>NC_073234.2:5012500-10012500 GCF_029281585.2 Gorilla gorilla gorilla
ACCGCTATCTGTATGAACATGGAAATATATACACCACCATCTGTATGAACATGGAAATATCTGCACCGCCATCTGTATGAACATGGATATATCTACACCGCAATCTGTATGAACATGGAAATATCTACACCGCTATCTGTATGAACATGGAAATATCTACACCGCTATCTGTATGAACATGGAAATATCTACACCGGTATCTGATTGAACATGGAAATATCTACACCACTATCTGCATGAACATGGAAATATCTTCACCGCCGTCTGTGTGAACACGGATATGTCTACGCATCCATCTAGATGAACATGGAATTATCTACACCGCGATCTGTATGAACATGGAAATATCTACACCGCTATCTGTGTAAACATGCATACATCTTCAGCGCTATCTGTATAAACATGGAAATATCTACACCGCTATCCGTATGAACATGGAAATATCTACACCGCTTTCTGTTTGAACATGGAAATATCTAAACCGCTATCTGCATAAAAATAGAAATACCTACACAGCTATCTGCATATACATGGAAATATCTACAAAGCTATCTCTTTACACATGGAAATAACTACACCGCTATCTGTATGAACATGGAAATATCTACACCGACATCTGTATGAACATGGAAATATCTGCACCGCCATCTGTATGAACATATAAATATCTACACCGCCATCTGTATTAAGATGGAGATATCTACACTGCTATCTGTATAAACATGGAAATATCTACACCGCTGTCTGTATAAACATGGAAATATCTACACCTCTATCTGTATAAACATGGAAATATCTACACCACTACCTGTATAAACATGGAAATATCAGCACCGCTATCTGTATGAACTTGGAAATATCTACACCGCTATCTGTATGAACATGGAAATATCTACACCGCTATCTGTATGAACATGGAAATATCTACACCGCTATCTGTATGAACATGGAAATATCTACACCGCTATCTGTTTGAACATGGAAATATCTACACCGCTATCTGTATGAACGTGGAAATATCTACACCGCCATCTGTATGAAAATGGATATATCTACACAGCCATCTGGATGAACATGGAAATATCTACACCGCTATCTGCATGAAAATGGAAATATCTACACTGCTATCTGCATATACATTTAAATATCTACACAGCTATCTCTTTACACATGGAAATAACTACATCGCTATCTGTATGAACATGGAAATATCTACACCGCCATCTGTATGAACATGGAAATATCTGCACCGCCGTCTGTATGAACATATAAATATCTACACCGCCATCTGTATTAAGATGGAGATATCTACACTGCTATCTGTATAAACATGGAAATATCTACACCGCTATCTGTATAAACATAGAAATATCTACACCCCTATCTGTATAAACATGGAAATATCTACACCGCTACCTGAATAAACATGAAAATATCAGCACTGCAATCTGTATGAACATGGAAATATCTACACTGCTATATGTATGAACATGGAAATATCCACACAGCTATCTGTATGACCATGGAAGTATCTACACCGCTATCTGTATGAACATGGAAATATCTACTCCGCTGTCTCTTTGAACATGGAAATTTCTACACCGCTGTCTGCATGAAAATGGAAATATCTACACAGCTATCTGCATATACATGGAAATATCTACACAGCTATCTCTTTACACATGGAAATAACTACACCGCTATCTGTATAAACATGGAAATATCTACACCGCGATCTGTATGAACATGGAAATATCTGCACCGCCATCTGTATGAACATATAAATATGTACACCGCCATCTGTATTAAGAAGGAGATATCTACACCGCTATCTGTATAAAGATGGAAATATCTACACCGCTATATGTATAAACATGGAAATATCTACACCGCTATCTGTATAAACATGGAAATATCTACACCGCTACCTGTATAAACAAGGAAATATCAGCACCGCTATCAGTAAGAACATGGAAATATCTACACTGCTATCTGTATGAACATGGAAATATATACACCGCTATCAGTATGAACATGGAAATATCTTCACCGTCATCTGTATGAACATGGATATACCTTCACAGCCATCTGGATGAACATAGAAATATCTACACCGCTATCTGCATGAACATGGAAATATCTACAACGCTATATGTGTAAACATGCAAACATCTTCACTGCAATCTGTATAAGCATGGAAATATCTACACCGCTATCTGTATGAACATGGATATGTCTACACAGCCATCTGGATGAACATGGAAATATCTACACCGCAATCTGTATGAACATGGAAATATCTACACCGCTATCTGTGTAAACATGCATACATCTTCACCGCTATCTGTATAAACATGGAAATATCTACACCGCTATCTGAACATGGAAATATCTACACCGCTATCTGTATGAACATGGAAATATCTACACCGCTATCTGTTGGAAAATGCAAATATTTACACCGCTATCTGCATGAAAATGGAAATATCTACACTGCTATCTGCATATACATGGAAATATCTACACAGGTGTCTCTTTACACATGGAAATAACTACTCCGCTATCTGCATGAACATGGAAATATCTACACCGCCATCTGTATGGACATGGAAATATCTGCACCGCCATCTGTATGAACACATAAATATCTACACCGCCATCTGTATTAAGATGGAGATATCTACACCGCTATATGTATAAACATGGAAATATCTACACCGCTATCTGTATAAACATGGAAATATCTAAACCGCTATCTGTATAAACATGGAAATATCTACATCGCTACCTGTATAAACATGGAAATATCAGCACCGCTATCTGTATGAACATGGAAATATCTACACCGCTATCTGTACCAACATGGAAATATCTACACCGCTATCTGTATGAACATGGAAATATCTACACCGCAATCTGTATGAACATTGATATATCTACACAGCCCTCTGGATGAACATGGAAATATCCACACCGCTATCTGTGTAAACATGCATACATCTTCACCGCTATCTGTATAAACATGGAAATATCTACACCGCTATCTGTATGAACATGGAAACCTCTACACCGCTATCTGTTTGAAGATGGAAATATATACACCGCTATCTGCATGAAAATGGAAATATCTACACAGCTATCTGCATATAGATGGAAATAAGTACACAGCTATCTCTTTACGCATGGAAATAACTACACCGCCATCTGCATGACCATGGAAATATCTACACCGCCATCTGTATGAACATGGAAATATCTGCACCGACATCTGTATGAATATATAAATATCTACACCGCCATCTGTATTAAGATGGAGATATCTACACCGCTATCTGAATAAACATGGAAATATCTACACCGTTATCTGTATAAACATGGAAATATCTACACCGCTATCTGTATAAACATGGAAATATCTACACCGCTATCTGTATAAACATGGAAATATCTACATCAGTACCTGCATAAACATGGAAATATCAGCACTGCTATGTGTATGAACATGGAAATATCTACACCGCTATCTGAATGAACATGGAAATATCTACACCGCTATCTGTATGAACATGGATATATCTACACAGCCATCTGGATGAACATGGAAATATCTACACCGCTATTTGTATGAACATGGAAATATCTACACCGCTATCTGTGTAAACATGCATACATCTTCACCGCTATCTGTATAAACATGGAAATATGTACTCCGACATCTGTATGAACAGGGAAATATCTACACCGCTATCTGCATGAAAATGGAAATACCTTCACTGCTATCTGCATATACATGGAAATATCTACACAGCTACCTCTTTACACGTGGAAATAACTACACCGCTATCTGTATGAACATGGAAATATCTACACCGCAATCTGAATGAACATGGATATATCTGCACCGCCATCTGTATGAACATATAAATATCTACACCGCCATCTGTATTAAGATGGAGATATCTACACCGCTATCTGTATAAACATGGAAATATCTACACCGCTATCTGTATAAACATGGAAATATCTACACCGCTATCTGTATAAACATGGAAATATCTACACCGCTACCTGTATAAACATGGAAATATCAGCACCGCTATCTGTATGAACATGGAAATATCTACACTGCTATCTGTATGAACATGGAAATATCGACACCGCTATCTGTATGAACATGGAAATATCTACAAAGCTATCTGAATGAACATGGAAATATCTACACCGCTATCTGCTTGAAAATGGAAATATCTACAAAGCTATCTGCATATACATGGAAATATCTACACAGCTATCTCTTTACACATGGAAATAACTACAACGCTATATCTATAAACATGGAAATATCTACACCGCCATCTGTATGATCGTGGAAATATCTGCGCCGCCATCTCTATGAACATATACATATCTACACCACCATCTGTACTAAGAAGGAAATATCTAAACCGCTATCTGTATAAAGATGGAAATATATACACCACTACCTGTATAAACATGGAAATATCAGCACCGCTATCTGTATGAACATGGAAATATCTACACCGCTATCTGTATGAACATGGAATTATATACACCGCTATCTGTATAAGCATGGAAATATCTACACCGCTATCTGTATGAACATGGAAATATCTACACCGCTATCTGTATGAACATGGAAATATCTACACCGCTATCTGAACATGGAAATATCTACACCGCTATCTGCATGAAAATGGAAATATCGACACTGTTAACTGCATATACATTTAAATATCTACACAGCTATCTCTTTACACATGGAAATAACTACACCGCTATCTGTATGAACATGGAAATATCTACACCGCCATGTGTATGAACATGGAAATATCTGCACCGCCATCTCTATGAACATATAAATGTCTACACCGCCATCTGTATTAAGATGGAGATATCTACACTTCTATCTGTATAAACATGGAAATATCTACACCGCTATCTGTATAAACATGGAAATATCTACACCGCTATCTGTATAAACATGGAAATATCTACATCAGTACCTGCATAAACATGGAAATATCAGCACTGCTATGTGTATGAACATGGAAATATCTACACCGCTATCTGAATGAACATGGAAATATCTACACCGCTATCTGTATGAACATGGATATATCTACACAGCCATCTGGATGAACATGGAAATATCTACACCGCTATTTGTATGAACATGGAAATATCTACACCGCTATCTGTGTAAACATGCATACATCTTCACCGCTATCTGTATAAACATGGAAATATGTACTCCGACATCTGTATGAACAGGGAAATATCTACACCGCTATCTGCATGAAAATGGAAATACCTACACTGCTATCTGCATATACATGGAAATATCTACACAGCTATCTCTTTACACGTGGAAATAACTACACCGCTATCTGTATGAACATGGAAATATCTACACCGCAATCTGAATGAACATGGATATATCTGCACCGCCATCTGTATGAACATATAAATATCTACACCGCCATCTGTATTAAGATGGAGATATCTACACCGCTATCTGTATAAACATGGAAATATCTACACCGCTATCTGTATAAACATGGAAATATCTACACCGCTATCTGTATAAACATGGAAATATCTACACCGCTACCTGTATCAACTTGGAAATATCAGCACCGCTATCTGTATGAACATGGAAGTATCTACACCGCTATCTGTATGAACATGGAAATATCTACACCATCTGTTTGAACATGGAAATATCTACACCGCTATCTGCATGAACATGGAAATATCTTCACCGCCATCTGTATGAACATGGATATGTCTACGCAGCCATCTTGATGAACATGGAAATATCTACACCGTGATCTGTATGAACATGGAAATATCAGCACCGCTATCTGTATGAACATGGATATATCTACACAGCCATCTGTATCAAGATGGAAATATCTACACCACTATCTGTATGAACATGGAAATATCTACACCGCTATCTGTATGAACATGGAAATATCTACACCGCTATCTGTTTGAACATGGAAATATCTACACCGATATCTGCATGAAAATGGAAATATCTACACTGCTATCTGCATATACATTTAAATATCTACACAGCTATCTCTTTACACAGGGAAATAACTACACCGCTATCTGTATGAACATGGAAATATATACACCACCATCTGTATGAACATGGAAATATCTGCACCGCCATCTGTATGAACATGGAAATATCTACACCGCTATCTGAATGAACATGGAAATATCTACACCGCTATCTGTTTGAACATGGAAATATCTACACCACTATCTGTATGAACATGGAAATAGCTACATCGCTATCTGTATGAACATGGAAATATCTTCACCGCCATCTGTATGAACATGGTATGTCTACGCATCCATCTAGATGAACATGGAATTATCTACACCGCGATCTGTATGAACATGGAAATATCTACACCGCTATCTGTGTAAACATGCATACATCTTCACCGCTATCTGTATAAACATGGAAATATCTACACCGCTATCTGTATGAACATGGAAATATCTACACCGTTATCTTTTTGAACATGGAAATATCTAAACCGCTATCTGCATAAATATAGAAATATCTACACAGCTATCTGCATATACATGGAAATATCTACAAAGCTATCTCTTTACACGTGGAAATAACTACACCGCTATCTGTATGAACATGGAAATATCTACACCGACATCTGTATGAACATGGAAATATCTGCACCGCCATCTGTATGAACATATAAATATCTACACCGCCATCTGTATTAAGATGGAGATATCTACACTGCTATCTGTATAAACATGGAAATATCTACACCGCTATCAGTATAAACATGGAAATATCTACACCTCTATCTGTATAAACATGGAAATATCTACACCACTACCTGTATAAACATGGAAATATCAGCACCGCTATCTGCATGAACTTGGAAATATCTACACCGCTATCTGCATGAACATGGAAATATCTACACCGCTATCTGTATGAACACGGAAATATCTACACCGCTATCTGTATGAACATGGAAACATCTACACCGCTATCTGTTTGAACATGGAAATATCTACACCACTATCTGTATGAACGTGGAAATATCTTCACCGCCATCTGTATGAACATGGATATATCTACACAGCCATCTGGATGAACATGGAAATATCTACACCGCTATCTGCATGAACATGGAAATATCTACACCGCTATCTGTGTAAACATGCATACATCTTCACCGCAATCTGTATAAACATGGAAATATCTACACCGCTATCTGTATGAACATGGAGATATCTACACCGCTATCTGTTTGAACATGGAAATATCTAAACCGCTATCAGCATGAAAATGGAAATATCTACACAGCTATCTGCATATACATGGAAATATCTACACAGCTATCTCTTTACACATGGAAATAACTACACCGCTATCTGTATGAACATGAAAATATCTACACCGCCATCTGTATGAACATGGAAATCTCTGCATCGCTATCTGTTTGAACATGGAAATATCTAAACCGCTATCTGCATATACATGGAAATATCTACACAACTATCTACACATGGAAATAACTACAGAGCTATGTGTATGAACATGGAAATATCTTCACCGCCATCTGTATGAACATGGATATATGTACACAGCTATCTGTGTAAACATGCATACATCTTCACCGCTATCTGTATAAACATGGAAATATCTACACCGCTATCTGTTTGAACATGGAAATATCTACACCGCTATCTGCATGAAAATGGAAATATCTACACAGCGATCTGCATATACATGGAAATATCTACAAAGCTATCTCTTTACACATGGAAATAACTACAGCGCTATCTCTATAAACAAGGAACTATCTACACAGCCATCTGTATGAACATGGAAATATCTGCTCCACCATCTGAATGAACATATAAATATCTACACCGCCATCTGTATTAAGATGGAGATATCTACACCGCTATCTGTATAAACATGGAAATATCTACACCGCTATCTATATAAACATGGAAATATCTACACTGCTATCTGTATAAAGTTGGAAATAACTACACCGCAACATGTATAAACATGGAAATATCAGCACCGCTATCTGTATGAACATGGAAATATCAGCCCCTCTATCTGTATGAACATGGAAATATCTACACCGCTATCTGTTTGAACATGGAAATATCTAAACCGCTATCTACATATACATGGAAATATCTACACAACTATCTCTTTACACATGGAAATAAGTACCGAGCTATCTGTATGAACATGGAAATATCTTCACCGCCATCTGTATGAACATGGATATATCTAAACAGCAATCTGTGTAAACATGCATACATCTTCACCGCTATCTGTATAAACATGGAAATATCTACACTGCTATCTGCATGAACATGGAAATATCTACACCGCTATCTGTTTGAACATGGAAATATCTACACCGCTATCTGCATGAAAATGGAGATATCTACACAGCGATCTGCATATACATGGAAATATCTACAAAGCTATCTCTTTACACATGGAAATAACTACAGCGCTATCTCTATAAACAAGGAAATATCTACACCACCATCTGTATGAACATGGAAATATCTGCACCGCCATCTGTATGAACATATAAATATCTACACCGCCATCTATATTAAGATGGTGATATCTACACCGCTATCTGTATAAACTTGGAAATATCTACACCGCTATCTGTATAAACATGGAAATATCTACACCGCTATCTGTATAAACATGGGAATATCTACACCGCTACCTATATAAAGATTTAAATATCAGCACCGCTATCTGTATGAACATGGAAATATCTACACCGCTATCTCTATGAACATGGAAATATCTACACCGCTATCTGTATGAACATGGAAATAGCTACACCACTATCTGTATGAACATGGAAATATCTACAGCAATACCTGTATGAACATGGAAATAACTACACCTCTATCTCTATGAACATGGATATATCTACACAGCCATCTGGATGAACATGGAAACATCTACACCGCTATCTGTATAAACATGGAAATATCTACACCGCTACCTATATAAACATTTAAATATCAGCACCGCTATCTGTATGAACATGGAAATATCTACACCGCTATCTCTATGAACATGGAAATATCTACACCGCAATCTGTATGAACATGGAAATATCTACACCGCTATCTGTGTAAACATGCATACATCTTCACCACTATCTGTATAAACATGGAAATATCTACATCGCTATCTGTATGAACATGGAAATATCTACACCGCTGTCTGTATGAACATGGAAATATCTACACCGCTATCTGTACGAACATTGATATATCTACACAGCCCTCTGGATGAACATGGAAATATCCACACCGCTATCTGTGTAAACATGTATACATCTTCACCGCTATCTGTATAAACATGGAAATATCTACACCGCTATCTCTATGAACATGGAAACGTCTACACCGCTATCTGTTTGAAGATGGAAATATATACACCGCTTTATGAATGAAAATGGAAATATCTACACAGATATCTGCATATAGATGGAAATATCTACACAGCTATCTCTTTACGCATGGAAATAACTACACCGCCATCTGCATGACCATGGAAATATCTACACCGCCATCTGTATGAACATGGAAATATCTGCACCGCCATCTTTATGAACATATAAATATCTACACCGCCATCTGTATTAAGATGGAGATATCTACACCGCTATCTGAATAAACATGGAAATATCTACACCGTTATCTGTATAAACATGGAAATATCTACACCGCTATCTGTATAAACATGGAAATACCTACACTGCTACCTGTATAAACATGGAAATATCAGCACCGCTATCTGTATGAACATGGAAATATCTACACCGCTATCTGTATGAACATGCAAATATCTACACCGCTACCTGTATGAACATGGAAATATCTACAAAGCTATCTGAATGAACATGGAAATATCTACACCGCTATCTGTTTGAACATGGAAATATCTACACCGCTATCTGCATGAAAATGGAAATATCTACAAAGCTATCTGCATATACATGGAAATATCTACACAGCTATCTCTTTACACATGGAAATAACTACACCGCTATCTGTATGAACATGGAAATATCTACACCGCCATCTGTATGAACATGGAAATATCTGCACCACCATCTGTATGAACATATAAACATATACACCGCCATCTATATTAAGATGGAGATATCTACACCGCTATCTGTATAAACCTGGAAATATCTACACCGCTATCTGTATAAACATGGAAATATCTACACCGCTACCTGTATAAACATGGAAATATCAGCACGGCTATCTGTATGAACATGGAAATATCTACACCGCTATCTGTATGAACATGGAAATATCTACACCGCTATCTGTATGAACATGGAAATAGCTACACCGCTATCTGTATTAACATGGAAATATCTACACCACTATCTGTATGAACATGGAAATATCTACACCGCTATCTGTATGAACATGTATATATCTACACAGCCATCTGGATGAACATGGAAATATCTACACTGCTATCTGTATGAACATGGAAATATCTTCACCGCCATCTGTATGAACATGGAAATATCTTCACCTCCATCTGTATGAACATGGATTTATCTACACCGCTATCTGTGTAAACAAGCATACATCTTCACCACTATCTGTATAAACATGGAAATATCTACACCGTTATCTGTATGAACATGGTAATATCTACACCGCTACCTGTATAAACATGGAAATATCTACACCGCTACCTGCATATACATGGAAATATCTACACCGCTACCTGTATAAACATGGAAATATCAGCACCGCTATCTGTATGAACATGGAAATATCTACACCGCTATCTGTATGAACATGGAAATAGCTACACCGCTATCTGTATGAACATGGAAATATCTACACCACTATCTGTATGAACATAGAAATATCTACACCGCTATCTGTATGAACATGGATATATCTACACAGCCATCTGGATGAACATGGGAATATCTACACCACTATCAGTATGAACATGGAAATATCTACACCGCTATCTGTATGAACATGGAAATATCTTCACCGCCATCTGTATGTACATGGATATATCTACACAGCCATCTGGATGAAGACGGAAATATCTACACCACTAACTGTATGAACATGGAAATAGCTACACCGCTATCTGTATGAACATGGATATATCTTCACCGCCATCTGTATGAACATGGATATATCTACACAGCCATCTGGATGAACATGGAAATATCTTCACAGGTATCTGTATGAACATGGAAATATATACACCGCTATCTGTGTAAACATGCATACATCTTCACTGCTATCTGTATAAACATGGAAATATCTACACCGCTATCTGTATGAACATGGAAATATCTAAACCGCTATCTGTTTGAACATGGAAATATCTACACCGCTATCTGCATGAAAATGGAAATATCTACACAGCTATCTGCATATACATGGAAATGTCTACAAAGCTATCTCTTTTCACATGGATATAAGTACCCCGCTATCTCTATAAACATGGAAATATCTACAACGCCATCTGTATGAACATGGAAATATCTGCACCGCCATCTGTATGAACATATAAATATCTACACCGCCATCTATATTAAGATGGAGATATCTACACCGCTATCTGTATAAACCTGGAAATATCTACACCGCTATCTGTATAAACATGGAAATATCTACACCGCTATTTGTATAAACATGGAAATATCTACACCGCTATCTGTATGAACATGGAAATATCTACACCGCTATCTGTGTAAACATGCATACAACTTCACCGCTATCTGTATAAACATGGAAATATCTACACCGCTATCTGTATGAACATGGAAATAGGTACACCGCTATCTGTATGAACATGGAAATATCTACACCGCTATCTGTATGAACATGGATATATCTACACAGCCATCTGGATGAACATGGAAATATCTACAAAGCTATCTGTGTAAACATGCATACATCTTTACCGCTATCTGTATAAACATGGAAATATCTACACCGCTATTTGTATAAACATGGAAATATCTACACCGCTATCTGTATGAACATGGAAATATCTACACCGCTATCTGTGTAAACATGCATACATCTTCACCGCTATCTGTATAAACATGGAAATAACTACACCGCTATCTGTATGAACATGGAAATAGGTACACCGCTATCTGTATGAACATGGAAATATCTACACCGCTATCTGCATGAAAATGGAAATATCTACACTGCTATCTGCATATACATGGAAATATCTACACAGCTATCTCTTTAAACATGGAAATAACTACACTGCTATCTGTATGAACATGGAAATATCTTCACCGCCGTCTGTATGAACATATAAATATCTACACCGCCATCTGTATTAAGATGGAGATATCTACACCGCTATCTGTATAAACATGGAAAGATATACAGAGCTATCTGTGAACATGGAAATATCTACACCGCCATCTGTATGAACATGGAAATATCTGCACCGCCATCTGTATGAACATATAAATATCTACACCGCCATCTGTATTAAGATGGAGATATCTACACCGCTATCTCAATAAACATGGAAATATCTACACCGCTATCTGTATAAACATTCAAATATCTACACCGCAATCTGTATAAACATGGAAATATCAGCACCGCTATCTGTATGAACATGGATATATCTTCACAGCCATCTGGAAGAACATGGAAATATCTACACCGCTATCTGTATGAACATGGAAATATCTACACCGCTATCTGGGTAAACATGCATACATCTTCACCGCTATCTGTATAAACATGGAAATATCTACACCGCTATCTGTATGAACATGGAAATAGCTACACCGCTATCTGTATGAACATATAAATATCTACACCGGTATCTGTATGAACATGGATATATCTACACAGCCATCTGGATGAACATGGAAATATCTACACCGCTATCTGTGTAAACATGCATACATCTTCACCACTATCTGTATAAACATGGAAATATCTACACCGCTATCTGTATGAACATGGAAATATCTACACCGCTATCTGTTTGAACATGGAAATATCTACACCGCTATCTGCATGAAAATGGAAATATCTACACTGCTATCTGCATATACATGGAAATATCTACACAGCTATCCCTTTACACATGGAAATATCTACACCGCTATCTGTATGAACATGGAAATATCTGCACCGCCATCTGTATGAACGTATAAATACCTACACCGCCATCTGTATTAAGATGGAGATATCTACACCGCTATCTGTATAAACATGGAAATATATACACCGCTATCTGTATGAAAATGGAAATATCTGCACCGCCATCTGTATGAAGAAATAAATATCTACACAGCAATCTGTATTAAAATGGAGATATCTACACCGCTATCTGAATAAACATGGAAATATCTACACCGCTACCTGTATAAACATGGAAATATCAGCACCGCTATCTGTATGAACATGGAAATATCTACACCGCTATCTGTATGAACATGGAAATATCTACAAAGTTATCTGAATGAACATGGAAATATCTACACCGCTATCTGTTTGAACTTGTAAATATCTACACCGCTATCTGCATGAAAATGGAAATATCTACAAAGCTATCTTCATATACATGGAAATATCTACACAGCTATCTCTTTTCTTATGGAAATAACTACACTGCTATATCTATAAACATCGAAATATCTACACTGCCATCTGTATGAACATGGAAATATCTGTAATGCCGTCTATATGAACATATAAATATCTACACCGCCATCTGTATTAAGAAGCAAATATCTAAACCGCTATCTGCATAAACATGGAAATATCTACACCGCTGCCTGTATAAACATGGAAATATCAGCACCGCTATCTGTATGAACATGGAAATATCTACACCGCTATCTGTATGAACATGGAAATATCTACACCGCTATCTGTATAAACATGGAAATATCTACACCGCTATCTGTATGAACATGGAAATATCTACACCGCTATCTGTATGAACATGGAAATATCTACACGGCTATCTGTTTGAACATGGAAATATCTACACCGCTATCTGCATGAAAATGGAAATATCTTCACTGCTATCTGCATATACATTTAAATATCTACACAGCTATCTCTTTACACATGGAAATAACTACACCGCTATCTGTACGAACATGGAAATATCAACACCGCCATCTGTATGAACATGGAAATATCTGCACCGCCATCTGTATGAACATATAAATATCTACACCGCCATCTGTATTAAGAAGGAAATATCTAAACCGCTATCTGTATAAACATGGAAATATCTACACCGCTATCTGCGTAAACATACATACATCTTCACCGCTATCCGTATAAACATGGAAATATGTACTCCGATATCTGTATGAACATGGAAATATCTACACCGCTATCTGCGTGAAAATGGAAATATCTACACTGCTATCTGCATATACATGGAAATATCTACACAGCTATGTCTTTACACATGGAAATAACTACACCGCTATCTGTATGAACATGGAAATATCTACACCGCCATCTGTATGAACATGGATATATCTGCACCGCCATCTGTATGAACATATAAATATCTACACCGCCATCTGTATTAAGATGGAGATATCTACACCGCTATCTGTATAAACATGGAAATATCTACACCGCTATCTGTATAAACATGGAAATATCTACACCGCTATCTGTATAAACATGGAAATATCTACACCGCTATCTGTTTGAACATGGAAATATCTACACCGCTATCTGCAAGAACATGGAAATATCTTCACCGCCATCTGTATGAACATGGATATGTCTACGCAGCCATCTAGATGAACATGGAAATATCTACACCGCGATCTGTATGAACATGGAAATATCTACACCGCTATCTGTATGAACATGGATATATCTACATAGCCCTCTGGATGAACATGGAAATATCCACAATTCTATCTGTGTAAACATGCATACATCTTCACCGCTAGCTGTATAAACATGGAAATATCTACACCGCTATCTGTATGAACACGGAAACATCTACACCGCTATCTGTTTGAAGATAGAAATATATACAATGCTATCTGAATGAAAATGGAAATATCTACACAGCTATCTGCATATACATGGAAATATCTACACAGCTATCTCTTTACACATGGAAATAACTACACCGTTATCTGTATGAACATGGAAATATCTACACTGCCATCTGTATGAACATGGAAATATCTGCACCGCCATCGGTATGAGCATATAAATATCTACACCGCCATCTGTATTAAGATGGAGATATCTACACCGCTATCTGAATAAACATGGAAATATCTACACCGCTATCTGTATAAACATGGAAATATCTACACAGCTATCTGTATAAACATGGAAATATCTACACCGCTACCTGCATAAACATGGAAATATCAGCAACGCAATCTGTATGAACATGGATATATCTACACAGCCATCTGTATCAACATGGAAATATCTACACCACTATCTGTATGAACATGGAAATATCTACACCGCTATCTGTATGAACATGGAAATATCTACACCGCTATCTGTTTGAACATGGAAATATCTACACCGATATCTGCATGAAAATGGAAATATCTACTCTGCTATCTGCATATACATTTAAATATCTACACAGATATCTCTTTACACATGGAAATAACTACACCGCTATCTGTATGAACATGGAAATATATACACCACCATCTGTATGAACATGGAAATATCTGCACCGCCATCTGTATGAACATGGATATATCTACACCGCAATCTGTATGAACATGGAAATATCTACACCGCTATCTGTATGAACATGGAAATATCTACACCGCTATCTGTATGAACATGGAAATATCTACACCGCTATCTGTTTGAACATGGAAATATCTACACCACTATCTGCATGAACATGGAAATATCTTCACCGCCGTCTGTATGAACACGGATATGTCTACGCATCCATCTAGATGAACATGGAATTATCTACACCGCGATCTGTATGAACATGGAAATATCTACACCGCTATCTGTGTAAACATGCATACATCTTCAGCGCTATCTGTATAAACATGGAAATATCTACACCGCTATCCGTATGAACATGGAAATATCTACACCGCTTTCTGTTTGAACATGGAAATATCTAAACCGCTATCTGCATAAAAATAGAAATACCTACACAGCTATCTGCATATACATGGAAATATCTACAAAGCTATCTCTTTACACATGGAAATAACTACACCGCTATCTGTATGAACATGGAAATATCTACACCGACATCTGTATGAACATGGAAATTTCTGCACCGCCATCTGTATGAACATATAAATATCTACACCGCCATCTGTATTAAGATGGAGATATCTACACTGCTATCTGTATAAACATGGAAATATCTACACCGCTATCTGTATAAACATGGAAATATCTACACCTCTATCTGTATAAACATGGAAATATCTACACCACTACCTGTATAAACATGGAAATATCAGCACCGCTATCTGTATGAACTTGGAAATATCTACACCGCTATCTGTATGAACATGGAAATATCTACACCGCTATCTGTATGAACATGGAAATATCTACACCGCTATCTGTATGAACATGGAAATATCTACACCGCTATCTGTTTGAACATGGAAATATCTACACCGCTATCTGTATGAACGTGGAAATATCTTCACCGCCATCTGTATGAAAATGGATATATCTACACAGCCATCTGGATGAACATGGAAATATCTACACCGCAATCTGCATGAACATGGAAATATCTACATCGCTATCTGTTTGAACATGGAAATATCTACACCGCTATCTGCATGAAAATGGAAATATCTACACTGCTATCTGCATATACATTTAAATATCTACACAGCTATCTCTTTACACATGGAAATAACTACACCGCTATCTGTATGAACATGGAAATATCTACACCGCCATCTGTATGAACATGGAAATATCTGCACCGCCGTCTGTATGAACATATAAATATCTACACCGCCATCTGTATTAAGATGGAGATATCTACACTGCTATCTGTATAAACATGGAAATATCTACACCGCTATCTGTATAAACATAGAAATATCTACACCCCTATCTGTATAAACATGGAAATATCTACACCGCTACCTGAATAAACATGAAAATATCAGCACTGCAATCTGTATGAACATGGAAATATCTACACCGCTATATGTATGAACATGGAAATATCCACACAGCTATCTGTATGACCATGGAAGTATCTACACCGCTATCTGTATGAACATGGAAATATCTACACCGCTGTCTGCATGAAAATGGAAATATCTACACAGCTATCTGCATATACATGGAAATATCTACACAGCTATCTCTTTACACATGGAAATAACTACACCGCTATCTGTATAAACATGGAAATATCTACACCGCGATCTGTATGAACATGGAAATATCTGCACCGCCATCTGTATGAACATATAAATATGTACACCGCCATCTGTATTAAGAAGGAGATATCTACACTGCTATCTGTATAAAGATGGAAATATCTACACCGCTATATGTATAAACATGGAAATATCTACACCGCTATCTGTATAAACATGGAAATATCTACACCGCTACCTGTATAAACAAGGAAATATCAGCACCGCTATCAGTGAGAACATGGAAATATCTACACTGCTATCTGTATGAACATGGAAATATATACACCGCTATCAGTATGAACATGGAAATATCTTCACCGTCATCTGTATGAACATGGATATACCTACACAGCCATCTGGATGAACATAGAAATATCTACACCGCTATCTGCATGAACATGGAAATATCTACAACGCTATATGTGTAAACATGCAAACATCTTCACTGCAATCTGTATCAGCATGGAAATATCTACACCGCTATCTGTATGAACATGGATATGTCTACACAGCCATCTGGATGAACATGGAAATATCTACACCGCAATCTGTATGAACATGGAAATATCTACACCGCTATCTGTGTAAACATGCATACATCTTCACCGCTATCTGTATAAACATGGAAATATCTACACCGCTATCTGAACATGGAAATATCTACACCGCTATCTGTATGAACATGGAAATATCTACACCGCTATCTGTTGGAAAATGCAAATATTTACACCGCTATCTGCATGAAAATGGAAATATCTACACTGCTATCTGCATATACATGGAAATATCTACACAGCTGTCTCTTTACACATGGAAATAACTACTCCGCTATCTGCATGAACATGGAAATATCTACACCGCCATCTGTATGGACATGGAAATATCTGCACCGCCATCTCTATGAACACATAAATATCTACACCGCCATCTGTATTAAGATGGAGATATCTACACCGCTATATGTATAAACATGGAAATATCTACACCGCTATCTGTATAAACATGGAAATATCTAAACCGCTATCTGTATAAACATGGAAATATCTACATCGCTACCTGTATAAACATGGAAATATCAGCACCGCTATCTGTATGAACATGGAAATATCTACACCGCTATCTGTACCAACATGGAAATATCTACACCGCTATCTGTATGAACATGGAAATATCTACACCGCAATCTGTATGAACATTGATATATCTACACAGCCCTCTGGATGAACATGGAAATATCCACACCGCTATCTGTGTAAACATGCATACATCTTCACCGCTATCTGTATAAACATGGAAATATCTACACCGCTATCTGTATGAACATGGAAACATCTACACCGCTATCTGTTTGAAGATGGAAATATATACACCGCTATCTGCATGAAAATGGAAATATCTACACAGCTATCTGCATATAGATGGAAATAAGTACACAGCTATCTCTTTACGCATGGAAATAACTACACCGCCATCTGCATGACCATGGAAATATCTACACCGCCATCTGTATGAACATGGAAATATCTGCACCGACATCTGTATGAATATATAAATATCTACACCGCCATCTGTATTAAGATGGAGATATCTACACCGCTATCTGAATAAACATGGAAATATCTACACCGTTATCTGTATAAACATGGATATATCTACACCGCTATCTGTATAAACATGGAAATATCTACACCGCTACCTGTATAAACATGGAAATATCAGCACCGCTATCTGTATGAACATGGAAATATCTACACTGCTATCTGTATGAACATGGAAATATCTACACCGCTATCTGTATGAACATGGAAATATCTACAAAGCTATCTGAATGAACATGGAAATATCTACACCGCTATCTGCTTGAAAATGGAAATATCTACAAAGCTATCTGCATATACATGGAAATATCTACACAGCTATCTCTTTACACATGGAAATAACTACAACGCTATATCTATGAACATGGAAATATCTACACCGCCATCTGTATGATCGTGGAAATATCTGCACCGCCATCTCTATGAACATATACATATCTACACCACCATCTGTACTAAGAAGGAAATATCTAAACCGCTATCTGTATAAAGATGGAAATATATACACCACTACCTGTATAAACATGGAAATATCAGCACCGCTATCTGTATGAACATGGAAATATCTACACCGCTGTCTGTATGAACATGGAATTATATACACCGCTATCTGTATAAGCATGGAAATATCTACACCGCTATCTGTATGAACATGGAAATATCTACACCGCTATCTGTATGAAGATGGAAATATCTACACCGCTATCTGAACATGGAAATATCTACACCGCTATCTGCATGAAAATGGAAATATCGACACTGCTAACTGCATATAAATTTAAATATCTACACAGCTATCTCTTTACACATGGAAATAACTACACCGCTATCTGTATGAACATGGAAATATCTACACCGCCATGTGTATGAACATGGAAATATCTGCACCGCCATCTCTATGAACATATAAATGTCTACACCGCCATCTGTATTAAGATGGAGATATCTACACTTCTATCTGTATAAACATGGAAATATCTACACCGCTATCTGTATAAACATGGAAATATCTACACCGCTATCTGTATAAACATGGAAATATCTACATCAGTACCTGCATAAACATGGAAATATCAGCACTGCTATGTGTATGAACATGGAAATATCTACACCGCTATCTGAATGAACATGGAAATATCTACACCGCTATCTGTATGAACATGGATATATCTACACAGCCATCTGGATGAACATGGAAATATCTACACCGCTATTTGTATGAACATGGAAATATCTACACCGCTATTTGTGTAGACATGCATACATCTTCACCGCAATCTGCATAAGCAAGGAAATATCTACACCGCTATCTGTATGAACATGGAAATATCTACACCGCTATCTGTTTGAACATGGAAATATCTACACCGCTATCTGTATTAACATGGAAATATCTACACCGCTATCTGTATTAACATGGAAATATCTACACCGCTATCTGTATGAACATGGAAATATCTACACCGCTATCTGTATAAACATGGAAATATCTACACCGCTATCTGTATAAACATGGAAATATCTACACCGCTACCTGTATAAACATGGAAATATCAGCTCCGCTATCTGTATAAACATGGAAATATCTACACCGCTATCTGTATTAAGAAGGAGATATCTACACCGCTATCAGTATAAACATGGAAATATCTACACCGCTATCTGTATAAACATGGAAATATCTACACCGCTATCTGTATTAACATGGAAATATCTACACCGCTATCTGTATGAACATGGAAATATCTACACCGCTATCTGTATCAACATGGAAATATCTACACCGCTATCTGTATAAACTTGGAAATATCTACACCGCTACCTGTATAAACATGGAAATATCAGCTCCGCAATCTGTATAAACATGGAAATATCTGCACCGCCATCTGTATTAAGAAGGAGATATCTACACCGCTATCAGTATAAACATGGAAATATCTACACCGCTATCTGTATAAACATGGAAATATCTACACCGCTATCAGTATAAACATGGAAATATCTACACCGCTATCTGTATAAACATGGAAATATCTACACCGCTATCTGTATAAACATGGAAATATCTACACCGCTACCTGTATAAACATGGAAATATCAGCTCCGCTATCTGTATAAACATGGAAATATCTACACCGCTATCTGTATTAACATGGAAATATCTACACCGCTATCTGTATGAACATGGAAATATCTTCACCGCCATCTGTATGAACATGGATATATCTACACAGCCATCTGTATGAACATGGAAATATCTACTCCGCTATCCGTATGAACATGGAAATATCTACACCGTTATCTGTATGAACATGGAAATATCTTCACCACCATCTGTATGAACATGGATATGTCTACACAGCCATCTGGATGAACATGGAAATATCTACACCGCGATCTGTATGAACATGGAAATATCTACACCGCTATCTGTGTAAACATGCATACGTTTCACCGCTATCTGTATAAACATGGAAATATCTACACCGCTATCTGTTTGAACATGGAAATATCTAAACCGCTATCTGCATGAAAATAGAAATACCTACACAGCTATCTGCATATACATGGAAATATCTACAAAGATATCTCTTTTCAGATAGAAATAACTACACCGCTATCTTTATAAACATGGAAATATCTACACCGCCATCTGTATGAACATGGAAATGTCTGCACTGCCATCTGTATGAACATATAAATATCTGCACCGCCATCTGTATTAAGATGGAGATATCTTCACCGCTATCTGTATAAACTTGGAAATATCTACACCGCTATCTGTATAAACCTGGAAATATCTACACCGCTATCTGTATAAACATGGAAATATCTACACCACTACCTGTAGAAACATGGAAATATCAGCACCGCTATCTGTATGAACGTGGAAATATCTACACCGCTATCTCTATGAACATGCAAATATCTACACCGCTATCTGTATGAACATGGAAATAGCTACACCGCTATCTGTATGAACATGGAAATATCTACACCACTATCTGTATGAACATGGAAATATCTACACCGCTATCTGTATGAACATGGATATATCTCCACAGCCATCTGGATGAACATGGAAATATCTACACCGCTATCTGCATGAACATGGAAATATCTACACCGCTATTTGTGTAGACATGCATACATCTTCACCGCAATCTGCATAAGCAAGGAAATATCTACACCGCTATCTGTATGAACATGGAAATATCTACACCGCTATCTGTTTGAACATGGAAATATCTAAACCGCTATCAGCATGAAAATGGAAATATCTACACAGCTATCTGCATATACATGGAAATATCTACAAAGCTATCTCTTTACACATGGAAATAACTACACCGCTATCTCTATAAACATGGAAACATCTACACCGCCATCTGTATTAACATGGAAATATCTGCACCGCCATCTGTATGAACATATAAATATCTACACCGCCATCTGTATTAAAATGGAGATATCTACACTGCTATCTGTATTAACCTGGAAATATCTACACCGCTATCTGTATAAACATGGAAAGATCTACACCGCTATCTGTATAAACATGGAAACATCTACACCGCTACGTGAATAAACATGGAAATATCAGCACAGCTATCTGTATGAACATCGAAATATCTACACCGCTATCTGTACGAACATGGAAATATCTACACCGCTATCTGTATGAACATGGAAATAGCTACACCGCTATCTGTATCAACATGGAAATATCTACACCACTATCTGTATGAACATGGAAATATCTACACCGCTATCTGTATGAACATGGATATATCTACACAGCCATCTGGATGAACATGGAAATATCTACACCGCTATCTGTAAGAACCTGGAAATATCTTCTCCGCTATCTGTGTAAACATGCATACATCTTCACCGCTATCTGTATATACATGGAAATATCTACACCGCTATCTGTATGAACATGGAAATAGCTACACCGCTATCATTATGAACATGGAAATATCTACACCGCTATCTGTTTGAACATGGAAATATCTACACGGCTATCTGCATGAAAATGGAAATACCTACACTGCTATCTGCATATACAAGGAAATATCTACAGAGCTATCTCTTTACACATGGAAATAACTACACCGCTATCTCTATAAACATCGAAATATCTACACCGCCATCTGTATGAACATGGAAATATCTGCACCGCCATGTGTATGAACATATAAATATCTGCACCGCCATCTGAATTAAGAAGGAGATATCTACACCGCTATCAGTATTAACATGGAAATATCTACACCGCTATCTGTATAAACATGAAAATATCTTCACCACCATCTGTATGAACATGGATATGACTACACAGCCATCTGGATGAACATGGAAATATCTACACCGCGATCTGTATGAACATGGAAATATCTACACCGCTATCTGTGTAAACATGCATACATCTTCACCGCTATCTGTATAAACATGGAAATATCTACACCGCTATCTGTATGAACATGGAAATATCTACACCGCTATCTGTTTGAACATCTAAATATCTAAACCTCTATCTGCATGAAAATAGAAATACCTACACAGCTATCTGCATAAACATGGAAATATCTACAAAGCTATCTCTTTACAGATAGAAATAACTACACCGCTATCTTTATAAACATGGAAATATCTACACCGCCATCTGTATGAACATGGAAATGTCTGCACTGCCATCTGTATGAACATATAAATATCTGCACCGCCATCTGTATTAAAATGGAGATATCTTCACCGCTATCTGTATAAACTTGGAAATATCTACACCGCTATCTGTATAAACCTGGAAATATCTACACCGCTATCTGTATAAACATGGAAATATCTACACCACTACCTGTATAAACATGGAAATATCAGCACCGCTATCTGTATGAACGTGGAAATATCTACACCGCTATCTCTATGAACATGCAAATATCTACACCGCTATCTGTATGAACTTGGAAATAGCTACACCGCTATCTGTATGAACATGGAAATATCTACACCGCTATCTGTATGAACATGGAAATATCTACACCGCTATCTGTAAAACATGGATATATCTCCACAGCCATCTGGATGAACATGGAAATATCTACACCGCTATCTGCATGAACATGGAAATATCTACACCGCTATTTGTGTAGACATGCATACATCTTCACCGCAATCTGCATAAGCAAGGAAATATCTACACCGGTATCTGTATGAACATGGAAATATCTACACCGCTATCTGTTTGAACATGGAAATATCTAAACCGCTATCAGCATGAAAATGGAAATATCTACACAGCTATCTGCATATACATGGAAATATCTACAAAGCTATCTCTTTACACATGGAAATAACTAAACCGCTATCTCTATAAACATGGAAACATCTACACCGCCATCTGTATGAACATGGAAATATCTGCACCGCCATCTGTATGAACATATAAATATCTACACCGCCATCTGTATTAAGATGGAGATATCTACACTGCTATCTGTATAAACCTGGAAATATCTACACCGCTATCTGTATAAACATGGAAAGATCTACACCGCTATCTGTATAAACATGGAAACATCTACACCGCTACCTGAATAAACATGGAAATATCAGCACAGCTATCTGTATGAACATCGAAATATCTACACCGCTATCTGTACGAACATGGAAATATCTACACCGCTATCTGTATGAACATGGAAATAGCTACACCGCTATCTGTTTCAACATGGAAATATCTACACCACTATCTGTATGAACATGGAAATATCTACACCGCTATCTGTATGAACATGGATATATCTACACAGCCATCTGGATGAACATGGAAATATCTACACCGCTATCTGTAAGAACCTGGAAATATCTACTCCGCTATCTGTGTAAACATGCATACATCTTCACCGCTATCTGTATATACATGGAAATATCTACACCGCTATCTGTATGAACATGGAAATAGCTACACCGCTATCTGTATAAACCTGGAAATATCTACACCGCTATCTGTATAAACTTGTAAATATCTACACCGCTACCTGTATAAACATGGAAATATCACCACCGCTATCTGTATGAACATGGAAATATCAGTCCCTCTACCTGTATGAACATTGAGATACCTACAACACTATCTGTAAGAACATGGAAATATCTACAGCGCTATCTGTCTGAACATGGAAATATCTTCACCACCATCTGTATGAACATGGATGTATCTACACAGCCATCTGTATGAACATGGAAATATCTACACCGCTATCTGTATGAACATGGAAATAGCAACACCGCTATCTGTATGAACATGGAAATATCTACAACACTATCTGTATGAACATGGAAATATCTACACCGCTATCTGTATGAACATGGAAATATCTACTCCGCTATCTTTATGAACATGGAAATATCTACACCATTATCTGTATGAACATGGAAATATCTTCACCACCATCTGTATGAACATGGATATGTCTACACAGCCATCTGGATGAACATGGAAATATCTACACCGCGATCTGTATGAACATGGAAATATCTACACCGCTATCTGTAAGAACCTGGAAATATCTACTCCGCTATCTGTGTAAACATGCATACATCTTCACCGCTATCTGTATATACATGGAAATATCTACACCGCTATCTGTATGAACATGGAAATAGCTACACCGCTATCAGTATGAACATGGAAATATCTACACCGCTATCTGTTTGAACATGGAAATATCTACACCGCTATCTGCATGAAAATGGAAATACCTACACTGCTATCTGCATATACAAGGAAATATCTACACAGCTATCTCTTTACACATGGAAATAACTACACCGCTATCTCTATAAACATCGAAATATCTACACCGCCATCTGTATGAACATGGAAATATCTGCACCGCCATGTGTATGAACATATAAATATCTGCACCGCCATCTGTATAAAGAAGGAGATATCTACACCGCTATCAGTATAAACATGGAAATATCTACACCGCTATCTGTAAAAACATGGAAATATCTACACCGCTATCTGTATAAACATGGAAATATCTACACCGCTACCTGTATAAACATGGAAATACCAGCTCCGCTATCTGTATAAACATGGAAATATCTACACCGCTATCTGTATTAACATGGAAATATCTACACCGCTATCTGTATGAACATGGAAATATCTTCACCACCATCTGTATGAACATGGATATGTCTACACAGCCATCTGGATGAACATGGAAATATCTACACCGCGATCTGTATAAACATGGAAATATCTACACCGCTATCTGTGTAAACATGCATACGTTTCACCGCTATCTGTATAAACATGGAAATATCTACACCGCTATCTGTATAAACATGGAAATATCTACAACGCTATCTGTATGAACATGGAAATATCTTCACCGCAATCTGCATAAGCAAGGAAATATCTACACCGCTATCTGTATGAACATGGAAATATCTACACCGCTATCTGTTTGAACATGGAAATATCTAAACCGCTATCAGCATGAAAATGGAAATATCTACACAGCTATCTGCATATACATGGAAATAACTACAAAGCTATCTCTTTACACATGGAAATAACTACACCGCTATCTCTATAAACATGGAAACATCTACACCGCCATCTGTATGAACATGGAAATATCTGCACCGCCATCTGTATGAACATATAAATATCTACACCGCCATCTGTATTAAGATGGAGATATCTACACCGCTATCTGTATAAACCTGGAAATATCAACACCGCTATCTGTATAAACATGGAAAGATCTACACCGCTATCTGTATAAACATGGAAATATCTACACCGCTACCTGAATAAACAGGGAAATATAAGCACAGCTATCTGTATGAACATGGAAATATCTACACCGCTATCTGTACGAACATGGAAATAACTACACAGCTATCTGTATGAACATGGAAATAGCTACACAGCTATCTGTATCAACATGGAAATATCTACACCACTATCTGTATGAACATGGAAATATCTACACCGCCATCTGTATGAAGATGGATATATCTACACAGCCATCTGGATGAACATGGAAATATCTACACCGCTATCAGTATGAAGCTGGAAATATCTACTCCGCTATCTGTGTAAACATGCATACATCTTCACCGCTATCTGTATGAACATGGAAATATCTACACCGCTCTCTGTATGAATATGGAAATATCTACCCCGCTATCTGTGTAAACATGCATTCATCTTCACCGTTATCTGTATAAACATGGAAATATCTACACTGCTATCTGTATGAACATGGAAATATCTACACCACTATCTGTTTGAACATGGTAATATCTACACAGCTATCTGCATGAAAATGGAAATATCTACACAGCTATCTTCATATACATGGAAATGTCTACAAAGCTATCTATTTACACATGGATATAACTACACCGCTATCTCTATAAACATGGAAATATCTACACCGCCATCTGTATGAACATGGAAATATCTGCACCGCCATCTGTATGAACATATAAATATCTACACCGCCATCTATATTAAGATGGAGATATCTACACCGCTATCTGTATAAACATGGAAATATCTACACCGCTATCTGTATAAACATGGAAATATCTACACTGCTATCTGTATAAACATAGAAATATCTACACCGCTACCTGTATAAACATGGAAATATCAGCACCGCTATCTGTATGAATATGGAAAAATCTACACCGCTATCTGTATGAACATGGAAATATCTACACCGCTATCTGTATGAACATGGAAATAGCTACACCGCTATCTGTATGAACATGGAAATATTTACACCACTATCTGTATGAACATGGAAATATCTACACCGCTATCTGTATTAACATGGATATATCTACACAGCCATCTGGATGAACATGGAAATATCTACACCGCTATCTGTATGAACATGGAAATATCTACAACGCTATCTGTTTGAATATGGAAATATCTACACCGCTATCTGCATGAAAATGGAAATATCTACACTGCTATCTGCATATACATGGAAATATCTACACAGCTATCTCTTTACACATGGAAATAACTACACCGCTATCTGTATGAACATGGAAATATCTACACCGCCATCTGTATGAACATGGAAATATCTGCACCGCCATCAGTATGAACATGTAAATATCTACACCGCCATCTGTATTAAGAAGGAGATATCTAAACTGCTATCTGTATAAACATGGAAATATCTACACCGCTATCTGTATAAACATGGAAATATCTACACAGCTATCTGTATAAACATGGAAATATCTTCACAGCCATCTGGATGAACATGGAAATATCTACACCGCGATCTGTATGAACATGGAAATATCTACACCGCTATCTGTGTAAACATGCATACATCTTCACCGCTATCTGTATAAACATGGAAATATCTACACCGCTATCTGTATGAACCTGGAAATATCTACACCGCTATCTGTTTGAACATGGAAATATCTAAACCGCTATCTGCATGAAAATGGAAATATCTACACAGCTATCTGCATATACATGGAAATATCTACAAAGCTATCTCTTTACAGATGGAAACAACTAAACCGCTATCTCTATAAACATGGAAATATCTACACCGCCATCTGTATGAACATGGAAATATCTGCACCGCCATCTGAATGAACATATAAATATCTACACCGCCATCTGTATTAAGATGGAGATATCTTCACCTCTATCTGGATAAACTTGGAAATATCTACACCGCTATCTGTGTAAACCTGGAAATATCTACACTGCTATCTGTATAAACATGGAAATAACTACACCTCTATCTGTATAAACTTGTAAATATCTACACCGCTACCTGTATAAACATGGAAATATCACCACCGCTATCTGTATGAACATGGAAATATCAGTCCCTCTACCTGTATGAACATTGAGATACCTACAACACTATCTGTAAGAACATGGAAATATCTACAGCGCTATCTGTCTGAACATGGAAATATCTTCACCACCATCTGTATGAACATGGATGTATCTACACAGCCATCTGTATGAACATGGAAATATCTACACCGCTATCTGTATGAACATGGAAATAGCAACACCGCTATCTGTATGAACATGGAAATATCTACAACACTATCTGTATGAACATGGAAATATCTACACCGCTATCTGTATGAACATGGAAATATCTACTCCGCTATCTTTATGAACATGGAAATATCTACACCATTATCTGTATGAACATGGAAATATCTTCACCACCATCTGTATGAACATGGATATGTCTACACAGCCATCTGGATGAACATGGAAATATCTACACCGCGATCTATATGAACATGGAAATATGTACACCGCTATCTGTGTAATCATGCATACGTTTCACCGCTATCTGTATAAACATGGAAATATCTACACCGCTATCTGTATGAACATGGAAATATCTACACCGCTATCTGTTTGAACATGGAAATATCTAAACTGCTATCTGCATGAAAATAGAAATACCTACACAGCTATCTGCATATACATGGAAATATCTACAAAGCTATCTCTTTACAGACAGAAATAACTACACCGCTATCTTTATAAACATGGAAATATCTACACCGCCATCTGTATGAACATGGAAATGTCTGCACTGCCATCTGTATGAACATATAAATATCTGCACCGCCATGTGTATTAAGATGGAGATATCTTCACCGCTATCTGTATAAACTTGGAAATATCTACACCGCTATCTGTATAAACCTGGAAATATCTACACCGCTATCTGTATAAACATGGAAATATCTACACCACTACCTGTATAAACATGGAAATATCAGCACCGCTATCTGTATGAACGTGGAAATATCTACACCGCTATCTCTATGAACATGCAAATATCTACACCGCTATCTGTATGAACATGGAAATAGCTACACCGCTATCTGTATGACCATGGAAATATCTACACCACTCTCTGTATGAACATGGAAATATCTACACCGCTATCTGTATGAACATGGATATATCTCCACAGCCATCTGGATGAACATGGAAATATCTACACCGCTATCTGCATGAACATGTAAATATCTACACCGCTATTTGTGTAGACATGCATACATCTTCACCGCAATCTGCATAAGCTAGGAAATATCTACACCGCTATCAGTATGAACATGGAAATATCTACACCGCTATCTGTTTGAACATGGAAATATCTAAACCGCTATCAGCATGAAAATGGAAATATCTACAGAGCTATCTGCATATACATGGAAATATCTACAAAGCTATCTCTTTACACATGGAAATAACTACACCGCTATCTCTATAAACATGGAAACATCAACACCGCCATCTGTATGAACATGGAAATATCTGCACCGCCATCTGTATGAACATATAAATATCTACACCGCCATCTATATTAAGATGGAGATATCTACACCGCTATCTGTATAAACATGGAAATATCTACACTGCTATCTGTATAAACATGGAAATATCTACACCGCTATCAGTATACACATGGAAGTATCTGCACCGCTACCTGTATAAACTTGGAAATATCAGCACCGCTATCTGTATGAACTTGGAAATATCTACACCGCTATCAGTATGAACATGGAAATATCTACACCGCTATCTGTATGAACATGGAAATAGCTACACCGCTATCTGTATGAACATGGAAATACCTACACCACTATCTGTATGAACATGGAAATATCTACACCGTTATCTGTATGAACATGGATATATCTACACCACCATGTGTATGAACATGGAAATATCTGCACCGCCATCTGTATGAACATATAAATAACTACACCGCCATCTATATTAAGATGGTGATATCTACACCGCTATCTGTATAAACTTGGAAATATCTACACCGCTATCTGTATAAACATGGAAATATCTACACCGCTATCTGTTTGAACATGGAAATATCTACACCGCTATCTGCATGAAAATGGAAAAATCTACACAGCTATCTGCATATACATGGAAATGTCTACAGAGCTATCTCTTTAGACATGGATATAACTACACCGCTATCTCTATAAACATGGAAATATCTACACCGCCATCTGTATGAACATGGAAATATCTGCATCGCCATCTGTATGAACATATAAATATCTACACCGCCATCTATATTAAGATGGAGATATCTACACCGCTATCTGTATAAACAAGGAAATATCTACACCGCTATCTGTATAAACATGGAAATATCTACAACGCTATCTTTATAAACATGGAAATATCTACACCGCTACCTGTATAAACATGGAAATATCAGCACTGCTATCTGTATGAACATGGAAATATCCACACCGCTATCTGTATGAACATGGAAATATCTACACCGCTATCTGTATGAACATGGAAATAGCTACACCGCTATCTGTATGAACATGGATATATCTACACCACCATGTGTATGAACATGGAAATATCTGCACCGCCATCTGTATGAACGTATAAATATCTACACCGCCATCTATATTAAGATGGTGATATCTACACAGCTATCTGTATAAACTTGGAAATATCTACACCGCTATCTGTATAAAGATGGAAATATCTACACCGCTATCTGTATAAACTTGGAAATACCTACACCGCTATCTGTATGAACATGGAAATAGCTACACCACTATCTGTATGAACATGGAAATATCTACAGCACTACCTGTATGAACATTGAAATATCTACACCTCTATCTCTATGAACATGGATATATCTACACAGCCATCTGGATGAACATGGAAATACCTACACCGCTATCTGTATAAACATGGAAATATCTACACCGCTACCTGTATAAACATGGAAATATCTACACCGCTACCTGTATAAACATGGAAATATCAGCACCGCTCTCTGTATGAACATGGAAATATCAGCCCCTCTATCTGAATGAACATGGAAATATCTACACCGCTATCTGTATGAACATGGAAATATCTACACCGCTATCCGTATGAACATGGAAATATCTTCACTGCCATCTATATGAACATGGATATATCTACACAGCCATCTGAATGAACATGGAAATATCTACACCGCTACCTGAATAAACATGGAAATATCAGCACAGCTATCTGTATGAACATGGAAATATCTACACCGCTATCTGTACGAACATGGAAATATCTACACCGCTATCTGTATGAACATGGAAATAGCTACACCGCTATCTGTATCAACATGGAAATATCTACACCACTATCTGTATGAACATGGAAATATCTACACCGCTATCTGTATGAACATGGATATATCTACACAGCCATCTGGATGAACATGGAAATATCTACACCGCTATCTGTAAGAACCTGGAAATATCTACTCCGCTATCTGTGTAAACATGCATACATCTTCACCGCTATTTGTATAAACATGGAAATATCTACACCGCTATCTGTATGAACATGGAAATAGCTACACCGCTATCAGTATGTACATGGAAATATCTACACCGGTATCTGTTTGAACATGGAAATATCTACACCGCTATCTGCATGAAAATGGAAATACCTACACTGCTATCTGCATATACAAGGAAATATCTACACAGCTATCTCTTTACACATGGAAATAACTACACCGCTATCTCTATAAACATCGAAATATCTACACCGCCAACTGTATGAACATGGAAATATCTGCACCGCCATGTGTATGAACATATAAATATCTGCACCGCCATCTGTATTAAGAAGGAGATATCTACACCGCTATCAGTACAAACATGGAAATATCTACACCGCTATCTGTATAAACATGGAAATATCTACACCGCTATCTGTATAAACATGGAAATATCTACACCGCTATCTGTATAAACATGGAAATATCTACACCGCTACCTGTATAAACATGGAAATATGAGCTCCGCTATCTGTATAAACATGGAAATATCTACACTGCTCTCTGTATGAACATGGAAATATCTACACCGCTATCTGTATGAACATGGAAATATCTTCACCGCCATCTGTATGAACATGGATATATCTACACAGCCATCTGTATGAACATGGAAATATCTACTCCGCTATCTGTATGAACATGGAAATATCTACACCGTTATCTGTATGAACATGGAAATATCTTCACCACCATCTGTATGAACATGGATATGTCTACACAGCCATCTGGATGAACATGGAAATATCTACACCGCGATCTGTATGAACATGGAAATATCTACACCGCTATCTGTGTAAACATGCATACGTTTCACCGCTATCTGTATAAACATGGAAATATCTACACCGCTATCTGTATGAACATGGAAATATCTACACCGCTATCTGTTTGAACATGGAAATATCTAAACCGCTATCTGCATGAAAATAGAAATACCTACACAGCTATCTGCATATACATGGAAATATCTACAAAGCTATCTCTTTACAGATAGAAATAACTACACCGCTATCTTTATAAACATGGAAATATCTACACCGCCATCTGTATGAACATGGAAATGTCTGCACTGCCATCTGTATGAACATATAAATATCTGCACCGCCATCTGTATTAAGATGGAGATATCTTCACCGCTATCTGTATAAACTTCGAAATACCTACACCGCTATCTGTATAAACCTGGAAATATCTACACCGCTATCTGTATAAACATGGAAATATCTACACCACTACCTGTATAAACATGGAAATATCAGCACCGCTATCTGTATGAACGTGGAAATATCTACACCGCTATCTCTATGAACATGCAAATATCTACACCGCTATCTGTATGAACATGGAAATAGCTACACCGCTATCTGTATGAACATGGAAATATCTACACCACTATCTGTATGAACATGGAAATATCTACACCGCTATCTGTATGAACATGGATATATCTCCACAGCTATCTGGATGAACATGGAAATATCTACACCGCTATCAGCATGAACATGGACATATCTACACCGCTATTTGTGTAGACATGCATACATCTTCACCGCAATCTGCATTAGCAAGAAAATATCTACACCGCTATCTGTATGAACATGGAAATATCTACAGCGCTATCTGTTTGAACATGGAAATATCTAAACCGCTATCAGCATGAAAATGGAAATATCTACACAGCTATCTGCATATACATGGAAATATCTACAAAGCTATCTCTTTACACATGGAAATAACTACACCGCTATCTCTATAAACATGGAAACATCTACACCGCCATCTGTATTAACATGGAAATATCTGCACCGCCATCTGTATGAACATATAAATATCTACACCGCCATCTGTATTAAGATGGAGATATCTACACTGCTATCTGTATAAACGTGGAAATATCTACACCGCTATCTGTATAAACATGGAAAGATCTACACCGCTATCTGTATAAACATGGAAATATCTACACCGCTACCTGAATAAACATGGAAATATCAGCACAGCTATCAGTATGAACATGGAAATATCTACACCGCTATCTGTATGAACATGGAAATATCTACACCGCTATCTGTATGAACATGGAAATATCTACACCGCTATCTGTATCAACATGGAAATATCTACACCACTATCTGTATGAACATGGAAATATCTACACCGCCATCTGTATGAAGATGGATATATCTACACAGCCATCTGGATGAACATGGAGATATCTACACCGCTATCTGTAGGAACCTGGAAATATCTACTCCGCTATCTGTGTAAACATGCATACATCTTCACCGCTATCTGTATAAACATGGAAATATCTACACCGCTATCTGTATGAACATGGAAATAGCTACACCGCTATCTGTATGAACATGGAAATATCTACACCGCTATCTGTATGAACATGGATATATCTACAAAGCCATCTGGATGAACATGGAAATATCTACACCGCTATCTGTGTAAACATGCATACATCGTCACCGTTATCTGTATGAACATGGAAATATCTACACCGCTATCTGTATGAACATGGAAATATCTACACCGATATCTGTGTAAACATGCGTACATCTTCACCGCTATCTGTATAAACATGGAAATATCTACACCGCTATCTGTATGAACATGGAAATATCTACACCGCTATCTGTTTGAACATGGAAATATCTACACCGCTATCTGCATGAAAATGGAAATATCTACACAGCTATCTGCATATACATGGAAATGTCTACAAAGCTATCTCTTTACACTTGGATATAACTACAACGCTATCTCTATAAACATGGAAATATCTACACCGCCATCTGTATGAACATGGAAATATCTGCACCGCCATCTGTATGAACATATAAATATCTACACCACCATCTATATTAACATGGAGATATCTATACCGCTATCTGTATAAACTAGGAAATATCTACACTGCTATCTGTATAAACATGGAAATATCTACACCGCTATCTGTATAAACCTGGAAATATCTACACCGCTATCTGTATAAACATGGAAATATCAGCACCGCTATCTGAATGAATATGGAAATATCTACACCGCTATCTGCATGAACATGGAATTATCTACACCGCTATCTGTATGAACATGGAAATAGCTACACCGCTATCTGTAGGAACATGGAAATATCTACACCACTATCTGTATGAATATGGAAATAAGTACACCGCTATCTGTATGAACATGGATATATCTACACAGCCATCTGGATGAACATGGAAATATCTACACCGCTATCTGTTTGAACATGGAAATATCTAAACCGCTATCTGCATGAAAATGGAAATATCTACACCGCCATCTGTATGAACATGGAAATATCTGCACCGCCATCTGAATGAACATATAAATATCAACACCGCCATCTGTATTAAGATGGAGATATCTTCACCGCTATCTGGATAAACTTGGAAATATCTACACCGCTATCTGTGTAAACCTGGAAATATCTACACTGCTATCTGTATAAACATGGAAATAACTTCACCTCTATCTGTATAAACATGTAAATATCTACACCGCTACCTGTATAAACATGGAAATATCAGCACCGCTATCTGTATGAACATGGAAATATCAGTCCCTCTACCTGTATGAACATGGAGATACCTACAACGCTATCTGTAAGAACATGGAAATATCTACAGCGCTATCTGTCTGAACATGGAAATATCTTCACCGCCGTCTGTATGAACATGGATGTATCTACACAGCCATCTGGATGAACATGGAAATATCTACACCGCTATCTGTATGAACATGGAAATAGCAACACCGCTATCTGTATGAACATGGAAATATCTACAACACTATCTGTATGAACATGGAAATATCTACACCGCTATCTGTATGAACATGGAAATATCTTCACCGCCATCTGTATGAACATGGATATATCTACAGAGCCATCTGGATGAACATGGAAATATCTACACCGCTATCTGTATGAACATGGAAATATATACTCCGCTATCTGTTTAAACATGCATACATCTTCACCGCTATCTGTATGAACATGGAAATATCTACACCGCTATCTGTACGAACATGGAAATAACTACACAGCTATCTGTATGAACATGGAAATAGCTACACCGCTATCTGTATCATCATGGAAATATCTACACCACTATCTGTATGAACATGGAAATATCTACACCGCCATCTGTATGAAGATGGATATATCTACACAGCCATCTGGATGAACATGGAAATATCTACACCGCTATCAGTATGAAGCTGGAAATATCTACTCCGCTATCTGTGTAAACATGCATACATCTTCACCGCTATCTGTATGAACATGGAAATATCTACACCGCTATCTGTATGAATATGGAAATACCTACCCCGCTATCTGTGTAAACATGCATTCATCTTCACCGCTATCTGTATAAACATGGAAATATCTACACCGCTATCTGTATGAACACGGAAATACCTACACCTCTATCTGTTTGAACATGGTAATATCTACACAGCTGTCTGCATGAAAATGGAAATATCTACACAGCTATCTTCATATACATGGAAATGTCTACAAAGCTATCTATTTACACATGGATATAACTACACCGCTATCTCTATAAACATGGAAATATCTACACCGCCATCTGTATGAACATGGAAATATCTGCACCGCCATGTGTATGAACATATAAATATCTACACCGCCATCTATATTAAGATGGAGATATCTACACCGCTATCTGTATAAACATGGAAATATCTACACCGATATCTGTATAAACATGGAAATATCTACACCGCTATCTGTATAAACATAGAAATATCTACACCGCTACCTGTATAAACATGGAAATATCAGCACCGCTATCTGTATGAATATGGAAAAATCTACACCGCTATCTGTATGAACATGGAAATATCTACACCGCTATCTGTATGAACATGGAAATAGCTTCACCGCTATCTGTATGAACATGGAAATATTTACACCACTATCTGTATGAACATGCAAATATCTACACCGCTATCTGTATGAACATGGATATATCTACACAGCCATCTGGATGAACATGGAAATATCTACACCGCTATCTGTATGAACATGGAAATATCTACACCGCTATCTGTTTGAATATGGAAATATCTACACCGCTATCTGCATGAAAATGGAAATATCTACACTGCTATCTGCATATACATGGAAATATCTACACAGCTATCTCTTTACACATGGAAATAACTACACCGCTATCTGTAAGAACATGGAAATATCTACACCGCCATCTGTATGAACATGGAAATATCTGCACCGCCATCAGTATGAACATGTAAATATCTACACCGCCATCTGTATTAAGAAGGAGATATCTAAACCGCTATCTGTATAAACATGGAAATATCTACACCGCTATCTGTATAAACATGGAAATATCTACACAGCTATCTGTATAAACATGGAAATATCTACACCGCTACCTGCATAAACATGGAAATATCAGCACCGCTGTCAGTATGAACATGGAAATATCTACACCGCTATCTGTATGAACATGGAAATATCTACACCGCTATCTGTATGAACATGGAAATATCTTCACAGCCATCTGGATGAACATGGAAATATCTACACCGCGATCTGTATGAACATGGAAATATCTACACCGCTATCTGTGTAAACATGCATACATCTTCACCGCTATCTGTATAAACATGGAAATATCTACACCGCTATCTGTATGAACATGGAAATATCTACACCGCTATCTGTTTGAACATGGAAATATCTAAACCGCTATCTGCATGAAAATGGAAATATCTACACAGCTATCTGCATATACATGGAAATATCTACAAAGCTATCTCTTTACAGATGGAAATAACTAAACCGCTATATCTATAAACATGGAAATATCTACACCGCCATCTGTATGAACATGGAAATATCTGCACCGCCATCTGAATGAACATATAAATATCTGCACCGCCATCTGTATTAAGATGGAGATATCTTCACCGCTATCTGTATAAACTTGGAAATATCTACACCGCTATCTGTATAAACCTGGAAATATCTACACCGCTATCTGTATAAACATGGAAATATCTACTCCACTCCCTGTATAAACATGGAAATATCAGCAGCGCTATCTGTATGAACGTGGAAATATCTACACCGCTATCTCTATGAACATGCAAATATCTACACCGCTAACTGTATGAACATGGAAATATCTGCACCGCCATCTGTATGAACATATAAATATCTACACCGCCATCTGTATTAAGATGGAGATATCTACACCGCTATCTGTATAAACATGGAAATATCTACACAGCTATCTATATAAACATGGAAATATCTACACTGCTACATGTATAAACATGGAAATAACAGCACCGCTATCTGTATGAACATGGAAATATCTACACAGCTATCTGTTTGAACATGGCAATATCTAAACCGCTATCTGCATATACATGGAAATATCTACACAACTATCTCTTTACACATGGAAATAACTACCGAGGTATCTGTATGAACATGGAAATATCTTCACCGCCATCTGTATGAACATGGATATATCTAAACAGCTATCTGTGTAAACATGCATACATCTTCACCGCTATCTGTATAAACATGGAAATATCTACACTGCTAACTGCATGAACATGGAAATATGTACACCGCTATCTGTTTGAACATGGATATATCTACACCGCTATCTGCATGAAAATGGAAATACCTACACAGCGATCTGCATATACATGGAAATATCTACAAAGCTATCTCTTTACACATGGAAATAACTTCAGCGCTATCTCCATAAACAAGGAAATATCTACACCACCATCTGTATGAACATGGAAATATCTGCACCGCCATCTGTATGAACATATAAATATCTACACCGCCATCTATATTAAGATGGTGATATCTACACCGCTATCTGTATAAACTTGGAAATATCTACACCGCTATGTGTCTAAACATGGAAATATCTACACCGCTATCTGTATAAACATGGAAATATCTACACCGCTACCTATATAAACATTTAAATATCAGCACCGCTATCTGTATGAACATGGAAATATCTACACCGCTATCTGTATGAACATGGAAATAGCTACACCACTATCTGTATGAAAATGGAAATATCTACAGCACTACCTGTATGAACATGGAAATAACTACACCTCTATCTCTATGAACATGGATATATCTACACAGCCATCTGGATGAACATGGAAACATCTACACCGCTATCTGTATAAACATGGAAATATCTACACCGCTACCTGTATAAACATGGAAATAACAGCACCGCTCTCTGTATGAACATGGAAATACCAGCCCATCTATCTGTATGAACATGGAAATATCTACACCGCTATCTGTATGAACATGGAAATATCTTCACGGACATCTGTATGAACATGGATACATCTACACAGCCATCTGGATGAACATGGAAATATCTACACCGCTATCTGTATGAACATGGAAATATCTACACCGCTATCTGTATGAATATGGAAATATCTACACCACTATCTGTATGAACATGGAAATATCTACACCGCTATCTGTATGAACATGGAAATATCTTCACCGCCATCTGTATGAACATGGATATATCTACACAGCCATCTGGATGAACATGGAAATATCTACACCGCTATCTGTATGAACATGGAAATATATACAACGCTATCTGTGTAAACATGCATACATCTTCACCGCTATCTGTATAAACATGGAAATATCTACACCGCTATCTGTATGAACATGGAAATATCTAAACCGCTATCTGTTTGAACATGGAAATATCTACACCGCTATCTGCATGAAAATGGAAATATCTACACAGCTATCTGCATATACATGGAAATGTCTACAAAGCTATCTCTTTACACATGGATATAACTACACCGCTATCTATATAAACATGGAAATATCTACACCGCCATCTGTATGAACATGGAAATATCTGCACCGCCATCTGTATGAACATATAAATATCTACACCACCATCTATATTAAGATGGAGATATCTACACCGCTATCTGTATAAACCTGGAAATATCTACACCGCTATCTGTATAAACATGGAGATATCTACACCGCTATCTGTATAAACATGGAAATATCTACACCGCTAAATGTATAAACATGGAAATATCAGCACCGGTATCTGTATGAACATGGAAATATCTTCACCGCTATCTGTATGAACATGGAAATATATACACCGCTATCTGTATGAACATGGAAATATCTACACCGCTATCTGTGTAAACAAGCATACATCTTCACCGCTATCTGTATAAACATGGAAATATCTACACCGTTATCTGTATGAACATGGTAATATCTACACCACTACCTGTATAAACATGGAAATATCTACACCACTACCTGTATAAACATGGAAATATCTACACCGCTACCTGTATAAACATGGAAATATCAGCACCGCTCTCTGTATGAACATGGAAATATCAGCCCCTCTATCTGTATGAACATGGAAATATCTACACCGCTATCTGTATGAACATGGAAATATCTACACTGCTATCTGTATGAACATGGAAATATCTTCCCCGCCATCTGTATGAACACGAATATATCTACACTGCCATCTGGATGAATATGGAAATATCTACACCGCTATCTGTATGAACATGGAAATAGCTACACCGCTATCTGTATGAATATGGAAATATCTACACCACTATCTGTATGAACATGGAAATATCTACACGGCTATCTGTATGAACATGGAAATATCTTCACCGCCATCTGTATGAAAATGGATATATCTCCACAGCCATCTGGATGAACATGGAAATATCTACACCACTATCTGTATGAACATGGAAATAGCTACACCGCTATCTGTATGAACATGGAAATATCTTCACCGCAATCTGTATGAACATGGATATATCTACACAGCCATCTGGATGAACATGGAAATATCTACACAGCTATCTGTATGAACATGGAAATATATACACCGCTATCTGTGTAAACATGCATACATCTTCACTGCTATCTGTATAAACATGGAAATATCTACACCGGTATCTGTATGAACATAGAAATATCTACACCACTATCTGTTTGAACATGGAAATATCTACACCGCTATCTGCATGAAAATGGAAATACCTACACAGCGTTCTGCATATACATGGAAATATCTACAAAGCTATCTCTTTACACATGGAAATAACTACAGCGCTATCTCTATAAACAAGGAAATATCTACACCACCATCTGTATGAACATGGAAATATCTGCACCGCCATCTGTATGAACATATAAATATCTACACCGCCATCTATATTAAGATGGTGATATCTACACCGCTATCTGTATAAACTTGGAAATATCTACACCGCTATCTGTATAAACATGGAAATATCTACACCGCTATCTGTATAAACATGGAAATATCTACACCGCTACCTATATAAACATATAAATATCAGCACCGCTATCTGTATGAACATGGAAATATCTACACCGCTATCTCTATGAACATGGAAATATCTACACCGCTATCTGTATGAACATGGAAATAGCTACACCACTATCTGTATGAAAATGGAAATATCTACATCACTACCTGTATGAACATGGAAATAACTACACCTCTATCTCTATGAACATGGATATATCTACACAGCCATCTGGATGAACATGGAAACATCTACACCGCTATCTGTATAAACATGGAAATATCTACACCGCTATCTGTATGAACATGGAAATATCTACACCGCTATCTGTATGAACATGGAAATATCTTCACCGCCATCTGTATGAACACGAATATATCTACACAGCCATCTGGATGAACATGGAAATATCTACACCACCATCTGTATGAACATGGAAATATCTGCACCGCCATCTGTATGAACATATAAATATCTACACCGCCATCTCTATTAAGATGGTGATATCTACACCACTATCTGTATAAACTTGGAAATATCTACACCGCTATCTGTATAAACATGGAAATATCTACACCGCTATCTGTATAAACATGGAAATATCTACACCGCTACCTATATAAACATTTAAATATCAGCACCGCTATCTGTATGAACATGGAAATATCTACACCGCTATCTCTATGAACATGGAAATATCTACACCGCTATCTGTATGAACATGGAAATAGCTACACCACTATCTGTATGAACATGGAAATATCTACAGCACTACCTGTATGAACATGGAAATAACTACACCTCTATCTCTATGAACATGGATATATCTACACATCCATCTGGATGAAAATGGAAACATCTACACCGCTATCTGTATAAACATGGAAATATCTACACCGCTACGTGTATAAACATTGAAATATCTACACCGCTACCTGTATAAACATGGAAATATCAGCACCGCTCTCTGTATGAACATGGAAATACCAGCCCATCTATCTGTATGAACATGGAAATATCTACACCGCTATCTGTATGAACATGGAAATATCTTCACCGCCATCTGTATGAACATGGATACATCTACACAGCCATCTGGATGAACATGGAAATATCTACACCGCTATCTGTATGAACATGGAAATAGCTACACCGCTATCTGTATGAATATGGAAATATCTACACCACTATCTGTATGAACATGGAAATATCTACACCGCTATCTGTATGAACATGGAAATATCTTCACCGCCATCTGCATGAACATGGATATATCTACACAGCCATCTGGATGAACATGGAAATATCTACACCACTATCTGTATGAGCATGGAAATATATACAACGCTATCTGTGTAAACATGCATACATCTTCACCGCTATCTGTATAAACATGGAAATATCTACACCGCTATCTGTATGAACATGGAAATATCTAAACCGCTATCTGTTTGAACATGGAAATATCTACACCGCTATCTGCATGAAAATGGAAATATCTACACAGCTATCTGCATACACATGGAAATGTCTACAAAGCTATCTCTTTACACATGGATATAACTACACCGCTATCTCTATAAACCTGGAAATATCTACACCGCCATCTGTATGAACATGGAAATATCTGCACCGCCATCTGTATGAACATATAAATATCTACACCGCCATCTATATTAAGATGGAGATATCTACACCGCTATCTGTATAAACCTGGAAATATCTACACCGCTATCTGAATAAACATGGAGATAGCTACACCGCTATCTGTATAAACATGGAAATATCTACACCACTATCTGTATGAACATGGAAATATCTACACTGCTATCTGTATGAACATAGAAATATCTACACCGCTATCTGTGTAAACAAGCATACATCTTCACCGCTATCTGTATAAACATGGAAATATCTACACCGTTATCTGTATGAACATGGTAATATCTACACCACTACCTGTATAAACATGGAAATATCTACACCAGTATCTGTATGAACATGGAAATATCTACACCGCTATCTGTATGAACATGGAAATAGCTACACCGCTATCTGTATTAACATGGAAATATCTACACCACTATCTGTATGAACATGGAAATATCTACACTGCTATCTGTATGAACATGGTAATATCTACACCACTACCTGTACAAACATGGAAATATCTACACCACTACCTGCATAAACATGGAAATATCTACACCGCTACCTGTATAAACATGGAAATATCAGCACCGATCTCTGTATGAACATGGAAATATCAGCCCCTCTCTCTGTATGAACATGGAAATATCTACACCGCTATCTGTATGAACATGGAAATATCTACACCGCTATCTGTATGAACATGGAAATATCTTCACCGCCACCTGTATGAACACGAATATATCTATACAGCCATCTGGATGAACATGGAAATATCTGCATCGCCATCTGTATGAACATATAAATATCTACACCGCCATCTATATTAAGATGGAGATATCTACACCGCTATCTGTATAAACATGGAAATATCTACACCGCTATCTGTTTGAACATGGAAATATCTACACCGCTATCTGCATGAAAATGGAAATATCTATACAGATATCTGCATATACATGGAAATATCTACAAAGCTATCTCTTTACACATGGAAATAACTACACCGCCATCTCTATAAACATGGAAATATCTACAGCGCCATCTGTATGAACATGGAAATATCTGCACCGCCATCTGTATGAACATATAAATATCTACACCGCCATCTGTATTAAGATGGAGATATCTACACCGCTATCTGTATAAACCTGGAAATATCTACACCGCTATCTGTATAAACATGGAAAGATCCACACCGCTATCTGAATAAACATGGAAATATCTACACCGCTACCTGAATAAACATGGAAATATCAGCACAGCTATCTGTATGAACATGGAAATATCTACACCGCTATCTGTACGAACATGGAAATATCTACACCGCTATCTGTATGAACATGGAAATAGCTACACCGCTATCTGTATCAACATGGAAATATCTACACCACTATCTGTATGAACATGGAAATATCTACACCACTATCTGTATGAACATGGATATATCTACACAGCCATCTGGATGAACATGGAAATATCTACACCGCTATCTGTATGAACATGGAAATAGCGACACCGCTATCTGTATGAATATGGAAATATCTACACCACTATCTGTATGAACATGGAAATATCTTCACCGCCATCTGTATGAAAATGGATATATCTACACAGCCATCTGGATGAACATGGAAATATCTACACCGCTATCTGTATAAACATGGAAATATCTACACAGCTATCTGTATGAACATGGAAATATATACACCGCTATCTGTGTAAACATGCATACATCCTCACCGCTATCTGTATAAACATGGAAATATCTACACCGCTATCTGTATGAACATAGAAATATCTACACCGCAATCTGTTTGAACATGGAAATATCTACACCGCTATCTGCATGAAAATGGAAATATCTACACAGCTATCTGCATATACATGGAAATGTCTACAAAGCTATCTCTTTACACATGGATATAACTACACCGCTATCTCTATAAACATGGAAATATCTACACCGCCATCTGTATGAACAGGGAAATATCTGCATCGCCATCTGTATGAACATATAAATATCTACACCGCCATCTATATTAAGATGGAGATATCTACACTGCTATCAGTATAAACATGGAAATATATACACTGCTATCTGTATAAACATGGAAATATCTACACCGCTATCTGTATACACATGGAAGTATCTACACCGCTACTTGTATAAACTTGGAAATATCAGCACCGCTATCTGTATGAACTTGGAAATATCTACACCGCTATCTGTATGAACATGGAAATATCTACACCGCTATCTGTATGAACATGGAAATAGCTACACCGCTATCTGTATGAACATGGAAACATCTACACCACTATCTGTATGAACATGGAAATATCTACACCGATATCTGTATGAACATGGATATATCTACACCACCATGTGTATGAACATGGAAATATCTGCACCGCCATCTGTATGAACATATAAATATCTACACCACCATCTATATTAAGATGGTGATATCTACACCGCTATCTGTATAAACTTGGAAATATCTACACCGCTATCTGTATAAACATGGAAATATCTAGACCGCTATCTGTTTGAACATGGAAATATCTACACCGCTATCTGCATGAAAATGGAAATATCTACACAGCTATCTGCATATACATGGAAATGTCTACAAAGCTATCTCTTTAGACATGGATATAACTACACCGCTATCTCTATAAACATGGAAATATCTACACCGCCATCTGTATGAACATGGAAATATCTGCATCGCCATCTGTATGAACATATAAATATCTACACCGCCATCTATATTAAGATGGAGATATCTACACCGCTATCTGTATAAACATGGAAATATCTACACCGCTATCTGTTTGAACATGGAAATATCTACACCGCTATCTGCATGAAAATGGAAATATCTATACAGATATCTGCATACACATGGAAATATCTACAAAGCTATCTCTTTACACATGGAAGTAACTACACCGCCATCTCTATAAACATGGAAATATCTACAGCGCCATCTGTATGAACATGGAAATATCTGCACCGCCATCTGTATGAACATATAAATATCTACACCGCCATCTGTATTAAGATGGAGATATCTACACCGCTATCTGTATAAACCTGGAAATATCTACACCGCTATCTGTATAAACATGGAAAGATCCACACCGCTATCTGAATAAACATGGAAATATCTACACCGCTACCTGAATAAACATGGAAATATCAGCACAGCTATCTGTACGAACATGGAAATATCTACACCGCTATCTGTACGAACATGGAAATATCTACACCGCTATCTGTATGAACATGGAAATAGCTACACCGCTATCTGTATCAACATGGAAATATCTACACCACTATCTGTATGAACATGGAAATATCTTCACCGCCATCTGTATGAAAATGGATATATCTACACAGCCATCTGGATGAACATGGAAATATCTACACCGCTATCTGTATAAACATGGAAATATCTACACAGCTATCTGTATGAACATGGAAATATATACACCGCTATCTGTGTAAACATGCATACATCTTCACCGCTATCTGTATAAACATGGAAATATCTACACCGCTATCTGTATGAACATAGAAATATCTACACCGCAATCTGTTTGAACATGGAAATATCTACACCGCTATCTGCATGAAAATGGAAATATCTACACAGCTATCTGCATATACATGGAAATGTCTACAAAGCTATCTCTTTACACATGGATATAACTACACCGCTATCTCTATAAACATGGAAATATCTACACCGCCATCTGTATGAACATGGAAATATCTGCATCGCCATCTGTATGAACATATAAATATCTACACCGCCATCTATATTAAGATGGAGATATCTACACTGCTCTCTGTATAAACATGGAAATATATACACCGCTATCTGTATAAACATGGAAATATCTACACCGCTATCTGTATACACATGGAAGTATCTACACCGCTACCTGTATAAACTTGGAAATATCAGCACCGCTATCTGTATGAACATGGAAATATCTACACCGCTATCTGTATGAACATGGAAATATCTACACCGCTATCTGTATGAACATGGAAATAGCTACACCGCTATCTGTATGAACATGGAAACATCTACACCACTATCTGTATGAACATGGAAATATCTACACCGATATCTGTATGAACATGGATATATCTACACCACCATGTGTATGAACATGGAAATATCTGCACCGCCATCTGTATGAACATATAAATATCTACACCACCATCTATATTAAGATGGTGATATCTACACCGCTATCTGTATAAACTTGGAAATATCTACACCGCTATCTGTATAAACATGGAAATATCTAGACCGCTATCTTTTTGAACATGGAAATATATACACCGCTATCTGCATGAAAATGGAAATATCTACACAGCTATCTGCATATACATGGAAATGTCTACAAAGCTATCTCTTTAGACATGGATATAACTACACCGCTAACTCTATAAACATGGAAATATCTACACCGCCATCTGTATGAACATGGAAATATCTGCATCGCCATCTGTATGAACATATAAATATCTACACCGCCATCTATATTAAGATGGAGATATCTACACCGCTATCTGTATAAACATGGAAATATCTACACAGCTATCTGTTTGAACATGGAAATATCTACACCGCTATCTGCATGAAAATGGAAATATCTATACAGATATCTGCATATACATGGAAATATCTACAAAGCTATCTCTTTACACATGGAAATAACTACACCGCCATCTCTATAAACATGGAAATATCTACAGCGCCATCTGTATGAACATGGAAATATCTGCACCGCCATCTGTATGAACATATAAATATCTACACCGCCATCTGTATTAAGATGGAGATATCTACACCGCTATCTGTATAAACCTGGAAATACCTACACCGCTATCTGTATAAACATGGAAAGATCCACACCGCTATCTGAATAAACATGGAAATATCTACACCGCTACCTGAATAAACATGGAAATATCAGCACAGCTATCTGTATGAACATGGAAATATCTACACCGCTATCTGTACGAACATGGAAATATCTACACCGCTATCTGTATGAACATGGAAATAGCTACACCGCTATCTGTATCAACATGGAAATATCTACACCACTATCTGTATGAACATGGAAATATCTACACCACTATCTGTATGAACATGGATATATCTACACAGCCATCTGGATGAACATGGAAATATCTACACCGCTATCTGTATGAACATGGAAATAGCGACACCGCTATCTGTATGAATATGGAAATATCTACACCACTATCTGTATGAACATGGAAATATCTTCACCGCCATCTGTATGAAAATGGATATATCTACACAGCCATCTGGATGAACATGGAAATATCTACACCGCTATCTGTATAAACATGGAAATATCTACACAGCTATCTGTATGAACATGGAAATATATACACCGCTATCTGTGTAAACATGCATACATCTTCACCGCTATCTGTATAAACATGGAAATATCTACACCGCTATCTGTATGAACATAGAAATATCTACACCGCATTCTGTTTGAACATGGAAATATCTACACCGCTATCTGCATGAAAATGGAAATATCTACACAGCTATCTGCATATACATGGAAATGTCTACAAAGCTATCTCTTTACACATGGATATAACTACACCGCTATCTCTATAAACATGGAAATATCTACACCGCCATCTGTATGAACAGGGAAATATCTGCATCGCCATCTGTATGAACATATAAATATCTACACCGCCATCTATATTAAGATGGAGATATCTACACTGCTATCAGTAAAAACATGGAAATATATACACTGCTATCTGTATAAACATGGAAATATCTACACCGCTATCTGTATACACATGGAAGTATCTACACCGCTACCTGTATAAACTTGGAAATATCAGCACCGCTATCTGTATGAACTTGGAAATATCTACACCGCTATCTGTATGAACATGGAAATATCTACACCGCTATCTGTATGAACATGGAAATAGCTACACCGCTATCTGTATGAACATGGAAACATCTACACCACTATCTGTATGAACATGGAAATATCTACACCGATATCTGTATGAACATGGATATATCTACACCACCATGTGTATGAACATGGAAATATCTGCACCGCCATCTGTATGAACATATAAATATCTACACCACCATCTATATTAAGATGGTGATATCTACACCGCTATCTGTATAAACTTGGAAATATCTACACCGCTATCTGTATAAACATGGAAATATCTAGACCGCTATCTGTTTGAACATGGAAATATCTACACCGCTATCTGCATGAAAATGGAAATATCTACACAGCTATCTGCATATACATGGAAATGTCTACAAAGCTATCTCTTTAGACATGGATATAACTACACCGCTATCTCTATAAACATGGAAATATCTACACCGCCATCTGTATGAACATGGAAATATCTGCATCGCCATCTGTATGAACATATAAATATCTACACCGCCATCTATATTAAGATGGAGATATCTACACAGCTATCTGTATAAACATGGAAATATCTACACCGCTATCTGTTTGAACATGGAAATATCTACACCGCTATCTGCATGAAAATGGAAATATCTATACAGATATCTGCATACACATGGAAATATCTACAAAGCTATCTCTTTACACATGGAAGTAACTACACCGCCATCTCTATAAACATGGAAATATCTACAGCGCCATCTGTATGAACATGGAAATATCTGCACCGCCATCTGTATGAACATATAAATATCTACACCGCCATCTGTATTAAGATGGAGATATCTACACCGCTATCTGTATAAACCTGGAAATATCTACACCGCTATCTGTATAAACATGGAAAGATCCACACCGCTATCTGAATAAACATGGAAATATCTACACCGCTACCTGAATAAACATGGAAATATCAGCACAGCTATCTGTACGAACATGGAAATATCTACACCGCTATCTGTACGAACATGGAAATATCTACACCGCTATCTGTATGAACATGGAAATAGCTACACCGCTATCTGTATCAACATGGAAATATCTACACCACTATCTGTATGAACATGGAAATATCTACACCACTATCCGTATGAACATGGATATATCTACACAGCCATCTGGATGAACATGGAAATATCTACACCGCTATCTGTATGAACATGGAAATAGCGACACCGCTATCTGTATGAATATGGAAATATCTACACCACTATCTGTATGAACATGGAAATATCTTCACCGCCATCTGTATGAAAATGGATATATCTACACAGCCATCTGGATGAACATGGAAATATCTACACCGCTATCTGTATAAACATGGAAATATCTACACCGCTATCTGTACGAACATGGAAATATCTACACCGCCATCTGTATTAAGATGGAGATATCTACACTGCTATCTGTATAAACCTGGAAATATCTACACCGCTATCTGTATAAACATGGAAAGATCTACACCGCTATCGGTATAAACATGGAAATATCTACACTGCTACCTGAATAAACATGGAAATATCAGCACAGCTATCTGTATGAACATGGAAATATCTACACCGCTATCTGTATGAACATGGAAATATCTACACCGCTACCTGAATAAACATGGAAATATCAGCACAGCTATCTGTATGAACATGGAAATATCTACACCGCTATCTGTATGAACATGGAAATATCTACACCGCTATCTGTATGAACATGGAAATATCTACACCGCTATCTGTATCAACATGGAAATATCTACACCACTATCTGTATGAACATGGAAATATCTACATCGCCATCTGTATGACGATGGATATATCTACACCGATATCTGTATGAACATGGATATATCTACACCACCATGTGTATGAACATGGAAATATCTGCACGGCCATCTGTATGAACATATAAATATCTACACCGCCATCTATATTAAGATGGTGATATCTACACGGCTATCTGTATAAACTTGGAAATATCTACACCGCTATCTGTATAAACATGGAAATATCTAGACCGCTATCTGTTTGAACATGGAAATATCTACACCGCTATCTGCATGAAAATGGAAATATCTACACAGCTATCTGCATATACATGGAAATGTCTACAAAGCTATCTCTTTATTCATGGATATAACTACACCGCTATCTCTATAAACATGGAAATATCTACACCGCCATCTGTATGAACATGGAAATATCTGCATCGCCATCTGTATGAACATATAAATATCTACACCGCCATCTATATTAAGATGGAGATATCAACACCGCTATCTGTATAAACATGGAAATATATACACCGCTATCTGTTTGAACATGGAAATATCTACACCGCTATCTGCATGGAAATGGAAATATCTATACAGATATCTGCATATACATGGAAATATCTACAAAGCTATCTCTTTACACATGGAAATAACTACACCGCCATCTCTATAAACATGGAAATATCTACACCGCCATCTGTATGAACATGGAAATATCTGCACCGCCATCTGTATGAACATATAAATATCTACACCGCCATCTGTATTAAGATGGAGATATCTACACCGCTATCTGTATAAACCTGGAAATATCTACACCGCTATCTGTATAAACATGGAAAGATCCACACCGCTATCTGAATAAACATGGAAATATCTACACCGCTATCTGTATCAACATGGAAATATCTACACCACTATCTGTATGAACATGGAAATATCTACATCGCCATCTGTATGACGATGGATATATCTACACCGATATCTGTATGAACATGGATATATCTACACCACCATGTGTATGAACATGGAAATATCTGCACGGCCATCTGTATGAACATATAAATATCTACACCGCCATCTATATTAAGATGGTGATATCTACACGGCTATCTGTATAAACTTGGAAATATCTACACCGCTATCTGTATAAACATGGAAATATCTAGACCGCTATCTGTTTGAACATGGAAATATCTACACCGCTATCTGCATGAAAATGGAAATATCTACACAGCTATCTGCATATACATGGAAATGTCTACAAAGCTATCTCTTTATTCATGGATATAACTACACCGCTATCTCTATAAACATGGAAATATCTACACCGCCATCTGTATGAACATGGAAATATCTGCATCGCCATCTGTATGAACATATAAATATCTACACCGCCATCTATATTAAGATGGAGATATCAACACCGCTATCTGTATAAACATGGAAATATATACACCGCTATCTGTTTGAACATGGAAATATCTACACCGCTATCTGCATGGAAATGGAAATATCTATACAGATATCTGCATATACATGGAAATATCTACAAAGCTATCTCTTTACACATGGAAATAACTACACCGCCATCTCTATAAACATGGAAATATCTACACCGCCATCTGTATGAACATGGAAATATCTGCACCGCCATCTGTATGAACATATAAATATCTACACCGCCATCTGTATTAAGATGGAGATATCTACACCGCTATCTGTATAAACCTGGAAATATCTACACCGCTATCTGTATAAACATGGAAAGATCCACACCGCTATCTGAATAAACATGGAAATATCTACACCGCTACCTGAATAAACATGGAAATATCAGCACAGCTATCTGTATGAACATGGAAATATATACACCGCTATCTGTACGAACATGGAAATATCTACACCGCTATCTGTATGAACATGGAAATAGCTACACCGCTATCTGTATCAACATGGAAATATCTACACCACTATCTGTATGAACATGGAAATATCTACACCACTATCTGTATGAACATGGATATATCTACACAGCCATCTGGATGAACATGGAAATATCTACACCGCTATCTGTAAGAACCTGGAAATATCTACTCTGCTATCTGTGTAAACATGCATACATCTTCACCGCTATCTGTATATACATGGAAATATCTACACCGCTATCTGTATGAACATGGAAATAGCTACACCGCTATCAGTATGAACATGGAAATATCTACACCACTATCTGTTTGAACATGGAAATATCTACACCGCTATCTGCATGAAAATGGAAATACCTACACTGCTATCTGCATATACAAGGAAATATCTACACAGCAATCTCTTTACACATGGAAATAACTACACCGCTATCTCTATAAACATCGAAATATCTACACCGCCATCTGTATGAACATGGAAATATCTGCACCGCCATGTGTATGAACATATAAATATCTGCACTGCCATCTGTATTAAGAAGGAGATATCTACACCGCTATCAGTATAAACATGGAAATATCTACACCGCTATCTGTATTAACATGGAAATATCTACACCGCTATCTGTATGAACATGGAAATATCTTCACCGCCATCTGTATGAACATGGATATATCTACACAGCCATCTGTATGAACATGGAAATATCTACTCCGCTATCTGTATGAACATGGAAATATCTACACCGTTATCTGTATGAACATGGAAATATCTTCACCACCATCTGTATGAACATGGATATGTCTACACAGCCATCTGGATGAACATGGAAATATCTACACCGCGATCTGTATGAACATGGAAATATCTACACCGTTATCTGTGTAAACATGCATACGTTTCACCGCTATCTGTATAAACATGGAAATATCTACACCGCTATCTGTATGAACATGGAAATATCTACACCGCTATCTGTTTGAACATGGAAATATCAAAACCGCTATCTGCATGAAAATAGAAATACTTACACAGCTATCTGCATATACATGGAAATATCTACAAAGCTATCTCTTTACAGATAGAAATAACTACACCGCTATCTTTATAAACATGGAAATATCTACACCGCCATCTGTATGAACATGGAAATGTCTGCACTGCCATCTGTATGAACATATAAATATCTGCACCGCCATCTGTATTAAGATGGAGATATCTTCACTGCTATCTGTATAAACTTCGAAATATCTACACCGCTATCTGTATAAACCTGGAAATATCTACACCGCTATCTGTATAAACATGGAAATATCTACACCACTACCTGTATAAACATGGAAGTATCAGCACCGCTATCTGTATGAACGTGGAAATATCTACACCGCTATCTCTATGAACATGCAAATATCTACACCGCTATCTGTATGAACATCGAAATAGCTACACCGCTATCTGTATGAACATGGAAATATCTACACCACTATCTGTATGAACATGGAAATATCTACACCGCTATCTGTATGAACATGGATATATCTCCACAGCCATCTGGATGAACATGGAAATATCTACATCGCTATCTGCATGAACATGGAAATATCTACACCGCTATTTCTGTAGACATGCATACATCTCCACCGCAATCTGCATAAGCAAGGAAATATCTACACCGCTATCTGTATGAACATGGAAATATCTACACCGCTATCTGTTTGAACATGGAAATATCTAAACCGCTATCAGCATGAAAATGGAAATATCTACACAGCTATCTGCATATACATGGAAATATCTACAAAGCTATCTCTTTACACATGGAAATAACTACACCGCTATCTCTATAATCATGGAAACATCTACACCGCCATCTGTATTAACATGGAAATATCTGCACCGCCATCTGTATGAACATATAAATATCTACACCGCCATCTGTATTAAGATGGAGATATCTACACTGCTATCTGTATAAACCTGGAAATATCTACACCGCTATCTGTATAAACATGGAAAGATCTACACCGCTATCTGTATAAACATGGAAATATCTACACTGCTACCTGAATAAACATGGAAATATCAGCACAGCTATCTGTATGAACATGGAAATATCTACACCGCTATCTGTATGAACATGGAAATATCTACACCGCTACCTGAATAAACATGGAAATATCAGCACAGCTATCTGTATGAACATGGAAATATCTACACCGCTATCTGTATGAACATGGAAATATCTACACCGCTATCTGTATGAACATGGATATATCTACACCGCTATCTGTATCAACATGGAAATATCTACACCACTGTCTATATGAACATGGAAATATCTACACCGCCATCTGTATGACGATGGATATATCTACACAGCCATCTGGATGAACATGGAAATATCTACACCGCTATCTGTATGAACCTGGAAATATCTACTCCGCTATCTGTGTAAACATGCATACATCTTCACCGCTATCTGTATAAACATGGAAATATCTACACCGCTATCTGTATGAACATGGAAATAGCTACACCGCTATCTGTATGAACATGGAAATATCTACACCGCTATCTGTATGAACATGGATAGATCTACACAGCCATCTGGATGAACATGGAAATATCTACACCGCTATCTGTGTAAACATGCATACATCTTCACCGCTATCTGTATGAACATGGAAATATCTACACCGCTATCTGTATGAACATGGAAATATCTACACCGCTATCTGTGTAAACATGCATACATCTTCACCGCTATCTGTATAAACATGGAAATATCTACACCGCTATCTGTATGAACATGGAAATATCTACACCGCTATATGTATGAACATGGAAATATCTACACCGCTATCTGTTTGAACATGGAAATATCTAAACCGCTATCTGCATGAAAATAGAAATACCTACACAGCTATCTGCATATACATGGAAATATCTACAAAGCTATCTCTTTACAGATATAAATAACTACACCACTATCTTTATAAACATGGAAATATCTACACCGCCATCTGTATGAACATGGAAACGTCTGCACTGCCATCTGTATGAACATATAAATATCTGCACCGCCATCTGTATTAAGATGGAGATATCTTCACCGCTATCTGTATAAACTTGGAAATATCTACACCGCTATCTGTATAAAACTGGAAATATCTACACCGCTATCTGTATAAACATGGAAATATCTACACCACTACCTGTATAAAAATGGAAATATCAGCACCGCTATCAGTATGAACGTGGAAATATCTACACCGCTATCTCTATGAACATGCAAATATCTACACCGCTATATGTATGAACATGGAAATAGCTACACCGCTATCTGTATGAACATGGAAATATCTACACCACTATCTGTATGAACATGGAAATATCTACACCGCTATCTGTATGAACATGGATATATCTCCACAGCCATCTGGATGAACATGGAAATATCTACACCGCTATCTGCATGAACATGGAAATATCTACACCGCTATCTATATAAACATGGAAATATCTACACTGCTATCTGTATAAACTTGGAAATATCTACACCGCTACATGTATAAACATGGAAATAACAGCACCGCTATCTGTATGAACATGGAAATATCAGCCCCTCTATCTGTATGAACATGGAAATATCTACACCGCTATCTGTTTGAACATGGCAATATCTAAACCGCTATCTGCATATACATGGAAATATCTACACAACTATCTCTTTACACATGGAAATAACTACCGAGCTATCTGTATGAACATGGAAATATCTTCACCGCCATCTGTATGAACATGGATATATCTACACAGCCATCTGAATGAACATGGAAATATCTACACCGCTACCTGAATAAACATGGAAATATCAGCACAGCTATCTGTATGAACATGGAAATATCTACACCGCTATCTGTACGAACATGGAAATATCTACACCGCTATCTGTATGAACATGGAAATAGCTACACCGCTATCTGTATCAACATGGAAATATCTACACCACTATCTGTATGAACATGGAAATATCTACACCGCTATCTGTATGAACATGGATATATCTACACAGCCATCTGGATGAACATGGAAATATCTACACCGCTATCTGTAAGAACCTGGAAATATCTACTCCGCTATCTGTGTAAACATGCATACATCTTCACCGCTATTTGTATAAACATGGAAATATCTACACCGCTATCTGTATGAACATGGAAATAGCTACACCGCTATCAGTATGTACATGGAAATATCTACACCGGTATCTGTTTGAACATGGAAATATCTACACCGCTATCTGCATGAAAATGGAAATACCTACACTGCTATCTGCATATACAAGGAAATATCTACACAGCTATCTCTTTACACATGGAAATAACTACACCGCTATCTCTATAAACATCGAAATATCTACACCGCCAACTGTATGAACATGGAAATATCTGCACCGCCATGTGTATGAACATATAAATATCTGCACCGCCATCTGTATTAAGAAGGAGATATCTACACCGCTATCAGTACAAACATGGAAATATCTACACCGCTATCTGTATAAACATGGAAATATCTACACCGCTATCTGTATAAACATGGAAATATCTACACCGCTATCTGTATAAACATGGAAATATCTACACCGCTACCTGTATAAACATGGAAATATGAGCTCCGCTATCTGTATAAACATGGAAATATCTACACTGCTCTCTGTATGAACATGGAAATATCTACACCGCTATCTGTATGAACATGGAAATATCTTCACCGCCATCTGTATGAACATGGATATATCTACACAGCCATCTGTATGAACATGGAAATATCTACTCCGCTATCTGAATGAACATGGAAATATCTACACCGTTATCTGTATGAACATGGAAATATCTTCACCACCATCTGTATGAACATGGATATGTCTACACAGCCATCTGGATGAACATGGAAATATCTACACCGCGATCTGTATGAACATGGAAATATCTACACCGCTATCTGTGTAAACATGCATACGTTTCACCGCTATCTGTATAAACATGGAAATATCTACACCGCTATCTGTATGAACATGGAAATATCTACACCGCTATCTGTTTGAACATGGAAATATCTAAACCGCTATCTGCATGAAAATAGAAATACCTACACAGCTATCTGCATATACATGGAAATATCTACAAAGCTATCTCTTTACAGATAGAAATAACTACACCGCTATCTTTATAAACATGGAAATATCTACACCGCCATCTGTATGAACATGGAAATGTCTGCACTGCCATCTGTATGAACATATAAATATCTGCACCGCCATCTGTATTAAGATGGAGATATCTTCACCGCTATCTGTATAAACTTCGAAATACCTACACCGCTATCTGTATAAACCTGGAAATATCTACACCGCTATCTGTATAAACATGGAAATATCTACACCACTACCTGTATAAACATGGAAATATCAGCACCGCTATCTGTATGAACGTGGAAATATCTACACCGCTATCTCTATGAACATGCAAATATCTACACCGCTATCTGTATGAACATGGAAATAGCTACACCGCTATCTGTATGAACATGGAAATATCTACACCACTATCTGTATGAACATGGAAATATCTACACCGCTATCTGTATGAACATGGATATATCTCCACAGCCATCTGGATGAACATGGAAATATCTACACCGCTATCAGCATGAACATGGACATATCTACACCGCTATTTGTGTAGACATGCATACATCTTCACCGCAATCTGCATAAGCAAGAAAATATCTACACCGCTATCTGTATGAACATGGAAATATCTACAGCGCTATCTGTTTGAACATGGAAATATCTAAACCGCTATCAGCATGAAAATGGAAATATCTACACAGCTATCTGCATATACATGGAAATATCTACAAAGCTATCTCTTTACACATGGAAATAACTACACCGCTATCTCTATAAACATGGAAACATCTACACCGCCATCTGTATTAACATGGAAATATCTGCACCGCCATCTGTATGAACATATAAATATCTACACCGCCATCTGTATTAAGATGGAGATATCTACACTGCTATCTGTATAAACGTGGAAATATCTACACCGCTATCTGTATAAACATGGAAAGATCTACACCGCTATCTGTATAAACATGGAAATATCTACACCGCTACCTGAATAAACATGGAAATATCAGCACAGCTATCAGTATGAACATGGAAATATCTACACCGCTATCTGTATGAACATGGAAATATCTACACCGCTATCTGTATGAACATGGAAATATCTACACCGCTATCTGTATCAACATGGAAATATCTACACCACTATCTGTATGAACATGGAAATATCTACACCGCCATCTGTATGAAGATGGATATATCTACACAGCCATCTGGATGAACATGGAGATATCTACACCGCTATCTGTAGGAACCTGGAAATATCTACTCCGCTATCTGTGTAAACATGCATACATCTTCACCGCTATCTGTATAAACATGGAAATATCTACACCGCTATCTGTATGAACATGGAAATAGCTACACCGCTATCTGTATGAACATGGAAATATCTACACCGCTATCTGTATGAACATGGATATATCTACAAAGCCATCTGGATGAACATGGAAATATCTACACCGCTATCTGTGTAAACATGCATACATCGTCACCGTTATCTGTATGAACATGGAAATATCTACACCGCTATCTGTATGAACATGGAAATATCTACACAGCTATCTGTGTAAACATGCGTACATCTTCACCGCTATCTGTATAAACATGGAAATATCTACACCGCTATCTGTATGAACATGGAAATATCTACACCGCTATCTGTTTGAACATGGAAATATCTACACCGCTATCTGCATGAAAATGGAAATATCTACACAGCTATCTGCATATACATGGAAATGTCTACAAAGCTATCTCTTTACACTTGGATATAACTACAACGCTATCTCTATAAACATGGAAATATCTACACCGCCATCTGTATGAACATGGAAATATCTGCACCGCCATCTGTATGAACATATAAATATCTACACCACCATCTATATTAACATGGAGATATCTATACCGCTATCTGTATAAACTAGGAAATATCTACACTGCTATCTGTATAAACATGGAAATATCTACACCGCTATCTGTATAAACCTGGAAATATCTACACCGCTATCTGTATAAACATGGAAATATCAGCACCGCTATCTGAATGAATATGGAAATATCTACACCGCTATCTGCATGAACATGGAATTATCTACACCGCTATCTGTATGAACATGGAAATAGCTACACCGCTATCTGTAGGAACATGGAAATATCTACACCACTATCTGTATGAATATGGAAATAAGTACACCGCTATCTGTATGAACATGGATATATCTACACAGCCATCTGGATGAACATGGAAATATCTACACCGCTATCTGTTTGAACATGGAAATATCTAAACCGCTATCTGCATGAAAATGGAAATATCTACACCGCCATCTGTATGAACATGGAAATATCTGCACCGCCATCTGAATGAACATATAAATATCAACACCGCCATCTGTATTAAGATGGAGATATCTTCACCGCTATCTGGATAAACTTGGAAATATCTACACCGCTATCTGTGTAAACCTGGAAATATCTACACTGCTATCTGTATAAACATGGAAATAACTTCACCTCTATCTGTATAAACATGTAAATATCTACACCGCTACCTGTATAAACATGGAAATATCAGCACCGCTATCTGTATGAACATGGAAATATCAGTCCCTCTACCTGTATGAACATGGAGATACCTACAACGCTATCTGTAAGAACATGGAAATATCTACAGCGCTATCTGTCTGAACATGGAAATATCTTCACCGCCGTCTGTATGAACATGGATGTATCTACACAGCCATCTGGATGAACATGGAAATATCTACACCGCTATCTGTATGAACATGGAAATAGCAACACCGCTATCTGTATGAACATGGAAATATCTACAACACTATCTGTATGAACATGGAAATATCTACACCGCTATCTGTATGAACATGGAAATATCTTCACCGCCATCTGTATGAACATGGATATATCTACAGAGCCATCTGGATGAACATGGAAATATCTACACCGCTATCTGTATGAACATGGAAATATATACTCCGCTATCTGTTTAAACATGCATACATCTTCACCGCTATCTGTATGAACATGGAAATATCTACACCGCTATCTGTATGAACATGGAAATATCTACACCGCTATCTGTTTGAATATGGAAATATCTACACCGCTATCTGCATGAAAATGGAAATATCTACACTGCTATCTGCATATACATGGAAATATCTACACAGCTATCTCTTTACACATGGAAATAACTACACCGCTATCTGTAAGAACATGGAAATATCTACACCGCCATCTGTATGAACATGGAAATATCTGCACCGCCATCAGTATGAACATGTAAATATCTACACCGCCATCTGTATTAAGAAGGAGATATCTAAACCGCTATCTGTATAAACATGGAAATATCTACACCGCTATCTGTATAAACATGGAAATATCTACACAGCTATCTGTATAAACATGGAAATATCTACACCGCTACCTGCATAAACATGGAAATATCAGCACCGCTGTCAGTATGAACATGGAAATATCTACACCGCTATCTGTATGAACATGGAAATATCTACACCGCTATCTGTATGAACATGGAAATATCTTCACAGCCATCTGGATGAACATGGAAATATCTACACCGCGATCTGTATGAACATGGAAATATCTACACCGCTATCTGTGTAAACATGCATACATCTTCACCGCTATCTGTATAAACATGGAAATATCTACACCGCTATCTGTATGAACATGGAAATATCTACACCGCTATCTGTTTGAACATGGAAATATCTAAACCGCTATCTGCATGAAAATGGAAATATCTACACAGCTATCTGCATATACATGGAAATATCTACAAAGCTATCTCTTTACAGATGGAAATAACTAAACCGCTATATCTATAAACATGGAAATATCTACACCGCCATCTGTATGAACATGGAAATATCTGCACCGCCATCTGAATGAACATATAAATATCTGCACCGCCATCTGTATTAAGATGGAGATATCTTCACCGCTATCTGTATAAACTTGGAAATATCTACACCGCTATCTGTATAAACCTGGAAATATCTACACCGCTATCTGTATAAACATGGAAATATCTACTCCACTCCCTGTATAAACATGGAAATATCAGCAGCGCTATCTGTATGAACGTGGAAATATCTACACCGCTATCTCTATGAACATGCAAATATCTACACCGCTAACTGTATGAACATGGAAATATCTGCACCGCCATCTGTATGAACATATAAATATCTACACCGCCATCTGTATTAAGATGGAGATATCTACACCGCTATCTGTATAAACATGGAAATATCTACACCGCTATCTATATAAACATGGAAATATCTACACTGCTACATGTATAAACATGGAAATAACAGCACCGCTATCTGTATGAACATGGAAATATCTAAACAGCTATCTGTTTGAACATGGCAATATCTAAACCGCTATCTGCATATACATGGAAATATCTACACAACTATCTCTTTACACATGGAAATAACTACCGAGGTATCTGTATGAACATGGAAATATCTTCACCGCCATCTGTATGAACATGGATATATCTAAACAGCTATCTGTGTAAACATGCATACATCTTCACCGCTATCTGTATAAACATGGAAATATCTACACTGCTAACTGCATGAACATGGAAATATGTACACCGCTATCTGTTTGAACATGGATATATCTACACCGCTATCTGCATGAAAATGGAAATACCTACACAGCGATCTGCATATACATGGAAATATCTACAAAGCTATCTCTTTACACATGGAAATAACTTCAGCGCTATCTCTATAAACAAGGAAATATCTACACCACCATCTGTATGAACATGGAAATATCTGCACCGCCATCTGTATGAACATATAAATATCTACACCGCCATCTATATTAAGATGGTGATATCTACACCGCTATCTGTATAAACTTGGAAATATCTACACCGCTATGTGTCTAAACATGGAAATATCTACACCGCTATCTGTATAAACATGGAAATATCTACACCGCTACCTATATAAACATTTAAATATCAGCACCGCTATCTGTATGAACATGGAAATATCTACACCGCTATCTGTATGAACATGGAAATAGCTACACCACTATCTGTATGAAAATGGAAATATCTACAGCACTACCTGTATGAACATGGAAATAACTACACCTCTATCTCTATGAACATGGATATATCTACACAGCCATCTGGATGAACATGGAAACATCTACACCGCTATCTGTATAAACATGGAAATATCTACACCGCTACCTGTATAAACATGGAAATAACAGCACCGCTCTCTGTATGAACATGGAAATACCAGCCCATCTATCTGTATGAACATGGAAATATCTACACCGCTATCTGTATGAACATGGAAATATCTTCACGGACATCTGTATGAACATGGATACATCTACACAGCCATCTGGATGAACATGGAAATATCTACACCGCTATCTGTATGAACATGGAAATATCTACACCGCTATCTGTATGAATATGGAAATATCTACACCACTATCTGTATGAACATGGAAATATCTACACCGCTATCTGTATGAACATGGAAATATCTTCACCGCCATCTGTATGAACATGGATATATCTACACAGCCATCTGGATGAACATGGAAATATCTACACCGCTATCTGTATGAACATGGAAATATATACAACGCTATCTGTGTAAACATGCATACATCTTCACCGCTATCTGTATAAACATGGAAATATCTACACCGCTATCTGTATGAACATGGAAATATCTAAACCGCTATCTGTTTGAACATGGAAATATCTACACCGCTATCTGCATGAAAATGGAAATATCTACACAGCTATCTGCATATACATGGAAATGTCTACAAAGCTATCTCTTTACACATGGATATAACTACACCGCTATCTATATAAACATGGAAATATCTACACCGCCATCTGTATGAACATGGAAATATCTGCACCGCCATCTGTATGAACATATAAATATCTACACCGCCATCTATATTAAGATGGAGATATCTACACCGCTATCTGTATAAACCTGGAAATATCTACACCGCTATCTGTATAAACATGGAGATATCTACACCGCTATCTGTATAAACATGGAAATATCTACACCGCTAAATGTATAAACATGGAAATATCAGCACCGGTATCTGTATGAACATGGAAATATCTTCACCGCTATCTGTATGAACATGGAAATATATACACCGCTATCTGTATGAACATGGAAATATCTACACCGCTATCTGTGTAAACAAGCATACATCTTCACCGCTATCTGTATAAACATGGAAATATCTACACCGTTATCTGTATGAACATGGTAATATCTACACCACTACCTGTATAAACATGGAAATATCTACACCACTACCTGTATAAACATGGAAATATCTACACCGCTACCTGTATAAACATGGAAATATCAGCACCGCTCTCTGTATGAACATGGAAATATCAGCCCCTCTATCTGTATGAACATGGAAATATCTACACCGCTATCTGTATGAACATGGAAATATCTACACTGCTATCTGTATGAACATGGAAATATCTTCCCCGCCATCTGTATGAACACGAATATATCTACACTGCCATCTGGATGAATATGGAAATATCTACACCGCTATCTGTATGAACATGGAAATAGCTACACCGCTATCTGTATGAATATGGAAATATCTACACCACTATCTGTATGAACATGGAAATATCTACACGGCTATCTGTATGAACATGGAAATATCTTCACCGCCATCTGTATGAAAATGGATATATCTCCACAGCCATCTGGATGAACATGGAAATATCTACACCACTATCTGTATGAACATGGAAATAGCTACACCGCTATCTGCATGAACATGGAAATATCTTCACCGCAATCTGTATGAACATGGATATATCTACACAGCCATCTGGATGAACATGGAAATATCTACACAGCTATCTGTATGAACATGGAAATATATACACCGCTATCTGTGTAAACATGCATACATCTTCACTGCTATCTGTATAAACATGGAAATATCTACACCGGTATCTGTATGAACATAGAAATATCTACACCACTATCTGTTTGAACATGGAAATATCTACACCGCTATCTGCATGAAAATGGAAATACCTACACAGCGTTCTGCATATACATGGAAATATCTACAAAGCTATCTCTTTACACATGGAAATAACTACAGCGCTATCTCTATAAACAAGGAAATATCTACACCACCATCTGTATGAACATGGAAATATCTGCACCGCCATCTGTATGAACATATAAATATCTACACCGCCATCTATATTAAGATGGTGATATCTACACCGCTATCTGTATAAACTTGGAAATATCTACACCGCTATCTGTATAAACATGGAAATATCTACACCGCTATCTGTATAAACATGGAAATATCTACACCGCTACCTATATAAACATATAAATATCAGCACCGCTATCTGTATGAACATGGAAATATCTACACCGCTATCTCTATGAACATGGAAATATCTACACCGCTATCTGTATGAACATGGAAATAGCTACACCACTATCTGTATGAAAATGGAAATATCTACATCACTACCTGTATGAACATGGAAATAACTACACCTCTATCTCTATGAACATGGATATATCTACACAGCCATCTGGATGAACATGGAAACATCTACACCGCTATCTGTATAAACATGGAAATATCTAAACCGCTATCTGTATGAACATGGAAATATCTACACCGCTATCTGTATGAACATGGAAATATCTTCACCGCCATCTGTATGAACACGAATATATCTACACAGCCATCTGGATGAACATGGAAATATCTACACCACCATCTGTATGAACATGGAAATATCTGCACCGCCATCTGTATGAACATATAAATATCTACACCGCCATCTATATTAAGATGGTGATATCTACACCACTATCTGTATAAACTTGGAAATATCTACACCGCTATCTGTATAAACATGGAAATATCTACACCGCTATCTGTATAAACATGGAAATATCTACACCGCTACCTATATAAACATTTAAATATCAGCACCGCTATCTGTATGAACTTGGAAATATCTACACCGCTATCTCTATGAACATGGAAATATCTACACCGCTATCTGTATGAACATGGAAATAGCTACACCACTATCTGTATGAACATGGAAATATCTACAGCACTACCTGTATGAACATGGAAATAACTACACCTCTATCTCTATGAACATGGATATATCTACACATCCATCTGGATGAAAAGGGAAACATCTACACCGCTATCTGTATAAACATGGAAATATCTACACCGCTACGTGTATAAACATTGAAATATCTACACCGCTACCTGTATAAACATGGAAATATCAGCAACGCTCTCTGTATGAACATGGAAATACCAGCCCATCTATCTGTATGAACATGGAAATATCTACACCGCTATCTGTATGAACATGGAAATATCTTCACCGCCATCTGTATGAACATGGATACATCTACACAGCCATCTGGATGAACATGGAAATATCTACACCGCTATCTGTATGAACATGGAAATAGCTACACCGCTATCTGTATGAATATGGAAATATCTACACCACTATCTGTATGAACATGGAAATATCTACACCGCTATCTGTATGAACATGGAAATATCTTCACCGCCATCTGCATGAACATGGATATATCTACACAGCCATCTGGATGAACATGGAAATATCTACACCACTATCTGTATGAGCATGGAAATATATACAACGCTATCTGTGTAAACATGCATACATCTTCACGGCTATCTGTATAAACATGGAAATATCTACACCCCTATCTGTATGAACATGGAAATATCTAAACCGCTATCTGTTTGAACATGGAAATATCTACACCGCTATCTGCATGAAAATGGAAATATCTACACAGCTATCTGCATACACATGGAAATGTCTACAAAGCTATCTCTTTACACATGGATATAACTACACCGCTATCTCTATAAACCTGGAAATATCTACACCGCCATCTGTATGAACATGGAAATATCTGCACCGCCATCTGTATGAACATATAAATATCTACACCGCCATCTATATTAAGATGGAGATATCTACACCGCTATCTGTATAAACCTGGAAATATCTACACCGCTATCTGAATAAACATGGAGATAGCTACACCGCTATCTGTATAAACATGGAAATATCTACACCACTATCTGTATGAACATGGAAATATCTACACTGCTATCTGTATGAACATAGAAATATCTACACCGCTATCTGTGTAAACAAGCATACATCTTCACCGCTATCTGTATAAACATGGAAATATCTACACCGTTATCTGTATGAACATGGTAATATCTACACCACTACCTGTATAAACATGGAAATATCTACACCAGTATCTGTATGAACATGGAAATATCTACACCGCTATCTGTATGAACATGGAAATAGCTACACCGCTATCTGTATTAACATGGAAATATCTACACCACTATCTGTATGAACATGGAAATATCTACACTGCTATCTGTATGAACATGGTAATATCTACACCACTACCTGTACAAACATGGAAATATCTACACCACTACCTGCATAAACATGGAAATATCTACACCGCTACCTGTATAAACATGGAAATATCAGCACCGATCTCTGTATGAACATGGAAATATCAGCCCCTCTCTCTGTATGAACATGGAAATATCTACACCGCTATCTGTATGAACATGGAAATATCTACACCGCTATCTGTATGAACATGGAAATATCTTCACCGCCACCTGTATGAACACGAATATATCTATACAGCCATCTGGATGAACATGGAAATATCTGCATCGCCATCTGTATGAACATATAAATATCTACACCGCCATCTATATTAAGATGGAGATATCTACACCGCTATCTGTATAAACATGGAAATATCTACACCGCTATCTGTTTGAACATGGAAATATCTACACCGCTATCTGCATGAAAATGGAAATATCTATACAGATATCTGCATATACATGGAAATATCTACAAAGCTATCTCTTTACACATGGAAATAACTACACCGCCATCTCTATAAACATGGAAATATCTACAGCGCCATCTGTATGAACATGGAAATATCTGCACCGCCATCTGTATGAACATATAAATATCTACACCGCCATCTGTATTAAGATGGAGATATCTACACCGCTATCTGTATAAACCTGGAAATATCTACACCGCTATCTGTATAAACATGGAAAGATCCACACCGCTATCTGAATAAACATGGAAATATCTACACCGCTACCTGAATAAACATGGAAATATCAGCACAGCTATCTGTATGAACATGGAAATATCTACACCGCTATCTGTATGAACATGGAAATAGCTACACCGCTATCTGTATCAACATGGAAATATCTACACCACTATCTGTATGAACATGGAAATATCTACACCACTATCTGTATGAACATGGATATATCTACACAGCCATCTGGATGAACATGGAAATATCTACACCGCTATCTGTATGAACATGGAAATAGCGACACCGCTATCTGTATGAATATGGAAATATCTACACCACTATCTGTATGAACATGGAAATATCTTCACCGCCATCTGTATGAAAATGGATATATCTACACAGCCATCTGGATGAACATGGAAATATCTACACCGCTATCTGTATAAACATGGAAATATCTACACAGCTATCTGTATGAACATGGAAATATATACACCGCTATCTGTGTAAACATGCATACATCTTCACCGCTATCTGTATAAACATGGAAATATCTACACCGCTATCTGTATGAACATAGAAATATCTACACCGCAATCTGTTTGAACATGGAAATATCTACACCGCTATCTGCATGAAAATGGAAATATCTACACAGCTATCTGCATATACATGGAAATGTCTACAAAGCTATCTCTTTACACATGGATATAACTACACCGCTATCTCTATAAACATGGAAATATCTACACCGCCATCTGTATGAACAGGGAAATATCTGCATCGCCATCTGTATGAACATATAAATATCTACACCGCCATCTATATTAAGATGGAGATATCTACACTGCTATCAGTATAAACATGGAAATATATACACTGCTATCTGTATAAACATGGAAATATCTACACCGCTATCTGTATACACATGGAAGTATCTACACCGCTACCTGTATAAACTTGGAAATATCAGCACCGCTATCTGTATGAACTTGGAAATATCTACACCGCTATCTGTATGAACATGGAAATATCTACACCGCTATCTGTATGAACATGGAAATAGCTACACCGCTATCTGTATGAACATGGAAACATCTACACCACTATCTGTATGAACATGGAAATATCTACACCGATATCTGTATGAACATGGATATATCTACACCACCATGTGTATGAACATGGAAATATCTGCACCGCCATCTGTATGAACATATAAATATCTACACCACCATCTATATTAAGATGGTGATATCTACACCGCTATCTGTATAAACTTGGAAATATCTACACCGCTATCTGTATAAACATGGAAATATCTAGACCGCTATCTGTTTGAACATGGAAATATCTACACCGCTATCTGCATGAAAATGGAAATATCTACACAGCTATCTGCATATACATGGAAATGTCTACAAAGCTATCTCTTTAGACATGGATATAACTACACCGCTATCTCTATAAACATGGAAATATCTACACCGCCATCTGTATGAACATGGAAATATCTGCATCGCCATCTGTATGAACATATAAATATCTACACCGCCATCTATATTAAGATGGAGATATCTACACCGCTATCTGTATAAACATGGAAATATCTACACCGCTATCTGTTTGAACATGGAAATATCTACACCGCTATCTGCATGAAAATGGAAATATCTATACAGATATCTGCATACACATGGAAATATCTACAAAGCTATCTCTTTACACATGGAAGTAACTACACCGCCATCTCTATAAACATGGAAATATCTACAGCGCCATCTGTATGAACATGGAAATATCTGCACCGCCATCTGTATGAACATATAAATATCTACACCGCCATCTGTATTAAGATGGAGATATCTACACCGCTATCTGTATAAACCTGGAAATATCTACACCGCTATCTGTATAAACATGGAAAGATCCACACCGCTATCTGAATAAACATGGAAATATCTACACCGCTACCTGAATAAACATGGAAATATCAGCACAGCTATCTGTACGAACATGGAAATATCTACACCGCTATCTGTACGAACATGGAAATATCTACACCGCTATCTGTATGAACATGGAAATAGCTACACCGCTATCTGTATCAACATGGAAATATCTACACCACTATCTGTATGAACATGGAAATATCTACACCACTATCCGTATGAACATGGATATATCTACACAGCCATCTGGATGAACATGGAAATATCTACACCGCTATCTGTATGAACATGGAAATAGCGACACCGCTATCTGTATGAATATGGAAATATCTACACCACTATCTGTATGAACATGGAAATATCTTCACCGCCATCTGTATGAAAATGGATATATCTACACAGCCATCTGGATGAACATGGAAATATCTACACCGCTATCTGTATAAACATGGAAATATCTACACCGCTATCTGTACGAACATGGAAATATCTACACCGCCATCTGTATTAAGATGGAGATATCTACACTGCTATCTGTATAAACCTGGAAATATCTACACCGCTATCTGTATAAACATGGAAAGATCTACACCGCTATCGGTATAAACATGGAAATATCTACACTGCTACCTGAATAAACATGGAAATATCAGCACAGCTATCTGTATGAACATGGAAATATCTACACCGCTATCTGTATGAACATGGAAATATCTACACCGCTACCTGAATAAACATGGAAATATCAGCACAGCTATCTGTATGAACATGGAAATATCTACACCGCTATCTGTATGAACATGGAAATATCTACACCGCTATCTGTATGAACATGGAAATATCTACACCGCTATCTGTATCAACATGGAAATATCTACACCACTATCTGTATGAACATGGAAATATCTACATCGCCATCTGTATGACGATGGATATATCTACACCGATATCTGTATGAACATGGATATATCTACACCACCATGTGTATGAACATGGAAATATCTGCACGGCCATCTGTATGAACATATAAATATCTACACCGCCATCTATATTAAGATGGTGATATCTACACGGCTATCTGTATAAACTTGGAAATATCTACACCGCTATCTGTATAAACATGGAAATATCTAGACCGCTATCTGTTTGAACATGGAAATATCTACACCGCTATCTGCATGAAAATGGAAATATCTACACAGCTATCTGCATATACATGGAAATGTCTACAAAGCTATCTCTTTATTCATGGATATAACTACACCGCTATCTCTATAAACATGGAAATATCTACACCGCCATCTGTATGAACATGGAAATATCTGCATCGCCATCTGTATGAACATATAAATATCTACACCGCCATCTATATTAAGATGGAGATATCAACACCGCTATCTGTATAAACATGGAAATATATACACCGCTATCTGTTTGAACATGGAAATATCTACACCGCTATCTGCATGGAAATGGAAATATCTATACAGATATCTGCATATACATGGAAATATCTACAAAGCTATCTCTTTACACATGGAAATAACTACACCGCCATCTCTATAAACATGGAAATATCTACACCGCCATCTGTATGAACATGGAAATATCTGCACCGCCATCTGTATGAACATATAAATATCTACACCGCCATCTGTATTAAGATGGAGATATCTACACCGCTATCTGTATAAACCTGGAAATATCTACACCGCTATCTGTATAAACATGGAAAGATCCACACCGCTATCTGAATAAACATGGAAATATCTACACCGCTACCTGAATAAACATGGAAATATCAGCACAGCTATCTGTATGAACATGGAAATATATACACCGCTATCTGTACGAACATGGAAATATCTACACCGCTATCTGTATGAACATGGAAATAGCTACACCGCTATCTGTATCAACATGGAAATATCTACACCACTATCTGTATGAACATGGAAATATCTACACCACTATCTGTATGAACATGGATATATCTACACAGCCATCTGGATGAACATGGAAATATCTACACCGCTATCTGTAAGAACCTGGAAATATCTACTCTGCTATCTGTGTAAACATGCATACATCTTCACCGCTATCTGTATATACATGGAAATATCTACACCGCTATCTGTATGAACATGGAAATAGCTACACCGCTATCAGTATGAACATGGAAATATCTACACCGCTATCTGTTTGAACATGGAAATATCTACACCGCTATCTGCATGAAAATGGAAATACCTACACTGCTATCTGCATATACAAGGAAATATCTACACAGCAATCTCTTTACACATGGAAATAACTACACCGCTATCTCTATAAACATCGAAATATCTACACCGCCATCTGTATGAACATGGAAATATCTGCACCGCCATGTGTATGAACATATAAATATCTGCACTGCCATCTGTATTAAGAAGGAGATATCTACACCGCTATCAGTATAAACATGGAAATATCTACACCGCTATCTGTATTAACATGGAAATATCTACACCGCTATCTGTATGAACATGGAAATATCTTCACCGCCATCTGTATGAACATGGATATATCTACACAGCCATCTGTATGAACATGGAAATATCTACTCCGCTATCTGTATGAACATGGAAATATCTACACCGTTATCTGTATGAACATGGAAATATCTTCACCACCATCTGTATGAACATGGATATGTCTACACAGCCATCTGGATGAACATGGAAATATCTACACCGCGATCTGTATGAACATGGAAATATCTACACCGCTATCTGTGTAAACATGCATACGTTTCACCGCTATCTGTATAAACATGGAAATATCTACACCGCTATCTGTATGAACATGGAAATATCTACACCGCTATCTGTTTGAACATGGAAATATCAAAACCGCTATCTGCATGAAAATAGAAATACTTACACAGCTATCTGCATATACATGGAAATATCTACAAAGCTATCTCTTTACAGATAGAAATAACTACACCGCTATCTTTATAAACATGGAAATATCTACACCGCCATCTGTATGAACATGGAAATGTCTGCACTGCCATCTGTATGAACATATAAATATCTGCACCGCCATCTGTATTAAGATGGAGATATCTTCACTGCTATCTGTATAAACTTCGAAATATCTACACCGCTATCTGTATAAACCTGGAAATATCTACACCGCTATCTGTATAAACATGGAAATATCTACACCACTACCTGTATAAACATGGAAGTATCAGCACCGCTATCTGTATGAACGTGGAAATATCTACACCGCTATCTCTATGAACATGCAAATATCTACACCGCTATCTGTATGAACATCGAAATAGCTACACCGCTATCTGTATGAACATGGAAATATCTACACCACTATCTGTATGAACATGGAAATATCTACACCGCTATCTGTATGAACATGGATATATCTCCACAGCCATCTGGATGAACATGGAAATATCTACATCGCTATCTGCATGAACATGGAAATATCTACACCGCTATTTCTGTAGACATGCATACATCTCCACCGCAATCTGCATAAGCAAGGAAATATCTACACCGCTATCTGTATGAACATGGAAATATCTACACCGCTATCTGTTTGAACATGGAAATATCTAAACCGCTATCAGCATGAAAATGGAAATATCTACACAGCTATCTGCATATACATGGAAATATCTACAAAGCTATCTCTTTACACATGGAAATAACTACACCGCTATCTCTATAATCATGGAAACATCTACACCGCCATCTGTATTAACATGGAAATATCTGCACCGCCATCTGTATGAACATATAAATATCTACACCGCCATCTGTATTAAGATGGAGATATCTACACTGCTATCTGTATAAACCTGGAAATATCTACACCGCTATCTGTATAAACATGGAAAGATCTACACCGCTATCTGTATAAACATGGAAATATCTACACTGCTACCTGAATAAACATGGAAATATCAGCACAGCTATCTGTATGAACATGGAAATATCTACACCGCTATCTGTATGAACATGGAAATATCTACACCGCTACCTGAATAAACATGGAAATATCAGCACAGCTATCTGTATGAACATGGAAATATCTACACCGCTATCTGTATGAACATGGAAATATCTACACCGCTATCTGTATGAACATGGATATATCTACACCGCTATCTGTATCAACATGGAAATATCTACACCACTGTCTGTATGAACATGGAAATATCTACACCGCCATCTGTATGACGATGGATATATCTACACAGCCATCTGGATGAACATGGAAATATCTACACCGCTATCTGTATGAACCTGGAAATATCTACTCCGCTATCTGTGTAAACATGCATACATCTTCACCGCTATCTGTATAAACATGGAAATATCTACACCGCTATCTGTATGAACATGGAAATAGCTACACCGCTATCTGTATGAACATGGAAATATCTACACCGCTATCTGTATGAACATGGATATATCTACACAGCCATCTGGATGAACATGGAAATATCTACACCGCTATCTGTGTAAACATGCATACATCTTCACCGCTATCTGTATGAACATGGAAATATCTACACCGCTATCTGTATGAACATGGAAATATCTACACCGCTATCTGTGTAAACATGCATACATCTTCACCGCTATCTGTATAAACATGGAAATATCTACACCGCTATCTGTATGAACATGGAAATATCTACACCGCTATATGTATGAACATGGAAATATCTACACCGCTATCTGTTTGAACATGGAAATATCTAAACCGCTATCTGCATGAAAATAGAAATACCTACACAGCTATCTGCATATACATGGAAATATCTACAAAGCTATCTCTTTACAGATATAAATAACTACACCACTATCTTTATAAACATGGAAATATCTACACCGCCATCTGTATGAACATGGAAACGTCTGCACTGCCATCTGTATGAACATATAAATATCTGCACCGCCATCTGTATTAAGATGGAGATATCTTCACCGCTATCTGTATAAACTTGGAAATATCTACACCGCTATCTGTATAAAACTGGAAATATCTACACCGCTATCTGTATAAACATGGAAATATCTACACCACTACCTGTATAAACATGGAAATATCAGCACCGCTATCAGTATGAACGTGGAAATATCTACACCGCTATCTCTATGAACATGCAAATATCTACACCGCTATATGTATGAACATGGAAATAGCTACACCGCTATCTGTATGAACATGGAAATATCTACACCACTATCTGTATGAACATGGAAATATCTACACCGCTATCTGTATGAACATGGATATATCTCCACAGCCATCTGGATGAACATGGAAATATCTACACCGCTATCTGCATGAACATGGAAATATCTACACCGCTATCTATATAAACATGGAAATATCTACACTGCTATCTGTATAAACTTGGAAATATCTACACCGCTACATGTATAAACATGGAAATAACAGCACCGCTATCTGTATGAACATGGAAATATTAGCCCCTCTATCTGTATGAACATGGAAATATCTACACCGCTATCTGTTTGAACATGGCAATATCTAAACCGCTATCTGCATATACATGGAAATATCTACACAACTATCTCTTTACACATGGAAATAACTACCGAGCTATCTGTATGAACATGGAAATATCTTCACCGCCATCTGTATGAACATGGATATATCTAAACAGCTATCTGTGTAAACATGAATACATCTTCACCGCTATCTGTATAAACATGGAAATATCTACACTGCTAACACATGAACATGGAAATATCTACACCGCTATCTGTTTGAACATGGAAATATCTACACCGCTATCTGCATGAAAATGGAAATACCTACACAGCGATATGCATATACATGGAAATATCTACAAAGCTATCTCTTTACACATGGAAATAACTACAGCGCTATCTCTATAAACAAGGAAATATCTACACCACCATCTGTATGAACATGGAAATATCTGCACCGCCATCTGTATGAACATATAAATATCTACACCGCAATCTATATTAAGATGGTGATATCTACACCGCTATCTGTATAAACTTGGAAATATCTACACCGCTATCTGTATAAACATGGAAATATCTACACCGCTATCTGTATAAACATGGAAATATCTACACCGCTACCTATATAAACATTTAAATATCAGCACCGCTATCTGTATGAACATGGAAATATCTACACCGCTATCTCTATGAACATGGAAATATCTACACCGCTATCTGTATGAACATGGAACTAGCTACACCACTATCTGTATGAACATGGAAATATCTACAGCACTACCTGTATGAACATGGAAATAACTACACCTCTATCTCTATGAACATGGATATATCTACACAGCCATCTGGATGAACATGGAAACATCTACACCGCTATCTGTATAAACATGGAAATATCTACACCGCTACCTGTATAAACATGGAAATATCTACACCGCTACCTGTATAAACATGGAAATATCAGCACCGATCTCTGTATGAACATGGAAATACCAGCCCATCTATCTGTATGAACAGGGAAATATCTAAACCGCTATCTGTATGAACATGGAAATATCTTCACCGCCATTTGTATGAACATGGATACATCTACACAGCCATCTGGATGAACATGGAAATATCTACACCGCTATCTGTATGAACATGGAAATAGCTACACCGCTATCTGTATGAATATGGAAATACCTACACCACTATCTGTATGAACATGGAAATATCTACACCGCTATCTGTATGAACATGGAAATATCTTCACCGCCATCTGTATGAACATGGATATATCTACACAGCCATCTGGATGAACATGGAAATATCTACACCGCTATCTGTATGAACATGGAAATATATACAACGCTATCTGTGTAAACATGCATACATCTTCACCGCTATCTGTATAAACATGGAAATATCTACACCGCTATCTGTATGAACATGGAAATATCTAAACCGCTATCTGTTTGAACATGGATATATCTACACCGCTATCTGCATGAAAATGGAAATATCTACACAGCTATCTGCATATACATGGAAATGTCTACAAAGCTATCTCTTTACACATGGATATAAGTACACCGCTATCTCTATAAACATGGAAATATCTACACCGCCATCTGTATGAAAATGGAAATATCTGCACCGCCATCTGTATGAACTTATAAATATCTACACCGCCATCTACATTAAGATGGAGATATCTACACCGATATCTGTATAAACCTGGAAATATCTACACCGCTATCTGTATAAACATGGAGATATCTACACCGCTATCTGTATAAACATGGAAATATCTACACCGCTAAATGTATAAACATGGAAATATCAGCACCGGTATCTGTATGAACATGGAAATATCTACACCGCTATCTGTATGAACATGGAAATATCTACACCGCTATCTGTATGAACATGGAAATAGCTACACCGCTATCTGTATTAACATGGAAATATCTACACCACTATCTGTATGAACATGGAAATATCTACACCGCTATCTGTATGAACATGGAAATAGCTACACCGCTATCTGTATTAACATGGAAATATCTACACCACTATCTGTATGAACATGGAAATATCTACACTGCTATCTGTGTAAACAAGCATACATCTTCACCGCTATCTGTATAAACATGGAAATATCTACACCGTTATCTGTATGAACATGGTAATATCTACACCACTACCTGTATAAACATGGAAATATCTACACCACTACCTGTATAAACATGGAAATATCTACACCGCTACCTGTATAAACATGGAAATATCAGCACCGCTCTCTGTATGAACAAGGAAATATCAGCCCCTCTATCTGTATGAACATGGAAATATCTACACCGCTATCTGTATGAACATGGAAATATCTACACCGCTATCTGTATGAACATGGAAATATCTTCACCGCCATCTGTATGAACACGAATATATCTACACAGCCATCTGGATGAACATGGAAATATCTACACCGCTATCTGTATGAACATGGAAATAGCTACACCGCTATCTGTATGAATATGGAAATATCTACACCACTATCTGTATGAACATGGAAATATCTACACGGCTATCTGTATGAACATGGAAATATCTTCACCGCCATCTGTATGAAAATGGATATATCTACACAGCCATCTGGATGAACATGGAAATATCTACACCACTATCTGTATGAACATGGAAATAGCTACACCGCTACCTGTATGAACATGGAAATATCTTCACCGCCATCTGTATGAACATGGATATATCTACACAGCCATCTGGATGAACATGGAAATATCTACACAGCTATCTGTATGAACATGGAAATATATACACCGCTATCTGTGTAAACATGCATACATCTTCACCGCTATCTGTATAAAGATGGAAATATCTACACCGGTATCTGTATGAACATAGAAATATCTACACCGCTATCTGTTTGAACATGGAAATATCTACACCGCTATCTGCATGAAAATGGAAATACCTACACAGCGATCTGCATATACATGGAAATATCTACAAAGCTATCTCTTTACACATGGAAATAACTACAGCGCTATCTCTATAAACAAGGAAATATCTACACCACCCTCTGTATGAACATGGAAATATCTGCACCGCCATCTGTATGAACTTATAAATATCCACACCGCCATCTATATTAAGATGGTGATATCTACCCCGCTATCTGTATAAACTTGGAAATATCTACACCGCTATCTGTATAAACATGGAAATATCTACACCGCTATCTGTATAAACATGGAAATATCTACACCGCTACCTATATAAACATTTAAATATCAGCACAGCTATCTGTATGAACATGGAAATATCTACACCGCTATCTCTATGAACATGGAAATATCTACACCGCTATCTGTATGAACATGGAAATAGCTACACCACTATCTGTATGAAAATGGAAATATCTACAGCACTACCTGTATTAACATGGAAATAACTACACCTCTATCTCTATGAACATGGATATATCTACACAGCCATCTGGATGAACATGGAAACATCTACACCGCTATCTGTATAAACATGGAAATATCTACACCGCTATCTGTATGAACATGGAAATATCTACACCGCTATCTGTATGAACATGGATATATCTTCACCGCCATCTGTATGGACACGAATATATCTACACAGCCATCTGGATGAACTTGGAAATATCTACACCGCTATCTGTATTAACATGGAAATAGCTACAACGCTATCTGTATGAATATGGAAATATCTACACCACTATCTGTATGAACATGGAAATATCTACACGGCTATCTGTATGAACATGGAAATATCTTCACCGCCATCTGTATGAAAATGGATATATCTACACAGCCATCTGGATGAACATGGAAATATCTACACCACTATCTGTATGAACATGGAAATAGCTACACCGCTATGTGTATGAACATGAAAATATCTTCACCGCCATCTGTATGAACATGGATATATCTACACAGCCATCTGGATGAACATGGAATATCTACACAGCTATCTGTATGAACATGGAAATATATACACCACTATCTGTGTAAACATGCATACATCTTCACCGCTATCTGTATAAACATGGAAATATCTACACCGCAATCTGTATGAACATAGAAATATCTACACCGCTATCTGTTTGAACATGGAAATATCTACACCGCTATCTGCATGAAAATGGAAATACCTACACAGCGATCTGCATATACATGGAAATATCTACAAAGCTATCTCTTTACACATGGAAATAACTACACCGCTATCTCTATAAACAAGGAAATATCTACACCACCATCTGTATGAACATGGAAATATCTGTACCGCCATCTGTATGAACATATAAATATCTACACCGCCATCTATATTAAGATGGTGATATCTACACCGCTATCTGCATAAACTTGGAAATATCTACACGGCTATCTGTATAAACATGGAAATATCTACACCGCTATCTGTATAAACATGGAAATATCTACACCGCTACCTATATAAACATTTAAATATCAGCACCGCTATCTGTATGAACATGGAAATATCTACACCGCTATCTCTATGAACATGGAAATATCTACACCGCTATCTGTATGAACATGGAAATAGCTACACCACTATCTGTATGAACATGGAAATATCTACAGCACTACCTGTATGAACATGGAAATAACTACACCTCTATCTCTATGAACATGGATATATCTACACAGCCATCTGGATGAACATGGAAACATCTACACCGCTATCTGTATAAACATGGAAATATCTACACCGCTACCTGTATAAACATGGAAATATCTACACCGCTACCTGTATAAACATGGAAATATCAGCACCGCTCTCTGTATGAACATGGAAATACCAGCCCATCTATCTGTATGAACATGGAAATATCTACACCGCTATCTGTATGAACATGGAAATATCTTCACCGCCATCTGTATGAACATGGATACATCTACACAGCCATCTGGATGAACATGGAAATATCTACACCGCTATCTGTATGAACATGGAAATAGCTACACCGCTATCTGTATGAATATGGAAATATCTACACCACTATCTGTATGAACATGGAAATATCTACACCGCTATCTGTATGAACATGGAAATATCTTCACCGCCATCTGTATGAATATGGAAATATCTACACCACTATCTGTATGAACATGGAAATATCTACACCGCTATCTGTATAAACATGGAAATATCTACACCGTTATCTGTATGAACATGGTAATATCTACACCACTACCTGTATAAACATGGAAATATCTACACCACTACCTGTATAAACATGGAAATATCTACACCGCTACCTGTATAAACATGGAAATATCAGCACCGCTCTCTGTATGAACAAGGAAATATCAGCCCCTCTATCTGTATGAACATGGAAATATCTACACCGCTATCTGTATGAACATGGAAATATCTACACCGCTATCTGTATGAACATGGAAATATCTTCACCGCCATCTGTATGAACACGAATATATCTACACAGCCATCTGGATGAACATGGAAATATCTACACCGCTATCTGTATGAACATGGAAATAGCTACACCGCTATCTGTATGAATATGGAAATATCTACACCACTATCTGTATGAACATGGAAATATCTACACGGCTATCTGTATGAACATGGAAATATCTTCACCGCCATCTGTATGAAAATGGATATATCTACACAGCCATCTGGATGAACATGGAAATATCTACACCACTATCTGTATGAACATGGAAATAGCTACACCGCTACCTGTATGAACATGGAAATATCTTCACCGCCATCTGTATGAACATGGATATATCTACACAGCCATCTGGATGAACATGGAAATATCTACACAGCTATCTGTATGAACATGGAAATATATACACCGCTATCTGTGTAAACATGCATACATCTTCACCGCTATCTGTATAAAGATGGAAATATCTACACCGGTATCTGTATGAACATAGAAATATCTACACCGCTATCTGTTTGAACATGGAAATATCTACACCGCTATCTGCATGAAAATGGAAATACCTACACAGCGATCTGCATATACATGGAAATATCTACAAAGCTATCTCTTTACACATGGAAATAACTACAGCGCTATCTCTATAAACAAGGAAATATCTACACCACCCTCTGTATGAACATGGAAATATCTGCACCGCCATCTGTATGAACTTATAAATATCCACACCGCCATCTATATTAAGATGGTGATATCTACCCCGCTATCTGTATAAACTTGGAAATATCTACACCGCTATCTGTATAAACATGGAAATATCTACACCGCTATCTGTATAAACATGGAAATATCTACACCGCTACCTATATAAACATTTAAATATCAGCACAGCTATCTGTATGAACATGGAAATATCTACACCGCTATCTCTATGAACATGGAAATATCTACACCGCTATCTGTATGAACATGGAAATAGCTACACCACTATCTGTATGAAAATGGAAATATCTACAGCACTACCTGTATTAACATGGAAATAACTACACCTCTATCTCTATGAACATGGATATATCTACACAGCCATCTGGATGAACATGGAAACATCTACACCGCTATCTGTATAAACATGGAAATATCTACACCGCTATCTGTATGAACATGGAAATATCTACACCGCTATCTGTATGAACATGGATATATCTTCACCGCCATCTGTATGGACACGAATATATCTACACAGCCATCTGGATGAACTTGGAAATATCTACACCGCTATCTGTATTAACATGGAAATAGCTACAACGCTATCTGTATGAATATGGAAATATCTACACCACTATCTGTATGAACATGGAAATATCTACACGGCTATCTGTATGAACATGGAAATATCTTCACCGCCATCTGTATGAAAATGGATATATCTACACAGCCATCTGGATGAACATGGAAATATCTACACCACTATCTGTATGAACATGGAAATAGCTACACCGCTATGTGTATGAACATGAAAATATCTTCACCGCCATCTGTATGAACATGGATATATCTACACAGCCATCTGGATGAACATGGAATATCTACACAGCTATCTGTATGAACATGGAAATATATACACCACTATCTGTGTAAACATGCATACATCTTCACCGCTATCTGTATAAACATGGAAATATCTACACCGCAATCTGTATGAACATAGAAATATCTACACCGCTATCTGTTTGAACATGGAAATATCTACACCGCTATCTGCATGAAAATGGAAATACCTACACAGCGATCTGCATATACATGGAAATATCTACAAAGCTATCTCTTTACACATGGAAATAACTACACCGCTATCTCTATAAACAAGGAAATATCTACACCACCATCTGTATGAACATGGAAATATCTGTACCGCCATCTGTATGAACATATAAATATCTACACCGCCATCTATATTAAGATGGTGATATCTACACCGCTATCTGCATAAACTTGGAAATATCTACACGGCTATCTGTATAAACATGGAAATATCTACACCGCTATCTGTATAAACATGGAAATATCTACACCGCTACCTATATAAACATTTAAATATCAGCACCGCTATCTGTATGAACATGGAAATATCTACACCGCTATCTCTATGAACATGGAAATATCTACACCGCTATCTGTATGAACATGGAAATAGCTACACCACTATCTGTATGAACATGGAAATATCTACAGCACTACCTGTATGAACATGGAAATAACTACACCTCTATCTCTATGAACATGGATATATCTACACAGCCATCTGGATGAACATGGAAACATCTACACCGCTATCTGTATAAACATGGAAATATCTACACCGCTACCTGTATAAACATGGAAATATCTACACCGCTACCTGTATAAACATGGAAATATCAGCACCGCTCTCTGTATGAACATGGAAATACCAGCCCATCTATCTGTATGAACATGGAAATATCTACACCGCTATCTGTATGAACATGGAAATATCTTCACCGCCATCTGTATGAACATGGATACATCTACACAGCCATCTGGATGAACATGGAAATATCTACACCGCTATCTGTATGAACATGGAAATAGCTACACCGCTATCTGTATGAATATGGAAATATCTACACCACTATCTGTATGAACATGGAAATATCTACACCGCTATCTGTATGAACATGGAAATATCTTCACCGCCATCTGTATGAACATGGATATATCTACACAGCCATCTGGATGAACATGGAAATATCTACACCGCTATCTGTATGAGCATGGAAATATATACAACGCTATCTGTGTAAACATGCATACAACTTCACCGCTATCTGTATAAACATGGAAATATCTACACCGCTATCTGTATGAACATGGAAATATCTAAACCGCTATATGTTTGAACATGGAAATATCTACACCGCTATCTACATGAAAATGGAAATATCTACACGGCTATCTGCATACACAGGGAAATGTATACAAAGCTATCTCTTTACACATGGATATAACTACACCGCTATCTCTATAAACATGGAAATATCTACACCGCCATCTGTATGAACATGGAAATATCTGCACCGCCATCTGTATGAACATATAAATATCTACACAGCCATCTATATTAAGATGGAGATATCTACACCGCTATCTGTATAAACCTGGAAATATCTACACCGCTATCTGTATAAACATGGAGATATCTACACCGCTATCTGTATAAACATGGAAATATCTACACCACTATCTGTATGAACATGGAAATATCTACACTGCTATCTGTATGAACATGGAAATATCTACACCGCTATCTGTGTAAACAAGCATACATCTTCACCGCTATCTGTATAAACATGGAAATGTCTACACCATTATCTGTATGAACATGGTAATATCAACACCACTACCTGTATAAACATGGAAATATCAGCACCGCTAACTGTATGAACATGGAAATAACTACACCGCTATCTGTATGAACATGGAAATATCTACACCGCTATCTGTATGAACATGGAAATAGCTACACCGCTATCTGTATGAACATGGATATATCTACACCACCATGTGTATGAACATGGAAATATCTGCACCGCCATCTGTATGAACATATAAATACCTACACCGCCATCTATATTAAGATGGTGATATCTACACAGCTATCTGTATAAACTTGGAAATATCTACACCGCTATCTGTATAAACATGGAAGTATCTACACCGCTATCTGTATGAACTTGGAAATATCTACACCGCTACCTGTATAAACATTTAAATATCAGCACCGCTATCTGTATGAACATGGAAATATCTACACCGCTATCTCTATGAACATGGAAATATATACACAGCTATCTGTATGAACATGGAAATAGCTACACCACTATCTGTATGAACATGGAAATATCTACAGCACTACCTGTATGAACATGGAAATATCTACACCTCTATCTCTATGAACACGGATATATCTACACAGCCATCTGGATGAACATGGAAATATCTACACCGCTATGTGAATAAACATGGAAATATCTACACCGCTACCTGTATAAACATGGAAATATCTACACCGCTATCTGTATAAACATGGAAATATCAGCACCGCTCTCTGTATGAACATGGAAATATCAGCCCCTCTATCTGTATGAACATGGAAATATCTACACCGCTATCTGTATGAACATGGAAATATCTACACCGCTATCTGTATGAACATGGAAATATCTTCACTGCCATCTATATGAACATGGATATATCTACACAACCATCTGGATGAACATGGAAATATCTACACCGCTATCTGTATGAACATGGAAATAGCTACACCGCTATCTGTATGAATATGGAAATATCTACACCACTATCTTTATGAACATGGAAATATCTACACCGCTATCTGTATGAACATGGAAATATCTTCACCGCCATCTGTATGAACATGGATATATCTACACAGCCATCTGGATGAACAAGGAAATATCTACAACACTATCTGTATGAACATGGAAATATCTACACCGCTATCTGTATGAACATGGAAATATCTTCACCGCCATCTATATGAACATGGATATATCTACACAGCCATCTGGATGAACATGGAAATATCTACACCGCTATCTGTATGAACATGGAAATAGCTACACCGCTATCTGTATGAATATGGAAATATCTACACCACTATCTGTATGAACATGGAAATATCTACACCGCTATCTGTATGAACATTCAAATATCTTCACCGCCATCTGTATGAACATGGATATATCTACACAGCCATCTGGATGAACATAGGAATATCTACACTGCTATCTGTATGAACATGGAAATATATACAACGCTATCTGTGTAAACATGCATACATCTTCACCGCTATCTGTATAAACATGGAAATATCTACACCGCAATCTGTATGAACATGGAAATATCTAAACCTCTATCTGTTTGAACATGGAAATATCTACACCGCAATCTGCATCAAAATGGAAATATCTGCACAGCTATCTGCATATACATGGAAATGTCTACACAGCTATCTCTTTACACATGGAAATAACTACACCGCTATCTCTATAAACATCGAAATATCTACACCGCCATCTGTATGAACATGGAAATATCTGCAACGCCATGTGTATGAACATATAAATATCTGCACCGCCATCTGTATTAAGAAGGAGATATCTACACCGCTATCAGTATAAACATGGAAATATCTACACCGCTATCTGTATTAACATGGAAATATCTACACCGCTATCTGTATGAACATGGAAATATCTTCACCGCCATCTGTATGAACATGGATATATCTACACAGCCATCTGGATGAACATGGAAATATCTACTCCGCTCTCTGTATGAACATGGAAATATCTACACCGTTATCTGTATGAACATGGAAATATCTTCACCACCATCTGTATGAACATGGGTATGTCTACACAGCCATCTGGATGAACATGGAAATATCTACACCGCGATCTGTATGAACATGGAAATATCTACACCGCTATCTGTGTAAACATGCATACGTTTCACCGCTATCTGTATAAACATGGAAATATCTACACCGCTATCTGTATGAACATGGAAATATCTACACCGCTATCTGTTTGAACATGGAAATAACTAAACCGCTATCTGCATGAAAATAGAAATACCTACACAGCTATCTGCATATACATGGAAATATCTACAAAGCTATCTCTTTACAGATAGAAATAACTACACCGCTATCTTTATAAACATGGAAATATCTACACCGCCATCTGTATGAACATGGAAATGTCTGCACTGCCATCTGTATGAACATATAAATATCTGTACCGCCATCTGTATTAATATGGAGATATCTTCACCGCTATCTGTATAAAGTTGGAAATATCTACACCGCTATCTGTATAAACCTGGAAATATCTACACCGCTATCTGTATAAACATGGAAATATCTACACCACTACCTGTATAAACATGGAAATATCAGCACCGCTATCTGTATGAACGTGGAAATATCTACACCGCTATCTCTATGAACATGCAAATATCTACACCGCTATCTGTATGAACATGGAAATAGCTACACCGCTATCTTTATGAACATGGAAATATCTACACCACTATCTGTATGAACATGGAAATATCTACACCGCTATCTGTATGAACATGGATATATCTCCACAGCCATCTGGATGAACATGGAAACATCTACACCGCTATCTGCATGAACATGGAAATATCTACACCGCTATTTGTGTAGACATGCATACATCTTCACCGCAATCTGCATAAGCAAGGAAATATCTACACCGCTATCTGTATGAACATGGAGATATCTACACCGCTATCTGTTTGAACATGGAAATATCTAAACCGCTATCAGCATGAAAATGGAAATATCTACACAGCTATCTGCATATACATGGAAATATCTACAAAGCTATCTCTTTACACATGGAAATAACTACACCGCTATCTCTATAAACATGGAAACATCTACACCGCCATCTGTATTAACATGGAAATATCTGCACCGCCATCTGTATGAACATATAAATATCTACACCGCCATCTGTATTAAGATGGAGATATCTACACTGCTATCTGTATAAACCTGGAAATATCTACACCGCTATCTGTATAAACATGGAAAGATCTACACCGCTATCTGTATAAACATGGAAATATCTACACCGCTATCTGAATAAACATGGAAATATCAGCACAGCTATCTGTATGAACATGGAAATATCTACACCGCTATCTGTATGAACATGGAAATATCTACACCGCTATCTGTATGAACATGGAAATATCTACACCGCTATCTGTATCAACATGGAAATATCTACACCACTATCTGTATGAACATGGAAATATCTACACCGCCATCTGTATGAAGATGGATATATCTACACAGCCATCTGTATTAACATGGAAATATCTGCACCGCCATCTGTATGAACATATAAATATCTACACCGCCATCTGTATTAAGATGGAGATATCTACACTGCTATCTGTATAAACCTGGAAATATCTACACCGCTATCTGTATAAACATGGAAAGATCTACACCGCTATCTGTATAAACATGGAAATATCTACACCGCTACCTGAATAAACATGGAAATATCAGCACAGCTATCTGTATGAACATGGAAATATCTACACCGCTATCTGTATGAACATGGAAATATCTACACCGCTATCTGTATGAACATGGAAATATCTACACCGCTATCTGTATCAACATGGAAATATCTACACCACTATCTGTATGAACATGGAAATATCTACACCGCCATCTGTATGAAGATGGATATATCTACACAGCCATCTGGATGAACATGGAAATATCTACACCGCTATCTGTATGAACCTGGAAATATCTACTCCGCTATCTGTGTAAACATGCATACATCTTCACCGCTATCTGTATGAACATGGAAATATCTGCACCGCTATCTGTAGGAACATGGAAATATCTACACCGCTATCTGTGAAAACATGCATACATCTTCACCGCTGTCTGTATAAACATGGAAATATCTACACCGCTATCTGTATGAACATGGAAATATCTACACCGCTATCTGTATGAACATGGAAATATCTACACCGCTATCTGTTTGAACATGGAAATATCTAAACCGCTATCTGCATGAAAACAGAAATACCTACACAGCTATCTGCATATACATGGAAATATCTACAAAGCTATCTCTTTACAGATAAAAATAACTACACCGCTATCTTTATAAACATGGAAATATCTACACCGCAATCTGTATGAACATGGAAATGTCTGCACTGCCATCTGTATGAACATATAAATATCTGCACCGCCATCTGTATTAAGATGGAGATATCTTCACCGCTATCTGTATAAACTTGGAAATATCTACACCGCTATCTGTATAAACCTGGAAATATCTACACCGCTATCTGTATAAACATGGAAATATCTACACCACTACCTGTATAAACATGGAAATATCAGCACCGCTATCAGTATGAACGTGGAAATATCTACACCGCTATCTCTATGAACATGCAAATATCTACACCGCTATCTGTATGAACATGGAAATAGCTACACCGCTATCTGTATGAACATGGAAATATCTACACCACTATCTGTATGAACATGGAAATATCTACACCGCTATCTGTATGAACATGGATATATCTCCACAGCCATCTGGATGAACATGGAAATATCTACACCGCTATCTGCATTAACATGGAAATATCTACACCGCTATCTATATAAACATGGAAATATCTACACTGCTATCTGTATAAAGTTGGAAATAACTACACCGCTACATGTATAAACATGGAAATAACAGCACCGCTATCTGTATGAACATGGAAATATCAGCCCCTCTATCTGTATGAACATGGAAATATCTACACCGCTATCTGTTTGAACATGGCAATATCTAAACCGCTATCTGCATATACATGGAAATATCTACACATCTATCTCTTTACACATGGAAATAACTACCGAGCTATCTGTATGAACATGGAAATATCTTCACCGCCATCTGTATGAACATGGATATATCTAAACAGCTATCTGTGTAAACATGCATACATCTTCACCGCTATCTGTATAAAGATGGAAATATCTACACTGCTAACACATGAACATGGAAATATCTTCACTGCTAACACATGAACATGGAAATATCTACACCGCTATCTGTTTGAACATGGAAATATCTACACCGCTATCTGCATGAAAATGGAAATACCTACACAGCGATCTGCATATACATGGAAATATCTACAAAGCTATCTCTTTACACATGGAAATAACTACAGCGCTATCTCTATAAACAAGGAAATATCTACACCACCATCTGTATGAACATGGAAATATCTGCACCGCCATCTGTATGAACATATAAATATCTACACCGCCATCTATATTAAGATGGTGATATCTACACCGCTATCTGTATAAACTTGGAAATATCTACACCGCTATCTGTATAAACATGGAAATATCTACACCGCTATCTGTATAATCATGGAAATATCTACACCGCTACCTATATAAACATTTAAATATCAGCACCGCTATCTGTATGAACATGGAAATATCTACACCGCTATCTCTATGGACATGGAAATATCTACACCGCTATCTATATGAACATGGAAATAGCTACACCACTATCTGTATGAACATGGAAATATCTACAGCACTACCTGTATGAACATGGAAATAACTACACCTCTATCTCTATGAACATGGATATATCTACACAGCCATCTGGATGAACATGGAAACATCTACACCGCTATCTGTATAAACATGGAAATATCTACACCGCTACCTGTATAAACATGGAAATATCTACACCGCTACCTGTATAAACATGGAAATATCAGCACCGCTCTCTGTATGAACATGGAAATACCAGCCCATCTATCTGTATGAACACGGAAATATCTAAACCGCTATCTGTATGAACATGGAAATATCTTCACCGCCATCTGTATGAACATGGATACATCTACACAGCCATCTGGATGAACATGGAAATATCTACACCACTATCTGTATGAACATGGAAATAGCTACACCGCTATCTGTATGAATATGGAAATATCTACACCACTATCTGTATGAACATGGTAATATCTACACCACTACCTGTATAAACATGGAAATATCTACACCACTACTTGTATAAACATGGAAATATCTACACCGCTACCTGTATAAACATGGAAATATCAGCACCGCTCTCTGTATGAACATGGAAATATCAGCCACTCTATCTGTATGAACATGGAAATATCTACACCGCTATCTGTATGAACATGGAAATATCTACACCGCTATCTGTATGAACATGGAAATATCTTCACCGCCATCTGTATGAACACGAATATATCTACACAGCCATCTGGATGAACATGGAAATATCTACACCGCTATCTGTATGAACATGGAAATATCTACACCGCTATCTGTATGAATATGGAAATAACTACACCACTATCTGTATGAACATGGAAATATCTATACGGCTATCTGTATGAACATGGAAATATCTTCACCGCCATCTGTATGAAAATGGATATATCTACACAGCCATCTGGATGAACATGGAAATATCTACACCACTATCTGTAAGAAGATGGAAATAGCTACACCGCTATCTGTATGAACATGGAAATATCTTCTCCGCCATCTATATGAACATGGATATATCTACACAGCCATCTGGATGAACATGGAAATATCTACACAGCTATCTGTATGAACATGGAAATATATACACCGCTATCTGTGTAAACATGCATACATCTTCACCGCTATCTGTATAAACATGGAAATATCTACACCGGTATCTGTATGAACATAGAAATATCTACACCGCTATCTGAACATGGAAATATCTACACCGCTATCTGCATGAAAATGGAAATACCTACACAGCGATCTGCATATACATGGAAATATCTACAAAGCTATCTCTTTACACATGGAAATAACTACAGCGCTATCTCTATAAACAAGGAAATATCTACACCACCATCTGTATGAACATGGAAATATCTGCACCGCCATCTGTATTAACATATAAATATCTACACCGCCATCTATATTAAGATGGTGATATCTACACCGCTATCTGTAAACTTGGAAATATCTACACCGCTATCTGTATAAACATGGAAATATCTACACCGCTATCTGTATAAACATGGAAATATCTACACCGCTACCTATATAAACATTTAAATATCAGCACCGCTATCTGTATGAACTTGGAAATAGCTACACCACTATCTGTATGAAAATGGAAATATCTACAGCACTACCTGTATGAACATGGAAATAACTACACCTCTATCTCTATGAACATGGATATATCTACACAGCCATCTGGATGAACATGGAAACATCTACACCGCTATCTGTATAAACATGGAAATATCTACACCGCTATCTGTATGAACATGGAAATATCTACACCGCTATCTGTATGAACATGGAAATATCTTCACCGCCATCTGTATGAACACGAATATATCTACACAGCCATCTGGATGAACATGGAAATATCTACACCGCTATCTGTATGAACATGGAAATAGCTACACCGCTATCTGTATGAATATGGAAATATCTACACCACTATCTGTATGAACATGGAAATATCTACACGGCTATCTGTATGAACATGGAAATATCTTCACCGCCATCTGTATGAAAATGGATATATCTACACAGCCATCTGGATGAACATGGAAATATCTACACCGCTATCTGTATGAACAAGGAAATATCTAAACCGCTATATGTTTGAACATGGAAATATCTACCCCGCTATCTGCATGAAAATGGAAATATCTACACAGCTATCTGCATACACATGGAAATGTCTACAAAGCTATCTCTTTACACATGGATATAACTACACCGCTATCTCTATAAACATGGAAATATCTACACCGTCATCTGTATGAACATGGAAATATCTGCACCGCCATCTGTATGAACATATAAATATCTACACCGCCATCTATATTAAGATGGAGATATCTACACCGCTATCTGTATAAACCTGGAAATATCTACACCGCTATCTGTATAAACATGGAGATATCTACACCGCTATCTGTATAAACATGGAAATATCTACACCGCTAAATGTATAAACATGGAAATATCAGCACCGGTATCTGTATGAACATGGAAATATCTACACCGCTATCTGTAGGAACATGGAAATATCTACACCGCTATCTGTATGAACATGGAAATAGCTACACCGCTATCTGTATTAACATGGAAATATCTACACCACTATCTGTATAAACATGGAAATATCTACACCGCTATCTGTATGAACATGGAAATAGCTACACCGCTATCTGTATTAACATGGAAATATCTACACCGCTATCTGTATGAACATGGAAATATCTACACTGCTATCTGTATGAACATGGAAATATCTACACCGCTATCTGTGTAAACAAGCATACACCTTCACCGCTATCTGTATTAACATGGAAATATCTACACCGTTATCTGTATGAACATGGTAATATCTACACCACTACCTGTATAAACATGGAAATATCTACACCACTACCTGTATAAACATGGAAATATCTACACCGCTACCTGTATAAACATGGAAATATCAGCACCGCTCTCTGTATGAACATGGAAATATCAGCCCCTCTATCTGTATGAACATGGAAATATCTACACCGCTATCTGTATGAACATGGAAATATCTACACCGCTATCTGTATGAACATGGAAATATCTTCACCGCCATCTGTATGAACACGAATATATCTACACAGCCATCTGGATGAACATGGAAATATCTACACCGCTATCTGTATGAACATGGAAATAGCTACACCGCTATCTGTATGAATATGGAAATATCTACACCACTATCTGTATGAACATGGAAATATCTACACGGCTATCTGTATGAACATGGAAATATCTTCACCGCCATCTGTATCAAAATGGATATATCTACACAGCCATCTGGATGAACATGGAAATATCTACACCACTATCTGTATGAACATGGAAATAGCTACACCGCTATCTGTATGAACATGGAAATATCTACACCGCTATCTGTATGAACATGGATATATCTCCACAGCCATCTGGATGAACATGGAAATATCTACACCGCTATCTGCATGAACATGGAAATATCTACACCGCTATCTATATAAACATGGAAATATCTACACTGCTATCTGTATAAAGTTGGAAATAACTACACCGCTACATGTATAAACATGGAAATAACAGCACCGCTATCTGTATGAACATGGAAATATCAGCCCCTCTATCTGTATGAACATGGAAATATCTACACCGCTATCTGTTTGAACATGGCAATATCTAAACCGCTATCTGCATATACATGGAAATATCTACACAACTATCTCTTTACACATGGAAATAACTACCGAGCTATCTGTATGAACATGGAAATATCTTCACCGCCATCTGTATGAACATGGATATATCTAAACAGCTATCTGTGTAAACATGCATACATCTTCACCGCTATCTGTATAAAGATGGAAATATCTACACTGCTAACACATGAACATGGAAATATCTTCACTGCTAACACATGAACATGGAAATATCTACACCGCTATCTGTTTGAACATGGAAATATCTACACCGCTATCTGCATGAAAATGGAAATACCTACACAGCGATCTGCATATACATGGAAATATCTACAAAGCTATCTCTTTACACATGGAAATAACTACAGCGCTATCTCTATAAACAAGGAAATATCTACACCACCATCTGTATGAACATGGAAATATCTGCACCGCCATCTGTATGAACATATAAATATCTACACCGCCATCTATATTAAGATGGTGATATCTACACCGCTATCTGTATAAACTTGGAAATATCTACACCGCTATCTGTATAAACATGGAAATATCTACACCGCTATCTGTATAATCATGGAAATATCTACACCGCTACCTATATAAACATTTAAATATCAGCACCGCTATCTGTATGAACATGGAAATATCTACACCACTATCTGTATGAACATGGAAATATCTACACCGCCATCTGTATGAAAATGGATATATCTACACAGCCATCTGGATGAACATGGAAATATCTACACCACTATCTGTATGAACATGGAAATAGCTACACCGCTATCTGTATGAACATGGAAATATCTTCACCGCCATCTGTATGAACATGGTTATATCTACACAGCCATCTGAATGTACATGGAAATATCTACACAGCTATCTGTATGAACATGGAAATATATACACCGCTATCTGTGTAAACATGCATACATCTTCACAGCTATCTGTATAAACATGGAAATATCTACACCGCTATCTGCATGAACATAGAAATATCTACACCGCTATCTGTTTGAACATGGAAATATCTACACCGCTATCTGCATGAAAATGGAAATACCTACATAGCGATCTGCATATACATTGAAGTATCTACAAAGCTATCTCTTTACACATGGAAATAACTACAGCGCTATCTCTATAAACAAGGAAATATCTACACCACCATCTGTATGAACATGGAAATATCTGCACCGCCATCTGTATGAACATATAAATATCTACACCGCCATCTATATTAAGATGGTGATATCTACACCGCTATCTGTATAAACTTGGAAATATCTACACCGCTATCTGTATAAACATGGAAATATCTACACCGCTATCTGTATAAACATGGAAATATCTACACCGCTACCTATATAAACATTTAAATATCAGCACCGCTATCTGTATGAACATGGAAATATCTACACCGCTATCTCTATGAACATGGAAATATCTACACCGCTATCTGTATGAACATGGAAATAGCTACACCGCTATCTGTATGAACATGGAAATATCTACAGCACTAACTGTATGAACATGGAAATAACTACACCTCTATCTCTATGAACATGGATATATCTATACAGCCATCTGGATGAACATGGAAACATCTACACCGCTATCTGTATAAACATGGAAATATCTACACCGCTACCAGTATAAACATGGAAATATCTACAAAGCTACATGTATAAACATGGAAATATCAGCACCTCTCTCTGTATGAACATGGAAATACCAGCCCATCTATCTGTATGAACATGGAAATATCTACACCGCTATCTGTATGAACATGGAAATATCTTCACCGCCATCTGTATGAACATGGATACATCTACACAGCCATCTGGATGAACATGGAAATATCTACACCGCTATCTGTATGAACATGGAAATAGCTACACCGCTATCTGTATGAATATGGAAATATCTACACCACTATCTGTATGAACATGGAAATATCTACACCGCTATCTGTATGAACATGGAAATATCTTCACCGCCATCTGTATGAACATGGATATATCTACACAGCCATCTGGATGAACATGGAAATATCTACACCGCTATCTGTATGAGCATGGAAATATATACAACGCTATCTGTGTAAACATGCATACATCTTCACCGCTATCTGTATAAACATGGAAATATCTACACCGCTATCTGTATGAACATGGAAATATCTAAACCGCTATATGTTGGAACATGGAAATATCTACCCCGCTATCTGCATGAAAATGGAAATATCTACACAGCTATCTGCATACACATGGAAATGTCTACAAAGCTATCTCTTTACACATGGATATAACTACACCGCTATCTCTATAAACATGGAAATATCTACACCGTCATCTGTATGAACATGGAAATATCTGCACCGCCATCTGTATGAACATATAAATATCTACACCACCATCTATATTAAGATGGAGATATCTACACCGCTATCTGTATAAACCTGGAAATATCTACACCGCTATCTGTATAAACATGGAGATATCTACACCGCTATCTGTATAAACATGGAAATATCTACACCGCTAAATGTATAAACATGGAAATATCAGCACCGGTATCTGTATGAACATGGAAATATCTACACCGCTATCTGTATGAACATGGAAATATCTACACCGCTATCTGTATGAACATGGAAATAGCTACACCGCTATCTGTATTAACATGGAAATATCTACACCACTATCTGTATAAACATGGAAATATCTACACCGCTATCTGTATGAACATGGAAATAGCTACACCGCTATCTGTATTAACATGGAAATATCTACACCGCTATCTGTATGAACATGGAAATATCTACACTGCTATCTGTATGAACATGGAAATATCTACACCGCTATCTGTGTAAACAAGCATACACCTTCACCGCTATCTGTATTAACATGGAAATATCTACACCGTTATCTGTATGAACATGGTAATATCTACACCACTACCTGTATAAACATGGAAATATCTACACCACTACCTGTATAAACATGGAAATATCTACACCGCTACCTGTATAAACATGGAAATATCAGCACCGCTCTCTGTATGAACATGGAAATATCAGCCCCTCTATCTGTATGAACATGGAAATATCTACACCGCTATCTGTATGAACATGGAAATATCTACACCGCTATCTGTATGAACATGGAAATATCTTCACCGCCATCTGTATGAACACGAATATATCTACACAGCCATCTGGATGAACATGGAAATATCTACACCGCTATCTGTATGAACATGGAAATAGCTACACCGCTATCTGTATGAATATGGAAATATCTACACCACTATCTGTATGAAAATGGAAATATCTACACGGCTATCTGTATGAACATGGAAATATCTTCACCGCCATCTGTATCAAAATGGATATATCTACACAGCCATCTGGATGAACATGGAAATATCTACACCACTATCTGTATGAACATGGAAATAGCTACACCGCTATCTGTATGAACATGGAAATATCTTCACCGCCATCTGTATGAACATGGATATATCTACACAGCCATCTGGATGAACATGGAAATATCTACACAGCTATCTGTATGAACATGGAAATATATACACCGCTATCTGTGTAAACATGCATACATCTTCACCGCTATCTGTATAAACATGGAAATATCTACACCGGTATCTGTATGAACATAGAAATATCTACACCGCTATCTGTTTGAACATGGAAATATCTACACCGCTATCTGCATGAAAATGGAAATACCTACACAGCGATCTGCATATACATGGAAATACCTACAAAGCTATCTCTTTACACATGGAAATAACTACAGCGCTATCTCTATAAACAAGGAAATATCTAAACCACCATCTGTATGAACATGGAAATATCTGCACCGCCATCTGTATGAACATATAAATATCTACACCGCCATCTATATTAAGATGGTGATATCTACACCGCTATGTGTATAAACTTGGAAATATCTACACCGCTATCTGTATAAACATGGAAATATGTACACCGCTATCTGTATAAACATGGAAATATCTACACCGCTACCTATATAAACATTTAAATATCAGCACCGCTATCTGTATGAACATGGAAATATCTACACCGCTATCTCTATGAACATGGAAATATCTACACCGCTATCTGTATGAACATGGAAATAGCTACACCACTATCTGTATGAAAATGGAAATATCTACAGCACTACCTGTATGAACATGGAAATAACTACACCTCTATCTCTATGAACATGGATATATCTACACAGCCATCTGGATGAACATGGAAACATCTACACCGCTATCTGTATAAACATGGAAATATCTACACCGATATCTGTATGAACATGGAAATATCTACACCGCTATCTGTATGAACATGGAAATATCTTCACCGCCATCTGTATGAACACGAATATATCTACACAGCCATCTGGATGAACATGGAAATATCTACACCGCTATCTGTATGAACATGGAAATAGCTACACCGCTATCTGTATGAATATGGAAATATCTACACCACTATCTGTATGAACATGGAAATATCTACACGGCTATCTGTATGAACATGGAAATATCTTCACTGCCATCTGTATGAAAATGGATATGTCTACACAGCCATCTGGATGAACATGGAAATATCTACACCACTATCTGTATGAACATGGAAATAGCTACACCGCTATCTGTATGAACATGGAAATATCTTCACCGCCATCTGTATGAACATGGATATATCTACACAGCCATCTGGATGAACATGGAAATATCTACACAGCTATCTGTATGAACATGGAAATATATACACCGCTATCTGTGTAAACATGCATACATCTTCACCGCTATCTGTATAAACATGGAAATATCTACACCGCTATCTGTATGAACATAGAAATATCTACACCGCTATCTGTTTGAACATGGAAATATCTACACCGCTATCTGCATGAAAATGGAAATACCTACACAGCGATCTGCATATACATGGAAATATCTACAAAGCTATCTCTTTACACATGGAAATAACTACAGCGCTATCTCTATAAACAAGGAAATATCTACACCACCATCTGTATGAACATGGAAATATCTGCACCGCCATCTGTATGAACATATAAATATCTACACCGCCATCTATATTAAGATGGTGATATCTACACCGCTATCTGTATAAACTTGGAAATATCTACACGGCTATCTGTATAAACATGGAAATATCTACACCGCTATCTGTATAAACATGGAAATATCTACACCGCTACCTATATAAACGTTTAAATATCAGCACCGCTATCTGTATGAACATGGAAATATCTACACCGCTATCTCTATGAACATGGAAATATCTACACCGCTATCTGTATGAACATGGAAATAGCTACACCACTATCTGTATGAACATGGAAATATCTACAGCACTACCTGTATGAACATGGAAATTACTACACCTCTATCTCTATGAACATGGATATATCTACACAGCCATCTGGATGAACCTGGAAACATCTACACCGCTATCTGTATAAACATGGAAATATCTACACCGCTACCTGTATAAACATGGAAATATCTACACCGCTACCTGTATAAACATGGAAATATCAGCACCGCTCTCTGTATGAACATGGAAATACCAGCCCATCTATCTGTATGAACATGGAAATATCTACACCGCTATCTGTATGAACATGGAAATATCTTCACCGCCATCTGTATGAACATGGATACATCTACACAGCCATCTGGATGAACATGGAAATATCTACACCGCTATCTGTATGAACATGGAAATAGCTACACCGCTATCTGTATGAATATGGAAATATCTACACCACTATCTGTATGAACATGGAAATATCTACACCGCTATCTGTATGAACATGGAAATATCTTCACCGCCATCTGTATGAACATGGATATATCTACACAGCCATCTGGATGAACATGGAAATATCTACACCGCTATCTGTATGAGCATGGAAATATATACAACGCTATCTGTGTAAACATGCATATATCTTCACCGCTATCTGTATAAACATGGAAATATCTACACCGCTATCTGTATGAACATGGAAATATCTAAACCGCTATATGTTTGAACATGGAAATATCTACACCGCTATCTGCATGAAAATGGAAATATCTACACAGCTATCTGCATACACATGGAAATGTCTACAAAGCTATCTCTTTACACATGGATATAACTACACCGCTATCTCTATAAACATGGAAATATCTACACCGCCATCTGTATGAACACGGAAATATCTGCACAGCCATCTGTATGAACATATAAATATCTACACCGCCATCTATATTAAGATGGAGATATCTACACCGCTATCTGTATAAAGCTGGAAATATCTACTCCGCTATCTGCATAAACATGGAGATATCTACACCGCTATCTGTATAAACATGGAAATATCTACACCACTATCTGTATGAAGATGGAAATATCTACTGCTATCTGTATGAACATGGAAATATCTACACCGCTATCTGTGTAAACAAGCATACATCTTCACCGCTATCTGTATAAACATGGAAATATCTACACCGTTATCTGTATGAACATGGTAATATCTACACCACTACCTGTATAAACATGGAAATATCTACACCACTATCTGTATGAACATGGAAATATCTACACCGCTATCTGTATGAACATGGAAATACCTACACCGCTATCTGTACTAACATGGAAATATCTACACCACTGTCTGTATGAACATGGAAATATCTACACTGCTATCTGTATGAACATGGTAATATCTACACCACTACCTGTACAAACATGGAAATATCAACACCACTACCTGCATAAACATGGAAATATCTACACCGCTACCTGTATAAACATGGAAATATCAGCACCGCTATCTGTATGAACATGGAAATATCTACACCGCTATCTGTATGAACATGGAAATATCTACACCGCTATCTGTATGAACATGGAAATAGCTACACCGCTATCTGAATGAACATGGAAATATCTACACCACTATCTGTATGAACATGGAAATATCTACACCGCTATCTGTATGAACATGGATATATCTACACCACCATGTGTATGAACATGGAAATATCTGCACCGCCATCTGTATGAACATATAAATATCTACACCGCCATCTATATTAAGATGGTGATATCTACACCGCTATCTGTATAAACTTGGAAATATCTACACCGCTATCTGTATAAACATGGAAATATCTACACCGCTATCTGTTTGAACATGGAAATATCTACACCGCTATCTGCATGAAAATGGAAATATCTACACTGCTATCTGCATATACATCGAAATATCTACACAGCTATCTCTTTACACATGGAAATAACTACACCGCTATCTGTATGAACATGGAAATATCTACACCGCCATCTGTATGAACATGGAAATATCTGCACCGCCATCTGTATGAACATATAAATATCTACACCGCCATCTGTATTAAGATGGAGATATCTACACCGCTATCTGTGTAAACCTGAAAATATCCACACCGCTATCTGTATAAACATGGAAATATCTACACCGCTATCTGGATAAACATGGAAATTTCTACAGCGCTACCTGTATAAACATGGAAATATCAGCACCTCTATCTGTAGGAACATGGAGATATCTACACCGCCATCTGTATGAACATGGATATATCTACACAGCCATCTGGAGGAACATGGAAATATCTACAACGCTATCTGTACGAACATGGAAATATCTACACCGCTATCTGTATGAACATGGAAATAGCTACACCGCTATCTGAATGAACATGGAAATATCTACACCGCTATCTGTATGAACATGGATATATCTACACAGCCATCTGGATGAACATGGAAATATCTACACCGCTATCTGTATGAACATGGAAATATCTACACCGCTATCTGTGTAAACATCCATACATCTTCACCGCTATCTGTAGAAACATGGAAATATCTACACCGCTATCTGTATGAACATGGAAATAGCTACACCGCTATCTGTATGAACATGGAAATATCTGCACCGATATCTGTATGAACATGGGAATATCTACACCGCTATCTGTTTGAACATGGAAATATCTACACGGCTATCTGCATGAAAATGGAAATATCTACACTGCTATCTGCATATACATGGAAATATCTACACAGCTATCTCTTTACACATGGAAATAAATACACCGCTATCTGTATGAACATGGAAATATCTACACCGCCATCTGTATGAACATGGAAATATCTGCACCGACATCTGTATGAACATATAAATATCTACACCGCCATCTGTATTAAGATGGAGATATCTACACCGCTATCTGTATAAACATGGAAATATCTACACCGCTATCTGTATAAACATGGAAATATCTACACCGCTATCTGTATAAACATGGAAATATCTACACCACTACCTGTATAAACATGGAAATATCAGCACCGCAATCTGTATGAACATGGAAATATCTACACCGCTATCTGTATGAACATGGAAATATCTACACCGCCATCAGTATGAACATGGAAATATCTGCACCGCCATCTGTATGAACATATAAATATCTACACCGCCATCTGTATTAAGATGGAGATATCTACACCGCTATCTGAATAAACATGGAAATATCTACACCGCTATCTGTATAAACATGGAAATATCAGCACCGCCATCTGTATGAACATGGAAATATCAGCCCCTCTATCTGTATGAACATAGAGATATCTACACCGCCATCTGTATGAACACGGATATATCTACACAGCCATCTGGATGAACATGGAAATATCTACACCGCTATCTGTATGAACATGGAAATAGCTACAACGCTATCTGTATGAACATGGAAATATCTACACCGCTATCTGTATGAACATGGAAATATCTACACCGCTATCTGTATGAACATGGAAATATCTTCACCGCCATCTGTACGAACATGGATATATCTACAGAGCCATCTGGATGAACATGGAAATATCTACAACCCCATCTGTATGAACATATAAATATCTACACCGCCATCTGTATTAAGATGGAGATATCTAAACCGCTATCTGTATAAACATGGAAATATCAACACCGCTATCTGTATAAACATGGAAATATCTACACCGCTATCTGTATAAACATGGAAATATCTACACCGCTACCTGTATAAACATGGAAATATCAGCACCGCTATCTGTATGAACATGGAAATATCCACAACGCTATCTGTTTGAACATGGAAATATCTACACGGCTATCTGCATGAAAATGGAAATATATACACTGCTATCTGCATATACATGGAAATATCTACACAGCTATCTCTTTACACACGGAAATAACTACACCGCTATCTGTATGAACATGGAAATATCTACACCGCCATCTGTATGAACATGGAAATATCTGCACCGCCATCTGTATGAACATATAAATATCTACACCGCCATCTGTATTAAGATGGAGATATCTACACCGCTATCTGTATAAACATGGAAATATCTACACCGCTATCTGTATAAACATGGAAATATCTACACCGCTATCTGTATAAACATGGAAATATCTACACCACTACCTGTATAAACATGGAAATATCAGCACCGCAATCTGTATGAACATGGAAATATCTACACCGCTATCTGTATGAACATGGAAATATCTACACCGACATCAGTATGAACATGGAAATATCTGCACAGCCATCTGTATGAACATGTAAATATCTACACCGCCATCTGTATTAAGATTCAGATATCTACACCGCTATCTGAATAAACATGGAAATATCTACACCGCTATCTGTATAAACATGGAAATATCAGCACCGCAATCTGTATGAACATGGAAATATCAGCCCCTCTATCTGTATGAACATAGAGATATCTACACCGCCATCTGCATGAACACGGATATATCTACACAGCCATCTGGATGAACATGGAAATATCTACACCGCTATCTGTATGAACATGGAAATAGCTACACCGCTATCTGTATGAACATGGAAATATCTACACCGCTATCTGTATGAACATGGAAATATCTACACCGCTATCTGTATGAACATGGAAATATCTTCACCGCCATCTGTACGAACATGGATATATCTACAGAGCCATCTGGATGAACATGGAAATATCTACAACCCCTTCTGTATGAACATATAAATATCTACACCGCCATCTGTATTAAGATGGAGATATCTAAACCGCTATCTGTATAAACATGGAAATATCAACACCGCTATCTGTATAAACATGGAAATATCTACACCGCTATCTGTATAAACATGGAAATATCTACACCGCTACCTGTATAAACATGGAAATATATACACAGCTATCTGTATGAACATGGAAATACCTGCACCGCTATCTGTATGAACATGGAAATATCTACACCGCTATCTGTTTGAACATGGAAATATCTACACCGCTATCTGCATGAAAATGGAAATATCTACACTGCTATCTGCATATACATGGAAATATCTACACAGCTATCTCTTTACACATGGAAATAACTACACCGCTATCTGTATGAACATGGAAATATCTACACCGATATCTGTATGAACATGGATATATCTACACAGCCATCTGGATGAACATGGAAATAGCTACAAAGCTATCTGTATGAAGATGGAAATATCTACACCGCTATCTGTATGAACATGGAAATATCTACACCGCTATCTGTTTGAACATGGAAATATCTACACGGATATCTGCATGAAAATGGAAATATCTACACTGCTATCTGCATATACATGGAAATATCTACACAGCTATCTCTTTACACATGGAAATAACTACAGCGCTATCTGTATGATCATGGAAATATTTACACCGCAATCTGTATGAACATGGAAATATCTGCACCGCCATCTGTATGAACATATAAATATCTACACCGCCATATGTATTAAGATGGAGATATCTACACCGCTATCTGTATAAACAAGGAAATATCTACACCGCTATCTGTATAAACATGGAAATATCTACACCGCTATCTGTATAAACATGGAAATATCTACACCGCTACCTGTATAAACATGGAAATATCAGCACCGCTATCTGTATGAACATGGAAATATCTACACCGCTATCTGTATGAACATGGAAATATCTACACCGCCATCTGTATGAACATGGAAATATCTGCACCGCCATCTGTATGAACATATAAATATCAACACCGCCATCTGTGTTAAGATGGAGATATCTACACCGCTATCTGTGTAAACCTGAAAATACACCGCTATCTGTATAAACATGGAAATATCTACACCGCTATCTGGATAAACATGGAAATTTCTACAGCGCTACCTGTATAAACATGGAAATATCAGCACCTCTATCTGTATGAACATGGAAATAGCTACACCGCTATCTGAATGAACATGGAGATATCTACACCGCTATCTGTATGAACATGGATATATCTACACAGCCATCTGGATGAACATGGAAATATCTACACCGCTATCTGTATGAACATGGAAATATCTACACCGCTATCTGTGTAAACATGCATACATCTTCACCGCTATCTGTAGAAACATGGAAATATCTACACAGCTATCTGTATGAACATGGAAATAGCTACACCGCTATCTGTATGAACATGGAAATATCTGCACCGCTATCTGTATGAACATGGAAATATCTACACCGCTATCTGTTTGAACATGGAAATATCTACACGGCTAACTGCATGAAAATGGAAATATCTACACTGATATCTGCATATACATGGAAATATCTACACAGCTATCTCTTTACACATGGAAATAACTACACCGCTATCTGTATGAACATGGAAATATCTACACCGCCATCTGTATGAACATGGAAATATCTGCACCGCCATCTGTATGAACATATAAATATCTACACCGCCATCTGTATTAAGATGGAGATATCTACACCGCTATCTGTATGAACATGGAAATATCTACACCGCTATCTGTATAAACATGGAAATATCTACACCGCTATCTGTATAAACATGGAAATATCTACACCGCTACCTGTATAAACATGGAAATATCAGCACCGCTATCTGTATGAACATGGAAATATCTACACCGCTATCTGTATGAACATGGAAATATCTACACCGCCATCAGTATGAACATGGAAATATCTGCACCGCCATCTGTATGAACATATAAATATCTACACCGCCATCTGTATTAAGATGGAGATATCTACACCGCTATCTGAATAAACATGGAAATATCTACACCGCTATCTGTATAAACATGGAAATATCAGCACCGCAATCTGTATGAACATGGAAATATCAGCCCCTCTATCTGTATGAACATAGAGATATCTACACCGCCATCTGTATGAACACGGATATATCTACACAGCCATCTGGATGAACATGGAAATATCTACACCGCTATCTGTATGAACATGGAAATAGCTACACCGCTATCTGTATGAACATGGAAATATCTACACCGCTATCTGTATGAACATGGAAATATCTACACCGCTATCTGTATGAACATGGAAATATCTTCACCGCCATCTGTACGAACATGGATATATCTGCAGAGCCATCTGGATGAACATGGAAATATCTACAACCCCATCTGTATGAACATATAAATATCTACACCGCCATCTGTATTAAGATGGAGATATCTAAACCGCTATCTGTATAAACATGGAAATATCAACACCGCTATCTGTATAAACATGGAAATATCTACACCGCTATCTGTATAAACATGGAAATATCTACACCGCTACCTGTATAAACATGGAAATATCAGCACCGCTATCTGTATGAAAATGGAAATATCTACACCGCTATCTATATGAACATGGAAATATCTGCACCGCTATCTGTATGAACATGGAAATATCTACACCGCTATCTGTTTGAACATGGAAATATCTACACGGCTATCTGCATGAAAATGGAAATATCTACACTGCTATCTGCATATACATGGAAATAGCTACACAGCTATCTCTTTACACATGGAAATAACTACACCGCTATCTGTATGAACATGGAAATATCTACACCGCCATCTGTATGAACATGGAAATATCTGCACCGCCATCAGTATGAACATATAAATATCTACACCGCCATCTGTATTAAGATGGAAATATCTACACCGCTATCTGTATAAACATGGAAATATCTACACCGCTATCTGTATAAACATGGAAATATGTACACCGCTATCTGTATAAACATGGAAATATCTACACCGCTACCTGTATAAACATGGAAATATTAGCACTGCTATCTGTATGAACATGGAAATATCTACACGGCTATCTGTATGAACATGGAAATATCTACACCGCCATCTGTATGAACATGGAAATATCTGCACCGCCATCTGTATGAACATATAAATATCTACACCGCCATCTCTATTAAGATGGAGATATCTACACCGCTATCTGAATAAACATGGAAATATCTACACTGCTATCTGTATAAACATGGAAATATCAGCACCGCTATCTGTATGAACATGGAAATAGCCCCTCTATCTGTATGAACATGGAGATATCTACACCGCCATCTGTATGAACACGGATATATCTACACAGCCATCTGGATGAACATGGAAATATCTACACCGCTATCTGTATGAACATGGAAATATCTACACCGCTATCTGTATGAACATGGATATATCTACACAGCCATATGGATGAACATGGAAATATCTACACCGCTATCTGTATGAACATGGAAATATCTACACCGCTATCTGTATGAACTTGGATATATCTACACAGCCATCTGGATGAACATGGAAATATCTACACCGCTATCTGTGTAAACATGCATACTTCTTCACCGCTATCTGTATAAACATGGAAATATATACACTGCTATCTGTATGAACATGGAAATATCTGCACCGCTATCTGTATGAACATGGAAATATCTACACCGCTATCTGTTTGAACATGGAAATATCTACACCGCTATCTGCATGAAACTGGAAATATCTACACTGCTATCTGCATATACATGGAAATATCTACACAGCTATCTCTTTACACATGGAAATAACTGCACCGCTATCTGTATGAACATGGAAATATCTACACCGCCATCTGTATGAACATGGAAATATCTGCACCGCCATCTGTATGAACATATAAATATCTACACCGCCATCTGTATTAAGATGGAGATATCTACTCCGCTATCTGTATAAACATGGAAATATCTACACCGCTATCTGTATAAACATGGAAATATCTACACCGCTATCTGTATAAACATGGAAATATCTACACCGCTACCTGTATAAACATGGAAATATCAGCACCGCTATCTGTATGAACATGGAAATATCTACACTGCTATCTGTATGAACATGGAAATATCTACACCGCTATCTGTATGAACATGGAAATATCTACACCGCTATCTGTATGAACATGGAAATATCTACAAAGCTATCTGCATATACATTGAAATATCTAAACAGCTATCTATTTACACATGGAAATAACTACACCACTATATCTATAAACATGGAAATATCTACACCACCATCTGTATGAACATGGAAATATCTGCACCGCCATCTGTTTGAACATATAAATATCTACACCGCCATCTGTATTAAGAAGGAAATATCTAAACCGCTATCTGTATAAAGATGGAAATATCAGCACCGCTCTCTGTATGAAAATGGAAATATCTAAACCGCTATCTGTATGAACATGGAAATATCTACACTGCTATCTGTATGAACATGGAAATAGCTACCCCGTTATGTGTATGAAAATGGAAATAGGTACACAGCTATCTGTATGAACATGGAAATATCTACACCGATATCTGTATGAACATGGATATATCTACACAGCCATCTGGATGAACATGGAAATAGCTACACCGCTATCTGTATGAAGATGGAAATATCTACACCGCTATCTGTATGAACAAGGAAATATCTTCACCGCCATCTGTATGAACATGGAAATAGCTGCACCGACATCTGTATGAACATATACATATCTACACGGCCATCTGTATTAAGATGGAGATATCTACACCGATATCTTTATAAACATGGAAATATCTACACCGCTATCTGTATAAACATGGCAATATCTACACCGCTATCTGTATAAACATGGAAATATCTACACCGCAACCTGTATAAACATGGAAATATCAGCACCGCTATCTGTATGAACATGGAAATATCAGCCCCTCTATCTGTATGAACATGGAGATATCTACACCGCTATCTGTATGAACATGGAAATATCTAGACGGCTATCTGAATGAACATGGAAATACCTTCACCGCCATCTGTATGAACATGGATATATCTACACAGCCATCTGGATGAACATGGATATATCTACACAGCCCTCTGGATGAACATGGAAATATCCACACCGCTATCTGTGTAAACATGCATACATCTTCACCACTATCTGTATAAATATGGAAATATCTACACAGCCATCTGGATGAACATGGAAATATCTACACCGCTATCTGTATGTACATGGAAATATCTACACCGCTATCTGTATGAACATGGTTATATCTACACAGCCATCTGGATGAACATGGAAATATCTGCACCGCTATCTGTGTAAACATGGAAATATCTACACCGCTATCTGTATAAACATGGAAATATCTACACCGCTACCTGTATAAACATGGAAATATCAGCACCGCTATCTGTATGAACATGGAAATATCTACACCGCTATCTATATGAACATGGAAATATCTACACCGCCATCAGTATGAACATGGAAATATCTGCACCGCCATCTGTATGAACATATAAATATCTACACCGCCATCTGTATTAAGATGGAGATATCTACACCGCTATCTGAATAAACATGGAAATATCTACACCGCTATCTGTATAAACATGGAAATATCAGCACCGCAATCTGTATGAACATGGAAATATCAGCCCCTCTATCTGTATGAACATAGAGATATCTACACCGCCATCTGTATGAACACGGATATATCTACACAGCCATCTGGATGAACATGGAAATATCTACACCGCTATCTGTATGAACATGGAAATAGCTACACCGCTATCTGTATGAACATGGAAATATCTACACCGCTATCTGTATGAACATGGAAATATCTACACCGCTATCTGTATGAACATGGAAATATCTTCACCGCCATCTGTACGAACATGGATATATCTGCAGAGCCATCTGGATGAACATGGAAATATCTACAACCCCATCTGTATGAACATATAAATATCTACACCGCCATCTGTATTAAGATGGAGATATCTAAACCGCTATCTGTATAAACATGGAAATATCAACACCGCTATCTGTATAAACATGGAAATATCTACACCGCTATCTGTATAAACATGGAAATATCTACACCGCTACCTGTATAAACATGGAAATATCAGCACCGCTATCTGTATGAAAATGGAAATATCTACACCGCTATCTATATGAACATGGAAATATCTGCACCGCTATCTGTATGAACATGGAAATATCTACACCGCTATCTGTTTGAACATGGAAATATCTACACGGCTATCTGCATGAAAATGGAAATATCTACACTGCTATCTGCATATACATGGAAATAGCTACACAGCTATCTCTTTACACATGGAAATAACTACACCGCTATCTGTATGAACATGGAAATATCTACACCGCCATCTGTATGAACATGGAAATATCTGCACCGCCATCAGTATGAACATATAAATATCTACACCGCCATCTGTATTAAGATGGAAATATCTACACCGCTATCTGTATAAACATGGAAATATCTACACCGCTATCTGTATAAACATGGAAATATGTACACCGCTATCTGTATAAACATGGAAATATCTACACCGCTACCTGTATAAACATGGAAATATTAGCACTGCTATCTGTATGAACATGGAAATATCTACACGGCTATCTGTATGAACATGGAAATATCTACACCGCCATCTGTATGAACATGGAAATATCTGCACCGCCATCTGTATGAACATATAAATATCTACACCGCCATCTCTATTAAGATGGAGATATCTACACCGCTATCTGAATAAACATGGAAATATCTACACTGCTATCTGTATAAACATGGAAATATCAGCACCGCTATCTGTATGAACATGGAAATAGCCCCTCTATCTGTATGAACATGGAGATATCTACACCGCCATCTGTATGAACACGGATATATCTACACAGCCATCTGGATGAACATGGAAATATCTACACCGCTATCTGTATGAACATGGAAATATCTACACCGCTATCGGTATGAACATGGATATATCTACACAGCCATCTGGATGAACATGGAAATATCTACACCGCTATCTGTATGAACATGGAAATATCTACACCGCTATCTGTATGAACTTGGATATATCTACACAGCCATCTGGATGAACATGGAAATATCTACACCGCTATCTGTGTAAACATGCATACTTCTTCACCGCTATCTGTATAAACATGGAAATATATACACTGCTATCTGTATGAACATGGAAATATCTGCACCGCTATCTGTATGAACATGGAAATATCTACACCGCTATCTGTTTGAACATGGAAATATCTACACCGCTATCTGCATGAAACTGGAAATATCTACACTGCTATCTGCATATACATGGAAATATCTACACAGCTATCTCTTTACACATGGAAATAACTGCACCGCTATCTGTATGAACATGGAAATATCTACACCGCCATCTGTATGAACATGGAAATATCTGCACCGCCATCTGTATGAACATATAAATATCTACACCGCCATCTGTATTAAGATGGAGATATCTACTCCGCTATCTGTATAAACATGGAAATATCTACACCGCTATCTGTATAAACATGGAAATATCTACACCGCTATCTGTATAAACATGGAAATATCTACACCGCTACCTGTATAAACATGGAAATATCAGCACCGCTATCTGTATGAACATGGAAATATCTACACTGCTATCTGTATGAACATGGAAATATCTACACCGCTATCTGTATGAACATGGAAATATCTACACCGCTATCTGTATGAACATGGAAATATCTACAAAGCTATCTGAATGAACATGGAAATACCTACACCGCTATCTGTTTGAACATGTAAATATCTACACCGCTATCTGCATGATAATGGAAATATCTACAAAGCTATCTGCATATACATTGAAATATCTAAACAGCTATCTATTTACACATGGAAATAACTACACCACTATATCTATAAACATGGAAATATCTACACCACCATCTGTATGAACATGGAAATATCTGCACCGCCATCTGTTTGAACATATAAATATCTACACCGCCATCTGTATTAAGAAGGAAATATCTAAACCGCTATCTGTATAAAGATGGAAATATCAGCACCGCTCTCTGTATGAAAATGGAAATATCTAAACCGCTATCTGTATGAACATGGAAATATCTACACTGCTATCTGTATGAACATGGAAATAGCTACCCCGTTATGTGTATGAAAATGGAAATAGGTACACAGCTATCTGTATGAACATGGAAATATCTACACCGATATCTGTATGAACATGGATATATCTACACAGCCATCTGGATGAACATGGAAATAGCTACACCGCTATCTGTATGAAGATGGAAATATCTACACCGCTATCTGTATGAACAAGGAAATATCTTCACCGCCATCTGTATGAACATGGAAATAGCTGCACCGACATCTGTATGAACATATACATATCTACACGGCCATCTGTATTAAGATGGAGATATCTACACCGATATCTTTATAAACATGGAAATATCTACACCGCTATCTGTATAAACATGGCAATATCTACACCGCTATCTGTATAAACATGGAAATATCTACACCGCAACCTGTATAAACATGGAAATATCAGCACCGCTATCTGTATGAACATGGAAATATCAGCCCCTCTATCTGTATGAACATGGAGATATCTACACCGCTATCTGTATGAACATGGAAATATCTAGACGGCTATCTGAATGAACATGGAAATACCTTCACCGCCATCTGTATGAACATGGATATATCTACACAGCCATCTGGATGAACATGGATATATCTACACAGCCCTCTGGATGAACATGGAAATATCCACACCGCTATCTGTGTAAACATGCATACATCTTCACCACTATCTGTATAAATATGGAAATATCTACACAGCCATCTGGATGAACATGGAAATATCTACACCGCTATCTGTATGTACATGGAAATATCTACACCGCTATCTGTATGAACATGGTTATATCTACACAGCCATCTGGATGAACATGGAAATATCTGCACCGCTATCTGTGTAAACATGGAAATATCTACACCGCTATCTGTATAAACATGGAAATATCTACACCGCTACCTGTATAAACATGGAAATATCAGCACCGCTATCTGTATGAACATGGAAATATCTACACCGCTATCTATATGAACATGGAAATATCTACACCGCCATCAGTATGAACATGGAAATATCTGCACCGCCATCTGTATGAACATATAAATATCTACACCGCCATCTGTATTAAGATGGAGATATCTACACCGCTATCTGAATAAACATGGAAATATCTACACCGCTATCTGTATAAACATGGAAATATCAGCACCGCAATCTGTATGAACATGGAAATATCAGCCCCTCTATCTGTATGAACATAGAGATATCTACACCGCCATCTGTATGAACACGGATATATCTACACAGCCATCTGGATGAACATGGAAATATCTACACCGCTATCTGTATGAACATGGAAATAGCTACACCGCTATCTGTATGAACATGGAAATATCTACACCGCTATCTGTATGAACATGGAAATATCTACACCGCTATCTGTATGAACATGGAAATATCTTCACCGCCATCTGTACGAACATGGATATATCTGCAGAGCCATCTGGATGAACATGGAAATATCTACAACCCCATCTGTATGAACATATAAATATCTACACCGCCATCTGTATTAAGATGGAGATATCTAAACCGCTATCTGTATAAACATGGAAATATCAACACCGCTATCTGTATAAACATGGAAATATCTACACCGCTATCTGTATAAACATGGAAATATCTACACCGCTACCTGTATAAACATGGAAATATCAGCACCGCTATCTGTATGAAAATGGAAATATCTACACCGCTATCTATATGAACATGGAAATATCTGCACCGCTATCTGTATGAACATGGAAATATCTACACCGCTATCTGTTTGAACATGGAAATATCTACACGGCTATCTGCATGAAAATGGAAATATCTACACTGCTATCTGCATATACATGGAAATAGCTACACAGCTATCTCTTTACACATGGAAATAACTACACCGCTATCTGTATGAACATGGAAATATCTACACCGCCATCTGTATGAACATGGAAATATCTGCACCGCCATCAGTATGAACATATAAATATCTACACCGCCATCTGTATTAAGATGGAAATATCTACACCGCTATCTGTATAAACATGGAAATATCTACACCGCTATCTGTATAAACATGGAAATATGTACACCGCTATCTGTATAAACATGGAAATATCTACACCGCTACCTGTATAAACATGGAAATATTAGCACTGCTATCTGTATGAACATGGAAATATCTACACGGCTATCTGTATGAACATGGAAATATCTACACCGCCATCTGTATGAACATGGAAATATCTGCACCGCCATCTGTATGAACATATAAATATCTACACCGCCATCTCTATTAAGATGGAGATATCTACACCGCTATCTGAATAAACATGGAAATATCTACACTGCTATCTGTATAAACATGGAAATATCAGCACCGCTATCTGTATGAACATGGAAATAGCCCCTCTATCTGTATGAACATGGAGATATCTACACCGCCATCTGTATGAACACGGATATATCTACACAGCCATCTGGATGAACATGGAAATATCTACACCGCTATCTGTATGAACATGGAAATATCTACACCGCTATCTGTATGAACATGGATATATCTACACAGCCATCTGGATGAACATGGAAATATCTACACCGCTATCTGTATGAACATGGAAATATCTACACCGCTATCTGTATGAACTTGGATATATCTACACAGCCATCTGGATGAACATGGAAATATCTACACCGCTATCTGTGTAAACATGCATACTTCTTCACCGCTATCTGTATAAACATGGAAATATATACACTGCTATCTGTATGAACATGGAAATATCTGCACCGCTATCTGTATGAACATGGAAATATCTACACCGCTATCTGTTTGAACATGGAAATATCTACACCGCTATCTGCATGAAACTGGAAATATCTACACTGCTATCTGCATATACATGGAAATATCTACACAGCTATCTCTTTACACATGGAAATAACTGCACCGCTATCTGTATGAACATGGAAATATCTACACCGCCATCTGTATGAACATGGAAATATCTGCACCGCCATCTGTATGAACATATAAATATCTACACCGGCATCTGTATTAAGATGGAGATATCTACTCCGCTATCTGTATAAACATGGAAATATCTACACCGCTATCTGTATAAACATGGAAATATCTACACCGCTATCTGTATAAACATGGAAATATCTACACCGCTACCTGTATAAACATGGAAATATCAGCACCGCTATCTGTATGAACATGGAAATATCTACACTGCTATCTGTATGAACATGGAAATATCTACACCGCTATCTGTATGAACATGGAAATATCTACACCGCTATCTGTATGAACATGGAAATATCTACAAAGCTATCTGAATGAACATGGAAATACCTACACCGCTATCTGTTTGAACATGTAAATATCTACACCGCTATCTGCATGATAATGGAAATATCTACAAAGCTATCTGCATATACATTGAAATATCTAAACAGCTATCTATTTACACATGGAAATAACTACACCACTATATCTATAAACATGGAAATATCTACACCACCATCTGTATGAACATGGAAATATCTGCACCGCCATCTGTTTGAACATATAAATATCTACACCGCCATCTGTATTAAGAAGGAAATATCTAAACCGCTATCTGTATAAAGATGGAAATATCAGCACCGCTCTCTGTATGAAAATGGAAATATCTAAACCGCTATCTGTATGAACATGGAAATATCTACACTGCTATCTGTATGAACATGGAAATAGCTACCCCGTTATGTGTATGAAAATGGAAATAGGTACACAGCTATCTGTATGAACATGGAAATATCTACACCGATATCTGTATGAACATGGATATATCTACACAGCCATCTGGATGAACATGGAAATAGCTACACCGCTATCTGTATGAAGATGGAAATATCTACACCGCTATCTGTATGAACAAGGAAATATCTTCACCGCCATCTGTATGAACATGGAAATAGCTGCACCGACATCTGTATGAACATATACATATCTACACGGCCATCTGTATTAAGATGGAGATATCTACACCGATATCTTTATAAACATGGAAATATCTACACCGCTATCTGTATAAACATGGCAATATCTACACCGCTATCTGTATAAACATGGAAATATCTACACCGCAACCAGTATAAACATGGAAATATCAGCACCGCTATCTGTATGAACATGGAAATATCAGCCCCTCTATCTGTATGAACATGGAGATATCTACACCGCTATCTGTATGAACATGGAAATATCTAGACGGCTATCTGAATGAACATGGAAATACCTTCACCGCCATCTGTATGAACATGGATATATCTACACAGCCATCTGGATGAACATGGATATATCTACACAGCCCTCTGGATGAACATGGAAATATCCACACCGCTATCTGTGTAAACATGCATACATCTTCACCACTATCTGTATAAATATGGAAATATCTACACAGCCATCTGGATGAACATGGAAATATCTACACCGCTATCTGTATGTACATGGAAATATCTACACCGCTATCTGTATGAACATGGTTATATCTACACAGCCATCTGGATGAACATGGAAATATCTGCACCGCTATCTGTGTAAACATGCATACATCTTCACCGCTATCTGTATAAACATGGAAATATCTACACTGCTATCTCTATGAACATGGAAATTTCTACACCGCTATCTGTATGAACATGGAAATAGCTACACCGCTATCTGTATGAACATGGAAATATCTACACCACTACCTGTATGAACATGGAAATATCTGCACCGCTATTTGTATGAACATGGATATATCTACACAGCCATCTGGATGAACACGGAAATATCTACACCACTATCTGTATGAACATGGAAATATCTACACCGCTATCTGTGTAAATATGCATACATCTTCACCGCAATCTGTATAAACATGGTAATATCTACACCGCTCTCTGTATGAACATGGAAATATCTACTCAGCTATCTGCATATACATGGAAATATCTACACTGCTATCTCTTTACACATGGAAATAACTACACCGCTATCTGTATGAACATGGAAATATCTTCACCGCCATCTGTATGAACATGGAAATAGCTGCACCGACATCTGTATGAACATATACATATCTACACGGCCATCTGTATTAAGATGGAAATATCCACACCGCTATCTGTGTAAACATGCATACACCTTCACCGCTATCTGTATAAACATGGAAATATCTACACCGCTATCTGTATGAACATGGAAATATCTACACCGCTATCTGTTGGAAGATGGAAATATATACACCGCTATCTGCATGAAAATGGAAATATCTACACAGCTATCTGCATGAAAATGGAAATATCTACACAGCTGTCTGCATTTTCATGGAAATATCTACACAGCTATCTCTTTACACATGGAAATAACTACACCGCTATCTGTATGAACATGGAAATATCTACACCGCCATCGGTATGAACATGGAAATATCTGCACCGCCATCTGTATGAACATATAAATATCTACACTGCCATCTTTATTAAGATGGAGATATCTACACCGCTATCTGAATAAACATGGAAATATCTACACCGCTATCTGTATAAACATGGAAATATCAGCACCACTATCTGTATGAACATGGAAATATCAGCCCCTCTATCTGTATGAACATGGAGATATCTACACCGCCATCTGTATGAACATGGATATATCTAAACAGCCATCTGGAGGAACATGGAAATATCTACACCGCTATCTGTATGAACATGGAAATAGCTACACCGCTATCTGTATGAACATGGAAATATCTACACCGCTATCTGTATGAACATGGAAATATCAACACCGCTATCTGTATGAACATGGAAATATCTTCACCGCCATCTGTACGAACATGGATATATCTGCAGAGCCATCTGGATGAACATGGAAATATCTACAACCCCATCTGTATGAACATATAAATATCTACACCGCCATCTGTATTAAGATGGAGATATCTAAACCGCTATCTGTATAAACATGGAAATATCAACACCGCTATCTGTATAAACATGGAAATATCTACACCGCTATCTGTATAAACATGGAAATATCTACACCGCTACCTGTATAAACATGGAAATATCAGCACCGCTATCTGTATGAAGATGGAAATATCTACACCGCTATCTATATGAACATGGAAATATCTGCACCGCTATCTGTATGAACATGGAAATATCTACACCGCTATCTGTTTGAACATGGAAATATCTACACGGCTATCTGCATGAAAATGGAAATATCTACACTGCTATCTGCATATACATGGAAATAGCTACACAGCTATCTCTTTACACATGGAAATAACTACACCGCTATCTGTATGAACATGGAAATATCTACACCGCCATCTGTATGAACATGGAAATATCTGCACCGCCATCAGTATGAACATATAAATATCTACACCGCCATCTGTATTAAGATGGAAATATCTACACCGCTATCTGTATAAACATGGAAATATCTACACCGCTATCTGTATAAACATGGAAATATGTACACCGCTATCTGTATAAACATGGAAATATCTACACCGCTACCTGTATAAACATGGAAATATTAGCACTGCTATCTGTATGAACATGGAAATATCTACACGGCTATCTGTATGAACATGGAAATATCTACACCGCCATCTGTATGAACATGGAAATATCTGCACCGCCATCTGTATGAACATATAAATATCTACACCGCCATCTCTATTAAGATGGAGATATCTACACCGCTATCTGAATAAACATGGAAATATCCACACTGCTATCTGTATAAACATGGAAATATCAGCACCGCTATCTGTATGAACATGGAAATAGCCCCTCTATCTGTATGAACATGGAGATATCTACACCGCCATCTGTATGAACACGGATATATCTACACAGCCATCTGGATGAACATGGAAATATCTACACCGCTATCTGTATGAACATGGAAATATCTACACCGCTATCTGTATGAACATGGATATATCTACACAGCCATCTGGATGAACATGGAAATATCTACACCGCTATCTGTATGAACATGGAAATATCTACACCGCTATCTGTATGAACTTGGATATATCTACACAGCCATCTGGATGAACATGGAAATATCTACACCGCTATCTGTGTAAACATGCATACTTCTTCACCGCTATCTGTATAAACATGGAAATATATACACTGCTATCTGTATGAACATGGAAATATCTGCACCGCTATCTGTATGAACATGGAAATATCTACACCGCTATCTGTTTGAACATGGAAATATCTACACCGCTATCTGCATGAAACTGGAAATATCTACACTGCTATCTGCATATACATGGAAATATCTACACAGCTATCTCTTTACACATGGAAATAACTGCACCGCTATCTGTATGAACATGGAAATATCTACACCGCCATCTGTATGAACATGGAAATATCTGCACCGCCATCTGTATGAACATATAAATATCTACACCGCCATCTGTATTAAGATGGAGATATCTACTCCGCTATCTGTATAAACATGGAAATATCTACACCGCTATCTGTATAAACATGGAAATATCTACACCGCTATCTGTATAAACATGGAAATATCTACACCGCTACCTGTATAAACATGGAAATATCAGCACCGCTATCTGTATGAACATGGAAATATCTACACTGCTATCTGTATGAACATGGAAATATCTACACCGCTATCTGTATGAACATGGAAATATCTACACCGCTATCTGTATGAACATGGAAATATCTACAAAGCTATCTGAATGAACATGGAAATACCTACACCGCTATCTGTTTGAACATGTAAATATCTACACCGCTATCTGCATGATAATGGAAATATCTACAAAGCTATCTGCATATACATTGAAATATCTAAACAGCTATCTATTTACACATGGAAATAACTACACCACTATATCTATAAACATGGAAATATCTACACCACCATCTGTATGAACATGGAAATATCTGCACCGCCATCTGTTTGAACATATAAATATCTACACCGCCATCTGTATTAAGAAGGAAATATCTAAACCGCTATCTGTATAAAGATGGAAATATCAGCACCGCTCTCTGTATGAAAATGGAAATATCTAAACCGCTATCTGTATGAACATGGAAATATCTACACTGCTATCTGTATGAACATGGAAATAGCTACCCCGTTATGTGTATGAAAATGGAAATAGGTACACAGCTATCTGTATGAACATGGAAATATCTACACCGATATCTGTATGAACATGGATATATCTACACAGCCATCTGGATGAACATGGAAATAGCTACACCGCTATCTGTATGAAGATGGAAATATCTACACCGCTATCTGTATGAACAAGGAAATATCTTCACCGCCATCTGTATGAACATGGAAATAGCTGCACCGACATCTGTATGAACATATACATATCTACACGGCCATCTGTATTAAGATGGAGATATCTACACCGATATCTTTATAAACATGGAAATATCTACACCGCTATCTGTATAAACATGGCAATATCTACACCGCTATCTGTATAAACATGGAAATATCTACACCGCAACCAGTATAAACATGGAAATATCAGCACCGCTATCTGTATGAACATGGAAATATCAGCCCCTCTATCTGTATGAACATGGAGATATCTACACCGCTATCTGTATGAACATGGAAATATCTAGACGGCTATCTGAATGAACATGGAAATACCTTCACCGCCATCTGTATGAACATGGATATATCTACACAGCCATCTGGATGAACATGGATATATCTACACAGCCCTCTGGATGAACATGGAAATATCCACACCGCTATCTGTGTAAACATGCATACATCTTCACCACTATCTGTATAAATATGGAAATATCTACACAGCCATCTGGATGAACATGGAAATATCTACACCGCTATCTGTATGTACATGGAAATATCTACACCGCTATCTGTATGAACATGGTTATATCTACACAGCCATCTGGATGAACATGGAAATATCTGCACCGCTATCTGTGTAAACATGCATACATCTTCACCGCTATCTGTATAAACATGGAAATATCTACACTGCTATCTGTATGAACATGGAAATATCTACACCACTATCTGTTTGAACATGGAAATATCTACACCGCTATCTGCATGAAAATGGAAATATCTACAAAGCTATCTGCATATACATGGAAACATCTACACAGCTATCTCTTTACACATGGAAATATCTACACCGCTATCTGTATAAACATGGAAATACCTACACCGCTATCTGTATAAACATGGAAATACCTACACCGCTACCTGTATAAACATGGAAATATCAGCACCGCTATCTGTATGAACATGGAAATATCTACACCGCTATCTCTATGAACATGGAAATATCTACACCGCTATCTGTATGAACATGGAAATAGCTACACTGCTATCTGAATGAACATGGAAATATCTACACCACTATCTGTAGGAACATGGAAATACCTACACCGCTATCAGCATGAACATGGATATATCTACACAGCCATCTGGATGAACATGGAAATATCTACACCGCTATCTGCATGAACATGGAAATATCTACACTGCTATCTGTGTAAACATGCATACATCTTCACCGCAATCTGTATAAGCATGGAAATATCAACACCGCTATCTGTATGAACGTGGAAATATCTACACTGCTATCTGTATGAACATGGAAATATCTACACCGCTATCTGTTTGAACATGGAAATATCTACACCGCTATCTGCATGAAAATGGAAATATCTTCACAGCAATCTGCATATACATGGAAATATCTACACTGCTATCTCTTTACACATGGAAATAACTACACCACTATCTGTATGAACATGGAAATATCTTCACCGCCATCTGTATGAACATGGAAATAGCTGCACCGACATCTGTATGAACATATACATATCTACACGGCCATCTGTATTAAGAAGAAGATATCTACACCGATATCTGTATAAACATGGAAATATCTACACCGCTTTCTGTATAAACATGGCAATATCTACACCGCTATCTGTATAAACATGGAAATATCTACACCGCTACCTGTATAAACATGGAAATATCAGCACCGCTATCTGTATTAACATGGAAATATCAGCCCCTCTATCTGTATGAACATGGAGATATCTACACCGCTATCTGTATGAACATGGAAATATCTAGACCGCTATCTGAATGAACATGGAAATACCTTCACCGCCATCTGTATGAACATGGATATATCTACACAGCCATCCGGATGAACATGGATATATCTACACAGCCCTCTGGATGAACATGGAAATATCCACACCGCTATCTGTGTAAACATGCATACATCTTCACCGCTATCTGTATAAACATGGAAATATCTACACCGCTATCTGTATGAACATGGAAATATCTACACCGCTATCTGTTGGAAGATGGAAATACATACACCGCTATCTGCATGAAAATGGAAATATCTACACAGCTATCTGCATGAAAATGGAAATATCTACACAGCTATCTGCATTTTCATGGAAATATCTACACAGCTATCTCTTTACACATGTAAATAACTACACCGCTATCTGTATGAACATGGAAATATCTACACCGCCATCTGTATGAACATGGAAATATATGCACCGCCATCTGTATGAACATATAAATATCTACACTGCCATCTTTATTAAGATGGAGATATCTACACCGCTATCTGAATAAACATGGAAATATCTACACCGCTATCTGTATAAACATGGAAATATCAGCACTGCTATCTGTATGAACATGGAAATATCAGCCCCTCTATCTGTATGAACATGGAGATATCTACACCGCCATCTGTATGAAGATGGATATATCTACACAGCCATCTGGAGGAACATGGAAATATCTACACCGCTATCTGTATGAACATGGAAATAGCTACACCGCTATCTGTATGAACATGGAAATATCTACACCGCTATCTGTATGAACATGGAAATATCAACATCGCTATCTGTATGAACAAGGAAATATCTTCACCGCCATCTGTACGAACATGGATATATCTACAGAGCCATCTGGATGAACATGGAAATATCTACACCGCCATCTGTATGAAGATATTAATATCTACACCGCCATCTGTATTAAGATGGAGATATCTACACCGCTATATGTGTAAACCTGAAAATATCTACACCGCTATCTGTATAAACATGGAAATATCTACACCGCTATCTGGATAAACATGGAAATTTCTACAGCGCTACCTGTATAAACATGGAAATATCAGCACCTCTATCTGTAGGAACATGGAGATATCTACACCGCCATCTGTATGAACATGGATATATCTACACAGCCATCTGGAGGAACATGGAAATATCTACAACGCTATCTGTACGAACATCTAAATATCTACACCGCTATCTGTATGAACATGGAAATATCTACACCGCTATCTGAATGAACATGGAAATATCTACACCGCTATCTGTATGAACATGGATATATCTAAACAGCCATCTGGATGAACATAGAAATATCTACACCGCTATCTGTATGAACATGGAAATATCTACACCGCTAACTGTGTAAACATGCATACATCTTCACCGCTATCTGTAGAAACATGGAAATATCTACACCGCTATCTGTATGAACATGGAAATAGCTACACCGCTATCTGTATGAACATGGAAATATCTGCACCGCTATCTGTTTGAACATGGAAATATCTACACCGCTATCTGCATGAGAATGGAAATATATACAAAGCTATCTGCATATACATGGAAACATCTTCACAGCTATCTCTTTACACATGGAAATAACTACACCGCTAAATCTATAAACATGGAAATATCTACACCGCCATCTGTACGAACATGGAAATATCTGCACCACCATCTGTATGAACATATAAATATCTACACCGCCATCTGTATTAAGAAGGAAATATCTAAACGGCTATCTGTATGAACATTGAAATATCTACACCGCTATCTGTATGAACATGGAAATATCTACACCGCTATCTGTGTAAACATGCATATATCTTCACCGCTATCTGTATAAACATGGAAATATCTACAACGCTATCTGTATGAAAATGGAAATATCTACACCGCTATCTGTACGAACATGGAAATATCTAAACCGCTATCTGCATGAAAATAGAAATATCTACACAGCTATCTGCATATACATGGAAATATCTACAAAGCTATCTCTTTACACATGGAAATAACTATACCGCTATCTCTATAAACACGGAAATATCTACACTGCCATCTGTATGAACATGGAAATATCTACACCGCTATCTCTATGAACATGGAAATATCTACACCGCTATCTGTATGAACATGGAAATAGCTACACTTCTATCTGACTGAAAATGGAAATATCTACACCACTATCTGTAGGAACATGGAAATATCTACACCGCTATAAGCATGAACATGGATATATCTACACAGCCATCTGGATGAACATGGAAATATCTACAACACTATCTGCATGAACATGGAAATATCTACACTGCTATCTGTGTAAACATGCATACATCTTCACTGCAATCTGTATAAGCATGGAAATATCAACACCGCTATCTGTATGAACGTGGAAATATCTACACCGCTATCTGTTTGAACATGGAAATATCTAAACCGCTAACAGCCTGAAAATGGAAATATCTACACAGATATCTGCATATACATGGAAATATCTACACATCTATCTCTTTACACATGTAAATAACTACACCGCTATCTGTATGAACATGGAAATGTCTGCACCGCCATCTGTATGAACATATAAATATCTACACCGCCATCTGTATTAAGATGGAGATATCTACACCGCTCTCTGTATAAACATGGAAATATCTACACCGCTATCTGAATAAACATGGAAATATCTACACCGCTCTCTGTATAAACATGGAAATATCAGCACTGCTATCTGTATGAATATGTAAGTATCAGCCCCTCAATCTGTATGAACATGGAAGTATCTACACCGCTATCTCTATGAACATGGAAATATCTACACCGCTATCGGTTTGAACATGGAAATATCTAAACCGCTATCTGCATGAAAATGGAAATATATACACAGCTATCTGCATATAAATGGAAATATCTACACAGCTATCTCTTTACACATGGAAATAACTACACCGCTATCTGTATGAACATGGAAATAACTTCACCGCCATCTGTAGGAACATGGATATATCTACACAGCCATCTGGATGAACATGGAAATATCTACACCGCTATCTGAATGAACATGGAAATATCTACACCGCTATCTGTGTAAACATGCTTACATCTTCACCGCTATCTGTATAAACATGGAAATATCTACACTGCTATCTGTATGAACATGGAAATATCTACACCGCTATTTGTTTGAACATGGTAATATCTACACTGCTATCTGCATGAAAATGGAAATATCTAAACAGCGATCTGCATATACATGGAAATATCTACAAAGCTATCTCTTCACACGTGGAAATAAGTACAGCGCTATCTCTATAAACATGGAAATAGCTACACCGCCATCTGTATGAACATGGAAATATCTGCACCGCCATCTGTAAGAACATATAAATATCTACACCGCCATCTATATTAAAATGGAGATTTCTACACCGCTATCTGTATAAACTTGGAAATATCTACACTGCTATCTCTACGAACATGGAAATATCTACACCGCTATCTGTATGAACATGGAAATAGCTACACCGCTATCTGTATGAACATGGAAATATCTACACCACTACCTGTATGAACATGGAAATATCTACACCGCTATTTGTATGAACATGGATATATCTACACAGCCATCAGGATGAACACGGAAATATCTACACAACTATCTGTATGAACATGGAAATATCTACACCGCTATCTGTTTGAACATGGAAATATCTACACCGCTATATGCATGAAAATGGAAATATATACAAAGCTATCTGCATATACATGGAAACATCTACACAGCTATCTCTTTACACATGGAAATAACTACACCGCTTAATCTATAAACATGGAAATATCTACACCGCCATCTGTATGAACATGGAAATATCTGCACCCCCATCTGTATGAACATATAAATATCTACACCGCCATCTGTATTAAGAAGGAAATATCTAAACCGCTATCTGTATGAACATTGAAATATTTACACCGCTATCTGTATGAACATGGAAATACCTACACCGCTGTCTGTGTAAACATGCATATATCTTCACCGCTATCTGTATAAACATGGAAATATCTACAATGCTATCTGTATGAAAATGGAAATATCTACACCGCTATCTGTACGAACATGGAAATATCTAAACCTCTATCTGCATGAAAATAGAAATATCTACACAGCTATCTGCATATACATGGAAATATCTACAAAGCTATCTCTTTACACATGGAGATAACTACACCGCTATCTCTATAAACACGGAAATATCTACACTGCCATCTGTATGAACATGGAAATATCTACACCGCTATCTCTATGAACATGGAAATATCTACACTGCTATCTGTATGAACATGGAAATAGCTACACTGCTATCTGAATGAACATGGAAATATCTACACCACTATCTGTAGGAACATGGAAATATCTACACCGCTATCAGCATGAACATGGATATATCTACACAGCCATCTGGATGAGCATGGAAATATCTACACCACTATCTGCATGAACATGGAAATATCTACACTGCTATCTGTGTAAACATGCATACATCTTCACCGCAATCTGTATAAGCATGGAAATATCAACAACGCTATCTGTATGAACGTGGAAATATCTACACCGCTATCTGTTTGAACATGGAAATATCTAAACCGCTATCAGCATGAAAATGGAAATATCTACACAGATATCTGCATATACATGGATATATCTACACATCTATCTCTTTAAACATGTAAATAACTACACCGCTATCTGTATGAACATGGAAATATCTTCACTGCCATCTGTAGGAACATGGATATATCTACAAAGCCATCTGGATGAACATGGAAATATCTACACCGCTATCTGTATGAACATGGAAATATCTACACCGCTATCTGTGTAAACATGCATACATCTTCACCGCTATCTGTATAAACATGGAAATATCTACACTGCTATCTGTATGAACATGGAAATATCTACACCGCTATCTGTATGAACATGGAAATATCTACACGGCTATCTGCATGAAAATGGAAATATCTACACTGCTATCTGCATATACATGGAAATATCTACACAGCTATCTGTTTACACATGGAAATAACTACACCGCTATCTGTATGAACATGGAAATATCTACACCGCCATCTGTATGAACATGGAAATATCTGCACCGCCATCTGTATGAACATATAAATATCTACACCGCCATCTGTATTAAGAAGGAGATATCTACACCGCTATCTGTATAAACATGGAAATATCTACACCGCTATCTGTATAAACATGGAAATATCTACACCGCTACCTGTATAAACATGGAAATATCAGCACCGCAATCTGTATGAACATGGAAATATCTACACCGCTATCTGTATGAACATGGAAATATCTACACCGCCATCAGTATGAACATGGAAATATCTGCACCGCCATCTGTATGAACATACAAATATCTACACCGCCATCTGTATTAAGATGGAGATATCTACACCGCTATCTGAATAAACATGGAAATATCTACACCGCTATCTGTATAAACATGGAAATATCAGCACCGCAATCTGTATGAACATGGAAATATCAGCCCCTCTATCTGTATGAACATAGAGATATCTACACCGCCATGTGGATGAACACGGATATATCTACACAGCCATCTGGATGAACATGGAAATATCTACACCGCTATCTGTATGAACATGGAAATAGCTACACCGCTATCTGTATGAACATGGAAATATCTACACCGCTATCTGTATGAACATGGAAATATCTACACCGCTATCTGTATGAACATGGAAATATATTCACCGCCATCTGTACGAACATGGATACATCTACAGAGCCATCTGGATGAACATGGAAATATCTACAACCCCATCTGTATGAACATATAAATATCTACAGCGCCATCTGTATTAAGATGGAGATATCTAAACCGCTATCTGTATAAACATGGAAATATCAACACCGCTATCTGTATAAACATGGAAATATCTACACCGCTATCTGTATAAACATGGAAATATCTACACCGCTACCTGTATAAACATGGAAATATCAGCACCGCTATCTGTATGAACATGGAAATATCTACACCGCTATCTGTTTGAACATGGAAATATCTACACGGCTATCTGCATGAAAATGGAAATATCTACACTGCTATCTGCATATACATGGAAATATCTACACAGCTATCTCTTTACACATGGAAATAACTACACCGCTATCTGTATGAACATGGAAATATCTACACCGCCATCTGTATGAACATGGAAATATCTGCACCGCCATCTGTATGAACATATAAATATCTACACCGCCATCTGTATTAAGATGGAGATATCTACACCGCTATCTGTATAAACATGGAAATATCTACACCGCTATCTGTATAAACATGGAAATATCTACACCGCTATCTGTATAAACATGGAAATATCTACACCGCTACCTGTATAAACATGGAAATATCAGCACCGCTATCTGTATGAACATGGAAATATCTACACCGCTATCTGTATGAACGTGGAAATATCTACACCGCCATCAGTATGAACATGGAAATAACTGCACCGCCATCTGTATGAACATATAAATATCTACACCGCCTTCTGTATTAAGATGGAGATATCTACACCGCTATCTGAATAAACATGGAAATATCTACACCGCTATCTGTATAAACATGGAAATATCAGCACCGCAGTTTGTATGAACATGGAAATATCAGCCCCTCTATCTGTATGAACATAGAGATATCTACACCGCCATCTGTATGAACACGGATATATCTACACAGCCATCTGGATGAACATGGAAATATCTACACCGCTATCTGTATGAACATGGAAATAGCTACACCGCTATCTGTATGAACATGGAAATATCTACACCGCTATCTGTATGAACATGGAAATATCTACACCACTATCTGTATGAACATGGAAATATCTTCACCGCCATCTGTACGAACATGGATATATCTACAGAGACATCTGGATGAACATGGAAATATCTACAACCCCATCTGTATGAACATATAAATATCTACACCGCCATCTGTATTAAGATGGAGATATCTAAACCGCTATCTGTATAAACATGGAAATATCAACACCGCTATCTGTATAAACATGGAAATATCTACACCGCTATCTGTATAAACATGGAAATATCTACACCGCTACCTGTATAAACATGGAAATATCAGCACCGCTATCTGTATGAACATGGAAATATCTACACCGCTATCTGTATGAACATGGAAATATCTACACCGCTATCTGTATGAACATGGATATATCTACACAGCCCTCTGGATGAACATGGAAATATCCACACCGCTATCTGTGTAAACATGCATACATCTTCACCGCTATCTGTATAAACATGGAAATATCTACACCGCTATCTGTATGAACATGGAAATATCTACACCGCTATCTGTTTGAAGATGGAAATATATACATCGCTATCTGCATGAAAATGGAAATATCTACACAGCTATCTGCATATGGATGGAAATATCTACACAGCAATCTCTTTACACATGGAAATAACTACCCCGCTATCTGTATGAACATGGACATATCTAAACCGCCATCTGTATGAACATGGAAATATCTGCACCGCCATCAGTATCAGCATATAAATATCTACACCGCCATCTGTATTAAGATGGAGATATCTACACCGCTATCTGTATAAACATGGAAATATCTACACCGCTATCTGTATAAACATGGAATTATCTACACCGCTATCTGTATAAACATGGAAATATCTACACCGCTACCTGTATAAACATGGAAATATCAGCACCGCAATCTGTATGAACATGGAAATATCTACACCGCTATCTGTATGAACATGGAAATATCTACACCGCCATCAGTATGAACATGGAAATATCTGAACCGCCATCTGTATGAACATATAAATATCTACACCGCCATCTGTATTAAGATGGAGATATCTACACCGCTATCTGAATAAACATGGAAATATCTACACTGCTATCTGTATAAACATGGAAATATCAGCACCGCAATCTGTATGAACATGGAAATATCAGCCCCTCTATCTGTATGAACATAGAGATATCTACACCGCCATGTGGATGAACACGGATATATCTACAGAGCCATCTGGATGAACATGGAAATATCTACACCGCTATCTGTATGAACATGGAAATAGCTACACCGCTATCTGTATGAACATGGAAATATCTACACCGCTATCTGTATGAACATGGAAATATCTACACCGCTATCTGTATGAACATGGAAATATCTTCACCGCCATCTGTACGAACATGGATATATCTACAGAGCCATCTGGATGAACATGGAAATATCTACAACCCCATCTGTATGAACATATAAATATCTACACCGCCATCTGTATTAAGATGGAGATATCTAAACCGCTATCTGAATAAACATGGAAATATCAACACCGCTATCTGTATAAACATGGAAATATCTACACCGCAATCTGTATAAACATGGAAATATCTACACCGCTACCTGTATAAACATGGAAATATCAGCACCGCTATCTGTATGAACATGGAAATATCTACACCGCTATCTGTTTGAACACGGAAATATCTACACGGCTATCTGCAAGAAAATGGAAATATCTACACTGCTATCTGCATATACATGGAAATATCTACACAGCTATCTCTTTACACATGGAAATAACTACACCGCTATCTGTATGAACATGGAAATATCTACACCGCCATCTGTATGAACATGGAAATATCTGCACCGCCATGTGTATGAACATATAAATATCTACACCGCCATCTGTATTAAGATGGAGATATCTACACCGCTATCTGTATAAACATGGAAATATCTACACCGCTATCTGTATAAACATGGAAATATCTACACCGCTATCTGTATAAACATGGAAATATCTACACCGCTACCTGTATAAACATGGAAATATCAGCACCGCTATCTGTATGAACATGGAAATATCTACACCGCTATCTGTATGAACATGGAAATATCTACACCACCATCAGTATGAACATGGAAATATCTGCACCGCCATCTGTATGGACATATAAATATCTACACCGCCATCTGTATTAAGATGGAGATATCTACACCGCTATCTGAATAAACATGGAAATATCTACACCGCTATCTGTATAAACCTGGAAATATCAGCACCGCAATCTGTATGAAGATGGAAATATCAGCCCCTCTATCTGTATGAACATAGAGATATCTACACCGCCATCTGTATGAACACGGATATATCTACACAGCCATCTGGATGAACATGGAAATATCTACACTGCTATCTGTATGAACGTGGAAATAGCTACACCGCTATCTGTATGAACATGGAAATATCTACACCGCTATCTGTATGAACATGGAAATATCTACACTGCTGTCTGTATGAACATGGAAATATCTTCACCGCCATCTGTATGAACATGGATATATCTACAGAGACATCTGGATGAACATGGAAATATCTACAACCCCATCTGTATGAACATATAAATATCTACACCGCCATCTGTATTAAGATGGAGATATCTAAACCACTATCTGTATAAACATGGAAATATCAACACCGCTATCTGTATAAACATGGAAATATCTACACCGCTATCTGTATAAACATGGAAATATCTACACCGCTACCTGTATAAACATGGAAATATCAGCACCGCTATCTGTATGAACATGGAAATATCTACACCGCTATCTGTATGAACATGGAAATTTCTACACCGCTATCTGTATGAACATGGATATATCTACACAGCCCTCTGGATGAACATGGAAATATCCACACCGCTATCTGTGTAAACATGCATACATCTTCACCACTATCTGTATAAACATGGAAATATCTACACCGCTATCTGTATGAACATGGAAATATCTACACCGCTATCTGTTTGAAGATGGAAATATATACATCGCTATCTGCATGAAAATGGAAATATCTACACAGCTATCTGCATATAGATGGAAATATCTACACAGCAATCTCTTTACACATGGAAATAACTACACCGCTATCTGTATGAACATGGACATATCTAAACCGCCATCTGTATGAACATGGAAATATCTGCACCGCCATCAGTATCAGCATATAAATATCTACACCGCCATCTGTATTAAGATGGAGATATCTACACCGCTATCTGAATAAACATGGAAATATCTACACCGCTATCTGTATAAACATGGAAATATCTACACCACTATCTGTATAAACATGGAAATATCTACACCGCTACCTGTATAAACACGGAAATATCAGCAACGCTATCTGTATGAACCTGGAAATGTCTACACCGCTATCTGTATGAACATGGAAATATCTACAAAGCTATCTGAATGAACATGGAAATACCTACACCGCTATCTGTTTGAACATGTAAATATCTACACCGCTATCTGCATGAAAATGGAAATATCTACAAAGCTATCTGCATATACATGGAAATATCTACACAGCTATCTCTTTACACATGGAAATAACTACACCACTATATCTATAAACATGGAAATATCTACACCACCATCTGTATGAACATGGAAATATCTGCACCGCCATCTGTTTGAACATATAAATATCTACACTGCCATCTGTATTAAGAAGGAAATATCTAAACCGCTATCTGTATAAAGATGGAAATATCAGCACCGCTCTCTGTATGAAAATGGAAATATCTAAACCGCTATCTGTATGAACATGGAAATATCTACACTGCTATCTGTATGAACATGGAAATAGCTACCCCGTTATGTGTATGAAAATGGAAATAGCTACACCGCTATCTGTATGAACATGGAAATATCTACACCGCTATCTGTATGAACATGGAAATATCTACACCGCTATCTGTATGAACATGGAAATATCTTCACCGCCATCTGTACGAACATGGATATATCTACAGAGCCATCTGGATGAACATGGAAATATCTACAACCCCATCTGTATGAACATATAAATATCTACACCGCCATCTGTATTAAGATGGAGATATCTAAACCGCTATCTGTATAAACATGGAAATATCAACACCGCTATCTGTATAAACATGGAAATATCTACACCGCAATCTGTATAAACATGGAAATATTTACACCGCTACCTGTATAAACATGGAAATATCAGCACCGCTATCTGTATGAACATGGAAATATCTACACCGCTATCTGTTTGAACATGGAAATATCTACACGGCTATCTGCATGAAAATGGAAATATCTACACTGCTATCTGCATATACATGGAAATATCTACACAGCTATCTCTTTACACATGGAAATAACTACACCGCTATCTGTATGAACATGGAAATATCTACACCGCCATCTGTATGAACATGGAAATATCTGCACCGCCATCTGTATGAACATATAAATATCTACACCGCCATCTGTATTAAGATGGAGATATCTACACCGCTATCTGTATAAACATGGAAATATCTACACCGCTATCTGTATAAACATGGAAATATCTACACCGCTATCTGTATAAACATGGAAATATCTACACCGCTACCTGTATAAACATGGAAATATCAGCACCGCTATCTGTATGAACATGGAAATATCTACACCGCTATCTGTATGAACATGGAAATATCTACACCGCCATCAGTATGAACATGGAAATATCTGAACTGCCATCTGTATGAACATATAAATATCTACACCGCCATCTGTATTAAGATGGAGATATCTACACCGCTATCTGAATAAACATGGAAATATCTACACCGCTATCTGTATAAACATGGAAATATCAGCACCGCAATCTGTATGAACATGGAAATATCAGCCCCTCTATCTGTATGAACATAGAGATATCTACACCGCCATTTGTATGAACACGGATATATCTACACAGCCATCTGGATGAACATGGAAATATCTACACCGCTATCTGTATGAACGTGGAAATAGCTACACCGCTATCTGTATGAACATGGAAATATCTACACCGCTATCTGTATGAACATGGAAATATCTACACCGCTATCTGTATGAACATGGAAATATCTTCACCGCCATCTGTACGAACATGGATATATCTACAGAGACATCTGGATGAACATGGAAATATCTACAACCCCATCTGTATGAACATATAAATATCTACACCGCCATCTGTATTAAGATGGAGATATCTAAACCGCTATCTGTATAAACATGGAAATATCAACACCGCTATCTGTATAAACATGGAAATATCTACACCGCTATCTGTATAAACATGGAAATATCTACACCGCTACCTGTATAAACATGGAAATATCAGCACCGCTATCTGTATGAACATGGAAATATCTACACCGCTATCTGTATGAACATGGAAATATCTACACCGCTATCTGTATGAACATGGATATATCTACACAGCCCTCTGGATGAACATGGAAATATCCACAACGCTATCTGTGTAAACATGCATACATCTTCACCGCTATCTGTATAAACATGGAAATATCTACACCGCTATCTGTATGAACATGGAAATATCTACACCGCTATCTGTTTGAAGATGGAAATATATACATCGCTATCTGCATGAAAATGGAAATATCTACACAGCTATCTGCATATAGATGGAAATATCTACACAGCAATCTCTTTACACATGGAAATAACTACACCGCTATCTGTATGAACATGGACATATCTAAACCGCCATCTGTATGAACATGGAAATATCTGCACCGCCATCAGTATCAGCATATAAATATCTACACCGCCATCTGTATTAAGATGGAGATATCTACACCGCTATCTGAATAAACATGGAAATATCTACACCGCTACCTGTATAAACACGGAAATATCAGCACCGCTATCTGTAAAACCTGGAAATGTCTACACCGCTATCTGAATGAACATGGAAATATCTACACCGCTATCTGTTTGAACATGTAAATATCTACACCGCTATCTGCATGAAAATGGAAATATCTACAAAGCTATCTGCATATACATGGAAATATCTACACAGCTATCTCTTTACACATGGAAATAACTACACCGCTATCTCTATAAACATGGAAATATCTACACCGCCATCTGTATGAACATGGAAATATCTGCACCGCCATCTGTATGAACATATAAATATCTACACCGCAATCTGTATTAAGAAGGAAATATCCAAAGCTATCTGTATAAACATGGAAATATCTACACCGCTGCCTGTATAAACATGGAAATATCAGCACCGCTCTCTGTATGAAAATGGAGATATCTACACCGCTATCTGTGTGAACATGGAAATATCTACACCGCTATCTGTATGAACATGGAAATAGCTACACCGTTATCTGTATGAACATGGAAATAGCTACACCGCCATCTGTATGAACATGGAAATATCTACACCTCCATCTGTATGAACATATAAATATCTACACCGCCATCTGTATTAAGATGGAGATATCTACACCGCTATCTGTATAAACCTGAAAATATCTACACCGCTATCTATATAAACATGGAAATATCTACACCGCTATCTGGATAAACATGGAAATTTCTACACCGCTACCTGTATAAACATGGAAATATCAGCACCGCTATCTGTAGGAACATGTAGATATCTACACCGCCATCTGTATGAACATGGATATATCTACACAGCCATCTGGAGGAACATGGAAAGATCTACAACGCTATCTGTACGAACATGGAAATATCTACACCGCTATCTGTATGAACATGGAAATAGCTACACCACTATCTGTATGAACATGGAAATATCTACACCACTATCTGAATGAACATGGAAATATCTACACCGCTATCTGTATGAACATGGATATATCTACACAGCCATCTGGATGAACATGGAAATATCTACACCGCTATCTGTATGAACATGGAAATATCTACACCGCTATCTGTGTAAACATACATACATCTTCACCGCTAAATGTATAAACATGGAAATATCTACACCGCTATCTGTATGAACATGGAAATATCTGCACCGCTATCTGTATGAACATGGAAATATCTACACCGCTATCTGTTTGAACATGGAAATATCTACACGGCTATCTGCATGAAAATGGAAATATCTACACTGCTATCTGCATATACATGGAAATATCTACACAGCTATCTCTTTACACATGGAAATAACTACACCGCTATCTGTATGATCATGGAAATATCTACACCGCCATCTGTATGAACATGGAAATATCTGCACCGCCATCTGTATGAACATATAAATAGCTACACCGCCATCTGTATTAAGATGGAGATATCTACACCGCTATCTGTATAAACATGGAAATATCTACACCGCTATCTGTATAAACATGGAAATATCTACACCGCTATCTGGATAAACATGGAAATTTCTACAGCGCTACCTGTATAAACATGGAAATATCAGCACCTCTATCTGTAGGAAAATGGAGATATCTACACCGCCATCTGTATGAACATGGATATAACTACACAGCCATCTGGAGGAACATGGAAATATCTACAACGCTATCTGTACGAACATGGAAATATCTACACCGCTATCTGTATGAACATGGAAATAGCTACACCGCTATCTGAATGAACATGGAAATATCTACACCGCTATCTGTATGAACATGGATATATCTACACAGCCATCTGGATGAACATGGAAATATCTACACCGCTATCTGTATGAACATGGAAATATCTACACCGCTATCTGTGTAAACATGCATACATCTTCACCGCTATCTGTAGAAACATGGAAATATCTACACCGCTATATGTATGAACATGTGAATAGCTACACCGCTATCTGTATGAACATGGAAATATCTGCACCGCTATCTGTATGAACATGGAAATATCTACACCGCTATCTGTTTGAACATGGAAATATCTACACGGCTATCTGCATGAAAATGGAAATATCTACACTGCTATCTGCATATAGATGGAAATATCTACACAGCTATCTCTTTACACATGGAAATAACTACACCGCTATCTGTATGAACATGGAAATATCTACACCGCCATCTGTATGAACATGGAAATATCTGCACCGCCATCTGTATGAACATATAAATATCTACACCGCAATCTGTATTAAGATGGAGATATCTACACCGATATCTGTATAAATATGGAAATATCTACACCGCTATCTGTTTAAACATGGAAATATCTACACCGCTATCTGTATAAACATGGAAATATCTACACCGCTACCTGTATAAACATGGAAATATCAGCACCGCTATCTGTATGAACATGGAAATATCTACACCGCTATCTGTATGAACATGGAAATATCTACACCGCCATCAGTATGAACATGGAAATATCTGCACCGCCATCTGTATGAACATATAAATATCTACACCGCCATCTGTATTAAGATGGAGATATCTACACCGCTATCTGAATAAACATGGAAATATCTACACCGCTATCTGTATAAACATGGAAATATCAGCACCGCAATCTATATGAACATATAAATATCAGCCCCTCTATCTGTATGAACATAGAGATATCTACACCGCCATCTGTATGAACACGGATATATCTACACAGCCATCTGGATGAACATGGAAATATCTACACCGCTATCTGTATGAACATGGAAATAGCTACACCGCTATCCGTATGAACATGGAAATATCTACACCGCTATCTGTATGAACATGGAAATATCTACACCGCTATCTGTATAAACATGGAAATATCTACACCGCTACCTGTATAAACATGGAAATATCAGCACCGCTATCTGTATGAACATGGAAATATCTACACCGCTATCTGTATGAACATGGAAATATCTGCACCGCTATCTGTATGAACATGGAAATATCTACACCGCTATCTGTTTGAACATGGAAATATCTACACGGCTATCTGCATGAAAATGGAAATATCTACACTGCTATCTGCATATACATGGAAATATCTACACAGCTATCTCTTTACACATGGAAATAACTACACCGCTATCTGCATGAACATGGAAATATCTACACCGCCATCTGTACGAACATGGAAATATCTGAACCGCCATCTGTATGAACATATAAATATCTACACCGCCATCTGTATTAAGATGGAGATATCTACACCGCTATCTGTATAAACATGGAAATATCTACACCGCTATCTGTATAAACATGGAAATATCTACACCGCTATCTGTATAAACATGGAAATATCTGCACCGCTACCTGTATAAACATGGAAATATCAGCACCGCTATCTGTATGAACATGGAAATATCTACACGGCCATCTGTATGAACATGGAAATATCTACACCGCCATCTGTATGAACATGGAAATATCTGCACCGCCATCTGTATGAACATATAAATATCTACACCGCCATCTGTATTAAGATGGAGATATCTACACCGCTATCTGAATAAACATGGACATATCTACACTGCTATCTGTATAAACATGGAAATATCAGCACCGCTATCTGTATGAACATGGAAATATCAGCCCCTCTATCTGTATGAACATGGAGATATCTACACCGCCATCTGTATGAACACGGATATATCTACACAGCCATCTGGATGAACATGGAAATATCTACACCGCTATCTGTATGAACATGGAAATATCTACACCGCTATCTGTATGAACATGGATATGTCTACACAGCCATCTGGATAAACATGGAAATATCTACACCGCTATCTGTGTAAACATGCATACTTCTTCACCGCTATCTGTATAAACATGGAAATATATACACTGCTATCTGTATGAACATGGAAATATCTGAACCGCTATCTGTATGAACATGGAAATATCTACACCGCTACCTGTATAAACATGGAAATATCAGCACCGCTATCTGTATGAACATGGAAATATCTACACCGCTATCTGTATGAACATGGAAATATCTACACCGCTATCTGTATGAACATGGAAATATCTACACCGCTATCTGTATGAACATGGAAATATCTACAAAGCTATCTGAATGAACATGGAAATACCTACACCGCTATCTGTTTGAACATGTAAATATCTACACCGCTATCTGCATGAAAATGGAAATATCTACAAAGCTATCTGCATATACATGGAAATATCTACACAGCTATCTCTTTACACATGGAAATAACTACACCGCTATCTGTATGAACATGGAAATATCTACACCGCCATCTGTATGAACATGGAAATATCTGCACCGCCATCTGTATGAACATATAAATATCTACACCGCAATCTGTATTAAGATGGAGATATCTACACCGATATCTGTATAAATATGGAAATATCTACACCGCTATCTGTTTAAACATGGAAATATCTACACCGCTATCTGTATAAACATGGAAATATCTACACCGCTACCTGTATAAACATGGAAATATCAGCACCGCTATCTGTATGAACATGGAAATATCTACACCGCTATCTGTATGAACATGGAAATATCTACACCGCCATCAGTATGAACATGGAAATATCTGCACCGCCATCTGTATGAACATATAAATATCTACACCGCCATCTGTATTAAGATGGAGATATCTACACCGCTATCTGAATAAACATGGAAATATCTACACCGCTATCTGTATAAACATGGAAATATCAGCACCGCAATCTATATGAACATATAAATATCAGCCCCTCTATCTGTATGAACATAGAGATATCTACACCGCCATCTGTATGAACACGGATATATCTACACAGCCATCTGGATGAACATGGAAATATCTACACCGCTATCTGTATGAACATGGAAATAGCTACACCGCTATCCGTATGAACATGGAAATATCTACACCGCTATCTGTATGAACATGGAAATATCTACACCGCTATCTGTATAAACATGGAAATATCTACACCGCTACCTGTATAAACATGGAAATATCAGCACCGCTATCTGTATGAACATGGAAATATCTACACCGCTATCTGTATGAACATGGAAATATCTGCACCGCTATCTGTATGAACATGGAAATATCTACACCGCTATCTGTTTGAACATGGAAATATCTACACGGCTATCTGCATGAAAATGGAAATATCTACACTGCTATCTGCATATACATGGAAATATCTACACAGCTATCTCTTTACACATGGAAATAACTACACCGCTATCTGCATGAACATGGAAATATCTACACCGCCATCTGTACGAACATGGAAATATCTGAACCGCCATCTGTATGAACATATAAATATCTACACCGCCATCTGTATTAAGATGGAGATATCTACACCGCTATCTGTATAAACATGGAAATATCTACACCGCTATCTGTATAAACATGGAAATATCTACACCGCTATCTGTATAAACATGGAAATATCTGCACCGCTACCTGTATAAACATGGAAATATCAGCACCGCTATCTGTATGAACATGGAAATATCTACACGGCCATCTGTATGAACATGGAAATATCTACACCGCCATCTGTATGAACATGGAAATATCTGCACCGCCATCTGTATGAACATATAAATATCTACACCGCCATCTGTATTAAGATGGAGATATCTACACCGCTATCTGAATAAACATGGACATATCTACACTGCTATCTGTATAAACATGGAAATATCAGCACCGCTATCTGTATGAACATGGAAATATCAGCCCCTCTATCTGTATGAACATGGAGATATCTACACCGCCATCTGTATGAACACGGATATATCTACACAGCCATCTGGATGAACATGGAAATATCTACACCGCTATCTGTATGAACATGGAAATATCTACACCGCTATCTGTATGAACATGGATATGTCTACACAGCCATCTGGATAAACATGGAAATATCTACACCGCTATCTGTGTAAACATGCATACTTCTTCACCGCTATCTGTATAAACATGGAAATATATACACTGCTATCTGTATGAACATGGAAATATCTGAACCGCTATCTGTATGAACATGGAAATATCTACACCGCTACCTGTATAAACATGGAAATATCAGCACCGCTATCTGTATGAACATGGAAATATCTACACCGCTATCTGTATGAACATGGAAATATCTACACCGCTATCTGTATGAACATGGAAATATCTACACCGCTATCTGTATGAACATGGAAATATCTACAAAGCTATCTGAATGAACATGGAAATACCTACACCGCTATCTGTTTGAACATGTAAATATCTACACCGCTATCTGCATGAAAATGGAAATATCTACAAAGCTATCTGCATATACATGGAAATATCTACACAGCTATCTCTTTACACATGGAAATAACTACACCACTATATCTATAAACATGGAAATATCTACACCACCATCTGTATGAACATGGAAATATCTGCACCGCCATCTGTTTGAACATATAAATATCTACACCGCCATCTGTATTAAGAAGGAAATATCTAAACCGCTATCTGTATAAAGATGGAAATATCAGCACCGCTCTCTGTATGAAAATGGAAATATCTAAACCGCTATCTGTATGAACATGGAAATATCTACACTGCTATCTGTATGAACATGGAAATAGCTACCCCGTTATGTGTATGAAAATGGAAATAGCTACACCGCTATCTGTATGAACATGGAAATATCTACACCGCTATCTGTATGAACATGGAAATATCTACACCGCTATCTGTATGAACATGGAAATATTTTCACCGCCATCTGTACGAACATGGATATATCTACAGAGCCATCTGGATGAACATGGAAATATCTTCAACCCCATCTGTATGAACATATAAATATCTACACCGCCATCTGTATTAAGATGGTGATATCTAAACCGCTATCTGTATAAACATGGAAATATCAACACCGCTATCTGTATAAACATGGAAATATCTACACCGCAATCTGTATAAACATGGAAATATCTACACCGCTACCTGTATAAACATGGAAATATCTACACAGCTATCTGTATGAACATGGAAATATCTACACCGCTATCTGTTTGAACATGGAAATATCTACTCGGCTATCTGCATGAAAATGGAAATATCTACACTGCTATCTGCATATACATGGAAATATCTACACAGCTATCTCTTTACACATGGAAATAACTACACCACTATATCTATAAAAATGGAAATATCTACACCACCATCTGTATGAACATGGAAATATCTGCACCGCCATCTGTTTGAACATATAAATATCTACACCGCCATCTGTATTAAGAAGGAAATATCTAAACCGCTATCTGTATAAAGATGGAAATATCAGCACCGCTCTCTGTATGAAAATGGAAATATCTAAACCGCTATCTGTATGAACATGGAAATACCTACACTGCTATCTGTATGAACATGGAAATAGCTACCCCGTTATGTGTATGAAAATGGAAATAGCTACACCGCTATCTGTATGAACATGGAAATATCTACACCGCTATCTGTATGAACATGGAAATATCTACACCGCTATCTGTATGAACATGGAAATATCTTCACCGCCATCTCTACGAACATGGATATATCTACAGAGCCATCTGGATGAACATGGAAATATCTACAACCCCATCTGTATGAACATATAAATATCTACACCGCCATCTGTATTAAGATGGAGATATCTAAACCGCTATCTGTATAAACATGGAAATATCAACACCGCTATCTGTATAAACATGGAAATATCTACACCGCAATCTGTATAAACATGGAAATATCTACACCGCTACCTGTATAAACATGGAAATATCAGCACCGCTATCTGTATGAACATGGAAATATCTACACCGCTATCTGTTTGAACATGGAAATATCTACACGGCTATCTGCTTGAAAATGGAAATATCTACACTGCTATCTGCATATACATGGAAATATCTACACAGCTATCTCTTTACACATGGAAATAACTACACCGCTATCTGTATGAACATGGAAATATCTACACCGCCATCTGTATGAACATGGAAATATCTGCACCGCCATCTGTATGAACATATAAATATCTACACCGCCATCTGTATTAAGATGGAGATATCTACACCGCTATCTGTATAAACATGGAAATATCTACACCGCTATCTGTATAAACATGGAAATATCTACACCGCTATCTGTATAAACATGGAAATATCTACACCGCTACCTATATAAACATGGAAATATCAGCACCGCTATCTGTATGAAAATGGAAATATCTACACCGCTATCTGTATGAACATGGAAATATCTACACCGCCATCAGTATGAACATGGAAATATCTGCACCGCCATCTGTATGAACATATAAATATCTACACCGCCATCTGTATTAAGATGGAGATATCTACACCGCTATCTGAATAAACATGGAAATATCTACACCGCTATCTGTATAAACATGGAAATATCAGCACCGCAATCTGTATGAACATGGAAATATCAGCCCCTCTATCTGTATGAACATAGAGATATCTACACCGCCATTTGTATGAACACGGATATATCTACACAGCCATCTGGATGAACATGGAAATATCTACACCGCTATCTGTATGAACGTGGAAATAGCTACACCGCTATCTGTATGAACATGGAAATACCTACACCGCTATCTGTATGAACATGGAAATATCTACACCGCTATCTGTATGAACATGGAAATATCTTCACCGCCATCTGTACGAACATGGATATATCTACAGAGACATCTGGATGAACATGGAAATATCTACAACACCATCTGTATGAACATATAAATATCTACACCGCCATCTGTATTAAGATGGAGATATCTAAACCGCTATCTGTATAAACATGGAAATATCAACACCGCTATCTGTATAAACATGGAAATATCTACACCGCTATCTGTATAAACATGGAAATATCTACACCGCTACCTGTATAAACATGGAAATATCAGCACCACTATCTGAATGAACATGGAAATATCTACACCGCTATCTGTTTGAAGATGGAAATATATACATCGCTATCTGCATGAAAATGGAAATATCTACACAGCTATCTGCATATAGATGGAAATATCTACACAGCAATCTCTTTACACATGGAAATAACTACACCGCTATCTGTATGAACATGGACATATCTAAACCGCCATCTGTATGAACATGGAAATATCTGCACCGCCATCAGTATCAGCATATAAATATCTACACCGCCATCTGTATTAAGATGGAGATATCTACACCGCTATCTGAATAAACATGGAAATATCTACACCGCTATCTGTATAAACATGAAAATATCTACACCACTATCTGTATAAACATGGAAATATCTACACCGCTACCTGTATAAACACGGAAATATCAGCACCGCTATCTGTATGAACCTGGAAATGTCTACACCGCTATCTGAATGAACATGGAAATATCTACACCGCTATCTGTTTGAACATGTAAATATCTACACCGCTATCTGCATGAAAATGGAAATATCTACAAAGCTATCTGCATATACATGGAAATATCTACACAGCTATCTCTTTACACATGGAAATAACTACACCGCTATCTCTATAAACATGGAAATATCTACACCGCCATCTGAATGAACATGGAAATATCTGCACCGCCATCTGTATGAACATATAAATATCTACACCGCAATCTGTATTAAGAAGGAAATATCCAAACCGCTATCTGTATAAACATGGAAATATCTACACCGCTGCCTGTATAAACATGGAAATATCAGCACCGCTCTCTGTATGAAAATGGAGATATCTACACCGCTATCTGTGTGAACATGGAAATATCTACAACGCTATCTGTATGAACATGGAAATAGCTACACCGTTATCTGTATGAACATGGAAATAGCTACACCGCTATCTGTATGAACATGGAAATATCTACACCGCTATCTGTATGAACATGGATATATCTACACAGCCATCAGGAGGAACATGGAAATATCTACACCGCTATCTGTATGAACATGGAAATATCTACACCGCTATCTGTATGAACTTGGATATATCTACACAGCCATCTGGATGAACATGGAAATATCTACACCGCTATCTGTGTAAACATGCATACTTCTTCACCGCTATCTGTATAAACATGGAAATATATACACTGCTATCTGTATGAACATGGAAATACCTGCACCGCTATCTGTATGAACATGGAAATATCTACACCGCTATCTGTTTGAACATGGAAATATCTACACGGCTATCTGCATGAAAATGGAAATATCTACACTGCTATCTGCATATATATGGAAATATCTACACAGCTATCTCTTTACACATGGAAATAACTACACCGCTATCTGTATGAACATGGAAATATCTACACCGCCATCTGTATGAACATGGAAATATCTGCACCGCCATCTGTATGAACATATAAATATCTACACCGCCATCTGTATTAAGATGGAGATATCTACACCGCTATCTGTATAAACATAGAAATAACTACACCGCTATCTGTATAAACATGGAAATATCTACACCGCTATCTGTATAAACATGGAAATATCTACACCGCTACCTGTATAAACATGGAAATATCAGCACCGCAATCTGTATGAACATGGAAATATCTACACCGCTATCTGTATGAACATGGAAATATCTACACCGCCATCAGTATGAACATGGAAATATCTGCACCGCCATCTGTATGAACATATAAATATCTACACCGCCATCTGTATTAAGATGGAGATATCTACACCGCTATCTGAAAAAACATGGAAATATCTACACCGCCATCTGTAAAAACATGGAAATATCAGCACCGCAATCTGTATGAACATGGAAATATCAGCCCCTCTATCTGTATGAACATAGAGACATCTACACCGCCATGAGGATGAACACGGATATATCTACACAGCCATCTGGATGAACATGGAAATATCTACACCGCTATCTGTATGAACATGGAAATAGCTACACCGCTATCTGTATGAACATGTAAATATCTACACCGCTATCTGTATGAACATGGAAATATCTACACCGCTATCTGTATGAACATGGAAATATCTTCACCGCCATCTGTACGAACATGGATATATCTACAGAGCCATCTGGATGAACATGGAAATATCTACAACCCCATCTGTATGAACATATAAATATCTACACCGACATCTGTATTAAGATGGAGATATCTAAACCGCTATCTGTATAAACATGGAAATATCAACACCGCTATCTGTATAAACATGGAAATATCTACACCGCAATCTGTATAAACATGGAAATATCTACACCGCTACCTGTATAAACATGGAAATATCAGCACCGCTATCTGTATGAACATGGAAATATCTACACCGCTATCTGTTTGAACATGGAAATATCTACACGGCTATCTGCATGAAAATGGAAATATCTACACTGCTATCTGCATATACATGGAAATATCTACACAGCTATCTCTTTACACATGGAAATAACTACACCGCTATCTGTATGAACATGGAAATATCTACACCGCCATCTGTATGAACATGGAAATATCTGCACCGCCATCTGTATGAACATATAAGTATCTACACCGCCATCTGTATTAAGATGGAGATATCTACACCGCTATCTGTATAAACATGGAAATATCCACACCGCTATCTGTATAAACATGGAAATATCTACACCGCTATCTGTATAAAGATGGAAATATCTACACCGCTACCTGTATAAACATGGAAATATCAGCACCGCTATCTGTATGAACATGGAAATATCTACACCGCTATCTGTATGAACATGGAAATATCTACACCGCCATCAGTATGAACATGGAAATATCTGCACCGCCATCTGTATGAGCATATAAATATCTACACCGCCATCTGTATTAAGATGGAGATATCTACACCGCTATCTGAATAAACATGGAAATATCTACACCGCTATCTGTATGAACATGGAAATATCTACACCGCCATCAGTATGAACATGGAAATATCTACACCGCTATCTGTTTGAACATGGAAATATCTACACGGCTATCTGCATGAAAATGGAAATATCTACACTGCTATCTGCATATACATGGAAATATCTACACAGCTATCTCTTTACACATGGAAATAACTACACCACTATATCTATAAACATGGAAATATCTACACCACCATCTGTATGAACATGGAAATATCTGCACCGCCATCTGTTTGAACATATAAATATCTACACCGCCATCTGTATTAAGAAGGAAATATCTAAACCGCTATCTGTATAAAGATGGAAATATCAGCACCGCTCTCTGTATGAAAATGGAAATATCTAAACCGCTATCTGTATGAACATGGAAATACCTACACTGCTATCTGTATGAACATGGAAATAGCTACCCCGTTATGTGTATGAAAATGGAAATAGCTACACCGCTATCTGTATGAACATGGAAATATCTACACCGCTATCTGTATGAACATGGAAATATCTACACCGCTATCTGTATGAACATGGAAATATCTTCACCGCCATCTGTACGAACATGGATATATCTACAGAGCCATCTGGATGAACATGGAAATATCTACAACCCCATCTGTATGAACATATAAATATCTACACCGCCATCTGTATTAAGATGGAGATATCTAAACCGCTATCTGTATAAACATGGAAATATCAACACCGCTATCTGTATAAACATGGAAATATCTACACCGCAATCTGTATAAACATGGAAATATCTACACCGCTACCTGTATAAACATGGAAATATCAGCACCGCTATCTGTATGAACATGGAAATATCTACACCGCTATCTGTTTGAACATGGAAATATCTACACGGCTATCTGCATGAAAATGGAAATATCTACACTGCTATCTGCATATACATGGAAATATCTACACAGCTATCTCTTTACACACGGAAATAACTACACCGCTATCTGTATGAACATGGAAATATCTGCACCGCCATCTGTATGAACATATAAATATCTACACCACCATCTGTATTAAGATGGAGATATCTACACCGCTATCTGTATAAACATGGAAATATCTACACCGCTATCTGTATAAACATGGAAATATCTACACCGCTATCTGTATAAACATGGAAATATCTACACCGCTACCTGTATAAACATGGAAATATCAGCACCGCTATCTGTATGAACATGGAAATATCTACACCGCTATCTGTATGAACATGGAAATATCTACACCGCTATCTGTATGAACATGGAAATACCTGCACCGCCATCTGTATGAACATATAAATATCTACACCGCCATCTGTATTAAGATGGAGATATCTACACCGCTATCTGAATAAACATGGAATTATCTACACCGCTATCTGTATAAACATGGAAATATCAGCACAGCAATCTGTATGAACATGGAAATATCATCCCCTCTATCTGTATGAACATAGAGATATCTACACCGCCATTTGTATGAACACGGATATATCTACACAGCCATCTGGATGAACATGGAAATATCTACACCGCTATCTGTATGAACGTGGAAATAGCTACACCGCTATCTGTATGAACATGGAAATATCTACACCGCTATCTGTATGAACATGGAAATATCTACACCGCTATCTGTATGAACATGGAAATATCTTCACCGCCATCTGTACGAACATGGATATATCTACAGAGACATCTGGATGAACATGGAAATATCTACAACCCCATCTGTATGAACATATAAATATCTACACCGCCATCTGTATTAAGATGGAGATATCTAAACCGCTATCTGTATAAACATGGAAATATCAACACCGCTATCTGTATAAACATGGAAATATCTACACCGCTATCTGTATAAACATGGAAATATCTACACCGCTACCTGTATAAACATGGAAATATCAGCACCGCTATCTGTATGAACATGGAAATATCTACACCGCTATCTGTATGAACATGGAAATATCTACACCGCTATCTGTATGAACATGGATATATCTACACAGCCCTCTGGATGAACATGGAAATATCCACACCGCTATCTGTGTAAACATGCATACATCTTCACCGCTATCTGTATAAACATGGAAATATCTACACCGCTATCTGTATGAACATGGAAATATCTACACCGCTATCTGTTTGAAGATGGAAATATATACATCGCTATCTGCATGAAAATGGAAATATCTACACAGCTATCTGCATATAGATGGAAATATCTACACAGCAATCTCTTTACACATGGAAATAACTACACCGCTATCTGTATGAACATGGACATATCTAAACCGCCATCTGTATGAACATGGAAATATCTGCACCGCCATCAGTATCAGCATATAAATATCTACACCGCCATCTGTATTAAGATGGAGATATCTACACCGCTATCTGAATAAACATGGAAATATCTACACCGCTATCTGTATAAACATGGAAATATCTACACCACTATCTGCATAAACATGGAAATGTCTACACCGCTACCTGTATAAACACGGAAATATCAGCACCGCTATCTGTATGAACCTGGAAATGTCTACACCGCTATCTGAATGAACATGGAAATATCTACACCGCTATCTGTTTGAACATGTAAATATCTACACTGCTATCTGCATGAAAATGGAAATATCTACAAAGCTATCTGCATATACATGGAAATATCTACACAGCTATCTCTTTACACATGGAAATAACTACACCGCTGTCTCTATAAACATGGAAATATCTACACCGCCATCTGTATGAACATGGAAATATCTGCACCGCCATCTGTATGAACATATAAATATCTACACCGCAATCTGTATTAAGAAGGAAATATCCAAACCGCTATCTGTATAAACATGGAAATATCTACACCGCTGCCTGTATAAACATGGAAATATCAGCACGGCTCTCTGTATGAAAATGGAGATATCTACACCGCTATCTGTGTGAACATGGAAATATCTACACTGCTATCTGTATGAACATGGAAATAGCTACACCGTTATCTGTATGAACATGGAAATAGCTACACCGCTATCTGTATGAACATGGAAATATCTACACCGCTATCTGTATGAACATGGATATATCTACACAGCCATCAGGAGGAACATGGAAATATCTACACCGCTATCTGTATGAACATGGAAATATCTACACCGCTATCTGTATGAACTTGGATATATCTACACAGCCATCTGGATGAACATGGAAATATCTACACCGCTATCTGTGTAAACATGCATACTTCTTCACCGCTATCTGTATAAACATGGAAATATATACACTGCTATCTGTATGAACATGGAAATACCTGCACCGCTATCTGTATGAACATGGAAATATCTACACCGCTATCTGTTTGAACATGGAAATATCTACACGGCTATCTGCATGAAAATGGAAATATCTTCACTGCTATCTGCATATACATGGAAATATCTACACAGCTATCTCTTTACACATGGAAATAACTACACCGCTATCTGTATGAACATGGAAATATCTACACCGCCATCTGTATGAACATGGAAATATCTGCACCGCCATCTGTATGAACATATAAATATCTACACCGCCATCTGTATTAAGATGGAGATATCTACACCGCTATCTGTATAAACATGGAAATATCTACACCGCTATCTGTATAAACATGGAAATATCTACACCGCTATCTGTATGAACATGGAAATATCTACACCGCTACCTGTATAAACATGGAAATATCAGCACCGCAATCTGTATGAACATGGAAATATCTACACCGCTATCTGTATGAACATGGAAATATCTACACCGCCATCAGTATGAACATGGAAATATCTGCACTGCCATCTGTATGAACATATAAATATCTACACTGCCATCTGTATTAAGATGGAGATATCTACACCGCTATCTGAATAAACATGGAAATATCTACACCTCTATCTGTAAAAACATGGAAATATCAGCACCGCAATCTGTATGAACATGGAAATATCAGCCCCTCTATCTGTATGAACATAGAGATATCTACACCGCCATGTGGATGAACACGGATATATCTACACAGCCATCTGGATGAACATGGAAATATCTACACCGCTATCTGTATGAACATGGAAATAGCTACACCGCTATCTGTATAAACATGGAAATATCTACACCGCAATCTGTATAAACATGGAAATATCTACACCGCTACCTGTATAAACATGGAAATATCAGCACCGCTATCTGTATGAAGATGGAAATATCTACACCGCTATCTGTTTGAACATGGAAATATCTACACGGCTATCTGCATGAAAATGGAAATATCTACACTGCTATCTGCATATACATGGAAATATCTACACAGCTATCTCTTTACACATGGAAATAACTACACCGCTATCTGTATGAACATGGAAATATCTACACCGCCATCTGTATGAACATGGAAATATCTGCACCGCCATCTGTATGAACATATAAATATCTACACCGCCATCTGTATTAAGATGGAGATATCTACACCGCTATCTGTATAAACATGGAAATATCTACACCGCTATCTGTATAAACATGGAAATATCTACACCGCTATCTGTATAAAGATGGAAATATCTACACCGCTACCTGTATAAACATGGAAATATCAGCACCACTATCTGTATGAACATGGAAATATCTACACCGCTATCTGTATGAACATGGAAATATCTACAACGCCATCAGTATGAACATGGAAATATCTGCACCGCCATCTGTATGAGCATATAAATATCTACACCGCCATCTGTATTAAGATGGAGATATCTACACCGCTATCTGAATAAACATGGAAATATCTACACCGCTATCTGTATAAACATGGAAATATCAGCACCGCAATCTGTATGAACATGGAAATATCAGCCCCTCTATCTGTAAGAACATAGAGATATCTACACCGCCATCTGTATGAACACGGATATATCTACACAGCCATCTGGATGAACATGGAAATATCTACACCGCTATCTGTATGAACGTGGAAATAGCTACACCGCTATCTGTATGAACATGGAAATATCTACACCGCTATCTGTATGAACATGGAAATATCTACACCGCTATCTGTATGAACATGGAAATATCTTCACCGCCATCTGTACGAACATGGATATATCTACAGAGACATCTGGATGAACATGGAAATATCTACAACCCCATCTGTATGAACATATAAATATCTACACCGCCATCTGTATTAAGATGGAGATATCTAAACCGCTATCTGTATAAACATGGAAATATCAACACCGCTATCTGTATAAACATGGAAATATCTACACCGCTATCTGTATAAACATGGAAATATCTACACCGCTACCTGTATAAACATGGAAATATCAGCACCGCTATCTGTATGAACATGGAAATATCTACACCGCTATCTGTATGAACATGGAAATATCTACACCGCTATCTGTATGAACATGGATATATCTACACAGCCCTCTGGATGAACATGGAAATATCCACACCGCTATCTGTGTAAACATGCATACATCTTCACCGCTATCTGTATAAACATGGAAATATCTACACCGCTATCTGTATGAACATGGAAATATCTACACCGCTATCTGTTTGAAGATGGAAATATATACATCGCTATCTGCATGAAAATGGAAATATCTACACAGCTATCTGCATATAGATGGAAATATCTACACAGCAATCTCTTTACACATGGAAATAACTACACCGCTATCTGTATGAACATGGACATATCTAAACCGCCATCTGTATGAACATGGAAATATCTGCACCGCCATCAGTATCAGCATATAAATATCTACACCGCCATCTGTATTAAGATGGAGATATCTACACCGCTATCTGAATAAACATGGAAATATCTACACCGCTATCTGTATAAACATGGAAATATCTACACCACTATCTGTATAAACATGGAAATGTCTACACCGCTACCTGTATAAACACGGAAATATCAGCACCGCTATCTGTATGAACCTGGAAATGTCTACACCGCTATCTGAATGAACATGGAAATATCTACACCGCTATCTGTTTGAACATGTAAATATCTACACTGCTATCTGCATGAAAATGGAAATATCTACAAAGCTATCTGCATATACATGGAAATATCTACACAGCTATCTCTTTACACATGGAAATAACTACACCGCTGTCTCTATAAACATGGAAATATCTACACCGCCATCTGTATGAACATGGAAATATCTGCACCGCCATCTGTATGAACATATAAATATCTACACCGCAATCTGTATTAAGAAGGAAATATCCAAACCGCTATCTGTATAAACATGGAAATATCTACACCGCTGCCTGTATAAACATGGAAATATCAGCACGGCTCTCTGTATGAAAATGGAGATATCTACACCGCTATCTGTGTGAACATGGAAATATCTACACTGCTATCTGTATGAACATGGAAATAGCTACACCGTTATCTGTATGAACATGGAAATAGCTACACCGCTATCTGTATGAACATGGAAATATCTACACCGCTATCTGTATGAACATGGATATATCTACACAGCCATCAGGAGGAACATGGAAATATCTACACCGCTATCTGTATGAACATGGAAATATCTACACCGCTATCTGTATGAACTTGGATATATCTACACAGCCATCTGGATGAACATGGAAATATCTACACCGCTATCTGTGTAAACATGCATACTTCTTCACCGCTATCTGTATAAACATGGAAATATATACACTGCTATCTGTATGAACATGGAAATACCTGCACCGCTATCTGTATGAACATGGAAATATCTACACCGCTATCTGTTTGAACATGGAAATATCTACACGGCTATCTGCATGAAAATGGAAATATCTTCACTGCTATCTGCATATACATGGAAATATCTACACAGCTATCTCTTTACACATGGAAATAACTACACCGCTATCTGTATGAACATGGAAATATCTACACCGCCATCTGTATGAACATGGAAATATCTGCACCGCCATCTGTATGAACATATAAATATCTACACCGCCATCTGTATTAAGATGGAGATATCTACACCGCTATCTGTATAAACATGGAAATATCTACACCGCTATCTGTATAAACATGGAAATATCTACACCGCTATCTGTATGAACATGGAAATATCTACACCGCTACCTGTATAAACATGGAAATATCAGCACCGCAATCTGTATGAACATGGAAATATCTACACCGCTATCTGTATGAACATGGAAATATCTACACCGCCATCAGTATGAACATGGAAATATCTGCACTGCCATCTGTATGAACATATAAATATCTACACTGCCATCTGTATTAAGATGGAGATATCTACACCGCTATCTGAATAAACATGGAAATATCTACACCTCTATCTGTAAAAACATGGAAATATCAGCACCGCAATCTGTATGAACATGGAAATATCAGCCCCTCTATCTGTATGAACATAGAGATATCTACACCGCCATGTGGATGAACACGGATATATCTACACAGCCATCTGGATGAACATGGAAATATCTACACCGCTATCTGTATGAACATGGAAATAGCTACACCGCTATCTGTATAAACATGGAAATATCTACACCGCAATCTGTATAAACATGGAAATATCTACACCGCTACCTGTATAAACATGGAAATATCAGCACCGCTATCTGTATGAAGATGGAAATATCTACACCGCTATCTGTTTGAACATGGAAATATCTACACGGCTATCTGCATGAAAATGGAAATATCTACACTGCTATCTGCATATACATGGAAATATCTACACAGCTATCTCTTTACACATGGAAATAACTACACCGCTATCTGTATGAACATGGAAATATCTACACCGCCATCTGTATGAACATGGAAATATCTGCACCGCCATCTGTATGAACATATAAATATCTACACCGCCATCTGTATTAAGATGGAGATATCTACACCGCTATCTGTATAAACATGGAAATATCTACACCGCTATCTGTATAAACATGGAAATATCTACACCGCTATCTGTATAAAGATGGAAATATCTACACCGCTACCTGTATAAACATGGAAATATCAGCACCGCTATCTGTATGAACATGGAAATATCTACACCGCTATCTGTATGAACATGGAAATATCTACACCGCCATCAGTATGAACATGGAAATATCTGCACCGCCATCTGTATGAGCATATAAATATCTACACCGCCATCTGTATTAAGATGGAGATATCTACACCGCTATCTGAATAAACATGGAAATATCTACACCGCTATCTGTATAAACATGGAAATATCAGCACCGCAATCTGTATGAACATGGAAATATCAGCCCCTCTATCTGTAAGAACATAGAGATATCTACACCGCCATCTGTATGAACACGGATATATCTACACAGCCATCTGGATGAACATGGAAATATCTACACCGCTATCTGTATGAACGTGGAAATAGCTACACCGCTATCTGTATGAACATGGAAATATCTACACCGCTATCTGTATGAACATGGAAATATCTACACCGCTATCTGTATGAACATGGAAATATCTTCACCGCCATCTGTACGAACATGGATATATCTACAGAGACATCTGGATGAACATGGAAATATCTACAACCCCATCTGTATGAACATATAAATATCTACACCGCCATCTGTATTAAGATGGAGATATCTAAACCGCTATCTGTATAAACATGGAAATATCAACACCGCTATCTGTATAAACATGGAAATATCTACACCGCTATCTGTATAAACATGGAAATATCTACACCGCTACCTGTATAAACATGGAAATATCAGCACCGCTATCTGTATGAACATGGAAATATCTACACCGCTATCTGTATGAACATGGAAATATCTACACCGCTATCTGTATGAACATGGATATATCTACACAGCCCTCTGGATGAACATGGAAATATCCACACCGCTATCTGTGTAAACATGCATACATCTTCACCGCTATCTGTATAAACATGGAAATATCTACACCGCTATCTGTATGAACATGGAAATATCTACACCGCTATCTGTTTGAAGATGGAAATATATACATCGCTATCTGCATGAAAATGGAAATATCTACACAGCTATCTGCATATAGATGGAAATATCTACACAGCAATCTCTTTACACATGGAAATAACTACACCGCTATCTGTATGAACATGGACATATCTAAACCGCCATCTGTATGAACATGGAAATATCTGCACCGCCATCAGTATCAGCATATAAATATCTACACCGCCATCTGTATTAAGATGGAGATATCTACACCGCTATCTGAATAAACATGGAAATATCTACACCGCTATCTGTATAAACATGGAAATATCTACACCACTATCTGTATAAACATGGAAATGTCTACACCGCTACCTGTATAAACACGGAAATATCAGCACCGCTATCTGTATGAACCTGGAAATGTCTACACCGCTATCTGAATGAACATGGAAATATCTACACCGCTATCTGTTTGAACATGTAAATATCTACACTGCTATCTGCATGAAAATGGAAATATCTACAAAGCTATCTGCATATACATGGAAATATCTACACAGCTATCTCTTTACACATGGAAATAACTACACCGCTATCTCTATAAACATGGAAATATCTACACCGCCATCTGTATGAACATGGAAATATCTGCACCGCCATCTGTATGAACATATAAATATCTACACCGCAATCTGTATTAAGAAGGAAATATCCAAACCGCTATCTGTATAAACATGGAAATATCTACACCGCTGCCTGTATAAACATGGAAATATCAGCACGGCTCTCTGTATGAAAATGGAGATATCTACACCGCTATCTGTGTGAACATGGAAATATCTACACTGCTATCTGTATGAACATGGAAATAGCTACACCGTTATCTGTATGAACATGGAAATAGCTACACCGCTATCTGTATGAACATGGAAATATCTACACCGCTATCTGTATGAACATGGATATATCTACACAGCCATCAGGAGGAACATGGAAATATCTACACCGCTATCTGTATGAACATGGAAATATCTACACCGCTATCTGTATGAACTTGGATATATCTACACAGCCATCTGGATGAACATGGAAATATCTACACCGCTATCTGTGTAAACATGCATACTTCTTCACCGCTATCTGTATAAACATGGAAATATATACACTGCTATCTGTATGAACATGGAAATACCTGCACCGCTATCTGTATGAACATGGAAATATCTACACCGCTATCTGTTTGAACATGGAAATATCTACACGGCTATCTGCATGAAAATGGAAATATCTTCACTGCTATCTGCATATACATGGAAATATCTACACAGCTATCTCTTTACACATGGAAATAACTACACCGCTATCTGTATGAACATGGAAATATCTACACCGCCATCTGTATGAACATGGAAATATCTGCACCGCCATCTGTATGAACATATAAATATCTACACCGCCATCTGTATTAAGATGGAGATATCTACACCGCTATCTGTATAAACATGGAAATATCTACACCGCTATCTGTATAAACATGGAAATATCTACACCGCTATCTGTATAAACATGGAAATATCTACACCGCTACCTGTATAAACATGGAAATATCAGCACCGCAATCTGTATGAACATGGAAATATCTACACCGCTATCTGTATGAACATGGAAATATCTACACCGCCATCAGTATGAACATGGAAATATCTGCACTGCCATCTGTATGAACATATAAATATCTACACCGCCATCTGTATTAAGATGGAGATATCTACACCGCTATCTGAATAAACATGGAAATATCTACACCTCTATCTGTAAAAACATGGAAATATCAGCACCGCAATCTGTATGAACATGGAAATATCAGCCCCTCTATCTGTATGAACATAGAGATATCTACACCGCCATGTGGATGAACACGGATATATCTACACAGCCATCTGGATGAACATGGAAATATCTACACCGCTATCTGTATGAACATGGAAATAGCTACACCGCTATCTGTATAAACATGGAAATATCTACACCGCAATCTGTATAAACATGGAAATATCTACACCGCTACCTGTATAAACATGGAAATATCAGCACCGCTATCTGTATGAACATGGAAATATCTACACCGCTATCTGTTTGAACATGGAAATATCTACACGGCTATCTGCATGAAAATGGAAATATCTACACTGCTATCTGCATATACATGGAAATATCTACACAGCTATCTCTTTACACATGGAAATAACTACACCGCTATCTGTATGAACATGGAAATATCTACACCGCCATCTGTATGAACATGGAAATATCTGCACCGCCATCTGTATGAACATATAAATATCTACACCGCCATCTGTATTAAGATGGAGATATCTACACCGCTATCTGTATAAACATGGAAATATCTACACCGCTATCTGTATAAACATGGAAATATCTACACCGCTATCTGTATAAAGATGGAAATATCTACACCGCTACCTGTATAAACATGGAAATATCAGCACCGCTATCTGTATGAACATGGAAATATCTACACCGCTATCTGTATGAACATGGAAATATCTACACCGCCATCAGTATGAACATGGAAATATCTGCACCGCCATCTGTATGAGCATATAAATATCTACACCGCCATCTGTATTAAGATGGAGATATCTACACCGCTATCTGAATAAACATGGAAATATCTACACCGCTATCTGTATAAACATGGAAATATCAGCACCGCAATCTGTATGAACATGGAAATATCAGCCCCTCTATCTGTAAGAACATAGAGATATCTACACCGCCATCTGTATGAACACGGATATATCTACACAGCCATCTGGATGAACATGGAAATATCTACACCGCTATCTGTATGAACGTGGAAATAGCTACACCGCTATCTGTATGAACATGGAAATATCTACACTGCTATCTGTATGAACATGGAAATATCTACACCGCTATCTGTATGAACATGGAAATATCTTCACCGCCATCTGTACGAACATGGATATATCTACAGAGACATCTGGATGAACATGGAAATATCTACAACCACATCTGTATGAACATATAAATATCTACACCGCCATCTGTATTAAGATGGAGATATCTACACCGCTATCTGTATAAACATGGAAATATCTACACCGCTATCTGTATAAACATGGAAATATCTACACCGCTATCTGTATAAACATGGAAATATCTACACCGCTACCTGTATAAACATGGAAATATCAGCACCGCAATCTGTATGAACATGGAAATATCTACACCGCTATCTGTATGAACATGGAAATATCTACACCGCCATCAGTATGAACATGGAAATATCTGCACTGCCATCTGTATGAACATATAAATATCTACACCGCCATCTGTATTAAGATGGAGATATCTACACCGCTATCTGAATAAACATGGAAATATCTACACCTCTATCTGTAAAAACATGGAAATATCAGCACCGCAATCTGTATGAACATGGAAATATCAGCCCCTCTATCTGTATGAACATAGAGATATCTACACCGCCATGTGGATGAACACGGATATATCTACACAGCCATCTGGATGAACATGGAAATATCTACACCGCTATCTGTATGAACATGGAAATAGCTACACCGCTATCTGTATAAACATGGAAATATCTACACCGCAATCTGTATAAACATGGAAATATCTACACCGCTACCTGTATAAACATGGAAATATCAGCACCGCTATCTGTATGAACATGGAAATATCTACACCGCTATCTGTTTGAACATGGAAATATCTACACGGCTATCTGCATGAAAATGGAAATATCTACACTGCTATCTGCATATACATGGAAATATCTACACAGCTATCTCTTTACACATGGAAATAACTACACCGCTATCTGTATGAACATGGAAATATCTACACCGCCATCTGTATGAACATGGAAATATCTGCACCGCCATCTGTATGAACATATAAATATCTACACCGCCATCTGTATTAAGATGGAGATATCTACACCGCTATCTGTATAAACATGGAAATATCTACACCGCTATCTGTATAAACATGGAAATATCTACACCGCTATCTGTATAAAGATGGAAATATCTACACCGCTACCTGTATAAACATGGAAATATCAGCACCGCTATCTGTATGAACATGGAAATATCTACACCGCTATCTGTATGAACATGGAAATATCTACACCGCCATCAGTATGAACATGGAAATATCTGCACCGCCATCTGTATGAGCATATAAATATCTACACCGCCATCTGTATTAAGATGGAGATATCTACACCGCTATCTGAATAAACATGGAAATATCTACACCGCTATCTGTATAAACATGGAAATATCAGCACCGCAATCTGTATGAACATGGAAATATCAGCCCCTCTATCTGTAAGAACATAGAGATATCTACACCGCCATCTGTATGAACACGGATATATCTACACAGCCATCTGGATGAACATGGAAATATCTACACCGCTATCTGTATGAACGTGGAAATAGCTACACCGCTATCTGTATGAACATGGAAATATCTACACCGCTATCTGTATGAACATGGAAATATCTACACCGCTATCTGTATGAACATGGAAATATCTTCACCGCCATCTGTACGAACATGGATATATCTACAGAGACATCTGGATGAACATGGAAATATCTACAACCCCATCTGTATGAACATATAAATATCTACACCGCCATCTGTATTAAGATGGAGATATCTAAACCGCAATCTGTATAAACATGGAAATATCAACACCGCTATCTGTATAAACATGGAAATATCTACACCGCTATCTGTATAAACATGGAAATATCTACACCGCTACCTGTATAAACATGGAAATATCAGCACCGCTATCTGTATGAACATGGAAATATCTACACCGCTATCTGTATGAACATGGAAATATCTACACCGCTATCTGTATGAACATGGATATATCTACACAGCCCTCTGGATGAACATGGAAATATCCACACCGCTATCTGTGTAAACATGCATACATCTTCACCGCTATCTGTATAAACATGGAAATATCTACACCGCTATCTGTATGAACATGGAAATATCTACACCGCTATCTGTTTGAAGATGGAAATATATACATCGCTATCTGCATGAAAATGGAAATATCTACACAGCTATCTGCATATAGATGGAAATATCTACACAGCAATCTCTTTACACATGGAAATAACTACACCGCTATCTGTATGAACATGGACATATCTAAACCGCCATCTGTATGAACATGGAAATATCTGCACCGCCATCAGTATCAGCATATAAATATCTACACCGCCATCTGTATTAAGATGGAGATATCTACACCGCTATCTGAATAAACATGGAAATATCTACACCGCTATCTGTATAAACATGGAAATATCTACACCACTATCTGTATAAACATGGAAATGTCTACACCGCTACCTGTATAAACACGGAAATATCAGCACCGCTATCTGTATGAACCTGGAAATGTCTACACCGCTATCTGAATGAACATGGAAATATCTACACCGCTATCTGTTTGAACATGTAAATATCTACACTGCTATCTGCATGAAAATGGAAATATCTACAAAGCTATCTGCATATACATGGAAATATCTACACAGCTATCTCTTTACACATGGAAATAACTACACCGCTATCTCTATAAACATGGAAATATCTACACCGCCATCTGTATGAACATGGAAATATCTGCACCGCCATCTGTATGAACATATAAATATCTACACCGCAATCTGTATTAAGAAGGAAATATCCAAACCGCTATCTGTATAAACATGGAAATATCTACACCGCTGCCTGTATAAACATGGAAATATCAGCACGGCTCTCTGTATGAAAATGGAGATATCTACACCGCTATCTGTGTGAACATGGAAATATCTACACTGCTATCTGTATGAACATGGAAATAGCTACACCGTTATCTGTATGAACATGGAAATAGCTACACCGCTATCTGTATGAACATGGAAATATCTACACCGCTATCTGTATGAACATGGATATATCTACACAGCCATCAGGAGGAACATGGAAATATCTACACCGCTATCTGTATGAACATGGAAATATCTACACCGCTATCTGTATGAACTTGGATATATCTACACAGCCATCTGGATGAACATGGAAATATCTACACCGCTATCTGTGTAAACATGCATACTTCTTCACCGCTATCTGTATAAACATGGAAATATATACACTGCTATCTGTATGAACATGGAAATACCTGCACCGCTATCTGTATGAAAATGGAAATATCTACACCGCTATCTGTTTGAACATGGAAATATCTACACGGCTATCTGCATGAAAATGGAAATATCTTCACTGCTATCTGCATATACATGGAAATATCTACACAGCTATCTCTTTACACATGGAAATAACTACACCGCTATCTGTATGAACATGGAAATATCTACACCGCCATCTGTATGAACATGGAAATATCTGCACCGCCATCTGTATGAACATATAAATATCTACACCGCCATCTGTATTAAGATGGAGATATCTACACCGCTATCTGTATAAACATGGAAATATCTACACCGCTATCTGTATAAACATGGAAATATCTACACCGCTATCTGTATAAACATGGAAATATCTACACCGCTACCTGTATAAACATGGAAATATCAGCACCGCAATCTGTATGAACATGGAAATATCTACACCGCTATCTGTATGAACATGGAAATATCTACACCGCCATCAGTATGAACATGGAAATATCTGCACTGCCATCTGTATGAACATATAAATATCTACACCGCCATCTGTATTAAGATGGAGATATCTACACCGCTATCTGAATAACCATGGAAATATCTACACCTCTATCTGTAAAAACATGGAAATATCAGCACCGCAATCTGTATGAACATGGAAATATCAGCCCCTCTATCTGTATGAACATAGAGATATCTACACCGCCATGTGGATGAACACGGATATATCTACACAGCCATCTGGATGAACATGGAAATATCTACACCGCTATCTGTATGAACATGGAAATAGCTACACCGCTATCTGTATAAACATGGAAATATCTACACCGCAATCTGTATAAACATGGAAATATCTACACCGCTACCTGTATAAACATGGAAATATCAGCACCGCTATCTGTATGAACATGGAAATATCTACACCGCTATCTGTTTGAACATGGAAATATCTACACGGCTATCTGCATGAAAATGGAAATATCTACACTGCTATCTGCATATACATGGAAATATCTACACAGCTATCTCTTTACACATGGAAATAACTACACCGCTATCTGTATGAACATGGAAATATCTACACCGCCATCTGTATGAACATGGAAATATCTGCACCGCCATCTGTATGAACATATAAATATCTACACCGCCATCTGTATTAAGATGGAGATATCTACACCGCTATCTGTATAAACATGGAAATATCTACACCGCTATCTGTATAAACATGGAAATATCTACACCGCTATCTGTATAAAGATGGAAATATCTACACCGCTACCTGTATAAACATGGAAATATCAGCACCGCTATCTGTATGAACATGGAAATATCTACACCGCTATCTGTATGAACATGGAAATATCTACACCGCCATCAGTATGAACATGGAAATATCTGCACCGCCATCTGTATGAGCATATAAATATCTACACCGCCATCTGTATTAAGATGGAGATATCTACACCGCTATCTGAATAAACATGGAAATATCTACACCGCTATCTGTATAAACATGGAAATATCAGCACCGCAATCTGTATGAACATGGAAATATCAGCCCCTCTATCTGTAAGAACATAGAGATATCTACACCGCCATCTGTATGAACACGGATATATCTACACAGCCATCTGGATGAACATGGAAATATCTACACCGCTATCTGTATGAACGTGGAAATAGCTACACCGCTATCTGTATGAACATGGAAATATCTACACCGCTATCTGTATGAACATGGAAATATCTACACCGCTATCTGTATGAACATGGAAATATCTTCACTGCCATCTGTACGAACATGGATATATCTACAGAGACATCTGGATGAACATGGAAATATCTACAACCACATCTGTATGAACATATAAATATCTACACCGCCATCTGTATTAAGATGGAGATATCTAAACCGCTATCTGTATAAACATGGAAATATCAACACCGCTATCTGTATAAACATGGAAATATCTACACCGCTATCTGTATAAACATGGAAATATCTACACCGCTATCTGTATGAACATGGAAATATCTACACCGCTATCTGTATAAACATGGAAATATCTACACCACTATCTGTATAAACATGGAAATATCTACACCGCTACCTGTATAAACACGGAAATATCAGCACCGCTATCTGTATGAACCTGGAAATGTCTACACCGCTATCTGAATGAACATGGAAATATCTACACCGCTATCTGTTTGAACATGTAAATATCTACACCGCTATCTGCATGAAAATGGAAATATCTACAAAGCTATCTGCATATACATGGAAATATCTACACAGCTATCTCTTTACACATGGAAATAACTACACCGCTATCTCTATAAACATGGAAATATCTACACCGCCATCTGTATGAACATGGAAATATCTGCACCGCCATCTGTATGAACATATAAATATCTACACCGCCATCTGTATTAAGAAGGAAATATCTAAACCGCTATCTGTATAAACATGGAAATATCTACACCGCTGCCTGTATAAACATGGAAATATCAGCACCGCTCTCTGTATGAAAATGGAGATATCTACACCGCTATCTGTATGAACATGGAAATATCTACACTGCTATCTGTATGAACATGGAAATAGCTACACTGTTATCTGTATGAACATGGAAATAGCTACACCGCTATCTGTATGAACATGGAAATATCTACACCGCTATCTGAATGAACATGGATATATCTACACAGCCATCAGGAGGAACATGGAAATATCTACACCACTATCTGTATGAACATGGAAATATCTACACCGCTATCTGTATGAACTTGGATATATCTACACAGCCATCTGGATGAACATGGAAATATCTACACCGCTATCTGTGTAAACATGCATACTTCTTCACCGCTATCTGTATAAACATGGAAATATATACACTGCTATCTGTATGAACATGGAAATACCTGCACCGCTATCTGTATGAACATGGAAATATCTACACCGCTATCTGTTTGAACATGGAAATATCTACACCGCTATCTGCATGAAAATGGAAATATCTACACTGCTATCTGCATATACATGGTAATATCTACACAGCTATCTCTTTACACATGGAAATAACTACACCGCTATCTGTATGAACATGGAAATATCTACACCGCCATCTGTATGAACATGGAAATATCTGCACCGCCATCTGTATGAACAAATAAATATCTACACCGCCATCTGTATTAAGATGGAGATATCTACACCGCTATCTGTATAAACATGGAAATATCTACACTGCAATCTGTATAAACATGGAAATATCTACACCGCTATCTGTATAAACATGGAAATATCTACACCGCTACCTGTATAAACATGGAAATATCAGCACCGCTATCTGTATGAACATGGAAATATCTACACCGCTATCTGTATGAACATGGAAATATCTACACCGCTATCTGTATGGACATGGAAATATCTACACCGTTATCTGTATGAACATGGAAATATCTACAAAGCTATCTGAATGAACATGGAAATATCTACACCGCTATCTGTTTGAACATGTAAATATCTACACCGCTATCTGCATGAAAATGGAAATATCTACAAAGCTATCTGCATATACATGGAAATATCTACACAGCTATCTCTTTACACATGGAAATAACTACACCGCTATATCTATAAACATGGAAATATCTACACCACCATCTGTATGAACATGGAAATATCTGCACCGCCATCTGTTTGAACATATAAATATCTACACCGCCATCTGTATTAAGAAGGAAATATCTAAACCGCTATCTGTATAAAGATGGAAATATCAGCACCGCTCTCTGTATGAAAATGGAAATATCTAAACCGCTATCTGTATGAACATGGAAATATCTACACTGCTATCTGTATGAACATGGAAATAGCTACCCCGTTATGTGTATGAAAATGGAAATAGCTACACCGCGATCTGTTTGAACATGGAAATATCTACACCGATATCTGTATGAACATGGATATATCTACACAGCCATCCGGATGAACATGGAAATAGCTACACCGCTATCTGTATGAACATGGAAATATCTACACCGCTATCTGTATGAACAAGGAAATATCTTCACCGCCCTCTGTACGAACATGGATATATCTACAGAGCCATCTGGATGAACATGGAAATATCTACACCTCCATCTGTATGAACATATAAATATCTACACCGCCATCTGTATTAAGATGGAGATATCTACACTGCTATCTGTATAAACCTGAAAATATCTACACCGCTATCTATATAAACATGGAAATATCTACACCGCTATCTGGATAAACATGGAAATTTCTACACCGCTACCTGTATAAACATGGAAATATCAGCACCGCTATCTTTAGGAACATGGAGATATCTACACCGCCATCTGTATGAACATGGATATATCTACACAGCCATCTGGAGGGACATGGAAATATCTACACCGCTATCTGTGTAAACATGCATACTTCTTCACCGCTATCTGTATAAACATGGAAATATATACACTGCTATCTGTATGAACATGGAAATATCTGCACCGCTATCTGTATGAACATGGAAATATCTACACCGCTATCTGTTTGAACATGGAAATATCTACACCGCTATCTGCATGAAACTGGAAATATCTACACTGCTATCTGCATATACATGGAAATATCTACACAGCTATCTCTTTACACATGGAAATAACTACACCGCTATCTGTACGAACATGGAAATATCTACACCGCCATCTGTATGAACATGGAAATATCTGCACCGCCATCTGTATGAACATATAAATATCTACACCGCCATCTGTATTAAGATGGAGATATCTACACCGCTATCTGTATAAACATGGAAATATCTACACCGCTATCTGTATAAACATGGAAATATCTACACCGCTATCTGTATAAACATGGAAATATCTACACCGCTACCTGTATAAACATGGAAATATCAGCACCGCTATCTGTATGAACATGGAAATATCTACACTGCTATCTGTATGAACATGGAAATATCTACACCGCTATCTGTATGAACATGGAAATATCTACACCGCTATCTGTATGAACATGGAAATATCTACAAAGCTATCTGAATGAACATGGAAATACCTACACCGCTATCTGTTTGAACATGTAAATATCTACACCGCTATCTGCATGAAAATGGAAATATCTACAAAGCTATCTGCATATACATGGAAATATCTACACAGCTATCTCTTTACACATGGAAATAACTACACCACTATATCTATAAACATGGAAATATCTACACCACCATCTGTATGAACATGGAAATATCTGCACCGCCATCTGTTTGAAGATATAAATATCTACACCGCCATCTGTATTAAGAAGGAAATATCTAAACCGCTATCTGTATAAAGATGGAAATATCAGCACCGCTCTCTGTATGAAAATGGAAATATCTAAACCGCTATCTGTATGAACATGGAAATATCTACACTGCTATCTGTATGAACATGGAAATAGCTACCCCGTTATGTGTATGAAAATGGAAATAGCTACACCGCTATCTGTATGAACATGGAAATATCTACACCGCTATCTGTATGAACATGGAAATATCTACACCGCTATCTGTATGAACATGGAAATATCTTCACCGCCATTTGTACGAACATGGATATATCTACGGAGCCATCTGGATGAACATGGAAATATCTACAACCCCATCTGTATGAACATATAAATATCTACACCGCCATCTGTATTAAGATGGAGATATCTAAACCGCTATCTGTATAAACATGGAAATATCAACACCGCTATCTGTGTAAACATGGAAATATCTACACCGCAATCTGTATAAACATGGAAATATCTACACCGCTACCTGTATAAACATGGAAATATCAGCACCGCTATCTGTATGAACATGGAAATATCTACACCGCTATCTGTATGAACATGGAAATATCTACACCGCTATCTGTATGGACATGGAAATATCTACACCGCTATCTGTATGAACATGGAAATATCTACAAAGCTATCTGAATGAACATGGAAATACCTACACCGCTATCTGTTTGAACATGTAAATATCTACACCGCTATCTGCATGAAAATGGAAATATCTACAAAGCTATCTGCATATACATGGAAATATCTACACAGCTATCTCTTTACACATGGAAATAACTACACCACTATATCTATAAACATGGAAATATCTACACCACCATCTGTATGAACATGGAAATATCTGCACCGCCATCTTTTTGAAGATATAAATATCTACACCGCCATCTGTATTAAGAAGGAAATATCTAAACCGCTATCTGTATAAAGATGGAAATATCAGCACCGCTCTCTGTATGAAAATGGAAATATCTAAACCGCTATCTGTATGAACATGGAAATATCTACACTGCTATCTGTATGAACATGGAAATAGCTACCCCGTTATGTGTATGAAAATGGAAATAGCTACACCGCTATCTGTATGAACATGGAAATATCTACACCGCTATCTGTATGAACATGGAAATATCTACACCGCTATCTGTATGAACATGGAAATATCTTCACCGCCATCTGTACGAACATGGATATATCTACAGAGCCATCTGGATGAACATGGAAATATCTACAACCCCATCTGTATGAACATATAAATATCTACACCGCCATCTGTATTAAGATGGAGATATCTAAACCGCTATCTGTATAAACATGGAAATATCAACACCGCTATCTGTATAAACATGGAAATATCTACACCGCAATCTGTATAAACATGGAAATATCTACACCGCTACCTGTATAAACATGGAAATATCAGCACCGCTATCTGTATGAACATGGAAATATCTACACCGCTATCTGTTTGAACATGGAAATATCTACACCGCTATCTGCATGAAAATGGAAATATCTACACTGCTATCTGCATATACATGGAAATATCTACACAGCTATCTCTTTACACATGGAAATAACTACACCACTATATCTATAAACATGGAAATATCTACACCACCATCTGTATGAACATGGAAATATCTGCACCGCCATCTGTTTGAACATATAAATATCTACACCGCCATCTGTATTAAGAAGGAAATATCTAAACCGCTATCTGTATAAAGATGGAAATATCAGCACCGCTCTCTGAAAATGGAAATATCTAAACCGCTATCTGTATGAACATGGAAATATCTACACTGCTATCTGAATGAACATGTAAATAGCTACCCCGTTATGTGTATGAAAATGGAAATAGCTACACCGCTATCTGTATGAACATGGAAATATCTACACCGCTATCTGTATGAACATGGAAATATCTACACCGCTATCTGTATGAACATGGAAATATCTTCACCGCCATCTGTACGAACATGGATATATCTACAGAGCCATCTGGATGAACATCGAAATATCTACAACCCCATCTGTATGAACATATAAATATCTACACCGCCATCTGTATTAAGATGGAGATATCTAAACCGCTATCTGTATAAACATGGAAATATCAACACCGCTATCTGTATAAACATGGAAATATCTACACCGCAATCTGTATAAACATGGAAATATCTACACCGCTACCTGTATAAACATGGAAATATCAGCACCGCTATCTGTATGAACATGGAAATATCTACACCGCTATCTGTTTGAACATGGAAATATCTACACGGCTATCTGCATGAAAATGGAAATATCTACACTGCTATCTGCATATACATGGAAATATCTACACAGCTATCTCTTTACACATGGAAATAACTACACCGCTATCTGTATGAACATGGAAATATCTACACCGCCATCTGTATGAACATGGAAATATCTGCACCGCCATCTGTATGAACATATAAATATCTACACCGCCATCTGTATTAAGATGGAGATATCTACACCGCTATCTGAATAAACATGGAAATATCTACACCGCTATCTGTATAAACATGGAAATATCAGCACCGCAATCTGTATGAACATGGAAATATCAGCACCGCAATCTGTATGAACATGGAAATATCAGCCCCTCTATCTGTATGAACATAGAGATATCTACACCGCCATTTGTATGAACACGGATATATCTACACAGCCATCTGGATGAACATGGAAATATCTACACCGCTATCTGTATGAACGTGGAAATAGCTACACCGCTATCTGTATGAACATGGAAATATCTACACCGCTATCTGTATGAACATGGAAATATCTACACCGCTATCTGTATGAACATGGAAATATCTTAACCGCCATCTGTACGAACATGGATATATCTACAGAGACATCTGGATGAACATGGAAATATCTACAACCCCATCTGTATGAACATATAAATATCTACACCGCCATCTGTATTAAGATGGAGATATCTAAACCGCTATCTGTATAAACATGGAAATATCAACACCGCTATCTGTATAAACATGGAAATATCTACACCGCTATCTGTATAAACATGGAAATATCTACACCGCTACCTGTATAAACATGGAAATATCAGCACCGCTATCTGTATGAACATGGAAATATCTACACCGCTATCTGTATGAACATGGAAATATCTACACCGCTATCTGTTTGAAGATGGAAATATATACATCGCTATCTGCATGAAAATGGAAATATCTACACAGCTATCTGCATATAGATGGAAATATCTACACAGCAATCTCTTTACACATGGAAATAACTACACCGCTATCTGTATGAACATGGACATATCTAAACCGCCATCTGTATGAACATGGAAATATCTGCACCGCCATCAGTATCAGCATATAAATATCTACACCGCCATCTGTATTAAGATGGAGATATCTACACCGCTATCTGAATAAACATGGAAATATCTACACCGCTATCTGTATAAACATGGAAATATCTAAACCACTATCTGTATAAACATGGAAATATCTACACCGCTACCTGTATAAACACGGAAATATCAGCACCGCTATCTGTATGAACCTGGAAATGTCTACACCGCTATCTGAATGAACATGGAAATATCTACACCGCTATCTGTTTGAACACGTAAATATCTACACCGCTATCTGCATGAAAATGGAAATATCTACAAAGCTATCTGCATATACATGGAAATATCTACACAGCTATCTCTTTACACATGGAAATAACTACACCGCTATCTCTATAAACATGGAAATATCAACACCGCCATCTGTATGAACATGGAAATATCTGCACCGCCATCTGTATGAACATATAAATATCTACACCGCCATCTGTATTAAGAAGGAAATATCTAAACCGCTATCTGTATAAACATGGAAATATCTACACCGCTGCCTGTATAAACATGGAAATATCAGCACCGCTCTCTGTATGAAAATGGAGATATCTACACCGCTATCTGTATGAACATGGAAATATCTACACTGCTATCTGTATGAACATGAAAATAGCTACACTGTTATCTGTATGAACATAGAAATAGCTACACCTCTATCTGTATGAACATGGAAATATCTACACCGCTATCTGTATGAACATGGATATATCTACACAGCCATCAGGAGGAACATGGAAATATCTACACCGCTATCTGTTGAACATGGAAATATCTACACCGCTATCTGTATGAACTTGGATATATCTACACAGCCATCTGGATGAACATGGAAATATCTACACCGCTATCTGTGTAAACATGCATACTTCTTCACCGCTATCTGTATAAACATGGAAATATATACACTGCTATCTGTATGAACATGGAAATACCTGCACCGCTATCTGTATGAACATGGAAATATCTACACCGCTATCTGTTTGAACATGGAAATATCTACACCGCTATCTGCATGAAAATGGAAATATCTACACTGCTATCTGCATATACATGGAAATATCTACACAGCTATCTCTTTACACATGGAAATAATTACACCGCTATCTGTATGAACATGGAAATATCTACACCGCCATCTGTATGAACATGGAAATATCTGCACCGCCATCTGTATGAACATATAAATATCTACACCGCCATCTGTATTAAGATGGAGATATCTACACCGCTATCTGTATAAACATGGAAATATCTACACCGCAATCTGTATAAACATGGAAATATCTACACCGCTATCTGTATAAACATGGAAATATCTACACCGCTACCTGTATAAACATGGAAATATCAGCCCCGCTATCTGTATGAACATGGAAATATCTACACCGCTATCTGTATGAACATGGAAATATCTACACCGCTATCTGTATGGACATGGAAATATCTACACCGCTATCTGTATGAACATGGAAATATCTACAAAGCTATCTGAATGAACATGGAAATATCTACACCGCTATCTGTTTGAACATGTAAATATCTACACCGCCATCTGTATTAAGATGGAGATATCTACACCGCTATCTGTATGAACAAGGAAATATCTTCACCGCCATCTGTACGAACATGGATATATCTACAGAGCCATCTGGATGAACATGGAAATATCTACACCTCCATCTGTATGAACATATAAATATCTACACCGCCATCTGTATTAAGATGGAGATATCTACACCGCTATCTGTATAAACCTGAAAATATCTACACCGCTATCTATATAAACATGGAAATATCTACACCGCTATCTGGATAAACATGGAAATTTCTACCCCGCTACCTGTATAAACATGGAAATATCAGCACCGCTATCTGTAGGAACATGGAGATAACCACACCGCCATCTGTATGAACATGGATATATCTACACAGCCATCTGGAGGAACATGGAAATATCTACAACGCTATCTGTACGAACATGGAAATATCTACACCGCTATCTGTATGAACATGGAAATAGCTACACCACTATCTGTATGAACATGGAAATATCTACACCACTATCTGAATGAACATGGAAATATCTACACCGCTATCTGTATGAACATGGATATATCTACACAGCCATCTGGATGAACATGGAAATATCTACACCGCTATCTGTATGAACATGGAAATATCTACACCGCTATCTGTGTAAACATACATACATCTTCACCGCTAAATGTATAAACATGGAAATATCTACACCGCTATCTGTATGAACATGGAAATATCTGCACCGCCATCTGTATGAACATGGAAATATCTACACCGCTATCTGTTTGAACATGGAAATATCTACACGGCTATCTGCATGAAAATGGAAATATCTACACTGCTATCTGCATATACATGGAAATATCTACACAGCTATCTCTTTACACATGGAAATAACTACACCGCTATCTGTATGATCATGGAAATATCTACACCGCCATCTGTATGAACATGGAAATATCTGCACCGCCATCTGTATGAACATATAAATAGCTACACCGCCATCTGCATTAAGATGGAGATATCTACACCGCTATCTGTATAAACATGGAAATATCTACACCGCTATCTGTATAAACATGGAAATATCTACACCGCTATCTGGATAAACATGGAAATTTCTACAGGGCTACCTGTATAAACATGGAAATATCAGCACCTCTATCTGTAGGAACATGGAGATATCTACACCGCCATCTGTATGAACATGGATATATCTACACAGCCATCTGGAGGAACATGGAAATATCTACAACGCTATCTGTACGAACATGGAAATATCTACACCACTATCTGTATGAACATGGAAATAGCTACACCGCTATATGAATGAACATGGAAATATCTACACCGCTATCTGTATGAACATGGAAATATCTACACCGCTATCTGTATGAACATGGAAATATCTTCACCGCCATCTGTACGAACATGGATATATCTACACAGCCATCTGGATGAACATGGAAATATCTACAACCCCATCTGTATGAACATATAAATATCTACACCGCCATCTGTATTAAGATGGAGATATCTAAACCGCTATCTGTATAAACATGGAAATATCAACACCGCTATCTGTATAAACATGGAAATATCTACACCGCAATCTGTATAAACATGGAAATATCTACACCGCTACCTGTATAAACATGGAAATATCAGCACCGCTATCTGTATGAACATGGAAATATCTTCACCGCTATCTGTTTGAACATGGAAATATCTACACCGCTATCTGCATGAAAATGGAAATATCTACACTGCTATCTGCATATACATGGAAATATCTACACAGCTATCTCTTTACACATGGAAATAACTACACCACTATATCTATAAACATGGAAATATCTACACCACCATCTGTATGAACATGGAAATATCTGCACCGCCATCTGTTTGAACATATAAATATCTACACCGCCATCTGTATTAAGAAGGAAATATCTAAACCGCTATCTGTATAAAGATGGAAATATCAGCACCGCTCTCTGAAAATGGAAATATCTAAACCGCTATCTGTATGAACATGGAAATATCTACACTGCTATCTGTATGAACATGTAAATAGCTACCCCGTTATGTGTATGAAAATGGAAATAGCTACACCGCTATCTGTATGAACATGGAAATATCTACACCGCTATCTGTATGAACATGGAAATATCTACACCGCTATCTGTATGAACATGGAAATACCTTCACCGCCATCTGTACGAACATGGATATATCTACAGAGCCATCTGGATGAACATGGAAATATCTACAACCCCATCTGTATGAACATATAAATATCTACACCGCCATCTGTATTAAGATGGAGATATCTAAACCGCTATCTGTATAAACATGGAAATATCAACACCGCTATCTGTACAAACATGGAAATATCTACACCGCAATCTGTATAAACATGGAAATATCTACACCGCTACCTGTATAAACATGGAAATATCAGCACCGCTATCTGTATGAACATGGAAATATCTACACCGCTATCTGTTTGAACATGGAAATATCTACACGGCTATCTGCATGAAAATGGAAATATCTACATTGCTATCTGCATATACATGGAAATATCTACACAGCTATCTCTTTACACATGGAAATAACTACACCGCTATCTGTATGAACATGGAAATATCTACACCGCCATCTGTATGAACATGGAAATATCTGCACCGCCATCTGTATGAACATATAAATATCTACACCGCCATCTGTATGAAGATGGAGATATCTACACCGCTATCTGAATAAACATGGAAATATCTACACCGCTATCTGTATAAACATGGAAATATCAGCACCGCAATCTGTATGAACATGGAAATATCAGCACCGCAATCTGTATGAACATGGAAATATCAGCCCCTCTATCTGTATGAACATAGAGATATCTACACCGCCATTTGTATGAACACGGATATATCTACACAGCCATCTGGATGAACATGGAAATATCTACACCGCTATCTGTATGAACGTGGAAATAGCTACACCGCTATCTGTATGAACATGGAAATATCTACACCGCTATCTGTATGAACATGGAAATATCTACACCGCTATCTGTATGAACATGGAAATATCTTAACCGCCATCTGTACGAACATGGATATATCTACAGAGACATCTGGATGAACATGGAAATATCTACAACCCCATCTGTATGAACATATAAACATCTACACCGCCATCTGTATTAAGATGGAGATATCTAAACCGCTATCTGTATAAACATGGAAATATCAACACCGCTATCTGTATAAACATGGAAATATCTACACCGCTATCTGTATAAACATGGAAATATCTACACCGCTACCTGTATAAACATGGAAATATCAGCACCGCTATCTGTATGAACATGGAAATATCTACACCGCTATCTGTATGAACATGGAAATATCTACACCGCTATCTGTTTGAAGATGGAAATATATACATCGCTATCTGCATGAAAATGGAAATATCTACACAGCTATCTGCATATAGATGGAAATATCTACACAGCAATCTCTTTACACATGGAAATATCTACACCGCTATCTGTATGAACATGGACATATCTAAACCGCCATCTGTATGAACATGGAAATATCTGCACCGCCATCAGTATCAGCATATAAATATCTACACCGCCATCTGTATTAAGATGGAGATATCTACACCGCTATCTGAATAAACATGGAAATATCTACACCGCTATCTGTATAAACATGGAAATATCTACACCACTATCTGTATAAACATGGAAATATCTACACCGCTACCTGTATAAACACGGAAATATCAGCACCGCTATCTGTATGAACCTGGAAATGTCTACACCACTATCTGAATGAACATGGAAATATCTACACCGCTATCTGTTTGAACACGTAAATATCTACATCGCTATCTGCATGAAAATGGAAATATCTACAAAGCTATCTGCATATACATGGAAATATCTACACAGCTATCTCTTTACACATGGAAATAACTACACCGCTATCTCTATAAACATGGAAATATCAACACCGCCATCTGTATGAACATGGAAATATCTGCACCGCCATCTTTATGAACATATAAATATCTACACCGCCATCTGTATTAAGAAGGAAATATCTAAACCGCTATCTGTATAAACATGGAAATATCTACACCGCTGCCTGTATAAACATGGAAATATCAGCACCGCTCTCTGTATGAAAATGGAGATATCTACACCGCTATCTGTATGAACATGGAAATATCTACACTGCTATCTGTATGAACATGGAAATAGCTACACTGTTATCTGTATGAACATAGAAATAGCTACACCGCTATCTGTATGAACATGGAAATATCTACACCGCTATCTGTATGAACATGGATATATCTACACAGCCATCAGGAGGAACATGGAAATATCTACACCGCTATCTGTATGAACATGGAAATATCTACACCGCTATCTGTATGAACTTGGATATATCTACACAGCCATCTGGATGAACATGGAAATATCTACACCGCTATCTGTGTAAACATGCATACTTCTTCACCACTATCTGTATAAACATGGAAATATATACACTGCTATCTGTATGAACATGGAAATACCTGCACCGCTATCTGTATGAACATGGAAATATCTACACCGCTATCTGTTTCAACATGGAAATATCTACACCGCTATCTGCATGAAAATGGAAATATCTACACTGCTATCTGCATATACATGGAAATATCTACACAGCTATCTCTTTACACATGGAAATAACTACACCGCTATCTGTATGAACATGGAAATATCTACACCGCCATCTGTATGAACATGGAAATATCTGCACCGCCATCTGTATGAACATATAAATATCTACACCGCCATCTGTATTAAGATGGAGATATCTACACCGCTATCTGTATAAACATGGAAATATCTACACCGCAATCTGTATAAACATGGAAATATCTACACCGCTATCTGTATAAACATGGAAATATCTACACCGCTACCTGTATAAACATGGAAATATCAGCCCCGCTATCTGTATGAACATGGAAATATCTACACCGCTATCTGTATGAACATGGAAATATCTACACCGCTATCTGTATGGACATGGAAATATCTACACCGCTATCTGTATGAACATGGAAATATCTACAAAGCTATCTGAATGAACATGGAAATATCTACACCGCTATCTGTTTGAACATGTAAATATCTACACCGCCATCTGTATTAAGATGGAGATATCTACACCGCTATCTGTATGAACAAGGAAATATCTTCACCGCCATCTGTATGAACATGGATATATCTACAGAGCCATCTGGATGAACATGGAAATATCTACACCTCCATCTGTATGAACATATAAATATCTACACCGCCATCTGTATTAAGATGGAGATATCTACACCGCTATCTGTATAAACCTGAAAATATCTACACCGCTATCTATATAAACATGGAAATATCTACACCGCTATCTGGATAAACATGGAAATTTCTACCCCGCTACCTGTATAAACATGGAAATATCAGCACCGCTATCTGTAGGAACATGGAGATAACCACACCGCCATCTGTATGAACATGGATATATCTACACAGCCATCTGGAGGAACATGGAAATATCTACAACGCTATCTGTATGAACATGGAAATATCTACACCGCTATCTGTATGAACATGGAAATAGCTACACTACTAACTGTATGAACATGGAAATATCTACACCACTATCTGAATGAACATGGAAATATCTACACCGCTATCTGTATGAACATGGATATATCTACACAGCCATCTGGATGAACATGGAAATATCTACACCGCTATCTGTATGAACATGGAAATATCTACACCGCTATCTGTGTAAACATACATACATCTTCACCGCTAAATGTATAAACATGGAAATATCTACACCGCTATCTGTATGAACATGGAAATATCTGCACCGCCATCTGTATGAACATGGAAATATCTACACCGCTATCTGTTTGAACATGGAAATATCTACACGGCTATCTGCATGAAAATGGAAATATCTACACTGCTATCTGCATATACATGGAAATATCTACACAGCTATCTCTTTACACATGGAAATAACTACACCACTATCTGTATGAACATGGAAATAGCTACACCGCTATATGAATGAACATGGAAATATCTACACCGCTATCTGTATGAACATGGAAATATCTACACCGCTATCTGTATGAACATGGAAATATCTTCACCGCCATCTGTACGAACATGGATATATCTACAGAGCCATCTGGATGAACATGGAAATATCTACAACCCCATCTGTATGAACATATAAATATCTACACCGCCATCTGTATTAAGATGGAGATATCTAAACCGCTATCTGTATAAACATGGAAATATCAACACCGCTATCTGTATAAACATGGAAATATCTACACCGCAATCTGTATAAACATGGAAATATCTACACCGCTACCTGTATAAACATGGAAATATCAGCACCGCTATCTGTATGAACATGGAAATATCTACACCGCTATCTGTTTGAACATGGAAATATCTACACGGCTATCTGCATGAAAATGGAAATATCTACACTGCTATCTGCATATACATGGAAATATCTACACAGCTATCTCTTTACACATGGAAATAACTACACCGCTATCTGTATGAACATGGAAATATCTACACCGCCATCTGTATGAACATGGAAATATCTGCACCGCCATCTGTATGAACATATAAATATCTACACCGCCATCTGTATTAAGATGGAGATATCTACACCGCTATCTGAATAAACATGGAAATATCTACACCGCTATCTGTATAAACATGGAAATATCAGCACCGCAATCTGTATGAACATGGAAATATCAGCACCGCAATCTGTATGAACATGGAAATATCAGCCCCTCTATCTGTATGAACATAGAGATATCTACACCGCCATTTGTATGAACACGGATATATCTACACAGCCATCTGGATGAACATGGAAATATCTACACCGCTATCTGTATGAACGTGGAAATAGCTACACCGCTATCTGTATGAACATGGAAATATCTACACCGCTATCTGTATGAACATGGAAATATCTACACCGCTATCTGTATGAACATGGAAATATCTTAACCGCCATCTGTACGAACATGGATATATCTACAGAGACATCTGGATGAACATGGAAATATCTACAACCCCATCTGTATGAACATATAAATATCTACACCGCCATCTGTATTAAGATGGAGATATCTAAACCGCTATCTGTATAAACATGGAAATATCAACACCGCTATCTGTATAAACATGGAAATATCTACACCGCTATCTGTATAAACATGGAAATATCTACACCGCTACCTGTATAAACATGGAAATATCAGCACCGCTATCAGTATGAACATGGAAATATCTACACCGCTATCTGTATGAACATGGAAATATCTACACCGCTATCTGTATGAACATGGATATATCCACACAGCCCTCTGGATGAACATGGAAATATCCACACAGCTATCTGTGTAAACATGCATGCATCTTCACCGCTATCTGTATAAACATGGAAATATCTACACCGCTATCTGTATGAACATGGAAATATCTACACCGCTATCTGTTTGAAGATGGAAATATATACATCGCTATCTGCATGAAAATGGAAATATCTACACAGCTATCTGCATATAGATGGAAATATCTACACAGCTATCTCTTTACACATGGAAATAACTACACCGCTATCTGTATGAACATGGACATATCTAAACCGCCATCTGTATGAACATGGAAATATCTGCACCGCCATCAGTATCAGCATATAAATATCTACACCGCCATCTGTATTAAGATGGAGATATCTACACCGCTATCTGAATAAACATGGAAATATCTACACCGCTATCTGTATAAACATGGAAATATCTACACCACTATCTGTATAAACATGGAAATATTTACACCGCTACCTGTATAAACACGGAAATATCAGCACCGCTATCTGTATGAACCTGGAAATGTCTACACCGCTATCTGAATGAACATGGAAATATCTACACCGCTATCTGTTTGAACACGTAAATATCTACACCGCTATCTGCATGAAAATGGAAATATCTACAAAGCTATCTGCATATACATGGAAATATCTACACAGCTATCTCTTTACACATGGAAATAACTACACCGCTATCTCTATAAACATGGAAATATCAACACCGCCATCTGTATGAACATGGAAATATCTGCACCGCCATCTGTATGAACATATAAATATCTACACCGCCATCTGTATTAAGAAGGAAATATCTAAACCGCTATCTGTATAAACATGGAAATATCTACACCGCTGCCTGTATAAACATGGAAATATCAGCACCGCACTCTGTATGAAAATGGAGATATCTACACCGCTATCTGTATGAACATGGAAATATCTACACTGCTATCTGTATGAACATGGAAATAGCTACACTGTTATCTGTATGAACACAGAAATAGCTACACCGCTATCTGTATGAACATGGAAATATCTACACCGCTATCTGTATGAACATGGATATATCTACACAGCCATCAGGAGGAACATGGAAATATCTACACCGCTATCTGTATGAACATGGAAATATCTACACCGCTATCTGTATGAACTTGGATATATCTACACAGCCATCTGGATGAACATGGAAATATCTACACCGCTATCTGTGTAAACATGCATACTTCTTCACCGCTATCTGTATAAACATGGAAATATATACACTGCTATCTGTATGAACATGGAAATACCTGCACCGCTATCTGTATGAACATGGAAATATCTACATCGCTATCTGTTTGAACATGGAAATATCTACACCGCTATCTCCATGAAAATGGAAATATCTACACTGCTATCTGCATATACATGGAAATATCTACACAGCTATCTCTTTACACATGGAAATAACTACACCGCTATCTGTATGAACATGGAAATATCTACACCGCCATCTGTATGAACATGGAAATATCTGCACCGCCATCTGTATGAACATATAAATATCTACACCGCCATCTGTATTAAGATGGAGATATCTACACCGCTATCTGTATAAACATGGAAATATCTACAAAGCAATCTGTATAAACATGGAAATATCTACACCGCTATCTGTATAAACATGGAAATATCTACACCGCTACCTGTATAAACATGGAAATATCAGCACCGCTATCTGTATGAACATGGAAATATCTACACCGCTATCTGTATGAACATGGAAATATCTACACCGCTATCTGTATGGACATGGAAATATCTACACTGCTATCTGTATGAACATGGAAATATCTACAAAGCTATCTGAATGAACATGGAAATATCTACACCGCTATCTGTTTGAACATGTAAATATCTACACCGCCATCTGTATTAAGATGGAGATATCTACACCGCTATCTGTATGAACAAGGAAATATCTTCACCGCCATCTGTACGAACATGGATATATCTACAGAGCCATCTGGATGAACATGGAAATATCTACACCTCCATCTGTATGAACATATAAATATCTACACCGCCATCTGTATTAAGATGGAGATATCTACACCGCTATCTGTATAAACCTGAAAATATCTACACCGCTATCTATATAAACATGGAAATATCTACACCGCTATCTGGATAAACATGGAAATTTCTACCCCGCTACCTGTATAAACATGGAAATATCAGCACCGCTATCTGTAGGAACATGGAGATAACCACACCGCCATCTGTATGAACATGGATATATCTACACAGCCATCTGGAGGAACATGGAAATATCTACAACGCTATCTGTACGAACATGGAAATATCTACACCGCTATCTGTATGAACATGGAAATAGCTACACCACTATCTGTATGAACATGGAAATATCTACACCACTATCTGAATGAACATGGAAATATCTACACCGCTATCTGTATGAACATGGATATATCTACACAGCCATCTGGATGAACATGGAAATATCTACACCGCTATCTGTATGAACATGGAAATATCTACACCGCTATCTGTGTAAACATACATACATCTTCACTGCTAAATGTATAAACATGGAAATATCTACACCGCTATCTGTATGAACATGGAAATATCTGCACCGCTATCTGTATGAACATGGAAATATCTACACCGCTATCTGTTTGAACATGGAAATATCTACACGGCTATCTGCATGAAAATGGAAATATCTACACTGCTATCTGCATATACATGGAAATATCTACACAGCTATCTCTTTACACATGGAAATAACTACACCGCTATCTGTATGATCATGGAAATATCTACACCGCCATCTGTATGAACATGGAAATATCTGCACCGCCATCTGTATGAACATATAAATAGCTACACCGCCATCTGCATTAAGATGGAGATATCTACACCGCTATCTGTATAAACATGGAAATATCTACACCGCTATCTGTATAAACATGGAAATATCTACACCGCTATCTGGATAAACATGGAAATTTCTACAGCGCTACCTGTATAAACATGGAAATATCAGCACCTCTATCTGTAGGAACATGGAGATATCTACACCGCCATCTGTATGAACATGGATATATCTACACAGCCATCTGGAGGAACATGGAAATATCTACAACGCGATCTGTACGAACATGGAAATATCTACACCACTATCTGTATGAACATGGAAATAGCTACACCGCTATATGAATGAACATGGAAATATCTACACCGCTATCTGTATGAACATGGATATATCTACACAGCCATCTGGATGAACATGGAAATATCTCCACCGCTATCTGTATGAACATGGAAATATCTACACCGCTATCTGTGTAAACATGCATACATCTTCACCGCTATCTGTAGAAACATGGAAATATCTACACCGCTATATGTATGAACATGTAAATAGCTACACCGCTATCTGTATGAACATGGAAATATCTGCACCGCTATCTGTATGAACATGGAAATATCTACACCGCTATCTGTTTGAACATGGAAATATCTACACGGCTATCTGCATGAAAATGGAAATATCTACACTGCTATCTGCATATACATGGAAATATCTACACAGCTATCTCTTTACACATGGAAATAACTACACCGCTATCTGTATGAACATGGAAATATCTACACCGCCATCTGTATGAACATGGAAATATCTGCACCGCCATCTGTATGAACATATAAATATCTACACCGCCATCTGTATTAAGATGGAGATATCTACACCGCTATCTGTATAAACATGGAAATATCTACACCGCAATCTGTATAAACATGGAAATATCTACACCGCTATCTGTATAAACATGGAAATATCTACACCGCTACCTGTATAAACATGGAAATATCAGCACCGCTATCTGTATGAACATGGAAATATCTACACCGCTATCTGTATGAACATGGAAATATCTACACCGCTATCTGTATGGACATGGAAATATCTACACCGCTATCTGTATGAACATGGAAATATCTACAAAGCTATCTGAATGAACATGGAAATATCTACACCGCTATCTGTTTGAACATGTAAATATCTACACCGCCATCTGTATTAAGATGGAGATATCTACACCGCTATCTGTATGAACAAGGAAATATCTTCACCGCCATCTGTACGAACATGGATATATCTACAGAGCCATCTGGATGAACATGGAAATATCTACACCTCCATCTGTATGAACATATAAATATCTACACCGCCATCTGTATTAAGATGGAGATATCTACACCGCTATCTGTATAAACCTGAAAATATCTACAACGCTATCTATATAAACATGGAAATATCTACACCGCTATCTGGATAAACATGGAAATTTCTACCCCGCTACCTGTATAAACATGGAAATATCAGCACCGCTATCTGTAGGAACATGGAGATAACCACACCGCCATCTGTATGAACATGGATATATCTACACAGCCATCTGGAGGAACATGGAAATATCTACAACGCTATCTGTACGAACATGGAAATATCTACACCGCTATCTGTATGAACATGGAAATAGCTACACCACTATCTGTATGAACATGGAAATATCTACACCACTATCTGAATGAACATGGAAATATCTACACCGCTATCTGTATGAACATGGATATATCTACACAGCCATCTGGATGAACATGGAAATATCTACACCGCTATCTGTATGAACATGGAAATATCTACACTGCTATCTGTGTAAACATACATACATCTTCACCGCTAAATGTATAAACATGGAAATATCTACACCGCTATCTGTATGAACATGGAAGTATCTGCACCGCTATCTGTATGAACATGGAAATATCTACACCGCTATCTGTTTGAACATGGAAATATCTACACGGCTATCTGCATGAAAATGGAAATATCTACACTGCTATCTGCATATACATGGAAATATCTACACAGCTATCTCTTTACACATGGAAATAACTACACCGCTATCTGTATGATCATGGAAATATCTACACCGCCATCTGTATGAACATGGAAATATCTGCACCGCCATCTGTATGAACATATAAATAGCTACACCGCCATCTGCATTAAGATGGAGATATCTACACCGCTATCTGTATAAACATGGAAATATCTACACCGCTATCTGTATAAACATGGAAATATCTACACCGCTATCTGGATAAACATGGAAATTTCTACAGCGCTACCTGTATAAACATGGAAATATCAGCACCTCTATCTGTAGGAACATGGAGATATCTACACCGCCATCTGTATGAACATGGATATATCTACACAGCCATCTGGAGGAACATGGAAATATCTACAACGCTATCTGTACGAACATGGAAATATCTACACCACTATCTGTATGAACATGGAAATAGCTACACCGCTATATGAATGAACATGGAAATATCTACACCGCTATCTGTATGAACATGGATATATCTACACAGCCATCTGGATGAACATGGAAATATCTCCACCGCTATCTGTATGAACATGGAAATATCTACACCGCTATCTGTGTAAACATGCATACATCTTCACCGCTATCTGTAGAAACATGGAAATATCTACACCGCTATATGTATGAACATGTAAATAGCTACACCGCTATCTGTATGAACATGGAAATATCTGCACCGCTATCTGTATGAACATGGAAATATCTACACCGCTATCTGTTTGAACATGGAAATATCTACACGGCTATCTGCATGAAAATGGAAATATCTACACTGCTATCTGCATATACATGGAAATATCTACACAGCTATCTCTTTACACATGGAAATAACTACACCGCAATCTGTATGAACATGGAAATATCTACACCGCCATCTGTATGAACATGGAAATATCTGCACCGCCATCTGTATGAACATATAAATATCTACACCGCCATCTGTATTAAGATGGAGATATCTACACCGCTTTCTGTATAAATATGGAAATATCTACACCGCTATCTGTTTAAACATGGAAATATCTACACCGCTATCTGTGTAAACATGGAAATATCTACACCGCTACCTGTATAAACATGGAAATATCAGCACCGCTATCTGTATGAACATGGAAATATCTACACCGCTATCTGTATGAACATGGAAATATCTACACCGCCATCAGTATGAACATGGAAATATCTGCACCGCCATCTGTATGAACATATAAATTTCTACACCGCCATCTGTATTAAGATGGAGATATCTACACCGCTATCTGAATAAACATGGAAATATCTACACCGCTATCTGTATAATCATGGAAATATCAGCACCGCAATCTGTATGAACATGGAAATATCAGCCCCTCTATCTGTATGAACATAGAGATATCTACACCGCCATCTGTATGAACACGGATATATCTACACAGCCATCTGGATGAACATGGAAATATCTACACCGCTATCTGTATGAACATGGAAATAGCTACACCGCTATCCGTATGAACATGGAAATATCTACACCGCTATCTGTATGAACATGGAAATATCTACACCGCTATCTGTATGAACATGGAAATATCTTCACCGCCATCTGTACGAACATGGATATATCTACAGAGCCATCTGGATGAACATGGAAATATCTACAACCCCATCTGTATGAACATATAAATATCTACACCGCCATCTGTATTAAGATGGAGATATCTAAACCGCTATCTGTATAAACATGGAAATATCAACACCGCTATCTGTATAAACATGGAAATATCTACACCGATATCTGTATAAACATGGAAATATCTACACCGCTACCTGTATAAACATGGAAATATCAGCACCGCTATCTGTATGAACATGGAAATATCTACACCGCCATCTGTATGAGCATGGAAATATCTGCACCGCCATCTGTATGAAAATATAAATATCTACACCGCCATCTGTATTAAGATGGAGATATCTACACCGCTATCTGTATAAACATGGAAATATCTACACCGCTATCTGTATAAACATGGAAATATCTACACCGCTATCTGTATAAACATGGAAATATCTACACCGCTACCTGTATAAACATGGAAATATCAGCACCGCTATCTGTATGAACATGGAAATATCTACACGGCTATCTGTATGAACATGGAAATATCTACACCGCCATCTGTATGAACATGGAAATATCTGCACCGCCATCTGTATGAACATATAAATATCTACACTGCCATCTGTATTAAGATGGAGATATCTACACCGCTATCTGAATAAACATGGAAATATCTACACTGCTATCTGTATAAACATGGAAATATCAGCACCGCTATCTGTATGAACATGGAAATATCAGCCCCTCTATCTGTATGAACATGGAGATATCTACACCGCCATCTGTATGAACACGGATATATCTACACAGCCATCTGGATGAACATGGAAATATCTACACCGCTATCTCTATGAACATGGAAATATCTACACCGCTCTCTGTATGAACATGGATATATCTACACAGCCATCTGGATGAACATGGAAATATCTACACCGCTATCTGTATGAACATGGAAATATCTACACCGCTATCTGTTTGAACTTGGATATATCTACACAGCCACCTGGATGAACATGGAAATATCTACACCGCTATCTGTGTAAACATGCATACTTCTTCACCGCTATCTGTATAAACATGGAAATATATACACTGCTATCTGTATGAACATGGAAATATCTGCACCGCTATCTGTATGAACATGGAAATATCTACACCGCTATCTGTTTGAACATGGAAATATCTACACCGCTATCTGCATGAAACTGGAAATATCTACACTGCTATCTGCATATACATGGAAATATCTACACAGCTATCTCTTTAAACATGGAAATAACTACACCGCTATTTGTATGAACATGGAAATATCTACACCGCCATCTGTATGAACATGGAAATATCTGCACCGCCATCTGTATGAACATATAAATATCTACACCGCCATCTGTATTAAGATGGAGATATCTACACCGCTATCTGTATAAACATGGAAATATCAGCACCGCTATCTGTATGAACATGGAAATATCTACACCGCTATCTGTATGAACATGGAAATATCTACACCGCTATCTGTATGAACATGGAAATATCTACACCGCTATCTGTATGAACATGGAAATATCTACAAAGCTATCTGAATGAACATGGAAATATCTACACCGCTATCTGTTTGAGCATGTAAATATCTACAAAGCTATCTGCATGAAAATGGAAATATCTACAATGCTATCTGCATATACATGGAAATATCTACACAGCTATCTCTTTACACATGGAAATAACTACACCGCTATATCTATAAAGATGGAAATATCTACACCACCATCTGTATGAACATGAAAATATCTGCACCGCCATCTGTTTGAACATATAAATATCTACACCGCCATCTGTATTAAGAAGGAAATATCTAAACCGCTATCTGTATAAAGATGGAAATATCAGCACCGCTCTCTGTATGAAAATGGAAATATCTAAACCGCTATCTGTATGAACATGGAAATATCTACACTGCTATCTGTATGAACATGGAAATAGCTACCCCGTTATGTGTATGAAAATGGAAATAGCTACACCGCTATCTGTATGAACATGGAAATATCTACACCGATATCTGTATGAACATGGATATATCTACACAGCCATCTGGATGAACATGGAAATAGCTACACCGCTATCTGTATGAAGATGGAAATATCTACACCGCTATCTGTATGAACAAGGAAATAACTTCACCGCCATCTGTACGAACATGGATATATCTACAGAGCCATCTGGATGAACATGGAAATATCTACACCTCCATCTGTATGAACATATAAATATCTACACCGCCATCTGTATTAAGATGGAGATATCTACACCGCTATCTGTATAAACCTGAAAATATCTACACCGCTATCTATATAAACATGGAAATATCTACACCGCTATCTGGATAAACATGGAAATTTCTACCCCGCTACCTGTATAAACATGGAAATATCAGCACCGCTATCTGTAGGAACTTGGAGATAACCACACCGCCATCTGTAGGAACATGGATATATCTACACAGCCATCTGGAGGAACATGGAAATATCTACAACGCTATCTGTACGAACATGGAAATATCTACACCGCTATCTGTATGAACATGGAAGTAGCTACACCACTATCTGTATGAACATGGAAATATCTACACCACTATCTGAATGAACATGGAAATATCTACACCGCTATCTGTATGAACATGGATATATCTACACAGCCATCTGGATGAACATGGAAATATCTACACCGCTATCTGTATGAACATGGAAATATCTACACCGCTATCTGTGTAAACATACATACAACTTCACCGCTAAATGGATAAACATGGAAATATCTACACCGCTATCTGTATGAACATGGAAATATCTGCACCGCTATCTGTATGAACATGGAAATATCTACACCGCTATCTGTTTGAACATGGAAATATCTACACGGCTATCTGCATGAAAATGGAAATATCTACACTGCTATCTGCATATACATGGAAATATCTACACAGCTATCTCTTTACACATGGAAATAACTACACCGCTATCTGTATGATCATGGAAACATCTACACCGCCATCTGTATGAACATGGAAATATCTGCACCGCCATCTGTATGAACATATAAATAGCTACACCGCCATCTGCATTAAGATGGAGATATCTACACCGCTATCTGTATAAACATGGAAATATCTACACCGCTATCTGCATAAACATGGAAATATCTACACCGCTATCTGGATAAACATGGAAATTTCTACAGCGCTACCTGTATAAACATGGAAATATCAGCACCTCTATCTGTAGGAACATGGAGATATCCACACCGCCATCTGTATGAACATGGATATATCTACACAGCCATCTGGAGGAACATGGAAATATCTACAACGCTATCTGTACGAACATGGAAATATCTACACCACTATCTGTATGAACATGGAAATAGCTACACCGCTATCTGAATGAACATGTAAATATCTACACCGCTATCTGTATGAACATGGATATATCTACACAGCCATCTGGATGAACATGGAAATATCTCCACCGCTATCTGTATGAACATGGAAATATCTACACCGCTATCTGTGTAAACATGCATACATCTTCACCGCTATCTGTAGAAACATGGAAATATCTACACCGCTATATGTATGAACATGTAAATAGCTACACCGCTATCTGTATGAACATGGAAATATCTGCACCGCTATCTGTATGAACATGGAAATATCTACACCGCTATCTGTTTGAACATTTAAATATCTACACGGCTATCTGCATGAAAATGGAAATATCTACAATTCTATCTGCATATACATGGAAATATCTACACAGCTATCTCTTTACACATGGAAATAACTACACCGCTATCTGTATGAACATGGAAATATCTACACCGCCATCTGTATGAACATGGAAATATCTGCACCGCCATCTGTATGAACATATAAATATCTACACCGCCATCTGTATTAAGATGGAGATATCTACACCGCTATCTGTATAAATATGGAAATATCTACACCGCTATCTGTTTAAACATGGAAATATCTACACCGCTATCTGTATAAACATGGAAATATCTACACCGCTACCTGTATAAACATGGAAATATCAGCACCGCTATCTGTATGAACATGGAAATATCTACACCGCTATCTGTATGAACATGGAAATATCTACACCGCCATCAGTATGAACATGGAAATATCTGCACCGCCATCTGTATGAACATATAAATTTCTACACCGCCATCTGTATTAAGATGGAGATATCTACACCGCTATCTGAATAAACACGGAAATATCTACACCGCTATCTGTATAAACATGGAAATATCTACACCGCTATCTGTATAAACATGGAAATATCTACACCGCTATCTGTATAAACATGGAAATATCTACACCGCTACCTGTATAAACATGGAAATATCAGCACCGCTATCTGTATGAACATGGAAATATCTACACCGCTATCTGTATGATCATGGAAATATCTACACCGCCATCTGTATGAACATGGAAATATCTGCACCGCCATCTGTATGAACATATAAATATCTACACCGCCATCTGTATTAAGATGGAGATATCTACACCGCTATCTGAATAAACATGGAAATATCTACACTGCTATCTGTATAAACATGGAAATATCTGCACCGCCATCTGTATGAACATATAAATAGCTACACCGCCATCTGCATTAAGATGGAGATATCTACACCGCTATCTGTATAAACATGGAAATATCTACACCGCTATCTGCATAAACATGGAAATATCTACACCGCTATCTGGATAAACATGGAAATTTCTACAGCGCTACCTGTATAAACATGGAAATATCAGCACCTCTATCTGTAGGAACATGGAGATATCTACACCGCCATCTGTATGAACATGGATATATCTACACAGCCATCTGGAGGAACATGGAAATATCTACAACGCTATCTGTACGAACATGGAAATATCTACACCACTATCTGTATGAACATGGAAATAGCTACACCGCTATCTGAATGAACATGGAAATATCTACACCGCTATCTGTATGAACATGGATATATCTACACAGCCATCTGGATGAACATGGAAATATCTCCACCGCTATCTGTATGAACATGGAAATATCTACACCGCTATCTGTGTAAACATGCATACATCTTCACCGCTATCTGTAGAAACATGGAAATATCTACACCGCTATATGTATGAACATGTAAATAGCTACACCGCTATCTGTATGAACATGGAAATATCTGCACCGCTATCTGTATGAACATGGAAATATCTACACCGCTATCTGTTTGAACATGGAAATATCTACACGGCTATCTGCATGAAAATGGAAATATCTACACTGCTATCTGCATATACATGGAAATATCTACACAGCTATCTCTTTACACATGGAAATAACTACACCGCTATCTGTATGAACATGGAAATATCTACACCGCCATCTGTATGAACTTGGAAATATCTGCACCGCCATCTGTATGAACATATAAATATCTACACCGCCATCTGTATTAAGATGGAGATATCTACACCGCTATCTGTATAAATATGGAAATATCTACACCGCTATCTGTTTAAACATGGAAATATCTACACCGCTATCTGTATAAACATGGAAATATCTACACCGCTACCTGTATAAACTTGGAAATATCAGCACCGCTATCTGTATGAACATGGAAATATCTACACCGCTATCTGTATGAACATGGAAATATCTACACCGCCATCAGTATGAACATGGAAATATCTGCACCGCCATCTGTATGAACATATAAATTTCTACACCGCCATCTGTATTAAGATGGAGATATCTACACCGCTATCTGAATAAACATGGAAATATCTACACCGCTACCTGTATAAACATGGAAATATCAGCACCGCTATCTGTATGAACATGGAAATATCAGCCCCTCTATCTGTATGAACATAGAGATATCTACACCGCCATCTGTATGAACACGGATATATCTACAAAGCCATCTGGATGAACATGGAAATATCTACACCGCTATCTGTATGAACATGGAAATAGCTACACCGCTATCCGTATGAACATGGAAATATCTACACCACTATCTGTACGAACATGGAAATATCTACACCGCTATCTGTATGAACATGGAAATACCTTCACCGCCATCTGTACGAACATGGATATATCTACAGAGCCATCTGGATGAACATGGAAATATCTACAACCCCATCTGTATGAACATATAAATATCTACACCGCCATCTGTATTAAGATGGAGATATCTAAACCGCTATCTGTATAAACATGGAAATATCAACACCGCTATCTGTATGAACATGGAAATATCTACACCGCTATCTGAATAAACATGGAAATATCTACACCGCTACCTGTATAAACATGGAAATATCAGCACCGCTATCTGTATGAACATGGAAATATCTACACCGCTATCTGTATGAACATGGAAATATCTGCACCGCTATCTGTATGAACATGGAAATATCTACACCGCTATCTGTTTGAACATGGAAATATCTACACGGCTATCTGCATGAAAATGGAAATATCTACACTGCTATCTGCATATACATGGAAATATCTACACAGCTATCTCTTTACACATGGAAATAACTACACTGCTATCTGTATGAACATGGAAATATCTACACCGCCATCTGTATGAACATGGAAATATCTGCACCGCCATCTGTATGAACATATAAATATCTACACCGCCATCTGTATTAAGATGGAGATATCTACACCGCTATCTGTATAAACATGGAAATATCTACACCGCTATCTGTATAAACATGGAAATATCTACACCGCTACCTGTATAAACATGGAAATATCAGCACCGCTATCTGTATGAACATGGAAATATCTACACGGCTATCTGTATGAACATGGAAATATCTACACCGCCATCTGTATGAACATGGAAATATCTGCACCGCCATCTGTATGAACATATAAATATCTACACCGCCATCTGTATTAAGATGGAGATATCTACACCGCTATCTGAATAAACATGGAAATATCTACACTGCTATCTGTATAAACATGGAAATATCAGCACTGCTATCTGTATGAACATGGAAATATCAGCCCCTCTATCTGTATGAACATGGAGATATCTACACCGCCATCTGTAAGAACACGGATATATCTACACAGCCATCTGGATGAACATGGAAATATCTACACCGCTATCTGTATGAACATGGAAATATCTACACCGCTATCTGTATGAACATGGATATATCTACACAGCCATCTGGATGAACATGGAAATATCTACACCGCTATCTGTATGAACATGGAAATATCTACACCGCTATCTGTATGAACTTGGATATATCTACACAGCCATCTGGATGAACATGGAAATATCTACACCGCTATCTGTGTAAACATGCATACTTCTTCACCGCTATCTGTATAAACATGGAAATACATACACTGCTATCTGTATGAACATGGAAATATCTGCACCGCTATCTGTATGAACATGGAAATATCTACACCGCTATCTGTTCGAACATGGAAATATCTACACCGCTATCTGCATGAAACTGGAAATATCTACACTGCTATCTGCATATACATGGAAATATCTACACAGCTATCTCTTTACACATGGAAATAACTACACCGCTATCTGTACGAACATGAAAATATCTACACCGCCATCTGTATGAACATGGAAATATCTGCACCGCCATCTGTATGAACATATAAATATCTACAATGCCATCTGTATTAAGATGGAGATATCTACACCGCTATCTGTATAAACATGGAAATATCTACACCGCTATCTGTATAAACATGGAAATATCTACACCGCTATCTGTATAAACATGGAAATATCTACACCGCTACCTGTATAAACATGGAAATATCAGCACCGCTATCTGTATGAACATGGAAATATCTACACTGCTATCTGTATGAACATGGAAATATCTACACCGCTATCTGTATGAACATGGAAATATCTACACCGCTATCTGTATAAACATGGAAATATCTACACCGCTACCTGTATAAACATGGAAATATCAGCACCGCTATCTGTATGAACATGGAAATATCTACACCACTATGTGTATGAACATGGAAATATCTACACCGCTATCTGTATGAACATGGAAATATCTACACCGCTATCTGTATGAACATGGAAATATCTACAAAGCTATCTGAATGAACATGGAAATATCTACACCGCTATCTGTTTGAGCATGTAAATATCTACAAAGCTATCTGCATGAAAATGGAAATATCTACAAAGCTATCTGCATATACATGGAAATATCTACACAGCTATCTCTTTACACATGGAAATAACTACACCGCTATATCTATAAACATGGAAATATCTACACCACCATCTGTATGAACATGAAAATATCTGCACCGCCATCTGTTTGAACATATAAATATCTACACCGCCATCTGTATTAAGAAGGAAATATCTAAACCGCTATCTGTATAAAGATGGAAATATCAGCACCGCTCTCTGTATGAACATGGAAATATCTAAACCGCTATCTGTATGAACATGGAAATATCTACACTGCTATCTGTATGAACATGGAAATAGCTACCCCGTTATGTGTATGAAAATGGAAATAGCTACACCGCTATCTGTATGAACATGGAAATAACTACACCGATATCTGTATGAACATGGATATATCTACACAGCCATCTGGATGAACATGGAAATAGCTACACCGCTATCTGAATGAAGATGGAAATATCTACACCGCTATCTGTATGAACAAGGAAATATCTTCACCGCCATCTGTACGAACATGGATATATCTACAGAGCCATCTGGATGAACATGGAAATATCTACACCTCCATCTGTATGAACATATAAATATCTACACCGCCATCTGTATTAAGATGGAGATATCTACACCGCTATCTGTATAAACCTGAAAATATCTACACCGCTATCTATATAAACATGGAAATATCTACACCGCTATCTGGATAAACATGGAAATTTCTACCCCGCTACCTGTATAAACATGGAAATATCAGCACCGCTATCTGTAGGAACATGGAGATAACCACACCGCCATCTGTATGAACATGGATATATCTACACAGCCATCTGGAGGAACATGGAAATATCTACAACGCTATCTGTACGAACATGGAAATATCTACACCGCTATCTGTATGAACATGGAAATAGCTACACCACTATCTGTATGAACATGGAAATATCTACACCACTATCTGAATGAACATGGAAATATCTACACCGATATCTGTATGAACATGGATATATCTACACAGCCATCTGGATGAACATGGAAATATCTACACCGCTATCTGTATGAACATGGAAATATCTACACCGCTATCTGTGTAAACATACATACATCTTCACCGCTAAATGTATAAACATTTAAATATCTACACCGCTATCTGTGTAAACATACATACATCTTCACCGCTAAATGTATAAACATGGAAATATCTACACCGCTATCTGTTTGAACATGGAAATATCTACACGGCTATCTGCATGAAAATGGAAATATCTACACTGCTATCTGCATATATATGGAAATATCTACACAGCTATCTCTTTACACATGGAAATAACTACACCGCTATCTGTATGATCATGGAAATATCTACACCGCCATCTGTATGAACATGGAAATATCTGCACCGCCATCTGTATGAACATATAAATAGCTACACCGCCATCTGCATTAAGATGGAGATATCTACACCGCTATCTGTATAAACATGGAAATATCTACACCGCTATCTGTATAAACATGGAAATATCTACACCGCTATCTGGATAAACATGGAAATTTCTACAGCGCTACCTGTATAAACATGGAAATATCAGCACCTCTATCTGTAGGAACATGGAGATATCTACACCGCCATCTGTATGAACATGGATATATCTACACAGCCATCTGGAGGAACATGGAAATATCTACAACGCTATCTGTACGAACATGGAAATATCTACACCACTATCTGTATGAACATGATAATAGCTACACCGCTATCTGAATGAACATGGAAATATCTACACCGCTATCTGTATGAACATGGATATATCTACACAGCCATCTGGATGAACATGGAAATATCTCCACCGCTATCTGTATGAACATGGAAATATCTACACTGCTATCTGTGTAAACATGCATACATCTTCACCGCTATCTGTAGAAACATGGAAATATCTACACCGCTATAAGTATGAACATGTAAATAGCTACACCGCTATCTGTATGAACATGGAAATATCTGCACCGCTATCTGTATGAACATGGAAATATCTACACCGCTATCTGTTTGAACATGGAAATATCTGCACCGCCATCTGTATGAACATATAAATGTCTACACCGCCATCTGTATTAAGATGGAGATATCTACACCGCTTTCTGTATAAATATGGAAATATCTACACCGCTATCTGATTAAACATGGAAATATCTACACCGCTATCTGTGTAAACATGGAAATATCTACACCGCTACCTGTATAAACATGGAAATATCAGCACCGCTATCTGTATGAACATGGAAATATCTACACCGCTATCTGTATGAACATGGAAATATCTACACCGCCATCAGTATGAACATGGAAATATCTGCACCGCCATCTGTATGAACATATAAATTTCTACACCGCCATCTGTATTAAGATGGAGATATCTACACCGCTATCTGAATAAACATGGAAATATCTACACCGCTATCTGTATAAACATGGAAATATCAGCACCGCAATCTGCATGAACATGGAAATATCAGCCCCTCTATCTGTATGAACATAGAGATATCTACACCGCCATCTGTATGAACACGGATATATCTACACAGCCATCTGGATGAACATGGAAATATCTACACCGCTATCTGTATGAACATGGAAATATCTACACCGCTATCCGTATGAACATGGAAATATCTACACTGCCATCTGTATGAACATATAAATGTCTACACCGCCATCTGTATTAAGATGGAGATATCTACACCGCTTTCTGTATAAATATGGAAATATCTACACCGCTATCTGATTAAACATGGAAATATCTACACCGCTATCTGTGTAAACATGGAAATATCTACACCGCTACCTGTATAAACATGGAAATATCAGCACCGCTATCTGTATGAACATGGAAATATCTACACCGCTATCTGTATGAACATGGAAATATCTACACCGCCATCAGTATGAACATGGAAATATCTGCACCGCCATCTGTATGAACATATAAATTTCTACACCGCCATCTGTATTAAGATGGAGATATCTACACCGCTATCTGAATAAACATGGAAATATCTACACCGCTATCTGTATAAACATGGAAATATCAGCACCGCAATCTGTATGAACATGGAAATATCAGCCCCTCTATCTGTATGAACATAGAGATATCTACACCGCCATCTGTATGAACACGGATATATCTACACAGCCATCTGGATGAACATGGAAATATCTACACCGCTATCTGTATGAACATGGAAATATCTACACCGCTATCCGTATGAACATGGAAATATCTACACCGCTATCTGTATGAACATGGAAATATCTACACCGCTATCTGTATGAACATGGAAATATCTTCACCGCCATCTGTACGAACATGGATATATCTACAGAGCCATCTGGATGAACATGGAAATATCTACAACCCCATCTGTATGAACATATAAATATCTACACCGCCATCTGTATTAAGATGGAGATATCTACACCGCTATCTGTATAAACATGGAAATATCTACACCGCTATCTGTATAAACATGGAAATATCTACACCGCTATCTGTATAAACATGGAAATATCTACACCGCTACCTGTATAAACATGGAAATATCAGCACCGCTATCTGTATGAACATGGAAATATCTACACGGCTATCTGTATGAACATGGAAATATCTACACCGCCATCTGTATGAACATGGAAATATCTGCACCGCCATCTGTATGAACATATAAATATCTACACCGCCATCTGTATTAAGATGGAGATATCTACACCGCTATCTGAATAAACATGGAAATATCTACACTGCTATCTGTATAAACATGGAAATATCAGCACCGCAATCTGTATGAACATGGAAATATCAGCCCCTCTATCTGTATGAACATGGAGATATCTACACCGCCATCTGTATGAACACGGATATATCTACACAGCCATCTGGATGAACATGGAAATATCTACACCGCTATCTCTATGAACATGGAAATATCTACACCGCTCTCTGTATGAACATGGATATATCTACACAGCCATCTGGATGAACATGGAAATATCTACACCGCTATCTGTATGAACATGGAAATATCTACACCGCTATCTGTTTGAACTTGGATATATCTACACAGCCACCTGGATGAACATGGAAATATCTACACCGCTATCTGTGTAAACATGCATACTTCTTCACCGCTATCTGTATAAACATGGAAATATATACACTGCTATCTGTATGAACATGGAAATATCTGCACCGCTATCTGTATGAACATGGAAATATCTACACCGCTATCTGTTTGAACATGAAAATATCTACACCGCTATCTGCATGAAACTGGAAATATCTACACTGCTATCTGCATATACATGGAAATATCTACACAGCTATCTCTTTAAACATGGAAATAACTACACTGCTATTTGTATGAACATGGAAATATCTACACCGCCATCTGTATGAACATGGAAATATCTGCACCGCCATCTGTTTGAACATATAAATACCTACACCGCCATCTGTATTAAGATGGAGATATCTACACCGCTATCTGTATAAACATGGAAATATCTACACCGCTATCTGTATAAACATGGAAATATCTACACCGCTACCTGTATAAACATGGAAATATCAGCACCGCTATCTGTATGAACATGGAAATATCTACACTGCTATCTGTATGAACATGGAAATATCTACACCGCTATCTGTATGAACACGGAAATATCTACACCGCTATCTGTATAAACATGGAAATATCTACACCGCTACCTGTATAAACATGGAAATATCAGCACCGCTATCTGTATGAACATGGAAATATCTACACCGCTATCTGTATGAAAATGGAAATATCTAAACCGCTATCTGTATGAACATGGAAATATCTACACTGCTATCTGTATGAACATGGAAATAGCTACCCCGTTATGTGTATGAAAATGGAAATAGCTACACCGCTATCTGTATGAACATGGAAATATCTACACCGATATCTGTATGAACATGGATATATCTACACAGCCATCTGGATGAACATGGAAATAGCTACACCGCTATCTGTATGAAGATGGAAATATCTACACCGCTATCTGTATGAACAAGGAAATATCTTCACCGCCATCTGTACGAACATGGATATATCTACAGAGCCATCTGGATGAACATGGAAATATCTACACCTCCATCTGTATGAACATATAAATATCTACACCGCCATCTGTATTAAGATGGAGATATCTACACCGCTATCTGTATAAACCTGAAAATATCTACACCGCTATCTATACAAACATGGAAATATCTACACCGCTATCTGGATAAACATGGAAATTTCTACCCCGCTACCTGTATAAACATGGAAATATCAGCACCGCTATCTGTAGGAACATGGAGATAACCACACCGCCATCTGTATGAACATGGATATATCTACACAGCCATCTGGAGGAACATGGAAATATCTACAACGCTATCTGTACGAACATGGAAATATCTACACCGCTATCTGTATGAACATGGAAATAGCTACACCACTATCTGTATGAACATGGAAATATCTACACCACTATCTGAATGAACATGGAAATATCTACACCGCTATCTGTATGAACATGGATATATCTACACAGCCATCTGGATGAACATGGAAATATCTACACCGCTATCTGTATGAACATGGAAATATCTACACCGCTATCTGTGTAAACATACATACATCTTCACCGCTAAATGTATAAACATGGAAATATCTACACCGCTATCTGTATGAACATGGAAATATCTGCACCGCTATCTGTATGAACATGGAAATATCTACACCGCTATCTGTTTGAACATGGAAATATCTACACGGCTATCTGCAGGAAAATGGAAATATCTACACTGCTATCTGCATATACATGGAAATATCTACACAGCTATCTCTTTACACATGGAAATAACTACACCGCTATCTGTATGATCATGGAAATATCTACACCGCCATCTGTATGAACATGGAAATATCTGCACCGCCATCTGTATGAACATATAAATAGCTACACCGCCATCTGCATTAAGATGGAGATATCTACACCGCTATCTGTATAAACATGGAAATATCTACACCGCTATCTGTATAAACATGGAAATATCTACACCGCTATCTGGATAAACATGGAAATTTCTACAGCGCTACCTGTATAAACATGGAAATATCAGCACCTCTATCTGTAGGAACATGGAGATATCTACACCGCCATCTGTATGAACATGGATATATCTACACAGCCATCTGGAGGAACATGGAAATATCTACAACGCTATCTGTACGAACATGGAAATATCTACACCACTATCTGTATGAACATGGAAATATCTACACCGCTATCTGTTTGAACATGGAAATATCTACACGGCTATCTGCATGAAAATGGAAATATCTACACTGCTATCTGCATATACATGGAAATATCTACACAGCTATCTCTTTACACATGGAAATAACTACACCGCTATCTGTATGAACATGGAAATATCTACACCGCCATCTGTATGAACATGGAAATATCTGCACCGCCATCTGTATGATCATATAAATATCTACACCGCCATATGTATTAAGATGGAGATATCTACACCGCTATCTGTATAAATATGGAAATATCTACACCGCTATCTGTTTAAACATGGAAATATCTACACCGCTATCTGTATAAACATGGAAATATCTACACCGCTACCTGTATAAACATGGAAATATCAGCACCGCTATCTGTATGAACATGGAAATATCTACACCGCTATCTGTATGAACATGGAAATATCTACACCGCCATCAGTATGAACATGGAAATATCTGCACCGCCATCTGTATGAACATATAAATTTCTACACCGCCATCTGTATTAATATGGAGATATCTACACCGCTATCTGAATAAACATGGAAATATCTACACCGCTATCTGTATAAACATGGAAATATCAGCACCGCAATCTGTATGAACATGGAAATATCAGCCCCTCTATCTGTATGAACATAGAGATATCTACACCGCCATCTGTATGAACACGGATATATCTACACAGCCATCTGGATGAACATGGAAATATCTACACCGCTATCTGCATGAACATGGAAATAGCTACACCGCTATCCGTATGAACATGGAAATATCTACACCGCTATCTGTATGAACATGGAAATATCTACACCGCTATCTGTATGAACATGGAAATACCTTCACCGCCATCTGTACGAACATGGATATATCTACAGAGGCATCTGGATGAACATGGAAATATCTACAACCCCATCTGTATGAACATATAAATATCTACACCGCCATCTGTATTAAGATGGAGATATCTAAACCGCTATCTGTATAAACATGGAAATATCAACACCGCTATCTGTATAAACATGGAAATATCTACACCGCTATCTGTATAAACATGGAAATATCTACACCGCTACCTGTATAAACATGGAAATATCAGCACCGCTATCTGTATGAACATGGAAATATCTACACCGCTATCTGTATGAACATGGAAATATCTGCACCGCTATCTGTATGTATATGGAAATATCTACACCGCTATCTGTTTGAACATGGAAATATCTACACGGCTATCTGCATGAAAATGGAAATATCTACACTGCTATCTGCATATACATGGAAATATCTACACAGCTATCTCTTTACACATGGAAATAACTACACTGCTATCTGTATGAACATGGAAATATCTACACCGCCATCTGTATGAACATGGAAATATCTGCACCGCCATCTGTATGAACATATAAATATCTACACCGCCATCTGTATTAAGATGGAGATATCTACACCGCTATCTGTATAAACATGGAAATATCTACACCGCTACCTGTATAAACTTGGAAATATCAGCACCGCTATCTGTATGAACATGGAAATATCTACACCGCTATCTGTATGAACATGGAAATATCTACACCGCCATCAGTATGAACATGGAAATATCTGCACCGCCATCTGTATGAACATATAAATTTCTACACCGCCATCTGTATTAAGATGGAGATATCTACACCGCTATCTGAATAAACATGGAAATATCTACACCGCTACCTGTATAAACATGGAAATATCAGCACCGCTATCTGTATGAACATGGAAATATCAGCCCCTCTATCTGTATGAACATAGAGATATCTACACCGCCATCTGTATGAACACGGATATATCTACAAAGCCATCTGGATGAACATGGAAATATCTACACCGCTATCTGTATGAACATGGAAATAGCTACACCGCTATCCGTATGAACATGGAAATATCTACACCACTATCTGTACGAACATGGAAATATCTACACCGCTATCTGTATGAACATGGAAATACCTTCACCGCCATCTGTACGAACATGGATATATCTACAGAGCCATCTGGATGAACATGGAAATATCTACAACCCCATCTGTATGAACATATAAATATCTACACCGCCATCTGTATTAAGATGGAGATATCTAAACCGCTATCTGTATAAACATGGAAATATCAACACCGCTATCTGTATAAACATGGAAATATCTACACCGCTATCTGAATAAACATGGAAATATCTACACCGCTACCTGTATAAACATGGAAATATCAGCACCGCTATCTGTATGAACATGGAAATATCTACACCGCTATCTGTATGAACATGGAAATATCTGCACCGCTATCTGTATGAACATGGAAATATCTACACCGCTATCTGTTTGAACATGGAAATATCTACACGGCTATCTGCATGAAAATGGAAATATCTACACTGCTATCTGCATATACATGGAAATATCTACACAGCTATCTCTTTACACATGGAAATAACTACACTGCTATCTGTATGAACATGGAAATATCTACACCGCCATCTGTATGAACATGGAAATATCTGCACCGCCATCTGTATGAACATATAAATATCTACACCGCCATCTGTATTAAGATGGAGATATCTACACCGCTATCTGTATAAACATGGAAATATCTACACCGCTATCTGTATAAACATGGAAATATCTACACCGCTACCTGTATAAACATGGAAATATCAGCACCGCTATCTGTATGAACATGGAAATATCTACACGGCTATCTGTATGAACATGGAAATATCTACACCGCCATCTGTATGAACATGGAAATATCTGCACCGCCATCTGTATGAACATATAAATATCTACACCGCCATCTGTATTAAGATGGAGATATCTACACCGCTATCTGAATAAACATGGAAATATCTACACTGCTATCTGTATAAACATGGAAATATCAGCACTGCTATCTGTATGAACATGGAAATATCAGCCCCTCTATCTGTATGAACATGGAGATATCTACACCGCCATCTGTAAGAACACGGATATATCTACACAGCCATCTGGATGAACATGGAAATATCTACACCGCTATCTGTATGAACATGGAAATATCTACACCGCTATCTGTATGAACATGGATATATCTACACAGCCATCTGGATGAACATGGAAATATCTACACCGCTATCTGTATGAACATGGAAATATCTACACCGCTATCTGTATGAACTTGGATATATCTACACAGCCATCTGGATGAACATGGAAATATCTACACCGCTATCTGTGTAAACATGCATACTTCTTCACCGCTATCTGTATAAACATGGAAATACATACACTGCTATCTGTATGAACATGGAAATATCTGCACCGCTATCTGTATGAACATGGAAATATCTACACCGCTATCTGTTCGAACATGGAAATATCTACACCGCTATCTGCATGAAACTGGAAATATCTACACTGCTATCTGCATATACATGGAAATATCTACACAGCTATCTCTTTACACATGGAAATAACTACACCGCTATCTGTACGAACATGAAAATATCTACACCGCCATCTGTATGAACATGGAAATATCTGCACCGCCATCTGTATGAACATATAAATATCTACAATGCCATCTGTATTAAGATGGAGATATCTACACCGCTATCTGTATAAACATGGAAATATCTACACCGCTATCTGTATAAACATGGAAATATCTACACCGCTATCTGTATAAACATGGAAATATCTACACCGCTACCTGTATAAACATGGAAATATCAGCACCGCTATCTGTATGAACATGGAAATATCTACACTGCTATCTGTATGAACATGGAAATATCTACACCGCTATCTGTATGAACATGGAAATATCTACACCGCTATCTGTATAAACATGGAAATATCTACACCGCTACCTGTATAAACATGGAAATATCAGCACCGCTATCTGTATGAACATGGAAATATCTACACCACTATGTGTATGAACATGGAAATATCTACACCGCTATCTGTATGAACATGGAAATATCTACACCGCTATCTGTATGAACATGGAAATATCTACAAAGCTATCTGAATGAACATGGAAATATCTACACCGCTATCTGTTTGAGCATGTAAATATCTACAAAGCTATCTGCATGAAAATGGAAATATCTACAAAGCTATCTGCATATACATGGAAATATCTACACAGCTATCTCTTTACACATGGAAATAACTACACCGCTATATCTATAAACATGGAAATATCTACACCACCATCTGTATGAACATGAAAATATCTGCACCGCCATCTGTTTGAACATATAAATATCTACACCGCCATCTGTATTAAGAAGGAAATATCTAAACCGCTATCTGTATAAAGATGGAAATATCAGCACCGCTCTCTGTATGAACATGGAAATATCTAAACCGCTATCTGTATGAACATGGAAATATCTACACTGCTATCTGTATGAACATGGAAATAGCTACCCCGTTATGTGTATGAAAATGGAAATAGCTACACCGCTATCTGTATGAACATGGAAATAACTACACCGATATCTGTATGAACATGGATATATCTACACAGCCATCTGGATGAACATGGAAATAGCTACACCGCTATCTGAATGAAGATGGAAATATCTACACCGCTATCTGTATGAACAAGGAAATATCTTCACCGCCATCTGTACGAACATGGATATATCTACAGAGCCATCTGGATGAACATGGAAATATCTACACCTCCATCTGTATGAACATATAAATATCTACACCGCCATCTGTATTAAGATGGAGATATCTACACCGCTATCTGTATAAACCTGAAAATATCTACACCGCTATCTATATAAACATGGAAATATCTACACCGCTATCTGGATAAACATGGAAATTTCTACCCCGCTACCTGTATAAACATGGAAATATCAGCACCGCTATCTGTAGGAACATGGAGATAACCACACCGCCATCTGTATGAACATGGATATATCTACACAGCCATCTGGAGGAACATGGAAATATCTACAACGCTATCTGTACGAACATGGAAATATCTACACCGCTATCTGTATGAACATGGAAATAGCTACACCACTATCTGTATGAACATGGAAATATCTACACCACTATCTGAATGAACATGGAAATATCTACACCGATATCTGTATGAACATGGATATATCTACACAGCCATCTGGATGAACATGGAAATATCTACACCGCTATCTGTATGAACATGGAAATATCTACACCGCTATCTGTGTAAACATACATACATCTTCACCGCTAAATGTATAAACATTTAAATATCTACACCGCTATCTGTGTAAACATACATACATCTTCACCGCTAAATGTATAAACATGGAAATATCTACACCGCTATCTGTTTGAACATGGAAATATCTACACGGCTATCTGCATGAAAATGGAAATATCTACACTGCTATCTGCATATATATGGAAATATCTACACAGCTATCTCTTTACACATGGAAATAACTACACCGCTATCTGTATGATCATGGAAATATCTACACCGCCATCTGTATGAACATGGAAATATCTGCACCGCCATCTGTATGAACATATAAATAGCTACACCGCCATCTGCATTAAGATGGAGATATCTACACCGCTATCTGTATAAACATGGAAATATCTACACCGCTATCTGTATAAACATGGAAATATCTACACCGCTATCTGGATAAACATGGAAATTTCTACAGCGCTACCTGTATAAACATGGAAATATCAGCACCTCTATCTGTAGGAACATGGAGATATCTACACCGCCATCTGTATGAACATGGATATATCTACACAGCCATCTGGAGGAACATGGAAATATCTACAACGCTATCTGTACGAACATGGAAATATCTACACCACTATCTGTATGAACATGATAATAGCTACACCGCTATCTGAATGAACATGGAAATATCTACACCGCTATCTGTATGAACATGGATATATCTACACAGCCATCTGGATGAACATGGAAATATCTCCACCGCTATCTGTATGAACATGGAAATATCTACACTGCTATCTGTGTAAACATGCATACATCTTCACCGCTATCTGTAGAAACATGGAAATATCTACACCGCTATAAGTATGAACATGTAAATAGCTACACCGCTATCTGTATGAACATGGAAATATCTGCACCGCTATCTGTATGAACATGGAAATATCTACACCGCTATCTGTTTGAACATGGAAATATCTGCACCGCCATCTGTATGAACATATAAATGTCTACACCGCCATCTGTATTAAGATGGAGATATCTACACCGCTTTCTGTATAAATATGGAAATATCTACACCGCTATCTGATTAAACATGGAAATATCTACACCGCTATCTGTGTAAACATGGAAATATCTACACCGCTACCTGTATAAACATGGAAATATCAGCACCGCTATCTGTATGAACATGGAAATATCTACACCGCTATCTGTATGAACATGGAAATATCTACACCGCCATCAGTATGAACATGGAAATATCTGCACCGCCATCTGTATGAACATATAAATTTCTACACCGCCATCTGTATTAAGATGGAGATATCTACACCGCTATCTGAATAAACATGGAAATATCTACACCGCTATCTGTATAAACATGGAAATATCAGCACCGCAATCTGTATGAACATGGAAATATCAGCCCCTCTATCTGTATGAACATAGAGATATCTACACCGCCATCTGTATGAACACGGATATATCTACACAGCCATCTGGATGAACATGGAAATATCTACACCGCTATCTGTATGAACATGGAAATATCTACACCGCTATCCGTATGAACATGGAAATATCTACACCGCCATCTGTATGAACATATAAATGTCTACACCGCCATCTGTATTAAGATGGAGATATCTACACCGCTTTCTGTATAAATATGGAAATATCTACACCGCTATCTGATTAAACATGGAAATATCTACACCGCTATCTGTGTAAACATGGAAATATCTACACCGCTACCTGTATAAACATGGAAATATCAGCACCGCTATCTGTATGAACATGGAAATATCTACACCGCTATCTGTATGAACATGGAAATATCTACACCGCCATCAGTATGAACATGGAAATATCTGCACCGCCATCTGTATGAACATATAAATTTCTACACCGCCATCTGTATTAAGATGGAGATATCTACACCGCTATCTGAATAAACATGGAAATATCTACACCGCTATCTGTATAAACATGGAAATATCAGCACCGCAATCTGTATGAACATGGAAATATCAGCCCCTCTATCTGTATGAACATAGAGATATCTACACCGCCATCTGTATGAACACGGATATATCTACACAGCCATCTGGATGAACATGGAAATATCTACACCGCTATCTGTATGAACATGGAAATATCTACACCGCTATCCGTATGAACATGGAAATATCTACACCGCTATCTGTATGAACATGGAAATATCTACACCGCTATCTGTATGAACATGGAAATATCTTCACCGCCATCTGTACGAACATGGATATATCTACAGAGCCATCTGGATGAACATGGAAATATCTACAACCCCATCTGTATGAACATATAAATATCTACACCGCCATATGTATTAAGATGGAGATATCTAAACCGCTATCTGTATAAACATGGAAATATCAACACCGCTATCTGTATAAACATGGAAATATCTGCACCGCTATCTGTATAAACATGGAAATATCTACACCGCTACCTGTATAAACATGGAAATATCAGCACCGCTATCTGTATGAACATGGAAATATCTACACCGCCATCTGTATGAACATGGAAATATCTGCACCGCCATCTGTATGAAAATATAAATATCTACACCGCCATCTGTATTAAGATGGAGATATCTACACCGCTATCTGTATAAACATGGAAATATCTACACCGCTATCTGTATAAACATGGAAATATCTACACCGCTATCTGTATAAACATGGAAATATCTACACCGCTACCTGTATAAACATGGAAATATCAGCACCGCTATCTGTATGAACATGGAAATATCTACACGGCTATCTGTATGAACATGGAAATATCTACACCGCCATCTGTATGAACATGGAAATATCTGCACCGCCATCTGTATGAACATATAAATATCTACACCGCCATCTGTATTAAGATGGAGATATCTACACCGCTATCTGAATAAACATGGAAATATCTACACTGCTATCTGTATAAACATGGAAATATCAGCACCGCTATCTGTATGAACATGGAAATATCAGCCCCTCTATCTGTATGAACATGGAGATATCTACACCGCCATCTGTATGAACACGGATATATCTACACAGCCATCTGGATGAACATGGAAATATCTACACCGCTATCTCTATGAACATGGAAATATCTACACCGCTCTCTGTATGAACATGGATATATCTACACAGCCATCTGGATGAACATGGAAATATCTACACCGCTATCTGTATGAACATGGAAATATCTACACCGCTATCTGTTTGAACTTGGATATATCTACACAGCCACCTGGATGAACATGGAAATATCTACACCGCTATCTGTGTAAACATGCATACTTCTTCACCGCTATCTGTATAAACATGGAAATATATACACTGCTATCTGTATGAACATGGAAATATCTGCACCGCTATCTGTATGAACATGGAAATATCTACACCGCTATCTGTTTGAACATGAAAATATCTACACCGCTATCTGCATGAAACTGGAAATATCTACACTGCTATCTGCATATACATGGAAATATCTACACAGCTATCTCTTTAAACATGGAAATAACTACACTGCTATTTGTATGAACATGGAAATATCTACACCGCCATCTGTATGAACATGGAAATATCTGCACCGCCATCTGTTTGAACATATAAATATCTACACCGCCATCTGTATTAAGATGGAGATATCTACACCGCTATCTGTATAAACATGGAAATATCTACACCGCTATCTGTATAAACATGGAAATATCTACACCGCTACCTGTATAAACATGGAAATATCAGCACCGCTATCTGTATGAACATGGAAATATCTACACTGCTATCTGTATGAACATGGAAATATCTACACCGCTATCTGTATGAACACGGAAATATCTACACCGCTATCTGTATAAACATGGAAATATCTACACCGCTACCTGTATAAACATGGAAATATCAGCACCGCTATCTGTATGAACATGGAAATATCTACACCGCTATCTGTATGAAAATGGAAATATCTAAACCGCTATCTGTATGAACATGGAAATATCTACACTGCTATCTGTATGAACATGGAAATAGCTACCCCGTTATGTGTATGAAAATGGAAATAGCTACACCGCTATCTGTATGAACATGGAAATATCTACACCGATATCTGTATGAACATGGATATATCTACACAGCCATCTGGATGAACATGGAAATAGCTACACCGCTATCTGTATGAAGATGGAAATATCTACACCGCTATCTGTATGAACAAGGAAATATCTTCACCGCCATCTGTACGAACATGGATATATCTACAGAGCCATCTGGATGAACATGGAAATATCTACACCTCCATCTGTATGAACATATAAATATCTACACCGCCATCTGTATTAAGATGGAGATATCTACACCGCTATCTGTATAAACCTGAAAATATCTACACCGCTATCTATACAAACATGGAAATATCTACACCGCTATCTGGATAAACATGGAAATTTCTACCCCGCTACCTGTATAAACATGGAAATATCAGCACCGCTATCTGTAGGAACATGGAGATAACCACACCGCCATCTGTATGAACATGGATATATCTACACAGCCATCTGGAGGAACATGGAAATATCTACAACGCTATCTGTACGAACATGGAAATATCTACACCGCTATCTGTATGAACATGGAAATAGCTACACCACTATCTGTATGAACATGGAAATATCTACACCACTATCTGAATGAACATGGAAATATCTACACCGCTATCTGTATGAACATGGATATATCTACACAGCCATCTGGATGAACATGGAAATATCTACACCGCTATCTGTATGAACATGGAAATATCTACACCGCTATCTGTGTAAACATACATACATCTTCACCGCTAAATGTATAAACATGGAAATATCTACACCGCTATCTGTATGAACATGGAAATATCTGCACCGCTATCTGTATGAACATGGAAATATCTACACCGCTATCTGTTTGAACATGGAAATATCTACACGGCTATCTGCAGGAAAATGGAAATATCTACACTGCTATCTGCATATACATGGAAATATCTACACAGCTATCTCTTTACACATGGAAATAACTACACCGCTATCTGTATGATCATGGAAATATCTACACCGCCATCTGTATGAACATGGAAATATCTGCACCGCCATCTGTATGAACATATAAATAGCTACACCGCCATCTGCATTAAGATGGAGATATCTACACCGCTATCTGTATAAACATGGAAATATCTACACCGCTATCTGTATAAACATGGAAATATCTACACCGCTATCTGGATAAACATGGAAATTTCTACAGCGCTACCTGTATAAACATGGAAATATCAGCACCTCTATCTGTAGGAACATGGAGATATCTACACCGCCATCTGTATGAACATGGATATATCTACACAGCCATCTGGAGGAACATGGAAATATCTACAACGCTATCTGTACGAACATGGAAATATCTACACCACTATCTGTATGAACATGGAAATATCTACACCGCTATCTGTTTGAACATGGAAATATCTACACGGCTATCTGCATGAAAATGGAAATATCTACACTGCTATCTGCATATACATGGAAATATCTACACAGCTATCTCTTTACACATGGAAATAACTACACCGCTATCTGTATGAACATGGAAATATCTACACCGCCATCTGTATGAACATGGAAATATCTGCACCGCCATCTGTATGATCATATAAATATCTACACCGCCATATGTATTAAGATGGAGATATCTACACCGCTATCTGTATAAATATGGAAATATCTACACCGCTATCTGTTTAAACATGGAAATATCTACACCGCTATCTGTATAAACATGGAAATATCTACACCGCTACCTGTATAAACATGGAAATATCAGCACCGCTATCTGTATGAACATGGAAATATCTACACCGCTATCTGTATGAACATGGAAATATCTACACCGCCATCAGTATGAACATGGAAATATCTGCACCGCCATCTGTATGAACATATAAATTTCTACACCGCCATCTGTATTAATATGGAGATATCTACACCGCTATCTGAATAAACATGGAAATATCTACACCGCTATCTGTATAAACATGGAAATATCAGCACCGCAATCTGTATGAACATGGAAATATCAGCCCCTCTATCTGTATGAACATAGAGATATCTACACCGCCATCTGTATGAACACGGATATATCTACACAGCCATCTGGATGAACATGGAAATATCTACACCGCTATCTGCATGAACATGGAAATAGCTACACCGCTATCCGTATGAACATGGAAATATCTACACCGCTATCTGTATGAACATGGAAATATCTACACCGCTATCTGTATGAACATGGAAATACCTTCACCGCCATCTGTACGAACATGGATATATCTACAGAGGCATCTGGATGAACATGGAAATATCTACAACCCCATCTGTATGAACATATAAATATCTACACCGCCATCTGTATTAAGATGGAGATATCTAAACCGCTATCTGTATAAACATGGAAATATCAACACCGCTATCTGTATAAACATGGAAATATCTACACCGCTATCTGTATAAACATGGAAATATCTACACCGCTACCTGTATAAACATGGAAATATCAGCACCGCTATCTGTATGAACATGGAAATATCTACACCGCTATCTGTATGAACATGGAAATATCTGCACCGCTATCTGTATGTATATGGAAATATCTACACCGCTATCTGTTTGAACATGGAAATATCTACACGGCTATCTGCATGAAAATGGAAATATCTACACTGCTATCTGCATATACATGGAAATATCTACACAGCTATCTCTTTACACATGGAAATAACTACACTGCTATCTGTATGAACATGGAAATATCTACACCGCCATCTGTATGAACATGGAAATATCTGCACCGCCATCTGTATGAACATATAAATATCTACACCGCCATCTGTATTAAGATGGAGATATCTACACCGCTATCTGTATAAACATGGAAATATCTACACCGCTACCTGTATAAACTTGGAAATATCAGCACCGCTATCTGTATGAACATGGAAATATCTACACCGCTATCTGTATGAACATGGAAATATCTACACCGCCATCAGTATGAACATGGAAATATCTGCACCGCCATCTGTATGAACATATAAATTTCTACACCGCCATCTGTATGAACATATAAATATCTACACCGCCATCTGTATTAAGATGGAGATATCTACACCGCTATCTGAATAAAAATGGAAATATCTACACTGCTATCTGTATAAACATGGAAATATCAGCACCGCTATCTGTATGAACATGGAAATATCAGCCCCTCTATCTGTATGAACATGGAGATATCTACACCGCCATCTGTATGAACACGGATATATCTACACAGCCATCTGGATGAACATGGAAATATCTACACCGCTATCTGTATGAACATGGAAATATCTACACCGCTATCTGTATGAACATGGATATATCTACACAGCCATCTGGATGAACATGGAAATATCTACACCGCTATCTGTATGAACATGGAAATATCTACACCGCTATCTGTATGAACTTGGATATATCTACACAGCCCTCTGGATGAACATGGAAATATCTACACCGCTATCTGTGTAAACATGCATACTTCTTCACCGCTATCTGTATAAACATGGAAATATATACACTGCTATCTGTATGAACATGGAAATATCTGCACCGCTATCTGTATGAACATGGAAATATCTACACCGCTACCTGTTCGAACATGGAAATATCTACACCGCTATCTGCATGAAACTGGAAATATCTACACTGCTATCTGCATATACATGGAAATATCTACACAGCTATCTCTTTACACATGGAAATAACTACACCGCTATCTGTACGAACATGGAAATATCTACACCGCCATCTGTATGAACATGGAAATATCTGCACCGCCATCTGTATGAACATATAAATATCTACACCGCCATCTGTATTAAGATGGATTTATCTACACCGCTATCTGTATAAACATGGAAATATCTACACCGCTATCTGTATAAACATGGAAATATCTACACCGCTACCTGTATAAACATGGAAATATCAGCACCGCTATCTGTATGAACATGGAAATATCTACACCGCTATCTGTATGAACATGGAAATATCTACACCGCCATCTGTATGAACATGGAAATATATGCACCGCCATCTGTATGAACATATAAATATCTACACCGCCATCTGTATTAAAATGGGGATATCTACACCGCTATCTGTGTAAACCTGAAAATATCTAAACCGATATCTGTATAAACATGGAAATATCTACACCGCTATATGGATAAACATGGAAATTTCTACAGCGCTACCTGTATAAACATGGAAATATCAGCACCTCTATCTGTAGGAACATGGAGATATCTACACCGCCATCTGTATGAACATGGATATATCTGCACAACCATCTGGAGGAACATGGAAATATCTACAACGCTATCTGTACGAACATGGAAATATCTACACCGCTATCTGTATGAACATGGAAATAGCTACACCGCTATCTGAATGAACATGGAAATATCTACACCGCTATCTGTATGAACATGGATATATCTACACAGCCATCTGGATGAACATGGAAATATCTACACCGCTATCTGTATGAACATGGAAATATCTACACCGCTATCTGTGTAAACATGCATACATCTTCACCGCTATCTGTAGAAACATGGAAATATCTACACCGCTATCTGTATGAACATGGAAATAGCTACACCGCTATCTGTATGAACATGGAAATATCTGCACCGCTATCTGTATGAACATGGAAATATCTACACCGCTATCTGTTTGAACATGGAAATATCTACACGGCTATCTGCATGAAAATGGAAATATCTACACTGCTATCTGCATATACATGGAAATATCTACACAGCTATCTCTTTACACATGGAAATAACTACACCGCTATCTGTACGAACATGGAAATATCTACACCGCCTTCTGTATGAACATGGAAATATCTGCACCGCCATCTGTATGAACATATAAATATCTACACCGCCGTCTGTATTAAGATGGAGATATCTACACCGCTATCTGTATAAACATGGAAATATCAACACCGCTATCTGTATAAACATGGAAATATCAACACCGCTATCTGTATAAACATGGAAATATCTACACCGCTACCTGTATAAACATGGAAATATCAGCACCGCTATCTGTATGAACATGGAAATATCTACACCGCTATCTGTATGAACATGGAAATATCTACACCGCTGTCTGTATGAACATGGATATATCTACACAGCCCTCTGGATGAACATGGAAATATCCACACCGCTATCTGTGTAAACATGCATACATCTTCACCGCTATCTGTATAAACATGGAAATATCTACACCGCTATCTGTATGAACATGGAAATATCTACACCGCTATCTGTATAAACATGGAAATATCTACACCAATATCTGTATAAACATGGAAATATCTACACCGCTACCTGTAAACATGGAAATATCAGCACCGCTATCTGTATGAACATGGAAATATCTACACCGCTATCTGTATGAACATGGAAATATCTACACCGCCATCTGTATGAACATGGAAATATCTGCACCGCCATCTGTATGAACATATAAATATCTACATCGCCGTCTGTATTAAGATGGAGTTATCTACACCGCTATCTGAATAAACATGGAAATATCTACACCGCTATCTGTATAAACATGGAAATATCAGCACAGCTATCTGTATGAACATGGAAATATCAGCCCCTCTATCTGTATGAACATGGAGATATCTACACCGCCATCTGTATGAACACGGATATATCTACACAGCCATCTGGATGAACATGGAAATATCTACACCGCTATCTGTATGAACATGGAAATAGCTACACCGCTATCTGTATGAACATGGAAATATCTACACCGCTATCTGTATGAACATGGAAATATCTACACCGCTATCTGTATGAACATGGAAATATCTTCACCGCCATCTGTACGAACATGGATATATCTACAGAGCCATCTGGATGAACATGGAAATATCTACAACCCCATCTGTATAAACATGGAAATATCTACACCGCTACCTGTATAAACACGGAAATATCTGCACCGCTATCTGTATGAACATGGAAATGTCTACACCGCTATCTGAATGAACATGGAAATATCTACACCGCTATCTGATTGAACATGTAAATATCTACACCGCTATCTGCATGAAAATGGAAATATCTACAAAGCTATCTGCATATACATGGAAATATCTACACAGCTATCTCTTTACACATGGAAATAACTACACCGCTATCTATATAAACATGGAAATATCTACACTGCCATCTGTATGAACATGGAAATATCTGCACCGCCATCTGTATGAACATATAAATATCTACACCGCCATCTGTATTAAGAAGGAAATATCTAAACCGCTATCTGTATAAACATGGAAATATCTACACCGCTGCCTGTATAAACATGGAAATATCTGCACCGCTCTCTGTATGAAAATGGAGATATCTACACCGCTATCTGTATGAACATGGAAATATCTACACTGATATCTGTATGAACATGGAAATAGCTTCACCGTTATCTGTATGAACATGGAAATAGCTACACCGCTATCTGTATGAACATGGAAATATCTACACCGCTATCTGTATGAACATGGATATAGCTACACAGCCATCTGGATGAACATGGAAATATCTACACCGCTATCTGTAAGAACATGGAAATATCTACACCGCTATCTGTATGAACTTGGATATATCTACACAGCCATCTGGATGAACATAGACATATCTACACCGCTATCTGTGTAAACATGCATACTTCTTCACCGCTATCTGTGTAAACATGCATACATCTTCACCGCTATCTGTATAAACATGGAAATATCTACACCGCTATCTGTATGAACATGGAAATATCTACACCGCTATCTGTTTGAAGATGGAAATATATACATCGCTATCTGCATGAAAATGGAAATATCTACACAGCTATCTGCATATAGATGGAAATATCTACACAGCAATCTCTTTACACATGGAAATAACTACACCGCTATCTGTATGAACATGGACATATCTACACCGCCATCTGTATGAACATGGAAATATCTGCACCGCCATCAGTATGAGCATATAAATATCTACACCGCCATCTGTACTAAGATGGAGATATCTACACCGCTATCTGAAAAAACATGGAAATATCTACAACGCTATCTGTATAAACATGGAAATATCTACACCAATATCTGTATAAACATGGAAATATCTACACCGCTACCTGTAAACATGGAAATATCAGCACCGCTATCTGTATGAACATGGAAATATCTACACCGCTATCTGTATGAAAATGGAAATATCTACACCGCCATCTGTATGAACATGGAAATATCTGCACCGCCATCTGTATGAACATATAAATATCTACACCGCCATCTGTATTAAGATGGAGATATCTACACCGCTATCTGAATAAACATGGAAATATCTACACCGCTATCTGTATAAACATGGAAATATCAGCACCGCTATCTGTATGAACATGGAAATATCAGCCCCTCTATCTGTATGAACATGGAGATATCTACACCGCCATCTGTATGAACACGGATATATCTACACAGCCATCTGGATGAACATGGAAATATCTACACCTCTATCTGTATGAACATGGAAATAGCTACACCGCTATCTGTATGAACATGGAAATATCTACACCGCTATCTGTATGAACATGGAAATATCTACACCGCTATCTGTATGAACATGGAAATATCTTCACCGCCATCTGTACGAACATGGATATATCTACAGAGCCATCTGGATGAACATGGAAATATCTACAACCCCATCTGTATAAACATGGAAATATCTACACCGCTACCTGTATAAACACGGAAATATCTGCACCGCTATCTGTATGAACATGGAAATGTCTACACCGCTATCTGAAGGAACATGGAAATATCTACACCGCTATCTGATTGAACATGTAAATATCTACACCGCTATCTGTATGAAAATGGAAATATCTACAAAGCTATCTGCATATACATGGAAATATCTACACAGCTATCTCTTTACACATGGAAATAACTACACCGCTATCTCTATAAACATGGAAATATCTACATTGCCATCTGTATGAACATGGAAATATCTTCACCGCCATCTGTATGAACATATAAATATCTACACCGCCATCTGTATTAAGAAGGAAATATCTAAACCGCTATCTGTATAAACATGGAAATATCTACACCGCTGCCTGTATAAACATGGAAATATCTGCACCGCTCTCTGTATGAAAATGGAGATATCTACACCGCTATCTGTATGAACATGGAAATATCTACACTGCTATCTGTATGAACATGGAAATATCCACACCGTTATCTGTATGAACATGGAAATATCTACACCGCTATCTGTATGAACTTGGATATATCTACACAGCCATCTGGATGAACATGGAAATATCTACACCGCTATCTGTGTAAACATGCATACTTCTTCACCGCTATCTGTATAAACATGGAAATATATACACTGCTATCTGTATGAACATGGAAATATCTGCACCGCTATCTGTATGAACATAAAAATATCTACACCGCTATCTGTTTGAACATGGAAATATCTACACCGCTATCTGCATGAAAATGGAAATATCTACACTGCTATCTGCATATACATGGAAATATCTACACAGCTATCTCTTTACACATGGAAATAACTACACCGCTATCTGTATGAACATGGAAATATCTACACCGACATCTGTATGCACATGGAAATATCTGCACCGCCATCTGTATGAACATATAAATATCTACACCGCCATCTGTATTAAGATGGAGATATCTACACCGCTATCTGTATAAACATGGAAATATCTACACCGCTATCTGTATAAACATGGAAATATCTACACCGCTACCTGTATAAACATGGAAATATCTACACCGCTACCTGTATAAACATGGAAATATCAGCACCGCTATCTGTATGAACATGGAAATATCAGCCTCTCTATCTGTATGAACATGGAGATATCTACACCGCCATCTGTATGAACACGGATATATCTACACAGCCATCTGGATGAACATGGAAATATCTACACCGCTATCTGTATGAACATGGAAATATCTACACCGCTATCTGTATGAACATGGATATATCTACACAGCCATCTGGATGAACATGGAAATATCTACACCGCTATCTGTATGAACATGGAAATATCTACACCGCTATCTGTATGAACTAGGATATATCTACACAGCCATCTGGATGAACATGGAAATATCTACACCGCTATCTGTGTAAACATGCATACTTCTTCACCGCTATCTGTATAAACATGGAAATATATACACTGCTATCTGTATGAACATGGAAATATCTGCACCGCTATCTGTATGAACATGGAAATATCTACAGCGCTATCTGTTTGAACATGGAAATATGTACACCGCTATCTGCATGAAAATGGAAATATCTACACTGCTATCTGCATATACATGGAAATATCTACACAGCTATCTCTTTACACATGGAAATAACTACACCGCTATCTGTATGAACATGGAAATATCTACACCGCCATCTGTATGAACATGGAAATATCTGCACCGCCATCTGTATGAACATATAAATATCTACACCGCCATCTGTATTAAGATGGAGATATCCACATCGCTATCTGTATAAGCATGGAAATATCTACACCGCTATCTGTATAAACATTAAAATATCTACACCGCTATCTGTATAAACATGGAAATATCTACACCGCTACCTGTATAAACTTGGAAATATCAGCACCGCTATCTGTATGAACATGGAAATATCTACACCGCTATCTGTATGAACATGGAAATATCTACACCGCTATCTGTATGAACATGGAAATATCTACACCTCTATCTGTATGAACATGGAAATATCTACAAAGCTATCTGAATGAACATGGAAATATCTACACCGCTATCTGTTTGAACATGTAAATATCTACACCGCTATCTGCATGAAAATGGAAATATCTACAAAGCTATCTGCATATACATGGAAATATCTACACAGCTATCTCTTTACACATGGAAATAACTACACCGCTATATCTATAAACATGGAAATATCTACACCACCATCTTTATGAACATGGAAATATCTGCACCGCCATCTGTTTGAACATATAAATATCTACACCGCCATCTGTATTAAGAAGGAAATATCTAAACCGCTATCTGTATAAAGATGGAAATATCAGCACCTCTCTCTGTATGAAAATGGAAATATCTAAACCGCTATCTGTATGAACATGGAAATATCTACACTGCTATCTGTAGGAACATGGAAATAGCTACCCCGTTATGTGTATGAAAATGGAAATAGCTACACCGCTATCTGTATGAACATGGAAATATCTACACCGATATCTGTATGAACATGGATATATCTACACAGTCATCTGGATGAACATGGAAATAGCTACACCGCTATCTGTATGAACATGGAAATATCTACACTGCTATCTGTATGAACAAGGAAATATCTTCACCGCCATCTGTACGAACATGGATATATCTAGAGAGCCATCTGGATGAACATGGAAATATCTACACCGCCATCTGTATGAACATATAAATATCTACACCGCCATCTGTATTAAGATGGAGATATCTACACCGCTATCTGTATAAACCTGAAAATACCTACACCGCTATCTATATAAACATGGAAATATCTACACCGCTATCTGGATAAACATGGAAATTTCTACACCGCTACCTGTATAAACATGGAAAAATCAGCACCGCTATCTGTAGGAACATGGAGATATCTACACCGCCATCTGTATGAACATGGATATATCTACACAGCCATCTGGAGGAACATGGAAATATCTACAACGCTATCTGTACGAACATGGAAATATCTACACCGCTATCTGTATGAACATGGAAATAGCTACACCACTATCTGTATGAACATGGAAATATCTACACCACTATCTGAATGAACATGGAAATATCTACACCGCTATCTGTATGAACATGGATATATCTACATAGCCATCTGGATGAACATGGAAATATCTACACCGCTATCTGTATGAACATGGAAATATCTACACCGCTATCTGTGTAAACATACATACATCTTCACCGCTATCTGTATAAACATGGAGATATCTACACCGCTATCTGTATGAACATGGAAATATCTGCACCGCTATCTGTATGAACATGGAAATATCTACACCGCTATCTGTTTGAACATGGAAATATCTACACGGCTATCTGCATGAAAATGGAAATATCTACACTGCTATCTGCATATACATGGAAATATCTACACAGCTATCTCTTTACACATGGAAATAACTACACCGCTATCTGTATGAACATGGAAATATCTACACCGCCATCTGTATGAACATGGAAATATCTGCACCGCCATCTGTATGAACATATAAATATCTGCACCGCCATCTGTATTAAGATGGAGATATCTACACCGCTATCTGTATAAACATGGAAATATCTACACCGCTATCTGTTTGAACATGGAAATATCTACACGGCTATCTGCATGAAAATGGAAATATCTACACTGCTATCTGCATATACATGGAAATATCTACACAGCTATCTGTTTACACATGGAAATAACTACACCGCTACCTGTATGAACATGGAAATATCTACACCGCCATCTGTATTCAGATGGAGATATCTACACCGCTATCTGTATAAACATGGAAATATCTACACCGCTATCTGTATAAACATGGAAATATCTACACCGCTATCTGTATAAACATGGAAATATCTACACCGCTAGTTGTATAAACATGGAAATATCAGCACCGCTATCTGTATGAACATGGAAATATCTACACCGCTATCTGTATGAACATGGAAATATCTACACCGCCATCTGTATGAACATGGAAATATCTGCACCGCCATCTGTATGAACATATAAATATATACACCGCCATCTGTATTAAGATGGAGATATCTACACCGCTATCTGAATAAACATGGAAATATATACACCGCTATCTGTATAAACATGGAAATATCAGCACCGCTATCTGTATGAACATGGAAATATCAGCCCCTCTATCTGTATGAACATGGAGATATCTACACCGCCATCTGTATGAACACGGATATATCTACACAGCCATCTGGATGAACATGGAAATATCTACACCGCTATCTGTATGAACATGGAAATATCTACACCGCTATCTGTATGAACATGGATATATCTACACAGCCATCTGGATGAACATGGAAATATCTACACCGCTATCTGTATGAACATGGAAATATCTACACCGCTATCTGTATGAACTTGGATATATCTACACAGCCATCTGGATGAACATGGAAATATCTACACCGCTATCTGTGTAAACATGCATACTTCTTCACCGCTATCTGTATAAACATGGAAATATATACACTGCTATCTGTATGAACATGGTAATATCTGCAACGCTATCTGTATGAACATGGAAATATCTACAGCGCTATCTGTTTGAACATGGAAATATCTACACCGCTATCTGCATGAAAATGGAAATATCTACACTGCTATCTGAATATACATGGAAATATCTACACAGCTATCTCTTTAAACATGGAAATAACTACACCGCTATCTGTATGAACATGGAAATATCTACACCGCCATCTGTATGAACATGGAAATATCTGCACCGCCATCTGTATGAACATATAAATATCTACATCGCCATCTGTATTAAGATGGAGATATCTACACCGCTATCTGTATAAACATGGAAATATCTACACCGCTATCTGTATAAACATGGAAATATCTACACCGCTATCTGTATAAACATGGAAATATCTACACCGCTACCTGTATAAACATGGAAATATCAGCACCGCTATCTGTATGAACATGGAAATATCTACACCGCTATCTGTATGAACATGGAAATATCTACACCGCTATCTGTATGAACATGGAAATATCTACACCGCTATCTGTATGAACATGGAAATATCTACAAAGCTATCTGAATGAACATGGAAATATCTACACCGCTATCTGTTTGAACATGTAAATATCTACACCGCTATCTGCATGAAAATGGAAATATCTACAAAGCTATCTGCATATGCATGGAAATATCTACACAGCTATCTCTTTACACATGGAAATAACTACACCGCTATATCTATAAACATGGAAATATCTACACCACCATCTGTATGAACATGGAAATATCTGCACCGCCATCTGTTTGAACATATAAATATCTACACCGCCATTTGTATTAAGAAGGAAATATCTAAACCGCTATCTGTATAAAGATGGAAATATCAGCACCGCTCTCTGTATGAAAATGGAAATATCTAAACCGCTATCTGTATGAACATGGAAATATCTACACTGCTATCTGTATGAACATGGAAATAGCTACCCCGTTATGTGTATGAAAATGGAAATAGCTACACCGCTATCTGTATGAACATGGAAATATCTACACCGATATCTGTATGAACATGGATATATCCACACAGCCATCTGGATGAACATGGAAATAGCTACACCGCTATCTGTATGAACATGGAAATATCTACACCGCTATCTGTATGAACAAGGAAATATCTTCACCGCCATCTGTACAACATGGATATATCTACAGATCCATCTGGATGAACATGGAAATATCTACACCTCCATCTGTATGAACATATAAATATCTACACCGCCATCTGTATTAAGATGGAGATATCTACACCGCTATCTGTATAAACCTGAAAATATCTACACCGCTATCTATATAAACATGGAAATATCTACACCGATATCTGGATAAACATGGAAATTTCTACACCGCTACCTGTATAAACATGGAAATATCAGCACCGCTATCTGTAGGAACATGGAGATATCTACACCGCCATCTGTATGAACATGGATATATCTACACAGCCATCTGGAGGAACATGGAAATATCTACAACGCTATCTGTACGAACATGGAAATATCTACACCGCTATCTGTATGAACATGGAAATAGCTACACCACTATCTGTATGAACGTGGAAATATCTACACCACTATCTGAATGAACATGGAAATATCTACACCGCTATCTGTATGAACATGGATATATCTACATAGCCATCTGGATGAACATGGAAATATCTACACCGCTATCTGTATGAACATGGAAATATCTACACCGCTATCTGTGTAAACATAAATACATCTTCACTGCTATCTGTATAAACATGGAGATATCTACACCGCTATCTGTATGAACATGGAAATATCTGCACCGCTATCTGTATGAACATGGAAATATCTACACCGCTATCTGTTTGAACATGGAAATATCTACACGGCTATCTGCATGAAAATGGAAATATCTACACTGCTATCTGCATATACATGGAAATATCTACACAGCTATCTCTTTACACATGGAAATAACTACACCGCTATCTGTATGAACATGGAAATATCTACACCGCCATCTGTATGAACATGGAAATATCTGCACCGCCATCTGTATGAACATATAAATATCTGCACCGCCATCTGTATTAAGATGGAGATATCTACACCGCTATCTGTATAAACATGGAAATATCTACACCGCTATCTGTTTGAACATGGAAATATCTACACGGCTATCTGCATGAAAATGGAAATATCTACACTGCTATCTGCATATACATGGAAATATCTACACAGCTATCTGTTTACACATGGAAATAACTACACCGCTACCTGTATGAACATGGAAATATCTACACCGCCATCTGTATGAACATGGAAATATCTGCACCGCCATCTGTATGAACATATAAATATCTACACCGCCATCTGTATTCAGATGGAGATATCTACACCGCTATCTGTATAAACATGGAAATATCTACACCGCTATCTGTATAAACATGGAAATATCTACACCGCTATCTGTATAAACATGGAAATATCTACACCGCTAGTTGTATAAACATGGAAATATCAGCACCGCTATCTGTATGAACATGGAAATATCTACACCGCTATCTGTATGAACATGGAAATATCTACACCGCCATCTGTATGAACATGGAAATATCTGCACCGCCATCTGTATGAACATATAAATATCTACACCGCCATCTGTATTAAGATGGAGATATCTACACCGCTATCTGAATAAACATGGAAATATCTACACCGCTATCTGTATAAACATGGAAATATCAGCACCGCTATCTGTATGAACATGGAAATATCAGCCCCTCTATCTGTATGAACATGGAGATATCTACACCGCCATCTGTATGAACACGGATATATCTACACAGCCATCTGGATGAACATGGAAATATCTACACCGCTATCTGTATGAACATGGAAATATCTACACCGCTATCTGTATGAACATGGATATATCTACACAGCCATCTGGATGAACATGGAAATATCTACACCGCTATCTGTATGAACATGGAAATATCTACACCGCTATCTGTATGAACTTGGATATATCTACACAGCCATCTGGATGAACATGGAAATATCTACACCGCTATCTGTGTAAACATGCATACTTCTTCACCGCTATCTGTATAAACATGGAAATATATACACTGCTATCTGTATGAACATGGTAATATCTGCAACGCTATCTGTATGAACATGGAAATATCTACAGCGCTATCTGTTTGAACATGGAAATATCTACACCGCTATCTGCATGAAAATGGAAATATCTACACTGCTATCTGCATATACATGGAAATATCTACACAGCTATCTCTTTACACATGGAAATAACTACACCGCTATCTGTATGAACATGGAAATATCTACACCGCCATCTGTATGAACATGGAAATATCTGCACCGCCATCTGTATGAACATATAAATATCTACATCGCCATCTGTATTAAGATGGAGATATCTACACCGCTATCTGTATAAACATGGAAATATCTACACCGCTATCTGTATAAACATGGAAATATCTACACCGCTATCTGTATAAACATGGAAATATCTACACCGCTACCTGTATAAACATGGAAATATCAGCACCGCTATCTGTATGAACATGGAAATATCTACACCGCTATCTGTATGAACATGGAAATATCTACACCGCTATCTGTATGAACATGGAAATATCTACACCGCTATCTGTATGAACATGGAAATATCTACAAAGCTATCTGAATGAACATGGAAATATCTACACCGCTATCTGTTTGAACATGTAAATATCTACACCGCTATCTGCATGAAAATGGAAATATCTACAAAGCTATCTGCATATGCATGGAAATATCTACACAGCTATCTCTTTACACATGGAAATAACTACACCGCTATATCTATAAACATGGAAATATCTACACCACCATCTGTATGAACATGGAAATATCTGCACCGCCATCTGTTTGAACATATAAATATCTACACCGCCATTTGTATTAAGAAGGAAATATCTAAACCGCTATCTGTATAAAGATGGAAATATCAGCACCGCTCTCTGTATGAAAATGGAAATATCTAAACCGCTATCTGTATGAACATGGAAATATCTACACTGCTATCTGTATGAACATGGAAATAGCTACCCCGTTATGTGTATGAAAATGGAAATAGCTACACCGCTATCTGTATGAACATGGAAATATCTACACCGATATCTGTATGAACATGGATATATCTACACAGCCATCTGGATGAACATGGAAATAGCTACACCGCTATCTGTATGAACATGGAAATATCTACACCGCTATCTGTATGAACAAGGAAATATCTTCACCGCCATCTGTACAACATGGATATATCTACAGATCCATCTGGATGAACATGGAAATATCTACACCTCCATCTGTATGAACATATAAATATCTACACCGCCATCTGTATTAAGATGGAGATATCTACACCGCTATCTGTATAAACCTGAAAATATCTACACCGCTATCTATATAAACATGGAAATATCTACACCGATATCTGGATAAACATGGAAATTTCTACACCGCTACCTGTATAAACATGGAAATATCAGCACCGCTATCTGTAGGAACATGGAGATATCTACACCGCCATCTGTATGAACATGGATATATCTACACAGCCATCTGGAGGAAAATGGAAATATCTACAACGCTATCTGTACGAACATGGAAATATCTACACCGCTATCTGTATGAACATGGAAATAGCTACACCACTATCTGTATGAACATGGAAATATCTACACCACTATCTGAATGAACATGGAAATATCAGCACCGCTATCTGTATGAACATGGAAATATCTACACCGCTATCTGTATGAACTTGGATATATCTACACAGCCATCTGGATGAACATGGAAATATCTACACCGCTATCTGTGTAAACATGCATACTTCTTCACCGCTATCTGTATAAACATGGAAATATATACACTGCTATCTGTATGTACATGGAAATATCTGCACCGCTATCTGTATGAACATGGAAATATCTACAGCGCTATCTGTTTGAACATGGAAATATCTACACCGCTATCTGCATGAAAATGGAAATATCTATACTGCTATCTGCATATACATGGAAATATCTACACAGCTATCTCTTTACACATGGAAATAACTACACCGCTATCTGTATGAACATGGAAATATCTACACCGCCATCTGTATGAACATGGAAATATCTGCACCACCATCTGTATGAACATATAAATATCTACACCGCCATCTGTATTAAGATGGAGATATCTACACCGCTATCTGTATAAGCATGGAAATATCTACACCGCTATCTGTATAAACATGGAAATATCTACACCGCTATCTGTATAAACATGGAAATATCTACACCGCTACCTGTATAAACTTGGAAATATCAGCACCGCTATCTGTATGAACATGGAAATATCTACACTGCTATCTGTATGAACATGGAAATATCTACACCGCTATCTGTATGAACATGGAAATATCTACACCGCTATCTGTATGAACTTGGAAATATCTACAAAGCTATCTGAATGAACATGGAAATATCTACACCGCTATCTGTTTGAACATGTAAATATCTACACCGCTATCTGCATGAAAATGGAAATATCTACAAAGCTATCTGCATATACATGGAAATATCTACACAGCTATCTCTTTACACATGGAAATAACTACACCGCTCTATCTATAAACATGGAAATATCTACACCACCATCTGTATGAACATGGAAATATCTGCACCGCCATCTGTTTGAACATATAAATATCTACACCGCCATCTGTATTAAGAAGGAAATATCTAAACCGCTATATGTATAAAGATGGAAATATCAGCACCGCTATCTGTATGAACATGGAAATATCAGCCCATCTATCTGTATGAACATGGAGATATCTACACCGCCATCTGTATGAACACGGATATATCTACACAGCCATCTGGATGAACATGGAAATATCTACACCGCTATCTGTATGAACATGGAAATAGCTACATCGCTATCTGTATGAACATGGAAATATCTACACCGCTATCTGTATGAACTTTGATGTATCTACACAGCCATCTGTAGGAACATGGAAATATCTACACCGCTATCTGTGTAAACATGCATACTTCTTCACCGCTATCTGTATAAACATGGAAATATATACACTGCTTTCTGTATGAACATGGAAATATCTGCACCGCTATCTGTATGAACATGGAAATATCTACACCGCTATCTGTTTGAACATGGAAATATCTACACCGCTATCTGCATGAAAATGGAAATACCTACACTGCTATCTGCATATACATGGAAATATCTACACAGCTATCTCTTTACACATGGAAATAACTACACCGCTATCTGTATGAACATGGAAATATCTACACCGCCATCTGTATGAACATGGAAATATCTGCAGCGCCATCTGTATGAACATGGAAATATCTACACCGCTATCTGTATAAACATGGAAATATCTACACCGCTATCTGTATAAACATGGAAATATCTACACCGTTACCTGTATAAACATGGAAATATCAGCACCGCTATCTGTATGAACATGGAAATATCTACACCGCTATCTGTATGAACATGGAAATATCTACACCGCTATCTGTATGAACATGGAAATATCTACACCGCTATCTGTATGAACATGGAAATATCTACAAAGCTATCTGAATGAACATGGAAATATCTACACCGCTATCTGTTTGAACATGTAAATATCTACACCGCTATCTGCATGAAAATGGAAATATCTACAAAGCTATCTGCATATACATGGAAATATCTACACAGCTATCTCTTTACACATGGAAATAACTACACCGCTATATCTATAAACATGGAAATATCTACACCACCATCTGTATGAACATGGAAATATCTGCACCGCCATCTGTTTGAACATATAAATATCTACACCACCATCTGTATTAAGAAGGAAATATCTAAACCGCTATCTGTGTAAAGATGGAAATATCAGCACCGCTATCTGTATGAAAATGGAAATATCTAAACCGCTATCTGTATGAACATGGAAATATCTACACCGCTATCTGTATGAACATGGAAATATCTACACCGCTATCTGTATGAACATGGAAATATCTTCACCGCCATCTGTACGAACATGGATATATCTACAGAGCCATCTGGATGAACATGGAAATATCTACAACCCCATCTGTATAAACATGGAAATATCTACACCGCTACCTGTATAAACACGGAAATATCTGCACCGCTATCTGTATGAACATGGAAATGTCTACACCGCTATCTGAATGAACATGGAAATATCTACACCGCTATCTGATTGAACATGTAAATATCTACACCGCTATCTGCATGAAAATGGAAATATCTACAAAGCTATCTGCATATACATGGAAATATCTACACAGCTATCTCTTTACACATGGAAATAACTACACCGCTATCTCTATAAACATGGAAATATCTACACTGCCATCTGTATGAACATGGAAATATCTGCACCGCCATCTGTATGAACATATAAATATCTACACCGCCATCTGTATTAAGAAGGAAATATCTAAACCACTATCTGTATAAACATGGAAATATCTACACCGCTGCCTGTATAAATATGGAAATATCTGCACCGCTCTCTGTATGAAAATGGAGATATCTACACCGCTATCTGTATGAACATGGAAATATCTACACTGATATCTGTATGAACATGGAAATAGCTTCACCGTTATCTGTATGAACATGGAAATAGCTACACCGCTATCTGTATGAACATGGAAATATCTACACCGCTATCTGTATGAACATGGATATATCTACACAGCCATCTGGATGAACATGCAAATATCTACACCGCTATCTGTAAGAACATGGAAATATCTACACCGCTATCTGTATGAACTTGGATATATCTACACAGCCATCTGGATGAACATAGACATATCTACACCGCTATCTGTGTAAACATGCATACTTCTTCACCGCTATCTGTGTAAACATGCATACATCTTCACCGCTATCTGTATAAACATGGAAATATCTACACCGCTATCTGTATGAACATGGAAATATCTACACCGCTATCTGTTTGAAGATGGAAATATATACATCGCTATCTGCATGAAAATGGAAATATCTACACAGCTATCTGCATATAGATGGAAATATCTACACAGCAATCTCTTTACACATGGAAATAACTACACCGCTATCTGTATGAACATGGACATATCTACACCGCCATCTGTATGAACATGGAAATATCTGCACCGCCATCAGTATGAGCATATAAATATCTACACCACCATCTGTATTAAGATGGAGATATCTACACCGCTATCTGAATAAACATGGAAATATCTACACCGCTATCTGTATAAACATGGAAATATCTACACCAATATCTGTATAAACATGGAAATATCTACACCGCTACCTGTAAACATGGAAATATCAGCACCGCTATCTGTATGAACATGGAAATATCTACACCGCTATCTGTATGAAAATGGAAATATCTACACCGCCATCTGTATGAACATGGAAATATCTGCACCGCCATCTGTATGAACATATAAATATCTACACCGCCATCTGTATTAAGATGGAGATAGCTACACCGCTATCTGAATAAACATGGAAATATCTACACCGCTATCTGTATAAACATGGAAATATCAGCACCGCTATCTGTATGAACATGGAAATATCAGCCCCTCTATCTGTATGAACATGGAGATATCTACACCGCCATGTGTATGAACACGGATATATCTACACAGCCATCTGGATGAACATGGAAATATCTACACCGCTATCTGTATGAACATGGAAATAGCTACACCGCTATCTGTATGAACATGGAAATATCTACACCGCTATCTGTATGAACATGGAAATATCTACACCGCTATCTGTATGAACATGGAAATATCTTCACCGCCATCTGTACGAACATGGATATATCTACAGAGCCATCTGGATGAACATGGAAATATCTACAACCCCATCTGTATAAACATGGAAATATCTACACCGCTACCTGTATAAACACGGAAATATCTGCACCGCTATCTGTATGAACATGGAAATGTCTACACCGCTATCTGAATGAACATGGAAATATCTACACCGCTATCTGATTGAACATGTAAATATCTACACCGCTATCTGTATGAAAATGGAAATATCTACAAAGCTATCTGCATATACATGGAAATATCTACACAGCTATCTCTTTACACATGGAAATAACTACACCGCTATCTCTATAAACATGGAAATATCAACACTGCCATCTGTATGAACATGGAAATATCTGCACCGCCATCTGTATGAACATATAAATATCTACACCGCCATCTGTATTAAGAAGGAAATATCTAAACCGCTATCTGTATAAACATGGAAATATCTACACCGCTGCCTGTATAAACATGGAAATATCTGCACCGCTCTCTGTATGAAAATGGAGATATCTACACCGCTATCTGTATGAACATGGAAATATCTACACTGCTATCTGTATGAACATGGAAATATCCACACCGTTATCTGTATGAACATGGAAATATCTACACCGCTATCTGTATGAACTTGGATATATCTACACAGCCATCTGGATGAACATGGAAATATCTACACCGCTATCTGTGTAAACATGCATACTTTTTCACCGCTATCTGTATAAACATGGAAATATATACACTGCTATCTGTATGAACATGGAAATATCTGCACCGCTATCTGTATGAACATAAAAATATCTACACCGCTATCTGTTTGAACATGGAAATATCTACACCGCTATCTGCATGAAAATGGAAATATCTACACTGCTATCTGCATATACATGGAAATATCTACACAGCTATCTCTTTACACATGGAAATAACTACACCGCTATCTGTATGAACATGGAAATATCTACACCGACATCTGTATGCACATGGAAATATCTGCACCGCCATCTGTATGAACATATAAATATCTACACCGCCATCTGTATTAAGATGGAGATATCTACACCGCTATCTGTATAAACATGGAAATATCTACACCGCTATCTGTATAAACATGGAAATATCTACACCGCTACCTGTATAAACATGGAAATATCTACACCGCTACCTGTATAAACATGGAAATATCAGCACCGCTATCTGTATGAACATGGAAATATCAGCCTCTCTATCTGTATGAACATGGAGATATCTACACCGCCATCTGTATGAACACGGATATATCTACACAGCCATCTGGATGAACATGGAAATATCTACACCGCTATCTGTATGAACATGGAAATATCTACACCGCTATCTGTATGAACATGGATATATCTACACAGCCATCTGGATGAACATGGAAATATCTACACCGCTATCTGTATGAACATGGAAATATCTACACCGCTATCTGTATGAACTTGGATATATCTACACAGCCATCTGGATGAACATGGAAATATCTACACCGCTATCTGTGTAAACATGCATACTTCTTCACCGCTATCTGTATAAACATGGAAATATATACACTGCTATCTGTATGAACATGGAAATATCTGCACCGCTATCTGTATGAACATGGAAATATCTACAGCGCTATCTGTTTGAACATGGAAATAGGTACACCGCTATCTGCATGAAAATGGAAATATCAACACTGCTATCTGCATATACATGGAAATATCTACACAGCTATCTCTTTACACATGGAAATAACTACACCGCTATCTGTATGAACATGGAAATATCTACACCGCCATCTGTATGAACTTGGAAATATCTGCACCGCCATCTGTATGAACATATAAATATCTACACCGCCATCTGTATTAAGATGGAGATATCCACACCGCTATCTGTATAAGCATGGAAATATCTACACCGCTATCTGTATAAACATGGAAATATCTACACCGCTATCTGTATAAACATGGAAATATCTACACTGCTACCTGTATAAACTTGGAAATATCAGCACCGCTATCTGTATGAACATGGAAATATCTACACCGCTATCTGTATGAACATGGAAATATCTACACCGCTATCTGTATGAACATGGAAATATCTACACCGCTATCTGTATGAACATGGAAATATCTACAAAGCTATCTGAATGAACATGGAAATATCTACACCGCTATCTGTTTGAACATGTAAATATCTACACCGCTATCTGCATGAAAATGGAAATATCTACAAAGCTATCTGCATATACATGGAAATATCTACACAGCTATCTCTTTACACATGGAAATAACTACACCGCTATATCTATAATCATGGAAATATCTACACCACCATCTGTATGAACATGGAAATATCTGCACCGCCATCTGTTTGAACATATAAATATCTACACCGCCATCTGTATTAAGAAGGAAATATCTAAACCGCTATCTGTATAAAGATGGAAATATCAGCACCGCTCTCTGTATGAAAATGGAAATATCTAAACCGCTATCTGTATGAACATGGAAATATCTACAACCCCATCTGTATAAACATGGAAATATCTACACCGCTACCTGTATAAACACGGAAATATCTGCACCGCTATCTGTATGAACATGGAAATGTCTACACCGCTATCTGAATGAACATGGAAATATCTACACCGCTATCTGATTGAACATGTAAATATCTACACCGCTATCTGCATGAAAATGGAAATATCTACAAAGCTATCTGCATATACATGGAAATATCTACACAGCTATCTCTTTACACATGGAAATAACTACACCGCTATCTCTATAAACATGGAAATATCTACACTGCCATCTGTATGAACATGGAAATATCTGCACCGCCATCTGTATGAACATATAAATATCTACACCGCCATCTGTATTAAGAAGGAAATATCTAAACCACTATCTGTATAAACATGGAAATATCTACACCGCTGCCTGTATAAATATGGAAATATCTGCACCGCTCTCTGTATGAAAATGGAGATATCTACACCGCTATCTGTATGAACATGGAAATATCTACACTGCTATCTGTATGAACATGGAAATAGCTTCACCGTTATCTGTATGAACATGGAAATAGCTACACCGCTATCTGTATGAACATGGAAATATCTACACCGCTATCTGTATGAACATGGATATATCTACACAGCCATCTGGATGAACATGCAAATATCTACACCGCTATCTGTAAGAACATGGAAATATCTACACCGCTATCTGTATGAACTTGGATATATCTACACAGCCATCTGGATGAACATAGACATATCTACACCGCTATCTGTGTAAACATGCATACTTCTTCACCGCTATCTGTGTAAACATGCATACATCTTCACCGCTATCTGTATAAACATGGAAATATCTACACCGCTATCTGTATGAACATGGAAATATCTACACCGCTATCTGTTTGAAGATGGAAATATATACATCGCTATCTGCATGAAAATGGAAATATCTACACAGCTATCTGCATATAGATGGAAATATCTACACAGCAATCTCTTTACACATGGAAATAACTACACCGCTATCTGTATGAACATGGACATATCTACACCGCCATCTGTATGAACATGGAAATATCTGCACCGCCATCAGTATGAGCATATAAATATCTACACCACCATCTGTATTAAGATGGAGATATCTACACCGCTATCTGAATAAACATGGAAATATCTACACCGCTATCTGTATAAACATGGAAATATCTACACCAATATCTGTATAAACATGGAAATATCTACACCGCTACCTGTAAACATGGAAATATCAGCACCGCTATCTGTATGAACATGGAAATATCTACACCGCTATCTGTATGAAAATGGAAATATCTACACCGCCATCTGTATGAACATGGAAATATCTGCACCGCCATCTGTATGAACATATAAATATCTACACCGCCATCTGTATTAAGATGGAGATAGCTACACCGCTATCTGAATAAACATGGAAATATCTACACCGCTAGCTGTATAAACATGGAAATATCAGCACCGCTATCTGTATGAACATGGAAATATCAGCCCCTCTATCTGTATGAACATGGAGATATCTACACCGCCATGTGTATGAACACGGATATATCTACACAGCCATCTGGATGAACATGGAAATATCTACACCGCTATCTGTATGAACATGGAAATAGCTACACCGCTATCTGTATGAACATGGAAATATCTACACCGCTATCTGTATGAACATGGAAATATCTACACCGCTATCTGTATGAACATGGAAATATCTTCACCGCCATCTGTACGAACATGGATATATCTACAGAGCCATCTGGATGAACATGGAAATATCTACAACCCCATCTGTATAAACATGGAAATATCTACACCGCTACCTGTATAAACACGGAAATATCTGCACCGCTATCTGTATGAACATGGAAATGTCTACACCGCTATCTGAATGAACATGGAAATATCTACACCGCTATCTGATTGAACATGTAAATATCTACACCGCTATCTGTATGAAAATGGAAATATCTACAAAGCTATCTGCATATACATGGAAATATCTACACAGCTATCTCTTTACACATGGAAATAACTACACCGCTATCTCTATAAACATGGAAATATCTACACTGCCATCTGTATGAACATGGAAATAACTGCACCGCCATCTGTATGAACATATAAATATCTACACCGCCATCTGTATTAAGAAGGAAATATCTAAACCGCTATCTGTATAAACATGGAAATATCTACACCGCTGCCTGTATAAACATGGAAATATCTGCACCGCTCTCTGTATGAAAATGGAGATATCTACACCGCTATCTGTATGAACATGGAAATATCTACACTGCTATCTGTATGAACATGGAAATATCCACACCGTTATCTGTATGAACATGGAAATATCTACACCGCTATCTGTATGAACTTGGATATATCTACACAGCCATCTGGATGAACATGGAAATATCTACACCGCTATCTGTGTAAACATGCATACTTTTTCACCGCTATCTGTATAAACATGGAAATATATACACTGCTATCTGTATGAACATGGAAATATCTGCACCGCTATCTGTATGAACATAAAAATATCTACACCGCTATCTGTTTGAACATGGAAATATCTACACCGCTATCTGCATGAAAATGGAAATATCTACACTGCTATCTGCATATACATGGAAATATCTACACAGCTATCTCTTTACACATGGAAATAACTACACCGCTATCTGTATGAACATGGAAATATCTACACCGACATCTGTATGCACATGGAAATATCTGCACCGCCATCTGTATGAACATATAAATATCTACACCGCCATCTGTATTAAGATGGAGATATCTACACCGCTATCTGTATAAACATGGAAATATCTACACCGCTATCTGTATAAACATGGAAATATCTACACCGCTACCTGTATAAACATGGAAATATCTACACCGCTACCTGTATAAACATGGAAATATCAGCACCGCTATCTGTATGAACATGGAAATATCAGCCTCTCTATCTGTATGAACATGGAGATATCTACACCGCCATCTGTATGAACACGGATATATCTACACAGCCATCTGGATGAACATGGAAATATCTACACCGCTATCTGTATGAACATGGAAATATCTACACCGCTATCTGTATGAACTTGGATATATCTACACAGCCATCTGGATGAACATGGAAATATCTACACCGCTATCTGTGTAAACATGCATACTTCTTCACCGCTATCTGTATAAACATGGAAATATATACACTGCTATCTGTATGAACATGGAAACATCTGCACCGCTATCTGTATGAACATGGAAATATCTACAGCGCTATCTGTTTGAACATGGAAATATGTACACCGCTATCTGCATGAAAATGGAAATATCAACACTGCTATCTGCATATACATGGAAATATCTACACAGCTATCTCTTTACACATGGAAATAACTACACCGCTATCTGTATGAACATGGAAATATCTACACCGCCATCTGTATGAACTTGGAAATATCTGCACCGCCATCTGTATGAACATATAAATATCTACACCGCCATCTGTATTAAGATGGAGATATCCACACCGCTATCTGTATAAGCATGGAAATATCTACACCGCTATCTGTATAAACATGGAAATATCTACACCGCTATCTGTATAAACATGGAAATATCTACACCGCTACCTGTATAAACTTGGAAATATCAGCACCGCTATCTGTATGAACATGGAAATATCTACACCGCTATCTGTATGAACATGGAAATATCTACACCGCTATCTGTATGAACATGGAAATATCTACACCGCTATCTGTATGAACATGGAAATATCTACAAAGCTATCTGAATGAACATGGAAATATCTACACCGCTATCTGTTTGAACATGTAAATATCTACACCGCTATCTGCATGAAAATGGAAATATCTACAAAGCTATCTGCATATACATGGAAATATCTACACAGCTATCTCTTTACACATGGAAATAACTACACCGCTATATCTATAATCATGGAAATATCTACACCACCATCTGTATGAACATGGAAATATCTGCACCGCCATCTGTTTGAACATATAAATATCTACACCGCCATCTGTATTAAGAAGGAAATATCTAAACCGCTATCTGTATAAAGATGGAAATATCAGCACCGCTCTCTGTATGAAAATGGAAATATCTAAACCGCTATCTGTATGAACATGGAAATATCTACACTGCTATCTGTAGGAACATGGAAATAGCTACCCCGTTATGTGTATGAAAATGGAAATAGCTACACCGCTATCTGTATGAACATGGAAATATCTATACCGATATCTGTATGAACATGGATATATCTACACAGTCATCTGGATGAACATGGAAATAGCTACACCGCTATCTGTATGAACATGGAAATATCTACACTGCTATCTGTATGAACAAGGAAATATCTTCACCGCCATCTGTACGAACATGGATATATCTAGAGAGCCATCTGGATGAACATGGAAATATCTACACCGCCATCTGTATGAACATATAAATATCTACACCGCCATCTGTATTAAGATGGAGATATCTACACCGCTATCTGTATAAACCTGAAAATACCTACACCGCTATCTATATAAACATGGAAATATCTACACCGCTATCTGGATAAACATGGAAATTTCTACACCGCTACCTGTATAAACATGGAAATATCAGCACCGCTATCTGTAGGAACATGGAGATATCTACACCGCCATCTGTATGAACATGGATATATCTACACAGCCATCTGGAGGAACATGGAAATATCTACAACGCTATCTGTACAAACATGGAAATATCTACACCGCTATCTGTATGAACATGGAAATAGCTACACCACTATCTGTATGAACATGGAAATATCTACACCACTATCTGAATGAACATGGAAATATCTACACCGCTATCTGTATGAACATGGATATATCTACATAGCCATCTGGATGAACATGGAAATATCTACACCGCTATCTGTATGAACATGGAAATACCTACACCGCTATCTGTGTAAACATACATACATCTTCACCGCTATCTGTATAAACATGGAAATATCTACACCGCTATCTGTATGAACATGGAAATATCTGCACCGCTATCTGTATGAACATGGAAATATCTACACCGCTATCTGTTTGAACATGGAAATATCTACACGGCTATCTGCATGAAAATGGAAATATCTACACTGCTATCTGCATATACATGGAAATATCTACACAGCTATCTCTTTACACATGGAAATAACTACACCGCTATCTGTATGAACATGGAAATATCTACACCGCCATCTGTATGAACATGGAAATATCTGCACCGCCATCTGTATGAACATATAAATATCTGCACCGCCATCTGTATTAAGATGGAGATATCTACACCGCTATCTGTATAAACATGGAAATATCTACACCGCTATCTGTTTGAACATGGAAATATCTACACGGCTATCTGCATGAAAATGGAAATATCTACACTGCTATCTGCATATACATGGAAATATCTACACAGCTATCTGTTTACACATGGAAATAACTACACCGCTATCTGTATGAACATGGAAATATCTACACCGCCATCTGTATGAACATGGAAATATCTGCACCGCCATCTGTATGAACATATAAATATCTACACCGCCATCTGTATTCAGATGGAGATATCTACACCGCTATCTGTATAAACATGGAAATATCTACACCGCTATCTGTATAAACATGGAAATATCTACACCGCTATCTGTATAAACATGGAAATATCTACACCGCTAGTTGTATAAACATGGAAATATCAGCACCGCTATCTGTATGAACATGGAAATATCTACACCGCTATCTGTATGAACATGGAAATATCTACACCGCCATCTGTATGAACATGGAAATATCTGCACCGCCATCTGTATGAACATATAAATATCTACACCGCCATCTGTATTAAGATGGAGATATCTACACCGCTATCTGAATAAACATGGAAATATCTACACCGCTATCTGTATAAACATGGAAATATCAGCACCGCTATCTGTATGAACATGGAAATATCAGCCGCTCTATCTGTATGAACATGGAGATATCTACACCGCCATCTGTATGAACACGGATATATCTACACAGCCATCTGGATGAACATGGAAATATCTACACCGCTATCTGTATGAACATGGAAATATCTACACCGCTATCTGTATGAACATGGATATATCTACACAGCCATCTGGATGAACATGGAAATATCTACACCGCTATCTGTATGAACATGGAAATATCTACACCGCTATCTGTATGAACTTGGATATATCTACACCGCCATCTGTATGAACATGGAAATTTGTGCACCGCCATCTGTATGAACATATAAATATCTACACCGCCATCTGTATTAAGATGGAGATATCTACCCTGCTATCTGTATAAACATGGAAATATCTACACCGCTATCTGTATAAACATGGAAATATCTAAACCGCTATCTGTATAAACATGGAAATATCTACACCGCTGCCTGTATAAACATGGAAATATCAGCACCGCTATCTGTATGAACATGGAAATATCAGCCCATCTATCTGTATGAACATGGAGATATCTACACCGCCATCTGTATGAACACGGATATATCTACACAGCCATCTGGATGAACATGGAAATATCTACACCGCTATCTGTATGAACATGGAAATAGCTACATCGCTATCTGTATGAACATGGAAATATCTACACCGCTATCTGTATGAACATGGAAATATCTACACCGCTATCTGTATGAACATGGAAATATCTTCACCGCCATCTGTACGAACATGGATATATCTACAGAGCCATCTGGATGAACATGGAAATATCTACAACCCCATCTGTATAAACATGGAAATATCTACACCGCTACCTGTATAAACACGGAAATATCTGCACCGCTATCTGTATGAACATGGAAATGTCTACACCGCTATCTGAATGAACATGGAAATATCTACACCGCTATCTGATTGAACATGTAAATATCTACACCGCTATCTGCATGAAAATGGAAATATCTACAAAGCTATCTGCATATACATGGAAATATCTACACAGCTATCTCTTTACACATGGAAATAACTACACCGCTATCTCTATAAACATGGAAATATCAGCACCGCCATCTGTATGAACATGGAAATATCTACACCGCCATCTGTATTAAGAAGTAAATATCTAAACCGCTATCTGTATAAACATGGAAATATCTACACCGCTGCCTGTATAAACATGGAAATATCTGCACCGCTCTCTGTATGAAAATGGAGATATCTACACCGCTATCTGTATGAACATGGAAATATCTACACTGCTATCTGTATGAACATGGAAATAGCTACACCGTTATCTGTATGAACATGGAAATAGCTACACCGCTATCTGTATGAACATGGAAATATCTACACCGCTATCTGTATGAACATGGATATATCTACACAGCCAACTGGATGAACATGGAAATATCTACACTGCTATCAGTATGAACATGGAAATATCTACACCGCTATCTGTATGAACTTGGATATATCTACACAGCCATCTGGATGAACATGGAAATATCTACACCGCTATCTGTGTAAACATGCATACTTCTTCACCGCTATCTGTATAAAAATGGAAATATATACTCTGCTATCTGTATGAACATGGAAATATCTGCACCGCTATCTGTATGTACATGGAAATATCTACACCGCTATCTGTTTGAACATGGAAATATCTACACCGCTATCTGCATGAAAATGGAAATATCTACACTGCTATCTGCATATACATGGAAATAACTAAACAGCTATCTCTTTACACATGGAAATAACTACACCGCTATCTGTATAAACATGCAAATATCTACACCGCTATCTGTATAAACATGGAAATATCTACACCGCTATCTGTATAAACATGGAAATATCTACACCGCTACCTGTATAAACATGAAAATATTAGCACCGCTATCTGTATGAACATGGAAATATCTACACCGCTATCTGTATGAACATGGAAATATCTACACTGCTATCTGTATGAACATGGAAATATCTACACCGCTATCTGTATGAACATGGATATATCTACACAGCCCTCTGGATGAACATGGAAATATCCACACCGATATCTGTATGAACATGGAAATATCTACACCGCTATCTGTATGAACTTTGATATATCTACACAGCCATCTGTATGAACATGGAAATATCTACACCGCTCTCTGTGTAAACATGCATACTTCTTCACCGCTATCTGTATAAACATGGAAATATATACACTGCTATCTGTATGAACATGGAAATATCTGCACCGCTATCTGTATGAACATGGAAATATCTACACCGCTATCTGTTTGAACATGGAAATATCTACACCGCTATCTGCATGAAAATGGAAATACCTACACTGCTATCTGCATTTACATGGAAATATCTACACAGCTATCTCTTTACACATGGAAATAACTACACCGCTATCTGTATGAACATGGAAATATCTACACCGCCATCTGTATGAACATGGAAATATCTGCAGCGCCATCTGTATGAACATGGAAATATCTACACCGCTATCTGTATAAACATGGAAATATCTACACCGCTATCTGTATAAACATGGAAATATCTACACCGTTACCTGTATAAACATGGAAATATCAGCACCGCTATCTGTATGAACATGGAAATATCTACACCGCTATCTGTATGAACATGGAAATATCTACACCGCTATCTGTATGAACATGGAAATATCTACACCGCTATCTGTATGAACATGGAAATATCTACAAAGCTATCTGAATGAACATGGAAATATCTACACCGCTATCTGTTTGAACATGTAAATATCTACACCGCTATCTGCATGAAAAGGGAAATATCTACAAAGCTATCTGCATATACATGGAAATATCTACACAGCTATCTCTTTACACATGGAAATAACTACACCGCTATATCTATAAACATGGAAATATCTACACCACCATCTGTATGAACATGGAAATATCTGCACCGCCATCTGTTTGAACATATAAATATCTACACCACCATCTGTATTAAGAAGGAAATATCTAAACCGCTATCTGTGTAAAGATGGAAATTTCAGCACCGCTATCTGTATGAAAATGGAAATATCTAAACCGCTATCTGTATGAACATGGAAATATCTACACCGCTATCTGTATGAACATGGAAATATCTACACCGCTATCTGTATGAACATGGAAATATCTTCACCGCCATCTGTACGAACATGGATATATCTACAGAGCCATCTGGATGAACATGGAAATATCTACAACCCCATCTGTATAAACATGGAAATATCTACACCGCTACCTGTATAAACACGGAAATATCTGCACCGCTATCTGTATGAACATGGAAATGTCTACACCTCTATCTGAATGAACATGGAAATATCTACACCGCTATCTGATTGAACATGTAAATATCTACACCGCTATCTGCATGAAAATGGAAATATCTACAAAGCTATCTGCATATACATGGAAATATCTACACAGCTATCTCTTTACACATGGAAATAACTACACCGCTATCTCTATAAACATGGAAATATCTACACTGCCATCTGAATGAACATGGAAATATCTGCACCGCCATCTGTATGAACATATAAATATCTACACCGCCATCTGTATTAAGAAGGAAATATCTAAACCGCTATCTGTATAAACATGGAAATATCTACACCGCTGCCTGTATAAACATGGAAATATCTGCACCGCTCTCTGTATGAAAATGGAGATATCTACACCGCTATCTGTATGAACATGGAAATATCTACACTGCTATCTGTATGAACATGGAAATAGCTTCACCGTTACCTGTATGAACATGGAAATAGCTACACCGCTATCTGTATGAACATGGAAATATCTACACCGCTATCTGTATGAACATGGATATATCTACACAGCCATCTGGATGAACATGCAAATATCTACACCGCTATCTGTAAGAACATGGAAATATCTACACCGCTATCTGTATGAACTTGGATATATCTACACAGCCATCTGGATGAACATAGACATATCTACACCGCTATCTCTGTAAACATGCATACTTCTTCAGCGCTATCTGTGTAAACATGCATACATCTTCACCGCTATCTGTATAAACATGGAAATATCTACACCGCTATCTGTATGAACATGGAAATATCTACACCGCTATCTGTTTGAAGATGGAAATATATACATCGCTATCTGCATGAAAATGGAAATATCTACACAGCTATCTGCATATAGATGGAAATATCTACACAGCAATCTCTTTACACATGGAAATAACTACACCGCTATCTGTATGAACATGGACATATCTACACCGCCATCTGTATGAACATGGAAATATCTGCACCGCCATCAGTATGAGCATATAAATATCTACACCACCATCTGTATTAAGATGGAGATATCTACACCGCTATCTGAATAAACATGGAAATATCTACACCGCTATCTGTATAAACATGGAAATATCTACACCAATATCTGTATAAACATGGAAATATCTACACCGCTACCTGTAAACATGGAAATATCAGCACCGCTATCTGTATGAACATGTAAATATCTACACCGCTATCTGTATGAAAATGGAAATATCTACACCGCCATCTGTATGAACATGGAAATATCTGCACCGCCAACTGTATGAACATATAAATACCTACACCGCCATCTGTATTAAGATGGAGATATCTACACCGCTATCTGAATAAACATGGAAATATCTACACCGCTATCTGTATAAACATGGAAATATCAGCACCGCTATCTGTATGAACATGGAAATATCAGCCCCTCTATCTGTATGAACATGGAGATATCTACACCGCCATCTGTATGAACACGGATATATCTACACAGCCATCTGGTTGAACATGGAAATATCTACACCGCTATCTGTATGAACATGGAAATAGCTACACCGCTATCTGTATGAACATGGAAATATCTACACCGCTGTCTGTATGAACATGGAAATATCTACACCGCTATCTGTATGAACATGGAAATATCTTCACCGCCATCTGTACGAACATGGATATATCTACAGAGCCATCTGGATGAACATGGAAATATCTACAACCCCATCTCTATAAACATGGAAATATCTACACCGCTACCTGTATAAACACGGAAATATCTGCACCGCTATCTGTATGAACATGGAAATGTCTACACCGCTATCTGAATGAACATGGAAATATCTACACCGCTATCTGATTGAACATGTAAATATCTACACCGCTATCTGTATGAAAATGGAAATATCTACAAAGCTATCTGCATATACATGGAAATATCTACACAGCTATCTCTTTACACATGGAAATAACTACACCGCTATCTCTATAAACATGGAAATATCTACACTGCCATCTGTATGAACATGGAAATATCTGCACCGCCATCTGTATGAACATATAAATATCTACACCGCCATCTGTATTAAGAAGGAAATATCTAAACCGCTATCTGTATAAACATGGAAATATCTACACCGCTGCCTGTATAAACATGGAAATATCTGCACCGCTCTCTGTATGAAAATGGAGATATCTACACCGCTATCTGTATGAACATGGAAATATCTACACTGCTCTCTGTATGAACATGGAAATATCCACACCGTTATCTGTATGAACATGGAAATATCTACACCGCTATCTGTATGAACTTGGATATATCTACACAGCCATCTGGATGAACATGGAAATATCTACACCGCTATCTGTGTAAACATGCATACTTCTTCACCGCTATCTGTATAAACATGGAAATATATACACTGCTATCTGTATGAACATGGAAATATCTGCACCGCTATCTGTATGAACATAAAAATATCTACACCGCTATCTGTTTGAACATGGAAATATCTACACCGCTATCTGCATGAAAATGGAAATATCTACACTGCTATCTGCATATACATGGAAATATCTACACAGCTATCTCTTTACACATGGAAATAACTACACCGCTATCTGTATGAACATGGAAATATCTACACCGACATCTGTATGCACATGGAAATATCTGCACCGCCATCTGTATGAACATATAAATATCTACACCGCCATCTGTATTAAGATGGAGATATCTACACCGCTATCTGTATAAACATGGAAATATCTACACCGCTATCTGTATAAACATGGAAATATCTACACCGCTACCTGTATAAACATGGAAATATCTACACCGCTACCTGTATAAACATGGAAATATCAGCACCGCTATCTGTATGAACATGGAAATATCAGCCTCTCTATCTGTATGAACATGGAGATATCTACACCGCCATCTGTATGAACACGGATATATCTACACAGCCATCTGGATGAACATGGAAATATCTACACCGCTATCTGTATGAACATGGAAATATCTACACCGCTATCTGTATGAACATGGATATATCTACACAGCCATCTGGATGAACATGGAAATATCTACACCGCTATCTGTATGAACATGGAAATATCTACACCGCTATCTGTATGAACTTGGATATATCTACACAGCCATCTGGATGAACATGGAAATATCTACACCGCTATCTGTGTAAACATGCATACTTCTTCACCGCTATCTGTATAAACATGGAAATATATACACTGCTATCTGTATGAACATGGAAATATCTGCACCGCTATCTGTATGAACATGGAAATATCTACAGCGCTATCTGTTTGAACATGGAAATATGTACACCGCTATCTGCATGAAAATGGAAATATCAACACTGCTATCTGCATATACATGGAAATATCTACACAGCTATCTCTTTACACATGGAAATAACTACACCGCTATCTGTATGAACATGGAAATATCTACACCGCCATCTGTATGAACTTGGAAATATCTGCACCGCCATCTGTATTAACATATAAATATCTACACCGCCATCTGTATTAAGATGGAGATATCCACACCGCTATCTGTATAAGCATGGAAATATCTACACCGCTATCTGTATAAACATGGAAATATCTACACCGCTATCTGCATGAAAATGGAAATACCTACACTGCTATCTGCATATACATGGAAATATCTACACAGCTATCTCTTTACACATGGAAATAACTACACCGCTATCTGTATGAACATGGAAATATCTACACCGCCATCTGTATGAACATGGAAATATCTGCAGCGCCATCTGTATAAACATGGAAATATCTACACCGCTATCTGTATAAACATGGAAATATCTACACCGCTATCTGTATAAACATGGAAATATCTACACCGTTACCTGTATAAACATGGAAATATCAGCACCGCTATCTGTATGAACATGGAAATATCTACACCGCTATCTGTAGGAACATGGAAATATCTACACCGCTATCTGTATGAACATGGAAATATCTACACTGCTATCTGTATGAACATGGAAATATCTACAAAGCTATCTGAATGAACATGGAAATATCTACACCGCTATCTGTTTGAACATGTAAATATCTACACCGCTATCTGCATGAAAATGGAAATATCTACAAAGCTATCTGCATATACATGGAAATATCTACACAGCTATCTCTTTACACATGGAAATAACTACTCCGCTATATCTATAAACATGGAAATATCTACACCACCATCTGTATGAACATGGAAATATCTGCACCGCCATCTGTTTGAACATATAAATATCTACACCACCATCTGTATTAAGAAGGAAATATCTAAACCGCTATCTGTGTAAAGATGGAAATATCAGCACCGCTATCTGTATGAAAATGGAAATATCTAAACCGCTATCTGTATAAACATGGAAATATCTACACCGCTACCTGTATAAACTTGGAAATATCAGCACCGCTATCTGTATGAACATGGAAATATCTACACCGCTATCTGTATGAACATGGAAATATCTACACCGCTATCTGTATGAACATGGAAATATCTACACCGCTATCTGTATGAACATGGAAATATCTACAAAGCTATCTGAATGAACATGGAAATATCTACACCGCTATCTGTTTGAACATGTAAATATCTACACCGCTATCTGCATGAAAATGGAAATATCTACAAAGCTATCTGCATATACATGGAAATATCTACACAGCTATCTCTTTACACATGGAAATAACTACACCGCTATATCTATAAACATGGAAATATCTACACCACCATCTGTATGAACATGGAAATATCTGCACCGCCATCTGTGTGAACATATAAATATCTACACCGCCATCTGTATTAAGAAGGAAATATCTAAACCGCTATCTGTATAAAGATGGAAATATCAGCACCGCTATCTGTATGAAAATGGAAATATCTAAACCGCTATCTGTATGAACATGGAAATATCTACACTGCTATCTGTAGGAACATGGAAATAGCTACCCCGTTATGTGTATGAAAATGGAAATAGCTACACCGCTATCTGTATGAACATGGAAATATCTACACCGATATCTGTATGAACATGGATATATCTACACAGCCATCTGGATGAACATGGAAATATCTACACCGCTATCTGTTTGAACATGTAAATATCTACACCGCTATCTGTATGAAAATGGAAATATCTACACCGCTACCTGTATAAACATGGAAATATCAGCACCGCTATCTGTATAAACATGGAAATATCTACACCGCTAACTGTATAAACATGGAAATATCTACACCGCTATCTGGATAAACATGGAAATATCTACACCGCTATCTGTATAAACATGGAAATATCAGCACCGCTATCTGGATAAACACGGAAATATCAGCACCACCATCTGTATGAACATGGAAATATCTACACCGCTATCTGTATGAACATGGAAATATCAACACCGCCCTCTGGATGAACATGGAAATATCCACACCGATATCTGTGTAAACATGCATACATCTTCACCGCTATCTGTATAAACATGGAAATATCTACACCGCTATCTGTATGAACATGGAAATATCTACACCGCTATCTGTTTGAAGATGGAAATACATACACCGCTATCTGCTTGAAAATGGAAATATCTACACAGCTATCTGCATATACATGGAAATATCTACACAGCTATCTCTTTACACATGGAAATAACTACACCGCTATCTGTATGAACATGGAAATATCTACACCGCCATCTGTATGAACATGGAAATATCTGCACCGCCATCTGTATAAACATATAAATATCTACACCGCCATCTGTATTATGATGGAGATATCTACACCGCTATCTGTATAAACTTGGAAATATCTACACCGCTATCTGTATAAACATGGAAATACCTACACCGCTATGTGTATAAACATGGAAATATCAGCACCGCTCTCTGTATGAACATGGAAATATCAGCCCCTCTATCTGTATGAACATGGAAGTATCTACACCGCTATCTCTATGAACATGGAAATATCTACACCGCTATCTGTTTGAACATGGAAATATCTATACCGCTATCTGCATGAAAATGGAAATACATACACAGCTATCTGCATATACATGGAAATATCTACACAGCTATCTCTTTACACATGGAAATAACTACACCGCTATCTGTATGAACATGGAAATATCTTCACCGCCATCTGTAGGAACATGGATATATCTACACAGCCATCTGGATGAACATGGAAATATCTACACCGCTATCTGTTTGAACATGGAAATATCTACACCGCTATCTGTGTAAACATGCATACATCTTCACCGCTATCTCTATAAACATGGAAATATCTACACTGCTATCTGTATGAACATAGAAATATCTACACCGCTATCTGTTTGAACATGGAAATATCTACACCGCTATCTGCATGAAAATGGAAATATCTACAAAGCTATCTGCATATACATGGAAACATCTACACAGCTATCTCTTTACACATGGAAATAACTACACCGCTAAATCTATAAACATGGAAATACCTACACCGCCATCTGTATGAACATGGAAATATCTGCACCACCATCTGTATGAACATATAAATATCTACACCGCCATCTGTATTAAGAAGGAAATATCTAAACCGCTATCTGTATGAACATTGAAATATCTACACCGCTATCTGTATTAACATGGAAATATCTACACCGCTATCTGTGTAAACATGCATATATCTTCACCGCTATCTGTATAAACATGGAAATATCTACAACGCTATCTGTATGAACATGGAAATATCTACACCGCTATCTGTACGAACATGGAAATATCTAAACCGATATCTGCCTGAAAATAGAAATATCTACACAGCTATCTGCATATACATGGAAATATCTACAAAGCTATCCCTTTACACATGGAAATAACTGCACCACTATCTCTATAAACACGGAAATATCTACACTGCCATCTGTATGAACATGGAAATATCTGCACCGCCATCTGTATAAACATATATATATCTACACCGCCATCTGTATTTAAATGGAGATATCTACACCGCTATCTGTATAAACTTGGAAATATCTACACCGCTATCTGTATAAACATGGAAATACCTACACCGCTATCTGTATAAACATGGAAATATCTACACCGCTATCTGTATGAACATGGAAATAGCTACACTGCTATCTGTATGAACATGGAAATATCTACACCACTATCTGTAGGAACATGGAAATATCTACACCGCTATCAGCATGAACATGGATATATCTACACAGCCATCTGGATGAACATGGAAATATCTACACCGCTATCTGGATGAACATGGAAATATCTACACTGCTATCTGTGTAAACATGCATACATCTTCACCGCAATCTGTATAAGCATGGAAATATCAACACCGCTATCTGTATGAACGTGGAAATATCTACACCGCTCTCTGTATGAACATGGAAATAGCTACACCGCTACCTGTATAAACATGGAAATATCAGCACCGCCATCTGTATGAACATGGAAATATCTACACCGCTATCTGTATGAACTTGGAAATATCTACACTGCTATCTGTATGAACATGGAAATATCTACACCGCTATCTCTATGAACATGGATATATCTACACAGCCCTCTGGATGAACATGGAAATATCCACACCGATATCTGTATGAACATGGAAATATCTACACCGCTATCTGTATGAACTTGGATATATCTACACAGCCGTCTGGATGAACATGGAAATATCTACACCGCTATCTGTGTAAACATGCATACTTCTTCACCGCTATCTGTATAAACATGGAAATATATACACCGCTATCTGTATGAACATGGAAATATCTACACTGCTATCTGTTTGAACATGGAAATCTATACACCGCTATCTGCATGAAAATGGAAATATCTACACTGCTATCGGCATATACATGGAAATATCTACACAGCTATCTCTTTACACATGGAAATAACTACACCGCTATCTGTATGAACATGGAAATATCTACACCGCCATCTGTATGAACATGGAAATATCTGCACCGCCATCTGTATGAACATATAAATATCTACACCGCCATCTGTATTAAGATGGAGATATCTACAACGCTATCTGTATAAACATGGAAATATATACACCGCTATCTGTATAAACATGGAAATATCTACACCGCTACCTGTATAAACATGGAAATATCTACACCGCTACCTGTATAAACATGGAAATATCAGCACCGCTATCTGTATGAACATGGAAATATCTACACCGCTATCTGTATGAACATGGAAATATCTACACCGCTATCTGTATGAACATGGAAATATCTACACCGCTATCTGTATGAACATGGAAATATCTACAAAGCTATCTGAATGAACATGGAAATATCTACACCGCTATCTGTTTGCACATGTAAATATCTAAACCACTATCTGCATGAAAATGGAAATATCTACAAAGCTATCTGCATATACATGGAAATATCTACACAGCTATCTCTTTGCACATGGAAATAACTACACCGCTATATCTATAAACATGGAAATATCTACACCACCATCTGTATGAACATGGAAATATCTGCACCGCCATCTGTTTGAACATATAAATATCTACACCGCCATCTGTATTAAGAAGGAAATATCTAAACCGCTATCTGTATAAAGATGGAAATATCAGCACCGCTCTCTGTATGAACATGGAAATATCTAAACCGCTATCTGTATGAACATGGAAATATCTACACTGCTATCTGTATGAACATGGAAATAGCTACCCAGTTATGTGTATGAAAATGGAAATAGCTACACCGCTATCTGTATGAACATGGAAATATCTACACTGATATCTGTATGAACATGGATATATCTACACAGCCATCTGGATGAACATGGAAATAGCTACGCCGCTATCTGTATGAACATGGAAATATCTACACCGCTATCTGTATGAACAAGGAAATATCTTCACCGCCATCTGTACGAACATGGATATATCTACAGAGCCATCTGGATGAACATGGAAATATCTACACCGCCATCTGTATGAACATATAAATATCTACACCGCCATCTGTATTAAGATGGAGATATCTACCCCGCTATCTGTATAATCCTGAAAATATCTACACCGCCATCTATATAAACATGGAAATATCTACACCGCTATCTGAATAAACATGGAAATTTCTACACCGCTACCTGTATAAACATGGAAATATCAGCACCGCTATCTGTAGGAACATGGAGATATCTACACCGCCATCTGTATGAACATGGATATATCTACACAGCCATCTGGAGGAACATGGAAATATCTACAACGCTATCTGTACGAACATGGAAATATCTACACCGCTATCTGTATGAACATGGAAATAGCTACACCACTTTCTGTATGAACATGGAAATATCTACACCACTATCTGAATGAACATGGAAATATCTACACCGCTATCTGTATGAACATGGAAATATCTACACCGCCATCTGTATGAACATGGAAATATCTGCACCGACATCTGTATGAACATATAAATATCTACACCGCCATCTGTATTAAGATGGAGATATCTACACCGCTATCTGTATAAACATGGAAATATCTACACCGCTATCTGTATAAACATGGTAATATCTACACCGCTATCTGTATAAACATGGAAATATCTACACCGCTACCTGTATAAACATGGAAATATCAGCACCGCTATCTGTATGAACATGGAAATATCTACACCGCTATCTGTATGAACATGGAAATATCTACACCGCCATCTGTATGAACATGGAAATATCTGCACCGCCATCTGTATGAACATATAAATATCTACACCGCCATCTGTATTAAGATGGAGATATCTACACCGCTATCTGAATAAACATGGAAATATCTACACCGCTATCTGTATAAACATGGAAATATCAGCACCGCTATCTGTATGAACATGGAAATATCAGCCCCTCTATCTGTATGAACATGGAGATATCTACACCGCCATCTGTATGAACACGGATATATCTACACAGCCATCTGGATGAACATGGAAATATCTACACCGCTATCTGTATGAACATGGAAATAGCTACACCGCTATCTGTATGAACATGGAAATATCTACACCGCTATCTGTATGAACATGGAAATATCTACACCGCTATCTGTATGCACATGGAAATATCTTCACCGCCATCTGTACGAACATGGATATATCTACAGAGCCATCTGGATGAACATGGAAATATCTTCAACCCCATCTGTATAAACATGGAAATATCTACACCGCTAGCTGTATAAACACGGAAATATCAGCACCGCTATCTGTATGAACATGGAAATATCTACACCGCTATCTGTATGAACATGGAAATATCTACACTGCTATCTGTATGAACATGGAAATATCTACACCGCTATCTGTATGAACATGGATATATCTACACAGCCCTCTGGATGAACATGGAAATATCCACACCGATATCTGTGTAAACATGCATACACCTTCACCGCTATCTGTATAAACATGGAAATACCTACACCGCTATCTGTATGAACATGGAAATATCTACACCGCTATCTGTTTGAAGATGGAAATACATACACCGCTATCTGCTTGAAAATGGAAATATCTACACAGCTATCTGCATATACATGGAAATATCTACACAGCTATCTCTTTACACATGGAAATAACTACACCGCTATCTGTATGAACATGGAAATATCTACACCGCTATCTTTATGAACATGGAAATATCTGCACCGCCATCTGTATGAACATATAAATATCTACACCGCCATCTGTATTAAGATGGAGATATCTGCACCACTATCTGAATAAACATGGAAGTATCTACACCGCTATCTGTACGAACTTGGAAATATCTAAACCGCTATCTGCATGAAAATAGAAATATCTACACAGCTATCTGCATATACATGGAAATATCTACAAAGCTATCTCTTTACACATGGAAATAACTACACCGCTATCTCTATAAACACGGAAATATCTACACCGCCATCTGTATGAACATGGAAATATCTGCACCGCTATCTGTATGAACATGGATATATCTACACAGCCCTCTGGATGAACATGGAAATATCCACACCGATATCTGTGTAAACATGCATACATCTTCACCGCTATCTGTATAAACATGGAAATATCTACACCGCTATCTGTATGAACATGGAAATATCTACACCGCTATCTGTTTGAAGATGGAAATACATACATCGCTATCTGCTTGAAAATGGAAATATCTACACAGCTATCTGCATATACATGGAAATATCTACACAGCTATCTCTTTACACATGGAAATAACTACACCGCTATCTGTATGAACATGGAAATATCTACACCGCCATCTGTATGAACATGGAAATATCTGCACCGCCATCTGTATAAACATATAAATATCTACACCGCCATCTGTATTATGATGGAGATATCTACACCGCTATCTGTATAAACTTGGAAATATCTACACCGCTATCTGTATAAACATGGAAATACCTACACCGCTATCTGTATAAACATGGAAATATCAGCACCGCTCTCTGTATGAACATGGAAATATCAGCCCCTCTATCTGTATGAACATGGAAGTATCTACACCGCTATCTCTATGAACATGGAAATATCTACACCGCTATCTGTTTGAACACGGAAATATCTATACCGCTATCTGCATGAAAATGGAAATACATACACAGCAATCTGCATATACATGGAAATATCTACACAGCTATCTCTTTACACATGGAAATAACTACACCGCTATCTGTATGAACATGGAAATATCTTCACCGCCATCTGTAGGAACATGGATATATCTACACAGCCATCTGGATGAACATGGAAATATCTACACCGCTATCTGTTTGAACATGGAAATATCTACACCGCTATCTGTGTAAACATGCATACATCTTCACCGCTATCTCTATAAACATGGAAATATCTACACTGCTATCTGTATGAACATAGAAATATCTACACCGCTATCTGTTTGAACATGGAAATATCTACACCGCTATCTGCATGAAAATGGAAATATCTACAAAGCTATCTGCATATACATGGAAACATCTACACAGCTATCTCTTTACACATGGAAATAACTACACCGCTAAATCTATAAACATGGAAATACCTACACCGCCATCTGTATGAACATGGAAATATCTGCACCACCATCTGTATGAACATATAAATATCTACACCGCCATCTGTATTAAGAAGGAAATATCTAAACCGCTATCTGTATGAACATTGAAATATCTACACCGCTATCTGTATGAACATGGAAATATCTACACCGCTATCTGTGTAAACATGCATATATCTTCACCGCTATCTGTATAAACATGGAGATATCTACAACGCTATCTGTATGAACATGGAAATATCTACACCGCTATCTGTACGAACATGGAAATATCTAAACCGCTATCTGCATGAAAATAGAAATATCTACACAGCTATCTGCATATACATGGAAATATCTACAAAGCTATCTCTTTACACATGGAAATAACTACACCGCTATCTCTATAAACACGGAAATATCTACACTGCCATCTGTATGAACATGGAAATATCTGCACCGCCATCTGTATAAACATATAAATATATACACCGCCATCTGTATTTAGATGGAGATATCTACACCGCTATCTGTATAAACTTGGAAATATCTACACCGCTATCTGTATAAACATGGAAATACCTACACCGCTATCTGTATAAACATGGAAATATCTACACCGCTATCTGTATGAACATGGAAATATCTACACTGCTATCTGTATGAACATGGAAATATCTACACCACTATCTGTAGGAACATGGAAATATCTACACCGCTATCAGCATGAACATGGATATATCTACACAGCCATCTGGATGAACATGGAAATATCTACACCGCTATCTGCATGAACATGGAAATATCTACACTGCTATCTGTGTAAACATGCATACATCTTCACCGCAATCTGTATAAGCATGGAAATATCAACACCGCTATCTGTATGAACGTGGAAATATCTACACCGCTCTCTGTATGAACATGGAAATAGCTACACCGCTACCTGTATAAACATGGAAATATCAGCACCGCCATCTGTATGAACATGGAAATATCTACACCGCTATCTGTATGAACTTGGAAATATCTACACTGCTATCTGTATGAACATGGAAATATCTACACCGCTATCTCTATGAACATGGATATATCTACACAGCCCTCTGGATGAACATGGAAATATCCACACCGATATCTGTATGAACATGGAAATATCTACACCGCTATCTGTATGAACTTGGATATATCTACACAGCCATCTGGATGAACATGGAAATATCTACACCGCTATCTGTGTAAATATGCATACTTCTTCACCGCTATCTGTATAAACATGGAAATATATACACCGCTATCTGTATGAACATGGAAATATCTACACTGCTATCTGTTTGAACATGGAAATCTCTACACCGCTATCTGCATGAAAATGGAAATATCTACACTGCTATCTGCATATACATGGAAATATCTACACAGCTATCTCTTTACACATGGAAATAACTACACCGATATCTGTATGAACATGGAAATATCTACACCGCCATCTGTATGAACATGGAAATATCTGCACCGCCATCTGTATGAACATATAAATATCTACACCGCCATCTGTATTAAGATGGAGATATCTACAACGCTATCTGTATAAACATGGAAATATCTACACCGCTATCTGTATAAACATGGAAATATCTACACCGCTATCTGTATAAACATGGAAATATCTACACCGCTACCTGTATAAACATGGAAATATCAGCACCGCTATCTGTATGAACATGGAAATATCTACACCGCTATCTGTATGAACATGGAAATATCTACACCGCTATCTGTATGAACATGGAAATATCTACACCGCTATCTGTATGAACATGGAAATATCTACAAAGCTATCTGAATGAACATGGAAATATCTACACCGCTATCTGTTTGAACATGTAAATATCTAAACCACTATCTGCATGAAAATGGAAATATCTACAAAGCTATCTGCATATACATGGAAATATCTACACAGCTATCTCTTTGCACATGGAAATAACTACACCGCTATATCTATAAACATGGAAATATCTACACCACCATCTGTATGAACATGGAAATATCTGCACCGCCATCTGTTTGAACATATAAATATCTACACCGCCATCTGTATTAAGAAGGAAATATCTAAACCGCTATCTGTATAAAGATGGAAATATCAGCACCGCTCTCTGTATGAACATGGAAATATCTAAACCGCTATCTGTATGAACATGGAAATATCTACACTGCTATCTGTATGAACATGGAAATAGCTACCCAGTTATGTGTATGAAAATGGAAATAGCTACACCGCTATCTGTATGAACATGGAAATATCTACACTGATATCTGTATGAACATGGATATATCTACACAGCCATCTGGATGAACATGGAAATAGCTACGCCGCTATCTGTATGAACATGGAAATATCTACACCGCTATCTGTATGAACAAGGAAATATCTTCACCGCCATCTGTACGAACATGGATATATCTACAGAGCCATCTGGATGAACATGGAAATATCTACACCGCCATCTGTATGAACATATAAATATCTACACCGCCATCTGTATTAAGATGGAGATATCTACCCCGCTATCTGTATAATCCTGAAAATATCTACACCGCCATCTATATAAACATGGAAATATCTACACCGCTATCTGAATAAACATGGAAATTTCTACACCGCTACCTGTATAAACATGGAAATATCAGCAACGCTATCTGTAGGAACATGGAGATATCTACACCGCCATCTGTATGAACATGGATATATCTACACAGCCATCTGGAGGAACATGGAAATATCTACAACGCTATCTGTACGAACATGGAAATATCTACACCGCTATCTGTATGAACATGGAAATAGCTACACCACTTTCTGTATGAACATGGAAATATCTACACCACTATCTGAATGAACATGGAAATATCTACACCGCTATCTGTATGAACATGGAAATATCTACACGGCCATCTGTATGAACATGGAAATATCTGCACCGACATCTGTATGAACATATAAATATCTACACCGCCATCTGTATTAAGATGGAGATATCTACACCGCTAACTGTATAAACATGGAAATATCTACACCGCTATCTGTATAAACATGGTAATATCTACACCGCTATCTGTATAAACATGGAAATATCTACACCGCTACCTGTATAAACATGGAAATATCAGCACCGCTATCTGTATGAACATGGAAATATCTACACCGCTATCTGTATGAACATGGAAATATCTACACCGCCATCTGTATGAACATGGAAATATCTGCACCGCCATCTGTATGAACATATAAATATCTACACCGCCATCTGTATTAAGATGGAGATATCTACACCGCTATCTGAATAAACATGGAAATATCTACACCGCTATCTGTATAAACATGGAAATATCAGCACCGCTATCTGTATGAACATGGAAATATCAGCCCCTCTATCTGTATGAACATGGAGATATCTACACCGCCATCTGTATAAACACGGATATATCTACACAGCCATCTGGATGAACATGGAAATATCTACACCGCTATCTGTATGAACACGGAAATAGCTACACGGCTATCTGTATGAACATGGAAATATCTACACCGCTATCTGTATGAACATGGAAATATCTACACCGCTATCTGTATGCACATGGAAATATCTTCACCGCCATCTGTACGAACATGGATATATCTACAGAGCCATCTGGATGAACATGGAAATATCTACAACCCCATCTGTATAAACATGGAAATATCTACACCGCTAGCTGTATAAACACGGAAATATCAGCACCGCTATCTGTATGAACATGGAAATATCTACACCGCTATCTGTATGAACATGGAAATATCTACACTGCTATCTGTATGAACATGGAAATATCTACACCGCTATCTGTATGAACATGGATATCTCTACACAGCCCTCTGGATGAACATGGAAATATCCACACCGATATCTGTGTAAACATGCATACACCTTCACCGCTATCTGTATAAACATGGAAATACCTACACCGCTATCTGTATGAACATGGAAATATCTACACCGCTATCTGTTTGAAGATGGAAATACATACACCGCTATCTGCTTGAAAATGGAAATATCTACACAGCTATCTGCATATACATGGAAATATCTACACAGCTATCTCTTTACACATGGAAATAACTACACAGCTATCTGTATGAACATGGAAATATCTACACCGCTATCTGTATGAACATGGAAATATCTGCACCGCCATCTGTATGAACATATAAATATCTACACCGCCATCTGTATTAAGATGGAGATATCTGCACCACTATCTGAATAAACATGGAAGTATCTACACCGCTATCTGTACGAACTTGGAAATATCTAAACCGCTATCTGCATGAAAATAGAAATATCTACACAGCTATCTGCATATACATGGAAATATCTACAAAGCTATCTCTTTACACATGGAAATAACTACACCGCTATCTCTATAAACACGGAAATATCTACACCGCCATCTGTATGAACATGGAAATATCTGCACCGCTATCTGTATGAACATGGATATATCTACACAGCCCTCTGGATGAACATGGAAATATCCACACCGATATCTGTGTAAACTTGCATACATCTTCACCGCTATCTGTATAAACATGGAAATATCTACACCGCTATCTGTATGAACATGGAAATATCTACACTGCTATCTGTTTGAAGATGTAAATACATACACCGCTATCTGCTTGAAAATGGAAATATCTACACAGCTATCTGCATATACATGGAAATATCTACACAGCTATCTCTTTACACATGGAAATAACTACACCGCTATCTGTATGAACATGGAAATATCTACACCGCCATCTGTATGAACATGGAAATATCTGCACCGCCATCTGTATAAACGTATAAATATCTACACCGCCATCTGTATTATGATGGAGATATCTACACCGCTATCTGTATAAACTTGGAAATATCTACACCGCTATCTGTATAAACATGGAAATACCTACACCGCTATCTGTATAAACATGGAAATATCAGCACCGCTCTCTGTATGAACATGGAAATATCAGCCCCTCTATCTGTATGAACATGGAAGTATCTACACCGCTATCTCTATGAACATGGAAATATCTACACCGCTATCTGTTTGAACATGGAAATATCTATACCGCTATCTGCATGAAAATGGAAATACATACACAGCAATCTGCATATACATGGAAATATCTACACAGCTATCTCTTTACACATGGAAATAACTACACCGCTATCTGTATGAACATGGAAATATCTTCACCGCCATCTGTAGGAACATGGATATATCTACACAGCCATCTGGATGAACATGGAAATATCTACACCGCTATCTGTTTGAACATGGAAATATCTACACCACTATCTGTGTAAACATGCATACATTTTCGCCGCTCTCTCTATAAACATGGAAATATCTACACTGCTATCTGTATGAACATAGAAATATCTACACCGCTATCTGTTTGAACATGGAAATATCTACACCGCTATCTGCATGAAAATGGAAATATCTACAAAGCTATCTGCATATACATGGAAACATCTACAAAGCTATCTCTTTACACATGGAAATAACTACACCGCTAAATCTATAAACATGGAAATACCTACACCGCCATCTGTATGAACATGGAAATATCTGCACCACCATCTGTATGAACATATAAATATCTACACCGCCATCTGTATTAAGAAGGAAATATCTAAACCGCTATCTGTATGAACATTGAAATATCTACACCGCTATCTGTATGAACATGGAAATATCTACACCGCTATCTGTGTAAACATGCATATATCTTCACCGCTATCTGTATAAACATGGAAATATCTACAACGCTATCTGTATGAACATGGAAATATCTACACCGCTATCTGTACGAACATGGAAATATCTAAACCGCTATCTGCCTGAAAATAGAAATATCTACACAGCTATCTGCATATACATGGAAATATCTACAAAGCTATCTCTTTACACATGGAAATAACTACACCGCTATCTCTATAAACACGGAAATATCTACACTGCCATCTGTATGAACATGGAAATATCTGCACCGCCATCTGTATAAACATATAAATATATACACCGCCATCTGTATTTAGATGGAGATATCTACACCGCTATCTGTATAAACTTGGAAATATCTACACCGCTATCTGTATAAACATGGAAATACCTACACCGCTATCTGTATAAACATGGAAATATCTACACCGCTATCTGTATGAACATGGAAATATCTACACTGCTATCTGTATGAACATGGAAATATCTACACCACTATCTGTAGGAACATGGAAATATCTACACCGCTATCAGCATGAACATGGATATATCTACACAGCCATCTGGATGAACATGGAAATATCTACACCGATATCTGCATGAACATGGAAATATCTACACTGCTATCTGTGTAAACATGCATACATCTTCACCGCAATCTGTATAAGCATGGAAATATCAACACCGCTATCTGTATGAACGTGGAAATATCTACACCGCTCTCTGTATGAACATGGAAATAGCTACACCGCTACCTGTATAAACATGGAAATATCAGCACCGCTATCTGTATGAACATGGAAATATCTACAGCACTATCTGTATGAACATGGAAATATCTACACTGCTATCTGTATGAACATGGAAATATCTACACCGCTATATGTATGAACATGGATATATCTACACAGCCCTCTGGATGAACATGGAAATATCCACACCGATATCTGTATGAACATGGAAATATCTACACCGCTATCTGTATGAACTTGGATATATCTACACAGCCATCTGGATGAACATGGAAATATCTACACCGCTATCTGTGTAAACATGCATACTTCTTCACCGCTATCTGTATAAACATGGAAATATCTACACCGCTATCTGTATGAACATGGAAATATCTACAATGCTATCTGTGTAAACATGCATACATCTTCACCGCTATCTGTATAAACATGGAAATATATACACTGCTATCTGTATGAACATGGAAATATCTGCACCGCTATCTGTATGAACATGGAAATATCTACACTGCTATCTGTTTGAACATGGAAATCTCTACACAGCTATCTGCATGAAAATGGAAATATCTACACTGCTATCTGCATATACATGGAAATATCTACACAGCTATCTCTTTACACATGGAAATAACTACACCGCTATCTGTATGAACATGGAAATATCTACACCGCCATCTGTATGAACATGGAAATATCTGCACCGCCATCTGTATGAACATATAAATATCTACACCGCCATCTGTATTAAGATGGAGATATCTACACCGCTATCTGTATAAACATGGAAATATCTACACCGCTATCTGTATAAACATGGAAATATCTACACCGCTATCTGTATAAACATGGAAATATCTACACCGCTACCTGTATAAACATGGAAATATCAGCACCGCTATCTGTATGAACATGGAAATATCTACACCACTATCTGTATGAACATGGAAATATCTACACCGCTATATGTATGAACATGGAAATATCTACACCACTATCTGAATGAACATGGAAATATCTACACCGCTATCTGTTTGAACATGTAAATATCTACACCGCTATCTGCATGAAAATGGAAATATCTACAAAGCTATCTGCATATACATGGAAATATCTACACAGCTATCTCTTTACACATGGAAATAACTACACCGCTATATCTATAAACATGGAAATATCTACACCACCATCTGTATGAACATGGAAATATCTGCACCGCCATCTGTTTGAACATATAAATATCTACACCGCCATCTGTATTAAGAAGGAAATATCTAAACCGCTATCTGTTTAAAGATGGAAATATCAGCACCGCCCTCTGTATGAAAATGGAAATATCTAAACCGCTATCTGTATGAACATGGAAATATCTACACTGCTATCTGTATGAACATGGAAATAGCTACCCCGTTATGTGTATGAAAATGGAAATAGCTACACCGCTATCTGTATGAACATGGAAATATCTACACCGATATCTGTATGAACATGGATATATCTACACAGCCATCTGGATGAACATGGAAATAGCTACGCCGCTATCTGTATGAACATGGAAATATCTACACCGCTATCTGTATGAACAAGGAAATATCTTCACCGCCATCTGTACGAACATGGATATATCTACAGAGCCATCTGGATGAACATGGAAATATCTACACCGCCATCTGTATGAACATATAAATATCTACACCGCCATCTGTATTAAGATGGAGATATCTACCCTGCTATCTGTATAATCCTGAAAATATCTACACCGCCATCTATATAAACATGGAAATATCTACACCGCTATCTGGATAAACATGGAAATTTCTACACCGCTACCTGTATAAACATGGAAATATCAGCACAGCTATCTGTAGGAACATGGAGATATCTACACCGCCATCTGTATGAACATGGATATATCTACACAGCCATCTGGAGGAACATGGAAATATCTACAACGCTATCTGAACGAACATGGAAATATCTACACCGCTATCTGTATGAACATGGAAATAGCTACACAACTTTCTGTATGAACATGGAAATATCTACTCCACTATCTGAATGAACATGGAAATATCTACACCGCTATCTGTATGAACATGGATATATCTACACAGCCATCTGGATGAACATGGAAATATCTACACCGCTATCTGTATGAACATGGAAATATCTTCACCGCTATCTGTGTAAACATACATACATCTTCACAGCTATCTGTGTAAACATGGAAATATCTACACCGCTATCTGTATGAACATGGAAATACCTGCACCGCTATCTGTATGAACATGGAAATATCTACACCGCTATCTGTTTGAACATGGAAATATCTACAACGCTATCTGCATGAAAATGGAAATATCTACACTGCTATCTGCATATGCATGGAAATATCTACACAGCTATCTCTTTACACATGGAAATAACTACACCGCTATCTGTATGAACATGGAAATATCTACACCGCCATCTGTATGAACATGGAAATATCTGCACCGCCATCTGTATGAACCTATAAATATCTACACCGCCATCTGTATTAAGATGGAGATATCTACACCGCTATCTGTAAACATGGAAATACCTACACCGCTATCTGTATAAACATGGAAATATCTACACCGCTATCTGTATAAACATGGAAATATCTACACCACTACCTGTATAAACATGGAAATATCAGCACCGCTATCTGTATGAACATGGAAATATCTACACCGCTATCTGTATGAACATGGAAATATCTACACCGCCATCTGTATGAACATGGAAATATCTGCACCGCCATCTGTATGAACATATAAATATCTACACTGCCATCTGTATTAAGATGGAGATATCTACACCGCTATCTGAATAAACATGAAAATATCTACACCGCTATCTGTATAAACATGGAAATATCAGCACCGCTATCTGTATGAACATGGAAATATCAGCCCCTCTATCTGTATGAACATGGAGATATCTACACCGCCATCTGTATGAACACTGATATATCTACACAGCCATCTGGATGAACATGGAAATATCTACACCGCTATCTGTATGAGCATGGAAATAGCTACACCGCTATCTGTATGAACATGGAAATATCTACACCGCTATCTGTATGAACATGGAAATATCTACACCGCTATCTGTATGAACATGGAAATATCTTCACCGCCATCTGTACGAACATGGATATATCTACAGAGCCATCTGGATGAACATGGAAATATCTACAACCCCATCTGTATAAACATGGAAATATCTACACCGCTACCTGTATAAACACGGAAATATCTTCACCGCTATCTGTATGAACCTGGAAATGTCTACACCACTATCTGAATGGACATGGAAATATCTACACCGCTATCTGATTGAACATGTAAATCTCTACACCGCTATCTGCATGAAAATGGAAATATCTACAAAGCTATCTGCATATACATGGAAATATCTAAACAGCTATCTCTTTACACATGGAAATAACTACACCGCTATCTCTATAAACATGGAAATATCTACACCGCCATCTGTATGAACATGGAAATATCTGCACCGCCATCTGTATGAACATATAAATATCTACACCGCCATCTGTATTAAGAAGGAAATATCTAAACCGCTATCTGTATAAACATGGAAATATCTACACCGCTGCCTGTATAAACATGGAAATATCTGCACCGCTCTCTGTATGAAAATGGAGATATCTACACCGCTATCTGTATGAACATGGAAATATCTACACTGCTATCTGTATGAACATGGAAATAGCTACACCGTTATCTGTATGAACATGGAAATAGCTACACCGCTATCTGTATGAACATGGAAATATCTACACCGCTATCAGTATGAACATGGATATATCTACACAGCCATCTGGATGAACATGGAAATATCTACACCGCTATCTGTATGAACATTGAAATATCTACACTGCTATCTGTATGAACTTGGATATATCTACACAGCCATCTGGATGAACATGGAAATATCTACACCGCTATCTGTGTAAACATGCATACTACTTTACAGCTATCTGTATAAACATGGAAATATATACACTGCTATCTGTGAACACGGAAATATCTGCACCGCTATCTGTATGAACATGGAAATATCTACACCGCTATCTGTTTGAACATGGAAATATCTACACTGCTATCTGCATGAAAATGGAAATATCAACACTGCTATCTGCATATACATGGAAATATCTACACAGCTATCTCTTTACACATGGAAATAACTACACCGCTATCTGTATAAACATGCAAATATCTACACCGCTATCTGTATAAACATGGAAATATCTACACCGCTACCTGTATAAACATGGAAATATCTACACCGCTACCTGTATAAACATGGAAATATCAGCACCGCTATCTGTATGAACATGGAAATATCTACACCGCTATCTGTATGAACATGGAAATATCTACACTGCTATCTGTATGAAGATGGAAATATCTACACAGCCCTCTGGATGAACATGGAAATATCCACACCGATATCTGTGCAAACATGCATACACCTTCACCGCTATCTGTATAAACATGGAAATATCTACACCGCTATCTGTATGAACATGGAAATATCTACACCGCTATCTGTTTGAAGATGGAAATACATACACCGCTATCTGCTTGAAAATGGAAATATCTACACAGCAATCTTCATATACATTGAAATATCTACACAGCTATCTCTTTACACATGGAAATAACTACACCGCTATCTGTAGGAACATGGAAATATCTACACCGCTATCTGTTTGAAGATGGAAATACATACACCGCTATCTGCTTGAAAATGGAAATATCTACACAGCTATCTGCATATACATGGAAATATTTACACAGCTATCTCTTTACACATGGAAATAACTACACCGCTATCTGTATGAACATGGAAATATCTACACCGCCATCTGTATGAACATGGAAATATCTGCACCGCCATCTGTATGAACATATAAATCTCTACACCGCCATCTTTATTAAGATGGAGATATCTACACCGCTATCTGAATAAACATGGAAATATCTACACCGCTATCTGTTCGAACATGTCAATATCTAAACCGCTATCTGCATGAAAATAGAAATATCTACACAGCTATCTGCATATACATGGAAATATCTACAAAGCTATCTCTTTACACATGGAAATAACTACACCGCTATCTCTATAAACACGGAAATATCTACACCGTCATCTGTATGAACATGGAAATATCTGCACCGCTATCTGTATGAACATGGATATATCTACACAGCCCTCTGGATGAACATGGAAATATCCACACCGATATCTTTGTAAACATGCATACATCTTCAACGCTATCTGTATAAACATGGAAATATCTATACCGCTATCTGTATAAACATGGAAATATCTACACCGCTATCTGTATAAACATGGAAATACCTACACCGCTATCTGTACAAACATGGAAATATCAGCACCGCTCTCTGTATGAACATGGAAATATCAGCCCCTCTATCTGTATGAACATGGAAGTATCTACACCGCTATCTCTATGAACATGGAAATATCTACACCGCTATCTGTTTGAACATGGAAATATCTATACCGCTATCTGCATGAAAATGGAAATACATACACAGCTATCTGCATATACATGGAAATATCTACACAGCTGTCTCTTTACACATGGAAATAACTACACCGCTATCTGTATGAACATGGAAATATCTTCACCGCCATCTGTAGGAACAGGGATATATCTACACAGCCTTCTGGATGAACATGGAAATATCTACAGCGCTATCTGTTTGAACATGGAAATATCTACACCGCTATCTGTGTAAACATGCATACATCTTCACCGCTATCTCTATAAACATGGAAATATCTACACTGCTATCTGTATGAACATGGAAATATCTACACCGCTATCTGTTTGAACATGGAAATATCTACACCGCTATCTGCATGAAAATGGAAATATCTACAAAGCTATCTGGATATACATGGAAACATCTACACAGCAATCTCTTTACACATGGAAATAACTACACCGCTAAATCTATAAACTTGGAAATACCTACACCGCCATCTGTATGAACATGGAAATATCTGCACCACCATCTGTATGAACATATAAATATCTACACCGCCATCTGTATTAAGAAGGAAATATCTAAATCGCTATCTGTATGAACATTGAAATATCTACACTGCTTTCTGTATGAACATGGAAATATCTACACCGCTATCTGTGTAAACATGCATACATCTTCACCGCTATCTGTATAAACATGGAAATATCTACACAGCCATCTGGATAAACATGGAAATATCTACACCGCTATCTGTATGAACATGGAAATAGCTACACCGCTATCTGTGTAAACATGCATACATCTTCACCGCTATCTGTATGAACATGGAAATAGCTACACCGCTATCTGTATGAACATGGAAATATCTACACCGCTATCTGTATGAACATGGAAATATCTACACCGCTATCTGTATGAACAAGGAAATATCTTCACCGCCATCTGTACGAACATGGATAAATCTACAGAGCCATCTGGATGAACATGGAAATATCTACACCGCCATCTGTATGAACATATAAATATCTACACCGCCATCTGTATTAAGATGGAGATCTCTACACCGCTATCTGTATAAACCTGAAAATATCTATACCGCTATCTGTATAAACATGGAAATATCTACACTGCTATCTGGATAAACATGGAAATTTCTACACCGCTACCTGTATAAACATGGAAATATCAGCACCGCTATCTGTAGGAACATGGAGATATCTACACGGCCATCTGTATGAACATGGATATATCTACACAGCCATCTGGAGGAACATGGAAATATCTACAACGCTATCTGTACGAACATGGAAATATCTACACCGCTATCTGTATGAACATGGAAATAGCTACACCGCTATCTGTGTAAACATGCATACATCTTCACCGCTATCTGTAAAAACATGGAAATATCTACACTGCTATCTGTTTGAACATGGAAATATCTACACGGCTATCAGCATGAAAATGGAAATATCTACACAGCGATCTGCATATACATGGAAATATCTACAAAGCTATCTCTTTACACATGGAAATAAGTACAGCGATATCTCTATAAACATGGAAATATCTACACCGCCATCTGTATGAACATGGAAATATCTGCACCGCCATCTGTATGAACATTTAAATATCTACACCGCCATCTATATTAAGATGGAGATATCTACACCGCTATCTGTATAAACCTGGAAATACCTACACCGCTATCTGTATAAACATGCAAATATCTACACCACAATCTGTATGAACATGGAAATATCTACACCGCTACCTGTATAAACATGGAAATATCAGCACCGCTATCTGAATGAACATGGAAATATCTACACCGCTATCTCTATGAACATGGAAATATCTACACCGCTATCTGTATGAACATGGGAGTATCTACACCGCTATCTGTTTGAACATGGAAATATCTACACCGCTATGTGCATGAAAATGGAAATATCTACACTGCTATCTGCATATACATTTAAGTATCTACACAGCTATCTCTTTACACATGGAAATAACTACACCGCTATCTGTATGAACATGGAAATATCTACACCGACATCTGTATGAACATGGAAATATCTGCACCGCTATCTGTATGAACATGGAAATAGCTACACCGCTATCTGTGTAAACATGCATACATCTTCACCGCTATCTGTAAAAACATGGAAATATCTACACTGCTATCTGTTTGAACATGGAAATATCTACAAGGCTATCTGCATGAAAATGGAAATATCTACACAGCGATCTGCATATACATGGAAATATCTACAAAGCTATCTCTTTACACATGGAAATAAGTACAGCGATATCTCTATAAACATGGAAATAGCTACACCGCCATCTGTATGAACATGGAAATATCTGCACCACCATCTGTATGAACATTTAAATATCTGCACCGCCGTCTATATTAAGACGGAGATATCTACACCGCTATCTGTATAAACCTGGAAATACCTACACCGCTATCTGTATAAACATGCAAATATCTACACCACAATCTGTATGAACATGCAAATATCTACACCGCTACCTGTATAAACATGGAAATATCAGCACCGCTATCTGAATGAACATGGAAATATCTACACCGCTATCTCTATGAACATGGAAATATCTACACCGCTATCTGTATTAACATGGGAGTATCTACACCGCTATCTGTTTGAACATGGAAATATCTACACCGCTATGTGCATGAAAATGGAAATATCTACACTGCTATCTGCATATACATTTAAGTATCTACACAGCTATCTCTTTACACATGGAAATAACTACACCGCTATCTGTATGAACATGGAAATATCTACACCGACATCTGTATGAACATGGAAATATCTGCACCGCCATCTGTATGAACATATAAATATCTACACCGCCATCTGTATTAAGATGGAGATATCTACACTGCTATCTGTATAAACATGGAAATATGTACACCGCCATCTGTACGAACATATAAATATCTACACCGCCATCTGTATTAAGAAGGAAATATCTAAACCGCTATCTGTATAAATATGGAAATATCTACACAGCTGCCTGAATAAACATGGAAATATCAGCACCGCTATCTGTATGAACATGGAAATATCTACACCGCTATCTGTATGAACATGGAAATAGCTACACCGCTATCTGTATGAACATGGAAATAGCAACACCGCTATCTGTATGAACATGGATATATCTACAGAGCCATCTGGATGAACATGGAAATATCTACACAGCTATCTGTATGAACATGGAAATATATACACCACTATCTGTGTAAACATGCATACATCTTCACCGCTATCTGTATAAACATGGAAATATCTACACCGCTATCTGTATGAACATGGAAATATCTACACCGCTATCAGTATAAACATGGAAATTTCTAAACCGCTAGCTGTATAAACATGGAAATATCAGCACCGCTATCTGTAGGAACATGGAAATATCTACACCGCTATCTGTACGAACATGGAAATATCTACACCGCTATCTGTATGAACATGGAAATAGCTACACCGCTATCTGTATGAATATGGAAATATCTACACCACTATCTGTATGAACATGGAAATATCTACACCGCTATCTGTATGAACATGGATATACCTACACAGCCATCTGGATGAACATGGAAATATCTACACCGCTATCAGTATGAACATGGAAATATCTACACCGCTATCTGTGTAAACATGCATACATCTTAACCGCTATCTGTATAAACATGGAAATATCTACACCGCTATCTGTATGAACATGGAAATGTCTGCACCGCTATCTGTATGAACATGGAAATATCTACACCGCTATCTGTTTGAACATGGAAATATCTACACCGCTATCTGCATGAAAATGGAAATATCTACACTGCTATCTGCATATACATGGAAATATCTACACAGCTATCTCTTTACACATGGAAATAACTACACCGCTATCTGTATGAACATGGAAATATCTACAACGCCATGTGTATGAACATGGAAATATCTGCACCGCCGTCTGTATGAACATATAAATATCTACACCGCCATCTGTATTAAGATGGAGATATCTACACCGCTATCTGTATAAACATGGAAATATCTACACCGCTATCTGTATAAACATGGAAATATCTACACCGCTATCTGTATAAACATGGAAATATCTACACCGCTACCTGTATAAACATGGAAATATCAGCACCGCTATCTGTATGAACATGGAAATATCTACACCGCTATGTGTATGAACATGGAAATATCTACACCGCTATCTGTATGAACATGGATATATCTAAACAGCCCTCTGGATGAACATGGAAATATCCACACCGCTATCTGTGTAAACATGCATACATCTTCACCGCTATCTGAATAAACATGGAAATATCTACACCGCTATCTGTATGAACATGGAAATATCCACACCGCTATCTGTTTGAAGATGGAAATATATACACCGCTACCTGCATGAAAATGGAAATATCTACACAGCTATCTGCATATACATGGCAATATCTACACAGCTATCTCTTTACACATGGAAATAACTACACCGTTATCTGTATGAACATGGAAATATCTACACAGCCATCTGTATGTACATGGAAATATCTGCACCGCCATCTGTATGAACATATAAATATCTACACCGCCATCTGTATTAAGATGGAGATATCTACACTGCTATCTGTATAAACATGGAAATATCTACACCGCCATCTGTATGAACATATAAATATCTACGCCACCATCTGTATTAAGAAGGAAATATCTAAACCGCTATCTGTATAAACATGGAAATATCTACACTGCTGCCTGTATAAACAAGGAAATATCAGCACCGCTATCTGTATGAACAGGGAAATATCTACACCGCTAACTGTGTAAACATGCATACATCATCACCGCTATCTATATAAACATGGAAATATCTACACTGCTATCTGTATGAACATGGAAATATCTACACAGCTATCTGTTTGAACATGGAAATATCTACACCGCTAACTGTGTAAACATGCATACATCATCACCGCTATCTATATAAACATGGAAATATCTACACTGCTATCTGTATGAACATGGAAATATCTACACCGCTATCTGTTTGAACATGGAAATATCTACACCGCTATCTGCATGAAAATGGAAATATCTACACAGCGACCTGCATATACATGGAAATATCTACAAAGCTATCTCTTTACACGTGGAAATAAGTACAGCGCTATCTCTATAAACATGGAAATAACTACACCGCCATCTGTATGAACATGGAAATATCTGCACCGCCATCTGTATGAACATATAAATATCTACACCGCCATCTATATTAAAATGGAGATATCTACACCGCTATCTGTATAAACTTGGAAATATCTACACTACTATCTCTATAAACATGGAAATTTCTACACCGCTATCTGTATGAACATGGAAATAGCTACACCGCTATCTGTATGAACATGGAAATATCTACACCACTACCTGTATGAACATGGAAATATCTACACCGCTATTTGTATGAACATGGATATATCTACAAAGCCATCTGGATGAACACGGAAATATCTACACCACTATCTGTATGAACATGGAAATATCTACACCGCTATCTGTGTAAATATGCATATATCTTCACCGCAATCTGTATAAACATGGTAATATCTACACCGCTCTCTGTACGAACATGGAAATATCTACACCGCTATCTGTTTGAACATGGAAATATCTACACCGCTATCTGCATGAAAATGGAAATATCTACACAGCTATCTGCATATACATGGAAGTATCTACACAGCTATCTGAATATACATGGAAATATCTACAAAGCTATCTCTTTACACATGGAAATAACTACACCGCTATCTGTATGAACATGGAAATATCTTCACCGCCATCTGTATGAACATGGAAATAGCTGCACCGACATCTGTATGAACATATACATATCTACACGGCCATCTATATTAAGATGGAGATATCTACACCGATATCTGTATAAACATGGAAATATCTACACCGCTATCTGTATAAACATGGCAATATCTACACCGCTATCTGTATAAACATGGAAATATCTACACCGCTACCTGTATAAACATGGAAATATCAGCACCGCTATCTGTATGAACATGGAAATATCAGCCCCTCTATCTGTATGAACATGGAAATATCTACACCGCTATCTGTATGAACATGGATATATCTACACCGCTATCTGTATGAACATGGAAATATCTACACCGCTATCTGTATGAACATGGAAATATCTACACCGCTATCTGTACGAACATGGATATATCTACACAGCCATCTGGATGAACATGGAAATATCTACACTGCTATCAGTATGAACATGGAAATAACTACACCGCTATCTGTATGAACTTGGATATATCTACACAGCCATCTGGATGAACATGGAAATATCTACACCGCTATCTGTGTAAACATGCATACTTCTTCACCGCTATCTGTATAAAAATGGAAATATATACTCTGCTATCTGTATGAACATGGAAATATCTGCACCGCTATCTGTATGTACATGGAAATATCTACACCGCTATCTGTTTGAACATGGAAATATCTACACCGCTATCTGCATGAAAATGGAAATATCTACACTGCTATCTGCATATACATGGAAATATCTAAACAGCTATCTCTTTACACATGGAAATAACTACACCGCTATCTGTATAAACATGCAAATATCTACACCGCTATCTGTATAAACATGGAAATATCTACACCGCTATCTGTATAAACATGGAAATATCTACACCGCTACCTGTATAAACATGAAAATATTAGCACCGCTATCTGTATGAACATGGAAATATCTACACCGCTATCTGTATGAACATGGAAATATCTACACTGCTATCTGTATGAACATGGAAATATCTACACCGCTATCTGTATGAACATGGATATATCTACACAGCCCTCTGGATGAACATGGAAATATCCACACCGATATCTGTATGAACATGGAAATATCTACACCGCTATCTGTATGAACTTTGATATATCTACACAGCCATCTGGATGAACATGGAAATATCTACACCGCTATCTGTGTAAACATGCATACTTCTTCACCGCTATCTGTATAAACATGGAAATATATACACTGCTATCTGTATGAACATGGAAATATCTGCACCGCTATCTGTATGAACATGGAAATATCTACACCGCTATCTGTATGAACATGGAAATATCTACACCGCTATCTGCATGAAAATGGAAATATCTACACTGCTATCTGCATATACATGGAAATATCTACACAGCTATCTCTTTACACATGGAAATAACTACACCGCTATCTGTATGAACATGGAAATATCTACACCGCCATCTGTATGAACATGGAAATATCTGCACCGCCATCTGTATGAACATGGAAATATCTACACCGCTATCTGTATAAACATGGAAATATCTACACCGCTATCTGTATAAACATGGAAATATCTACACCGTTACCTGTATAAACATGGAAATATCAGCACCGCTATCTGTATGAACTTGGAAATATCTACACCGCTATCTGTATGAACATGGAAATATCTACACCGCTATCTGTATGAACATGGAAATATCTACACCGCTATCTGTATGAACATGGAAATATCTACAAAGCTATCTGAATGAACATGGAAATATCTACACCGCTATCTGTTTGAACATGTAAATATCTACACCGCTATCTGCATGAAAATGGAAATATCTACAAAGCTATCTGCATATACATGGAAATATCTACACAGCTATCTCTTTACACATGGAAATAACTACACCGCTATATCTATAAACATGGAAATATCTACACCACCATCTGTATGAACATGGAAATATCTGCACCGCCATCTGTTTGAACATATAAATATCTACACCACCATCTGTATTAAGAAGGAAATATCTAAACCGCTATCTGTGTAAAGATGGAAATATCAGCACCGCTATCTGTATGAAAATGGAAATATCTAAACCGCTATCTGTATGAACATGGAAATATCTACACTGCTATCTGTATGAACATGGAAATAGCTACCCCGTTATGTGTATGAAAATGGAAATAGCTACACCGCTATCTGTATGAACATGGAAATATCTACACCGATATCTGTATGAACATGGATATATCTACACAGCCATCTGAATGAATATGCAAATAGCTACACCGCTATCTGTATGAACATGGAAATATCTACACTGCTATCTGTATGAACAAGGAAATATCTTCACCGCCATCTGTACGAACATGGATATATCTACAGAGCCATCTGGATGAACATGGAAATATCTACACCGCCATCTTTATGAACATATAAATATCTACACCGCCATCTGTATTAAGATGGAGATATCTACACTGCTATCTGTATAAACCTGAAAATATCTACACCGCTATCTATATAAACATGGAAATATCTACACCGCTATCAGGATAAACATGGAAATTTCTACACCGCTACCTGTATAAACATGGAAATATCAGCACCGCTATCTGTAGGAACACGGAGATATCTACACCGCCATCTGTATGAACATGGATATATCTACACAGCCATCTGGAGTAACATGGAAATATCTACAACGCTATCTGTACGAACATGGAAATATCTACACCGCCATCTGTATGAACATGGAAATAGCTACACCACTATCTGTATGAACATGGAAATATCTACACCACTATCTGAATGAACATGGAAATATCTACACCGCTATCTGTATGAACATGGATATATCTACACAGCCATATGGATGAACATGGAAATATCTACACCGCTATCTGTATGAACATGGAAATATCTACACCGCTATCTGTGTAAACATACATACATCTTCACCGCTATCTGTATAAACATGGAAATATCTACACCGCTATCTGTATGAACATGGAAATATCTGCACCGCTATCTGTATGAACATGGAAATATCTACACCGCTGTCTGTTTGAACATGGAAATATCTACACGGCTATCTGCATGAAAATGGAAATATCTACACTGCTATCTGCATATACATGGAAATATCTACACAGCTATCTCTTTACACATGGAAATAACTACACCGCTATCTGTATGAACATGGAAATATCTACACCGCCATCTGTATGAACATGGAAATATCTGCACCGCCATCTGTATGAACATATAAATATCTAAACCGCCATCTGTATTAAGATGGAGATATCTACACCGCTATCTGTATAAACATGGAAATATCTACACCGCTATCTGGATAAACATGGAAATATCTACACCGCTATCTGTATAAACATGGAAATATCTACACCGCTACCTGTATAAACATGGAAATATCAGCACCGCTATCTGTATGAACATGGAAATATCTACACCGCTATCTGAATGAACATGGAAATATCTACACCGCCATCTGTATGAACATGGAAATATCCACACCGATATCTGTGTAAACATGCATACATCTTCACCGCTATCTGTATAAACATGGAAATATCTACACCGCTATCTGTATGAACATGGAAATATCTACACCGCTATCTGTTTGAAGATGGAAATACATACACCGCTATCTGTATAAACATGGAAATATCAGCACCGCTCTCTGTATGAACATGGAAATATCAGCCCCTCTATCTGTATGAACATGGAAGTATCTACACCGCTATCTCTATGAACATGGAAATATCTACACCGCTATCTGTTTGAACATGGAAATATCTATACCGCTATCTGCATGAAAATGGAAATACATACACAGCTATCTGCATATACATGGAAATATCTACACAGCTATCTCTTTACACATGGAAATAACTACACCGCTATCTGTATGAACATGGAAATATCTTCACCGCCATCTGTAGGAACATGGATATATCTACACAGCCATCTGGATGAACATGGAAATATCTACACCGCTATCTGTTTGAACATGGAAATATCTACACCGCTATCTGTGTAAACATGCATACATCTTCACCGCTATCTCTATAAACATGGAAATAACTACACTGCTATCTGTATGAACATAGAAATATCTACACCGCTATCTGTTTGAACATGGAAATATCTACACCGCTATCTGCATGAAAATGGAAATATCTACAAAGCTATCTGCATATACATGGAAACATCTACACAGCTATCTCTTTACACATGGAAATAACTACACCGCTAAATCTATAAACATGGAAATACCTACACCGCCATCTGTATGAACATGGAAATATCTGCACCACCATCTGTATGAACATATAAATATCTACACCGCCATCTGTATTAAGAAGGAAATATCTAAACCGCTATCTGTATGAACATTGAAATATCTACACCGCTATCTGTATGAACATGGAAATATCTACACCGCTATCTGTGTAAACATGCATATATCTTCACCGCTATCTGTATAAACATGGAAATATCTACAACGCTATCTGTATGAACATGGAAATATGTACACCGCTATCTGTACGAACATGGAAATATCTAAACCGATATCTGCGTGAAAATAGAAATATCTACACAGCTATCTGCATATACATGGAAATATCTACAAAGCTATCCCTTTACACATGGAAATAACTGCACCACTATCTCTATAAACACGGAAATATCTACACTGCCATCTGTATGAACATGGAAATATCTGCACCGCCATCTGTATAAACATATATATATCTACACCGCCATCTGTATTTAAATGGAGATATCTACACCACTATCTGTATAAACTTGGAAATATCTACACCGCTATCTGTATAAACATGGAAATACCTACACCGCTATCTGTATAAACATGGAAATATCTACACCGCTATCTGTATGAACATGGAAATAGCTACACTGCTATCTGTATGAACATGGAAATATCTACACCACTATCTGTAGGAACATGGAAATATCTACACCGCTATCAGCATGAACATGGATATATCTACACAGCCATCTGGATGAACATGGAAATATCTACACCGCTATCTGCATGAACATGGAAATATCTACACTGCTATCTGTGTAAACATGCAAACATCTTCACTGCAATCTGTATAAGCATGGAAATATCAACACCGCTATCTGTATGAACGTGGAAATATCTACACCGCTCTCTGTATGAACATGGAAATAGCTACACCGCTACCTGTATAAACATGGAAATATCAGCACCGCCATCTGTATGAACATGGAAATATCTACACCGCTATCTGTATGAACTTGGAAATATCTACACTGCTATCTGTATGAACATGGAAATATCTACACCGCTATCTCTATGAACATGGATATATCTACACAGCCCTCTGGATGAACATGGAAATATCCACACCGATATCTGTATGAACATGGAAATATCTACACCGCTATCTGTATGAACTTGGATATATCTACACAGCCATCTGGATGAACATGGAAATATCTACACCGCTCTCTGTGTAAACATGCATACTTCTTCACCGCTATCTGTATAAACATGGAAATATATACACTGCTATCTGTATGAACATGGAAATATCTACACTGCTATCTGTTTGAACATGGAAATATCTACACCGCTATCTGCATGAAAATGGAAATATCTACACTGCTATCTGCATATACATGGAAATATCTACACAGCTATCTCTTTACACATGGAAATAACTACACCGCTAACTGTATGAACATGGAAATATCTACACCGCCATCTGTATGAACATGGAAATATCTGCACCGCCATCTGTATGAACATATAAATATCTACACCGCCATCTGTATTAAGATGGAGATATCTACACCGCTATCTGTATAAACATGGAAATATCTACACCGCTATCTGTATAAACATGGAAATATCTACACCGCTATCTGTATAAACATGGAAATATCTACACCGCTACCTGTATAAACATGGAAATATCAGCACCGCTATCTGTATGAACATGGAAATATCTACACCGCTATCTGTATGAACATGGAAATATCTACACCGCTATCTGTATGAACATGGAAATATCTACACCGCTATCTGTATGAACATGGAAATATCTACAAAGCTATCTGAATGAACATGGAAATATCTACACCGCTATCTGTTTGAACATGTAAATATCTAAACCGCTATCTGCATGAAAATGGAAATATCTACAAAGCTATCTGCATATACATGGAAATATCTACACAGCTATCTCTTTGCACATGGAAATAACTACACCGCTATATCTATAAACATGGAAATATCTACACCACCATCTGTATGAACATGGAAATATCTGCACCGCCATCTGTTTGAACATATAAATATCTACACCGCCATCTGTATTAAGATGGAGATATCTACCCCGCTATCTGTATAATCCTGAAAATATCTACACCGCCATCTATATAAACATGGAAATATCTACACCGCTATCTGAATAAACATGGAAATTTCTACACCGCTACCTGTATAAACATGGAAATATCAGCACCGCTATCTGTAGGAACATGGAGATATCTACACCGCCATCTGTATGAACATGGATATATCTACACAGCCATCTGGAGGAACATGGAAATATCTACAACGCTATCTGTGCGAACATGGAAATATCTACACCGCTATCTGTATGAACATGGAAATAGCTACACCACTTTCTGTATGAACATGGAAATATCTACACCACTATCTGAATGAACATGGAAATATCTACACCGCTATCTGTATGAACATGGAAATATCTACACCGCCATCTGTATGAACATGGAAATATCTGCACCGACATCTGTATGAACATATAAATATCTACACCGCCATCTGTATTAAGATGGAGATATCTACACCGCTATCTGTATAAACATGGAAATATCTACACCGCTATCTGTATAAACATGGAAATATCTACACCGCTATCTGTATAAACATGGAAATATCTACACCGCTACCTGTATAAACATGGAAATATCAGCACCGCTATCTGTATGAACATGGAAATATCTACACCGCTATCTGTATGAACATGGAAATATCTACACCGCCATCTGTATGAACATGGAAATATCTGCACCGCCATCTGTATGAACATATAAATATCTACACCGCCATCTGTATTAAGATGGAGATATCTACACCGCTATCTGAATAAACATGGAAATATCTACACCGCTATCTGTATAAACATGGAAATATCAGCACCGCTATCTGTATGAACATGGAAATATCAGCCCCTCTATCTGTATGAACATGGAGATATCTACACCGCCATCTGTATGAACTCGGATATATCTACACAGCCATCTGGATGAACATGGAAATATCTACACCGCTATCTGTATGAACATGGAAATAGCTACACCGCTATCTGTATGAACATGGAAATATGTACACCGCTATCTGTATGAACATGGAAATATCTTCACCGCCATCTGTACGAACATGGATATATCTACAGAGCCATCTGGAAGAACATGGAGATATCTACAACCCCATCTGTATAAACATGGAAATATCTACACCGCTACCTGTATAAACACGGAAATATCAGCACCGCTATCTGTATGAACATGGAAATATCTACACCGCTATCTGTATGAACATGGAAATATCTACACTGCTATCTGTATGAACATGGAAATATCTACACCGCTATCTGTATGAACATGGATATATCTACACAGCCCTCTGGATGAACATGGAAATACCCACACCGATATCTGTGTAAACATGCATACACCTTCACCGCTATCTGTATAAACATGGAAATACCTACACCGCTATCTGTATGAACATGGAAATATCTACACCGCTATCTGTTTGAAGATGGAAATACATACACCGCTATCTGCTTGAAAATGGAAATATCTACACAGCTATCTGCATATACATGGAAATATCTACACAGCTATCTCTTTACACATGGAAATAACTACTCCGCTATCTGTATGAACATGGAAATATCTACACCGCTATCTGTATGAACATGGAAATATCTGCACCGCCATCTGTATGAACATATAAATATCTACACCGCCATCTGTATTAAGATGGAGATATCTGCACCACTATCTGAATAAACATGGAAGTATCTACACCGATATCTGTACGAACTTGGAAATATCTAAACCGCTATCTGCATGAAAATAGAAATATCTACACAGCTATCTGCATATACATGGAAATATCTACAAAGCTATCTCTTTACACATGGAAATAACTACACCGCTATCTCTATAAACACGGAAATATCTACACCGCCATCTGTATGAACATGGAAATATCTGCACCGCTATCTGTATGAACATGGATATATCTACACAGCCCTCTGGATGAACATGGAAATATCCACACTGATATCTGTGTAAACATGCATACATCTTCACCGCTATCTGTATAAACATGGAAATATCTACACCGCTATCTGTATGAACATGGAAATATCTACACCGCTATCTGTTTGAAGATGGAAATACATACACCGCTATCTGCTTGAAAATGGAAATATCTACACAGCTATCTGCATATACATGGAAATATCTACACAGCTATCTCTTTACACATGGAAATAACTACACCGCTATCTGTATGAACATGGAAATATCTACACCACCATCTGTATGAACATGGAAATATCTGCACCGCCATCTGTATAAACATATAAATATCTACACCGCCATCTGTATTATGATGGAGATATCTACACCGCTATCTGTATAAACTTGGAAATATCTACACCGCTATCTGTATAAACATGGAAATACCTACACCGCTATCTGTATAAACATGGAAATATCAGCACCGCTCTCTGTATGAACATGGAAATATCAGCCCCTCTATCTGTATGAACATGGAAGTATCTACACCGCTATCTCTATGAACATGGAAATATCTACACCGCTATCTGTTTGAACATGGAAATATCTATACCGCTATCTGCATGAAAATGGAAATACATACACAGCAATCTGCATATACATGGAAATATCTACACAGCTATCTCTTTACACATGGAAATAACTACACCGCTATCTGTATGAACATGGAAATATCTTCACCGCCATCTGTAGGAACATGGATATATCTACACAGCCATCTGGATGAACATGGAAATATCTACACCGCTATCTGTTTGAACATGGAAATATCTACACCGCTATCTGTGTAAACATGCATACACCTTCACCGCTATCTCTATAAACATGGAAATATCTACACTGCTATCTGTATGAACATAGAAATATCTACACCGCTATCTGTTTGAACATGGAAATATCTACACCGCTATCTGCATGAAAATGGAAATATCTACAAAGCTATCTGCATATACATGGAAACATCTACACAGCTATCTCTTTACACATGGAAATAACTACACCGCTAAATCTATAAACGTGGAAATACCTACACCACCATCTGTATGAACATATAAATATCTACACCGCCATCTGTATTAAGAAGGAAATATCTAAACCGCTAGCTGTATGAACATTGAAATATCTACACCGCTATCTGTATGAACATGGAAATATCTACACCGCTATCTGTGTAAACATGCATATATCTTCACCGCTATCTGTATAAACATGGAAATATCTACAACGCTATCTGTATGAACATGGAAATATCTACACCGCTATCTGTACGAACATGGAAATATCTAAACCGCTATCTGCATGAAAATAGAAATATCTACACAGCTATCTGCATATACATGGAAATATCTACAAAGCTATCTCTTTACACATGGAAATAACTACACCGCTATCTCTATAAACACGGAAATATCTACACTGCCATCTGTATGAACATGGAAATATCTGCACCGCCATCTGTATAAACATATAAATATCTACACCGCCATCTGTATTTAGATGGAGATATCTACACCGCTATCTGTATAAACTTGGAAATATCTACACCGCTATCTGTATAAACATGGAAATACCTACACCGCTATCTGTATAAACATGGAAATATCTACACCGCTATCTGTATGAACATGGAAATATCTACACAGCTATCTGTATGAACATGGAAATATCTACACCACTATCTGTAGGAACATGGAAATATCTACACCGCTATCAGCATGAACATGGATATATCTACACAGCCATCTGGATGAACATGGAAATATCTACACCGCTATCTGCATGAACATGGAAATATCTACAATGCTATCTGTGTAAACATGCATACATCTTCACCGCAATCTGTATAAGCATGGAAATATCAACACCGCTATCTGTATGAACACGGAAATATCTACACCGCTCTCTGTATGAACATGGAAATAGCTACACCGCTACCTGTATAAACATGGAAATATCAGCACCGCTATCTGTATGAACATGGAAATATCTACACCACTATCTGTATGAACATGGAATTATCTACACTGCTATCTGTATGAACATGGAAATATCTACACCGCTATCTGTATGAACATGGATATATCTACACAGCCCTCTGGATGAACATGGAAATATCCACACCGATATCTGTATGAACATGGAAATATCTACACCGCTATCTGTATGAACTTGGATATATCTACACAGCCATCTGGATGAACATGGAAATATCTACACCGCTATCTGTGTAAACAGGCATACTTCTTCACCGCTATCTGTATAAACATGGAAATATATACACTGCTATCTGTATGAACATGGAAATATCTGCACCGCTATCTGTATGAACATGGAAATATCTACACTGCTATCTGTTTGAACATGGAAATCTCTACACCGCTATCTGCATGAAAATGGAAATATCTACACTGCTATCTGCATATACATGGAAATATCTACACAGCTGTCTCTTTACACATGGAAATATCTACACCGCTATCTGTATGAACATGGAAATATCTACACCGCCATCTGTATGAACATGGAAATATCTGCACCGCCATCTGTATGAACATATAAATATCTACACCGCCATCTGTATTAAGATGGAGATATCTACACCGCTATCTGTATAAACATGGAAATATCTACACCGCTATCTGTATAAACATGGAAATATCTACACCGCTATCTGTATAAACATGGAAATATCTACACCGCTACCTGTATAAACATGGAAATATCAGCACCGCTATCTGTATGAACATGGAAATATCTACACCGCTATCTGTATGAACATGGAAATATCTACACCGCTATCTGTATGAACATGGAAATATCTACACCGCTATCTGTATGAACATGGAAATATCTACAAAGCTATCTGAATGAACATGGAAATATCTACACCGCTATCTGTTTGAACATGTAAATATCTACACCGCTATCTGCATGAAAATGGAAATATCTACAAAGCTATCTGCATATACATGGAAATATCTACACAGCTATCTCTTTACACATGGAAATAACTACACCGCTATATCTATAAACATGGAAATATCTACACCACCATCTGTATGAACATGGAAATATCTGCACCGCCATCTGTTTGAACATATAAATATCTACACCGCCATCTGTATTAAGAAGGAAATATCTAAACCGCTATCAGTTTAAAGATGGAAATATCAGCACCGCCCTCTGTATGAAAATGGAAATATCTAAACCGCTATCTGTATGAACATGGAAATATCTACACTGCTATCTGTATGAACAGGGAAATAGCTACCCCGTTATGTGTATGAAAATGGAAATAGCTACACCGCTATCTGTATGAACATGGAAATATCTACACCGATATCTGTATGAACATGGATATATCTACACAGCCATCTGGATGAACATGGAAATAGCTACGCCGCTATCTGTATGAACATGGAAATATCTACACCGCTATCAGTATGAACAAGGAAATATCTTCACCGCCATCTGTACGAACATGGATATATCTACAGAGCCATCTGGATGAACATGGAAATATCTACACCGCCATCTGTATGAACATATAAATATCTACACCGCCATAGGTATTAAGATGGAGATATCTACCCTGCTATCTGTATAATCCTGAAAATATCTACACCGCCATCTATATAAACATGGAAATATCTACACCGCTATCTGGATAAACATGGAAATTTCTACACCGCTACCTGTATAAACATGGAAATATCAGCACAGCTATCTGTAGGAACATGGAGATATCTACACCGCCATCTGTATGAACACGGATATATCTACACAGCCATCTGGAGGAACATGGAAATATCTACAACGCTATCTGAACGAACATGGAAATATCTACACCGCTATCTGTATGAACATGGAAATAGCTACACAACTTTCTGTATGAACATGGAAATATCTACTCCACTATCTGAATGAACATGGAAATATCTACACCGCTATCTGTATGAACATGGATATATCTACACAGCCATCTGGATGAACATGGAAATATCTACACCGCTATCTGTATGAACATGGAAATATCTTCACCGCTATCTGTGTAAACATACATACATCTTCACAGCTATCTGTATAAACATGGAAATATCTACACCGCTATCTGTATGAACATGGAAATACCTGCACCGCTATCTGTATGAACATGGAAATATCTACACCGCTATCTGTTTGAACATGGAAATATCTACAACGCTATCTGCATGAAAATGGAAATATCTACACTGCTATCTGCATATACATGGAAATATCTACACAGCTATCTCTTTACACAAGGAAATAACTACACCGCTATCTGTATGAACATGGAAATATCTACACCGCCATCTGTATGAACATGGAAATATCTGCACCGCCATCTGTATGAACCTATAAATATCTACACCGCCATCTGTATTAAGATGGAGATATCTACACCGCTATCTGTAAACATGGAAATACCTACACCGCTATCTGTATAAACATGGAAATATCTACACCGCTATCTGTATAAACATGGAAATATCTACACCACTACCTGTATAAACATGGAAATATCAGCACCGCTATCTGTATGAACATGGAAATATCTACACCGCTATCTGTATGAACATGGAAATATCTACACCGCCATCAGTATGAACATGGAAATATCTGCACCGCCATCTGTATGAACATATAAATATCTACACCGCCATCTGTATTAAGATGGAGATATCTACACCGCTATCTGAATAAACATGGAAATATCTACACCGCTATCAGTATAAACATGGAAATATCAGCACCGCTATCTGTATGAACATGGAAATATCAGCCCCTCTATCTGTATGAACATGGAGATATCTACACCGCCATCTGTATGAACACGGATATATCTACACAGCCATCTGGATGAACATGGAAATATCTACACTGCTATCTGTATGAGCATGGAAATAGCTACACCGCTATCTGTATGAACATGGAAATATCTACACCGCTATCTGTATGAACATGGAAATATCTACACCGCTATCTGTATGAACATGGAAATATCTTCACCGCCATCTGTACGAACATGGATATATCTACAGAGCCATCTGGATGAACATGGAAATATCTACAACCCCATCTGTATAAACATGGAAATATCTACACCGCTACCTGTATAAACACGGAAATATCTGCACCGCTATCTGTATGAACCTGGAAATGTCTACACCACTATCTGAATGAACATGGAAATATCTACACCGCTATCTGATTGAACATGTAAATCTCTACACCGCTATCTGCATGAAAATGGAAATATCTACAAAGCTATCTGCATATACATGGAAATATCTAAACAGCTATCTCTTTACACATGGAAATAACTACACCGCTATCTCTATAAACATGGAAATATCTACACCGCCATCTGTATGAACATGGAAATATCTGCACCGCCATCTGTATGAACATATAAATATCTACACCGCCATCTGTATTAAGAAGGAAATATCTAAACCGCTATCTGTATAAAAATGGAAATATCTACACCGCTCCCTGTATAAACATGGAAATACCTGCACCGCTCTCTGTATGAAAATGGAGATATCTACACCGCTATCTGTATGAACATGGAAATATCTACACTGCTATCTGTATGAACATGGAAATAGCTACACCGTTATCTGTATGAACATGGAAATAGCTACACCGCTATCTGTATGAAGATGGAAATATCTACACCGCTATCAGTATGAACATGGATATATCTACACAGCCATCTGGATGAACATGGAAATATCTACACCGCTATCTGTATGAACATTGAAATATCTACACTGCTATCTGTATGAACTTGGATATATCTACACAGCCATCTGGATGAACATGGAAATATCTACAACGCTATCTGTGTAAACATGCATACTACTTTACCGCTATCTGTATAAACATGGAAATATATACACTGCTATCTGTATGAACACGGAAATATCTGCACCGCTATCTGTATGAACATGGAAATATCTACACCGCTATCTGTTTGAACATGGAAATATCTACACCGCTATCTGCATGAAAATGGAAATATCTACACTGCTATCTGCATATACATGGAAATATCTACACAGCTATCTCTTTACACATGGAAATAACTACACCGCTATCTGTATAAACATGCAAATATCTACACCGCTATCTGTATAAACATGGAAATATCTACACCGCTATCTGTATAAACATGGAAATATCTACACCGCTACCTGTATAAACATGGAAATATCAGCACCGCTATCTGTATGAACATGGAAATATCTACACCGCTATCTGTATGAACATGGAAATATCTACACTGCTATCTGTATGAACATGGAAATATCTACACAGCCCTCTGGATGAACATGGAAATATCCACACCGATATCTGTGCAAACATGCATACACCTTCACCGCTATCTGTATAAACATGGAAATATCTACACCGCTATCTGTATGAACATGGAAATATCTACACCGCTATCTGTTTGAAGATGGAAATACATACACCGCTATCTGCTTGAAAATGGAAATATCTACACAGCAATCTTCATATACATTGAAATATCTACACAGCTATCTCTTTACACATGGAAATAACTACACCGCTATCTGTATGAACATGGAAATATCTACACCGCTATCTGTTTGAAGATGGAAATACATACACCGCTATCTGCTTGAAAATGGAAATATCTACACAGCTATCTGCATATACATGGAAATATCTACACAGCTATCTCTTTACACATGGAAATAACTACACCGCTATCTGTATGAACATGGAAATATCTACACCGCCATCTGTATGAACATGGAAATATCTGCACCGCCATCTGTATGAACATATAAATCTCTACACCGCCATCTTTATTAAGATGGAGATATCTACACCGCTATCTGAATAAACATGGAAATATCTACACCGCTATCTGTACGAACATGTCAATATCTAAACCGCTATCTGCATGAAAATAGAAATATCTACACAGCTATCTGCATATACATGGAAATATATACAAAGCTATCTCTTTACACATGGAAATAACTACACCGCTATCTCTATAAACACGGAAATATCTACACCGTCATCTGTATGAACATGGAAATATCTGCACCGCTATCTGTATGAACATGGATATATCTACACAGCCCTCTGGATGAACATGGAAATATCCACACCGATATCTTTGTAAACATGCATACATCTTCACCGCTATCTGTATAAACATGGAAATATCTATACCGCTATCTGTATAAACATGGAAATATCTACACCGCTATCTGTATAAACATGGAAATACCTACACCGCTATCTGTACAAACATGGAAATATCAGCACCGCTCTCTGTATGAACATGGAAATATCAGCCCCTCTATCTGTATGAACATGGAAGTATCTACACCGCTATCTCTATGAACATGGAAATATCTACACCGCTATCTGTTTGAACATGGAAATATCTATACCGCTATCTGCAAGAAAATGGAAATACTTACACAGCTATCTGCATATACATGGAAATATCTACACAGCTATCTCTTTACACATGGAAATAACTACACCGCTATCTGAATGAACATGGAAATATCTTCACGGCCATCTGTAGGAACAGGGATATATCTACACAGCCATCTGGATGAACATGGAAATATCTACAGCGCTATCTGTTTGAACATGGAAATATCTACACCGCTATCTGTGTAAACATGCATACATCTTCACCGCTATCTCTATAAACATGGAAATATCTACACTGCTATCTGTATGAACATGGAAATATCTACACCGCTATCTGTTTGAACATGGAAATATCTACACCGCTATCTGCATGAAAATGGAAATATCTACAAAGCTATCTGGATATACATGGAAACATCTACACAGCTATCTCTTTACACATGGAAATAACTACACCGCTAAATCTATAAACTTGGAAATACCTACACCGCCATCTGTATGAACATGGAAATATCTGCACCACCATCTGTATGAACATATAAATATCTACACCGCCATCTGTATTAAGAAGGAAATATCTAAACCGCTATCTGTATGAACATTGAAATATCTACACTGCTATCTGTATGAACATGGAAATATCTTCACCGCTATCTGTGTAAACATGCATACATCTTCACCGCTATCTGTATAAACATGGAAATATCTACACAGCCATCTGGATAAACATGGAAATATCTACACCGCTATCTGTATGAACATGGAAATAGCTACACCGCTATCTGTGTAAACATGCATACATCTTCACTGCTATCTGTATGAACATGGAAATAGCTACACCGCTATCTGTATGAACATGGAAATATCTACACCGCTATCTGTATGAACATGGAAATATCTACACCGCTATCTGTATGAACAAGGAAATATCTTCACCGCCATCTGTACGAACATGGATAAATCTACAGAGCCATCTGGATGAACATGGAAATATCTACACCGCCATCTGTATGAACATATAAATATCTACACCGCCATCTGTATTAAGATGGAGATATCTACACCGCTATCTGTATAAACCTGAAAATATCTATACCGCTATCTGTATAAACATGGAAATATCTACACTGCTATCTGGATAAACATGGAAATTTCTACACCGCTACCTGTATAAACATGGAAATATCAGCACCGCTATCTGTAGGAACATGGAGATATCTACACGGCCATCTGTATAAACATGGATATATCTACACAGCCATCTGGAGGAACATGGAAATATCTACAACGCTATCTCAACGAACATGGAAATATCTACACCGCTATCTGTATGAACATGGAAATAGCTACACCGCTATCTGTGTAAACATGCATACATCTTCACCGCTATCTGTAAAAACATGGAAATATCTACACTGCTATCTGTTTGAACATGGAAATATCTACACGGCTATCAGCATGAAAATGGAAATATCTACACAGCGATCTGCATATACATGGAAATATCTACAAAGCTATCTCTTTACACATGGAAATAAGTACAGCGATATCTCTATAAACATGGAAATATCTACACCGCCATCTGTATGAACATGGAAATATCTGCACCGCCATCTGTATGAACATTTAAATATCTACACCGCCATCTATATTAAGATGGAGATATCTACACCGCTATCTGTATAAACCTGGAAATACCTACACCGCTATCTGTATAAACATGCAAATATCTACACCACAATCTGTATGAACATGGAAATATCTACACCGCTACCTGTATAAACATGGAAATATCAGCACCGCTATCTGAATGAACATGGAAATATCTACACCGATATCTCTATGAACATGGAAATATCTACACCGCTATCTGTATGAACATGGGAGTATCTACACCGCTATCTGTTTGAACATAGAAATATCTACACCGCTATGTGCATGAAAATGGAAATATCTACACTGCTATCTGCATATACATTTAAGTATCTACACAGCTATCTCTTTACACATGGAAATAACTACACCGCTATCTGTATGAACATGGAAATATCTACACCGACATCTGTATGAACATGGAAATATCTGCACCGCTATCTGTATGAACATGGAAATAGCTACACCGCTATCTGTGTAAACATGCATACATCTTCACCGCTATCTGTAAAAACATGGAAATATCTACACTGCTATCTGTTTGAACATGGAAATATCTACACGGCTATCTGCATGAAAATGGAAATATCTACACAGCGATCTGCATATACATGGAAATATCTACAAAGCTATCTCTTTACACATGGAAATAAGTACAGCGATATCTCTATAAACATGGAAATAGCTACACCGCCATCTGTATGAACATGGAAATATCTGCACCACCATCTGTATGAACATTTAAATATCTGCACCGCCATCTATATTAAGACGGAGATATCTACACCGCTATCTGTATAAACCTGGAAATACCTACACCGCTATCTGTATAAACATGCAAATAGATACACCACAATCTGTATGAACATGGAAATATCTACACCGCTACCTGTATAAACATGGAAATATCAGCACCGCTATCTGAATGAACATGGAAATATCTACACCGCTATCTCTATGAACATGGAAATATCTACACCGCTATCTGTATTAACATGGGAGTATCTACACCGCTATCTGTTTGAACATGGAAATATCTACACCGCTATGTGCATGAAAATGGAAATATCTACCCTGCTATCTGCATATACATTTAAGTATCTACACAGCTATCTCTTTACACATGGAAATAACTACACCGCTATCTGTATGAACATGGAAATATCTACACCGACATCTGTATGAACATGGAAATATCTGCACCGCCATCTGTATGAACATATAAATATCTACACCGCCATCTGTATTAAGATGGAGATATCTACACTGCTATCTGTATAAACATAGAAATATGTACACCGCCATCTGTACGAACATATAAATATCTACACCGCCATCTGTATTAAGAAGGAAATATCTAAACCGCTATCTGTATAAATATGGAAATATCTACACAGCTGCCTGAATAAACATGGAAATATCAGCACCGCTATCTGTATGAACATGGAAATATCTACACCGCTATCTGTATGAACATGGAAATAGCTACACCGCTATCTGTATGAACATGGAAATAGCAACACCGCTATCTGTATGAACATGGATATATCTACAGAGCCATCTGGATGAACATGGAAATATCTACACAGCTATCTGTATGAACATGGAAATATATACACCACTATCTGTGTAAACATGCATACATCTTCACCGCTATCTGTATAAACATGGAAATATCTACACCGCTATCTGTATGAACATGGAAATATCTACACCGCTATCAGTATAAACATGGAAATTTCTACACCGCTAGCAGTATAAACATGGAAATATCAGCACCGCTATCTGTAGGAACATGGAAATATCTACACCGCTATCTGTACGAACATGGAAATATCTACACCGCTATCTGTATGAACATGGAAATAGCTACACCGCTATCTGTATGAACATGGAAATATCTACACCACTATCTGTATGAACATGGAAATATCTACACCGCTATCTGTATGAACATGGATATACCTACACAGCCATCTGGATGAACATGGAAATATCTACACCGCTATCAGTATGAACATGGAAATATCTACACCGCTATCTGTGTAAACATGCATACATCTTCACCGCTATCTGTATAAACATGGAAATATCTACACCGCTATCTGTATGAACATGGAAATGTCTGCACCGCTATCTGTATGAACATGGAAATATCTACACCGCTATCTGTTTGAACATGGAAATATCTACACCGCTATCTGCATGAAAATGGAAATATCTACACTGCTATCTGCATATACATGGAAATATCTACACAGCTATCTCTTTACACATGGAAATAACTACACCGCTATCTGTATGAACATGGAAATATCTACAACGCCATGTGTATGAACATGGAAATATCTGCACCGCCGTCTGTATGAACATATAAATATCTACACCGCCATCTGTATTAAGATGGAGATATCTACACCGCTATCTGTATAAACATGGAAATATCTACACCGCTATCTGTATAAACATGGAAATATCTACACCGCTATCTGTATAAACATGGAAATATCTACACCGCTACCTGTATAAACATGGAAATATCAGCACCGCTATCTGTATGAACATGGAAATAGCTACACCGCTATGTGTATGAACATGGAAATATCTACACCGCTATCTGTATGAACATGGATATATCTAAACAGCCCTCTGGATGAACATGGAAATATCCACACCGCTATCTGTGTAAACATGCATACATCTTCACCGCTATCTAAATAAACATGGAAATATCTACACCGCTATCTGTATGAACATGGAAATATCCACACCGCTATCTGTTTGAAGATGGAAATATATACACCGCTACCTGCATGAAAATGGAAATATCTACACAGCTATCTGCATATACATGGCAATATCTACACAGCTATCTCTTTACACATGGAAATAACTACACCGCTATCTGTATGAACATGGAAATATCTACACAGCCATCTGTATGTACATGGAAATATCTGCACCGCCATCTGTATTAACATATAAATATTTACACCGCCATCTGTATTAAGATGGAGATATCTACACTGCTATCTGTATAAACATGGAAATATCTACACCGCCATCTGTATGAACATATAAATATCTACGCCACCATCTGTATTAAGAAGGAAATATCTAAACCGCTATCTGTATAAACATGGAAATATCTACACTGCTGCCTGTATAAACAAGGAAATATCAGCACCGCTATCTGTATGAACAGGGAAATATCTACACCGCTAACTGTGTAAACATGCATACATCATCACCGCTATCTATATAAACATGGAAATATCTACACTGCTATCTGTATGAACATGGAAATATCTACACAGCTATCTGTTTGAACATGGAAATATCTACACCGCTAACTGTGTAAACATGCATACATCATCACCGCTATCTATATAAACATGGAAATATCTACACTGCTATCTGTATGAACATGGAAATATCTACACCGCTATCTGTTTGAACATGGAAATATCTACACCGCTATCCGCATGAAAATGGAAATATCTACACAGCGACCTGCATATACATGGAAATATCTACAAAGCTATCTCTTTACACGTGGAAATAAGTACAGCGCTATCTCTATAAACATGGAAATAACTACACCGCCATCTGTATGAACATGGAAATATCTGCACCGCCATCTGTATGAACATATAAATATCTACACCGCCATCTATATTAAAATGGAGATATCTACACCGCTATCTGTATAAACTTGGAAATATCTACACTACTATCTCTATAAACATGGAAATTTCTACACCGCTATCTGTATGAACATGGAAATAGCTACACCGCTATCTGTATGAACATGGAAATATCTACACCACTACCTGTATGAACATGGAAATATCTACACCGCTATTTGTATGAACATGGATATATCTACAAAGCCATCTGGATGAACACGGAAATATCTACACCACTATCTGTATGAACATGGAAATATCTACACCGCTATCTGTGTAAATATGCATATATCTTCACCACAATCTGTATAAACATGGTAATATATACACCGCTCTCTGTATGAACATGGAAATATCTACACCGCTATCTGTTTGAACATGGAAATATCTACACCGCTATCTGCATGAAAATGGAAATATCTACACAGCTATCTGCATATACATGGAAGTATCTACACAGCTATCTCTTTACACATGGAAATAACTACACCGCTATCTGTATGAACATGGAAATATCTTCACCGCCATCTGTATGAACATGGAAATAGCTGCACCGACATCTGTATGAACATATACATATCTACACGGCCATCTATATTAAGATGGAGATATCTACACCGATATCTGTATAAACATGGAAATATCTACACCGCTATCTGTATAAACATGGCAATATCTACACCGCTATCTGTATAAACATGGAAATATCTACACCGCTACCTGTATAAACAGGGAAATATCAGCACCGCTATCTGTATGAACATGGAAATATCAGCCCCTCTATCTGTATGAACATGGAGATACCTACACCGCTATCTGTATGAACATGGAAATATCTAGACCGCTATCTGAATGAACATGGAAATACCTTCACCGCTATCTGTATGAACATGGATATATCTACACAGCCATCTGGATGAACATGGATATATCTACACAGCCCTCTGGATGAACATGGAAATATCCACACCGCTATCTGTGTAAACATGCATACATCTTCACCGCTGTCGGTATAAACATGGAAATATCTACACAGCCATCTGGATGAACATGGAAATATCTACACCGCTATCTGTATGAACATGGAAATATCTACACCGCTATCTGTATGAACATGGATATATCTACACAGCCATCTGGATGAACATGGAAATATCTACACCGCTATCTGTGTAAACATGCATACATCTTCACCGATATCTGTATAAACATGGAAATATCTACACTGCTATCTGTATGAACATGGAAATAGCTACACCGCTATCTGTACGAACATGGAAATATCTACACCGCTATCTGTTTGAACATGGAAATATCTACACAGCTATCTGCATGAAAATGGAAATATCTACACTGCTATCTGCATATACATGGAAATATCTACACAGCTATCTCTTTACGCATGGAAATAACTACACCGCTATCTGTATGAACATGGAAATATCTACACCGCCATCTGTATGAACATGGAAATATCTGCACCGCCATCTGTATGAACATATAAATATCTACACCGCCATCTGTATTAAGATGGAGATATCTACACCGCTATCTGTATAAACATGGAAATATCTACACCGCTATCTGTATAAACATGGAAATATCTACACCGCTATCTGTATAAACATGGAAATATCTACACCGCTACCTGTATAAACATGGAAATATCAGCACCGCTATCTGTATGAACATGGAAATATCTACACTGCTATCTGTATGAACATGGAAATATCTACACCGCTATCTGTATGAACATGGATATATCTACACAGCCCTCTGGATGAACATGGAAATATCCACACCGCTATCTGTGTAAACATGCATACGTCTTCACCGCTATCTGTATAAACATGGAAATATCTACACCGCTATCTCTATGAACATGGAAATATCTACACCGCTATCTGTTTGAAGATGGAAATATATACACCGCTAACTGCATTAAAATGGAAATATCTACACAGCTATCTGCATATAGATGGAAATATCTACACAGCTATCCCTTTACACATGGAAATAACTACACCGCTATCTGTATGAACATGGAAATGTCTACACCGCCATCTGTATGAACATGGAATTATCTGCACCGCCATCTGTATGAACATATAAATATCTACACCGCCATCTCTATTAAGATGGAGATATCTACACCGCTATCTGAATAAACATGGAAATATCTACACCGCTATCTGTATAAACATGGAAATATCTACACCGCTATCTGTATAAACATGGAAACATCTACAAAGCTATCTGAATGAACATGGAAATATCTACACCGCTATCTGAACATGTAAATATCTACACCGCTATCTGCATGAAAATGGAAATATCTACACAGCTATCTGCATATACATGGAAATATCTACACAGCTATCTCTTTACACATGGAAATAACTACACCGCTATATCTATAAACATGGAAATATCTACACCACCATCTGTATGAACATGGAAATATCTGCACCGCCATCTGTTTGAACATATAAATATCTACACCGCCATCTGTATTAAGAAGGAAATATCTAAACCGCTATCTGTATAAACATGGAAATATCAGCACCACTCTCTGTATGAAAATGGAAATATCTACAACGCTATCTGTATGAACATGGAAATATCTACACTGCTATCTGTATGAACATGGAAATACCTACACCGTTATGTGAATGAAAATGGAAATAGTTTCACCGCTATCTGTATGAACATGGAAATATCTACAGCGCTATCTGTATGAACATGGATATATCTACACAGCCATATGGATGAACATGGAAATATCTACACCGCTATCTGTATGAACATGGAAATATCTACTCCGCTATCTGTGTAAACATGGATTTATCTGCACCGCTATCGGTATGAACATGGAAATATCTACACCGCTATCTGTTTGGACATGGAAATATCTACACCGCTATCTGCATGAAAATGGAAATATCTACACTGCTATCTGCATATACATTTAAATATCTACACAGCTATCTCTTTACACATGGAAATAACTGCACCACTATCTGTATGAACATGGAAATAACTACACCCCCTTCTGTATGAACATGGAAATATCTGCACCGCCATCTGTATGAACATATAAATATCTACACAGCCATCTGTATAAAGAAGGAAATATCTAAACCGCTATCTGTATAAACATGGAAATATCTACAGCGCTGCAAGTATAAACATGGAAATATCAGCACCGCTCTCTGTATGAAAATGGAGATATCTACACTGCTATCTGTATGAACATGGAAATATCTACACTGCTATCTGTATGAACATGGAAATATCTACACCGCTATCTGTATGAACATGGATATATCTACACAGCCCTCTGGATGAACATGGAAATATCCACACCGCTATCTGTGTAAACATGCATACGTCTTCACCGCTATCTGTATAAACATGGAAATATCTACACCGCTATCTCTATGAACATGGAAATATCTACACCGCTATCTGTTTGAAGATGGAAATATATACACCGCTAACTGCATTAAAATGGAAATATCTACACAGCTATCTGCATATAGATAGAAATATCTACACAGCTATCCCTTTACACATGGAAATAACTACACCGCTATCTGTATGAACATGGAAATGTCTACACCGCCATCTGTATGAACATGGAATTATCTGCACCGCCATCTGTATGAACATATAAATATCTACACCGCCATCTCTATTAAGATGGAGATATCTACACCGCTATCTGAATAAACATGGAAATATCTACACCGCTATCTGTATAAACATGGAAATATCTACACCGCTATCTGTATAAACATGGAAACATCTACAAAGCTATCTGAATGAACATGGAAATATCTACACCGCTATCTGAACATGTAAATATCTACACCGCTATCTGCATGAAAATGGAAATATCTACACAGCTATCTGCATATACATGGAAATATCTACACAGCTATCTCTTTACACATGGAAATAACTACACCGCTATATCTATAAACATGGAAATATCTACACCACCATCTGTATGAACATGGAAATATCTGCACCGCCATCTGTTTGAACATATAAATATCTACACCGCCATCTGTATTAAGAAGGAAATATCTAAACCGCTATCTGTATAAACATGGAAATATCAGCACCACTCTCTGTATGAAAATGGAAATATCTACAACGCTATCTGTATGAACATGGAAATATCTACACTGCTATCTGTATGAACATGGAAATACCTACACCGTTATGTGAATGAAAATGGAAATAGTTTCACCGCTATCTGTATGAACATGGAAATATCTACAGCGCTATCTGTATGAACATGGATATATCTACACAGCCATATGGATGAACATGGAAATATCTACACCGCTATCTGTATGAACATGGAAATATCTACTCCGCTATCTGTGTAAACATGGATTTATCTGCACCGCTATCGGTATGAACATGGAAATATCTACACCGCTATCTGTTTGGACATGGAAATATCTACACCGCTATCTGCATGAAAATGGAAATATCTACACTGCTATCTGCATATACATTTAAATATCTACACAGCTATCTCTTTACACATGGAAATAACTGCACCACTATCTGTATGAACATGGAAATAACTACACCCCCTTCTGTATGAACATGGAAATATCTGCACCGCCATCTGTATGAACATATAAATATCTACACAGCCATCTGTATAAAGAAGGAAATATCTAAACCGCTATCTGTATAAACATGGAAATATCTACAGCGCTGCAAGTATAAACATGGAAATATCAGCACCGCTCTCTGTATGAAAATGGAGATATCTACACTGCTATCTGTATGAACATGGAAATATCTACACTGCTATCTGTATGAACATGGAAATATCTACACCGCTATCTGTATGAACATGGATATATCTACACAGCCCTCTGGATGAACATGGAAATATCCACACCGCTATCTGTGTAAACATGCATACGTCTTCACCGCTATCTGTATAAACATGGAAATATCTACACCGCTATCTCTATGAACATGGAAATATCTACACCGCTATCTGTTTGAAGATGGAAATATATACACCGCTAACTGCATTAAAATGGAAATATCTACACAGCTATCTGCATATAGATAGAAATATCTACACAGCTATCCCTTTACACATGGAAATAACTACACCGCTATCTGTATGAACATGGAAATGTCTACACCGCCATCTGTATGAACATGGAATTATCTGCACCGCCATCTGTATGAACATATAAATATCTACACCGCCATCTCTATTAAGATGGAGATATCTACACCGCTATCTGAATAAACATGGAAATATCTACACCGCTATCTGTATAAACATGGAAATATCTACACCGCTATCTGTATAAACATGGAAACATCTACAAAGCTATCTGAATGAACATGGAAATATCTACACCGCTATCTGAACATGTAAATATCTACACCGCTATCTGCATGAAAATGGAAATATCTACACAGCTATCTGCATATACATGGAAATATCTACACAGCTATCTCTTTACACATGGAAATAACTACACCGCTATATCTATAAACATGGAAATATCTACACCACCATCTGTATGAACATGGAAATATCTGCACCGCCATCTGTTTGAACATATAAATATCTACACCGCCATCTGTATTAAGAAGGAAATATCTAAACCGCTATCTGTATAAACATGGAAATATCAGCACCACTCTCTGTATGAAAATGGAAATATCTACAACGCTATCTGTATGAACATGGAAATATCTACACTGCTATCTGTATGAACATGGAAATACCTACACCGTTATGTGAATGAAAATGGAAATAGTTTCACCGCTATCTGTATGAACATGGAAATATCTACAGCGCTATCTGTATGAACATGGATATATCTACACAGCCATATGGATGAACATGGAAATATCTACACCGCTATCTGTATGAACATGGAAATATCTACTCCGCTATCTGTGTAAACATGGATTTATCTGCACCGCTATCGGTATGAACATGGAAATATCTACACCGCTATCTGTTTGGACATGGAAATATCTACACCGCTATCTGCATGAAAATGGAAATATCTACACTGCTATCTGCATATACATTTAAATATCTACACAGCTATCTCTTTACACATGGAAATAACTGCACCACTATCTGTATGAACATGGAAATAACTACACCCCCTTCTGTATGAACATGGAAATATCTGCACCGCCATCTGTATGAACATATAAATATCTACACAGCCATCTGTATAAAGAAGGAAATATCTAAACCGCTATCTGTATAAACATGGAAATATCTACAGCGCTGCAAGTATAAACATGGAAATATCAGCACCGCTCTCTGTATGAAAATGGAGATATCTACACTGCTATCTGTATGAACATGGAAATATCTACACTGCTATCTGTATGAACACGGAAATAGCTACACCGTTATCTGTATAAACATGGAAATATCTACACCGCTACCTGTATAAACAGGGAAATATCAGCACCGCTATCTGTATGAACATGGAAATATCAGCCCCTCTATCTGTATGAACATGGAGATACCTACACCGCTATCTGTATGAACATGGAAATATCTAGACCGCTATCTGAATGAACATGGAAATACCTTCACCGCTATCTGTATGAACATGGATATATCTACACAGCCATCTGGATGAACATGGATATATCTACACAGCCCTCTGGATGAACATGGAAATATCCACACCGCTATCTGTGTAAACATGCATACATCTTCACCGCTGTCGGTATAAACATGGAAATATCTACACAGCCATCTGGATGAACATGGAAATATCTACACCGCTATCTGTATGAACATGGAAATATCTACACCGCTATCTGTATGAACATGGATATATCTACACAGCCATCTGGATGAACATGGAAATATCTACACCGCTATCTGTGTAAACATGCATACATCTTCACCGATATCTGTATAAACATGGAAATATCTACACTGCTATCTGTATGAACATGGAAATAGCTACACCGCTATCTGTACGAACATGGAAATATCTACACCGCTATCTGTTTGAACATGGAAATATCTACACAGCTATCTGCATGAAAATGGAAATATCTACACTGCTATCTGCATATACATGGAAATATCTACACAGCTATCTCTTTACGCATGGAAATAACTACACCGCTATCTGTATGAACATGGAAATATCTACACCGCCATCTGTATGAACATGGAAATATCTGCACCGCCATCTGTATGAACATATAAATATCTACACCGCCATCTGTATTAAGATGGAGATATCTACACCGCTATCTGTATAAACATGGAAATATCTACACCGCTATCTGTATAAACATGGAAATATCTACACCGCTATCTGTATAAACATGGAAATATCTACACCGCTACCTGTATAAACATGGAAATATCAGCACCGCTATCTGTATGAACATGGAAATATCTACACTGCTATCTGTATGAACATGGAAATATCTACACCGCTATCTGTATGAACATGGATATATCTACACAGCCCTCTGGATGAACATGGAAATATCCACACCGCTATCTGTGTAAACATGCATACGTCTTCACCGCTATCTGTATAAACATGGAAATATCTACACCGCTATCTCTATGAACATGGAAATATCTACACCGCTATCTGTTTGAAGATGGAAATATATACACCGCTAACTGCATTAAAATGGAAATATCTACACAGCTATCTGCATATAGATGGAAATATCTACACAGCTATCCCTTTACACATGGAAATAACTACACCGCTATCTGTATGAACATGGAAATGTCTACACCGCCATCTGTATGAACATGGAATTATCTGCACCGCCATCTGTATGAACATATAAATATCTACACCGCCATCTCTATTAAGATGGAGATATCTACACCGCTATCTGAATAAACATGGAAATATCTACACCGCTATCTGTATAAACATGGAAATATCTACACCGCTATCTGTATAAACATGGAAACATCTACAAAGCTATCTGAATGAACATGGAAATATCTACACCGCTATCTGAACATGTAAATATCTACACCGCTATCTGCATGAAAATGGAAATATCTACACAGCTATCTGCATATACATGGAAATATCTACACAGCTATCTCTTTACACATGGAAATAACTACACCGCTATATCTATAAACATGGAAATATCTACACCACCATCTGTATGAACATGGAAATATCTGCACCGCCATCTGTTTGAACATATAAATATCTACACCGCCATCTGTATTAAGAAGGAAATATCTAAACCGCTATCTGTATAAACATGGAAATATCAGCACCACTCTCTGTATGAAAATGGAAATATCTACAACGCTATCTGTATGAACATGGAAATATCTACACTGCTATCTGTATGAACATGGAAATACCTACACCGTTATGTGAATGAAAATGGAAATAGTTTCACCGCTATCTGTATGAACATGGAAATATCTACAGCGCTATCTGTATGAACATGGATATATCTACACAGCCATATGGATGAACATGGAAATATCTACACCGCTATCTGTATGAACATGGAAATATCTACTCCGCTATCTGTGTAAACATGGATTTATCTGCACCGCTATCGGTATGAACATGGAAATATCTACACCGCTATCTGTTTGGACATGGAAATATCTACACCGCTATCTGCATGAAAATGGAAATATCTACACTGCTATCTGCATATACATTTAAATATCTACACAGCTATCTCTTTACACATGGAAATAACTGCACCACTATCTGTATGAACATGGAAATAACTACACCCCCTTCTGTATGAACATGGAAATATCTGCACCGCCATCTGTATGAACATATAAATATCTACACAGCCATCTGTATAAAGAAGGAAATATCTAAACCGCTATCTGTATAAACATGGAAATATCTACAGCGCTGCAAGTATAAACATGGAAATATCAGCACCGCTCTCTGTATGAAAATGGAGATATCTACACTGCTATCTGTATGAACATGGAAATATCTACACTGCTATCTGTATGAACATGGAAATATCTACACCGCTATCTGTATGAACATGGATATATCTACACAGCCCTCTGGATGAACATGGAAATATCCACACCGCTATCTGTGTAAACATGCATACGTCTTCACCGCTATCTGTATAAACATGGAAATATCTACACCGCTATCTCTATGAACATGGAAATATCTACACCGCTATCTGTTTGAAGATGGAAATATATACACCGCTAACTGCATTAAAATGGAAATATCTACACAGCTATCTGCATATAGATAGAAATATCTACACAGCTATCCCTTTACACATGGAAATAACTACACCGCTATCTGTATGAACATGGAAATGTCTACACCGCCATCTGTATGAACATGGAATTATCTGCACCGCCATCTGTATGAACATATAAATATCTACACCGCCATCTCTATTAAGATGGAGATATCTACACCGCTATCTGAATAAACATGGAAATATCTACACCGCTATCTGTATAAACATGGAAATATCTACACCGCTATCTGTATAAACATGGAAACATCTACAAAGCTATCTGAATGAACATGGAAATATCTACACCGCTATCTGAACATGTAAATATCTACACCGCTATCTGCATGAAAATGGAAATATCTACACAGCTATCTGCATATACATGGAAATATCTACACAGCTATCTCTTTACACATGGAAATAACTACACCGCTATATCTATAAACATGGAAATATCTACACCACCATCTGTATGAACATGGAAATATCTGCACCGCCATCTGTTTGAACATATAAATATCTACACCGCCATCTGTATTAAGAAGGAAATATCTAAACCGCTATCTGTATAAACATGGAAATATCAGCACCACTCTCTGTATGAAAATGGAAATATCTACAACGCTATCTGTATGAACATGGAAATATCTACACTGCTATCTGTATGAACATGGAAATACCTACACCGTTATGTGAATGAAAATGGAAATAGTTTCACCGCTATCTGTATGAACATGGAAATATCTACAGCGCTATCTGTATGAACATGGATATATCTACACAGCCATATGGATGAACATGGAAATATCTACACCGCTATCTGTATGAACATGGAAATATCTACTCCGCTATCTGTGTAAACATGGATTTATCTGCACCGCTATCGGTATGAACATGGAAATATCTACACCGCTATCTGTTTGGACATGGAAATATCTACACCGCTATCTGCATGAAAATGGAAATATCTACACTGCTATCTGCATATACATTTAAATATCTACACAGCTATCTCTTTACACATGGAAATAACTGCACCACTATCTGTATGAACATGGAAATAACTACACCCCCTTCTGTATGAACATGGAAATATCTGCACCGCCATCTGTATGAACATATAAATATCTACACAGCCATCTGTATAAAGAAGGAAATATCTAAACCGCTATCTGTATAAACATGGAAATATCTACAGCGCTGCAAGTATAAACATGGAAATATCAGCACCGCTCTCTGTATGAAAATGGAGATATCTACACTGCTATCTGTATGAACATGGAAATATCTACACTGCTATCTGTATGAACACGGAAATAGCTACACCGTTATCTGTATGAACATGGAAATAGCTACACCGCTATCTGTATGAACATGGAAATATCTACACCGCTATCAGTACGAACATGGATATATCTACACAGCCATCTGGATGAACATGGAAATATCTACACCGCTATCTGTATGAACATGGAAATATCTACACCGCTATCTGTATGAACTTGGATATATCTACACAGCCATCTGGATGAACATGGAAATATCTACACCGCTATCGGTGTAAACATGCATACATCTTCACCGCTATCTGTATAAACATGGAAATATCTACACTGCTATCTGTATGAACATGGAAATATCTACACCAATATCTGTATGAACATGGATATATCTACAAAGCCATCTGGATGAACATGGAAATATCTACACCACTATCTGAATGAACATGGAAATATCTACACCGCTATCTGTGTAAACATGCATACATCTTCACCGCTATCTGTATAAACATGGAAATATCTAAACCGCTATCTGTATGAACATGGAAATATCTACACCGCTATCTGTATGAACATGGAAATATCTACTCCGCTATCTGTTAGAACATGGAAATATCTACACCGCTATCTGCATGAAGATGGAAATATCTACACTGCTATCTGCATATACATGGAAATATCTACACAGCTATATCTTTACACATGGAAATAACTACACCACTATCTGTATGAACATGGAAATATCCACACCGCCATCTGTATGAACATGGAAATATCTGCACCGCCATCTGTATGAACATATAAATATCTACACCGCAATCTGTATTAAGATGGAAATATCTACACCGCTATCTGTATAAACATGGAAATATCTACACCGCTATCTATGTGAACATGGAAATATCTACACCACTATCTGCATGAAAATGGAAATATCTACACAGCTATCTGAATATACATGGAAATATCTACAGAGCTATCTCTTTACACATGGAAATAACTACACCGCTATCTGTATGAACATTGAAATATCTTCACCACCATCTGTATGAACATGGAAATAGCTGCAACGACATCTGTATGAACATATACATATCTACACGGCCATCTGTATAAAGATGGAGATAACTACAACGATATCTGTATAAACATGGAAATATCTACACCGCTATCTGTATAAACATGACAATATCTACACCGCTATCTGTATAAACATGGAAATATCTACACCGCTACCTGTATAAACATGGAAATATCAGCACCGCTATCTGTATGAACATGGAAATATCAGCCCCTCTATCTGTATGAACATGGAGATATCTACACCGCTATCTGTGTGAACATGGAAATATCTAGACCGCTATCTGATTGAACATGGAAATACCTTCACCGCCATCTGTATGAACATGGATATATCTACACAGCCATCTGGATGAACATGGATATATCTACACAGCTCTCTGGATGAACATGGAAATATCCACACCGCTATCTGTGTAAACATGCATACAACTTCACCGCTATCTGTATAAACATGGAAATATCTACACCGCTATCTGTATGAACATGGAAATATCTACACCGCTATCTGTTGGAAGATGGAAATATATACACCGCTATCTGCATGAAAATGGAAATATCTACACAGCTATCTGCATGAAAATGGAAATATCTACACAGCTATCTGCATGAAAATGGAAATATCTACACAGCTTTCTCTTTACACATGTAAATAACCACACCGCTATCTGTATGAACATGGAAATATCTACACCGCCATCTGTATGAACATGGAAATATCTGCACCGCCATCTGTATGAACATATAAATATCTACACTGCCATCTGTATTAAGATGGAGATATCTACACCGCTATCTGAATAAACAAGGAGATATCTACACCGCTATATGTATAAACATGGAAATATCAGCACCGCTATCTGTATGAACATGGAAATATCAGCCCCTCTATCTGTATGAACATGGAGATATCTACACCGCCATCTTTATGAACATGGATATATCTACACAGCCATCTGGAGGAACATGGAAATATCTACACCGCTATCTGTATGAACATGGAAATAGCTACACCGCTATCTGTATGAACATGGAAATATCTACACCGCTATCTGTATGAACATGGAAATATCTACACCGCTATCTGTATGAACAAGGAAATATCTTCACCGCCATCTGTACGAACATGGATATATATACAGAGCCATCTGGATGAACATGGAAATATCTACACCGCCATCTGTATGAACATATAAATATCTACACCGCCATCTGTATTAAGATGGAGATATCTACACCGCTATCTGTATAAACCGGAAAATATCTACACCGCTATCTGTATAAACATGGAAATATCTACACCGCTATCTGGATAAACATGGAAATTTCTACACCGCTACCTGTATAAACATGGAAATATCAGCACCGCTATCTGAAGGAACATGGAGATATCTACACCGCCATCTGTATGAACATGGATATATCTACACAGCCATCTGGAGGAACATGGAAATATCTACAACGCTATCTGTACGAACATGGAAATATCTACACCGCTATCTGTATGAACATGGAAATATCTACACCGCTATCTGTATGAACATGTAAATACCTACACCACTATCTGAATGAACATGGAAATATCTACACCGCTATCTGTATGAACATGGATATATCTACACAGCCATCTGGATGAACATGGAAATATCTACACCCGTATCTGTATGAACATGGAAATATCTACACCGCTATCTGTGTAAACATGCATACATCTTCACCGCTATCTGTATAAACATGGAAATATCTACACCGCTATCTGTAGGAACATAGAAATAGCTACACCGCTATCTGTATGAACATGGAAATATCTACACCGCTATCTCTATGAACATGGATATATCTACACAGCCATCTGGATGTACATGGAAATATCTGCACCGCCATCTGTATGAACATATAAATATCTACACTGCCATCTGTATTAAGATGGAGATATCTACACCGCTATCTGAATAAACATGGAAATATCTACACCGCTATCTGTATAAACATGGAAATATCAGCACCGCTATCTGTATTAACATGGAAATATCAGCCCCTATATCTGTATGAACATGGAGATATCTGCACCGCCATCTGTATGAACATGGATATATCTACACAGCCATCTGCAGGAACATGGAAATATCTACACCGCTATCTGTATGAACATGGAAATAGCTACACCGCTATCTGTATGAACATGGAAATATCTACACCGCTATCTGTATGAACATGGAAATATCTACACCGCTATCTGTATGAACAAGGAAATATCTTCACCGCCATCTGTACGAACATGGATAAATCTACAGAGCCATCTGGATGAACATGGAAATATCTACACCGCCATCTGTATGAACATATAAATATCTAAACCGCCATCTGTATTAAGATGGAGATATCTACACCGCTATCTGTATAAACCTGAAAATATCTACACCGCTATCTGTATAAACATGGAAATATCTACACTGCTATCTGGATAAACATGGAAATTTCTACACCGCTAACTGTATAAACATGGAAATATCAGCACCGCTATCTGTAGGAACATGGAGATATCTACACGGCCATCTGTATGAACATGGATATATCTACACAGCCATCTGGAGGAACATGGAAATATCTACAACGCTATCTGTACGAACATGGAAATATCTACACCGCTATCTGTATGAACATGGAAATAGCTACACCGCTATCTGTGTAAACATGCATACATCTTCACCGCTATCTGTAAAAACATGGAAATATCTACACTGCTATCTGTTTGAACATGGAAATATCTACACGGCTATCTGCATGAAAATGGAAATATCTACACAGCGATCTGCATATACATGGAAATATCTACAAAGCTATCTCTTTACACATGGAAATAAGTACAGCGATATCTCTATAAACATGGAAATAGCTACACCGCCATCTGTATGAACATGGAAATATCTGCACCGCCATCTGTATGAACATATAAATATCTACACCGCCATCTGTATTAAGATGGAGATATCTACACCGCTATCTGAATAAACTTGGAAATATGTACACCGCTATCTGTATAAACCTGGAAATACCTACACCGCTATCTGTATAAACATGCAAATATCTACACCGCAATCTGTATGAACATGGAAATATCTACACCGCTACCTGTATAAACATGGAAATATCAGCACCGCTATCTGAATGAACATGGAAATATCTACACCGCTATCTCTATGAACATGGAAATATCTACACCGCTATCTGTATGAACATGGGAGTATCTACACCGCTATCTGTTTGAACATGGAAATATCTACACTGCTATGTGCATGAAAATGGAAATATCTACACTGCTATCTGCATATACATTTAAGTATCTACACAGCTATCTCTTTACACGTGGAAATAACTACACCGCTATCTGTATGAACATGGAAATATCTACACCGACATCTGTATGAACATGGAAATATCTGCACCGCCATCTGTATGAACATATAAATATCTACACCGCCATCTGTGTTAAGATGGAGATATCTACACTGCTATCTGTATAAACATGGAAATATCTACACCGCCATCTGTACGAACATATAAATATCTACACCGCCATCTGTATTAAGAAGGAAATATCTAAACCGCTATCTGTATAAACATGGAAATATCTACACAGCTGCCTGTATAAACATGGAAATATCAGCACCGCTATCTGTATGAACATGGAAATATCTACACCGCTATCTGTATGAACATGGAAATAGCTACACCGCTATCTGTATGAACATGGAAATAGCAACACCGCTATCTGTATGAACATGGATATATCTACAGAGCCATCTGGATGAACATGGAAATATCTACACCGCTATCTGTATGAACATGGAAATATCTACACCGCTATCTGTGTAAACATGCATACATCTTCACCGCTATCTGTATAAACATGGAAATATCTACACCACTATCTGTACGAACATGGAAATAGCTACACCGCTATCTGTATGAACATGGAAATATCTACACCGCTATCTGTATGAACATGGATATATCTACACAGCCATCTGGATGAACATGGAAATATCTACAGCGCTATCTGTGTAAACATGCATACATCTTCACCGCTATCTGTATAAACATGGAAATATCTACACCGCTATCTGTATGAACATGGAAATGTCTGCACCGCTATCTGTATGAACATGGAAATATCTACACCGCTATCTGTTTGAACATGGAAATATCTACACCGCTATCTGCATGAAAATGGAAATATCTAAACTGCTATCTGCATATACATGGAAATATCTACACAGCTATCTCTTTACACATGGAAATAACTACACCGCTATCTGTATGAACATGGAAATATCTACAACGCCATGTGTATGAACATGGAAATATCTGCACCGCCGTCTGTATGAACATATAAATATCTACACCGCCATCTGTATTAAGATGGAGATATCTACACCGCTATCTGTATAAACATGGAAATATCTACACCGCTATCTGTATAAACATGGAAATATTTACACCGCTATCTGTATAAACATGGATATATCTACACCGCTATCTCTATGAACATGGATATATCTAAACAGCCCTCTGGATGAACATGGAAATATCCACACCGCTATCTGTGTAAACATGCATATATCTTCACCGCTATCTGAATAAACATGGAAATATCTACACCGCTATCTGTATGAACATGGAAATATCCACACCGCTATCTGTTTGAAGATGGAAATATATACACCGCTACCTGCATGAACATGGAAATATCTACACAGCTATCTGCATATACATGGCAATATCTACACAGGTATCTCTTTACACATTTAAATAACTACACCGCTATCTGTATGAACATGGAAATGTCTGCACCGTCATCTGTATGAACATATAAATATCTACACCGCCATCTGTATTAAGATGGACATATCTACACCGCTATCTGTGTAAACATGGAAATATCTACACCGCTATCTGTATAAACATGGAAATATCTACACCATTACCTGTATAAACATGGAAATATCAGCACCGCCATCTGTATGAACATGGAAATATCTACACCGCCATCTGTATGAACAGGGAAATATCTACACCGCTATCTGTTTGAACATGGAAATATCTACACCGCTATCTGCATGAAAATGGAAATATCTACACTGCTATCTGCATATACATTTAAATATCTACACAGCTATCTCTTTACACATGGAAATAACTACACCGCTATCTGTATGAACATGGAAATATCTACACCGACATCTGTATGAACATGGAAATATCTGCACTGCCATCTGTATGAACATATAAATATCTACACCGCCATCTGTATTAAGATGGAGATATCTACACTGCTATCTGTATAAACATAGAAATATCTACACCGCCATCTGTACGAACATATAAATATCTACACCACCATCTGTATGAAAATATAAATATCTACACCGCCATCTGTATTTAGATAGAGATATCTCCACTGCTATCTGTATAAACATGGAAATATCTACACCGCTATCTCTATAAACATGGAAATATCTACACCGCCATCTGTATGAACATGGAAATATCTGCACCGCCATATGTATGAACATATAAATATCTACAGCGCCATCTGTATTAACATGGAGAAATCTACACTGCTTTCTGTATAAACATGGAAATATCTACACCGCCATCTGTAGGAACATATAAATATGTACGCCGCCATCTGTATTAAGAAGGAAATACCTAAACCGCTATCTGTATAAACATGGAAATATCTACACCGCTGCCTGTATAAACAAGGAAATATCAGCACCGCTATCTGTATGAACTTGGAAATATCTACACCGCTATCTGTATGAACATGGAAATATCTACACCGCTGTCTGTATGAACATGGAAATAGCTACACCGCTATCTGTATGAACATGGATATATCTACACAGCCATCTGGATGAACATGGAAATATCTACACCGCTATCTCTGTAAACATGCATAGATCTGCACCGGTATCTGTATAAACATGGAAATATCTACACCGCTATCTGTATGAACATGGAAATATCTACACCGCTATCTGTATGACCATGGAAATATCTACACCGCTATCTGTATGAAAATGGAAATATCTACACTGCTATCTGCATATACATTTAAATATCTACACAGCTATCTCTTTACACATGGAAATAACTACAACGCTATCTGTATGAACATGTAAATATCTGCACCACCATCTGTATGAACATATAAATATCTACACCACCATCTGTATTAAGATGGAGATATCTACACTGCTATCTGTATAAACATGGAATTATCTACACCGCTATCTGTATAAACATGGAAATATCTACACAGCTATCTGTAAAAACATGGAAATATCTACACCACTACATGTATAAACATGGAAATATCAGCACCTCCATCTGTATGAACATGGGAATATCTACACCGCCATCTGTATGAACATGGAAATATCTACACCGCTATCTGTATGAACATGGAAATATCTACATCGTTATCTGTATGAACATGGAATTATCTACACCGCTATCTGTTTGAACATGGAAATATCTACACCGCTGTCTGCATGAAAATGGGAATATCTACACAGCTATCTGCAAATACATGGAAATATCTACACAGCTATCTCTTAACACATGGAAATAACTACATCGCTATCTCTATAAACATGGAAATATCTACACCGCCATCTGTATGAACATGGAAATATCTTCACCGCCATCTGTATGAACATGGATATATCTACACAGCCATATGGATGAACATGGAAATATCTACACCGCTATATGCATGAACATGGAAATAGCTACACCGCTATCTGTATGAACATGGAAATAGCCACACCGCCATCTGTATGAACATGGAAATATCTGCACCGCCATCTGTATGAACATATAAGTATCTACACCGCCATCTGTATTAAGATGGAGATATCTACACTGCTATCTGTATAAACTTGGAAATATCTACACCGCTATCTGTACAAACATGGAAATATCTACACCGCCATCTCTATGAACATGGAAATATCGGCGCCGCCATCTGTATGAACATATAAATATCTACACCGCCAACTGCATTAAGAAGGAGATATCTACACCGCTGTCTGTATAAACATGGAAATATTTACACCGCTATCTGTATAAACATGGAAATATCTACACCGCTATCTGTATAAACATGGAAATATCTACACCGCTACCTGTATAAACATGGAAATATCAGCACCGCTATCGGTATGTACATGGAAATATCTACACCGCTATCTGTATGAACATGGAAATAGCTACACCGCTATCTGTATGAACATGGAAATATCTTCAACGCCATCTGTATGAACATGGATATATCTACACAGCCATCTGTATGAACATGGAAATATCTACACCGCTATCTGTATGAACATGGAAATATCTACACCGCTATCTGTATGAACATGGAAATATCTACACCGCTATCTGTATGAACATGGACATATCTTCACAGCCATCTGTATGAACATGGATATGTCTACACATCCTTCTGCATGAACATGGAAAAATCTACACCGCGATCTGTATGAACATGGGAATATCTACACCGCTATCTGTGTAAACATGCATACACCTTCACCGCTATCTGTATAAACATGGAAATATCTACACCGCTATCTGTATGAACGGAAATATCTACACCGCTATCTGTTTGAACATGGAAATATCTAAACCGCTATCTGCATGAAAATGGAAATATCTACACAGCTATGTGCATATACATGGAAATATCTACACAGCTATCTCTTTACACATGGAAATAACTACACCGCTATCTGTATGAACATGGAAATATCTTCACCGCCATCTGTATGAACATGGATATATCTACACAGCCATCTGGATGAACATGGAAATATCTACACCGCTATCTGTATGAAGATGGAAATATCTACCCCGCTATCTGTGTAAACATGCATACATCTTCACCGCTATCTGTATAAACATGGAAATATCTACACTGCTATCTGCATGAAAATGGAAATATCTAAACTGCTATCAGTTTGAACATGGAAATATCTACACCGCTATCTGCATGAAAATAGAAATATCTACACAGCGATCTGCATATACATGGAAATATCTATAAAGCCATCTCTTTACACATGGAAATAACTACAGCGCTATCTCTATAAACATACAAATATCTACACCGCCATCTGTATGAACACGGAAATATCTGCAATGCCAGCAGTATGAACATATAAATATCTACACCGCCATCTATATTAAGATGGAGATATCTACACGGCTATCTGCATGAAAATGGAAATATCTACACTGCTATCTCCATATACATTTTAATATCTACACAGCTATCTCTTTACACATGGAAATAACTACACCGTTATCTGTATGAACATGGAAATATCTACACCGCCGTCTGTATGAACATGGAAATATCTTCACCGCCATCTGTATGAACATGGATATATCTTCACAGCCATCTGTGTGAACATGGAAATATCTACACCGCTATCTGTATGAACATGGAAATATCTACACCGCTATCTGTATGAACATGGAAATATCTTCATGGCCATCTGTGTAAACATGCATACACCTTCACCGCTATCTGTATAACCATGGCAATATCTACACCGCTATCTGTATGAACATGGAAATATCTACACCGCTATCTGTTTGAACATGGAAATATCTTAACCGCTATCTGCATGAAAATGGAAATATCTACACAGCTATCTGCATGTACATGGAAATATCTACACAGCTATCTCTTTACACGAGGAAATAATTACACCGCTATCTGTATGAACATGGAAATATCCTCAACGCCATCTGTATGAACATGGATATATCTACACAGCCATCTGGATGAACATGGAAATATCTACACCGCTATCTGTATGAACATGGAAATATCCTCACCGCCATCTGTATGAACATGGATATATCTACACAGCCATCTGGATGAACATGGAAATATCTACACCACTATCTGTATGAAGATGGAAATATCTACAACGCAATCTGTGTAAACATGCATACATCTTCACCGCTATCTATATAAACATGGAAATACCTACACTGCTATCTGTATGAACTTGGAAATATCTACACCGCTATCTGTTTGAACAAGGAAATATCTACACCGCTATCTGCATGAAAATGGAAATATCTACACAGCTATCTGCATATACATGGAAATATCTACAAAGCTATCTCTTTACACATGGAAATAACTACAGCGCTATCTCTATAAACATACAAATACCTACACCGCCGTCTGTATGAACATGGAAATATCTGCACCGCCATCTGTATGAACATATAAATATCTACACCGCCATCTATATTAAGATGGAGATATCTACACTGCTATCTGTATAAACTTGGAAATATCTACACCGCTATCTGTATAAACATGGAAATATCTACACTGCAATCTGTTTAAACATGGAAATATCTACACCGCTACCTGTATAAACATGGAAATATCAGCACCGCTATCTGTATGAACATGGAAATATCTTAACCGCTATCTCTTTGAACATGGAAATTTCTACACCACAATCTATATGAACATGGAAATAGCTGCACCGCTATCTGTATGAACATGGAAATATCTACACCACTACCTGTATGAACATGGAAATATCTACACCGCTATCTGTATGAACATGGATATATCTACACAGGCATCTGGATTAACACGGAAATATCTACACCGCTATCCGTATGAACATGGAAATATCAACACTGCTATCTGTGTAAATATGCATACATCTTCACCGCAATCTGTATAAACATGGAAATATCTACACCGCTATCTGTATGAACATGGAAATATCTACAAAGCTATCTGAACATGGAAATATCTACACCGCTATCTGCATGAAAATGGAAATATCTACACAGCTATCTGCATATACATGGAAATATCTACACAGCTATCTCCTTACACATGGAAATAACTACACCGCTATCTGTATGAACATGGAAATATCTACACCGCCATCTGTATGAACACGGAAATATCTGCACCGCCATCTGTATGAACATATAAATAACTACACAGCCATCTGTATTAAGATGGAGATATCTACACCGGTATCTGTATAAACATGGAAATATCTACACCGCTACCTGTATAAACATGGAAATATCTACACCGCTACCTGTATAAACATGGAAATATCAGCACCGCTGTCTGTATGAACATGGAAATATCTACACAGCCATCTGGATGACTATGGAAATATCTACACCGCTATCTGTATGAACATGGAAATAGCTACACCGCTATCTGTATGAACATGGAAATATCTACACCACTATCTGTATGAACATGGAAATATCTTCACCGCCATCTGTATGAACATGGATATATCTACACAGCCATCTGGATGAACATGGAAACATCTACACCGCTATATGTATGAACATGGAAATAGCTACACCGCTATCTGTACGAACATGGAAATAGCTACACCGCTATCTGTATGAACATGGAAATATCTTCACCGCCATCTGTACGAACATGGGTATGTCTACAGAGCCATCTGGATGAACATGGAAATATCTACACCGCTATCTGTATGAAAATGGAAATATCTACACAGCTATCTGTTTAAACATGCATACATCTCCACCGCTATCTGTATAAACATGGAAATATCAGCACCGCTATCTGTATGAACATGGAAATATCTACACAGCCATCTGGATGAACATGGAAATATCTACACCAATATCTGTATGAACATGGAAATATCTACACCGCTATCTGTGTAAACATGCATACATCTTCATCGCTATCTGGATGAACATGGAAATATCTACACCGCTATCTGTATGAACATGGAAATATCTACACCGCTATCTGTATGAACATGGAAATATCTACACCGCTATCTGTTTGAGCATGGACATATCTACTCAGCTATCTGCATGAAAATGGAAATACCTACACAGCTATCTGCATATACATGGAAATATCTACAAACCTATCTCTTTACACATGGAAATAACTACACCGATATCTCTATAAACATGGAAATATCTATACCACCATCTGTATGAACATGAAAATATCTGCACCGCCATCTGTATGAACATATAAATATCTGCACCGCCATCTGTATTAAGATGGAGATATCTACACTGCTATCTGTATAAACATGGAAATATCTACACCGCTATCTGTATGAGCATGGAAATATCTACACCGCCATCTGTATGAAGATATAAATATCTTCAACGACATCTGTATGAACATGGATATATCTACACAGCCATCTGGATGAACATGGAAATATCTACACCGCTATCTGTATGAACATGGAAATATCTACACCGCTATCTGTGTAAACATGCATACATCTTCACTGCTATCTGTATAAACATGGAAATATCTGCACCGCTATCTGTATGAACATTGAAATATCTACACCGCTATCTGTTTGAACATGGAAGTATCTACATCGCTATCTGCATGAAAATGGAAGTATCTACACCGCTATCTGCATGAAAATGGAAATATCTACACAGCTATCTGCATATACATGGAAATATCTACAAAGATATCTCTTTACACATGGAAATAACTACACCGCTATCTCTATAAACATGGAAATATCTACACCGCCATCTGTATGAACATGGAAATATCTGAACCGCCATCTCTATGAACATATAAATATCTGCACCGCCAACTGTATTAAGATGGAGATATCTACACCACTATCTGTATAAACATGGAAATATCTACACCGCTATCTGTATAAACATGGAAATAGCACCGCTATCTGTATGAACATGGAAATATCTACACCGCTATCTGTATAAACATGGAAATATCTACACCGCTATCTGTATAAACATGGAAATATCTGCACCGCTATCTGTATGAACATCGAAATATCTACACCGCTATCTTTATGAACATGGAAATATCTACACCGATATCTGTATGAACATGGAAATATCTTCACCGCCATCTGTATGATCATGGATATATCTACACAGCCATCTGGGTGAACATGGAAATATCTACACCACTATCTGTATGAACATGGAAATATCTACACCGCTATCTGTGTAAACATGCATACATCTTCACCGCTATCTGTATAAACATGGAAATATCTACACCGCTATCTGTATAAGCAGGGAAATATGTACTCCACTACCTGTATAAACATGGAAATATCTGCACCGCTATCTGTATGAACATGGAAATATCTACACAGCCATCTGGATGAATATGGAAATATCAGCACCGCTATCTGTATGAACATGGATATGTCTACACAGCCATCTGGATGAACATGGAAATATCTACACCGCTATCTGTATGAACATGGAAATATCTTCACCGCTACCTGTGTAACAAGTATACATCTTCACTGCTATCTGTATAAACATGGAAATATCTACACCGCTATCTGTATGAACATGGAAATATCTACACCGCTATCTGTATAAACATGGAAATATCTACACCGCTGTCTGTATAAACTTGGAAATATCAGCACCGCTATCTGTATGAACATGGAAATATCTACACCGCTATCTGTAGGAACATGGAAATAGCTACACCGCTGCCTGTATAAACATGGAAATATCAGCACCGCTATCTGTATGAACATGGAAATATCTACACCACTATCTGTATGAACATGAATATATCTACACAGCCATCTGTATGAACATGGAAATATCTACACCACTATCTGTATGAACATGGAAATATCTACACCGCTATCTGTGAAAACATGCATACATCTTCACCGCTATCTGTATAAACATGGAAATATCTACACCGCTATCTGTATGAACATGGAAATATCTACACCGCTATCTGTATGAACATGGAAATATCTACTCCGCTATCTGTTTGAACATGGAAATATCTACACTGCTATCAGCATGAAAATGGAAATATCTACACTGCTATCTGCATATACATGGAAATATCTACACAGCTATATCTTTACACATGGAAATAACTACACCGCTATCTGTATGAACATGGAAATATCCACACCGCCATCTGTATGAACATGGAAATATCTGCACCGCCATCTGTATGAACTTATAAATATCTACACCGCAATCTGTATTAAGATGGAGATATATACACCGCTATCTGTATCAACATGGAAATATCTACACCGCTATCTCTATGAACATGGAAATATCTACACCGCTATCTGTATGAACATGGGAATATCTGCACCGCTATCTGTTTGAACATGGAAATATCTACACCGCTATGTGCATGAAAATGGAAATGTCTACACTGCTATCTGCATATACATTTAAATATCTACACAGCTATCTCTTTACACATGGAAATAACTACAACGCTATCTGTATGAACATGGAAATATCTACACCGTTATCTGTATGAACATGGAAATATCTACACCGCCATCTGTATGAACATGGAAATATATACACTGCAATCTGTATTTAGATAGAGATATCTCCACTGCTATCTGTATAAACATGGAAATATCTACACCGCTATCTCTATAAACATGGAAATATCTACACCGCCATCTGTATGAACATGGAAATATCTGCACCGCCATCTGTATGAACATATAAATATCTACACCGCCATCTGTATTAAGATGGAGATATCTACACTGCTATCTGTATAAACATGGAAATATCTACAACGCCATCTGTAGGAACATATAAATATATACGCCGCCATCTGTATTAAGAAGGAAATATCTAAACCGCTATCTGTATAAACATGGAAATATCTACACCGCTGCCTGTATAAACAAGGAAATATCAGCACCGCTATCTGTATGAACATGGAAATATCTACACCGCTATCTGTATGAACATGGAAATATCTACACCGCTATCTGTATGAACATGGAAATAGCTACACCGCTATCTGTATGAACATGGATATATCTACACAGCCATCTGGATGAACATGGAAATATCTACACCGCTATCTCTGTAAACATGCATAGATTTTCACCGCTATCTGTATAAACATGGAAATATCTACACCGCTATCTGTATGAACATGGAAATATCTACACCGCTATCTGTATGAACATGGAAATATCTACACCACTATCTGTTTGAACATGGAAATATCTTCACCGCTATCTGCATGAAAATGGAAATATCTACACAGCTATCTGCATATACATGGAAATATCTACACAGCTATCTCTTTACACATGGAAATAACTACACCGCTATCTGTATGAACATGGAAATATCTTCACCGCCATCTGTATGAACATGGATATATCTACACAGCCATCTGGATGAACATGGAAATATCTACACCGCGATCTGTATGAAGATGGAAATATCTAAACCGCTATCTGTGTAAACATGCATACATCTTCACCACTATCTGAATAAACATGGAAATATCTACACTGCTCTCTGCATGAAAATGGAAATATCTACACTGCTATCAGTTTGAACATGGAAATATCTACACCGCTATCTGCATGAAAATGGAAATATCTACACAGCGATCTGCATATACATGGAAATATCTACAAAGCTATCTCTTTTCACATGGAAATAACTACAGCGCTATCTCTATAAACATACAAATATCTACACCGCCATCTGTATGAACATGGAAATATCTGCAATGCCAGCTGTATGAACATATAAATATCTACACCGCCATCTATATTAAGATGGAGATATCTACACCGCTATCTGCATGAAAATGGAAATATCTACACTGCTATCTGCATATACATTTAAATATCTACACAGCTATCTCTTTACAAATGGAAATAACAACACCGTTATCTGTATGAACATGGAAATATCTATACCGCCGTCTGTATGAACATGGAAATATCTTCACCGCCATCTGTATGAACATGGATATATCTACACAGCCATCTGTATGAACATGGAAATATCTACACCGCTATCTGTATGAACATGGAAATATCTACACCGCTATCTGTATGAACATGGAAATATCTTCATGGCCATCTGTGTAAACATGCATACACCTTCACCGCTATCTGTATAACCATGGAAATATCTACACCGTTATCTGTATGAACATGGAAATATCTACACCGCTATCTGTTTGAACATGGAAATATCTTAACTGCTATCTGCATGAAAATGGAAATATCTACACAGCTATCTGCATGTACATGGAAATATCTACACAGCTATCTCTTTACACGTCAAAATAATTACACCGCTATCTGTATGAACATGGAAATATCTTCACCGCCATCTGTATGAACATGGATATATCTACACCGCCATCTGGATGAACATGGAAATATCTACACCGCTATCTGTATGAAGATGGAAATATCTGCACTGCTATCTGTATGAACTTGGAAATATCTACACGGCTATCTGTTTGAACAAGGAAATATCTACACCGCTATCTGCATGAAAATGGAAATACCTACACAGCGATCTGCATATACATGGAAATATCTACAAAGCTATCTCTTTACACATGGAAATAACTACAGCGCTATCTCTATAAACATACAAATACCTACACCGCCATCTGTATGAACATGGAAATATCTGCACCGCCATCTGTATGAACATATAAATATCTACACCGCCATCTATATTAAGATGGAGATATCTACACCGCTATCTGTATAAACTTGGAAATATCTACACCGCTATCTGTATAAACATGGAAATATCTACACTGCAATCTGTATAAACATGGAAATATCTACACCGCTACCTGTATAAACATGGAAATATCAGCACCGCTATCTGTATGAACATGGAAATATCTTAACCGCTATCTCTTTGAACATGGAAATTTCTACACCACTATCTATATGAACTTGGAAATAGCTGCACCGCTATCTGTATGAACATGGAAATATCTACACCACTACCTGTATGAACATGGAAATATCTACACCGCTATCTGTATGAACATGGATATATCTACACAGCCATCTGGATTAACACGGAAATATCTTCACCGCTATCCGTATGAACATGGAAATATCAACACTGCTATCTGTGTAAATATGCATACATCTTCACCGCAATCTGTATAAACATGGAAATATCTACACCGCAATCTGCATGAACATGGAAATATCTACAAAGCTATCTGAACATGGAAATATCTACACCGCTATCTGCATGAAAATGGAAATATCTACACAGCTATCTGCATATACATGGAAATATCTACACAGCTATCTCTTCACACATGGAAATAACTACACCGCTATCTGTATGAACATGGAAATATCTACACCGCCATCTGTATGAACACGGAAATATCTGCACCGCCATCTGTATGAACATATAAGTAACTACACGGCCATCTGTATTAAGATGGAGATATCTACACCGGTATCTGTATAAACATGGAAATATCTACACCGCTATCTGTATAAACATGGAAATATCTACACAGCTATCTGTATAAACATGGAAATATCTACACCACTACCTGTATAAACATGGAAATATCAGCACCGCTATCTGTATGAACATGGAAATATCTACACAGCCATGTGGATGAATATGGAAATATCTACACCGCTATCTGTATGAACATGGAAATAGCTACACCGCTATCTGTATGAACATGGAAATATCTACACCACAATCTGTATGAACATGGAAATATCTTCACCGCCATCTGTATGAACATGGATATATCTACACAGCCATCTGGATGAACATGGAAACATCTACACCGCTATATGTATGAAGATGGAAATAGCTACACCGCTATCTGTACGAACATGGAAATAGCTACACCGCTATCTGTATGAACATGGAAATATCTACACCGCTATCTGTATGAACATGGAAATATCTTCACCGCCATCTGTACGAACATGGGTATGTCTACACAGCCATCTGGATGAACATGGAAATATCTACACCGCTATCTGTATTGAAATGGAAATATCTACACCTCTATCTGTGTAAACATGCATACATCTTCACCGCTATCTGTATAAACATGGAAATATCAGCACCGCTACCTGTATGAACATGGAAATATCTACACAGCCATCTGGATGAACATGGAAATATCTACACCGCTATCTGTATGAACATGGAAATATCTGCACTGCTATCTGTATGAACATGGAAATATCTACACCGCTATCTGTATGAACATGGAAATATCTACACCGCTATCTGTATAAACATGGAAATATCTACACCACTATCTGTATAAACATGGAAATATCAGCACCGCTATCTGTATGAACATGGAAATATCTACTCCGCTATCTTTATGAACATGGAAATATCTACACAGTTATCTGTATGAACATGGAAATATCTTCACCGCCATCTGTATGAACATGGATATATCTACACAGCCATCTGGATGAACATGGAAATATCTACACCAATATCTGTATGAACATAGAAATATCTACACCGCTATCTGTGTAAACATGCATACATCTTCATCGCTATCTGTATAAACATGGAAATATCTACACCGCTATCTGTATAAGCATGGAAATATGTACACCACTACCTATATAAACACGGAAATATCAGCACCGTTATCTGTGTGAACATGGAAATATCTACACAGCGATCTGGATGAATATGGAAATATCAGCACCGCTATCTGTATGAACATGGATATGTCTACACAGCCATCTGGATGAACATGGAAATATCTACACCGCTATCTGTATGAACATGGAAATATCTACACCGCTATCTGTATGAACATGGATATATCTACACCGCTATCTGTTTGAGCATGGAAATATCTACTCAGCTATCTGCATGAAAATGGAAATACCTACACAGCTATCTGCATATACATGGAAATATCTACAAACCTATCTCTTTACACATTTAAATAACTACACCCATATCTCTATAAACATGGAAATACCTACACCACCATCTGTATGAACATGGAAATATCTGCACCGCCATCTGTATGAAAATATAAATATCTGCACCGCCATCTGTATTAAGATGGAGATAACTACACCGCTATCTGTATAAACATGGAAATATCTACACCGCTATCTGTATGAGCATGGAAATATCTACACCGCCATCTGTATGAAGATATAAATATCTTCACCGACATCTGTATGAACATGGATATATCTACACAGCCATCTGGATTAACATGGAAATATCTACACCGCTATCTGTATGAACATGGAAATATCTACACCGCTATCTGTGTAAACATGCATACATCTTCACCGCTATCTGTATAAACATGGAAATATCTGCACCGCTACCTGTATGAACATTGAAATATCTACACCGCTATCTGTTTGAACATGGAAGTATCTACACCGCTATCTGCATGAAAATGGAAATATCTACACAGCTATCTGCATATACATGGAATTATCTACAAAGATATCTCTTTACACATGTAAATAACTTCACCGCTATCTCTATAAACATGGAAATATCTACACCGCCATCTGTATGAACATGGAAATATCTGAACCGCCATCTCTATGAACATATAAATATCTGCACTGCCATCTGTATTAAGATGGAGATATCTACACCGCTATCTGTATAAACATGGAAATATCTACACCGCTATCTATATAAACATGGAAATATCAGCACCGCTAACTGTATGAACATGGAAATATCTACACCGCTATCTGTATAAAAATGGAAATATCTACACTGCTATCTGTATGAACATGGAAATAGCTACACCGCTATCTGTATGAACATGGAAATATCTACACCGCTATCTGTATGAACATTGAAATAGCTGCACCGCGATCTGTATGAACATGGAAATATCTACACCACTGTCTGTTTGAACATGGAAATATCTACACCGGTATCAGCATGAAAATGGAAATATCTACAAAGCTATCTGCATATACATGGAAATATCTGTACAGCTATCTATTTACACATGGAAATAACTACACCGCTATCTCTATAAACATGGAAATATCTACACCGCCATCTGTATGAACATGGAAATATCTACACCGCCGTCTGTATGAACATATAAATATCTACACAGCCATCTGTATTAAGATGAAGATATCTACACCGCTATCTGTGTAAACATGGAAATATCTACACCGCTATCTGTATAAACATGGAAATATCTACACCGCTATCTGTATAAACATGGAAATATCTACACCGCTACCTGTATAAACATGGAAATATCAGCACCGCAATCTGTATGAACATGGAAATATCTACACCGCTATCTGTATGAACATGGAAATAGCTACACCGCTTTCTGTATGAACATGGAAATGCCACACCGCTATCTGTATGAACATGGAAATATCTACACCGCCATCTGTATGAACATGGAAATATCTTCACCGCCATCTGTATGAACATGGATATATCTACACAGCCATCAGGATGAACATGGAAATATCTACACCGCTATATGTATGAACCTGGAAATAACTACAACGCTATCTGTATGAACATGGAAATATCTACACCACTATGTGTGTGAACATGGAAATATCTATACTGCTATCTGTATAAACATGGAAATATATTCACCGCCATCTGTACGAACATGGATATATCTACACAGCCATCTGGATGAACATGGAAATATCTACACCGCTATCTGTATGAACATGGAAATATCTACACAGCTATCTGTATGAACATGGAAATATCTACACCGCAATCTGTTTGAACATGGAAATATCTACACCGCTATCTGCATGAAAATGGAAATATCTACTCAGCTATCTGCATAAACATGGAAATATCTACAAAGCTATTTCTTTACACATGGAAATAACTACACCGCTATCTCTATAAACATGGAAATATGTACACCGCCATCTGTATGATCATGGAAATATCTGCACCGACATCTGTATGAAGATATAAATATCTACACCGCCATCTGTATTAAGATGGAGATATGTACACCGCCAGCTGTGTAAACATGGAAATATCTACACCGCTATCTGTATAAACATGGAAATATCTACACCGCTATCTGTATGAACTTGGAAATATCTACACCGCCATCTGTATGAACATGGAAATATCTTCACCGACATCTGTATGAACATGGATTTATCTACACAGCCATCTGGATGAACATGGAAATATCTACACCGCTATCTGTATGAACATGGAAATATCTACACCGCTATCTGCGTAAACATGCATACATCTTCACCGCTATCTGCATAAACATGGAATTACCTACACCGCAATCTCTATGAACATTGAAATATCTACACTGCTATCTGTTTGAACATGGAAGTATCTACACCGCTATCTGCATGAAAATGGAAATATCTACGCAGCTATCTGCATATACATGGAAATATCTACAAAGCTATCTCTTCACACATGGAAATAACTACACCGCTATCTCTATAAACATGGAAATATCTACACCGCCATCTGTATGAACATGGAAATATCAGCACCGCTATCTGTATGAACATGGAAATATCTACACAGCCATCTGGATGAACATGTAAATATCTACACCGCTATCTGTATGAACATGGAAATAGCTACAATGCTATCTGTGTGAACATGGAAATATCTACACCACTATCTGTATGAACATGGAAATATCTACACCGCTATCTGTATGAACATGGAAATATCTACACCGCTATCTGTATAAACATGGAAATATCTACACCGCTATCTGTATGAACATGGAAATATCTACACCGCTATCTGTTTGAGCATGGAAATATCTACACAGCTATCTGCATGAAAATGGAAATATCTAAACAGCTATCTGCATATACATGGAAATATCTTCAAAGCTATCTCTTTACACATGGAAATAACTACACCGATATCTCTATAAACATGGAAATGTCTACACCGCCATCTGTATGAACATGGGAATATCTGCACCGCCATCTGTATTAAGATGGAGATATCTACACCGCTATCTGTATAAACATGGAAATATCTACACCGCTATCTGTATGAGCATGGAAATACCTACACCGCCATCTGTATGAAGATATAAATATCTTCACCGACATCTGTATGAACATGGATTTACCTACACAGCCATCTGGATGAACATGGAAATATCTACACCGCTATCTGTATGAACATGGAAATATCTACACCGCTATCTGTGTAAACATGCATACATCTTCACCGCTATCTGTATAAACATGGAAATACCTACACCGCAATCTGTATGAACATTGAAATATCTACACCGCTATCTGTTTGAACATGGAAGTATCTACACCTCTATCTGCACGAAAATGGAAATATCTACACAGCTATCTGCATATACATGGAAATATCTACAAAGCTATCTCTTTACACATGGAAATAACTACACCGCTATCTCTATAAACATGGAAATATCTACACCGCCATCTGTATGAACATGGAAATATCTGAACCGCCATCTCTATGAACATATAAATATCTGCACCGCCATCTGTATTAAGATGGAGATATCTACACCGCTATCTGTATAAACATGGAAATATCTACAATGCTATCTGTATAAACATTTAAATATCCACACCGCTATCTGTATAAACATGGAAATATCTACACCGCTACCTGTATAAACATGGAAATATCAGCACCGCTATCTGTATGAACATGGAAATACCTAAACTGCTATCTGTATGAACATGGAAATATCTACACCGCTATCTGTATGAACATGGAAATATCTACACCGCTATCTGTATAAACATGGAAATCTCTACACCGCTATCTGTATGAACATGGAAATATCTACACCGCTATCTGTATAAACATGGAAATATCTACACCGCTATCTGTATAAACATGGAAATATCTACACCGCTATCTGTATAAACATGGAAATATCTACACCGCTACCTGTATAAACATGGAAATATCAGCACCGCTATCTGTATGAACATGGAAATATCTACACCGCTATCTGTATGAACATGGAAATATCTACACCGATATCTGTATGAACATGGAAATATCATCACCGCCATCTGTATGAACATGGATATATCTACACAGCCATCTGGATGAACATGGAAATATCTACACCACTATCTGTATGAACATGGAAATATCTACACCGCTATCCGTGTAAACATGCATACACCTTCACCGCTATCTGTATAAACATGGAAATAACTACACCGCAATCTGAATAAGCATGGAAATATGTACACCACTGCCTGTATAAACATGGAAATATCAGCACCGCTATCTGTATGAACATGGAAATATCTACACAGCCATCTGGATGAATATGGAAATATCAGCACCGCTATCTGTATGAACATGTATATATCTACACAGCCATCTGGATGAACATGGAAATATCTACACCGCTATCTGTATGAACATGGAAATATCTACACCGCTATCCGTGTAAACAAGCATACATCTTCACCGCTATCTGTATAAACATGGAAATATCTACATCGCTCTCTGTATGAGCATGGAAATATCTACACCGCTATCTGTTTGAGCATGGAAATATCTACACCGCTATCTGCATGAAAATGGAAATATCTAAACAGCTATCTGCATATACATGGAAATATCTACAAAGCTATCTCTTTACACATGGAAATAACTACACCGATATCTCTATAAACATGGAAATATCTACACCGCCATCTGTATGAACTTGGAAATATCAGCACCGCTATCTGTATGAACAAGGATATGTCTACACAGCTATCTGGATGAACATGGAAATATCTACACCGCTATCTGTATGAACATGGAAATATCTACACCGCTATCTGTGTAAACAAGCATACATCTTCACCGCTATCTGTATAAACATGGAAATATCTACACCGCTATCTGTATGAACATGGAAATATCTACACCGCTATCTGTTTGAGCATGGAAATATCTACACCACTATCTGCATGAAAATGGAAATATCTACACAGCTATCTGCATATACCTGGAAATATCTACAAAGCTATCTCTTTACACATGGAAATAACTACACCGATATCTCTATAAACATGGAAATATCTACACCGCCGTCTGTATGAACATGGAAATATCAGCACCGCTATCTGTATGAACATGGAAATATCTACACAGCCATCTGGATGAACATGGAAATATCTACACCGCTATCTGTATGAACATGGAAATAGCTACACCGCTATCTGTATGAACATGGAAATATCTACACCGCTATCTGTATGAACATGGAAATATCTACACCGCTATCTGTATGAACATGGAAATATCTACACCGCTATCTGCATGAACTTGGAAATATCTATACCGCTATCTGTTTGAGCATTGAAATGTCTACACAGCTATCTGCATGAAAATGGAAATATCTACACAGCTATCTGCATATACATGGAAATATCTACAAAGCTATCTCTTTACACATGGAAATAACTACACCGATATCTCTATAAACATGGAAATATCTACACCGCCATCTGTATGAACATGGAAATATCTGCACCGCCATCTGTATGAACATATAAATATCTGCACCGCCATCTGTATTAAGATGGAGATATCTACACCGCTACCTGTATAAACATGGAAATATCAGCACCGCTATCGGTATGAACATGGAAATATCTACACCGCTATCTGTATGAACATGGATATATCTTCACCGCTATCTGTATGAACATGGAAATATCTTTACCGCCATCTGTATGAACATGGATATATCTACACAGCCATCTTTATGAACATGGAAATATCTACACCTCTATCTGTAGGAACATGGAAATATCTTCACAGCTATCAGTACGAACATGGAAATATCTTCACCGCCATCTGTATGAAAATGGATATGGCTACACAGCCATCTGGATGAACATGGAAATATCTACACCGCGATCTGTATGAACATGGAAATATCTACACCGCTATCTGTGTAAACATGCATACACCTTCACCGCTATCTGTATAACCATGGAAATATCTACACCGCTATCTGTATGAACATGGAAATATCTACACCGCTATCTGTTTGAACATGGAAATATCTAAACCGCTATCTGCATGAAAATGGAAATATATACACAGCTATCTGCATATACATGGAAATATCTACACAACTATCTCTTTACATGTGGAAATAACTACACCGCTATCTGTATGAACATGGAAATATCTTCACCGCCATCTGTATGAACATGGATATATCTACCCAGCCATCTGGATGAACATGGAAATATCTACACCGCTATCTGTATGAACATGGAAATATCTACAACGCTATCTGTGTAAACATGCATAGATCTTCACCGCTATCTATATAAACATGGAAATATCTACACCGCTATCTGTATGAACATGGAAATATCTACACCGCTATCTGTTTGAACATGGAAATATCTACACCGCTATCTGCATGAAAATGGAAATATCTACACAGCGATATGCATATACATGGAAATATCTACAAAGCTATCTCTTTACACATGGAAATAACTACAGCGCTATCTCTATAAACATACAAATATCTACACCGCCATCTGTATGAACATGGAAATATCTGCACCGCCATCTGTATGAACATATAAATATCTACACCGCCATCTATATTAAGATGGAGATATCTACACTGCTATCTGTATAAACTTGGAAATATCTACACCGCTATCTGTACAAACATGGAAATATCTAAACTGCAATCTGTATAAACATGGAAATATCTACACCGCTACCTGTATAAACATGGAAATAGCACCGCTATCTGTATGAACATGGAAATATCTACACCGCTATCTGAACTTGGAAATATCTACACCGCTATCTGTTTGAACATGGAAATATCTACACCGCTATCTGCATGAAAATGGAAATATCTACACAGCTATCTGCATATACATGGAAATATCTACGCAGCTATCTCTTTACACATGGAAATAACTACACCTCTATCTGTATGAACATGGAAATATCTACACCGCCATCTGTAGGAACATGGAAATATCGGCACCGCCATCTGTATGAACATATAAATATCTACACCGCCAACTGCATTAAGAAGGAGATATCTACACCGCTATCTGTATAAACATGGAAATATCTACACCGCTATCTGTATAAACATGAAAATATCTACACCGCTATCTGTATGAACATGGAAATATCTACACCGCTACCTGTATAAACATGGAAATATCAGCACCGCTATCGGTATGAACATGGAAATACCTACACCGCTATCTGTATGAACATGGAAATATCTTCAACGCCATCTGTATGAACATGGATATATCTACACAGCCATCTGTATGAACATGGAAATATCTACACCGCTATCTGTATGAACATGGAAATATCTACACCGCTATCTGTATGAACATGGAAATATCTTCACAGCCATCTGTATGAACATGGATATGTCTACACATCCATCTGGATGAACATGGAAAAATCTACACCGCGATCTGTATGAACATGGGAATATCTACACCGCTATCTGTGTAAACATGCATACACCTTCACCGCTATCTGTATAAACATGGAAATATCTACACCGCTATCTGTATGAATGGAAATATCTACACCGCTATCTGTTTGAACATGGAAATATCTAAACCGCTATCTGCATGAAAATGGAAATATCTACACAGCTATCTGCAAATACATGGAAATATCTACACAGCTATCTCTTTACACATGGAAATAACTACACCGCTATCTGTATGAACATGGAAATATCTTCACCGCCATCTGTATGAACATGGATATATCTACACAGCCATCTTGATGAACATGGAAATATCTACACCGCTATCTGTATGAAGATGGAAATATCTAAACCGCTATCTGTGTAAACATGCATACATCTTCACCGCTATCTGAATAAACATGGAAATATCTACACTGCTCTCTGCATGAAAATGGAAATATCTACACTGCTATCAGTTTGAACATGGAAATATCTACACTGCTATCTGCATGAAAATGGAAATATCTACACAGCGATCTGCATACACATGGAAATATCTACAAAGCTATCTCTTTTCACTTGGAAATAACTACAGCGCTATCTCTATAAACATACAAATATCTACACCGCCATCTGTATGAACATGGAAATATCTGCAATGACAGCTGTATGAACATATAAATATCTACACTGCCATCTATATTAAGATGGAGATATCTACACCGCTATCTGCATGAAAATGGAAATATCTACACTGCTATCTGCATATACATTTAAATATCTACACAGCTATCTCTTTACAAATGGAAATAACAACACCGTTATCTGTATGAACATGGAAATATCTACACCGCCGTCTGTATGAACATGGAAATATCTTCACCGCCATCTGTATGAACATGGATATATCTACACAGCCATCTGTATGAACATGGAAATATCTACACCGCTATCTGTATGAACATGGAAATATCTACACCGCTATCTGTATGAACATGGAAATATCTTCATGGCCATCTGTGTAAACATGCATACACCTTCACCGCTATCTGTATAACCATGGAAATATCTACACCGCTATCTGTATGAACATGGAAACATCTACACCGCTATCTGTTTGAACATGGAAATATCTTAACCGCTATCTGCATGAAAATGGAAATATCTACACAGCTATCTGCATGTACATGGAAATATCTACACAGCTATCTCTTTACACGTGGAAATAATTACACCGCTATCTGTATGAACATGGAAATATCTTCACCACCATCTGTATGAACATGGATATATCTACACAGCCATCTGGATGAACATGGAAATATCTACACCGCTATCTGTATGAAGATGGAAATATCTGCAACGCTATCTGTGTAAACATGCATACATCTTCACCGCTATCTGTATAAACATGGAAATATCTACACCGCTATCTGTACGAACATGGAAATAACTACACCGCTATCTGTTTGAACATGGAAATATCTACACCGCTATCTGTATAAACATGAAAATATCTGCACCGCTATCTGTATGAACATGGAAATATCAGCACCGCTAACTGTATGAACATGGAAATATCTACACCGCTATCTGTATAAACATGGAAATATCTACACCGCTATCTGTATAAACATGGAAATATCTACACCGCTATCTGTATAAACATGAAAATATCTGCACCGCTATCTGTATGAACATGGAAATATCTACACCGCTATCTTTATGAACATGGAAATATCTACACCGATATCTGTATGAACATGGAAATATCTTCACCGCCGTCTGTATGATCATGGATATATCTACACAGCCATCTGGGTGAACATGGAAATATCTTCACCACTATCAGTATGAACATGGAAATATCTACACCGCTATCTGTGTAAACATGCATACATCTTCACCGCTATCTGTATAAACATGGAAATATCTACACCGCTATCTGTATAAGCAGGGAAATATGTACACCACTACCTGTATAAACATGGAAATATCTGCACCGCTATCTGTATGAACATGGAAATATCTACACAGCCATCTGGATGAATATGGAAATATCAGCACCGCTATCTGTATGAACATGGATATGTCTACACAGCCATCTGGATGAACATGGAAATACCTACACCGCTATCTGTATGAACATGGAAATATCTACACCGCTACCTGTGTAAACAAGCATACATCTTCACCGCTATCTGTATAAACATGGAAATATCTACACCGCTATCTGTATGAACATGGAAATATATACACCGCTATCTGTTTGAGCATGGAAATATCAACACCGCTATCTGCATGAAAATGGAAATATCTACACAGCTATCTGCATATACGTGGAAATATCTACAAATCTATCTCTTTACACATGGAAATAACTACACCGATATCTCTATAAACATGGAAATATCTACACCGCCATCTGTATGAACATGGAAATATCAGCACCGCTATCTGTATGAACAAGGATATGTCTACACAGCCATCTGGATGAACATGGAAATATCTTCACCGCTATCTGTATGAACATGGAAATATCTACACCGCTATCTGTGTAAACAAGCATACATCTTCACCGCTATCTGTATAAACATGGAAATATCTACACCGCTATCTGTATGAACATGGAATTATCTACACCGCTATCTGAGCATGGAAATATCTACACCGCTATCTGCATGAAAATGGAAATATCTTCACCGCTATCTGCATGAAAATGGAAATATCTACACAGCTATCTGCATAAACATGGAAATATCTACAAAGCTATCTCTTTACACATGGAAATAACTACACCGATATCTCTATAAACATGGAAATATCTACACCGCCATCTGTATGAACATGGAAATATCAGCACCGCTATCTGTATGAACATGGAAATATCTACACAGCCGTCTGGATGAACATGGAAATATCTACACCGCTATCTGTATGAACATGGAAATAGCTACACCGCTATCTGTATGAACATGGAAATATCTACACCTCAATCTGTATGAACATGGAAATATCTACACCGCTATCTGTATGAACATGGAAATATCTACACCGCTATCTGTTTGAGCATGGAAATATCTACACAACTATCTGCATGAAAATGGAAATATCTACACAGCTATCTGCATATACATGGAAATATCTACAAAGCTATCTCTTTACCCATGGAAATAACTACACCGATATCTCTATAAACATGGAAATGTCTACACCGCCATCTGTATGAACATGGAAATATCTGCACCGCCATCTGTATGAACATATAAATATCAGCACCGCCATCTGTATTAAGATGGATATATCTACACCGCTATCTGTATGAGCATGGAAATATCTACACCGCTATCTCTATGAACATGGAAATTTCTACACCACTATCTATATGAACATGGAAATAGCTGCACCGCTATCTGTATGAACATGGAAATATCTACACCACTACCTGTATGAACATGGAAATATCTACACCGCTATCTGTATGAACATGGATATATCTACACAGCAATCTGGATGAACACGGAAATATCTACACTGCTATCCGTATGAACATGGAAATATCTACACTGCTATCTGTGTAAATATGCATACATCTTCACCGCAATCTGTATAAACATGGAAATATCTACACCGCTATCTGTATGAACATGGAAATATCTACACCGCTATCTGAACATGGAAATATCGACACCACTATCTGCATGAAAATGGAAATATCTACACAGCTATCTGCATATACATGGAAATATCTACGCAGCAATCTCTTTAAACATGGAAATAACTACACCTCTATCTGTATGAGCATGGAAATATCTACACCGCCATCTGTGTTAACACGGAAATATCTCCACCGCCATCTGTATGAACATATAAATATCTACACGGCCTTCTGTATTAAGATGGAGATATCTACACCGCTATCTGTATGAACATGGAAATATCTACACCGCTACCTGTATAAACATGGAAATATCTACAACGCTACCTGTATAAACATGGAAATATCAGCACCGCTATCTGTATGAACATGGAAATATCTACACAGCCATCTGGATGAATATGGAAATATCTACACCGCTATCTGTATGAACATGGAAATAGCTACACCGCTATCTGTATAAACATGGAAATATCTACACCACTATCTGTATGAACATGGAAATATCTTCACCGCCATCTGTATGAACATGGATATATCTACACAGCCATCTGGAGGAACATGGAAATATCTACAACGCTATATATATGAATATGGAAATAGCTACACCGCTATCTGTACGAACATGGAAATAGCTACACCGCTATCTGTATGAACGTGGAAATATCTACACTGCTATCTGTATGAACATGGAAATATCTTCACCGCCATCTGTACGAACATGGGTATGTCTACACAGCCATCTGGATGAACATGGAAATATCTACACCGCTATCTGTATGAAAATGGAAATATCTACACCGCTATCTGTGTAAACATGCATACATCTTCACCTCTGTCTGTATAAACATGGATATATCTACACCGCTATTTGTATGAACATGGAAATATCTACACCGCTATCTGTTTCAGCATGGAAATATCTACACCGCTGTCTGCATGAAAATGGAAATATCTACACAGCTATCTGCATATACATGGAATTATCTGCAAAGCTATCTCTTTACACATGGAAATAACTACACCGCTATCTCTATAAACATGGAAATATCTACACCGCCATCTGTATGAACTTGGAAATATCTGCACCGCCATCTGTATGAACATAAAAATATCTGCATGGCCATCTGTATTAAGATGGAGATATCTACACCGCTATCTGTATAAACATGGAAATATCTACACCGCTATCTGTATAAAAATGGAAATATCTACACCGCTATCTGTATAAACATGGAAATATCAGCACCGCTATCTGTATGAACATGGAAATATCTACACCGCTATCTGTATGAACTTGGAAATATCTACACCGATATCTGTATGAACATGGAAACATCTTCACCGCCATCTGTATGAACATAGATATATCTACACAGCCATCTGTATGAACATGGAAATATCAGCACCGCTGTCTGTATGAACATGGAAATATCTACACCGCTATCTGTATGAACATGGAAATATCTACACCGCTATCTGTATGAACATGGAAATATCATCACCGCCATCTGTGAGAACATGGATATATCTACACAGCGATCTGGATGAACATGGAAATATCTACACCGCTATCTGTATGAACATGGAAATATCTACACCGCTATCTGTGTAAACATACATACATCTTCACCACTATCTGTATAAACATGGAAATATCTACACTGCTATCTGTATAAACATGGAAATATCTACACCACTATCTGTTTGAACATGGAAATATCTACACCGGTATCAGCATGAAAATGGAAATGTCTACAAAGCTATCTGCATATACATGGAAATATCTGTACAGCTATCTATTTACACATGGAAATAACTACACCGCTATCTCTATAAACATGGAAATATCAACACCGCCATCTGTATGAACATGGAAATATCTACACTGCCGTCTGTATGAACATATAAATATCTACACCGCCATCTGTATTAAGATGAAGATATCTACACCGCTATCTGTATAAACATGGAAATATCTACACCGCTATCTGTATAAACATGGAAATATCTACACCGCTACCTGTATAAACATGGAAATATCAGCACCGCAATCTGTATGAACATGGAAATATCTACACCGCTATCTGTATGAACATAGAAATATCTACACCGCTATCTGTATGAACATGGAAATAGCTACACCGCTATCTGTATGAACATGGAAATGTCCACACCGATATCTGTATGAAGATGGAAATATCTACACCGCCATCTGTATGTACATGGAAATATCTTCACCGCCATCTGTATGAACATGGATATATCTACACAGCCATCTGGATGAACATGGAAATATCTACACCACTATATGTATGAACCTGGAAAGAGCTACAACGCTATCTGTATGAACATGGAAATATCTACACCACTATGTGTATGAACATGGAAATATCTACAAAGCTATTTCTTTACACATGGAAATAACTACACCGCTATCTCTATAAACATGGAAATATGTACACCGCCATCTGTATGAACATGGAAATATCTGCACCGACATCTGTATGAAGATATAAATATCTACACCGCCATCTGTTTTAAGATGGAGATATCTACACCGCCAGCTGTGTAAACATGGAAATATCTACACCGCTATCTGTATAAACATGGAAATATCTACACCGCTATCTGTATGACCATGGAAATATTTACACCGCTACCTGTATAAACATTGAAATATCAGCACCGCTATCTGTATGAACATGGAAATATCTACACAGCCATCTGGATGAACATGGAAATATCTACACCGCTATCTGTATGAACATGGAAATAGCTACACCGCTATCTGTATGAACATGGAAATATCTACACCGCTCTCTGTATGAACATGGAAATATCTGCACCGCTATCTGTATGAACATGGAAATATCTACACCGCTATCTGTATGAACATGGAAATATCTACACCGCTATCTGTATAAACATGGAAATATCTACACCACTATCTGTATAAACATGGAAATATCAGCACCGCAATCTGTATGAACATGGAAATATCTACACCGCTATCTTTATGAACATGGAAATATCTACACAGATATCTGTATGAACATGGAAATATCTTCACCGCCATCTGTATGAACAAAGATATATCTACACAGCCATCTGGATGAACATGGAAATATCTACACCAATATCTGTATGAACATGGAAATATCTACACCGCTATCTGTGTAAACATGCATACATCTTCGTCGCTATCTGTATAAACATGGAAATATCTACACCGCTATCTGTATAAGCATGGAAATATGTGCACCACTACCTGTATAAACATGGAAATATCAGCACCGCTATCTGTATGAACATGGAAATATCTACACAGCCATCTGGATGAATATGGAAATATCAGCACCGCTATCTGTATGAACATGGATATGTCTACACAGCCATCTGGATGAACATGGAAATATCTACACCGCTATCTGTACGAACATGGAAATATCTACACCGCTATCCGTGTAAACAAGCATACATCTTCACCGCTATCTGTATAAACATGGAAATATCTACACCGCTATCTGTATGAACATGGAAATATCTACACCGCTATCTCTTTGAGCATGGAAATATCTACACCGCTATCTGCATGAAAATGGAAATATCTACACAGCTATCTGCATATACATGGAAATATCTACAAAGCTATCTCTTTACACATGGAAATAACTACACCGATATCTCTATAAACATGGAAATATCTACACCGCCATCTGTATGAACATGGAAATATCAGCACTGCTATCTGTATTAACAAGGATATGTCTACACAGCCATCTGGATGAACATGGAAATATCTACACCGCTATCTGTATGAACATGGAAATATCTACACCGCTATCTGTGTAAACAAGCATACATCTTCACCGCTATCTGTATAAATATGGAAATATCTACACCGCTATCTGCATGAAAATGGAAATATCTACACAGCTATCTGCATATACATGGAAATATCTACAAAGCTATCTCTTTACACATGGAAATAACTACACCGATATCTCTATAAACATGGAAATATCTACACCGCCATCTGTATGAACATGGAAATATCAGCACTGCTATCTGTATTAACAAGGATATGTCTACACAGCCATCTGGATGAACATGGAAATATCTACACCGCTATCTGTATGAACATGGAAATATCTACACCGCTATCTGTGTAAACAAGCATACATCTTCACCGCTATCTGTATAAATATGGAAATATCTACACCGCTATCTGTATGAACATGGAAATATCTACACCGCTATCTGTTTGAGCATGGAAATATCTACACCGCTATCTGCATGAAAGTGGAAATATCTACACAGCTATCTGCATATACATGGAAATATCTACAAAGCTATCTCTTTACACATGGAAATAACTACACCGATATCTCTATAAACATGGAAATATCTACACCGCCATCTGTATGAACATGGAAATATCAGCACCGCTATCTGTATGAACATGGAAATATCTACACAGCCATCTGGATGAACATGGAAATACCTACACCGCTATCTGTATGAACATGGAAATAGCTACACCGCTATCTGTATGAACATGGAAATATCTACACCGCTATCTGTATAAACATGGAAATATCTACACCGCTATCTGTATAAACATGGAAATATCTACACCGCTATCTGTATGAACATGGAAATATCTACACCGCTATCTGTTTGAGCATTGAAATATCTACACAGCTATCTGCATGAAAATGGAAATATCTACACAGCTATCTGCATATACATGGAAATATCTATAAAGCTATCTCTTTACACATGATAATAACTACACCGATATCTCTATAAACATGGAAATATCTACACCGCCATCTGTATGAACATGGAAATATCTGCACCGCCATCTGTATGAACATATAAATATCTGCACCGCCATCTGTATTAAGATGGAGATATCTACACCGCTATCTGTATAAACATGGAAATATCTACACCGCTATCTGTATGAGCATGGAAATATCTACACCGCCATCTGTATGAAGATATAAATATCTTCACCGACATCTGTATGAACATGGATATATCTACACAACCATCTGGATGAACATGGAAATATCTACACCGCTATCTGTATGAACATGGAAATATCTACACCGCTATCTGTGTAAACATGCATACATCTTCACCGCTATCTGTATGAACATGGAAATATCTACACCACTATCTGTATGAACATGGAAGTATCTACACCGCTATCTGTATGAAAATGGAAATATCTACACAGCTATCTGCATATACATGGAAATATCTACAAAGCTATCTCTTAACATATGGAAATAACTACACCGCTATCTCTATAAACATGGAAATATCTACACCGCCATCAGTATGAACATGGAAATATCTGAACCGCCATCTCTATGAACATATAAATATCTGCACCGCCATCTGTATTAAAATGGAGATATCTACACCGCAATCTGTATAAACATGGAAATATATACACCGCTATCTGTATAAACATGGAAATATCAGCACCGCTATCTGTATGAACATGGAAATATCTACACCGCTACCTGTATAAACATGGAAATATCTACACCGCTATCTGTATAAACATGGAAATATCAGCACCGCTATCTGTATGAATGTGGAAATATCTACACCGCTATCTTTATGAACATGGAAATATCTACACCGATATCTGTATGAACATGGAAATATCTTCACCGCCATCTGTATTAACATGGATATATCTACACAGCCATCTGGATGGACATGGAAATATCTACACCACTATCTGTATGAACATGGAAATATCTACACCGCTATTTGTGTAAACATGCATACATCTTCACTGCTATCTGTAAAAACATGGGAATATCTGCACCGCCATCTGTATTAAGATGGAGATATCTACACCGCTATCTGTATAAACATGGAAATATCTACACCGCTATCTGTATGAGCATGGAAATATCTACACCGCCATCTGTATGAAGATATAAATATCTTCACCGACATCTGTATGAACATGGATTTATCTACACAGCCATCTGGATGAACATGGAAATATCTACACCGCTATCTGTGTAAACATGCATACATCTTCACCGCTATCTCTATAAAGATGGAAATACCTACACCGTAATCTGTATGCACATTGAAATATCTACACCGCTATCTGTTTGAACATGGAAGTATCTACACCGCTATCTGCATGAAAATGGAAATATCTACACAGCTATCTGCATATACATGGAAATATCTACAAAGCTATCTCTTTACACATGGAAATAACTACACCGCTATCTCTATAAACATGGAAATATCTACACCGCCATCTGTATGAACATGGAAATATCTGAACCGCCATCTCTATGAACATATAAATATCTGCACCGCCATCTGTATTAAGATGGAGATATCTACACCGCTATCTGTATAAACATGGAAATATCTACACCGCTATCTGTATAAACATTTAAATATCTACACCGCTATCTGTATAAACATGGAAATATCTACACCGCTATCTGTATAAACATGGAAATATCAGCACCGCTATCTGTATGAACATGGAAATATCTACACCTCTATCTGTATGAACATGGAAATATTTACACCGATATCTGTATGAACATGGATATATCTTCACCGCCATCTGTATGAACATGGATATATCTACACAGCCATCTGGATGAACATGGAAATATCTACACCACTATCTGTATGAACATGGAAATATCTACACCGCTATCTGTGTAAACATGCATACATCTTCACCGCTATCTGTATAAACATGGAAATAACTACACCGCAATCTGAATAAGCATGGAAATATGTACACAACTGCCTGTATAAACATGGAAATATCAGCACCGCTATCTGTATGAACATGGAAATATCTACACAGCCATCTGGATGAATATGGAAATATCAGCACCGCCATCTGTATGAACATGGATATATCTACACAGCCATCTCTATGAACATGGAAATATCTACACTGCTATCTGTATGAACATGGAAATATCTACACCGCTATCTGTATGAACATGGAAATATCTTCACCGCCATCTGTATGAACATGGATATGTCTACACAGCCATCTGGATGAACATGGAAATATCTACACCACGATCTGTATGAACATGGAAATATCTACACCGCTATCTGTGTAAGCATGCATACATCTTCACCGCTATCTGTATAAACATGGAAATATCTACACCGCTATCTTTATGAACATGGAAATATCTACACCGCTATCTGTTTGAACATGGAAATATCTACACCGCTATCTGCATGAAAATAGAAATATCTACACTGCTATCTGCATATACATGGAAATATCTACAAAGCTATCTCTTTACAAATGGAAATAACTACACCGCTATCTCTATAAACATGGAAATATCAACACCGCCATCCGTATGAACATGGAAATATCTGCACCGCCATCTGTATGAACTTATAAATATCCACACCGCCATCTGTATTAAGATGGAGATATCTACACCGCTATCTGTATAAACTTGGAAACATCTACACCGCTATCTGTATAAACATGGAAATATCTACACTGCAATCTGCATAAACATGGAAATATCTACACCGCTACCTGTATAAACATGGCAATATCAGCACCGCTATCTGTATGAACATGGAAATATCTACACCGCTATCACTTTGAACATGGAAATTTCTACACCACTATCTATATGAACTTGGAAATAGCTACACCGCTATCTGTATGAACATGGAAATATCTACACCACTACCTGTATGAACATGGAAATATCTACACCGCTATCTGTATGAAGATGGACATATCTACACAGCCATCTGGATTAACACGGAAATATCTTCACCGCTATCCGTATGAACATGGAAATATCAACACTGCTATCTGTGTAAATATGCATACATCTTCACCGCAATCTGTATAAACATGGAAATATCTACACCGCTATCTGTATGAACATGGAAATATCTACAAAGCTATCTGAACATGGAAATATCTACACCGCTATCTGCATGAAAATGGAAATATCTACACAGCTATCTGCATATACATGGAAATATCTACACAGCTATCTCTTTACACATGGAAATAACTACACCGCTATCTGTATGAACATGGAAATATCTACACCGCCATCTGTATGAACACGGAAATATCTGCACCGCCATCTGTATGAACATATAAATAACTACACGGCCATCTGTATTAAGATGGAGATATCTACACCGGTATCTGTATAAACATGGAAATATCTACACCGCTATCTGTATAAACATGGAAATAGCTACACCGCTATCTGTATAAACATGGAAATATCTACACCGCTACTTGTATAAACATGGAAATATCAGCACCGCTATCTGTATGAACATGGAAATATCTACACAGCCATCTGGATGAATATGGAAATATCTACACCGCTATCTGTATGAACATGGAAATAGCTACACCGCTATCTGTATGAACATGGAAATATCTACACCACAATCTGTATGAACATGGAAATATCTTCACCGCCATCTGTATGAACATGGATATATCTACACAGCCATCTGGATCAACATGGAAACATCTACACCGCTATATGTATGAACATGGAAATAGCTACACCGCTATCTGTACGAACATGGAAATAGCTACACCGCTATCTGCATGAACATGGAAATATCTACACCGCTATCTGTATGAACATGGAAATATCTTCACCGCCATCTGTACGAACATGGGTATGTCTACACAGCCATCTGGATGAACATGGAAATATCTACACCGCTATCTGTATGGAAATGGAAATATCTACACCGCTATCTGTGTAAACATGCATACATCTTCACCGCTATCTGTATAAACATGGAAATATCAGCACCGCTATCTGTATGAACATGGAAATATCTACACAGCCATCTGGATGAACATGGAAATATCTACACCGCTATCTGTATGAACATGGAAATATCTGCACTGCTATCTGTATGAACATGGAAATATCTACACCGCTATCTGTATGAAAATGGAAATATCTACACCGCTATCTGTATAAACATGGAAATATCAGCACCGCTATCTGTATGAACATGGAAATATCTACACCGCTATCTTTATGAACATGGAAATATCTACACAGTTATCTGTATGAACATGGAAATATCTTCACCGCCATCTGTATGAACATGGATATATCTACACAGCCATCTGGATGAACATGGAAATATCTACACCAATATCTGTATGAACATGGAAATATCTACACCGCTATCTGTGTAAACATGCATACATCCTCATCGCTATCTGTATAAACATGGAAATATCTACACCGCTATCAGTATAAGCATGGAAATATGGACACCACTACCTATATAAACACGGAAATATCAGCACCGCTATCTGTATGAACATGGAAATATCTACACAGCGATCTGGATGAATATGGAAATATCAGCACCGCTATCTGTATGAACATGGATATGTCTACACAGCCATTTGGATGAACATGGAAATATCTACACCGCTATCTGTATGAACATGGAAATATCTACACCGCTATCTGTATGAACATGGAAATATCTACACCGCTATCTGCTTGAGCATGGAAATATCTACTCAGTTATCTGCATGAAAATGGAAATACCTACACAGCTATCTGCATATACATGGAAATATCTACAAACCTATCTCTTTACACATTTAAATAACTACACCGATATCTCTATAAACATGGAAATATCTATACCACCATCTGTATGAACATGGAAATATCTGCACCGCCATCTGTATGAACATATAAATATCTGCACCGCCATCTGTATTAAGATGGAGATAACTACACCGCTATCTGTATAAACATGGAAATATCTACACCGCTATCTGTATGAGCATGGAAATATCTACACCGCCATCTGTATGAAGATATAAATATCTTCACCGACATCTGTATGAACATGGATATATATACTCAGCCATCTGGATGAACATGGAAATATCTGCACCGCTATCTGTATGAACATTGAAATATCTACACCGCTATCTGTATGAACATTGAAATATCTACACCGCTATCTGTATGAACATGGAAATATCTACACCGCTACCTGTGTAAACAAGCACACATCTTCACCGCTATCTGTATAAACATGGAAATATCTACACCGCTATCTGTATGAACATGGAAATATATACACCGCTATCTGTTTGAGCATGGAAATATCAACACCGCTATCTGCATGAAAATGGAAATATCTACACAGCTATCTGCATATACGTGGAAATATCTACAAATCTATCTCTTTACACATGGAAATAACTACACCGATATCTCTATAAACATGGAAATATCTACACCGCCATCTGTATGAACATGGAAATATCAGCACCGCTATCTGTATGAACAAGGATATGTCTACACAGCCATCTGGATGAACATGGAAATATCTACACCGCTATCTGTATGAACATGGAAATATCTACACCGCTATCTGTTTAAACAAGCATACATCTTCACCGCTATCTGTATAAACATGGAAATATCTACACCGCTATCTGTATGAACATGGAATTATCTACACCGCTATCTGAGCATGGAAATATCTACACCGCTATCTGCATGAAAATGGAAATATCTTCACCGCTATCTGCATGAAAATGGAAATATCTACACAGCTATCTGCATAAACATGGAAATATCTACAAAGCTATCTCTTTACACATGGAAATAACTACACCGATATCTCTATAAACATGGAAATATCTACACCGCCATCTGTATGAAGATGGAAATAGCACCGCTATCTGTATGAACATGGAAATATCTACACAGCCGTCTGGATGAACATGGAAATATCTACACCGCTATCTGTATGAACATGGAAATAGCTACACCGCTATCTGTATGAACATGGAAATATCTACACCTCAATCTGTATGAACATGGAAATATCTACACCGCTATCTGTATGAACATGGAAATATCTGCACCGCCATCTGTATGAACATATAAATATCAGCACCGCCATCTGTATTAAGATGGATATATCTACACCGCTATCTGTATAAACATGGAAATATCTACACCGCTATCTGTATGAGCATGGAAATATCTGCACCGCCATCTGTATGAACATATAAATATCAGCACCGCCATCTGTATTAAGATGGATATATCTACACCGCTATCTGTATAAACATGGAAATATCTACACCGCTATCTGTATGAGCATGGAAATATCTACACCGCTATCTCTATGAACATGGAAATTTCTACACCACTTTCTATATGAACATGGAAATAGCTGCACCGCTATCTGTATGAACATGGAAATATCTACACCACTACCTGTATGAACATGGAAATATCTACACCGCTATCTCTATGAACATGGATATATCTACACAGCAATCTGGATGAACACGGAAATATCTACACCGCTATCCGTATGAACATGGAAATATCTACACTGCTATCTGTGTAAATTTGCATACATCTTCACCGCAATCTGTATAAACATGGAAATATCTACACCGCTATCTGTATGAACATGGAAATATCTACACCGCTATCTGAACATGGAAATATCTACACCGCTATCTGCATGAAAATGGAAATATCTACACAGCTATCTGCATATACATGGAAATATCTACACAGCTATCTCTTTACACATGGAAATAACTACACCTCTATCTGTATGAGCATGGAAATATCTACACCGCCATCTGTGTGAACACGGAAATATCTGCACCTCCATCTGTATGAACATATAAATATCTACACGGCCATCTGTATTAAGATGGAGATATCTACACCGCTATCTGTATGAACATGGAAATATCTACACCGCTACCTGTATAAACATGGAAATATCTACAACGCTACCTGTATAAACATGGAAATATCAGCACCGCTATCTGTATGAACATGGAAATATCTACACAGCCATCTGGATGAATATGGAAATATCTACACCGCTATCTGTATGAACATGGAAATAGCTACACCGCTATCTGTATAAACATGGAAATATCTACACCACTATCTGTATGAACATGGAAATATCTTCACCGCCATCTGTTTGAACATGGATATATCTACACATCCATCTGGATGAACATGGAAATATCTACAACGCTATATATATGAACATGGAAATAGCTACACCGCTATCTGTACGAACATGGAAATAGCTACACCGCTATCTGTATGAACGTGGAAATATCTACACCGCTATCTGTATGAACATGGAAATATCTTCACCGCCATCTTTACGAACATGGGTATGTCTACACAGCCATCTGGATGAACATGGAAATATCTACACCGCTATCTGTATGAAAATGGAAATATCTACACCGCTATCTGTGTAAACATGCATACATCTTCACCGCTGTCTGTATAAACATGGATATATCTACACCGCTATCTGTATGAACATGGAAATATCTACACCGCTATCTGTTTCAGCATGGAAATATCTACACCGCTGTCTGCATGAAAATGGAAATATCTACACAGCTATCTGCATATACATGGAATTATCTACAAAGCTAACTCTATACACATGGAAATAACTACACCGCTATCTCTATAAACATGGAAATATCTACACCGCCATCTGTATGAACTTGGAAATATCTGCACCGCCATCTGTATGAACATAAAAATATCTGAACGGCCATCTGTATTAAGATGGAGATATCTACACCGCTATCTGTATAAACATGGAAATATCTACACCGCTATCTGTATAAAAATGGAAATATCTACACCGCTATCTGTATAAACATGGAAATATCAGCACCGCTATCTGTATGAACATGGAAATATCTACACCGCTATCTGTATGAACATGGAAATATCTACACCAATATCTGTATGAACATGGAAACATCTTCACCACCATCTGTATGAACATAGATATATCTACACAGCCATCTGTATGAACATGGAAATATCAGCACCGCTGTCTGTATGAACATGGAAATATCTACACCGCTATCTGTATGAACATGGAAATATCTAAACCGCTATCTGTATGAACATGGAAATATCATCACCGCCATCTGTGAGAACATGGATATATCTACACAGCGATCTGGATGAACATGGAAATATCTACACCGCTATCTGTATGAACATGGAAATATCTACACCGCTATCTGTGTAAACATACATACATCTTCACCACTATCTGTATAAACATGCAAATATCTACACTGCTATCTGTATGAACATGGAAATATCTACACCACTATCTGTTTGAACATGGAAATATCTACACAGGTATCAGCATTAAAATGGAAATGTCTACAAAGCTATCTGCATATACATGGAAATATCTGTACAGCTATCTATTTACACATGGAAATAACTACACCGCTATCTCTATAAACATGTAAATATCTACACCGCCATCTGTATGAACATGGAAATATCTACACCGCCGTCTGTATGAACATATAAATATCTACACCACCATCTGTATTAAGATGAAGATATCTACACCGCTATCTGTATAAACATGGAAATATCTACACCGCTATCTGTATGAACATGGAAATATCTACACCGCTATCTGTATGAACATGGAAATATCATCACCGCCATCTGTGAGAACATGGATATATCTACACAGCGATCTGGATGAACATGGAAATATCTACACCGCTATCTGTATGAACATGGAAATATCTACACCGCTATCTGTGTAAACATACATACATCTTCACCACTATCTGTATAAACATGCAAATATCTACACTGCTATCTGTATGAACATGGAAATATCTACACCACTATCTGTTTGAACATGGAAATATCTACACCGGTATCAGCATGAAAATGGAAATGTCTACAAAGCTATCTGCATATACATGGAAATATCTGTACAGCTATCTATTTACACATGGAAATAACTACACCGCTATCTCTATAAACATGGAAATATCTACACCGCCATCTGTATGAACATGGAAATATCTACACCGCCGTCTGTATGAACATATAAATATCTACACCGCCATCTGTATTAAGATGAAGATATCTACACCGCTATCTGTATAAACATGGAAATATCTACACCGCTATCTGTATAAACATGGAAATATCTACACCGCTATCTGTATAAACATGGAAATATCTACACCGCTACCTGTATAAACATGGAAATATAAGCACCGCAATCTGTATGAACATGGAAATATCTACACCGCTATCTGTATGAACATAGAAATATCTACACCGCTATCTGTATGAACATGGAAATAGCTACACCGCTATCTGTATGAACATGGAAATGTCCACACCGATATCTGTATGAACATGGAAATATCTACACCGCCATCTGTATGTACATGGAAATATCTTCACCGCCATCTGTATGAACATGGATATATCTACACAGCCATCTGGATGAACATGGAAATATCTACACCGCTATATGTATGAACCTGGAAATAGCTACAACGCTATCTGTATGAACATGGAAATATCTACACCACTATGTGTATGAACATGGAAATATCTACAAAGCTATTTCTTTACACATGGAAATAACTACACCGCTATCTCTATAAACATGGAAATATGTACACCGCCATCTGTATGAACATGGAAATATCTGCACCGACATCTGTATGAAGATATAAATATCTACACCGCCATCTGTTTTAAGATGGAGATATCTACACCGCCAGCTGTGTAAACATGGAAATATCTACACCGCTATCTGTATAAACATGGAAATATCTACACCGCTATCTGTATGACCATGGAAATATTTACACCGCTACCTGTATAAACATGGAAATATCAGCACCGCTATCTGTATGAACATGGAAATATCTACACAGCCATCTGGATGAACATGGAAATATCTACACCGCTATCTGTATGAACATGGAAATAGCTACACCGCAATCTGTATGAGCATGGAAATATCTACACCGCTATCTGTAGGAACATGGAAATATCTGCACCGCTATCTGTATGAACATGGAAATATCTACACCGCTATCTGTATTTACATGGAAATATCTACACCGCTATCTGTATAAACATGGAAATATCTACACCACAATCTGTATAAACATGGAAATATCAGCACCGCAATCTGTATGAACATGGAAATATCTACACCGCTATCTTTATGAACATGGAAATATCTACACAGATATCTGTATGTACATGGAAATATCTTCACCGCCATCTGTATGAACAAAGATATATCTACACAGCCATCTGGATGAACATGGAAATATCTACACCAATATCTGTATGAACATGGAAATATCTACACCGCTATCTGTGTAAACATGCATACATCTTCGTCGCTATCTGTATAAACATGGAAATATCTACACCGCTATCTGTATAAGCATGGAAATATGTGCACCACTACCTGTATAAACATGGAAATATCAGCACCGCTATCTGTATGAACATGGAAATATCTACACAGCCATCTGGATGAATATGGAAATATCAGCACCGCTATCTGTATGAACATGGATATGTCTACACAGCCATCTGGATGAACATGGAAATATCTACACCGCTATCTGTATGAACATGGAAATATCTACACCGCTATCCGTGTAAACAAGCATACATCTTCACCGCTATCTGTAAAAACATGGAAATATCTACACCGCTATCTGTATGAACATGGAAATATCTACACCGCTATCTGTTTGAGCATGGAAATATCTACACCGCTATCTGCATGAAAATGGAAATATCTACACAGCTATCTGCATATACATGGAAATATCTACAAAGCTATCTCTTCACACATGGAAATAACTACACCGATATCTCTATAAACATGGAAATATCTACACCGCCATCTGTATGAACATGGAAATATCAGCACTGCTATCTGTTTGAACAAGGATATGTCTACACAGCCATCTGGATGAACATGGAAATATCTACACCGCTATCTGTATGAACATGGAAATATCTACACTGCTATCTGTGTAAACAAGCATACATCTTCACCGCTATCTGTATAAATATGGAAATATCTACACCGCTATCTGTATGAACATGGAAATATCTACACCGCTATCTGTTTGAGCATGGAAATATCTACACCGCTATCTGCATGAAAGTGGAAATATCTACACAGCTATCTGCATATACATGGAAATATCTACAAAGCTATCTCTTTACACATGGAAATAACTACACCGATATCTCTATAAACATGGAAATATCTACACCACCATCTGTATGAACATGGAAATATCAGCACTGCTATCTGTATGAACAAGGATATGTCTACACAGCCATCTGGATGAACATGGAAATATCTAAACCGCTATCTGTATGAACATGGAAATAGCTACAGCGCTATCTGTATGAACATGGAAATATCTACACCGCTATCTGTATAAACATGGAAATACCTACACCGCTATCTGTATAAACATGGAAATATCTACACCGCTATCTGTATGAACATGGAAATATCTACACCGCTATCTGAGCATTGAAATATCTACACAGCTATCTGCATGAAAATGGAAATATCTACACAGCTATCTGCATATACATGGAAATATCTATAAAGCTATCTCATTACACATGGAAATAACTACACCGATATCTCTATAAACATGGAAATATCTACACCGCCATCTGTATGAACATGGAAATATCAGCACCGCTATCTGTATGAACATGGATATATCTACACAACCATCTGGATGAACATGGAAATATCTACACCGCTATCTGTATGAACATGGAAATATCTACACCGCTATCTGTGTAAACATGCATACATCTTCACCGCTATCTGTATAAACATGGAAATATCTACACCGCTATCTGTATGAACATTAAAATATCTACACCGCTATCTGTTTGAACATGGAAGTATCTACACCGCTATCTGCATGAAAATGGAAATATCTACACAGCTATCTGCATATACATGGAAATATCTACAAAGCTATCTCTTAACACATGGAAATAACTACACCGCTATCTCTATAAACATGGAAATATCTACACCGCCATCTGTATGAACATGGAAATATCTGAACCGCCATCTCTATGAACATATAAATATCTGCACCGCCATCTGTATTAAAATGGAGATATCTACACCGCAATCTGTATAAACATGGAAATATATACACCGCTATCTGTATAAACATGGAAATATCAGCACCGCTATCTGTATGAACATGGAAATAACTACACCGCTACCTGTATAAACATGGAGATATCTACACCGCTATCTGTATAAACATGGAAATATCAGCACCGCTATCTGTATGAACGTGGAAATATCTACACCGCTATCTTTATGAACATGGAAATATCTACACCGATATCTGTATGAACATGGAAATATCTTCACCGCCATCTGTATTAACATGGATATATCTACACAGCCATCTGGATGAACATGGAAATATCTACACCACTATCTGTATGAACATGGAAATATCTACACCGCTATTTGTGTAAACATGCATACATCTTCACTGCTATCTGTAAAAACATGGGAATATCTGCACCTCCATCTGTATTAAGATGGAGATATCTACACCGCTATCTGTATAAACATGGAAATATCTACACCGCTATCTGTGTAAACAAGCATACATCTTCACCGCTATCTGTATAAATATGGAAATATCTACACCGCTATCTGTATGAACATGGAAATATCTACACCGCTATCTGTTTGAGCATGGAAATATCTACACCGCTATCTGCATGAAAGTGGAAATATCTACACTGCTATCTGCATATACATGGAAATATCTACAAAGCTATCTCTTTACACATGGAAATAACTACACCGATATCTCTATAAACATGGAAATATCTACACCGCCATCTGTATGAACATGGAAATATCAGCACTGCTATCTGTATGAACAAGGATATGTCTACACAGCCATCTGGATGAACATGGATATATCTACACCGCTATCTGTATGAACATGGAAATATCTACACCGCTATCTGTATGAACATGGAAATATCTACACCGCTATCTGTATAAACATGGAAATATCTACACCGCTATCTGTATAAACATGGAAATATATACACCGCTATCTGTATGAACATGGAAATATCTACACCGCTATCTGTTTGAGCATTGAAGTATCTACACAGCTATCTGCATGAAAATGGAAATATCTACACAGCTATCTGCATATACATGGAAATATCTATAAAGCTATCTCTTTACACATGGAAATAACTACACCGATATCTCTATAAACATGGAAATATCTACACCGCCATCTGTATGAACATGGAAATATCAGCACCGCTATCTGTATGAACATGGATATATCTACACAACCATCTGGATGAACATGGAAATATCTACACCGCTATCTGTATGAACATGGAAATATCTACACCGCTATCTGTGTAAACATGCATACATCTTCACCGCTATCTGTATAAACATGGAAATATCTACACCGCTATCTGTATGAACATTAAAATATCTACACCGCTATCTGTTTGAACATGGAAGTATCTACACCGCTATCTGCATGAAAATGGAAATATCTACACAGCTATCTGCATATACATGGAAATATCTACAAAGCTATCTCTTAACACATGGAAATAACTGCACCGCTATCTCTATAAACATGGAAATATCTACACCGCCATCTGTATGAACATGGAAATATCTGAACCGCCATCTCTATGAACATATAAATATCTGCACCGCCATCTGTATTAAAATGGAGATATCTACACCGCAATCTGTATAAACATGGAAATATATACACCGCTATCTGTATAAACATGGAAATATCAGCACCGCTATCTGTATGAACATGGCAATATCTACACCGCTACCTGTATAAACATGGAAATATCTACACCGCTATCTGTATAAACATGGAAATATCAGCACCGCTATCTGTATGAACGTGGAAATATCTACACCGCTATCTTTATGAACATGGAAATATCTACACCGATATCTGTATGAACATGGAAATATCTTCACCGCCATCTGTATTAACATGGATATATCTACACAGCCATCTGGATGAACATGGAAATATCTACACCACTATCTGTATGAACATGGAAATATCTACACCGCTATTTGTGTAAACATGCATACATCTTCACTGCTATCTGTAAAAACATGGGAATATCTGCACCGCCATCTGTATTAAGATGGAGATATCTACACCGCTATCTGTATAAACATGGAAATATCTACACCGCTATCTGTATGAGCATGGAAATATCTACACCGCCATCTGTATGAAGATATAAATATCTTCACCGACATCTGTATGAACATGGATTTATCTACACAGCCATCTGGATGAACATGGAAATATCTACACCGCTATCTGTGTAAACATGCATACATCTTCACCGCTATCTGTATAAACATGGAAATACCTACACCGCAATCTGTATGCACATTGAAATATCTACACCGCTATCTGTTTGAACATGGAAGTATCTACACCGCTATCTGCATGAAAATGGAAATATCTACACAGCTATCTGCATATACATGGAAATATCTACAAAGCTATCTCTTTACACATGGAAATAACTACACCGCTATCACTATAAACATGGAAATATCTACACCGCCATCTGTATGAACATGGAAATATCTGAACCGACATCTCTATGAACATATAAATATCTGCACCGCCATCTCTATTAAGATGGAGATATCTACACCGCTATCTGTATAAACATGGAAATATCTACACCGCTATCTGTATAAACATTTAAATATCTACACCGCTATCTGTATAAACATAGAAATATCTACACCGCTATTTGTATAAACATGGAAATATCAGCACCGCTATCTGTATGAACATGGACATATCTACACCGCTATCTTTATGAACATGGAAATATCTACACAGATATCTGTATGAACATGGAAATATCTTCACCGCCATCTGTATGAACAAAGATATATCTACACAGCCATCTGGATGAACATGGAAATATCTACACCAATATCTGTATGAACATGGAAATATCTACACCGCTATCTGTGTAAACATGCATACATCTTCGTCGCTATCTGTATAAACATGGAAATATCTACACCGCTATCTGTATAAGCATGGAAATATGTGCACCACTACCTGTATAAACATGGAAATATCAGCACCGCTATCTGTATGAACATGGAAATATCTACACAGCCATCTGGATGAATATGGAAATATCAGCACCGCTATCTGTATGAACATGGATATGTCTACACAGCCATCTGGATGAACATGGAAATATCTACACCGCTATCTGTATGAACATGGAAATATCTACACCGCTATCCGTGTAAACAAGCATATATCTTCACCGCTATCTGTATAAACATGGAAATATCTACACCGCTATCTGTATGAACATGGAAATATCTACACCGCTATCTGTTTGAGCATGGAAATATCTACACCGCTATCTGCATGAAAATGGAAATATCTACACAGCTATCTGCATATACATGGAAATATCTACAAAGCTATCTCTTAACACATGGAAATAACTGCACCGCTATCTCTATAAACATGGAAATATCTACACCGCCATCTGTATGAACATGGAAATATCTGAACCGCCATCTCTATGAACATATAAATATCTGCACCGCCATCTGTATTAAAATGGAGATATCTACACCGCAATCTGTATAAACATGGAAATATATACACCGCTATCTGTATAAACATGGAAATATCAGCACCGCTATCTGTATGAACATGGCAATATCTACACCGCTACCTGTATAAACATGGAAATATCTACACCGCTATCTGTATAAACATGGAAATATCAGCACCGCTATCTGTATGAACGTGGAAATATCTACACCGCTATCTTTATGAACATGGAAATATCTACACCGATATCTGTATGAACATGGAAATATCTTCACCGCCATCTGTATTAACATGGATATATCTACACAGCCATCTGGATGAACATGGAAATATCTACACCACTATCTGTATGAACATGGAAATATCTACACCGCTATTTGTGTAAACATGCATACATCTTCACTGCTATCTGTAAAAACATGGGAATATCTGCACCGCCATCTGTATTAAGATGGAGATATCTACACCGCTATCTGTATAAACATGGAAATATCTACACCGCTATCTGTATGAGCATGGAAATATCTACACCGCCATCTGTATGAAGATATAAATATCTTCACCGACATCTGTATGAACATGGATTTATCTACACAGCCATCTGGATGAACATGGAAATATCTACACCGCTATCTGTGTAAACATGCATACATCTTCACCGCTATCTGTATAAACATGGAAATACCTACACCGCAATCTGTATGCACATTGAAATATCTACACCGCTATCTGTTTGAACATGGAAGTATCTACACCGCTATCTGCATGAAAATGGAAATATCTACACAGCTATCTGCATATACATGGAAATATCTACAAAGCTATCTCTTTACACATGGAAATAACTACACCGCTATCACTATAAACATGGAAATATCTACACCGCCATCTGTATGAACATGGAAATATCTGAACCGACATCTCTATGAACATATAAATATCTGCACCGCCATCTCTATTAAGATGGAGATATCTACACCGCTATCTGTATAAACATGGAAATATCTACACCGCTATCTGTATAAACATTTAAATATCTACACCGCTATCTGTATAAACATAGAAATATCTACACCGCTATTTGTATAAACATGGAAATATCAGCACCGCTATCTGTATGAACATGGACATATCTACACCGCTATCTTTATGAACATGGAAATATCTACACAGATATCTGTATGAACATGGAAATATCTTCACCGCCATCTGTATGAACAAAGATATATCTACACAGCCATCTGGATGAACATGGAAATATCTACACCAATATCTGTATGAACATGGAAATATCTACACCGCTATCTGTGTAAACATGCATACATCTTCGTCGCTATCTGTATAAACATGGAAATATCTACACCGCTATCTGTATAAGCATGGAAATATGTGCACCACTACCTGTATAAACATGGAAATATCAGCACCGCTATCTGTATGAACATGGAAATATCTACACAGCCATCTGGATGAATATGGAAATATCAGCACCGCTATCTGTATGAACATGGATATGTCTACACAGCCATCTGGATGAACATGGAAATATCTACACCGCTATCTGTATGAACATGGAAATATCTACACCGCTATCCGTGTAAACAAGCATATATCTTCACCGCTATCTGTATAAACATGGAAATATCTACACCGCTATCTGTATGAACATGGAAATATCTACACCGCTATCTGTTTGAGCATGGAAATATCTACACCGCTATCTGCATGAAAATGGAAATATCTACACAGCTATCTGCATATACATGGAAATATCTACAAAGCTATCTCTTTACACATGGAAATAACTGCACCGATATCTCTATAAACATGGAAATATCTACACCGCCATCTGTATGAACATGGAAATATCAGCACTGCTATCTGTATGAACAAGGATATGTCTACACAGCCATCTGGATGAACATGGAAATATCTACACCGCTATCTGTATGAACATGGAAATATCTACACCGCTATCTGTGTAAACAAGCATACATCTTCACCGCTATCTGTATAAATATGGAAATATCTACACCACTATCTGTATGAACATGGAAATATCTACACCGCTATCTGTTTGAGCATGGAAATATCTACACCGCTATCTGCATGAAAGTGGAAATATCTACACAGCTATCTGCATATACATGGAAATATCTACAAAGCTATCTCTTTACACATGGAAATAACTACACCGATATCTCTATAAACATGGAAATATCTACACCGCCATCTGTATGAACATGGAAATATCAGCACTGCTATCTGTATGAACAAGGATATGTCTACACCGCCATCTGGATGAACATGGAAATATCTACACCGCTATCTGTATGAACATGGAAATAGCTACACCGCTATCTGTATGAACATGGAAATATCTACACCGCTATCTGTATAAACATGGAAATATCTACACCGCTATCTGTATAAACATGGAAATATCTACACCGCTATCTGTATGAACATGGAAATATCTACACCGCTATCTGTTTGAGCATTGAAATATCTACACAGCTATCTGCATGAAAATGGAAATATCTACACAGCTATCTGCATATACATGGAAATATTTATAAAGCTATCTCTTTACACATGGAAATAACTACACCGATATCTCTATAAACATGGAAATATCTACACCGCCATTTGTATGAACATGGAAATATCAGCACCGCTATCTCTATGAACATGGATATATCTACACAACCATCTGGATGAACATGGAAATATCTACACCGCTATCTGTATGAACATGGAAATATCTACACCGCTATCTGTGTAAACATGCATACATCTTCACCGCTATCTGTATAAACATGGAAATATCGACACCGCTATCTGTATGAACATTAAAATATCTACACCGCTATCTGTTTGAACATGGAAGTATCTACACCGCTATCTGCATGAAAATGGAAATATCTACACAGCTATCTGCATATACATGGAAATATCTACAAAGCTATCTCTTAACACATGGAAATAACTACACCGCTATCTCTATAAACATGGAAATATCTACACCGCCATCTGTATGAACATGGAAATATCTGAACCGCCATCTCTATGAACATATAAATATCTGCACCGCCATCTGTATTAAAATGGAGATATCTACACCGCAATCTGTATAAACATGGAAACATATACACCGCTATCTGTATAAACATGGAAATATCAGCACCGCTATCTGTATGAACATGGAAATATCTACACCGCTACCTGTATAAACATGGAAATATCTACACCGCTATCTGTATAAACATGGAAATATCAGCACTGCTATCTGTATGAACGTGGAAATATCTACACCGCTATCTTTATGAACATGGAAATATCTACACCGATATCTGTATGAACATGGAAATATTTTCACCGCCATCTGTATTAACATGGATATATCTACACAGCCATCTGGATGAACATGGAAATATCTACACCACTATCTGTATGAACATGGAAATAACTACACCGCTATTTGTGTAAACATGCATACATCTTCACTGCTATCTGTAAAAACATGGGAATATCTGCACCGCCATCTGTATTAAGATGGAGATATCTACACCGCTATCTGTATAAACATGGAAATATCTACACCGCTATCTGTATGAGCATGGAAATATCTACACCGCCATCTGTATGAAGATATAAATATCTTCACCGACATCTGTATGAACATGGATTTATCTACACAGCCATCTGGATGAACATGGAAATATCTACACCGCTATCTGTGTAAACATGCATACATCTTCACCGCTATCTGTATAAACATGGAAATACCTACACCGCAATCTGTATGCACATTGAAATATCTACACCGCTATCTGTTTGAACATGGAAGTATCTACACCAATATCTGCATGAAAATGGAAATATCTACACAGCTATCTGCATATACATGGAAATATCTACAAAGCTATCTCTTTACACATGGAAATAACTACACCGCTATCTCTATAAACTTGGAAATATCTACACTGCCATCTGTATGAACATGGAAATATCTGAACCGCCATCTCTATGAACATATAAATATCTGCACCGCCATCTGTATTAAGATGGAGATATCTACACCGCTATCTGTATAAACATGGAAATATCTACACCGCTATCTGTATAAACATTTAAATATCTACACCGCTATCTGTATAAACATGGAAATATCTACACCGCTATCTGTATAAACATGGAAATATCAGCACCGCTATCTGTATGAACATGGAAATATCTACACCGCTATCTGTATGAACATGGAAATACTTACACCGATATCTGTATGAACATGGAAATATCTTCACCGCCATCTGTATGAACATGGATATATCTACACAGCCATCTGGATGAACATGGAAATATCTACACCACTATCTGTATGAACATGGAAATATCTACACCGCTATCTGTGTAAACATGCATACATCTTCACCGCTATCTGTATAAACATGGAAATAACTACACCGCAATCTGAATAAGCATGGAAATATGTACACCACTGCCTGTATAAACATGGAAATACCAGCACCGCTATCTGTATGATCATGGAAATATCTACACAGCCATCTGGATGAATATGGAAATATCAGCACCGCCATCTGTATGAACATGGATATATCTACACAGCCATCTGTATGAACATGGAAATATCTACCCTGCTATCTGTATGAACATGGAAATATCTACACCGCTATCTGTATGAACATGGAAATATCTTCACCGCCATCTGTATGAACATGGATATGTCTACACAGCCATCTGGATGAACATGGAAATATCTACACCACGATCTGTATGAACATGGAAATATCTACACCGCTATCTGTGTAAACATGCATACATCTTCACCGTTATCTGTATAAACATGGAAATATCTACACCGCTATCTTTATGAACATGGAAATATCTACACCGCTATCTGTTTGAACATGGAAATATCTACACCGCTATCTGCATGAAAATAGAAATATCTACACTGCTATCTGCATATACATGGAAATATCTACAAAGCTATCTCTTTACACATGGAAATAACTACACCGCTATCTCTATAAACATGGAAATATCAACACCGCCATCCGTATGAACATGGAAATATCTGCACCGCCATCTGTATGAACTTATAAATATCCACACCGCCATCTGTATTAAGATGGAGATATCTTCACCGCTATCTGTATAAACATGGAAATATCTACACCGCTATCTGTGTAAACATGCATACATCTTCACCGCTATCTGTATAAACATGGAAATAACTACACCGCAATCTGAATAAGCATGGAAATATGTACACCACTGCCTGTATAAACATGGAAATACCAGCACCGCTATCTGTATGAACATGGAAATATCTACACAGCCATCTGGATGAATATGGAAATATCAGCACCGCCATCTGTATGAACATGGATATATCTACACAGCCATCTGTATGAACATGGAAATATCTACCCTGCTATCTGTATGAACATGGAAATATCTACACCGCTATCTGTATGAACATGGAAATATCTTCACCGCCATCTGTATGAACATGGATATGTCTACACAGCCATCTGGATGAACATGGAAATATCTACACCACGATCTGTATGAACATGGAAATATCTACACCGCTATCTGTGTAAACATGCATACATCTTCACCGCTATCTGTATAAACATGGAAATATCTACACCGCTATCTTTATGAACATGGAAATATCTACACCGCTATCTGTTTGAACATGGAAATATCTACACCGCTATCTGCATGAAAATAGAAATATCTACACTGCTATCTGCATATACATGGAAATATCTACAAAGCTATCTCTTTACACATGGAAATAACTACACCGCTATCTCTATAAACATGGAAATATCAACACCGCCATCCGTATGAACATGGAAATATCTGCACCTCCATCTGTATGAACTTATAAATATCCACACCGCCATCTGTATTAAGATGGAGATATCTTCACCGCTATCTGTATAAACATGGAAATATCTACACCGCCATCTGTATAAACATGGAAATATCTACGCCGCTACCTGTATAAACATGGAAATATCAGCACCGCTATCTGTATGAACATGGAAACACCTACACCGCTATATGTATGAACATGGAAATATCTACACCGCTATCTGTATGAACATGGAAATATCTTCACCGCCATCTGTATGAACATGGATATATCTACACAGCCATCTGGATGAACATGGAAATACCTACACCGCTATCTGTATGAACATGGAAATAGCTACACCGCTATCTGTATGAACATGGAAATATCTACACCGCTATCTGTATGAACATGGAAATATCTACACCGCTATTTGTATGAACATGGAAATATCTACACCACTATCTGTTTGAACATGGAAATATCTACACCGCTATCTGCATGAAAATTGAAATATCTACTCAGCGAACTGCATATACATGGAAATATCTACAAAGCTATCTCTTTACACATGGAAATAACTACAGCGCTATCTCTATAAACATGGAAATATCTACACCACCATCTGTATGAACATGGAAATATCTGCAACGCCATCTGTAGGAACATATAAATATCTACACCGCCATCTACATTAAGATAGAAATATCTACACCGCTGTCTGTATGAACATGGAAATATCTACACCGCTATCTGTATGAACATGGAAATATCTACACCGCTATATGTATGAACATGGAAACAGCTACACCGCTATCTGTAGGAACATGGAAATATCTACAAGACTACCTGTATGAACATGGAAATATCTACACTGCTATCTGTACGAACATGGATATATCTACACCGCCACCTGGATGAACACGGAAATATCTACACCGCTATCTGTATGAACATGGAAATATCTACACCGCTAACTGTGTAAATATGCATACATCTTCACCGCAATCTGTATAAACATGGAAATATCTACACCGCTATCTGTTTCAACATGGAAATATCTACACCGCTATCTGTTTCAACATGGAAATATCTACACCGCTGTCTGCATGAAAATGGAAATAACTACATAGCTATCTGCATATACATGGAAATATCTACTCAGCTATCTCTTTACACATGGAAATAACTACACCGCTATCTCTATAAACACTGAAATATCTACACCGGAATCTGTATGAACATGGAGATATCTGCACCGCCATCTGTATGAACATATAAATATCTACACCGCCATCTGTATTAAGAAGGAGATATCTACACCACTATTTGTATAAACATGGAAATATCTACACCGCTATCTGTATAAACATAGAAATATCTACACAGCTATCTGTATAAACATGGAAATATCTACACCGCTACCTGTTTAAACATGGAAATATCAGCACAGCTAACGGTATGAACATGGAAATATCTACACCGCTATCTGTATGAACATGGAAATATCTACACCGCTATCTGTATGAACATGGAAATAACTTCACCGCCATCTGTATGAACATGCATATATCAACACAGCCATCTGTATGAACATGGAAATATCTACACCGCTATCTGCATGAAAATAGAAATATCTACACTGCTATCTGCATATACATGGAAATATCTACAAAGCTATCTCTTTACACATGGAAATAACTACACCGCTATCTCTATAAACATGGAAATATCAACACCGCCATCCGTATGAACATGGAAATATCTGCACCGCCATCTGTATGAACTTATAAATATCCACACCGCCATCTGTATTAAGATGGAGATATCTTCACCGCTATCTGTATAAACATGGAAATATCTACACCGCCATCTGTATAAACATGGAAATATCTACGCCGCTACCTGTATAAACATGGAAATATCAGCACCGCTATCTGTATGAACATGGAAACACCTACACCGCTATATGTATGAACATGGAAATATCTACACCGCTATCTGTATGAACATGGAAATATCTTCACCGCCATCTGTATGAACATGGATATACCTACACAGCCATCTGGATGAACATGGAAATACCTACACCGCTATCTGTATGAACATGGAAATAGCTACACCGCTATCTGTATGAACATGGAAATATCTACACCGCTATCTGTATGAACATGGAAATATCTACACCGCTATTTGTATGAACATGGAAATATCTACACCGCTATCTGTTTGAACATGGAAATATCTACACCGCTATCTGCATAAAAATTGAAATATCTTCTCAGCGAACTGCATATACATGGAAATATCTACAATGCTATCTCTTTACACATGGAAATAACTACAGCGCTATCTCTACAAACATGGAAATATCTACACCACCATCTGTATGAACATGGAAATATCTGCAACGCCATCTTTAGGAACATATAAATATCTACACCGCCATCTATATTAAGATGGAAATAGCTACACCGCTGTCTGTATGAACATGGAAATATCTACACCGCTATCTGTATGAACATGGAAATATCTACACCGCTATATGTATGAAAATGGAAATAGCTACACCGCTATCTGTATGAACATGGAAATATCTACAAGACTACCTGTATGAACATGGAAATATCTACACTGCTATCTGTACGAACATGGATATATCTACACCGCCACCTGGATGAACACGGAAATATCTACACCGCTATCTGTATGAACATGGAAATATCTACACCGCTAACTGTGTAAATATGCATACATCTTCACCGCAATCTGTATAAACATGGAAATATCTACACCGCTATCTGTTTCAACATGGAAATATCTACACCGCTATCTGTTTGAACATGGAAATATCTAAACCGCTATCTGCATTAAAATAGAAATATCTACACAGCTATCTGCATATACATGGAAATATCTACAAAGCTATCTCTTTACACAAGGATATAACTACACCGCTATCTCTATAAACACGGAAATATCTACACCGCCATCTGTATGAACATGGAAATATCTCCACCGCCATCTGTATGAACATATAAATATCTACACCGCCATCTGTATTAAGATTGGAGATATCTACACCGCTCTCTGTATAAACATGGAAATATCTACACCGCTACCTGTATAAACATGGAAATATCAGCACCGCTATCTGTATGAACATGGAAATGTCTGCACCGCTATCTCTACGAACATGGAAATACCTACACCGCTATCTGTATGAACATGGAAATAGCTACACCGCTATCTGTATGAACATGGAAATATCTACACCACTATCTGTAGGAACATGGAAATATCTACACCGCTATCTGTATGAACATGGATATATCTACACAGCCATCTGGATGAACATGGAAATATCTACACCGCTATCTGCATGAACATGGAAATATCTACACCGCTATCTGTGTAAAGAAGCATACATCTTCACCGCAATCTGTATAAGCATGGAAATATCAACACCGCTTTCTGTATGAACGTGGAAATATCTACACCGCTATCTGTTTGAACATGGAAATATCTAAACCGCTATGAGCATGAAAATGGAAATATCTACACAGCTATCTGCATATACATGGAAATATCTACACAGCTATCTCTTTACACATGGAAATAACTACACCGCTATCTCTATAAACATGGAAATATCTACACCGCCATCTGTATGAACATGGAAATATCTGAACCGCCATCTGTATGAACATATAAATATCTACACCGCCAACTGTATTAAGATGGGGATATCAACACCGCTATCTGTATAAACATGGAAATATTTACACCGCTATCTGAATAAACATGGAAATATCTACACCGCTATCTGTATAAACATGGAAATATCAGCACCGCTATCTGTATGAACATGGAAATATCAGCCCCTCTATCTGTATGAACATGGAAGTATCTACACCGCTATCTCTATGAACATGGAAATATCTACACCGCTATCTGTATGAACATGGAAATATCTGCACCGCAATCTGTATGAACATGGAAATATCTTCACCGCCATCTGTGTGAACATGGATATATCTACACAGCCATATGGATGAACATGGAAATATCTACACCGCTATATGCATGAACATGGAAATAGCTACACCGCTATCTGTACGAACATGGAAATAGCCACACCGCCATCTGTATGAACATGGAAATATCTGCACCGCCATCTGTATGAACATATACATATCTACACCGCCATCTGTATTAAGATGGAGATATCTACACCGCTATCTGTATAAACCTGGAAATAACTACACCGCTATCTGTATAAACATGGAAATATCCACACCGCTATCTGTTTGAACATGGAAATATCTGCACCGCCATCTGTATGAACATATAAATATCTTCACCGCCAACTGTATTAAGATGGAGATATCTACACCGCTATCTGTATAAACATGGAAATATCTACACCGCTATCTGTATAAACATGGAAATATCTACACCGCTATCTGTATAAACCTGGAAATAACTACACCGCTATCTGTATAAACATGGAAATATCCACACCGCTATCTGTATGAACATGGAAATAACTACACCGCTATCTGTATAAACATGGAAATATCCACACCGCTAGCTGTATGAACATGGAAATATCAGCACCGATATCTGTACGAACATGGAAATATCTACACCGCTATCTGTATGAACATGGAAATAGCTACACCGCTATCTGTATGAACATGGAAATATCTACACCACTATCTGTATGGACATGGAAATATCTACACCGCTATCTGTATGAACATGGATATATCTACACAGCCTTCTGGATGAACATTTAAATATCTACACCGCTATCTCTATGAACATGGAAATATCTACACGGCTATCTGTTTGAACATGGAAATATCTAAACCACTTTCTGCATGAAAATGGAAATATCTACACAGCTATCTGCATATACATGGAAATATCAACACAGCTATCTCTTTACACATGGAAATAACTACACCGCTATCTCTATAAACATGGAAATATCTACACCGCCATCTGTATGAACATGGAAATATCTGCACCGCCATCTGTATGAACATATAAATATCTACACCGCCAACTGTATTAAGATGGAGATATCTACACCGCTATCTGTATAAACATGGAAATATCTACACCGCTATCTGTATAAACATGGAAATATCTACACCGCTATCTGTATAAACATGGAAATATCAGCACCGCTATCTGCATGAACATGGAAATATCAGCCCCTCTATCTGTATGAACATGGAAGTATCTACACCGCCATCTCTATGAACATGGAAATATCTACACCGCTATCTGTGTAAACTTGCATACATCTTCACCGCTATCTGTATAAACATGGAAATATGTACATCGCTATCTGTATGAACATGGAAATATCTACACCGCCATCTGTATGAACATGGAAATATCTGCACCGCCATCAGTATTAACATACAAATATCTACCCCGCCATCTGTATTTAGATGGAGATATCTACACTGCTATCTGTATAAACCTGGAAATATCTACACTGCTATCTGTATAAACATGGAAATATCTACACCGCCATCTGTATGAACGTGGAAATGTCTAAACCGCCATCTCTATAAACATGTAAATATCTACACCCCCCTCTGTAGGAACATGGAAATATCTACAACGCTATCTGCTTAAACATTGAAATATCTACACCGCTATCTGCCTAAAAGTGGAAATATCTACACCGCGATCTGCATAAACTTGGAAATATCTACACCGCTGTCTGTGTAAACATGGAAATATCTAAACCACAAACTGTAGGAACATGGAAATATCTACACGACTATCTCCATAAACATGGAAATATCTACACCGCTATCTGTATAAACATGGAAATATCTACACAGCCATCTGTAGGAACATGTAAATATCTACCCCACTATCTCTATAAACATGGAAATATCTACACTGCTATCTGTATAAACATGGAAATATCTACACCGCTATCTGTGTAAACATGGAAAGATCTACACCGCTATCTCTGAAAACATGGAAAGATCTACACCATTATGTGTATAAAGACGTAAATATCTACACCGCTATCTGTATAAACATGGAAATATCTACACAGCTATCTGTATGAACATGGAAATATCTACACCACTATCTGTATAAACATGGAAATATCTACACAGCCATCTGTAGGAAGATGTAAATACCTACCCCACTATCTCTATAAACATGGAAATATCTACACTGCTATCTGTATAAATATGGAAATATCTACACCGCTATCTGTGTAAACATGGAAAGATCAACACCGCTATCTCTGAAAACATGGAAAGATCTACAGCATTATGTGTATAAAGACGTAAATATCTACACTGCTATCTGTATAAACATGGAAATACCTACGCAGCCATCTGTAGGAACATGTAAATATCTACACAGTTATCTGTATACACATGGAAATGTCTACACCGCTATCTGTATAAACATGGAAATATCTACACCGCTATCTGTGTAAACATGGAAATATTTTCACCACTATCTGTGTAAACATGGAAATATCTACACCACTATCTGTGTAAACATGGAAATATCTACACCGCTATCTGTACACACATGGAAATATCTACACAGCCATCTGTAGGAATATGTAAGTATCTACACCGTTATCTGTATACACATGGAATTATCTACACCGCTATCTGTATGAACATGGAAATATCTACACCGCTATCTGTGTAAACATGGAAATATCTACACAGATATCTGTGTAAACATGGAAATATCTACACCGCTATCTCTGTAAACATGGAAATATCTACAGAGTCATCTGTATACATCTGTATAAACATGGAAATATCTACACCGTTATCTGTGTAAACATGGAAATATCTACACCGTTATCTGTGTAAACATGGAAATATCTACATCGCTATCTCTAAAAACATGGAAAGACCTACACCATTATGTGTCTAAAGACGGAAATATCTACACCGCTATCTGTATAAACATGGAAATATCTACACCGCCATCTGTATGAACGTGGAAATGTCTAAACCGCCATCTCTATAAACATGTAAATTTCTACACCCCCCTCTGTAGGAACATGGAAATATCTACAACGCTATGTGCTTAAACATTGAAATATCTACACCGCTATCTGCCTAAAAGTGGAAATATCTACACCGCGATCTGCATAAACTTGGAAATATCTACACCGCGGTCTGTGTAAACATGGAAATATCTAAACCACAAACTGTAGGAACATGGAAATATCTACACGACTATCTCCATAAACATGGAAATATCTACACCGCTATCTGTATAAACATGGAAATATCTACACAGCCATCTGTAGGAACATGTAAATATCTACACCACTATCTCTATAAACATGGAAATATCTACACTGCTATCTGTATAAACATGGAAGTATCTACACCGCTATCTGTGTAAACATGGAAAGATCTACACCGCTATCTCTGAAAACATGGAAAGATCTACACCATTATGTGTATAAAGACGTAAATATCTACACCGCTATCTGTATAAACATGGAAATATCTACACAGCTATCTGTATGAACATGGAAATATCTACACCGCTATCTGTATAAACATGGAAATATCTACACAGCCATCTGTAGGAACATGTAAATATCTTCACCTCTATCTCTATAAACATGGAAATATCTACACTGCTATCTGTATAAATATGGAAATATCTACACCGCTATCTGTGTAAACATGGAAAGATCTACACCGCTATCTCTGAAAACATGTAAAATCTACAGCATTATGTGTATAAAGACGTAAATATCTACACTGCTATCTGTATAAACATGGAAATATCTACGCAGCCATCTGTAGGAACATGTAAATATCTACACAGTTATCTGTATACACATGGAATTATCTACACCGCTATCTGTATGAACATGGAAATATCTACACCGCTATCTGTGTAAACATGGAAATATCTACACCGCTATCTGTGTAAACATGGAGATATCTGCACCGCTATCTCTATAAACATGGAAATATCCACACAGCCATCTATATAAACATGGAAATATCTACACTACGCTCTGTATAAAGCTGGAAATATCTACACTGATATCTCTATAAACATGGAAATATCTACACCGCTATCTGTGTAAACATGGAAATATCTACACCGCTGTCTGTGTAAACATGGAAATACCTACACCGCTATATCTATAAACATGGAAATATCTACACCGCCATCTGTATGGGTATGGAAATATCTACACCGCCATCTGTATAAACATGGAAATATCTACACCGTTATCTGTGTACACATGGAATTATCTACACCGCTATCTGTATAAACATGGACATATCTACAATGCTATCTGCGTAAACATGGAAATATCCTCACCGCTATCTCTATATACATGCAAGTATCTACACCGCTATCTGTGTAAACATGGAAATATCTACACCGATATCTCTGTAAACTTGGAAATATCTACACCGCTATCTCTGTAAACATGGAAATATCTACAGAGTCATCTGTATAAACATGGAAATATCTACACCGCTATCTCTGTAAACATGGAAATATCTACAGAGTCATCTGTATAAACATGGAAATATCTACACCGCTATCTGTGTAAACATGGAAAGATCTACACCGCTATCTCTGAAAACATGGAAAGATCTACACCATTATGTGTATAAAGACGTAAATATCTACACCGCTATCTGTATAAACATGGAAATATCTACACAGCAATCTGTATGAACATGGAAATATCTACACCGCTATCTGTATAAACATGGAAATATCTACACAGCCATCTGTAGGAACATGTAAATATCTACCCCACTATCTCTATAAACATGGAAATATCTACACTGCTATCTGTATAAATATGGAAATATCTACACCGCTATCTGTGTAAACATGGAAAGATCTACACCGCTATCTCTGTAAACATGGAAATATCTACAGAGTCATCTGTATACATCTGTATAAACATGGAAATATCTACACCGTTATCTGTGTAAACATGGAAATATCTACACCGTTATCTGTGTAAACATGGAAATATCTACATCGCTATCTCTAAAAACATGGAAAGACCTACACCATTATGTGTCTAAAGACGGAAATATCTACACCGCTATCTGTATAAACATGGAAATATCTACACCGCCATCTGTATGAACTTGGAAATGTCTAAACCGCCATCTCTATAAACATGTAAATTTCTACACCCCCCTCTGTAGGAACATGGAAATATCTACAACGCTATGTGCTTAAACATTGAAATATCTACACCGCTATCTGCCTAAAAGTGGAAATATCTACACCGCGATCTGCATAAACTTGGAAATATCTACACCGCGGTCTGTGTAAACATGGAAATATCTAAACCACAAACTGTAGGAACATGGAAATATCTACACGACTATCTCCATAAACATGGAAATATCTACACCGCTATCTGTATAAACATGGAAATATCTACACAGCCATCTGTAGGAACATGTAAATATCTACACCACTATCTCTATAAACATGGAAATATCTACACTGCTATCTGTATAAACATGGAAGTATCTACACCGCTATCTGTGTAAACATGGAAAGATCTACACCGCTATCTCTGAAAACATGGAAAGATCTACACCATTATGTGTATAAAGACGTAAATATCTACACCGCTATCTGTATAAACATGGAAATATCTACACAGCTATCTGTATGAACATGGAAATATCTACACCGCTATCTGTATAAACATGGAAATATCTACACAGCCATCTGTAGGAACATGTAAATATCTTCACCTCTATCTCTATAAACATGGAAATATCTACACTGCTATCTGTATAAATATGGAAATATCTACACCGCTATCTGTGTAAACATGGAAAGATCTACACCGCTATCTCTGAAAACATGTAAAATCTACAGCATTATGTGTATAAAGACGTAAATATCTACACTGCTATCTGTATAAACATGGAAATATCTACGCAGCCATCTGTAGGAACATGTAAATATCTACACAGTTATCTGTATACACATGGAATTATCTACACCGCTATCTGTATGAACATGGAAATATCTACACCGCTATCTGTGTAAACATGGAAATATCTACACCGCTATCTGTGTAAACATGGAGATATCTGCACCGCTATCTCTATAAACATGGAAATATCCACACAGCCATCTATATAAACATGGAAATATCTACACTACGCTCTGTATAAAGCTGGAAATATCTACACTGATATCTCTATAAACATGGAAATATCTACACCGCTATCTGTGTAAACATGGAAATATCTACACCGCTGTCTGTGTAAACATGGAAATACCTACACCGCTATATCTATAAACATGGAAATATCTACACCGCCATCTGTATGGGTATGGAAATATCTACACCGCCATCTGTATAAACATGGAAATATCTACACCGTTATCTGTGTACACATGGAATTATCTACACCGCTATCTGTATAAACATGGACATATCTACAATGCTATCTGCGTAAACATGGAAATATCCTCACCGCTATCTCTATATACATGCAAGTATCTACACCGCTATCTGTGTAAACATGGAAATATCTACACCGATATCTCTGTAAACTTGGAAATATCTACACCGCTATCTCTGTAAACATGGAAATATCTACAGAGTCATCTGTATAAACATGGAAATATCTACACCGCTATCTCTGTAAACATGGAAATATCTACAGAGTCATCTGTATAAACATGGAAATATCTACACCGCTATCTGTGTAAACATGGAAAGATCTACACCGCTATCTCTGAAAACATGGAAAGATCTACACCATTATGTGTATAAAGACGTAAATATCTACACCGCTATCTGTATAAACATGGAAATATCTACACAGCAATCTGTATGAACATGGAAATATCTACACCGCTATCTGTATAAACATGGAAATATCTACACAGCCATCTGTAGGAACATGTAAATATCTACCCCACTATCTCTATAAACATGGAAATATCTACACTGCTATCTGTATAAATATGGAAATATCTACACCGCTATCTGTGTAAACATGGAAAGATCTACACCGCTATCTCTGTAAACATGGAAATATCTACAGAGTCATCTGTATACATCTGTATAAACATGGAAATATCTACACCGTTATCTGTGTAAACATGGAAATATCTACACCGTTATCTGTGTAAACATGGAAATATCTACATCGCTATCTCTAAAAACATGGAAAGACCTACACCATTATGTGTCTAAAGACGGAAATATCTACACCGCTATCTGTATAAACATGGAAATATCTACACCGCCATCTGTATGAACTTGGAAATGTCTAAACCGCCATCTCTATAAACATGTAAATATCTACACCCCCCTCTGTAGGAACATGGAAATATCTACAACGCTATGTGCTTAAACATTGAAATATCTACACCGCTACCTGCCTAAAAGTGGAAATATCTACAACGCTATCTGCATAAACTTGGAAATATCTACACCGCTGTCTGTGTAAACATGGAAATATCTAAACCAAAAACTGTAGGAACATGGAAATATCTACACGACTATCTCCATAAACATGGAAATATCTACACCGCTATCTGTATAAACATGGAAATATCTACACAGCCATCTGTAGGAACATGTAAATATCTACACCACTATCTCTATAAACATGGAAATATCTACACTGCTATCTGTATAAACATGGAAGTATCTACACCGCTATCTGTGTAAACATGGAAAGATCTACACCGCTATCTCTGAAAACATGGAAAGATCTACACCATTATGTGTATAAAGACGTAAATATCTACACCGCTATCTGTATAAACATGGAAATATCTACACAGCTATCTGTATGAACATGGAAATATCTACACCGCTATCTGTATAAACATGGAAATATCTACACAGCCATCTGTAGGAACATGTAAATATCTACACCACTATCTCTATAAACATGGAAATATCTACACTGCTATCTGTATAAATATAGAAATATCTACACCGCTATCTGTGTAAACATGGAAAGATCTACACCGCTATCTCTGAAAACATGTAAAGATCTACAGCATTATGTGTATAAAGACGTAAATATCTACACTGCTATCTGTATAAACATGGAAATATCTACGCAGCCATCTGTAGGAACATGTAAATATCTACACAGTTATCTGTATACACATGGAATTATGTACACCGCTATCTGTATGAACATGGAAATATCTACACCGCTATCTGTGTAAACATGGAAATATCTACACCGCTATCTGTGTAAACATGGAGATATCTGCACCGCTATCTCTATAAACATGGAAATATCCACACAGCCATCTATATAAACATGGAAATATCTACACTACGCTCTGTATAAAGCTGGAAATATCTACACTGATATCTCTATAAACATGGAAATATCTACACCGCTATCTGTGTAAACATGGAAATATCTACACCGCTGTCTGTGTAAACATGGAAATACCTACACCGCTATATCTATAAACATGGAAATATCTACACCGCCATCTGTATGGGTATGGAAATATCTACACCGCCATCTGTATAAACATGGAAATATCTACACCGTTATCTGTGTACACATGGAATTATCTACACCGCTATCTGTATAAACATGGACATATCTACAATGCTATCTGCGTAAACATGGAAATATCCTCACCGCTATCTCTATATACATGCAAATATCTACACCGCTATCTGTGTAAACATGGAAATATCTACACCGATATCTCTGTAAACTTGGAAATATCTACACCGCTATCTCTGTAAACATGGAAATATCTACAGAGTCATCTGTATAAACATGGAAATATCTACACCGCTATCTGTGTAAACATGGAAATATCTACACCGCTATCTCTAAAAACATGGAAAGATCTACACCATTATGTGTATAAAGACGGAAATATCTATACCGCTATCTGTATAAACATGGAAATATCTACACCGCCATCTGTATGAATGTGGAAATGTCTAAACCGCCATCTCTATAAACATGTAAATATCTACACCGCCCTCTGTAGGAACATGGAAATATCTACACCGCTATCTGTTTAAACATTGAAATATCTACACCGCTGTCTGCCTAAAAGTGGAAATATCTACACCGCTATCTGCATAAACTTGGAAATACCTACACCGCTATCTGTGTACACATGGAAATATCTACACCACCAACTGTAGGAACATGAAAATATCTACACCGCCAACTCTATAAACATTGAAATATCTACATCGCTATCTGTATAAACATGGAAATATCTACACCGCTATCTGTGTAAACATGGAAATATCTACACCGCCTTCTGTGTAAACATGGAAATATCTACACCGCCATATCTATAAACATGGAAATATCTTCAACTCCATCTGTATGAACATGGAATTATCTACACTGCCATCTGTATGAACATGGATACATCTACACCGCTATCTGTATAAACATGGAAATATCTACACCGCCATCGGTAGGAAAATGAAAATATCTACACCGCCATCTGTATGAACAGGGAACTATGTACACCACCATCTGTATCAACATGAAAATGCCTACACCGCCATCTGTATCACAATGGAAATATCTGCACCGCCATCTTTATAACAATGGAAATATCTAAACCGCCGTCTGTATGGAAATGGAAAAATCTACACCACCATCTGTATAAAGGTGGAAATATCTACACCGCTATCTGTGTGAACATGGAAATATCTACAACGCTATCTGTAAAAACATGGAAATATCTACACCTCCATCTGTATAAACATGGAAATATCTACACCGCCATCTGTAGAAACATGGAAATATCTACACCGCCATCTCTATAAACATGGAAATATCTACACAGCTATCTGTATAAACATTTAAATATCTACACCGCCATCTCTATAAACATAGAAATATCTACACCGCCATCTGTATGAACATGGAAATATGTACACCGCCATCTGTATAAATGTGGAAATATCTACACCGCTATCTGTATGAACATGGCAATATGTACACCGCTACCTGTATTAACATGGAAATATCTACACCGCTATCTGTATAAACATGGAAATATCTACACCGCTGTCTCTATAAACATGGAAATATGTGCGCCGCTATCTCTATAAATATAGAAATATATACACCTCTGTCTCTATAAACATGGAAATATCCACAATGCTATCTGTATAAACATGGAAATATCTACACCGCTATCTGTATAAACATGGAAATATCTACACCGCTATCTCTATAAACATGGATATATCTACACCACTATCTCTATAAACATGGAAATATCTACACCACTATCTGTATGAACATGGAAATATCCACACCGCTATCTGTATAGACATGGAATTATCTACACCGGTAACTGTATAAACATGGAAATATCTACACCGCTATCGGTATAAATGTCTGTATTTGCTCTTAATTTATACCCAAGGCTGGGATGTTTCATATGATAAAAAGACCAAATACAGAAATAGACTATATTTGGTCTGGCAATTGATCTCTGCAATAATCAAACCTCAAAGACAATCAAACCTGAAATCTAAGCTACATATTAAATAGCTTGGTTTTTAGGTTGCACGTTGCTGTGCATGCTGGCTTCATAGAAAATGCAAGTAGCAATGGCCATTTTTTAATAGTCATTAGCCTTGAAGCTCTCCTACTTTTGAATCACATAGAAATAGAAATCAAATCTCACTAGATTTTTTTTTTTTGAAACAGGGTCTGGCTTGGTTGCCCAGGCTGAAGAGCAGGGCATGATCTTGGCTCACACCTCTGCCTCTCGGACTCAAGCCATCCTCCCACCTCAGCCTTGGAGTAGCTGGGACCACAGGCATGTGCCACCATATCCAGCTAATATTTTTATTTTTGTACAAATGGGGTTTGTCATCTTTCCCAGGCAGGCCTCAAACTCCAAGACTCAAGCAATACACCTGCCTTGAATTCCCAAAGTACTGGGTTTACAGGCGACAGCCACTACGCCCAGCAACTAAACTTCTAAAAATCAATTTTACATAAAATTATCTAAGCGTGCAAGGAAAGATAAGAAGCCTAAGGAACCAGTGAGTTGAAGAATAAATGCAGTTTAAATCATACATGTAAACAACATGATGTGATGTGGTAGGAATCATCTAACATGCTTTAAAGCATGAGTAAAAGGTCTTTACTTAGAAAACTGGATCTTAGTTTAGGATATCTTTAGATAAGAGTATGAAACGTCATATCATATTGATAAGTAAAGTGCTTCCTTTGGCTAATTTTAAGGATAGGACATTTACTTTCATATAATTCATAGGAATCTTAGACTTAAAAATAAAATTTCCCTTCTCAAATCCTTACTTTTATACTTTTTTGCATTTCTTTCACTTTTGTGTTAATGGCCTATGTCTCAACATATTCTATTAAGCCTTCTGGAAACACATACTTTGTTTCCAGCCTCTTCAGAGAACCATCACTCCAATTCCTAGGCTTCTGAAGAAGCAGACCCAAGCTTATAATTATTACATATTTCCAAATCTAGGTGACCAACAAAAATTGATACTTTTCCCATCATACCTTTAAGTTAATAATCAGGTGTATGCTGAGAGGTAAAGACCCAAGAGTGTTGGTTGTCTAATTGTGCAGCTGTATAAACAAATCTTAATGCTTGAAAATATTCAAAGGTTATTCTCACGTTGATTGTTGGTAACTATGTGTAACAACATGAAAAGAAAAAAAAAATCAAAGAATTACGTCTGAGGATAATACACAATCTCTAAGGGTAAGAAGAGCAACAAAAATTCTGCTTCAATTACCACTGAAATAATATATTTATCCTGTAAAATCTATGGTGGCTGGTTGTAAAAATTAGGCATTAGCAAACTGATAAAGACTTTTTAATGAAAACATTATGAAACATAGTTTTTAAAAAGTTAAATACACCCACACCAGTTTTTCACATTCTTTGGGCTGCTTTAATGCTGCCATTAAATAATTGATTTAGTTGTGACATAGATCCTATGTTCCATGGAGTCTACCATTCATAAAGATGCAATGTAAGGTAACAAAAATATAAATTGTGTGTGTGGGGAGGAGAAGTCAAGAGTATTTTTATGTGACAGAAGTTAAGTTGTTATCAGTGTAAAATAGTCTGTTACAAATACCGGACTCTGTATGTTAGTTTCGCTAACCAGAAAGAAAGAAATTACAGCAGATACACACACACACACCAAAAAAGGGAAAAGAAACAAAGCTTAGCACCACAGAAAACCACCAAACTAGAGGGATAAACAATAAGAAAGGAAGAAGTGAACAAGTAATCTAAAAAACAACTAATGAAATGGTAGAAGGAAGTCCTAATTTATCAATAATAAACTTCAATAGAAGTGGATTAAACTCTACTTAAAAGATATAAAGTGGATGAATGGATTCGGATAGCAAAACCCACCTATATGCTGCCTACATGATACTTACCTCACTATTAAAGACAAATAGACTGAAAGTGAAGAGATGGAAAAATATATTTTATGCAAACAAATGAAAAGCAAGCAGGAGTAGCCACAGTCATGTCATATTTTAAAAGGCTTTAAATAAAAAAAACTATATAAAAAAAGAATGTCACTGTATAATGAAATGATAAAAGGCCCAATTCAATAAGAGGACATAACATATATATTACTTAGGTGTAACTATATATGTACCCAACACCAGAACAACCAGATATATAAAGCAAATATTAGATTTAAAGGTAGAGATAGACTGCAATACAATATTAGTAGGAAATTTCAACACTCCACTTTAAAAATGGACAGATTCTATGAAGAGAAAATCAACCAAAAAATGACAGACTCAAATTATCCCATAGACCAAATGGACCTAGCAGGTAAAGAAGATCTCACCTGATATGGTTTGGCTGTATATCCCCACCCAAATCTCATCTTGATTATAGCTCCCATAATTCATACATGTTGTGGGAGGGAACCAGTGGGAGATAATTGAATCATGGGGGCGGTTCCCCCATACTGTTCTTGTGGTAGTGAATACGTCTAACAAGATCTGAGGTTTTATAAGGGGGAACCCTTTCACTTGGTTCTCAATTCTATTTTGTTTGCTACCATGTAAGATGTGTCTTTCGCCTTCCATCATGATTGGGAGACCTCCCCAGCCACGTGGAACTATGAGTTCACTAAACCTCTTTTTCTCTGTAAATTACCCAGTCTCAGGTATGTCTTTATCAGCAGTATGAAAACAGACTAATACATCATCCAACAGCTGCAGAATACAAATTATTCTCAACTGTACACCAAACATTCTCTAGGACCAATCATACATTATGACACATAATAAGTCTTAACAAACTTAAGAAGACAGATATCATATGAAGTATCTTTTCTGATTCCAGGGATATAAAGCCAGAAATCAACAACAGGAAAGCCCTTGGAAATTTTATAAAAACATGGAAATTAAATAGCACGCACCCAAGAAATCAATAGGTCTCATTAAGACATTAATAGGAAAATTTCAAAAGTCACTGAGACAAGTAAGAATGAAAATCCAACATACCCAAACCTATGGAACGTAGCAAAAGCAGTTCTAAGAGGGAAATTTATAGCAATAAAAGCCTACACCAAAAAAGAAGAAAGATTTTCAAATCACAAAGCAAAATTATACACTTCAAGTAACTAGAACATCAAAAACAAACTAAACCCAAAATTGGTAGAAGGAAGGAAATAATAAAGCTCACAGCAGATATAAATGAAACAGACACTAAAAAATATTTCAAAAGATAAATAAGACAAAGTGTAAAGGTAAAACTGACAAACCTTTAGCTAAACTAAGACAAAAGGAGAGAAAATTCAAATAAATAAAAGATGAAAAAGGAGACATTACAACTGATACACCACAGAAATAGAAGGGATTGTAAGACATTACTCATAACTATATGCCAACAAATTTGATAGTGTAGAATAAAATGAATAAATTTCTGCACACATACAACTACCCAGATTAAATTGTGAGGAAATATAACATCTGAACACATCAATAATGAGTTTGGAAATTGAATCAATAATAAAACATCTTCCATCAAAACAACAACAACAACAACCAACACCCAGGACCTGATGTCTTCACTGCTGAATTCTACCAAACAGTTAAAGAATAACTACCAATTCTCCACAAACTTTTCCACAAAAGGAATGAGGAAGGAATACTTCCATACTCATCTTATGAGGCTCGCAATATCCTGATTCTAAAACCAGACAAAGACACGCACAAAATGAAAATAACAGGCCAATATTCCTGAAGAACATAGATACAAAAATTCTCAACAAGATACAAGTGAACTGACTTCGACAGCACACTAAAAAGAGTATTCACTATAATCAAGTGGGGTTCATCCCAGGGATGAAAGGATGGCTTAACATGCACAAATCAGTAAATATGATACACCACCACAATAGAAAGAAGAACAAAAACCATGTGATCATTTCAACAGATGCAAAAAGAACACTTGACAAAAGTCAACATTCCTTTATGATAAAAACTGTCAAGAAAGTAGGTATAGGAGTGTACCTCAACGCAGTAAAGGCCATAGGTGACAAACCCACAGCTAACATCTTATTTATGGTGAATAGTTAAATGCTTTTCCTCTTTGATGTGGAGGAAGACAAGGATGTCAACTTCTACCACTTCTATTTAGCATAGTACTGGAGGTCAGAGCCAGAGCAATTAGACAAAAGAAATAAATAAGAGGGATCCAAACTGGAAAGAAGGAAGTCAGATTGTTTCTGTTTGTAGAAAATGTGATCTCACATACATATGTATACATCTATATATATGATCATATAGATATATATGATCTCTCTCTCTTTAGGGTTCTTTCTATATATACTTATATAGAGTGAGAACCCTAAAGACTTGACCAAAAACTACTAGAAATCATAAATAAATTCAGTAAAGTTATAGTATACAAAATCAACACAGAAAATTCAGTGGTGTTTCTATACACTAATAGTGAACTATCTGAAAAAGTCATCAAGAAAGGAATTCCATTTACAATAGCTACCAAGAAATCTGCAGATAAATTTAATCAAGGTCGTGAAAGATCTCTACAATGAAAACTATAACACACTGATGGAAAAATTTACGATCCACAAAAAATGGACACTATATACTCATGGAATGGAAGAACTGATACTATTGAAATGACCATACTAACAAAATGTCCTACAGATTCAATGCAATCCCTATCAAAATACCAATGAAATTCTTCACAGAAATAGAAAAAAATACCCTAAAATTTGTATGAAACCAGAAAAGACCCCAAATAACCAAAGCAATCCTGTGCAAAAATAACAAAGCTGGAGGCACCACACTACCTGACTTCAAAATATACTACAAAGCCATAGTAAGCAAAACAGCATGGCACTGCCATAAAGCAAACACATAGACCAATGGAAGAGAATATACAGCTCAGAAATAAATTCTCATACCTAAAGTCAACTGATTTTCCAAAAAGGAGTCAAGAGCACACACAGGGGTAAAGACAGTCTCTTCATTAAATGGTACTGAGAAGATTGGATATCTACATGTGGGATAATGAAATTAGACCCCTATCTTTTACCTTATACAAAAATCAACTCAAATGCGATTAAAGACCTAAAGGTAAGATTGAAAACTATGAAAAACTACTAGAAGATAACATGTGGGAAATTCTCTATAACTTTGGGTTCTACAAGGATTTTTTAAATGAGACGTCAAAAGCACAGGCAACAAAAGCAAAAATAGATAAATGGGGTTTCATCAAACTAAAATGCTTTTGCACAGCAAAGGAAACTTAACAGAGTGAAAAAACAACTTACAGAATGGGATACAATATTTGCAAACTATACATCTGCTAAGGAGTTAATGCCCAGATTATATAACAAACTTAAACAACTCAACAGCAAAAACATAAATAACTTATTTAAAAATGGGCAAAACTGGGAAGCTGAGGCAGGCGGATTGCCTGAGGTCAGGAGTTTGAGACCAGCCTGACCAATATGGTGAAATCATTTCTCTACTAAAAATACAAAAATTTAGCCAAACATGATGGCGTGTGCCTGTAACCCCAGCTGCTCAGCAGGCTGAGGCAGGCGAATTGCTTGAACCAGGGAGATGGAGGTTGCCGTGAGCCCCGATTGCACCACTGCACTCCAGCTTGGGCAAGAGAGCAAGACTCCTTCGCAAAAAAAAAAAAAAAAAAAGGACAAAATAAACTAAAAGAAATGCCACAAGAGAAAATATAGAAATTGTCAAGACGAATATATAATAAAATCATGTTCAACATCACTAACCATCAGGGAAATGCAAATCAAAACCGCAATGAGATACCAGTTCACCCATTAGAATGGCTATTAGCAAAAAGGTAAAAGATAACAAGAGTTGGCAAGGAAGTGGAGAAAACGGAACACTTACGCACTGTTGATGGGGTTGTAAACTAGTACAACCATTAAGCAAAACTTTATGGAAGTTCGCTAAAAAATAAATATAAAAAAAAAAAACAATCATTCGATCACATAACCCAGCAATCCCACTACTGGGTATATATCCATAGGAAATGAAATCATTGTGTTTGAAAAATATCTGCACTCTTATGTTTACTGTAGCACTATTTCTAATAATCAGATATGGAATCAACCTATGTGTATAAAAACAAACAAGTGAATTATATATATATAATATATATTATGTATATTATATATAATACATATTATGTATATTATATATAATATATTATGTATAATATATAATATATTATATATTAATATATTATTAATATTAATGTATTATATATTAATATTAATAATATTAATAAAAAATAATAATTATTAATTAATAATTATTAATAATTATTAATAATTAATATTAATATTAATATGTTATTAATATATAATATATATTATATGTATAATATACATTATATATTATGTATATTTTATATATAATACATATTATGTATATTATATACATAATATATATTATGTGTATTATAATATATATAATGTATAATGTATATAATATACGTTATGTATATTATATATAATATACATTATGTATGTTATGTATATTATATATTACATATAATATATATTATTATATATAATTATATATAATTATAATTATAATTATATATAATTTTATGTGTAATTATAATTATGCATTAAATTAATTATAATTATATATAATTTTATGTGTAATTATAATTACACATAAAATTATATATGTATATATATATATATATATGGACACACACACAATGAAATACTATTCAGCCATAAAAAAAGAATGAAATTCTGCCAGTTGCAACAACATGGATGACCCTGTAGGATACAATGTTAAGTGAAATAAGCCAGACACAGAAAGCAAATACCGCATGATCTCGCTCATATGTGGAATCTTAAAAAAAAAAATGTTAATAGAGAAGTAGAGTAGAATAGTGGTTACCAAACAGTGAGGAAGAAGTGGGGAGGGCAAAATGGAGATAGATTGGTTAACAGTTATGAAATCACAATTATATAGGAAGAATAAGTTGTAGTGTTCTTTGCAAAGCAGGGTGACTATAGTTAAAAGTAAAGTAGTGTATATTACAAAGTATCTAGAAGAAAGGATTTTGAAATTTCTTATTAAAAAGAAATGATGAATGCATGAGGTAATTAATACACTAACTATCCTTATTGGATCATTAGACAACATACATATTCATTGAAACATCAAATTGTATCCTATAAATCTATATAATTACAATGTGAAAATTTTTTAAAAATAAATTAATGAATTAAATAACAATTTTAAAATGTTCTCAATCACCAATGCAAAGTTTAGGAGCTTTGTTCTTGACTCAGCCTTAAGACTGAAAACTAATGTGTTAGAAATATTTGTAGATCCTCTCAATTTTGAAAGAATCCTAGCTAAACTACTGAAATATAAAATATATTCTATGTAATATGCTCTTAGGTATATTCTTAGGTGAACTCTGCTTTTAGATGAAGCTTATAAAAATGAAAAACGTATCTTAAATAAAATTTTAAAGTATTTGGAAAATTACAGCTTAATCTCTTAAAGACAAATTTTCTATACAGTAACCTTTTTATGTGCTTTTGAAATGGGGTATACAATTATTTTCCCTGATGTGAGACAAAATATAGAATGTTGGCATTTTATCTAAGAAGTTAACTTAGGAAGAAAGAGTGAGAGGCAGAGGAATGAGGGAAGAAAGGAAGGCTGATGATGGGATACCTTATCAAGTTGCCTAATGCTGTATTGGAACCTAATAGGCCTTCTAAGGAGTTTTATTACATAATGCAAGACTCCTCAATCTGGGAGGAGGAAAGGGCTTTATTTTTGAGTGGTCACAGGTTGCCCCATGGGCATAAACTCTACCAAGCTGCTAGGTTACACCTACATGAGCATCCCACCTGCTTAAGTAAGAGCAGCCACAAACTGTGGGCCATTCCAGGTAAGTGTCATATCACACCTGCACCAACTAGTCAAAGCCTGGGTCAAAGCCTGTGCAGAACTGATCGCTACAGCAGAGGCTAAAATAAGAAATGGGGCTAAGAGAGTGAAAAGCAGTGCCCATATGTATCCAAAAACAGGTTGAAGATATCTTTAGGAAGGAACAGATAATTTTTTTTATTCATACAATAACAGATGCATATGAACTCCTCGACTAGTCACCCATTCCTGTCAGCCCTTGGGCTTCATAACTAAATCATTCTTCCTTTGTAATCCAGTCCCACATTTTCAGCTATCTCTATATGTTTATTATCTTAAATATTTCTTTGCTCTATACTCTTCCCCTAGTCTTCAACCAATTTCTTTCTTTATTGTCCCAACCCACAGACTGTTATTTCCACTTCGATGTCCCATAGAAGCTTCAAGGGTTTGAAATACCTAAAAAAACAACTCATCTTTCTCCCTAAAACTCCCTCTCCTTCTCCCACTTCAAAATTTCAACTAATGGCTCCCCCTGTTATTCCCACCAGAATCCTGAATGATCCCTGTTTCCCCTCATTCACTCCATACATGTAAATCTCATTAACGTTACTTTCTAGATATTTCATGAATCCTTTCCATTCATTCTGTACTAGAAAGTGTTCCCAGTTTAGACCCTGGTGGTTGGTGGCCTCTTACCTAGGCGCTCTCTCTCTCTCTCTCTCTCTCTCTCTCTCTCTGTGGGTGTGGGTGTGGGTGTGTGTGTCCTGAGAATTTATTTACTTCTGGTTTTTGTTTGTTTTTTAGTATCCAGAATCTACAGGGAACTTAAATCAATTAGAAAAAAAAATAACCCAATTAAAAAATGGGCAAAGGACATGAACAAACACTTCTCAAAAGAACACATACAAATGGCCAACAAATACACGAAAAAAAAATGCTTAGAATCACTAATCATCAGAAAAATGCAAATCAAAACACAATGAGATACCATTTCATACCGGTTGGAATGGCTATTATTAAAAAGTCAAAATACAACAGATGCCAGCAGGGCTGTAGACAAGAGGAAGTGTCTGTATATTTTTAGCTATAGCCCTACTTCAAACGTGTCCCCATTACAGCCAAAAGAGCGGCCTATCTAAAGGACTGTTCTGATCAGCTCACTTACCTGACTGAAACCTTCAGTGACTCCCATGGCCTGCAGGTCAATGCACTAATTCATGACTATAACATCTGAGATATCCTTGATCTGGCTACTGGTCTAGCCCTCTCTGACTCACGCTTTATAAACCATGCATTCTGGAACTTTTTAGTTGTTTCCCACATCAGCATGCTACTTCCCATCCATGTAGATTTGCAGAGACCTCCTCATCTTTTTAATTCCCAGTTCCCACTCTCAACATGGGCCATCTCCTACCCACACTTCAAAACCTAAGCAAAACAACACCTTCCGTGACACCTCCATGCTGAGTCAGATGCCATCCCCTTTGTATTGTAGTTCTTTGTTTGTGTGCCTTTGTCTCACTTTGTTCTCTTTAAAATAAACTCCATGAGGACAATGATCACCTGCTATTTGTGTTAATATCTGCACCTAGTGGCATAGTGTCTGGAGTATAGTAGGATCTATTTTCAAGGAAAAAAAGATTATATCTATACCAATAGACATGAATTAGCGCTTTTTTTTTTTAAAGATAAGCTCCCTTTGAACTAAGTCAATGTTTACAAGAAGAGTTATACTAAAAAGTTCACTTTTGCTGCTTATGTTTCATTTATTTCAGGCAATTAATTCATTGTTATTGGTAAATCGATACTTTTTATTGATACTGAAAAGAGAGAAATAAACTAATGACTATCTCTGTTAGAGTAGATTTGTTCATATCTATCAGTAAAATGTTAATTATCTGAAAGTCAATAATAAAACATAAACTGTGATCTTAAATGTTTTTTAGGGGCTCAAAAATAACTAGAATTCATGTCAGCATATAAAAAAAATCAGAGTATTTTTAAGATATGATAAAATTTTATTTTAGTTTCTTAATAGGGATTTTTGTGACCTTATAGAGTTCAACTAATTATAATTTTAAAAATAGGATTGATAGAGTTTTAGAATTAGAAACAATTTATAGATTATTTTATTTTTCTTTTGAGGAATCAGGTCATCAGAAGATCAAGGAACACCTATAATGTCACTAGATCCTAATTTAATTTAAATTTTAGAATCCAGGTATTCTAACTCCTGTCTTGATACTATTTCTACTTTATTATGTTGCTTCCCAGGGCTTTAAAAAATAAAAGCTGGGAAATTACATTTGCTTTGCATATACAGCACCAATTATCAAATTCAGCATAAAAGCATAACATGTATACATCAAAAAGAAAACATAAAAACTTCAAATTAAAAGCATCTCAAAACAATTGAATATAATAGGGAAACCTTATACAAATGCAACACTCACCCATTAATAAAAAGAAACCAATTGGAGAAAAAAGAAATTCAATATAAACATGTTGGAATATAACCTAATTCATTTTAATCCAATGCTTCAAATTGAAAAAAATTAGCACTAGTGTTATTTTCCTTTATCATTACAATCTTGCTTTTCATTACATTATGCTATGTTTTGTATTAAACATAAAATCAATTTTTCACCTTAACACATGCTAGAAATACAGAGTCACCATATTGGAAATCAGTAGAAAGTGTCTTTGTTTCTACTTTTTTTTCTTTGAAAAAGCTTTGGGAAAAAAAATCATTTACAATGTTTAATTTTAATAACTTAAAGAATGTAATTGATTTTTGTTTGTTTTTGACATGGAGTTTCACTCTTGTCACTCAGGCTGGAGTACAATGGCATGATCTCGGCTCACTGTAACCTCCACCTCCCAGGTTCAAATGATTCTCCTGTCTCAGCCTCCCGAGTAGCTGGGATGACAGGCACTCGCCACCACACCCGGCTAATTTTTGTATTTTTAGTAGAGATGGGGTTTCATCATGTTGGCCAGGCTGGTCTCAAACTCCTGACCTCAGGCGATCTGCCAACCTCGCCCTCCCAAAGAGCTGGGACTACAGGCGTGAGCCACCATGCCCAGCCAATTGAATAGTTTTTAACTCAGAGGATAAATGCTTGAGGGGATGGAAAGCCCATTCCTCATGACGTGATTATTTCACACTGCATGCCTGTATCAAAACATCTCATGTACCCCACAAATATATAAACCTCCTATGTACCCACAAAAATTTTATAAAATAATGAAAATATTTTAAAACTAAAAAAATTGTTTTTTAATTAAGCAACTTTATTTAAATAAAATCATTCTTCCTCATCCTCAGTCCTGGGATCTACCATAAAGAATTAGCAACATCTTAAAGATGACAAAGTGTTAAAGATAAACTGCTATTAAGTAAAAGTGTGAAGTGTGGAGGGGACAAGCTGGATGCCTGAACCATTTTGTTCTATCTTTAGGACAGTGAAAGAGCAAGAAGCAGGGTTGGGTGGGGGACACATATTCTGTTGAGCATTGTCACCACTATATTCACTGAAATTCATCTGCATGCTTGTATGTATACTTTTGATTCGCCTGATACACTGAAAATTATATGAAATTGTTCTCTATTCTTTAGATAATTATAATCTAAGTGCTAATATGAAGCTTAGAATTTATATGAAATATGTATGCCCACAACAAGACATTTCAGCTATTTCCTAGATAATAATCTCACTTCACCCTGCACAAAACAGGCACATGATCATGTCACTCTGACCTGGTTTGAGTCCAAGGAGGCTTTTGTTTTTAAAATAATTTAGGTTAGTAGTTAAAATATGAACTTTGGGCCAGGAGTGGGAGCTCATGCCTATAATCCCAGCACTTCGGGAGGCTGAGGCGGGCGGATGACTTGAAGTCAGGAGTAGGAGACTGGACTGGCCAACATGCTGAAACCCCATCTCTACTAAAAAAAAAAATAGAAAACTTAGCTGGGTGTGGTGGCGGGCACCTATAATCCCAGCTACTTGGGAGACTGAGGCAGGAGAATTGCTTGAGCCTGGGAAGTGGAGGTTGCAGTGAGCAGAGATCTTACCACTACACTCCAAAACAAACAACAAACAAAAAAATTCTAGAGTCACACTGAAAATCTTAACAACCTGCTTCTACTACCCATTTTTTTAATTTTTATTTTGACCTGATTTTAGATTGATAGCAAAATGCACAAATAACACAAAGTGCCCCCTATGTCCCTCACCCTACTTCCCCTAATGCTAACATTTTCAGAGCCATCCTTATTTTCTCTATAAAAGAGCAGAGTTCTCCTTTTAGAGATTTGGAAAGATTATTAAAAGATAAGTTACAAAATACAGTACCTGACACGTATAAAATATTAAATAAATACTAGCCATGCTTAATTATTTTGTTTTAAGTCTATATGAGTCAAGTTTTAGTAGAAATATGGGCTAGAAAAAAAAAACAGAAAGCGGGACTCTGTGATCCGACTTGGGCTTATAGAACAGACTGCACTAGTTTGTTCTCATGCTGCTAATAAAGTCATACCCAAGACCGGGTAATTTAGAAAGGAAAGAGGTTTAAGGAACTCACAATTCCACATGGCTGGGGAGGCCTCACAGTCACGGCAGAAGGCAAAAAAGAAGCAAAGGCACATCTTAAATGGTAGCAGAGAAGAAAGCTTGTATAGGGAAGCTCCCATTTTAAAAGCATCAGATCTCGTGAGACTTATTCGCTACCAGGAGAACAGTAGGGGGAACCCGCCCCTATGATTCAATGATCTCCACCTGACTCCATCCTTGACATGCGGGGATAATTACAATCAAGGTGAGATTCGGATGGAGACACAGCCGAATCATATCAATGACTAATGAGAGTTACGTCCAGAACCTAATGAAAACCTGTCTGAGGCCACATTCCCTGTAAAGCAGATTTGAGATAGAGATTTGTGTAGAGAATATTTAACTGGGTAAAATCCTAGGAACCAACAACTGTGGCGAAAAAGCTGAATTGGATAAAGGGAGTTGAGATGTGAGGCAGTCACAACAAATACCTCAGCTAATCTCAAGGGGGAGCTGAGAAGCTGGGACGACCCTTCAGAGTTGCCCTAAATTGAGGCAGGAGTATGGAGTTTTAATACCTTTCACTGGCCATTCTTCAGATACGAGTTGTCCCCAAGGATGGACATCAGCTTGACAAGTTATTAATTAGATCTCCTGAGAATAAATTCTAGAGAGAATCAGCTGAGAGGCATGATTTGCCAACACTCCCAATAGCTGGGCAAACTTCAGTTTTGAGGGAGGATTTGGGTCACACACAAAAGTCTCCACAACCAATTATTCATGGGAAATTCTATGTAGGCAGAGCTATTTCATGGCCAGTTAATCAAAACTACATAATCTATTTGGTTAAGCAAAAGAAATTAAAAAGATAAAATAAAATCTATGTATTAACACTCAAAAGTTTTTTAATGCATTTGCCTTGCATTTCGTATGTTTTGCCTTGACTTTTATATGTTTTGCCTTGCATTTGCTTATTTGCTTTTAAGAACCTTTAGAGAACAATAATTACTAATATAATATGGAGTAGCACAGCATAGACGAGGGAAGCTAACTCTCTCCCTTTTCCCAGAACCTGGAACAGCTAAAGATCCTAAGCATTGTCAGCTTTGGTATCTGACATAGTTTGGATGTTTGTCCCCTTCAAATCTCACGTTAAAATGTGATCCCCAATGTTGGAGAGAGATGCCTCCTGAATGGCTTGCTGCTGTCCTCTTGGTAATGAATGAGTTCTTACCCTGTGATTTCATGCGATATCTGGTTGTTTAAAAGAGACTGACACCTCCTCCCTGTCTCTCTTGCTTCCTCTCTCACCATGTGATATGCTGGTTTCCCTTCACCTTCCACCATGATTGGAAGGTTCCTGAGGCCCTCCCTGGAAGCAGGTGCCAGTACTATGCTTCATGTACAGCCTTCAGAACAAGGAGCCAAATAAACCGCATTTCTTTATAAATTACCCAGCCTCAGGTATTTCTTTATAACAATGCAAATGGGCTAACAGAGTATCATTCATGGACAGTGAGTGTATTAGTCAATTTTCATGCTGCTGATAAAGACATACCCAAGACTGGGTCATTTATAAAGAAAAAGAGGTTTAATGAATTCACAGTTCCACATGGCTGAGGAGGCCTCACAGTTATGGCAGAAGGTGAAAGGCGCATCTTACATGGCAGCAGGCAAACAGCAAATGAGAACCAAGTGAAAGGCGAAAGGGGTTTCCCCTTATAAAACCATCAGATCTCATGAGACTTATTCACTACCACTAGAACAGTGTGGGGAAAACTGCCCCCATGATCCACTTACCTCTCACTGGGTCCCTCCCACAACATGTGAATTATGGGAGCTACAGTGCAAGATGAGATTTCAGTGGGGACACAGCCAAACCATATCAGACAGTAATAACTTTCAATTAAATATAGCTAGACTTTCTGTCAGTGGGTCACAGCAGTCTAGAGAACACATTGAAAAACTCTGGGAACAGCAGATATAGAGGTCAGATCTAGAGATTTTGAACAAAGTTTAGTGCTACAATGCATTGGTGACCACAGACAAAAGGTGTCTGTTGTTGTTATAGTTTGTTTTCTGTCTTGTTTTTCATCATGGGAGGACAAAAAGAAAAAATGGGGGCAATGGTGAAGGAGAAATGAAAAAGACCTGCTTTTCTATGGGTGGAAGCGACTAAACGAGAGAATAAATTTGGATCACACAACAAATGCAAATCAAGTTAGAAGCATGAAAGGCATGATTAAGGCCATGGTTCTAATAGAGATCAGCCAGCGGAACCAGGATCATGCCACACCGAGAGAGGCTGCAGAGCCATTGCCTTCTCTCCTGTCAAAGCTAAATTAATGAAATGGAACTCACAGAAGCACTATGTAATCAAATATTGGTGGGACACAAGCAAATTCTGAAAAAGTTTCATTGATCAGTGATAATATCTTTTGGTGTAAATATCTCCTCAAAACATTTCAGGAAAAAAAAATAAAGCTATAATTTTACTTTAGAAATATTTAACTTTGTTATACTAGTTTACTTATTTTTTACCTAATACTTCTGATATATTGTTATGTAGGTTAAAGATGCTCGATTCATGCCACTGTGGAAACCACACATAATTTAGGCAATAATGCAAATTCTTTTCAAATTCTTTTATCAGTGTATTCACTTTATTTTTATTTCAAACACAATACAAAATTACAGGATGCTATCAAAGTGATGCTACAAAACCCCACTAAAATTTTTTCAATTCTTCAAATCACACACTTACACACACACACACACACACACACACCACATGCATTCCCCGTACAGACCTTTTTTTGGGGGGCCTGAGTAAATAATTGCATTTTATTTTCAATTTTTCATTTTGAAATAATTAAAGACTTACCAAAAATGTTGCAAAACTACGTGCCTTTTTGAAGTAAAGTCTTGAAAAAGTTGTTTGGTATATCCTTTATAGTAATAAAAGAAAACACGTGTATATTCTGTTGATTAAAGGCATGCTGAGATCGTCAGACATGTGATTTCATCAGAGACTCCAATATAGAGCGCAGCTGTAACGACATCCTAAGAGTGTTCTAACTGAAATGTGTTGGAAGAAGGTTCTAATTTTTTTCAACCCTTCTCAAGTTGGCACTCAGCAGATTTCCACTCTATAAAAGTAACTCCTGCTCTGCAACTAATGTTCACAGATAAGCTCCAAACATATTTACAGCTCCATTTAAGTATAATGTACACACAGTAAAATTCACCCTTTTCAATGTGCAATTTAATGGGTTATGGCAGATGAATATCATCATTTGACCACAATCATGATCAAGATACAGAAAATCTGCATCATCACAAACTGTTTTCTTTTGCTGTTTTGCATTTGATCTTTTCTCCATTCCTGAACACAGGCAACCACTAATCTGCTTCTGTTTCTACAGTTTGCATTTTCTAGAGTATCCTATTAGTGGAATGATACATTGGTGTCTTTCATGTCTAGCTTCTTTCACTGAGCATAATGCTTTTGATATTCATTTATATTGCTGTTGTATCAGTTTGCTCCTTTTTATTGTTGAGTGGTACTCCATCTACAACTGGTTTATCCATTTACAAGTTGATGGACACATCTGCTATGAACTTCAAGGATGAGGCTTGGTACGGATATGTTTTTATTTATTTTGAGTCGCAGTGGGATTATTTGGCTATATGATCAGTACTAAGTTTAACATTAAAAGAAACTGCCAAACTGCTTTCCAAAATGTCTGTACCATTTTGAAGTCCCACTAGCCAGGTGTGAATAGCAATTCTTCACATCATGTGGTATGGTCAGTTCTGCTCGTGTCAGCCACTCCAGTGGGTGTACAGTGGTACCTCAATGTGGTTTTAACTTGCATTTCCCTGATGACGGGTAATGTTAAGTATCTTTTCATTTGTGTATTGGACATCATCTCTTTTTAAATTAAAATATCTGTACAAATATTTGGCCCATTTAGGTCAAAATATTACGTTAAATGAGTTATTTGTGTTTTGTTATTTAGTTTTTTAGTTATGTGTACATTCTAGATGAAAGTTCTTTATCAGACATATTTAAAATTATTCTGTCCCAATCTGTGGTTTGCCTTTTCATTTTTTGATGCTATGTTTTAAGTTGCAAAAGTCTTAATTTCATGAAGTCCAACTTACTATTTTTTTTCCATTTTCATCCATCCTTTTCTTATCTAAAAAGTTTTTAGCTATAGTAAGATTATTAAAAATTTTTCCTATTCAGTAAGCTTTATACATTTTATATTTACATTATGTATAAAATACATGTTGAGTTAATTTGAGGATATGGTGTGAGGTAATTCTGAAGTTCATATTCTCCATTTAATATCCAATTTTAATAGTACCATCTTTATAAAGACATTGATTTCCTTATTGAAATATTTTGGCAACTTTGGCCATGTAAGGCAGGATATATTTCTAAATTATTTATTCTGTTTCACTGATATATATGTCTTCTTCATGCCAGTAAGTTTACTGTACTGTTTAGTGTAGCTTTACAATATGTCTTGAAATTTGGAAAGTTTTCCAACTTTATTCTTCTTTCTAAAACATGCTCTGGCTATTCTAGGACTTCTGCATTTAAAAAAAAAATTAGAATCAGCTTTGTAATTTCTCCAAAAAGGCCTATAGGTTTGACTTGGATTGTGCCAAATCTGGAGATCAGTTTCAGAAGAATTATCATCTAATAAGTATGACATGTATATTTACCAATGAACTTGATACATATTTCTACCTATTCAATCTCTCGTATTAGTGATTTAGAAATTTTGGATCAGCATACCTTTTATTAAATTTATTCTGAATTATTTTATTATTTTTGAGGCTATTATAAGTTAAATTGCTTACATAATTTTATTTTCTAATTGGTGTTGATTGTGTATAGAAACACAATTGATTTTATTTATTGATCTTTCATCCTACAACTTTGTTAAATTCACTTCATACCTCTAGCACACTTCTGCAGATGCCTAAGGATTTTCTATGTATATGTTTACATCACGTGAGAATAGTATTTTTCTTTCTTCCCAACTTGGGTGTCACTTATTTCTTATTTTCTTTTCTTTTCTCTTTCTTTCTTTCTTCTTTCTGTCCATTCCTCCTTCCTTCCCTTCTTTCTTTCTCCCTGTTTTAGAATCAGTTTTGTAATTTATCCAAAAGGACCTATAAGGTTTCATGGGAATTCCACTGAATCTAGAGATCAATTTCAGGAGAATTATCATCTCATAAGTATTAAATATTTATCAATGAACTTGGTATATATTTCCACTTATTTAATATTGAATGCAATACTTTAAAGAACTAGGGAGAGAGGACATCATTGCATTTTTCATAATCTTATGTAGAAAGTATTAAGGCTTTCACCATTTTAAGTAAGATGTTTGCTATAGATTTTTTGTAAACACATAATCAGTTTGAAAATGTACTTTTCTATCCTCAGTTTGCTGGGAGTTTTTAATTTAAAAAATGTGTTACATTTTGTAAATTCCTTTTTTGCATCTATTGAGAGTGTCACGTGATTTTTCTTTTTTCTGTCAGCATGGTAGATTTTCAGTTGTTGAAACCAACTTGAGATAAACCCCACTTGGTTAAAACACATTATCATTTTTAAATATTCCTAGACTCAATTTGCTAATATTGTATTAAGAATGTTGCATCTAAGTTCATAATGGTTATCAGTCTGTCATTTTTGAGTTGTGATATCTGTATTTGTTTCTGATATCGAGAGAATCCACGTAAAACATCTACTTCTGTCATCAGTAATAATCTGACCAGGGATAACACCAACAGTTAGAGAGGAACCTGTCATTACCTGTGGCAGCAGAGATATCAGAGATTCCAAAAAGAAAAGCAAGGTTAAAATTTCAAATATAATCACATGAAATATCAGAAAGCCAGGGGATAGAAATATAGGAGAGCAAAATCTTAGAGGTCAAAACAAGTAGTTAAGTACTGCACATGATAATAAAAAGTAAAATCTTTTCCTAAGGCAGAGCCTGGCTGCTGCCTAGCTTCTTTGACAATTCTTGGTAGGCTTTCATGGCTTTATAAGGGCTTATACTTTAGGTAAAGTTATAGTCAGGGAAACGGTGGGTGTAGGTTGGCTCTGTAGAAATGAAGCATTACAGGAGCACTGCAGTGAGAAAGAAACTGATACTGATGATACTTCGGTCACACTAATAATACATGCTAATGATAATCATAGCAATCATGGTAATGACAGACAATATATATATAATATTAGCATGCTTCTATTTGCACATATACATATGTGAATAGAAACATTGATTTAAAGACATGAAAGTATAGAAATAGCCTACACCTGATAAAGATATGCTCATACACAATAACAAACCTCAGCATAAACAGAGATTTTGATGTATCACAGAATTCTCCAATAGATCACAATTTTGACACTATGGGAAGTGTCATTTTCAGAACTTTTCTTTATCTCCATTATCTCTATTCTCTATTTCCAACATTCCTGGAGACTGAACTCAAGGATCAGTAAATATTCTCAACCTTAACCATAGCAGACTTCTTTCATCCCATATATGCTTGTTATTTTTCCCCATTGACAGAAGGCATTGTACCATGAAATATACAACATATCTCTGACACACCTGACGAAAACAAACAATGGGGAAAGATTGACTATTTAATAAATGGTGATGGGAAAACTGGCTAGCCATATGAAGAAAGCTGAAAGTGGACCCCTTCCTTACACCTTATAAAATAATTAACTCAAGATGGATTAAAGACTTAAACATAAGATCTAAAACCATAAAAACTCTAGAAGACAACCTAGCCAATACCATTCAGAACATAGGCATAGGCAAAGACTTCACGACTAAAACACCAAAAGCAGTGGCAACAAAAGCCAAAATTGAGAAATGGGATCTAATTAAACTAAAGATAGCTTCTGCACAGCAAAAGACACTATCATCGGAGTGAACACACAACCTACAGAGTGGGAGAAAATTTTTGCAATCTATCCATCTAACAAAGGGCTAATATCCAGAATCTACAAGGAACTTAAACAAATTTACAAGAAAAAAACAACCCCATCAAAAAGTGGGAAAAGGATATGAACAGACACTTCTCAAAAGAAGACATTTATGCGGCCAATAAACACATGAGAAAAAGCTCATCATAGGCTGGGCGTGGTGGCTCACGCCTGTAATCCCATCACTTTGGGAGGCCAAGGCGAGTGGATCACAAGGTCAGGAGTTTGAGACTTGCCTGGCCACTATGGTGAAACTCTGTCTCTACCAAAAACACACAAAAAAACTTTAGCCAGGCGTGGTGGTATATATCTGTAATCCCAGCTACTCAAGAGGCTAAGGCAGGAGAATTGCTTGAACCCATTAGGTGGAGGTTGCAGTGAGCCGAAATTGTGCCACTGCACTCCACCCTGGGTGACAGAGTGAGGCTGTCTCGAAGAAAAAAAAAAAAAGCTCATCACCCCTGGTCCAATGAGATACCATCTCGCGCCAGTTAGAATGGCAATCATTAAAAAGTCAGGAAACAACAGGTGCTAGAGAGGATGTGGAGAAATAGGAATGCTTTTACACTGTTGGTGGGAGTGTAAATTAGTTCAACCATTGTGGAAGACAGTGTAGCAATTCCTCAAGGATCCAGAACTAGAAATATCATTTGACCTAACAGTCTCATTACTAGGTACACATCCAAAGGATTATAAATCATTCTACTATAAAGACACATTCACACATATGTTTATTGCAGCACTATTCACAAGAGCAAAGACTAGGAACCAACCCAAATGCCCATCAATGACAGACTGGATAAAGAATATGTGGCACATATACACCATGGAATACCATGCAGCTATAAAAAAGGATAGATTAATGTCTTTTGCAGAGATATGGATGAAGCTGGAAACCATCATTCTCAGCAAACTATCACAAGAACAGAAAACCAAACACCACATGTTCTCACTCATAAGTGGGAGTTGAACAATGAGAACACATAGACACAGGGAGGGGAACATCACACACTGGGGCCTGTCAGTGGGTAGGAAGGAAAGAGGAGGGATAGCATTAGGAGAAATACTTAATGTAGATGACGAGTTGATGGGTGCAGCAAACCACGACAGCACATGTATACCTATTTCACAAAACTGCAAGTTCTGCAAATGTATCCCAGAACTTAAAGTGTATGTATGTGTGTATATATATATACACACAAATGTAAATGTAAATGTAAATAAATTGAAAATGGTAAAAATAGAAATATGTTTCCTACACAAATAGTGACATAATAAAGCAAGATAGAATGTATGTTTGAGTTAAAAAAAATTGCTTAGAAGACAACTTGAATTCCATTCCAAGGAACTAGTTTTCAAAAGTTTACAACCAGATTTCAGTTTGGCAAAAGGCAACAATGCTGTTTTGAAAATAATTTCTGAAAAGAGCTTCCCCAGCAGTTCCAAATGGCAGTCCTGATACAAGGAAGTAGGGGCAATTTTGTTACCACCAGGAACACTGAATTTATTTTCAGACCTTGAAATTCTGGGAGGCCCTCGAATAATAATCAACTACAATATTTTACTTTACATAGAAATATTGTTTTAATGTTAATATAAAAGCTTGTATATGAACTAAAATTGTCAATCTGCCACTTTTAAGAAAGAAGAATCCATTATGTCCCTAATCTATAGTGAGTTGATATGTTCCATAAGCAGTTCTGGAAGGAGGCTACACTTAGAGCATAAATTGGTATAGATCGCTTTGCTCTCACAGATAGCGACACAATATTTTCTGCTGAATGGGAAAAAGTTTGAAGGCATAAATCAAGATAAAGCAATCATCTGACAAAGAATTACAAAGAGGCCCCATACCTTTTTCTTAGTGAACTCCATGTGACACATTGATTTTCCACTGAAGATAAAAGCCAAAATCATGTGTCATCAATAGAAAGCAAGCAAAACTATTTGGTTCAATATGTTATGGTACTTAACAAAAAAAACTTGCAGAGAAAAGACAAATCTAAAATGTTGCACATGATTCAAACAAGTCTGGATCAGAAGAGACATTTCAGAGGTCACTGCTAGAGAGTCAAGGATACATTAGAGAGAAATAAACTCCTGCTTTTTTGTTTATCTACTTACATACACAGATACTGTCTGATGAAGATGATTGATATCAGGTATGGTATTTGATGGTATAGTCATTTACAAAATAATTCATCCCTTATGATCTAATGCAATTTTCTTCATATTACACGTGTATATTTAAATACTTCCTTGTGAAGTGGAGGCTAGCCAGGCTGCTGTTAGCATATCCAGTACATTTCTGCAAATTCCAAAATGGCAAATCCCACAGTTGAAATTTCAACCTCTCTAGCGTCCCTCGGCTGGAGTGCATAATCACGGCAAAAGTCTGCAACATCAGAGGTGGCCACCACAGACACAAAGTCTATGTTTCTCATTCCATTCTACCAAATCTATTCAGCAGTCTGGGTGAGGGGGCTTGGCAGTATCTATGAGCAGAAAGCATTCAAATGGCTGGTATATGTGCTTCCGGGGAAACTAAGGGGAAAAAAGAGAGAGGGAGGGAGGGAGGGAACAAGAAAGAAGAAGGAAACTCAAGGAGAGAGGAAGGGAAGGAGGCTGGCAAGAAGGGATGGAGGGAGCAAGGGAGGGAGGAATAAAGGAAGGAAGTTACACCAAGTTTCAAAACTGGCCACGGACTGAGAAGGATTAAGAGACAAACGGAATTGAAAGCATTTATGTTCATACTCGGTATTTTTCTTACCCATTCTTGCAAATTAGTAATTTAAAAATTTTCATTTCCACAAATCCACGTGTTTTCTTGTTCCTCTCTCTCCGCTCTTTTTCCTTCTTTCCTTCCTGCCTTTCTTCTTTCTTTTCAACATAGGTTATATAAATGTGTGAGAGCTATCACTAGTCTACATTAATCATCAGGATTTTCCTGTATATTTCCAATTAAGATGACCCATAATAATATTCTACTGTAATTTTGGAGGGTCCAAAATACTAGATGGCATTTAGTGTTTTGGAAATCATGACAAGTCTAACAGGACTTTAAAAAACCTATCAAGACATCTGATGTGTTTTCTTGCCCATACACTCTTTAATGAGGTCTGCTTGACCCTTTCTTCTTCCCTTCTCTAGTCATGGGTTCTTCACACTGAAAACTAAGCTTTGCATCAGTGTTTGACGAACAGGTGACATAATAAACTGCAGTTACATTTTAAATTCAGCTCAAGATGGTAGATGAGAAATCTAAGATTGTGAAGTGAGATTTAGCATGCTGTTCAGTATGCAACAAATCTGAGTGTTGCTCACACAGGATTCATACCAACAGGCTCCTTCCAAAACCTTTCAATGCAAATTCTAGCAAATGCACACTTGGAAGAAAAATGTTCCATGAAGTTGTATATGTAAATTTATACTTTCAGCATTTATGTATATAATTTCAGGGGAAGTGGGATCAACTTAACATTATTAAACATAGTCCAATGATATTTACAACATAACTTCAGAAACATTTTATTACTAGAAGTATTTTAAAAAGGATGTACCATTTAGGATTTAAGACACACCCCACAAATGAAAAAACAAATGAGATTATAAACAACATTTTTTAAAAAATTATGCCATCTTTTCACTACAAAATCCTCCTGGGGGAAAAATATCTTTTCCTTCATTATTAAAGGATGTTATCAGAGCACAGTGGAATTCTTTCAGATTTAGTCAGAAGGTTCTCTGGAGTTGAGAGATCTATTGGAGAATATTTTCTTTGAAAGTCCATGTCCTTTCCCCAGGCCTACATCATATATAAATAAACATTTCAGAAAAGGGACCATGTTAAGAAAAAGTGGGTTGAAGATTGTAAGACCTGGTTCCTGGGTGCCAAATAATTCACAAGTTGGAATAAGCTGGGTTTCTGTAACACTTCTCTATGACTGCCATTGATACTGAACTATGCCAAGGAACTAAGTCCTACCAAGGAAAAGCAGGAGGAAAACAGGTGTAAGAAAACATTTCCTGTCAGTGTGTCCAGAGATAGCATGAGTCAACAGCGGCTCCTCATGAAGCCATCGATTCGTAACACTGGAGTATCTAGAATGCATCTGGGTCGAATTATTAAAAAGAAAGTTCTTCTCAAGCTAGTTGTAATGGTAGCTAATTTAAAAAATTAATGTTCTGCGATTCTGATAAAAACCTATGTGGTGAACCAACAATAAAGGCGGCTGGAGATATTGGTATGAAATAGTTATTTTTCCTTATATACCTGGACGTTCATGTAAGAAATTATACTTTTGGAAGGTCTGTCATATTCTCAGTGTATAAGAGTTGAATCATTTTTAGAAGTTATTGTCAGAATTTTGCTTTAATAGTGCAGTAAAGTGTGCATTCTCTCTCCCTCATTTTCATTCAACAGCCTCTACAAATTGAGCCTGGCTCAAAGGTCTTTCCCTCTTGGAATATGACTCCTCCCCTGTCCCTCTACATAGGCTGTTCTATAACAAATTATTTTGCTGTCTTGATTTTTCAGAGACCTCATGCTAGTAGTAGAGAGTCAGGAGAAAGTGAGATGTCCTATATAAAAGGCCTGCTAGAAAAAGAAATCAGCACTGAGTTCTAAGGATACTGAACAACTTTTTAAAAAACAAGCAAGCCATATTAAACACATTAGTTACAACCAAATTAGATAAAACCATGAAAATTATCCAAGAAGAAAAAGTACATCACCTGTCTAGGTTTAAAATTGCTTAAGGCTGCCATCCAAGGACCATCTATGATAACAAATACAGTAGTCTGTATTGACACAAAGTTTTAGTGATAGACGTAATTACATTCTTCTGCTGGTGGTGTTCTAGAATAAATGGAATATCTGCTGATCAAATCTGAATGCATCCCATAATATTAGCATGTAGGATCCCAGATCTGCAGGCACTATCTCTTTCTCAGATCTACACTTTGAATATTATGTTAGTTAAAATGAGAAGTATGTTAGAAAATGTCTTTTACAAAAGAAATATTGGCTGAGTATGGTGGCTCATGCCTGTAATCCCAACACTCTGGGAGGCCAAGGTGAGAAGATCTCTTGAGCTCAAGAATTTGAGACCAGCTTGGGCAACATATCTATAAAAAATTTTAAAAATTAGCCGGTGTGGTGGTGCACACCTATAGGCACAGCTACTTCAGAGGCTGAATCAAGAGGATCACTTGAGCTTGGGAGTTTGAGGTTGCAGTGAACTATGAACATGGCACTGAACTCCAGTCTGGGCAACAGAGTGAGAACTTGTCTTCAAAAAAATAAAAAAGAAGAAAAAAATAGGAAATATTGTGTTCACATCTGCTATGGTACTCTTTCTTATATAAACTATTTCTTTGCAGTATTCTAGAGGATTTAAGACAAATTTACCACTGAATAATTTCATATGGTATATTATTGCATTAGTATAGTATGTTATTATATAATTAGTATAAGTGACCAGTGCTGCAACAACCACATTCCAAAAAGTATTGTGATCCTCCAAAATTACAATGTCTAAATGACATTATTCTCCTTCATGAGACCATTATACCTTAATTTTTCAGCACCATGAAAATCTACAAATGCCCTCTAAAATATATTTAGAAAACGTGGGGAAAAAATAGATACAGTTTCAGAAGATACATATATTTTGAAAATTAGCCTTTTTGGAATAAATTATTCTTTATGACATATAAATAAACACATTTTTCAGACTGGCGGGGTAACATTTGCATCAGTCAAAATAATTAGATTACTAAAACCTGTAATCTTATTAGAAAAATGGTTTATTCAGAGAATCATTGGAATTATTAGCCTTCAAGCTGCTATAGATTGAATCTGATCAAAATAATTAAGATAATATTATTTCATTTTTCAGTATAATATCTCCTTAGTATTTTTGTTTCTTATTTAATATGTGATTATATTTACTTCTGTGAATAATATGGATGAAGATCATTACAGTGTCAAGATCACTGGGTTCAGAGCACAGAAACCTCAAGTCTATTCTTTTTTCTTAAATACCTGTAAGACTTTAAAGAAGACAGAGTTTCTGGACTCTAATTTCTCTATCTGTAGAATAAATGGGTTAGACCAAATAACTCCTTTCTGCTTATAAATTTTCTAATTATATGACTGAGCTTACACCTGGAAAACAGTCTATCTCCTGTATAAATTAATGATAGAAATGAAAACCACCACGTTTCATGAAATTAACCACATAAATATCAACATCAACTGCTCAGAAGGACTTAAGTGCAAGTATCACAGGAATTCTGAAGCACAGAGAACTAAATATAAGAAATGTAACACTCTTCGTATTTTCAAAGAAGATTTTAATAATATATGTAAACACAGTAGCCTGTTCATAAGAAAAAAGAAAAGGGACGTCTTAGCATATTCAGGGTTCAACCAAAACTACTACTGGAATGTAAATCAAAGTAATATTCACCTAACTGTCATAATTGGCATGAATAATTTTAAGTAAAACACTTTTATTTGATATTAAATGTGAACAATAAGCCAAAACAGAGAAAATTAATAAATTGATCATTTATTGAAACTGAAATAAAAATATATAATTATTGAAGCCTCTTATATACATAAACCAATCATTGCTTAAATGAGCTGACATACTAGCTCCATAGTTTTATGTCACTAAGGAACTCTTTTGAACACAATAAAGAAACCAGAATTGAGCACAAAGAATGATGAACTGGGAAGTTCATGGCTTTCTATCTGCTAATTAGGAGTACAATCATTCAGTCAAACAGCCACTCAACAAACATTTAGCATACAGCTTCTGGATACCAGGTACTGGTGTAGGTGCTGGAGCAACAAGGAAATAGTCCCTGCATTCAGTGAGCTCACAGGCAAGTAAACAAGTAAGTATAAAGACTGCATGACTGATTTGGAGTGGTGGTTCATGCCTGTAATCCCAGCACTTTGGGAGGCCAACGTGGGCAGATCACGAGGTCAAGAGATCGAGACCATCCTGGCCAACATAGTGAAACCCCGTCTCTACTAAAAATACAAAAATTAGCTGGGCACGGTGGTGCACGCCTGTAGTTACTTGGGAGGCTGAGGCAAGAGAATCAGTTGAACCTGGAAGGTAAAGGTTGCAGTGAGCTGAGATCACACCACTGCACTCCAGCCTGGTGACAGAGTGAGACTCTGTCTCAAAAAAAAAAAAAAGACTCCATGATAAATGTGTATCTACAAAGGGCACAAAGGAATGAGTAGCTAATCCCCAAAGCCATATGGAGCAGTCAGTATAAGCTTCAGGAAAAGAAACTGAAGTAAAAAGCTAACCTGAATCTGAAAAAAATGAGTAGGTATTTTCCAAGCACGTTTCAGGGGAAAAGTTGCAGGATGCAGAAGTCCTCCCAAGTACAAAAAGAGAATGAACTCTGGACAACTGGCAATTTATGGCACACAGGAATCAGTAAATGTAGGGATGAGAGGCACACAGAAACATGGGCAAAAACAGGAATTTTGACTTTATTCCATAAATCATGGAAAGCCACCAATGGGTTTTAAGTAATAAAATACTAAGACCAGGTTTGCATTTTAGAAAGATCAATTTGATTTCAGTGAGGAGGTCCAAAAATGAGAGCAGCAAGGCCAGATAGAAGTCCTGCTGCAACTAGCTATGGTTAGAGATGCAGACCAAAACTAAGGTGAAATCATTTAGAAGAAAGAACGTGGATATAAGAGCCATTGGTTTGGCCTCTCCACATCATTTTTTTTATTTTATTTTCATTTATTTATTTATTTATTTTTTGAGACAGAGTCTCGCTCTGTCACCCAGGCTGGAGTGCAGTGGCGTGATCTTGGCTCACTGCAAGTTCTGCCTCCTGGGTTCACACTATTCTCCTGCCTCAGCCTCCCGAGTAGCTGGGACTACAGGCACGCGCCACCACGCCCAGCTAATTTTTTCTATTTTTTAGTAGAGATGGGGTTTCACCGTGTTAGCCAGGATGGTCTCGATCTCCTGACCTCGTGATCCACCCACCTCGGCCTCCCAATGTGCTGGGATTACAGGCTTGAGCCACCATGCCCAGCTGGCCTCTCCACATCTTTACTGTTATACTGATAACATGGGGATGAAAATAAATATTATTTGTATTTAAACTATTATTGTTATGTGAAAATTAAACAAATAACATACTATGATAACATCGGAGGTTCAAGAAATATTAAGTCTTGAAAATAGGAAAGATGAAAGGAAGGAAACAGGGAGTGGGGAGGAAAGTAGGAGAAAGGAGAGAATATAGGAATGAGAGAGGAGGAAAATAATAAGAAAGAAGTAGAAAGCTAGGTACGGTGGCTCATGACTGTAATCCCAGCGCTTTGGGAGGCCGAGTCAGGCAGATCACAAGGTCAGGAGTTCAAGACCAGCCTGGCCAATATGGTGAAACCTTGTCTCCACTAAAAATACAAAAATTAGCTGGGTGTGGTGGCAGGCACCTATAGTCCCAGCTACTCGGGAGGCTGAGGCAGGAGAATCACTTGACCCTGGGAGGCAGAGGTTGCAGTGAGCTGAGATCACACCACTGCACTCCAGCCTGGGTGACAGAGAAAGATGCTGTCTCAAAAAAAAAAAAAAAAAGAAAAAAAAAGAAAGAAGTAGAAAAAGATATAGTATTTCTTAATCAGCAGAAGCTACTCTTATTTTTCAATACTCTACCTTTCTAATGTATCACTGACAAGGAAAGGTCTTGAATAATTGACTGAAGTCAGAATAGGTAAGGCACTCTACCTGTGGATACATGAGAGGCCTTAAAAAGTTCATGGAAAATGTATATTATGAAAAAAACTATGCAAAGGTTTCAATTTTGGCAGCAAAATAAACTCATACTAATTTATTATAGCATGTTTGAACAGGATCTAGTTTGAGACAGTAAGAAGGAGTAGACATTAGTTTGAAAAGAGCCCCTAGCAGAGCAATGTAAATTCTGCTAAAATTGAAGCAAGAACAAACATTAGATTATGATGAAGCTTGAGTGAAAGAATGGTGAAATCACTGATGCTTTACAAGAAGCTTGAGGGGACAATGCACCAAAGAAATCAGTAGTTCACAAGCGGACAGCTTTTTTAAAGAAGAAACGAGATGATGTGGAAGATGAAGTCCACAGGGACAGATCATCCATATCAATTTGCAAGGAAAAAAATTAATCTTGTTTGTGCCCTAATTGAAGAGGACTGATAATCAACAGCACAAACAATAGCCAACATCATAGACATCTTAATTGGTTCAGCTTACACAGTTCTGACTAAAAAATTAAAGTTGAACCAACTTTCCACTGCATGGGTGCCAAAAGTGTTGTGCTCAGATCAGCTGCAGACAAGAGGAGAGCTCTCAATGGAAATTTTAAAGAACTAGGGTCAAGATCCTGAAGGATTTCTTTGAAGAATTGTAACAGAAGATAAAACATGGCTTTCCCAGTATGATCCTGAGGGCAAAACACAATCAAAGCAATGGCTACCAAAGGTGGAAGTGGTCCAGTCAAAGCTAAAGGGGATCACTCAAGAGCAAAGGTCACGGCAACAGTTTTTTGGGGACATTCCAGGCATTTTGCTTGTTGACTTTGTGGAAGGTCAAAGAACAATAATATCTGCATATCATGAGAGTGTTTTGAATAAGTTAGCCAAAGTTTTAGGGCAAAATACCTGGGAAAGCTTTAGCAGACAGTCCTCTAACACCACAATGTTTCTGCTCATTCCTGTCATCAAGCAAAGGCAATTTTGTGAGAGTCTCAATGGGAAATTGTCAGGCATCCACCTTACAGCTCTGATTTGGCTCCTTCTGACTTCTTTTTGTTTCCCAATCTCAACAAATGTGGAAAGGGCACCCATTTTTCTTAAGTTAATAATGTATAAGAGACTGCATTGACATTGTTAAGTTCCCAGGACCATCAGTTCTTTAGGGATGAAAACCGAAGATCACATTTTCAATGTTTATCTTTTAACTTCATTTTTCCACAAACTTTTTGAAGTTTCTCCATACAAATGTCTCCATACAAATGAGCACTTGCAAAATAAGCAGAGAGTCTCATTCAATGGACAGAAAGTTCTGTGCCATCTAAAAATTATCTTAAGCAAGTTCAATGTGTAGCAACAGACTGTATTGATAAATATCAGTTAGTTTGACTTCTGCAATGACCATGATGGAGTAACAAGAACTAGACTTTCTCTCCCTCCTGAAACAACCAAAAAAATGGCCAAAATGTATGCCACAAAAGTTTGCAAGACCCTGTAAAGTCAGTCTCAAACAACGTGAGCCTATCAACGGCCCTAATTTATGCCTGGAGAAAGTTTTCCAGCCCACTACTCCAGGAGAAAAGCCCAAGAGGAGCCCATTGTTCTCCCTGAGCTGAGGGGACAGAGCTGAGAGTCCACAGAAACCATGTTGACATGAGCTCTCAGGACAAGGTTTCCAAGAAGAAGGGGCTGCACAGAAAGAGAACTCCAGAGCTCTGCAAAGGGTCCCCCTAAAGTACATAGCTAAGTAATTGTTAGGACAGGCCTAGAGAAAAGTACCTACGGTTGGGGAAACAACACCCAGATAAGATGAAAAGTAACAGTACACATGCTCACCAAGGTCCAGTAATAGTGCTTATTTTATCAGCCAAACCAGAAACACCTCAAGATTCCCAGGGATACCCAGAAGGATCTTGCCTCACTAGTTGGGAGTGATTAGCTCTAAAATGAGAACTGGTCTGATCCCACCTAATGAATTTTTAAAGCAAGACCAAAAAGAGTCAAACTCTTTCCAACTAAACTTAAATACATACCAATACAAAGATCAAGAATATTTATATATACTTCCAGCACTCAATAAGATAAAAGTCACCATATCTGACATCCAGACACAGTTTAGCAGAGACACAACAGTAACAACAAAAGACAGAAGAACGTGGCTCATAATAAGGAGAAAAATCACTGAGTCAGAACTGATCCAGAGTAAATCAAGGTGCCAGAGTTATCAGTTAAGAACATTCAAATGCTTATTGAAACAGTATTCTATATGTTCTAAAATAGAGACATGCAAGATACACTAAAGGAGGCTGGTCGCAGTGGCTCACGCCTGTAATCTCAGCATTTTGCGAGGCCGAGGCAGGTGGATCACGAAGTCAGGAGTTCAGGACCAGCCTGACCAATATGGTGAAATCCCATCTCTACTAAAAATACAAAAATTAGCGGGGCATAGTAGCATGCGGCTGTAGTCCCAGCTACATGGTAGGCTGATAGCACATTAGTCATTAAAGAAGAAAAGATAGACACCTCTCAAAATAAAATAGAGAGAGAAAATAAATTTTTAAAAAACATGAACAGAGCAATAGTAGACAGTAAATTTCAAGTAACTGAATTTACGTGTAATCTCAGTTCCCAAAGGAGAGGAGAGGGAAGATGTGAAAACATTTGGGACTTTGAGTCAGGCAAAGCTTTCTTTGATATGACCCCACAGCATGATTTATATAATAATATATTGATAAGAAGAACTCATCAAATTTAAAAAAAAGAATCTGCTCTTCAAAAGAATCTATTAAGAGACTGAAAAGACAAGCTGCAGGCTGGGAGAAAATATTTGCAATTCATATATCTGATGAAAGGCTTGCATCAAAAATATATTTTAAAAGCTCAAAATTTAATAATGAAAAACAAACAACCCCATTTAAAACTTGGGTGAAAGACTGGAACAGACATTACAAAGTAGACATTTGTTTGGTAAATAAGCACATATGCTCAACATAATTAATGCTTAGGGCAATGCAAATTAAAACCAAAATGAGACGCCACTATCTATTTTTAAATAGCTAAGATTAGCATGACTGATAACAGCCAAGCACTGGCTTGGATGTGGAGAAGCTGAAACTCTCATACACTGCTGATGGGAATACAAAAAAGTGTAACCTTTGAAAAACAGTTTAAGAGTCCCTTAAAAAGTTAAACATACTTCTGCCGTAAGACTCAGCCATTGCACTCCTGGGTATTTACCCAAGAGAGATAAAAGTAGGTGTTCATACAATGATATCAACACAAATGTTCATAGCACATGTATTCATAATAGCCCAAACTAGAAACAGTCTAAATATCAATCAATACATTAATGAATTAACTTGCTTTCTCCGAATTAATTATGGATACATACTATAACATGAATGAATCTCAAAATTACTAAGTGAAACAAGGCAGACTCTAGAGGTAAAACATGCAGAGAAAAAAACATAAAATGTCAGACAAAAAAGTGCATAGTGTAAAATTGTATTTATATACATTTTTTGACGTATAAATTACTGTCCAGTGACAGAAAGCAGTTTGGTGGTTTTTAGGGGCCAGGAATGAGGGGCCAGAGAAATGTATTATAAAGAGGCATCAGGAAACTGGAGGTGAAGTATATTTCCATCACCTCGATTGCGTGCTGATGGTTTCTAAACTTTCAATATTTTTAGTTTATTATATGTTATACAAAATAAAGCTTGTAATAAAAATCAAAAGATTGAGCCATCCTTATTTTCTCTATAAAAGAGCAGAATTATCCTTTTAGAGATTTGGAAAGATTATTAAAAGATAAGTTACAAAATACAGTACCTGACACGTATAAAATATTAAATAAATACTAGCCATGCTTAATTATTTTGTTTTAAGTCTATATGAGTCAAGTTTTAGTAGAAATATGGGCTAGAATAAAAAAAACAGAAAGCGGGACTCTGTGATCCGACTTGGGCTTATAGAACAGACTGCACTAGTTTGTTCTCATGCTGCTAATAAAGTCCTACCCAAGACCGGGTAATTTAGAAAGGAAAGAGGTTTAAGGAACTCACAATTCCACATGGCTGGGGAGGCCTCACAGTCACGGCAGAAGGCAAAAAAGAAGCAAAGGCACATCTTAAATGGTAGCAGAGAAGAAAGCTTGTGTAGGGAAACTCCCATTTTAAAAGCATCAGATCTCGTGAGACTTATTCGCTACCAGGAGAACAGTAGGGGGAACCCGCCCCTATGATTCAATGATCTCCACCTGACTCCATCCTTGACATGCGGGGATAATTACAATCAAGGTGAGATTCTGGTGGAGACACAGCCGAATCATATCAATGACTAATGAGAGTTACGTCCAGAACCTAATGAAAACCTGTCTGAGGCCACATTCCCTGTAAAGCAGATTTGAGATAGAGATTTGTGTAGAGAACATTTAACTGGGTAAAATCCTAGGAGCCAACAACTGTGGCGAAAAAGCTGAATTGGACAAAGGGATTTGAGATGTGAGGCAGTCACAACAAATACCTCAGCTAATCTCAAGGGGGAGCTGAGAAGCAGGGGTGACCCTTCAGAGTTGCCCTAAATTGAGGCAGGAGTATGGAGTTTTAATACCTTTCACTGGCCATTCTTCAGATACGAGTTGTCCCCAAGGATGGACATCAGCTTGACAAGTTATTAATTAGATCTCCTGAGAATAAATTCTAGAGAGAATCAGCTGAGAGGCATGATTTGCCAACACTCCCAATAGCTGGGCAAACTTCAGTTTTGAGGGAGGATTTGGGTCACACACAAAAGTCTCCACAACCAATTATTCATGGGAAATTCTATGTAGGCAGAGCTATTTCATGGCCAGTTAATCAAAGCTACATAATCTATTTGGATAAGCAAAAGAAATTAAAAAGATAAAATAAAACCTATATATTAACACTCAAAAGTTTTTAATGCATTTGCCTTGCATTTCATATGTTTTGCCTTGCATTTCATATGTTTTGCCTTGCATTTGTTTATTTGCTTTCAAGAACCTTTAGAGAACAATAATTACTAATATAATATGGAGTAGCACAGCATAGACGAGGGAAGCTAACTCTCTCCCTTTTCCCAGAACCTGGAACAGCTAAAGATCCTAAGCATTGTCAGCTTTGGTATCTGACATAGTTTGGATGTTTGTCCCCTTCAAATCTCACGTTAAAATGTGATCCCCAATGTTGGAGAGAGATGCCTCCTGAATGGCTTGCTGCTGTCCTCTTGGTAATGAATGAGTTCTTACCCTGTGATTTCATGCGATATCTGGTTGTTTAAAAGAGACTGACACCTCCTCCCTGTCTCTCTTGCTTCCTCTCTCACCATGTGATATGCTGGTTTCCCTTCACCTTCCACCATGATTGGAAGGTTCCTGAGGCCCTCCCTGGAAGCAGGTGCCAGTACTATGCTTCACGTACAGCCTTCAGAACAAGAAGCCAAATAATCCTCATTTCTTTATTAATTACCCCACCTCAGGTATTTCTTTATAACAATGCAAATGGGCTAACAGAGTATCATTCATGGACAGTGAGTGTATTAGTCAATTTTCATGCTGCTGATAAAGACATACCCAAGACTGGGTAATTTATAAAGAAAAAGAGGTTTAATGAATTCACATATCTGCACCGCTAGCTGTATAAATATGGAAATATCTTCACTGCTACCTGTAAAAATATGGAAATATCTACAGCGCTACCTGTATAAACATGGAAATATCTACACCGCTATCTGTATAAACATAGAAATATCTACACCGCTATCTCTATAAACATGGAAATATCTACAGCGCTATCCGTATGAACATGGAAATACCTACACCGCTATCTGTATAAACAAGGAAATAACTACACGGCCATCTCTATAAACATGGATATATCTACAGGGCCATCTGTATAAACACGGAAATAACTACACCGCTATCTGTATATACATGGAAATATATACATCGCTATCTCTATAAACATGGAAATATCTACACCATTATCTGTATAAACATGGAAATAACTACACCTCTATCTCTATAAACATGGAAATATCTACACTGCTATCTGCATAAACATCGAAATATCTAAACCGCTACCTGTAAAATAGGGAAATATCTAAACCGCTATCTCTATAAACATTGAAACATCTACACTGCTATCTTTATAAACATTGAAATACCTACACTGCTATTTGTATAAACATGGAAATATCTACAACGCTATCTCTATAAACATGGAAATAACTACACCGCTATCTCTATAAACGTGGAAATATCTACACCACCATCTGTATGAACATGGAATTATCTACAACGCCATCTGTATGAACATTGAAATATCTTCACCGCTATCTGTATAAACATGGAAATATCTACACCGCTATCTGTATATACATGGAAATATCAACACCGCTATCTCTATCAACATGGAAATATCTACACCGCTATCTCTATAAACATGGAAATACCTACACCGCCATCTGTATCGACATGAAAATATCTACACCGCCATCTGTATAAACATGGAAATATCTACACCGCTATCTGCATGAAAATGAAAATATCTACACTGCTATCTCTTTACACATGGAAATAACTACACCGCTATCTGTATGAACATGGAAATATCCACACCGCCATCTGTATGAACATGGAAATATCTGCACCGCCATCTGTATGAACATATAAATATCTACACCGCCATCTGTATTAAGATGGAGATATCTACACCGCTATCTGTATAAAAATGGAAATATCTACACCGCTATCTGTATTAACATGGAAATATCTACACCGCTATCTGTATAAACATGGAAATATCTACACCGCTACCTGTATAAACATGGAAATATCAGCACCGCTATCTGTATGAACATGGAAATATCTACACCGCTATCTGTATGAACATGGAAATATCTTCAACGCTATCTGTATGAACATGGAAATATCTACACCACTATCAGTATGAACAAGGAAATATCTACACCGCTATCTGTATGAACATGGATATATCTACACAGCCCTCTGGATGAACATGGAAATATCCACACCGCTATCTGTGTAAACATGCATACATCTTCACCGCTATCTGTATAAACATGGAAATATCTACACCGCTATCTGTATGAACATGGAAATATCTACACCGCTATCTGTTTGAAGATGGAAACATATACACCGCTATCTGAATGAAAACGGAAATATCTACACTGCTATCAGCATATACATGGAAATATCTACACAGCTATCTCTTTACACATGGAAATAACTACACCGCTATCTGTATGAACATGGAAATATCTACACCGCCATCTGTATGAACATGGAAATATCTGCACCGCCATCTGTATGAACATATAAATATCTACACCGCCATCTGTATTAAGACGGAGATATCTACACTGCTATCTGAATAAAAATGGAAATATCTACACCGCTATCTGTATAAACATGGAAATATCTACACCGCTATCTGTATAACCATGGAAATATCTACACCGCTACCTGTACAAACATGGAAATATCAGCACCGCTATCTGTATGAACATGGAAATATCTACACCGCTATCTGTATGAACATGGAAGCATCTACACCACTATCTGTATGATCTTGGATATATCTACACAGCCATCTGGATGAACATGGAAATATCTACACCACTATCAGTATAAACATGGAAATATCTACACCGCTATCTATATGAACATGGAAATAGCTACACCGCTATCTGTATGAACATGGAAATATCTACACCGCTATCAGTATGAACATGGATATATCTACACAGCCATCTGGATGAACATGGAAATATCTACACCGCTATCTGTGTAAACATTCATACATCTTCACCGCTAGCTGTATAAACATGGAAATATCTACACCGCTATCTGTATGAACATGGAAATATCTACACCGCTATCTGTATGAACATGCAAATATCTACACCGCTATCTGTATGAACATGGAAATATCTACAAAGCTATCTGAATGAACATGGAAAAATATACACCGCTATCTGTTTGAACATGGAAATATCTACACCGCTATCTGCATGAAAATGGAAATATCTACACTGCTATCTGCATACACATGGAAATATCTACACAGCTATCTCTTTACACATGGAAATAACTACACCGCTATATCTATAAACATGGAAATATCTACACCGCCATCTGTATGAACATGGAAATATCTGCACCGCCATCTGTATGAACATATAAATATCTACACCGCCATCTGTATTAAGAAGGAAATATCTAAACCGCTATCTGTATAAACAAGGAAACATCTACACCGCTGCCTGTATAAACATGGAAATATCAGCACCGCTCTCTGTATGAAAATGGAAATATCTACACCGCTATCTGTATGAACATGCAAATATCTACACTGCTATCTGTATGAACATGGAAATAGCTACACCGTTATCTCTATGAAAATGGAAATAGCTACACCGCTATCTGTATGAACATGGAAATATCTACACCGCTATTTGTATGAACATGGATATATCTACACAGCAATCTCTCTGAATATGGAAATATCTACACCGCTATCTGTATGAACATGGAAATATCTACACCGCTATCTGTATGAACCTGGATATATCTACACAGCTATCTGGATGAACATGGAAATATCTACACCGCTATCTGTGTAAACATGCTTACATCTTCACCTCTATCTGTATAAACATTGAAATATCTGCACCGCTATCGGTATGAACTTGGAAATATCTACACCGCTATCTGTATGAACATGGAAATACCTACACCGCTATCTGTTTGGACATGGAAATATCTACACCGCTATCTGCATGAAATTGGAAATATCTACACTGCTATCTGCATATACATTTAAATATCTACACAGCTATCTCTTTACACATGGAAATAACTACACGACTATCTGTATGAACATGGAAATAACTACACCGCCATCTGTATGAACATGGAAGTATCTGCACCGCCATCTGTATGAACATATAAATATCGACACCGCCATCTGTATTAAGATGGAGATATCTACACTGCTTTCTGTATAAACATGGAAATATATACACCGCCATCTGTATGAACATATAAATACACCACCATCTGTATTAAGAAGGAAATATCTAAACCGCTATCTGTATAAACATGGAAATATCTACACTGCTGCCTGTATAAACATGGAAATATCAGCACAGCTATCTGTATGAACATGGAAATATCTACACCGCTATCTGTAGGAACATGGAAATAGCTACACCGCTGCCTGTATAAACATGGAAATATCAGCACCGCTATCTGTATGAACATGGAAATATCTACACCACTATCTGTATGAACATGGATATATTTACACAGCCATCTGGATGAACATGGAAATATCTACACCACTATCTGTATTAACATGGAAATATCTACACCGCTATCTGTGTAAACATGCATACATCTTCACCGCTATCAGTATAAACATGGAAATATCTACACCGCTATCTGTATGAACATGGAAATAGCTACACCGCTATCTTTATGAACATGGAAATATCTACACCGCTCTCTGTATGAACATGGATATATCTACACAGCCATCTGGATGAACATGGAAATATCTACACCGCTATCTGTGTAAACATGCATACATCTTCACCGCTATCTGTATAAACATGGAAATATCTACACCGCTATCTGTATGAACATGGAAATATCTACACCGCTATCTGTATGAACATGGAAATATCTACACCGCTATCTATTTGAACATGGAAATATCTACACCGCTATCTGCATGAAAATGGAAATATCTACACTGCTATCAGCATATACATGGAAATATCTACACAGCTATCTCTTTACACATGGAAATAACTACACCGCTATCTGTATGAACATGGAAATATCCACTCCGCCATCTGTATGAACATGGAAATAACTGCACCGCCATCTGTAAGAACATATAAATATCTACACCGCCATCTGTATTAAGATGGAGATATCTACACCGCTAGCTGTATAAACATGGAAATATCTACACCGCTATCTGTATAAACATGGAAATATCTACACCTCTATCTGTATAAACATGGAAATATCTACACCGCTACCTGTATAAACATGGAAATAACAGCACCGCTTTCTGTATGAACATGGAAATATCTACACCGATATCTGTATGAACATGGAAATATCTACACCGCTATCTGTATGAACATGGAAATATCTACACCGCTATCAGTATGAACAAGGAAATATCTACACCGCTATCTGTATGAACATGGATATATCTACACAGCCCTCTGGATGAACATGGAAATATCCACACCGCTATCTGTGTAAACATGCATACATCTTCAACGCTATCTGTATAAACATGGAAATATCTACACCGCTATCTGTATGAACATGGAAATATCTACACCGCTATCTGTTTGAAAATGGAAATATATACACCGCTATCTGCATGAAAACGGAAATATCTACACAGCTATCTGCATATACATGGAAATATCTACACAACTATCTCTTTACACATGGAAATAACTACACCGCTATCTGTATGAACATGGAAATATCTACACCGCCATCTGTCTGAACATGGAAATATCTACACCTCTATCTGTATGAACATGGAAATAGCTTCACCGTTATCTGTATGAAAATGGAAATAGCTACACCGCTATCTGTATGAACATTGAAATATCTACACCGCTATTTGTATGAACATGGATATATCTACACAGCCATCTGTCTGAACATGGAAATATCTACACCGCTATCTGTATGAACATGGAAATATCTACATCGCTATCTGTATGAACATGGATATATCTACACAGCCATCTGGATGAACATGGAAATATCTACACCGCTATCTGTGTAAACATGCATACATCTTCACCACTATCTGTATAAACATGGAAATATCTGCACCGCTATCGGTATGAACATGGAAATATCTACACCGCTATCTGTATGAACATGGAAATACCTACACCGATATCTGTTTGGACATGCAAATATCTACACCGCTATCTGCATGAAATTGGAAATATCTACACTGCTATCTGCATATACATTTAAATATCTACACAGCTATCCCTTTACACATGGAAAAAACTACACCACTATCTGTATGAACATGGAAAGAACTACACCGCCATCTGTATGAACATGGAAGTATCTGCACCGCCATCTGTATGAACATATAAATATCTACACCACCATCTGTATTAAGATGGAGATATCTACACTGCTACCTGTATAAACATGGAAATATCTAAACCGCCATCTGTATGAACATATAAATACACCGCCATCTGTATTAAGTAGGAAATATCTAAACCGCTATCTGTATAAACATGGAAATATCTACAATGCTGCCTGTATAAACATGGAAATATCAGAACCGCTATGTGTATGAACATGGAAATATCTACACCGCTATCTGTAGGAACATGGAAATAGCTACACCGCTGCCTGTATAAACATGGAAATATCAGCACCACTATCTGTATGAACATGGAAATATCTACACCACTATCTGTATGAACATGGAAATATCTACACCGCTATCTGTGTAAACATGCATACATCTTCACCGCTATCAGTATAAACATGGAAATATCTACACCGCTATCTGTATGAACATGGAAATAGCTACAACTCTATCTGTATGAACATGGAAATATCTACACCGATATCTGTATGAACATGGATATATCTACACAGCCATCTGGATGAACATGGAAATATCTACACCGCTATCTGTGTAAACATGCATACATCTTCACCGCTATCTGTATAAACATGGAAATATCTACACCGCTATCTGTATGAACATGGAAATATCTACACCGCTATCTGTATGAACATGGAAATATCTACACCGCTATCTGTTTGAACATGGAAATATCTACACCGCTATCTGCATGAAAATGGAAATATCTAAACTGCTATCTGCATATACATGGAAATATATACACAGCTATCTCTTTACACATGGAAATAACTACACCGCTATCTGTATGAACATGGAAATATGCACACCGCCATCTGTATGAACATGGAAATATCTGCACCGCCATCTGTATGAACATATAAATATCTACACCGCCATCTGTATTAAGATGGAAATACCTACACCACTATCTGCGTAAACATGGAAATATCTACACCGCTATCTGTATAAACATGGAAATATCTACACCGCTATCTGTATGAACATGGAAAAATCTACACCGCTATCTGTATGAACATGGAAATATCTACAAAGCTATCTGAATGAACATGGAAATATCTACACCGCTATCTGTTTGAACATGTAAATATCTACACCGCTATCTGCATGAAAATGGAAATATCTACAAAGCTATCTGCATATACATGGAATTATCTACTCAGCTATCTCTTTACACATGGAAATAACTACACCGCTATATCTATAAACATGGAAATATCTACACCGCTGTCTGTATAAACATGGAAATATCTACACCGCTATGTGTATAAACATGGAAATATCTACACCACTACCTGTATAAACATGGAAATATCAGTACCGCTATCTGTATGAACATGGAAATATCTACACCGCTATCTGTATGAACATGGAAATATCAACACCGCTATCTGTATGAACATGGAAATATCTACAAAGCTATCTGAATGAACATGGAAATATCTACACCGCTATCTGTTTGAAGATGTAAATATCTACTCCGCTATCTGCATGAAAATGGAAATATCTACAAAGCTATCTGCATATGCATGGAAATATCTACACAGCTATCTCTTTACACATGGAAATAACTACACCGCTATATCTATAAACATGGAAATATCTACACTGCCATCTGTACGAACATGGAAATATCTGCACCGCCATCTGAATGAACATATAAATATCTACACCGCCATCTGTATTAAGAAGGAAATATCTAAACCGCTATCTGTATAAACATGGAAATATCTACACCGCTGCCTGTATAAACATGGAAATATCAGCACCGCTATCTGTATGAACATGGAAGTATCTACACCGCTATCTGTATCAACATGGAAATATCTACACTGCTATCTGTATGAACATGGAAATAGCTACACAATTATCTGTATGAACATGGAATTAGCTACACCACTATCTGTATGAACATGGAAATATCTACACCGCTATCTGTATGAACATGGATATATCTACACAGCCATCTGGATGAGCATGGAAATATGTACACCGCTATCTGTGTAAACATGCATAGATCTTCACCGCTGTCTGTATAAACATGGAAATATCTACACCGCTACCTGTATAAGCATGGAAATATCAGCACCGCTATCTGTATGAACATGGAAATATCAACACCGCTATCTGTATGAACATGGAAATATCTACAAAGCTATCTGAATGAACATGGAAATATCTACACCGCTATCTGTTTGAACATGTAAATATCTGCACCGCTATCTGCATGAAAATGGAAATATCTACAAAGCTATCTGCATATACATGGAAATATCTACACAGCTATCTCTTTACACATGGAAATAACTACACCGCTATATCTATAAACATGGAAATATCTACACCGCCATCTGTATGAACATGGAAATATCTGCACCGCCATCTGTATGAACATATAAATATCTACACCGCCATCTGTATTAAGAAGGAAATATCTAAACCGCTATCTGTATAAACATGGAAATATCTACACCGCTGCCTGTATAAACATGGAAATATCAGCACCGCTATCTGTATGAACATGGAAGTATCTACACCGCTATCTGTATCAACATGGAAATATCTACACTGCTATCTGTATGAACATGGAAATAGCTACACCGTTATCTGTATGAACATGGAAATAGCTACACCACTATCTGTATGAACATGGAAATATCTACACCGCTATCTGTATGAACATGGATATATCTACACAGCCATCTGGATGAACATGGAATTATCTACACCACTACCTGTATGAACATGGAAATATCTACACCGCTATCTGTATGAACATGGATATATCTACACAGCCATCTGGATGAACATGGAAATATCTACACCGCTATCTGTGTTAACATGGAAATGTATACACCGCTATCTGTACAAACATGGAAATATCTACACCGCTACCTGTATAAGCATGGAAATATCAGCACCGCTATCTGTATGAACATGGAAATATCTACACCGCTATCTGTATGAACATGGAAATATCTACACCGATATCTGTATGAACATGGAAATGTCTACACCGCTATCAGTATGAACATGGAAATATCTACACCGCTATCTGTTTGAACATGGATATATCTACACAGCCCTCTGGATGAACATGGAAATATCCACACCGCTATCTGTGTAAACATGCATACATCTTCACCGCTATCTGTATAAACATGTAAATATCTACATTGCTATCTGTATGAACATGGAAATATCTACACTACTATCTGTTTGAAGATGGAAATATATACACCGCTATCTGCATGAAAATGAAAATATCTACACAGCTATCTGCATATACATGGAAATATCTACACAGCTATCTCTTTACACATGGAAATAACTACACCGCTATCTGTATGAACATGGAAATGTCTACACCGCCATCTGTATGAACATATAAATATCTACACAGCCATCTGTATTAAGATGGAAATATCTACACCGCTATCTGTATAAACATGGAAATATCTACACCGCTATCTGTATAAACATGGAAATATCTACACTGCTACCTGTATAAACATGGAAATATCAGCACCGCTATCTGTATGAACATGGAAATATCTACACCGCTATCTGTATGAACATGGAAATATCTACACCGCTATCTGTATGAACATGGAAATATCTACAAAGCTATCTGAATGAACATGGAAATATCTACACCGCTATCTGTTTGAACATATAAATATCTACTCCGCTATCTGCATGAAAATGGAAATATCTACAAAGCTATCTGCATATGCATGGAAATATCTACACAGCTATCTCTTTACACATGGAAATAACTACACCGCTATATCTATAAACATGGAAATATCTACACTGCCATCTGTACGAACATGGAAATATCTGCACCGCCATCTGTATGAACATATAAATATCTACACCGCCATCTGTATTAAGAGGGAAATATCTAAACCGCTATCTGTATAAACATGGAAATATCTACACCGATGCCTGTATAAACATGGAAATATCAGCACCGCTATCTGTATGAACATGGAAGTATCTACACCGCTATCTGTATCAACATGGAATTATCTACACTGCTATCTGTATGAACATGGAAATAGCTACACAATTATCTGTATGAACATGGAAATAGCTACACCACTATCTGTATGAACATGGAAATATCTACACCGCTATCTGTATGAACATGGATATATCTACACAGCCATCTGGATGAACATGGAAATATGTACACCGCTATCTGTGTAAACATGCATAGATCTTCACCGCTGTCTGTATAAACATCGAAATATCTACACCGCTACCTGTATAAGCATGGAAATATCAGCACCGCTATCTGTATGAACATGGAAATATCAACACCGCTATCTGTATGAACATGGAAATATCTACAAAGCTATCTGAATGAACATGGAAATATCTACACCGCTATCTGTTTGAACATGTAAATATCTACACCGCTATCTGCATGAAAATGGAAATATCTACAAAGCTATCTGCATATACATGGAAATATCTACACAGCTATCTCTTTACACATGGAAATAACTACACCGCTATATCTATAAACATGGAAATATCTACACCGCCATCTGTATGAACATGGAAATATCTGCACCGCCATCTGTATGAACATATAAATATCTACACCGCCATCTGTATTAAGAAGGAAATATCTAAACCGCTATCTGTATAAACATGGAAATATCTACACCGCTGCCTGTATAAACATGGAAATATCAGCACCGCTATCTGTATGAACATGGAAGTATCTACACCGCTATCTGTATCAACATGGAAATATCTACACTGCTATCTGTATGAACATGGAAATAGCTACACCGTTATCTGTATGAACATGGAAATAGCTACACCACTATCTGTATGAACATGGAAATATCTACACCGCTATCTGTATGAACATGGATATATCTACACAGCCATCTGGATGAACATGGAATTATCTACACCACTATCTGTATGAACATGGAAATATCTACACCGTTACCTGTATGAACATGGATATATCTACACAGCCATCTGGATGAACATGGAAATATCTACACCGCTATCTGTGTTAACATGGAAATGTATACACCGCTATCTGTACAAACATGGAAATATCTACACCGCTACCTGTATAAGCATGGAAATATCAGCACCGCTATCTGTATGAACATGGAAATATCTACACCGCTATCTGTATGAACATGGAAATATCTACACCGATATCTGTATGAACATGGAAATGTCTACACCGCTATCAGTATGAACATGGAAATATCTACACCGCTATCTGTTTGAACATGGATATATCTACACAGCCCTCTGGATGAACATGGAAATATCCACACCGCTATCTGTGTAAACATGCATACATCTTCACCGCTATCTGTATAAACATGTAAATATCTACATTGCTATCTGTATGAACATGGAAATATCTACACTACTATCTGTTTGAAGATGGAAATATATACACCGCTATCTGCATGAAAATGAAAATATCTACACAGCTATCTGCATATACATGGAAATATCTACACAGCTATCTCTTTACACATGGAAATAACTACACCGCTATCTGTATGAACATGGAAATGTCTACACCGCCATCTGTATGAACATATAAATATCTACACAGCCATCTGTATTAAGATGGAAATATCTACACCGCTATCTGTATAAACATGGAAATATCTACACCGCTATCTGTATAAACATGGAAATATCTACACTGCTACCTGTATAAACATGGAAATATCAGCACCGCTATCTGTATGAACATGGAAATATCTACACCGCTATCTGTATGAACATGGAAATATCTACACCGCTATCTGTATGAACATCGAAATATCTACAAAGCTATCTGAATGAACATGGAAATATCTACACCTCTATCTGCTTGAACATGTAAATATCTACACCGCTATCTGCATGAAAATGGAAATATCTACAAAGCTATCTGCATATACATGGAAATATCTACACAGCTATCTCTTTACACATGGAAATAACTACACCGCTATATCTATAAACATGGAAATATCTACACCGCCATCTGTATGAACATGGAAATATCTGCACCGCCATCTGTATGAACATATAAATATCTACACCGCCATCTGTATTAAGAAGGAAATGTCTAAACCGCTATCTGTATAAACATGGAAATATCTACACCGCTGCCTGTATAAACATGGAAATATCAGCACCGCTATCTGTATGAACATGGAAGTATCTACACCGCTATCTGTATCAACATGGAAATATCTACACTGCTATCTGTATGAACATGGAAATAGCTACACCGTTATCTGTATGAACATGGAAATAGCTACACCACTATCTGTATGAACATGGAAATATCTACACCGCTATCTGTATGAACATGGATATATCTACACAGCCATCTGGATGAACATGGAATTATCTACACCACTATCTGTATGAACATGGAAATATCTACACCGTTATCTGTATGAACATGGATATATCTACACAGCCATCTGGATGAACATGGAAATATCTACACCGCTATCTGTGTTAACATGGAAATGTATACACCGCTATCTGTAGAAACATGGAAATATCTACACCGCTGCCTGTATAAGCATGGAAATATCAGCACCGCTATCTGTATGAACATGGAAATATCTACACCGCTATCTGTATGAACATGGAAATATCTACACCGATATCTGTATGAACATGGAAATGTCTACACCGCTATCAGTATGAACATGGAAATATCTACACCGCTATCTGTTTGAACATGGATATATCTACACAGCCCTCTGGATGAACATGGAAATATCCACACCGCTATCTGTGTAAACATGCATACATCTTCTCCGCTATCTGTATAAACATGTAAATATCTACATTGCTATCTGTATGAACATGGAAATATCTACACTACTATCTGTTTGAAGATGGAAATATATACACCGCTATCTGCATGAAAATGAAAATATCTACACAGCTATCTGCATATACATGGAAATATCTACACAGCTATCTCTTTACACATGGAAATAACTACACCGCTATCTGTATGAACATGGAAATGTCTACACCGCCATCTGTATGAACATATAAATATCTACACAGCCATCTGTATTAAGATGGAAATATCTACACCGCTATCTGTATAAACATGGAAATATCTACACCGCTATCTGTATAAACATGGAAATATCTACACTGCTACCTGTATAAACATGGAAATATCAGCACCGCTATCTGTATGAACATGGAAATATCTACACCGCTATCTGTATGAACATGGAAATATCTACACCGCTATCTGTATGAACATGGAAATATCTACAAAGCTATCTGAATGAACATGGAAATATCTACACCGCTATCTGCTTGAACATGTAAATATCTACACCGCTATCTGCATGAAAATGGAAATATCTACAAAGCTATCTGCATATACATGGAAATATCTACACAGCTATCTCTTTACACATGGAAATAACTACACCGCTATATCTATAAACATGGAAATATCTTCACTGCTATCTGTATAAACATGGAAATATCAACACCGCTAGCTGTATAAACATGGAAATATCTACACCACTACCTGTATAAACATGGAAATATCAGCACCGCTATCTGTATGAACATGGAATTATCTACACCGCTATCTGTATGAACATGGAAATATCTACACCGCTATCTGTATGAACATGGAAATATCTACACCGCTATCTGTATGAACATGGAAATTTCTACACCGCTATCTGTTTGAACATGGAAATATCTACAACGCTGTCTGCATGAAAATGGAAATATCTACACAGCTATCTGCATACACATGGAAATATCTACACAGCTATCTCTTAACACATGGAAATAAGTACTCCGCTATCTCTATAAAAATGGAAATATCTACACCGCCATCTGTATGAACACGGAAATATCTCCACCGCCATCTGTATGAACATATAAATATCTACACCGCCATCTGTATTAAGAAAGAAATATCTAAACCGCTATCTGTATGAACATTGAAATATCTACACCGCTATCTGTATGAACATTGAAATATCTACACCGCTGCCTGTATAAACATGGAAATATCAGCACCGCTATCTGTATGAACACGGATATATCTACACTGCTATCTGTATGAACATGGAAATATCTACACCGCTATCTGTATGAACATGGAAATAGCTACACCGCTATCTGTATGAACATGGAAATATCTACACAGCCATCTGGATGAACATGGAAATATCTACTCCGCTATCTGTGTAAACATGCATAGATCTTCACCGCTATCTGTATAAACATGGAAATATCTGCACCGCTATCTGTATGAACATGGAAATATCTACACCGCTATGTGTATGAACGTGGAAATATCTACACCGCTATCTGTTTGAGCATGGAAATATCTACACCGCTATCTGCATGAAAATGGAAATATCTACACTGCTATCTGCATATACATGGAAATATCTACACAGCTATCTCTTTACACATGGAAATAACTACACCGCTATCTGTATGAACATGGAAATATCTACACCGCCATCTGTATGAACATGGAAATTTGTGCACCGCCATCTGTATGAACATATAAATATCTACACCGCCATCTGTATTAAGATGGAGATATCTACACTGCTATCTGTATAAACATGGAAACATCTACACCTCTATCTGTATAAACATGGAAATATCTACACCGCTATCTGTATAAACATGGAAATACCTACACCACTACCTGTATAAACATGGAAATATCAGCACCACTATCTGTATGAACATGGAATTATCTACACCGCTATCTGTATGAACATGGAAATATCTACACCGCTATCTGTATGAACATGGAAATATCTACACCGCTATGTGTATGAACATGGAAATTTCTACACCGATATCTGTTTGAACATGGAAATATCTACAACGCTGTCTGCATGAAAATGGAAATATCTACACAGCTATCTGCATACACATGGAAATATCTACACAGCTATCTCTTAACACATGGAAATAAGTACTCCGCTATCTCTATAAAAATGGAAATATCTACACCGCCATCTGTATGAACACGGAAATATCTCCACCGCCATCTGTATGAACATATAAATATCTACACCGCCATCTGTATTAAGAAAGAAATATCTAAACCGCTATCTGTATGAACATTGAAATATCTACACCGCTATCTGTATGAACATTGAAATATCTACACCGCTGCCTGTATAAACATGGAAATATCAGCACCGCTATCTGTATGAACATGGAAATATCTACACTGCTATCTGTATGAACATGGAAATATCTACACCGCTATCTGTATGAACATGGAAATAGCTACACCGCTATCTGTATGAACATGAAAATATCTACACAGCCATCTGGATGAACATGGAAATATCTACTCCGCTATCTGTGTCAACATGCATAGATCTTCACCGCTATCTGTATAAACATGGAAATATCTGCACCGCTATCTGTATGAACATGGAAATATCTACACCGCTATCTGTATGAACATGGAAATATCTACACCGCTATCTGTTTGAACATGGAAATATCTACACCGCTATCTGCATGAAAATGGAAATATCTACACTGCTATCTGCATATACATGGAAATATCTACACAGCTATCTCTTTACACATGGAAATAACTACACCGCTATCTGTATGAACATGGAAATATCTACACCGCCATCTGTATGAACATGGAAATTTGTGCACCGCCATCTGTATGAACATATAAATATCTACACTGCCATCTGTATTAAGATGGAGATATCTACACCGCTATCTGAATAAACATGGAAATATCTACACCGCTATCTGTATAAACATGGAAATATCAGCACCGCTATCTGTATGAACATGGAAATAACAGCCCCTCTATCTGTATGAACATGGAGATATCTACACCGCCATCTGTATGAACATCGATATATCTACACAGCCATCTGGAGGAATATGGAAATATCTAAACCGCTATCTGTATGAACAAGGAAATATCTTCACCGCTATCTGTATGAACATGGATATATCTACAGAGCCATCTGGATGAACATGGCAATATCTACACCGCCATCTGTATAAACATATAAATATCTACACCGCCATCTGTATTAAGATGGAGATATCTACACCGCTATCTGTATAAACCTGGAAATATCTACACCGCTAACTGTTTAAACATGGAAATATCTACACCGCTATCTGGATTAACATGGAAATTTCTACACCGCTACCTGTATAAACATGGAAATATCAGCACCGCTATCTGTAGGAACATGGAAATATCTACACCGCTATCTGTACGAACATGGAAATACCTACACCGCTATCTGTATGAACATGGAAATAGCTACACCTCTATCTGTATGAACATGGAAATATCTACACCGCTATCTGAATGAACAAGGATATATCTACACAGCCATCTGGATGAACATGGAAATATCTACACCGCTATCGGTGTAAACATGCATACATCTTCACCGCTATCTGTATAAACATGGAAATATCTACACCGCTATCTGTATGAACATGGAAATAGCTACACCACTATCTGTATGAACATGGAAATATCTACACCGCCATCTGTATGAACATGGAAATATCTGCACCGCCATCTGTATGAACATATAAATATCTACACCGCCATCTGTATTAAGATGGAGATATCTACACCGCTATCTGAATAAACATGGAAATATCTACACCGCTATCTGTATAAACATGGAAATATCTACACCGCTATCTGTATAAACATGGAAATATCTACACTGCTACCTGTAAAAACATGGAAATATCAGCACCGCTATCTGTATGAACATGGAAATATCTACACCGCTATCTGTATGAACATGGAAATATCTACACCGCTATCTGTATGAACATGGAAATATCTACAAAGCTATCTGAATGAACATGGAAATATCTACACCGCTTTCTGTTTGAACATGTAAATATCTACACCGCTACCTGCATGAAAATGGAAATATCTAAAAAGCTATCTGCATATACATGGAATTGTCTACATAGCTATCTCTTTACACATGGAAATAACTACACCGCTATATCTATAAACATGGAAATATCTACACCGCTATCTGTATAAACATGGAAATATCTACACCGCTATCTGTATAAACATGGAAATATCTACACCACTACCTGTATAAACATGGAAGTATCAGCACCGCTATCTGTATGAACATGGAAATATCTACACCGCTATCTGTATGAACATGGAAATATCAACACCGCTATCTGTATGAACATGGAAATATCTACAAAGCTATCTGAATGAACATGGAAATATCTACACGGCTATCTGTTTGAACATGTAAATATCTACACCGCTATCTGCATGAAAATGGAAATATCTTCAAAGCTATCTGCGTATACATGGAAATATCTACACAGCTATCTCTTTAGACATGGAAATAACTACACCGCTATATCTATAAACATGGAAATATCTACACCGCCATCTGTATGAACATGGAAATATCTGCACCGCCATCTGTATGAACATATAAATATCTACACCGCCATCTGTATTAAGAAGGAAATATCTAAACTGCTATCTGTATAAACATGGAAATATCTACACCGCTGCCTGTATAAACATGGAAATATCAGCACCGCTATCTGTATGAACATGGAAGTATCTACACCGCTATCTGTATCAACATGGAAATAACTACACTGCTATCCGTATGAACATGGAAATAGCTACACCGTTATCTGTATGAACATGGAAATAGCTACACCACTATCTGTATGAACATGGAAATATCTACACCGCTATCTGTATGAACATGGATATAACTACACAGCCATCTGGATGAACATGGAAATATCTACACCGCTATCTGTATGAACATGGAAATAGCTACACCGCTATCTGTATGAACATGGATATATCTACACAGCCATCTGGAAGAACATGGTAATATCTACACCGCTATCTGTGTAAACATGCATAGATCTTCACCGCTATCTGTATAAACATGGAAATATCTACACCACTATCTGTATGAACATGGAAATGTCTACACCGCTATCTGTATGAACATGGAAATATCTATACCACTATCTGTTTGAACATGGAAATATCAACACCGCTATCAGCATGAAAATGGAAATATCTACACTGCTATCTGCATATACATGGAAATATCTACACAGCTATCTCTTTACACATGGAAATAACTACACCGCTATCTGTATGAACATGGAAATATCTGCACCGCCATCTGTATGAACATATAAATATCTGCACCGCCATCTGTATTAAGATGGAGACATCTACACCGCTATCTGCATAAACATGGAAATATCTACACCGCTATCTGTATAAACATGGAAATGTATACACCGGTATCTCTATAAACCTGGAAATATCTACACCGCTACCTGTATAAGCATGGAAATATCAGCACCGCTATCTGTATGAACATGGAAATATCTACACCGCTATCTGTATGAACATGGAAATATCTACACCGCTATCTGTATAAACATGGAAATGTCTACACCGCTATCAGTATGAACATGGAAATATCTACACCGCTATATGTTTGAACATGGATATATCTACACAGCCCTCTGGATGAACATGGAAATATCCACACCGCTATCTGAGTAAACATGCATACATCTTCACCGCTATCTGTATAAACATGAAAATATCTACATTGCTATCTGTATGAACATGGAAATATCTACACCACTATCTGTTTGAAGATGGAAATATATACACCGCTATCTGCATGAAAATGGAAATATCTACACAGCTATCTGCATATACATGGAAATATCTACACAGCTATCTCTTTACACATGGAAATAACAACACCGCTATCTGTATGAACATGGAAATGTCTACACCGCCATCTGTATGAACATGGAAATATCTGCACCACCATCTGTATGAACATATAAATATCTACACCGCCATCTGTATTAAGATGGAGATATCTACACCGCTATCTGAATAAACATGGAAATATCTACACCGCTTTCTGTATAAACATGGAAATATCTACACCACTATCTGTATAAACATGGAAATATCTACACTGCTACCTGTATAAACATGGAAATATCAGCACCGCTCTCTGTATGAACATGGAAATATCTACTCCGCTATCTGTTTGAACATGGAAATATCTACACCGCTATCTGTATGAACATGGAAATATCTACAAAGCTATCTGAATGAACATGGAAATATCTACACCGCTATCAGTTTGAACATGTAAATATCTACACCGCTATCTGCATGAAAATGGAAATATCTAAAAAGCTATCTGCATATACATGGAAATATCTACACAGCTATCTCTTTACACATGGAAATAACTACACCGCTATATCTATAAACATGGAAATATCTACACCGCTATCTGTATAAACATGGAAATATCTACACTGCTATCTGTATGAACATTGAAATATCTACACCGCTGCCTGTATAAACATGGAAATATCAGCACCGCTATCTGTATGAACATGGAAATATCTACACCGCCATCTGTATGAACATGGAAATTTGTGCACCGCCATCTGTATGAACATATAAATATCTAAACAGCCATCTGTATTAAGATTGAGATATCTACACTGCTATCTGTATAAACATGGAAATATCTACACCGCTATCTGTATAAACATGGAAATATCTAAACCGCTATCTGTATAAACATGGAAATATCTACACCACTACCTGTATAAACATGGAAATATCAGCACCGCTATCTGTATGAACATGGAAATATCTACACCGCTATCTGTATGAACATGGAAATATCAACACCGCTATCTGTATGAACATGGAAATATCTACAAAGCTATCTGAATGAACATGGAAATATCTACACCGCTATGTGTTTGAACATGTAAATATCTACACCGCTATCTGCATGAAAATGGAAATATCTTCAAAGCTATCTGCATATAGATGGAAATATCTACACAGCTATCTCTTTAGACATGGAAATAACTACACCGCTATATCTATAAACATGGAAATATCTACACCGCCATCTGTATGAACATGGAAATATCTGCACCGCCATCTGTATGAACATATAAATATCTACACCGCCATCTGTATTAGGAAGGAAATATCTAAACTGCTATCTGTATAAACATGGAAATATCTACACCGCTGCCTGTATAAACATGGAAATATCAGCACCGCTATCTGTATGAACATGGAAGTATCTACACCGCTATCTGTATCAACATGGAAATATCTACACTGCTATCCGTATGAACATGGAAATAGCTACACCGTTATCTGTATGAACATGGAAATAGCTACACCGCTATCTGTATGAACATGGAAATATCTACACCGCTATCTTTATGAACATGGATATATCTACACAGCCATCTGGATGAACATGGAAATATCTACACCGCTATCTGTATGAACATGGAAATATCTACACCGCTATCTGTATGAACATGGATATATCTACACAGCCATCTGGATGAACATGGAAATATCTACACCGCTATCTGTGTAAACATGCATAGATCTTCACCGCTATCTGTATAAACATGGAAATATCTACACCACTATCTGTATGAACATGGAAATGTCTACACCGCTATCTGTATGAACATGGAAATATCTATACCACTATCTGTTTGAACATGGAAATATCTACACCGCTATCTGCATGAAAATGGAAATATCTACACTGCTATCTGCATATACATGGAAATATCTACACAGCTATCTCTTTACACATGGAAATAACTACACCGCTATCTGTATGAACATGGAAATATCTGCACCGCCATCTGTATGAACATATAAATATCTGCACCGCCATCTGTATTAAGATGGAGGCATCTACACCGCTATCTGCATAAACATGGAAATATCTACACCGCTATCTGTATAAACATGGAAATGTCTACACCGCTATCAGTATGAACATGGAAATATCTACACCGCTATATGTTTGAACATGGATATATCTACACAGCCCTCTGGATGAACATGGAAATATCCACACCGCTATCTGTGTAAACATGCATACATCTTCACCGCTATCTGTATAAACATGAAAATATCTACGTTGCTATCTGTATGAACATGGAAATATCTACACCACTATCTGTTTGAAGATGGAAATATATACACCGCTATCTGCATGAAAATGGAAATATCTACACAGCTATCTGCATATACATGGAAATATCTACACAGCTATCTCTTTACACATGGAAATAACAACACCGCTATCTGTATGAACATGCAAATGTCTACACCGCCATCTGTATGAACATGGAAATATCTGCACCGCCATCTGTATGAACATATAAATATCTACACCGCCATCTGTATTAAGATGGAGATATCTACACCGCTATCTGAATAAACATGGAAATATCTACACCGCTTTCTGTATAAACATGGAAATATCTACACCACTATCTGTATAAACATGGAAATATCTACACTGCTACCTGTATAAACATGGAAATATCAGCACCCCTATCTGTATGAACATGGAAATATCTACACCGCTATCTGTATGAACATGGAAATATCTACACCGCTATCTGTATGAACATGGAAATATCTACAAAGCTATCTGAATGAACATGGAAATATCTACACCGCTATCAGTTTGAACATGTAAATATCTACACCGCCATCTGCATGAAAATGGAAATATCTAAAAAGCTATCTGCATATACATGGAAATATCTACACAGCTATCTCTTTACACATGGAAATAACTACACCGCTATATCTATAAACATGGAAATATCTACACCGCTATCTGTATAAACATGGAAATATCTACACCGCTATCTGTATAAACATGGAAATATCTACACCGCTACCTGTATAAACATGGAATTATCAGCACCGCTATCTGTATGAACATGGAATTATCTACACCGCTATCTGTATGAACATTGAAATATCTACACCGCTGCCTGTATAAACATGGAAATATCAGCACCGCTTTCTGTATGAACATGGAAATATCTGCACCGCCATCTGTATGAACATGGAAATTTGTGCACCGCCATCTGTATGAACATATAAATATCTACACAGCCATCTGTATTAAGATTGAGATATCTACACTGCTATCTGTATAAACATGGAAATATCTACACCGCTATCTGTATAAACATGGAAATATCTACACCGCTATCTGTATAAACATGGAAATATCTACACCACTATCTGTATAAACATGGAAATATCAGCACCGCTATCTGTATGAACATGGAATTATCTACAGCGCTATCTGTATGAACATGGAAATATCTACACCGCTATCTGCATGAAAATGGAAATATCTACAAAGCTATCTGCATATACATGGAAATATCTACACATCTATCTCTTTACACACGGAAATAACTATACCGCTATATCTATAAACATGGAAATATCTACACCGCCATCTGTATGAACAAGGAAATATCTGCACCGCCATCTGTATGAACGAATAAATATCTACACTGCCATCTGTATTAAGAAGGAAATATCTAAACCGCTATCTGTATAAACATGGAAATATCTACACTGCTGCCTTTATAAACATGGAAATATCAGCACCGCTATCTGTATGAACATGGAAATATCTACACCGCTATCTGTATCAACATGGAAATATCTACACCGCTATCTGTATAAACATGGAAATATCTACACCGCTATCTGTATAAACATGGAAATATCTACACCGCTCCCTGTATAAACATGGAAATATCAGCACTGCTATCTGTATGAACATGGAAATATCTACACAGCTATCTGTGTGAACATGGAAATATCTACACCGCTATCTGTATGAACATGGAAATATCTACACCGCTATCTGTACGAACATGGAAATATCTAAACAGCTATCTGCATGAAAATAGAAATATCTACACAGCTATCTGCATATACATGGAAATATCTACAAAGCTATGTCTTTACACATGGAAATAACTACACTGCTATCTCTATAAACACGGAAACATCTACACCGCCATCTGTATGAGCATGGAAATATCTCCACCGCCATCTGTATAAACATATAAATATCTACACCGCCATCTGTATTAAGATGGAGATATCTACACCGCTATCTGTATAAACTTGGAAATATCTACACCGCTATCTGTATAAACATGGAAATACCAACACCACTATCTGTATAAACATGGAAATATCTACACCGCTACCTGTATAAACATGGAAATATCAGCACCGCTATCTGTATGAACATGGAAATATCTACACCGCTATCTCTATGAACATGGAAATATCTACACTGCTATCTGTATGAACATGGAAATAGCTACACCGCTATCTGTATGAACATGGAAATATCTACACCACTATCTGTATGAAGATGGAAATATCTACACCGCTATCTGTATGAACATGGATATATCTACACAGCCATCTGGATGAACATGGAAATATTTACACCGCTATCAGTTTGAACATGGAAATATCTAAACCGCTGTCTCCATGAAAATGGAAATATATACACAGCTATCTGCATATACATGGAAATATCTACACAGCTATCTCTTTACACATGGAAATAACTATACCGCTATCTGTATGAACATGGAAATATCTTCACCGCCATCTGTAGGAACATGGATATATCTACACAGCCATCTGGATGAACATGGAAATATCTACACCGCTATCTGTATGAACATGGAAATATCTACAATGCTATCTGTGTAAACATGCATACATCTTCACCGCTATCTGTATAAACATGGAAATATCTACAGTGCTATCTGTATGAACATGGAAATATCTACACCGCTATCTGTTTGAACATGGAAATATCTACACCGCTATCTGCATGAAAATGGAAATATCTACAAAGCTATCTGCATATACATGGAAATATCTACACAGCTATCTCTTTGCACATGGAAATAACTACACCGCTATATCTATAAACATGGAAATATCTGCACCGCCATCTGTATGAGCATGGAAATATCTCCACCACCATCAGTATGAACATATAAATATCTACACCGCCATCTGTATTAAGAAGGAAATATCTAAACCGCTATCTGTATGAACATTGAAATATCTACAACGCTATCTGTATGAACATGGAAATATCTACACCGCTATCTGTGTAAACATGCATACATTTCACCGCTATCTGTATAAACATGGAAATATCTACAACGCTATCTGTATGAACATGGAAATATCTACACCGCTATCTGTACGGACATGGAAATATCTAAACCGCTATCTGCATGAAAATAGAAATATCTAAACAGCTATCTGCATATACATGGAAATATCTACACCGATATCTCTTTACACATGGAAATAACTATACCGCCATCTGTATGAACATGGAAATATCTGCACCAACATCTGTATGAACATATAAATATCTACACCGCCATCTGTATTAAGAAGGAAATATCTAAACCGCCAACTGTATGAACATTGAAATATCCACACCGCTATCTGTATGAACATGGAAATATCTACACCGCTATCTGTGTAAACATGCATACATCTTCACCTCTATCTGTATAAACATGGAAATATCTACACCGCTATCTGTATGAACATGGAAATATCTACACCGCTATCTGTACGAACATGGAAATATCTAAACCGCTATCTGCATGAAAATAGAAACATCTACACAGCTATCTGCATATACATGGAAATATCTACAAAGCTATCTCTTTACACATGGAAATAACTACACCGCTATCTCTATAAACACGATAATATCTACACCGCCATCTGTATGAACATGGAAATATCTGCACCGCCATCTGTATAAACATATAAATATCTACACCGCCATCTGTATTAAGATGGAGATATCTACACCGCTATCTGTATAAACTTGGAAATATCTACACCGCTATCTGTATAAACATGGAAATTTCTACACCGCTATCTGTATTAACATGGAAATAGCTACACCGCTATCTGAATAAAAATGGAAATATCAGCACCGCTGTCTGTATGAACATGGAAATATCAGCCCCTCTATCTGTATGAACATGGAAGTATCTACAACGCTATCTCTATGAACATGGAAATATCTACACCGCTATCTGTTTGAACATGGAAATATCTAAACCGCTATCTGCATGAAAATGGAAATATCTACACAGCTATCTGCATATACATGGAAATATCTTCACAGCTATCTCTTTACACATGGAAATAACTGCACCGCTATCTGTATGAACATGAAAATATCTTCACCGCCATCTGTAGGAACATGGATATATCTACACAGCCATCTGGATGAACATGGAAATATCTACACCGCCATCTGTATGAACATGGAAATATCTACACCGCTATCTGTGAAAACATGCATACACCTTCACCGCTATCTTTATAAACATGGAAACATCTACACTGCTGTCTTTATGAACATGGAAATATCTACACCGCTATCTGTATGAACATGGAAATATCTACACCGCTATCTGTATGAACATGGAAATATTTACAAAGCTATCTGAATTAACATGGAAATATCTACACCGCTATCAGTTTGAACATGTAAATATCTACACCGCTATCTGCATGAAAATGGAAATATCTAAAAAGCTATCTGCATATACATGGAAATATCTACACAGATATCTCTTTACACATGGAAATAACTACACCGCTATATCTATAAACATGGAAATATCTACACCGCTATCTGTATAAACATGGAAATATCTACACCGCTATCTGTATAAACATGGAAATATCTACACCGCTACCTGTATAAACATGGAATTATCAGCACTGCTATCTGTATGAACATGGAATTATCTTCACCGCTATCTGTATGAACATTGAAATATCTACACCGCTGCCTGTATAAACATGGAAATATCAGCACCGCTATCTGTATGAACATGGAAATATCTGCACCGCCATCTGTATGAACATGGAAATTTGTTCACCGCCATCTGTATTAACATATAAATATCTACACAGCCATCTGTATTAAGATTGAGATATCTACACTGCTATCTGTATAAACATGGAAATATCTACACCGCTATCTGTATAAACATGGAAATATCTACACCGCTATCTGTATAAACATGGAAATATCTACACCACTACCTGTAAAAACATGGAAATATCAGCACCGCTATCTGTATGAACATGGAATTATCTACACCGCTATCTGTATGAACATGGAAATATCTACACCGCTATCTGCATGAAAATGGAAATATCTACAAAGCTATCTGCATATACATGGAAATATCTACACATCTATCTCTTTACACATGGAAATAACTACACCGCTATATCTATAAACATGGAAATATCTACACCGCCATCTGTATGAACAAGGAAATATCTGCACCGCCATCTGTATGAACGAATAAATATCTACACCGCCATCTGTATTAAGATGGAAATATCTAAACCGCTATCTGTATAAACATGGAAATATCTACACCGCTGCCTGTATAAACATGGAAATATCAGCACCGCTATCTGTATGAACATGGAAATATCTACACCGCTATCTGTATCAACATGGAAATATCTACACCGCTATCTGTATAAACATGGAAATATCTACACCGCTATCTGTATAAACATGGAAATATCTACACCGCTCCCTGTATAAACATGGAAATATCAGCACTGCTATCTGTATGAACATGGAAATATCTACACAGCTATCTGTGTGAACATGGAAATATCTACACCGCTATCTGTATGAACATGGAAATATCTACACCGCTATCTGTACGAACATGGAAATATCTAAACAGCTATCTGCATGAAAATAGAAATATCTACACAGCTATCTGCATATACATGGAAATATCTACAAAGCTATGTCTTTACACATGGAAATAACTACACCGCTATCTCTATAAACACGGAAACATCTACACCGCCATCTGTATGAGCATGGAAATATCTCCACCGCCATCTGTATAAACATATAAATATCTACACCGCCATCTGTATTAAGATGGAGATATCTACACCGCTATCTGTATAAACTTGGAAATATCTACACCGCTATCTGTATAAACATGGAAATACCAACACCACTATCTGTATAAACATGGAAATATCTACACCGCTACCTGTATAAACATGGAAATATCAGCACCGCTATCTGTATGAACATGGAAATATCTACACCGCTATCTCTATGAACATGGAAATATCTACACTGCTATCTGTATGAACATGGAAATAGCTACACCGCTATCTGTATGAACATGGAAATATCTACACCACTATCTGTATGAAGATGGAAATATCTACTCCGCTATCTGTATGAACATGGATATATCTACACAGCCATCTGGATGAACATGGAAATATCTACACCGCTATCAGTTTGAACATGGAAATATCTAAACCGCTGTTTGCATGAAAATGGAAATATATACACATCTATCTGCATATACATGGAAATATCTACACAGCTATCTCTTTACACATGGAAATAACTATACCGCTATCTGTATGAACATGGAAATATCTTCACCGCCATCTGTAGGAACATGGATATATCTAAACAGCCATCTGGATGAACATGGAAATATCTACACCGCTATCTGTATGAACATGGAAATATCTACAATGCTATCTGTGTAAACATGCATACATCTTCACCGCTATCTGTATAAACATGGAAATATCTACAGTGCTATCTGTATGAACATGGAAATATCTACACCGCTATCTGTTTGAACATGGAAATATCTACACCGCTATCTGCATGAAAATGGAAATATCTACAAAGCTATCTGCATATACATGGAAATATCTACACAGCTATCTCTTTGCACACGGAAATAACTACACCGCTATATCTATAAACATGGAAATATCTGCACCGCCATCTGTATGAACATGGAAATATCTGCACCACCATCAGTATGAACATATAAATATCTACACCGCCATCTGTATTAAGAAGGAAATATCTAAACCGCTATCTGTATGAACATTGAAATATCTACAACGCTATCTGTATGAACATGGAAATATCTACACCGCTATCTGTGTAAACATGCATACATTTCACCGCTATCTGTATAAACATGGAAATATCTACAACGCTATCTGTATGAACATGGAAATATCTACACCGCTATCTGTACGGACATGGAAATATCTAAACCGCTATCTGCATGAAAATAGAAATATCTAAACAGCTATCTGCATATACATGGAAATATCTACACCGATATCTCTTTACACATGGAAATAACTATACCGCCATCTGTATGAACATGGAAATATCTGCACCAACATCTGTATGAACATATAAATATCTACACCGCCATCTGTATTAAGAAGGAAATATCTAAACCGCCAACTGTATGAACATTGAAATATCCACACCGCTATCTGTATGAACATGGAAATATCTACACCGCTATCTGTGTAAACATGCATACATCTTCACCGCTATCTGTATAAACATGGAAATATCTACACCGCTATCTGTATGAACATGGAAATATCTACACCGCTATCTGTACGAACATGGAAATATCTAAACCGCTATCTGCATGAAAATAGAAACATCTACACAGCTATCTGCATATACATGGAAATATCTACAAAGCTATCTCTTTACACATGGAAATAACTACACCGCTATCTCTATAAACACGATAATATCTACACCGCCATCTGTATGAACATGGAAATATCTGCACCGCCATCTGTATAAACATATAAATATCTACACCGCCATCTGTATTAAGATGGAGATATCTACACCGCTATCTGTATAAACTTGGAAATATCTACACCGCTATCTGTATAAACATGGAAATTTCTACACCGCTATCTGTATTAACATGGAAATAGCTACACCGCTATCTGAATAAAAATGGAAATATCAGCACCGCTGTCTGTATGAACATGGAAATATCAGCCCCTCTATCTGTATGAACATGGAAGTATCTACAACGCTATCTCTATGAACATGGAAATATCTACACCGCTATCTGTTTGAACATGGAAATATCTAAACCGCTATCTGCATGAAAATGGAAATATCTACACAGCTATCTGCATATACATGGAAATATCTTCACAGCTATCTCTTTACACATGGAAATAACTGCACCGCTATCTGTATGAACATGAAAATATCTTCACCGCCATCTGTAGGAACATGGATATATCTACACAGCCATCTGGATGAACATGGAAATATCTACACCGCCATCTGTATGAACATGGAAATATCTACACCGCTATCTGTGAAAACATGCATACATCTTCACCGCTATCTTTATAAACATGGAAACATCTACACTGCTGTCTTTATGAACATGGAAATATCTACACCGCTATCTGTATGAACATGGAAATATCTACACCGCTATCTGTATGAACATGGAAATATTTACAAAGCTATCTGAATTAACATGGAAATATCTACACCGCTATCAGTTTGAACATGTAAATATCTACACCGCTATCTGCATGAAAATGGAAATATCTAAAAAGCTATCTGCATATACATGGAAATATCTACACAGATATCTCTTTACACATGGAAATAACTACACCGCTATATCTATAAACATGGAAATATCTACACCGCTATCTGTATAAACATGGAAATATCTACACCGCTATCTGTATAAACATGGAAATATCTACACCGCTACCTGTATAAACATGGAATTATCAGCACCGCTATCTGTATGAACATGGAATTATCTTCACCGCTATCTGTATGAACATTGAAATATCTACACCGCTGCCTGTATAAACATGGAAATATCAGCACCGCTATCTGTATGAACATGGAAATATCTGCACCGCCATCTGTATGAACATGGAAATTTGTGCACCGCCATCTGTATTAACATATAAATATCTACACAGCCATCTGTATTAAGATTGAGATATCTACACTGCTATCTGTATAAACATGGAAATATCTACACCGCTATCTGTATAAACATGGAAATATCTACACCGCTATCTGTATAAACATGGAAATATCTACACCACTACCTGTAAAAACATGGAAATATCAGCACCGCTATCTGTATGAACATGGAATTATCTACACCGCTATCTGTATGAACATGGAAATATCTACACCGCTATCTGCATGAAAATGGAAATATCTACAAAGCTATCTGCATATACATGGAAATATCTACACATCTATCTCTTTACACATGGAAATAACTACACCGCTATATCTATAAACATGGAAATATCTACACCGCCATCTGTATGAACAAGGAAATATCTGCACCGCCATCTGTATGAACGAATAAATATCTACACCGCCATCTGTATTAAGATGGAGATATCTACACCGCTATCTGTATAAACTTGGAAATATCTACACCGCTATCTGTATAAACATGGAAATACCTACACCGCTATCTGTATAAACATGGAAATATCTACACCGCTACCTGTATAAACATGGAAATATCAGCACCGCTATCTGTATGAACATGGAAATATCTACACCGCTATCTCTATGAACATGGAAATATCTACACTGCTATCTGTATGAACATGGAAACAGCTACACCGCTATCTGTATGAACATGGAAATATCTACACCACTATCTGTATGAAGATGGAAATATCTACACCGCTATCTGTATGAACATGGATATATCTACACAGCCATCTGGATGAACATGGAAATATCTACACCGCTATCAGTTTGAACATGGAAATATCTAAACCGCTATCTGCATGAAAATGGAAATATATTCACAGCTATCTGCATATACATGGAAATAACTACACAGCTATCTCTTTACACATGGAAATAACTATACCGCTATCTGTATGAACATGGAAATATCTTCACCGCCATCTGTAGGAACATGGATATATCTACACAGCCATCTGGATGAACATGGAAATATCTACACCGCTATCTGTATGAACATGGAAATATCTACAATGCTATCTGTGTAAACATGCATACATCTTCACCGCTATCTGTATAAACATGGAAATATCTACAGTGCTATCTGTATGAACATGGAAATATCTACACCACTATCTGTGTGAACATGGATATATCTACACAGCCATCTGGATGTACATGGAAATGTCTACACCGCTATCTGTGTATACATGCATACATCTTCACCGCTATCTGTAAAAACATGGAAATATCTACACCGCTATCTGTATGAACATGGAAATATCTACACCACTATCTGTTTGAACATGGAAATATCTACACTGCTATCTGCAGGAAAATGGAAATATCTACACTGCTATCTGCATATACATGGAAATATCTACAAAGCTATCTCTTTACACATGGAAATAACTACACCGCTATCTGTATGAACATGGAAATATCCACACCGCCATCTGTATGAACATGGAAATATCTGCACCGCCATCTGTATGAACATATAAATATCTGCACCGCAATCTGTATTAAGATGGAGACATCTACACTGCTATCTGCATAAACATGGAAATATCTACACCGCTATCTGTATAAAGATGGAAATGTATACACCGCTATCTGTATAAACATGGAAATATCTACACCGCTACCTGTATAAGCATGGAAATATCAGCACCGCTATCTGTATGAACATGGAAATATCTACACCGCTATCTGTATGAACATGGAAATATCTACACCGCTATCTGTATGAACATGGAAATGTCTACACCGCTATCAGTATGAACATGGAAATATCTACACCGCTATCTGTTTGAACATGGATTTATCTACACAGCCCTCTGGATGAACATGGAAATATCCACACCGCTATCTGTGTAAACATGCATACATCTTAACGGCTATCTGTATAAACATGGAAATATCTACATTGCTATCTGTATGAACATGGAAATATCTACACCACTATCTGTTTGAAGATGGAAATATATACACCGCTATCTGCATGAAAATGGAAATATCTACACAGCTATCTGCATATACATGGAAATATCTACATAGCTATCTCTTTACACATGGAAATAACTACACCGCTTTCTGTATGAACATGGAAATGTCTACACCACCATCTGTATGAACATATAAATATCTTCACCGCCATCTGTATTAAGATGGAGATATCAACACCGCTATCTGAATAAACATGGAAATGCCTACACCGCTATCTGTATAAACATGGAAATATCTACACCGCTATCTGTATAAACATGGAAATATCTACACTGCTACCTGTATAAACATGGAAATATCAGCACCGCTATCTGTATGAACATGGAAATATCTACACCGCTATCTGTATGAACATGGAAATATCTACTCCGCTATCTGTATGAACATGGAAATATCTACAAAGCTATCTGAATGAACATGGAAATATCTACACCGCTATCTGTTTGAACATGTAAATATCTACACCGCTATCTGCAAGAAAATGGAAATATCTACAAAGCTATCTGCATGTACATGGAAATATCTACACCGCTATCTGTTTGAACATGTAAATATCTACAAAGCTATCTGAATGAACATGGAAATATCTACACCGCTATCTGTTTGAACATGTAAATATCTACACCGCTATCTGCATGAAAATGGAAATATCTACAAAGCTATCTGCATGTACATGGAAATATCTACACAGCTATCTCTTTGCACATGGAAATAACTACAACGCTATATCTATAAACATGGAAATATCTACACCGCTATCTGTATAAACATGGAAATATCAACACCGCTATCTGTATAAACATGGAAATATCTACACCACTACCTGTATAAACTTGGAAATATCAGCACCGCTATCTGTATGAACATGGAATTATCCACACCGCTATCTGTATGAACATGGAAATATCTACACCGCTATCTGTATGAACATGGAAATATCTACACCGCTATCTGTATGAACATGGAAATATCTACAACGCTGTCTGCATGAAAATGGAAATATCTACACAGCTATCTGCATACACATGGAAATATCTACACAGCTATCTCTTAACACATGGAAATAAGTACTCCGCTATCTCTATAAACATGGAAATATCTACACCGCCATCTGTATGAACATGGAAATATCTCCACCGCAATCTGTATGAACATATAAATATCTACACCGCCATCTGTATTAAGAAAGAAATATCTAAACCGCTATCTGTATGAACATTGAAATATCTACACCGCTATCTGTATGAACATTGAAATATCTACACCGCTGCCTGTATAAACATGGAAATATCAGCACCGCTATCTGTATGAACACGGAAATATCTACACCGCTATCTGTACGAACATGGAAATATCTAAACAGCTATCTGCATGAAAATAGAAATATCTACACAGCTATCTGCATATACATGGAAATATCTACAAAGCTATCTCTTTACACATGGAAATAACTACACCGCTATCTCTATAAACACGGAAATATCTACACCGCCATCTGTATGAACATGGAAATATCTGCACCGCCATCTGTATAAACATATAAATATCTACACCGCCATCTGTATTAAGATGGAGATATCTACACCGCTATCTGTATAAACTTGGAAATATCTACACCGCTATCTGTATAAACATGGAAATACCTACACCGCTATCTGTATAAACATGGAAATATCTACACCTCTACCTGTATAAACATGGAAATATCAGCACTGCTATCTGTATGAACATGGAAATATCTACACCGCTATCTCTATGGACATGGAAATATCTACTCTGCTATCTGTATGAACATGGAAATAGCTACACCGCTATCTGTGTGAACATGGAAATATCTACACCGCTATCTGTATGAACATGGAAATATCTACACCGCTATCTGTATGAACATGGATATATCTACACAGCCATCTGGATGAACATGGAAATATCTACACCGCTTTCAGTTTGAACATGGAAATATCTAAACCGCTATCTGCATGAAAATGGAAATATATACACAGCTATCTGCATATATATGGAAATATCTACAGAGCTATCTCTTTACACATGGAAATAACTATACCGCTATCTGTATGAACATGGAAATATCTTCACCGCCATCTGTAGGAACATGGATATATCTACACAGCCATCTGGATGAACATGGAAATATCTACACCGCTATCAGTTTGAACATGGAAATATCTACACCGCTATCTGCATGAAAATGGAAATATCTACAAAGCTATCTGCATATACATGGAAATATCTACACAGCTATCTCTTTACAAATGGAAATAACTACAAAGCTATATCTATAAACATGGAAATATCTACACCGCCATCTGCATGAACATGGAAATATCTGCACCACCATCAGTATGAACATATAAATTTCTACACAACCATCTGTATTAAGAAGGAAATATCTAAACCGCTATCTGTATGAACATTGAAATATCTACACCGCTATCTGTATGAACATGGAAATATCTACACCGCTATCTGTGTAAACATGCATACACCTTCACCGCTATCTGTATAAACATGGAAATATCTACAACGCTATCTGCATGAACATGGAAATATCTACACCGCTATCTGTACGAACATGGAAATATCTAAACCGCTATCTGCATGAAAATAGAAATATCTACACAGCTATCTGCATATACATGGAAATATCTACATAGCTATCTCTTTACACATGGAAATAACTACACCGCTATCTGTATGAACATGGAAATGTCTACACCACCATCTGTATGAACATATAAATATCTTCACCGCCATCTGTATTAAGATGGAGATATCAACACCGCTATCTGAATAAACATGGAAATGCCTACACCGCTATCTGTATAAACATGGAAATATCTACACCGCTATCTGTATAAACATGGAAATATCTACACTGCTACCTGTATAAACATGGAAATATCAGCACCGCTATCTGTATGAACATGGAAATATCTACACCGCTATCTGTATGAACATGGAAATATCTACTCCGCTATCTGTATGAACATGGAAATATCTACAAAGCTATCTGAATGAACATGGAAATATCTACACCGCTATCTGTTTGAACATGTAAATATCTACACCGCTATCTGCAAGAAAATGGAAATATCTACAAAGCTATCTGCATGTACATGGAAATATCTACACCGCTATCTGTTTGAACATGTAAATATCTACAAAGCTATCTGAATGAACATGGAAATATCTACACCGCTATCTGTTTGAACATGTAAATATCTACACCACTATCTGCATGAAAATGGAAATATCTACAAAGCTATCTGCATGTACATGGAAATATCTACACAGCTATCTCTTTGCACATGGAAATAACTACAACGCTATATCTATAAACATGGAAATATCTACACCGCTATCTGTATAAACATGGAAATATCAACACCGCTATCTGTATAAACATGGAAATATCTACACCACTACCTGTATAAACTTGGAAATATCAGCACCGCTATCTGTATGAACATGGAATTATCCACACCGCTATCTGTATGAACATGGAAATATCTACACCGCTATCTGTATGAACATGGAAATATCTACACCGCTATCTGTATGAACATGGAAATATCTACAACGCTGTCTGCATGAAAATGGAAATATCTACACAGCTATCTGCATACACATGGAAATATCTACACAGCTATCTCTTAACACATGGAAATAAGTACTCCGCTATCTCTATAAACATGGAAATATCTACACCGCCATCTGTATGAACATGGAAATATCTCCACCGCAATCTGTATGAACATATAAATATCTACACCGCCATCTGTATTAAGAAAGAAATATCTAAACCGCTATCTGTATGAACATTGAAATATCTACACCGCTATCTGTATGAACATTGAAATATCTACACCGCTGCCTGTATAAACATGGAAATATCAGCACCGCTATCTGTATGAACACGGAAATATCTACACCGCTATCTGTACGAACATGGAAATATCTAAACAGCTATCTGCATGAAAATAGAAATATCTACACAGCTATCTGCATATACATGGAAATATCTACAAAGCTATCTCTTTACACATGGAAATAACTACACCGCTATCTCTATAAACACGGAAATATCTACACCGCCATCTGTATGAACATGGAAATATCTGCACCGCCATCTGTATAAACATATAAATATCTACACCGCCATCTGTATTAAGATGGAGATATCTACACCGCTATCTGTATAAACTTGGAAATATCTACACCGCTATCTGTATAAACATGGAAATACCTACACCGCTATCTGTATAAACATGGAAATATCTACACCTCTACCTGTATAAACATGGAAATATCAGCACTGCTATCTGTATGAACATGGAAATATCTACACCGCTATCTCTATGGACATGGAAATATCTACTCTGCTATCTGTATGAACATGGAAATAGCTACACCGCTATCTGTGTGAACATGGAAATATCTACACCGCTATCTGTATGAACATGGAAATATCTACACCGCTATCTGTATGAACATGGATATATCTACACAGCCATCTGGATGAACATGGAAATATCTACACCGCTTTCAGTTTGAACATGGAAATATCTAAACCGCTATCTGCATGAAAATGGAAATATATACACAGCTATCTGCATATATATGGAAATATCTACAGAGCTATCTCTTTACACATGGAAATAACTATACCGCTATCTGTATGAACATGGAAATATCTTCACCGCCATCTGTAGGAACATGGATATATCTACACAGCCATCTGGATGAACATGGAAATATCTACACCGCTATCAGTTTGAACATGGAAATATCTACACCGCTATCTGCATGAAAATGGAAATATCTACAAAGCTATCTGCATATACATGGAAATATCTACACAGCTATCTCTTTACAAATGGAAATAACTACAAAGCTATATCTATAAACATGGAAATATCTACACCGCCATCTGCATGAACATGGAAATATCTGCACCACCATCAGTATGAACATATAAATTTCTACACAACCATCTGTATTAAGAAGGAAATATCTAAACCGCTATCTGTATGAACATTGAAATATCTACACCGCTATCTGTATGAACATGGAAATATCTACACCGCTATCTGTGTAAACATGCATACACCTTCACCGCTATCTGTATAAACATGGAAATATCTACAACGCTATCTGCATGAACATGGAAATATCTACACCGCTATCTGTACGAACATGGAAATATCTAAACCGCTATCTGCATGAAAATAGAAATATCTACACAGCTATCTGCATATACATGGAAATATCTACATAGCTATCTCTTTACACATGGAAATAACTACACCGCTATCTGTATGAACATGGAAATGTCTACACCACCATCTGTATGAACATATAAATATCTTCACCGCCATCTGTATTAAGATGGAGATATCAACACCGCTATCTGAATAAACATGGAAATGCCTACACCGCTATCTGTATAAACATGGAAATATCTACACCGCTATCTGTATAAACATGGAAATATCTACACTGCTACCTGTATAAACATGGAAATATCAGCACCGCTATCTGTATGAACATGGAAATATCTACACCGCTATCTGTATGAACATGGAAATATCTACTCCGCTATCTGTATGAACATGGAAATATCTACAAAGCTATCTGAATGAACATGGAAATATCTACACCGTTATCTGTTTGAACATGTAAATATCTACACCGCTATCTGCAAGAAAATGGAAATATCTACAAAGCTATCTGCATGTACATGGAAATATCTACACCGCTATCTGTTTGAACATGTAAATATCTACAAAGCTATCTGAATGAACATGGAAATATCTACACCGCTATCTGTTTGAACATGTAAATATCTACACCACTATCTGCATGAAAATGGAAATATCTACAAAGCTATCTGCATGTACATGGAAATATCTACACAGCTATCTCTTTGCACATGGAAATAACTACAACGCTATATCTATAAACATGGAAATATCTACACCGCTATCTGTATAAACATGGAAATATCAACACCGCTATCTGTATAAACATGGAAATATCTACACCACTACCTGTATAAACTTGGAAATATCAGCACCGCTATCTGTATGAACATGGAATTATCCACACCGCTATCTGTATGAACATGGAAATATCTACACCGCTATCTGTATGAACATGGAAATATCTACACCGCTATCTGTATGAACATGGAAATATCTACAACGCTGTCTGCATGAAAATGGAAATATCTACACAGCTATCTGCATACACATGGAAATATCTACACAGCTATCTCTTAACACATGGAAATAAGTACTCCGCTATCTCTATAAACATGGAAATATCTACACCGCCATCTGTATGAACATGGAAATATCTCCACCGCAATCTGTATGAACATATAAATATCTACACCGCCATCTGTATTAAGAAAGAAATATCTAAACCGCTATCTGTATGAACATTGAAATATCTACACCGCTATCTGTATGAACATTGAAATATCTACACCGCTGCCTGTATAAACATGGAAATATCAGCACCGCTATCTGTATGAACACGGAAATATCTACACCGCTATCTGTACGAACATGGAAATATCTAAACAGCTATCTGCATGAAAATAGAAATATCTACACAGCTATCTGCATATACATGGAAATATCTACAAAGCTATCTCTTTACACATGGAAATAACTACACCGCTATCTCTATAAACACGGAAATATCTACACCGCCATCTGTATGAACATGGAAATATCTGCACCGCCATCTGTATAAACATATAAATATCTACACCGCCATCTGTATTAAGATGGAGATATCTACACCGCTATCTGTATAAACTTGGAAATATCTACACCGCTATCTGTATAAACATGGAAATACCTACACCGCTATCTGTATAAACATGGAAATATCTACACCTCTACCTGTATAAACATGGAAATATCAGCACTGCTATCTGTATGAACATGGAAATATCTACACCGCTATCTCTATGGACATGGAAATATCTACTCTGCTATCTGTATGAACATGGAAATAGCTACACCGCTATCTGTGTGAACATGGAAATATCTACACCGCTATCTGTATGAACATGGAAATATCTACACCGCTATCTGTATGAACATGGATATATCTACACAGCCATCTGGATGAACATGGAAATATCTACACCGCTTTCAGTTTGAACATGGAAATATCTAAACCGCTATCTGCATGAAAATGGAAATATATACACAGCTATCTGCATATATATGGAAATATCTACAGAGCTATCTCTTTACACATGGAAATAACTATACCGCTATCTGTATGAACATGGAAATATCTTCACCGCCATCTGTAGGAACATGGATATATCTACACAGCCATCTGGATGAACATGGAAATATCTACACCGCTATCAGTTTGAACATGGAAATATCTACACCGCTATCTGCATGAAAATGGAAATATCTACAAAGCTATCTGCATATACATGGAAATATCTACACAGCTATCTCTTTACAAATGGAAATAACTACAAAGCTATATCTATAAACATGGAAATATCTACACCGCCATCTGCATGAACATGGAAATATCTGCACCACCATCCGTATGAACATATAAATTTCTACACAACCATCTGTATTAAGAAGGAAATATCTAAACCGCTATCTGTATGAACATTGAAATATCTACACCGCTATCTGTATGAACATGGAAATATCTACACCGCTATCTGTGTAAACATGCATACACCTTCACCGCTATCTGTATAAACATGGAAATATCTACAACGCTATCTGCATGAACATGGAAATATCTACACCGCTATCTGTACGAACATGGAAATATCTAAACCGCTATCTGCATGAAAATAGAAATATCTACACAGCTATCTGCATATACATGGAAATATCTACACAGCTATCTCTTTACACATGGAAATAACTATACCGCCATCTGTATGAACATGGAAATATCTGCACCGCCATCTGTATAAACATATAAATATCTACACCGCCATCTGTATTAAGATGGAGATATCTACACCGCTATCTGTATAAACATGGAAATACCTACACCGCTATCTGTATAAACATGGAAATACCTACACCGCTACCTGTATAAACATGGAAATATCAGCACCGCTATCTGTATGAAAATGGAAATATCTACACCGCTATCTCTATGAACATGGAAATATCTACACCGCTATCTGTATGAACATGGAAATAGCTACACTGCTATCTGTATGAACATGGAAATATCTACACCACTATCTGTAGGAACATGGAAATATCTACACTGCTATCTCTATGAACATGGATATATCTACACAGCCATCTGGATGAACATGGAAATATCTACACCGCTATCTGCATGAACATGGAAATATCTACACCGCTATCTGTGTCAACATGCATACATCTTCACCGCAATCTGTATAAGCATGGAAATATCAACACCGCTATCTGTATGAACTTGTAAATATCTACACCGCTATCTGTTTGAACATGGAAATATCTAAACCGCTATCTGTATGAACATGGAAATATCTACACCGCTATCTGTATGAACATGGAGATATCTACACCGCTATCTGTATAAACATGGAAATATCTACACCGCTATCTGTTTGAACATGGAAATATCTAAACTGCTATCTGTATGAACATGGAGATATCTACACCGCTATATGTATGAACATGGAAATACCTTCACCGCCATCTGTATGAACATGGATATATCTACACAGCCATCTGGATGAACATGGATATATCGACACAGCCCTCTGGATGAACATGGAAATATCCACACCGCTATCTGTGTAAACATGCATACATCTTCACCGCTATCTGTATAAACATGGAAATATCTGCACCGCTATCTGTATGAACATGGAAATATCTACACCGCTATCTGTTTGAAGATGGAAATATATACACCGCTATCTGCATGAAAATGGAAATATCTACACAGCTATCTGCATGAAAATGGAAATACCTACACAGCTATCTGCATATACATGGAAATATCTACACAGCTATCTCTTTACACATGGAAATAACTACACCGCTATCTGTAGGAACATGGAAATATCTACACCGCCATCTGTATGAACATGGAAATATCTGCACCGCCATCTTTATGAACATATAAATATCTACACTGCCATCTGTATTAAGATGGAGATATCTACACCGCTATCTGAATAAACATGGAAATATCTACACCGCTATCTGTATAAACATGGGAATATCAGCACCGCTATCTGTATGAACATGGAAATATCAGCCCTTCTATCTGTATGAACATGGAGATATCTACACCGACATCTGTATGAACATGGATATATCTACACAGCCATCTGGAGGAACATGGAAATATCTACGCCGCTATCTGTATGAGCATGGAAATAGCTACACCGCTATCTGTATGAACATGGAAATATCTACACCGCTATCTGTATGAACATGGAAATATCTACACCGCTATCTGTATGAACAAGGAAATATCTTCACCGCCATCTGTACGAACATGGATATATCTACAGTGCCATCTGGATGAACATGGAAATATCTACACCGCCATCGGTATTAACATATAAATATCTACTCCGCCATCTGTATTAAGATGGAGATTTCTACACCGCTATCTGAATAAACCTGGAAATATCTACAACGCTATCTGAATAAACATGGAAATATCTACACCGGTATCTGGATAAACATGGAAATTTCTACACCGCTATCTGTACGAACATGGAAATATCTACAACGCTATCTGTATGAACATGGAAATAGCTACACCGCTATCTGTATGAACATGGAAATAGCTACACCACTATCTGTATGAACATGGAAATAACTACACCGCTATCTGTATGAACATGGATATATCTACACAGCCATCTGGATGAACATGGATATATCTACACCGCTATCTGTATGAACATGGAAATATCTACACCGCTATCTGTGTAAACATGCATACATCTTCACCGCTATCTGTATAAACATGGAAATATCTACACCGCTATCTGTATGAACATGGAAATAGCTACACCGCTATCTGTATGAACATGGAAATATCTACACCGCTATCTGTATGAACATGGATATATCTACACAGCCATCTGGATGAACATGGAAATATCTACACCGCTATCTGTGTATACATGCTTACATCTTCACCGCTATCTGTATAAACATGGAAATATCTACACCGCTATCTGAATGAACATGGAAATATCTGCACCGCTCTCTGTATGAACATGGAAATATCTACACCGCTATATGTTTGAACATGGAAATATCTACAGCGCTATCTGCATGAAAATGGAAATATCTACACTGCTATCAGCATATACATGGAAATATCTACACAGCTATCTCTTTAAACATGGAAATAACTACTACGATATCTGTATGAACATGGAAATATCTACAACGCCATCTGAACGAACATGGAAATATCTGCACCGCCATCTGTATGAACATATAAATATCTACACCGCCATCTGTATAAATATGGAGATATCTACACCGCTATCTGTATAAACATGGAAATATCTACACCGCTACCTGTATAAACATGGAAATATCAGCACCGCTATCTGTATTAACATGGAAATATCTACACCGCTATCTGTATGAACATGGAAATATCTACACCGCCATCTGTATGAACATGGAAATATCCGCACCGCCATCTGTATGAACATATAAATATCTACACCGCCATCTGTATTAAGATGGAGATATCTACACCGCTATCTGTATAAACCTGGAAATATCTACACTGCTATCTGTATAAACATGGAAATATCTACACCGCTATCTGTATAAACATGGAAATATCAGCACCGCTATCTGTATGAACATGGAAATATCAGCCCCTCTATCTGTATGAACCTGGAGATGTCTACACGGCCATCTGTATGAACATGGATATATCTACACAGCCATCTGGATGAACATGGAAATATCTGCACCGCTATCTGGATGAACATGGAAATAGCTACACCGCTATCTGTATGAACATGAAAATATCTACACCGCTATCTGTATGAACATGGAAATATCTACACCGCTATCTGTATGAACATGGAAATATCTTCACCGCCATCTGAACGAACATGGATATATCTGCAGAGCCATCTGGATGAACATGGAAATATCTACACCGCCACCTGTATGAACATATAAATATCTACACCGCCATCTGTATTAAGATGGAGATATCTACACCGCTATCTGTATAAACCTGGAAATATCTACACTGCTATCTGTATAAACATGGAAATATCTACACCGATACCTGTATAAACATGGAAATATCAGCACCGCTATCTGTAGGAACATGGAAATATCTACACCGCTATCTGCATGAAAATGGAAATATATACACTGGTATCTGCATATACATGGAAATATCTACACAGCTATCTCTTTACACATGGAAATAACTACACCGCTATCTGTATGAACATGGATATATCTACACAGCCCTCTGGATGAACATGGAAATATCCACACCGCTATCTGTGTAAACATGCATACATCTTCACCGCTATCTGTATAAACATGGAAATATCTACACCGCTATCTGTATGAACATGGAAATATCTACACCGCTATCTGTTTGAAGATGGAAATATCTACACCGCTATCTGCATGAAAATGGAAATATCTACAAAGATATCTGCATATACATGGAAATATCAACACAGCTATCTCTTTACACATGGAAATAACTACACCGCTATATCTATAAACATGGAAATATCTACACCGCCATGTGTATGAACATGGAAATATCTGCACCGCCATCTGTATGAACATATAAATATCTACACCGCCATCTCTATTAAGAAGGAAATATCTAAACCGCTATCAGTATAAACATGGAAATATCTACACCGCTGCCTGTATAAACTTGGAAATATCAGCACCGCCCTCTGTATCAAAATGGATATATCTACACCGCTATCTGTATGAACATGGAAATATCTACACGGCTATCTGTATGAACATGGAGATAGCTACACCGTTATATGTATAACATGGAAATAGCTACACGGCTATCTGTATGAACATGGAAATATCTACACCGCTATCTGTATGAACATGGATATATCTACACAGCCATCTGGATGAACATGGAAATATATATACACCGCTATCTGTATGAACATGGAAATATCTACACCACTATCTGTATGAACATGGATATATCTACACAGCCATCTGGATGAACATGGAAATATCTACACCGCTATCTGTGTAAACATGCATAGATCTTCACCGCTACGTTTATAAACATGGAAATATCTACACCGCTATCTGTATGAACATGGAAATATCCACACCGCTATCTGTATGAACATGGAAATATCTACACCGCTATCTGTTTGAACATGGAAATATCTACACCGCTATCTGCATGAAAATGGAAATATCTACACTGCTATCTGCATATACATTTAAATATCGACACAGCTATCTCTTTACACATGGAAATAACTACACCGCTATCTGTATGAACATGGAAATATCTACACCGCCATCTGTATGAACACGGAAATATCTGCACCGCCATCTGTATGAACATATAAATATCTACACCGCCATCTGTATTTAGATGGAGATATCTACACTGCTATCTGTATAAACATGGAAATATCTACACTGCCATCTGTATGAACATATAAATATCTACACAGCCATCTGTATTAAGAAGGAAATATCTAAACCGCTATCTGTATAAACATGGAAATATCTACACCGCAGCCTGTATAAACAAGGAAATATCAGCAACGCTATCTGTATGAACATGGAAATATCTACACCGCTATCTGTATGAACATGGAAATATCTACTCCGCTATCTGTATGAACATGGAAATAGCTACACCGCTATCTGTATGAACATGGATATATCTACACAGCCATCTGGATGAACATGGAAATATCTACACCGCTATCTGTATAAACATGGAAATATCTACACTGCTATCTGTATGAACATGGAAATATCTAAACCGGTATCTGTATGAACATGGAAATATCTACACCGCTATCTGTTTGAACATGGAAATATCTAAACCGCTATCTGCATGAAAATGGAAATATCTACACTGCTATCTGCATATACATTTAAATATCTACACAGCTATCTCTTTACACATGGAAATAACTACACTGCTATCTGCATGAACATGGAAATATCTGCACCACCATCTGTATGAACATGGAAATATCTGCACTGCCATCTGTATGAACATATAAATATCTACACCGCAATCTGTATTAAGATAGAGATATCTCCACTGCTATCTGTATAAACATGGAAATATCTACACCGCTATCTGTATAAACATGGAAATATCTACACCACTACCTGTATAAACATGGAAATATCAGCACCGCTATCTGTATGAACTTGGAAATATCTACACTGCCATCTGTATGAACATGGAAATATCTACACCGCTATCTCTATGAACATGGAAATATCTAAACCGCTATCTGTATGAACATGGAAATATCTACACCGCTATCTGTTTGAACTTGGAAATATCTACACCGCTGTCTGCATGAAAATGGAAATATCTACACAGCTATCTGCATATACATGGAAATATCTACACCGCCATCTCTATAAACATGGAAATATCTACTCCACCATCTGTATGAACATGGAAATATGTGCACCGCCATCTGTATGAACATATAAATATCTACACCGCCATCTGTATTAAGAAAGATATATCTAAACCGCTATCTGTATGAACATGGAAATATCTACACCGCTATCTGTATGAACATGGAAATATCTACACCGCTATCTGTGTAAACATGCATACATCTTCACCGCTATCTGTATAAACATGGAAATGTCTACAAGGCTATCTGTATGAACATGGAAATATCTACACCGCTATCTGTAATAACATGGAAATATCTAAACCGCTATCTGCATGAAAATAGAAATATCTACACAGCCATCTGCATATACATGGAAATATCTACACAGCTATCTCTTTACACATGGAAATAACTACACCGCTATCTGTATGAACATGGAAATATCTGCACCGCCATCTGTATGAACACATAAATATCTACACCGCCATCTGTATTAAGGTGGAGATACCTACACCGCTATCTGTATGAACATGGGAATATCTACACCGCTATCTGTATGAACATGGATATATCTACACAGCCCTCTTGATGAACATGGAAATATCCACACCGCTATCTGTGTAAACATGCATATATCTTCACCGCTATCTTTAGAAACATGGAAATATCTACACCGCTATCTGTATGAACATGGAAATATCTACACCGCTATCTGTTTGAAAATGGAAATATATACACCGCTATCTTCATGAAAATGGAAATATCTACACAGCTATCTGCATATAGATGGAAATATCTACACAGCTATCTCTTTACACATGGAAATAACTACACCACTATCTGTATGAACATGGAAATATCTACACCGCCATCTGTATGAACATGGAAATATCTGCACCGCCATCTGTATGAACATATAAATATCTACACCGCCATCTGTATTAAGATGGAGATATCTACACCGCTATCTGAATAAACATGGAAATATCTACACCGCTATCTGTATAAACATGGAAATATCTACACCGCTATGTGTATAACCATGGAAATATCTACACCGCTACCTGTATAAACATGGAAATATCAGCACCGCTATCTGTATGAACATGGAAATATCTACACCGCTATCTGTATGAACATGCAAATATCTACACTGCTATCTGTATGAACATGGAAATATCTACAAAGCTATCTGAATGAACATGGAAAAATCTACACCGCTATCTGTTTGAACATGGAAATATCTACACCGCTATCTGCATGAAAATGGAAATATCTACACTGCTATCTGCATATACATGGAAATATCTACACAGCTATCTCTTTACACATGGAAATAACTACACCGCTATATCTATAAACATGGAAATATCTACACCGCCATCTGTATGAACATGGAAATATCTGCACCGCCATCTGTATGAATATATAAATATCTACACCGCCATCTGTATTAAGAAGGAAATATCTAAACCGCTATCTGTATAAACAAGGAAATATCTACACCGCTGCCTGTATAAACATGGAAATATCAGCACCGCTCTCTGTATGAAAGTGGAAATATCTACACCGCTATCTGTATGAACATGCAAATATCTACACTGCTATCTGTATGAACATGGAAATAGCTACACCATTATCTATATGAAAATGGAAATAGCTACACCGCTATCTGTATGAACATGGAAATATCTACACCGCTATTTGTATGAACATGGATATATCTACACAGCCATCTGTCTGAATATGGAAATATCTACACCGCTATCTGTATGAACATGGAAATATCTACACCGCTATCTGTATGAACATGGATATATCTACACAGCCATCTGGATGAACATGGAAATATCTACACCGCTATCTGTGCAAATATGCTTACATCTTCACCACTATCTGTATAAACATGGAAGTATCTGCACCGCTATCGGTATGAACTTGGAAATATCTACACCGCTATCTGTATGAACATGGAAATACCTACACCACTATCTGTTTGGACATGGAAATATCTACACCGCTATCTGCATGAAATTGGAAATATCTACACTGCTATCTGCATATACATTTAAATATCTACACAGCTATCTCTTTACACATGGAAATAACCACACGACTATCTGTATGAACATGGAAATAACTACACCGCCATCTGTATGAACATGGAAGTATCTGCACCACCATCTGTATGAACATATAAATATCTACACCGCCATCTGTATTAAGATGGAGATATCTACACTGCTATCTGTATAAACATGGAAATATCTACACCGCCTTCTGTATGAACATATAAATACACCACCATCTGTATTAAGAAGGAAATATCTAAACCGCTATCTGTATAAACATGGAAATATCTACACCGCTGCCTGTATAAACATGGAAATATCAGCACCGCTATCTGTATGAACATGGAAATATCTACACCGCTATCTGTAGGAACATGGAAATAGCTACACCGCTGCCTGTATAAACATGGAAATATCAGCACCGCTATCTGTATGAACATGGAAATATCTACACCACTATCTGTATGAACATGGAAATATATACACCGCTATCTGTGTAAACATGCATACATCTTCACCGCTATCAGTATAAACATGGAAATATCTACACCGCTATCTGTATGAACATGGAAATAGCTACACCGCTATCTTTATGAACATGGAAATATCTACACCGCTCTCTGTATGAACATGGATATATCTACACAGCCATCTGGATGAACATGGAAATATCTACACCGCTATCTATGTAAACATGCATACATCTTCACCGCTATCTGTATAAACATGGAAATATCTACACCGCTATCTGTATGAACATGGAAATATCTACACCGCTATCTGTATGAACATGGAAATATCTACACCGCTATCTGTTTGAACATGGAAATATCTACACCGCTATCTGCATGAAAATGGAAATATCTACACTGCTATCAGCATATACATGGAAATATCTACACAGCTATCTCTTTACACATGGAAATAACTACACCGCTATCTGTATGAACATGGAAATATCCACACCGCCATCTGTATGAACATGGAAATATCTGCACCGCCATCTGTATGAACATATAAATATCTACACCGCCATCTGTATTAAGATGGAGATATCTACACCGCTAGCTGTATAAACATGGAAATATCTACACCGCTATCTGTATAAACATGGAAATATCTACACCTCTATCTGAATAAACATGGAAATATCTACACTGCTACCTGTATGAACATGGAAATATCAGCACCGCTTTCTGTATGAACATGGAAATATCTACACCGATATCTGTATGAACATGGAAATATCTACACCGCTATCTGTATGAACATGGAAATATCTACACCGCTATCTGTATGAACATGGAAATATCTACACCGCTATCAGTATGAACAAGGAAATATCTACACCGCTATCTGTATGAACATGGAAATATCTACACCGCCATCTGTCTGAACAAGGAAATATCTACACCGCTATCTGTATGAACATGGAAATATCTACACCACCATCTGTCTGAACATGGAAATATCTACACCTCTATCTGTATGAACATGGAAATAGCTTCACCGTTATCTGTATGAAAATGGAAATAGCTACACCGCTATCTGTATGAACATGGAAATATCTACACCGCTATTTGTATGAACATGGATATATCTACACAGCCATCTGTCTGAACATGGAAATATCTACACCGCTATCTGTATGAACATGGAAATATCTACACCGCTATCTGTATGAACATGGATATATCTACACAGCCATCTGGATGAACATGGAAATATCTACACCGCTATCTGTGTAAACATGCATACATCTTCACCACAATCTGTATAAACATGGAAATATCTGCACTGCTATCGGTATGAACATGGAAATATCTACACCGCTATCTGTATGAACATGGAAATACCTACACCGCTATCTGTTTGGACATGGAAATATCTACACCGCTATCTGCATGAAATTGGAAATATCTACACTGCTATCTGCATATACATTTAAATATCTACACAGCTATCTCTTTACACATGGAAAAAACTACACCACTATCTGTATGAACATGGAAATAACTACACCGCCATCTGTATGAACATGGAAGTATCTGCACGGCCATCTGTATGAACATATAAATACACCGCCATCTGTATTAAGAAGGAAATATCTAAACCGCTATCTGTATAAACATGGAAATATCTACAATGCTGCCTGTTTAAACATGGAAATATCAGCACCGCTATCTGTATGAACATGGAAATATCTATACCGCTATCTGTAGGAACATGGAAATAGCTACACCGCTGCCTGTATAAACATGGAAATATCAGCACCGCTATCTGTATGAACATGGAAATATCTACACCACTATCTGTATGAACATGGATATATCTACACAGCCATCTGGATGAACATGGAAATATCTACACCACTATCTGTATGAACATGGAAATATCTACACCGCTATCTGTGTAAACATGCATACATCTTCACCGCTATCAGTATAAACATGGAAATATCTACACCGCTATCTGTATGAACATGGAAATAGCTACACCGCTATCTGTATGAACATGGAAATACCTACACCGCTATCTGTATGAACATGGATATATCTACACAGCCATCTGGATGAACATGGAAATATCTACACCGCTATCTGTGTAAACATGCATACATCTTCACCGCTATCTGTATAAACATGGAAATATCTACACCGCTATCTGTATGAACATGGAAATATCTACACCGCTATCTGTATGAACATGGAAATATCTACACCGCTATCTGTTTGAACATGGAAATATCTACACCGCTATCTGCATGAAAATGGAAATATCTAAACTACTATCTGCATATACATGGAAATATCTACACAGCTATCTCTTTACACATGGAAATAACTACACCGCTATCTGTATGAACATGGAAATATCCACACCGCCATCTGTATGAACATGGAAATATCTGCACCGCCATCTGTATGAACATATAAATATCTACACCGCCATCTGTATGAACATATAAATATCTACACCGCCATCTGTATTAAGATGGAGATATCTACACCGCTATCTGCATAAACATGGAAATATCTACACCGCTATCTGTATAAACATGGAAATATCAACACCGCTATCTGTATAAACATGGAAATATCTACACAGCTACCTGTATAAACATGGAAATATCAGCACCGCTTTCTGTATGAACATGGAAATATCTACACCGCTATCTGTATGAACATGGAAATATCTACACCGCTATCTGTATGAACATGGAAATATCTACACCGCTATCAGTATGAACAAGGAAATATCTACACTGCTATCTGTATGAACATGGATATATCTACACAGCCCTCTGGATGAACATGGAAATATCCACACCGCTGTCTGTGTAAACATGCATACATCTTCACCGCTATCTGTATAAACATGGAAATATCTACACCGCTATCTGTATGAACATGGAAATATCTACAACGCTATCTGTTTGAAGATGGAAATATATACACCGCTATCTGCATGAAAACGGAAATATCTACACAGCTATCTGCATATACATGGAAATATCTACACAGCTATCTCTTTACACATGGAAATAACTACACCGCTATCTGTATGAACATGGAAATATCTACACCGCCATCTGTCTGAACATGGAAATATCTACACCGCTATCTGTATGAACATGGAAATATCTACACCGCTATCTGTGTGAACATGGATATATCTACACAGCCATCTGGATGAACATGGAAATATCTACACCGCTATCTGTATAAACATGGAAATACCTACACCGCTATCTGTATAAACATGGAAATATCTACACCGCTACCTGTATAAACATGGAAATATCAGCACCGCTATCTGTATGAACATGGAAATATCTACACCGCTATCTCTATGAACATGGAAATATCTACACTGCTATCTGTATGAACATGGAAACAGCTACACCGCTATCTGTATGAACATGGAAATATCTACACCACTATCTGTATGAAGATGGAAATATCTACACCGCTATCTGTATGAACATGGATATATCTACACAGCCATCTGGATGAACATGGAAATATCTACACCGCTATCAGTTTGAACATGGAAATATCTAAACCGCTATCTGCATGAAAATGGAAATATATTCACAGCTATCTGCATATACATGGAAATAACTACACAGCTATCTCTTTACACATGGAAATAACTATACCGCTATCTGTATGAACATGGAAATATCTTCACCGCCATCTGTAGGAACATGGATATATCTACACAGCCATCTGGATGAACATGGAAATATCTACACCGCTATCTGTATGAACATGGAAATATCTACAATGCTATCTGTGTAAACATGCATACATCTTCACCGCTATCTGTATAAACATGGAAATATCTACAGTGCTATCTGTATGAACATGGAAATATCTACACCACTATCTGTGTGAACATGGATATATCTACACAGCCATCTGGATGTACATGGAAATGTCTACACCGCTATCTGTGTATACATGCATACATCTTCACCGCTATCTGTAAAAACATGGAAATATCTACACCGCTATCTGTATGAACATGGAAATATCTACACCACTATCTGTTTGAACATGGAAATATCTACACTGCTATCTGCAGGAAAATGGAAATATCTACACTGCTATCTGCATATACATGGAAATATCTACAAAGCTATCTCTTTACACATGGAAATAACTACTCCGCTATCTGTATGAACATGGAAATATCCACACCGCCATCTGTATGAACATGGAAATATCTGCACCGCCATCTGTATGAACATATAAATATCTGCACCGCAATCTGTATTAAGATGGAGACATCTACACTGCTATCTGCATAAACATGGAAATATCTACACCGCTATCTGTATAAAGATGGAAATGTATACACCGCTATCTGTATAAACATGGAAATATCTACACCGCTACCTGTATAAGCATGGAAATATCAGCACCGCTATCTGTATGAACATGGAAATATCTACACCGCTATCTGTATGAACATGGAAATATCTACACCGCTATCTGTATGAACATGGAAATGTCTACACCGCTATCAGTATGAACATGGAAATATCTACACCGCTATCTGTTTGAACATGGATTTATCTACACAGCCCTCTGGATGAACATGGAAATATCCACACCGCTATCTGTGTAAACATGCATACATCTTAACGGCTATCTGTATAAACATGGAAATATCTACATTGCTATCTGTATGAACATGGAAATATCTACACCACTATCTGTTTGAAGATGGAAATATATACACCGCTATCTGCATGAAAATGGAAATATCTACACAGCTATCTGCATATACATGGAAATATCTACATAGCTATCTCTTTACACATGGAAATAACTACACCGCTTTCTGTATGAACATGGAAATGTCTACACCACCATCTGTATGAACATATAAATATCTTCACCGCCATCTGTATTAAGATGGAGATATCAACACCGCTATCTGAATAAACATGGAAATGCCTACACCGCTATCTGTATAAACATGGAAATATCTACACCGCTATCTGTATAAACATGGAAATATCTACACTGCTACCTGTATAAACATGGAAATATCAGCACCGCTATCTGTATGAACATGGAAATATCTACACCGCTATCTGTATGAACATGGAAATATCTACTCCGCTATCTGTATGAACATGGAAATATCTACAAAGCTATCTGAATGAACATGGAAATATCTACACCGCTATCTGTTTGAACATGTAAATATCTACACCGCTATCTGCAAGAAAATGGAAATATCTACAAAGCTATCTGCATGTACATGGAAATATCTACACCGCTATCTGTTTGAACATGTAAATATCTACAAAGCTATCTGAATGAACATGGAAATATCTACACCGCTATCTGTTTGAACATGTAAATATCTACACCGCTATCTGCATGAAAATGGAAATATCTACAAAGCTATCTGCATGTACATGGAAATATCTACACAGCTATCTCTTTGCACATGGAAATAACTACAACGCTATATCTATAAACATGGAAATATCTACACCGCTATCTGTATAAACATGGAAATATCAACACCGCTATCTGTATAAACATGGAAATATCTACACCACTACCTGTATAAACTTGGAAATATCAGCACCGCTATCTGTATGAACATGGAATTATCCACACCGCTATCTGTATGAACATGGAAATATCTACACCGCTATCTGTATGAACATGGAAATATCTACACCGCTATCTGTATGAACATGGAAATATCTACAACGCTGTCTGCATGAAAATGGAAATATCTACACAGCTATCTGCATACACATGGAAATATCTACACAGCTATCTCTTAACACATGGAAATAAGTACTCCGCTATCTCTATAAACATGGAAATATCTACACCGCCATCTGTATGATCATGGAAATATCTCCACCGCAATCTGTATGAACATATAAATATCTACACCGCCATCTGTATTAAGAAAGAAATATCTAAACCGCTATCTGTATGAACATTGAAATATCTACACCGCTATCTGTATGAACATTGAAATATCTACACCGCTGCCTGTATAAACATGGAAATATCAGCACCGCTATCTGTATGAACACGGAAATATCTACACCGCTATCTGTACGAACATGGAAATATCTAAACAGCTATCTGCATGAAAATAGAAATATCTACACAGCTATCTGCATATACATGGAAATATCTACAAAGCTATCTCTTTACACATGGAAATAACTACACCGCTATCTCTATAAACACGGAAATATCTACACCGCCATCTGTATGAACATGGAAATATCTGCACCGCCATCTGTATAAACATATAAATATCTACACCGCCATCTGTATTAAGATGGAGATATCTACACCGCTATCTGTATAAACTTGGAAATATCTACACCGCTATCTGTATAAACATGGAAATACCTACACCGCTATCTGTATAAACATGGAAATATCTACACCTCTACCTGTATAAACATGGAAATATCAGCACTGCTATCTGTATGAACATGGAAATATCTACACCGCTATCTCTATGGACATGGAAATATCTACTCTGCTATCTGTATGAACATGGAAATAGCTACACCGCTATCTGTGTGAACATGGAAATATCTACACCGCTATCTGTATGAACATGGAAATATCTACACCGCTATCTGTATGAACATGGATATATCTACACAGCCATCTGGATGAACATGGAAATATCTACACCGCTTTCAGTTTGAACATGGAAATATCTAAACCGCTATCTGCATGAAAATGGAAATATATACACAGCTATCTGCATATATATGGAAATATCTACAGAGCTATCTCTTTACACATGGAAATAACTATACCGCTATCTGTATGAACATGGAAATATCTTCACCGCCATCTGTAGGAACATGGATATATCTACACAGCCATCTGGATGAACATGGAAATATCTACACCGCTATCAGTTTGAACATGGAAATATCTACACCGCTATCTGCATGAAAATGGAAATATCTACAAAGCTATCTGCATATACATGGAAATATCTACACAGCTATCTCTTTACAAATGGAAATAACTACAAAGCTATATCTATAAACATGGAAATATCTACACCGCCATCTGCATGAACATGGAAATATCTGCACCACCATCAGTATGAACATATAAATTTCTACACAACCATCTGTATTAAGAAGGAAATATCTAAACCGCTATCTGTATGAACATTGAAATATCTACACCGCTATCTGTATGAACATGGAAATATCTACACCGCTATCTGTGTAAACATGCATACACCTTCACCGCTATCTGTATAAACATGGAAATATCTACAACGCTATCTGCATGAACATGGAAATATCTACACCGCTATCTGTACGAACATGGAAATATCTAAACCGCTATCTGCATGAAAATAGAAATATCTACACAGCTATCTGCATATACATGGAAATATCTACATAGCTATCTCTTTACACATGGAAATAACTACACCGCTATCTGTATGAACATGGAAATGTCTACACCACCATCTGTATGAACATATAAATATCTTCACCGCCATCTGTATTAAGATGGAGATATCAACACCGCTATCTGAATAAACATGGAAATGCCTACACCGCTATCTGTATAAACATGGAAATATCTACACCGCTATCTGTATAAACATGGAAATATCTACACTGCTACCTGTATAAACATGGAAATATCAGCACCGCTATCTGTATGAACATGGAAATATCTACACCGCTATCTGTATGAACATGGAAATATCTACTCCGCTATCTGTATGAACATGGAAATATCTACAAAGCTATCTGAATGAACATGGAAATATCTACACCGCTATCTGTTTGAACATGTAAATATCTACACCGCTATCTGCAAGAAAATGGAAATATCTACAAAGCTATCTGCATGTACATGGAAATATCTACACCGCTATCTGTTTGAACATGTAAATATCTACAAAGCTATCTGAATGAACATGGAAATATCTACACCGCTATCTGTTTGAACATGTAAATATCTACACCACTATCTGCATGAAAATGGAAATATCTACAAAGCTATCTGCATGTACATGGAAATATCTACACAGCTATCTCTTTGCACATGGAAATAACTACAACGCTATATCTATAAACATGGAAATATCTACACCGCTATCTGTATAAACATGGAAATATCAACACCGCTATCTGTATAAACATGGAAATATCTACACCACTACCTGTATAAACTTGGAAATATCAGCACCGCTATCTGTATGAACATGGAATTATCCACACCGCTATCTGTATGAACATGGAAATATCTACACCCCTATCTGTATGAACATGGAAATATCTACACCGCTATCTGTATGAACATGGAAATATCTACAACGCTGTCTGCATGAAAATGGAAATATCTACACAGCTATCTGCATACACATGGAAATATCTACACAGCTATCTCTTAACACATGGAAATAAGTACTCCGCTATCTCTATAAACATGGAAATATCTACACCGCCATCTGTATGAACATGGAAATATCTCCACCGCAATCTGTATGAACATATAAATATCTACACCGCCATCTGTATTAAGAAAGAAATATCTAAACCGCTATCTGTATGAACATTGAAATATCTACACCGCTATCTGTATGAACATTGAAATATCTACACCGCTGCCTGTATAAACATGGAAATATCAGCACCGCTATCTGTATGAACACGGAAATATCTACACCGCTATCTGTACGAACATGGAAATATCTAAACAGCTATCTGCATGAAAATAGAAATATCTACACAGCTATCTGCATATACATGGAAATATCTACAAAGCTATCTCTTTACACATGGAAATAACTACACCGCTATCTCTATAAACACGGAAATATCTACACCGCCATCTGTATGAACATGGAAATATCTGCACCGCCATCTGTATAAACATATAAATATCTACACCGCCATCTGTATTAAGATGGAGATATCTACACCGCTATCTGTATAAACTTGGAAATATCTACACCGCTATCTGTATAAACATGGAAATACCTACACCGCTATCTGTATAAACATGGAAATATCTACACCTCTACCTGTATAAACATGGAAATATCAGCACTGCTATCTGTATGAACATGGAAATATCTACACCGCTATCTCTATGGACATGGAAATATCTACTCTGCTATCTGTATGAACATGGAAATAGCTACACCGCTATCTGTGTGAACATGGAAATATCTACACCGCTATCTGTATGAACATGGAAATATCTACACCGCTATCTGTATGAACATGGATATATCTACACAGCCATCTGGATGAACATGGAAATATCTACACCGCTTTCAGTTTGAACATGGAAATATCTAAACCGCTATCTGCATGAAAATGGAAATATATACACAGCTATCTGCATATATATGGAAATATCTACAGAGCTATCTCTTTACACATGGAAATAACTATACCGCTATCTGTATGAACATGGAAATATCTTCACCGCCATCTGTAGGAACATGGATATATCTACACAGCCATCTGGATGAACATGGAAATATCTACACCGCTATCAGTTTGAACATGGAAATATCTACACCGCTATCTGCATGAAAATGGAAATATCTACAAAGCTATCTGCATATACATGGAAATATCTACACAGCTATCTCTTTACAAATGGAAATAACTACAAAGCTATATCTATAAACATGGAAATATCTACACCGCCATCTGCATGAACATGGAAATATCTGCACCACCATCAGTATGAACATATAAATTTCTACACAACCATCTGTATTAAGAAGGAAATATCTAAACCGCTATCTGTATGAACATTGAAATATCTACACCGCTATCTGTATGAACATGGAAATATCTACACCGCTATCTGTGTAAACATGCATACACCTTCACCGCTATCTGTATAAACATGGAAATATCTACAACGCTATCTGCATGAACATGGAAATATCTACACCGCTATCTGTACGAACATGGAAATATCTAAACCGCTATCTGCATGAAAATAGAAATATCTACACAGCTATCTGCATATACATGGAAATATCTACACAGCTATCTCTTTACACATGGAAATAACTATACCGCCATCTGTATGAACATGGAAATATCTGCACCGCCATCTGTATAAACATATAAATATCTACACCGCCATCTGTATTAAGAGGGAGATATCTACACCGCTATCTGTATAAACATGGAAATACCTACACCGCTATCTGTATAAACATGGAAATACCTACACCGCTACCTGTATAAACATGGAAATATCAGCACCGCTATCTGTATGAAAATGGAAATATCTACACCGCTATCTCTATGAACATGGAAATATCTACACCGCTATCTGTATGAACATGGAAATAGCTACACTGCTATCTGTATGAACATGGAAATATCTACACCACTATCTGTAGGAACATGGAAATATCTACACTGCTATCTCTATGAACATGGATATATCTACACAGCCATCTGGATGAACATGGAAATATCTACACCGCTATCTGCATGAACATGGAAATATCTACACCGCTATCTGTGTCAACATGCATACATCTTCACCGCAATCTGTATAAGCATGGAAATATCAACACCGCTATCTGTATGAACTTGTAAATATCTACACCGCTATCTGTTTGAACATGGAAATATCTAAACCGCTATCTGTATGAACATGGAAATATCTACACCGCTATCTGTATGAACATGGAGATATCTACACCGCTATCTGTATAAACATGGAAATATCTACACCGCTATCTGTTTGAACATGGAAATATCTAAACTGCTATCTGTATGAACATGGAGATATCTACACCGCTATATGTATGAACATGGAAATACCTTCACCGCCATCTGTATGAACATGGATATATCTACACAGCCATCTGGATGAACATGGATATATCGACACAGCCCTCTGGATGAACATGGAAATATCCACACCGCTATCTGTGTAAACATGCATACATCTTCACCGCTATCTGTATAAACATGGAAATATCTGCACCGCTATCTGTATGAACATGGAAATATCTACACCGCTATCTGTTTGAAGATGGAAATATATACACCGCTATCTGCATGAAAATGGAAATATCTACACAGCTATCTGCATGAAAATGGAAATACCTACACAGCTATCTGCATATACATGGAAATATCTACACAGCTATCTCTTTACACATGGAAATAACTACACCGCTATCTGTAGGAACATGGAAATATCTACACCGCCATCTGTATGAACATGGAAATATCTGCACCGCCATCTTTATGAACATATAAATATCTACACTGCCATCTGTATTAAGATGGAGATATCTACACCGCTATCTGTATAAACATGGGAATATCAGCACCGCTATCTGTATGAACATGGAAATATCAGCCCTTCTATCTGTATGAACATGGAGATATCTACACCGACATCTGTATGAACATGGATATATCTACACAGCCATCTGGAGGAACATGGAAATATCTACGCCGCTATCTGTATGAGCATGGAAATAGCTACACCGCTATCTGTATGAACATGGAAATATCTACACCGCTATCTGTATGAACATGGAAATATCTACACCGCTATCTGTATGAACAAGGAAATATCTTCACCGCCATCTGTACGAACATGGATATATCTACAGTGCCATCTGGATGAACATGGAAATATCTACACCGCCATCGGTATTAACATATAAATATCTACTCCGCCATCTGTATTAAGATGGAGATTTCTACACCGCTATCTGAATAAACCTGGAAATATCTACACGCTATCTGAATAAACATGGAAATATCTACACCGGTATCTGGATAAACATGGAAATTTCTACACCGCTATCTGTACGAACATGGAAATATCTACAACGCTATCTGTATGAACATGGAAATAGCTACACCGCTATCTGTATGAACATGGAAATAGCTACACCACTATCTGTATGAACATGGAAATAACTACACCGCTATCTGTATGAACATGGATATATCTACACAGCCATCTGGATGAACATGGATATATCTACACCGCTATCTGTATGAACATGGAAATATCTACACCGCTATCTGTGTAAACATGCATACATCTTCACCGCTATCTGTATAAACATGGAAATATCTACACCGCTATCTGTATGAACATGGAAATAGCTACACCGCTATCTGTATGAACATGGAAATATCTACACCGCTATCTGTATGAACATGGATATATCTACACAGCCATCTGGATGAACATGGAAATATCTACACCGCTATCTGTGTATACATGCTTACATCTTCACCGCTATCTGTATAAACATGGAAATATCTACACCGCTATCTGAATGAACATGGAAATATCTGCACCGCTCTCTGTATGAACATGGAAATATCTACACCGCTATATGTTTGAACATGGAAATATCTACAGCGCTATCTGCATGAAAATGGAAATATCTACACTGCTATCAGCATATACATGGAAATATCTACACAGCTATCTCTTTAAACATGGAAATAACTACTACGATATCTGTATGAACATGGAAATATCTACAACGCCATCTGAACGAACATGGAAATATCTGCACCGCCATCTGTATGAACATATAAATATCTACACCGCCATCTGTATAAATATGGAGATATCTACACCGCTATCTGTATAAACATGGAAATATCTACACCGCTACCTGTATAAACATGGAAATATCAGCACCGCTATCTGTATTAACATGGAAATATCTACACCGCTATCTGTATGAACATGGAAATATCTACACCGCCATCTGTATGAACATGGAAATATCCGCACCGCCATCTGTATGAACATATAAATATCTACACCGCCATCTGTATTAAGATGGAGATATCTACACCGCTATCTGTATAAACCTGGAAATATCTACACTGCTATCTGTATAAACATGGAAATATCTACACCGCTATCTGTATAAACATGGAAATATCAGCACCGCTATCTGTATGAACATGGAAATATCAGCCCCTCTATCTGTATGAACCTGGAGATGTCTACACGGCCATCTGTATGAACATGGATATATCTACACAGCCATCTGGATGAACATGGAAATATCTGCACCGCTATCTGGATGAACATGGAAATAGCTACACCGCTATCTGTATGAACATGAAAATATCTACACCGCTATCTGTATGAACATGGAAATATCTACACCGCTATCTGTATGAACATGGAAATATCTTCACCGCCATCTGAACGAACATGGATATATCTGCAGAGCCATCTGGATGAACATGGAAATATCTACACCGCCACCTGTATGAACATATAAATATCTACACCGCCATCTGTATTAAGATGGAGATATCTACACCGCTATCTGTATAAACCTGGAAATATCTACACTGCTATCTGTATAAACATGGAAATATCTACACCGATACCTGTATAAACATGGAAATATCAGCACCGCTATCTGTAGGAACATGGAAATATCTACACCGCTATCTGCATGAAAATGGAAATATCTACACTGGTATCTGCATATACATGGAAATATCTACACAGCTATCTCTTTACACATGGAAATAACTACACCGCTATCTGTATGAACATGGATATATCTACACAGCCCTCTGGATGAACATGGAAATATCCACACCGCTATCTGTGTAAACATGCATACATCTTCACCGCTATCTGTATAAACATGGAAATATCTACACCGCTATCTGTATGAACATGGAAATATCTACACCGCTATCTGTTTGAAGATGGAAATATCTACACCGCTATCTGCATGAAAATGGAAATATCTACAAAGATATCTGCATATACATGGAAATATCAACACAGCTATCTCTTTACACATGGAAATAACTACACCGCTATATCTATAAACATGGAAATATCTACACCGCCATGTGTATGAACATGGAAATATCTGCACCGCCATCTGTATGAACATATAAATATCTACACCGCCATCTCTATTAAGAAGGAAATATCTAAACCGCTATCAGTATAAACATGGAAATATCTACACCGCTGCCTGTATAAACTTGGAAATATCAGCACCGCCCTCTGTATCAAAATGGAGATATCTACACCGCTATGTGTATGAACATGGAAATATCTACACGGCTATCTGTATGAACATGGAGATAGCTACACCGTTATATGTATAACATGGAAATAGCTACACGGCTATCTGTATGAACATGGAAATATCTACACCGCTATCTGTATGAACATGGATATATCTACACAGCCATCTGGATGAACATGGAAATATATATACACCGCTATCTGTATGAACATGGAAATATCTACACCACTATCTGTATGAACATGGATATATCTACACAGCCATCTGGATGAACATGGAAATATCTACACCGCTATCTGTGTAAACATGCATAGATCTTCACCGCTACGTTTATAAACATGGAAATATCTACACCGCTATCTGTATGAACATGGAAATATCCACACCGCTATCTGTATGAACATGGAAATATCTACACCGCTATCTGTTTGAACATGGAAATATCTACACCGCTATCTGCATGAAAATGGAAATATCTACACTGCTATCTGCATATACATTTAAATATCGACACAGCTATCTCTTTACACATGGAAATAACTACACCGCTATCTGTATGAACATGGAAATATCTACACCGCCATCTGTATGAACACGGAAATATCTGCACCGCCATCTGTATGAACATATAAATATCTACACCGCCATCTGTATTTAGATGGAGATATCTACACTGCTATCTGTATAAACATGGAAATATCTACACTGCCATCTGTATGAACATATAAATATCTACACAGCCATCTGTATTAAGAAGGAAATATCTAAACCGCTATCTGTATAAACATGGAAATATCTACACCGCAGCCTGTATAAACAAGGAAATATCAGCACCGCTATCTGTATGAACATGGAAATATCTACACCGCTATCTGTATGAACATGGAAATATCTACTCCGCTATCTGTATGAACATGGAAATAGCTACACCGCTATCTGTATGAACATGGATATATCTACACAGCCATCTGGATGAACATGGAAATATCTACACCGCTATCTGTATAAACATGGAAATATCTACACTGCTATCTGTATGAACATGGAAATATCTAAACCGGTATCTGTATGAACATGGAAATATCTACACCGCTATCTGTTTGAACATGGAAATATCTAAACCGCTATCTGCATGAAAATGGAAATATCTACACTGCTATCTGCATATACATTTAAATATCTACACAGCTATCTCTTTACACATGGAAATAACTACACTGCTATCTGCATGAACATGGAAATATCTGCACCACCATCTGTATGAACATGGAAATATCTGCACTGCCATCTGTATGAACATATAAATATCTACACCGCAATCTGTATTAAGATAGAGATATCTCCACTGCTATCTGTATAAACATGGAAATATCTACACCGCTATCTGTATAAACATGGAAATATCTACACCACTACCTGTATAAACATGGAAATATCAGCACCGCTATCTGTATGAACTTGGAAATATCTACACTGCCATCTGTATGAACATGGAAATATCTACACCGCTATCTCTATGAACATGGAAATATCTAAACCGCTATCTGTATGAACATGGAAATATCTACACCGCTATCTGTTTGAACTTGGAAATATCTACACCGCTGTCTGCATGAAAATGGAAATATCTACACAGCTATCTGCATATACATGGAAATATCTACACAGCTATCTGTTAACACATGCAAATAACTACACCGCGATCTCTATAAACATGGAAATATCTACTCCACCATCTGTATGAACATGGAAATATGTGCACCGCCATCTGTATGAACATATAAATATCTACACCGCCATCTGTATTAAGAAAGATATATCTAAACCGCTATCTGTATGAACATGGAAATATCTACACCGCTATCTGTATGAACATGGAAATATCTACACCGCTATCTGTGTAAACATGCATACATCTTCACCGCTATCTGTATAAACATGGAAATGTCTACAAGGCTATCTGTATGAACATGGAAATATCTACACCGCTATCTGTAATAACATGGAAATATCTAAACCGCTATCTGCATGAAAATAGAAATATCTACACAGCCATCTGCATATACATGGAAATATCTACACAGCTATCTCTTTACACATGGAAATAACTACACCGCTATCTGTATGAACATGGAAATATCTGCACCGCCATCTGTATGAACACATAAATATCTACACCGCCATCTGTATTAAGGTGGAGATACCTACACCGCTATCTGTATGAACATGGGAATATCTACACCGCTATCTGTATGAACATGGATATATCTACACAGCCCTCTTGATGAACATGGAAATATCCACACCGCTATCTGTGTAAACATGCATATATCTTCACCGCTATCTTTAGAAACATGGAAATATCTACACCGCTATCTGTATGAACATGGAAATATCTACACCGCTATCTGTTTGAAAATGGAAATATATACACCGCTATCTTCATGAAAATGGAAATATCTACACAGCTATCTGCATATAGATGGAAATATCTACACAGCTATCTCTTTACACATGGAAATAACTACACCACTATCTGTATGAACATGGAAATATCTACACCGCCATCTGTATGAACATGGAAATATCTGCACCGCCATCTGTATGAACATATAAATATCTACACCGCCATCTGTATTAAGATGGAGATATCTACACCGCTATCTGAATAAACATGGAAATATCTACACCGCTATCTGTATAAACATGGAAATATCTACACCGCTATGTGTATAACCATGGAAATATCTACACCGCTACCTGTATAAACATGGAAATATCAGCACCGCTATCTGTATGAACATGGAAATATCTACACCGCTATCTGTATGAACATGCAAATATCTACACTGCTATCTGTATGAACATGGAAATATCTACAAAGCTATCTGAATGAACATGGAAAAATCTACACCGCTATCTGTTTGAACATGGAAATATCTACACCGCTATCTGCATGAAAATGGAAATATCTACACTGCTATCTGCATATACATGGAAATATCTACACAGCTATCTCTTTACACATGGAAATAACTACACCGCTATATCTATAAACATGGAAATATCTACACCGCCATCTGTATGAACATGGAAATATCTGCACCGCCATCTGTATGAATATATAAATATCTACACCGCCATCTGTATTAAGAAGGAAATATCTAAACCGCTATCTGTATAAACAAGGAAATATCTACACCGCTGCCTGTATAAACATGGAAATATCAGCACCGCTCTCTGTATGAAAGTGGAAATATCTACACCGCTATCTGTATGAACATGCAAATATCTACACTGCTATCTGTATGAACATGGAAATAGCTACACCATTATCTCTATGAAAATGGAAATAGCTACACCGCTATCTGTATGAACATGGAAATATCTACACCGCTATTTGTATGAACATGGATATATCTACACAGCCATCTGTCTGAATATGGAAATATCTACACCGCTATCTGTATGAACATGGAAATATCTACACCGCTATCTGTATGAACATGGATATATCTACACAGCCATCTGGATGAACATGGAAATATCTACACCGCTATCTGTGCAAATATGCTTACATCTTCACCACTATCTGTATAAACATGGAAGTATCTGCACCGCTATCGGTATGAACTTGGAAATATCTACACCGCTATCTGTATGAACATGGAAATACCTACACCACTATCTGTTTGGACATGGAAATATCTACACCGCTATCTGCATGAAATTGGAAATATCTACACTGCTATCTGCATATACATTTAAATATCTACACAGCTATCTCTTTACACATGGAAATAACCACACGACTATCTGTATGAACATGGAAATAACTACACCGCCATCTGTATGAACATGGAAGTATCTGCACCACCATCTGTATGAACATATAAATATCTACACCGCCATCTGTATTAAGATGGAGATATCTACACTGCTGTCTGTATAAACATGGAAATATCTACACCGCCTTCTGTATGAACATATAAATACACCACCATCTGTATTAAGAAGGAAATATCTAAACCGCTATCTGTATAAACATGGAAATATCTACACCGCTGCCTGTATAAACATGGAAATATCAGCACCGCTATCTGTATGAACATGGAAATATCTACACCGCTATCTGTAGGAACATGGAAATAGCTACACCGCTGCCTGTATAAACATGGAAATATCAGCACCGCTATCTGTATGAACATGGAAAAATCTACACCACTATCTGTATGAACATGGATATATTTACACAGCCATCTGGATGAACATGGAAATATCTACACCACTATCTGTATGAACATGGAAATATCTACACCGCTATCTGTGTAAACATGCATACATCTTCACCGCTATCAGTATAAACATGGAAATATCTACACCGCTATCTGTATGAACATGGAAATAGCTACACCGCTATCTTTATGAACATGGAAATATCTACACCGCTCTCTGTATGAACATGGATATATCTACACAGCCATCTGGATGAACATGGAAATATCTACACCGCTATCTATGTAAACATGCATACATCTTCACCGCTATCTGTATAAACATGGAAATATCTACACCGCTATCTGTATGAACATGGAAATATCTACACCGCTATCTGTTTGAACATGGAAATATCTACACCGCTATCTGCATGAAAATGGAAATATCTACACTGCTATCAGCATATACATGGAAATATCTACACAGCTATCTCTTTACACATGGAAATAACTACACCGCTATCTGTATGAACATGGAAATATCCACACCGCCATCTGTATGAACATGGAAATATCTGCACCGCCATCTGTATGAACATATAAATATCTACACCGCCATCTGTATTAAGATGGAGATATCTACACCGCTAGCTGTATAAACATGGAAATATCTACACCGCTATCTGTATAAACATGGAAATATCTACACCTCTATCTGAATAAACATGGAAATATCTACCCTGCTACCTGTATGAACATGGAAATATCTGCACCGCTTTCTGTATGAACATGGAAATATCTACACCGATATCTGTATGAACATGGAAATATCTACACCGCTATCTGTATGAACATGGAAATATCTACACCGCTATCTGTATGAACATGGAAATATCTACACCGCTATCAGTATGAACAAGGAAATATCTACACCGCTATCTGTATGAACATGGAAATATCTACACCGCCATCTGTCTGAACAAGGAAATATCTACACCGCTATCTGTATGAACATGGAAATATCTACACCACCATCTGTCTGAACATGGAAATATCTACACCTCTATCTGTATGAACATGGAAATAGCTTCACCGTTATCTGTATGAAAATGGAAATAGCTACACCGCTATCTGTATGAACATGGAAATATCTACACCGCTATTTGTATGAACATGGATATATCTACACAGCCATCTGTCTGAACATGGAAATATCTACACCGCTATCTGTATGAACATGGAAATATCTACACCGCTATCTGTATGAACATGGATATATCTACACAGCCATCTGGATGAACATGGAAATATCTACACCGCTATCTGTGTAAACATGCATACATCTTCACCACAATCTGTATAAACATGGAAATATCTGCACTGCTATCGGTATGAACATGGAAATATCTACACCGCTATCTGTATGAACATGGAAATACCTACACCGCTATCTGTTTGGACATGGAAATTTCTACACCGCTATCTGCATGAAATTGGAAATATCTACACTGCTATCTGCATATACATTTAAATATCTACACAGCTATCTCTTTACACATGGAAAAAACTACACCACTATCTGTATGAACATGGAAATAACTACACCGCCATCTGTATGAACATGGAAGTATCTGCACGGCCATCTGTATGAACATATAAATACACCGCCATCTGTATTAAGAAGGAAATATCTAAACCGCTATCTGTATAAACATGGAAATATCTACAATGCTGCCTGTTTAAACATGGAAATATCAGCACCGCTATCTGTATGAACATGGAAATATCTATACCGCTATCTGTAGGAACATGGAAATAGCTACACCGCTGCCTGTATAAACATGGAAATATCAGCACCGCTATCTGTATGAACATGGAAATATCTACACCACTATCTGTATGAACATGGATATATCTACACAGCCATCTGGATGAACATGGAAATATCTACACCACTATCTGTATGAACATGGAAATATCTACACCGCTATCTGTGTAAACATGCATACATCTTCACCGCTATCAGTATAAACATGGAAATATCTACACCGCTATCTGTATGAACATGGAAATAGCTACACCGCTATCTGTATGAACATGGAAATACCTACACCGCTATCTGTATGAACATGGATATATCTACACAGCCATCTGGATGAACATGGAAATATCTACACCGCTATCTGTGTAAACATGCATACATCTTCACTGCTATCTGTATAAACATGGAAATATCTACACCGCTATCTGTATGAACATGGAAATATCTACTCCGCTATCTGTATGAACATGGAAATATCTACACCGCTATCTGTTTGAACATGGAAATATCTACACCGCTATCTGCATGAAAATGGAAATATCTAAACTACTATCTGCATATACATGGAAATATCTACACAGCTATCTCTTTACACATGGAAATAACTACACCGCTATCTGTATGAACATGGAAATATCCACACCGCCATCTGTATGAACATGGAAATATCTGCACCGCCATCTGTATGAACATATAAATATCTACACCGCCATCTGTATGAACATATAAATATCTACACCGCCATCTGTATTAAGATGGAGATATCTACACCGCTATCTGCATAAACATGGAAATATCTACACCGCTATCTGTATAAACATGGAAATATCAACACCGCTATCTGTATAAACATGGAAATATCTACACAGCTACCTGTATAAACATGGAAATATCAGCACCGCTTTCTGTATGAACATGGAAATATCTACACCGCTATCTGTATGAACATGGAAATATCTACACCGCTATCTGTATGAACATGGAAATATCTACACCGCTATCAGTATGAACAAGGAAATATCTACACTGCTATCTGTATGAACATGGATATATCTACACAGCCCTCTGGATGAACATGGAAATATCCACACCGCTGTCTGTGTAAACATGCATACATCTTCACCGCTATCTGTATAAACATGGAAATATCTACACCGCTATCTGTATGAACATGGAAATATCTACAACGCTATCTGTTTGAAGATGGAAATATATACACCGCTATCTGCATGAAAACGGAAATATCTACACAGCTATCTGCATATACATGGAAATATCTACACAGCTATCTCTTTACACATGGAAATAACTACACCGCTATCTGTATGAACATGGAAATATCTACACCGCCATCTGTCTGAACATGGAAATATCTACACCGCTATCTGTATGAACATGGAAATATCTACACCGCTATCTGTGTGAACATGGATATATCTACACAGCCATCTGGATGAACATGGAAATATCTACACCGCTATCTGTGTAAACATGCATACATCTTCACCACTATCTGTATAAACATGGAAATATCTGCATCGCTATCGGTATGAACATGGAAATATCTACACCGCTATCTGTATGAACATGGAAATACCTACACCGCTATCTGTTTGGACATGGAAATATCTACACCGCTATCTGCATATACATTTAAATATCTACACAGCTATCTCTTTACTCATGGAAATAACTACACCACTATCTGTATGAACATGGAAATAACTACACCGCCATCTGTATGAACATGGAAATATCTGCAACGCCATCTGTATGAACATATAAATATCTACACCGCCATCTGTATTAAGATGGAGATATCTACACTGCTATCTGTATTAACATGGAAATATCTACACCGCCATCTGTATGAACATATAAATACGCCGCCATCTGTATTAAGAAGGAAATATCTAAACCGCTATCTGTATAAACATGGAAATATCTACACCGCTGCCTGTATAAACATGGAAATATCAGCACCGCTATCTGTATCAACATGGAAATATCTACACCGCTATCTGTAGGAACATGGAAATAGCTACACCGCTGCCTGTATAAACATGGAAATATCAGCACCGCTATCTGTATGAACATGGAAATTTCTACACCACAATCTGTATGAACATGGATAAATCTACACAGCCATCTGGATGAACATGGAAATATCTACACCACTATCTTTATGAACATGGAAATATCTACACCGCTATCTGTGTAAACATGCATACATCTTCACCGCTATCAGGATAAACATGGAAATATCTACACCGCTATCTGTATGAAGATGGAAATAGCTACACCGCTATCTGTATGAACATGGAAACATCTACACCGCTATCTGTATGAATATGGATATATCTACACAGCCATCTGGATGAACATGGAAATATCTACACGGCTATCTGTGTAAACATGCATACATCTTCACCGCTATCTGTATAAACATGGAAATATCTACACCACTATCTGTATGAACATGGAAATACCTACACCGCTATCTGTATGAACATGGAAATATCTACACCGCTATCTGTTTGAACATGGAAATATCTACACCGCTATCTGCATGAAAATGGAAATATCTACACTGCTATCAGCATATACATGGAAATATCTACACAGCTATCTCTTTACGCATGGAAATAACTACACCGCTATCTGTATGAACATGGAAATATCCACACCGCTTCTTTATGAACATGGAAATATCTGCACCGCCATCTGTATGAACATATAAATATCTACACCGCCATCTGTATTAAGATGGAGATATCTACACCGCTATCTGTATAAACATGGAAATATCTACACCGCTATCTGTATAAACATGGAAATATCTACACCGCTACCTGTATAAACATGGAAATATCTACACCGCTACCTGTATAAACATGGAAATATCTACACCGCTATCTGTATGAACATGGAAATATCTACACCGCTATCAGTATGAACAAGGAAATATCTACACCGCTATCTGTATGAACATGGATATATCTACACAGCCCTCTGGATGAACATGGAAATATCCACACCGCTATCTGTGTAAACATGCATACATCTTCACCGCTATCTGTATAAACATGGAAATATCTACACCGCTATCTGTATGAACATGGAAATATCTACACCGCTATCTGTTTGAAGATGGAAATATATACACCGATATCTGCATGAAAACGGAAATATCTACACAGCTATCTGCATATACATGGAAATATCTACACAGCTATCTCTTTACACATGGAAATAACTACACCGCTATCTGTATGAACATGGAAATATCTACACCGCCATCTGTATGAACATGGAAATATCTGCACCGCCATCTGTATGAACATATAAATATCTACACCGCCATCTGTATTAAGACGGAGATATCTTCACTGCTATCTGAATAATCATGGAAATATCTACACCGCTATCTGTATAAACATGGAAATATCTACACCGCTATCTGTATAACCATGGAAATATCTACACCGCTACCTGTATAAACATGGAAATATCAGCACCGCTATCTGTATGAACATGGAAATATCTACACCGCTGCCTGTATAAACATGGAAATATCAGCACGGCTATCTGTATGAACATGGAAATATCTACACCGCTATCTGTATGAACATGGAAATAACTACACCGCTATCTGTATGAACATGGAAATAGCTACACCGTTATCTGTATGAACATGGAAATAGCTACACCACTATCTGTATGAACATGGAAATATCTACACCGCTATCTGTATGAACATGGATATATCTACACAGCCATCTGGATGAACATGGAAACATCTACACCGCTATCTGTATGAACATGGAAATATCTACACCACTATCTGTATGAACATGGATATATCTACACAGCCATCTGGATGAACATGGAAATATCTACACCGCTATCGGTGTAAACATGCATAGATCTTCACCGCTACCTCTATAAACATGGAAATATCCTCACCGCTATCTGTATGAACATGGAAATATCCACACCGCTATCTGTATGAACATGGAAATATCTACACCGCTATCTGGTTGAACATGGAAATGTCTACACCGCTATCTGCATGAAAATGGAAATATCTACACTGCTATCTGCATATACATTTAAATATCTACACAGCTATCTCTTTACACATGGAGATAACTACACCGCTATCTGTATGAACATGGAAATATCTACACCGCCATCTGAATGAACAGGGAAATATCTGCACCGCCATCTGTATGAACATATAAATATCTACACCGCCATCTGTATTAAGAAGGAAATATCTAAACCGCTATCTGTATAAACAAGGAAATATCTACACCGCTGCCTGTATAAACATGGAAATATCAGCACCGCTCTCTGTATGAAAGTGGAAATATCTACACCGCTATCTGTATGAACATGCAAATATCTACACTGCTATCTGTATGAACATGGAAATAGCTACACCATTATCTCTATGAAAATGGAAATAGCTACACCGCTATCTGTATGAACATGGAAATATCTACACCGCTATTTGTATGAACATGGATATATCTACACAGCCATCTGTCTGAATATGGAAATATCTACACCGCTATCTGTATGAACATGGAAATATCTACACCGCTATCTGTATGAACATGGATATATCTACACAGCCATCTGGATGAACATGGAAATATCTACACCGCTATCTGTGTAAATATGCTTACATCTTCACCACTATCTGTATAAACATGGAAGTATCTGCACCGCTATCGGTATGAACTTGGAAATATCTACACCGCTATCTGTATGAACATGGAAATACCTACACCACTATCTGTTTGGACATGGAAATATCTACACCGCTATCTGCATGAAATTGGAAATATCTACACTGCTATCTGCATATACATTTAAATATCTACACAGCTATCTCTTTACACATGGAAATAACCACACGACTATCTGTATGAACATGGAAATAACTACACCGCCATCTGTATGAACATGGAAGTATCTGCACCACCATCTGTATGAACATATAAATATCTACACCGCCATCTGTATTAAGATGGAGATATCTACACTGCTATCTGTATAAACATGGAAATATCTACACCGCCATCTGTATGAACATATAAATACACCACCATCTGTATTAAGAAGGAAATATCTAAACCGCTATCTGTATAAACATGGAAATATCTACACCGCTGCCTGTATAAACATGGAAATATCAGCACCGCTATCTGTATGAACATGGAAATATCTGCACCGCTATCTGTAGGAACATGGAAATAGCTACACCGCTGCCTGTATAAACATGGAAATATCAGCACCGCTATCTGTATGAACATGGAAAAATCTACACCACTATCTGTATGAACATGGATATATTTACACAGCCATCTGGATGAACATGGAAATATCTACACCACTATCTGTATGAACATGGAAATATCTACACCGCTATCTGTGTAAACATGCATACATCTTCACCGCTATCAGTATAAACATGGAAATATCTACACCGCTATCTGTATGAACATGGAAATAGCTACACCGCTATCTTTATGAACATGGAAATATCTACACCGCTCTCTGTATGAACATGGATATATCTACACAGCCATCTGGATGAACATGGAAATATCTACACCGCTATCTATGTAAACATGCATACATCTTCACCGCTATCTGTATAAACATGGAAATATCTACACCGCTATCTGTATGAACATGGAAATATCTACACCGCTATCTGTATGAACATGGAAATATCTACACCGCTATCTGTTTGAACATGGAAATATCTACACAGCTATCTGCATGAAAATGGAAATATCTACACTGCTATCAGCATATACATGGAAATATCTACACAGCTATCTCTTTACACATGGAAATAACTACACCGCTATCTGTATGAACATGGAAATATCCACACCGCCATCTGTATGAACATGGAAATATCTGCACCGCCATCTGTATGAACATATAAATATCTACACCGCCATCTGTATTAAGATGGAGATATCTACACCGCTAGCTGTATAAACATGGAAATATCTACACCGCTATCTGTATAAACATGGAAATATCTACACCTCTATCTGAATAAACATGGAAATATCTACACTGCTACCTGTATGAACATGGAAATATCAGCACCGCTTTCTGTATGAACATGGAAATATCTACACCGATATCTGTATGAACATGGAAATATCTACACCGCTATCTGTATGAACATGGAAATATCTACACCGCTATCTGTATGAACATGGAAATATCTACACCGCTATCAGTATGAACAAGGAAATATCTACACCGCTATCTGTATGAACATGGAAATATCTACACCGCCATCTGTCTGAACAAGGAAATATCTACACCGCTATCTGTATGAACATGGAAATATCTACACCACCATCTGTCTGAACATGGAAATATCTACACCTCTATCTGTATGAACATGGAAATAGCTTCACCGTTATCTGTATGAAAATGGAAATAGCTACACCGCTATCTGTATGAACATGGAAATATCTACACCGCTATTTGTATGAACATGGATATATCTACACAGCCATCTGTCTGAACATGGAAATATCTACACCGCTATCTGTATGAACATGGAAATATCTACACCGCTATCTGTATGAACATGGATATATCTACACAGCCATCTGGATGAACATGGAAATATCTACACCGCTATCTGTGTAAACATGCATACATCTTCACCAAAATCTGTATAAACATGGAAATATCTGCACTGCTATCGGTATGAACATGGAAATATCTACACCGCTATCTGTATGAACATGGAAATACCTACACCGCTATCTGTTTGGACATGGAAATATCTACACCGCTATCTGCATGAAATTGGAAATATCTACACTGCTATCTGCATATACATTTAAATATCTACACAGCTATCTCTTTACACATGGAAAAAACTACACCACTATCTGTATGAACATGGAAATAACTACACCGCCATCTGTATGAACATGGAAGTATCTGCACGGCCATCTGTATGAACATATAAATACACCGCCATCTGTATTAAGAAGGAAATATCTAAACTGCTATCTGTACAAACATGGAAATATCTACAATGCTGCCTGTTTAAACATGGAAATATCAGCACCGCTATCTGTATGAACATGGAAATATCTATACCGCTATCTGTAGGAACATGGAAATAGCTACACCGCTGCCTGTATAAACATGGAAATATCAGCACCGCTATCTGTATGAACATGGAAATATCTACAAAACTATCTGTATGAACATGGATATATCTACACAGCCATCTGGATGAACATGGAAATATCTACACCACTATCTGTATGAACATGGAAATATCTACACCGCTATCTGTGTAAACATGCATACATCTTCACCGCAATCAGTATAAACATGGAAATATCTACACCGCTATCTGTATGAACATGGAAATAGCTATACCGCTATCTGTATGAACATGGAAATACCTACACCGCTATCTGTATGAACATGGATATATCTACACAGCCATCTGGATGAACATGGAAATATCTACACCGCTATCTGTGTAAACATGCATACATCTTCACCGCTATCTGTATAAACATGGAAATATCTACACCGCTATCTGTATGAACATGGAAATATCTACACCGCTATCTGTATGAACATGGAAATATCTACACCGCTATCTGTTTGAACATGGTAATATCTACACCGCTATCTGCATGAAAATGGAAATATCTAAACTACTATCTGCATATACATGGAAATATCTACACAGCTATCTCTTTACACATGGAAATAACTACACCGCTATCTGTATGAACATGGAAATATCCACACCGCCATCTGTATGAACATGGAAATATCTGCACCGCCATCTGTATGAACATATAAATATCTACACCGCCATCTGTATGAACATATAAATATCTACACCGCCATCTGTATTAAGATGGAGATATCTACACCGCTATCTGCATAAACATGGAAATATCTACACCGCTATCTGTATAAACATGGAAATATCAACACCGCTATCTGTATAAACATGGAAATATCTACACAGCTACCTGTATAAACATGGAAATATCAGCACCGCTTTCTGTATGAACATGGAAATATCTACACCGCTATCTGTATGAACATGGAAATATCTACACCGCTATCTGTATGAACATGGAAATATCTACACCGCTATCAGTATGAACAAGGAAATATCTACACTGCTATCTGTATGAACATGGATATATCTACACAGCCCTCTGGATGAACATGGAAATATCCACACCGCTGTCTGTGTAAACATGCATACATCTTCACCGCTATCTGTATAAACATGGAAATATCTACACCGCTATCTGTATGAACATGGAAATATCTACAACGCTATCTGTTTGAAGATGGAAATATATACACCGCTATCTGCATGAAAACGGAAATATCTACACAGCTATCTGCATATACATGGAAATATCTACACAGCTATCTCTTTACACATGGAAATAACTACACCGCTATCTGTATGAACATGGAAATATCTACACCGCCATCTGTCTGAACATGGAAATATCTACACCGCTATCTGTATGAACATGGAAATATCTACACCGCTATCTGTGTGAACATGGATATATCTACACAGCCATCTGGATGAACATGGAAATATCTACACCGCTATCTGTGTAAACATGCATACATCTTCACCACTATCTGTATAAACATGGAAATATCTGCATCGCTATCGGTATGAACATGGAAATATCTACACCGCTATCTGTATGAACATGGAAATACCTACACCGCTATCTGTTTGGACATGGAAATATCTACACCGCTATCTGCATATACATTTAAATATCTACACAGCTATCTCTTTACTCATGGAAATAACTACACCACTATCTGTATGAACATGGAAATAACTACACCGCCATCTGTATGAACATGGAAATATCTGCAACGCCATCTGTATGAACATATAAATATCTACACCGCCATCTGTATTAAGATGGAGATATCTACACTGCTATCTGTATTAACATGGAAATATCTACACCGCCATCTGTATGAACATATAAATACGCCGCCATCTGTATTAAGAAGGAAATATCTAAACCGCTATCTGTATAAACATGGAAATATCTACACCGCTGCCTGTATAAACATGGAAATATCAGCACCGCTATCTGTATCAACATGGAAATATCTACACCGCTATCTGTAGGAACATGGAAATAGCTACACCGCTGCCTGTATAAACATGGAAATATCAGCACCGCTATCTGTATGAACATGGAAATTTCTACACCACAATCTGTATGAACATGGATATATCTACAGAGCCATCTGGATGAACATGGAAATATCTACACCACTATCTGTATGAACATGGAAATATCTACACCGCTATCTGTGTAAACATGCATACATCTTCACCGCTATCAGTATAAACATGGAAATATCTACACCGCTATCTGTATGAAGATGGAAATAGCTACACCGCTATCTGTATGAACATGGAAACATCTACACCGCTATCTGTATGAATATGGATATATCTACACATCCATCTGGATGAACATGGAAATATCTACACGGCTATCTGTGTAAACATGCATACATCTTCACCGCTATCTGTATAAACATGGAAATATCTACACCACTATCTGTATGAACATGGAAATACCTACACCGCTATCTGTATGAACATGGAAATATCTACACCGCTATCTGTTTGAACATGGAAATATCTACACCGCTATCTGCATGAAAATGGAAATATCTACACTGCTATCAGCATATACATGGAAATATCTACACAGCTATCTCTTTACACATGGAAATAACTACACCGCTATCTGTATGAACATGGAAATATCCACACCGCTTCTTTATGAACATGGAAATATCTGCACCGCCATCTGTATGAACATATAAATATCTACACCGCCATCTGTATTAAGATGGAGATATCTACACCGCTATCTGTATAAACATGGAAATATCTACACCGCTATCTGTATAAACATGGAAATATCTACACCGCTACCTGTATAAACATGGAAATATCTACACCGCTACCTGTATAAACATGGAAATATCTACACCGCTATCTGTATGAACATGGAAATATCTACACCGCTATCAGTATGAACAAGGAAATATCTACACCGCTATCTGTATGAACATGGATATATCTACACAGCCCTCTGGATGAACATGGAAATATCCACACCGCTATCTGTGTAAACATGCATACATCTTCACCGCTATCTGTATAAACATGGAAATATCTACACCGCTATCTGTATGAACATGGAAATATCTACACCGCTATCTGTTTGAAGATGGAAATATATACACCGATATCTGCATGAAAACGGAAATATCTACACAGCTATCTGCATATACAAGGAAATATCTACACAGCTATCTCTTTACACATGGAAATAACTACACCGCTATCTGTATGAACATGGAAATATCTACACCGCCATCTGTATGAACATGGAAATATCTGCACCGCCATCTGTATGAACATATAAATATCTACACCGCCATCTGTATTAAGATGGAGATATCTACACCGCTAGCTGTATAAACATGGAAATATCTACACCGCTATCTGTATAAACATGGAAATATCTACACCTCTATCTGAATAAACATGGAAATATCTACACTGCTACCTGTATGAACATGGAAATATCAGCACCGCTTTCTGTATGAACATGGAAATATCTACACCGATATCTGTATGAACATGGAAATATCTACACCGCTATCTGTATGAACATGGAAATATCTACACCGCTATCTGTATGAACATGGAAATATCTACACCGCTATCAGTATGAACAAGGAAATATCTACACCGCTATCTGTATGAACATGGAAATATCTACACCGCCATCTGTCTGAACAAGGAAATATCTACACCGCTATCTGTATGAACATGGAAATATCTACACCACCATCTGTCTGAACATGGAAATATCTACACCTCTATCTGTATGAACATGGAAATAGCTTCACCGTTATCTGTATGAAAATGGAAATAGCTACACCGCTATCTGTATGAACATGGAAATATCTACACCGCTATTTGTATGAACATGGATATATCTACACAGCCATCTGTCTGAACATGGAAATATCTACACCGCTATCTGTATGAACATGGAAATATCTACACCGCTATCTGTATGAACATGGATATATCTACACAGCCATCTGGATGAACATGGAAATATCTACACCGCTATCTGTGTAAACATGCATACATCTTCACCACAATCTGTATAAACATGGAAATATCTGCACTGCTATCGGTATGAACATGGAAATATCTACACCGCTATCTGTATGAACATGGAAATACCTACACCGCTATCTGTTTGGACATGGAAATATCTACACCGCTATCTGCATGAAATTGGAAATATCTACACTGCTATCTGCATATACATTTAAATATCTACACAGCTATCTCTTTACTCATGGAAATAACTACACCACTATCTGTATGAACATGGAAATAACTACACCGCCATCTGTATGAACATGGAAATATCTGCAACGCCATCTGTATGAACATATAAATATCTACACCGCCATCTGTATTAAGATGGAGATATCTACACTGCTATCTGTATTAACATGGAAATATCTACACCGCCATCTGTATGAACATATAAATACGCCGCCATCTGTATTAAGAAGGAAATATCTAAACCGCTATCTGTATAAACATGGAAATATCTACACCGCTGCCTGTATAAACATGGAAATATCAGCACCGCTATCTGTATCAACATGGAAATATCTACACCGCTATCTGTAGGAACATGGAAATAGCTACACCGCTGCCTGTATAAACATGGAAATATCAGCACCGCTATCTGTATGAACATGGAAATTTCTACACCACAACCTGTATGAACATGGATATATCTACAGAGCCATCTGGATGAACATGGAAATATCTACACCACTATCTGTATGAACATGGAAATATCTACACCGCTATCTGTGTAAACATGCATACATCTTCACCGCTATCAGTATAAACATGGAAATATCTACACCGCTATCTGTATGAAGATGGAAATAGCTACACCGCTATCTGTATGAACATGGAAACATCTACACCGCTATCTGTATGAATATGGATATATCTACACATCCATCTGGATGAACATGGAAATATCTACACGGCTATCTGTGTAAACATGCATACATCTTCACCGCTATCTGTATAAACATGGAAATATCTACACCACTATCTGTATGAACATGGAAATACCTACACCGCTATCTGTATGAACATGGAAATATCTACACCGCTATCTGTTTGAACATGGAAATATCTACACCGCTATCTGCATGAAAATGGAAATATCTACACTGCTATCAGCATATACATGGAAATATCTACACAGCTATCTCTTTACACATGGAAATAACTACACCGCTATCTGTATGAACATGGAAATATCCACACCGCTTCTTTATGAACATGGAAATATCTGCACCGCCATCTGTATGAACATATAAATATCTACACCGCCATCTGTATTAAGATGGAGATATCTACACCGCTATCTGTATAAACATGGAAATATCTACACCGCTATCTGTATAAACATGGAAATATCTACACCGCTACCTGTATAAACATGGAAATATCTACACCGCTACCTGTATAAACATGGAAATATCTACACCGCTATCTGTATGAACATGGAAATATCTACACCGCTATCAGTATGAACAAGGAAATATCTACACCGCTATCTGTATGAACATGGATATATCTACACAGCCCTCTGGATGAACATGGAAATATCCACACCGCTATCTGTGTAAACATGCATACATCTTCACCGCTATCTGTATAAACATGGAAATATCTACACCGCTATCTGTATGAACATGGAAATATCTACACCGCTATCTGTTTGAAGATGGAAATATATACACCGATATCTGCATGAAAACGGAAATATCTACACAGCTATCTGCATATACAAGGAAATATCTACACAGCTATCTCTTTACACATGGAAATAACTACACCGCTATCTGTATGAACATGGAAATATCTACACCGCCATCTGTATGAACATGGAAATATCTGCACCGCCATCTGTATGAACATATAAATATCTACACCGCCATCTGTATTAAGATGGAGATATCTACACCGCTAGCTGTATAAACATGGAAATATCTACACCGCTATCTGTATAAACATGGAAATATCTACACCTCTATCTGAATAAACATGGAAATATCTACACTGCTACCTGTATGAACATGGAAATATCAGCACCGCTTTCTGTATGAACATGGAAATATCTACACCGATATCTGTATGAACATGGAAATATCTACACCGCTATCTGTATGAACATGGAAATATCTACACCGCTATCTGTATGAACATGGAAATATCTACACCGCTATCAGTATGAACAAGGAAATATCTACACCGCTATCTGTATGAACATGGAAATATCTACACCGCCATCTGTCTGAACAAGGAAATATCTACACCGCTATCTGTATGAACATGGAAATATCTACACCACCATCTGTTTGAACATGGAAATATCTACACCTCTATCTGTATGAACATGGAAATAGCTTCACCGTTATCTGTATGAAAATGGAAATAGCTACACCGCTATCTGTATGAACATGGAAATATCTACACCGCTATTTGTATGAACATGGATATATCTACACAGCCATCTGTCTGAACATGGAAATATCTACACCGCTATCTGTATGAACATGGAAATATCTACACCGCTATCTGTATGAACATGGATATATCTACACAGCCATCTGGATGAACATGGAAATATCTACACCGCTATCTGTGTAAACATGCATACATCTTCACCACAATCTGTATAAACATGGAAATATCTGCACTGCTATCGGTATGAACATGGAAATATCTACACCGCTATCTGTATGAACATGGAAATACCTACACCGCTATCTGTTTGGACATGGAAATATCTACACCGCTATCTGCATGAAATTGGAAATATCTACACTGCTATCTGCATATACATTTAAATATCTACACAGCTATCTCTTTACACATGGAAAAAACTACACCACTATCTGTATGAACATGGAAATAACTACACCGCCATCTGTATGAACATGGAAGTATCTGCACGGCCATCTGTATGAACATATAAATACACCGCCATCTGTATTAAGAAGGAAATATCTAAACTGCTATCTGTATAAACATGGAAATATCTACAATGCTGCCTGTTTAAACATGGAAATATCAGCACCGCTATCTGTATGAACATGGAAATATCTATACCGCTATCTGTAGGAACATGGAAATAGCTACACCGCTGCCTGTATAAACATGGAAATATCAGCACCGCTATCTGTATGAACATGGAAATATCTACAAAACTATCTGTATGAACATGGATATATCTACACAGCCATCTGGATGAACATGGAAATATCTACACCACTATCTGTATGAACATGGAAATATCTACACCGCTATCTGTGTAAACATGCATACATCTTCACCGCAATCAGTATAAACATGGAAATATCTACACCGCTATCTGTATGAACATGGAAATAGCTACACCGCTATCTGTATGAACATGGAAATACCTACACCGCTATCTGTATGAACATGGATATATCTACACAGCCATCTGGATGAACATGGAAATATCTACACCGCTATCTGTGTAAACATGCATACATCTTCACCGCTATCTGTATAAACATGGAAATATCTACACCGCTATCTGTATGAACATGGAAATATCTACACCGCTATCTGTATGAACATGGAAATATCTACACCGCTATCTGTTTGAACATGGAAATATCTACACCGCTATCTGCATGAAAATGGAAATATCTAAACTACTATCTGCATATACATGGAAATATCTACACAGGTATCTCTTTACACATGGAAATAACTACACCGCTATCTGTATGAACATGGAAATATCCACACCGCCATCTGTATGAACATGGAAATATCTGCACCGCCATCTGTATGAACATATAAATATCTACACCGCCATCTGTATGAACATATAAATATCTACACCGCCATCTGTATTAAGATGGAGATATCTACACCGCTATCTGCATAAACATGGAAATATCTACACCGCTATCTGTATAAACATGGAAATATCAACACCGCTATCTGTATAAACATGGAAATATCTACACAGCTACCTGTATAAACATGGAAATATCAGCACCGCTTTCTGTATGAACATGGAAATATCTACACCGCTATCTGTATGAACATGGAAATATCTACACCGCTATCTGTATGAACATGGAAATATCTACACCGCTATCAGTATGAACAAGGAAATATCTACACTGCTATCTGTATGAACATGGATATATCTACACAGCCCTCTGGATGAACATGGAAATATCCACACCGCTGTCTGTGTAAACATGCATACATCTTCACCGCTATCTGTATAAACATGGAAATATCTACACCGCTATCTGTATGAACATGGAAATATCTACAACGCTATCTGTTTGAAGATGGAAATATATACACCGCTATCTGCATGAAAACGGAAATATCTACACAGCTATCTGCATATACATGGAAATATCTACACAGCTATCTCTTTACACATGGAAATAACTACACCGCTATCTGTATGAACATGGAAATATCTACACCGCCATCTGTCTGAACATGGAAATATCTACACCGCTATCTGTATGAACATGGAAATATCTACACCGCTATCTGTGTGAACATGGATATATCTACACAGCCATCTGGATGAACATGGAAATATCTACACCGCTATCTGTGTAAACATGCATACATCTTCACCACTATCTGTATAAACATGGAAATATCTGCATCGCTATCGGTATGAACATGGAAATATCTACACCGCTATCTGTATGAACATGGAAATACCTACACCGCTATCTGTTTGGACATGGAAATATCTACACCGCTATCTGCATATACATTTAAATATCTACACAGCTATCTCTTTACTCATGGAAATAACTACACCACTATCTGTATGAACATGGAAATAACTACACCGCCATCTGTATGAACATGGAAATATCTGCAACGCCATCTGTATGAACATATAAATATCTACACCGCCATCTGTATTAAGATGGAGATATCTACACTGCTATCTGTATTAACATGGAAATATCTACACCGCCATCTGTATGAACATATAAATACGCCGCCATCTGTATTAAGAAGGAAATATCTAAACCGCTATCTGTATAAACATGGAAATATCTACACCGCTGCCTGTATAAACATGGAAATATCAGCACCGCTATCTGTATCAACATGGAAATATCTACACCGCTATCTGTAGGAACATGGAAATAGCTACACCGCTGCCTGTATAAACATGGAAATATCAGCACCGCTATCTGTATGAACATGGAAATTTCTACACCACAATCTGTATGAACATGGATATATCTACAGAGCCATCTGGATGAACATGGAAATATCTACACCACTATCTGTATGAACATGGAAATATCTACACCGCTATCTGTGTAAACATGCATACATCTTCACCGCTATCAGTATAAACATGGAAATATCTACACCGCTATCTGTATGAAGATGGAAATAGCTACACCGCTATCTGTATGAACATGGAAACATCTACACCGCTATCTGTATGAATATGGATATATCTACACAGCCATCTGGATGAACATGGAAATATCTACACGGCTATCTGTGTAAACATGCATACATCTTCACCGCTATCTGTATAAACATGGAAATATCTACACCACTATCTGTATGAACATGGAAATACCTACACCGCTATCTGTATGAACATGGAAATATCTACACCGCTATCTGTTTGAACATGGAAATATCTACACCGCTATCTGCATGAAAATGGAAATATCTACACTGCTATCAGCATATACATGGAAATATCTACACAGCTATCTCTTTACACATGGAAATAACTACACCGCTATCTGTATGAACATGGAAATATCCACACCGCTTCTTTATGAACATGGAAATATCTGCACCGCCATCTGTATGAACATATAAATATCTACACCGCCATCTGTATTAAGATGGAGATATCTACACCGCTATCTGTATAAACATGGAAATATCTACACCGCTATCTGTATAAACATGGAAATATCTACACCGCTACCTGTATAAACATGGAAATATCTACACCGCTACCTGTATAAACATGGAAATATCTACACCGCTATCTGTATGAACATGGAAATATCTACACCGCTATCAGTATGAACAAGGAAATATCTACACCGCTATCTGTATGAACATGGATATATCTACACAGCCCTCTGGATGAACATGGAAATATCCACACCGCTATCTGTGTAAACATGCATACATCTTCACCGCTATCTGTATAAACATGGAAATATCTACACCGCTATCTGTATGAACATGGAAATATCTACACCGCTATCTGTTTGAAGATGGAAATATATACACCGATATCTGCATGAAAACGGAAATATCTACACAGCTATCTGCATATACATGGAAATATCTACACAGCTATCTCTTTACACATGGAAATAACTACACCGCTATCTGTATGAACATGGAAATATCTACACCGCCATCTGTATGAACATGGAAATATCTGCACCGCCATCTGTATGAACATATAAATATCTACACCGCCATCTGTATTAAGACGGAGATATCTACACTGCTATCTGAATAATCATGGAAATATCTACACCGCTATCTGTATAAACATGGAAATATCTACACCGCTATCTGTATAACCATGGAAATATCTACACCGCTACCTGTATAAACATGGAAATATCAGCACCGCTATCTGTATGAACATGGAAATATCTACACCGCTGCCTGTATAAACATGGAAATATCAGCACGGCTATCTGTATGAACATGGAAATATCTACACCGCTATCTGTATGAACATGGAAATAACTACACCGCTATCTGTATGAACATGGAAATAGCTACACCGTTATCTGTATGAACATGGAAATAGCTACACCACTATCTGTATGAACATGGAAATATCTACACCGCTATCTGTATGAACATGGATATATCTACACAGCCATCTGGATGAACATGGAAACATCTACACCGCTATCTGTATGAACATGGAAATATCTACACCACTATCTGTATGAACATGGATATATCTACACAGCCATCTGGATGAACATGGAAATATCTACACCTCTATCGGTGTAAACATGCATAGATCTTCACCGCTACCTCTATAAACATGGAAATATCCTCACCGCTATCTGTATGAACATGGAAATATCCACACCGCTATCTGTATGAACATGGAAATATCTACACCGCTATCTGGTTGAACATGGAAATATCTACACCGCTATCTGCATGAAAATGGAAATATCTACACTGCTATCTGCATATACATTTAAATATCTACACAGCTATCTCTTTACACATGGAGATAACTACACCGCTATCTGTATGAACATGGAAATATCTACACCGCCATCTGTATGAACACGGAAATATCTGCACCGCCATCTGTATGAACATATAAATATCTACACCGCCATCTGTATTAAGATGGAGATATCTACACTGCTATCTGTATAAACATGGAAATATCTACACCGCCATCTGTATGAACATATAAATATCTACACAGCCATCTGTATTAAGAAGGCAATATCTAAACAGCTATCTGTATAAACATGGAAATATCTACACCGCTGCCTGTATAAACAAGGAAATATCAGCACCGCTATCTGTATGAACATGGAAATATCTACACCGCTATCTGTATGAACATGGAAATAGCTACACCGCTATCTGTATGAACATGGATATATCTACACAGCCATCTGGATGAACATGGAAATATCTACACCGCTTTCTGTATAAACATGGAAATTTCTACACCGCTATCTGTATGAACATGGAAATATCTACACCGCTATCTGTATGAACATGGAAATATCTACACCGCTATCTGTATGAACATGGAAATATCTACACCGCTATCTGTATGAACATGGAAATATCTACACCGCTATCAGTATGAAGAAGGAAATATCTACACCGCTATCTGTATGAACATGGATATATCTACACAGCCCTCTGGATGAACATGGAAATATCCACACCGCTATCTGTGTAAACATGCATACATCTTCACCGCTATCTGTATAAACATGGAAATATCTACACCGCTATCTGTATGAAGATGGAAATATCTACACCGCTATCTGTTTGAAGATGGAAATATATACACCGCTACCTGCATGAAAACGGAAATATCTACACAGCTATCTGCATATACATGGAAATATCTACACAGCTATCTCTTTACACATGGAAATAACTACACCGCTATCTGTATGAACATGGAAATATCTACACCGCCATCTGTATGAACATGGAAATATCTGCACCGCCATCTGTATGAACATATAAATATCTACACCGCCATCTGTATTAAGACGGAGATATCTACACTGCTATCTGAATAAACATGGAAATATCTACACCGCTATCTGTATAAACATGGAAATATCTACACCGCTATCTGTATAACCATGGAAATATCTACACCGCTACCTGTATAAACATGGAAATATCAGCACCGCTATCTGTATGAACATGGAAATATCTACACCGCTGCCTGTATAAACATGGAAATATCAGCACGGCTATCTGTATGAACATGGAAATATCTACACCGCTATCTGTATGAACATGGAAATAACTACACTGCTATCTGTATGAACATGGAAATAGCTACACCGTTATCTGTATGAACATGGAAATAGCTACACCACTATCTGTATGAACATGGAAATATCTACACCGCTATCTGTATGAACATGGATATATCTACACAGCCATCTGGATGAACATGGAAACATCTACACCGCTATCTGTATGAACATGGAAATATCTACACCACTATCTGTATGAACATGGATATATCTACACAGCCATCTGGATGAACATGGAAATATCTACACCGCTATCGGTGTAAACATGCATAGATCTTCACCGCTACCTCTATAAACATGGAAATATCTTCACCGCTATCTGTATGAACATGGAAATATCCACACCGCTATCTGTATGAACATGGAAATATCTACACCGCTATCTGGTTGAACATGGAAATATCTACACCGCTATCTGCATGAAAATGGAAATATCTACACTGCTATCTGCATATACATTTAAATATCTACACAGCTATCTCTTTACACATGGAGATAACTACACCGCTATCTGTATGAACATGGAAATATCTACACCGCCATCTGTATGAACACGGAAATATCTGCACCGCCATCTGTATGAACATATAAATATCTACACCGCCATCTGTATTAAGATGGAGATATCTACACTGCTATCTGTATAAACATGGAAATATCTACACCTCCATCTGTATGAACATATAAATATCTACACAGCCATCTGTATTAAGAAGGAAATATCTAAACAGCTATCTGTATAAACATGGAAATATCTACACCGCTGCCTGTATAAACAAGGAAATATCAGCACCGCCATAAGTCTGAACATGGAAATATCTACACCGCTATCTGTATGAACATGGAAATATCTACACCGCTATCTGTGTGAACATGGATATATCTACACAGCCATCTGGATGAACATGGAAATATCTACACCGCTATCTGTGTAAACATGCATACATCTTCACCACTATCTGTATAAACATGGAAATATCTGCATCGCTATCGGTATGAACATGGAAATATCTACACCGCTATCTGTAAGAACATGGAAATACCTACACCGCTATCTGTTTGGACATGGAAATATCTACACCGCTATCTGCATATACATTTAAATATCTACACAGCTATCTCTTTACTCATGGAAATAACTACACCACTATCTGTATGAACATGGAAATAACTACACCGCCATCTGTATGAACATGGAAATATCTGCAACGCCATCTGTATGAACATATAAATATCTACACCGCCATCTGTATTAAGATGGAGATATCTACACTGCTATCTGTATTAACATGGAAATATCTACACCGCCATCTGTATGAACATATAAATACGCCGCCATCTGTATTAAGAAGGAAATATCTAAACCGCTATCTGTATAAACATGGAAATATCTACACCGCTGCCTGTATAAACATGGAAATATCAGCACCGCTATCTGTATCAACATGGAAATATCTACACCGCTATCTGTAGGAACATGGAAATAGCTACACCGCTGCCTGTATAAACATGGAAATATCAGCACCGCTATCTGTATGAACATGGAAATTTCTACACCACAATCTGTATGAACATGGATATATCTACAGAGCCATCTGGATGAACATGGAAATATCTACACCACTATCTGTATGAACATGGAAATATCTACACCGCTATCTGTGTAAACATGCATACATCTTCACCGCTATCAGTATAAACATGGAAATATCTACACCGCTATCTGTATGAAGATGGAAATAGCTACACCGCTATCTGTATGAACATGGAAACATCTACACCGCTATCTGTATGAATATGGATATATCTACACAGCCATCTGGATGAACATGGAAATATCTACACGGCTATCTGTGTAAACATGCATACATCTTCACCGCTATCTGTATAAACATGGAAATATCTACACCACTATCTGTATGAACATGGAAATACCTACACCGCTATCTGTATGAACATGGAAATATCTACACCGCTATCTGTTTGAACATGGAAATATCTACACCGCTATCTGCATGAAAATGGAAATATCTACACTGCTATCAGCATATACATGGAAATATCTACACAGCTATCTCTTTACACATGGAAATAACTACACCGCTATCTGTATGAACATGGAAATATCCACACCGCTTCTTTATGAACATGGAAATATCTGCACCGCCATCTGTATGAACATATAAATATCTACACCGCCATCTGTATTAAGATGGAGATATCTACACCGCTATCTGTATAAACATGGAAATATCTACACCGCTATCTGTATAAACATGGAAATATCTACACCGCTACCTGTATAAACATGGAAATATCTACACCGCTACCTGTATAAACATGGAAATATCTACACCGCTATCTGTATGAACATGGAAATATCTACACCGCTATCAGTATGAACAAGGAAATATCTACACCGCTATCTGTATGAACATGGATATATCTACACAGCCCTCTGGATGAACATGGAAATATCCACACCGCTATCTGTGTAAACATGCATACATCTTCACCGCTATCTGTATAAACATGGAAATATCTACACCGCTATCTGTATGAACATGGAAATATCTACACCGCTATCTGTTTGAAGATGGAAATATATACACCGATATCTGCATGAAAACGGAAATATCTACACAGCTATCTGCATATACATGGAAATATCTACACAGCTATCTCTTTACACATGGAAATAACTACACCGCTATCTGTATGAACATGGAAATATCTACACCGCCATCTGCATGAACATGGAAATATCTGCACCGCCATCTGTATGAACATATAAATATCTACACCGCCATCTGTATTAAGACGGAGATATCTACACTGCTATCTGAATAATCATGGAAATATCTACACCGCTATCTGTATAAACATGGAAATATCTACACCGCTATCTGTATAACCATGGAAATATCTACACCGCTACCTGTATAAACATGGAAATATCAGCACCGCTATCTGTATGAACATGGAAATATCTACACCGCTGCCTGTATAAACATGGAAATATCAGCACGGCTATCTGTATGAACATGGAAATATCTACACCGCTATCTGTATGAACATGGAAATAACTACACCGCTATCTGTATGAACATGGAAATAGCTACACCGTTATCTGTATGAACATGGAAATAGCTACACCACTATCTGTATGAACATGGAAATATCTACACCGCTATCTGTATGAACATGGATATATCTACACAGCCATCTGGATGAACATGGAAACATCTACACCGCTATCTGTATGAACATGGAAATATCTACACCACTATCTGTATGAACATGGATATATCTACACAGCCATCTGGATGAACATGGAAATATCTACACCGCTATCGGTGTAAACATGCATAGATCTTCACCGCTACCTCTATAAACATGGAAATATCCTCACCGCTATCTGTATGAACATGGAAATATCCACACCGCTATCTGTATGAACATGGAAATATCTACACCGCTATCTGGTTGAACATGGAAATATCTACACCGCTATCTGCATGAAAATGGAAATATCTACACTGCTATCTGCATATACATTTAAATATCTACACAGCTATCTCTTTACACATGGAGATAACTACACCGCTATCTGTATGAACATGGAAAAATCTACACCGCCATCTTTATGAACACGGAAATATCTGCACCGCCATCTGTATGAACATATAAATATCTACACCGCCATCTGTATTAAGATGGAGATATCTACACTGCTATCTGTATAAACATGGAAATATCTACACCGCCATCTGTATGAACATATAAATATCTACACAGCCATCTGTATTAAGAAGGCAATATCTAAACAGCTATCTGTATAAACATGGAAATATCTACACCGCTGCCTGTATAAACAAGGAAATATCAGCACCGCTATCTGTATGAACATGGAAATATCTACACCGCTATCTGTATGAACATGGAAATAGCTACACCGCTATCTGTATGAACATGGATATATCTACACAGCCATCTGGATGAACATGGAAATATCTACACCGCTTTCTGTATAAACATGGAAATTTCTACACCGCTATCTGTATGAACATGGAAATATCTACACCGCTATCTGTATGAACATGGAAATATCTACACCGCTATCTGTATGAACATGGAAATATCTACACCGCTATCTGTATGAACATGGAAATATCTACACCGCTATCAGTATGAACAAGGAAATATCTACACCGCTATCTGTATGAACATGGATATATCTTCACAGCCCTCTGGATGAACATGGAAATATCCACACCGCTATCTGTGTAAACATGCATACATCTTCACCGCTATCTGTATAAACATGGAAATATCTACACCGCTATCTGTATGAAGATGGAAATATCTACACCGCTATCTGTTTGAAGATGGAAATATATACACCGCTACCTGCATGAAAACGGAAATATCTACACAGCTATCTGCATATACATGGAAATATCTACACAGCTATCTCTTTACACATGGAAATAACTACACCGCTATCTGTATGAACATGGAAATATCTACACCGCCATCTGTATGAACATGGAAATATCTGCACCGCCATCTGTATGAACATATAAATATCTACACCGCCATCTGTATTAAGACGGAGATATCTACACTGCTATCTGAATAAACATGGAAATATCTACACCGCTATCTGTATAAACATGGAAATATCTACACCGCTATCTGTATAACCATGGAAATATCTACACCGCTACCTGTATAAACATGGAAATATCAGCACCGCTATCTGTATGAACATGGAAATATCTACACCGCTGCCTGTATAAACATGGAAATATCAGCACGGCTATCTGTATGAACATGGAAATATCTACACCGCTATCTGTATGAACATGGAAATAACTACACTGCTATCTGTATGAACATGGAAATAGCTACACCGTTATCTGTATGAACATGGAAATAGCTACACCACTATCTGTATGAACATGGAAATATCTACACCGCTATCTGTATGAACATGGATATATCTACACAGCCATCTGGATGAACATGGAAACATCTACACCGCTATCTGTATGAACATGGAAATATCTACACCACTATCTGTATGAACATGGATATATCTACACAGCCATCTGGATGAACATGGAAATATCTACACCGCTATCGGTGTAAACATGCATAGATCTTCACCGCTACCTCTATAAACATGGAAATATCTTCACCGCTATCTGTATGAACATGGAAATATCCACACCGCTATCTGTATGAACATGGAAATATCTACACCGCTATCTGGTTGAACATGGAAATATCTACACCGCTATCTGCATGAAAATGGAAATATCTACACTGCTATCTGCATATACATTTAAATATCTACACAGCTATCTCTTTACACATGGAGATAACTACACCGCTATCTGTATGAACATGGAAATATCTACACCGCCATCTGTATGAACACGGAAATATCTGCACCGCCATCTGTATGAACATATAAATATCTACACCGCCATCTGTATTAAGATGGAGATATCTACACTGCTATCTGTATAAACATGGAAATATCTACACCTCCATCTGTATGAACATATAAATATCTACACAGCCATCTGTATTAAGAAGGAAATATCTAAACAGCTATCTGTATAAACATGGAAATATCTACACCGCTGCCTGTATAAACAAGGAAATATCAGCACCGCTATCTGTATGAACATGGAAATATCTACACCGCTATCTGTATGAACATGGAAATAGCTACACCGCTATCTGTATGAACATGGATATATCTACACAGCCATCTGGATGAACATGGAAATATCTACACCGCTTTCTGTATAAACATGGAAATTTCTACACCGCTATCTGTATGAACATGGAAATATCTACACCGTTATCTGTTTGAACATGGAAATATCTTCACCGCTATCTGCATGAAAATGGAAATATCTACACTGCTATCTGCATATTCATTTAAATATCTACACAGCTATCTCTTTACACATGGAAATAACTACACTGCAATCTGCCTGAACATGGAAACATCTACACCGCCATCTGTATGAACATGGAAATAACTGCACTGCCATCTGTATGAACATATAAATATCTACACCGCAATCTGTATTAAGATAGAGATATCTCCACTGCTATCTGTATAAACATGGAAACATCTACACCGCTATCTGTATAAACATGGAAATATCTACACCGCTATCTGTATAAACATGGAAATATCTACACCACTACCTGTATAAACATGGAAATATCAGCACCGCTATCTGTATGAACATGGAAATATCTACACCGCTATCTGTGTAAACATGCATACATCTTCACCGCTATCTGTATAAACATGGAAATGTCTACAAGGCTATCTGTATGAACATGGAAATATCTACACCGCTATCTGTACGAACATGGAAATATCTAAACCGCTATCTGCATGAAAATAGAAATATCTACACAGCTATCTGCATATACATGGAAATATCTACACAGCTATCTCTTTACACATGGAAATAACTACACCGCTATCTGTAAGAACATGGAAATATCTGCACCGCCATCTGTATGAACACATAAATATCTACACCGCCATCTGTATTAAGATGGAGATACCTACACCGCTATCTGTATAAACATGGAAATATCTACACCGCTATCTGTATAAACATGGAAATATCTACACCGCTATCTGTAGGAACATGGAAATAGCTACTCCGCTGCCTGTATAAACATGGAAATATCAGCACCGCTATCTGTATGAACATGGAAATATCTACACCAATATCTGTATGAACATGGATATATCTACACAGCCATCTGGATGAACATGGAAATATCTACACCACTATCTGTATGAACATGGGAATATCTACACCGCTATCTGTGTAAACATGCATACATCTTCACCGCTATCAGTATAAACATGGAAATATCTACACCGCTATCTGTATGAAGATGGAAATAGCTACACCGCTATCTGTATGAACATGGAAACATCTACACCGCTATCTGTATGAACATGGATCTATCTACACAGCCATCTGGATGAACATGGAAATATCTACACCTCTATCTGTGTAAACATGCATACATCTTCACCGCTATCTGTATAAACATGGAAATATCTACACCGCTATCTGTATGAACATGGAAATACCTACACCGCTATCTGTATGAACATGGAAATATCTACACCGCTATCTGTTTGAACATGGAAATATCTACACCGCTATCTGCATGAAAATGGAAATATCTACACTGCTATCAGCATATACATGGAAATATCTACACAGCTATCTCTTTACACATGGAAATAACTACACCGCTATCTGTATGAACATGGAAATATCCACACCGCCATCTGTATGAACATGGAAATATCTGCACCGCCATCTGTATGAACATATAAGTATCTACACCCCCATCTGTATTAAGATGGAGATATCTACACTGCTATCTGTATAAACATGGAAATATCTACACCGCTATCTGTATAAACATGGAAATATCTACACCGCTATCTGTATAAACATGGAAATATCTACACCACTACCTGTATAAACATGGAAATATCAGCACCGCTATCTGTATGAACTTGGAAATATCTACACTGCCATCTGTATGAACATGGAAATATCTACACCGCTATCTGTATGAACATGGAAATTTCTACACCGCTATCTGTATGAACATGGAAATATCTACACCGCTATCTGTTTGAACTTGGAAATATCTACACCGCTGTCTGCATGAAAATGGAAATATCTACACAGCTATCTGCATATACATGGAAATATCTACACAGCTATCTCTTAACACATGGCAATAACTACACCGCTATCTCTATAAACATGGAAATATCTACTCCACAATCTGTATGAACATGGAAATATGTGCACCGCCATCTGTATGAACATATAAATATCTACACCGCCATCTGTATTAAGAAAGAAATATCTAAACCGCTATCTGGATGAACATGGAAATATCTACACCGCTATCTGTATGAACATGGAAATATCTACACCGCTATCTGTGTAAACATGCATACATCTTCACCGCTATCTGTATAAACATGGAAATGTCTACAAGGCTATCTGTATGAACATGGAAATATCTACACCGCTATCTGTACGAACATGGAAATATCTAAACCGCTATCTGCATGAAAATAGAAATATCTACACAGCTATCTGCATATACATGGAAATATCTACACAGCTATCTCTTTACACAAGGAAATAACTACACCGCTATCTGTATGAACATGGAAATATCTGCAACGCCATCTGTATGAACACATAAATATCTACACCGCCATCTGTATTAAGATGGAGATACCTACACCGCTATCTGTATGAACATGGGAATATCTACACCGCTATCTGTATGAACATGGATATATCTACACAGCCCTCTGGATGAACATGGAAATATCCACACCGCTATCTGTGTAAACATGCATACATCTTCACCGCTATCTGTAGAAACATGGAAATATCTACACCGCTATCTGTATGAACATGGAAATATCTACACCGCTATCTGTTTGTACATGGAAATATCTACACCACTATCTGCATGAAAATGGAAATATCTACACAGCGATCTGCATATACATGGAAATATCTAAAAAGCTATCACTTTACACGTGGAAATAAGTACAGCTCTATCTCTATAAACATGGAAATAGCTACACCGCCATCTGTATGAACATGGAAATATCTGCACCGCCATCTGTATGAACATATAAATATCTACACCGCCATCTATATTAAGATGGAGATAACTACACCGCTATCTGTATAAACTTGGAAATATCTACACTGCTATCTCTATGAACATGGAAATTTCTACACCGCTATCTGTATTAACATGGAAATAGGTACACCGCTATCTGTATGAACATGGTAATATCTACACCGCTACCTGTATGAACATGGAAATATCTACACCGCAATCTGTATGAACATGGATATATCTACACAGCCATCTGGATGAACATGGAAATATCTACACCGCTATCTGTATGAACATGGAAATATCTACACGGCTATCTGTGTAAATATGCATACATCTTCACCGCAATCTGTATAAACATGGAAATATCTACACCGCTATCTGTATGAACATGGATATATCTACACAGCCCTCTGGATGAACATGGAAATATCCACACCGCTATCTGTGTAAACATGCATACATCTTCACCGCTATCTGTATAAACATGGAAATATCTACACCGCTACCTCTATGAACATGGAAATATCTACACCGCTATCTTTTTGAAGATGGAAATATATACACCGCTATCTGCATGAAAACGGAAATATCTACACAGCTATCTGCATATACATGGAAATATCTGCACAGCTATCTCTTTACACATGGAAATAACTACACCGCTATCTGTATGAACATGGAAATATCTACACCGCCATCTGTATGAACATGGAAATATCTGCACCGCCATCTGTATGAACATATAAATATCTACACCGCCATCTGTATTAAGACGGAGATATCTACACTGCTATCTGAATAAACATGGAAATATCTACACCGCTATCTGTATAAACATGGAAATATCTACACCGCTATCTGTATAACCATGGAAATATCTACACCGCTACCTGTATAAACATGGAAATATCAGCACCGCTATCTGTATGAACATGGAAATATCTACACCGCTGCCTGTATAAACATGGAAATATCAGCACGGCTATCTGTATGAACATGGAAATATCTACACCGCTATCTGTATGAACATGGAAATAACTACACTGCTGTCTGTATGAACATGGAAATAGCTACACCGTTATCTGTATTAACATGGAAATAGCTACACCACTATCTGTATGAACATGGAAATATCTACACCGCTATCTGTATGAACATGGATATATCTACACAGCCATCTGGATGAACATGGAAATATCTACACCGCTATCTGTATGAACATGGAAATATCTACACCACTATCTGTATGAACATGGATATATCTACACAGCCATCTGGATGAACATGGAAATATCTACACCGCTATCTGTGTAAACATGCATAGATCTTCACCGCTACCTCTATAAACATGGAAATATCTACACCGCTATCTGCATGAACATGGAAATATCCACACCGCTATCTGTATGAACATGGAAATATCTACACCGCTATCTGTTTCAACATGGAAATATCTACACCGCTATCTGCATGAAAATGGAAATATCTACACTGCTATCTGCATATACATTTAAATATCTACACAGCTATCTCTTTACACATGGAGATAACTACACCGCTATCTGTATGAACATGGAAATATCTACACCGCCACCTGTATGAACACGGAAATATCTGCACCGCCATCTGTATGAACATATAAATATCTACACCGCCATCTGTATTAAGATGGAGATATCTACACTGCTATCTGTATAAACATGGAAATATCTACACCGCCATCTCTATGAACATATAAATATCTACACAGCCGTCTGTATTAAGAAGGAAATATCTAAACAGCTATCTGTATAAACATGGAAATATCTACACCGCTGCCTGTATAAACAAGGAAATATCAGCACCGCTATCTGTATGAACATGGAAATATCTACACCGCTATCTGTATGAACATGGAAATATCTACTCCGCTATCTGTATGAACATGGAAATAGCTACACCGCTATCTGTATGAACATGGATATATCTACACAGCCATCTGGATGAACATGGAAATATCTACACCGCTATCTGTATAAACATGGAAATATCTACACCGCTATCTGTATGAACATGGAAATATCTACACCGCTATCTGTATGAACATGGAAATATCTACACTGCTATCTGTTTGAACATGGAAATATCTACACCGCTATCTGCATGAAAATGGAAATATCTACACTGCTATCTGCATATTCATTTAAATATCTACACAGCTATCTCTTTACACATGGAAATAACTACACTGCTATCTACATGAACATGGAAACATCTACACCGCCATCTGCATGAACATGGAAATATCTACACCGCCATCTGTATGAACATGGAAATATCTGCACTGCCATCTGTATGAACATATAAATATCTACACCGCAATCTGTATTAAGATAGAGATATCTCCACTGCTATCTGTATAAACATGGAAATATCTACACCGCTATCTGTATAAACGTGGAAATAACTTCACCGCTGTCTGTATAAACATGGAAATATCTACACCGCTATCTGTGTAAACATGCATACATCTTCACCGCTATCTGTATAAACATGGAAATGTCTACAAGGCTATATGTATGAACATGGAAATATCTACACCGCTATCTGTACGAACATGGAAATATCTAAACCGCTATCTGCATGAAAACAGAAATATCTTCACAGCTATCTGCATATACATGGAAATATCAACACAGCTATCTCTTTACACATGGAAATAACTACACCGCTATCTGTATGAACCTGGAAATATCTGCACCGCCATCTGTATGAACACATAAATATCTACACCGCCATCTGTATTAAGATGGAGATACCTACACCGCTATCTGTATAAACATGGAAATATCTACACCGCTATCTGTATAAACATGGAAATATCTACACCGCAATCTGTAGGAACATGGTAATAGCTACACCGCTGCCTGTATAAACATGGAAATATCAGCACCACTATCTGTATGAACATGGAAATATCTACACCACTATCTGTATGAACATGGACATATCTACACAGCCATCTGGATGAACATGGAAATATCTACTCCACTATCTGTATGAACATGGAAATATCTACACCGCTATCTGTGTAAACATGCATACATCTTCACCGCTATAAGTATAAACATGGAAATATCTACACCGCTATCTGTATGAAGATGGAAATAGCTACACCGCTATCTGTATGAACATGGAAACATCTACACCGCTATCTGTATGAACATGGATATATCTACACAGCCATCTGGATGAACATGGAAATATCCACACCGCTATCTGTGTAAACATGCATACATCTTCACCGCTATCTGTATAAACATGGAAATATCTACACCGCTACCTGTATGAACATGGCAATATCTACACCGCTATCTGTTTGAAGATGGAAATATATACACCGCTATCTGCATGAAAACGGAAATATCTACACAGCTATCTGCATATACATGGAAATATCTGCACAGCTATCTCTTTACACATGGAAATAACTACACCGCTATCTGTATGAACATGGAAATATCTACACCGCCATCTGTATGAACATGGAAATATCTGCACCGCCATCTGTATGAACATATAAATATCTACACCGCCATCTGTATTAAGACGGAGATATCTACACTGCTATCTGAATAAACATGGAAATATCTACACCGCTATCTGTATAAACATGGAAATATCTACACCGCTATCTGTATAACCATGGAAATATCTACACCGCTACCTGTATAAACATGGAAATATCAGCACCGCTATCTGTATGAACATGGAAATATCTACACCGCTGCCTGTATAAACATGGAAATATCAGCACGGCTATCTGTATGAACATGGAAATATCTACACCGCTATCTGTATGAACATGGAAATAACTACACTGCTATCTGTATGAACATGGAAATAGCTACACCGTTATCTGTATGAACATGGAAATAGCTACACCGCTATCTGTATGAACATGGAAATATCTACACCGCTATCTGTATGAACATGGATATATCTACACAGCCATCTGGATGAACATGGAAATATCTACACCGCTATCTGTATGAACATGGAAATATCTACACCACTATCTGTATGAACATGGATATATCTACACAGCCATCTGGATGAACATGGAAATATCTACACCGCTATCTGTGTAAACATGCATAGATCTTCACCGCTACCTCTATAAACATGGAAATATCTACACCGCTATCTGCATGAACATGGAAATATCCACACCGCTATCTGTATGAACATGGAAATATCTACACCGCTATCTGTTTGAACATGGAAATATCTAAACCGCTATCTGCATGAAAATGGAAATATCTACACTGCTATCTGCATATACATTTAAATATCTACACAGATATCTCTTTACACATGGAGATAACTACACCGCTATCTGTATGAACATGGAAATATCTACACCGCCATCTGTATGAACACGGAAATATCTGCACCGCCATCTGTATGAACATATAAATATCTACACCGCCATCTGTATTAAGATGGAGATATCTACACTGCTATCTGTATAAACATGGACATATCTACACCGCCATCTGTATGAACATATAAATATCTACACCGCCATCTGTATTAAGAAGGAAATATCTAAACCGCTATCTGTATAAACATGGAAATATCTACACCGTTGCCTGTATAAACAAGGAAATATCAGCACCGCTATCTGTATGAACATGGAAATATCTACACCGCTATCTGTATGAACATGGAAATATCTACTCCGCTATCTGTATGAACATGGAAATAGCTACACCGCTATCTGTATGAACATGGATATATCTACACAGCCATCTGGATGAACATGGAAATATCCACACCGCTATCTGTGTAAACATGCATACATCTTCACCGCTATCTGTATAAACATGGAAATATCTACACCGCTATCTGTATGAACATGGAAATATCTACACCGCTATCTGTTTGAAGATGGAAATATATACACCGCTATCTGCATGAAAACGGAAATATCTACACAGCTATCTGCATATACAAGGAAATATCTACACAGCTATCTCTTTACACATGGAAATAACTACACCGCTATCTGTATGAACATGGAAATATCTACACCGCCATCTGTATGAACATGGAAATATCTGCACCGCCATCTGAATGAACATATAAATATCTACACCGCCATCTGTATTAAGACGGAGATATCTACACTGCTATCTGAATAAACATGGAAATATCTACACCGCTATCTGTATAAACATGGAAATATCTACACCGCTATCTGTATAACCATGGAAATATCTACACCGCTACCTGTATAAACATGGAAATATCAGCACCGCTATCTGTATGAACATGGAAATATCAACACCGCTGCCTGTATAAACATGGAAAAAGCAGCACGGCTATCTGTATGAACATGGAAATATCTACACCGCTATCTGTATGAACATGGAAATAACTACACTGCTATCTGTATGAACATGGAAATAGCTACACCGTTATCTGTATGAACATGGAAATAGCTACACCACTATCTGTATGAACATGGAAATATCTCCACCGCTATCTGTATGAACATGGATATATCTACACAGCCATCTGGATGAACATGGAAATATCTACACCGCTATCTGTATGAACATGGAAATATCTACACCACTATCTGTATGAACATGGATATATCTACACAGCCATCTGGATGAACATGGAAATATCTACACCGCTATCTGTGTAAACATGCATAGATCTTCACCGCTACCTCTATAAACATGGAAATATCTACACCGCTATCTGTATGAACATGGAAATATCCACACCGCTATCTGTATGAACATGGAAACATCTACACCGCTATCTGTTTGAACATGGAAATATCTACACCGCTATCTGCATGAAAATGGAAATATCTACACTGCTATCTGCATTTACATTTAAATATCTACACAGCTATCTCTTTACACATGGAGATAACTACACCGCTATCTGTATGAACATGGAAATATCTACACCGCCATCTGTATGAACACGGAAATATCTGCACCGCAATCTGTATGAACATATAAATATCTACACCTCCATCTGTATTAAGATGGAGATATCTACACTGCTATCTGTATAAACATGGAAATATCTACACCGCCATCTGTATGAACATATAAATATCTACACAGCCGTCTGTATTAAGAAGGAAATATCTAAACAGCTATCTGTTTAAACATGGAAATATCTACACCGCTGCCTGTATAAACAAGGAAATATCAGCACCGCTATCTGTATGAACATGGATATATCTACACCGCTATCTGTATGAACATGGAAATATCTACTCCGCTATCTGTATGAACATGGAAATAGCTACACCGCTATCTGTATGAACATGGATATATCTACACAGCCATCAGGATGAACATGGAAATATCTACACCGCTATCTGTATAAACATGGAAATATCTACACCGCTATCTGTATGAACATGGAAATATCTACACCGCTATCTGTATGAACATGGAAATATCTACACCGCTATCTGTTTGAACATGGAAATATCTACACCGCTATCTGCATGAAAATGGAAATATCTACACTGCTATCTGCATATTCATTTAAATATCTACACAGCTATCTCTTTACACATGGAAATAACTACACTGCTAGCTGCATGAACATGGAAACATCTACACCGCCATCTGTATGAACATGGAAATATCTGCACTGCCATCTGTATGAACATATAAATATCTACACCGCAATCTGTATTAAGATAGAGATATCTCCACTGCTATCTGTATAAACATGGAAATATCTACACCGCTATCTGTATAAACATGGAAATATCTACACCGCTATCTGTATAAACATGGAAATATCTACACCACTACCTGTATAAACATGGAAATATCAGCACCGCTATCTGTATGAACATGGAAATATCTACACCGCTATCTGTGTAAACATGCATACATCTTCACCGCTATCTGTATAAACATGGAAATGTCTACAAGGCTATCTGTATGTACATGGAAATATCTACACCGCTATCTGTACGAACATGGAAATATCTAAACCGCTATCTGCATGAAAATAGAAATATCTACACAGCTATCTCTTTACACATGGAAATAACTACACCGCTATCTGTATGAACATGGAAATATCTGCCCCGCCATCTGTATGAACACATAAATATCTACACCGCCATCTGTATTAAGATGGAGATACCTACACCGCTATCTGTATAAACATGGAAATATCTACACCGCTATCTGTATAAACCTGGAAATATCTACACCGCTATCTGTAGGAACATGGAAATAGCTACACCGCTGCCTGTATAAACATAGAAATATCAGCACCGCTATCTGTATGAACATGGAAATATCTACACCACTATCTGTATGAACATGGATATATCTACACAGCCATCTGGATGAACATGGAATTATCTACACCACTATCTGTATGAACATGGAAATATCTACACCGCTATCTGTGTAAACATGCATAAATCTTCACCGCTATCAGTATAAACATGGAAATATCTACACCGCTATCTGTATGAAGATGGAAATAGCTACACCGCTATCTGTATGAACATGGAAACATCTACACCGCTATCTGTATGAACATGGATATATCTACACAGCCATCTGGATGAACATGGAAATATCTACACTGCTATCTGTGTAAACATGCATACATCTTCACCGCTATCTGTATAAACATGGAAATATCTACACCGCTATCTGTATGAACATGGAAATACCTACACCGCTATCTGTATGAACATGGAAATATCTACACCGCTATCTGTTTGAAAATGGAAATATCCACACCGCTATCTGCATGAAAATGGAAATATCTACACTGCTATCAGCATATACATGGAAATATCTACACAGCTATCTCTTTACACTTGGAAATAACTACACCGCTATCTGTATGAACATGGAAATAACCACACCGCCATCTGTATGAACATGGAAATATCTGCACCGCCATCTGTATGTACATATAAATATCTACACCGCCATCTGTATTAAGATGGAGATATCTACACCGCTATCTGTATAAACATGGAAATATCTACACCGCAATCTGTATAAACATGGAAATATCTACACCGCTATCTGTATAAACATGGAAATATCTACACCGCTACCTGTATAAACATGGAAATATCAGCACCGCTATCTGTATGAACATGGAAATATCTACACCGCTATCTGTATGAACATGGAAATATCTACACCGCTATCTGTATGAACATGGAAATATCTACATCGCTATCAGTATGAACAAGGAAATATCTACACCGCTCTCTGTATGAACATGGATATATCTACACAGCCCTCTGGATGAACATGGAAATATCCACACCGCTATCTGTGTAAACATGCATACATCTTCACCGCTATCTGTATAAATATGGAAATATCTACACCGCTACCTGTATGAACATGGAAATATCTACACCGCTATCTGTTTGAAGATGGAAATATATACACCGCTATCTGCATGAAAACGGAAATATCTACACAGCTATCTGCATATACATGGAAATATCTGCACAGCTATCTCTTTACACATGGAAATAACTACACCGCTATCTGTATGAACATGGAAATATCTACACCGCCATCTGTATGAACATGGAAATATCTGCACCGCCATCTGTATGAACATATAAATATCTACACCGCCATCTGTATTAAGACGGAGATATCTACACTGCTATCTGAATAAACATGGAAATATCTACACCGCTATCTGTATAAACATGGAAATATCTACACCGCTATCTGTATAACCATGGAAATATCTACACCGCTACCTGTATAAACATGGAAATATCAGCACCGCTATCTGTATGAACATGGAAATATCTACACCACTGCCTGTATAAACATGGAAATATCAGCACGGCTATCTGTATGAACATGGAAATATCTACACCGCTATCTGTATGAACATGGAAATAACTACACTGCTATCTGTATGAACATGGAAATAGCTACACCGTTATCTGTATGAACATGGAAATAGCTACACCACTATCTGTATGAACATGGAAATATCTACACCGCTATCTGTATGAACATGGATATATCTACACAGCCATCTGGATGAACATGGAAATATCTACACCGCTATCTGTATGAACATGGAAATATCTACACCACTATCTGTATGAACATGGATATATCTACACAGCCATCTGGATGAACATGGAAATATCTACACCGCTATCTGTGTAAAGATGCATAGATCTTCACCGCTACCTCTATAAACATGGAAATATCTACACCGCTATCTGCATGAACATGGAAATATCCACTCCGCTATCTGTATGAACATGGAAATATCTACACCGCTATCTGTTTGAACATGGAAATATCTAAACCGCTATCTGCATGAAAATGGAAATATCTACACTGATATCTGCATATACATTTAAATATCTACACAGATATCTCTTTACACATGGAGATAACTACACCGCTATCTGTATGAACATGGAAATATCTACAACGCCATCTGTATGAAGACGGAAATATCTGCACCGCCATCTGTATGAACATATAAATAACTACACCGCCATCTGTATTAAGATGGAGATATCTACACTGCTATCTGTATAAACATGGAAATATCTACACCGCCATCTGTATGAACATATAAATATCTACACAGCCATCTGTATTAAGAAGGAAATATCTAAAACGCTATCTGTATAAACTTGGAAATATCTACACCGCTGCCTGTATAAACAAGGAAATATCAGCACCGCTATCTGTACGAACATGGAAATATCTACACCGCTATCTGTATGAACATGGAAATATCTACTCCGCTATCTGTATGAACATGGAAATAGCTACACCGCTGTCTGTATGAACAAGGATATATCTACACAGCCATCTGGATGAACATGGAAATATCTACACCGCTATCTGTACGAACATGGAAATATCTACACCGCTATCTGTACGAACATGGAAATATCTAAACCGCTATCTGCATGAAAACAGAAATATCTACACAGCTGTCTGCATATACATGGAAATATCTACACAGCTATCACTTTACACATGGAAATAACTACACCGCTATCTGTATGAAGATGGAAATATCTGCACCGCCATCTGTATGAACACATAAATATCTACACCGCCATCTGTATTAAGGTGGAGATACCTACACCGCTATCTGTATAAACATGGAAATATCTACACCGCTATCTGTATAAACATGGAAATATCTACACCGCTATCTGTATGAACACGGAAATATCTACACCGCTATCTGTTTGAACATGGAAATATCTACACCGCTATCTGTATGAACACGGAAATATCTACACCGCTATCTGTTTGAACATGGAATTATCTACACCGCTATCTGCATGAAAATGGAAATATCTACACTGCAATCTGCATATACATTTAAATATCTACACAGCTATCTCTTTACACATGGAAATAATTACACCGATATCTGTATGAACATGGAAATATCTACACCACCATCTGTATGAACATGGAAATATCTGCACCGCCATCTGTATGAACATATAAATATCTTCACCGCCATCTGTATTAAGATGGAGATATCTACACTGCTATCTGTATAAACATGGAAATATCTACACCGCCATCTGTATGAACATATAAATATCTACACCGCCATCTGTATTAAGAAGGAAATATCTAAAATTCTATCTGTATAAACATGGAAATATCTACACCGCTGCCTGTATAAACATGGAAATATCAGCAACACTATCTGTATGAACATGGAAATATCTACACCGCAATCTGTATGAACATGGATATATCTACACAGCCATCTGGATGAACATGGAAATATCTACACCGCTATCTGTATGAACATGGAAATATCTACACCGCTATCTGTGTAAACATGCATACATCTTCACCGCTATCAGTATAAACATGGAAATATCTACACCGCTATCTGTATGAACATGGAAATAGCTACACGGCTATCTGTATGAACATGGAAATATCTACACAGCTATCTGTATGAACATGGATATATCTACACAGCCATCTGGATGAACATGGAAATATCTACACCGCTATCTGTGTAAACATGCATACATCTTCACCACTATCTGTATAAACATGGAAATAACTACACCGCTATCTGTATGAACATGGAAATATCTGCACCGCTATCTGTATGAACATGGAAATATCTACACCGCTATCTGTTTGAACATGGAAATATCTACACCGCTATCTGCATGAAAATGGAAATATCTACACTGCTATCTGCATATACATGGAAATATCTACACAGCCATCTCTTTACACATGGAAATAACTACACTGCTATCTGTATGAACATGGAAATATCTACACCGCCATCTGTATGAACATGGAAATATCTGCACCGTCATCTGTATGAGCATATAAATATCTACACCGCCATCTGTATTAAGATGGAGATATCTACACTGCTATCTGTATAAACATGGAAATATCTACACCGCCATCTGTATGAACATATAAATACGCCGCCATCTGTATTAAGAAGGAAATATCTAAACCGCTATCTGTATAAACATGGAAATATCTACACCGCTGCCTGTATAAACATGGAAATATCAGCACCGCTATCTGTATGAACATGGAAATACCTACACCGCTATCTGTAGGAACATGGAAATAGCTACACCGCTGCCTGTATAAACATGGAAATATCTGCACCGCTATCTGTATGAACATGGAAATATCTACACCACTATCTGTATGAACATGGATATATCTACACAGCCATCTGGATGAACATGGAAATATCTACACCACTATCTGTATGAACATGGAAATATCTACACCGCTATCTGTGTAAACATGCATACATCTTCACCGCTATCAGTATAAACACGGAAATATCTACACCGCTATCTGTATGAACATGGAAATAGCTACACCGCTATCTGTATGAACATGGAAATATCTACACCGCTATCTGTATGAACATGGAAATATCTACACCGCTATCTGTTTGAACATGGAAATATCTACACCGCTGTCTGCATGAAAATGGAAATATCTACACAGCTATCTGCATATACATGGAAATATCTACACAGCTATCTCTTAACACATGGAAATAACTACACTGCTATCTCTATAAAGATGGAAATATCTACACAGCCATCTGTATGAACATGGAAATATCTGCACCGCCGTCTGTATGAACATATAAATATCTACACCGCCATCTCTATTAAGAAGGAAATATCTAAACCGCTATCTGTATTAACATTGAAATATCTACACCGCTATCTGTATGAACATGGAAATATCTACACCGCTATCTGTACGAACATGGAAATATCTAAACCGCTATCTGCATGAAAACAGAAATATCTACACAGCTATCTGCATATACATGGAAATATCTACACAGCTATCACTTTACACATGGAAATAACTACACCGCTATCTGTATGAACATGGAAATATCTGCACCGCCATCTGTATGAACACATAAATATCTACACCGCCATCTGTATTAAGGTGGAGATACCTACACCGCTATCTGTATAAACATGGAAATATCTACACCGCTATCTGTATAAACATGGAAATATCTACACCGCTATCTGTATGAACACGGAAATATCTACACCGCTATCTGTTTGAACATGGAAATATCTACACCGCTATCTGTATGAACACGGAAATATCTACACCGCTATCTGTTTGAACATGGAATTATCTACACCGCTATCTGCATGAAAATGGAAATATCTACACTGCAATCTGCATATACATTTAAATATCTACACAGCTATCTCTTTACACATGGAAATAATTACACCGATATCTGTATGAACATGGAAATATCTACACCACCATCTGTATGAACATGGAAATATCTGCACCGCCATCTGTATGAACATATAAATATCTTCACCGCCATCTGTATTAAGATGGAGATATCTACACTGCTATCTGTATAAACATGGAAATATCTACACCGCCATCTGTATGAACATATAAATATCTACACCGCCATCTGTATTAAGAAGGAAATATCTAAAATTCTATCTGTATAAACATGGAAATATCTACACCGCTGCCTGTATAAACATGGAAATATCAGCAACACTATCTGTATGAACATGGAAATATCTACACCGCAATCTGTATGAACATGGATATATCTACACAGCCATCTGGATGAACATGGAAATATCTACACCGCTATCTGTATGAACATGGAAATATCTACACCGCTATCTGTGTAAACATGCATACATCTTCACCGCTATCAGTATAAACATGGAAATATCTACACCGCTATCTGTATGAACATGGAAATAGCTACACGGCTATCTGTATGAACATGGAAATATCTACACAGCTATCTGTATGAACATGGATATATCTACACAGCCATCTGGATGAACATGGAAATATCTACACCGCTATCTGTGTAAACATGCATACATCTTCACCACTATCTGTATAAACATGGAAATAACTACACCGCTATCTGTATGAACATGGAAATATCTGCACCGCTATCTGTATGAACATGGAAATATCTACACCGCTATCTGTTTGAACATGGAAATATCTACACCGCTATCTGCATGAAAATGGAAATATCTACACTGCTATCTGCATATACATGGAAATATCTACACAGCCATCTCTTTACACATGGAAATAACTACACTGCTATCTGTATGAACATGGAAATATCTACACCGCCATCTGTATGAACATGGAAATATCTGCACCGTCATCTGTATGAGCATATAAATATCTACACCGCCATCTGTATTAAGATGGAGATATCTACACTGCTATCTGTATAAACATGGAAATATCTACACCGCCATCTGTATGAACATATAAATACGCCGCCATCTGTATTAAGAAGGAAATATCTAAACCGCTATCTGTATAAACATGGAAATATCTACACCGCTGCCTGTATAAACATGGAAATATCAGCACCGCTATCTGTATGAACATGGAAATACCTACACCGCTATCTGTAGGAACATGGAAATAGCTACACCGCTGCCTGTATAAACATGGAAATATCTGCACCGCTATCTGTATGAACATGGAAATATCTACACCACTATCTGTATGAACATGGATATATCTACACAGCCATCTGGATGAACATGGAAATATCTACACCACTATCTGTATGAACATGGAAATATCTACACCGCTATCTGTGTAAACATGCATACATCTTCACCGCTATCAGTATAAACACGGAAATATCTACACCGCTATCTGTATGAACATGGAAATAGCTACACCGCTATCTGTATGAACATGGAAATATCTACACCGCTATCTGTATGAACATGGAAATATCTACACCGCTATCTGTTTGAACATGGAAATATCTACACCGCTGTCTGCATGAAAATGGAAATATCTACACAGCTATCTGCATATACATGGAAATATCTACACAGCTATCTCTTAACACATGGAAATAACTACACTGCTATCTCTATAAAGATGGAAATATCTACACAGCCATCTGTATGAACATGGAAATATCTGCACCGCCGTCTGTATGAACATATAAATATCTACACCGCCATCTGTATTAAGAAGGAAATATCTAAACCGCTATCTGAATGAACATTGAAATATCTACACCGCTATCTGTATGAACATGGAAATATCTACACCGCTATCTGTACGAACATGGAAATATCTAAACCGCTATCTGCATGAAAACAGAAATATCTACACAGCTATCTGCATATACATGGAAATATCTACACAGCTATCACTTTACACATGGAAATAACTACACCGCTATCTGTATGAACATGGAAATATCTGCACCGCCATCTGTATGAACACATAAATATCTACACCGCCATCTGTATTAAGGTGGAGATACCTACACCGCTATCTGTATAAACATGGAAATATCTACACCGCTATCTGTATAAACATGGAAATATCTACACCGCTATCTGTATGAACACGGAAATATCTACACCGCTATCTGTTTGAACATGGAAATATCTACACCGCTATCTGTATGAACACGGAAATATCTACACCGCTATCTGTTTGAACATGGAATTATCTACACCGCTATCTGCATGAAAATGGAAATATCTACACTGCAATCTGCATATACATTTAAATATCTACACAGCTATCTCTTTACACATGGAAATAATTACACCGATATCTGTATGAACATGGAAATATCTACACCACCATCTGTATGAACACGGAAATATCTGCACCGCCATCTGTATGAACATATAAATATCTTCACCGCCATCTGTATTAAGATGGAGATATCTACACTGCTATCTGTATAAACATGGAAATATCTACACCGCCATCTGTATGAACATATAAATACCTACACCGCAATCTGTATTAAGAAGGAAATATCTAAAATGCTATCTGTATAAACATGGAAATATCTACACCGCTGCCTGTATAAACTTGGAAATATCAGCAACACTATCTGTATGAACATGGAAATATCTACACCACTATCTGTATGAACATGGATATATCTACACAGCCATCTGGATGAACATGGAAATATCTACACCGCTATCTGTATGAACATGGAAATATCTACACCGCTATCTGTGTAAACATGCATACATCTTCACCGCTATCAGTATAAACATGGAAATATCTACACCGCTATCTGTATGAACATGGAAATAGCTACACGGCTATCTGTATGAACATGGAAATATCTACACAGCTATCTGTATGAACATGGATATATCTACACAGCCATCTGGATGAACATGGAAATATCTACTCCGCTATCTGTGTAAACATGCATACATCTTCACCACTATCTGTATAAACATGGAAATAACTACACCGCTATCTGTATGAACATGGAAATATCTGCACCGCTATCTGTATGAACATGGAAATATCTACACCGCTATCTGTTTGAACATGGAAATATCTACAACGCTATCTGCATGAAAATGGAAATATCTACACTGCTATCTGCATATACATGGAAATATCTACACAGCCATCTCTTTACACATGGAAATAACTACACCGCTATCTGTATGAACATGGAAATATCTACACCGCCATCTGTATGAACATGGAAATATCTGCACCGTCATCTGTATGAGCATATAAATATCTACACCGCCATCTGTATTAAGATGGAGATATCTACACTGCTATCTGTATAAACATGGAAATATCTACACCGCCATCTGTATGAACATATAAATACGCCGCCATCTGTATTAAGAAGGAAATATCTAAACCGCTATCTGTATAAACATGGAAATATCTACACCGCTGCCTGTATAAAAATGGAAATATCAGCACCGCTATCTGTATGAACATGGAAATATCTACACCGCTATCTGTAGGAACATGGAAATAGCTACACCGCTGCCTGTATAAACATGGAAATATCTGCACCGCTATCTGTATGAACATGGAAATATCTACACCACTATCTGTATGAACATGGATATATCTACACAGCCATCTGGATGAACATGGAAATATCTACACCACTATGTGTATGAACATGGAAATATCTACACCGCTATCTGTGTAAACATGCATACATCTTCACCGCTATCAGTATAAACACGGAAATATCTACACCGCTATCTGTATGAACATGGAAATAGCTACACCGCTATCTGTATGAACATGGAAATATCTACACCGCTATCTGTATGAACATGGAAATATCTACACCACTATCAGTATGAACAAGGAAATATGTACACCGCTATCTGTATGAACATGGATATATCTACACAGCCCTCTGGATGAACATGGAAATATCCACACCGCTATCTGTGTAAACATGCATACATCTTCACCGCTATCTGTATAAACATGGAAATATCTACACCGCTATCTGTATGAACATGGAAATATCTACACCGCTATCTGTTTGAAGATGGAATTATATACACCGCTATCTGCATGAAAACGGAAATATCTACACAGCTATCTGCATATACATGGAAATACTACACAGCTATCTCTTTACACATGGAAATAACTACACCGCTATCTGTATGAACATGGAAATATCTACACCGCCATCTGTATGAACATGGAAATATCTGCACCGCCATCTGTATGAACATATAAATATCTACACCGCCGTCTGTATTAAGACGGAGATATCTACACTGCTATCTGAATAAACATGTAAATATCTACACCGCCATCAGTATAAACATGGAAATATCTACACCGCTATCTGTATAACCATGGAAATATCTACACCGCTACCTGTATAAACATGGAAATATCAGCACCGCTATCTGTATGAACATGGAAATATCTACACCGCTGCCTGTATAAACATGGAAATATCTGCACGGCTATCTGTATGAACATGGAAATAACTACACTGCTATCTGTATGAACATGGAAATAGCTACACCGTTATCTGTATGAACATGGAAATAGCTACACCACTATCTGTATGAACATGGAAATATCTACACCGCTATCTGTATGAACATGGATATATCTACACAGCCATCTGGATGAACATGGAAATATCTACACCGCTATCTGTATGAACATGGAAATATGTACACCACAATCTGTATGAACTTGGATATATCTACACAGCCATCTAGATGAACATGGAAATATCTACACCGCTATCTGTGTAAACATGCATAGATCTTCACCGCTACTTCTATAAACATGGAAATATCTACACCGCTATCTGTATGAACATGGAAATATCCACACCGCTATCTGTATGAACATGGAAATATCTACACCGCTATCTGTTTGAACATGGAAATATCTACACCGCTATCTGCATGAAAATGGAAATATCTACACTGCTATCTGCATATACATTTAAATATCTACACAGCTATCTCTTTACACATAGAAATAACTACACCGCTATCTGTATGAACATGGAAATATCTACACCGCCATCTGTATGAACACGGAAATATCTGCACCGCCATCTGTATGAACATATAAATATCTACACCGCCATCTGTATTAAGATGGAGATATCTACACTGCTATCTGTATAAACATGGAAATATCTACACCGCCATCTGTATGAACATATAAATATCTACACAGCCATCTGTATTAAGAAGGAAATATCTAAACCGCTATCTGTATAAACATGGAAATATCTACACCGCTGCCTGTATAAACAAGGAAATATCAGCACCGCTATCTGTATGAACATGGAAATATCTACACCACTATCTGTATGAACATGGAAATATCTACTCCGCTATCTGTATGAACATGGATATATCTACACAGGCATCAGGATGAACATGGAAATATCTACACCGCTATCTGTATAAACATGGAAATATCTACACCGCTATCTGTATGAACATGGAAATATTTACACCGCTATCTGTATGAACATGGAAATATCTACACCGGTATCTGTTTGAACATGGAAATATCTACACAGCTATCTGCATGAAAATGGAAATATCTACACTGCTATCTGCATATACATTTAAATATCTTCACAGCTATCTCTTTACACATGGAAATAACTACACTGCTATCTGCATGAACATGGAAATATCTACACCGCCATCTGTATGAACATGGAAATATCTGCACTGCCATCTGTATGAACATATAAATATCTACACCGCAATCTGTATTAAGATAGAGATATCTCCACTGCTATCTGTATAAATATGGAAATATCTACACTGATATCTGTATAAACATGGAAATATCTACACCGCTATCTGTATAAACATGGAAATATCTACACCAATACCTGTATAAACATGGAAATAGCAGCACCGCTATCTGTATGAACATGGAAATATCTACACCGCTATCTGTGTAAACATACATACATCTTCACCGCTATCTGTATAAACATGGAAATGTCTACAAGGCTATCTGTACGAACATGGAGATATCTAAACCGCTATCTGCATGAAAATAGAAATATCTACACAGCTATCTGCATATACATGGAAATATCTACACAGCTATCTCTTTACACATGGAAATAACTACACCGCTATCTGTATGAACATGGAAATATCTGCACCGCCATCTGTATGAACACATAAATATCTACACCGCCATATGTATTAAGATGGAGATACCTACACCGCTATCTGTATAAACATGGAAATATCTACACCGCCGTCTGTATAAACATGGAAATATCTACACCGCTATCTGTATAAACATGGAAATATCAGCACCGCTATCTGTATGAACATGGATATATCTACACAGCCCTCTGGATGAACATGGAAATATCCACACCGCTATCTGTGTAAACATGCATACATCTTCACCGCTATCTGTATAAACATGGAAATATCTACACCGCTATCTGTATGAACATGGAAATATCTACACCGCTATCTGTTTCAAGATGGAAATATATACACCGCTATCTGCATGAAAACGGAAATATCTACACAGCTATCTGCATATACATGGAAATACTACACAGCTATCTCTTTACACATGGAAATAACTACACCGCTATCTGTATGAACATGGAAATATCTACACCACCATCTGTATGAACATGGAAATATCTGCACCGCCATCTGTATGAACATATAAATATCTACACCGCCGTCTGTATTAAGACGGAGATATCTACACAGCTATCTGAATAAACATGTAAATATCTACACCGCCATCAGTATAAACATGGAAATATCTACACCGCTATCTGTATAACCATGGAAATATCTACACCGCTACCTGTATAAACATGGAAATATCAGCACCGCTATCTGTATGAACATGGAAATATCTACACCGCTGCCTGTATAAACATGGAAATATCTGCACGGCTATCTGTATGAACATGGAAATAACTACACCGCTATCTGTATGAACATGGAAATAGCTACACCGTTATCTGTATGAACATGGAAATAGCTACACCACTATCTGTATGAACATGGAAATATCTACACCGCTATCTGTATGAACATGGATATATCTACACAGCCATCTGGATGAACATGGAAATATCTACACCGCTATCTGTATGAACATGGAAATATCTACACCACTATATGTATGTACTTGGATATATCTACACAGCCATCTAGATGAACATGGAAATATCTACACCGATATCTGTGTAAACATGCATAGATCTTCACCGCTACTTCTATAAACATGGAAATATCTACACCGCTATCTGTATAAACATCGAAATATCTACAGTGCTATCTGTATAAACATGGAAATATCTACACCGCTACCTGTATAAACATGGAAATATCAGCACCGCTATCTGTATGAACCTGGAAATATCTACACCGCTATCTGTATGAACATGGAAATATCTACACCGCTATCTGTATGAACATGGAAATATCTACAAAGCTATCTGAATGAACATGGAAAAATCTACACTGCTATCTGTTTGAACATGGAAATATCTACACCGCTATCTTCATGAAAATGGAAATATCTACAAAGCTATCTGCATATACATGGAAATATCTACACAGCTATCTCTTTACACATGGAAATAAATACACCGCTATATCTATAAACATGGAAATATCTACACCGCCATATGTATGAACATGGAAATATCTGCACCGCCATCTGTATGAACATATAAATATCTACACCGCCATCTGTATTAAGAAGGAAATATCTAAACAGCTATCTGTATAAACCTGGAAATATCTACACCGCTGCCTGTATAAACATGGAAATATCAGCACCGCTATCTGTATGAACATGGAAATATCTACACCGCTATCTGTATGAACATGGAAATAGCTACACCGTTATGTGTGTGAACATGGATATATCTACACAGCCATCTGGATGAACATGGATATATCTACACAGCCATCTGGATGAACATGGAAATATCTACACCGCTATCTGTGTAAACATGCATAGATCTTCACCGCTATCTCTATAAACATGGAAATATCTACACCGCTATCTGTATGAACATGGAAATATCCACACCGCTATCTGTATGAACATGGAAATATCTACACCGCTATCTCTTTGAACATGGAAATATCTACACTGCTATCTGCATGAAAATGGAAATATCTACACTGCTATCTGCATATACATTTAAATATCTACACAGCTATCTCTTTACACATGGAAATAACTACACCGCTATCTGTATGAACATGGAAATATCTACACCGCCATCTGTATGAACACGGAAATATCTGCACCGCCATCTGTAAGAACATGTAAATATCTACACCGCCATCTGTATTAACATGGAGATATCTAAACTGCTATCTGTATAAACATGGAAATATCTAAACCGCCATCTGTATGAACATATAAATATCTACACCGCCATCTGTATTAAGAAGGAAATATCTAAACCGCTATCTGTATAAACATGGAAATATCTACACCACTGCCTGTATAAACAAGGAAATATCAGCACCGCTATCTGTATGAACATGGAAATATCTACACCGCTATCTGTATGAACATGGAAATATCTACACAGCTATCTGTATGAACATGGAAATAGCTACACCGCTATCTGAATGAACATGGATATATCTACACAGCCATCTGTATGAACATGGAAATATCTACACCGCTATCTGTGTAAACATGCATACATCTTCACCACTATCTGTATATACATGGAAATATCTGCACCGCTATCGGTATGAACATGGAAATATCTACACCGCTATCTGTATGAACATGGAAATACCTACACCGCTATCTGTTTGGACATGGAAATATCTACACCGCTATCTGCATGAAATTGGAAATATCTACACTGCTATCTGCATATACGTTTAAATATCTACACAGCTATCTCTTTACACATGGAAATAACTACACCACTATCTGTATGAACATGGAAATAACTACACCGCCATCTGTATGAACATGGAAATATCTGCACCGCCATCTGTATGAACATATAAATATCTACACCGCCATCTGTATTAAGATGGAGATATCTACACTGCTATCTGTATAAACATGGAAATATCTACACCGCCATCAGTATGAACATATAAATACGCCACCATCTGTATTAAGTAGGAAATATCTAAACCGCTATCCGTATAAACATGGAATTATCTACACCGCTGCCTGTATAAACATGGAAATATCAGCACCGCTATCTGTATGAACATGGAAATATCTACACCGCTATCTGTAGGAACATGGAAATAGCTACACCGCTGCCTGTATAAACTTGGAAATATCAGCACCGCTATCTGTATGAACATGGAAATATCTACACCACTATCTGTATGAAAATGGATATATCTACAAAGCCATCTGGATGAACATGGAAATATCTTCACCACTATCTGTATGAACATGGAAATATCTACACCGCTATCTGTGTAAACATGCATACATCTTCACCGCTATCAGTATAAACATGGAAATATCTACACCGCTATCTGCATGAACATGGAAATAGCTACACCGCTATCTGTATGAACATGGAAATATCTACACCGCTATCTGTATGAACATGGATATATCTACACAGCCATCTGGATGAACATGGAAATATCTACACCGCTATCTGTGTAAATATGCATACATCTTCACCGCTATCTGTATAAACATGGAAATATCTACACCGCTATCTGTATGAACATGGAAATATCTACACCGCTATCTGTATGAACATGGAAATATCTACACCGCTATCTGTTTGAACATGGAAATATCTACACCGCTATCTGCATGAAAATGGAAATATCTACACTGCTATCTGCATATACATGGAAATATCTACACAGCTATCTCTTTACACATGGAAATAACTACACCGCTATCTGTATGAACATGGAAATATCCACACCGCCATCTGTATGAACATGGAAATATCTGCACCGCCATCTGTATGAACATATAAATATCTACACCGCCATCTGTATTAAGATGGAGATATCTACACCGCTATCTGTATAAACATGGAAATATCTACACCGCTACCTGTATAAACATGGAAATATCAGCACGGCTATCTGTATGAACATGGAAATATCTACACCGCTATCTGTATGAACATGGAAATATCTACACCGCTATCTGTATGAACATGGAAATATCTACTCCGCTATCAGTATGAACAAGGAAATATCTACACCGCTATCTGTATGAACATGGATATATCTACACAGCAATCTGGAAGAACATGGAAATATCCACACCGCTATCTGTGTAAACGTGCATACATCTTCACTGCTATCTGTATAAACATGGAAATATCTACACCGCTATCTGTATGAACATGGAAATATCTACACCGTTATCTGTTTGAAGATGGAAATATATACACCGCTATCTGCATGAAAACGGAAATATCTACACAGCTATCTGCATATACATGGAAATATCTACACAGCTATCTCTTTACACATGGAAATAACTACACCGCTATCTGTATGAACATGGAAATATCTACACCGCCATCTGTATGAACATGGAAATATCCTCACCGCCATCTGTATGAACATATAAATACCTACACCGCCATCTGTATTAAGACGGAGATATCTACACTGCTATCTGAATAAACATGGAAATATCTACACCGCTATCTGTATAAACATGGAAATATCTACACCGCTATCTGTATAACCATGGAAATATCTACACCGCTACCTGTATAAACATGGAAATATCAGCACCGCTATCTGTATGAACATGGAAATATCTACACCGCTGCCTGTATAAACATGGAAATATCAGCACGGCTATCTGTATGAACATGGAAATATCTACACCGCTATCTGTATGAACATGGAAATAACTACACTGCTATCTGTATGAACATGGAAATAGCTACACCGTTATCTGTATGAACATGGAAATAGCTACACCACTATCTGTATGAACATGGAAATATCTACACCGCTATCTGTATGAACATGGATATATCTACACAGCCATCTGGATGAACATGGAAATATCTACACCGCTATCTGTATGAACATGGGAATATCTACACCGCTATCTGTATGAACATGGAAATATCTACACCGCTATCTGTATGAACATGGAAATATCTACAAAGCTATCTGTATGAAAATGGAGATATCTACACCGCTATCTGTATGAACATGGAAATATCTACACTGCTATCTGTATGAACATGGAAATAGCTACACCGTTATCTGTATGAACATGGAAATAGCTACACCGCTATCTGTATGAACATGGAAATATCTACACCGCTATATCTATAAACATGGAAATATCTACACCACCATCTGTATGAACATGGAAATATCTGCACCGCCATCTGTATGAACATATAAATATCTACACCGCCATCTGTATTAAGAAGGAAATATCTAAACCGCTATCTGTATAAACATGGAAATATCTACACCGCTGCCTGTATAAACATGGAAATATCAGCACCGCTCTCTGTATGAAAATGGAAATATCTACACCGCTATCTGTATGAACATGGAAATATCTACACCGCTATCTGTACGAACATGGAAATATCTAAACCGCTATCTGCATGAAAATAGAAATACCTACACAGCTATCTGCATATACATGGAAATATCTACACAGCTATCTCTTTACACATGGAAATAACTACACCGCTATCTGTATGAACATGGAAATATCTGCACCGCCATCTGTATGAACACATAAATATCTACACCGCCATCTGTATTAAGATGGAGATACCTACACCGCTATCTGTATAAACATGGAAATATCTACACCGCTATCTGTATAAACATGGAAATATCAGCACCGCTATCTGTATGAACATGGAAATATCAGCCCCTCTGTCTGTATGAACACGGAAGTATCTACACCGCTGTCTGTATGAACATGGAATTATCTACACCGCTATCTGTATGAACATGGAAATATCTACACCGCTATCTGTATGAACATGGAAATATCTACACCGCTATCTGTATGAACATGGATATATCTACACAGCCATCTGGATGAACATGGAAATATCTACACCGCTATCTGTATAAACATGCATACATCTTCACCGCTATCTGTATAAACATCTAAATATCTACACCGCTATCTGTATGAACATGGAAATATCTACACCGCTATCTGTATGAACATGGAAATATCTACACCGCTATCTGTTTGAACATGGAAATATCTACACCGCTATCTGCATGAAAATGGAAATATCTACACTGCTATCAGCATATACATGGAAATATCTACACAGCTATCTCTTTACACATGGAAATAACTACACCGCTATCTGTATGAACATGGAAATATCCACACCGCCATCTGTATGAACATGGAAATATCTGCACCGCCATCTGTATGAACATATAAATATCTGCACCACCATCTGTATTAAGATGGAGATATCTACACCGCTATCTGTAAAACATGGAAATATCTACACCGCTATCTGTATAAACATGGAAATATCTACACCGCTATCTGTATAAACATGGAAATATCTACACCGCTACCTGTATAAACATGGAAATATCAGCACCGCTATCTGTATGAACATGGAAATATCTACACCGCTATCTGTTTGAAGATGGAAATATATACACCGCTATCTGCATGAAAACGGAAATATCTACACAGCTATCTGCATATACATGGAAATATCTACACAGCTATCTCTTTACACATGGAAATAACTACACTGCTATCTGTATGAACATGGAAATAGCTACACCGTTATCTGTATGAACATGGAAATAGCTACACCACTATCTGTATGAACGTGGAAATATCTACACCGCTATCTGTATGAACATGGATATATCTACACAGCCATCTGGATGAACATGGAAATATCTACACCGCTATCTGTGTAAACATGCATAGATCTTCACCGCTACCTCTATAAACATGGAAATATCTACACCGCTATCTGTATGAACATGGAAATATCCACACCGCTATCTGTATGAACATGGAAATATCTACACCGCTATCTGTTTGAACATGGAAATATCTACACCGCTATCTGCATGAAAATGGAAATATCTACACTGCTATCTGCACATACATTTAAATATCTACACAGCTATCTCTTTACAAATGGAAATAACTACACCGCTATCTGTATGAACATGGAAATATCTACACCGCCATCTGTATGAACACGGAAATATCTGCACCGCCATCTGTATGAACATATAAATATCTACACCGCCGTCTGTATTAAGATGGAGATATCTACACTGCTATCTGTATAAACATGGAAATATCTACACCGCCATCTGTATGAACATATAAATATCTACACAGCCATCTGTATTAAGAAGGAAATATCTAAACCGCTATCTGTATAAACATGGAAATATCTACACCGCTGCCTGTATAAACAAGGAAATATCAGCACCGCTATCTGTATGAACATGGAAATATCTACACCGCTATCTGTATGAACATGGAAATACCTACTCCGCTATCTGTATGAACATGGAAATAGCTACACCGCTATCTGTATGAACATGGATATATCTACACCGCCATCTGGATGAACATGGAAATATCTGCACCGCTCTCTGTGTAAACATGCATAGAACTTCACCGCTATCTCTATAAACATGGAAATGTCTACACCGCTATCTGTATGAACATGGAAATATCAGCACCGCTATGTGTATGAACATGGAAATATCTACACCGCTATCTGTATGAACACGGAAATATCTACAACGCTATCTGTTTGAACATGGAAATATCTACACCGCTATCTGTATGAACACGGAAATATCTACACCGCTATCTGTTTGAACATGGAAATATCTACACCGCTATCTGCATGAAAATGGAAATATATACACAGCTATCTGCATATACATGGAAATATCTACACAGCTATCTCTTTACACATGGAAAAAACTACACCGCTATCTGTATGAACATGGAAATATCTTCACCGCCATCTTTATGAACATGGATATATCTACACAGCCATCTGGATGAACATGGAAATATCTACACCGCTATCTGAATGAACATGGAAATATCTACACCGATATCTGTGTAAACATGAATACATCTTCACCGCTATCTGTATAAACATGGAAATATCTACACTGCTATCTGTATGAACATGGAAATATCTACACCGCTATCTGTTTGAACATGGAAATATCTACACCGCTATCTGCATGAAAATGGAAATATCTACACAGCGATCTGCATATACATGGAAATATCTACAAAGCTATCTCTTTACACATGGAAATAAGTACAGCGCTATTTCTATAAACATGGAAATAGCTACACCGCCATCTGTATGAACATGGAAATATCTACACCGCTATCTGTATGAACATGGGAATATCTACACCGCTATCTGTATGAACATGGATATATCTACACAGCCCTCTGGATGAACATGGAAATATCCACACCGCTATCTGTGTAAACATGCATACATCTTCACCGCTATGTGTAGAAACATGGAAATATCTACACCGCTATCTGTATGAACATGGAAATATCTACACCGCTATCTGTTTGAAGATGGAAATATATACACCGCTATCTGCATGAAAATGGAAATATCTACACAGCTATCTGCATATAGATGGAAATATCTACACAGCTATCTCTTTACACATGGAAATAACTACACCACTATCTGTATGAACATGGAAATATCTACACCGCCATCTGTATGAACATGGAAATATCTGCACCGCCATCTGTATGAACATATAAATATCTACACCGCCATCTGTATTAAAATGGAGATATCTACACTGCTTTCTGTATAAACATGGAAATATCTACACCGCCATCTGTATGAACATATAAATATCTACACAGCCATCTGTATTAAGAAGGAAATATCTAAACCGCTATCTGTATAAACATGGAAATATCTACACCGCTGCCTGTATAAACAAGGAAATATCAGCACCGCTATCTGTATGAACATGGAAATATCTACACCGCTATCTGTATGAACATGGAAATATCAGCACCGCTATGTGTATGAACATGGAAATATCTACACCGCTATCTGTATGAACACGGAAATATCTACAACGCTATCTGTTTGAACATGGAAATATCTACACCGCTATCTGTATGAACACGGAAATATCTACACCGCTATCTGTTTGAACATGGAAATATCTACACCGCTATCTGCATGAAAATGGAAATATATACACAGCTATCTGCATATACATGGAAATATCTACACAGCTATCTCTTTACACATGGAAAAAACTACACCGCTATCTGTATGAACATGGAAATATCTTCACCGCCATCTTTATGAACATGGATATATCTACACAGCCATCTGGATGAACATGGAAATATCTACACCGCTATCTGTATGAACATGGAAATATCTACACCGATATCTGTGTAAACATGAATACATCTTCACCGCTATCTGTATAAACATGGAAATATCTACACTGCTATCTGTATGAACATGGAAATATCTACACCGCTATCTGTTTGAACATGGAAATATCTACACCGCTATCTGCATGAAAATGGAAATATCTACACAGCAATCTGCATATACATGGAAATATCTACAAAGCTATCTCTTTGCACATTGAAATAAGTACAGCGCTATTTCTATAAACATGGAAATAGCTACACCGCCATCTGTATGAACATGGAAATATCTACACCGCTATCTGTATGAACATGGGAATATCTACACCGCTATCTGTATGAACATGGATATATCTACACAGCCCTCTGGATGAACATGGAAATATCCACACCGCTATCTGTGTAAACATGCATACATCTTCACCGCTATGTGTAGAAACTTGGAAATATCTACACCGCTATCTGTATGAACATGGAAATATCTACACCGCTATCTGTTTGAAGATGGAAATATATACACCGCTATCTGCATGAAAATGGAAATATCTACACAGCTATCTGCATATAGATGGAAATATCTACACAGCTATCTCTTTACATATGGAAATAACTACACCACTATCTGTATGAACATGGAAATATCTACACCGCCATCTGTATGAACATGGAAATATCTGCACCGCCATCTGTATGAACATATAAATATCTACACCGCCATCTGTATTAAGATGCAGATATCAACACCGCTATATGAATAAACATGGAAATATCTACCCCGCTATCTGTATAAACATGGAAATATCTACACCGCTATGTGTATAACCATGGAAATATCTACACCGCTACCTGTATAAACATGGAAATATCAGCACCGCTATCTGTATGAACATGGAAATATCTACACCGCTATCTGTATGAACATGGAAATATCTACACCGCTATCTGTTTGAACATGGAAATATCTACACCGCTATCTGCATGAAAATGGAAATATCTACACAGCTATCTGCATATACATGGAAATGTCTACAAAGCTATCTCTTTACACATGGATATAACCACACCGCTATCTCTATAAACATGGAAATATCTACACCGCCATCTGTATGAAAATGGAAATATCTGCACCGCCATCTGTATGAACATATAAATATCTACACCACCATCTACATTAAGATGGAAATATCTACACTGCTATCTGCATATACATTTAAATATCTACACAGCTATCTCTTTACACATGGAAATAACTACACCGCTATCTGTATGAACATGGAAATATCTACACCGCCATCTGTATGAACACGGAAATATCTGCACCGCCATCTGTAAGAACATATAAATATCTACACCACCATCTGTATTAAGATGGAGATATCTACACTGCTATCTGTATAAACATGGAAATATCTAAACCGCCATCTGTATGAACATATAAATATCTACACCGCCATCTGTATTAAGAAGGAAATATCTAAACCGCTATCTGTATAAACATGGAAATATCTACACCGCTATCTGTATGAACATGGAAATATCTACACAGCTATCTGTATGAACATGGAAATAGCTACACCGCTATCTGAATGAACATGGATATATCTACACAGCCATCTGGATGAACATGGAAATATCTACACCGCAATCTGTGTAAACATGCATACATCTTCACCACTATCTTTATAAACATGGAAATATCTGCACCGCTATCGGTATGAACATGGAAATATCTACACCGCTATCTGTATGAACATGGAAATAGCTACACCGCTATCTGTATGAACAAGGAAATATCTACACCGCTATCTGTATGAACATGGATATATCTACACAGCCCACTGGATGAACATGGAAATATCCACACTGCTATCTGTGTAAACATGCATACATCTTCACCGCTATCTGTATAAACATGGAAATATCTACACCGCTATCTGTATGAACATGGAAATAGCTACACCGCTATCTGTATGAACATGGATATATCTACACCGCCATCTGGATGAACATGGAAATATCTGCACCGCTCTCTGTGTAAACATGCATAGAACTTCACCGCTATCTCTATAAACATGGAAATATCTACACCGCTATCTGTATGAACATGGAAATATCAGCACCGCTATGTGTATGAACATGGAAATATCTACACCGCTATCTGTATGAACACGGAAATATCTACAACGCTATCTGTTTGAACATGGAAATATCTACACCGCTATCTGTATGAACACGGAAATATCTACACCGCTATCTGTTTGAACATGGAAATATCTACACCGCTATCTGCATGAAAATGGAAATATATACACAGCTATCTGCATATACATGGAAATATCTACACAGCTATCTCTTTACACATGGAAAAAACTACACCGCTATCTGTATGAACATGGAAATATCTTCACCGCCATCTTTATGAACATGGATATATCTACACAGCCATCTGGATGAACATGGAAATATCTACACCGCTATCTGAATGAACATGGAAATATCTACACCGATATCTGTGTAAACATGAATACATCTTCACCGCTATCTGTATAAACATGGAAATATCTACACTGCTATCTGTATGAACATGGAAATTTCTACACCGCTATCTGTTTGAACATGGAAATATCTACACCGCTATCTGCATGAAAATGGAAATATCTACACAGCGATCTGCATATACATGGAAATATCTACAAAGCTATCTCTTTACACATGGAAATAAGTACAGCGCTATTTCTATAAACATGGAAATAGCTACACCGCCATCTGTATGAACATGGAAATATCTACACCGCTATCTGTATGAACATGGGAATATCTACACCGCTATCTGTATGAACATGGATATATCTACACAGCCCTCTGGATGAACATGGAAATATCCACACCGCTATCTGTGTAAACATGCATACATCTTCACCGCTATGTGTGGAAACATGGAAATATCTACACCGCTATCTGTATGAACATGGAAATATCTACACCGCTACCTGTTTGAAGATGGAAATATATACACCGCTATCTGCATGAAAATGGAAATATCTACACAGCTATCTGCATATAGATGGAAATATCTACACAGCTATCTCTTTACACATGGAAATAACTACACCACTATCTGTATGAACATGGAAATATCTGCACCGCCATCTGTATGAACATGGAAATATCTGCACCGCCATCTGTATGAACATATAAATATCTACACCGCCATCTGTATTAAGATGGAGATATCTACACTGCTTTCTGTATAAACATGGAAATATCTACACCGCCATCTGTATGAACATATAAATATCTACACAGCCATCTGTATTAAGAAGGAAATATCTAAACCGCTATCTGTATAAACATGGAAATATCTACACCGCTGCCTGTATAAACAAGGAAATATCAGCACCGCTATCTGTATGAACATGGAAATATCTACACCGCTATCTGTATGAACATGGAAATATCAGCACCGCTATGTGTATGAACATGGAAATATCTACACCGCTATCTGTATGAACACGGAAATATCTACAACGCTATCTGTTTGAACATGGAAATATCTACACCGCTATCTGTATGAACACGGAAATATCTACACCGCTATCTGTTTGAACATGGAAATATCTACACCGCTATCAGCATGAAAATGGAAATATATACACAGCTATCTGCATATACATGGAAATATCTACACAGCTATCTCTTTACACATGGAAAAAACTACACCGCTATCTGTATGAACATGGAAATATCTTCACCGCCATCTTTATGAACATGGATATATCTACACAGCCATCTGGATGAACATGGAAATATCTACACCGCTATCTGTATGAACATGGAAATATCTACACCGATATCTGTGTAAACATGAATACATCTTCACCGCTATCTGTATAAACATGGAAATATCTACACTGCTATCTGTATGAACATGGAAATATCTACACCGCTATCTGTTTGAACATGGAAATATCTACACCGCTATCTGCATGAAAATGGAAATATCTACACAGCGATCTGCATATACATGGAAATATCTACAAAGCTATCTCTTTGCACATGGAAATAAGTACAGCGCTATTTCTATAAACATGGAAATAGCTACACCGCCATCTGTATGAACATGGAAATATCTACACCGCTATCTGTATGAACATGGGAATATCTACACCGCTATCTGTATGAACATGGATATATCTACACAGCCCTCTGGAAGAACATGGAAATATCCACACCGCTATCTGTGTAAACATGCATACATCTTCACCGCTATGTGTAGAAACATGGAAATATCTACACCGCTATCTGTATGAACATGGAAATATCTACACCGCTATCTGTTTGAAGATGGAAATATATACACCGCTATCTGCATGAAAATGGAAATATCTACACAGCTATCTGCATATAGATGGAAATATCTACACAGCTATCTCTTTACATATGGAAATAACTACACCACTATCTGTATGAACATGGAAATATCTACACCGCCATCTGTATGAACATGGAAATATCTGCACCGCCATCTGTATGAACATATAAATATCTACACCGCCATCTGTATTAAGATGCAGATATCAACACCGCTATATGAATAAACATGGAAATATCTACCCCGCTATCTGTATAAACATGGAAATATCTACACCGCTATGTGTATAACCATGGAAATATCTACACCGCTACCTGTATAAACATGGAAATATCAGCACCGCTATCTGTATGAACATGGAAATATCTACACCGCTATCTGTATGAACATGGAAATATCTACACCGCTATCTGTTTGAACATGGAAATATCTACACCGCTATCTGCATGAAAATGGAAATATCTACACAGCTATCTGCATATACATGGAAATGTCTACAAAGCTATCTCTTTACACATGGATATAACCACACCGCTATCTCTATAAACATGGAAATATCTACACCGCCATCTGTATGAAAATGGAAATATCTGCACCGCCATCTGTATGAACATATAAATATCTACACCGCCATCTACATTAAGATGGAAATATCTACACTGCTATCTGCATATACATTTAAATATCTACACAGCTATCTCTTTACACATGGAAATAACTACACCGCTATCTGTATGAACATGGAAATATCTACACCGCCATCTGTATGAACACGGAAATATCTGCACCGCCATCTGTAAGAACATATAAATATCTACACCACCATCTGTATTAAGATGGAGATATCTACACTGCTATCTGTATAAACATGGAAATATCTAAACCGCCATCTGTATGAACATATAAATATCTACACCGCCATCTGTATTAAGAAGGAAATATCTAAACCGCTATCTGTATAAACATGGAAATATCTACACCGCTGCCTGTATAAACAAGGAAATATCAGCACCGCTATCTGTATGAACATGGAAATATCTACACCGCTATCTGTATGAACATGGAAATATCTACACAGCTATCTGTATGAACATGGAAATAGCTACACCGCTATCTGAATGAACATGGATATATCTACACAGCCATCTGGATGAACATGGAAATATCTACACCGCAATCTGTGTAAACATGCATACATCTTCACCACTATCTTTATAAACATGGAAATATCTGCACCGCTATCGGTATGAACATGGAAATATCTACACCGCTATCTGTATGAACATGGAAATAGCTACACCGCTATCTGTATGAACAAGGAAATATCTACACCGCTATCTGTATGAACATGGATATATCTACACAGCCCACTGGATGAACATGGAAATATCCACACTGCTATCTGTGTAAACATGCATACATCTTCACCGCTATCTGTATAAACATGGAAATATCTACACCGCTATCTGTATGAACATGGAAATATCTACACCGCTATCTGTTTGAAGCTGGAAATATATACACCGCTATCTGCATGAAAACGGAAATATCTACACAGCTATCTGCATATACGTGGAAATATCTACACAGCTATCTCTTTACACATGGAAATAACTACACCGCTATCTGTATGAACATGGAAATATCTACACCGCCATCTGTATGAACATGGAAATATCTGCACCGCCATCTGTATGAACATATAAATATCTACACCGCCATCTGTATTAAGACGGAGATATCTACACTGCTATCTGAATAAACATGGAAATATCTACACCGCTATCAGTATAAACATGGAAATATCTACACCGCTATCTGTATAACCATGGAAATATCTACACCGCTACCTGTATAAACATGGAATTATCAGCACCGCTATCTGTATGAACATGGAAATATCTACACCGCTGCCTGTATAAACATGGAAATATCATCACGGCTATCTGTATGAACATGGAAATAACTACACTGCTATCTGTATGAACATGGAAATAGCTACACCGTTATCTGTATGAACATGGAAATAGCTACACCGCTATCTGTTTGAACATGGAAATATCTACACCGCTATCTGTATGAACATGGATATATCTACACAGCCATCTGGATGAACATGGAAATATCTACACCGCTATCTGTATGAACCTGGAAATATCTACACCACTATCTGTATGAACATGGATATATCTACACAGCCATCTGGATGAACATGGAAATATCTACACCGCTATCTGTGTAAACATGCATAGATCTTCACCGGTACCTCTATAAACATGGAAATATCTACACCGCTATCTGTATGAACATGGAAATATCCACACCGCTATCTGTATGAGCATGGAAATATCTACACCGCTATCTGTATAAACATGGAAATATCTACACCACTACCTGTATAAACATGGAAATATCAGCACCGCTTTCTGTATGAACATGGAAATATCTACACCGCTATCTGTACGAACATGGAAATATCTAAACCACTATCTGCATGAAAATAGAAATATCTACACAGCTATCTGCATACACATGGAAATATCTACACAGCTATCTCTTTACTCATGGAAATAACTACACCTCTATCTGTATGAACATGGAAATATCTGCACCGCCATCTGTATGAACACATAAATATCTACACCGCCATCTGTATTAAGATGGAGATACCTACACCGCTATCTGTATAAACATGGAAATATCTACACCGCTATCTGTATAAACATGGAAATATCTACACCGCTATCTGTATAAACATGGAAATATCAGCACCACTATCTGTATGAACATGGAAATATCAGCCCCTCTATCTGTATGAACATGGAAGTATCTACACCGCTATCTGTATGAACATGGAAATATCTACACCGCTATCTTTATGAACACGGAAATATCTACACCGCTATCTGTTTGAACATGGAAATATCTACAATGCTATCTGTATGAACACGGAAATATCTACACCGCTATCTGTTTGAACATGGAAATATCTACACCGCTATCTGCATGAAAATGCAAATATATACACAGCTATCTGCATATACATGGAAATATCTACACAGCTATATCTTTACACATGGAAAACACTACACCGCTATCTGTATGAACATGGAAATATCTGCAACGCCATCTGTATGAACATATAAATATATACACCGCCATCTGTATTAAGAAGGAAATATCTAAACCGCTATCTGTATAAACCTGGAAATATCTACACCGCTACCTTTATAAACATGGAAATATCAGCACCGCTATCTGTATGAACATGGAAATATCTACACCGCTATCTGTATGAACATGGATATATCTACACAGCCATCTGGATGAACATGGAAATATCTACACCGCTATCTGTATGAACATGGAAATATGTACACCGCTATCTGTCTGAACATGGATATATCTACACAGCCATCTGGATGAACATGGAAATAGCTACACCGCTCTCTGTGTAAACATGCATAGAACTTCACCGCTATCTCTATAAACATGGAAATATCTACACCGCTATCTGTATGAACATGGAAATATCCACACCGCTATCTGTATGAACATGGAAATATCTACACCGCTATCTGTTTGAACATGGAAATATCTACACCGCTATCTGCATGAAAATGAAAATATCTACACTGCTATCTGCATATACATTTAAATATCTACAAAGCTATCTCTTTACACATGGAAATAACTACACCGCTATCTGTATGAACATGGAAATATCTACACCGCCATCTGTATGAACACGGAAATATCTGCACCGCCATCTGTAAGAACATATAAATATCTACACCACCATCTGTATTAAGATGGAGATATCTACACTGCTATCTGTATAAACATGGAAATATCTAAACCGCCATCTGTATGAACATATAAATATCTACACCGCCATCTGTATTAAGAAGGAAATATCTAAACCGCTATCTGTATAAACATGGAAATATCTACACCGCTGCCTGTATAAACAAGGAAATATCAGCACCGCTATCTGTATGAACATGGAAATATCTACACCGCTATCTGTATGAACATGGAAATATCTACACAGCTATCTGTATGAACATGGAAATAGCTACACCGCTATCTGAATGAACATGGATATATCTACACAGCCATCTGGATGAACATGGAAATATCTACACCGCAATCTGTGTAAACATGCATACATCTTCACCACTATCTGTATAAACATGGAAATATCTGCACCGCTATCGGTATGAACATGGAAATATCTACACCGCTATCTGTATGAACATGGAAATACCTACACCGCTATCTGTTTGGACATGGAAATATCTACACCGCTATCTGCATGAAATTGGAAATATCTACACTGCTATCTGCATATACATTTAAATATCTACACAGCTATCTCTTTACACATGGAAATAACTACACCACTATCTGTATGAACATGGAAATAACTACACCGCCATCTGTATGAACATGGAAATATCTGCACCGCCATCTGTATGAACATATAAATATCTACACCGCCATCTGTATTAAGATGGAGATATCTACACTGCTATCTGTGTAAACATGGAAATATCTACACTGCCATCTGTATGAACATATAAATACGCCGCCATCTGTATTAAGAAGGAAATATCTAAACCGCTATCTGTATAAACATGGAAATATCTACACCGCTGCCTGTATAAACATGGAAATATCAGCACCGCTATCTGTATGAACATGGAAATATCTACACCGCTATCTGTAGGAACATGGAAATAGCTACACCGCTGCCTGTATAAACATGGAAATATCAGCACCGCTATCTGTATGAACATGGAAATATCTACACCACTATCTGTATGAACATGGATATATCTACCCAGCCATCTGGATGAACATGGAAATATCTACACCACTATCTGTATGAACGTGGAAATATCTACACCGCAATCTGTGTAAACATGCATACATCTTCACCGCTATCAGTATAAACATGGAAATATCTACACCGCTATCTGTATGAACATGGAAATAGCTACACCGCTATCTGTATGAACATGGAAATATCTACACCGCTATCTGTATGAACATGGAAATATCTACACCGCTATCAGTATGAACAAGGAAATATCTACACCGCTATCTGTATGAACATGGATATATCTACACAGCCCTCTGGATGAACATGGAAATATCCACACTGCTATCTGTGTAAACATGCATAAATCTTCACCGCTATCTGTATAAACATGGAAATATCTACACCGCTATCTGTATGAACATGGAAATATCTACACCGCTATCTGTTTGAAGATGGAAATATATACACCGCTATCTGCATGAAAACGGAAATATCTACACAGCTATCTGCATATACGTGGAAATATCTATACAGCTATCTCTTTACACATGGAAATAACTACACCGCTATCTGTATGGACTTGGAAATATCTACACCGCCATCTGTATGAACATGGAAATATCTGCACCGCCATCTGTATGAACATATAAATATCTACACCGCCATCTGTATTAAGACGGAGATATCTACACTGCTATCTGAATAAACATGGAAATATCTACACCGCTATCAGTATAAACATGGAAATATCTACACCGCTATCTGTATAACCATGGAAATATCTACACCGCTACCTGTATAAACATGGAAATATCAGCACCGCTATCTGTATGAACATGGAAATATCTACACCGCTTCCTGTATAAACCTGGAAATATCAGCACGGCTATCTGTATGAACATGGAAATAACTACACTGCTATCTGTATGAACATGGAAATAGCTACACCGTTATCCGTATGAACATGGAAATAGCTACACCACTATCTGTATGAACATGGAAATATCTACAACGCTATCTGTATGAACATGGATATATCTACACAGCCATCTGGATGAACATGGAAATATCTACACCGCTATCTGTATGAACATGGAAATATCTACACCACTATCTGTATGAACATGGATATATCTACACAGCCATCTGGATGAACATGGAAATATCTACACCGCTATCTGTGTAAACATGCATAGATCTTCACCGGTACCTCTATAAACATGGAAATATCTACACCGCTATCTGTATGAACATGGAAATATCCACACCGCTATCTGTATGAACATGGAAATATCTACACCGCTATCTGTTTGAACATGGAAATATCTACACCGCTATCTGCATGAAAATGGAAATATCTACACTGCTATCTGCATATACATTTAAATATCTACAGAGCTATCTCTTTACACATAGAAATAACTACACCGCTATCTGTATGAACATGGAAATATCTGCACCGCCATCTGTATGAACATATAAATATCTACACCGCCATCTGTATTAAGATGGAGATATCTACACTGCTATCTGTATAAACATGGAAATATCTACACCGCCATCTATATGAACATATAAATATCTACACAGCCATCTGTATTAAGAAGGAAATATCTAAACCGCTATCTGTATAAAATTGGAAATATCTACACCGCTGCCTGTATAAACAAGGAAATATCAGCACCGCTATCTGTATGAACATGGAAATATCTACACCGCTATCTGTATGAACATGGAAATATCTACTCCGCTATCTGTATGAACATGGAAATAGCTACACCGCTATCTGCATGAACATGGATATATCTACACAGCCATCTGGATGAACATGGAAATTTCTACACCGCTATCTGTATAAACATGGAAATATCTACACCGCTATCTGTATGAACATGAAAATATCTACACCGCTATCTGTATGAACATGGAAATATCTACACCGCTATCTGTTTGAACATGGAAATATCTACACCGTTATCTGCATGAAAATGGAAATATCTACACTGCTATCTGCATATACATTTAAATATCTACACAGCTATCTCTTTACACATGGAAATAACTACACTGCTATCTGCATGAACATGGAAATATCTTCACCGCCATCTGTATGAACATGGAAATATCTGCACTGCCATCTGTATGAACATATAAATATCTACACCGCAATCTGTATTAAGATAGAGATATCTCCACTGCTATCTGTATAAACATGGAAATACCTACACCGCTATCTGCATAAACATGGAAATATCTACACCGCTATCTGTATAAACATGGAAATATCTACACCACTACCTGTATAAACATGGAAATATCAGCACCGCTATCTGTATGAACATGGAAATATCTACACCGCTATCTGTGTAAACATGCATACATCTTCACCGCTAACTGTATAAACATGGAAATGTCTACAAGGCTATCTGTATGAACATGGAAATATCTACACCGCTATCTGTACGAACATGGAAATATCTAAACCTCTATCTGCATGAAAATAGAAATATCTACACAGCTATCTGCATATACATGGAAATATCTACACAGCTATCTCTTTACTCATGGAAATAACTACACCGCTATCTGTATGAACATGGAAATATCTGCACCGCCATCTGTATGAACACATAAATATCTACACCGCCATCTGTATTAAGATGGAGATACCTACACCGCTATCTGTATAAACATGGAAATATCTACACCGCTATCTGTATAAACATGGAAATATCTACACCGCTATCTGTATAAACATGGAAATATCAGCACTGCTATCTGTATGAACATGGAAATATCAGCCCCTCTATCTGTATGAACATGGAAGTATCTACACCGCTATCTGTATGAACATGGAAATATCTACACCGCTATCTTTATGAACACGGAAATATCTACACCGCTATCTGTTTGAACATGGAAATATCAACACCGCTATCTGTATGAACACGGAAATATCTACACCGCTATCTGTTTGAACATGGAAATATCTACACCGCTATCTGCATGAAAATGCAAATATATACACAGCTATCTGCATATTCATGGAAATATCTACACAGCTATCTCTTTACACATGGAAAACACTACACCGCTATCTGTATGAACATGGAAATATCTTCACCGCCATCTATATGAACATGGATATATCTACACAGCCATCTGGATGAACATGGAAATATCTACACCGCTATCTGTATGAACATGGAAATATCTACACCGATATCTGTGTAAACATGAATACATCTTCACCGCTATCTGTATAAACATGGAAATATCTACACTGCTATCTGTATGAACATGGAAATATCTACACCGCTGTCTGTTTGAACATGGAAACATCTACACCGCTATCTGCATGAAAATGGAAATATCTACACAGCGATCTGCATATACATGGAAATATCTACAAAGCTATCTCTTTACACATGGAAATAAGTACAGCGCTATTTCTATAAACATGGAAATAGCTACACCGCCATCTGTATGAACATGGAAATATCTACACCGCTATCTGTATGAACATGGGAATATCTACACCGCTATCTGTATGAACATGGATATATCTACACAGCCCTCTGGATGAACATGGAAATATCCACACCGCTATCTTTGTAAACATGCATACATCTTCACCGCTATCTGTAGAAACATGGAAATATCTACACCGCTATCTGAATGAACATGGAAATATCTACACCGCTATCTGTTTGAAGATGGAAATATATACACCGCTATCTGCATGAAAATGGAAATATCTACACAGCTATCTGCATATAGATGGAAATATCTACACAGCTATCTCTTTACACATGGAAATAACTACACCACTATCTGTATGAACATGGAAAAATCTACACCGCCATCTGTATGAACATGGAAATATCTGCACCGCCATCAGTATGAACATATAAATATCTACACCGCCATCTGTATTAAGATGGAGATATCTACACCGCTATCTGAATAAACATGGAAATATCTACACCGCTATCTGTATAAACATAGAAATATCTACACCGCTATGTGTATAACCATGGAAATATCTACACCGCTACCTGTATAAACATGGAAATATCAGCACCGCTATCTGTATGAACATGGAAATATCTACACCGCTATCTGTATGAACATGGAAATATCTACAAAGCTAACTGAATGAACATGGAAAAATCTACACCGCTATCTGTTTGAACATGGAAATATCTACACCGCTATCTGCATGAAAATGGAAATATCTACACTGCTATCTGCATATACATGGAAATAACTACACAGCTATCTCTTTACACATGGAAATAACTACACCGCTCTATCTATAAACATGGAAATATCTACACCGCCATCTGTATGAACATGGAAATATCTGCACCGCCATCTGTATGAACATATAAATATCTACACTGCCATCTGTATTAAGAAGGAAATATCTAAACCGCTATCTGTATAAACCTGGAAATATCTACACCGCTGCCTGTATAAACATGGAAATATCAGCACCGCTATCTGTATGAACATGGAAATATCTACACCGCTATCTGTATGAACATGGAAATATCTACACCGCTATCTGTATGAACATGGAAATAGCTAAACCGTTATCTGTATGAACATGGAAATAGCTACACCACTATCTGTATGAACATGGAAATATGTACACCGCTATCTGTATGAACATGGATATATCTACACAGCCATCTGGATGAACATGGAAATACCTACACCGCTATCTGTATGAACATGGAAATATGTACACCGCTATCTGTATGAACATGGATATATCTACACAGCTATCTGTATGAACATGGATATATCTACACAGCCATCTGGATGAACATGGAAATATCTACACCGCTATCTGTGTAAACATGCATACATCTTCACCACTATCTGTATAAACATGGAAATTACTACACCGCTATCTGTATGAACATGGAAATATCTGCACCGCTATCTGTATGAACATGGAAATATCTACACCGCTATCTGTTTGAACATGGAAATATCTACACCGCTATCTGCATGAAAATGGAAATATCTACACTGCTATCTGCATATACATGGAAATATCTACACAGCCATCTCTTTACACATGGAAATAACTACACCGCTATCTGTATGAACATGGAAATATCTACACCGCCATCTGTATGAACATGGAAATATCTGCACCGTCATCTGTATGAACATATAAATATCTACACCGCTATCTGCATGAAAATGGAAATATCTACACTGCTATCTGCATATACATGGAAATATCTACACAGCCATCTCTTTACACATGGAAATAACTACACCGCTATCTGTATGAACATGGAAATATCTACACCGCCATCTGTATGAACATGGAAATATCTGCACCGCCATCTGTATGAACATATAAATATCTACACTGCCATCTGTATTAAGAAGGAAATATCTAAACCTCTATCTGTATAAACCTGGAAATATCTACACCGCTGCCTGTATAAACATGGAAATATCAGCACCGCTATCTGTATGAACATGGAAATATCTACACCGCTATCTGTATGAACATGGAAATATCTACACCGCTATCTGTATGAACATGCAAATAGCTAAACCGTTATCTGTATGAACATGGAAATAGCTACACCACTATCTGTATGAACATGGAAATATGTACACCGCTATCTGTATGAACATGGATATATCTACACAGCCATCTGGATGAACATGGAAATATCTACACCGCTATCTGTATGAACATGGAAATATGTACACCGCTATCTGTATGAACATGGATATATCTACACAGCTATCTGTATGAACATGGATATATCTACACAGCCATCTGGATGAACATGGAAATATCTACACCGCTATCTGTGTAAACATGCATACATCTTCACCACTATCTGTATAAACATGGAAATTACTACACATCTATCTGTATGAACATGGAAATATCTGCACCGCTATCTGTATGAACATGGAAATATCTACACCGCTATCTGTTTGAACATGGAAATATCTACACCGCTATCTGCATGAAAATGGAAATATCTACACTGCTATCTGCATATACATGGAAATATCTACACAGCCATCTCTTTACACATGGAAATAACTACACCGCTATCTGTATGAACATGGAAATATCTACACCGCCATCTGTATGAACATGGAAATATCTGCACCGTCATCTTTATGAACATATAAATATCTACACCGCCATCTATATTAAGATGGACATATCTACACCGCTATCTGTATAAACATGGAAATATCTACACCGCTACCTGTATAAACATGGAAATATCAGCACTGCTATCTGTATGAACATGGAAATATCTACACCGCTATCTGTATGAACATGGAAATATCTACAACGCTATCTGTATGAACATGGAAATATCTACACCGCTATCAGTATGAACAAGGAAATATCTACACCGCTATCTGTATGAACATGGATATATCTACACAGCCCTCTGGAAGAACATGGAAATATCCACACCGCTATCTGTGTAAACATGCATACATCTTCACTGCTATCTGTATAAACATGGAAATATCTACAACGCTATCTGTATGAACATGGAAATATCTACACCGCTATCTGTTTGAACATGGAAATATCTACACCGCTATCTGCATGAAAATGGAAATATCTACACTGCTATCTTCACATACATTTAAATATCTACACAGCTATCTCTTTACACATGGAAATAACTACACTGCTATCTGCATGAACATTGAAATATCTACACCGCCATCTGTATGAACATGGAAATATCTGCACTGCCATCTGTATGAACATATAAATATCTACACCGCAATCTATATTAAGATAGAGATATCTCCACTGCTATCTGTATAAACATGGAAATATCTACACCGCTATCTGTATAAACATGGAAATATCTACACCGCTATCTGTATAAACATGGAAATATCTACACCACTACCTGTATAAACATGGAAATATCAGCACCGCTATCTGTATGAACATGGAAATATCTTCACCGCTATCTGTGTAAACATGCATACATCTTCACCGCTATCTGTATAAACTTGGAAATGTCTACAAGGCTATCTGCATGAACATGGAAATATCTACACCGCTATCTGTATGAACATGGAAATATCTACACCGCTATCTGTTTGAAGATGGAAATATATACACCGCTATCTGCATGAAAACGGAAATATCTACACAGTTATCTGCATATACATGGAAATATCTACACAGCTATCTCTTTACACATGGAAATAACTACACCGCTATCTGTATGAACATGGAAATATCTACACAGCCATCTGGATGAACATGGAAATATCTGCACCGCCATCTGTATGAACATATAAATATCTACAACACCATCTGTATTAAGACGGAGATATCTACACTGCTATCTGAATAAACATGGAAATATCTACACCGCTATCTGTATAACCATGGAAATATCTAAACCGCTACGTGTATAAACATGGAAATATCAGCACCGCTATCTGTATGAACATGGAAATATCTACACCGCTGCCTGTATAAACATGGAAATATCAGCACGGCTATCTGTATGAACATGGAAATATCTACACCGCTATCTGTATGAACATGGAAATAACTACACTGCTATCTGTATGAACATGGAAATAGCTACACCGTTATCTGTATGAACATGGAAATAGCTACACCACTATCTGTATGAACATGGAAATATCTACACCGCTATCTGTATGAACATGGATATATCTACACAGCCATCTGGATGAACATGGAAATATCTACACCGCTATCTGTATGTACATGGAAATATCTACACCACTATCTGTATGAACATGGATATATCTACACAGCCATCTGGATGAACATGGAAATATCTACACCGCTATCTGTGTAAACATGCATACATCTTCACCGCTACCTCTATAAACATGGAAATATCTACACCGCTATCCGTATGAACATGGAAATATCCACACCGCTATCTGTACGAACATGGAAATATCTACACCGCTATCTGTTTGAACATGGAAATATCTACACCGCTATCTGCATGAAAATGGAAATATCTACACTGCTATCTGCATATACATTTAAATATCTACACAGCTATCTCTTTACAAATGGAAATAACTACACCGCTATCTGTATGAACATGGAAATATCTACACCGCCATCTGTATGAACACGTAAATATCTGCACCGCCATCTGTATGAACATATAAATATCTACACCGCCATCTGTATTAAGATGGAGTTATCTACACTGCTATCTGTATAAACATGGAAATATCTACACCGCCATCTGTATGAACATGGAAATATCTAAACCTCTATCTGCATGAAAATAGAAATATCTACACAGATATCTGCATATACATGGAAATATCTACACAGCTATCTCTTTACTCGTGGAAATAACTACACCGCTATCTGTATGAACATGGAAATATCTGCACCGCCATCTGTATGAACACATAAATATCTACACCGCCATCTGTATTAAGATGGAGATACCTACACCGCTATCTGTATAAACATGGAAATATCTACACCTCTATCTGTATAAACATGGAAATATCTACACCGCTATCTGTATAAACATGGAAATATCAGCACCGCTATCTGTATGAACATGGAAATATCAGCCCCTCTATCTGTATGAACACGGAAGTATCTACACCGCTATCTGCATGAACATGGAAATATCTACACCGCTATCTTTATGAACACGGAAATATCAACACCGCTATCTGTTTGAACATGGAAATATCAACACCGCTATCTGTATGAACACGGAAATATCTACACCGCTATCTGTTTGAACATGGAAATATCTATACCGCTATCTGCATGAAAATGCAAATATATACACAGCTATCTGCATATACATGGAAATATCTACACAGCTATCTCTTTACACATGGAAAACACTACACCGCTATCTGTATGAACATGGAAATATCTTCACCGCCATCTATATGAACATGGATATATCTACACAGCCATCTGGATGAACATGGAAATATCTACACCGCTATCTGTATGAACATGGAAATATCTACACCGATATCTGTGTAAACATGAATACATCTTCACCGCTATCTGTATAAACATGGAAATATCTACACTGCTATCTGTATGAACATGGAAATATCTACACCGCTATCTGTTTGAACATGGAAATATCTACACCGCTATCTGCATGAAAATGGAAATATCTACACAGCGATCTGCATATACATGGAAATATCTACAAAGCTATCTCTTTACACATGGAAATAAGTACAGCGCTATTTCTATAAACATGGAAATAGCTACACCGCCATCTGTATGAACATGGAAATATCTACACCGCTATCTGTATGAACATGGGAATATCTACACCGCTATCTGTATGAACATGGATATATCTACACAGCCCTCTGGATGAACATGGAAATATCCACACCGCTATCTGTGTAAACATGCATACATCTTCACCGCTATCTGTAGAAACATGGAAATATCTACACCGCTATCTGAATGAACATGGAAATATCTACACCGCTATCTGTTTGAAGATGGAAATATATACACCGCTATCTGCATGAAAATGGAAATATCTACACAGCTATCTGCATATAGATGGAAATATCTACACAGCTATCTCTTTACACATGGAAATAACTACACCACTATCTGTATGAACATGGAAAAATCTACACCGCCATCTGTATGAACATGGAAATATCTGCACCGCCATCAGTATGAACATATAAATATCTACACCGCCATCTGTATTAAGATGGAGATATCTACACCGCTATCTGAATAAACATGGAAATATCTACACCGCTATCTGTATAAACATAGAAATATCTACACCGCTATGTGTATAACCATGGAAATATCTACACCGCTACCTGTATAAACATGGAAATATCAGCACCGCTATCTGTATGAACATGGAAATATCTACACCGCTATCTGTATGAACATGGAAATATCTACAAAGCTAACTGAATGAACATGGAAAAATCTACACCGCTATCTGTTTGAACATGGAAATATCTACACCGCTATCTGCATGAAAATGGAAATATCTACACTGCTATCTGCATATACATGGAAATAACTACACAGCTATCTCTTTACACATGGAAATAACTACACCGCTCTATCTATAAACATGGAAATATCTACACCGCCATCTGTATGAACATGGAAATATCTGCACCGCCATCTGTATGAACATATAAATATCTACACCGCCATCTGTATTAAGAAGGAAATATCTAAACCGCTATCTGTATAAACCTGGAAATATCTACACCGCTGCCTGTATAAACATGGAAATATCAGCACCGCTATCTGTATGAACATGGAAATATCTACACCGCTATCTGTATGAACATGGAAATATCTACACTGCTATCTGTATGAACATGGAAATAGCTACACCGTTATCTGTATGAACATGGAAATAGCTACACCACTATCTGTATGAACATGTAAATATCTACACCGCTGTCTGTATGAACATGGATATATCTACACAGCCATCTGGATGAACATGGAAATATCTACACCGCTATCTGTATGAACATGGAAATATGTACACCGCTATCTGTATGAACATGGATATATCTACACAGCTATCTGTATGAACATGGATATATCTACACAGCCATCTGGATGAACATGGAAATATCTACACCGCTATCTGTGTAAACATGCATACATCTTCACCACTATCTGTATAAACATGGAAATTACTACACCGCTATCTGTATGAACATGGAAATATCTGCACCGCTATCTGTATGAACATGGAAATATCTACACCGCTATCTGTTTGAACATGGAAATATCTACACCGCTATCTGCATGAAAATGGAAATATCTACACTGCTATCTGCATATACATGGAAATATATACACAGCCATTTCTTTACACATGGAAATAACTACACCGCTATCTGTATGAACATGGAAATATCTACACCGCCATCTGTATGAACATGGAAATATCTACACCGCTATCTGTATGAACATGGAAATATCTACACCGCCATCTGTATGAACATGGAAATATCTGCACCGCCATCTGTATGAACATATAAATATCTACAACACCATCTGTATTAAGACGGAGATATCTACACTGCTATCTGAATAAACATGGAAATATCTACACCGCTATCTGTATAAACATGGAAATATCTACACCGCTATCTGTATAACCATGGAAATATCTACACCGCTACCTGTATAAACATGGAAATATCAGCACCGCTATCTGTATGAACATGGAAATATCTACACCGCTGCCTGTATAAACATGGAAATATCAGCACGGCTATCTGTATGAACATGGAAATATCTACACCGCTATCTGTATGAACATGGAAATAACTACACTGCTATCTGTATGAACATGGAAATAGCTACACCGTTATCTGTATGAACATGGAAATAGCTACACCACTATCTGTATGAACATGGAAATATCTACACCGCTATCTGTATGAACATGGATATATCTACACAGCCATCTGGATGAACATGGAAATATCTACACCGCTATCTGTATGTACATGGAAATATCTACACCACTATCTGTATGAACATGGATATATCTACACAGCCATCTGGATGAACATGGAAATATCTACACCGCTATCTGTGTAAACATGCATAGATCTTCACCGCTACCTCTATAAACATGGAAATATCTACACCGCTATCTGTATGAACATGGAAATAACCACACCGCTATCTGTATGAACATGGAAATATCTACACCGCTATCTGTTTGAACATGGAAATATCTACACCGCTATCTGCATGAAAATGGAAATATCTACACTGCTATCTGCATATACATTTAAATATCTACACAGCTATCTCTTTACAAATGGAAATAACTACACCGCTATCTGTATGAACATGGAAATATCTACACCGCCATCTGTATGAACACGTAAATATCTGCACCGCCATCTGTATGAACATATAAATATCTACACCGCCATCTGTATTAAGATGGAGATATCTACACTGCTATCTGTATAAACATGGAAATATCTTCACCGCCATCTGTATGAACATGGAAATATCTAAACCTCTATCTGCATGAAAATAGAAATATCTACACAGCTATCTGCATATACATGGAAATATCTACACAGCTATCTCTTTACTCACGGAAATAACTACACCGCTATCTGTATGAACATGGAAATATCTGCACCGCCATCTGTATGAACACATAAATATCTACACCGCCATCTGTATTAAGATGGAGATACCTACACCGCTATCTGTATAAACATGGAAATATCTACACCGCTATCTGTATAAACATGGAAATATCTACACCGCTATCTGTATGAACATGGAAATATCTACACTGCTATCAGTATGAACATGGAAATATCTACACCGCTATCTGTATGAACATGGATATATCTACACAGCCCTCTGGATGAACATGGAAATATCCACACCGCTATCTGCGTAAACATGCATACATCTTCACCGCTATCTGTATAAACATGGAAATATCTACACCGCTATCTGAATGAACATGGAAATATCTACACCGCTATCTGTTTGAAGATGGAAATATATACACCGCTATCTGCATGAAAACGGAAATATCTACACAGCTATCTGCATATACATGGAAATATCTACACAGCTATCTCTTTACACATGGAAATAACTACACCGCTATCTGTATGAACATGGAAATATCTACACCGCCATCTGTATGAACATGGAAACATCTGCACCGCCATCTGTATGAACATATAAATATCTACACCGCCATCTGTATTAAGATGGAGATATCTACACCGTTATCTGAATAAACATGGAAATATCTACACCGCTATCTGTATAAACATGGAAATATCTACACCGCTATCTGTATAAACATGGAAATATCTACACCGCTACCTGTATAAACATGGAAATATCAGCACCGCTATCTCTATGAACATGGAAATATCTACACCGCTATCTGTATGAACATGGAAATATCTACACCGCTATCTGTATGAACATGGAGATATCTACAAAGCTATCTGAATGAATATGGAAAAACCTACACTGCTATCTGTTTGAACATGTAAATATCTACACCGCTACCTGCATGAAAATGGAAATATCTACAAAGCTATCTGCATATACATGGAAATATCTACACAGCTATCTCTTTACACAGGGAAATAACTACACCGCTATATCTATAAACATGGAAATATCTACACCGCCATATGTATGAACATGGAAATATCTGCACCGCCATCTGTATGAACATATAAATATCTACACCGCCATCTGTATTAAGAAGGAAATATCTAAACAGCTATCTTTATAAACCTGGAAATATCTACACCGCTGCCTGTAAACATGGAAATATCAGCACCGCTATCTGTATGAACATGGAAATATCTACACCGCTAACTGTATGAACATGGAAATACCTACAACGCTATCTGTATGAACATGGAAATAGCTACACCGTTATGTGTATGAACATGGATATATTTACACAGCCATCTGGATGAACATGGAAATATCTACACCGCTATCTGTATGAACATGGAAATATCTACACCGCTATCTGTATTAACATGGATATATCTAAACAGCCATCTGGATGAACATGGAAATATCTACACCGCTATCTGTGTAAACATGCATAGATCTTCACCGCTATCTCTATAAACATGGAAATGTCTACACTGCTATCTGTATGAACATGGAAATATCTACACCGCTATCTGTTTGAACATGGAAATATCTACACCGCTATCTGCATGAAAATGGAAATATCTACACTGCTATCTGCATATACATATAAATATTTACACAGCTATCTCTTTACACATGGAAATAACTACACCGCTATCTGTATGAACATGGAAATATCTACACCACCATCTGTATGAATACGGAAATATCTGCACCGCCATCTGTAAGAACATAAAAATATCTACACCGCCATCTGTATTAAGATGGAGGTATCTACACTGCTATCTGTATAAACATGGAAATATCTAAACCGCCATCTGTATGAACATATAAATATCAACACCGCCATCTGTATTAAGAAGGAAATATCTAAACCGCTATCTGTATAAACATGGAAATATCTACACCGCTGCCTGTATAAACAAGATAATATCAGCACCGCTATCTGTATGAACATGGAAATATCTACACCGCTATCTGTATGAACATGGAAATATCTACACAGCTATCTGTATGAACATTGAAATAGCTACACCGCTATCTGAATGAACATGGATATATCTACACAGCCATCTGGATGAACATGGAAATATCTACACCGCTATCTGAGTAAACATGCATACATCTTCACAACTATCTGTATAAACATGGAAATATCTGCACCGCTATCGGTATGAACATGGAAATATCTACACCGCTATCTGTATGAACATGGAAATACCTACACCGCTATCTGTTTGAACATGGAAATATCTACACCGCTATCTGCATGAAATTGGAAATATCTACACTGCTATCTGCATATACATTTAAATATCTACACAGCTATCTCTTTACACATGGAAATAACTACACCACTATCTGTATGAACATGGAAATAACTACACCGCCATCTGTATGAACATGGAAATATCTGCACCGCCATCTGTATGAACATATAAATATCTACACCGCCATCTGTATTAAGATGGAGATATCTACACTGCTATCAGTATAAACATGGAAAAATCTACACCGCCATCTGTATGAACATATAAATACGCCGCCATCTGTATTAAGAAGGAAATATCTAAACCGCTATCCGTATAAACATGGAAATATCTACACCGCTGCCTGTATAAACATGGAAATATCAGCACCGCTATCTGTATGAACATAGAAATGTCTACACCGGTATCTGTATGAACATGGAAATATCTACACCGCTATCTGTATGAACATGGAAATATCTACACCGCTATCAGTATGAACAAGGAAATATCTACACCGCTATCTGTATGAACATGGATATATCTACACAGGCCTCTGGAAGAACATGGAAATATCCACACCGCTATCTGTGTAAACATGCATACATCTTCACCGCTATCTGTATAAACATGGAAATATCTACACCGCTATCTGTATGAACATGGAAATATCTACACCGCTATCTGTTTGAAGATGGAAATATATACACCGCTATCTGCATGAAAACGGAAATATCTACACAGCTATCTGCATATACATGGAAATATCTACACAGCTATCTCTTTACACATGGAAATAACTACACCGCTATCTGTATGAACATGGAAATATCTACACCGCCATCTGTATGAACATGGAAATATCTGCACCGCCATCTGTATGAACATATAAATATCTACACCGCCATCTGTATTAAGACTGAGATATCTACACTGCTATCTGAATAAACATGGAAATATCTACAACGCTATCTCTATAAACATGGAAATATCTACACCGCTATCTGTATAACCATGGAAATATCTACACCGCTACCTGTATAAACATGGAAATATCAGCACCGCTATCTGTATGAACATGGAAATATCTACACCGCTGCCTGTATAAACAAGGAAATATCAGCACCGCTATCTGTATGAACATGGAAATATCTACACCGCTATCTGTATGAACATGGAAATATCTACTCCGCTATCTGTATGAACATGGAAATATCTACACCGCTATCTGTATGAACATGGATATATCTACACCGCCATCTGGATGAACATGGAAATATCTACACCGCTATCTGCATGAAAATGGAAATATCAACACTGCTATCTGCATATGCATTTAAATATCTTCACAGCTATCTCTTTACACATGGAAATAACTACACTGCTATCTGCATGAACATGGATATATCTACACAGCCATCTGTATGAACATGGAAATATCTGCACTGCCATCTGTATGAACATATAAATATCTACACCGCAATCTGTATTAAGATAGAGATATCTCCACTGCTATCTGTATAAACATGGAAATATCTACACCGCTATCTGTATAAACATGGAAATATCTACAGCCCAATCTGTATAAACATGGAAATATCTACACCACTACCTGTATAAACATGGAAATATCAGCACCGCTATCTGTATGAACATGGAAATATCTACACCGCTATCTGTGTAAACATGCATACATCTTCACCGCTATCTGTATAAACATGGAAATGTCTACAAGGCTATCTGTATGAACATGGAAATATCTACACCGCTATCTGTACGAACATGGAAATATCTAAACCGCTATCTGCATGAAAATAGAAATATCTACACAGATATCTGAATATACATGGAAATATCTACACAGCTATCTCTTTACACATGGAAATAACTACACCGCTATCTGTATGAACATGGAAATATCTGCACCGCCATCTGTATGAACACATAAATATCTACACCGCCATCTGTATTAAGATGGAGAAACCTACACCGCTATCTGTATAAACATGGAAATATCTACACCGCTATCTGTATAAACATGGAAATACCTGCACCGCTATCTGTATAAACATGGAAATATCAGCACCGCTATCTGTATGAACATGGAAATATCAGCCCCTCTATCTGTATGAACATGGAAGAATCTACACCGCTATCTGTATGAACATGGAAATATCTACACCGCTATCTGTATGAACACGGAAATATCTACACCGCTATCTGTTTGAACATGGAAATATCTACACCGCTATCTGTAGGAACACGGAAATATCTACACCGCTATCTGTTTGAACATGGAAATATATTTCACCGCTATCTGCATGAAAATGGAAATATCTAAACAGCGATCTGCATATACATGGAAATATCTACAAAGCTATCTCTTTACCCATGGAAATAAGTACAGCGCTATTTCTATAAACAAGGAAATAGCTACACCGCTATCTGTATGAACATGGAAATATCTACACCGCTATCTGTATGAACATGGGAATATCTACACCGCTATCTGTATGAACATGGATATATCTACACAGCCCTCTGGATGAACATGGAAATATCCACACCGCTATCTGTGTAAACATGCATACATCTTCACCGCTATCTGTAGAAACATGGAAATATCTACACCGCTATCTGTATGAACATGGAAATATCTACACCGCTATATGTTTGAAGATGGAAAAATATACACCGCTATCTGCATGAAAATGGAAATATCTACACAGCTATCTGCATATAGATGGAAATATCTACATAGCTATCTCTTTACACATGGAAATAACTACACCACTATCTGTATGAACATTGAAATATCTACACGGCCATCTGTATGAACATGGAAATATCTGCACCGCCATCTGTATGAACATATAAATATCTACACCGCCATCTGTATTAAGATGGAGATATCTACACCGCTATCTGAATAAACATGGAAATATCTACACCGCTATCTGTATAAACATGGAAATATCTACACCGCTATGTGTATAACCATGGAAATATCTACACCGCTACCTGTATAAACATGGAAATATCAGCACCGCTATCTGTATGAACATGGAAATATCTACACCGCTATCTGTATGAACATGGAAATATCTACATCGCTATCTGTATGAACATGGAAATATCTACAAAGCTATCAGAATGAACATGGAAAAATCTACACCGCTATCTGTTTGAACATGGAAATATCTACACCGCTATCTGCATGAAAATGGAAATATCTACACTGCTATCTGCATATACATGGAAATATCTACACAGCTATCTCTTTACACATGGAAATAACTACACCGCTATATCTATAAACATGGAAATATCTACACCGCCATCTGTATGAACATGGAAATATCTGCACCTCCATCTGTATGAACTTATAAATATCTACACCACCATCTGTATTAAGAAGGAAATATCTAAACCGCTATCTGTATAAACCTGGAAATATCTACATCGCTGCCTGTATAAACATGGAAATATCAGCACCGCTATCTGTATGAACATGGAAATATCTACACCGCTATCTGTATGAACATGGAAATATCTACACTGCTATCTGTATGAACATGGAAATAGCTACACCGTTATCTGTATGAACATGGAAATAGCTACACCACTATCTGTATGAACATGGAAATATCTACACCGCTATCTCTATGAACATGGATATATCTACACAGCCATCTGGATGAACATGGAAATATCCACACCGCTATCTGTATGAACATGGAAATATGTACACCGCTATCTGTATGAACATGGATACATCTACAGAGCCATCTGGATGAACATGGAAATATCTACACCGCTATGTGTGTAAACATGCATAGAACTTCACCGCTATCTTATAAACATGGAAATATCTACACCGCTATCTGTATGAACATGGAAATATCCACACCGCTATCTGTATGAACATGGAAATATCTACACCCCTATCTGTTTGAACATGGAAATATCTACACCGCTATCTGTATGAAAATGGAAATATCTACACTGCTATCTGCATATACATTTAAATATCTACACAGCTATCTCTTTACACTTGGAAATAACTACACCGCTATCTGTATGGACATGGAAATATCTACACCGCCATCTGTATGAACACGGAAATATCTGCACCGCCATCTGTAAGAACATATAAATATCTACACCACCATCTGTATTAAGATGGAGATATCTACACTGCTATCTGTATATACATGGAAATATCTAAACCGCCATCTGTATGAACATATAAATATCTACACCGCCATCTGTATTAAGAAGGAAATATCTAAACCGCTATCTGTATAAACACGGAAATATCTACACCGCTGCCTGTATAAACAAGGAAATATCAGCACCGCTATCTGTATGAACATGGAAATATCTACACCGCTATCTGTATGAACATGGAAATATCTACACAGCTATCTGTATGAACATGGAAATAGCTACACAGCTATCTGAATGAACATGGATATATCTACACAGCCATCTGGATGAACATGGAAATATCTACACTGCTATGAGTGTAAACATGCATAGATCTTCACCGCTATCTGTATAAACATGGAAATATCTACACGTCTATCTGTATGAACATGGAAATATCTACACCGCTATCTGTATGAACATGGAAATATCTACACCGCTATCTGTTTGAGCATGGAAATATCTACACCGCTATCTGCATGAAAATGGAAATATCTACACTGCTATCTGTATATACATTTAAATATCTACACAGCTATCTCTATACATATGGAAATAACTACACCGCTATCTGTATGAACATGGAAATATCTACACCGCTATCTGTATGAACATGGAAATATCTGCACCGCCATCTGAATGAACATATAATTATCTACACCGCCATCTGTATTAAGATGGAGATATCTACACTGCTATCTGTTTAAACATGGAAATATCTACACCGCTATCTGTATAAACATGGAAATATCTACACCACTATCTGTATAAACATGGAAATATCTACACCACTACGTGTATAAACATGGAAATATCAGCACCGCTATCAGTATGAACATGGAAATATCTACAAAGCTATCTGAATGAACATGGAAAAATCTACACCGCTATCTGAACATGTAAATAACTACACCGCTATCTGCATGAACATGGAAATATCTACAAAGCTATCTGCATATACATGGAAATATCTACACAGCTATCTCTTTACACATGGAAATAACTACACCGCTCTCTGTATGAACATGGAAATATCTACACCGCCATCTGTATGAACACGGAAATATCTGCACCGCCATCTGTAAGAACATATAAATATCTACACCGCCATCTGTATTAAGATGGAGATATCTACACTGCTATCTGTATAAAAATGGAAATATCTAAACCGCCATCTGTATGAACATATAAATATCTACACTGCCCTCTGTATTAAGCAGGAAATATCTAAACCGCTATCTGTATAAACATGGAAATATCTACACCGCTGCCTGTATAAACAAGGAAATATCAGCACCGCTATCTGTATGAACAGGGAAATATCTACACCGCTATCTGTATGAACATGGAAATATCTACACCGCTATCTGTTTGAACATGGAAATATCTACACCGCTATCTGCATGAAAATGGAAATATCTACACTGCTATCTGTATATACCTTTAAATATCTACACTGCTATCTCTTTAAACATGGAAATAACTACACCGCTATCTGTATGAACATGGAAATATCTACACCGCTATCTGTATGAACATGGAAATATCTGCACCGCCATCTGTATGAACATATAAATATCTACACCGCCATCTGTATTAAGATGGAGATATCTAAACGGCTATCTGTATAAACATGGAAATATCTACACCGCTATCTGTATAAACATGGAAATATCTACACCGCTATCTGTATAAACATGGAAATATCTACACCACTACCTGCATAAACATGGAAATATCAGCACCGCTATCTGTATGAACATGGAAATATCTACACCGCCATCTGTATGAACATGGAAATATCTACACCGCTCTCTGTATGAACATGGAAATATCTACACCGCTATCTGTATGAACATGGAAATATCTACACCGCTATCTGTTTGAACATGGAAATATCTACACCGCTGTCTGCATGAAAATGGAAATATCTACACAGCTATCTGCATATACATGGAAATATCTACACAGCTATCTCTTAACACATGGAAATAACTACACTGCTATCTCTATAAAGATGGAAATATCTACACAGCCATCTGTATGAACATGGAAATATCTGCACCGCCATCTGTATGAACATATAAATATCTACACCGCCATCTGTATTAAGAAGGAAATATCTAAACCGCTCTCTGTATGAACATTGAAATATCTACACCGCTATATGTATGAACATGGAAATATCTACACCGCTATCTGTACGAACATGGAAATATCTAAACAGCTATCTGCATGAAAATAGAAATATCTACACAGCTATCTGCATATACATGGAAATATCTACACAGCTGTCACTTTACACATGGAAATAACTACACCGCTATCTGTATGAACATGGAAATATCTGCACCGCCCTCTGTATGAACACATAAATATCTACACCACCATCTGTATTAAGGTTGAGATACCTACACCGCTATCTGTATAAACATGGAAATATCTACACCGCTATCAGTATAAACATGTTAATATCTACACCGCTATCTGTATAAACATGGAAATATCAGCACCGCTATCTGTATGAACATGGAAATATCAGCCCCTCTATCTGTATGTATATGGAAGTATCTACACCGCTTTCTGTATGAACATGGATATATCTACACCGCTATCTGTATGAACACGGAAATATCTACACCGCTATCAGTTTGAACATGGAAATATCTACACCGCTATCTGTATGAACACGGAAATATCTACACCGCTGTCTGTTTGAACATGGAATTATCAACACCACTATCTGCATGAAAATGGAAATATCTACACTGCAATCTGCATATACATTTAAATATCTACACAGCTATCTCTTTACACATGGAAATAATTACACCGATATCTGTATGAACATGGAAATATCTACACCACCATCTGTATGAACATGGAAATATCTGCACCGCCATCTGTATGAACATATAAATATCTTCACCGCCATCTGTATTAAGATGGAGATATCTACACTGCTATCTGTATAAACATGGAAATATCTGCACCGCCATCTGTATGAACATATAAATATCTACACCGCCATCTGTATTAAGAAGGAAATATCTAAAATGCTATCTGTATAAACATGGAAATATCTACACCGCTGCCTGTATAAACATGGAAATATCAGCACCACTATCTGTATGAACATGGAAATATCTACACCGCAATCTGTATGAACATGGATATATCTACACAGCCATCTGGATGAACATGGAAATATCTACACCGCTATCTGTATGAACATGGAAATATCTACACCGCTATCTGTGTATACATGCATACATCTTCACCGCTATCAGTATAAACATGGAAATATCTACACCGCTATCTGTACGAACATGGAAATAGCTACACCGCTATCTGTATGAACATGGAAATATCTACACAGCTATCTGTATGAACATGGATATATCTACACAGCCATCTGGATGAACATGGAAATATCTACACCGCTATCTGTGTAAACATGCATACATCTTCACCACTATCTGTATAAACATGGAAATAACTACACCGCTATCTGTATGAACATGGAAATATCTGCACCTCTATCTGTATGAACATGGAAATATCTACACCGCTATCTGTTTGAACATGGAAGTATCTACACCGCTATCTGCATGAAAATGGAAATATCTACACTGCTATCTGCATATACATGGAAATATCTACACAGCCATCTCTTTACACATGGAAATAACTACACCGCTATCTGTATGAACATGGAAATATCTACACCGCCATCTGTACGAACATGGAAATATCTGCACCGTCATCTGTATGAACATATAAATATCTACACCGCCATCTGTATTAAGATGGAGATATCTCCCCGCTACCTGTATAAACATGGAAATATCAACACCGCAATCTGTATAAACATGGAAATATCTACACCGATATCTGTATAAACATGGAAATATCTACACCGCTACCTGTATAAACATGGAAATATCAGCACCGCTATCTGTATGAACATGGAAATATCTACACCGCTATCTGTATGAACATGGAAATATCTACACGGCTATCTGTATGAATATGGATATATCTACACAGCCCTCTGGATGAACATGGAAATATCCACACCGCTATCTGTGAAAACATGCATACATCTTCACCGTTATCTGTATAAACATGGAAATATCTACACCGTTATCTGTATGAACATGGAAATATCTACACCGCTATCTGTTTGAAGATGGAAATATATACACCGCTATCTGCATGAAAATGGGAATATCTACAAAGCTATCTGCATATAGATGGAAATATCTACACAGCTGTCTGTTTACACATGGAAATAACTACAACGCTATCTGTATGAACATGGACATATCTACACCGCCATCTGTATGAACATGGAAATATCTGCACCGCCATCTGTATGAACATATAAATATCTACACAGCCATCTGTATTAAGATGGAGATATCTACACCGCTATCTGAATAAACATGGAAATATCTACACCGCAATCTGTATAAACATGGAAATATCTACACCGATATCTGTATAAACATGGAAACATCTACACCGCTACCTGTATAAACATGGAAATATCAGCACCGCTATCTGTATGAACATGGAAATATCTACACCGCTATCTGTATGAACACGGAAATATCTACAACACTATCTGTTTGAACATTGAAATATCTACACCGCTATCTGCATGAAAATGGAAATATATACACAGCTATCTGCATATACATGGAAATATCTTCACAGCTATCTCTTTACACATGGAAAAAACTACACCGCTATCTGTATGAACATGGAAATATCTTCACCGCCATCTTTATGAACATGGATATATCTACACAGCCATCTGGATGAACATGGAAATATCTACACCGCTATCTGTATGAACATGGAAATATCTACACCGATATCTGTGTAAACATGAATACATCTTCACCGCTATCTGTATAAACATGGAAATATCTACACTGCTATCTGTATGAACATGGAAATATCTACACCGCTATCTGTTTGAACATGGAAATATCTACACCGCTATCTGCATGAAAATGGAAATATCTACACAGCTTTCTGCATATAGATGGAAATATCTACACAGCTATCTCTTTACACATGGAAATAACTACACCACTATCTGTATGAACATGGAAATATCTACACCGCCATCTGTATGAAGACGGAAATATCTGCACCGCCATCTGTATGAACATATAAATATCTACACCGCCATCTGTATTAAGTTGCAGATATCTACACCGCTATCTGAATAAACATGGAAATATCTACACCGCTATCTGTATAAACATGGAAATATCTACACCGCTATGTGTATAACCACGGAAATATCTACACCGCTACCTGTATAAACATGGAAATATCAGCACCGCTATCTGTATGAACATGGAAATATCTACACCGCTATCTGTATGAACATGGAAATATCTACACCGCTATCTGTATGAACATGGAAATATCTACAAAGCTATCTGAATGAACATGGAAAAATCTGCACCGCTATCTGTTTGAACATGGAAATATCTACACCGCTATCTGCATGAAAATAGAAATATCTACACTGCTATCTGCATATACATGGAAATATCTACACAGCTATCTCTTAACACATGGAAATAACTACACTGCTATCTCTATAAAGATGGAAATATCTACACAGCCATCTGTATGAACATGGAAATATCTGCACCGCCACCTGTATGAACATATAAATATCTACCCCGCCATCTGTATTAAGAAGGAAATATCTAAACCGCTATCTGTATGAACATTGAAATATCTACACCGCTATCTGTATGAACATGGAAATATCTACACCGCTATCTGTACGAACATGGAAATATCTAAACCGCTATCTGCATGAAAATAGAAATATCTACACAGCTATCTGCATATACATGGAAATATCTACACAGCTATCACTTTACACATGGAAATAACTACACCGCTATCTGTATGAACATGGAAATATCTGCACCGCCCTCTGTATGAACACATAAATATCTACACCACCATCTGTATTAAGGTGGAGATACCTACACCGCTATCTGTATAAACATGGAAATATCTACACCGCTATCTCTATAAACATGGAAATATCTACACCGCTATCTGTATAAACATGGAAATATCAGCACCGCTATCTGTATGAACATGGAAATATCAGCCCCTCAATCTGTATGAACATGGAAGTATCTACACCGCTATCTGTATGAACATGGAAATATCTACACCGCTATCTGTATGAACACGGAAATATCTACACCGCTATCAGTTTGAACATGGAAATATCTACACCGCTATCTGTATGAACACGGAAATATCTACACCGCTGTCTGTTTGAACATGGAATTATCTACACCGCTATCTGCATGAAAATGGAAATATCTACACTGCAATCTGCATATACATTTAAATATCTACACAGCTATCTCTTTACACATGGAAATAATTACACCGATATCTGTATGAACATGGAAATATCTACACCACCATCTGTATGAACATGGAAATATCTGCACCGCCATCTGTATGAACATATAAATATCTTCACCGCCATCTGTATTAAGATGGAGATATCTACACTGCTATCTGTATAAACATGGAAATATCTACACCGCCATCTGTATGAACATATAAATATCTACACCGCCATCTGTATTAAAAAGGAAATATCTAAAATGCTATCTGTATAAACATGGAAATATCTACACCGCTGCCTGTATAAACATGGAAATATCAGCACCACTATCTGTATGAACACGGAAATATCTACACCGCAATCTGTATGAACATGGATATGTCTACACAGCCATCTGGATGAACATGGAAATATCTACACCGCTATCTGTATGAACATGGAAATATCTACACCGCTATCTGTGTAAACATGCATACATCTTCACCGCTATCAGTATAAACATGGAAATATCTACACCGTTATCTGTATGAACATGGAAATAGCTACACCGCTATCTGTATGAACATGGAAATATCTACACAGCTATCTGTATGAACATGGATATATCTACACAGCCATCTGGATGAACATGGAAATATCTACACCGCTATCTGCGTAAACATGCATACATCTTCACCACTATCTGTATAAACATGGAAATAACTACACCGCTATCTGTATGAACATGGAAATATCTGCACTGCTGTCTGTATGAAAATGGAAATATCTACACCGCTATCTGTTTGAACATGGAAATATCTACACCGCTATCTGCATTAAAATGGAAATATCTACACTGCTATCTGCATATACATGGAAATATCTACACAGCCATCTCTTTACACATGGAAATAACTACACTGCTATCTGTATGAACATGGAAATATCTACACCGCCATCTGTATGAACATGGAAATATCTACACTGCCATCTGTATTAAGATGGAGATATCTCCCCGCTATCTGTATAAACATGGAAATATCAACACCGCAATCTGTATAAGCATGGAAATATCTACACCGATATCTGTATAAACATGGAAATATCTACACCGCTACCTGTATAAACATGGAAATATCAGCACCGCTATCTGTATGAACATGGAAATATCTACACCGCTATCTGTATGAACATGGAAATATCTACACCGCAATCTGTATGAACATGGATATATCTACACAGCCCTCTGGATGAACATGGAAATATCCACACCGCTATCTGTGTAAACATGCATACATCTTCACCGTTATCTGTATAAACATGGAAATATCTACACCGTTATCTGTATGAACATGGAAATATCTACACCGATATCTGTTTGAAGATGGAAATATATACACCGCTATCTGCATGAAAATGGGAATGTCTACAAAGCTATCTGCATATAGATGGAAATATCTACACAGCTGTCTGTTTACACATGGAAATAACTACAACGCTATCTGTATGAACATGGACATATCTACACCGCCATCTGTATGAACATGGAAATATCTGCACCGCCATCTGTATGAACATATAAATATCTACACCGCCATCTGTATTAAGATGGAGATATCTACACCGCTATCTGAATAAACATGGAAATATCTACACCGCAATCTGTATAAACATGGAAATATCTACACCGATATCTGTATAAACATGGAAACCTCTACACCGCTACCTGTATAAACATGGAAATATCAGCACCGCTATCTGTATGAACATGGAAATATCTACACCGCTATCTGTATGAACACGGAAATAACTACAACGCTATCTGTTTGAACATGGAAATATCTACACCGCTATCTGTATGAACACGGAAATATCTACTCCGCTATCTGTTTGAACATGGAAATATCTACACCGCTATCTGCATGAAAATGGAAATATATACACAGCTATCTGCATATACATGGAAATATCTACACAGCTATCTCTTTACACATGGAAAAAACTACACCGCTATCTGTATGAACATGGAAATATCTTCACCGCCATCTTTATGAACATGGATATATCTACACAGACATCTGGATGAACATGGAAATATCTACAACGCTATCTGTATGAACATGGAAATATCTACACCGATATCTTTGTAAACATGAATATATCTTCACCGCTATCTGTATAAACATGGAAATATCTACACTGCTATCTGTATGAACATGGAAATATCTACACCGCTATCTGTTTGAACACGGAAATATCTACACCGCTATCTGCATTAAAATGGAAATATCTACACAGCGATCTGCATATACATGGAAATATCTACAAAGCTATCTCTTTACACATGGAAATAAGTACAGCGCTATTTCTATAAACATGGAAATAGCTACACCGCCATCTGTATGAACATGGAAATATCTGCACCGCCATCTGTATGAACATATAAATATCTACACCGCCATCTGTATTAAGACGGAGATATCTACACTGCTATCTGTATAAACATGGAAATATCTACACCGCCATCTGTATGAACATATAAATACGCCGCCATCTGTATTAAGAAGGAAATATCTAAACCGCTATCCGTATAAACATGGAAATATCTACACCGCTGCCTGTATAAACATGGAAATATCAGCACCGCTATCTGTATGAACATGGAAATATCTACACCGCTATCTGTAGGAACATGGAAATAGCTACACCGCTGCCTGTATAAACATGGAAATATCAGCACCGCTATCTGTATGAACATGGAAATATCTACACCACTATCTGTATGAACATGGATATATCTACACAGCCATCTGGATGTACATGGAAATATCTACACCACTGTCTGTATGAACATGGATATATCTACACCGCTATCTGTGTAAACATGCATACATCTTCACCGCTATCAGTATAAACATGGAAATATCTACACCGCTATCTGTATGAACATGGAAATATCTACACCGCTATCTGTATGAACATGGAAATATCTACACCGCTATCTGTTTGAACATGGAAATATCTACACCGCTATCTGCATGAAAATGGAAATATCTACACTGCTATCTTCATATACATGGAAATATCTACACAGCTATCTCTTTACACATGGAAATAACTACACCGCTATCTGTATGAACATGGATATATCCACACCGCCCTCTGTATGAACATGGAAATATCTGCATCGCCATCTGTATAAACATATAAATATCTACACCGCCATCTGTATTAAGATGGAGATATCTACACCGCTATCTGTATAAACATGGAAATATCTACACCGCTATCTGTATAAACATGGAAATATCTACACCGCTATCTGTATAAACATGGAAATATCTACACCGCTGCCTGTATAAACATGGAAATATCAGCACCGCTATCTGTATGAACATGGAAATATCTACACCGCTATCTGTATGAACATGGAAATATCTACACCGCTATCTGTATGAACATGGAAATATCCACACCGCTATCAGTATGAACAAGGAAATATCTACAGCGCTATCTGTATTAACATGGATATATCTACACAGCCCTCTGGATGAACATGGAAATATCCACACCGCTATCTGTGTAAACATGCATACATCTTCACCGCTATCTGTATAAACATGGAAATATCTATACCGCTATCTGTATGAACATGGAAATATCTACACCGCTATCTGTTGGAAGATGGAAATATATACACCGCTATCTGCATGAAAACGGAAATATCTACACAGCTATCTGCATATACATGGAAATATCTACACAGCTATCTCTTTACACATGGAAATAACTACACCGCTATCTGTATGAACATGGAAATATCTACACCGCCATCTGTATGAACATGGAAATATCTGCACCGCCATCTGTATGAACATATAAATATCTACACCGCCATCTGTATTAAGACGGAGATATCTACACTGCTATCTGAATAAACATGGAAATATCTACAACGCTATCTCTATAAACATGGAAATATCTACACCGGTATCTGTATAACCATGGAAATATCTACACCGCTACCTGTATAAACATGGAAATATCAGCACCGCTATCTGTATCAACATTGAAATATCTACACCGCTGCCTTCATAAACATGGAAATATCAGCACGGCTATCTGTATGAACATGGAAATATCTACACCGCTATCTGTATGAACATGAAAATAACTACACTGCTATCTGTATGAACATGGAAATAGCTACACCGTTATCTGTATGAACATGGAAATAGCTACACCGCTATCTGTATGAACATGGAAATATCTACACCGCTATCTGTATGAACATGGATATATCTACACAGCCATCTGGATGAACAAGGAAATATCTACACCGCTATCTGTATGAACATGGAAATATCTACACCACTATCTGTATGAACATGGATATATCTACACAGCCATCTGGATGAACATGGAAATATCTACACCACTATCTGTGTAAACATGCATAGATCTTCACCGCTACCTCTATAAACATGGAAATATCTACACCGCTATCTGTATGAACATGGAAATATCCACACCGCTATCTGTATGAACATGGAAATATCTACACCACTCTCTGTTTGAACATGGAAATATCTGCACCGCTATCTGCATGAAAATGAAAATATCTACACTGCTATCTGCATATACATTTAAATATCTACACAGCTATCTCTTTACACATGGAAATAACTAAACCGCTATCTGTATGAACATCTAATATCTACACCGCCATCTGTATGAACACGGAAATATCTGCACCGCCATCTGTATGAACATATAAATATCTACACCGCCATCTGTATTAAGAGGAGATATCTACACTGCTATCTGTATAAACATGGAAATATCTACACCGCCGTCTGTATGAACATATAAATATCAACACAGCCATCTGTATTAAGAAGGAAATATCTAAACCGCTATCTTTATAAACATGGAAATATCTACACCGCTGCCTGTATAAACAAGGAAATATCAGCATCGCTATCTGTATGAACATGGAAATAACTACACCGCTATCTGTATGAACATGGAAATATCTACTCCACTATCTGTATGAACATGGAAATAGCTACACCGCTATCTGTATGAACATGGAAATATCTACACCGCTATCTGTTTGAACATGGAAATATCTACACCGCTATCTGCATGAAAATGGAAATATCTACACTGCTATCTGCATATACATTTAAATATCTACACAGCTATCTCTTTACACATGGAAATAACTACACTGCTGTCTGCATGAACATGGAAATATCTACACCGCCATCTGTATGAACATGGAAATATCTGCACTGCCATCTGTATGAACATATAAATATCTACACCGCAATCTGTATTAAGATAGACATATCTCCACTGCTATCTGTATAAACATGGAAATACCTACACCGCTATCTGTATAAACATGGAAATATCTACACCGCTATCTGTATAAACATGGAAATATCTACACCACTACCTGTATAAACATGGAAATATCAGCACCGCTATCTGTATGAACATGGAAATATCTACACCGCTATCTGTGTAAACATGCATACATCTTCACCGCTATCTGTATAAACATGGAAATGTCTACAAGGCTATCTGTATGAACATGGAAATATCTACACCGCTATCTGTACTGACATAGAAATATCTAAACCGCTATCTGCATGAAAATAGAAATATCTACACAGCTATCTGCATATACATGGAAATATCTACACAACTATCTCTTTACACATGGAAATAACTACACCGCTATCTGTATGAACATGGAAATATCTGCACCGCCATCTGTATGAACACATAAATATCTACACCGCCATCTGTATTAAGATGGAGATACCTACACAGCTATCTGTATAAACATGGAAATATCTACACCGCTATCTGTATAAACATGGAAATATCTACACCGCTATCTGTATAAACATGGAAATATCAGCACCGCTATCTGTATGAACATGGAAATATCAGCCCCTCTATCTGTATGAACATGGAAGTATCTACACCGCTATCTGTATGAACATGGAAATATCTACACCGCTATCTGTATGAACACGGAAATATCTACACCGCTATCTGTTTGAACATGGAAATATCTACACCGCTATCTGTATGAACACGGAAATATGTACACCGCTATCTGTTTGAACATGGAAATATCTACACCGCTATCTGCATGAAAATGGAAATATATAAACAGCTATCTTCGTATACATGGAAATATCTACACAGCTATCTCTTTACACATGGAAAAAACTACACCGCTATCTGTATGAACATGGAAATATCTTCACCGCCATCTCTATGAACATGGATATATCTACACAGCCATCTGGATGGACATGGAAATACCTACACCGCTATCTGTTTGAACATGGAAATATCTACACCGCTATCTGCATGAAAATGGAAATATCTACACTGCTATCTGCATATACATGGAAATATCTACACAGCTATCTCTTTACACATGGAAATAACTACACCGCTATATCTATAAACATGGAAATATCTTCACCGCCATCTGTATGAACATGGAAATATCTGCACCGCCATCTGTATGAACATATAAATATCTACACCGCCATCTGTATTAAGAAGGAAATATCTAAACCGCTATCTGTATAAACCTGGAAATATCTACACCGCTGCCTGTATAAACATGGAAATATCAGCACCGCTATCTGTATGAACATGGAAATATCTTCACCGCTATCTGTATCAACATGGAAATAGCTACACCGTTATCTGTATGAACATGGAAATAGCTACACCACTATCTGTATGAACATGGAATTATCTACACCGCTATCTGTATGAACATGGATATATCTACACAGCCATCTGGATGAACATGGAAATATCTACACCGCTATCTGTATGAACATGGAAATATGTACACCGCTATCTGTATGAACATGGATATATCTACACAGCCATCTGGATGAACATGGAAATATCTACACCGCCATCTGTGTGAACAAGGAAATATCTGCACCGCCATCTGTATGAACATATAAGTATCTTCACCGCCAAATGTATTAAGATGGAGATATCTACACTGCTATCTGTATAAACATGGAAATATCTACACCGCCATCTGTATGAACATATAAATAACTACACCGCCATCTGTATTAAGAAGGAAATAGCTAAAATGCTATCTGTATGAACATGGAAATATCTACACCGCTGCCTGTATAAACATGGAAATATCAGCACCACTATCTGTATGAACATGGAAATATCTACACCGCAATCTGTATGAACATGGATAAATCTACAGAGCCATCTGGATGAACATGGAAATATCTACACCGCTATCTGTATGAACATGGAAATATCTACACCGCTATCTGTGTAAACATGCATACATCTTCACCGCTATCAGTATAAACAGGGAAATATCTACACCGCTATCTGTATGAACATGGAAATAGCTACACCGCTATCTGTATGAACATGGATATATCTACACCGCTATCTGTATGAACATGGATATATCTACACAGCCATCTGGATGAACATGGAAATATCTACACCGCTATCTGTATGAACATGGAAATATCTACACCACTATCTGTATGAACATGGATATATCTACACAGCCATCTGGATGAACATGGAAATATCTACACCACTATCTGTGTAAACATGCATAGATCTTCACCGCTAATTCTATAAACATGGAAATATCTACACCGCTATCTGTATGAACATGGAAATATCCACACCGCTATCTGTATGAACATGGAAATATCTACACCACTCTCTGTTTGAACATGGAAATATCTGCACCGCTATCTGCATGAAAATGAAAATATCTACACTGCTATCTGCATATACATTTAAATATCTACACAGCTATCTCTTTACACATGGAAATAACTAAACCGCTATCTGTATGAACATCTAATATCTACACCGCCATCTGTATGAACACGGAAATATCTGCACCGCCATCTGTATGAACATATAAATATCTACACCGCCATCTGTATTAAGAGGAGATATCTACACTGCTATCTGTATAAACATGGAAATATCTACACCGCCATCTGTATGAACATATAAATATCTACACAGCCATCTGTATTAAGAAGGAAATATCTAAACCGCTATCTTTATAAACATGGAAATATCTACACCGCTGCCTGTATAAACAAGGAAATATCAGCATCGCTATCTGTATGAACATGGAAATAACTACACCGCTATCTGTATGAACATGGAAATATCTACTCCACTATCTGTATGAACATGGAAATAGCTACACCGCTATCTGTATGAACATGGAAATATCTACACCGCTATCTGTTTGAACATGGAAATATCTACACCGCTATCTGCATGAAAATGGAAATATCTACACTGCTATCTGCATATACATTTAAATATCTACACAGCTATCTCTTTACACATGGAAATAACTACACTGCTGTCTGCATGAACATGGAAATATCTACACCGCCATCTGTATGAACATGGAAATATCTGCACTGCCATCTGTATGAACATATAAATATCTACACCGCAATCTGTATTAAGATAGACATATCTCCACTGCTATCTGTATAAACATGGAAATATCTACACCGCTATCTGTATAAACATGGAAATATCTACACCGCTATCTCTATAAACATGGAAATATCTACACCACTACCTGTATAAACATGGAAATATCAGCACCGCTATCTGTATGAACATGGAAATATCTACACCGCTATCTGTGTAAACATGCATACATCTTCACCGCTATATGTATAAACATGGAAATGTCTACAAGGCTATCTGTATGAACATGGAAATATCTACACCGCTATCTGTACTGACATAGAAATATCTAAACCGCTATCTGCATGAAAATAGAAATATCTACACAGCTATCTGCATATACATGGAAATATCTACACAGCTATCTCTTTACACATGGAAATAACTACACCGCTATCTGTATGAACATGGAAATATCTGCACCGCCATCTGTATGAACACATAAATATCTACACCGCCATCTGTATTAAGATGGAGATACCTACACAGCTATCTGTATAAACATGGAAATATCTACACCGCTATCTGTATAAACATGGAAATATCTACACCGCTATCTGTATAAACATGGAAATATCAGCACCGCTATCTGTATGAACATGGAAATATCAGCCCCTCTATCTGTATGAACATGGAAGTATCTACACCGCTATCTGTATGAACATGGAAATATCTACACCGCTATCTGTATGAACACGGAAATATCTACACCGCTATCTGTTTGAACATGGAAATATCTACACCGCTATCTGTATGAACACGGAAATATGTACACCGCTATCTGTTTGAACATGGAAATATCTACACCGCTATCTGCATGAAAATGGAAATATATAAACAGCTATCTTCGTATACATGGAAATATCTACACAGCTATCTCTTTACACATGGAAAAAACTACACCGCTATCTGTATGAACATGGAAATATCTTCACCGCCATCTATATGAACATGGATATATCTACACAGCCATCTGGATGGACATGGAAATATCTACACCGCTATCTGTTTGAACATGGAAATATCTACACCGCTATCTGCATGAAAATGGAAATATCTACACTGCTATCTGCATATACATGGAAATATCTACACAGCTATCTCTTTAAACATGGAAATAACTACACCGCTATATCTATAAACATGGAAATATCTACACCGCCATCTGTATGAACATGGAAATATCTGCACCGCCATCTGTATGAACATATAAATATCTACACCGCCATCTGTATTAAGAAGGAAATATCTAAACCGCTATCTGTATAAACCTGGAAATATCTACACCGCTGCCTGTATAAACATGGAAATATCAGCACCGCTATCTGTATGAACATGGAAATATCTTCACCGCTATCTGTATCAACATGGAAATAGCTACACCGTTATCTGTATGAACATGGAAATAGCTACACCACTATCTGTATGAACATGGAATTATCTACACCGCTATCTGTATGAACATGGATATATCTACACAGCCATCTGGATGAACATGGAAATATCTACACCGCTATCTGTATGAACATGGAAATATGTACACCGCTATCTGTATGAACATGGATATATCTACACAGCCATCTGGATGAACATGGAAATATCTACACCGCCATCTGTATGAACAAGGAAATATCTGCACCGCCATCTGTATGAACATATAAGTATCTTCACCGCCAAATGTATTAAGATGGAGATATCTACACTGCTATCTGTATAAACATGGAAATATCTACACCGCCATCTGTATGAACATATAAATAACTACACCGCCATCTGTATTAAGAAGGAAATAGCTAAAATGCTATCTGTATGAACATGGAAATATCTACACCGCTGCCTGTATAAACATGGAAATATCAGCACCACTATCTGTATGAACATGGAAATATCTACACCGCAATCTGTATGAACATGGATAAATCTACAGAGCCATCTGGATGAACATGGAAATATCTACACCGCTATCTGTATGAACATGGAAATATCTACACCGCTATCTGTGTAAACATGCATACATCTTCACCGCTATCAGTATAAACATGGAAATATCTACACCGCTATCTGTATGAACATGGAAATAGCTACACCGCTATCTGTATGAACATGGATATATCTACACAGCTATCTGTATGAACATGTATATATCTACACAGCCATCTGGATGAACATGGAAATATCTACACCGCTATCTGTGTAAACGTGCATACATCTTCACCACTATCTGTATAAACATGGAAATAACTACACCGCTATCTGTATGAACATGCAAATATCTGCACCGCTATCTGTATGAACATGGAAATATCTACACCGCTATCTGTTTGAACATGGAAATATCTACAGCGCTATCTGCATGAAAATGGAAATATCTACACTGCTATCTGCATATACATGGAAATATCTACACAGCCATCTCTTTACACATGGAAATAACTACACCGCTATCTGTATGAACATGGAAATATCTACACCGCCATCTGTATGAACATGGAAATATCTGCACTGCCATCTGTATGAACATACAAATATCTACACCGCCATCTGTATTAAGATGGAGATATCTGCACCGCTATCTGTATAAACATGGAAATATCAACACCGCTATCTGTATAAACATGGAAATATCTACACCGATATCTGTATAAACATGGAAATATCTACACCGCTACCTGTATAAACATGGAAATATCAGCAACGCCATCTGTATGAACTTGGAAAAATCTACACCGCTATCTGTATGAACATGGAAATATCTACACCGCTATCTGTATGAATATGGATATATCTACACAGCCCTCTGGATGAACATGGAAATATCCACACCGCTATCTGTGTAAACATGCATACATCTTCACCGTTATCTGTATAAACATGGAAATATCTACACCGTTATCTGTATGAACATGGAAATATCTACACCGCTATCTGTTTAAATATGGAAATATATACACCGCTATCTGCATGAAAATGGAAATATCTACACAGCTATCTGCATATAGATGGAAATATCTACACAGCTGTCTGTTTACACATGGAAATAACTACAATGCTATCTGTATGAACATGGACATATCTACACCGCCATCTGTATGAACATGGAAATATCTGCACCGCCATCTGTATGAACATATAAATATCTACACCGCCATCTGTATTAAGATGGAGATATCTACACCGCTATCTGAATAAACATGGAAATATCTACACCGCTATCTGTATAAACATGGAAATATCTACACCGCTATCTGTATAAACATGGAAATATCTACACCGCAACCTGTATAAACATGGAAATATCAGCACCACTATCTGTATGAACCTGGAAATATCTACACCGCTATCTGTATGAACATGGAAATATCTACACCGCTGTCTGTAAGAACATGGAAATTTCTACAAAGCTATCTGAATGAACATGGAAATATCTACACCGCTATCTGTTTGAACATGTAAATATCTACACCGCTATCTGCATGAAAATGGAAATATCTACACTGCTATCTGCATATACATGGAAATATCTACACAGCTATCTCTTTACACATGGAAATAACTACACCGCTATATCTATAAACATGGAAATATCTACACCGCCATCTGTATGAACATGGAAATATCTGCACCGCCATCTGTATGAACATATAAATATCTACACCGCCATCTGTATTAAGAAGGAAATATCTAAACCGCTATCTGTATAAACCTGGAAATATCTACACCGCTGCCTGTATAAACATGGAAATATCAGCACCGCTATCTGTATGAACATGGAAATATCTTCACCGCTATCTGTATGAACATGGAAATAGCTACACCGTTATCTGTATGAACATGGAAATAGCTACACCACTATCTGTATGAACATGGAATTATCTACACCGCTATCTGTATGAACATGGATATATCTACACAGCCATCTGGATGAACATGGAAATATCTACACCGCTATCTGTATGAACATGGAAATATGTACACCGCTATCTGTATGAACATGGATATATCTACACAGCCATCTGGATGAACATGGAAATATCTACACCGCCATCTGTATGAACAAGGAAATATCTGCACCGCCATCTGTATGAACATATAAGTATCTTCACCGCTATCTGTATTAAGATGGAGATATCTACACTGCTATCTGTATAAACATGGAAATATCTACACCGCCATCTGTATGAACATATAAATATCTACACCGCCATCTGTATTAAGAAGGAAATATCTAAAATGCTATCTGTATGAACATGGAAATATCTACACCGCTGCCTGTATAAACATGGAAATATCAGAACCACTATCTGTATGAACATGGAAATATCTACACCGCAATCTGTATGTACATGGATATATCTACAGAGCCATCTGGATGAACATGGAAATATCTACACCGCTATCTGTATGAACATGGAAATATCTACACCGCTATCTGTGTAAACATGCATACACCTTCACCGCTATCAGTATAAACATGGAAATATCTACACCGCTATCTGTATGAACATGGAAATAGCTACACCGCTATCTGTATGAACATGGATATATCTACACAGCTATCTGTATGAACATGTATATATCTACACAGCCATCTGGATGAACATGGATATATCTACAGAGCCATCTGGATGAACAAGGAAATATCTTCACCACTATCTGTATAAACATGGAAATAACTACACCGCTATCTGTATGAACATGGAAATATCTGCACCGCTATCTGTATGAACATGGAAATATCTACACCGCTATCTGTTTGAACATGGAAATATCTACACCGCTATCTGCATGAAAATGGAAATACCTACACTGCTCTCTGCATATACATGGAAATATCTACACAGCCATCTCTTTACACATGGAAATAACTACACCGCTATCTGTATGAACATGGAAATATCTACACCGCCATCTGTATGAACATGGAAATATCTGCACTGCCATCTGTATGAACATACAAATATCTACACCGCCATCTGTATTAAGATGGAGATATCTACACCGCTATCTGTATAAACATGGAAATATCAACAGCGCTATCTGTATAAACATGGAAATATCTACACCGATATCTGTATAAACATGGAAATATCTGCACCGCTACCTGTATAAACATGGAAATATCAGCAACGCCATCTGTATGAACATGGAAAAATCTACACCGCTATCTGTATGAACATGGAAATATCTACACCGCTATCTGTATGAATATGGATATATCTACACAGCCCTCTGGATGAACATGGAAATATCCACACCGCTATCTGTGTAAACATGCATACATCTTCACCGTTATCTGTATAAACATGGAAATATCTACACCGTTATCTGTATGAACATGGAAATATCTACACCGCTATCTGTTTAAATATGGAAACATATACACCGCTATCTGCATGAAAATGGAAATATCTACACAGCTATCTGCATATAGATGGAAATATCTACACAGCTGTCTGTTTACACATGGAAATAACTACAATGCTATCTGTATGAACATGGACATATCTACACCGCCATCTGTATGAACATGGAAATATCTGCACCGCCATCTGTATGAACATGGAAATATCTGCACCGCCATCTGTATGAACATATAAATATCTACACAGCAATCTGTATTAAGATAGAGATATCTCCTCTGCTATCTGTATAAACATGGAAATATCTACACCGCTATCTGTATAAACATGGAAATATCTACACCGCTATCTGTATAAACATGGAAATATCTACACCACTACCTGTATAAACATGGAAATATCAGCACCGCTATCTGTATGAACATGGAAATATCTACACAGCTATCTGTGTAAACATGCATACATCTTCACCGCTATCTGTATAAACATGGAAATGTCTACAAGGCTATCTGTATGAACATGGAAATAACTACACCGCTATCTGTACGAACATGGAAATATCTACACCGCTATCTGTATGAACATGGAAATATGTACACCGCTATCTGTATGAACATGGATATATCTACACAGACATCTGGATGAACATGGAAATATCTACACCGCCATCTGTATGAACAAGGAAATATCTGCACCGCCATCTGTATGAACATATAAGTATCTTCACCGCCAAATGTATTAAGATGGAGATATCTACACTGCTATCTGTATAAACATGGAAATATCTACACCGCCATCTGTATGAACATATAAATAACTACACCGCCATCTGTATTAAGAAGGAAATAGCTAAAATGCTATCTGTATGAACATGGAAATATCTACACCGCTGCCTGTATAAACATGGAAATATCAGCACCACTATCTGTATGAACATGGAAATATCTACACCGCAATCTGTATGAACATGGATAAATCTACAGAGCCATCTGGATGAACATGGAAATATCTACACCGCTATCTGTATGAACATGGAAATATCTACACCGCTATCTGTGTAAACATGCATACATCTTCACCGCTATCAGTATAAACATGGAAATATCTACACCGCTATCTGTATGAACATGGAAATAGCTACACCGCTATCTGTATGAACATGGATATATCTACACAGCTATCTGTATGAACATGGATATATCTACACAGCCATCTGGATGAACATGGAAATATCTACACCGCTATCTGTGTAAACGTGCATACATCTTCACCACTATCTGTATAAACATGGAAATAACTACACCGCTATCTGTATGAACATGCAAATATCTGCACCGCTATCTGTATGAACATGGAAATATCTACACCGCTATCTGTTTGAACATGGAAATATCTACACCGCTATCTGCATGAAAATGGAAATATCTACACTGCTATCTGCATATACATGGAAATATCTACACAGCCATCTCTTTACACATGGAAATAACTACACCGCTATCTGTATGAACATGGAAATATCTACACCGCCATCTGTATGAACATGGAAATATCTGCACTGCCATCTGTATGAACATACAAATATCTACACCGCCATCTGTATTAAGATGGAGATATCTGCACCGCTATCTGTATAAACATGGAAATATCAACACCGCTATCTGTATAAACATGGAAATATCTACACCGATATCTGTATAAACATGGAAATATCTACACCGCTACCTGTATAAACATGGAAATATCAGCAACGCCATCTGTATGAACATGGAAAAATCTACACCGCTATCTGTATGAACATGGAAATATCTACACCGCTATCTGTATGAATATGGATATATCTACACAGCCCTCTGGATGAACATGGAAATATCCACACCGCTATCTGTGTAAACATGCATACATCTTCACCGTTATCTGTATAAACATGGAAATATCTACACCGTTATCTGTATGAACATGGAAATATCTACACCGCTATCTGTTTAAATATGGAAATATATACACCGCTATCTGCATGAAAATGGAAATATCTACTCAGCTATCTGCATATAGATGGAAATATCTACACAGCTGTCTGTTTACACATGGAAATAACTACAATGCTATCTGTATGAACATGGACATATCTACACCGCCATCTGTATGAACATGGAAATATCTGCACCGCCATCTGTATGAACATATAAATATCTACACCGCCATCTGTATTAAGATGGAGATATCTACACCGCTATCTGAATAAACATGGAAATATCTACACCGCTATCTGTATAAACATGGAAATATCTACACCGCTATCTGTATAAACATGGAAATATCTACACCGCAACCTGTATAAACATGGAAATATCAGCACCACTATCTGTATGAACCTGGAAATATCTACACCGCTATCTGTATGAACATGGAAATATCTACACCGCTGTCTGTATGAACATGGAAATTTCTACAAAGCTATCTGAATGAACATGGAAATATCTACACCGCTATCTGTTTGAACATGTAAATATCTACACCGCTATCTGCATGAAAATGGAAATATCTACACTGCTATCTGCATATACATGGAAATATCTACACAGCTATCTCTTTACACATGGAAATAACTACACCGCTATATCTATAAACATGGAAATATCTACACCGCCATCTGTATGAACATGGAAATATCTGCACCGCCATCTGTATGAACATATAAATATCTACACCGCCATCTGTATTAAGAAGGAAATATCTAAACCGCTATCTGTATAAACCTGGAAATATCTACACCGCTGCCTGTATAAACATGGAAATATCAGCACCGCTATCTGTATGAACATGGAAATATCTTCACCGCTATCTGTATGAACATGGAAATAGCTACACCGTTATCTGTATGAACATGGAAATAGCTACACCACTATCTGTATGAACATGGAATTATCTACACCGCTATCTGTATGAACATGGATATATCTACACAGCCATCTGGATGAACATGGAAATATCTACACCGCTATCTGTATGAACATGGAAATATGTACACCGCTATCTGTATGAACATGGATATATCTACACAGCCATCTGGATGAACATGGAAATATCTACACCGCCATCTGTATGAACAAGGAAATATCTGCACCGCCATCTGTATGAACATATAAGTATCTTCACCGCTATCTGTATTAAGATGGAGATATCTACACTGCTATCTGTATAAACATGGAAATATCTACACGGCCATCTGTATGAACATATAAATATCTACACCGCCATCTGTATTAAGAAGGAAATATCTAAAATGCTATCTGTATGAACATGGAAATATCTACACCGCTGCCTGTATAAACATGGAAATATCAGAACCACTATCTGTATGAACATGGAAATATCTACACCGCAATCTGTATGTACATGGATATATCTACAGAGCCATCTGGATGAACATGGAAATATCTACACCGCTATCTGTATGAACATGGAAATATCTACACCGCTATCTGTGTAAACATGCATACACCTTCACCGCTATCAGTATAAACATGGAAATATCTACACCGCTATCTGTATGAACATGGAAATAGCTACACCGCTATCTGTATGAACATGGATATATCTACACAGCTATCTGTATGAACATGTATATATCTACACAGCCATCTGGATGAACATGGATATATCTACAGAGCCATCTGGATGAACATGGAAATATCTTCACCACTATCTGTAGAAACATGGAAATAACTACACCGCTATCTGTATGAACATGGAAATATCTGCACCGCTATCTGTATGAACATGGAAATATCTACACCGCTATCTGTTTGAACATGGAAATATCTACACCGCTATCTGCATGAAAATGGAAATACCTACACTGCTATCTGCATATACATGGAAATATCTACACAGCCATCTCTTTACACATGGAAATAACTACACCGCTATCTGTATGAACATGGAAATATCTACACCGCCATCTGTATGAACATGGAAATATCTGCACTGCCATCTGTATGAACATACAAATATCTACACCGCCATCTGTATTAAGATGGAGATATCTACACCGCTATCTGTATAAACATGGAAATATCAACAGCGCTATCTGTATAAACATGGAAATATCTACACCGATATCTGTATAAACATGGAAATATCTGCACCGCTACCTGTATAAACATGGAAATATCAGCAACGCCATCTGTATGAACATGGAAAAATCTACACCGCTATCTGTATGAACATGGAAATATCTACACCGCTATCTGTATGAATATGGATATATCTACACAGCCCTCTGGATGAACATGGAAATATCCACACCGCTATCTGTGTAAACATGCATACATCTTCACCGTTATCTGTATAAACATGGAAATATCTACACCGTTATCTGTATGAACATGGAAATATCTACACCGCTATCTGTTTAAATATGGAAACATATACACCGCTATCTGCATGAAAATGGAAATATCTACACAGCTATCTGCATATAGATGGAAATATCTACACAGCTGTCTGTTTACACATGGAAATAACTACAATGCTATCTGTATGAACATGGACATATCTACACCGCCATCTGTATGAACATGGAAATATCTGCACCGCCATCTGTATGAACATGGAAATATCTGCACCGCCATCTGTATGAACATATAAATATCTACACAGCAATCTGTATTAAGATAGAGATATCTCCACTGCTATCTGTATAAACATGGAAATATCTACACCGCTATCTGTATAAACATGGAAATATCTACACCGCTATCTGTATAAACATGGAAATATCTACACCACTACCTGTATAAACATGGAAATATCAGCACCGCTACCTGTATGAACATGGAAATATCTACACAGCTATCTGTGTAAACATGCATACATCTTCACCGCTATCTGTATAAACATGGAAATGTCTACAAGGCTATCTGTATGAACATGGAAATAACTACACCGCTATCTGTACGAACATGGAAATATCTAAACCGCTATCTGCATGAAAATAGAAATATCTACACAGCTATCTGCATATACATGGAAATATCTACACAGCTATCTCTTTACACATGGAAATAAATACACCACTATCTGTATGAACATGGAAATATCTGCACCGCCATCTGTATGAACACATAAATATCTACACCGCCATCTGTATTAAGATGGAGATACCTACACCGCTATCTGTATAAACATGGAAATATCTACACCGCTATCTGTATAAACATGGAAATATCTACACCGCTATCTGTATAAACATGGAAATATCAGCACCGCGATCTGTATGAACATGGAAATATCAGCCCCTCTATCTGTATGAACATGGAAGTATCTACACCGCTATCTGTATGAACATGGAAATATCTACACCGCTATCTTTATGAACACGGAAATATGTACACCGCTATCTGTTTGAACATGGAAATATCTACACCGCTATCTGTATGAACACGGAAATATCTACACCGCTATCTGTTTGAACATGGAAATATCTACACCGCTATCTGCATGAAAATGCAAATATATACACAGCTATCTGCATATACATGGAAATATCTACACAGCAATCTCTTTACACATGGAAATAACTACACCGCTATCTGTATGAACATGGACATATCTAAACCGCCATCTGTATGAACATGGAAATATCTGCACCGCCATCAGTATCAGCATATAAATATCTACACCGCCATCTGTATTAAGATGGAGATATCTACACCGCTATCTGTATAAACATGGAAATATCTACACCGCTATCTGTATAAACATGGAAATATCTTCACAGCCATCTATATGAACATGGATATATCTACACAGCCATCTGGATGAACATGGAAATGTCTACACCGCTATCTGTATGAACATGGAAATATCTACACCGATATCTGTGTAAACATGAATACATCTTCACCGCTATCTGTATAAACATGGAAATATCTACACTGCTATCTGTATGAACATGGAAATATCTACACCGCTATCTGTTTGAACATGGAAATATCTACACCGCTATCTGCATGAAAATGGAAATATCTACACAGCGATCTGCATATACATGGAAATATCTACAAAGCTATCTCTTTACACATGGAAATAAGTACAGCGCTATTTCTATAAACATGGAAATAGCTACACCGCCATCTGTATGAACATGGAAATATCTACACCGCTATCTGTATGAACATGGGAATATCTACACCGCTATCTGTATGAACATGGATATATCTACACAGCCCTCTGGATGAACATGGAAATATCCACACCGCTATCTGTGTAAACATGCATACATCTTCACCGCTATCTGTAGAAACATGGAAATATCTACACCGCTATCTGAATGAACATGGAAATATCTACACCGCTATCTGTTTGAAGATGGAAATATATACACCGCTATCTGCATGAAAATGGAAATATCTACACAGCTATCTGCATATAGATGGAAATATCTACACAGCTATCTCTTTACACATGGAAATAACTACACCACTATCTGTATGAACATGGAAAAATCTACACCGCCATCTGTATGAACATGGAAATATCTGCACCGCCATCTGTATGAACATATAAATATCTACACCGCCATCTGTATTAAGATGGAGATATATACACCACTATCTGAATAAACATGGAAATATCTACACCGCTATGTGTATAACCATGGAAATATCTACACCGCTACCTGTATTAAACATGGAAATATCAGCACCGCTATCTGTATGAACATGGAAATATCTACACCGCTATCTGTATGAACATGGAAATATCTACACCGCTATCTGTATGAACATGGAAATATCTACAAAGCTAACTGAATGAACATGGAAAAATCTACACCGCTATCTGTTTGAACATGGAAATATCTACACCGCTGTCTGCATGAAAATGGAAATATCTACACTGCTATCTGCATGTACATGGAAATAAATACAAAGCTATCTCTTTAAACATGGAAATAACTACACCGCTCTATCTATAAACATGGAAATATCTACACCGCCATCTGTATGAACGTGGAAATATCTGCACCGCCATCTGCATGAACATATAAATATCTACACCGCCATCTGTATTAAGAAGGAAATATCTAAACCGCTATCTGTATAAACCTGGAAATATCTACACCGCTGCCTGTATAAACATGGAAATATCAGCACCGCTATCTGTATGAACATGGAAATATCTACACCGCTATCTGTATGAACATGGAAATATCTACACCGCTATCTGTATGAACATGGAAATAGCTACACCGTTATCTGTATGAACATGGAAATAGCTACACCACTATCTGTATGAACATGGTAATATCTACACCGCTGTCTGTTTGAACATGGATATATCTACACAGCCATCTGGATGAACATGGAAATATCTACACCGCTATCTGTATGAACATGGAAATATGTACACCGCTATCTGTATGAACATGGATATATCTACACAGCTATCTGTATGAACATGGATATATCTACACAACCAACTGGATGAACATGGAAATATCTACACCGCTATCTGTGTAAACATGCATACATCTTCACCACTATCTGTATAAACATGGAAATTACTACACCGCTATCTGTATGAACATGGAAATATCTGCACCGCTATCTGTATGAACATGGAAATATCTACACCGCTATCTGTTTGGATATGGAAATATCTACACCGCTATCTGCATGAAAATGGAAATATCTACACTGCTATCTGCATATACATGGAAATATCTACACAGCTATGTCTTTACACATGGAAATAACTACACCGCTATCTGTATGAACATGGAAATATCTACACCGCCATCTGTATGAACATGGAAATATCTGCACCGTCATCTGTATGAACATATAAATATCTACACCGCCATCTGTATTAAGATGGACATATCTACACCGCTATCTGTATAAACATGGAAATATCAACACCGCTATCTGTATAAACATGGAAATATCTACACCGATATCTGTATAAACATGGACATATCTACACCGCTACCTGTATAAACATGGAGATATCTACACCGCTATCTGTATGAACATGGAAATATCTACACCGCTATCTGTATGAACATGGAAATAACTACACCGCTATCTGTATGAACATGGATATATCTACACAGCCCTCTGGATGAACATGGAAATATCCACACCGCTATCTGTGTAAACATGCATACATCTTCACCGTTATCTGTATAAACATGGAAATATCTACACCGTTATCTGTATGAACATGGAAATATCTACACCGCTATCTGTTTGAAGATGGAAATACATACACCGCTATCTGCATGAAAATGGAAATATCTACACAGCTATCTGCATATAGATGGAAATATCTACACAGCTGTCTGTTTACACATGGAAATAACTACAACGCTATCTGTATGAACATGGACATATCTACACCGCCATCTGTATGAACATGGAAATATCTGCACCGCCATCTGTATGAACATATAAATATCTACACCGCCATATGTATTAAGATGGATATATCTACACCGCTATCTGAATAAACATGGAAATATCTACACCGCTATCTGTATAAACATGGAAATATCTACACCGCTATCTGTATAAACATGGAAATATCTACACCGCTACCTGTATAAACATGGAAATATCAGCACCGCTATCTGTATGAACCTGGAAATATCTACACCGCTATCTGTATGAACATGGAAATATCTACACCGCTATCTGTATGAACATGGAAATATCTACAAAGCTATCTGTATGAAAATGGAGATATCTACACCGCTATCTGTATGAACCTGGAAATATCTACACCGCTATCTGTATGAACATGGAAATATCTACACCGCTATCTGTATGAACATGGATATATCTACACAGCAATCTGGATGAACATGGAAATATCTACACCGCTATCTGTGTAAACATGCATACATCTTCACCACTATCTGTATAAACATGTAAATATCTGCACCGCTATCGGTATTAACATGGAAATATCTACACCGCTATCTATATGAACATGGAAATACCTACACCGCTATCTGTTTGAAGATGGAAATATCTACACCGCTATCTGCATGAAAATGGAAATATCTACACTGCTATCTGCATATACATATAAATATCTACACAGCTATCTCTTTACACATGGAAATAACTACACCGCTATCTGTATGAACACGGAAATATCTGCACCGCCATCTGTAAGAACATATAAATATCTACACCGCCATCTGTATTAAGATGGAGATATCTACACTGCTATCTGTATAAACATGGAAATATCTAAACCGCCATCTGTATGAACATATAAATATCTACACCGCCATCTGTATTAAGAAGGAAATATCTAAACCGCTATCTGTATAAACATGGAAATATCTACACCGCTGCCTGTATAAACAAGATAATATCAGCACCGCTATCTGTATGAACATGGAAATATCTACACCGCTATCTGTATGAACATGGAAATATCTACACAGCTATCTGAATGAACATGGAAATAGCTACACCGCTATCTGAATGAACATGGATATATCTACACAGCCATCTGGATGAACATGGAAATATCTACACCGCTATCTGTGTAAACATGCATACATCTTCACCGCTATCAGTATAAACATGGAAATATCTACACCGCTATCTGTATGAACATGGAAATAGCTACACTGCTATCTGTATGAACATGGAAATATCTACACCGCTATCTGTATGAACATGGATATATCTACACAGCCATCTGGATGAACATGGAAATAACTACACCGCTATCTGTGTAAACATGCATACATCTTCACCGCTATCTGTATAAACATGGAAATATCTACACCGCTATCTGTATGAACATGGAAATATCTACACCGCTATCTGTATGAACATGGAAATATCTACACCACTATCTGTTTGAACATGGAAATATCTAAACCGCTATCTGCATGAAAATGGAAATATCTACACTGCTATCTGCATATACATGGAAATATCTACACAGCTATCTCTTTACACATGGAAATAACTACAACGCTATCTGTATGAACATGGAAATATCCACAACGCCATCTGTATGAACATGGAAATATCTGCAGCGCCATCTGTATGAACATATAAATATCTACACCGCCATCTGTATTAAGATGGAGATATCTACACCGCTATCTGTATAAACATGGAAATATCTACAAAGCTATCTCTTTACACAGGGAAATAACTACACCGCTATATCTATAAACATGGCAATATCTACACCGCCATATGTATGAACATGGAAATATCTGCATCGCCATCTGTATGAACATATAAATATCTACACCGCCATCTGTATTAAGAAGGAAATATCTAAACAGCTATCTTTATAAACTTGGAAATATCTACACTGCTATCTGTATGAACATGGAAATATCTACACCGCTATCTGTAGGAACATGGAAATAGCTACACCTCTGCCTGTATAAACATGGAAATATCAGCACCGCTATCTGTATGAACATGGAAATATCTACACCACTATCTGTATGAACATGGATATATCTACACAGCCATCTGGATGAACATGGAAATATCTACACCACTATCTGTATGAACATGGAAATATCTACAACGCTATCTCTATAAACATGGAAATATCTACACCGCTATCTGTATAACCATGGAAATATCTTCACCGCTACCTGTATAAACATGGAAATATCAGCACCGCTATCTGTATGAACATGGAAATATCTACACCGCTGCCTGTATAAACATGGAAATATCAGCACGGCTATACGTATGAACATGGAAATATCTACACCGCTATCTGTATGAACATGGAAATAACTACACTGCTATCTGTATGAACATGGAAATAGCTACACCGTTATCTGTATGAACATGGAAATAGCTACACCACTATCTGTATGAACATGGAAATATCTACACCGCTATCTGTATGAACATGGAAATATCTACACCACTATCTGTATGAACATGGATATATCTACACATCCATCTGGATGAACATGGAAATATCTACACCGCTATCTGTGTAAACATGCATAGATCTTCACCGCTACCTCTATAAACATGGAAATATCTACACCGCTATCTGTATGAACATGGAAATATCCACACCGCTATCTGTATGAACATGGAAATATCTACACCGCTATCTGTTTGAGCATGGAAATATCTGCACCGCTATCTGCATGAAAATGGAAATATCTACACTGCTATCTGCATATACATTTAAATATCTACAAAGCTATCTCTTTACACATGGAAATAACTACACAGCTATCTGTATGAACATGGAAATATCTACACCGCCATCTGTATGAACACGGAAATATCTGCACCGCCATCTGTATGAACATATAAATATCTACACCGCCATTTGTATTAAGAGGAGATATCTACACTGCTATCTGTATAAACATGGAAATATCTACACCGCCATCTGTATGAACATATAAATATCTACACAGCCTTCTGTATTAAGAAGGAAATATCTAAACTGCTATCTGTATAAACATGGAAATATCTACACCACTGCCTGTATAAACAAGGAATTCTCAGCACCGCTATCTGTATGAACATGGAAATATCTACACCGCTATCTGTATGAACATGGACATATCTACTCCGCTATCTGTATGAACATGGAAATAGCTACACCGCTATCTGTATGAACATGGAAATATCTACACCGCTATCTGTTTGAACATGGAAATATCTACACCGCTATCTGCATGAAAATGGAAATATCTACACTGCTATCTGCATATACATTTAAATATCTACACAGCTATCTCTTTACACATGGAAATAACTACACTGCTATCTGCATGAACATGGAAATATCTACACCGCCATCTGTATGAACATGGAAATATCTGCACTGCCATCTGTATGAACATATAAATATCTACACAGCAATCTGTATTAAGATAGAGATATCTCCTCTGCTATCTGTATAAACATGGAAATATCTACACCGCTATCTGTATAAACATGGAAATATCTACACCGCTATCTGTATAAACATGGAAATATCTACACCACTACCTGTATAAACATGGAAATATCAGCACCGCTATCTGTATGAACATGGAAATATCTACACAGCTATCTGTGTAAACATGCATACATCTTCACCGCTATCTGTATAAACATGGAAATGTCTACAAGGCTATCTGTATGAACATGGAAATAACTACACCGCTATCTGTACGAACATGGAAATATCTACACCGCTATCTGTATGAACATGGAAATATGTACACCGCTATCTGTATGAACATGGATATATCTACACAGACATCTGGATGAACATGGAAATATCTACACCGCCATCTGTATGAACAAGGAAATATCTGCACCGCCATCTGTATGAACATATAAGTATCTTCACCGCCAAATGTATTAAGATGGAGATATCTACACTGCTATCTGTATAAACATGGAAATATCTACACCGCCATCTGTATGAACATATAAATAACTACACCGCCATCTGTATTAAGAAGGAAATAGCTAAAATGCTATCTGTATGAACATGGAAATATCTACACCGCTGCCTGTATAAACATGGAAATATCAGCACCACTATCTGTATGAACATGGAAATATCTACACCGCAATCTGTATGAACATGGATAAATCTACAGAGCCATCTGGATGAACATGGAAATATCTACACCGCTATCTGTATGAACATGGAAATATCTACACCGCTATCTGTGTAAACATGCATACATCTTCACCGCTATCAGTATAAACATGGAAATATCTACACCGCTATCTGTATGAACATGGAAATAGCTACACCGCTATCTGTATGAACATGGATATATCTACACAGCTATCTGTATGAACATGGATATATCTACACAGCCATCTGGATGAACATGGAAATATCTACACCGCTATCTGTGTAAACGTGCATACATCTTCACCACTATCTGTATAAACATGGAAATAACTACACCGCTATCTGTATGAACATGCAAATATCTGCACCGCTATCTGTATGAACATGGAAATATCTACACCGCTATCTGTTTGAACATGGAAATATCTACACCGCTATCTGCATGAAAATGGAAATATCTACACTGCTATCTGCATATACATGGAAATATCTACACAGCCATCTCTTTACACATGGAAATAACTACACCGCTATCTGTATGAACATGGAAATATCTACACCGCCATCTGTATGAACATGGAAATATCTGCACTGCCATCTGTATGAACATACAAATATCTACACCGCCATCTGTATTAAGATGGAGATATCTGCACCGCTATCTGTATAAACATGGAAATATCAACACCGCTATCTGTATAAACATGGAAATATCTACACCGATATCTGTATAAACATGGAAATATCTACACCGCTACCTGTATAAACATGGAAATATCAGCAACGCCATCTGTATGAACATGGAAAAATCTACACCGCTATCTGTATGAACATGGAAATATCTACACCGCTATCTGTATGAATATGGATATATCTACACAGCCCTCTGGATGAACATGGAAATATCCACACCGCTATCTGTGTAAACATGCATACATCTTCACCGTTATCTGTATAAACATGGAAATATCTACACCGTTATCTGTATGAACATGGAAATATCTACACCGCTATCTGTTTAAATATGGAAATATATACACCGCTATCTGCATGAAAATGGAAATATCTACTCAGCTATCTGCATATAGATGGAAATATCTACACAGCTGTCTGTTTACACATGGAAATAACTACAATGCTATCTGTATGAACATGGACATATCTACACCGCCATCTGTATGAACATGGAAATATCTGCACCGCCATCTGTATGAACATATAAATATCTACACCGCCATCTGTATTAAGATGGAGATATCTACACCGCTATCTGAATAAACATGGAAATATCTACACCGCTATCTGTATAAACATGGAAATATCTACACCGCTATCTGTATAAACATGGAAATATCTACACCGCAACCTGTATAAACATGGAAATATCAGCACCACTATCTGTATGAACCTGGAAATATCTACACCGCTATCTGTATGAACATGGAAATATCTACACCGCTGTCTGTATGAACATGGAAATTTCTACAAAGCTATCTGAATGAACATGGAAATATCTACACCGCTATCTGTTTGAACATGTAAATATCTACACCGCTATCTGCATGAAAATGGAAATATCTACACTGCTATCTGCATATACATGGAAATATCTACACAGCTATCTCTTTACACATGGAAATAACTACACCGCTATATCTATAAACATGGAAATATCTACACCGCCATCTGTATGAACATGGAAATATCTGCACCGCCATCTGTATGAACATATAAATATCTACACCGCCATCTGTATTAAGAAGGAAATATCTAAACCGCTATCTGTATAAACCTGGAAATATCTACACCGCTGCCTGTATAAACATGGAAATATCAGCACCGCTATCTGTATGAACATGGAAATATCTTCACCGCTATCTGTATGAACATGGAAATAGCTACACCGTTATCTGTATGAACATGGAAATAGCTACACCACTATCTGTATGAACATGGAATTATCTACACCGCTATCTGTATGAACATGGATATATCTACACAGCCATCTGGATGAACATGGAAATATCTACACCGCTATCTGTATGAACATGGAAATATGTACACCGCTATCTGTATGAACATGGATATATCTACACAGCCATCTGGATGAACATGGAAATATCTACACCGCCATCTGTATGAACAAGGAAATATCTGCACCGCCATCTGTATGAACATATAAGTATCTTCACCGCTATCTGTATTAAGATGGAGATATCTACACTGCTATCTGTATAAACATGGAAATATCTACACGGCCATCTGTATGAACATATAAATATCTACACCGCCATCTGTATTAAGAAGGAAATATCTAAAATGCTATCTGTATGAACATGGAAATATCTACACCGCTGCCTGTATAAACATGGAAATATCAGAACCACTATCTGTATGAACATGGAAATATCTACACCGCAATCTGTATGTACATGGATATATCTACAGAGCCATCTGGATGAACATGGAAATATCTACACCGCTATCTGTATGAACATGGAAATATCTACACCGCTATCTGTGTAAACATGCATACACCTTCACCGCTATCAGTATAAACATGGAAATATCTACACCGCTATCTGTATGAACATGGAAATAGCTACACCGCTATCTGTATGAACATGGATATATCTACACAGCTATCTGTATGAACATGTATATATCTACACAGCCATCTGGATGAACATGGATATATCTACAGAGCCATCTGGATGAACATGGAAATATCTTCACCACTATCTGTAGAAACATGGAAATAACTACACCGCTATCTGTATGAACATGGAAATATCTGCACCGCTATCTGTATGAACATGGAAATATCTACACCGCTATCTGTTTGAACATGGAAATATCTACACCGCTATCTGCATGAAAATGGAAATACCTACACTGCTATCTGCATATACATGGAAATATCTACACAGCCATCTCTTTACACATGGAAATAACTACACCGCTATCTGTATGAACATGGAAATATCTACACCGCCATCTGTATGAACATGGAAATATCTGCACTGCCATCTGTATGAACATACAAATATCTACACCGCCATCTGTATTAAGATGGAGATATCTACACCGCTATCTGTATAAACATGGAAATATCAACAGCGCTATCTGTATAAACATGGAAATATCTACACCGATATCTGTATAAACATGGAAATATCTGCACCGCTACCTGTATAAACATGGAAATATCAGCAACGCCATCTGTATGAACATGGAAAAATCTACACCGCTATCTGTATGAACATGGAAATATCTACACCGCTATCTGTATGAATATGGATATATCTACACAGCCCTCTGGATGAACATGGAAATATCCACACCGCTATCTGTGTAAACATGCATACATCTTCACCGTTATCTGTATAAACATGGAAATATCTACACCGTTATCTGTATGAACATGGAAATATCTACACCGCTATCTGTTTAAATATGGAAACATATACACCGCTATCTGCATGAAAATGGAAATATCTACACAGCTATCTGCATATAGATGGAAATATCTACACAGCTGTCTGTTTACACATGGAAATAACTACAATGCTATCTGTATGAACATGGACATATCTACACCGCCATCTGTATGAACATGGAAATATCTGCACCGCCATCTGTATGAACATGGAAATATCTGCACCGCCATCTGTATGAACATATAAATATCTACACAGCAATCTGTATTAAGATAGAGATATCTCCACTGCTATCTGTATAAACATGGAAATATCTACACCGCTATCTGTATAAACATGGAAATATCTACACCGCTATCTGTATAAACATGGAAATATCTACACCACTACCTGTATAAACATGGAAATATCAGCACCGCTACCTGTATGAACATGGAAATATCTACACAGCTATCTGTGTAAACATGCATACATCTTCACCGCTATCTGTATAAACATGGAAATGTCTACAAGGCTATCTGTATGAACATGGAAATAACTACACCGCTATCTGTACGAACATGGAAATATCTAAACCGCTATCTGCATGAAAATAGAAATATCTACACAGCTATCTGCATATACATGGAAATATCTACACAGCTATCTCTTTACACATGGAAATAAATACACCACTATCTGTATGAACATGGAAATATCTGCACCGCCATCTGTATGAACACATAAATATCTACACCGCCATCTGTATTAAGATGGAGATACCTACACCGCTATCTGTATAAACATGGAAATATCTACACCGCTATCTGTATAAACATGGAAATATCTACACCGCTATCTGTATAAACATGGAAATATCAGCACCGCGATCTGTATGAACATGGAAATATCAGCCCCTCTATCTGTATGAACATGGAAGTATCTACACCGCTATCTGTATGAACATGGAAATATCTACACCGCTATCTTTATGAACACGGAAATATGTACACCGCTATCTGTTTGAACATGGAAATATCTACACCGCTATCTGTATGAACACGGAAATATCTACACCGCTATCTGTTTGAACATGGAAATATCTACACCGCTATCTGCATGAAAATGCAAATATATACACAGCTATCTGCATATACATGGAAATATCTACACAGCAATCTCTTTACACATGGAAATAACTACACCGCTATCTGTATGAACATGGACATATCTAAACCGCCATCTGTATGAACATGGAAATATCTGCACCGCCATCAGTATCAGCATATAAATATCTACACCGCCATCTGTATTAAGATGGAGATATCTACACCGCTATCTGTATAAACATGGAAATATCTACACCGCTATCTGTATAAACATGGAAATATCTTCACAGCCATCTATATGAACATGGATATATCTACACAGCCATCTGGATGAACATGGAAATATCTACACCGCTATCTGTATGAACATGGAAATATCTACACCGATATCTGTGTAAACATGAATACATCTTCACCGCTATCTGTATAAACATGGAAATATCTACACTGCTATCTGTATGAACATGGAAATATCTACACCGCTATCTGTTTGAACATGGAAATATCTACACCGCTATCTGCATGAAAATGGAAATATCTACACAGCGATCTGCATATACATGGAAATATCTACAAAGCTATCTCTTTACACATGGAAATAAGTACAGCGCTATTTCTATAAACATGGAAATAGCTACACCGCCATCTGTATGAACATGGAAATATCTACACCGCTATCTGTATGAACATGGGAATATCTACACCGCTATCTGTATGAACATGGATATATCTACACAGCCCTCTGGATGAACATGGAAATATCCACACCGCTATCTGTGTAAACATGCATACATCTTCACCGCTATCTGTAGAAACATGGAAATATCTACACCGCTATCTGAATGAACATGGAAATATCTACACCGCTATCTGTTTGAAGATGGAAATATATACACCGCTATCTGCATGAAAATGGAAATATCTACACAGCTATCTGCATATAGATGGAAATATCTACACAGCTATCTCTTTACACATGGAAATAACTACACCACTATCTGTATGAACATGGAAAAATCTACACCGCCATCTGTATGAACATGGAAATATCTGCACCGCCATCTGTATGAACATATAAATATCTACACCGCCATCTGTATTAAGATGGAGATATATACACCACTATCTGAATAAACATGGAAATATCTACACCGCTATGTGTATAACCATGGAAATATCTACACCGCTACCTGTATTAAACATGGAAATATCAGCACCGCTATCTGTATGAACATGGAAATATCTACACCGCTATCTGTATGAACATGGAAATATCTACACCGCTATCTGTATGAACATGGAAATATCTACAAAGCTAACTGAATGAACATGGAAAAATCTACACCGCTATCTGTTTGAACATGGAAATATCTACACCGCTGTCTGCATGAAAATGGAAATATCTACACTGCTATCTGCATGTACATGGAAATAAATACAAAGCTATCTCTTTAAACATGGAAATAACTACACCGCTCTATCTATAAACATGGAAATATCTACACCGCCATCTGTATGAACGTGGAAATATCTGCACCGCCATCTGCATGAACATATAAATATCTACACCGCCATCTGTATTAAGAAGGAAATATCTAAACCGCTATCTGTATAAACCTGGAAATATCTACACCGCTGCCTGTATAAACATGGAAATATCAGCACCGCTATCTGTATGAACATGGAAATATCTACACCGCTATCTGTATGAACATGGAAATATCTACACCGCTATCTGTATGAACATGGAAATAGCTACACCGTTATCTGTATGAACATGGAAATAGCTACACCACTATCTGTATGAACATGGTAATATCTACACCGCTGTCTGTTTGAACATGGATATATCTACACAGCCATCTGGATGAACATGGAAATATCTACACCGCTATCTGTATGAACATGGAAATATGTACACCGCTATCTGTATGAACATGGATATATCTACACAGCTATCTGTATGAACATGGATATATCTACACAACCAACTGGATGAACATGGAAATATCTACACCGCTATCTGTGTAAACATGCATACATCTTCACCACTATCTGTATAAACATGGAAATTACTACACCGCTATCTGTATGAACATGGAAATATCTGCACCGCTATCTGTATGAACATGGAAATATCTACACCGCTATCTGTTTGGATATGGAAATATCTACACCGCTATCTGCATGAAAATGGAAATATCTACACTGCTATCTGCATATACATGGAAATATCTACACAGCTATGTCTTTACACATGGAAATAACTACACCGCTATCTGTATGAACATGGAAATATCTACACCGCCATCTGTATGAACATGGAAATATCTGCACCGTCATCTGTATGAACATATAAATATCTACACCGCCATCTGTATTAAGATGGACATATCTACACCGCTATCTGTATAAACATGGAAATATCAACACCGCTATCTGTATAAACATGGAAATATCTACACCGATATCTGTATAAACATGGACATATCTACACCGCTACCTGTATAAACATGGAGATATCTACACCGCTATCTGTATGAACATGGAAATATCTACACCGCTATCTGTATGAACATGGAAATAACTACACCGCTATCTGTATGAACATGGATATATCTACACAGCCCTCTGGATGAACATGGAAATATCCACACCGCTATCTGTGTAAACATGCATACATCTTCACCGTTATCTGTATAAACATGGAAATATCTACACCGTTATCTGTATGAACATGGAAATATCTACACCGCTATCTGTTTGAAGATGGAAATACATACACCGCTATCTGCATGAAAATGGAAATATCTACACAGCTATCTGCATATAGATGGAAATATCTACACAGCTGTCTGTTTACACATGGAAATAACTACAACGCTATCTGTATGAACATGGACATATCTACACCGCCATCTGTATGAACATGGAAATATCTGCACCGCCATCTGTATGAACATATAAATATCTACACCGCCATATGTATTAAGATGGATATATCTACACCGCTATCTGAATAAACATGGAAATATCTACACCGCTATCTGTATAAACATGGAAATATCTACACCGCTATCTGTATAAACATGGAAATATCTACACCGCTACCTGTATAAACATGGAAATATCAGCACCGCTATCTGTATGAACCTGGAAATATCTACACCGCTATCTGTATGAACATGGAAATATCTACACCGCTATCTGTATGAACATGGAAATATCTACAAAGCTATCTGTATGAAAATGGAGATATCTACACCGCTATCTGTATGAACCTGGAAATATCTACACCGCTATCTGTATGAACATGGAAATATCTACACCGCTATCTGTATGAACATGGATATATCTACACAGCAATCTGGATGAACATGGAAATATCTACACCGCTATCTGTGTAAACATGCATACATCTTCACCACTATCTGTATAAACATGTAAATATCTGCACCGCTATCGGTATTAACATGGAAATATCTACACCGCTATCTATATGAACATGGAAATACCTACACCGCTATCTGTTTGAAGATGGAAATATCTACACCGCTATCTGCATGAAAATGGAAATATCTACACTGCTATCTGCATATACATATAAATATCTACACAGCTATCTCTTTACACATGGAAATAACTACACCGCTATCTGTATGAACACGGAAATATCTGCACCGCCATCTGTAAGAACATATAAATATCTACACCGCCATCTGTATTAAGATGGAGATATCTACACTGCTATCTGTATAAACATGGAAATATCTAAACCGCCATCTGTATGAACATATAAATATCTACACCGCCATCTGTATTAAGAAGGAAATATCTAAACCGCTATCTGTATAAACATGGAAATATCTACACCGCTGCCTGTATAAACAAGATAATATCAGCACCGCTATCTGTATGAACATGGAAATATCTACACCGCTATCTGTATGAACATGGAAATATCTACACAGCTATCTGAATGAACATGGAAATAGCTACACCGCTATCTGAATGAACATGGATATATCTACACAGCCATCTGGATGAACATGGAAATATCTACACCGCTATCTGTGTAAACATGCATACATCTTCACCGCTATCAGTATAAACATGGAAATATCTACACCGCTATCTGTATGAACATGGAAATAGCTACACTGCTATCTGTATGAACATGGAAATATCTACACCGCTATCTGTATGAACATGGATATATCTACACAGCCATCTGGATGAACATGGAAATAACTACACCGCTATCTGTGTAAACATGCATACATCTTCACCGCTATCTGTATAAACATGGAAATATCTACACCGCTATCTGTATGAACATGGAAATATCTACACCGCTATCTGTATGAACATGGAAATATCTACACCACTATCTGTTTGAACATGGAAATATCTAAACCGCTATCTGCATGAAAATGGAAATATCTACACTGCTATCTGCATATACATGGAAATATCTACACAGCTATCTCTTTACACATGGAAATAACTACAACGCTATCTGTATGAACATGGAAATATCCACAACGCCATCTGTATGAACATGGAAATATCTGCAGCGCCATCTGTATGAACATATAAATATCTACACCGCCATCTGTATTAAGATGGAGATATCTACACCGCTATCTGTATAAACATGGAAATATCTACAAAGCTATCTCTTTACACAGGGAAATAACTACACCGCTATATCTATAAACATGGCAATATCTACACCGCCATATGTATGAACATGGAAATATCTGCATCGCCATCTGTATGAACATATAAATATCTACACCGCCATCTGTATTAAGAAGGAAATATCTAAACAGCTATCTTTATAAACTTGGAAATATCTACACTGCTATCTGTATGAACATGGAAATATCTACACCGCTATCTGTAGGAACATGGAAATAGCTACACCTCTGCCTGTATAAACATGGAAATATCAGCACCGCTATCTGTATGAACATGGAAATATCTACACCACTATCTGTATGAACATGGATATATCTACACAGCCATCTGGATGAACATGGAAATATCTACACCACTATCTGTATGAACATGGAAATATCTACAACGCTATCTCTATAAACATGGAAATATCTACACCGCTATCTGTATAACCATGGAAATATCTTCACCGCTACCTGTATAAACATGGAAATATCAGCACCGCTATCTGTATGAACATGGAAATATCTACACCGCTGCCTGTATAAACATGGAAATATCAGCACGGCTATACGTATGAACATGGAAATATCTACACCGCTATCTGTATGAACATGGAAATAACTACACTGCTATCTGTATGAACATGGAAATAGCTACACCGTTATCTGTATGAACATGGAAATAGCTACACCACTATCTGTATGAACATGGAAATATCTACACCGCTATCTGTATGAACATGGAAATATCTACACCACTATCTGTATGAACATGGATATATCTACACATCCATCTGGATGAACATGGAAATATCTACACCGCTATCTGTGTAAACATGCATAGATCTTCACCGCTTCCTCTATAAACATGGAAATATCTACACCGCTATCTGTATGAACATGGAAATATCCACACCGCTATCTGTATGAACATGGAAATATCTACACCGCTATCTGTTTGAGCATGGAAATATCTGCACCGCTATCTGCATGAAAATGGAAATATCTACACTGCTATCTGCATATACATTTAAATATCTACAAAGCTATCTCTTTACACATGGAAATAACTACACAGCTATCTGTATGAACATGGAAATATCTACACCGCCATCTGTATGAACACGGAAATATCTGCACCGCCATCTGTATGAACATATAAATATCTACACCGCCATTTGTATTAAGAGGAGATATCTACACTGCTATCTGTATAAACATGGAAATATCTACACCGCCATCTGTATGAACATATAAATATCTACACAGCCTTCTGTATTAAGAAGGAAATATCTAAACTGCTATCTGTATAAACATGGAAATATCTACACCACTGCCTGTATAAACAAGGAATTCTCAGCACCGCTATCTGTATGAACATGGAAATATCTACACCGCTATCTGTATGAACATGGACATATCTACTCCGCTATCTGTATGAACATGGAAATAGCTACACCGCTATCTGTATGAACATGGAAATATCTACACCGCTATCTGTTTGAACATGGAAATATCTACACCGCTATCTGCATGAAAATGGAAATATCTACACTGCTATCTGCATATACATTTAAATATCTACACAGCTATCTCTTTACACATGGAAATAACTACACTGCTATCTGCATGAACATGGAAATATCTACACCGCCATCTGTATGAACATGGAAATATCTGCACTGCCATCTGTATGAACATAGAAATATCTACACCGCAATCTGTATTAAGATAGAGATATCTCCACTGCTATCTGTATAAACATGGAAATATCTACACCGCTATCTGTATAAACATGGAAATATCTACACCGCTATCTGTATAAACATGGAAATATCTACACCGCTACCTGTATAAACATGGAAATATCAGCACAGCTATCTGTATGAACATGGAAAAATCTACACCGCTATCTGTATGAACGTGGAAATATCTACACCGCTATCTGTATGAATATGGATGTATCTACACAGCCCTCTGGATGAACATGGAAATATCCACACCGCTATCTGTGTAAACATGCATACATCTTCACCGTTATCTGTATAAACATGGAAATATCTACACCGTTATCTGTATGAACATGGAAATATCTACACCGCTATCTGTTTAAAGATGGAAATATATACACCGCTATCTGCATGAAAATGGAAATATCTACACAGCTATCTGCATATAGATGGAAATATCTACACAGCTGTCTGTTTACACATGGAAATAACTACAACGCTATCTGTATGAACATGGAAATATCTACACCGCCATCTGTATGAACATGGAAATATCTGCACCGCCATCTGTATGAACATATAAATATCTACACCGCCATCTGTATTAAGATGGAGATATCTACACCGCTATCTGAATAAACATGGAAATATCTACACCGCTATCTGTATAAACATGGAAATATCTACACCGATATCTGTATAAACATGGAAATATCTACACCGCTACCTGTATAAACATGGAAATATCAGCACCGCTATCTGTATGAAGCTGGAAATATCTACACCGCTATCTGTATGAACATGGAAATATCTACACCGCTGTCTGTATGAACATGGAAATATCTACAAAGCTATCTGAATGAACATGGAAATATCTACACCGCTATCTGTTTGAACATGTAAATATCTACACCGCTATCTGCATGAAAATGGAAATATCTACAAAGCTATCTGCATATACATGGAAATATCTACACAGATATCTCTTTACACATGGAAATAACTACACCGCTATATCTATAAACATGGAAATATCTACACCGCCATCTGTATGAACATGGAAATATCTGCACCGCCGTCTGTATGAACATATAAATATCTACACCGCCATCTGTATAAAGAAGGAAATATCTAAACCGCTATCTGTATAAACATGGAAATATCTACACCGCTATCTGTATAAACAGGGAAATATCTACACCGCTATCTGTATAAACATGGAAATATATACACCGCTACCTGTATAAACATGGAAATATCAGCACCGCTATCTGTATGAACATGGAAATATCTACACCGCCATCTGTATGAACATATAAATATCTACACAGCCATCTGTATTAAGAAGGAAATATCTAAACCGCTATCTGTATAAACATGGAAATATCTACACCGCTGCCTGTATAAACAAGGAAATATCAGCACCGCTATCTGTATGAACATGGAAATATCTACACCGCTATCTTTATGAACATGGAAATATCTACTCCGCTATCTGTATGAACATGGAAATATCTACACCACTATCTGTATGAAAATGGATATATCTACACCGCCATCTGGATGAACATGGAATTAACTACACCGCTATCTGTATAAACATGGAAATATCTACACCGCTATCTGTATGAACATGGAAATATCTACACCGCTATCTGTATGAACATGGAAATATCTACACCGCTATCTGTTTGAACATGGAAATATCTACACCGCTATCTGCATGAAAATGGAAATATCTACACTGCTATCTGCATATACATTTAAATATCTTCACAGCTATCTCTTTACACATGGAAATAACTACACTGCTATCTGCATGAACATGGAAATATCTACACCGCCATCTGTATGAACATGGAAATATCTGCACTGCCATCTGTATGAACATATAAATATCTACACCGCAATCTGTATTAAGATAGAGATATCTCCACTGCTATCTGTATAAACATGGAAATATCTACATCGCTATCTGTATAAACATGGAAATATCTACACCGCTATCTGTATAAACATGGAAATATCTACACCACTACCTGTATAAACATAGAAATATCAGCACCGCTATCTGTATGAACATGGAAATATCTACACCGCTATCTGTGTAAACATGCATACATCTTAACCGCTCTCTGTATAAACATGGAAATGTCTACAAGGCTATCTGTATGAACATGGAAATATCAGCACGGCTATCTGTATGAACATGGAAATATCTACACCGCTATCTGTATGAACATGGAAATAACTACACTGCTATCTGTATGAACATGGAAATAGCTACACCGTTATCTGTATGAACATGGAAATAGCTACACCACTATCTGTATGAACATGGAAATATCTGCACCGCTATCTGTATGAACATGGATATATCTAGACAGCCATCTGGATGAACATGGAAATATCTACACCGCTATCTGTATGAACATGGAAATATCTACACCACTATCTGTATGAACATGGATATATCTACACAGCCATCTGGATGAACATGGAAATATCTACACCGCTATCTGTTTAAACATGCATAGATCTTCACCGCTACCTCTATAAACATGGAAATATCTACACCGCTATCTGTATAAACATGGAAATATCTACACAGCTATCTGTATAAACATGGAAATATCTACACCACTACCTGTATAAACATGGAAATATCAGCACCGCTATCTGTATGAACATGGAAATATCTACACCGCTATCTGTGTAAACATGCATACATCTTCACCGCTATCTGTATAAACATGGAAATGTCTACAAGGCTATCTGTATGAACATGGAAATATCTACACCGCTATCTGTACTGACATGGAAATATCTAAACCGCTATCTGCATGAAAATAGAAATATCTACACAGCTATCTGCATATACATGGAAATATCTACACAGCTATCCCTTTACACATGGAAATAACTACACCGCTATCTGTATGAACATGGAAATATCTGCACCGCCATCTGTATGAACAAATAAATATCTACACCGCCATCTGTATTAAGATGGAGATACCTACACCGCTATCTGTATAAACATGGAAATATCTACACCGCTATCTGTATAAACATGGAAATATGTACACCGCTATCTGTACAAACATGGAAATATCAGCACCGCTATCTGTATGAACATGGAAATATCAGCCCCTCTATCTGTATGAACATGGAAGTATCTACACCGCTATCTGTATGAACATGGAAATATCTACACCGCTATCTGTATGAACACGGAAATATCTACACCGCTATCTGTTTGAACATGGAAATATCTACACCGCTATCTGTATGAACACGGAAATATCTACACCGCTATCTGTTTGAACATGGAAATATCTACACCGCTATCTGCATGAAAATGGAAATATATACAAAGCTATCTGCATAAACATGGAAATATCTACACAGCTATCTCTTTACACATGGAAAAAACTACACCGCTATCTGTATGAACATGGAAATATCTTCACCGCCATCTCTATGAACATGGATATATCTACACAGCCATCTGGATGAAAATGGAAATATCTACACCGCTATCTGTTTGAACATGGTAATATCTACACCGCTATCTGCATGAAAATGGAAATATCTGCACTGCTATATGCATATACATGGAAATATCTACACAGCTATCTCTTTACACATGGAAATAACTACACCGCTATATCTATAAACATGGAAATATCTACACAGCCATCTGTATGAACATGGAAATATCTGCACCGCCATCTGTATGAACATATAAATATCTACACCGCCTTCTGTATTAAGAAGGAAATATCTAAACCGCTATCTGTATAAACCTGGAAATATCTACACCGCTGCCTGTATAAACATGGAAATATCAGCACCGCTATCTGTATGAACATGGAAATATCTTCACCGCTATCTGTATGAACATGGAAATAGCTACACCGTTATCTGTATGAACATGGAAATAGCTACACCACTATCTGTATGAACATGGAATTATCTACACCGCTATCTGTATGAACATGGATATATCTACTCAGCCATCTGGATGAACATGGAAATATCTACACCGCTATCTGTATGAACATGGAAATATGTACACCGCTATCTGTATGAACATGGATATATCTACACAGCCATCTGGATGAACATGGAAATATCTACACCGCCATCTGTATGAACACGGAAATATCTGCACCGCCTTCTGTATGAACATATAAGTATCTTCACCGCCATCTGTATTAAGATGGAGATATCTACACTGCTATCTGTATAAACATGGAAATATCTACACCGCCATCTGTATGAACATATAAACATCTACACAGCCATTTGTATTAAGAAGGAAATATCTAAAATGCTATCTCTATGAACATGGAAATATCTACACCGCTGCCTGTATAAACATGGAAATATCAGCACCACTATCTGTATGAACATGGAAATATCTACACCGCTATCTGTATGAACATGGAAATATCTACACCGCTATCTGTTTGAAGATGGAAATATATACACCGCTATCTGCATGAAAACGGAAATATCTACACAGCTATCTGCATATACATGGAAATATCTACACAGCTATCTCTTTACACATGGAAATAACTACACCGCTATCTGTATGAACATGGAAATATCTACACCGCCATCTGTATGAACATGGAAATATCTGCACCGCCATCTGTATGAACATATAAATATCTACACCGCCATCTGTATTAAGACGGAGATATCTACACTGTTATCTGAATAAACATGGAAATATCTACACTGTTATCTGAATAAACATGTAAATATCTACACCGCTATCTGAATAAACATGGAAATATCTACACCGCTATCTGTATAAACATGGAAATATCTACACCGCTATGTGTATAACCATGGAAATATCTACACCGCTACCTGTATAAACATGGAAATATCAGCACCGCTATCTGTATGAACATGGAAATATCTACACCGCTATCTGTATGAACATGGAAATATCTACACCGCTATCTGTATGAACATGGAAATATCTACAAAGCTATCAGAATGAACATGGAAAAATCTACACCGCTATCTGTTTGAACATGGAAATATCTACACCGCTATCTGCATGAAAATGGAAATATCTACACTGCTATCTGCATATACATGGAAATATCTACACAGCTATCTCTTTACACATGGAAATAACTACACCGCTATATCTATAAACATGGAAATATCTACACCGCCATCTGTATGAACATGGAAATATCTGCACCGCCATCTGTATGAACATATAAATATCTACACCGCCATCTGTATTAAGAAGGAAATATCTAAACCGCTATCTGTATAAACCTGGAAATATCTACATCGCTGCCTGTATAAACATGGAAATAGCTACACCACTATCTGTATGAACATGGAAATATCTACACCGCTATCTGTATGAACATGGAAATATCTACACAGCCATCTGGATGAACATGGAAATATCTAAACCGCTATCTGTATGAACATGGAAATATGTACACCGCTATCTGTATGAACATGGATATATCTACAGAGCCATCTGGATGAACATGGAAATATCTACACCGCTATGTGTGTAAACACGCATAGAACTTCACCGCTATCTCTATAAACATGGAAATATTTACACCGCTATCTGTATGAACATGGAAATATCCACACCGCTATCTGTATGAACATGGAAATATCTACACCCCTATCTGTTTGAACATGGAAATATCTAAACCGCTATCTGTATGAAAATGGAAATATCTACACTGCTATCTGCATATACATTTAAATATCTACACAGCTATCTCTTTACACTTGGAAATAACTACACCGCTATCTGTATGGACATGGAAATATCTACACCGCCATCTGTATGAACACGGAAATATCTGCACCGCCATCTGTAAGAACATATAAATATCTACACCACCATCTGTATTAAGATGGAGATATCTACACTGCTATCTGTATAAACATGGAAATATCTAAACCGCCATCTGTATGAACATATAAATATCTACACCGCCATCTGTATTAAGAAGGAAATATCTAAACCGCTATCTGTATAAACATGGAAATATCTACACCGCTGCCTGTATAAACAAGGAAATATCAGCACCGCTATCTGTATGAACATGGAAATAACTACACCGCTATCTGTATGAACATGGAAATATCTACACAGCTATCTGTATGAACATGGAAATAGCTACACCGCTATCTGAATGAACATGGATATATCTACACAGCCATCTGGATGAACATGGAAATATCTACACCGCTATGAGTGTAAACATGCATAGATCTTCACCGCTATCTGTATAAACATGGAAATATCTACACGTCTATCTGCATGAACATGGAAATATCTACACCGCTATCTGTATGAACATGGAAATATCTACACCGCTCTCTGTTTGAACATGGAAATATCTACACCGCTATCTGCATGAAAATGGAAATATCTACACTGCTATCTGTATATACATTTAAATATCTACACAGCTATCTCTTTACATATGGAAATAACTACACCGCTATCTGTATGAACATGGAAATATCTACACCGCTATCTGTATGAACATGGAAATATCTGCACCGCCATCTGAATGAGCATATAAATATCTACACCGCCATCTGTATTAAGATGGAGATATCTACACTGCTATCTGTTTAAACATGGAAATATCTACACCGCTATCTGTATAAACATGGAAATATCTACACCGCTATCTGTTTGAACATGGAAATATCTACACCACTACGTGTATAAACATGGAAATATCAGCACCGCTATCAGTATGAACATGGAAATATCTACAAAGCTATCTGAATGAACATGGAAAAATCTACACCGCTATCTGTTTGAACATGTAAATACCTACACCGCTATCTGCATGAACATGGAAATATCTACAAAGCTATCTGCATATACATGGAAATATCTACAAAGCTATCTCTTTACACATGGAAATAACTACACCGCTATCTGTATGAACATGGAAATATCTACACCGCCATCTGTATGAACACGGAAATATCTGCACCGCCATCTGTAAGAACATATAAATATCTACACCGCCATCTGTATTAAGATGGAGATATGTACACTGCTATCTGTATAAACATGGAAATAACTACACCGCCATCTGTATGAACATATAAATATCTACACTGCCCTCTGTATTAAGAAGGAAATATCTAAACCGCTATCTGTATAAACATGAAAATATCTACACCGCTGCCTGTATAAACAAGGAAATATCAGCACCGCTATCTGTATGAACAGGGAAATATCTACACCGCTATCTGTATGAACATGGAAATATCTACACCGCTATCTGCATGAAAATGGAAATATCTACACTGCTATCTGTATATACCTTTAAATATCTACACTGCTATCTCTTTACACATGGAAATAACTACACCGCTATCTGTATGAACATGGAAATATCTACACCGCTATCTGTATGAACATGGAAATATCTGCTCCGCCATATGTATGAACATATAAATATCTACACCGCCATCTGTATTAAGATGGAGATATCTACACGGCTATCTGTATAAACATGGAAATATCTACACCGCTATCTGTATAAACATGGAAATATCTACACCGCTATCTGTATAAACATGGAAATATCTACACCACTACCTGCATAAACATGGAAATATCAGCACCGCTATCTGTATGAACATGGAAATATCTACACCGCCATCTGTATGAACATGGAAATATCTACACCGCTATCTGTATGAACATGGAAATATCTACACCGCTATCTCTATGAACATGGAAATATCTACACCGCTATCTGTTTGAACATGGAAATATCTACACAGCTGTCTGCATGAAAATGGAAATATCTACACAGCTATCTGCATATACATGGAAATATCTACACAGCTATCTCTTAACACATGGAAATAACTACACTGCTATCTCTATAAAGATGGAAATATCTACACAGCCATCTGTATGAACATGGAATTATCTGCACCGCCATCTGTATGAACGTATAAATATCTACACCGCCATCTGTATTAAGAAGGAAATATCTAAACCGCTATCTGTATGAACACTGAAATATCTACACCGCTATCTGTATGAACATGGAAATATCTACACCGCTATCTGTACGAACATGGAAATATCTAAACAGCTATCTGCATGAAAATAGAAATATCTACACAGCTATCTGCATATACATGGAAATATCTACACAGCTGTCACTTTACACATGGAAATAACTACACCGCAATCTCTATGAACATGGAAATATCTGCACCGCCCTCTGTATGAACACATAAATATCTACACCACCATCTGTATTAAGGTTGAGATACCTACACCGCTATCTGAATAAACATGGAAATATCTACACCGCTATCTGTATAAACATGTTAATATCTACACCGCTATCTGTATAAACATGGAAATATCATCACTGCTATCTGTATGTACATGGAAATATCAGCCCCTCTATCTGTATGAACATGGAATTATCTACACCGCTATCTGTATGAACATGGAAATATCTACACCGCTATCTGTATGAACACGGAAATATCTACACCGCTGTCTGTTTGAACATGGAATTATCTACACCGCTATCTGCATGAAAATGGAAATATCTACACTGCAATCTGCATATACATTTAAATATCTACACAGCTATCTCTTTACACATGGAAATAATTACACCGATATCTGTATGAACATGGAAATATCTACACCACCATCTGTATGAACATGGAAATATCTGCACCGCCATCTGTATGAACATATAAATATCTTCACCTCCATCTGTATTAAGATGGAGATATCTACACTGCTATCTGTATAAACATGGAAATATCTACACCACCATCTGTATGAACATATAAATATCTACACCGCCATCTGTATTAAGAAGGAAATATCTAAAATGCTATCTGTATAAACATGGAAATATCTACACCGCTGCCTGTATAAACATGGAAATATCAGCACCACTATCTGTATGAACATGGAAATATCTACACCGCAATCTGTATGAACATGGATATATCTACACAGCCATCTGGATGAACATGGAAATATCTACACCGCTATCTGTATGAACATGGAAATATCTACACCGCTATCTGTGAAAACATGCATACATCTTCACCGCTATCAGTATAAACATGGAAATATCTACACCGCTATCTGTATGAACATGGAAATAGCTACACTGCTATCTGTATGAACATGGAAATATCTACACAGCTATCTGTATGAACATGGATATATCTACACAGCCATCTGGATGAACATGGAAATATCTACACCGCTATCTGTGTAAACATGCATACATCTTCACCACTATCTGTATAAACATGGAAATAACTACACCGCTATCAGTATGAACATGGAAATATCTGCACCGCTATCTGTATGAACATGGAAATATCTACACCGCTATCAGTTTGAACATGGAAATATCTACACCGCTATCTGCATGAAAATGGAAATATCTACACTGCTATCTGCATATACATGGAAATATCTACACAGCCATCTCTTTACACATGGAAATAACTACACCGCTATCTGTATGAACATGGAAATATCTACACCGCCATCTGTATGAACATGGAAATATCTGCACCGGCATCTGTATGAACATATAAATATCTACACCGCCATCTGTATTAAGATGGAGATATCTCCCCGCTATCTGTATAAACATGGAAATATCAACACCTCAATCTGTATAAACATGGAAATATCTACACCGATATCTGTATAAACATGGAAATATCTACACCGCTACCTGTATAAACATGGAAATATCAGCACCGCTATCTGTATGAACATGGAAATATCTACACCGCTATCTGTATGAACATGGATATATCTACACAGCCCTCTGGATGAACATGGAAATATCCACACCGCTATCTGTGTAAACATGCATACATCTTCACCGTTATCTGTATAAACATGGAAATATCTACACCGCTATCTGTTTGAAGATGGAAATATATACACCGCTATCTGCATGAAAATGGGAATGTCTACAAAGCTATCTGCATATAGATGGAAATATCTACACAGCTGTCTGTTTACACATGGAAATAACTACAACGCTATCTGTATGAACATGGACATATCTACACCGCCATCTGTATGAACATGGAAATATCTGCACCGCCATCTGTATGAACATATAAATATCTACACCGCCATCTGTATTAAGATGGAGATATCTACACCGCTATCTGAATAAACATGGAAATATCTACACCGCAATCTGTATAAACATGGAAATATCTACACCGATATCTGTATAAACATGGAAACATCTACACCGCTACCTGTATAAACATGGAAATATCAGCATCGCTATCTGTATGAACATGGAAATATCTACACCGCTATCTGTATGAACATGGAAATATCTACACCGCTATCTGTATGAACATGGATATATCTACACAGCCCTCTGGATGAACATGGAAATATCTACAACGCTATCTGTTTGAACATGGAAATATCTACACCGCTATCTGTATGAACACGGAAATATCTACACCGCTATCTGTTTGATCATGGAAATATCTACACCGCTATCTGCATGAAAATGGAAATATATACACAGCTATCTGCATATACATGGAAATATCTACACAGCTATCTCTTTACACATGGAAAAAACTACACCGCTATCTGTATGAACATGGAAATATCTTCACCGCCATCTTTATGAACATGGATATATCTACACAGCCATCTGAATGAACATGGAAATATCTACACCGCTATCTGTATGTACATGGAAATATCTACACCGATATCTGTGTAAACATGAATACATCTTCACCGCTATCTGTATAAACATGGAAATATCTACACTGCTATCTGTATGAACATGGAAATATCTACACCGCTTTCTGCTTGAACATGGAAATATCTACACCGCTATCTGCATGAAAATGGAAATATCCACACAGCGATCTGCATATACATGGAAATATCTACAAAGCTATCTCTTTACACATGGAAATAAGTACAGCGCTATTTCTATAAACATGGAAATAGCTACACCGCCATCTGTATGAACATGGAAATATCTACACCGCTATCTGTAGGAACATGGGAATATCTACACCGCTATCTGTATGAACATGGATATATCTACACAGCCCTCTGGATGAACATGGAAATATCCACACCGCTATCTGTGTAAACATGCATACATCTTCACCGCTATCTGTAGAAACATGGAGATATCTACACCGCTATCTGTATGAACATGGAAATATCTACACCGCTATCTGTTTGAAGATGGAAATATATACACCGCTATCTGCATGAAATTGGAAATATCTACACAGCTATCTGCAAATAGATGGAAATATCTACACAGCTATCTCTTTACACATGGAAATAACTACACCACTATCTGTATGAACATGGAAATATCTACACCGCCATCTGTATGAACATGGAAATATCTGCACCGCCATCTGTATGAACATATAAATATCTACACCGCCATCTGTATTAAGATGCAGATATCTACACCGCTATCTGAATAAACATGGAAATATCTACACCGCTATCTGTATAAACATGGAAATATCTACACCGCTATGTGTATAACCATGGAAATATCTACACCGCTACCTGTATAAACATGGAAATATCAGCACCGCTATCTGTATGAACATGGAAATATCTACACCGCTATCTGTATGAACATGGAAATATCTACACCGCTATCTGTATGAACATGGAAATATCTACACCGCTATCTGTATGAACATGGAAATATGTACAAAGCTTTCTGAATGAACATGGAAAAATCTGCACCGCTATATGTTTGAACATGGAAATATCTACACCGCTATCTGCATGAAAATGGAAATATCTACACTGCTATCTGCATATACATGGAAATATCTACACAGCTATCTCTTTACACATGGAAATAACTACACCGCTATATATATAAACATGGAAATATCTACACCGCCATCTGTATGAACATGGAAATATCTGCACCGACATCTGTATGAACATATAAATATCTACACCGCCATCTGTATTAAGAAGGAAATATCTAAACCGCTATCTGTATAAACCTGGAAATATCTACACCGCTACCTGTATAAACATGGAAATATCAGCACCGCTATCTGTATGAACATGGAAATATCTACACCGCTATCTGTATGAACATGGATATATCTACACAGCCATCTGGATGAACATGGAAATATCTACACCGCTATCTGTATGAACATGGAAATATGTACACCGCTATCTATATGAACATGGATATATCTACACAGCCATCTGGATGAACATGGAAATATCTACACCGCTCTCTGTGTAAACATGCATAGAACTTCACCGCTATGTCTATAAACATGGAAATATCTACACCGCTATCTGTATGAACATGGAAATATCCACACCGCTATCTGTATGAACATGGAAATATCTACACCGCTATCTGTTTGTACATGGAAATATCTACACCGCTATCTGCATGAAAATGGAAATATCTACACTGCTATCTGCATATACATTTAAATATCTACACAGCTATCTCTTTACACATGGAAATAACTACACTGCTATCTGTATGAACATGGAAATATCTACACCACCATCTGTATGAATACGGAAATATCTGCACCGCCATCTGTAAGAACATATAAATATCTACACCACCATCTGTATTAAGATGGAGATATCTACACTGCTATCTGTATAAACATGGAAATATCTAAACCGCCATCTGTATGAACATATAAATATCTACACCGCCATCTGTATTAAGAAGGAAATATCTAAACCGCTATCTGTATAAATATGGAAATATCTACACCGCTGCCTGTATAAACAAGGAAATATCAGCACCGCTATCTGTATGAACATGGAAATATCTACACCGCTATCTGTATGAACATGGAAATATCTACACAGCTATCTGTATGAACATGGAAATAGCTACACCGCTATCTGAATGAACATGGATATATCTACACAGCCATCTGGATGAACATGGAAATATCTACACCGCTATCTGTGTAAACATGCATACATCTTCACCACTATCTTTATAAACATGGAAATATCTGCACCGCTATCGGTATGAACATGGAAATATCTACACCGCTATCTGTATGAACATGGAAATACCTACACCGCTATCTGTTTGGACATGGAAATATCTACACCGCTATCTGCATGAAATTGGAAATATCTACACTGCTATCTGCATATACATTTAAATATCTACACAGCTATCTCTTTACACATGGAAATAACTACACCACTATCTGTATGAACATGGAAATAACTACACCGCCATCTGTATGAACATGGAAATATCTGCACCGCCATCTGTATGAACATATAAACATCTACACCGCCATCTGTATTAAGATGGAGATATCTACACTGCTATCTGTATAAACATGGAAATATCTACACTGCCATCTGTATGACCATATAAATACGCCGCCATCTGTATTAAGAAGGAAATATCTAAACCGCTATCTGTATAAACATGGAAATATCTACACCGCTGCCTGTATAAACATGGAAATATCAGCACCGCTATCTGTATGAACATGGAAATATCTACACCGCCATCTGTATGAACACGGAAATATCTGCACCGCCATCTGTAAGAACATATAAATATCTACACCACCATCTGTATTAAGATGGAGATATCTACACTGCTATCTGTATAAACATGGAAATATCTAAACCGCCATCTGTATGAACATATAAATATCTACACCGCCATCTGTATTAAGAAGGAAATATCTAAACCGCTATCTGTATAAACATGGAAATATCTACACCGCTGCCTGTATAAACAAGGAAATATCAGCACCGCTATCTGTATGAACATGGAAATATCTACACCGCTATCTGTATGAACATGGAAATATCTACACAGCTATCTGTATGAACATGGAAATATCACCACCGCTATCTGTATGAACATGGAAATATCTACACCACTCTCTGTATGAACATGGATATATCTACACAGCCATCTGGATGAACATGGAAATATCTACACCACTATCTGTATGAACATGGAAATATCTACACCGCAATCTGTGTAAACATGCATACATCTTCACCGCTATCAGTATAAACATGGAAATATCTACACCGCTGCCTGTATAAACAAGGAAATATCAGCACCGCTATCTGTATGAACATGGAAATATCTACACCGCTATCTGTATGAACATGGAAATATCTACTCCGCTATCTGTATGAACATGGAAATAGCTACACCGCTATCTGCATGAACATGGATATATCTACACAGCCATCTGGATGAACATGGAAATATCTACACCGCTATCTGTATAAACATGGAAATATCTACACCGCTATCTGTTTGAACATGGAAATATCTACACCGCTACCTGCATGAAAATGGAAATATCTTCACTGCTATCTGCATATACATGGAAATAACTACACAGCTATCTCTTTACACATGGAAATAACTACACCGCTCTATCTATAAACATGGAAATATCTACACCGCCATCTGTATGAACATGGAAATATCTGCACCGCCATCTGTATGAACATATAAATATCTACACCGCCATCTGTATTAAGAAGGAAATATCTAAACCGCTATCTGTATAAACCTGGAAATATCTACACCGCTGCCTGTATAAACATGGAAATATCAGCACCGCTATCTGTATGAATATGGAAATATCTACACCGCTATCTGTATGAACATGGAAATATCTACACTGCTATCTGTATGAACATGGAAATAGCTAAACCGTTATCTGTATGAACATGGAAATAGCTACACCACTATCTGTATGAACATGGAAATATCTACACAGCTATCTGTATGAACATGGATATATCTACACAGCCATCTGGATGAACATGGAAATATCTACACCGCTATCTGTGTAAACATGCATACATCTTCACCACTATCTGTATAAACATGTAAATATCTGCACCGCTATCGGTATTAACATGGAAATATCTACACCGCTATCTGTATGAACATGGAAATACCTACACCGCTATCTGTTTGAAGATGGAAATATCTACACCGCTATCTGCATGAAAATGGAAATATCTACACTGCTATCTGCATATACATATAAATATCTACACAGTTATCTCTTTACACATGGAAATAACTACACCGCTATCTGTATGAACATGGAAATATCTACACCGCCATCTGTATGAACACGGAAATATCTGCACCGCCATCTGTAAGAACATATAAATATCTACACCACCATCTGTATTAAGATGGAGATATCTACACTGCTATCTGTATAAACATGGAAATATCTAAACCGCCATCTGTATGAACATATAAATATGTACACCGCCATCTGTATTAAGAAGGAAATATCTAAACCGCTATCTGTATAAACATGGAAATATCTACACCGCTGCCGGTATAAACAAGGAAATATCAGCACCGCTATCTTTATGAACATGGAAATATCTACACCGCTATCTGTATGAACATGGAAATATCTACACAGCTATCTGTATGAACATGGAAATATCTACACCGCTATCTGTGTAAACATGCATACATCTTCACCGCTATCAGTATAAACATGGAAATATCTACACCGCTATCTGTATGAACATGGAAATAGCTACACTGCTATCTGTATGAACATGGAAATATCTACACCGCTATCTGAATGAACATGGATATATCTACACAGCCATCTGGATGAACATGGAAATATCTACACCGCTATCTGTGTAAACATGCATACATCTTCACCGCTATCAGTATAAACATGGAAATATCTACACCGCTATCTGTATGAACATGGAAATAGCTACACTGCTATCTGTATGAACATGGAAATATCTACACCGCTATCTGTATGAACATGGATATATCTACACAGCCATCTGGATGAACATGGAAATATCTACACCGCTATCTGTGTAAACATGCATACATCTTCACCGCTATCTGTATAAACATGGAAATATCTACACCGCTATCTGTATGAACATGGAAATATCTACACCGCTATCTGTATGAACATGGAAATATCTACACCGCTATCTGTTTGAACATGGAAATATCTAAACCGCTATCTGCATGAAAATGGAAATATCTACACTGCTATCTGCATATACATGGAAATATCTACACAGCTATCTCTTTACACATGGAAATAACTACAACGCTATCTGTATGAACATGGAAATATCCACACCGCCATATGTATGAACATGGAAATATCTGCAGCGCCATCTGTATGAACATATAAATATCTACACCGCCATCTGTATTAAGATGGAGATATCTACACCGCTATCTGTATAAACATGGAAATATCTACACCACTATCTGTATAAACATGGAAATATCGACACCGCTATCTGTATAAACATGGAAATATCTACACCGCTACCTGTATAAACATGGAAATATCAGCACCGCTATCTCTATGAACATGGAAATATCTACACCGCTATCTGTATGAACATGGAAATATCTACACCGCTATCTGTATGAACATGGAAATATCTACACTGCTATCAGTATGAACATGGAAATAACTACACCGCTATATCTATAAACATGGAAATATCTACACCGCCATATGTATGAACATGGAAATATCTGCACCGCCATCTGTATGAACATATAAATATCTACACCGCCATCTGTATTAAGAAGGAAATATCTAAACAGCTATCTTTATAAACCTGGAAATATCTACACCGCTGCCTGTAAACATGGAAATATCAGCACCGCTATCTGTATGAACATGGAAATATCTACACCGCTAACTGTATGAACATGGAAATACCTACAACGCTATCTGTATGAACATGGAAATAGCTACACCGTTATGTGTATGAACATGGATATATTTACACAGCCATCTGGATGAACATGGAAATATCTACACCGCTATCTGTATGAACATGGAAATATCTACACCGCTATCTGTATTAACATGGATATATCTAAACAGCCATCTGGATGAACATGGAAATATCTACACCGCTATCTGTGTAAACATGCATAGATCTTCACCGCTATCTATATAAACATGGAAATATCTACACTGCTATCTGTATGAACATGGAAATATCCACACCGCTATCTGTATGAACATGGAAATATCTACACCGCTATCTGCATGAAAATGGAAATATCTACACTGCTATCTGCATATACATAAAAATATCTACACAGCTATCTCTTTACACATGGAAATAACTACACCGCTATCTGTATGAACATGGAAATATCTACACCCCTATCTGTTTGAACATGGAAATATCTACACCGCTATCTGTATGAAAATGGAAATATCTACACTGCTATCTGCATATACATTTGAATATCTACACAGCTATCTCTTTACACTTGGAAATAACTACACCGCTATCTGTATGGACATGGAAATATCTACACCGCCATCTGTATGAACACGGAAATATCTGCACCGCCATCTGTAAGAACATATAAATATCTACACCACCATCTGTATTAAGATGGAGATATCTACACTGCTATCTGTATAAACATGGAAATATCTAAACCGCCATCTGTATGAACATATAAATATCTACACCGCCATCTGTATTAAGAAGGAAATATCTAAACCGCTATCTGTATAAACATGGAAATATCTACACCGCTGCCTGTATAAACAAGGAAATATCAGCACCGCTATCTGTATGAACATGGAAATATCTACACCGCTATCTGTATGAACATGGAAATATCTACACAGCTATCTGTATGAACATGGAAATAGCTACACCGCTATCTGAATGAACATGGATATATCTACACAGCCATCTGGATGAACATGGAAATATCTACACTGCTATGAGTGTAAACATGCATAGATCTTCACCGCTATCTGTATAAACATGGAAATATCTACACGTCTATCTGTATGAACATGGAAATATCTACACCGCTATCTGTATGAACATGGAAATATCTACACCGCTATCTGTTTGAGCATGGAAATATCTACACCGCTATCTGCATGAAAATGGAAATATCTACACTGCTATCTGTATATACATTTAAATATCTACACAGCTATCTCTTTACATATGGAAATAACTACACCTCTATCTGTATGAACATGGAAATATCTACACCGCTATCTGTATGAACATGGAAATATCTGCACCGCCATCTGAATGAACATATAAATATCTACACCGCCATCTGTATTAAGATGGAGATATCTACACTGCTATCTGTTTAAACATGGAAATATCTACACCGCTATCTGTATAAACATGGAAATATCTACACCACTATCTGTACAAACATGGAAATATCTACACCACTACGTGTATAAACATGGAAATATCAGCACCGCTATCAGTATGAACATGGAAATATCTACAAAGCTATCTGAATGAACATGGAAAAATCTACACCGCTATCTGTTTGAACATGTAAATATCTACACCGCTATCTGCATGAACATGGAAATATCTACAAAGCTATCTGCATATACATGGAAATATCTACACAGCTATCTCTTTACACATGGAAATAACTACACCGCTATCTGTATGAACATGGAAATATCTACACCGCCATCTGTATGAACACGGAAATATCTGCACCGCCATCTGTAAGAACATATAAATATCTACACCGCCATCTGTATTAAGATGGAGATATCTACACTGCTATCTGTATAAAAATGGAAATATCTACACCGCCATCTGTATGAACATATAAATATCTACACTGCCCTCTGTATTAAGCAGGAAATATCTAAACCGCTATCTGTATAAACATGGAAATATCTACACCGCTGCCTGTATAAACAAGGAAATATCAGCACCGCTATCTGTATGAACAGGGAAATATCTACACCGCTATCTGTATGAACATGGAAATATCTACACCGCTATCTGTTTGAACATGGAAATATCTACACCGCTATCTGCATGAAAATGGAAATATCTACACTGCTATCTGTATATACCTTTAAATATCTACACTGCTATCTCTTTAAACATGGAAATAACTACACCGCTATCTGTATGAACAAGGAAATATCTACACCGCTATCTGTATGAACATGGAAATATCTGCACCGCCATCTGTATGAACATATAAATATCTACACCGCCATCTGTATTAAGATGGAGATATCTAAACGGCTATCTGTATAAACATGGAAATATCTACACCGCTATCTGTATAAACATGGAAATATCTACACCGCTATCTGTATAAACATGGAAATATCTACACCACTACCTGCATAAACATGGAAATATCAGCACCGCTATCTGTATGAACATGGAAATATCTACACCGCCATCTGTATGAACATGGAAATATCTACACCGCTCTCTGTATGAACATGGAAATATCTACACCGCTATCTGTATGAACATGGAAATATCTACACCGCTATCTGTTTGAACATGGAAATATCTACACCGCTGTCTGCATGAAAATGGAAATATCTACACAGCTATCTGCATATACATGGAAATATCTACACAGCTATCTCTTAAAACATGGAAATAACTACACTGCTATCTCTATAAAGATGGAAATATCTACACAGCCATCTGTATGAACATGGAAATATCTGCACCGCCATCTGTATGAACATATAAATATCTACACCGCCATCTGTATTAAGAAGGAAATAACTAAACCGCTATCTGTATGAACATTGAAATATCTACACCACTATCTGTATGGACATGGAAATATCTACACCGCTATCTGTACGAACATGGAAATATCTAAACAGCTATCTGCATGAAAATAGAAATATCTACACAGCTATCTGCATATACATGGAAATATCTACACAGCTATCACTTTACACATGGAAATAACTACACCGCTATCTGTATGAACATGGAAATATCTGCACCGCCCTCTGTATGAACACATAAATATCTACACCACCATCTGTATTAAGGTTGAGATACCTACACCGCTATCTGTATAAACATGGAAATATCTACACCGCTATCTGTATAAACATGTTAATACCTACACCGCTATCTGTATAAACATGGAAATATCAGCACCGCTATCTGTATGAACATGGAAATATCAGCCCCTCTATCTGTTTGAACATGGAAGTATCTACACCGCTATCTGTATGAACATGGAAATATATACACCGCTATCTGTATGAACACGGAAATATCTACACCGCTATCAGTTTGAACATGGAAATATCTACACCGCTATCTGTATGAACACGGAAATATCTACACCGCTGTCTGTTTGAACATGGAATTATCAACACCACTATCTGCATGAAAATGGAAATATCTATACTGCAATCTGCATATACATTTAAATACCTATACAGCTATCTCTTTACACATGGAAATAACTACACCGCTATCTGTATGAACATGGAAATATCTACACCGCTATCTGTATGAACATGGAAATATCTGCACCGCCATCTGTATGAACATATAAATATCTACACCGCCATCTGTATTAAGATGGAGATATCTACACGGCTATCTGTATAAACATGGAAATATCTACACCGCTATCTGTGTAAACATGGAAATATCTACACCGCTATCTGTATAAACATGGAAATATCTACACCGCTACCTGCATAAACATGGAAATATCAGCACCGCTATCTGTATGAACATGGAAATATCTACACCGCCATCTGTATGAACATGGAAATATCTACACCGCTCTCTGTATGAACATGGAAATATCTACACCGCTATCTGTATGAACATGGAAATATCTACACCGCTATCTGTTTGAACATGGAAATATCTACACCGCTGTCTGCATGAAAATGGAAATATCTACACAGCTATCTGCATATACATGGAAATATCTACACAGCTATCTCTTAACACATGGAAATAACTACACTGCTATCTCTATAAAGATGGAAATATCTACACAGCCATCTGTATGAACATGGAAATATCTGCACCGCCATCTGTATGAACATATAAATATCTACACCGCCATCTGTTTTAAGAAGGAAATATCTAAACCGCTATCTGTATGAACATTGAAATATCTACACCGCTATATGTATGAACATGGAAATATCTACACCGCTATCTGTTCGAACATGGAAATATCTAAACAGCTATCTGCATGAAAATAGAAATATCTACACAGCTATCTGCATATACATGGAAATATCTACACAGCTATCACTTTACACATGGAAATAACTACACCGCTATCTGTATGAACATGGAAATATCTGCACCGCCCTCTGTATGAACACATAAATATCTACACCACCATCTGTATTAAGGTTGAGATACCTACACCGCTATCTGTATAAACATGGAAATATCTACACCGCTATCTGTATAAACATGTTAATATCTATACCGCTATCTGTATAAACATGGAAATATCAGCACCGCTATCTGTATGAACATGGAAATATCAGCCCCTCTATCTGTATGAACATGGAAGTATCTACACCGCTATCTGTATGAACATGGAAATATCTACACCGCTATCTGTATGAACACGGAAATATCTACACCACTATCAGTTTGAACTTGGAAATATCTACACCGCTATCTGTATGAACACGGAAATATCTACACCGCTGTCTGTTTGAACATGGAATTATCAACACCACTATCTGCATGAAAATGGAAATATCTACACTGCAATCTGCATATACATTTAAATATCTACACAGCTATCTCTTTACACATGGAAATAATTACACCGATATCTGTATGAACATGGAAATATCTACACCACCATCTGTATGAACATGGAAATATCTGCACCGCCATCTGTATGAACATATAAATATCTTCACCGCCGTCTGTATTAAGATGGAGATATCTACACTGCTATCTGTATAAACATGGAAATATCTACACCACCATCTGTATGAACATATAAATATCTACACCGCCATCTGTATTAAGAAGGAAATATCTAAAATGCTATCTGTATAAACATGGAAATATCTACACCGCTGCCTGTATAAACATGGAAATATCAGCACCACTATCTGTATGAACATGGAAATATCTACACCGCAATCTGTATGAACATGGATATATCTACACAGCCATCTGGATGAACATGGAATATCTACACCGCTATCTGTATGAACATGGAAATATCTACACCGCTATCTGTGTATACATGCATACATCTTCACCGCTATTAGTATAAACATGGAAATATCTACACCGCTATCTGTACGAACATGGAAATAGCTACACCGCTATCTGTATGAACATGGAAATATCTACACAGCTATCTGTATGAACATGGATATATCTACACAGCCATCTGGATGAACATGGAAATATCTACACCGCTATCTGTGTAAACATGCATACATCTTCACCACTATCTGTATAAACATGGAAATCACTACACCGCTATCTGTATGAACATGGAAATATCTGCACCTCTATCTGTATGAACATGGAAATATCTACACCGCTATCTGCATGAAAATGGAAATATCTACACTGCTATCTGCATATACATGGAAATATCTACACAGCCATCTCTTTACACATGGAAATAACTACACCGCTATCTGTATGAACATGGAAATATCTACACCGCCATCTGTACGAACATGGAAATATCTGCACCGTCATCTGTATGAACATATAAATATCTACACCGCCATCTGTATTAAGATGGAGATATCTCCCCGCTACCTGTATAAACATGGAAATATCAACACCGCAATCTGTATAAACATGGAAATATCTACACCGATATCTGTATAAACATGGAAATATCTACAACGCTACCTGTATAAACATGGAAATATCAGCACCGCTATCTGTATGAACATGGAAATATCTACACCGCTATCTGTATGAACACGGAAATATCTACAACACTATCTGTTTGAACATGGAAATATCTACACCGCTATCTGCATGAAAATGGAAATATATACACAGCTATCTGCATATACATGGAAATATCTACACAGCTATCTCTTTAAACATGGAAAAAACTACACCGCTATCTGTATGAACATGGAAATATCTTCACCGCCATCTTTATGAACATGGATATATCTACACAGCCATCTGGATGAACATGGAAATATCTACACCGCTATCTGTATGAACATGGAAATATCTACACCGATATCTGTGTAAACATGAATACATCTTCACCGCTATCTGTATAAACATGGAAATATCTACACTGCTATCTGTATGAACATGGAAATATCTACACCGCTATCTGTTTGAACATGGAAATATCTACACCGCTATCTGCATGAAAATGGAAATATCTACACAGCTTTCTGCATATAGATGGAAATATCTACACAGCTATCTCTTTACACATGGAAATAACTACACCACTATCTGTATGAACATGGAAATATCTACACCGCCATCTGTATGAAGACGGAAATATCTGCACCGCCATCTGTATGAACATATAAATATCTACACCGCCATCTGTATTAAGTTGCAGATATCTACACCGCTATCTGAATAAACATGGAAATATCTACACCGCTATCTGTATAAACATGGAAATATCTACACCGCTATGTGTATAACCACGGAAATATCTACACCGCTACCTGTATAAACATGGAAATATCAGCACCGCTATCTGTATGAACATGGAAATATCTACACCGCTATCTGTATGAACATGGAAATATCTACACCGCTATCTGTATGAACATGGAAATATCTACAAAGCTATCTGAATGAACATGGAAAAATCTGCACCGCTATCTGTTTGAACATGGAAATATCTACACCGCTATCTGCATGAAAATAGAAATATCTACACTGCTATCTGCATATACATGGAAATATCTACACAGCTATCTCTTAACACATGGAAATAACTACATTGCTATCTCTATAAAGATGGAAATATCTACACAGCCATCTGTATGAACATGGAAATATCTGCACCGACATCTGTATGAACATATAAATATCTACACCGCCATCTGTATTAAGAAGGAAATATCTAAACCGCTATCTGTATGAACATTGAAATATCTACACCGCTATCTGTATGAACATGGAAATATCTACACCGCTATCTGTACGAACATGGAAATATCTAAACCGCTATCTGCATGAAAATAGAAATATCTACGCAGCTATCTGCATATACATGGAAATATCTACACAGCTATCACTTTACACATGGAAATAACTACACCGCTATCTGTATGAACATGGAAATATCTGCACCGCACTCTGTATGAACACATAAATATCTACACCACCATCTGTATTAAGGTGGAGATACCTACACCGCTATCTGTATAAACATGGAAATATCTACACCGCTATCTGTATAAACATGGAAATATCTACACCGCTATCTGTATAAACATGGAAATATCAGCACCGCTATCTGTATGAACATGGAAATATCAGCCCCTCAATCTGTATGAACATGGAAGTATCTACACCGCTATCTGTATGAACATGGAAATATCTACACCGCTATCTGTATGAACACGGAAATATCTACACCGCTATCAGTTTGAACATGGAAATATCTACACCGCTATCTGTATGAACACGGAAATATCTACACCGCTGTCTGTTTGAACATGGAATTATCTACACCGCTATCTGCATGAAAATGGAAATATCTACACTGCAATCTGCATATACATTTAAATATCTACACAGCTATCTCTTTACACATGGAAATAATTACACCGATATCTGTATGAACATGGAAATATCTACACCACCATCTGTGTGAACATGGAAATATCTGCAACGCCATCTGTATGAACATATAAATATCTTCACCGCCATCTGTATTAAGATGGAGATATCTACACTGCTATCTGTATAAACATGGAAATATCTACACCGCCATCTGTATGAACATATAAATATCTACACCGCCATCTGTATTAAAAAGGAAATATCTAAAATGCTATCTGTATAAACATGGAAATATCTACACCGCTGCCTGTATAAACATGGAAATATCAGCACCACTATCTGTATGAACACGGAAATATCTACACCGCAATCTGTATGAACATGGATATGTCTACACAGCCATCTGGATGAACATGGAAATATCTACACCGCTATCTGTATGAACATGGAAATATCTACACCGCTATCTGTGTAAACATGCATACATCTTCACCGCTATCAGTATAAACATGGAAATATCTACACCGTTATCTGTATGAACATGGAAATAGCTACACCGCTATCTGTATGAACATGGAAATATCTACACAGCTATCTGTATGAACAAGGATATATCTACACAGCCATCTGGATGAACATGGAAATATCTACACCGCTATCTGTGTAAACATGCATACATCTTCACCACTATCTGTATAAACATGGAAATAACTACACCGCTATCTGTATGAACATGGAAATATCTGCACCGCTATCTGTATGAACATGGAAATATCTACACCGCTATCTGTTTGAACATGGAAATATCTACACCGCTATCTGCATGAAAATGGAAATATCTACACTGCTATCTGCATATACATGGAAATATCTACACAGCCATCTCTTTACACATGGAAATAACTACACCGCTATCTGTATGAACATGGAAATATCTACACAGCCATCTGTATGAACATGGAAATATCTACACTGCCATCTGTATTAAGATGGAGATATCTCCCCGCTATCTGTATAAACATGGAAATATCAACACCGCAATCTGTATAAGCATGGAAATATCTACACCGATATCTGTATAAACATGGAAATATCTACACCGCTACCTGTATAAACATGGAAATATCAGCACCGCTATCTGTATGAACATGGAAATATCTACACCGCTTTCTGTATGAACATGGAAATATCTACACCGCTATCTGTATGAACATGGATATATCTACACAGCCCTCTGGATGAACATGGAAATATCCACACCGCTATCTGTGTAAACATGCATACATCTTCACCGTTATCTGTATAAACATGGAAATATCTACACCGTTATCTGTATGAACATGGAAATATCTACACCGATATCTGTTTGAAGATGGAAATATATACACCGCTATCTGCATGAAAATGGGAATGTCTTCAAAGCTATCTGCATATAGATGGAAATATCTACACAGCTGTCTGTTTACACATGGAAATAACTACAACGCTATCTGTATGAACATGGACATATCTACACCGCCATCTGTATGAACATGGAAATATCTGCACCTCCATCTGTATGAACATATAAATATCTACACCGCCATCTGTATTAAGCTGGAGATATCTACACCGCTATCTGAATAAACATGGAAATATCTACACCGCAATCTGTATAAACATGGAAATATCTACACCGATATCTGTATAAACATGGAAACCTCTACACCGCTACCTGTATAAACATGGAAATATCAGCACCGCTATCTGTATGAACATGGAAATATCTACACCGCTATCTGTATGAACACGGAAATATCTACAACGCTATCTGTTTGAACATGGAAATATCTACACCGCTGTCTGTATGAACACGGAAATATCTACTCCGCTATCTGTTTGAACATGGAAATATCTACACCGCTATCTGCATGAAAATGGAAATATATACACAGCTATCTGCATATACATGGAAATATCTACACAGCTATCTCTTTACACATGGAAAAAACTACACCGCTATCTGTATGAACATGGAAATATCTTCACCGCCATCTTTATGAACATGGATATATCTACACAGACATCTGGATGAACATGGAAATATCTACACCGCTATCTGTATGAACATGGAAATATCTACACCGATATCTTTGTAAACATGAATACATCTTCACCGCTATCTGTATAAACATGGAAATATCTACACTGCTATCTGTATGAACATGGAAATATCTACACCGCTATCTGTTTGAACATGGAAATATCTACACCGCTATCTGCATGAAAATGGAAATATCTACACAGCGATCTGCATATACATGGAAATATCTACAAAGCTATCTCTTTACACATGGAAATAAGTACAGCGCTATTTCTATAAACATGGAAATAGCTACACCGCCATCTGTATGAACATGGAAATATCTACACCGCTATCTGTATGAACATGGGAATATCTACACCGCTATCTGTATGAACATGGAAATATCTACACCGCCATCTGTATGAACATGGAAATATCTGCACCGCCATCTGTATGAACATATAAATATCTACACCGCCATCTGTATTAAGATGCAGATATCTACACCGCTATCTGAATAAACATGGAAATATCTACACCGCTATCTGTATAAACATGGAAATATCTACACCGCTATGTGTATAACCATGGAAATATCTACACCGCTACCTGTATAAACATGGAAATATCAGCACCGCTATCTGTATGAACATGGAAATATCTACACCGCTATCTGTATGAACATGGAAATATCTACACCGCTATCTGTATGAACATGGAAATATCTACAAAGCTATCTGAATGAACATGGAAAAATCTGCACCGCTATCTGTTTGAACATGGAAATATCTACACCGCTATCTGCATGAAAATGGAAATATCTACACTGCTATCTGCATATACATGGAAATATCTACACAGCTATCTCTTTACACATGGAAATAACTACACCGCTATATATATAAACATGGAAATATCTACACCGCCATCTGTATGAACATGGAAATATCTGCACCGACATCTGTATGAACATATAAATATCTACACCGCCATCTGTATTAAGAAGGAAATATCTAAACCGCTCTCTGTATAAACCTGGAAATATCTACACCGCTACCTGTATAAACATGGAAATATCAGCACCGCTATCTGTATGAACATGGAAATATCTACACCGCTATCTGTATGAACATGGATATATCTACACAGCCATCTGGATGAACATGGAAATATCTACACCGCTATCTGTATAAACATGGAAATATGTACACCGCTATCTGTCTGAACATGGATATATCTACACAGCCATCTGGATGAACATGGAAATATCTACACCGCTCTCTGTGTAAACATGCATAGAACTTCACTGCTATCTCTATAAACATGGAAATATCTACACCGCTATCTGTATGAACATGGGAATATCTACACCGCTATCTGTATGAACATGGATATATCTACACAGCCCTCTGGATGAACATGGAAATATCCACACCGCTATCTGTGTAAACATGCATACATCTTCATCGCTATCTGTAGAAACATGGAAATATCTACACCGCTATCTGTATGAACATGGAAATATCTACACCGCTATCTGTTTGAAGATGGAAATATATACACCGCTATCTGCATGAAAATGGAAATATCTACACAGCTATCTGCATATAGATGGAAATATCTACACAGCTATCTCTTTACACATGGAAATAACTACACCACTATCTGTATGAACATGGAAAAATCTAAACCGCCATCTGTATGAACATGGAAATATCTGCACCGCCATCTGTATGAACATATAAATATCTACACCGCCATCTGTATTAAGATGGAGATATCTACACCGCTATCTGAATAAACATGGAAATATCTACACCGCTATCTGTATAAACATGGAAATATCTACACCGCTATGTGTATAACCATGGAAATATCTACACCGCTACCTGTATAAACATGGAAATATCAGCACCGCTATCTGTATGAACATGGAAATATCTACACCGCTATCTGTATGAACATGGAAATATCTACACCGCTATCTGTATGAATATGGAAATATCTACACCGCTATCGGTATGAACATGGAAATATCTACACCGCTATCTGCATATACATTTAAATATCTACACAGCTATCTCTTTACACATGGAAATAACTACACCGCTATCTGTATGAACATGGAAATATCTACACCGCCATCTGTATGAACACGGAAATATCTGCACCGCCATCTGTATGAACATATAAATATCTACACCGCCATCTGTATTAAGATGGAGATATCCACACTGCTATCTGTATAAACATGGAAATATCTACACCGCCATCTGTATGAACATATAAATATCTACACAGCCATCTGTATTAAGAACGAAATATCTAAACCGCTATCTGTATAAACATGGAAATATCTACACCGCTGCCTGTATAAACAAGGAAATATCAGCACCGCTATCTGTATGAACATGGAAATATCTACACCGCTATCTGTATGAACATGGAAATATCTACTCCGCTATCTGTATGAACATGGAAATAGCTACACTGCTATCTGCATGAACATGGATATATCTACACAGCCATCTGGATGAACATGGAAATATCTACAACGCTATCTGTATAAACATGGAAATATCTACACCGCTATCTGTATGAACATGAAAATATCTACACCGCTATCTGTATGAACATGGAAATATCTACACCGCTATCTGTTTGAACATGGAAATATCTACACCGCTATCTGCATGAAAATGGAAATATCTACACTGCTATCTGCATTTACATTTAAATATCTACACAGCTATCTCTTTACACATGGAAATAACTAAACTGCTATCTGCATGAACATGGAAATATCTACACCGCCATCTGTATGATCATGGAAATATCTGCACTGCCATCTGTATGAACATATAAATATCTACACCGCAATCTGTATTAAGATAGAGATATCTCCACTGCTATCTGTATAAACATAGAAATATCTACACCGCTATCTGTATAAACATGGAAATATCTACACCGCTATCTGTATAAACATGGAAATATCTACACCACTACCTGTATAAAAATGGAAATATCAGCACCGCTATCTGTATGAACATGGAAATATCTACACCGCTATCTGTGTAAACATGCATACATCTTCACCGCTATCTGTATAAACATGGAAATGTCTACAAGGCTATCTGTATGAACATGGAAATATCTACACCGCTATCTGTACGAACATGGAAATATCTAAACCACTATCTGCATGAAAATAGAAATATCTACACAGCTATCTGCATATACATGGAAATATCTACACAGCTATCTCTTTACACATGGAAATAACTACACCGCTATCTGTATGAACATGGAAATATCTGCACCGCCATCTGTATGAACATATAAATATCTACACCGCCATCTGTATTAAGATGGAGATATCTACACTGCTATCTGTATAAACATGGAAATATCTACACCGCCATCTGTATGAACATATAAATACGCCGCCATCTGTATTAAGAAGGAAATATCTAAACCGCTATCCGTATAAACATGGAAATATCTACACCGCTGCCTGTATAAACATGGAAATATCAGCACCGCTATCTGTATGAACATGGAAATATCTACACCGCTATCTGTAGGAACATGGAAATAGCTACACCGCTGCCTGTATAAACATGGAAATATCAGCACCGCTATCTGTATGAACATGGAAATATCTACACCACTATCTGTATGAACATGGATATATCTACACAGCCATCTGGATGTACATGGAAATATCTACACCACTATCTGTATGAACATGGAAATATCTACACCGCTATCTGTGTAAACATGCATACATCTTCACCGCTATCAGTATAAACATGGAAATATCTACACCGCTATCTGTATGAACATGGAAATATCTACACCGCTATCTGTATGAACATGGAAATATCTACACCGCTATCTGTTTGAACATGGAAATATCTACACCGCTATCTGCATGAAAATGGAAATATCTACACTGCTATCTTCATATACATGGAAATATCTACACAGCTATCTCTTTACACATGGAAATAACTACACCGCTATCTGTATGAACATGGAAATATCCACACCGCCATCTGTATGAACATGGAAATATCTGCATCGCCATCTGTATAAACATATAAATATCTACACCGCCATCTGTATTAAGATGGAGATATCTACACCGCTATCTGTATAAACATGGAAATATCTACACCGCTATCTGTATAAACATGGAAATATCTACACCGCTATCTGTATAAACATGGAAATATCTACAGCGCTATCTGTATAAACATGGAAATATCAGCACCGCTATCTGTATGAACATGGAAATATCTACACCGCTATCTGTATGAACATGGAAATATCTACACCGCTATCTGTATGAACATGGAAATATCTACACCGCTATCAGTATGAACAAGGAAATATCTACAGCGCTATCTGTATTAACATGGATATATCTACACAGCCCTCTGGATGAACATGGAAATATCCACACCGCTATCTGTGTAAACATGCATACATCTTCACCGCTATCTGTATAAACATGGAAATATCTACACCGCTATCTGTATGAACATGGAAATATCTACACCGCTATCTGTTGGAAGATGGAAATATATACACCGCTATCTGCATGAAAACGGAAATATCTACACAGCTATCTGCATATACATGGAAATATCTACACAGCTATCTCTTTACACATGGAAATAACTACACCGCTATCTGTATGAACATTTAAATATCTACACCGCCATCTGTATGAACATGGAAATATCTGCACCGCCATCTGTATGAACATATAAATATCTACACCGCCATCTGTATTAAGACGGAGATATCTACACTGCTATCTGAATAAACATGGAAATATCTACAACGCTATCTCTATAAACATGGAAATATCTACACCGGTATCTGTATAACCATGGAAATATCTACACCGCTACCTGTATAAACATGGAAATATCAGCACCGCTATCTGTATCAACATTGAAATATCTACACCGCTGCCTGTATAAACATGGAAATATCAGCACGGCTATCTGTATGAACATGGAAATATCTACACCGCTATCTGTATGAACATGGAAATAACTACACTGCTATCTGTATGAACATGGAAATAGCTACACCGTTATCTGTATGAACATGGAAATAGCTACACCGCTATCTGTATGAACATGGAAATATCTACACCGCTATCTGTATGAACATGGATATATCTACACAGCCATCTGGATGAACATGGAAATATCTACACCGCTATCTGTATGAACATGGAAATATCTACACCACTATCTGTATGAACGTGGATATATCTAAACACCCATCTGGATGAACATGGAAATATCTACACCACTATCTGTGTAAACATGCATAGATCTTCACCGCTACCTCTATAAACATGGAAATATCTACACCGCTATCTGTATGAACATGGAAATATCCACACCGCTATCTGTATGAACATGGAAATAACTACACCACTCTCTGTTTGAACATGGAAATATCTGCACCGCTATCTGCATGAAAATGAAAATATCTACACTGCTATCTGCATATACATTTAAATATCTACACAGCTATCTCTTTACACATGGAAATAACTACACCGCTATCTGTATGAACATCTAATATCTACACCGCCATCTGTATGAACACGGAAATATCTGCACCGCCATCTGTATGAACATATAAATATCTACACCGCCATCTGCATTACGAGGAGATATCTACACTGCTATCTGTATAAACATGGAAATATCTACACCGCCATCTGTATGAACATATAAATATCTACACAGCCATCTGTATTAAGAAGGAAATATCTAAACCGCTATCTGTATAAACATGGAAATATCTACACCGCTGCCTGTATAAACAAGGAAATATCAGCACCGCTATCTGTATGAACATGGAAATAACTACACCGCTATCTGTATGAACATGGAAATATCTACTCCACTATCTGTATGAACATGGAAATAGCTACACCGCTATCTGTATGAACATGGAAATATCTACACCGCTATCTGTTTGAACATGGAAATATCTACACCGCTATCTGCATGAAAATGGAAATATCTACACTGCTATCTGCATATACATTTAAATATCTACACAGCTATCTCTTTACACATGGAAATAACTACACTGCTGTCTGCATGAACATGGAAATATCTACACCGCCATCTGTATGAACATGGAAATATCTGCACTGCCATCTGTATGAACATATAAATATCTACACCGCAATCTGTATTAAGATAGACATATCTCCACTGCTATCTGTATAAACATGGAAATATCTACACCGCTATCTGTATAAACATGGAAATATCTACACCGCTATCTGTATAAACATGGAAATATCTACACCACTACCTGTATAAACATGGAAATATCAGCACCGCTATCTGTATGAACATGGAAATATCTATACCGCTATCTGTGTAAACATGCATACATCTTCACCGCTATCTGTATAAACATGGAAATGTCTACAAGGCTATCTGTATGAACATGGAAATATCTACACCGCTATCTGTACTGACATAGAAATATCTAAACCGCTATCTGCATGAAAATAGAAATATCTACACAGCTATCTGCATATACATGGAAATATCTACACAGATATCTCTTTACACATGGAAATAACTACACCGCTATCTGTATGAACATGGAAATATCTGCACCGCCATCTGTATGAACACATAAATATCTACACCGCCATCTGTATTAAGATGGAGATACCTACACCGCTATCTGTATAAACATGGAAATATCTACACCGCTATCTGTATAAACATGGAAATATCTACACCGCTATCTGTATAAACATGGAAATATCAGCACCGCTATCTGTATGAACATGGAAATATCAGCCCCTCTATCTGTATGAACATGGAAGTATCTACACCGCTATCTGTATGAACATGGAAATATCTACACCGCTATCTGTATGAACACGGAAATATCTACACCGCTATCTGTTTGAACATGGAAATATCTACACCGCTATCTGTATGAACACGGAAATATCTACACCGCTATCTGTTTGAACATGGAAATATCTACACCGCTATCTGTTTGAACATGGAAATATCTACACGGCTATCTGCATGAAAATGGAAATATCTACACTGCTATCTGCATATACATGGAAATATCTACACAGCTATCTCTTTACACATGGAAATAACTACACCGCTATATCTATAAACATGGAAATATCTACACCGCCATCTGTATGAACATGGAAATATCTGCACCGCCATCTGTATGAACATATAAATATCTACACCGCCATCTGTATTAAGAAGGAAATATCTAAACCGCTATCTGTATAAACCTGGAAATATCTACACCGCTGCCTGTATAAACACGGAAATATCAGCACCGCTATCTGTATGAACATGGAAATATCTTCACCGCTATCTGTATGAACATGGAAATAGCTACACCGTTATCTGTATGAACATGGAAATAGCTACACCACTATCTGTATGAACATGGAATTATCTACACCGCTATCTGTATGAACATGGATATATCTACACAGCCATCTGGATGAACATGGAAATATCTACACCGCTATCTGTATGAACATGGAAATATGTACACCGCTATCTGTATGAACATGGATATATCTACACAGCCATCTGGATGAACATGGAAATATCTACACCGCCATCTGTATGAACAAGGAAATATCTGCACCGCCATCTGTATGAACATATAAGTATCTTCACCGCTATCTGTATTAAGATGGAGATATCTACACTGCTATCAGTATAAACATGGAAATATCTACACCGCCATCTGTATGAACATATAAATATCTACACCGCCATCTGTATTAAGAAGGAAATATCTAAAATGCTATCTGTATGAACATGGAAATATCTACACCGCTGCCTGTATAAACATGGAAATATCAGCACCACTATCTGTATGAACATGGAAATATCTACACCGCATTCTGTATGAACATGGATATATCTACAGAGCCATCTGGATGAACATGGAAATATCTACACCGCTATCTGTATGAACATGGAAATATCTACACCGCTATCTGTGTAAACATGCATACATCTTCACCGCTATCAGTATAAACATGGAAATATCTACACCGCTATCTGTATGAACATGGAAATAGCTACACCGCTATCTGTATGAACATGGATATATCTACACAGCTATCTGTATGAACATGTATATATCTACACAGCCATCTGGATGAACATGGAAATATCTACACCGCTATCTGTGTAAACGTGCATACATCTTCACCACTATCTGTATAAACATGGAAATAACTACACCGCTATCTGTATGAACATGGAAATATCTGCACCGCTATCTGTATGAACATGGAAATATCTACACCGCTATCTGTTTGAACATGGAAATATCTACACCGCTATCTGCATGAAAACGGAAATACCTACACTGCTATCTGCATATACATGGAAATATCTACACAGCCATCTCTTTACACATGGAAATAACTACACTGCTATCTGTATGAACATGGAAATATCTACACCGCCATCTGTATGAACATGGAAATATCTGCACTGCCATCTGTATGAACATACAAATATCTACACCGCCATCTGTATTAAGATGGAGATATCTACACCGCTATCTGTATAAACATGGAAATATCAACACCGCTATCTGTATAAACATGGAAATATCTACACCGATATCTGTATAAACATGGAAATATCTGCACCGCTACCTGTATAAACATGGAAATATCAGCAACGCCATCTGTATGAACATGGAAAAATCTACACCGCTATCTGTATGAACATGGAAATATCTACACAGCTATCTGTATGAATATGGATATATCTACACAGCCCTCTGGATGAACATGGAAATATCCACACCGCTATCTGTGTAAACATGCATACATCTTCACCGTTATCTGTATAAACATGGAAATATCTACACCGTTATCTATATGAACATGGAAATATCTACACCGCTATCTGTTTAAATATGGAAACATATACACCGCTATCTGCATGAAAATGGAAATATCTACACAGCTATCTGCATATATATGGAAATATCTACACAGCTGTCTGTTTACACATGGAAATAACTACAATGCTATCTGTATGAACATGGACATATCTACACCGCCATCTGTATGAACATGGAAATATCTGCACCGCCATCTGTATGAACATATAAATATCTACACCGCCATCTGTATTAAGATGGAGATATCTACACCGCTATCTGAATAAACATGGAAATATCTACACCGCTATCTGTATAAACATGGAAATATCTACACCGCTATCTGTATAAACACGGAAATATCTACACCGCTACCTGTATAAACATGGAAATATCAGCACCGCTATCTGTATGAACCTGGAAATATCTACACCGCTATCTGTATGAACATGGAAATATCTACACCGCTGTCTGTATGAACATGGAAATATCTACAAAGCTATCTGAATGAACATGGAAATATCTACACCGCTATCTGTTTGAACATGTAAATATCTACACCGCTATCTGCATGAAAATGGAAATATCTACAAAGCTATCTGCATATACATGGAAATATCTACACAGATATCTCTTTCCACATGGAAATAACTACACCGCTATATCTATAAACATGGAAATATCTACACCGCCATCTGTATGAACATGGAAATATCTGCACCGCCGTCTGTATGAACATATAAATATCTACACCGCCATCTGTATAAAGAAGGAAATATCTAAACCGCTATCTGTATAAACATGGAAATATCTACACCGCTGCCTGTATAAACATGGAAATATCAGCACCGCTCTCTGTATGAAAATGGAGATATCTACACCGCTATCTGTATGAACATGGAAATATCTACACTGCTATCTGTATGAACATGGAAATAGCTACACCGTTATCTGTATGAACATGGAAATAGCTACACCGCTATCTGTATGAACATGGAAAAATCTACACCGCTATCTGTATGAACATGGAAATATGTACACCGCTATCTGTATGAACATGGATATATCTTCACAGCCATCTGGATGAACATGGAAATATCCACACCGCTCTCTGTGTAAACATGCATAGAACTTCAACGCTATCTCTATAAACATGGAAATATCTACACCGCTATCTGTATGAACATGGAAATATCCACACCGCTATCTGTATGAACATGGAAATATCTACACCGCTATCTGTTTGAACATGGAAATATCTATACCGCTATCTGTGTAAACATGCATACATCTTCACCACTATCTTTATAAACATGGAAATATCTGCACCGCTATCGGTATGAACATGGAAATATCTACACCGCTATCTGTATGAACATGGAAATACCTACACCGCTATCTGTTTGGACATGGAAATATCTACACCGCTATCTGCATGAAATTGGAAATATCTACACTGCTATCTGCATATACATTTAAATATCTACACAGCTATCTCTTTACACATGGAAATAACTACACCACTATCTGTATGAACATGGAAATAACTACACCGCCATCTGTATGAACATGGAAATATCTGCACCGCCATGTGTATGAACATATAAATATCTACACCGCCATCTGTATTAAGATGGAGATATCTACACTGCTATCTGTGTAAACATGGAGATATCTACACTGCCATCTGTATGAACATATAAATACGCCGCCATCTGTATTAAGAAGGAAATATCTAAACCGCTATCTGTATAAACATGGAAATATCTACACCGCTGCCTGTATAAACATGGAAATATCAGCACCGCTATCTGTATGAACATGGAAATATCTACACCGCTATCTGTAGGAACATGGAAATAGCTACACCGCTGCCTGTATAAACATGGAAATATCAGCACCGCTATCTGTATGAACATGGAAATATCTACACCACTATCAGTATGAACATGGATATATCTACACAGCCATCTGGATGAACATGGAAATATCTACACCACTATCTGTATGAACATGGAAATATCTACACCGCAATCTGTGTAAACATGCATACATCTTCACCGCTATCAGTATAAACATGGAAATATCTACACCGCTATCTGTATGAACATGGAAATAGCTACACCGCTATCTGTATGAACATGGAAATATCTACACCGCTATCTGTATGAACATGGAAATATCTACACCGCTATCAGTATGAACAAGGAAATATCTACACCGCTATCAGTATGAACATGGATATATCTACACAGCCCTCTGGATGAACATGGAAATATCCACACCGCTATCTGTGTAAACATGCATACATCTTCACCGCTATCTGTATAAACATGGAAATATCTACACCTCTGCCTGTATAAACAAGGAAATATCAGCACCGCTATCTGTAAGAACATGGAAATATCTACACCGCTATCTGTATGAACATGGAAATATCTACACAGCTATCTGTATGAACATGGAAATAGCTACACCGCTATCTGAATGAACATGGATATATCTACACAGCCATCTGGATGAACATGGATATATCTACACCGCTCTCTGTGTAAACATGCATACATCTTCACCGATATCAGTATAAACATGGAAATATCTACACCGCTATCTGTATGAACATGGAAATAGCTACACTGCTATCTGTATGAACATGGAAATATCTACACCGCTATCTGTATGAACATGGATATATCTACACAGCCATCTGGATGAACATGGAAATATCTACACCGCTATCTGTGTAAACATGCATACATCTTCACCGCTATCTGTATAAACATGGAAATATCTACACCGCTATCTGTATGAACATGGAAATGTCTACACCGCTATCTGTATGAACATGGAAATATCTACACCACTATCTGTTTGAACATGGAAATATCTAAACCGCTATCTGCATGAAAATGGAAATATCTACACTGCTATCTGCATATACATGGAAATATCTACACAGCTATCTCTTTACACATGGAAATAACTACAACGCTATCTGTATGAACATGGAAATATCCACAACGCCGTCTGTATGAACATGGAAATATCTGCAGCGCCATCTGTATGAACATATAAATATCTACACCGCCATCTGTATTAAGATGGAGATATCTACACCGCTATCTGTATAAACATGGAAATATCTACACAGCTATCTCTTTACACAGGGAAATAACTACACCGCTATATCTATAAACATGGCAATATCTACACCGCCCTATGTATGAACATGGAAATATCTGCATCGCCATCTGTATGAACATATAAATATCTACATCGCCATCTGTATTAAGAAGGAAATATCTAAACAGCTATCTTTATAAACTTGGAAATATCTACACTGCTATCTGTATGAACATGGAAATATCTACACCGCTATCTGTAGGAACATGGAAATAGCTACACCTCTGCCTGTATAAACATGGAAATATCAGCACCGCTCTCTGTATGAACATGGAAATATCTACACCACTATCTGTATGAACATGGATATATCTACACAGCCATCTGGATGAACATGGAAATATCTACACCACTATCTGTATGAACATGGAAATATCTACACCGCTATCTGTGTAAACATGCATACATCTTCACCGCTATCAGTATAAACATGGAAATATCTACACCGCTATCTGTATGAACATGGAAATAGCTACACCGCTATCTGTATGAACATGGAAATATCTACACCGCTATCTGTAATAACATGGATATATCTACACAGCCATCTGGATGAACATGGAAATATCTACACCACTATCTGTGTAAACATGCATTCATCTTCACCGCTATCTGTATAAATATGGAAATATCTACACCGCTATCTGTATGAACATGGAAATATCTACACCGCTATCTGTATGAACATGGAAATATCTACACCGCTATCTGTTTGAACATGGAAATATCTACACCGCTATCTGCATGAAAATGGAAATATCTACACTGCTATCTGCATATACATGGAAATATCTACACAGCTATCTCTTTACACATGGAAATAACTACACCGCTATCTGTATGAACATGGAAATATCCACACCGCCATCTGTATGAACATGGAAATATCTGCACCTCCATCTGTATGTACATATAAATATCTACACCGCCATCTGTATTAAGATGGAAATATCTACACCGCTATCCGTATAAACATGGAAATATCTACACCGCAATCTGTATGAACATGGAAATATCTACACCGCTATCTGTATGAACATGGAAATATCTACACCGCTATCAGTATGAACAAGGAAATATCTACACCGCTATCTGTATGAACAGGGATATATCTACACAGCCCTCTGGAAGAACATGGAAAAATCCGCACCGCTATCTGTGTAAAAATGCATACATCTTCACCGCTATCTGTATAAACATGGAAATATCTACACCGCTATCTGTATGAACATGGAAATATCTACACCGCTATCTGTTTGAAGATGGAAATATATACACCGCTATCTGCATGAAAACGGAAATATCTACACAGCTATCTGCATACACATGGAAATATCTACACAGCTATCTCTTTACACATGGAAATAACTACACCGCTATCTGTATGAACATGGAAATATCTACACCGCCATCTGTATGAACATGGAAATATCTGCACCGCCATCTGTATGAACATATAAATATCTACTCCGCCATCTGTATTAAGACGGAGATATCTACACTGCTATCTGAATAAACATGGAAATATCTACAACGCTATCTCTATAAACATGGAAATATCTACACCGCTATCTGTATAACCATGGAAATAACTACACCGCTACCTGTATAAACATGGAAATATCAGCACCGCTATCTGTATGAACATGGAAATATCTACACCGCTGCCTGTATAAACATGGAAATATCAGCACGGCTATCTGTATGAACATGGAAATATCTACACCGCTATCTGTATGAACATGGAAATAACTACACTGCTATCTGTATGAACATGGAAATAGCTACACCGTTATCTGTATGAACATGGAAATAGCTACACCACTATCTGTATGAACAAGGAAATATCTACACCGCTATCTGTATGAACATGGATATATCTAGACAGCCATCTGGATGAACATGGAAATATCTACACCGCTATCTGTATGAACATGGAAATATCTACACCACTATCTGTACGAACATGGATATATCTACACAGCCATCTGGATGAACATGGAAATATCTACACCGCTATCTGTGTAAACATGCATAGATCTTCACCGCTACCTCTATAAACATGGAAATATCTACACCGCTATCTGTATGAACATGGAAATATCCACACCGCTATCTGTATGAACATGGAAATATCTACACCGCTATCTGTTTGAACATGGAAATATCTGCACCGCTATCTGCATGAAAATGGAAATATCTACACTGCTATCTGCATATACATTTAAATATCTACACAGCTATCTCTTTACACATGGAAATAACTACACAGCTATCTGTATGAACATGGAAATATCTACACCGCCATCTGTATGAACACGGAAATATCTGCACCGCCATCTGTATGAACATATAAATATCTACACCGCCATCTGTATTTAGAGGAGATATCTACACTGCTATCTGTATAAACATGGAAATACCTACACCGCCATCTGTATGAACATATAAATATCTACACAGCCATCTGTATTAAGAAGGAAATATCAAAACCGCTATCTGTATAAACATGGAAATATCTACACCGCTGCCTGTATAAACAAGGAATTATCAGCACCGCTATCTGTATGAACATGGAAATATCCACACCGCTATCTGTATGAACATGGAAATATCTACTCCGCTATCTGTATGAACATGGAAATAGCTACACCGCTATCTGTATGAACATGGAAATATCTACACCGCTATCTGTTTGAACATGGAAATATCTACACTGCTATCTGCATGAAAATGGAAATATCTACACTGCTATCTGCATATACATTTAAATATCTACACAGCTATCTCTTTACACATGGAAATAACTACACTGCTATCTGCATGAACATGGAAATATCTACACCGCCATCTGTATGAACATGGAAATATCTGCACTGCCATCTGTATGAACATAGAAATATCTACACCGCAATCTGTATTAAGATAGAGATATCTCCACTGCTATCTGTACAAACATGGAAATATCTACACCGCTATCTGTATAAACATGGAAATATCTACACAGCTATCTGTATAAACATGGAAATATCTACACCACTACCTGTATAAACATGGAAATATCAGCACCGCTATCTGTATGAACATGGAAATATATACACCGCTATCTGTGTAAACATGCATACATCTTCACCGCTATCTGTATAAACATGGAAATGTCTACAAGGCTATCTGTATGAACATGGAAATATCTACACCGCTATCTGTACTGACATGGAAATATCTAAACCGCTATCTGCATGAAAATAGAAATATCTACACAGCTATCTGCAAATACATGGAAATATCTACAAAGCTATCCCTTTACACATGGAAATAACTACACCGCTATCTGTATGAACATGGAAATATCTGCACCGCCATCTGTATGAACACATAAATATCTACACCGCCATCTGTATTAAGATGGAGATACCTACACCGCTATCTGTATAAACATGGAAATATCTACACCGCTATCTGTATAAACATGGAAATATGTACACCGCTATCTGTATAAACATGGAAATATCAGCACCGCTATCTGTATGAACATGGAAATATCAGCCCCTCTATCTGTATGAACATGGAAGTATCTACACCGCTATCTGTATGAACATGGAAATATCTACACCGCTATCTGTATGAACACGGAAATATCTACACCGCTATCTGTTAGAACATGGAAATATCTACACCGCTATCTGTATGAACACGGAAATATCTACACCGCTATCTGTTTGAACATGGAAATATCTACACCGCTATCTGCATGAAAATGGAAATATATACAAAGCTATCTGCATAAACATGGAAATATCTACACAGCTATCTCTTTACACATGGAAAAAACTACACCGCTATCTGTATGAACATGGAAATATCTTCACCGCCATCTCTATGAACATGGATATATCTATACAGCCATCTGGATGAACATGGAAATATCTACACCGCTATCTGTTTGAACATGGTAATATCTTCACCGCTATCTGCATGAAAATGGAAATATCTACACTGCTATCTGCATATACATGGAAATATCTACACAGCTATCTCTTTACACATGGAAATAACTACACCGCTATATCTATAAACATGGAAATATCTACACAGCCATCTGTATGAACATGGAAATATCTGCACCGCCATCTGTATGAACATATAAATATCTACACCGCCTTCTGTATTAAGAAGGAAATATCTAAACCGCTATCTGTATAAACCTGGAAATATCTACACCGCTGCCTGTATAAACATGGAAATATCAGCACCGCTATCTGTATGAACATGGAAATATCTTCACCGCTATCTGTATGAACATGGAAATAGCTACACCGTTATCTGTATGAACATGGAAATAGCTACACCACTAACTGTATGAACATGGAATTATCTACACCGCTATCTGTATGAACATGGATATATCTACACATCCATCTGGATGAACATGGAAATATCTACACCGCTATCTGTATGAACATGGAAATATGTACACCGCTATCTGTATGAACATGGATATATCTACACAGCCATCTGGATGAACATGGAAATATCTACACCGCCATCTGTATGATCACGGAAATATCTGCACCGCCTTCTGTATGAACATATAAGTATCTTCACCGCCATCTGTATTAAGATGGAGATATCTACACTGCTATCTGTATAAACATGGAAATATCTACACCGCCATCTGTATGAACATATAAATATCTACACCGCCATCTGTATTAAGAAGGAAATATCTAAAATGCTATCTCTATGAACATGGAAATATCTACACCGCTGCCTGTATAAACATGGAAATATCAGCACCACTATCTGTATGAACATGGAAATATCTACACCGCTATCTGTATGAACATGGAAATATCTACACCGCTATCTGTTTGAAGATGGAAATATATACACCGCTATCTGCATGAAAACGGAAATATCTACACAGCTATCTGCATATACATGGAAATATCTACACAGCTATCTCTTTACACATGGAAATAACTACACCGCTATCTGTATGAACATGGAAATATCTACACCGCCATCTGTATGAACATGGAAATATCTGCACCACCATCTGTATGAACATATAAATATCTACACCGCCATCTGTATTAAGACGGAGATATCTACACTGTTATCTGAATAAACATGGAAATATCTACAACGCTATCTCTATAAACATGGAAATATCTACACCGCTATCTGTATAACCATGGAAATATCTACACCGCTACCTGTATAAACATGGAAATATCAGCACCGCTATCTGTATGAACATGGAAATATCTACACCGCTGCCTGTATAAACATGGAAATATCAGCACGGCTATCTGTATGAACATGGAAATATCTACACCGCTATCTGTATGAACATGGAAATAACTACACTGCTATCTGTATGAACATGGAAATAGCTACACCGTTATCTGTATGAACATGGAAATAGCTACACCACTATCTGTATGAACATGGAAATATCTACACCGCTATCTGTATGAACATGGAAATATCTACACCACTATCTGTATGAACATGGATATATCTACACATCCATCTGGATGAACATGGAAATATCTACACCGCTATCTGTGTAAACATGCATAGATCTTCACCGCTACCTCTATAAACATGGAAATAGCTACACCGCTATCTGTATGAACATGGAAATATCTACACCACTATCTGTTTGAACATGGAAATATCTACACCGCTATCTGCATGAAAATGGAAATATCTACACTGCTATCTGCATATACATTTAAATATCTACACAGCTATCTCTTTACACATGGAAATAACTACACTGCTATCTGCATGGACATGGAAATATCTACACCGCCATCTGTACGAACATGGAAATATCTGCACTGCCATCTGTATGAACATATAAATATCTACACCGCAATCTGTATTAAGATGGAGATATCTCCCCGCTACCTGTATAAACATGGAAATATCAACACCGCAATCTGTATAAACATGGAAATATCTACACCGATATCTGTATAAACATGGAAATATCTACACCGCTACCTGTATAAACATGGAAATATCAGCACCGCTATCTGTATGAACATGGAAATATCTACACCGCTATCTGTATGAACATGGAAATATCTACACGGCTATCTGTATGAATATGGATATATCTACACAGCCCTCTGGATGAACATGGAAATATCCACACCGCTATCTGTGTAAACATGCATACATCTTCACCGTTATCTGTATAAACATGGAAATATCTACACCGTTATCTGTATGAACATGGAAATATCTACACCGCTATCTGTTTAAAGATGGAAATATATACACCGCTATCTGCATGAAAATGGAAATATCTACACAGCTATCTGCATATAGATGGAAATATCTACACAGCTGTCTGTTTACACATGGAAATAACTACAACGCTATCTGTATGAACATGGAAATATCTACACCGCCATCTGTATGAACATGGAAATATCTGCACCGCCATCTGTATGAACATATAAATATCTACACCGCCATCTGTATTAAGATGGAGATATCTACACCGCTATCTGAATAAACATGGAAATATCTACCCCGCTATCTGTATAAACATGGAAATATCTACACCGATATCTGTATAAACATGGAAATATCTACACCGCTACCTGTATAAACATGGAAATATCAGCACTGCTATCTGTATGAAGCTGGAAATATCTACACCGCTATCTGTATGAACATGGAAATATCTACACCGCTGTCTGTATGAACATGGAAATATCTACAAAGCTATCTGAATGAACATGGAAATATCTACACCGCTATCTGTTTGAACATGTAAATATCTACACCGCTATCTGCATGAAAATGGAAATATCTACAAAGCTATCTGCATATACATGGAAATATCTACACAGATATCTCTTTACACATGGAAATAACTACACCGCTATATCTATAAACATGGAAATATCTACACCGCCATCTGTATGAACATGGAAATATCTGCACCGCCGTCTGTATGAACATATAAATATCTACACCGCCATCTGTATAAAGAAGGAAATATCTAAACCGCTATCTGTATAAACATGGAAATATCTACACCGCTATCTGTATAAACAGGGAAATATCTACACCGCTATCTGTATAAACATGGAAATATCTACACCGCTACCTGTATAAACATGGAAATATCAGCACCGCTATCTGTATGAACATGGAAATATCTACACCGCCATTTGTATGAACATATAAATATCTACACAGCCATCTGTATTAAGAAGGAAATATCTAAACCGCTATCTGTATAAACATGGAAATATCTACACCGCTGCCTGTATAAACAAGGAAATATCAGCACCGCTATCTGTATGAAAATGGAAATATCTACACCGCTATCTGTATGAACATGGAAATATCTACTCCGCTATCTGTATGAACATGGAAATATCTACACCACTATCTGTATGAAAATGGATATATCTACACCGCCATCTGGATGAACATGGAAATAACTACACCGCTATCTGTATAAACATGGAAATATCTACACCGCTATCTGTATGAACATGGAAATATCTACACCGCTATCTGTATGAACATGGAAATATCTACACCGCTATCTGTTTGAACATGGAAATATCTACACCGCTATCTGCATGAAAATGGAAATATCTACACTGCTATCTGCATATACATTTAAATATCTTCACAGCTATCTCTTTACACATGGAAATAACTACACTGCTATCTGCATGAACATGGAAATATCTACACCGCCATCTGTATGAACATGGAAATATCTGCACTGCCATCTGTATGAACATATAAATATCTACACCGCAATCTGTATTAAGATAGAGATATCTCCACTGCTATCTGTATAAACATGGAAATATCTACACCGCTATCTGTATAAACATGGAAATATCTACACCGCTATCTGTATAAACATGGAAATATCTACACCACTACCTGTATAAACATAGAAATATCAGCACCGCTATCTGTATGAACATGGAAATATCTACACCGCTATCTGTGTAAACATGCATACATCTTCACCGCTATCTGTATAAACATGGAAATGTCTACAAGGCTATCTGTATGAACATGGAAATATCTACACCGCTATCTGTATGAACATGGAAATATCTACACCGCTATCTGTTTGAACATGGAAATATCTACACCGCTGTCTGCATGAAAATGGAAATATCTACACAGCTATCTGCATATACATGGAAATATCTACACAGCTATCTCTTAAAACATGGAAATAACTACACTGCTATCTCTATAAAGATGGAAATATCTACACAGCCATCTGTATGAACATGGAAATATCTGCACCGCCATCTGTATGAACATATAAATATCTACACCGCCATCTGTATTAAGAAGGAAATAACTAAACTGCTATCTGTATGAACATTGAAATATCTACACCGCTATCTGTATGGACATGGAAATATCTACACCGCTATCTGTACGAACATGGAAATATCTAAACAGCTATCTGCATGAAAATAGAAATATCTACACAGCTATCTGCATATACATGGAAATATCTACACAGCTATCACTTTACACATGGAAATAACTACACCGCTATCTGTATGAACATGGAAATATCTGCACCGCCCTCTGTATGAACACATAAATATCTACACCACCATCTGTAATAAGGTTGAGATACCTACACCGCTATCTGTATAAACATGGAAATATCTACACCGCTATCTGTATAAACATGTTAATATCTACACCGCTATCTGTATAAACATGGAAATATCAGCACCGCTATCTGTATGAACATGGAAATATCAGCCCCTCTATCTGTATGAACATGGAAGTATCTACACCGCTATCTGTATGAACATGGAAATATCTACAACGCTATCTGTATGAACACGGAAATATCTACACCGCTATCAGTTTGAACATGGAAATATCTACACCGCTATCTGTATGAACACGGAAATATCTACACCGCTGTCTGTTTGAACATGGAATTATCAACACCACTATCTGCATGAAAATGGAAATATCTATACTGCAATCTGCATATACATTTAAATACCTACACAGCTATCTCTTTACACATGGAAATAACTACACCGCTATCTGTATGAACATGGAAATATCTACACCGCTATCTGTATGAACATGGAAATATCTGCACCGCCATCTGTATGAACATATAAATATCTACACCGCCATCTGTATTAAGATGGAGATATCTACACGGCTATCTGTATAAACATGGAAATATCTACACCGCTATCTGTGTAAACATGGAAATATCTACACCGCTATCTGTATAAACATGGAAATATCTACACCACTACCTGCATAAACATGGAAATATCAGCACCGCTCTCTGTATGAACATGGAAATATCTACACCGCCATCTGTATGAACATGGAAATATCTACACCGCTCTCTGTATGAACATGGAAATATCTACACCGCTATCTGTATGAACATGGAAATATCTACACCGCAATCTGTTTGAACATGGAAATATCTACACCGCTGTCTGCATGAAAATGGAAATATCTACACAGCTATCTGCATATACATGGAAATATCTACACAGCTATCTCTTAACACATGGAAATAACTACACTGCTATCTCTATAAAGATGGAAATATCTACACAGCCATCTGTATGAACATGGAAATATCTGCACCGCCATCTGTATGAACATATAAATATCTACACCGCCATCTGTATTAAGAAGGAAATATCTAAACGGCTATCTGTATGAACATTGAAATATCTACACCGCTATATGTATGAACATGGAAATATCTACACCGCTATCTGTTCAAACATGGAAATATCTAAACAGCTATCTGCATGAAAATAGAAATATCTACACAGCTATCTGCATATACATGGAAATATCTACACAGCTATCACTTTACACATGGAAATAACTACACCGCTATCTGTATGAACATGGAAATATCTGCACCGCCCTCTGTATGAACACATAACTATCTACACCACCATCTGTATTAAGGTTGAGATACCTACACCGCTATCTGTATAAACATGGAAATATCTACACCGCTATCTGTATAAACATGTTAATATCTACACCGCTATCTGTATAAACATGGAAATATCAGCACCGCTATCTGTATGAACATGGAAATATCAGCCCCTCTATCTGTATGAATATGGAAGTATCTACACCGCTATCTGTATGAACATGGAAATATCTACACCGCTATCTGTATGAACACGGAAATATCTACACCGCTATCAGTTTGAACATGGAAATATCTACACCGCTATCTGTATGAACACGGAAATATCTACACCGCTGTCTGTTTGAACATGGAATTATCAACACCACTATCTGCATGAAAATGGAAATATCTACACTGCAATCTGCATATACATTTAAATATCTACACAGCTATCTCTTTACACATGGAAATAATTACACCGATATCTGTATGAACATGGAAATATCTACACCACCATCTGTATGAACATGGAAATATCTGCACTGCCATCTGTATGAACATATAAATATCTTCACCGCCATCTGTATTAAGATGGAGATATCTACACTGCTATCTGTATAAACATGGAAATATCTACACCACCATCTGTATGAACATATAAATATCTACACCGCCATCTGTATTAAGAAGGAAATATCTAAAATGCTATCTGTATAAACATGGAAATATCTACACCGCTGCCTGTATAAACATGGAAATATCAGCACCACTATCTGTATGAACATGGAAATATCTACACCGCAATCTGTATGAACATGGATATATCTACACAGCCATCTGGATGAACATGGAAATATCTACACCGCTATCTGTATGAACATGGAAATATCTACACCGCTATCTGTGTATACATGCATACATCTTCACCGCTATCAGTATAAACATGGAAATATCTACACCGCTATCTGTACGAACATGGAAATAGCTACACCGCTATCTGTATGAACATGGAAATATCTACACAGCTATCTGTATGAACATGGATATATCTACACAGCCATCTGGATGAACATGGAAATATCTACACCGCTATCTGTGTAAACATGCATACATCTTCACCACTATCTGTATAAACATGGAAATAACTACACCGCTATCTGTATGAACATGGAAATATCTGCACCTCTATCTGTATGAACATGGAAATATCTACACCGCTATCTGTTTGAACATGGAAATATCTACACCGCTATCTGCATGAAAATGGAAATATCTACACTGCTATCTGCATATACATGGAAATATCTACACAGCCATCTCTTTACACATGGAAATAACTACACCGCTATCTGTATGAACATGGAAATATCTACACCGCCATCTGTACGAACATGGAAATATCTGCACCGTCATCTGTATGAACATATAAATATCTACACCTCCATCTGTATTAAGATGGAGATATCTCCCCGCTACCTGTATAAACATGGAAATATCAACACCGCAATCTGTATAAACATGGAAATATCTACACCGATATCTGTATAAACATGGAAATATCTACACCGCTACCTGTATAAACATGGAAATATCAGCACCGCTATCTGTATGAACATGGAAATATCTACACCGCTATCTGTATGAACATGGAAATATCTACACGGCTATCTGTATGAATATGGATATATCTACACAGCCCTCTGGATGAACATGGAAATATCCACACCGCTATCTGTGTAAACATGCATACATCTTCACCGTTATCTGTATAAACATGGAAATATCTACACCGTTATCTGTATGAACATGGAAATATCTACACCGCTATCTGTTTGAAGATGGAAATATATACACCGCTATCTGCATGAAAATGGGAATATCTACAAAGCTATCTGCATATAGATGGAAATATCTACACAGCTGTCTGTTTACACATGGAAATAACTACAACGCTATCTGTATGAACATGGACATATATACACCGCCATCTGTATGAACATGGAAATATCTGCACCGCCATCTGTATGAACATATAAATATCTACACCGCCATCTGTATTAAGATGGAGATATCTACACCGCTATCTGAATAAACATGGAAATATCTACACCGCAATCTGTATAAACATGGAAATATCTACACCGATATCTGTATAAACATGGAAACATCTACACCGCTACCTGTATAAACATGGAAATATCAGCACCGCTATCTGTATGAACATGGAAATATCTACACCGCTATCTGTATGAACACGGAAATATCTACAACACTATCTGTTTGAACATGGAAATATCTACACCGCTATCTGCATGAAAATGGAAATATATACACAGCTATCTGCATATACATGGAAATATCTACACAGCTATCTCTTTACACATGGAAAAAACTACACCGCTATCTGTATGAACATGGAAATATCTTCACCGCCATCTTTATGAACATGGATATATCTACACAGCCATCTGGATGAACATGGAAATATCTACACCGCTATCTGTATGAACATGGAAATATCTACACCGATATCTGTGTAAACATGAATACATCTTCACCGCTATCTGTATAAACATGGAAATATCTACACTGCTATCTGTATGAACATGGAAATATCTACACCGCTATCTGTTTGAACATGGAAATATCTACACCGCTATCTGCATGAAAATGGAAATATCTACACAGCTTTCTGCATATAGATGGAAATATCTACACAGCTATCTCTTTACACATGGAAATAACTACACCACTATCTGTATGAACATGGAAATACCTACACCGCCATCTGTATGAAGACGGAAATATCTGCACCGCCATCTGTATGAACATATAAATATCTACACCGCCATCTGTATTAAGTTGCAGATATCTACACCGCTATCTGAATAAACATGGAAATGTCTACACCGCTATCTGTATAAACATGGAAATATCTACACCGCTATGTGTATAACCACGGAAATATCTACACCGCTACCTGTACAAACATGGAAATATCAGCACCGCTATCTGTATGAACATGGAAATATCTACACCGCTGCCTGTATAAACATGGAAATATCAGCACGGCTATCTGTATGAACATGGAAATATCTACACCGCTATCTGTATGAACATGGAAATAACTTCACTGCTATCTGTATGAACATGGAAATAGCTACACTGTTATCTGTATGAACATGGAAATAGCTACACCACTATCTGTATGAACATGGAAATATCTACACCGCTATCTGTATGAACATGGATATATCTAGACAGCCATCTGGATGAACATGGAAATATCTACACCGCTATCTGTATGAACATGGAAATATCTACACCACTATCTGTTCGAACATGGATATATCTACACAGCCATCTGGATGAACATGGAAATATCTACACCGCTATCTGTGTAAACATGCATAGATCTTCACCGCTACCTCTATAAACATGGAAATATCTACACCGCTATCTGTATGAACATGGAAATATCCACACCGCTATCTGTATGAACATGGAAATATCTACACCGCTATCTGTTTGAACATGGAAATATCTGCACCGCTATCTGCATGAAAATGGAAATATCTACACTGCTATCTGCATATACATTTAAATATCTACACAGCTATCTCTTTACACATGGAAATAACTACACAGCTATCTGTATGAACATGGAAATATCTACACCGCCATCTGTATGAACACGGAAATATCTGCACCGCCATCTGTATGAACATATAAATATCTACACCGCCATCTGTATTAAGAGGAGATATCTACACTGCTATCTGTATAAACATGGAAATACCTACACCGCCATCTGTATGAACATATAAATATCTACACAGCCATCTGTATTAAGAAGGAAATATCTAAACCGCTATCTGTATAAACATGGAAATATCTACACCGCTGCCTGTATAAACAAGGAATTATCAGCACCGCTATCTGTATGAACATGGAAATATCCACACCGCTATCTGTATGAACATGGAAATATCTACTCCGCTATCTGTATGAACATGGAAATAGCTACACCGCTATCTGTATGAACATGGAAATATCTACACCGCTATCTGTTTGAACATGGAAATATCTACACCGCTATCTGCATTAAAATGGAAATATCTACACTGCTATCTGCATATACATTTAAATATCTACACAGCTATCTCTTTACACATGGAAATAACTACACTGCTATCTGCATGAACATGGAAATATCTACACCGCCATCTGTATGAACATGGAAATATCTGCACCGCCATCTGTATGAACATATAAATATCTACACCGCCATCTGTATTAAGATGGAGATATCTACACCGCTATCTGAATAAACATGGAAATATCTACACCGCTATCTGTATAAACATGGAAATATCTACACCGCTATCTGTATAAACATGGAAATATCTACACCGCTACCTGTATAAACATGGAAATATCAGCACCACTATCTGTATGAACCTGGAAATATCTACACCGCTATCTGTATGAACATGGAAATATCTACACCGCTGTCTGTATGAACATGGAAATATCTACAAAGCTATCTGAATGAACATGGAAATATCTACACCGCTATCTGTTTGAACATGTAAATATCTACACCGCTATCTGCATGAAAATGGAAATATCTACACTGCTATCTGCATATACATGGAAATATCTACACAGCTATCTCTTTACACATGGAAATAACTACACCGCTATATCTATAAACATGGAAATATCTACACCGCCATCTGTATGAACATGGAAATATCTGCACCGCCATCTGTATGAACATATAAATATCTACACCGCCATCTGTATTAAGAAGGAAATATCTAAACCACTATCTGTATAAACCTGGAAATATCTACACCGCTGCCTGTATAAACATGGAAATATCAGCACCGCTATCTGTATGAACATGGAAATATCTTCACCGCTATCTGTATGAACATGGAAATAGCTACACCGTTATCTGTATGAACATGGAAATAGCTACACCACTATCTGTATGAACATGGAATTATCTACACCGCTATCTGTATGAACATGGATATATCTACACAGCCATCTGGATGAACATGGAAATATCTACACCGCTATCTGTATGAACATGGAAATATGTACACCGCTATCTGTATGAACATGGATATATCTACACAGCCATCTGGATGAACATGGAAATATCTACACCGCCATCTGTATGAACAAGGAAATATCTGCACCGCCATCTGTATGAACATATAAGTATCTTCACCGCTATCTGTATTAAGATGGAGATATCTACACTGCTATCTGTATAAACATGGAAATATCTACACCGCCATCTGTATGAACATATAAATATCTACACCGCCATCTGTATTAAGAAGGAAATATCTAAAATGCTATCTGTATGAACATGGAAATATCTACACCGCTGCCTGTATAAACATGGAAATATCAGAACCACTATCTGTATGAACATGGAAATATCTACACCGCAATCTGTATGAACATGGATATATCTACAGAGCCATCTGGATGAACATGGAAATATCTACACCGCTATCTGTGTAAACATGCATACATCTTCACCGCTATCAGTATAAACATGGAAATATCTACACCGCTATCTGTATGAACATGGAAATAGCTACACCGCTATCTGTATGAACATGGATATATCTACACAGCTATCTGTATGAACATGTATATATCTACACATCCATCTGGATGAACATGGAAATATCTACACCGCTATCTGTGTAAACGTGCATACATCTTCACCACTATCTGTATAAACATGGAAATAACTACACCGCTATCTGTATGAACATTCAAATATCTGCACCGCTATCTGTATGAACATGGAAATATCTACACCGCTATCTGTTTGAACATGGAAATATCTACACCGCTATCTGCATGAAAATGGAAATACCTACACTGCTATCTGCATATACATGGAAATATCTACACAGCCATCTCTTTACACATGGAAATAACTACACCGCTATCTGTATGAACATGGAAATATCTACACCGCCATCTGTATGAACATGGAAATATCTGCACTGCCATCTGTATGAACATACAAATATCTACACCACCATCTGTATTAAGATGGAGATATCTACACCGCTATCTGTATAAACATGGAAATATCAACACCGCTATCTGTATAAACATGGAAATATCTACACCGATATCTGTATAAACATGGAAATATCTGCACCGCTACCTGTATAAACATGGAAATATCAGCAACGCCATCTGTATGAACATGGAAAAATCTACACCGCTATCTGTATGAACATGGAAATATCTACACCGCTATCTGTATGAATATGGATATATCTACACAGCCCTCTGGATGAACATGGAAATATCCACACCGCTATCTGTGTAAACATGCATACATCTTCACCGTTATCTGTATAAACATGGAAATATCTACACCGTTATCTGTATGAACATGGAAATATCTACACCGCTATCTGTTTAAATATGGAAACATATACACCGCTATCTGCATGAAAATGGAAATATCTACACAGCTATCTGCATATAGATGGAAATATCTACACAGCTGTCTGTTTACACATGGAAATAACTACAATGCTATCTGTATGAACATGGACATATCTACACCGCCATCTGTATGAACATGGAAATATCTGCACCGCCATCTGTATGAACATATAAATATCTACACCGCCATCTGTATTAAGATGGAGATATCTACACCGCTATCTGAATAAACGTGGAAATATCTACACCGCTATCTGTATAAACATGGAAATATCTACACCGCTATCTGTATAAACACGGAAATATCTACACCGCTACCTGTATAAACACGGAAATATCTACACCGCTATCTGTATGAACCTGGAAATATCTACACCGCTATCTGTATGAACATGGAAATATCTACACCGCTGTCTGTATGAAAATGGAAATATCTACAAAGCTATCTGAATGAACATGGAAATATCTACACCGCTATCTGTTTGAACATGTAAATATCTACACCGCTATCTGCATGAAAATGGAAATATCTACAAAGCTATCTGCATATACATGGAAATATCTACACAGATATCTCTTTACACATGGAAATAACTACACCGCTATATCTATAAACATGGAAATATCTACACCGCCATCTGTATGAACATGGAAATATCTGCACCGCCGTCTGTATGAACATATAAATATCTACACCGCCATCTGTATAAAGAAGGAAATATCTAAACCGCTATCTGTATAAACATGGAAATATCTACACCGCTGCCTGTATAAACATGGAAATATCAGCACCGCTCTCTGTATGAAAATGGAGATATCTACACCGCTATCTGTATGAACATGGAAATATCTACACTGCTATCTGTATGAACATGGAAATAGCTACACCGTTATCTGTATCAACATGGAAATAGCTACACCGCTATCTGTATGAACATGGAAAAATCTACACCGCTATCTGTATGAACATGGAAATATGTACACCGCTATCTGTATGAACATGGATATATCTACACAGCCATCTGGATGAACATGGAAATATCCACACCGATCTCTGTGTAAACATGCATAGAACTTCAACGCTATCTCTATAAACATGGAAATATCTACACCGCTATCTGTATGAACATGGAAATATCCACACCGCTATCTGTATGAACATGGAAATATCTACACCGCTATCTGTTTGAACATGGAAATATCTATACCGCTATCTGCATGAAAATGGAAATATCTACACTGCTATCTGCATATACATTTAAATATCTACACAGCTATCTCTTTACTCATGGAAATAACTACACCGCTATCTGTATGAACATGGAAATATCTACACCGCCATCTGTATGAACACGGAAATATCTGCACCGCCATCTGTAAGAACATATAAATATCTACACCACCATCTGTATTAAGATGGAGATATCTACACTGCTATCTGTATAAACATGGAAATATCTAAACCGCCATCTGTATGAACATATAAATATCTACACCGCCATCTGTATTAAGAAGGAAATATCTAAACCGCTATCTGTATAAACATGGAAATATCTACACCGCTGCCTGTATAAACAAGGAAATATCAGCACCGCTATTTGTATGAATATGGAAATATCTACACCGCTATCTGTAAAAACATGGAAATATCTACACAGCTATCTGTATGAACATGGAAATAGCTACACCGCTATCTGAATGAACATGGATATATCTACACAGCCATCTGGATGAACATGGAAATATCTACACCGCAATCTGTGTAAACATGCATACATCTTCACCACTATCTTTATAAACATGGAAATATCTGCACCGCTATCGGTATGAACATGGAAATATCTACACCGCTATCTGTATGAACATGGAAATACCTACACCGCTATCTGTTTGGACATGGAAATATCTACACCGCTATCTGCATGAAATTGGAAATATCTACACTGCTATCTGCATATACATTTAAATATCTACACAGCTATCTCTTTACACATGGAAATAACTACACCACTATCTGTATGAACATGGAAATAACTACACCGCCATCTGTATGAACATGGAAATATCTGCACCTCCATGTGTATGAACATATAAATATCTACACCGCCATCTGTATTAAGATGGAGATATCTACACTGCTATCTGTGTAAACATGGAGATATCTAAACTGCCATCTGTATGAACATATAAATACGCCGCCATCTGTATTAAGAAGGAAATATCTAAACCGCTATCTGTATAAACATGGAAATATCTACACCGCTGCCTGTATAAACATGGAAATATCAGCACCGCTATCTGTATGAACATGGAAATAACTACACCGCTATCTGTATGAACATGGAAATATCTACACCGCCATCTGTATGAACACGGAAATATCTGCACCGCCATCTGTAAGAACATATAAATATCCACACCACCATCTGTATTAAGATGGAGATATCTACACTGCTATCTGTATAAACATGGAAATATCTAAACCGCCATCTGTATGAACATATAAATATCTACACCGCCATCTGTATTAAGAAGGAAATATCTAAACCGCTATCTGTATAAACATGGAAATATCTACACCGCTGCCTGTATAAACAAGGAAATATCAGCACCGCTATTTGTATGAATATGGAAATATCTACACCGCTATCTGTAAAAACATGGAAATATCTACACAGCTATCTGTATGAACATGGAAATAGCTACACCGCTATCTGAATGAACATGGATATATCTACACAGCCATCTGGATGAACATGGAAATATCTACACCGCAATCTGTGTAAACATGCATACATCTTCACCACTATCTTTATAAACATGGAAATATCTGCACCGCTATCGGTATGAACATGGAAATATCTACACCGCTATCTGTATGAACATGGAAATACCTACACCGCTATCTGTTTGGACATGGAAATATCTACACCGCTATCTGCATGAAATTGGAAATATCTACACTGCTATCTGCATATACATTTAAATATCTACACAGCTATCTCTTTACACATGGAAATAACTACACCACTATCTGTATGAACATGGAAATAACTACACCGCCATCTGTATGAACATGGAAATATCTGCACCTCCATGTGTATGAACATATAAATATCTACACCGCCATCTGTATTAAGATGGAGATATCTACACTGCTATCTGTGTAAACATGGAGATATCTAAACTGCCATCTGTATGAACATATAAATACGCCGCCATCTGTATTAAGAAGGAAATATCTAAACCGCTATCTGTATAAACATGGAAATATCTACACCGCTGCCTGTATAAACATGGAAATATCAGCACCGCTATCTGTATGAACATGGAAATATCTACACCGCTATCTGTAGGAACATGGAAATAGCTACACCGCTGCCTGTATAAACATGGAAATATCAGCACCGCTATCTGTATGAACATGGAAATATCTACACCACTATCAGTATGAACATGGATATATCTACACAGCCATCTGGATGAACATGGAAATATCTACACCACTATCTGTATGAACATGGAAATATCTACACCGCAATCTGTGTAAACATGCATACATCTTCACCGCTATCAGTATAAACATGGAAATATCTACACCGCTATCTGTATGAACATGGAAATAGCTACACCGCTATCTGTATGAACATGGAAATATCTACACCGCTATCTGTATGAACATGGAAATATCTACACCGCTATCAGTATGAACAAGGAAATATCTTCACCGCTATCAGTATGAACATGGATATATCTACACATCCCTCTGGATGAACATGGAAATATCCACACCGCTATCTGTGTAAACATGCATACATCTTCACCGCTATCTGTATAAACATGGAAATATCTACACCGCTATCTGTATGAACATGGAAATATCTACACCGCTATCTGTTTGAAGATGGAAATATATACACCGCTATCTGCATGAAAACGGAAATATCTACACAGCTATCTGCATATACGTGGAAATATCTACACAGCTATCTCTTTACACTTGGAAATAACTACACCGCTATCTGTATGAACATGGAAATATCTACACCGCCATCTGTATGAACATGGAAATATCTGCACCGCCATCTGTATTAACATATAAATATCTACACCGCCATCTGTATTAAGACGGAGATATCTACACTGCTATCTGAATAAACATGGAAATATCTACACCGCTATCAGTATAAACATGGAAATATCTACACCGCTATCTGTATGAACATGGAAATATCTACACCACTATCTGTATGAACATGGATATATCTACACAGCCATCTGGATGAACATGGAAATATCTACACCGCTATCTGTGTAAACATGCATAGATCTTCACCGGTACCTCTATAAACATGGAAATATCTACACCGCTATCTGTATGAACATGGAAATATCCACACCGCTATCTGTATGAACATGGAAATATCTACACCGCTATCTGTTTGAACATGGAAATATCTACACCGCTATCTGCATGAAAATGGAAATATCTACACCGCTATCAGTATAAACATGGAAATATCTACACCGCTATCTGTATTACCATGGAAATATCTACACCGCTACCTGTATAAATATGGAAATATCAGCACCACTATCTGTATGAACATGGAAATATCTACACCGCTGCCTGTATAAACATGGAAATATCAGCACGGCTATCTGTATGAACATGGAAATAACTACACTGCTATCTGTATGAACATGGAAATAGCTACACCGTTATCTGTATGAACATGGAAATAGCTACACCACTATCTGTATGAACATGGAAATATCTACACCGCTATCTGTATGAACATGGATATATCTACACAGCCATCTGGATGAACATGGAAATATCTACACCGCTATCTGTATGAACATGGAAATATCTACACCACTATCTGTATGAACATGGATATATCTACACAGCCATCTGGATGAACATGGAAATATCTACACCGCTATCTGTGTAAACATGCATAGATCTTCACCGGTACCTCTATAAACATGGAAATATCTACACCGCTATCTGTATGAACATGGAAATATCCACACCGCTATCTGTATGAACATGGAAATATCTACACCGCTATCTGTTTGAACATGGAAATATCTACACCGCTATCTGCATGAAAATGGAAATATCTACACTGCTATCTGCATATACATTTAAATATCTACACAGCTATCTCTTTACACATGGAAATAACTACACCGCTATCTGTATGAACATGGAAATATCTGCACCGCCATCTGTATGAACATATAAATATCTACACCGCCATCTGTATTAAGATGGAGATATCTACACTGCTATCTGTATAAACATGGAAATATCTACACCGCCATCTGTATGAACATATAAATATCTACACAGCCATCTGTATTAAGAAGGAAATATCTAAACCGCTATCTGTATAAACATGGAAATATCTACACCGCTGCCTGTATAAACAAGGAAATATCAGCACCGCTATCTGTATGAACATGGAAATATCTACACCGCTATCTGTATGAACATGGAAATATCTACTCCGCTATCTGTATGAACATGGAAATAGCTACACCGCTATCTGCATGAACATGGATATATCTACACAGCCATCTGGATTAACATGGAAATATCTACACCGCTATCTATATAAACATGGAAATATGTACACCGCTGTCTGTATGAACATGAAAATATCTACACCGCTATCTGTATGAACATGGAAATATCTACACCGCTATCTGTTTGAACATGGAAATATCTACACCGCTATCTGCATGAAAATGGAAATATCTACACTGCTATCTGCATATACATTTAAATATCTACACAGCTATCTCTTTACACATGGAAATAACTACACTGCTATCTGCATGAACATGGAAATATCTAAACCGCCATCTGTATGAACATGGAAATATCTGCACTGCCATCTGTATGAACATATAAATATCTACACAGCAATCTGTATTAAGATAGAGATATCTACACTGCTATCTGTATAAACATGGAAATATCTACACCGCTATCTGTATAAACATGGAAATATCTACACCGCTATCTGTATAAACATGGAAATATCTACACCACTACCTGTATAAACATGGAAATATCAGCACCGCTGTCTGTATGAACATGGAAATATCTACACAGCTATCTGTGTAAACATGCATACATCTTCACCGCTATCTGTATAAACATGGAAATGTCTACAAGGCTATCTGTATGAACATGGAAATATCTACACCGCTATCTGTACGAACATGGAAATATCTAAACCGCTATCTGCATGAAAATGGAAATATATACACAGCTATCTGCATATACATGGAAATATCTACACAGCTATCTCTTTACACATGGAAATAACTACAGCGCTATCTGTATGAACATGGAAATATCTGCACCGCCATCTGTATGAACACATAAATATCTACACCGCCATCTGTATTAAGATGGAGATACCTACACCGCTATCTGTATAAACATGGAAATATCTACACCGCTATCTGTATAAACATGGAAATATCAGCACCGCTATCTGTATGAACATGGAAATATCAGCCCCTCTATCTGTATGAACATGGAAGTATCTACACCGCTATCTGTATGAACATGGAAATATCTACACCGCTATCTTTATGAACACGGAAATATGTACACCGCTATCTGTTTGAACATGGAAATATCTACACCGCTATCTGTATGGACACGGAAATATCTACACCGCTATCTGTTTGAACATGGAAATATCTACACCGCTATCTGCACGAAAATGCAAATATATACACAGCTATCTGCATATAAATGGAAATATCTACACAGCTATCTCTTTACACATGGAAAACACTACACCGCTATCTGTATGAACATGGAAATATCTTCACCGCCATCTATATGAACATGGATATATCTACACAGCCATCTGGATGAACATGGAAATATCTACACCGCTATCTGTATGAACATGGAAATATCTACACCGATATCTGTGTAAACATGAATACATCTTCACCGCTATCTGTATAAACATGGAAATATCTACACCGCTATCTGTTTGAACATGGAAATATCTACACCGCTATCTGCATGAAAATGGAAATATCTACACAGCGATCTGAATATACATGGAGATATCTACAAAGCTATCTCTTTACACATGGAAATAAGTACAGCGCTATTTCTATAAACATGGAAATAGCTACACCGCCATCTGTATGAACATGGAAATATCTACACCGCTATCTGTATGAACATGGGAATATCTACACCGCTATCTGTATGAACATGGATATATCTACACAGCCCTCTGGATGAACATGGAAATATCCACACCGCTATCTGTGTAAACATGCATACATCTTCACCGCTATCTGTAGAAACATGGAAATATCTACACCACTATCTGAATGAACATGGAAATATCTACACCGCTATCTGTTTGAAGATGGAAATATATACACCGCTATCTGCATGAAAATGGAAATATCTACACAGCTATCTGCATATAGATGGAAATATCTACACAGCTATCTCTTTACACATGGAAATAACTACACCACTATCTGTATGAACATGTAAAAATCTACACCGCCATCTGTATGAACATGGAAATATCTGCACCGCCATCTGTATGAACATATAAATATCTACACCGCCATCTGTATTAAGATGGAGATATCTACACCGCTATCTGAATAAACATGGAAATATCTACACAGCTATGTGTATAACCATGGAAATATCTACACCGCTACCTGTATTAAACATGGAAATATCAGCACCGCTATCTGTATGAACATGGAAATATCTACACCGCTATCTGTATGAACATGGAAATATCTACACCGCTATCTGTATGAACATGGAAATATCTACAAAGCTAACTGAATGAACATGGAAAAATCTACACCGCTATCTGTTTGAACATGGAAATATCTACACCGCTGTCTGCATGAAAATGGAAATATCTACACTGCTATCTGCATGTACATGGAAATAAATACACAGCTATCTCTTTACACATGGAAATAACTACACCGCTCTATCTATAAACATGGAAATATCTACACCGCCATCTGTATGAACGTGGAAATATCTGCACCGCCATCTGTATGAACATATAAATATCTACACCGCCATCTGTATTAAGAAGGAAATATCTAAACCGCTATCTGTATAAACCTGGAAATATCTACACCGCTGCCTGTATAAACATGGAAATATCAGCACCGCTATCTGTATGAACATGGAAATATCTACACCGCTATCTGTATGAACATGGAAATATCTACACCGCTATCTGTATGAACATGGAAATAGCTACACCGTTATCTGTATGAACATGGAAATAGCTACACCACTATCTGTAAGAACATGGTAATATCTACACCGCTATCTGTATGAACATGGATATATCTACACAGCCATCTGGATGAACATGGAAATATCTACACCGCTATCTGTATGAACATGGAAATATGTACACCGCTATCTGTATGAACATGGATATATCTACACAGCTATCTGTATGAACATGGATATATCTACACAGACATCTGGATGAACATGGAAATATCTACACCGCTATCTGTGTAAACATGCATACATCTTCACCACTATCTGTATAAACATGGAAATTACTACACCGCTATCTGTATGAACATGGAAATATCTGCACCGCTATCTGTATGAACATGGAAATATCTACACCGCTATCTGTTTGAACATGGAAATATCTACACCGCTATCTGCATGAAAATGGAAATATCTACACTGCTATCTGCATATACATGGAAATATCTACACAGCTATCTCTTTACACATGGAAATAACTACACCGCTATCTGTATGAACATGGAAATATCTACACCGCCATCTGTATGAACATGGAAATATCTGCACCGTCATCTGTATGAACATATAAATATCTACACCGCCATCTGTATTAAGATGGACATATCTACACCGCTATCTGTATAAACATGGAAATATCAACACCGCTATCTGTATAAACATGGAAATATCTACACCGATATCTGTATAAACATGGACATATCTACACCGCTACCTGTATAAACATGGAAATATCTACACCGCTATCTGTATGAACATGGAAATATCTACACCGCTATCTGTATGAACATGGAAATAACTACACCGCTATCTGTATGAACATGGATATATCTACACAGCCCTCTGGATGAACATGGAAATATCCACACCGCTATCTGTGTAAACATGCATACATCTTCACCGTTATCTGTATAAACATGGAAATATCTACACCGTTATCTGTATGAACATGGAAATATCTACACCGCTATCTGTTTGAAGATGGAAATATATACACCGCTATCTGCATGAAAATGGAAATATCTACACAGCTATCTGCATATAGATGGAAATATCTACACAGCTGTCTGTTTACACATGGAAATAACTACAACGCTATCTGTATGAACATGGACATATCTACACCGCCATCTGTATGAACATGGAAATATCTGCACCGCCATCTGTATGAACATATAAATATCTACACCGCCATCTGTATTAAGATGGATATATCTACACCGCTATCTGAATAAACATGGAAATATCTACACCGCTATCTGTATAAACATGGAAATATCTACACCGCTACCTGTATAAACATGGAAATATCAGCACCGCTATCTGTATGAACCTGGAAATATCTACACCGCTATCTGTATGAACATGGAAATATCTACACCTCTATCTGTATGAACATGGAAATATCTACAAAGCTATCTGTATGAAAATGGAGATATCTACACCGCTATCTGTATGAACCTGGAAATATCTACACCGCTATCTGTATGAACATGGAAATATCTACACCGCTATCTGTATGAACATGGATATATCTACACAGCAATCTGGATGAACATGGGAATATCTACACCGCTATCTGTGTAAACATGCATACATCTTCACCACTATCTGTATAAACATGTAAATATCTGCACCGCTATCGGTATTAACATGGAAATATCTACACCGCTATCTATATGAACATGGAAATACCTACACCGCTATCTGTTTGAAGATGGAAATATCTACACCGCTATCTGCATGAAAATGGAAATATCTACACTGCTATCTGCATATACATATAAATATCTACACAGCTATCTCTTTACACATGGAAATAACTACACCGCTATCTGTATGAACATGGAAATATCTACACCTCCATCTGTATGAACACGAAAATATCTGCACCGCCATCTGTAAGAACATATAAATATCTACACCGCCATCTGTATTAAGATGGAGATATCTACACTGCTATCTGTATAAACATGGAAATATCTAAACCGCCATCTGTATGAACATATAAATATCTACACCGCCATCTGTATTAAGAAGGAAATATCTAAACCGCTATCTGTATAAACATGGAAATATCTACACCGCTGCCTGTATAAACAAGGAAATATCAGCACCGCTATCTGTATGAACATGGAAATATCTACACCGCTATCTGTATGAACATGGAAATATCTACACAGCTATCTGTATGAACAAGGAAATAGCTACACCGTTATCTGAATGAACATGGATATATCTACACAGCCATCTGGATGAACATGGAAATATCTACACCGCTATCTGTGTAAACATGCATACATCTTCACCGCTATCAGTATAAACATGGAAATATCTACACCGCTATCTGTATGAACATGGAAATAGCTACACTGCTATCTGTATGAACATGGAAATATCTACACCGCTATCTGTATGAACATGGATATATCTACACAGCCATCTGGATGAACATGGAAATATCTACACCGCTATCTGTGTAAACATGCATACATCTTCACCTCTATCTGTATAAACATGGAAATATCTACACCGCTATCTGTATGAACATGGAAATATCTACACCGCTATCTGAATGAACATGGAAATATCTACACCACTATCTGTTTGAACATGGAAATATCTAAACCGCTATCTGCATGAAAATGGAAATATCTACACTGCTATCTGCATATACATGGAAATATCTACACAGCTATCTCTTTACACATGGAAATAACTACAACGCTATCTGTATGAACATGGAAATATCCACAACGCCATCTGTATGAACATGGAAATATCTGCAGTGCCATCTGTATGAACATATAAATATCTACACCGCCATCTGTATTAAGATGGAGATATCTACACCGCTTTCTGTATAAACATGGAAATATCTACACAGCTATCTCTTTACACAGGGAAATAACTACACCGCTATATCTATAAACATGGCAATATCTACACCGCCATATGAATGAACATGGAAATATCTGCATCGCCATCAGTATGAACATATAAATATCTACACCGCCATCTGTATTAAGAAGGAAATATCTAAACAGCTATCTTTATAAACTTGGAAATATCTACACTGCTATCTGTATGAACATGGAAATATCTACACCGCTATCTGTAGGAACATGGAAATAGCTACACCTCTCCCTGTATAAACATGGAAATATCAGCACCGCTATCTGTATGAACATGGAAATATCTACACCACTATCTGTATGAACATGGATATATCTACACAGCCATCTGGATGAACATGGAAATATCTACGCCACTATCTCTATGAACATGGAAATATCTACACCGCTATCTGTGTAAACATGCATACATCTTCACCGCTATCAGTATAAACATGGAAATATCTACACCGCTATCTGTATGAACATGGAAATAGCTACACCGCTATCTGTATGAACATGGAAATAGCTACACCGCTATCTGTATGAACATGGATATATCTACACAGCCATCTGGATGAACATGGAAATATCTACACCGCTATCTGTGTAAACATGCATTCATCTTCACCGCTATCTGTATAAACATGGAAATATCTACACCGCTATCTGTATGAACATGGAAATATCTACACCGCTATCTGTATGAACATGGAAATATCTACACCGCTATGTGTTTGAACATGGAAATATCTACACCGCTATCTGCATGAAAATGGAAATATCTACACTGCTATCTGCATATACATGGAAATATCTACACAGCTATCTCTTTACACATGGAAATAACTACACCGCTATCTGTATGAACATGGAAATATCCACACCGCCATCTGTATGAACATGGAAATATCTGCACCTCCATCTGTATGAACATATAAATATCTACACCGCCATCTGTATTAAGATGGAGATATCTACACCGCTATCTGTATAAACATGGAAATATCTACACCGCAATCTGTATAAACATGGAAATATCTACACCGCTATCTGTATAAACATGGAAATATCTACACCGCTACCTGTATAAACATGGAAATATCAGCACCGCTATCTGTATGAACATGGAAATATCTACACCGCTATCAGTATGAACAAGGAAATATCTACACCGCTATCTGTATGAACAGGGATATATCTACACAGCCCTCTGGAAGAACATGGAAATATCCGCACCGTTATCTGTGTAAAAATGCATACATCTTCACCGCTATCTGTATAAACATGGAAATATCTACACCGCTATCTGTTTGAAGATGGAAATATATACACCGCTATCTGCATGAAAACGGAAATATCTACACAGCTATCTGCATATACATGGAAATATCTACACAGCTATCTCTTTACACATGGAAATAACTACACCGCAATCTGTATGAACATGGAAATATCTACACCGCCATCTGTATGAACATGGAAATATCTGCACCGCCATCTGTATGAACATATAAATATCTACTCCGCCATCTGTATTAAGACGGAGATATCTACACTGCTATCTGAATAAACATGGAAATATCTACAATGCTATCTCTATAAACATGGAAATATCTACACCGCTATCTGTATAACCATGGAAATATCTACACCGCTACCTGTATAAACATGGAAATATCAGCACCGCTATCTGTATGAACATGGAAATATCTACACCGCTGCCTGTATAAACATGGAAATATCAGCACGGCTATCTGTATGAACATGGAAATATCTACACCGCTATCTGTATGAACATGGAAATAACTACACTGCTATCTGTATGAACATGGAAATAGCTACACCGTTATCTGTATGAACATGGAAATAGCTACACCACTATCTGTATGAACATGGAAATATCTACACCGCTATCTGTATGAACATGGATATATCTAGACAGCCATCTGGATGAACATGGAAATATCTACACCGCTATCTGTATGAACATGGAAATATCTACACCACTATCTGTATGAACATGGATATATCTACACAGCCATCTGGATGAACATGGAAATATCTACACCGCTATCTGTGTAAACATGCATAGATCTTCACCGCTACCTCTATAAACATGGAAATATCTACACCGCTATCTGTATGAACATGGAAATATCCACACCGCTATCTGTATTAACATGGAAATATCTACACCGCTATCTGTTTGACCATGGAAATATCTGCACCGCTATCTGCATGAAAATGGAAATATCTACACTGCTATCTGCATATACATTTAAATATCTACACAGCTATCTCTTTACACATGGAAATAACTACACAGCTATCTGTACGAACATGGAAATATCTACACCGCCATCTGTAGGAACACGGAAATATCTGCACCGCCATCTGTATGAACATATAAATATCTACACCGCCATCTGTATTAAGAGGAGATATCTACACTGCTATCTGTATAAACATGGAAATACCTACACCGCCATCTGTATGAACATATAAATATCTACACAGCCATCTGTATTAAGAAGGAAATATCTAAACCGCTATCTGTATAAACATGGAAATATCTACACCGCTGCCTGTATAAACAAGGAATTATCAGCACCGCTATCTGTATGAACATGGAAATATCCACACCGCTATCTGTATGAACATGGAAATATCTACTCCGCTATCTGTATGAACATGGAAATAGCTACACCGCTATCTGTATGAACATGGAAATATCTACACCGCTATCTGTTTGAACATGGAAATATCTACACCGCTATCTGCATGAAAATGGAAATATCTACACTGCTATCTGCATATACATTTAAATATCTACACAGCTATCTCTTTACACATGGAAATAACTACACTGCTATCTGCATGAACATGGAAATATCTACACCGCCATCTGTATGAACATGGAAATATCTGCACTGCCATCTGTATGAACATAGAAATATCTACACCGCAATCTGTATTAAGATAGAGATATCTCCACTGCTATCTGTACAAACATGGAAATATCTACACCGCTATCTGTATAAACATGGAAATATCTACACAGCTATCTGTATAAACATGGAAATATCTACACCACTACCTGTATAAACATGGAAATATCACCACCGCTATCTGTATGAACATGGAAATATCTACACCGCTATCTGTGTAAACATGCATACATCTTCACCGCTATCTGTATAAACATGGAAATGTCTACAAGGCTATCTGTATGAACATGGAAATATCTACACCGCTATCTGTACTGACATGGAAATATCTAAACCGCTATCTGCATGAAAATGGAAATATATACAAAGCTATCTGCATAAACATGGAAATATCTACACAACTATCTCTTTACACATGGAAAAAACTACACCGCTATCTGTATGAACATGGAAATATCTGCACCGCCATCTGTATGAACACACAAATATCTACACCGCCATCTGTATTAAGATGGAGATACCTACACCGCTATCTGTATAAACATGGAAATATCTACACCGCTATCTGTATAAACATGGAAATATGTACACCGCTATCTGTATAAACATGGAAATATCAGAACCGCTATCTGTATGAACATGGAAATATCAGCCCCTCTATCTGTATGAACATGGAAGTATCTACACCGCTATCTGTATGAACATGGAAATATCTACACCGCTATCTGTATGAACACGGAAATATCTACACCGCTATCTGTTTGAACATGGAAATATCTACACCGCTATCTGTATGAACACGGAAATATCTACACCGCTATCTGTTTGAACATGGAAATATCTACACCGCTATCTGCATGAAAATGGAAATATATACAAAGCTATCTGCATAAACATGGAAATATCTACACAACTATCTCTTTACACATGGAAAAAACTACACCGCTATCTGTATGAACATGGAAATATCTTCACCGCCATCTCTATGAACATGGATATATCTACACAGCCATCTGGATGAACATGGAAATATCTACACCGCTATCTGTTTGAACATGGTAATATCTACACCGCTATCTACATGAAAATGGAAATATCTACACTGCTATCTGCATATACATGGAAATATCTACACAGCTATCTCTTTACACATGGAAATAACTACACCGCTATATCTATAAACATGGAAATATCTACACAGCCATCTGTATGAACATGGAAATATCTGCACCGCCATCTGTATGAACATATAAATATCTACACCGCCTTCTGTATTAAGAAGGAAATATCTAAACCGCTATCTGTATAAACCTGGAAATATCTACACCGCTGCCTGTATAAACATGGAAATATCAGCACCGCTATCTGTATGAACATGGAAATATCTTCACCGCTATCTGTATGAACATGGAAATAGCTACACCGTTATCTGTATGAACATGGAAATAGCTACACCACTATCTGTATGAACATGGAATTATCTACACCGCTATCTGTATGAACATGGATATATGTACACATCCATCTGGATGAACATGGAAATATCTACACCGCTATCTGTATGAACATGGAAATATGTACACCGCTATCTGTATGAACATGGATATATCTACACAGCCATCTGGATGAACATGGAAATATCTACACCGCCATCTGTATGAACACGGAAATATCTGCACCGCCTTCTGTATGAACATATAAGTATCTTCACCGCCATCTGTATTAAGATGGAGATATCTACACTGCTATCTGTATAAACATGGAAATATCTACACCGCCATCTGTATGAACATATAAATATCTACACCGCCATCTGTATTAAGAAGGAAATATCTAAAATGCTATCTCTATGAACATGGAAATATCTACACCGCTGCCTGTATAAACATGGAAATATCAGCACCACTATCTGTATGAACATGGAAATATCTACACCGCTATCTGTATGAACATGGAAATATCTACACCGCTATCTGTTTGAAGATGGAAATATATACACCGCTATCTGTATGAAAACGGAAATATCTACACAGCTATCTGCATATACATGGAAATATCTACACAGCTATCTCTTTACACATGGAAATAACTACACCGCTATCTGTATGAACATGGAAATATCTACACCGCCATCTGTATGAACATGGAAATATCTGCACCGCCATCTGTATGAACATATAAATATCTACACCGCCATCTGTATTAAGACGGAGATATCTACACTGTTATCTGAATAAACATGGAAATATCTACAACGCTATCTCTATAAACATGGAAATATCTACACCGCTATCTGTATAACCATGGAAATATCTACACCGCTACCTGCATAAACATGGAAATATCAGCACCGCTATCTGTATGAACATGGAAATATCTACACCGCTGCCTGTATAAACATGGAAATATCAGCACGGCTATCTGTATGAACATGGAAATATCTACACCGCTATCTGTATGAACATGGAAATAACTACACTGCTATCTGTATGAACATGGAAATAGCTACACCGTTATCTGTATGAACATGGAAATAGCTACACCACTATCTGTATGAACATGGAAATATCTACACCGCTATCTGTATGAACATGGAAATATCTACACCACTATCTGTATGAACATGGATATATCTACACATCCATCTGGATGAACATGGAAATATCTACACCGCTATCTGTGTAAACATGCATAGATCTTCACCGCTACCTCTATAAACATGGAAATATCTACACCGCTATCTGTATGAACATGGAAATATCCACACCGCTATCTGTATGAACATGGAAATATCTACACCGCTATCTGTTTGAACATGGAAATATCTGCACCGCTATCTGCATGAAAATAGAAATATCTACACTGCTATCTGCATATACATTTAAATATCTACACAGCTATCTCTTTACACATGGAAATAACTACACAGCTATCTGTATGAACATGGAAATATCTACACCGCCATCTGTATGAACACGGAAATATCTGCACCGCCATCTGTATGAACATATAAATATCTACACCGCCATCTGTATTAAGAGGAGATATCTACACTGCTATCTGTATAAACATGGAAATATCTACACCGCCATCTGTATGAACATATAAATATCTACACAGCCATCTGTATTAAGAAGGAAATATCTAAACCGCTATCTGTATAAACATGGAAATATCTACACCGCTGCCTGTATAAACAAGGAATTATCAGCACCGCTATCTGTATGAACATGGAAATATCTACACCGCTATCTGTATGAACATGGAAATATCTACTCCGCTATCTGTATGAACATGGAAATAGCTACACCGCTATCTGTATGAACATGGAAATATCTACACCGCTGTCTGTTTGAACATGGAAATATCTACACCGCTATCTGCATGAAAATGGAAATATCTACACTGCTATCTGCATATACATTTAAATATCTACACAGCTATCTCTTTACACATGGAAATAACTACACTGCTATCTGCATGAACATGGAAATATCTACACCGCCATCTGTATGAACATGGAAATATCTGCACTGCCATCTGTATGAACATAGAAATATCTACACCGCAATCTGTATTAAGATAGAGATATCTCCACTGCTATCTGTATAAACATGGAAATATCTACACCGCTATCTGTATAAACATGGAAATATCTACACCGCTATCTGTATAAACATGGAAATATCTACACCGCTACCTGTATAAACATGGAAATATCAGCACAGCTATCTGTATGAACATGGAAAAATCTACACCGCTATCTGTATGAACATGGAAATATCTACACCGCTATCTGTATGAATATGGATGTATCTACACAGCCCTCTCGATGAACATGGAAATATCCACACCGCTATCTGTGTAAACATGCATACATCTTCACCGTTATCTGTATAAACATGGAAATATCTACACCGTTATCTGTATGAACATGGAAATATCTACACCGCTATCTGCATATAGATGGAAATATCTACACAGCTGTCTGTTTACACATGGAAATAACTACAACGCTATCTGTATGAACATGGAAATATCTACACCGCCATCTGTATGAACATGGAAATATCTGCACCGCCATCTGTATGAACATATAAATATCTACACCGCCATCTGTATTAAGATGGAGATATCTACACCGCTATCTGAATAAACATGGAAATATCTACCCCGCTATCTGCATAAACATGGAAATATCTACACCGATATCTGTATAAACATGGAAATATCTACACCGCTACCTGTATAAACATGGAAATATCAGCACTGCTATCTGTATGAAGCTGGAAATATCTACACCGCTATCTGTATGAACATGGAAATATCTACACCGCTGTCTGTATGAACATGGAAATATCTACAAAGCTATCTGAATGAACATGGAAATATCTACACCGCTATCTGTTTGAACATGTAAATATCTACACCGCTATCTGCATGAAAATGGAAATATCTACAAAGCTATCTGCATATACATGGAAATATCTACACAGATATCTCTTTACACATGGAAATAACTACACCGCTATATCTATATACATGGAAATATCTACACCGCCATCTGTATGAACATGGAAATATCTACACCGCCGTCTGTATGAACATATAAATATCTACACCGCCATCTGTATAAAGAAGGAAATATCTAAACCGCTATCTGTATAAACATGGAAATATCTACACCGCTATCTGTATAAACAGGGAAATATCTACACCGCTATCTGTATAAACATGGAAATATCTACACCGCTACCTGTATAAACATGGAAATATCAGCACCGCTGTCTGTATGAACATGGAAATATCTACACCGCCATCTGTATGAACATATAAATATCTACACAGCCATCTGTATTAAGAAGGAAATATCTAAACCGCTATCTGTATAAACATGGAAATATCTACACCGCTGCCTGTATAAACAAGGAAATATCAGCACCGCTATCTGTATGAACATGGAAATATCTACACCGCTATCTGTATGAACATGGAAATATCTACTCCGCTATCTGTATGAACATGGAAATATCTACACCACTATCTGTATGAAAATGGATATATCTACACCGCCATCTGGATGAACATGGAAATAACTACACCGCTATCTGTATAAACATGGAAATATCTACACCGCTATCTGTATGAACATGGAAATATCTACACCGCTATCTGTATGAACATGGAAATATCTACACCGCTATCTGTTTGAACATGGAAATATCTACACCGCTATCTGCATGAAAATGGAAATATCTACACTGCTATCTGCATATACATTTAAATATCTTCACAGCTATCTCTTTACACATGGAAATAACTACACTGCTATCTGCTTGAACATGGAAATATCTACACCGCCATCTGTATGAACATGGAAATATCTGCACTGCCATCTGTATGAACATATAAATATCTACACCGCAATCTGTATTAAGATAGAGATATCTCCACTGCTATCTGTATAAACATAGAAATATCTACACCGCTATCTGTATAAACATGGAAATATCTACACCGCTATCTGTATAAACATGGAAATATCTACACCACTGCCTGTATAAACATAGAAATATCAGCACCGCTATCTGTATGAACATGGAAATATCTACACCGCTATCTGTGTAAACATGCATACATCTTCACCGCTATCTGTATAAACATGGAAATGTCTACAAGGCTATCTGTATGAACATGGAAATATCTACACCGCTATCTGTACGAACATGGAAATATCTAAACCGCTATCTGCATGAAAATAGAAATATCTACACAGATATCTGAATATACATGGAAATATCTACACAGCTATCTCTTTACACATGGAAATAACTACACCGCTATCTGTATGAACATGGAAATATCCACAACGCCATCTGTATGAACATGGAAATATCTGCAGCGCCATCTGTATGAACACATAAATATCTACACCACCATCTGTATTAAGGTTGAGATACCTACACCGCTATCTGTATAAACATGGAAATATCTACACCGCTATCTGTATAAAAATGGAAATATCTACACCGCTATCTGTATAAACATGGAAATATCAGCACCGCTATCTGCATGAACATGGAAATATCAGCCCCTCTATCTGTATGAACATGGAAGAATCTACACCTCTATCTGTATGAACATGGAAATATCTACACCGCTATCTGTATGAACACGGAAATATCTACACCGCTATCTGTTTGAACATGGAAATATCTACACCGCTATCTGTAGGAACACGGAAATATCTACACCGCTATCTCTTTGAACATGGAAATATCTACACCGCTATCTGCATGAAAATGGAAATATCTACACAGCGATCTGCATATACATGGAAATATCTACAAAGCTATCTCTTTACCCATGGAAATAAGTACAGCGCTATTTCTATAAACATGGAAATAGCTACACCGCCATCTGTATGAACATGGAAATATCTACACCGCTATCTGTATGAACATGGGAATATCTACACCGCTATCTGTATGAACATGGATATATCTGCACAGCCCTCTGGATGAACATGGAAATATCCACACCGCTATCTGTGTAAACATGCATACATCTTCACCGCTATCTGTAGAAACATGGAAATATATACACCGCTATCTGTATGAACATGGAAATAACTACACCGCTATCTGTTTGAAGATGGAAAAATATACACCGCTATCTGCATGAAAATGGAAATATCTACACAGCTATCTGCATATAGATGGAAATATCTACATAGCTATCTCTTTACACATGGAAATAACTACACCACTATCTGTATGAACATTGAAATATCTACACGGCCATCTGTATGAACATGGAAATATCTGCACCGCCATCTGTATGAACATATAAATATCTACACCGCCATCTGTATTAAGATGGAGATATCTACACCGCTATCTGAATAAACATGGAAATATCTACACCGCTATCTGTATAAACATGGAAATATTTACACCGCTATGTGTATAACCATGGAAATATCTACACCGCTACCTGTATAAACATGGAAATATCAGCACCGCTATCTGTATGAACATGGAAATATCTACACCGCTATCTGTATGAACATGGAAATATCTACACCGCTATCTGTATGAACATGGAAATATCTACAAAGCTATCAGAATGAACATGGAAAAATCTACACCGCTATCTGTTTGAACATGGAAATATCTACACCGCTATCTGCATGAAAATGGAAATATCTACACTGCTATCTGCATATACATGGAAATATCTACACAGCTATCTCTTTACACATGGAAATAACTACACCGCTATATCTATAAACATGGAAATATCTACACCGCCATCTGTATGAACATGGAAATATCTGCACCGCCATCTGTATGAACATATAAATATCTACACCGCCATCTGTATTAAGAAGGAAATATCTAAACCGCTATCTGTATAAACCTGGAAATATCTACATCGCTGCCTGTATAAACATGGAAATATCAGCACCGCTATCTGTATGAACATGGAAATATCTACACCGCTATCTGTATGAACATGGAAATATCCACACTGCTATCTGTATGAACATGGAAATAGCTACACCGTTATCTGTATGAACATGGAAATAGCTACACCACTATCTGTATGAACATGGAAATATCTACACCGCTATCTGTATGAACATGGATATATCTACACAGCCATCTGGATGAACATGGAAATGTCTACACCGCTATCTGTATGAACATGGAAATATGTACACCGCTATCTGTATGAACATGGATATATCTACAGAGCCATCTGGATGAACATGGAAATACCTACACCGCTATGTGTGTAAACACGCATAGAACTTCACCGCTATCTCTATAAACATGGAAATATCTACACCGCTATCTGTATGAACATGGAAATATCCACACCGCTATCTGTATGAACATGGAAATATCTACACCCCTATCTGTTTGAACATGGAAATATCTACACCGCTATCTGTATGAAAATGGAAATATCTACACTGCTATCTGCATATACATTTAAATATCTACACAGCTATCTCTTTACACTTGGAAATAACTACACCGCTATCTGTATGGACATGGAAATATCTACACCGCTCTCTGTTTGAACATGGAAATATCTACACCGCTATCTGCATGAAAATGGAAATATCTACACTGCTATCTGTATATACATTTAAATATCTACACAGCTATCTCTTTACATATGGAAATAACTACACCGCTATCTGTATGAACACGGAAATATCTGCACCGCCATCTGTAAGAACATATAAATATCTACACCACCAACTGTATTAAGATGGAGATATCTACACTGCTATCTGTATAAACATGGAAATAACTAAACCGCCATCTGTATGAACATATAAATATCTACACCGCCATCTGTATTAAGAAGGAAATATCTAAACCGCTATCTGTATAAACATGGAAATACCTACACCGCTGCCTGTATAAACAAGGAAATATCAGCACCGCTATCTGTATGAACATGGAAATATCTACACCGCTATCTGTATGAACATGGAAATATCTACACAGCTATCTGTATGAACATGGAAATAGCTACACCGCTATCTGAATGAACATGGATATATCTACACAGCCATCTGGATGAACATGGAAATATCTACACCGCTATGAGTGTAAACATGCATAGATCTTCACCGCTATCTGAATAAACATGGAAATATCTACACGTCTATCTGTATGAACATGGAAATATCTACACCGCTATCTGTATGAACATGGAAATATCTACACCGCTCTCTGTTTGAACATGGAAATATCTACACCGCTATCTGCATGAAAATGGAAATATCTACACTGCTATCTGTATATACATTTAAATATCTACACAGCTATCTCTTTACATATGGAAATAACTACACCGCTATCTGTATGAACATGGAAATATCTACACCGCTATCTGTATGAACATGGAAATATCTGCACCGCCATCTGAATGAACATATAAATATCTACACCGCCATCTGTATTAAGATGGAGATATCTACACTGCTATCTGTTTAAACATGGAAATATCTACACCGCTATCTGTATAAACATGGAAATATCTACACCGCTATCTGTATAAACATGGAAATATCTACACCACTACGTGTATAAACATGGAAATATCAGCACCGCTATCAGTATGAACATGGAAATATCTACAAAGCTATCTGAATGAACATGGAAAAATCTACACCGCTATCTGTTTGAACATGTAAATACCTACACCGCTATCTGCATGAACATGGAAATATCTACAAAGCTATCTGCATATACATGGAAATATCTACACAGCTATCTCTTTACACATGAAAATAACTACACCGCTATCTGTATGAACATGGAAATATCTACACCACCATCTGTATGAACACGGAAATATCTGCACCGCCATCTGTAAGAACATATAAATATCTACACCGCCATCTGTATTAAGATGGAGATATCTACACTGCTATCTGTATAAACATGGAAATAACTACACCGCCATCGGTATGAACATATAAATATCTACACTGCCCTCTGTATTAAGAAGGAAATATCTAAACCGCTATCTGTATAAACATGAAAATATCTAAACCGCTGCCTGTATAAACAAGGAAATATCAGCACCGCTATCTGTATGAACAGGGAAATATCTACACCGCTATCTGTATGAACATGGAAATATCTACACCGCTATCTGTTTGAACATGGAAATATCTACACCGCTATCTGCATGAAAATGGAAATATCTACACTGCTATCTGTATATACCTTTAAATATCTACACTGCTATCTCTTTACACATGGAAATAACTACACCGCTATCTGTATGAACATGCAAATATCTACACCGCTATCTGTATGAACATGGAAATATCTGCTCCGCCATATGTATGAACATATAAATATCTACACCGCCATCTGTATTAAGATGGAGATATCTACACGGCTATCTGTATAAACATGGAAATATCTACACCGCTATCTGTATAAACATGGAAATATCTACACCGCTATCTGTATAAACATGGAAATATCTACACCACTACCTGCATAAACATGGAAATATCAGCACCGCTATCTGTATGAACATGGAAATATCTACACCGCCATCTGTATGAACATGGAAATATCTACACCGCTATCTGTATGAACATGGAAATATCTACACCGCTATCTCTATGAACATGGAAATATCTACACCGCTATCTGTTTGAACATGGAAATATCTACACAGCTGTCTGCATGAAAATGGAAATATCTACACAGCTATCTGCATATACATGGAAATATCTACACAGCTATCTCTTAACACATGGAAATAACTACACTGCTATCTCTATAAAGATGGAAATATCTACACAGCCATCTGTATGAACATGGAATTATCTGCACCGCCATCTGTATGAACATATAAATATCTACACCGCCATCTGTATTAAGAAGGAAATAACTAAACCGCTATCTGTATGAACATTGAAATATCTACACCGCTATCTGTATGAACATGGAAATATCTACACCGCTATCTGTACGAACATGGAAATATCTAAACAGCTATCTGCATGAAAATAGAAATATCTACACAGCTATCTGCATATACATGGAAATATCTACACAGCTATCACTTTACACATGGAAATAACTACACCGCTATCTGTATGAACATGGAAATATCTGCACAGCCCTCTGTATGAACACATAAATATCTACACCACCACCTGTATTAAGGTTGAGATACCTACACCGCTATCTGTATAAACATGGAAATATCTACACCGCTATCTGTATAAACATGTTAATATCTACACCGCTATCTGTATAAACATGGAAATATCAGCACTGCTATCTGTATGAACATGGAATTATCTACACCGCTATCTGTATGAACATGGAAATATCTACACCGCTATCTGTATGAACACGGAAATATCTACACCGCTATCAGTTTGACCATGGAAATATCTACACCGCTATCTGTATGAACACGGAAATATCTACACCGCTGTCTGTTTGAACATGGAATTATCTACACCGCTATCTGCATGAAAATGGAAATATCTACACTGCAATCTGCATATACATTTAAATATCTACACAGCTATCTCTTTACACATGGAAATAATTACACCGATATCTGTATGAACATGGAAATATATACACCACCATCTGTATTAACATGGAAATATCTGCACCGCCATCTGTATGAACATATAAATATCTTCACCACCATCTGTATTAAGATGGAGATATCTACACTGCTATCTGTATAAACATGGAAATATCTACACCACCATCTGTATGAACATATAAATATCTACACCGCCATCTGTATTAAGAAGGAAATATCTAAAATGCTATCTGTATAAACATGGAAATATCTACACCGCTGCCTGTATAAACATGGAAATATCAGCACCACTATCTGTATGAACATGGAAATATCTACACCGCAATCTGTATGAACATGGATATATCCACACAGCCATCTGGATGAACATGGAAATATCTACACCGCTATCTGTATGAACATGGAAATATCTACACCGCTATCTGTGTAAACATGCATACATCTTCACCGCTATCAGTATAAACATGGAAATATCTACACCGCTATCTGTATGAACATGGAAATAGCTACACTGCTATCTGTATGAACATGGAAATATCTACACAGCTATCTGTATGAACATGGATATATCTACACAGCCATCTGGATGAACATGGAAATATCTACACCGCTATCTGTGTAAACATGCATACATCTTCACCACTATCTGTATAAACATGGAAATAACTACACCGCTATCTGTATGATCATGGAAATATCTGCACCGCTATCTGTATGAACATGGAAATATCTACACCGCTATCAGTTTGAACATGGAAATATCTACACCGCTATCTGCATGAAAATGGAAATATCTACACTGCTATCTGCATATACATGGAAATATCTACACAGCCATCTCTTTACACATGGAAATAACTACACCGCTATCTGTATGAACATGGAAATATCTACACCGCCATCTGTATGAACATGGAAATATCTGCACCGGCATCTGTATGAACATATAAATATCTACACCGCCATCTGTATTAAGATGGAGATATCTCCCCGCTATCTGTATAAACATGGAAATATCAACACCGCAATCTGTATAAACATGGAAATATCTACACCGATATCTGTATAAACATGGAAAAATCTACACCGCTACCTGTATAAAAATGGAAATATCAGCACCGCTATCTGTATGAACATGGAAATATCTACACCGCTATCTGTATGAACATGGAAATATCTACACCGCTATCTGTATGAACATGGAAATATCTACACCGCTATCTGTATGAACATGGATATATCTACACAGCCCTCTGGATGAACATGGAAATATCCACACCGCTATCTGTGTAAACATGCATACATCTTCACCGTTATCTGCATAAACATGGAAATATCTACACCGCTATCTGTTTGAAGATGGAAATATATACACCGCTATCTGCATGAAAATGGGAATGTCTACAAAGCTATCTGCATATATATGGAAATATCTACACAGCTGTCTGTTTACACATGGAAATAACTACAACGCTATCTGTATGAACATGGACATATCTACACCGCCATCTGTATGAACATGGAAATATCTGCACCGCCATCTGTATGAACATATAAATATCTACACCGCCATCTGTATTAAGATGGAGATATCTACACCGCTATCTGAATAAACATGGAAATATCTACACCGCAATCTGTATAAACATGGAAATATCTACACCGATATCTGTATAAACATGGAAACATCTACACCGCTACCTGTATAAACATGGAAATATCAGCATCGCTATCTGTATGAACATGGAAATATCTACACCGCTGTCTGTATGAACATGGAAATATCTACACCGCTATCTGTATGAACATGGATATATCTACACAGCCCTCTGGATGAACATGGAAATATCTACAACGCTATCTGTTTGAACATGGAAATATCTACACCGCTATCTGTATGAACACGGAAATATCTACACCGCTATCTGTTTGAAAATGGAAATATCTACACCGCTATCTGCATGAAAATGGAAATATATACACAGCTATCTGCATATACATGGAAATATCTACACAGATATCCCTTTACACATGGAAAAAACTACACTGCTATCTGTATGAACATGGAAATATCTTCACCGCCATCTTTATGAACATGGATATATCTACACAGCCATCTGGATGAACATGGAAATATCTACACCGCTATCTGTATGAACATGGAAATATCTACACCGATATCTGTGTAAACATGAATACATCTTCACCGCTATCTGTATAAACATGGAAATATCTACACTGCTATCTGTATGAACATGGAAATATCTACACCGCTTTCTGCTTGAACATGGAAATATCTACACCGCTATCTGCATGAAAATGGAAATATCTACACAGCGATCTGCATATACATGGAAATATCTACAAAGCTATCTCTTTACACATGGAAATAAGTACAGCACAATTTCTATAAACATGGAAATAGCTACACCGCCATCTGTATGAACATGGAAATATCTACACCGCTATCTGTAGGAACATGGGAATATCTACACCGCTATCTGTATGAACATGGATATATCTACACAGCCCTCTGGATGAACATGGAAATATCCACACCGCTATCTGTGTAAACATGCATACATCTCCACCGCTATCTGTAGAAACATGGAGATATCTACACCGCTATCTGTATGAACATGGAAATATCTACACCGCTATCTGTTTGAAGATGGAAATATATACACCGCTATCTGCATGAAATTGGAAATATCTACACAGCTATCTGCAAATAGATGGAAATATCTACACAGCTATCTCTTTACACATGGAAATAACTACACCACTATCTGTATGAACATGGAAATATCTACACCGCCATCTGTATTAAGAAGGAAGTATCTAAACCGCTATCTGTATAAACCTGGAAATATCTACACCGCTACCTGTATAAACATGGAAATATCAGCACCGCTATCTGTATGAACATGGAAATATCTACACCGCTATCTGTATGAACATGGTTATATCTACACAGCCATCTGGATGAACATGGAAATATCTACACCGCTATCTGTATGAAAATGGAAATATGTACACCGCTATCTGTATGAACATGGATATATCTACACAGCCATCTGGATGAACATGGAAATATCTACACCGCTCTCTGTGTAAACATGCATAGAACTTCACCGCTATCTCTATAAACATGGAAATATCTACACCGCTATCTGTATGAACATGGAAATATCCACACCGCTATCTGTATGAACATGGAAATATCTACACCGCTATCTGTTTGTACATGGAAATATCTACACCGCTATCTGCATGAAAATGGAAATATCTACACTGCTATCTGCATATACATTTAAATATCTACACAGCTATCTCTTTACACATGGAAATAACTACACCGCTATCTGTATGAACATGGAAATATCTACACCGCCATCTGTATGAATACGGAAATATCTGCACCGCCATCTGTAAGAACATATAAATATCTACACCACCATCTGTATTAAGATGGAGATATCTACACTGCTATCTGTATAAACATGGAAATATCTAAACCGCCATCTGTATGAACATATAAATATCTACACCGCCATCTGTATTAAGAAGGAAATATCTAAACCGCTATCTGTATAAATATGGAAATATCTACACCGCTGCCTGTATAAACAAGGAAATATCAGCACCACTATCTGTATGAACATGGAAATATCTACACCGCTATCTGTATGAACATGGAAATATCTACACAGCTATCTGTATGAACATGGAAATAGCTACACCGCTATCTGAATGAACATGGATATATCTACACAACCATCTGGATGAACATGGAAATATCTACACCGCTATCTGTGTAAACATGCATACATCTTCACCACTATCTTTATAAACATGGAAATATCTGCACCGCTATCGGTATGAACATGGAAATATCTACACCGCTATCTGTATGAACATGGAAATATCTACACCGCTATCTGTTTGGACATGGAAATATCTACACCGCTATCTGCATGAAATTGGAAATATCTACACTGCTATCTGCATATACATTTAAATATCTACACAGCTATCTCTTTACACATGGAAATAACTACACCACTATCTGTATGAACATGGAAATAACTACACCGCCATCTGTATGAACATGGAAATATCTGCACCGCCATCTGTATGAACATATAAACATCTACACCGCCATCTGTATTAAGATGGAGATATCTACACTGCTATCTGTATAAACATGGAAATATCTACACTGCCATCTGTATGAACATATAAGTACGCCGCCATCTGTATTAAGAAGGAAATATCTAAACCGCTATCTGTATAAACATGGAAATATCTACACCGCTGCCTGTTTAAACATGGAAATATCAGCATCGCTATCTGTATGAACATGGAAATATCTACACCGCCATCTGTATGAACACGGAAATATCTGCACCGCCATCTGTAAGAACATATAAATATCTACACCACCATCTGTATTAAGATGGAGATATCTACACTGCTATCTGTATAAACATGGAAATATCTAAACCGCCATCTGTATGAACATATAAATATCTACACCGCCATCTGTATTAAGAAGGAAATATCTAAACCGCTATCTGTATAAACATGGAAATATCTACACCGCTGCCTGTATAAACAAGGAAATATCAGCACCGCTATCTGTATGAACATGGAAATATCTACACCGCTATCTGTATGAACATGGAAATATCTACACAGCTATCTGTATGAACATGGAAATAGCTACACCGCTATCTGAATGAACATGGATATATCTACACAGCCATCTGGATGAACATGGAAATATCTACACCGCTATCTGTGTAAACATGCATACACCTTCACCACTATCTTTATAAACATGGAAATATCTGCACCGCTATCGGTATGAACATGGAAATATCTACACCGCTATCTGTATGAACATGGAAATACCTACACCGCTATCTGTTTGGACATGGAAATATCTACACCGCTATCTGCATGAAATTGGAAATATCTACACTGCTATCTGCATATACATTTAAATATCTACACAGCTATCTCTTTACACATGGAAATAACTACACCACTATCTGTATGAACATGGAAATAACTACACCGCCATCTGTATGAACATGGAAATATCTGCACCGCCATCTGTATGAACATATAAATATCTACACCGCCATCTGTATTAAGATGGAGATATCTACACTGCTATCTGTATAAACATGGAAATATCTACACTGCCATCTGTATGAACATATAAATACGCCGCCATCTGTATTAAGAAGGAAATATCTAAACCGCTATCTGTATAAACATGGAAATATCTACACCGCTACCTGTATAAACATGGAAATATCTGCACCACTATCTGTAAGAACATGGAAATATCTACACTGCTATCTGTATGAACATGGATATATCTACACAGCCCTCTGGATGAACATGGAAATATCCACACCACTATCTGTATGAACATGGAAATATCTACACCGCTATCTGTGTAAATATGCATACATCTTCACCGCAATCTGTATAAACATGGTAATATCTACACCGCTGCCTGTATAAACATGGAAATATCAGCACTTCTATCTGTATGAACATGGAAATAACTACATCGCTATCTGTATGAACATGGAAATATCTACACTGCTATCTGTATGAACATGGAAATAGCTACACCGTTATCTGTATGAACATGGAAATAGCTACACCACTATCTGTATGAACATGGAAATATCTACACCGCTATCTGTATGAACATGGATATATCTACACAGCCATCTGGATGAACATGGAAATATCTACACCGCTATCTGTATGAACATGGAAATATCTACACCGCTATCTGTATGAACATGGATATATCTACACAGCCATCTTGATGAACATGGAAATATCTACACCGCTATCTGTGTAAACATGCATAGATCTTCACCGCTATCTGTATAAACATGGAAATATCTACACCGCTATCTGTATGAACATGGAAATATCCACACCGCTATCTGTATGAACATGGAAATATCTACACCGCTATCTGTTTTAACATGGAAATATCTACACAGCTATCTGCATGAAAATGGAAATATCTACACTGCTATCTGCATATTCATTTAAATATCTGCACAGCTATCTCTTTACACATGGAAATAACTACACCGCTATCTGTTTGAACATGGAAATATCTACACCGCCATCTGTATGAACACGGAAATATCTGCACCGCCATCTGTATGAACATATAAATATCTACACCGCCATCTGTATTAAGATGGAGATATCTACACTGCTATCTGTATAAACATGGAAATATCTACACCGCTATCTGTATGAACGTGGAAATATCTACACCGCTATCTGTTTGAACATGGAAATATCTAAACCGCTATCAGCATGAAAATGGAAATATCTACACAGCTATCTGCATATACATGGAAATATCTACACATCTATCTCTTTACACATGTAAATAACTACACCGCTATCTGTATGAACATGGAAATGTCTGCACCGCCATCTGTATGAACATATAAATATCTACACCGCCATCTGTATTAAGATGGAGATATCTACACCGCTATCTCTATAAACATGGAAATATCTACACCGCTATCTGAATAAACATGGAAATATCTACACCGCTCTCTGTATAAACATGGAAATATCAGCACCGCTATCTGTATGAACATGGAAATATCAGCCCCTCTATCTGTATGAACATGGAAGTATCTACAGCGCTATCTCTATGAACATGGAAATATCTACACCGCTATCTGTTTGAACATGGAAATATCTAAACCGCTATCTGCATGAAAATGGAAATATATACACAGCTATCTGCATATACATGGAAATATCTACAAAGCTATCTCTTTACACATGGAAATACCTACACCGCTATCTGTATGAACATGGAAATATCTTCACCGCCATCTGTAGGAACATGGATATATCTACACATCCATCTGGATGAACATGGAAATATCTACACCGCTATCTGTACGAACATGGAAATATCTAAACCGCTATCTGCATGAAAATAGAAATATCTACACAGCTATCTGCATATACATGGAAATATCTGCAAAGCTATCTCTTTACACATGGAAATAACTACTCCGCTATCTCTATAAACACGGAAATATCTACACTGCCATCTGTAAGAACATGGAAATATCTGCACCGCCATCTGTATAAACATATAAATATCTACACCGCCATCTGTATTTAGATGGAGATATCTACACCGCTATCTGTATAAACTTGGAAATATCTACACCGCTATCTGTATAAATATGGAAATACCTACACCACTATCTGTATAAACATGGAAATATCTACACTGCTATCTGTATGAACATGGAAATATCTACACCGCTATCTGTTTGAACATGGAAATATCTACACCGCTATCTGCATGAAAATGGAAATATCTACAAAGCTATCTGCATATACATGGAAACATCTACACAGCTATCTCTTTACACATGGAAATAACTACACCGCTAAATCTATAAACATGGAAATATCTACACCGACATCTGTATGAACATGGAAATATCTGCACCACCATCTGTATGAATATATAAATATCTACACCGCCATCTGTATTAAAAAGGAAATATCTAAACCACTATCTGTATGAACATTGAAATATCTACAACGCTATCTGTATGAACATGGAAATATCTACACCGCTATCTGTTTGAACATGGAAATATATAAACCGCTATCTGCATGAAAATGGAAATATATACACAGCTATCTGCATATACATGGAAATATCTACACAGCTATTTCTTTACACATGGAAATAACTACACCGCTATCTGTATGAACATGGAAATATCTTCATCGCCATCTGTAGGAACATGGATATATCTACACAGCCTTCTGGATGAACATGGAAATATCTACACCGCTATCTGTATGAACATAGAAATATCTACACCGCTATCTGTGTAAACATGCATACATCTTCACCGCTATCTGTATAAACATGGAAATATCTACACTGCTATCTGTATGAACAAGGAAATATATGCACTGCTATCTGTATGAACATGGAAATATCTACACCGCTATCTGTTTGAACATGGAAATATATAAACCTCTATCTGCATGAAAATGGAAATATATACACAGCTATCTGCATATACATGGAAATATCTACACAGCTATCTCTTTACACATGGAAATACCTACACCGCTATCTGTATGAACATGGAAATATCTTCACCGCCATCTGTAGGAACATGGATATATCTACACATCCATCTGGATGAACATGGAAATATCTACACCGCTATCTGTACGAACATGGAAATATCTAAACCGCTATCTGCATGAAAATAGAAATATCTACACAGCTATCTGCATATACATGGAAATATCTGCAAAGCTATCTCTTTACACATGGAAATAACTACTCCGCTATCTCTATAAACACGGAAATATCTACACTGCCATCTGTAAGAACATGGAAATATCTGCACCGCCATCTGTATAAACATATAAATATCTACACCGCCATCTGTATTTAGATGGAGATATCTACACCGCTATCTGTATAAACTTGGAAATATCTACACCGCTATCTGTATAAACATGGAATTACCTACACCACTATCTGTATAAACATGGAAATATCTACACTGCTGTCTGTATGAACATGGAAATATCTACACCGCTATCTGTTTGAACATGGAAATATCTACACCGCTATCTGCATGAAAATGGAAATATCTACAAAGCTATCTGCATATACATGGAAACATCTACACAGCTATCTCTTTACACATGGAAATAACTACACCGCTAAATCTATAAACATGGAAATATCTACACCGACATCTGTATGAACATGGAAATATCTGCACCGCCATCTGTATTAAGATGGAGATATCTACACCGCTATCTGTATAAACCTGAAAATATCTACACCGCTATCTGTATAAACATGGAAATATCTACACCGCTATCTGGATAAACATGGAAATTTCTACACCGCTACCTGTATAAACATGGAAATATCAGCACCGCTATCTGTAGGAACATGGAGATATCTACACCGAAATCTGTATGAACATGGATATATCTACACAGCCATCTGGAGGAACATGGAAATATCTACAACGCTATCTGTACGAACATGGAAATATCTACACCGCTATCTGTATGAACATGGAAATAGCTACACCGCTATCTGTATGAACATGGAAATATCTACACCACTATCTGAATGAACATGGAAATATCTACACCGCTATCTGTATGAACATGGATATATCTACACAGCCATCTGGATGAACATGGAAATATCTACACCGCTATCTGTATGAACATGGAAATATCTACACCGCTATCTGTGTAAACATGCATACATCTTCACCGCTATCTTTATAAACTTGGAAATATCTACACCGCTCTCTGTATGAACATGGAAATAACTGCACCGCTATCTGTATGAACATGGAAATATCTACACCGCTATCTGTTTGAACATGGAAATATCTACACGGCTATCTGCATGAAAATGGAAATATCTACACTGCTATCTGCATATACATGGAAATATCTACACAGCTATCTCTTTACACATGGAAATAACTACACCGCTATCTGTATGAACATGGAAATATCTACACCGCCATCTGTATGAACATGGAATTATCTGCACCGCCATCTGTATGAACATATAAATATCTACACCGCCATCTGTATTAAGATGGAGATATCTACACCGCTATCTGTATAAACATGGAAATATCTACACCGCTATCTGTATAAACATGGAAAAATCTACACCGCTATCTGTATAAACATGCAAATATCTACACCGCTACCTGTATAAACATGGAAATATCAGCACCGCTATCTGTATGAACATGGAAATATCTACACCGCTATCTGTATGAACATGGAAATATCTACACCGCCATCTGTATGAACATGGAAATATCTGCACCGCCATCTGCATGAACATATAAATATCTACACCGCCATCTGTATTAAGATGGAGATATCTACACCGCTATCTGAATAAACATCGAAATATCTACACCGCTATCTGTATAAACATGGAAATATCAGCACCGCTATCTGTATGAACATGGAAATATCAGCCCCTCTATCAGTATGAACATGGAGATATCTACACCTCCATCTGTATGAACACGGATATATCTACACAGCCATCTGGATGAACATGGAAATATCTACACCGCTACCTGTATAAAAATGGAAATATCAGCACCGCTATCTGTTTGAACATGGAAATATCTACACCGCTATCTGTATGAACATGGAAATATCTACACCGCTATCTGTATGAACATGGATATATCTACACAGCCCTCTGGATGAACATGGAAATATCCACACTGCTATCTGTGTAAACATGCATACATCTTCACCGCTATCTGTATAAACATGGAAATATCTACACCGCTATCTGTATGAACATGGAAATATCTACACCGCTATCTGTTTGAAGATGGAAATATATACATCGCTATCTGCATGAAAATGGAAATATCTACACAGCTATCTGCATATAGATGGAAATATCTACACAGCAATCTCTTTACACATGGAAATAACTACACCGCTATCTGTATGAACATGGAAATATCTACACCGCTATCTGTATGAACATGGAAATATCTAGACCGCTATCTGAATGAACATGGAAATACCTTCATCGCCATCTGTATGAACATGGATATATCTACACAGCCATCTGGATGAACATGGATATATCTACACAGCCCTCTGGATGAACATGGAAATATCCACACCGCTATCTGTGTAAACTTGCATACATCTTCACCGCTATCTGTATAAACATGGAAATATCTACACAGCCATCTGGATGAACATGGAAATATCTACACCGCTATCTGTATGAACATGGAAATATCTACACCGCTATCTGTATGAACATGGATATATCTACACAGCCATCTGGATGAACATGGAAATATCTACACCGCTATCTGTATGAACATGGAAATATCTGCACCGCCATCTGTATAAACATATAAATATCTACACCGCCATCTGTATTATGATGGAGATATCTACACCGCTACATGTATAAACTTGGAAATATCTACACCGCTATCTGTATAAACAAGGAAATACCTACACCGCTATCTGTATAAACATGGAAATATCAGCACCGCTCTCTGTATTAACATGGAAATATCAGCCCCTCTATCTGTATGAACATGGAAGTATCTACACCGCCATCTGTTTGAACATGGAAATATCTATACCGCTATCTGCATGAAAATGGAAATACATACACAGCTATCTGCATATAAATGGAAATATCTACACAGCTATCTCTTTACACATGGAAATAACTACACCGCTATCTGTATGAACATGGAAATATCTTCACGGCCATCTGTAGGAACATGGATATATCTACACAGCCATCGGGATGAACATGGAAATATCTACACCGCTATCTGTATGAACATGGAAATATCTACACCGCTATCTGTATGAACATGGATATATCTACACAGCCATCTGGATGAACATGGAAATATCTACACTGCTATCTGTGTAAACATGCATACATCTTCACCGCTATCTGTATAAACATGGAAATATCTACACTGCTATCTGTATGAACATGGAAATATATGCACTGCTATCTGTAAGAACATGGAAATATCTACACCGCTATCTGTTTGAACATGGAAATATCTACACGGCTATCTGCATGAAAATGGAAATATCTACACTGCTATCTGCATATACATGGAAATATCTACACAGCTATCTACGCAAGGAAATAACTACACCGCTATCTGTATGAACATGGAAATATCTACACTGCCATCTGTATGAACATGGAAATATCTGCATCGCCATCTGTATGAACATATAAATATCTACACCGCCATCTGTATTAAGATGGAGATATCTACACCGCCATCTGTATAAACATGGAAATATCTACACCGCTATCTGTATAAACATGGAAATATCTACACCGCTATCTGTATAAACATGGAAATATCTACACCGCTACCTGTATAAACATGGAAATATCTGCACCACTATCTGTAAGAACATGGAAATATCTACACTGCTATCTGTATGAACATGGATATATCTACACAGCCCTCTGGATGAACATGGAAATATCCACACCACTATCTGTATGAACATGGAAATATCTACACCGCTATCTGTGTAAATATGCATACATCTTCACCGCAATCTGTATAAACATGGTAATATCTACACCGCTGCCTGTATAAACATGGAAATATCAGCACTTCTATCTGTATGAACATGGAAATAACTACATCGCTATCTGTATGAACATGGAAATATCTACACTGCTATCTGTATGAACATGGAAATAGCTACACCGTTATCTGTATGAACATGGAAATAGCTACACCACTATCTGTATGAACATGGAAATATCTACACCGCTATCTGTATGAACATGGATATATCTACACAGCCATCTGGATGAACATGGAAATATCTACACCGCTATCTGTATGAACATGGAAATATCTACACCGCTATCTGTATGAACATGGATATATCTACACAGCCATCTTGATGAACATGGAAATATCTACACCGCTATCTGTGTAAACATGCATAGATCTTCACCGCTATCTGTATAAACATGGAAATATCTACACCGCTATCTGTATGAACATGGAAATATCCACACCGCTATCTGTATGAACATGGAAATATCTACACCGCTATCTGTTTTAACATGGAAATATCTACACAGCTATCTGCATGAAAATGGAAATATCTACACTGCTATCTGCATATTCATTTAAATATCTGCACAGCTATCTCTTTACACATGGAAATAACTACACCGCTATCTGTTTGAACATGGAAATATCTACACCGCCATCTGTATGAACACGGAAATATCTGCACCGCCATCTGTATGAACATATAAATATCTACACCGCCATCTGTATTAAGATGGAGATATCTACACTGCTATCTGTATAAACATGGAAATATCTACACCGCTATCTGTATGAACGTGGAAATATCTACACCGCTATCTGTTTGAACATGGAAATATCTAAACCGCTATCAGCATGAAAATGGAAATATCTACACAGCTATCTGCATATACATGGAAATATCTACACATCTATCTCTTTACACATGTAAATAACTACACCGCTATCTGTATGAACATGGAAATGTCTGCACCGCCATCTGTATGAACATATAAATATCTACACCGCCATCTGTATTAAGATGGAGATATCTACACCGCTATCTCTATAAACATGGAAATATCTACACCGCTATCTGAATAATCATGGAAATATCTACACCGCTCTCTGTATAAACATGGAAATATCAGCACCGCTATCTGTATGAACATGGAAATATCAGCCCCTCTATCTGTATGAACATGGAAGTATCTACAGCGCTATCTCTATGAACATGGAAATATCTACACCGCTATCTGTTTGAACATGGAAATATCTAAACCGCTATCTGCATGAAAATGGAAATATATACACAGCTATCTGCATATACATGGAAATATCTACACAGCTATCTCTTTACACATGGAAATACCTACACCGCTATCTGTATGAACATGGAAATATCTTCACCGCCATCTGTAGGAACATGGATATATCTACACATCCATCTGGATGAACATGGAAATATCTACACCGCTATCTGTACGAACATGGAAATATCTAAACCGCTATCTGCATGAAAATAGAAATATCTACACAGCTATCTGCATATACATGGAAATATCTGCAAAGCTATCTCTTTACACATGGAAATAACTACTCCGCTATCTCTATAAACACGGAAATATCTACACTGCCATCTGTAAGAACATGGAAATATCTGCACCGCCATCTGTATAAACATATAAATATCTACACCGCCATCTGTATTTAGATGGAGATATCTACACCGCTATCTGTATAAACTTGGAAATATCTACACCGCTATCTGTATAAACATGGAAATACCTACACCACTATCTGTATAAACATGGAAATATCTACACTGCTATCTGTATGAACATGGAAATATCTACACCGCTATCTGTTTGAACATGGAAATATCTACACCGCTATCTGCATGAAAATGGAAATATCTACAAAGCTATCTGCATATACATGGAAACATCTACACAGCTATCTCTTTACACATGGAAATAACTATACCGCTAAATCTATAAACATGGAAATATCTACACCGACATCTGTATGAACATGGAAATATCTGCACCACCATCTGTATGAATATATAAATATCTACACCGCCATCTGTATTAAAAAGGAAATATCTAAACCGCTATCTGTATGAACATTGAAATATCTACAACGCTATCTGTATGAACATGGAAATATCTACACCGCTATCTGTTTGAACATGGAAATATATAAACCGCTATCTGCATGAAAATGGAAATATATACACAGCTATCTGCATATACATGGAAATATCTACACAGCTATCTCTTTACACATGGAAATAACTACACCGCTATCTGTATGAACATGGAAATATCTTCATCGCCATCTGTAGGAACATGGATATATCTACACAGCCTTCTGGATGAACATGGAAATATCTACACCGCTATCTGTATGAACATAGAAATATCTACACCGCTATCTGTGTAAACATGCATACATCTTCACCGCTATCTGTATAAACATGGAAATATCTACACTGCTATCTGTATGAACAAGGAAATATCTACACCGCTATCTGTTTGAACATGGAAATATCTACACCGCTATCTGCATGAAAATGGAAATATCTACACAGCGATCTGCATATAAATGGAAACATCTACAAAGCTATCTCTTTACACTTGGAAATAAGTACAGCGCTATCTCTATAAACATGGAAATAGCTACACCGCCATCTGTATGAACATGGAAATATCTGCACCACCATCTGTATGAACATATAAATATCTACACCGCCATCTATATTAAAATGGAGATATCTACACCGCTATCTGTATAAACTTGGAAATATCTACACTGCTATCTCTATGAACATGGAAATTTCTACACCGCTATCTGTATGAACATGGAAATAGCTACACCGCTATCTGTATGAACATGGAAATATCTACACCACTACCTGTATGAACATGGAAATATCTACACCGCTATTTGTATGACCATGGATATATCTACACAGCCATCTGGATGAACACGGAAATATCTACACCACTATCTGTATGAACATGGAGATATCTACACCGCTATCTGTATGAACAGGGAAATATCTAGACCGCTATCTGAATGAACATGGAAATACCTTCACCGCCATCTGTATGAACATGGATATATCTACACAGCCATCTGGATGAACATGGATATATCTACACAGCCCTCTAGATGAACATGGAAATACCCACACCGCTATCTGTGTAAACATGCATACATCTTCACCGCTATCTGTATGAACATGGAAATATCTACACTTCTATCTGTATGAACATGGAAATATCTACACCGCTATCTGTTGGAAGATGGAAATATATACACCGCTATCTGCATGAAAATGGAAATATCTACCCAGCTATCTGCATGAAAATGGAAATATCTACACAGCTATCTGCATATACATGGAAATATCTACACAGCTATCTGTTTACACATGTAAATAACTACACCGCTATCTGTATGAACATGGAAATATCTACACCGCCATCTGTATGAACATGGAAATATCTGCACCGCCATCTGTATGAACATATAAATATCTACACAGCCATCTGTATTAAGATGGAGATATCTACACCGCTATCTGAATAAACATGGAAATATCTACACCGCTATCTGTATAAACATGGAAATATCAGCACCGCTATCAGTATGAACATGGAAATATCAGCCCCTCTATCTGTATGAACATGGAGATATCTACACCGCCATCTGTATGAACATGGATATATCTACACAGCCATCTGGAGGAACATGGAAATATCTACACCGCTATCTGTATGAACATGGAAATAGCTACACTGCTATCTGTATGAACATGGAAATATCTACACCGCCATCTGTATGAAGATATAAATATCTACACCGCCATCTGTATTAAGATGGAGATATCTACACCGCTATCTGTATAAACCTGAAAATATCTACACCGCTATCTGTATAAACATGGAAATATCTACACCGCTATCTGGATAAACATGGAAATTTCTACAACGCTACCTGTATAAACATGGAAATATCAGCACCGCTATCTGTAGGAACATGGAGATATCTACACCGAAATCTGTATGAACATGGATATATCTACACAGCCATCTGGAGGAACATGGAAATATCTACAACGCTATCTGTACGAACATGGAAATATCTACACCGCTATCTGTATGAACATGGAAATAGCTACACCGCTATCTGTATGAACATGGAAATATCTACACCACTATCTGAATGAACATGCAAATATCTACACCGCTATCTGTATGAACATGGATATATCTACACAGCCATCTGGATGAACATGGAAATATCGACACCGCTATCTGTATGAACATGGAAATATCTACACCGCTATCTGTGTAAACATGCATACATCTTCACCGCTATCTTTATAAACTTGGAAATATCTACACCGCTATCTGTATGAACATGGAAATAACTGCACCGCTATCTGTATGAACATGGAAATATCTACACAGCTATCTGTTTGAACATGAAAATATCTACACGGCTATATGCATGAAAATGGAAATATCTACACTGCTATCTGCATATACATGGAAATATCTACACAGCTATCTCTTTACACATGGAAATAACTACACCGCTATCTGTATGAACATGGAAATATCTACACCGCCATCTGTATGAACATGGAAATATCTGCACCGCCATCTGTATGAACATATAAATATCTACACCGCCATCTGTATTAAGATGGAGATATCTACACCGCTATCTGTATAAACATGGAAATATCTACACCGCTATCTGTATAAACATGGAAATATCTACACCGCTATCTGTATAAACATGGAAATATCTACACCGCTACCTGTATAAACATGGAAATATCAGCACCGCTATCTGTATGAACTTGGAAATATCTACACCGCTATCTGTATGAACATGGAAATATCTACACCGCCATCTGTATGAACATGGAAATATCTGCACCGCCATCTGCATGAACATATAAATATCTACACCGCCATCAGTATTAAGATGGAGATATCTACACCGCTATCTGAATAAACATCGAAATATCTACACCGCTATCTGTATAAACATGGAAATATCAGCACCGCTATCTGTATGAACATGGAAATATCAGCCCCTCTATCAGTATGAACATGGAGATATCAACACCTCCATCTGTATGAACACGGATATATCTACACAGCCATCTGGATGAACATGGAAATATCTACACCGCTACCTGTATAAAAATGGAAATATCAGCACCGCTATCTGTTTGAACATGGAAATATCTACACCGCTATCTGTATGAACATGGAAATATCTACACCGCTATCTGTATGAACATGGATATATCTACACAGCCCTCTGGATGAACATGGAAATATCCACACTGCTATCTGTGTAAACATGCATACATCTTCACCGCTATCTGTATAAACATGGAAATATCTACACCGCTATCTGTATGAACATGGAAATACCTACACCGCTATCTGTTTGAAGATGGAAATATATACATCGCTATCTGCATGAAAATGGAAATATCTACACAGCTATCTGCATATAGATGGAAATATCTACACAGCAATCTCTTTACACATGGAAATAACTACACCGCTATCTGTATGAACATGGAAATATCTGCACCGCCATCTGCATGAACATATAAATATCTACACCGCCATCTGTATTAAGATGGAGATATCTACACCGCTATCTGAATAAACATCGAAATATCTACACCGCTATCTGTATAAACATGGAAATATCAGCACCGCTATCTGTATGAACATGGAAATATCAGCCCCTCTATCAGTATGAACATGGAGATATCTACACCTCCATCTGTATGAACACGGATATATCTACACAGCCATCTGGATGAACATGGAAATATCTACACCGCTACCTGTATAAAAATGGAAATATCAGCACCGCTATCTGTTTGAACATGGAAATATCTACACCGCTATCTGTATGAACATGGAAATATCTACACCGCTATCTGTTTGAACATGGAAATATATAAACCGCTATCTGCATGAAAATGGAAATATATACACAGCTATCTGCATATACATGGAAATATCTACACAGCTATCTCTTTACACATGGAAATAACTACACCGCTATCTGTATGAACATGGAAATATCTTCATCGCCATCTGTAGGAACATGGATATATCTACACAGCCTTCTGGATGAACATGGAAATATCTACACCGCTATCTGTATGAACATAGAAATATCTACACCGCTATCTGTGTAAACATGCATACATCTTCACCGCTATCTGTATAAACATGGAAATATCTACACTGCTATCTGTATGAACAAGGAAATATCTACACCGCTATCTGTTTGAACATGGAAATATCTACACCGCTATCTGCATGAAAATGGAAATATCTACACAGCGATCTGCATATAAATGGAAACATCTACAAAGCTATCTCTTTACACTTGGAAATAAGTACAGCGCTATCTCTATAAACATGGAAATAGCTACACCGCCATCTGTATGAACATGGAAATATCTGCACCACCATCTGTATGAACATATAAATATCTACACCGCCATCTATATTAAAATGGAGATATCTACACCGCTATCTGTATAAACTTGGAAATATCTACACTGCTATCTCTATGAACATGGAAATTTCTACACCGCTATCTGTATGAACATGGAAATAGCTACACCGCTATCTGTATGAACATGGAAATATCTACACCACTACCTGTATGAACATGGAAATATCTACACCGCTATTTGTATGACCATGGATATATCTACACAGCCATCTGGATGAACACGGAAATATCTACACCACTATCTGTATGAACATGGAGATATCTACACCGCTATCTGTATGAACAGGGAAATATCTAGACCGCTATCTGAATGAACATGGAAATACCTTCACCGCCATCTGTATGAACATGGATATATCTACACAGCCATCTGGATGAACATGGATATATCTACACAGCCCTCTAGATGAACATGGAAATACCCACACCGCTATCTGTGTAAACATGCATACATCTTCACCGCTATCTGTATGAACATGGAAATATCTACACTTCTATCTGTATGAACATGGAAATATCTACACCGCTATCTGTTGGAAGATGGAAATATATACACCGCTATCTGCATGAAAATGGAAATATCTACCCAGCTATCTGCATGAAAATGGAAATATCTACACAGCTATCTGCATATACATGGAAATATCTACACAGCTATCTGTTTACACATGGAAATAACTACACCGCTATCTGTATGAACATGGAAATATCTACACCGCCATCTGTATGAACATGGAAATATCTGCACCGCCATCTGTATGAACATATAAATATCTACACAGCCATCTGTATTAAGATGGAGATATCTACACCGCTATCTGAATAAACATGGAAATATCTACACCGCTATCTGTATAAACATGGAAATATCAGCACCGCTATCTGTATGAACATGGAAATATCAGCCCCTCTATCTGTATGAACATGGAGATATCTGCACCGCCATCTGTATGAACATGGATATATCTACACAGCCATCTGGAGGAACATGGAAATATCTACACCGCTATCTGTATGAACATGGAAATAGCTACACTGCTATCTGTATGAACATGGAAATATCTACACCGCCATCTGTATGAAGATATAAATATCTACACCGCCATCTGTATTAAGATGGAGATATCTACACCGCTATCTGTATAAACCTGAAAATATCTACACCGCTATCTGTATAAACATGGAAATATCTACACCGCTATCTGGATAAACATGGAAATTTCTACACCGCTACCTGTATAAACATGGAAATATCAGCACCGCTATCTGTAGGAACATGGAGATATCTACACCGAAATCTGTATGAACATGGATATATCTACACAGCCATCTGGAGGAACATGGAAATATCTACAACGCTATCTGTACGAACATGGAAATATCTACACCGCTATCTGTGTGAACATGGAAATAGCTACACCGCTATCTGTATGAACATGGAAATATCTACACCACTATCTGAATGAACATGCAAATATCTACACCGCTATCTGTATGAACATGGATATATCTACACAGCCATCTGGATGAACATGGAAATATCTACACCGCTATCTGTATGAACATGGAAATATCTACACCGCTATCTGTGTAAACATGCATACATCTTCACCGCTATCTTTATAAACTTGGAAATATCTACACCGCTATCTGTATGAACATGGAAATAACTGCACCGCTATCTGTATGAACATGGAAATATCTACACCGCTATCTGTTTGAACATGGAAATATCTACATGGCTATATGCATGAAAATGGAAATATCTACACTGCTATCTGCATATACATGGAAATATCTACACAGCTATCTCTTTACACATGGAAATAACTACACCGCTATCTGTATGAACATGGAAATATCTACACCGCCATCTGTATGAACATGGAAATATCTGCACCGCCATCTGTATGAACATATAAATATCTACACCGCCATCTGTATTAAGATGGAGATATCTACACCGCTATCTGTATAAACATGGAAATATCTACACCGCTATCTGTATAAACATGGAAATATCTACACCGCTATCTGTATAAACATGGAAATATCTACACCGCTACCTGTATAAACATGGAAATATCAGCACCGCTATCTGTATGAACTTGGAAATATCTACACCGCTATCTGTATGAACATGGAAATATCTACACCGCCATCTGTATGAACATGGAAATATCTGCACCGCCATCTGCATGAACATATAAATATCTACACCGCCATCAGTATTAAGATGGAGATATCTACACCGCTATCTGAATAAACATCGAAATATCTACACCGCTATCTGTATAAACATGGAAATATCAGCACCGCTATCTGTATGAACATGGAAATATCAGCCCCTCTATCAGTATGAACATGGAGATATCAACACCTCCATCTGTATGAACACGGATATATCTACACAGCCATCTGGATGAACATGGAAATATCTACACCGCTACCTGTATAAAAATGGAAATATCAGCACCGCTATCTGTTTGAACATGGAAATATCTACACCGCTATCTGTATGAACATGGAAATATCTACACCGCTATCTGTATGAACATGGATATATCTACACAGCCCTCTGGATGAACATGGAAATATCCACACTGCTATCTGTGTAAACATGCATACATCTTCACCGCTATCTGTATAAACATGGAAATATCTACACCGCTATCTGTATGAACATGGAAATACCTACACCGCTATCTGTTTGAAGATGGAAATATATACATCGCTATCTGCATGAAAATGGAAATATCTACACAGCTATCTGCATATAGATGGAAATATCTACACAGCAATTTCTTTACACATGGAAATAACTACACCGCTATCTGTATGAACATGGAAATATCTGCACCGCCATCTGCATGAACATATAAATATCTACACCGCCATCTGTATTAAGATGGAGATATCTACACCGCTATCTGAATAAACATCGAAATATCTACACCGCTATCTGTATAAACATGGAAATATCAGCACCGCTATCTGTATGAACATGGAAATATCAGCCCCTCTATCAGTATGAACATGGAGATATCTACACCTCCATCTGTATGAACACGGATATATCTACACAGCCATCTGGATGAACATGGAAATATCTACACCGCTACCTGTATAAAAATGGAAATATCAGCACCGCTATCTGTTTGAACATGGAAATATCTACACCGCTATCTGTATGAACATGGAAATATCTACACCGCTATCTGTATGAACATGGATATATCTACACAGCCCTCTGGATGAACATGGAAATATCCACACTGCTATCTGTGTAAACTTGCATACATCTTCACCGCTATCTGTATAAACATGGAAATATCTACACCGCTATCTGTATGAACATGGAAATATCTACACCGCTATCTGTTTGAAGATGGAAATATATACATCGCTATCTGCATGAAAATGGAAATATCTACACAGCTATCTGCATATAGATGGAAATATCTACACAGCAATCTCTTTACACATGGAAATAACTACACCGCTATCTGTATGAACATGGAAATATCTACACCGCTATCTGTATGAACATGGAAATATCTAGACCGCTATCTGAATGAACATGGAAATACCTTCATCGCCATCTGTATGAACATGGATATATCTACACAGCCATCTGGATGAACATGGATATATCTACACAGCCCTCTGGATGAACATGGAAATATCCACACCGCTATCTGTGTAAACTTGCATACATCTACACCGCTATCTGTATAAACATGGAAATATCTACACCGCTATCTGTATAAACATGGAAATATCTACACCGCTACCTGTATAAACATGGAAATATCTGCACCACTATCTGTAAGAACATGGAAATATCTACACTGCTATCTGTATGAACATGGATATATCTACACAGCCCTCTGGATGAACATGGAAATATCTACACCGCTATCTGTGTAAATATGCATACATCTTCACCGCAATCTGTATAAACATGGTAATATCTACACCGCTGCCTGTATAAACATGGAAATATCAGCACTTCTATCTGTATGAACATGGAAATAACTACATCGCTATCTGTATGAACATGGAAATATCTACACTGCTATCTGTATGAACATGGAAATAGCTACACCGTTATCTGTATGAACATGGAAATAGCTACACCACTATCTGTATGAACATGGAAATATCTACACCGCTATCTGTATGAACATGGATATATCTACACAGCCATCTGGATGAACATGGAAATATCTACACCGCTATCTGTATGAACATGGAAATATCTACACCGCTATCTGTATGAACATGGATATATCTACACAGCCATCTTGATGAACATGGAAATATCTACACCGCTATCTGTGTAAACATGCATAGATCTTCACCGCTATCTGTATAAACATGGAAATATCTACACCGCTATCTGTATGAACATGGAAATATCCACACCGCTATCTGTATGAACATGGAAATATCTACACCGCTATCTGTTTTAACATGGAAATATCTACACAGCTATCTGCATGAAAATGGAAATATCTACACTGCTATCTGCATATTCATTTAAATATCTGCACAGCTATCTCTTTACACATGGAAATAACTACACCGCTATCTGTTTGAACATGGAAATATCTACACCGCCATCTGTATGAACACGGAAATATCTGCACCGCCATCTGTATGAACATATAAATATCTACACCGCCATCTGTATTAAGATGGAGATATCTACACTGCTATCTGTATAAACATGGAAATATCTACACCGCTATCTGTATGAACGTGGAAATATCTACACCGCTATCTGTTTGAACATGGAAATATCTAAACCGCTATCAGCATGAAAATGGAAATATCTACACAGCTATCTGCATATACATGGAAATATCTACACATCTATCTCTTTACACATGTAAATAACTACACCGCTATCTGTATGAACATGGAAATGTCTGCACCGCCATCTGTATGAACATATAAATATCTACACCGCCATCTGTATTAAGATGGAGATATCTACACCGCTATCTCTATAAACATGGAAATATCTACACCGCTATCTGAATAATCATGGAAATATCTACACCGCTCTCTGTATAAACATGGAAATATCAGCACCGCTATCTGTATGAACATGGAAATATCAGCCCCTCTATCTGTATGAACATGGAAGTATCTACAGCGCTATCTCTATGAACATGGAAATATCTACACCGCTATCTGTTTGAACATGGAAATATCTAAACCGCTATCTGCATGAAAATGGAAATATATACACAGCTATCTGCATATACATGGAAATATCTACACAGCTATCTCTTTACACATGGAAATACCTACACCGCTATCTGTATGAACATGGAAATATCTTCACCGCCATCTGTAGGAACATGGATATATCTACACATCCATCTGGATGAACATGGAAATATCTACACCGCTATCTGTACGAACATGGAAATATCTAAACCGCTATCTGCATGAAAATAGAAATATCTACACAGCTATCTGCATATACATGGAAATATCTGCAAAGCTATCTCTTTACACATGGAAATAACTACTCCGCTATCTCTATAAACACGGAAATATCTACACTGCCATCTGTAAGAACATGGAAATATCTGCACCGCCATCTGTATAAACATATAAATATCTACACCGCCATCTGTATTTAGATGGAGATATCTACACCGCTATCTGTATAAACTTGGAAATATCTACACCGCTATCTGTATAAACATGGAAATACCTACACCACTATCTGTATAAACATGGAAATATCTACACTGCTATCTGTATGAACATGGAAATATCTACACCGCTATCTGTTTGAACATGGAAATATCTACACCGCTATCTGCATGAAAATGGAAATATCTACAAAGCTATCTGCATATACATGGAAACATCTACACAGCTATCTCTTTACACATGGAAATAACTATACCGCTAAATCTATAAACATGGAAATATCTACACCGACATCTGTATGAACATGGAAATATCTGCACCACCATCTGTATGAATATATAAATATCTACACCGCCATCTGTATTAAAAAGGAAATATCTAAACCGCTATCTGTATGAACATTGAAATATCTACAACGCTATCTGTATGAACATGGAAATATCTACACCGCTATCTGTTTGAACATGGAAATATATAAACCGCTATCTGCATGAAAATGGAAATATATACACAGCTATCTGCATATACATGGAAATATCTACACAGCTATCTCTTTACACATGGAAATAACTACACCGCTATCTGTATGAACATGGAAATATCTTCATCGCCATCTGTAGGAACATGGATATATCTACACAGCCTTCTGGATGAACATGGAAATATCTACACCGCTATCTGTATGAACATAGAAATATCTACACCGCTATCTGTGTAAACATGCATACATCTTCACCGCTATCTGTATAAACATGGAAATATCTACACTGCTATCTGTATGAACAAGGAAATATCTACACCGCTATCTGTTTGAACATGGAAATATCTACACCGCTATCTGCATGAAAATGGAAATATCTACACAGCGATCTGCATATAAATGGAAACATCTACAAAGCTATCTCTTTACACTTGGAAATAAGTACAGCGCTATCTCTATAAACATGGAAATAGCTACACCGCCATCTGTATGAACATGGAAATATCTGCACCACCATCTGTATGAACATATAAATATCTACACCGCCATCTATATTAAAATGGAGATATCTACACCGCTATCTGTATAAACTTGGAAATATCTACACTGCTATCTCTATGAACATGGAAATTTCTACACCGCTATCTGTATGAACATGGAAATAGCTACACCGCTATCTGTATGAACATGGAAATATCTACACCACTACCTGTATGAACATGGAAATATCTACACCGCTATTTGTATGACCATGGATATATCTACACAGCCATCTGGATGAACACGGAAATATCTACACCACTATCTGTATGAACATGGAGATATCTACACCGCTATCTGTATGAACAGGGAAATATCTAGACCGCTATCTGAATGAACATGGAAATACCTTCACCGCCATCTGTATGAACATGGATATATCTACACAGCCATCTGGATGAACATGGATATATCTACACAGCCCTCTAGATGAACATGGAAATACCCACACCGCTATCTGTGTAAACATGCATACATCTTCACCGCTATCTGTATGAACATGGAAATATCTACACTTCTATCTGTATGAACATGGAAATATCTACACCGCTATCTGTTGGAAGATGGAAATATATACACCGCTATCTGCATGAAAATGGAAATATCTACCCAGCTATCTGCATGAAAATGGAAATATCTACACAGCTATCTGCATATACATGGAAATATCTACACAGCTATCTGTTTACACATGTAAATAACTACACCGCTATCTGTATGAACATGGAAATATCTACACCGCCATCTGTATGAACATGGAAATATCTGCACCGCCATCTGTATGAACATATAAATATCTACACAGCCATCTGTATTAAGATGGAGATATCTACACCGCTATCTGAATAAACATGGAAATATCTACACCGCTATCTGTATAAACATGGAAATATCAGCACCGCTATCAGTATGAACATGGAAATATCAGCCCCTCTATCTGTATGAACATGGAGATATCTACACCGCCATCTGTATGAACATGGATATATCTACACAGCCATCTGGAGGAACATGGAAATATCTACACCGCTATCTGTATGAACATGGAAATAGCTACACTGCTATCTGTATGAACATGGAAATATCTACACCGCCATCTGTATGAAGATATAAATATCTACACCGCCATCTGTATTAAGATGGAGATATCTACAACGCTATCTGTATAAACCTGAAAATATCTACACCGCTATCTGTATAAACATGGAAATATCTACACCGCTATCTGGATAAACATGGAAATTTCTACAACGCTACCTGTATAAACATGGAAATATCAGCACCGCTATCTGTAGGAACATGGAGATATCTACACCGAAATCTGTATGAACATGGATATATCTACACAGCCATCTGGAGGAACATGGAAATATCTACAACGCTATCTGTACGAACATGGAAATATCTACACCGCTATCTGTATGAACATGGAAATAGCTACACCGCTATCTGTATGAACATGGAAATATCTACACCACTATCTGAATTAACATGCAAATATCTACACCGCTATCTGTATGAACATGGATATATCTACACAGCCATCTGGATGAACATGGAAATATCGACACCGCTATCTGTATGAACATGGAAATATCTACACCGCTATCTGTGTAAACATGCATACATCTTCACCGCTATCTTTATAAACTTGGAAATATCTACACCGCTATCTGTATGAACATGGAAATAACTGCACCGCTATCTGTATGAACATGGAAATATCTACACCGCTATCTGTTTGAACATGGAAATATCTACACGGCTATATGCATGAAAATGGAAATATCTACACTGCTATCTGCATATACATGGAAATATCTACACAGCTATCTCTTTACACATGGAAATAACTACACCGCTATCTGTATGAACATGGAAATATCTACACCGCCATCTGTATGAACATGGAAATATCTGCACCGCCATCTGTATGAACATATAAATATCTACACCGCCATCTGTATTAAGATGGAGATATCTACACAGCTATCTGTATAAACATGGAAATATCTACACCGCTATCTGTATAAACATGGAAATATCTACACCGCTATCTGTATAAACATGGAAATATCTACACCGCTACCTGTATAAACATGGAAATATCAGCACCGCTATCTGTATGAACTTGGAAATATCTACACCGCTATCTGTATGAACATGGAAATATCTACACCGCCATCTGTATGAACATGGAAATATCTGCACCGCCATCTGCATGAACATATAAATATCTACACCGCCATCAGTATTAAGATGGAGATATCTACACCGCTATCTGAATAAACATCGAAATATCTACACCGCTATCTGTATAAACATGGAAATATCAGCACCGCTATCTGTATGAACATGGAAATATCAGCCCCTCTATCAGTATGAACATGGAGATATCAACACCTCCATCTGTATGAACACGGATATATCTACACAGCCATCTGGATGAACATGGAAATATCTACACCGCTACCTGTATAAAAATGGAAATATCAGCACCGCTATCTGTTTGAACATGGAAATATCTACACCGCTATCTGTATGAACATGGAAATATCTACACCGCTATCTGTATGAACATGGATATATCTACACAGCCCTCTGGATGAACATGGAAATATCCACACTGCTATCTGTGTAAACATGCATACATCTTCACCGCTATCTGTATAAACATGGAAATATCTACACCGCTATCTGTATGAACATGGAAATACCTACACCGCTATCTGTTTGAAGATGGAAATATATACATCGCTATCTGCATGAAAATGGAAATATCTACACAGCTATCTGCATATAGATGGAAATATCTACACAGCAATCTCTTTACACATGGAAATAACTACACCGCTATCTGTATGAACATGGAAATATCTGCACCGCCATCTGCATGAACATATAAATATCTACACCGCCATCTGTATTAAGATGGAGATATCTACACCGCTATCTGAATAAACATCGAAATATCTACACCGCTATCTGTATAAACATGGAAATATCAGCACCGCTATCTGTATGAACATGGAAATATCAGCCCCTCTATCAGTATGAACATGGAGATATCTACACCTCCATCTGTATGAACACGGATATATCTACACAGCCATCTGGATGAACATGGAAATATCTACACCGCTACCTGTATAAAAATGGAAATATCAGCACCGCTATCTGTTTGAACATGGAAATATCTACACCGCTACCTGTATGAACATGGAAATATCTACACCGCTATCTGTATGAACATGGATATATCTACACAGCCCTCTGGATGAACATGGAAATATCCACACTGCTATCTGTGTAAACTTGCATACATCTTCACCGCTATCTGTATAAACATGGAAATATCTACACCGCTATCTGTATGAACATGGAAATATCTACACCGCTATCTGTTTGAAGATGGAAATATATACATCGCTATCTGCATGAAAATGGAAATATCTACACAGCTATCTGCATATAGATGGAAATATCTACACAGCAATCTCTTTACACATGGAAATAACTACACCGCTATCTGTATGAACATGGAAATATCTACACCGCTATCTGTATGAACATGGAAATATCTAGACCGCTATCTGAATGAACATGGAAATACCTTCATCGCCATCTGTATGAACATGGATATATCTACACAGCCATCTGGATGAACATGGATATATCTACACAGCCCTCTGGATGAACATGGAAATATCCACACCGCTATCTGTGTAAACTTGCATACATCTTCACCGCTATCTGTATAAACATGGAAATATCTACACAGCCATCTGGATGAACATGGAAATATCTACACCGCTATCTGTATGAACATGGAAATATCTACACCGCTATCTGTATGAACATGGATATATCTACACAGCCATCTGGATGAACATGGAAATATCTACACCGCTATCTGTATGAACATGGAAATATCTGCACCGCCATCTGTATAAACATATAAATATCTACACCGCCATCTGTATTATGATGGAGATATCTACACCGCTACATGTATAAACTTGGAAATATCTACACCGCTATCTGTATAAACAAGGAAATACCTACACCGCTATCTGTATAAACATGGAAATATCAGCACCGCTCTCTGTATGAACATGGAAATATCAGCCCCTCTATCTGTATGAACATGGAAGTATCTACACCGCCATCTGTTTGAACATGGAAATATCTATACCGCTATCTGCATGAAAATGGAAATACATACACAGCTATCTGCATATAAATGGAAATATCTACACAGCTATCTCTTTACACATGGAAATAACTACACCGCTATCTGTATGAACATGGAAATATCTTCACGGCCATCTGTAGGAACATGGATATATCTACACAGCCATCTGGATGAACATGGAAATATCTACACCGCTATCTGTATGAACATGGAAATATCTACACCGCTATCTGTATGAACATGGATATATCTACACAGCCATCTGGATGAACATGGAAATATCTACACCGCTATCTGTGTAAACATGCATACATCTTCACCGCTATCTGTATAAACATGGAAATATCTACACTGCTATCTGTATGTACATGGAAATATATGCACTGCTATCTGTAAGAACATGGAAATATCTACACCGCTATCTGTTTGAACATGGAAATATCTACACGGCTATCTGCATGAAAATGGAAATATCTACACTGCTATCTGCATATACATGGAAATATCTACACAGCTATCTACGCATGGAAATAACTACACCGCTATCTGAATGAACATGGAAATATCTACACCGCCATCTGTATGAACATGGAAATATCTGCACCGCCATCTGTATGAACATATAAATATCTACACCGCCATCTGTATTAAGATGGAGATATCTACACCGCCATCTGTATAAACATGGAAATATCTACACCGCTATCTGTATAAACATGGAAATATCTACACCGCTATCTGTATAAACATGGAAATATCTACACCGCTACCTGTATAAACATGGAAATATCTGCACCACTATCTGTAAGAACATGGAAATATCTACACTGCTATCTGTATGAACATGGATATATCTACACAGCCCTCTGGATGAACATGGAAATATCCACACCACTATCTGTATGAACATGGAAATATCTACACCGCTATCTGTGTAAATATGCATACATCTTCACCGCAATCTGTATAAACATGGTAATATCTACACCGCTGCCTGTATAAACATGGAAATATCAGCACTTCTATCTGTATGAACATGGAAATAACTACATCGCTATCTGTATGAACATGGAAATATCTACACTGCTATCTGTATGAACATGGAAATAGCTACACCGTTATCTGTATGAACATGGAAATAGCTACACCACTATCTGTATGAACATGGAAATATCTACACCGCTATCTGTATGAACATGGATATATCTACACAGCCGTCTGGATGAACATGGAAATATCTACACCGCTATCTGTATGAACATGGAAATATCTACACCGCTATCTGTATGAACATGGATATATCTACACAGCCATCTTGATGAACATGGAAATATCTACACCGCTATCTGTGTAAACATGCATAGATCTTCACCGCTATCTGTATAAACATGGAAATATCTACACCGCTATCTGTATGAACATGGAAATATCCACACCGCTATCTGTATGAACATGGAAATATCTACACCGCTATCTGTTTTAACATGGAAATATCTACACAGCTATCTGCATGAAAATGGAAATATCTACACTGCTATCTGCATATTCATTTAAATATCTGCACAGCTATCTCTTTACACATGGAAATAACTACACCGCTATCTGTTTGAACATGGAAATATCTACACCGCCATCTGTATGAACACGGAAATATCTGCACCGCCATCTGTATGAACATATAAATATCTACACCGCCATCTGTATTAAGATGGAGATATCTACACTGCCATCTGTATAAACATGGAAATATCTACACCGCTATCTGTATGAACGTGGAAATATCTACACCGCTATCTGTTTGAACATGGAAATATCTAAACCGCTATCAGCATGAAAATGGAAATATCTACACAGCTATCTGCATATACATGGAAATATCTACACATCTATCTCTTTACACATGTAAATAACAACAACGCTATCTGTATGAACATGGAAATGTCTGCACCGCCATCTGTATGAACATATAAATATCTACACCGCCATCTGTATTAAGATGGAGATATCTACACCGCTATCTGTATAAACATGGAAATATCTACACCGCTATCTGAATAAACATGGAAATATCTACACCGCTCTCTGTATAAACATGGAAATATCAGCACCGCTATCTGTATGAACATGGAAATATCAGCCCCTCTATCTGTATGAACATGGAAGTATCTACAGCGCTATCTCTATGAACATGGAAATATCTACACCGCTATCTGTTTGAACATGGAAATATCTAAACCGCTATCTGCATGAAAATGGAAATATATACACAGCTATCTGCATATACATGGAAATATCTACACAGCTATCTCTTTACACATGGAAATACCTACACCGCTATCTGTATGAACATGGAAATATCTTCACCGCCACCTGTATGAACATGGATATATCTACACAGCCATCTGGATGAACATGGAAATATCTACACCGCTATCTGTATGAACATGGAAATATCTACACCGCTATCTGTATGAACATGGATATATCTACACAGCCATCTTGATGAACATGGAAATATCTACACCGCTATCTGTGTAAACATGCATAGATCTTCACCGCTATCTGTATAAACATGGAAATATCTACACCGCTATCTGTATGAACATGGAAATATCCACACCGCTATCTGTATGAACATGGAAATATCTACACCGCTATCTGTTTTAACATGGAAATATCTACACAGCTATCTGCATGAAAATGGAAATATCTACACTGCTATCTGCATATTCATTTAAATATCTGCACAGCTATCTCTTTACACATGGAAATAACTACACCGCTATCTGTTTGAACATGGAAATATCTACACCGCCATCTGTATGAACACGGAAATATCTGCACCGCCATCTGTATGAACATATAAATATCTACACCGCCATCTGTATTAAGATGGAGATATCTACACTGCTATCTGTATAAACATGGAAATATCTACACCGCTATCTGTATGAACGTGGAAATATCTACACCGCTATCTGTTTGAACATGGAAATATCTAAACCGCTATCAGCATGAAAATGGAAATATCTACACAGCTATCTGCATATACATGGAAATATCTACACATCTATCTCTTTACACATGTAAATAACTACACCGCTATCTGTATGAACATGGAAATGTCTGCACCGCCATCTGTATGAACATATAAATATCTACACCGCCATCTGTATTAAGATGGAGATATCTACACCGCTATCTCTATAAACATGGAAATATCTACACCGCTATCAGAATAATCATGGAAATATCTACACCGCTCTCTGTATAAACATGGAAATATCAGCACCGCTATCTGTATGAACATGGAAATATCAGCCCCTCTATCTGTATGAACATGGAAGTATCTACAGCGCTATCTCTATGAACATGGAAATATCTACACCGCTATCTGTTTGAACATGGAAATATCTAAACCGCTATCTGCATAAAAATGGAAATATATACACAGCTATCTGCATATACATGGAAATATCTACACAGCTATCTCTTTACACATGGAAATACCTACACCGCTATCTGTATGAACATGGAAATATCTTCACCGCCATCTGTAGGAACATGGATATATCTACACATCCATCTGGATGAACATGGAAATATCTACACCGCTATCTGTATGAACATGGAAATATCTAAACCGCTATCTGCATGAAAATAGAAATATCTACACAGCTATCTGCATATACATGGAAATATCTGCAAAGCTATCTCTTTACACATGGAAATAACTACTCCGCTATCTCTATAAACACGGAAATATCTACACTGCCATCTGTAAGAACATGGAAATATCTGCACCGCCATCCGTATAAACATATAAATATCTACACCGCCATCTGTATTTAGATGGAGATATCTACACCGCTATCTGTATAAACTTGGAAATATCTACACCGCTATCTGTATAAACATGGAAATACCTACACCACTATCTGTATAAACATGGAAATATCTACACTGCTATCTGTATGAACATGGAAATATCTACACCGCTATCTGTTTGAACATGGAAATATCTACACCGCTATCTGCATGAAAATGGAAATATCTACAAAGCTATCTGCATATACATGGAAACATCTACACAGCTATCTCTTTACACATGGAAATAACTATACCGCTAAATCTATAAACATGGAAATATCTACACCGACATCTGTATGAACATGGAAATATCTGCACCACCATCTGTATGAATATATAAATATCTACACCGCCATCTGTATTAAAAAGGAAATATCTAAACCGCTATCTGTATGAACACTGAAATATCTACAACGCTATCTGTATGAACATGGAAATATCTACACCGCTATCTGTTTGAACATGGAAATATATAAACCGCTATCTGCATGAAAATGGAAATATATACACAGCTATCTGCATATACATGGAAATATCTACACAGCTATCTCTTTACACATGGAAATAACTACACCGCTATCTGTATGAACATGGAAATATCTTCATCGCCATCTGTAGGAACATGGATATATCTACACAGCCTTCTGGATGAACATGGAAATATCTACACCGCTATCTGTATGAACATAGAAATATCTACACCGCTATCTGTGTAAACATGCATACATCTTCACCGCTATCTGTATAAACATGGAAATATCTACACTGCTATCTGTATGAACAAGGAAATATCTACACCGCTATCTGTTTGAACATGGAAATATCTACACCGCTATCTGCATGAAAATGGAAATATCTACACAGCGATCTGCATATAAATGGAAACATCTACAAAGCTATCTCTTTACACTTGGAAATAAGTACAGCGCTATCTCTATAAACATGGAAATAGCTACACCGCCATCTGTATGAACATGGAAATATCTGCACCACCATCTGTATAAACATATAAATATCTACACCGCCATCTATATTAAAATGGAGATATCTACACCGCTATCTGTATAAACTTGGAAATATCTACACTGCTATCTCTATGAACATGGAAATTTCTACACCGCTATCTGTATGAACATGGAAATAGCTACACCGCTATCTGTATGAACATGGAAATATCTACACCACTACCTGTATGAACATGGAAATATCTACACCGCTATTTGTATGACCATGGATATATCTACACAGCCATCTGGATGAACACGGAAATATCTACACCACTATCTGTATGAACATGGAGATATCTACACCGCTATCTGTATGAACAGGGAAATATCTAGACCGCTATCTGAATGAACATGGAAATACCTTCACCGCCATCTGTATGAACATGGATATATCTACACAGCCATCTGGATGAACATGGATATATCTACACAGCCCTGTAGATGAACATGGAAATACCCACACCGCTATCTGTGTAAACATGCATACATCTTCACCGCTATCTGTATGAACATGGAAATATCTACACTTCTATCTGTATGAACATGGAAATATCTACACCGCTATCTGTTGGAAGATGGAAATATATACACCGCTATCTGCATGAAAATGGAAATATCTACCCAGCTATCTGCATGAAAATGGAAATATCTACACAGCTATCTGCATATACATGGAAATATCTACACAGCTATCTGTTTACACATGTAAATAACTACACCGCTATCTGTATGAACATGGAAATATCTACACCGCCATCTGTATGAACATGGAAATATCTGCACCGCCATCTGTATGAACATATAAATATCTACACAGCCATCTGTATTAAGATGGAGATATCTACACCGCTATCTGAATAAACATGGAAATATCTACACCGCTATCTGTATAAACATGGAAATATCAGCACCGCTATCTGTATGAACATGGAAATATCAGCCCCTCTATCTGTATGAACATGGAGATATCTGCACCGCCATCTGTATGAACATGGATATATCTACACAGCCATCTGGAGGAACATGGAAATATCTACACCGCTATCTGTATGAACATGGAAATAGCTACACTGCTATCTGTATGAACATGGAAATATCTACACCGCCATCTGTATGAAGATATAAATATCTACACCGCCATCTGTATTAAGATGGAGATATCTACACCGCTATCTGTATAAACCTGAAAATATCTACACCGCTATCTGTATAAACATGGAAATATCTACACCGCTATCTGGATAAACATGGAAATTTCTACACCGCTACCTGTATAAACATGGAAATATCAGCACCGCTATCTGTAGGAACATGGAGATATCTACACCGAAATCTGTATGAACATGGATATATCTACACAGCCATCTGGAGGAACATGGAAATATCTACAACGCTATCTGTACGAACATGGAAATATCTACACCGCTATCTGTATGAACATGAAAATAGCTACACCGCTATCTGTATGAACATGGAAATATCTACACCACTATCTGAATGAACATGCAAATATCTACACCGCTATCTGTATGAACATGGATATATCTACACAGCCATCTGGATGAACATGGAAATATCTACACCGCTATCTGTATGAACATGGAAATATCTACACCGCTATCTGTGTAAACATGCATACATCTTCACCGCTATCTTTATAAACTTGGAAATATCTACACCGCTATCTGTATGAACATGGAAATAACTGCACCGCTATCTGTATGAACATGGAAATATCTACACCGCTATCTGTTTGAACATGGAAATATCTACACGGCTATATGCATGAAAATGGAAATATCTACACTGCTATCTGCATATACATGGAAATATCTACACAGCTATCTCTTTACACATGGAAATAACTACACCGCTATCTGTATGAACATGGAAATATCTACACCGCCATCTGTATGAACATGGAAATATCTGCACCGCCATCTGTATGAACATATAAATATCTACACCGCCATCTGTATTAAGATGGAGATATCTACACCGCTATCTGTATAAACATGGAAATATCTACACCGCTATCTGTATAAACATGGAAATATCTACACCGCTATCTGTATAAACATGGAAATATCTACACCGCTACCTGTATAAACATGGAAATATCAGCACCGCTATCTGTATGAACTTGGAAATATCTACACCGCTATCTGTATGAACATGGAAATATCTACACCGCCATCTGTATGAACATGGAAATATCTGCACCGCCATCTGCATGAACATATAAATATCTACACCGCCATCAGTATTAAGATGGAGATATCTACACCGCTATCTGAATAAACATCGAAATATCTACACCGCTATCTGTATAAACATGGAAATATCAGCACCGCTATCTGTATGAACATGGAAATATCAGCCCCTCTATCAGTATGAACATGGAGATATCAACACCTCCATCTGTATGAACACGGATATATCTACACAGCCATCAGGATGAACATGGAAATATCTACACCGCTACCTGTATAAAAATGGAAATATCAGCACCGCTATCTGTTTGAACATGGAAATATCTACACCGCTATCTGTATGAACATGGAAATATCTACACCGCTATCTGTATGAACATGGATATATCTACACAGCCCTCTGGATGAACATGGAAATATCCACACTGCTATCTGTGTAAACATGCATACATCTTCACCGCTATCTGTATAAACATGGAAATATCTACACCGCTATCTGTATGAACATGGAAATACCTACACCGCTATCTGTTTGAAGATGGAAATATATACATCGCTATCTGCATGAAAATGGAAATATCTACACAGCTATCTGCATATAGATGGAAATATCTACACAGCAATCTCTTTACACATGGAAATAACTACACCGCTATCTGTATGAACATGGAAATATCTGCACCGCCATCTGCATGAACATATAAATATCTACACCGCCATCTGTATTAAGATGGAGATATCTACACCGCTATCTGAATAAACATCGAAATATCTACACCGCTATCTGTATAAACATGGAAATATCAGCACCGCTATCTGTATGAACATGGAAATATCAGCCCCTCTATCAGTATGAACATGGAGATATCTACACCTCCATCTGTATGAACACGGATATATCTACACAGCCATCTGGATGAACATGGAAATATCTACACCGCTACCTGTATAAAAATGGAAATATCAGCACCGCTATCTGTTTGAACATGGAAATATCTACACCGCTATCTGTATGAACATGGAAATATCTACACTGCTATCTGTATGAACATGGATATATCTACACAGCCCTCTGGATGAACATGGAAATATCCACACTGCTATCTGTGTAAACATGCATACATCTTCACCGCTATCTGTATAAACATGGAAATATCTACACCGCTATCTGTATGAACATGGAAATATCTACACCGCTATCTGTTTGAAGATGGAAATATATACATCGCTATCTGCATGAAAATGGAAATATCTACACAGCTATCTGCATATAGATGGAAATATCTACACAGCAATCTCTTTACACATGGAAATAACTACACCGCTATCTGTATGAACATGGAAATATCTACACCGCTATCTGTATGAACATGGAAATATCTAGACCGCTATCTGAATGAACATGGAAATACCTTCATCGCCATCTGTATGAACATGGATATATCTACACAGCCATCTGGATGAACATGGATATATCTACACAGCCCTCTGGATGAACATGGAAATATCCACACCACTATCTGTGTAAACTTGCATACATCTTCACCGCTATCTGTATAAACATGGAAATATCTACACAGCCATCTGGATGAACATGGAAATATCTACACCGCTATCTGTATGAACATGGAAATATCTACACCGCTATCTGTATGAACATGGATATATCTACACAGCCATCTGGATGAACATGGAAATATCTACACCGCTATCTGTATGAACATGGAAATATCTGCACCGCCATCTGTATAAACATATAAATATCTACACCGCCATCTGTATTATGATGGAGATATCTACACCGCTACATGTATAAACTTGGAAATATCTAAACCGCTATCTGTATAAACAAGGAAATACCTACACCGCTATCTGTATAAACATGGAAATATCAGCACCGCTCTCTGTATGAACATGGAAATATCAGCCCCTCTATCTGTATGAACATGGAAGTATCTACACCGCCATCTGTTTGAACATGGAAATATCTATACCGCTATCTGCATGAAAATGGAAATACATACAAAGCTATCTGCATATAAATGGAAATATCTACACAGCTATCTCTTTACACATGGAAATAACTACACCGCTATCTGTATGAACATGGAAATATCTTCACGGCCATCTGTAGGAACATGGATATATCTACACAGCCATCTGGATGAACATGGAAATATCTACACCGCTATCTGTATGAACATGGAAATATCTACACCGCTATCTGTATGAACATGGATATATCTACACAGCCATCTGGATGAACATGGAAATATCTACACCGCTATCTGTGTAAACATGCATACATCTTCACCGCTATCTGTATAAACATGGAAATATCTACACTGCTATCTGTATGTACATGGAAATATATGCACTGCTATCTGTAAGAACATGGAAATATCTACACCGCTATCTGTTTGAACATGGAAATATCTACACGGCTATCTGCATGAAAATGGAAATATCTACACTGCTATCTGCATATACATGGAAATATCTACACAGCTATCTACGCATGGAAATAACTACACCGCTATCTGAATGAACATGGAAATATCTACACCGCCATCTGTATGAACATGGAAATATCTGCACCGCCATCTGTATGAACATATAAATATCTACACCGCCATCTGTATTAAGATGGAGATATCTACACCGCCATCTGTATAAACATGGAAATATCTACACCGCTATCTGTATAAACATGGAAATATCTACACCGCTATCTGTATAAACATGGAAATATCTACACCGCTACCTGTATAAACATGGAAATATCTGCACCACTATCTGTAAGAACATGGAAATATCTACACTGCTATCTGTATGAACATGGATATATCTACACAGCCCTCTGGATGAACATGGAAATATCCACACCACTATCTGTATGAACATGGAAATATCTACACCGCTATCTGTGTAAATATGCATACATCTTCACCGCAATCTGTATAAACATGGTAATATCTACACCGCTGCCTGTATAAACATGGAAATATCAGCACTTCTATCTGTATGAACATGGAAATAACTACATCGCTATCTGTATGAACATGGAAATATCTACACTGCTATCTGTATGAACATGGAAATAGCTACACCGTTATCTGTATGAACATGGAAATAGCTACACCACTATCTGTATGAACATGGAAATATCTACACCGCTATCTGTATGAACATGGATATATCTACACAGCCGTCTGGATGAACATGGAAATATCTACACCGCTATCTGTATGAACATGGAAATATCTACACCGCTATCTGTATGAACATGGATATATCTACACAGCCATCTTGATGAACATGGAAATATCTACACCGCTATCTGTGTAAACATGCATAGATCTTCACCGCTATCTGTATAAACATGGAAATATCTACACCGCTATCTGTATGAACATGGAAATATCCACACCGCTATCTGTATGAACATGGAAATATCTACACCGCTATCTGTTTTAACATGGAAATATCTACACAGCTATCTGCATGAAAATGGAAATATCTACACTGCTATCTGCATATTCATTTAAATATCTGCACAGCTATCTCTTTACACATGGAAATAACTACACCGCTATCTGTTTGAACATGGAAATATCTACACCGCCATCTGTATGAACACGGAAATATCTGCACCGCCATCTGTATGAACATATAAATATCTACACCGCCATCTGTATTAAGATGGAGATATCTACACTGCCATCTGTATAAACATGGAAATATCTACACCGCTATCTGTATGAACGTGGAAATATCTACACCGCTATCTGTTTGAACATGGAAATATCTAAACCGCTATCAGCATGAAAATGGAAATATCTACACAGCTATCTGCATATACATGGAAATATCTACACATCTATCTCTTTACACATGTAAATAACAACAACGCTATCTGTATGAACATGGAAATGTCTGCACCGCCATCTGTATGAACATATAAATATCTACACCGCCATCTGTATTAAGATGGAGATATCTACACCGCTATCTGTATAAACATGGAAATATCTACACCGCTATCTGAATAAACATGGAAATATCTACACCGCTCTCTGTATAAACATGGAAATATCAGCACCGCTATCTGTATGAACATGGAAATATCAGCCCCTCTATCTGTATGAACATGGAAGTATCTACAGCGCTATCTCTATGAACATGGAAATATCTACACCGCTATCTGTTTGAACATGGAAATATCTAAACCGCTATCTGCATGAAAATGGAAATATATACACAGCTATCTGCATATACATGGAAATATCTACACAGCTATCTCTTTACACATGGAAATACCTACACCGCTATCTGTATGAACATGGAAATATCTTCACCGCCACCTGTAGGAACATGGATATATCTACACATCCATCTGGATGAACATGGAAATATCTACACCGCTATCTGTACGAACATGGAAATATCTAAACCGCTATCTGCATGAAAATAGAAATATCTACACAGCTATCTGCATATACATGGAAATATCTGCAAAGCTATCTCTTTACACATGGAAATAACTACTCCGCTATCTCTATAAACACGGAAATATCTACACTGCCATCTGTAAGAACATGGAAATATCTGCACCGCCATCTGTATAAACATATAAATATCTACACCGCCATCAGTATTTAGATGGAGATATCTACACCGCTATCTGTATAAACTTGGAAATTTCTACACCGCTATCTGTATAAACATGGAAATACCTACACCACTATCTGTATAAACATGGAAATGTCTACACTGCTATCTGTATGAACATGGAAATATCTACACCGCTATCTGTTTGAACATGGAAATATCTACACCGCTATCTGCATGAAAATGGAAATATCTACAAAGCTATCTGCATATACATGGAAACATCTACACAGCTATCTCTTTACACATGGAAATAACTACACCGCTAAATCTATAAACATGGAAATATCTACACCGACATCTGTATGAACATGGAAATATCTGCACCACCATCTGTATGAATATATAAATATCTACACCGCCATCTGTATTAAAAAGGAAATATCTAAACCGCTATCTGTATGAACATTGAAATATCTACAACGCTATCTGTATGAACATGGAAATATCTACACCGCTATCTGTGTAAACATGCATATATCTTCACCGCTATCTGTATAAACATGGAAATATCTACAACGCTATCTGTATGAACATGGAAATATCTACACCGCTATCTGTACGAAAATGGAAATATCTAAACCGCTATCTGCATGAAAATAGAAATATCTACACAGCTATCTGCATATACATGGAAATATCTACAAAGCTATCTCTTTACACATGGAAATAACTACACCGCTATCTCTATAAACACGGAAATATCTACACTGCCATCTGTAAGAACATGGAAATATCTGCACCGCCATCTGTATAAACATATAAATATCTACACCGCCATCTGTATTTAGATGGAGATATCTACACCGCTATCTGTATAAACTTGGAAATATCTACACCGCTATCTGTATAAACATGGAAATAACTACACCGCTATCTGTATAAACATAGAAATACCTACACCGCTACCTGTATAAACATGGAAATATCAGCACCGCTATCTGTATGAACATGGAAATATCTACATCGCTATCTCTACGAACATGGAAATATCTACACCGCTATCTGTATGAACATGGAAATAGCTACACTGCTATCTGTATGAACATGGAAATATCTACACCACTATCTGTAGGAACATGGAAATATCTACACCGCTATCAGCATGAACATGGATATAACTACACAGCCATCTGGATGAACATGGAAATACCTACACCGCTATCTGCATGAACATGGAAATATCTACACTGCTATCTGTGTAAACATGCATACATCTTCACCGCAATCTGTATAAGCATGGAAATATCAACACCGCTATCTGTATGAACGTGGAAATATCTACACCGCTATCTGTTTGAACATGGAAATATCTAAACCGCTATCAGCATGAAAATGGAAATATCTACACAGCTATCTGCATATACATGGAAATATCTACACATCTATCTCTTTACACATGTAAATAACTACACCGCTATCTGTATGAACATGGAAATGTCTGCACCGCCATCTGTATGAACATATAAATATCTACACCGCCATCTGTATTAAGATGGAGATATCTACACCGCTATCTGTATAAACATGGAAATATCTACACCGCTATCTGAATAAACATGGAAATATCTCCACCGCTCTCTGTATAAACATGGAAATATCAGCACCGCTATCTGTATGAACATGGAAATATCAGCCCCTCTATCTGTATGAACATGGAAGTATCTACACTGCTATCTCTATGAACATGGAAATATCTGCACCGCTATCTGTTTGAACATGGAAATATCTAAACCGCTATCTGCATGAAAATGGAAATATATAAACAGCTATCTGCATATACATGGAAATATCTACACAGCTATCTCTTTACACATGGAAATAACTACACCGCTATCTGTATGAACATGGAAATATCTTCACCGCCATCTGTAGGAACATGGATATATCTACACAGCCATCTGGATGAACATGGAAATATCTACACCGCTATCTGTATGAACATGGAAATATCTACACCGCTATCTGTGTAAACATGCATACATCTTCACCGCTATCTGTATAAACATGGAAATATCTACACTGCTATCTCTATGAACATGGAAATATCTACACCGCTAGCTGTTTGAACATGGAAATATCTACACCGCTATCTGCATGAAAATGGAAATATCTACACAGCGATCTGCATATACATGGAAATATCTACAAAGCTATCTCTTTACACGTGGAAATAAGTACAGCGCTATCTCTATAAACATGGAAATAGCTACACCGCCATCTGTATGAACATGGAAATATCTGCACCGCCATCTGTATGATCTTATAAATATCTACACCGCCGTCTATATTAAAATGGAGATATCTACACCGCTATCTGTATAAACTTGGAAATATCTACCCTGCTATCTCTATGAACATGGAAATTTCTACACCGCTATCTGTATGAACGTGGAAATAGCTACACCGCTATCTGTATGAACATGGAAATATCTACACCACTACCTGTATGAACATGGAAATATCTACACCGCTATTTGTATGAACATGGATATATCTACACAGCCATCTGGATGAACACGGAAATATCTACACCACTATCTGTATGAACATGGAAATATCTGCACCACCATCTGTATGAACATATAAATATCTACACCGCCATCTGTATTTAGATGGAGATATCTACACCGCTATCTGAATAAACATGGAAATATCTACACCGCTATCTGTATAAACATGGAAATATCTACAACGCTATCTGTATAACCATGGAAATATCTACACCGCTATCTGTATGAACATGGAAATATCTACACTGCTATCTGTATGAACATGGAAATATCTGCACCGCCATCTGTATGAACATATAAATATCTACACCGCCATCTGTATTAAGATGGAGTTATCTACACCGCTATCTGAATAAACATGGAAATATCTACACCGCTATCTGTATAAACATGGAAATATCTACACCGCTGCCTGCAAAAACATGGAAATATCAGCACTTCTATCTGTATGAACATGGAAATAACTACATCGCTATGTGTATGAACATGGAAATATCTACACTGCTATCTGTATGAACATGGAAATAGCTACACCGTTATCTGTATGAACATGGAAATAGCTACACCACTATCTGTACGAACATGGAAATATCTACACCGCTATCTGTATGAACATGGATATATCTACACAGCCATCTGGATGAACATGGAAATATCTACACCGCTATCTGTATGAACATGGAAATATCTACACGGCTATCTGTATGAACATGGATATATCTACACAGCCATCTGGATGAACATGGAAATATCTACACCGCTATCTGTGTAAACATGCATAGATCTTCACCGCTATCTGTATAAACATGGAAATATCTACACCGCTATCTGTATGAACATGGAAATATCCACACCGCTATCTGTATGAACATGGAAATATCTACACCGCTATCTGTTTGAACATGGAAATATCTACAGCGCTATCTGCATGAAAATGGAAATATCTACACTGCTATCTGCATATTCATTTAAATATCTGAAGAGCTATCTCTTTACACATGGAAATAACTACACTGCTATCTGTTTGAACATGGAAATATCTACACCGCCATCTGTATGAACACGGAAATATCTGCACCACCATCTGTATGAACATATAAATATCTACACCGCCATCTGTATTAAGATGGAGATATCTACACTGCTATCTGTATAAACATGGAAATATCTACACCGCTATCTGTATGAACGTGGAAATATCTACACCGCTATCTGTTTGAACATGGAAATATCTAAACCGCTATCAGCATGAAAATGGAAATTTCTACACAGATATCTGCATATACATGGAAATATCTACACATCTATCTCTTTACACATGTAAATAACTACACCGCTATCTGTATGAACATGGAAATATCTGCACCACCATCTGTATGAACATATAAATATCTACACCGCCATCTGTATTAAGATGGAGATATCTACACCGCTATCTGTATAAACATGGAAATATCTACACCGCTATCTGAATAAACATGGAAATATCTACACCGCTCTCTGTATAAACATGGAAATATCAGCACCGCTATCTGTATGAACATGGAAATATCAGCCCCTCTATCTGTATGAACATGGAAGTATCTACAGCGCTATCTCTATGAACATGGAAATATCTACACCGCTATCTGTTTGAACATGGAAATATCTAAACCGCTATCTGCATGAAAATGGAAATATATACACAGCTATCTGCATATACATGGAAATATCTACACAGCTATCTCTTTACACATGGAAATATCTACACCGCTATCTGTATGAACATGGAAATATCTTCACCGCCATCTGTAGGAACATGGATATATCTACACATCCATCTGGATGAACATGGAAATATCTACACCGCTATCTGTATGAACATGGAAATATCTACACCGCTATCTGTATGAACATGGAAATATCTACACCGCTATCTGTATGAACATGGAAATATCAGCACCGCTATCTGTATGAACATGGAAATATTTACACCACTATCTGTATGAACATGGATATATCTACACAGCCATCTGGATGAACATGGAAATATCTACACCACTATCTGTATTAACTTGGAAATATCTACACCGCTATCTGTGTAAACATGCATACATCTTCACCGCTATCTGTATAAACATGGAAATATCTACACCACTATCAGTATGAACATGGAAATATCTACACCGCTATCTGTATAAACATGCATACATCTTCACCGCTATCTGTATAAACATGGAAATATCTACACTGCTATCTGTATGAACATGGAAATATCCACACCGCTATCTGTTTGAACATGGAAATATCTACACCGCTATCTGCATGAAAATGGAAATATCTACACAGCGATCTGCATATACATGGAAATATCAACAAAGCTATCTCTTTACACGTGGAAATAAGTACAGCGCTATCTCTATAAACATGGAAATAGCTACACCGCCATCTGTATGAACATGGAAATATCTGCACCGCCATCAGTATGAACATATAAATATCTACACCGCCATCTATATTAAAATGGAGATATCTACACCGCTATCTGTATGAACTTGGAAATATCTACACTGCTATCTCTATGAACATGGAAATTTCTACACCGCTATCTCTATGAACATGGAAATATCTACACCACTACCTGTATGAACATGGAAATATCTACACCGCTATTTGTATGAAGATGGATATATCTACACAGCCATCTGGATGAACACGGAAATATCTACACCACTATCTGTATGAACATGGAAATATCTACACCGCTATCTGTTTGAAGATGGAAATATATACGTCGCTATCTGCATGAAAATGGAAATATCTACACAGCTATCTGCATATAGATGGAAATATCTACACAGCAATCTCTTTACACATGGAAATAACTACACCGCTATCTGTATGAACATGGACATATCTACACCGCCATCTGTATGAACATGGAAATATCTGCACCGCCATCTGTATGAACATATAAATATCTACACAGCCATCTGTATTAAGATGGAGATATCTACACAGCTATCTGAATAAACATGGAAATATCTACACCGCTATCTGTATAAACATGGAAATATCTACACCGCTATCTGTATAAACATGGAAATATCTACACCGCTACCTGTATAAACACGGAAATATCAGCACCGCTATCTGTATGAACCTGGAAATGTCTACACCGCTATCTGAATGAACATGGAAATATCTACACCGCTATCTGTTTGAACATGTAACTATCTACACCACTATCTGCATGAAAATGGAAATAACTACAAAGCTATCTGCATATACATGGAAATATCTACACAGCTATCTCTTTACACATGGAAATAACTACACCGCTATCTCAATAAACATGGAAATATCTACACCGCCATCTGTATGAACATGGAAATATCTACACCGCCATCTGTATGAACATATAAATATCTACACCGCCATCTGTACTAAGAAGGAAATATCTAAACCGCTATCTGTATGAACATGGAAATATCTACACCGCTATCTGTATGAACATGGATATATCTACACAGCCATCTGGATGAACATGGAAATATCTACACCGCTATCTGTATGAACATGGAAATATCTACACCGCTATCTGTATGAACTTGGATATATCTACACAGCCATCTGGATGAACGTGGAAATATCTACACCGCTATCTGTGAAAACATGCATACATCTTCACCGCTATCTGTATAAACATGGAAATATCTACACTGCTATCTGTATGAACATGGAAATATCTGCACCGCTATCTGTATGAACATGGAAATATCTACACCGCTATCTGCATGAAAATGGAAATATCTACACTGCTATCTGCATATACATGGAAATATCTACACAGCTATCTCTTTACACATGGAAATAACTACACCGCTATCTGTATGAACATGGAAATATCTACACCGCCATCTGTATGAACATGGAAATATCTGCACCGTCATCTGTATGAACATATAAATATCTACACCGCCATCTGTATTAAGATGGAGATATCTACACCGCTATCTGTATAAACATGGAAATAGCTACACCGCTATCTGTATAAACATGGAAATATCTACACCGCTATCTGTATAAACATAGAAATATCTACACCGCTACCTGTATAAACATGGAAATATCAGCACCGCTATCTGTATGAACATGGAAATATCTACACTGCTATCTGTATGAACATGGAAATATCTACACCGCTATCTGTATGAACATGGATATATCTACACAGCCCTCTGGATGAACATGGAAATATCCACACCGATATCTGTGTAAACATGAATACATCTTCACCGCTATCTGTATAAACATGGAAATACCTACACCGCTATCTGTATGAACATGGAAATATCTACACCGCTATCTGTTTGAAGGTGGAAATATATACACCGCTATCTGCATGAAAATGGAAATATCTACACAGCTATCTCTTTACACATGGAAATAACTACACCGGTATCTGTATGAACTTGCAATTATCTACACCGCCATCTGTATGAACATGGAAATATCTGCACCGCCATCTGTATGAACATATAAATATCTACACCGCCATCTCTATTAAGATGGAGATATCTACACCGCTATCTGAATAAACATGGAAATATCTACACCGCTATCTGTATAAACATGGAAATATCTACACCGCTATCTGTATAAACATGGAAATATCTACACCGCAACCTGTATAAACATGGAAATATCAGCACCGCTATCTGTATAAACCTGGAAATATCTACACCGCTATCTGTATGAACATGGAAATATCTACACCGCTAACTGTATGAACATGGAAATATCTACAAAGCTATCTGAATGAACATGGAAATATCTACACCACTATCTGAACATGTAAATATCTACACCGCTATCTGCATGAAAATGGAAATATCTACAAAGCTATCTGCATATACATGGAAATATCTACACAGCTATCTCTTTACACATGGAAATAACTACACCGCTATATCTATAAACATGGAAATATCTACACCACCATCTGTATGAACATGGAAATATCTGCACCGCCATCTGTTTGAACATATAAATATCTACACCGCCATCTGTATTAAGAAGGAAATATCTAAACCGCTATCTGTATAAAGATGGAAATATCAGCACCGCTCTCTGTATGAACATGGAAATATCTACACCGCTATCTGTATGAACATGGAAATATCTACACTGCTATCTGTATGAACATGGAAATAGCTACACCGTTATGTGTATGAAAATGGAAATAGCTACACCGCTATCTGTATGAACATGGAAATATCTACACCGCTTTCTGTATGAACATGGATATATCTACACAGCCATCTGGATGAACATGGAAATATCTACACCGCTATCTGTATGAACATGGAAATATCTACACCGCTATCTGTATGAACATGGATATATCTACACAGCCATCTGGATGAACATGGAATTATCTACACCGCTATTTGTGTAAACATGTACATCTTCACCACTATCTGTATAAACATGGAAATATCTGCACCGCTATCGGTATGAACATGGAAATATCTACACCGCTGTCTGTATGAACATGGAAATACCTACACCGCTATCTGTTTCGACATGGAAATATCTACACCGCTATCTGCATGAAAATGGAAATATCTACACTGCTATCTGCATATACATTTAAATATCTACACAGCTATCTCTTTACACATGGAAATAACTACACCACTACCTGTATGAACATGGAAATAACTACACCGCCATCTGTATGAACATGGAAATATCTGCACCGCCATCTGTATGAACATATAAATATCTACACCGCCATCTGTATTAAGATGGAGATATCTACACTGCTATCTGTATAAACATGGAAATATCTACACCGCCATCTGTATGAACATATAAATACACCGCCATCTGTATTAAGAAGGAAATATCTAAACTGCTATCTGTATAAACATGGAAATATCTACACCTCTGCCTGTATAAACATGGAAATATCAGCACCACTATCTGTATGAACATGGAAATATCTACACCGCTATCTGTAGGAACATGGAAATAGCTACACCGCTGCCTGTATACACATGGAAATATCAGCAGCGCTATCTGTATGAACATGGAAATATCTACACCACTATCTGTATGAACATGGATATATCTACACAGCCATCTGGATGAACATGGAAATATCTACACCACTATCTGTATGAACATGGAAATATCTACACCGCTATCTGTGTAAACATGCATACATCTTCACCGCTATCTGTATAAACATGGAAATATCTACACCGCTGTCTGTATGAACATGGAAATATCTACACCGCTATCTGTATGAACTTTGAAATATCTACACCGCTATCTGTTTGAACATGGAAATATCTACACCGCTATCTGCATGAAAATGGAAATATCTACACTGCTATCTGCATATACATGGAAATATCTACACAGCTATATCTTTACACATGGAAATAACTACACCGCTATCTGTATGAACATGGAAATATCCACACCGCCATCTGTATGAACATGGAAATATCTGCACCGCCATCTGTATGAACATATAAATATCTACACCGCCATCTGCATTAAGATGGAGATATCTACACCGCTATCTGTATAAACATGCAAATATCTACACCGCTATCTGTATAAACATGGAAATATCTACACCGCTATCTGTATAAACATAGAAATATCTACACCGCTACCTGTATAAACATTGAAATATCAGCACCGCTATCTCTATGAACATGGAAATATCTACACCGCTATCTGTATGAACATGGAAATATCTACACAGCCCTCTGGATGAACATGGAAATATCCACAACGATATCTGTGTAAACATGCATACATCTTCACCGCTATCTGTATAAACATGGAAATATCTACACCGCTATCTGTATGAACATGGAAATATCTACACCGCTATCTGTTTGAAGATGGAAATACATACACCGCTATCTGCATGAAAATGGAAATATCTACACAGCTATCTGCATATACATGGAAATATCTACACAGCTATCTCTTTACTCATGGAAATAACTACACCGCTATCTGTATGAACATGGAAATATCTACACCGCCATTTGCATGAACATGGAAATATCTGCACCGCCATCTGTATGAACATATAAATATCTACACCGCCATCTGTATTAAGATGGAGATATCTACACCGCTATATGAATAAACATGGAAATATCTACACCGCTATCTGTATGAACATGGAAATATCTAAACCGCTATCTGCATGAAAATAGAAATATCTACACAGCTATCTGCATATACCTGGAATTATCTACAAAGCTATCTCTTTACACATGGAAATAACTACACCGCTATCTCTATAAACACGGAAATATCTACACCACCATCTGTATGAATATGGAAATATCTGCACCGCCATCTGTATAAACATATAAATATCTACACCGCCATCTGTATTATGATGGAGATATCTACACCGCTATCTGTATAAACATGGAAATATCTACACCGCTATCTGTATAAACATGGAAATACCTACACCGCTATCTGTATAAACATGGAAATATCAGCACCGCTCTCTGTATGAACATGGAAATATCAGCCCCTCTATCTGTATGAACATGGAAGTATCTACACCGCTATCTCTATGAACATGGAAATATCTACACCGCTATCTGTTTGAACATGGAAATATCTATACCGCTATCTGCATGAAAATGGAAATACATACACAGCTATCTGCATATACATGGAAATATCTACACAGCTATCTCTTTACACATGGAAATAACTACACCGCTATCTGTATGAACATGGAAATATCTTCACCGCCATCTGTAGGAACATGGATAAATCTACACAGCCATCTGGATGAACATGGAAATATCTACACCGCTATCTGTTTGAACATGGAAATATCTACACCGCTATCTGTGTAAACATGCATACATCTTCACGGCTATCTCTATAAACATGGAAATATCTACACTGCTATCTGTATGAACATGGAAATATCTACACCGCTATCTGTTTGAACATGGAAATATCTACACCGATATCTGCATGAAAATGGAAATATCTACAAAGCTATCTGCATATACATGGAAACATCTACACAGCTATCTCTTTACACATGGAAATAACTACACCGCTAAATCTATAAACATGGAAATATCTACACCACCATCTGTATGAACATGGAAATATCTGCACCACCATCTGTATGAACATATAAATATCTACACCGCCATCTGTATTAATAAGGAAATATCTAAACCGGTATCTGTATGAACATTGAAATATCTACACCGCTATCTGTTTGAACATGGAAATATCTACACCGCTATCTGTGTAAACATGCATATATCTTCACCGCTATCTGTATAAACATGGAAATATCTACAACGCTATCTGTATGAACATGGAAATATCTACACCGCTATCTGTACGAACATGGAAATATCTAAACCGCTATCTGCATGAAAATAGAAACATCTACACAGCTATCTGCATATACATGGAAATATCTACAAAGCTATCTCTTTACACATGGAAATAACTATACCGCTATCTCTATAAACACGGAAATATCTACACTGCCATCTGTATGAACATGGAAATATCTGCACCGCCATCTGTATAAACATATAAATATCTACACCGCCATCTGTATTTAGATGGAGATATCTACACCGCTATCTGTATAAACTTGGAAATATCTAAACGGCTATCTGTATAAACATGGAAATACCTACACCGCTATCTGTATAAACATGGAAATACCTACACCGCTACCTGTATAAACATGGAAATATCAGCACCGCTATCTGTATGAACATGGAAATATCTACACCGCTATCTCTATAAACATGGAAATATCTACACCGCTATCTTCATGAACATGGAAATAGCTACACTGCTATCTGTATGAACATGGAAATATCTACACCACTATCTGTAGGAACATGGAAATATCTACACCGCTATCAGCATGAACATGGATATATCTACACAGCCATCTGGATGAACATGGAAATATCTACACCGCTATCTGCATGAACATGGAAATATCTACACTGCTATCTGTGTAAACATGCATACATCTTCACCGCAATCTGTATAAGCATGGAAATATCAACACCGCTATCTGTATGAACGTGGAAATATCTACTCCGCTATCTGTTTGAACATGGAAATATCTAAACCGCTATCAGCATGAAAATGGAAATATCTACACAGCTATCTGCATATACATGGAAATATCTACACATCTATCTCTTTACACATGTAAATAACTACACCGCTATCTGTATGAACATGGAAATGTCTGCACCGCCATCTGTATGAACATATAAATATCTACACCACCATCTGTATTAAGATGGAGATATCTACACCGCTATCTGTATAAACATGGAAATATCTACACCGCTATCTGAATAAACATGGAAATATCTTCACCGCTCTCTGTATAAACATGGAAATATCAGCACCGCTATCTGTATGAACATGGAAATATCAGCCCCTCTATCTGTATGAACATGGAAGTATCTACACCGCTATCTCTATGAACATGGAAATATCTGCACCACTATCTGTTTGAACATGGAAATATCTTCACCGCCATCTGTAGGAACATGGATATATCTACACAGCCATCTGGATGAACATGGAAATATCTACACCGCTATCTGTATGAACATGGAAATATCTACAGCGCTATCTGTATGAACATGGAAATATCTACACAGCCATCTGGATGAACATGGAAATATCTACACCGCTATCTGTATAAACTTGGAAATATCTACACCGCTACCTGTATAAACATGGAAATATCAGCACCGCTATCTGTATGAACATGGAAATATCTTCACCGCCATCTATAGGAACATGGATATATCTACACAGCCATCTGGATGAACATGGAAATATCTACACCGCTATCTGTATGAACATGGAAATATCTACACCGCTATCTGTGTAAACATGCATACATCTTCACCGCTATCTGTATAAACATGGAAATATCTACACTACTATCTGTATGAACATGGAAATATCTACACCGCTGTCTGTTTGAACATGGAAATATCTACACAGCGATCTGCATATACATGGAAATATCTACAAAGCTATCCCTTTACACGTGGAAATAAGTACAGCGCTATCTCTATAAACATGGAAATAGCTACACCGCCATCTGTATGAACATGGAAATATCTGCACCGCCATCTTTATGAACATATAAATATCTACACCGCCATCTATATTAAAATGGAGATATCTACACCGCTATCTGTATAAACTTGGAAATATCTACACTGCTATCTCTATGAACATGGAAATTTCTACACCGCTATCTGTATGAACATGGAAATAGCTCCACCGCTATCTGTATGAACATAGAAATATCTACACCACTACCTGTATGAACATGGAAATATCTACACCGCTATTTGTATGAACATGGATATATCTACACAGCCATCTGGATGAACACGGAAATATCTACACCACTATCTGTATGAACATGGAAATATCTACACCGCGATCTGTGTAAATATGCATACATCTTCACCGCAATCTGTATAAACATGGTAATATCTACACCGCTCTCTGTATGAACATGGAAATATCTACACCGCTATCTGTTTGAACATGGAAATATCTACACCGCTATCTGCATGAACATGGATATATCTACACAGCCATCTGGATGAACATGTACATATCTACACGGCCATCTGTATTAAGATGGAGATATCTACACCGATATCTGTATAAACATGGAAATATCTACACCGCTATCTGTATAAACATGGCAATATCTACACCGCTATCTGTATAAACATGGAACTATCTACACCGCTACCTGTATAAACACGGAAATATCAGCACCGCTATCTGTATGAACCTGGAAATATCTACACCGCTATCTGGATAAACATGGAAATTTCTAAACCGCTACCTCTATAAACATGGAAATATCAGCACCGCTATCTGTAGGAACATGGAGATATCTACACCGCTATCTGTTTGAACATGGAAATATCTACACCGCTATCTGTGTAAAGAAGCATACATCTTCACCGCAATCTGTATAAGCATGGAAATATCAACACCGCTTTCTGTATGAACACGGAAATATCTACACCGCTATCTGTTTGAACATGGAAATATCTAAACCGCTATGAGCATGAAAATGGAAATATCTACACAGCTATCTGCATATTCATGGAAATATCTACACAGCTATCACTTTTCACATGGAAATAACTACACCGCTATCTCTATAAACATGGAAATATCTACACCGCCATCTGTATGAACATGGAAATATCTGCACCGCCATCTGTATGAACATATAAATATCTACACCGCCAACTGTATTAAGAAGGAGATATCAACACCGCTATCTGTACAAACATGGAAATATTTACACCGCTATCTGTATAAACATGGAAATATCTACCCCGCTATCTGTATAAACATGGAAATATCAGCACCGCTATCTGTATGAACATGGAAATATCAGCCCCTCTATCTGTATGAACATGGAAGCATCTACACCGCTATCACTATGAACATGGAAATATCTACACCGCTATCTGTTTCAACATGGAAATATCGAAACTGCTATCTGCATGAAAATGGAAATATATACACAGCTATCTGCATATACATGGAAATATCTACACAGCTATCTCTTTACACATGGAAATCACTACACAGCTATCTGTATGAACATGGAAATATCCACACCACTATCTGTATGAACATGGAAATATCTACACCGCTATCTGTATGAACATGGAAATATCTTCACCGCCATCTGTATGAACATGGATATAACTACACAGCCATCTGGATGAACATGGAAATATCTACACCGCTATCTGTTTGAACATGGAAATATCTACACACCTATCTGTATGAACATGGAAATAGCTACACCGCTATCTGTATGAACATGGAAATATCTACAGCACTATCTGTATGAACATGGAAATATCTACACCGCTATCTGTATGAACATGGATATATCTACACAGCCATCTGGATTAACATGGAAATATCTACACCGCTATCTCTATGAACATGGAAATATCTACACCGCTATCTGTGTAAACATGCATACATCTTCACCGCTATCTGTATGAACCTGGAAATATCTACACCACTATCTGTATGAACATGGAAATATCTACACCGCTATCTGTATGAACATGGAAATATCTTCACCGCCATCTGTATGAACATAGATATATCTACACAGCCATATGGATGAACATGGAAATATCTACACCGCTATATGCATGAACATGGAAATAGCTACACAGCTATCTGTTTGAACATGGAAATAGCCACACCGCCATCTGTATGAACATGGAAATATCTGCACCGCCATCTGTATGAACATATACATATCTACACCGCCATCTGTATTAAGATGGAGATATCTACACCGCTATCTGTATAAACCTGGAAATAACTACACCGCTATCTGTATAAACATGGAAATATCCACACCGCTATCTGTACAAACATGGAAATATCTACACTGCTATCTGTATGAACATGGAAGTAGCTACACCGCTATCTGTATGAACATGGAAATATCTACACCACTATCTGTATGGACATGGAAATATCTACACCGCTATCTGTATGAACATGGATATATCTACACAGCCTTCTGGATGAATATTTAAATATCTACACCGCTATCTCTATGAACATGGAAATATCCTCACCGCTACCTGTGTAAACTTGCATACAACTTCACCCCTATCTGTATAAACATGGAAATATCTACACCGCTATCTGTATGAACATGGAAATATCTACACGGCTATCTGTTTGAACATGGAAATATCTAAACCACTATCTGCATGAAAATGGAAATATCTACACAGCTATCTGCATATACATGGAAATATCTACACAGCTATCTCTTTACACATGGAAATAACTACACCGCTATCTCTATAAACATGGAAATATCTACACCGCCATCTGTATGAACATGGAAATATCTGCACCTCCATCTGTATGAACATATAAATATCTACACCGCCAACTGTATTAAGATGGAGATATCTACACCGCTATCTGTATAAACATGGAAATATCTACACCGCTATCTGTATAAACATGGAAATATCTACACCGCTATCTGTATAAACATGGAAATATCTACAACGCGATCTGCATAAACTTGGAAATATCTACACCGCTGTCTGTGTAAACATGGAAATATCTAAACCACAAACTGTAGGAATATGGAAATATCTACACGACTATCTCCATAAACATGGAAATATCTACACCGCTATCTGTATAAACATGGAAATATCTACACAGCCATCTGTAGGAACATGTAAATATCTACACCACTATCTCTATAAACATGGAAATATCTACACTGCTATCTGTGTAAACATGGAAATATCTACACCGCTATCTGTACAAACATGGAAATATCTACTCAGCCATCTGTAGGAATATGTAAGTATCTACACCGTTATCTGTATACACATGGAATTATCTACACCGCTATCTGTATGAACATGGAAATATCTACACCGCTATCTGTGTAAACATGGAAATATCTACTCGGATATCTGTGTAAACATGGAAATATCTACACCGCTATCTCTGTAAACATGGAAATATCTACAGAGTCATCTGTATACATCTGTATAAACATGGAAATATCTACACCGTTATCTGTGTAAACATGGAAATATCTACACCGTTATCTGTGTAAACATGGAAATATCTACATCGCTATCTCTAAAAACATGGAAAGAACTACACCATTATGTGTCTAAAGACGGAAATATCTACACCGCTATCTGTATAAACATGGAAATATCTACACCGCCATCTGTATGAACGTGGAAATGTCTAAACCGCCATCTCTATAAACATGTAAATATCTACACCCCCCTCTGTAGGAACATGGAAATATCTACAACGCTATCTGCTTAAACATTGAAATATCTACACCGCTATCTGCCTAAAAGTGGAAATATCCACACCGCTATCTGCATAAACTTGGAAATATCTACACCGCTGTCTGTGTAAACATGGAAATATCTAAACCAAAAACTGTAGGAACATGGAAATATCTACACGACTATCTCCATAAACATGGAAATATCTACACCACTATCTGTATAAACATGGAAATATCTACACAGCCATCTGTAGGAACATGTAAATATCTACACCACTATCTCTATAAACATGGAAATATCTACACTGCTATCTGTATAGACATGGAAATATCTACACCGCTATCTGTGTAAACATGGAAAGTTCTACACCGCTATCTCTGAAAACATGGAAAGATCTACACCATTATGTGTATAAAGACGTAAATATCTACACTGCTATCTGTATAAACATGGAAATATCTACACAGCTATCTGTATGAACATGGAAATATCTACACCGCTATCTGTATAAACATGGAAATATCTACACAGCCATCTGTAGGAACATGTAAATATCTACACCACTATCTCTATAAACATGGAAATATCTACACTGCTATCTGTATAAATATGGAAATATCTACACCGCTATCTGTGTAAACATGGAAAGATCTACACCGCTATCTCTGAAAACATGTAAAGATCTACAGCATTATGTGTATAAAGACGTAAATATCTTCACTGCTATCTGTATAAACATGGAAATATCTACGCAGCCATCTGTAGGAACATGTAAATATCTACACAGTTATCTGTATACACATGGAATTATCTACACCGCTATCTGTATGAACATGGAAATATCTACACCGCTATCTGTGTAAACATGGAAATATCTACACCGCTATCTGTGTAAACATGGAGATATCTGCACCGCTATCTCTATAAACATGGAAATATCCACACAGCCATCTATATAAACATGGAAATATCTACACTACGCTCTGTATAAACCTGTAAATATCTACCCTGATATCTCTATAAACATGGAAATATCTACACCGCTATCTGTGTAAACATGGAAATATCTACACCGCCTTCTGTGTAAACATGGAAATATCTACACCGCCATATCTATAAACATGGAAATATCTTCAACTCCATCTGTATGAACATGGAATTATCTACACTGCCATCTGTATGAACATGGATACATCTACACCGCTATCTGTATAAACATGGAAATATCTACACCGCCATCAGTAGGAAAATGAAAATATCTACACCGCCATCTGTATGAACAGGGAACTATGTACACCACCATCTGTATCAACATGAAAATGCCTACACCGCCATCTGTATCACAATGGAAATATCTGCACCGCCATCTTTATAACAATGGAAATATCTAAACCGCCGTCTGTATGGAAATGGAAAAATCTACACCACCATCTGTATAAAGGTGGAAATATCTACACCGCTATCTGTGTGAACATGGAAATATCTACAACGCTATCTGTAAAAACATGGAAATATCTACACCTCCATCTGTATAAACATGGAAATATCTACACCGCCATCTGTAGAAACATGGAAATATCTACACCGCCATCTCTATAAACATGGAAATATCTACACAGCTATCTGTATAAACATTTAAATATCTACACCGCCATCTCTATAAACATAGAAATATCTACACCGCCATCTGTATGAACATGGAAATATGTACACCGCCATCTGTATAAATGTGGAAATATCTACACCGCTATCTGTATGAACATGGCAATATGTACACCGCTACCTGTATTAACATGGAAATATCTACACCGCTATCTCTGAAAACATGGAAAGATCTACACCATTATGTGTATAAAGACGTAAATATCTACACTGCTATCTGTATAAACATGGAAATATCTACACAGCTATCTGTATGAACATGGAAATATCTACACCGCTATCTGTATAAACATGGAAATATCTACACAGCCATCTGTAGGAACATGTAAATATCTACACCACTATCTCTATAAACATGGAAATATCTACACTGCTATCTGTATAAATATGGAAATATCTACACCGCTATCTGTGTAAACATGGAAAGATCTACACCGCTATCTCTGAAAACATGTAAAGATCTACAGCATTATGTGTATAAAGACGTAAATATCTTCACTGCTATCTGTATAAACATGGAAATATCTACGCAGCCATCTGTAGGAACATGTAAATATCTACACAGTTATCTGTATACACATGGAATTATCTACACCGCTATCTGTATGAACATGGAAATATCTACACCGCTATCTGTGTAAACATGGAAATATCTACACCGCTATCTGTGTAAACATGGAGATATCTGCACCGCTATCTCTATAAACATGGAAATATCCACACAGCCATCTATATAAACATGGAAATATCTACACTACGCTCTGTATAAACCTGTAAATATCTACCCTGATATCTCTATAAACATGGAAATATCTACACCGCTATCTGTGTAAACATGGAAATATCTACACCGCCTTCTGTGTAAACATGGAAATATCTACACCGCCATATCTATAAACATGGAAATATCTTCAACTCCATCTGTATGAACATGGAATTATCTACACTGCCATCTGTATGAACATGGATACATCTACACCGCTATCTGTATAAACATGGAAATATCTACACCGCCATCAGTAGGAAAATGAAAATATCTACACCGCCATCTGTATGAACAGGGAACTATGTACACCACCATCTGTATCAACATGAAAATGCCTACACCGCCATCTGTATCACAATGGAAATATCTGCACCGCCATCTTTATAACAATGGAAATATCTAAACCGCCGTCTGTATGGAAATGGAAAAATCTACACCACCATCTGTATAAAGGTGGAAATATCTACACCGCTATCTGTGTGAACATGGAAATATCTACAACGCTATCTGTAAAAACATGGAAATATCTACACCTCCATCTGTATAAACATGGAAATATCTACACCGCCATCTGTAGAAACATGGAAATATCTACACCGCCATCTCTATAAACATGGAAATATCTACACAGCTATCTGTATAAACATTTAAATATCTACACCGCCATCTCTATAAACATAGAAATATCTACACCGCCATCTGTATGAACATGGAAATATGTACACCGCCATCTGTATAAATGTGGAAATATCTACACCGCTATCTGTATGAACATGGCAATATGTACACCGCTACCTGTATTAACATGGAAATATCTACACTGCTATCTGTATAAACATGGAAATATCTACACCGCTGTCTCTATAAACATGGAAATATGTGCGCCGCTATCTCTATAAATATAGAAATATATACACCTCTGTCTCTATAAACATGGAAATATCTACAATGCTATCTGTATAAACATGGAAATATCTACACCGCTATCTGTATAAACATGGAAATATCTACACTGCTATCTCTATAAACATGGATATATCTACACCACTATCTCTATAAACATGGAAATATCTACACCACTATCTGTATGAACATGGAAATATCCACACCGCTATCTGTATAGACATGGAAGTATCTACACCGGTAACTGTATAAACATGGAAATATCTACACCGCTATCGGTATAAATGTCTGTATTTGCTCTTAATTTATACCCAAGGCTGGGATGTTTCATATGATAAAAAGACCAAATACAGAAATAGACTATATTTGGTCTGGCAATTGATCTCTGCAATAATCAAACCTCAAAGACAATCAAACCTGAAATCTAAGCTACATATTAAATAGCTTGGTTTTTAGGTTGCACTTTGCTGTGTATGCTGGCTTCGTAGAAAATGCAAGTAGCAATGGCCATTTTTTAATAGTCATTTGCCTTGAAGCTCTCCTACTTTTGAATCACATAGAAATAGAAATCTAATCTCACTAGATTTTTTTTTTTGAAACAGGGTCTGGCTTGGTTGCCCAGGCTGAAGAGCAGGGCATGATCTTGGCTCACACCTCTGCCTCTCGGACTCAAGCCATCCTCCCACCTCAGCCTTGGAGTAGCTGGGACCACAGGCATGTGCCACCATATCCAGCTAATATTTTTATTTTTGTACAAATGGGGTTTGTCATCTTTCCCAGGCAGGCCTCAAACTCCAAGACTCAAGCAATACACCTGCCTTGAATTCCCAAAGTACTGGGTTTACAGGCGACAGCCACTACGCCCAGCAACTAAACTTCTAAAAATCAATTTTACATAAAATTATCTAAGCGTGCAAGGAAAGATAAGAAGCCTAAGGAACCAGTGAGTTGAAGAATAAATGCAGTTTAAATCATACATGTAAACAACATGATGTGATGTGGTAGGAATCATCTAACATGCTTTAAAGCATGAGTAAAAGGTCTTTACTTAGAAAACTGGATCTTAGTTTAGGATATCTTTAGATAAGAGTATGAAACGTCATATCATATTGATAAGTAAAGTGCTTCCTTTGGCTAATTTTAAGGATAGGACATTTACTTTCATATAATTCATAGGAATCTTAGACTTAAAAATAAAATTTCCCTTCTCAAATCCTTACTTTTATACTTTTTTGCATTTCTTTCACTTTTGTGTTAATGGCCTATGTCTCAACATATTCTATTAAGCCTTCTGGAAACACATACTTTGTTTCCAGCCTCTTCAGAGAACCATCACTCCAATTCCTAGGCTTCTGAAGAAGCAGACCCAAGCTTATAATTATTACATATTTCCAAATCTAGGTGACCAACAAAAATTGATACTTTTCCCATCATACCTTTAAGTTAATAATCAGGTGTATGCTGAGAGGTAAAGACCCAAGAGTGTTGGTTGTCTAATTGTGCAGCTGTATAAACAAATCTTAATGCTTGAAAATATTCAAAGGTTATTCTCACGTTGATTGTTGGTAACTATGTGTAACAACATGAAAAGAAAAAAAAAATCAAAGAATTACGTCTGAGGATAATACACAATCTCTAAGGGTAAGAAGAGCAACAAAAATTCTGCTTCAATTACCACTGAAATAATATATTTATCCTGTAAAATCTATGGTGGCTGGTTGTAAAAATTAGGCATTAGCAAACTGATAAAGACTTTTTAATGAAAACATTATGAAACATAGTTTTTAAAAAGTTAAATACACCCACACCAGTTTTTCACATTCTTTGGGCTGCTTTAATGCTGCCATTAAATAATTGATTTAGTTGTGACATAGATCCTATGTTCCATGGAGTCTACCATTCATAAAGATGCAATGTAAGGTAACAAAAATATAAATTGTGTGTGTGGGGAGGAGAAGTCAAGAGTATTTTTATGTGACAGAAGTTAAGTTGTTATCAGTGTAAAATAGTCTGTTACAAATACCGGACTCTGTATGTTAGTTTCGCTAACCAGAAAGAAAGAAATTACAGCAGATACACACACACACACCAAAAAAGGGAAAAGAAACAAAGCTTAGCACCACAGAAAACCACCAAACTAGAGGGATAAACAATAAGAAAGGAAGAAGTGAACAAGTAATCTAAAAAACAACTAATGAAATGGTAGAAGGAAGTCCTAATTTATCAATAATAAACTTCAATAGAAGTGGATTAAACTCTACTTAAAAGATATAAAGTGGATGAATGGATTCGGATAGCAAAACCCACCTATATGCTGCCTACATGATACTTACCTCACTATTAAAGACAAATAGACTGAAAGTGAAGAGATGGAAAAATATATTTTATGCAAACAAATGAAAAGCAAGCAGGAGTAGCCACAGTCATGTCATATTTTAAAAGGCTTTAAATAAAAAAAACTATATAAAAAAAGAATGTCACTGTATAATGAAATGATAAAAGGCCCAATTCAATAAGAGGACATAACATATATATTACTTAGGTGTAACTATATATGTACCCAACACCAGAACAACCAGATATATAAAGCAAATATTCGATTTAAAGGTAGAGATAGACTGCAATACAATATTAGTAGGAAATTTCAACACTCCACTTTAAAAATGGACAGATTCTATGAAGAGAAAATCAACCAAAAAATGACAGACTCAAACTATACCATAGACCAAATGGACCTAGCAGCTAAAGAAGATCTCACCTGATATGGTTTGGCTGTATATCCCCACCCAAATCTCATCTTGATTATAGCTCCCATAATTCATACATGTTGTGGGAGGGAACCAGTGGGAGATAATTGAATCATGGGGGCGGTTCCCCCATACTGTTCTTGTGGTAGTGAATACGTCTAACAAGATCTGAGGTTTTATAAGGGGGAACCCTTTCACTTGGTTTTCAATTCTATTTTGTTTGCTACCATGTAAGATGTGTCTTTCGCCTTCCATCATGATTGGGAGACCTCCCCAGCCACGTGGAACTATGAGTCCACTAAACCTCTTTTTCTCTGTAAATTACCCAGTCTCGGGTATGTCTTTATCAGCAGTATGAAAACAGACTAATACATCATCCAACAGCTGCAGAATACAAATTATTCTCAACTGTACACCAAACATTCTCTAGGACCAATCATACATTATGACACATAATAAGTCTTAACAAACTTAAGAAGACAGATATCATATGAAGTATCTTTTCTGATTCCAGGGATATAAAGCCAGAAATCAACAACAGGAAAGCCCTTGGAAATTTTATAAAAACATGGAAATTAAATAGCACGCACCCAAGAAATCAATAGGTCTCATTAAGACATTAATAGGAAAATTTCAAAAGTCACTGAGACAAGTAAGAATGAAAATCCAACATACCCAAACCTATGGAACGTAGCAAAAGCAGTTCTAAGAGGGAAATTTATAGCAATAAAAGCCTACACCAAAAAAGAAGAAAGATTTTCAAATCACAAAGCAAAATTATACACTTCAAGTAACTAGAACATCAAAAACAAACTAAACCCAAAATTGGTAGAAGGAAGGAAATAATAAAGCTCACAGCAGATATAAATGAAACAGACACTAAAAAATATTTCAAAAGATAAATAAGACAAAGTGTAAAGGTAAAACTGACAAACCTTTAGCTAAACTAAGACAAAAGGAGAGAAAATTCAAATAAATAAAAGATGAAAAAGGAGACATTACAACTGATACACCACAGAAATAGAAGGGATTGTAAGACATTACTCATAACTATATGCCAACAAATTTGATAGTGTAGAATAAAATGAATAAATTTCTGCACACATACAACTACCCAGATTAAATTGTGAGGAAATATAACATCTGAACACATCAATAATGAGTTTGGAAATTGAATCAATAATAAAACATCTTCCATCAAAACAACAACAACAACAACCAACACCCAGGACCTGATGTCTTCACTGCTGAATTCTACCAAACAGTTAAAGAATAACTACCAATTCTCCACAAACTTTTCCACAAAAGTAATGAGGAAGGAATACTTCCATACTCATCTTATGAGGCTCGCAATATCCTGATTCTAAAACCAGACAAAGACACGCACAAAATGAAAATAACAGGCCAATATTCCTGAAGAACATAGATACAAAAATTCTCAACAAGATACAAGTGAACTGACTTCGACAGCACACTAAAAAGAGTATTCACTATAATCAAGTGGGGTTCATCCCAGGGATGAAAGGATGGCTTAACATGCACAAATCAGTAAATATGATACACCACCACAATAGAAAGAAGAACAAAAACCATGTGATCATTTCAACAGATGCAAAAAGAACACTTGACAAAAGTCAACATTCCTTTATGATAAAAACTGTCAAGAAAGTAGGTATAGGAGTGTACCTCAACGCAGTAAAGGCCATAGGTGACAAACCCACAGCTAACATCTTATTTATGGTGAATAGTTAAATGCTTTTCCTCTTTGATGTGGAGGAAGACAAGGATGTCAACTTCTACCACTTCTATTTAGCATAGTACTGGAGGTCAGAGCCAGAGCAATTAGACAAAAGAAATAAATAAGAGGGATCCAAACTGGAAAGAAGGAAGTCAGATTGTTTCTGTTTGTAGAAAATGTGATCTCACATACATATGTATACATCTATATATATGATCATATAGATATATATGATCTCTCTCTCTTTAGGGTTCTTTCTATATATACTTATATAGAGTGAGAACCCTAAAGACTTGACCAAAAACTACTAGAAATCATAAATAAATTCAGTAAAGTTATAGTATACAAAATCAACACAGAAAATTCAGTGGTGTTTCTATACACTAATAGTGAACTATCTGAAAAAGTCATCAAGAAAGGAATTCCATTTACAATAGCTACCAAGAAATCTGCAGATAAATTTAATCAAGGTCGTGAAAGATCTCTACAATGAAAACTATAACACACTGATGGAAAAATTTACGATCCACAAAAAATGGACACTATATACTCATGGAATGGAAGAACTGATACTATTGAAATGACCATACTAACAAAATGTCCTACAGATTCAATGCAATCCCTATCAAAATACCAATGAAATTCTTCACAGAAATAGAAAAAAATACCCTAAAATTTGTATGAAACCAGAAAAGACCCCAAATAACCAAAGCAATCCTGTGCAAAAATAACAAAGCTGGAGGCACCACACTACCTGACTTCAAAATATACTACAAAGCCATAGTAAGCAAAACAGCATGGCACTGCCATAAAGCAAACACATAGACCAATGGAAGAGAATATACAGCTCAGAAATAAATTCTCATACCTAAAGTCAACTGATTTTCCAAAAAGGAGTCAAGAGCACACACAGGGGTAAAGACAGTCTCTTCATTAAATGGTACTGAGAAGATTGGATATCTACATGTGGGATAATGAAATTAGACCCCTATCTTTTACCTTATACAAAAATCAACTCAAATGCGATTAAAGACCTAAAGGTAAGATTGAAAACTATGAAAAACTACTAGAAGATAACATGTGGGAAATTCTCTATAACTTTGGGTTCTACAAGGATTTTTTAAATGAGACGTCAAAAGCACAGGCAACAAAAGCAAAAATAGATAAATGGGGTTTCATCAAACTAAAATGCTTTTGCACAGCAAAGGAAACTTAACAGAGTGAAAAAACAACTTACAGAATGGGATACAATATTTGCAAACTATACATCTGCTAAGGAGTTAATGCCCAGATTATATAACAAACTTAAACAACTCAACAGCAAAAACATAAATAACTTATTTAAAAATGGGCAAAACTGGGAGGCTGAGGCAGGCGGATTGCCTGAGGTCAGGAGTTTGAGACCAGCCTGACCAATATGGTGAAATCATTTCTCTACTAAAAATACAAAAATTTAGCCAAACATGATGGCGTGTGCCTGTAACCCCAGCTGCTCAGCAGGCTGAGGCAGGTGAATTGCTTGAACCAGGGAGATGGAGGTTGCCGTGAGCCCCGATTGCACCACTGCACTCCAGCTTGGGCAAGAGAACAAGACTCCTTCGCAAAAAAAAAAAAAAAAAAAGGACAAAATAAACTAAAAGAAATGCCACAAGAGAAAATATAGAAATTGTCAAGACGAATATATAATAAAATCATGTTCAACATCACTAACCATCAGGGAAATGCAAATCAAAACCGCAATGAGATACCAGTTCACCCATTAGAATGGCTATTAGCAAAAAGGTAAAAGATAACAAGAGTTGGCAAGGAAGTGGAGAAAACGGAACACTTACGCACTGTTGATGGGGTTGTAAACTAGTACAACCATTAAGCAAAACTTTATGGAAGTTCGCTAAAAAATAAAAAATAAAAAAAAAAACAATCATTCGATCACATAACCCAGCAATCCCACTACTGGGTATATATCCATAGGAAATGAAATCATTGTGTTTGAAAAATATCTGCACTCTTATGTTTACTGTAGCACTATTTCTAATAATCAGATATGGAATCAACCTATGTGTATAAAAACAAGTGAATTATATATATATAATATATATTATGTATATTATATATAATACATATTATGTATATTATATATAATATATTATGTATAATATATAATATATTATATATTAATATATTATTAATATTAATGTATTATATATTAATATTAATAATATTAATAAAAAATAATAATTATTAATTAATAATTATTAATAATTATTAATAATTAATATTAATATTAATATGTTATTAATATATAATATATATTATATGTATAATATACATTATATATTATGTATATTTTATATATAATACATATTATGTATATTATATACCTAATATATATTATGTGTATTATAATATATATAATGTATAATGTATATAATATACGTTATGTATATTATATATAATATACATTATGTATGTTATGTATATTATATATTACATATAATATATATATTATTATATATAATTATATATAATTATAATTATAATTATATATAATTTTATGTGTAATTATAATTATGCATAAAATTAATTATAATTATATATAATTTTATGTGTAATTATAATTACACATAAAATTATATATGTATATATATATATATATATATATATATATGGACACACACACAATGAAATACTATTCAGCCATAAAAAAAGAATGAAATTCTGCCAGTTGCAACAACATGGATGACCCTGTAGGATACAATGTTAAGTGAAATAAGCCAGACACAGAAAGCAAATACCGCATGATCTCGCTCATATGTGGAATCTTAAAAAAAAAAATGTTAATAGAGAAGTAGAGTAGAATAGTGGTTACCAAACAGTGAGGAAGAAGTGGGGAGGGCAAAATGGAGATAGATTGGTTAACAGTTATGAAATCACAATTATATAGGAAGAATAAGTTGTAGTGTTCTTTGCAAAGCAGGGTGACTATAGTTAAAAGTAAAGTATTGTATATTACAAAGTATCTAGAAGAAAGGATTTTGAAATTTCTTATTAAAAAGAAATGATGAATGCATGAGGTAATTAATACACTAACTATCCTTATTGGATCATTAGACAACATACATATTCATTGAAACATCAAATTGTATCCTATAAATCTATATAATTACAATGTGAAAATTTTTAAAAAATAAATTAATGAATTAAATAACAATTTTAAAATGTTCTCAATCACCAATGCAAAGTTTAGGAGCTTTGTTCTTGACTCAGCCTTAAGACTGAAAACTAATGTGTTAGAAATATTTGTAGATCCTCTCAATTTTGAAAGAATCCTAGCTAAACTACTGAAATATAAAATATATTCTATGTAATATGCTCTTAGGTATATTCTTAGGTGAACTCTGCTTTTAGATGAAGCTTATAAAAATGAAAAACGTATCTGAAATAAAATTTTAAAGTATTTGGAAAATTACAGCTTAATCTCTTAAAGACAAATTTTCTATACAGTAACCTTTTTATGTGCTTTTGAAATGGGGTATACAATTATTTTCCCTGATGTGAGACAAAATATAGAATGTTGGCATTTTATCTAAGAAGTTAACTTAGGAAGAAAGAGTGAGAGGCAGAGGAATGAGGGAAGAAAGGAAGGCTGATGATGGGATACCTTATCAAGTTGCCTAATGCTGTATTGGAACCTAATAGGCCTTCTAAGGAGTTTTATTACATAATGCAAGACTCCTCAATCTGGGAGGAGGAAAGGGCTTTATTTTTGAGTGGTCACAGGTTGCCCCATGGGCATAAACTCTACCAAGCTGCTAGGTTACACCTACATGAGCATCCCACCTGCTTAAGTAAGAGCAGCCACAAACTGTGGGCCATTCCAGGTAAGTGTCATATCACACCTGCACCAACTAGTCAAAGCCTGGGTCAAAGCCTGTGCAGAACTGATCGCTACAGCAGAGGCTAAAATAAGAAATGGGGCTAAGAGAGTGAAAAGCAGTGCCCATATGTATCCAAAAACAGGTTGAAGATATCTTTAGGAAGGAACAGATAATTTTTTTTATTCATACAATAACAGATGCATATGAACTCCTCGACTAGTCACCCATTCCTGTCAGCCCTTGGGCTTCATAACTAAATCATTCTTCCTTTGTAATCCAGTCCCACATTTTCAGCTATCTCTATATGTTTATTATCTTAAATATTTCTTTGCTCTATACTCTTCCCCTAGTCTTCAACCAATTTCTTTCTTTATTGTCCCAACCCACAGACTGTTATTTCCACTTCGATGTCCCATAGAAGCTTCAAGGGTTTGAAATACCTAAAAAAACAACTCATCTTTCTCCCTAAAACTCCCTCTCCTTCTCCCACTTCAAAATTTCAACTAATGGCTCCCCCTGTTATTCCCACCAGAATCCTGAATGATCCCTGTTTCCCCTCATTCACTCCATACATGTAAATCTCATTAACGTTACTTTCTAGATATTTCATGAATCCTTTCCATTCATTCTGTACTAGAAAGTGTTCCCAGTTTAGACCCTGGTGGTTGGTGGCCTCTTACCTAGGCGCTCTCTCTCTCTCTCTCTCTCTCTCTCTGTGGGTGTGGGTGTGGGTGTGTGTGTCCTGAGAATTTATTTACTTCTGGTTTTTGTTTGTTTTTTAGTATCCAGAATCTACAGGGAACTTAAATCAATTAGAAAAAAAAAAACCCAATTAAAAAATGGGCAAAGGACATGAACAAACACTTCTCAAAAGAACACATACAAATGGCCAACAAATACACGAAAAAAAAATGCTTAGAATCACTAATCATCAGAAAAATGCAAATCAAAACACAATGAGATACCATTTCATACCGGTTGGAATGGCTATTATTAAAAAGTCAAAATACAACAGATGCCAGCAGGGCTGTAGACAAGAGGAAGTGTCTGTATATTTTTAGCTATAGCCCTACTTCAAACGTGTCCCCATTACAGCCAAAAGAGCGGCCTATCTAAAGGACTGTTCTGATCAGCTCACTTACCTGACTGAAACCTTCAGTGACTCCCATGGCCTGCAGGTCAATGCACTAATTCATGACTATAACATCTGAGATATCCTTGATCTGGCTACTGGTCTAGCCCTCTCTGACTCACGCTTTATAAACCATGCATTCTGGAACTTTTTAGTTGTTTCCCACATCAGCATGCTACTTCCCATCCATGTAGATTTGCAGAGACCTCCTCATCTTTTTAATTCCCAGTTCCCACTCTCAACATGGGCCATCTCCTACCCACACTTCAAAACCTAAGCAAAACAACACCTTCCGTGACACCTCCATGCTGAGTCAGATGCCATCCCCTTTGTATTGTAGTTCTTTGCTTGTGTGCCTTTGTCTCACTTTGTTCTCTTTAAAATAAACTCCATGAGGACAATGATCACCTGCTATTTGTGTTAATATCTGCACCTAGTGGCATAGTGTCTGGAGTATAGTAGGATCTATTTTCAAGGAAAAAAAGATTATATCTATACCAATAGACATGAATTAGCGCTTTTTTTTTTTAAAGATAAGCTCCCTTTGAACTAAGTCAATGTTTACAAGAAGAGTTATACTAAAAAGTTCACTTTTGCTGCTTATGTTTCATTTATTTCAGGCAATTAATTCATTGTTATTGGTAAATCGATACTTTTTATTGATACTGAAAAGAGAGAAATAAACTAATGACTATCTCTGTTAGAGTAGATTTGTTCATATCTATCAGTAAAATGTTAATTATCTGAAAGTCAATAATAAAACATAAACTGTGATCTTAAATGTTTTTTAGGGGCTCAAAAACAATTAGAATTCATGTCAGCATATAAAAAAAGATCAGAGTATTTTTAAGATACGATAAAATTTTATTTTAGTTTCTTAATAGGGATTTTTGTGACCTTATAGAGTTCAACTAATTATAATTTTAAAAATAGGATTTATAGAGTTTTAGAATTAGAAACAATTTATAGATTATTTTATTTTTCTTTTGAGGAATCAGGTCATCAGAAGATCAAGGAACACCTATAATGTCACTAGATCCTAATTTAATTTAAATTTTAGAATCCAGGTATTCTAACTCCTGTCTTGATACTATTTCTACTTTATTATGTTGCTTCCCAGGGCTTTAAAAAATAAAAGCTGGGAAATTACATTTGCTTTGCATATACAGCACCAATTATCAAATTCAGCATAAAAGCATAACATGTATACATCAAAAAGAAAACATAAAAACTTCAAATTAAAAGCATCTCAAAACAATTGAATATAATAGGGAAACCTTATACAAATGCAACACTCCCCCATTAATAAAAAGAAACCAATTGGAGAAAAAAGAAATTCAATATAAACATGTTGGAATATAACCTAATTCATTTTAATCCAATGCTTCAAATTGAAAAAAATTAGCACTAGTGTTATTTTCCTTTATCATTACAATCTTGCTTTTCATTACATTATGCTATGTTTTGTATTAAACATAAAATCAATTTTTCACCTTAACACATGCTAGAAATACAGAGTCACCATATTGGAAATCAGTAGAAAGTGTCTTTGTTTCTACTTTTTTTTCTTTGAAAAAGCTTTGGGAAAAAAAATCATTTACAATGTTTAATTTTAATAACTTAAAGAATGTAATTGATTTTTGTTTGTTTTTGACATGGAGTTTCACTCTTGTCACTCAGGCTGGAGTACAATGGCATGATCTCGGCTCACTGTAACCTCCACCTCCCAGGTTCAAATGATTCTCCTGTCTCAGCCTCCCGAGTAGCTGGGATGACAGGCACTCGCCACCACACCCGGCTAATTTTTGTATTTTTAGTAGAGATGGGGTTTCATCATGTTGGCCAGGCTGGTCTCAAACTCCTGACCTCAGGCGATCTGCCAACCTCGCCCTCCCAAAGAGCTGGGACTACAGGCGTGAGCCACCATGCCCAGCCAATTGAATAGTTTTTAACTCAGAGGATAAATGCTTGAGGGGATGGAAAGCCCATTCCTCATGACGTGATTATTTCACACTGCATGCCTGTATCAAAACATCTCATGTACCCCACAAATATATAAACCTCCTATGTACCCACAAAAATTTTATAAAATAATGAAAATATTTTAAAACTAAAAAAATTGTTTTTTAATTAAGCAACTTTATTTAAATAAAATCATTCTTCCTCATCCTCAGTCCTGGGATCTACCAGAAAGAATTAGCAACATCTTAAAGATGACAAAGTGTTAAAGATAAACTGCTATTAAGTAAAAGTGTGAAGTGTGGAGGGGACAAGCTGGATGCCTGAACCATTTTGTTCTATCTTTAGGACAGTGAAAGAGCAAGAAGCAGGGTTGGGTGGGGGACACATATTCTGTTGAGCATTGTCACCACTATATTCACTGAAATTCATCTGCATGCTTGTATGTATACTTTTGATTCGCCTGATACACTGAAAATTATATGAAATTGTTCTCTATTCTTTAGATAATTATAATCTAAGTGCTAATATGAAGCTTAGAATTTATATGAAATATGTATGCCCACAACAAGACATTTCAGCTATTTCCTAGATAATAATCTCACTTCACCCTGCACAAAACAGGCACATGATCATGTCACTCTGACCTGGTTTGAGTCCAAGGAGGCTTTTGTTTTTAAAATAATTTAGGTTAGTAGTTAAAATATGAACTTTGGGCCAGGAGTGGGAGCTCATGCCTATAATCCCAGCACTTCGGGAGGCTGAGGCGGGCGGATGACTTGAAGTCAGGAGTAGGAGACTGGACTGGCCAACATGCTGAAACCCCATCTCTACTAAAAAAAAAAAAAATAGAAAACTTAGCTGGGTGTGGTGGCGGGCACCTATAATCCCAGCTACTTGGGAGACTGAGGCAGGAGAATTGCTTGAGCCTGGGAAGTGGAGGTTGCAGTGAGCAGAGATCTTACCACTACACTCCAAAACAAACAACAAACAAAAAAATTCTAGAGTCACACTGAAAATCTTAACAACCTGCTTCTACTACCCATTTTTTAAATTTTTATTTTGACCTGATTTTAGATTGATAGCAAAATGCACAAATAACACAAAGTGCCCCCTATGTCCCTCACCCTACTTCCCTTAATGCTAACATTTTCAGAGCCATCCTTATTTTCTCTATAAAAGAGCAGAGTTCTCCTTTTAGAGATTTGGAAAGATTATTAAAAGATAAGTTACAAAATACAGTACCTGACACGTATAAAATATTAAATAAATACTAGCCATGCTTAATTATTTTGTTTTAAGTCTATATGAGTCAAGTTTTAGTAGAAATATGGGCTAGAAAAAAAAAAACAGAAAGCGGGACTCTGTGATCCGACTTGGGCTTATAGAACAGACTGCACTAGTTTGTTCTCATGCTGCTAATAAAGTCATACCCAAGACCGGGTAATTTAGAAAGGAAAGAGGTTTAAGGAACTCACAATTCCACATGGCTGGGGAGGCCTCACAGTCACGGCAGAAGGCAAAAAAGAAGCAAAGGCACATCTTAAATGGTAGCAGAGAAGAAAGCTTGTGTAGGGAAGCTCCCATTTTAAAAGCATCAGATCTCGTGAGACTTATTCGCTACCAGGAGAACAGTAGGGGGAACCCGCCCCTATGATTCAATGATCTCCACCTGACTCCATCCTTGACATGCGGGGATAATTACAATCAAGGTGAGATTCGGATGGAGACACAGCCGAATCATATCAATGACTAATGAGAGTTACGTCCAGAACCTAATGAAAACCTGTCTGAGGCCACATTCCCTGTAAAGCAGATTTGAGATAGAGATTTGTGTAGAGAATATTTAACTGGGTAAAATCCTAGGAACCAACAACTGTGGCGAAAAAGCTGAATTGGATAAAGGGAGTTGAGATGTGAGGCAGTCACAACAAATACCTCAGCTAATCTCAAGGGGGAGCTGAGAAGCTGGGGCGACCCTTCAGAGTTGCCCTAAATTGAGGCAGGAGTATGGAGTTTTAATACCTTTCACTGGCCATTCTTCAGATACGAGTTGTCCCCAAGGATGGACATCAGCTTGACAAGTTATTAATTAGATCTCCTGAGAATAAATTCTAGAGAGAATCAGCTGAGAGGCATGATTTGCCAACACTCCCAATAGCTGGGCAAACTTCAGTTTTGAGGGAGGATTTGGGTCACACACAAAAGTCTCCACAACCAATTATTCATGGGAAATTCTATGTAGGCAGAGCTATTTCATGGCCAGTTAATCAAAACTACATAATCTATTTGGTTAAGCAAAAGAAATTAAAAAGATAAAATAAAATCTATGTATTAACACTCAAAAGTTTTTTAATGCATTTGCCTTGCATTTCGTATGTTTTGCCTTGACTTTTATATGTTTTGCCTTGCATTTGCTTATTTGCTTTTAAGAACCTTTAGAGAACAATAATTACTAATATAATATGGAGTAGCACAGCATAGACGAGGGAAGCTAACTCTCTCCCTTTTCCCAGAACCTGGAACAGCTAAAGATCCTAAGCATTGTCAGCTTTGGTATCTGACATAGTTTGGATGTTTGTCCCCTTCAAATCTCACGTTAAAATGTGATCCCCAATGTTGGAGAGAGATGCCTCCTGAATGGCTTGGTGCTGTCCTCTTGGTAATGAATGAGTTCTTACCCTGTGAGTTCATGCGATATCTGGTTGTTTAAAAGAGACTGACACCTCCTCCCTGTCTCTCTTGCTTCCTCTCTCACCATGTGATATGCTGGTTTCCCTTCACCTTCCACCATGATTGGAAGGTTCCTGAGGCCCTCCCTGGAAGCAGGTGCCAGTACTATGCTTCATGTACAGCCTTCACAACAAGGAGCCAAATAAACCGCATTTCTTTATAAATTACCCAGCCTCAGGTATTTCTTTATAACAATGCAAATGGGCTAACAGAGTATCATTCATGGACAGTGAGTGTATTAGTCAATTTTCATGCTGCTGATAAAGACATACCCAAGACTGGGTCATTTATAAAGAAAAAGAGGTTTAATGAATTCACAGTTCCACATGGCTGAGGAGGCCTCACAGTTATGGCAGAAGGCGAAAGGCGCATCTTACGTGGCAGCAGGCAAACAGCAAATGAGAACCAAGTGAAAGGCGAAAGGGGTTTCCCCTTATAAAACCATCAGATCTCATGAGACTTATTCACTACCACTAGAACAGTGTGGGGAAAACTGCCCCCATGATCCACTTACCTCTCACTGGGTCCCTCCCACAACATGTGAATTATGGGAGCTACAGTGCAAGATGAGATTTCAGTGGGGACACAGCCAAACCATATCAGACAGTAATAACTTTCAATTAAATATAGCTAGACTTTCTGTCAGTGGGTCACAGCAGTCTAGAGAACACATTGAAAAACTCTGGGAACAGCAGATATAGAGGTCAGATCTAGAGATTTTGAACAAAGTTTAGTGCTACAATGCATTGGTGACCACAGACAAAAGGTGTCTGTTGTTGTTATAGTTTGTTTTCTGTCTTGTTTTTCATCATGGGAGGACAAAAAGAAAAAATGGGGGCAATGGTGAAGGAGAAATGAAAAAGACCTGCTTTTCTATGGGTGGAAGCGACTAAACGAGAGAATAAATTTGGATCACACAACAAATGCAAATCAAGTTAGAAGCATGAAAGGCATGATTAAGGCCATGGTTCTAATAGAGATCAGCCAGCGGAACCAGGATCATGCCACACCGAGAGAGGCTGCAGAGCCATTGCCTTCTCTCCTGTCAAAGCTAAATTAATGAAATGGAACTCACAGAAGCACTATGTAATCAAATATTGGTGGGACACAAGCAAATTCTGAAAAAGTTTCATTGATCAGTGATAATATCTTTTGGTGTAAATATCTCCTCAAAACATTTCAGGAAAAAAAAATAAAGCTATAATTTTACTTTAGAAATATTTAACTTTGTTATACTAGTTTACTTATTTTTTACCTAATACTTCTGATATATTGTTATGTAGGTTAAAGATGCTCGATTCATGCCACTGTGGAAACCACACATAATTTAGGCAATAATGCAAATTCTTTTCAAATTCTTTTATCAGTGTATTCACTTTATTTTTATTTCAAACACAATACAAAATTACAGGATGCTATCAAAGTGATGCTACAAAACCCCACTAAAATTTTTTCAATTCTTCAAATCACACACTTACACACACACACACACACACACACACACACACCACATGCATTCCCCGTACAGACCTTTTTTTGGGGGGCCTGAGTAAATAATTGCATTTTATTTTCAATTTTTCATTTTGAAATAATTAAAGACTTACCAAAAATGTTGCAAAACTACGTGCCTTTTTGAAGTAAAGTCTTGAAAAAGTTGTTTGGTATATCCTTTATAGTAATAAAAGAAAACACGTGTATATTCTGTTGATTAAAGGCATGCTGAGATCGTCAGACATGTGATTTCATCAGAGACTCCAATATAGAGCGCAGCTGTAACGACATCCTAAGAGTGTTCTAACTGAAATGTGTTGGAAGAAGGTTCTAATTTTTTTCAACCCTTCTCAAGTTGGCACTCAGCAGATTTCCACTCTATAAAAGTAACTCCTGCTCTGCAACTAATGTTCACAGATAAGCTCCAAACATATTTACAGCTCCATTTAAGTATAATGTACACACAGTAAAATTCACCCTTTTCAATGTGCAATTTAATGGGTTATGGCAGATGAATATCATCATTTGACCACAATCATGATCAAGATACAGAAAATCTGCATCATCACAAAACGTTTTCTTTTGCTGTTTTGCATTTGATCTTTTCTCCATTCCTGAACACAGGCAACCACTAATCTGCTTCTGTTTCTACAGTTTGCATTTTCTAGAGTATCCTATTAGTGGAATGATACATTGGTGTCTTTCATGTCTAGCTTCTTTCACTGAGCATAATGCTTTTGATATTCATTTATATTGCTGTTGTATCAGTTTGCTCCTTTTTATTGTTGAGTGGTACTCCATCTACAACTGGTTTATCCATTTACAAGTTGATGGACACATCTGCTATGAACTTCAAGGATGAGGCTTGGTACGGATATGTTTTTATTTATTTTGAGTCGCAGTGGGATTATTTGGCTATATGATCAGTACTAAGTTTAACATTAAAAGAAACTGCCAAACTGCTTTCCAAAATGTCTGTACCATTTTGAAGTCCCACTAGCCAGGTGTGAATAGCAATTCTTCACATCATGTGGTATGGTCAGTTCTGCTCGTGTCAGCCACTCCAGTGGGTGTACAGTGGTACCTCAATGTGGTTTTAACTTGCATTTCCCTGATGACGGGTAATGTTAAGTATCTTTTCATTTGTGTATTGGACATCATCTCTTTTTAAATTAAAATATCTGTACAAATATTTGGCCCATTTAGGTCAAAATATTACGTTAAATGAGTTATTTGTGTTTTGTTATTTAGTTTTTTAGTTATGTGTACATTCTAGATGAAAGTTCTTTATCAGACATATTTAAAATTATTCTGTCCCAATCTGTGGTTTGCCTTTTCATTTTTTGATGCTATGTTTTAAGTTGCAAAAGTCTTAATTTCATGAAGTCCAACTTACTATTTTTTTCCATTTTCATCCATCCTTTTCTTATCTAAAAAGTTTTTAGCTATAGTAAGATTATTAAAATTTTTTCCTATTCAGTAAGCTTTATACATTTTATATTTACATTATGTATAAAATACATGTTGAGTTAATTTGAGGATATGGTGTGAGGTAATTCTGAAGTTCATATTCTCCATTTAATATCCAATTTTAATAGTACCATCTTTATAAAGACATTGATTTCCTTATTGAAATATTTTGGCAACTTTGGCCATGTAAGGCAGGATATATTTCTAAATTATTTATTCTGTTTCACTGATATATATGTCTTCTTCATGCCAGTAAGTTTACTGTACTGTTTAGTGTAGCTTTACAATATGTCTTGAAATTTGGAAAGTTTTCCAACTTTATTCTTCTTTCTAAAACATGCTCTGGCTATTCTAGGACTTCTGCATTTAAAAAAAAAAATAGAATCAGCTTTGTAATTTCTCCAAAAAGGCCTATAGGTTTGACTGGGATTGTGCCAAATCTGGAGATCAGTTTCAGAAGAATTATCATCTAATAAGTATGACATGTATATTTACCAATGAACTTGATACATATTTCTACCTATTCAATCTCTCGTATTAGTGATTTAGAAATTTTGGATCAGCATACCTTTTATTAAATTTATTCTGAATTATTTTATTATTTTTGAGGCTATTATAAGTTAAATTGCTTACATAATTTTATTTTCTAATTGGTGTTGATTGTGTATAGAAACACAATTGATTTTATTTATTGATCTTTCATCCTACAACTTTGTTAAATTCACTTCATACCTCTAGCACACTTCTGCAGATGCCTAAGGATTTTCTATGTATATGTTTACATCACGTGAGAATAGTATTTTTCTTTCTTCCCAACTTGGGTGTCACTTATTTCTTATTTTCTTTTCTTTTCTCTTTCTTTCTTTCTTCTTTCTGTCCATTCCTCCTTCCTTCCCTTCTTTCTTTCTCCCTGTTTTAGAATCAGTTTTGTAATTTATCCAAAAGGACCTATAAGGTTTCATGGGAATTCCACTGAATCTAGAGATCAATTTCAGGAGAATTATCATCTCATAAGTATTAAATATTTATCAATGAACTTGGTATATATTTCCACTTATTTAATATTGAATGCAATACTTTAAAGAACTAGGGAGAGAGGACATCATTGCATTTTTCATAATCTTATGTAGAAAGTATTAAGGCTTTCACCATTTTAAGTAAGATGTTTGCTATAGATTTTTTGTAAACACATAATCAGTTTGAAAATGTACTTTTCTATCCTCAGTTTGCTGGGAGTTTTTAATTTAAAAAATGTGTTACATTTTGTAAATTCCTTTTTTGCATCTATTGAGAGTGTCACGTGATTTTTCTTTTTTCTGTCAGCATGGTAGATTTTCAGTTGTTGAAACCAACTTGAGATAAACCCCACTTGGTTAAAACACATTATCATTTTTAAATATTCCTAGACTCAATTTGCTAATATTGTATTAAGAATGTTGCATCTAAGTTCATAATGGTTATCAGTCTGTCATTTTTGAGTTGTGATATCTGTATTTGTTTCTGATATCGAGAGAATCCACGTAAAACATCTACTTCTGTCATCAGTAATAATCTGACCAGGGATAACACCAACAGTTAGAGAGGAACCTGTCATTACCTGTGGCAGCAGAGATATCAGAGATTCCAAAAAGAAAAGCAAGGTTAAAATTTCAAATATAATCACATGAAATATCAGAAAGCCAGGGGATAGAAATATAGGAGAGCAAAATCTTAGAGGTCAAAACAAGTAGTTAAGTACTGCACATGATAATAAAAAGTAAAATCTTTTCCTAAGGCAGAGCCTGGCTGCTGCCTAGCTTCTTTGACAATTCTTGGTAGGCTTTCATGGCTTTATAAGGGCTTATACTTTAGGTAAAGTTATAGTCAGGGAAACGGTGGGTGTAGGTTGGCTCTGTAGAAATGAAGCATTACAGGAGCACTGCAGTGAGAAAGAAACTGATACTGATGATACTTCGGTCACACTAATAATACATGCTAATGATAATCATAGCAATCATGGTAATGACAGACAATATATATATAATATTAGCATGCTTCTATTTGCACATATACATATGTGAATAGAAACATTGATTTAAAGACATGAAAGTATAGAAATAGCCTACACCTGATAAAGATATGCTCATACACAATAACAAACCTCAGCATAAACAGAGATTTTGATGTATCACAGAATTCTCCAATAGATCACAATTTTGACACTATGGGAAGTGTCATTTTCAGAACTTTTCTTTATCTCCATTATCTCTATTCTCTATTTCCAACATTCCTGGAGACTGAACTCAAGGATCAGTAAATATTCTCAACCTTAACCATAGCAGACTTCTTTCATCCCATATATGCTTGTTATTTTTCCCCATTGACAGAAGGCATTGTACCATGAAATATACAACATATCTCTGACACACCTGACGAAAACAAACAATGGGGAAAGATTGACTATTTAATAAATGGTGATGGGAAAACTGGCTAGCCATATGAAGAAAGCTGAAAGTGGACCCCTTCCTTACACCTTATAAAATAATTAACTCAAGATGGATTAAAGACTTAAACATAAGATCTAAAACCATAAAAACTCTAGAAGACAACCTAGCCAATACCATTCAGAACATAGGCATAGGCAAAGACTTCACGACTAAAACACCAAAAGCAGGGGCAACAAAAGCCAAAATTGAGAAATGGGATCTAATTAAACTAAAGATAGCTTCTGCACAGCAAAAGACACTATCATCGGAGTGAACACACAACCTACAGAGTGGGAGAAAATTTTTGCAATCTATCCATCTAACAAAGGGCTAATATCCAGAATCTACAAGGAACTTAAACAAATTTACAAGAAAAAAACAACCCCATCAAAAAGTGGGAAAAGGATATGAACAGACACTTCTCAAAAGAAGACATTTATGCGGCCAATAAACACATGAGAAAAAGCTCATCATAGGCTGGGCGTGGTGGCTCACGCCTGTAATCCCATCACTTTGGGAGGCCAAGGCGAGTGGATCACAAGGTCAGGAGTTTGAGACTTGCCTGGCCACTATGGTGAAACTCTGTCTCTACCAAAAACACACAAAAAAACTTTAGCCAGGCGTGGTGGTATATATCTGTAATCCCAGCTACTCAAGAGGCTAAGGCAGGAGAATTGCTTGAACCCATTAGGTGGAGGTTGCAGTGAGCCGAAATTGTGCCACTGCACTCCACCCTGGGTGACAGAGTGAGGCTGTCTCGAAGAAAAAAAAAAAAAAGCTCATCACCCCTGGTCCAATGAGATACCATCTCGCGCCAGTTAGAATGGCAATCATTAAAAAGTCAGGAAACAACAGGTGCTAGAGAGGATGTGGAGAAATAGGAATGCTTTTACACTGTTGGTGGGAGTGTAAATTAGTTCAACCATTGTGGAAGACAGTGTAGCAATTCCTCAAGGATCCAGAACTAGAAATATCATTTGACCTAACAGTCTCATTACTAGGTACACATCCAAAGGATTATAAATCATTCTACTATAAAGACACATTCACACATATGTTTATTGCAGCACTATTCACAAGAGCAAAGACTAGGAACCAACCCAAATGCCCATCAATGATAGACTGGATAAAGAATATGTGGCACATATACACCATGGAATACCATGCAGCTATAAAAAAGGATGGATTAATGTCTTTTGCAGAGACATGGATGAAGCTGGAAACCATCATTCTCAGCAAACTATCACAAGAACAGAAAACCAAACACCACATGTTCTCACTCATAAGTGGGAGTTGAACAATGAGAACACATAGACACAGGGAGGGGAACATCACACACTGGGGCCTGTCAGTGGGTAGGAAGGAAAGAGGAGGGATAGCATTAGGAGAAATACTTAATGTAGATGACGAGTTGATGGGTGCAGCAAACCACGACAGCACATGTATACCTATTTCACAAAACTGCAAGTTCTGCAAATGTATCCCAGAACTTAAAGTGTATGTATGTGTGTATATATATATACACACAAATGTAAATGTAAATGTAAATAAATTGAAAATGGTAAAAATAGAAATATGTTTCCTACACAAATAGTGACATAATAAAGCAAGATAGAATGTATGTTTGAGTTAAAAAAAATTGCTTAGAAGACAACTTGAATTCCATTCCAAGGAACTAGTTTTCAAAAGTTTACAACCAGATTTCAGTTTGGCAAAAGGCAACAATGCTGTTTTGAAAATAATTTCTGAAAAGAGCTTCCCCAGCAGTTCCAAATGGCAGTCCTGATACAAGGAAGTAGGGGCAATTTTGTTACCACCAGGAACACTGAATTTATTTTCAGACCTTGAAATTCTGGGAGGCCCTCGAATAATAATCAACTACAATATTTTACTTTACATAGAAATATTGTTTTAATGTTAATATAAAAGCTTGTATATGAACTAAAATTGTCAATCTGCCACTTTTAAGAAAGAAGAATCCATTATGTCCCTAATCTATAGTGAGTTGATATGTTCCATAAGCAGTTCTGGAAGGAGGCTACACTTAGAGCATAAATTGGTATAGATCGCTTTGCTCTCACAGATAGCGACACAATATTTTCTGCTGAATGGGAAAAAGTTTGAAGGCATAAATCAAGATAAAGCAATCATCTGACAAAGAATTACAAAGAGGCCCCATACCTTTTTCTTAGTGAACTCCATGTGACACATTGATTTTCCACTGAAGATAAAAGCCAAAATCATGTGTCATCAATAGAAAGCAAGCAAAACTATTTGGTTCAATATGTTATGGTACTTAACAAAAAAAACTTGCAGAGAAAAGACAAATCTAAAATGTTGCACATGATTCAAACAAGTCTGGATCAGAAGAGACATTTCAGAGGTCACTGCTAGAGAGTCAAGGATACATTAGAGAGAAATAAACTCCTGCTTTTTTGTTTATCTCCTTACATACACAGATACTGTCTGATGAAGATGATTGATATCAGGTATGGTATTTGATGGTATAGTCATTTACAAAATAATTCATCCCTTATGATCTAATGCAATTTTCTTCATATTACACGTGTATATTTAAATACTTCCTTGTGAAGTGGAGGCTAGCCAGGCTGCTGTTAGCATATCCAGTACATTACTGCAAATTCCAAAATGGCAAATCCCACAGTTGAAATTTCAACCTCTCTAGCGTCCCTCGGCTGGAGTGCATAATCACGGCAAAAGTCTGCAACATCAGAGGTGGCCGCCACAGACACAAAGTCTATGTTTCTCATTCCATTCTACCAAATCTATTCAGCAGTCTGGGTGAGGGGGCTTGGCAGTATCTATGAGCAGAAAGCATTCAAATGGCTGGTATATGTGCTTCCGGGGAAACTAAGGGGAAAAAAGAGAGAGGGAGGGAGGGAGGGAACAAGAAAGAAGAAGGAAACTCAAGGAGAGAGGAAGGGAAGGAGGCTGGCAAGAAGGGATGGAGGGAGCAAGGGAGGGAGGAATAAAGGAAGGAAGTTACACCAAGTTTCAAAACTGGCCACGGACTGAGAAGGATTAAGAGACAAACGGAATTGAAAGCATTTATGTTCATACTCGGTATTTTTCTTACCCATTCTTGCAAATTAGTAATTTAAAAATTTTCATTTCCACAAATCCACGTGTTTTCTTGTTCCTCTCTCTCCGCTCTTTTTCCTTCTTTCCTTCCTGCCTTTCTTCTTTCTTTTCAACATAGGTTATATAAATGTGTGAGAGCTATCACTAGTCTACATTAATCATCAGGATTTTCCTGTATATTTCCAATTAAGATGACCCATAATAATATTCTACTGTAATTTTGGAGGGTCCAAAATACTAGATGGCATTTACTGTTTTGGAAATCATGACAAGTCTAACAGGACTTTAAAAAACCTATCAAGACATCTGATGTGTTTTCTTGCCCATACACTCTTTAATGAGGTCTGCTTGACCCTTTCTTCTTCCCTTCTCTAGTCATGGGTTCTTCACACTGAAAACTAAGCTTTGCATCAGTGTTTGACGAACAGGTGACATAATAAACTGCAGTTACATTTTAAATTCAGCTCAAGATGGTAGATGAGAAATCTAAGATTGTGAAGTGGGATTTAGCATGCTGTTCAGTATGCAACAAATCTGAGTGTTGCTCACACAGGATTCATACCAACAGGCTCCTTCCAAAACCTTTCAATGCAAATTCTAGCAAATGCACACTTGGAAGAAAAATGTTCCATGAAGTTGTATATGTAAATTTATACTTTCAGCATTTATGTATATAATTTCAGGGGAAGTGGGATCAACTTAACATTATTAAACATAGTCCAATGATATTTACAACATAACTTCAGAAACATTTTATTACTAGAAGTATTTTAAAAAGGATGTACCATTTAGGATTTAAGACACACCCCACAAATGAAAAAACAAATGAGATTATAAACAACATTTTTAAAAAAATTATGCCATCTTTTCACTACAAAATCCTCCTGGGGGAAAAATATCTTTTCCTTCATTATTAAAGGATGTTATCAGAGCACAGTGGAATTCTTTCAGATTTAGTCAGAAGGTTCTCTGGAGTTGAGAGATCTATTGGAGAATATTTTCTTTGAAAGTCCATGTCCTTTCCCCAGGCCTACATCATATATAAATAAACATTTCAGAAAAGGGGCCATGTTAAGAAAAAGTGGGTTGAAGATTGTAAGACCTGGTTCCTGGGTGCCAAATAATTCACAAGTTGGAATAAGCTGGGTTTCTGTAACACTTCTCTATGACTGCCATTGATACTGAACTATGCCAAGGAACTAAGTCCTACCAAGGAAAAGCAGGAGGAAAACAGGTGTAAGAAAACATTTCCTGTCAGTGTGTTCAGAGATAGCATGAGTCAACAGCGGCTCCTCATGAAGCCATCGATTCGTAACACTGGAGTATCTAGAATGCATCTGGGTCGAATTATTAAAAAGAAAGTTCTTCTCAAGCTAGTTGTAATGGTAGCTAATTTAAAAAATTAATGTTCTGCGATTCTGATAAAAACCTATGTGGTGAACCAACAATAAAGGCGGCTGGAGATATTGGTATGAAATAGTTATTTTTCCTTATATACCTGGACGTTCATGTAAGAAATTATACTTTTCGAAGGTCTGTCATATTCTCAGTGTATAAGAGTTGAATCATTTTTAGAAGTTATTGTCAGAATTTTGCTTTAATAGTGCAGTAAAGTGTGCATTCTCTTTCCCTCATTTTCATTCAACAGCCTCTACAAATTGAGCCTGGCTCAAAGGTCTTTCCCTCTTGGAATATGACTCCTCCCCTGTCCCTCTACATAGGCTGTTCTATAACAAATTATTTTGCTGTCTTGATTTTTCAGAGACCTCATGCTAGTAGTAGAGAGTCAGGAGAAAGTGAGATGTCCTATATAAAAGGCCTGCTAGAAAAAGAAATCAGCACTGAGTTCTAAGGATACTGAACAACTTTTTAAAAAACAAGCAAGCCATATTAAACACATTAGTTACAACCAAATTAGATAAAACCATGAAAATTATCCAAGAAGAAAAAGTACATCACCTGTCTAGGTTTAAAATTGCTTAAGGCTGCCATCCAAGGACCATCTATGATAACAAATACAGTAGTCTGTATTGACACAAAGTTTTAGTGATAGACGTAATTACATTCTTCTGCTGGTGGTGTTCTAGAATAAATGGAATATCTGCTGATCAAATCTGAATGCATCCCATAATATTAGCATGTAGGATCCCAGATCTGCAGGCACTATCTCTTTCTCAGATCTACACTTTGAATATTATGTTAGTTAAAATGAGAAGTATGTTAGAAAATGTCTTTTACAAAAGAAATATTGGCTGAGTATGGTGGCTCATGCCTGTAATCCCAACACTCTGGGAGGCCAAGGTGAGAAGATCTCTTGAGCTCAAGAATTTGAGACCAGCTTGGGCAACATATCTGTAAAAAATTTTAAAACTTAGCCGGTGTGGTGGTGCACACCTATAGGCACAGCTACTTCAGAGGCTGAATCAAGAGGATCACTTGAGCTTGGGAGTTTGAGGTTGCAGTGAACTATGAACATGGCACTGAACTCCAGTCTGGGCAACAGAGTGAGAACTTGTCTTCAAAAAAATAAAAAAGAAGAAAAAAATAGGAAATATTGTGTTCACATCTGCTATGGTACTCTTTCTTATATAAACTATTTCTTTGCAGTATTCTAGAGGATTTAAGACAAATTTACCACTGAATAATTTCATATGGTATATTATTGCATTAGTATAGTATGTTATTATATAATTAGTATAAGTGACCAGTGCTGCAACAACCACATTCCAAAAAGTATTGTGATCCTCCAAAATTACAATGTCTAAATGACATTATTCTCCTTCATGAGACCATTATACCTTAATTTTTCAGCACCATGAAAATCTACAAATGCCCTCTAAAATATATTTAGAAAACGTGGGGAAAAAATAGATACAGTTTCAGAAGATACATATATTTTGAAAATTAGCCTTTTTGGAATAAATTATTCTTTATGACATATAAATAAACACATTTTTCAGACTGGCGGGGTAACATTTGCATCAGTCAAAATAATTAGATTACTAAAACCTGTAATCTTATTAGAAAAATGGTTTATTCAGAGAATCATTGGAATTATTAGCCTTCAAGCTGCTATAGATTGAATCTGATCAAAATAATTAAGATAATATTATTTCATTTTTCAGTATAATATCTCCTTAGTATTTTTGTTTCTTATTTAATATGTGATTATATTTACTTCTGTGAATAATATGGATGAAGATCATTACAGTGTCAAGATCACTGGGTTCAGAGCACAGAAACCTCAAGTCTATTCTTTTTTCTTAAATACCTGTAAGACTTTAAAGAAGACAGAGTTTCTGGACTCTAATTTCTCTATCTGTAGAATAAATGGGTTAGACCAAATAACTCCTTTCTGCTTATAAATTTTCTAATTATATGACTGAGCTTACACCTGGAAAACAGTCTATCTCCTGTATAAATTAATGATAGAAATGAAAACCACCACGTTTCATGAAATTAACCACATAAATATCAACATCAACTGCTCAGAAGGACTTAAGTGCAAGTATCACAGGAATTCTGAAGCACAGAGAACTAAATATAAGAAATGTAACACTCTTCGTATTTTCAAAGAAGATTTTAATAATATATGTAAACACAGTAGCCTGTTCATAAGAAAAAAGAAAAGGGACGTCTTAGCATATTCAGGGTTCAACCAAAACTACTACTGGAATGTAAATCAAAGTAATATTCACCTAACTGTCATAATTGGCATGAATAATTTTAAGTAAAACACTTTTATTTGATATTAAATGTGAACAATAAGCCAAAACAGAGAAAATTAATAAATTGATCATTTATTGAAACTGAAATAAAAATATATAATTATTGAAGCCTCTTATATACATAAACCAATCATTGCTTAAATGAGCTGACATACTAGCTCCATAGTTTTATGTCACTAAGGAACTCTTTTGAACACAATAAAGAAACCAGAATTGAGCACAAAGAATGATGAACTGGGAAGTACATGGCTTTCTATCTACTAATTAGGAGTACAATCATTCAGTCAAACAGCCACTCAACAAACATTTAGCATACAGCTTCTGGATACCAGGTACTGGTGTAGGTGCTAGAGCAACAAGGAAATAGTCCCTGCATTCAGTGAGCTCACAGGCAAGTAAACAAGTAAGTATAAAGACTGCATGACTGATTGGGAGTGGTGGTTCATGCCTGTAATCCCAGCACTTTGGGAGGCCAACGTGGGCAGATCACGAGGTCAAGAGATCGAGACCATCCTGGCCAACATAGTGAAACCCCGTCTCTACTAAAAATACAAAAATTAGCTGGGCACGGTGGTGCACGCCTGTAGTTACTTGGGAGGCTGAGGCAAGAGAATCAGTTGAACCTGGAAGGTAAAGGTTGCAGTGAGCTGAGATCACACCACTGCACTCCAGCGGGGTGACAGAGTGAGACTCTGTCTCAAAAAAAAAAAAAAAAGACTCCATGATAAATGTGTATCTACAAAGGGCACAAAGGAATGAGTAGCTAATCCCCAAAGCCATATGGAGCAGTCAGTATAAGCTTCAGGAAAAGAAACTGAAGTAAAAAGCTAACCTGAATCTGAAAAAAATGAGTAGGTATTTTCCAAGCACGTTTCAGGGGAAAAGTTGCAGGATGCAGAAGTCCTCCCAAGTACAAAAAGAGAATGAACTCTGGACAACTGGCAATTTATGGCACACAGGAATCAGTAAATGTAGGGATGAGAGGCACACAGAAACATGGGCAAAAACAGGAATTTTGACTTTATTCCATAAATCATGGAAAGCCACCAATGGGTTTTAAGTAATAAAATACTAAGACCAGGTTTGCATTTTAGAAAGATCAATTTGATTTCAGTGAGGAGGTCCAAAAATGAGAGCAGCAAGGCCAGATAGAAGTCCTGCTGCAACTAGCTATGGTTAGAGATGCAGACCAAAACTAAGGTGAAATCATTTAGAAGAAAGAACGTGGATATAAGAGCCATTGGTTTGGCCTCTCCACATCATTTTTTTTTATTTTATTTTCATTTATTTATTTATTTATTTATTTATTGAGACAGAGTCTCGCTCTGTCACCCAGGCTGGAGTGCAGTGGCGTGATCTTGGCTCACTGCAAGTTCTGCCTCCCGGGTTCACACTATTCTCCTGCCTCAGCCTCCCGAGTAGCTGGGACTACAGGCACGCGCCACCACGCCCAGCTAATTTTTTCTATTTTTTAGTAGAGATGGGGTTTCACCGTGTTAGCCAGGATGGTCTCGATCTCCTGACCTCGTGATCCACCCACCTCGGCCTCCCAATGTGCTGGGATTACAGGCTTGAGCCACCATGCCCAGCTGGCCTCTCCACATCTTTACTGTTATACTGATAACATGGGGATGAAAATAAATATTATTTGTATTTAAACTATTATTGTTATGTGAAAATTAAACAAATAACATACTATGATAACATCTGAGGTTCAAGAAATATTAAGTCTTGAAAATAGGAAAGATGAAAGGAAGGAAACAGGGAGTGGGGAGGAAAGTAGGAGAAAGGAGAGAATATAGGAATGAGAGAGGAGGAAAATAATAAGAAAGAAGTAGAAAGCTAGGTACGGTGGCTCATGACTGTAATCCCAGCGCTTTGGGAGGCCGAGTCAGGCAGATCACAAGGTCAGGAGTTCAAGACCAGCCTGGCCAATATGGTGAAACCTTGTCTCCACTAAAAATACAAAAATTAGCTGGGTGTGGTGGCAGGCACCTATAGTCCCAGCTACTCGGGAGGCTGAGGCAGGAGAATCACTTGACCCTGGGAGGCAGAGGTTGCAGTGAGCTGAGATCACACCACTGCACTCCAGCCTGGGTGACAGAGAAAGATGCTGTCTCAAAAAAAAAAAAAAGAAAAAAAAAAAGAAAGAAGTAGAAAAAGATATAGTATTTCTTAATCAGCAGAAGCTACTCTTATTTTTCAATACTCTACCTTTCTAATGTATCACTGACAAGGAAAGGTCTTGAATAATTGACTGAAGTCAGAATAGGTAAGGCACTCTACCTGTGGATACATGAGAGGCCTTAAAAAGTTCATGGAAAATGTATATTATGAAAAAAACTATGCAAAGGTTTCAATTTTGGCAGCAAAATAAACTCATACTAATTTATTATAGCATGTTTGAACAGGATCTAGTTTGAGACAGTAAGAAGGAGTAGACATTAGTTTGAAAAGAGCCCCTAGCAGAGCAATGTAAATTCTGCTAAAATTGAAGCAAGAACAAACATTAGATTATGATGAAGCTTGAGTGAAAGAATGGTGAAATCACTGATGCTTTACAAGAAGCTTGAGGGGACAATGCACCAAAGAAATCAGTAGTTCACAAGCGGACAGCTTTTTTAAAGAAGAAACGAGATGATGTGGAAGATGAAGTCCACAGGGACAGATCATCCATATCAATTTGCAAGGAAAAAAATTAATCTTGTTTGTGCCCTAATTGAAGAGGACTGATAATCAACAGCACAAACAATAGCCAACATCATAGACATCTTAATTGGTTCAGCTTACACAGTTCTGACTAAAAAATTAAAGTTGAACCAACTTTCCACTGCATGGGTGCCAAAAGTGTTGTGCTCAGATCAGCTGCAGACAAGAGGAGAGCTCTCAATGGAAATTTTAAAGAACTAGGGTCAAGATCCTGAAGGATTTCTTTGAAGAATTGTAACAGAAGATAAAACATGGCTTTCCCAGTATGACCCTGAGGGCAAAACACAATCAAAGCAATGGCTACCAAAGGTGGAAGTGGTCCAGTCAAAGCTAAAGGGGATCACTCAAGAGCAAAGGTCACGGCAACAGTTTTTTGGGGACATTCCAGGCATTTTGCTTGTTGACTTTGTGGAAGGTCAAAGAACAATAATATCTGCATATCATGAGAGTGTTTTGAATAAGTTAGCCAAAGTTTTAGGGCAAAATACCTGGGAAAGCTTTAGCAGACAGTCCTCTAACACCACAATGTTTCTGCTCATTCCTGTCATCAAGCAAAGGCAATTTTGTGAGAGTCTCAATGGGAAATTGTCAGGCATCCACCTTACAGCTCTGATTTGGCTCCTTCTGACTTCTTTTTGTTTCCCAATCTCAACAAATGTGGAAAGGGCACCCATTTTTCTTAAGTTAATAATGTATAAGAGACTGCATTGACATTGTTAAGTTCCCAGGACCATCAGTTCTTTAGGGATGAAAACCGAAGATCACATTTTCAATGTTTATCTTTTAACTTCATTTTTCCACAAACTTTTTGAAGTTTCTCCATACAAATGTCTCCATACAAATGAGCACTTGCAAAATAAGCAGAGAGTCTCATTCAATGGACAGAAAGTTCTGTGCCATCTAAAAATTATCTTAAGCAAGTTCAATGTGTAGCAACAGACTGTATTGATAAATATCAGTTAGTTTGACTTCTGCAATGACCATGATGGAGTAACAAGAACTAGACTTTCTCTCCCTCCTGAAACAACCAAAAAAATGGCCAAAATGTATGCCACAAAAGTTTGCAAGACCCTGTAAAGTCAGTCTCAAACAAGGTGAGCCTATCAACGGCCCTAATTTATGCCTGGAGAAAGTTTTCCAGCCCACTACTCCAGGAGAAAAGCCCAAGAGGAGCCCATTGTTCTCCCTGAGCTGAGGGGACAGAGCTGAGAGTCCACAGAAACCATGTTGACATGAGCTCTCAGGACAAGGTTTCCAAGAAGAAGGGGCTGCACAGAAAGAGAACTCCAGAGCTCTGCAAAGGGTCCCCCTAAAGTACATAGCTAAGTAATTGTTAGGACAGGCCTAGAGAAAAGTACCTACGGTTGGGGAAACAACACCCAGATAAGATGAAAAGTAACAGTACACATGCTCACCAAGGTCCAGTAATAGTGCTTATTTTATCAGCCAAACCAGAAACACCTCAAGATTCCCAGGGATACCCAGAAGGATCTTGCCTCACTAGTTGGGAGTGATTAGCTCTAAAATGAGAACTGGTCTGATCCCACCTAATGAATTTTTAAAGCAAGACCAAAAAGAGTCAAACTCTTTCCAACTAAACTTAAATACATACCAATACAAAGATCAAGAATATTTATATATACTTCCAGCACTCAATAAGATAAAAGTCACCATATCTGACATCCAGACACAGTTTAGCAGAGACACAACAGTAACAACAAAAGACAGAAGAACGTGGCTCATAATAAGGAGAAAAATCACTGAGTCAGAACTGATCCAGAGTAAATCAAGGTGCCAGAGTTATCAGTTAAGAACATTCAAATGCTTATTGAAACAGTATTCTATATGTTCTAAAATAGAGACATGCAAGATACACTAAAGGAGGCTGGTCGCAGTGGCTCACGCCTGTAATCTCAGCATTTTGCGAGGCCGAGGCAGGTGGATCACGAAGTCAGGAGTTCAGGACCAGCCTGACCAATATGGTGAAATCCCATCTCTACTAAAAATACAAAAATTAGCGGGGCATAGTAGCATGCGGCTGTAGTCCCAGCTACATGGTAGGCTGATAGCACATTAGTCATTAAAGAAGAAAAGATAGACACCTCTCAAAATAAAATAGAGAGAGAAAATAAATTTTTAAAAAACATGAACAGAGCAATAGTAGACAGTAAATTTCAAGTAACTGAATTTACGTGTAATCTCAGTTCCCAAAGGAGAGGAGAGGGAAGATGTGAAAACATTTGGGACTTTGAGTCAGGCAAAGCTTTCTTTGATATGACCCCACAGCATGATTTATATAATAATATATTGATAAGAAGAACTCATCAAATTTAAAAAAAAGAATCTGCTCTTCAAAAGAATCTATTAAGAGACTGAAAAGACAAGCTGCAGGCTGGGAGAAAATATTTGCAATTCATATATCTGATGAAAGGCTTGCATCAAAAATATATTTTAAAAGCTCAAAATTTAATAATGAAAAACAAACAACCCCATTTAAAACTTGGGTGAAAGACTGGAACAGACATTACAAAGTAGACATTTGTTTGGTAAATAAGCACATATGCTCAACATAATTAATGCTTAGGGCAATGCAAATTAAAACCAAAATGAGACGCCACTATCTATTTTTAAATAGCTAAGATTAGCATGACTGATAACAGCCAAGCACTGGCTTGGATGTGGAGAAGCTGAAACTCTCATACACTGCTGATGGGAATACAAAAAAGTGTAACCTTTGAAAAACAGTTTAAGAGTCCCTTAAAAAGTTAAACATACTTCTGCCATAAGACTCAGCCATTGCACTCCTGGGTATTTACCCAAGAGAGATAAAAGTAGGTGTTCATATAATGATATCAACACAAATGTTCATAGCACATGTATTCATAATAGCCCAAACTAGAAACAGTCTAAATATCAATCAATACATTAATGAATTAACTTGCTTTCTCCGAATTAATTATGGATACATACTATAACATGAATGAATCTCAAAATAACTATACTAAGTGAAACAAGGCAGACTCTAGAGGTAAAACATGCAGAGAAAAAAACATAAAATGTCAGACAAAAAAGTGCATAGTGTAAAATTTTATTTATATACATTTTTTGACTGTATAAATTACTGTCCAGTGACAGAAAGCAGTTTGGTGGTTTTTAAGGGCCAGGAATGAGGGGCCAGAGAAATGTATTACAAAGAGGCATCAGGAAACTGGAGGTGAAGTATATTTCCATCACCTCGATTGCGTGCTGATGGTTTCTAAACTTTCAATATTTTTAGTTTATTATATGTTATACAAAATAAAGCTTGTAATAAAAATCAAAAGATTGAGCCATCCTTATTTTCTCTATAAAAGAGCAGAATTATCCTTTTAGAGATTTGGAAAGATTATTAAAAGATAAGTTACAAAATACAGTACCTGACACGTATAAAATATTAAATAAATACTAGCCATGCTTAATTATTTTGTTTTAAGTCTATATGAGTCAAGTTTTAGTAGAAATATGGGCTAGAAAAAAAAAAACAGAAAGCGGGACTCTGTGATCCGACTTGGGCTTATAGAACAGACTGCACTAGTTTGTTCTCATGCTGCTAATAAAGTCATACCCAAGACCGGGTAATTTAGAAAGGAAAGAGGTTTAAGGAACTCACAATTCCACATGGCTGGGGAGGCCTCACAGTCACGGCAGAAGGCAAAAAAGAAGCAAAGGCACATCTTAAATGGTAGCAGAGAAGAAAGCTTGTGTAGGGAAACTCCCATTTTAAAAGCATCAGATCTCGTGAGACTTATTCGCTACCAGGAGAACAGTAGGGGGAACCCGCCCCTATGATTCAATGATCTCCACCTGACTCCATCCTTGACATGCGGGGATAATTACAATCAAGGTGAGATTCGGGTGGAGACACAGCCGAATCATATCAATGACTAATGAGAGTTACGTCCAGAACCTAATGAAAACCTGTCTGAGGCCACATTCCCTGTAAAGCAGATTTGAGATAGAGATTTGTGTAGAGAACATTTAACTGGGTAAAATCCTAGGAGCCAACAACTGTGGCGAAAAAGCTGAATTGGACAAAGGGATTTGAGATGTGAGGCAGTCACAACAAATACCTCAGCTAATCTCAAGGGGGAGCTGAGAAGCAGGGGTGACCCTTCAGAGTTGCCCTAAATTGAGGCAGGAGTATGGAGTTTTAATACCTTTCACTGGCCATTCTTCAGATACGAGTTGTCCCCAAGGATGGACATCAGCTTGACAAGTTATTAATTAGATCTCCTGAGAATAAATTCTAGAGAGAATCAGCTGAGAGGCATGATTTGCCAACAGTCCCAATAGCTGGGCAAACTTCAGTTTTGAGGGAGGATTTGGGTCACACACAAAAGTCTCCACAACCAATTATTCATGGGAAATTCTATGTAGGCAGAGCTATTTCATGGCCAGTTAATCAAAACTACATAATCTATTTGGTTAAGCAAAAGAAATTAAAAAGATAAAATAAAACCTATATATTAACACTCAAAAGTTTTTAATGCATTTGCCTTGCATTTCATATGTTTTGCCTTGCATTTCATATGTTTTGCCTTGCATTTGTTTATTTGCTTTCAAGAACCTTTAGAGAACAATAATTACTAATATAATATGGAGTAGCACAGCATAGACGAGGGAAGCTAACTCTCTCCCTTTTCCCAGAACCTGGAACAGCTAAAGATCCTAAGCATTGTCAGCTTTGGTATCTGACATAGTTTGGATGTTTGTCCCCTTCAAATCTCACGTTAAAATGTGATCCCCAATGTTGGAGAGAGATGCCTCCTGAATGGCTTGGTGCTGTCCTCTTGGTAATGAATGAGTTCTTACCCTGTGAGTTCATGCGATATCTGGTTGTTTAAAAGAGACTGACACCTCCTCCCTGTCTCTCTTGCTTCCTCTCTCACCATGTGATATGCTGGTTTCCCTTCACCTTGCACCATGATTGGAAGGTTCCTGAGGCCCTCCCAGGAAGCAGGTGCCAGTACTATGCTTCACGTACAGCCTTCAGAACAAGAAGCCAAATAAACCTCATTTCTTTATTAATTACCCCACCTCAGGTATTTCTTTATAACAATGCAAATGGGCTAACAGAGTATCATTCATGGACAGTGAGTGTATTAGTCAATTTTCATGCTGCTGATAAAGACATACCCAAGACTGGGTAATTTATAAAGAAAAAGAGGTTTAATGAATTCACATATCTGCACCGCTAGCTGTATAAATATGGAAATATCTTCACTGCTACCTGAACAAATATGGAAATATCTACAGCGCTACCTGTATAAACATGGAAATATCTACACCGCTATCTGTATAAACATAGAAATATCTACACCGCTATCTCTATAAACATGGAAATATCTACACTGCTATCCGTATGAACATGGAAATATCTACACCGCTATCTGTATAAACAAGGAAATAACTACACCGCCATCTCTATAAACATGGATATATCTACAGGGCCATCTGTATAAACACGGAAATAACTACACCGCTATCTGTATATACATGGAAATATATACACCGCTATCTCTATAAACATGGAAATATCTACACCATTATCTGTATAAACATGGAAATAACTACATCTCTATCTCTATAAACATGGAAATATCTACACTGCTATCTGCATAAACATCGAAATATCTAAACCGCTACCTGTAAAACAGGGAAATATCTACACCGCTATCTCTATAAACATTGAAACATCTACACTGCTATCTTTATAAACATTGAAATACCTACACTGCTATTTGTATAAACATGGAAATATCTACAACGCTATCTCTATAAACATGGAAATAACTACACCGCTATCTCTATAAACGTGGAAATATCTACACCACCATCTGTATGAACATGGAATTATCTACAACGCCCTCAGTATGAACATTGAAATATCTTCACCGCTATCTGTATAAACATGGAAATATCTACACCGCTATCTGTATATACATGGAAATAACAACACCGCTATCTCTATCAACATGGAAATATCTACACCGCTATCTCTATAAACATGGAAATACCTACACCGCCATCTGTATCGACATGAAAATATCTACACCGCCATCTGTATAAACATGGAAATATCTACACTGATATCTGTATTAAGATGGAAATATCTACACCGCCATCTATATAAACATGGAAATATCTACACCGCCATCTGTATGAACATGGAAATATCTACAGTGCAATTTCTATAAAGATGGAAATATCTACACCGCAATCTGTTTAAACATGGAAATATCTACACCTCTATCTGTATTAAGATGGAAATATCTACACTGCCATCTCTATAAAGATGGAAATATCTACACCGCCATCTGTATGAACATGGAAATATCTACACCGCTATCTGTATATACATGGAAATATCTACACCGCAATCTCTATAAACATGGAAATATCTAAACTGCTACCTGTAAAACAGGGAAATATCTACACCGCTATCGCAATAAACATTGAAATATCTACACTGCAATCTTTATAAACATTGAAATACCTGCACTGCTATTTGTATAAACATGGAAATATCTACACAGCTATCTCTTTACACATGGAAATAACTACACCGCTATCTGTATGAACATGGAAATATCTACACCGCCATCTGTATGAACATGGAAATATCTGCACCGCCATCTGTATGAACATATAAATATCTACACCACCATCTGTATGAAGATGGAGATATCTACACTGCTATCTGTATAAACATGAAAATATCTACACCGCCATCTGTATGAACATATAAATATCTACACCGCCATCTGTATTAAGAAGGAAATATCTAAACCGCTATCAGTATAAACATGGAAATATCTACACCGCTGCCTGTATAAACATGCATACATCTTCACCGATATCTGTATAAACATGGAAATATCTACACCGCTATCTGTATGAACATGGAAATATCTACACCGCTATCTGTATGAACATGGAAATATCTACACCGCAATCTGTTTGAACATGGAAATATCTACACCGCTATCTGCATGAAAATGGAAATATCTACACTGCTATCTGCATATACATTTAAATATCTACACAGCTATCTCTTTACACATGGAAATAACTACAACGCTATCTGTATGAACATGGAAATATCTACACCGCCATCTGTATGAACATGGAAATATATGCACCGCCATCTGTATGAACATATAAATATCTACACCACCATCTGTATGAAGATGGAGATATCTACACTGCTATCTGTATAAACATGAAAATATCTACACCGCCATCTGTATGAACATATAAATATCTACACGGCCATCTGTATTAAGAAGGAAATATCTAAACCGCTATCAGTATAAACATGGAAATATCTACACCGCTGCCTGTATAAACATGCATACATCTTAACCGATATCTGTATAAACATGGAAATATCTACACCGCTATCTGCATGAACATGGAAATATCTACACCGCTATCTGTATGAACATGGAAATATCTACACCGCTATCTGTTTGAACATGGAAATATCTACACCGCTATCTGCATGAAAATGGAAATATCTACACTGCTATCTGCATATACATTTAAATATCTACACAGCTATCTCTTTACACATGGAAATAACTACACCGCTATCTGTATGAACATGGAAATATCTACACCGCCATCTGTATGAACATGGAAATATCTGCACCGCCATCTGTATGTACATATAAATATCTACACCGCCATCTGTATTAAGATGGAGATATCTACACTGCTATCTGTATAAACATGGAAATATCTACACCGCTATCTGTATAAACATGGAAATATCTACACCGCTATCTGTATAAACATGGAAATGTCTACACCACTACCTGTATAAACATGGAAGTATCAGCACCGCTATCTGTATGAACATGGAAATATCTACACCGCTATCTGTATGAACATGGAAATATCTACACCGCTATCTGTATGAACATTTAAATACTACACCGCTATCTGTATGAACATGGAAATATGTACACCGCTATCTGTTTGAACATGGAAATATCTACACCGCTGTCCGCATGAAAATGGAAATATCTACACAGCTATCTGCATATACATGGAAATATCTACACAGCTATCTCTTAACACATGGAAATAACTACACCGCTATGTCTATAAACATGGAAATATCTACACCGCCATGTGTATGAACATGGAAATATCTGCACAGCCATCTGTATGAACATATAAATATCTACACCGCCATCTGTATTAAGAAGGAGATATCTACTCCGCTATCTGTATAAACACGGAAATATCTACACCGCTACCTGTATAAACATGGAAATATCAGCACCGCTATCTGTATGAACATGGAAATATCTACACCACTATCTGTATGAACATGGAAATATCTACACTGCTATCTGTATGAACATGGAAATATCTACACCGCTATCTGTTTGAACATGTAAATATCTACACCGCTATCTGCATGAAAATGGAAATATCTACAAAGATATCTGCATATACATGGAAATATCTACACAGCTATCTGTTTACACATGGACATAACTACACCGATATCTCTATAAACACGGAAATATCTACACCGCCATCTGTATGAACGTGGAAATATCTGCGCCGCCATCTGTATGAACATATAAATATCTACACCGCCATCTGTATTAAGATGGAGATATCTACATCGCTATCTGTATAAACTTGGAAATATCTACACCGCTATCTGTATAAACATGGAAATACCTACACCGCTATCTGTATAAACATGGAAATATCTACACCAGTACCTGTATAAACATGGAAATATCAGCACCGCTATCTGTATGAACATGGAAATATCTACTCCGCTATCTCTATGAACATGGAAATATCTACACCGCTATCTGTATGAACATGGAAATAGCTACACCGCTATCTGTATGAACATGGAAATATCTACACCACTATCTGTATAAACATGGAAATATCAGCACCGCTATCTGTATAAACATGGAAATATCAGCAACGCTATCTGTATGAACATGGAAATATCTAAACTGCTATCTGCATGAAAATGGAAATAAATACACAGCTATGTGCATATACATGGAAATATCTACACAGCTATCTCTTTACACATGGAAATAACAACACAGCTATCTGCATGAACATGGAAATATCTTCACCGCCATCTGTATGAACATGGATATATCTACACAGCCATCTGGATGAACATGGAAATATCTACACCGCTATCTGTGTAAACACGCATAGATCTTCACCGCTATCTGTATAAACATGGAAATATCTACACCGCTATCTGTATGAACATGGAAATATCTACACAGCCATCTGGATGAACATGGAAATAGCTACACCGCTATCTGTTTGAACATGGAAATATCTACACCGCTATCTGCATGAACATGGAAATATCTACACTGCTATCTGCATATACATTTAAATATCTACACAGCTATCTCCTTACACATGGAAATAACTACACCGCCATCTGAATGAACATATAAATATCTACACCGCCATCTGTATTAAGATGGAGATATCTACACTGCTATCTGTATAAACATGGAAATACCTACACCGCCATCTCTATGAACATATAAATATCTACACCGCCATCTGTATTAAGAAGGAAATATCTAAACCGCTATCTGTATAAACATGGAAATATCTACACCGCTGCCAGTATAAACATGGAAATATCAGCACCGCTATCTGTATGAACATGGAAATATCTACACCGCTATCTGTATGAACATGGAAATATCTACACCGCTATCTGTATGAACATGGAAATAGCTACAACGCTATCTGTATGAACATGGATATATCTACACAGCCCTCTGGATGAACATGGAAATATCTACACGGCTATCTGTGTAAACATGCATAGATCTTCGCCGCTATCTGTATAAACTTGTAAATATCTACACCGCTATCTGTATGAACATGGAAATATCTACACCGCTATCTGTTTGAACATGGAAATATCTACACCGCTATCTACATGAAAATGGAAATATCTACACTGGTATCTGCATATACATTTAAATATCTACACAGCTATCTCTTTCCTCATGGAAATAACTACACCGCTATCTGTATGAACATGGAAATATCTACACCGCCATCTGTATGAACATGGAAATATCTGCACCGACATCTGTATGAACATATAAATATCTACACCGCCATATGTATTAAGATGGAGATATCTACACTGCTATCTGTATAAACATGGAAATATCTACACCGCCATCTCTACGAACATATAAATATCTACACAGCCATCTGTATTAAGAAGGAAATATCTAAACCGCTATCTGTATAAACATGGAAATATCTACACCGCTATCTGTATAAACGTGGAAATATCTACACCGCTATCTGCATGAAAATGGAAATATATACACAGCTATCTGCATATACATGGAAATATCTACACAGCTATCTCTTTACACATGGAAATAACTACACCGCTATGTGTATGAACATAGAAATATCTTCACCGCCATCTGTATGAACATGGATATATCTACAAAGCCATCTGGATGAACATGGAAATATCTACACCGCTATCTGTACGAACATGGAAATATCTACACCGCTATCTGTGTAAACATGCATACATCTTCACCGCTATCTGTACAAACATGGAAATATCTACACTGCTATCTGAATGAACATGGAAATATCTACACCGCCATCTGTATGAACATGGAAAAAGCTGCACCCACATCTGTATGATCATTTACATATCTACACCGCCATCTGTATTAAGATGTAGATACCTCCACTGCTATCTGTATAAACATGGAAATATCTACACCGCTATCTGTATAAACATGGAAATATCTACACCGCTACCTGTATAAACATGGAAATATCAGCACCGCTATCTGTATGAACATGGAAATATCATCCCCTCTATCTGTATGAACATGGAGATATCTACACCGCTATCTGTATGAACATGGGAATATCTACACCGCTATGTGTATGAACATGGAAATACCTTCACTGCCATCTGTATGAACATGGATATATCTACACAGCCATCTGAATGAACATGGATATATCTACACAGACCTCTGGATGAACATGGAAATATCCACACCGCTATCTCTGTAAACATGCATACATCTTCACCGCTATCTGTATAAACATGGAAATATCTACACCACTATCTGTATGAACATGGAAATATCTACACCGCTATCTGTTTGAAGATGGAAATATATACACCGCTATCTGCATGAAAATGGAAACATCTACACAGCTATCTGCATATACATGGAAATATCTACACAGCTATCTCTTTACACATGGAAATAACTACACCACTATCTGTATGAACATGGAAATATCTACACCGCCATCTGTATGAACATGGAAATATCTGCACCGCCATCTGTATGAACATATAAATATCTACACCGCCATCTGTATTAAGATGGAGATATCTACACCGCTATCTGAATAAACATGGAAATATCTACACCGCTATCTGTGTAAACATGCATAGATCTTCGCCGCTATCTGTATAAACATGTAAATATCTACACCACTATCTGTATGAACATGGAAATATCTACACCGCTATCTGTTTGAACATGGAAATATCTACACCGCTATCTGCATGAAAATGGAAATATCTACACTGCTATCTGCATATACATTTAAGTATCTACACAGCTATCTCTTTAGACATGGAAATAACTACACCGCAATCTGTATGAACATGGAAATATCTACACCGCCATCTGTATGAACATGGAAATATCTTCACCGACATCTGTATGAACATATAAATATCTACACCGCCATCTGTATTAAGATGGAGATATCTACACTGCTATCTGTATAAACATGGAAATATCTACACCGCTATCTGTATAAACATGGAAATATCTACACCGCTATCTGTATAAACATGGAAATGTCTACACCACTACCTGTATAAACATGGAAGTATCAGCACCGCTATCTGTATGAACATGGAAATATCTACACCGCTATCTGTATGAACATGGAAATATCTACACCGCTATCTGTATGAACATTTAAATACTACACCGCTATCTGTATGAACATGGAAATATGTACACCGCTATCTGTTTGAACATGGAAATATCTACACCGCTGTCCGCATGAAAATGGAAATATCTACACAGCTATCTGCATATACATGGAAATATCTACACAGCTATCTCTTAACACATGGAAATAACTACACCGCTATGTCTATAAACATGGAAATATCTACACCGCCATGTGTATGAACATGGAAATATCTGCACAGCCATCTGTATGAACATATAAATATCTACACCGCCATCTGTATTAAGAAGGAGATATCTACTCCGCTATCTGTATAAACACGGAAATATCTACACCGCTACCTGTATAAACATGGAAATATCAGCACCGCTATCTGTATGAACATGGAAATATCTACACCACTATCTGTATGAACATGGAAATATCTACACTGCTATCTGTATGAACATGGAAATATCTACACCGCTATCTGTTTGAACATGTAAATATCTACACCGCTATCTGCATGAAAATGGAAATATCTACAAAGATATCTGCATATACATGGAAATATCTACACAGCTATCTGTTTACACATGGACATAACTACACCGATATCTCTATAAACACGGAAATATCTACACCGCCATCTGTATGAACGTGGAAATATCTGCGCCGCCATCTGTATGAACATATAAATATCTACACCGCCATCTGTATTAAGATGGAGATATCTACATCGCTATCTGTATAAACTTGGAAATATCTACACCGCTATCTGTATAAACATGGAAATACCTACACCGCTATCTGTATAAACATGGAAATATCTACACCAGTACCTGTATAAACATGGAAATATCAGCACCGCTATCTGTATGAACATGGAAATATCTACTCCGCTATCTCTATGAACATGGAAATATCTACACCGCTATCTGTATGAACATGGAAATAGCTACACCGCTATCTGTATGAACATGGAAATATCTACACCACTATCTGTATAAACATGGAAATATCAGCACCGCTATCTGTATAAACATGGAAATATCAGCAACGCTATCTGTATGAACATGGAAATATCTAAACTGCTATCTGCATGAAAATGGAAATAAATACACAGCTATGTGCATATACATGGAAATATCTACACAGCTATCTCTTTACACATGGAAATAACAACACAGCTATCTGCATGAACATGGAAATATCTTCACCGCCATCTGTATGAACATGGATATATCTACACAGCCATCTGGATGAACATGGAAATATCTACACCGCTATCTGTGTAAACACGCATAGATCTTCACCGCTATCTGTATAAACATGGAAATATCTACACCGCTATCTGTATGAACATGGAAATATCTACACAGCCATCTGGATGAACATGGAAATAGCTACACCGCTATCTGTTTGAACATGGAAATATCTACACCGCTATCTGCATGAACATGGAAATATCTACACTGCTATCTGCATATACATTTAAATATCTACACAGCTATCTCCTTACACATGGAAATAACTACACCGCCATCTGAATGAACATATAAATATCTACACCGCCATCTGTATTAAGATGGAGATATCTACACTGCTATCTGTATAAACATGGAAATACCTACACCGCCATCTCTATGAACATATAAATATCTACACCGCCATCTGTATTAAGAAGGAAATATCTAAACCGCTATCTGTATAAACATGGAAATATCTACACCGCTGCCAGTATAAACATGGAAATATCAGCACCGCTATCTGTATGAACATGGAAATATCTACACCGCTATCTGTATGAACATGGAAATATCTACACCGCTATCTGTATGAACATGGAAATAGCTACAACGCTATCTGTATGAACATGGATATATCTACACAGCCCTCTGGATGAACATGGAAATATCTACACGGCTATCTGTGTAAACATGCATAGATCTTCGCCGCTATCTGTATAAACTTGTAAATATCTACACCGCTATCTGTATGAACATGGAAATATCTACACCGCTATCTGTTTGAACATGGAAATATCTACACCGCTATCTACATGAAAATGGAAATATCTACACTGGTATCTGCATATACATTTAAATATCTACACAGCTATCTCTTTCCTCATGGAAATAACTACACCGCTATCTGTATGAACATGGAAATATCTACACCGCCATCTGTATGAACATGGAAATATCTGCACCGACATCTGTATGAACATATAAATATCTACACCGCCATATGTATTAAGATGGAGATATCTACACTGCTATCTGTATAAACATGGAAATATCTACACCGCCATCTCTACGAACATATAAATATCTACACAGCCATCTGTATTAAGAAGGAAATATCTAAACCGCTATCTGTATAAACATGGAAATATCTACACCGCTATCTGTATAAACGTGGAAATATCTACACCGCTATCTGCATGAAAATGGAAATATATACACAGCTATCTGCATATACATGGAAATATCTACACAGCTATCTCTTTACACATGGAAATAACTACACCGCTATGTGTATGAACATAGAAATATCTTCACCGCCATCTGTATGAACATGGATATATCTACAAAGCCATCTGGATGAACATGGAAATATCTACACCGCTATCTGTACGAACATGGAAATATCTACACCGCTATCTGTGTAAACATGCATACATCTTCACCGCTATCTGTACAAACATGGAAATATCTACACTGCTATCTGAATGAACATGGAAATATCTACACCGCCATCTGTATGAACATGGAAAAAGCTGCACCCACATCTGTATGATCATTTACATATCTACACCGCCATCTGTATTAAGATGTAGATACCTCCACTGCTATCTGTATAAACATGGAAATATCTACACCGCTATCTGTATAAACATGGAAATATCTACACCGCTACCTGTATAAACATGGAAATATCAGCACCGCTATCTGTATGAACATGGAAATATCATCCCCTCTATCTGTATGAACATGGAGATATCTACACCGCTATCTGTATGAACATGGGAATATCTACACCGCTATGTGTATGAACATGGAAATACCTTCACTGCCATCTGTATGAACATGGATATATCTACACAGCCATCTGAATGAACATGGATATATCTACACAGACCTCTGGATGAACATGGAAATATCCACACCGCTATCTCTGTAAACATGCATACATCTTCACCGCTATCTGTATAAACATGGAAATATCTACACCACTATCTGTATGAACATGGAAATATCTACACCGCTATCTGTTTGAAGATGGAAATATATACACCGCTATCTGCATGAAAATGGAAATATCTACACAGCTATCTGCATATACATGGAAATATCTACACAGCTATCTCTTTACACATGGAAATAACTACACCACTATCTGTATGAACATGGAAATATCTACACCGCCATCTGTATGAACATGGAAATATCTGCACCGCCATCTGTATGAACATATAAATATCTACACCGCCATCTGTATTAAGATGGAGATATCTACACCGCTATCTGAATAAACATGGAAATATCTACACCGCTATCTGTGTAAACATGCATAGATCTTCGCCGCTATCTGTATAAACATGTAAATATCTACACCACTATCTGTATGAACATGGAAATATCTACACCGCTATCTGTTTGAACATGGAAATATCTACACCGCTATCTGCATGAAAATGGAAATATCTACACTGCTATCTGCATATACATTTAAGTATCTACACAGCTATCTCTTTAGACATGGAAATAACTACACCGCAATCTGTATGAACATGGAAATATCTACACCGCCATCTGTATGAACATGGAAATATCTTCACCGACATCTGTATGAACATATAAATATCTACACCGCCATCTGTATTAAGATGGAGATATCTACACTGCTATCTGTATAAACATGGAAATATCTACACCGCCATCTCTACGAACATATAAATATCTACACCGCCATCTGTATTAAGAAGGAAATATCTAAACCGCTATCTGTATAAACATGGAAATATCTACACCGCTGCCTGTATAAACATGGAAATATCAGCACCGCTATCTGTATGAACATGGAAATATCTACACCGCTATCTGTATGAACATGGAAATATCTACACGGCTATCTGCATGAAAATGGAAATATCTACACTGCTATCTGCATATACATTTAAATATCTACACAGCTATCTCTTTACACATGGAAATAACTACACCGCTATCTGAATAAACATGGAAATATCTAAATCGCTATCTGTATAAACATGGAAATATCAGCACCGCTATCTGTATGAACATGGAAATATCAGCCCCTCTATCTGTATGAACAGGGAGATATCTACACCGCCATCTGTATGAACATGGATATATCTACACAGCCATCTGGATGAACATGGAAATATCTACACCGCTAAATGTATGAACATGGAAATACCTACACCGCTATCTGTATGAACATGGAAATATCTACACCGCTATCTGTATGAACACGGAAATAGCTACACCGTTATCTGTATCAACATGGAAATAGCTACACCGCTATCTGTATGAACATGGAAGTATCTACACCGCTATCTGTGTAAACATGCATAGATCTTCACCGCTATCTGTATAAACATGGAAATATCAGCACCGCTATCTGTATGAACATGGAAATATCTACACCGCTATCTGTATGAACATGGAAATATCTACACCGCTATCTGTTTGAACATGGAAATATATACACCGGTATCTGCATGAAAATGGAAATATCTTCACAGCTATCTGCATATACAAGGAAATATCTACACAGCTATCTCTTTACACATGGAAATAACAACACCGCTATCTGTATGAACATGGAAATATCTACACCGCCATCTGTATGAACATGGAAATATCTGCACCTCCATCTGTATTAAGATGGAGATATCTACACCGCTATCTGTATAAACATGGAAATATCTACACCACTATCTGTATAAACATGGAAATATCCACACAACTATCTGTATAAACATGGAAATATCTACACCGCTACCTGTATAAACATGGAAATATCAGCAACGCTATCTGAATGAACATGGAAATAACTACACCGCTATCTGTATGAACATGGAAATATCTACACCGCTATCTGTATGAACATGAATATATCTACACAGCCCTCTGGATGAACATGGAAATATCCACACCGCAATCTGTGTAAACATGCATACATCTTCACCGCTATCTGTATAAACATGGAAATATCTACAACGCTATCTGTATGAACATGGAAATATCTACACCGCTATCTGTTTGAAGATGGAAATATATACACCGCTATCTGCATGAAAATGGAAATATCTACACAGCTATCTGCATATAGATGGAAATATCTACACAGCTATCTCTTTACACATGGAAATAACTACACCGCTCTCTGTATGAACATGGAAATATCTACACCGCCATCTGTATGAACATAGAAATATCTGCACCGCCATCTGTATGAACATATAAATATCTACACCGCCATCTGTATTAAGATGGAGATATCTACACCGATATCTGAATAAACATGGAAATATCTACACCGCTATCTGTATAAACATGGAAATATCTACACCGCTATCTGTATAAACATGGAAATATCTACACCGCTATCTGTATAAACATGGAAATTTCTACACCGCTACCCGTATAAACATGGAAATATCAGCACTGCTATCTGTATGAACACGGAAATATCTACACCGCTATCTGTACGAACATGGAAATATCTACACCGCTATCTGTATGAACATGGAAATAAATACACTGCTATCTGTATGAACATGGAAATATCTACACCACTATCTGTATGAACATGGAAATATCTACCCCGCTATCTGTATGAACATGGATATATCTACACAGCCATCTGGATGAACATGGAAGTATCTACACCGATATCTGTATGATCATGGAAATATTTACACCGCTATCTGTGTAAACATGCATACATCTTCACCGCTATCTGTATAAACATGGAAATATCTACACCGCTATCTGAATGAACATGGAAATAGCTACACCGCTATCTGTATGAACATGGAAATATCTGCACCGCTATCTGTATGAACATGGAAATATCTACACCGCTATCTGTTTGAACGTGGAAATATCTACACCGCTATCTGCATGAAAATGGAAATATCTGCACTGCTATCTGCATATACATGGGAATATCTACACAGCTATCTCTTTACACATGGAAATAACTACACCGCTATCTGTATGAACATGGAAATATCTACACCGCCATCTGTATGAACATGGAAATATCTGCACCGCCATCTGTAAGAACATGTAAATATCTACACCGCCATCTGTATTAAGATGGAGATATCTACACCGCTATCTGTATAAACATGGAAATATCTACACCGCTATCTGTATGAACATGGATATATCTACAGAGCCCTCTGGATGAACATGGAAATATCCACACCGCTATCTGTGTAAACATGCATACATCTTCACCGCTATCTGTATGAACATGGAAATATCTACACCGCAATCTGTATGAACATGGAAATATCTGCACCGCTATCTGTATGAACATGGAAATATCTTCACCACTATCTGTATGAACATGGAAATATCTACACCACTATCTGTATGAACATGGATATATCTACACAGCCATCTGGATGAACATGGAAATATCTACACCACTATCTGTATTAACATGGAAATATCTACACCGTTATCTGTGTAAACATGCATACATCTTCACCGCTATCAGTATAAACATGGAAATATCTACACCGCTATCTGTATGAACATGGAAATAGCTACACCGCTATCTGAATGAACATGGAAATATCTACACCGCTATCTGTATGAATATGGATATATCTACACAGCCATCTGGATGAACATGGAAATATCTACACCGCTATCTGTGTAAACATGCATATATCTTCACCGCTATCTGTATAAATATGGAAATATCTACACCAGTATCTGTATGAACATGGAAATATCTACACCGCTATCTGTATGACCATGGAAATATCTGCACCACTATCAGTATGAACATGGAAATATCTACACCGCTATCTGTATGAACATTGATATATCTACACAGCCTCTGGATGAACATGGAAATATCCACACCGCTATCTGTTTAAACTTGCTTACATCTTCACTGCTATCTGTATAAACATGGAAATATCTACACCGCTATCTGTATGAACATGGAAATATCTACACCGCTATCTGTTTGAAGATGGAAATATATACACCGCTATCTGCATGAACATGGAAATATCTACAAAGCTATCTGCGTATACATGGAAATATGTACACAGCTATCTCTTTACACATGGAAATAACTACACCGCTATCTGTATGAACGTGGAAATATCTACACCGCCATCTGTATGAACATGGAAATATCTGCATCGCCATCTGTATGAACATATAAATATCTACACCGCCATCTGTATTAAGATGGAGATATCTACACCGCTATCTGAATAAACATGGAAATATCTACACCGCTATCTGTATAAACATGGAAATATCTACACCGCTATCTGTATAAACATGGAAATATCTACACAGCTACCTGTATAAACATGGAAATATCAGCACCGCTATCTGTATGAACATGGAAATATCCACACCGCTATCTGTATGAACATTGAAATATCTACAAAGCTATCTGAATGAACATGGAAATATCTACACCGCTATCTGTTTGAACATGTAAATATCTACTCGGCTATCTGCATGAAAATGGAAATATCTACAAAGCTATCTGCATTTACATGGAAATATCTACACAGCTATCTCTTTACACATGGAAATAACTACACCGCTATATCAATAAACATGGAAATATCTACACCGCCATCTGTATGAACTTGGAAATATCTGCACCGCCATCTGTATGAACATATAAATATCTACACCGCCATCTGTATTAAGAAGGAAATATCTAAACCGCTATCTGTATAAACATGGAAATATCTACACCGCTGCCTGTATAAACATGGAAATATCAGCACCGCAATCTGTATGAACATGGAAATATCTACACCGCTATCTGTATGAACATGGAAATATCTACACTGCTATCTGTGTGAACATGGAAATAGCTACACCGTTATCTGTATGAAAATGGAAATAGCTACCCCACTATCTGTATGAACATGGATATATCTACACAGCCATCTGGATGAACATGGAAATATCTACACCGCTATCTGTATGAACATGGAAATATCTACACCGCTATCTGTTTGAACATGGATATATCTACACAGCCATCTGGATGAACATGGAAATATCTACACCGCTATCAGTGTAAACATGCATAGATCTTCACCGCTATCTGTATAAACATGGAAATATCTACACCGCTATCTGTATGAACATGGAAATATCTACACCGCTATCTGTACGAACATGGAAATATCTACACCGCTATCTGTTTGAACATGGAAATATCTACACCGCTATCTGCATGAAAATGGAAATATCTACACTGCTATCTGCATATACATTTAAATATCTACACAGCTATCTCTTTACACGTGGAAATAACTACACCGCTATCTGTATGAACATGGAAATATCTACACCACCTTCTGTATGAACATATGAATATCTACACCGCCATCTGTATTAAGATGGAGATATCTACACTGCTATCTGTATAAACATGGAAATATCTACACCGCCATCTGTATGAACATATAAATATCTACACCGCCATCTCTATTAAGAAGGAAATATCTAAACCGCTATCTGTATAAACATGGAAATATCTACAACGCTGCCTGTATAAACATGGAAATATCAGCACCGCTATCTGTATGAACATGGAAATATCTACACCGCTATCTGTATGAACATGGAAATATCTACACCGCTATCTGTTTGAACATGGAAATATCTACACCGCTATGTGCGTGAAAATGGAAACATCTACACTGCTATCTGCATATACATTGAAATATCTACACAGCTATCTCTTTACACATGGAAATAACTACACCGCTATCTGTATGAGCATGGAAATATCTACACCGTTATCTGTATAAACATGGAAATATCTACACCGCTATCTGTATAAACATGGAAATATCTACACCTCTATCTGTATAAACATGGAAATTTCTACACCGCTACCCGTATAAACATGGAAATATCAGCACTGCTATCTGTATGAACACGGAAATATCTACACCGCTATCTGTACGAACATGGAAATATCTACACCGCTATCTGTATGAACATGGAAATAAATACACTGCTATCTGTATGAACATGGAAATATCTACACCACTATCTGTATGAACATGGAAATATCTACACCGCTATCTGTGTGAACATGGATATATCTACACAGCCATCTGGATGAACATGGAAATATCTACACCGATATCTGTATGATCATGGAAATATTTACACCGCTATCTGTGTAAACATGCATACATCTTCACCGCTATCTGTATAAACATGGAAATATCTACACCGCTATCTGAATGAACATGGAAATAGCTACACCGCTATCTGTATGAACATGGAAATATCTGCACCGCTATCTGTATGAACATGGAAATATCTACACCGCTATCTGTTTGAACGTGGAAATATCTACACCGCTATCTGCATGAAAATGGAAATATCTGCACTGCTATCTGCATATACATGGGAATATCTACACAGCTATCTCTTTACACATGGAAAGAACTACACCGCTATCTGTATGAACATGGAAATATCTACACCGCCATCTGTATGAACATGGAAATATCTGCACCGCCATCTGTAAGAACATGTAAATATCTACACCGCCATCTGTATTAAGATGGAGATATCTACACCGCTATCTGTATAAACATGGAAATATCTACACCGCTATCTGTATGAACATGGATATATCTACAGAGCCCTCTGGATGAACATGGAAATATCCACACCGCTATCTGTGTAAACATGCATACATCTTCACCGCTATCTGTATGAACATGGAAATATCTACACCGCTATCTGGATAAACATGGAAATATCTGCACCGCTATCTGTATGAACATGGAAATATCTTCACCACTATCTGTATGAACATGGAAATATCTACACCACTATCTGTATGAACATGGATATATCTACACAGCCATCTGGATGAACATGGAAATATCTACACCACTATCTGTATTAACATGGAAATATCTACACCGCTATCTGTGTAAACATGCATACATCTTCACCGCTATCAGTATAAACATGGAAATATCTACACCGCTATCTGTATGAACATGGAAATAGCTACACCGCTATCTGAATGAACATGGAAATATCTACACCGCTATCTGTATGAACATGGATATATCTACACAGCCATCTGGATGAACATGGAAATATCTACACCGCTATCTGTGTAAACATGCATATACCTTCACCGCTATCTGTATAAATATGGAAATATCTACACCACTATCTGTATGAACATGGAAATATCTACACCGCTATCTGTATGACCATGGAAATATCTGCACCACTATCAGTATGAACATGGAAATATCTACACCGCTATCTGTATGAACATTGATATATCTACACAGCCTCTGGATGAACATGGAAATATCCACACCGCTATCTGTTTAAACTTGCATACATCTTCACTGCTATCTGTATAAACATGGAAATATCTACACCGCTATCTGTATGAACATGGAAATATCTACACCGCTATCTGTTTGAAGATGGAAATATATACACCGCTATCTGCATGAACATGGAAATATCTACAAAGCTATCTGCGTATACATGGAAATATGTACACAGCTATCTCTTTACACATGGAAATAACTACACCGCTATCTGTATGAACGTGGAAATATCTACACCGCCATCTGTATGAACATGGAAATATCTGCATCGCCATCTGTATGAACATATAAATATCTACACCGCCATCTGTATTAAGATGGAGAAATCTACACCGCTATCTGAATAAACATGGAAATATCTACACCGCTATCTGTATAAACATGGAAATATCTACACCGCTATCTGTATAAACATGGAAATATCTACACAGCTACCTGTATAAACATGGAAATATCAGCACCGCTATCTGTATGAACATGGAAATATCTACACCGCTATCTGTATGAACATGGAAATATCCACACCGCTATCTGTATGAACATTGAAATATCTACAAAGCTATCTGAATGAACATGGAAATATCTACACCGCTATCTGTTTGAACATGTAAATATCTACTCGGCTATCTGCATGAAAATGGAAATATCTACAAAGCTATCTGCATTTACATGGAAATATCTACACAGCTATCTCTTTACACATGGAAATAACTACACCGCTATATCAATAAACATGGAAATATCTACACCGCCATCTGTATGAACTTGGAAATATCTGCACCGCCATCTGTATGAACATATAAATATCTACACCGCCATCTGTATTAAGAAGGAAATATCTAAACCGCTATCTGTATAAACATGGAAATATCTACACCGCTGCCTGTATAAACATGGAAATATCAGCACCGCAATCTGTATGAACATGGAAATATCTACACCGCTATCTGTATGAACATGGAAATATCTACACTGCTATCTGTGTGAACATGGAAATAGCTACACCGTTATCTGTATGAAAATGGAAATAGCTACCCCACTATCTGTATGAACATGGATATATCTACACAGCCATCTGGATGAACATGGAAATATCTACACCGCTATCTGTATGAACATGGAAATATCTACACCGCTATCTGTTTGAACATGGATATATCTACACAGCCATCTGGATGAACATGGAAATATCTACACCGCTATCAGTGTAAACATGCATAGATCTTCACCGCTATCTGTAAAAACATGGAAATATCTACACCGCTATCTGTATGAACATGGAAATATCTACACCGCTATCTGTACGAACATGGAAATATCTACACCGCTATCTGTTTGAACATGGAAATATCTACACCGCTATCTGCATGAAAATGGAAATATCTACACTGCTATCTGCATATACATTTAAATATCTACACAGCTATCTCTTTACACGTGGAAATAACTACACCGCTATCTGTATGAACATGGAAATATCTACACCGCCTTCTGTATGAACATATGAATATCTACACCGCCATCTGTATTAAGATGGAGATATCTACACTGCTATCTGTATAAACATGGAAATATCTACACCGCCATCTGTATGAACATATAAATATCTACACCGCCATCTCTATTATGAAGGAAATATCTAAACCGCTATCTGTATAAACATGGAAATATCTACAACGCTGCCTGTATAAACATGGAAATATCAGCACCGCTATCTGTATGAACATGGAAATATCTACACCGCTATCTGTATGAACATGGTAATATCTACACCGCTATCTGTTTGAACATGGAAATATCTACACCGCTATGTGCATGAAAATGGAAACATCTACACTGCTATCTGCATATACATTGAAATATCTACACAGCTATCTCTTTACACATGGAAATAACTACACCGCTATCTGTATGAGCATGGAAATATCTACACCGCCATCTGTTTGAACATGGAAATATCTGCACCGCCATCTGTATGAACATATAAATATCTACACCGCCATCTGTATTAAGATGGAGATATCTACACTGCTATCTGTATAAACATGGAAATATCTACACCGCCATCTGTATGAACATATAAATATCTACACCGCCATCTGTATTAAGAAGGAAATATCTAAACCGCTATCTGTATAAACATGGAAATATATACACCGCTGCCTGTAGAAACATGGAAATATCAGCACCGCTATCTGTATGAACATGGAAATATCTACACCGCTATCTGTATGAACATGGAAATATCTACACCGCTATCTGTATGAACATGGAAATAGCTACACCGCTCTCTGTGTGATCATGGATATATCTACACAGCCATCTGGATGAAGATGGAAATATCTACACCGCTATCTGTGTAAACATGCATACATCTTCACCGCTATCTGTATAAACATGGAAATATCTACACCGCTATCTGTATGAACATGGAAATATCTACACCGCTATCTGTTTGAACATGGAAATATCTACACCGCTATCTGCATGAAAATGGAAATATCTACACTGCTATCTGCATATACATTTAAATATCTACACAGCTATCTCTTTACACATGGAAATAACTACACCGCTATCTGTATGAACATGGAAATATCTACACCGCCAACTGTATGAACATGGAAATATCTGCACTGCCATCTGTATGAACATATAAATATCTACACCACCATCTGTATTAAGATGGAGATTTCTACACAGCTCTCTGTATAAACATGGAAATATCTACACCGCTATCTGTATAAACATGGAAATATCCACACCGCTATCTGTATAAACATGGAAATATCTACACCACTACCTGTATAAACAAAGAAATATCAGCACCGCTATCTGTATGAACATGGAAATATCTACACCGCTATCTGTATGAACATGGAAATATCTACACCGCTATCTGTATGAACATGGAAATATCTACACCGCTATCTGTATGAACATGGAAATATCTACACCGCTATCTGTTTGAACATGGAAATATCTACACCGCTGTCAGCATGAAAATGGAAATATCTACACAGCTATCTGCATACACATGGAAATATCTACACAGCTACCTCTTAACACATGGAAATAAGTACACCACTATAACTATAAACATGGAAATGTCTACACCGCCATCTGTATGAACATGGAAATATCTGCACCACCATCTGTATGGACATATAAATATCTACACCGCCATCTGTATTAAGAAGGAAATATCTAAACCGCTATCTGTATGAACATTGAAATATCTACACCGCTATCTGTATGAACATGGAAATATCTACACCGCTATCTGTGTAAACATGCATACATCTTCACCGCTATCTGTATAAACATGGAAATATCTACAACGCTATCTGTATGAACATGGATATATCTACACAGCCCTCTGGATGAATATGGAAATATCCACACCGCTATCTGCATGAACATGGAAATATCTACACCGCTATCTGTATGAACATGGAAATATCTACACCGCTATCTGTATGAACATGGAAATATCTACAAAGCTATCTGAATGAACATGGAAATATCTACACCGCTATCTGTTTGAACATGTAAATATCTACAGCACTATCTGCATGAAAATGGAAATATCTACAAAGCTATCTGCATATACATGGAAATATCTACACAGCTATCTCTTTACACATGGAAATAACTACACCGCTATATGTATAAACAGGGAAATATCTACACCGCCATGTGTATGAACATGGAAATATCAGCACCGCCATCTGTATGAACATATAAATATCTACTCCGCCATCTGTATTAAGAAGGAAATATCTAAACCGCTATCTGTATAAACATGGAAATATCTACACCGCTGCCTGTAGAAACATGGAAATATCAGCACCGCTATCTGTATGAACATGGAAATATCTACACCGCTATCTATATCAACATGGAAATATCTACACCGCTATCTGTATGAACATGGAAATAGCTACACCGTTATCTGTATGAACATGGAAATAGCTACACCGCTATCTGTATGAACATGGAAATATCTACACCGCTATCTGTAAGAACATGGATATATCTACACAGCCATATGGATGAACATGGAAATATCTACATCACTATCTGTATGAACATGGAAATATCTACACCGCTATCTGTATGAAGATGGATATATCAACACAGCCATCTTGATGAACATGGAAATATCTTCACCGCTGTCTGTGTAAACATGCATAGACCTTCACCGCTATCTGTATAAACATGGAAATATCTACACCGCTATCTGTATGAACTTGGAAATATCTACACCGCTATCTGTATGAACATGGAAATATCTACACCGCTATCTGCATGAAAATGGAAATATCTACACTGCTATCTGTATGAACATGGAAATATCTACACCGCTATCTGTTTGAACATGGAAATATCTACACCGCTATCTGTATGAACATGGAAATATCTACACCGCTATCTGTTTGAACAGATAAATATCTACACCGCCATCTGTATTAAGATGGAGATATCTACACTGCTATCTGTATAAACATGGAAATAACTACACCGCCATCTGTACGAACATATAAATATCTACACCGCCATCTGTATTAAGAAGGAAATATCTACACCGCTATCTGTATAAACATGGAAATATCTACACCGATATCTGTATAAACATGGAAATATCAGCACCGCTATGTGTATGAACATGGAAATATCAGCCCCTCTATCTGTGTGAACATGGAAGTATCTACACCGCCATCTCTATGAACATGGAAATATCTACACCGCTAACTGTATGAACATGGAAATATCTACACAGCTATCTGTCTGAACATGGAAATATCTACACCGCTATCTGCATGAAAATGGAAATATCTACACAGCGATCTGCATATACATGGAAATATCTACAAAGCTATCTCTTTAAACGTGGAAATAAGTACAGCGCTATCTCTATAAACATGGAAATAGCTACACGGCCATCTGTATGAACATGGAAATATCTGCACCGCCATCTGTATGAACATATAAATATCTACACCGCCATCTATATTAAGATGGAGATATCTACACCGCTATCTGTATAAACTTGGAAATATCTACACTGCTATCTCTATGAACATGGAAATTTCTACACCGCTATCTGTATGAACATGGAAACAGCTACACCGCTATCTGTATGAACATGGAAATATCTACACCACTACCTGTATGAACATGGAAATATCTACACCGCTATCTGTATGAACATGGATATATCTACACAGCCATCTGGATGAACACGGAAATATCTACACCGCTATCTGTATGAACATGGAAATATCTACACCGCTATCTGTGTAAATGTGCATACATCTTCACCGCAATCTGTATAAACATGGAAATATCTACACCGCTATCTGTATGAACATGGAAATATCTACACCGCTATCTGTTTGAACATGGAAATATCTACACCGCTATCTGCATGAAAATGGAAATATCTACACAGCTATCTCTTTACACATGGAAATAACTACACCGCTATCTGTATGAACATGGAATATCTACACCGCCATCTGTTTGAACATGGAAATAGCTGCACCGAAATCTGTATGAACATGGAAATATCTACACCGCCATTTGTATGAACATGGAAATATCTGCACCGCCATCTGTATGAACATATAAATAACTACACCGCCATCTGTATTAAGATGGAGATATCTACACAGCTATCTGAATAAACATGGAAATATCTACTCCGCTATCTGTATAAAAATGGAAATATCAGCACCGCTATCTGTTTGAACATGGAAATATCAGCCCCTCTATCTGTATGAACATGGAGATATCTACACCGCCATCTGTATGAACATGGATATATCTACACAGCCATCTGGATGAACATGGAAATATCTATACCGCAATCTGTATGAACATGGAAATAGCTACACCGCTATCTGTATGAACATGGAAATATCTACACCGCTATCTGTATGAACATGGAAATATCTACACCACTATCTGTATGAACATGGAAATATCTTCACCGCCATCTGTACGAACATGGATATATCTACAGAGCCATCTGGAAGAACATGGAAATATCTACACCGCCATCTGTATGAACATATAAATATCTACACCGCCATCTGTATTAAGATGGAGATATCTAAACCGCTATCTGTATAAACCTGGAAATATCTACACCGCTATCTGTATAAACATGGAAATATCTACACCGCTATCTGTATAAACATGGAAATTTCTACACCGCTACCTGTATAAACATGGAAATATCAGCACAGCTATCTGTAGGAACATGGAAATATCTACACCGCTATCTGTACGAACATGGAAATATCTACACCGCTATCTGTATGAACATGGAAATAGCTACACCGATATCTGTATGAACATGGAAATATCTACACCACTATCTGTATGAACATGGAAATATCTACACTGCTATCTGTATGAACATGGATATATCTCCACAGCCATCTGGATGAACATGGAAATATCTACACCGCTATCTGTATGAACATGGAAATATCTACACCGCTATCTGTGTAAACATGCATACATCTTCACCGCTATCTCTATAAACATGGAAATATCTACACCGCTGCCTGTAGAAACATGGAAATATCAGCACCGCTATCTGTATGAACATGGAAATATCTACACCGCTATCTGTATCAACATGGAAATATCTACACCGCTATCTGTATGAACATGGAAATAGCTACACCGTTATCTGTATGAACATGGAAATAGCTACACCGCTATCTGTATGAACATGGAAATATCTACACCGCTATCTGTAAGAACATGGATATATCTACACAGCCATATGGATGAACATGGAAATATCTACACCACTATCTGTATGAACATGGAAATATCTACACCGCTATCTGTATGAAGATGGATATATCAACACAGCCATCTGGATGAACATGGAAATATCTTCACCGCTGTCTGTGTAAACATGCATACACCTTCACCGCTATCTGTATAAACATGGAAATATCTACACCGCTATCTGTATGAACTTGGAAATATCTACACCGCTATCTGTATGAACATGGAAATATCTACACCGCTATCTGCATGAAAATGGAAATATCTACACTGCTATCTGTATGAACATATAAATATCAACACCGCCATCTGTATGAACATGGAAATATCTACACCGCTATCTGTTTGAACATGGAAATATCTACACCGCTATCTGTATGAACATGGAAATATCTACACCGCTATCTGTTTGAACAGATAAATATCTACACCGCCATCTGTATTAAGATGGAGATATCTACACTGCTATCTGTATAAACATGGAAATAACTACACCGCCATCTGTACGAACATATAAATATCTACACCGCCATCTGTATTAAGAAGGAAATATCTACACCGCTATCTGTATAAACATGGAAATATCTACACCGATATCTGTATAAACATGGAAATATCAGCACCGCTATCTGTATGAACATGGAAATATCAGCCCCTCTATCTGTGTGAACATGGAAGTATCTACACCGCCATCTCTATGAACGTGGAAATATCTACACCGCTAACTGTATGAACATGGAAATATCTACACAGCTATCTGTCTGAACATGGAAATATCTACACCGCTATCTGCATGAAAATGGAAATATCTACACAGCGATCTGCATATACATGGAAATATCTACAAAGCTATCTCTTTAAACGTGGAAATAAGTACAGCGCTATCTCTATAAACATGGAAATAGCTACACGGCCATCTGTATGAACATGGAAATATCTTCACCGCCATCTGTATGAACATATAAATATCTACACCGCCATCTATATTAAGATGGAGATATCTACACCGCTATCTGTATAAACTTGGAAATATCTACACTGCTATCTCTATGAACATGGAAATTTCTACACCGCTATCTGTATGAACATGGAAACAGCTACACCGCTATCTGTATGAACATGGAAATATCTACACCACTACCTGTATGAACATGGAAATATCTACACCGCTATCTGTATGAACATGGATATATCTACACAGCCATCTGGATGAACACGGAAATATCTACACCGCTATCTGTATGAACATGGAAATATCTACAACGCTATCTGTGTAAATGTGCATACATCTTCACCGCAATCTGTATAAACATGGAAATATCTACACCGCTATCTGTATGAACATGGAAATATCTACACCGCTATCTGTTTGAACATGGAAATATCTACACCGCTATCTGCATGAAAATGGAAATATCTACCCAGCTATCTCTTTACACATGGAAATAACTACACCGCTATCTGTATGAACATGGAAATATCTACACCGCTGTCTGCATGAAAATGGAAATATCTACACAGCTATCTGCATACACATGGAAATATCTACACAGCTATCTCTTAACACATGGAAATAAGTACACCACTATATCTATAAACATGGAAATGTCTACACCGCCATCTGTATGAACATGGAAATATCTGCACCACCATCTGTATGGACATATAAATATCTACACCGCCATCTGTATTAAGAAGGAAATATCTAAACCGCTATCTGTATGAACATTGAAATATCTACACCGCTATCTGTATGAACATGGAAATATCTACACCGCTATCTGTGTAAACATGCATACATCTTCACCGCTATCTGTATAAACATGGAAATATCTACAACGCTATCTGTATGAACATGGATATATCTACACAGCCCTCTGGATGAATATGGAAATATCCACACCGCTATCTGCATGAACATGGAAATATCTACACCGCTATCTGTATGAACATGGAAATATCTACACCGCTATCTGTATGAACATGGAAATATCTACAAAGCTATCTGAATGAACATGGAAATATCTACACCGCTATCTGTTTGAACATGTAAATATCTACAGCACTATCTGCATGAAAATGGAAATATCTACAAAGCTATCTGCATATACATGGAAATATCTACACAGCTATCTCTTTACACATGGAAATAACTACACCGCTATATGTATAAACAGGGAAATATCTACACCGCCATGTGTATGAACATGGAAATATCAGCACCGCCATCTGTATGAACATATAAATATCTACTCCGCCATCTGTATTAAGAAGGAAATATCTAAACCGCTATCTGTATAAACATGGAAATATCTACACCGCTGCCTGTAGAAACATGGAAATATCAGCACCGCTATCTGTACGAACATGGAAATATCTACACCGCTATCTGTATGAACATGGAAATAGCTACACCGATATCTGTATGAACATGGAAATATCTACACCACTATCTGTATGAACATGGAAATATCTACACTGCTATCTGTATGAACATGGATATATCTCCACAGCCATCTGGATGAACATGGAAATATCTACACCGCTATCTGTATGAACATGGAAATATCTACACCGCTATCTGTGTAAACATGCATACATCTTCACCGCTATCTGTATAAACATGGAAATATCTACACCGCTGCCTGTAGAAACATGGAAATATCAGCACCGCTATCTGTATGAACATGGAAATATCTACACCGATATCTGTATCAACATGGAAATATCTACACCGCTATCTGTATGAACATGGAAATAGCTACACCGTTATCTGTATGAACATGGAAATAGCTACACCGCTATCTGTATGAACATGGAAATATCTACACCGCTATCTGTAAGAACATGGATATATCTACACAGCCATATGGATGAACATGGAAATATCTACACCACTATCTGTATGAACATGGAAATATCTACACCGCTATCTGTATGAAGATGGATATATCAACACAGCCATCTGGATGAACATGGAAATATCTTCACCGCTGTCTGTGTAAACATGCATACACCTTCACCGCTATCTGTATAAACATGGACATATCTACACCGCTATCTGTATGAACACGGAAATATCTACACCGCTATCTGTATGAACATGGAAATATCTACACCGCTATCTGCATGAAAATGGAAATATCTTCACTGCTATCTGTATGAACATATAAATATCAACACCGCCATCTGTATGAACATGGAAATATCTACACCGCTATCTGTTTGAACATGGAAATATCTACACCGCTATCTGTATGAACATGGAAATATCTACACCGCTATCTGTTTGAACAGATAAATATCTACACCGCCATCTGTATTAAGATGGAGATATCTACACTGCTATCTGTATAAACATGGAAATAACCACACCGCCATCTGTACGAACATATAAATATCTACACCGCCATCTGTATTAAGAAGGAAATATCTACACCGCTATCTGTATAAACATGGAAATATCTACACCGATATCTGTATAAACATGGAAATATCAGCACCGCTATCTGTATGAACATGGAAATATCAGCCCCTCTATCTGTGTGAACATGGAAGTATCTACACCGCCATCTCTATGAACATGGAAATATCTACACCGCTAACTGTATGAACATGGAAATATCTACACAGCTATCTGTCTGAACATGGAAATATCTACACCGCTATCTGCATGAAAATGGAAATATCTACACAGCGATCTGCATATACATGGAAATATCTACAAAGCTATCTCTTTAAACGTGGAAATAAGTACAGCGCTATCTCTATAAACATGGAAATAGCTACACGGCCATCTGTATGAACATGGAAATATCTGCACCGCCATCTGTATGAACATATAAATATCTACAGCGCCATCTATATTAAGATGGAGATATCTACACCGCTATCTGTATAAACTTGGAAATATCTACACTGCTATCTCTATGAACATGGAAATTTCTACACCGCTATCTGTATGAACATGGAAACAGCTACACCGCTATCTGTATGAACATGGAAATATCTACACCACTACCTGTATGAACATGGAAATATCTACACCGCTATCTGTATGAACATGGATATATCTACACAGCCATCTGGATGAACACGGAAATATCTACACCGCTATCTGTATGAACATGGAAATATCTACACCGCTATCTGTGTAAATGTGCATACATCTTCACCGCAATCTGTATAAACATGGAAATATCTACACCGCTATCTGTATGAACATGGAAATATCTACACCGCTATCTGTTTGAACATGGAAATATCTACACCGCTATCTGCATGAAAATGGAAATATCTACACAGCTATCTCTTTACACATGGAAATAACTACACCGCTATCTGTATGAACATGGAATATCTACACCGCCATCTGTTTGAACATGGAAATAGCTGCACCGAAATCTGTATGAACATGGAAATATCTACACCGCCATTTGTATGAACATGGAAATATCTGCACCGCCATCTGTATGAACATATAAATAACTACACCGCCATCTGTATTAAGATGGAGATATCTACACAGCTATCTGAATAAACATGGAAATATCTACTCCGCTATCTGTATAAAAATGGAAATATCAGCACCGCTATCTGTTTGAACATGGAAATATCAGCCCCTCTATCTGTATGAACATGGAGATATCTACACCGCCATCTGTATGAACATGGATATATCTACACAGCCATCTGGATGAACATGGAAATATCTATACCGCAATCTGTATGAACATGGAAATAGCTACACCGCTATCTGTATGAACATGGAAATATCTACACCGCTATCTGTATGAACATTGAAATATCTACACCACTATCTGTATGAACATGGAAATATCTTCACCGCCATCTGTACGAACATGGATATATCTACAGAGCCATCTGGAAGAACATGGAAATATCTACACCGCCATCTGTATGAACATATAAATATCTACACCGCCATCTGTATTAAGATGGAGATATCTAAACCGCTATCTGTATAAACCTGGAAATATCTACACCGCTATCTGTATAAACATGGAAATATCTACACCGCTATCTGTATAAACATGGAAATTTCTACACCGCTACCTGTATAAACATGGAAATATCAGCACAGCTATCTGTAGGAACATGGAAATATCTACACCGCTATCTGTACGAACATGGAAATATCTACACCGCTATCTGTATGAACATGGAAATAGCTACACCGATATCTGTATGAACATGGAAATATCTACACCACTATCTGTATGAACATGGAAATATCTACACTGCTATCTGTATGAACATGGATATATCTCCACAGCCATCTGGATGAACATGGAAATATCTACACCGCTATCTGTATGAACATGGAAATATCTACACCGCTATCTGTGTAAACATGCATACATCTTCACCGCTATCTCTATAAACATGGAAATATCTACACCGCTGCCTGTAGAAACATGGAAATATCAGCACCGCTATCTGTATGAACATGGAAATATCTACACCGCTATCTGTATCAACATGGAAATATCTACACCGCTATCTGTATGAACATGGAAATAGCTACACCGTTATCTGTATGAACATGGAAATAGCTACACCGCTATCTGTATGAACATGGAAATATCTACACCGCTATCTGTAAGAACATGGATATATCTACACAGCCATATGGATGAACATGGAAATATCTACACCACTATCTGTATGAACATGGAAATATCTACACCGCTATCTGTATGAAGATGGATATATCAACACAGCCATCTGGATGAACATGGAAATATCTTCACCGCTGTCTGTGTAAACATGCATACACCTTCACCGCTATCTGTATAAACATGGAAATATCTACACCGCTATCTGTATGAACTTGGAAATATCTACACCGCTATCTGTATGAACATGGAAATATCTACACCGCTATCTGCATGAAAATGGAAATATCTACACTGCTATCTGTATGAACATATAAATATCAACACCGCCATCTGTACGAACATGGAAATATCTACACCGCTATCTGTTTGAACATGGAAATATCTACACCGCTATCTGTATGAACATGGAAATATCTACACCGCTATCTGTTTGAACAGATAAATATCTACACCGCCATCTGTATTAAGATGGAGATATCTACACTGCTATCTGTATAAACATGGAAATAACTACACCGCCATCTGTACGAACATATAAATATCTACACCGCCATCTGTATTAAGAAGGAAATATCTACACCGCTATCTGTATAAACATGGAAATATCTACACCGATATCTGTATAAACATGGAAATATCAGCACCGCTATCTGTATGAACATGGAAATATCAGCCCCTCTATCTGTGTGAACATGGAAGTATCTACACCGCCATCTCTATGAACGTGGAAATATCTACACCGCTAACTGTATGAACATGGAAATATCTACACAGCTATCTGTCTGAACATGGAAATATCTACACCGCTATCTGCATGAAAATGGAAATATCTACACAGCGATCTGCATATACATGGAAATATCTACACAGCTATCTCTTTGCACATGGAAATAACTACACCGCTATCTGTATGAAAACGGAAATATCTACACCGCCATCTGTATGAACATGGAAATATCTGCACCGCCATCTGTATGAACATATAAATATCTACACCGCCATCTGTATTAAGATGGAGATATCTACACCGCTATCTGTATAAACATGGAAATATCTACACCGCTATCTGTTTAAACATGGAAATATCTACACCGCTATCTGTTTGAACAGGGAAATATCTACACCGCTATCTGTATGAACATGGATATATCTACACAGCCATCTGGATGAACACGGAAATATCTACACCGCTATCTGTATGAACATGGAAATATCTACACCGCTATCTGTGTAAATATGCATACATCTTCACCGCAATCTGTATAAACATGGAAATATCTACACCGCTATCTGTATGAACATGGAAATATCTACTCCGCTATCTGTTTGAACATGGAAATATCTACACCGCTATCTGCATGAAAATGGAAATATCTACACAGCTATTTCTTTACACATGGAAATAACTACACCGCTATCTGTATGAACATGGAATATCTACACCGCCATCTGTATGAACATGGAAATAGCTGCACCGAAATCTGTATGAACATATACATATCTACACGGCCATCTGTATTAAGATGGAGATATCTACACCGATATCTGTATAAACATGGAAATATCTACACCGCTATCTGCATGAAAATGGAAATATCTACACTGCCATCTGCATATACATGGAAATATCTACACAGCTATCTCTTTACACATGGAAATAACTACACCGCTATCTGTATGAACATGGAAATATCTACACCGCTATCTGTTTGAAGATGGAAATATATACACCGCTATCTGCATGAAAATGGAAATATCTACACAGCTATCTCTTTACACATGGAAATAACTACACCGCTATATCTATAAACATGGAAATATCTACACCGCTATCTGTATAAACATGGAAATATCTACACCGCTATCTGTATAAACATGGAAATATCTACACCACTACCTGTATAAACATGGAAATATCAGCACCGCTATATGTTTGAACATGGAATTATCTACACCGCTATCTGTATGAACATGGAAATATCTACACCGCTATCTGTATGAACATGGAAATATCTACACCGCTATCTGTATGAACATGGAAATATCTACACCGCTATCTGTTTGAACATGGAAATATCTACAACGCTGTCTGCATGAAAATGGAAATATCTACACAGCTATCTGCGTACACATGGAAATATCTACACAGCTATCTCTTAACACATGGAAATAAGTACTCCGCTATCTCTATAAACATGGAAATATCTACACCGCCATCTGTATGAACATGGAAATATCTGCACCGCCATCTGTATAAACATATAAATATCTACACCGCCATCTGTATTTAGATGGAGATATCTACACCGCTATCTGTATAAACTTGGAAATATCTACACCGCTATCTGTTAGAACATGGAAATATCTACACAGCTATCTCTATGAACATGGAAATATCTACACCGCTATCTGTATGAACATGGAAATATCTACACCGCTATCTGTTTGAACATGGAAATATCTACAGCGATATCTGCATGAAAATGGAAATATCTACACTGCTATCTGCATATACATAGAAATATCTACACAGCTATCTCTTTACACATGGAAATAACTACACCGATATCTGTATGAACATGGAAATATCTACACCGCTATCTGTATGAACATGGAAATATCTACACCGCTATCTGTATGAACATGGAAATAGCTACACCGCTATCTGTATGAACATGGAAATATCTATACAGCCATCTGGTTGAACATGGAAATATCAACTCCGCTATCTATGTAAACATGCATACAACTTCACCGCTATCTGTATAAACATGGAAATATCTACACCGCTATCTGTATGAACATGGAAATATCTACACCGCTATCTGTATGAACAGGGAAATATCTACACCGCTATCTGTTTGAACATGGAAATATCTACACCGCTATCTGCATGAAAATGGAAATATCTACACTGCTATCTGCATATACATGGAAATATCTACACAGCTATCTCTTTACACATGGAAATAACTACACCGCTATCTTTATGAACATGGAAATATCTACACCGCCATCTGTATGAACATATAAATATCTACACCGACATCTGTATTAAGATGGATATATCTACACCGCTATCTGAATAAACATGGAAATATCTACACCGCTATCTGTATAAACAGGGAAATATCTACACCGCTATCTGTATAACCATGGAAATATCTACACTGCTACCTGTATAAACATGGATGTATCAGCACCGCTATCTGTATGAACATGGAAATATCTACACCGCTATCTGTATGAACATGGAAATATCTACACCGCTATCTGTATGAACATGGAAATATCTACAAAGCTATCTGAATGAACATGGAAATATCTACACCGCTATCTGTTTGAACATGTAAATATCTACACCGCTATCTGCATGAAAATGGAAATATCTACAAAGCTATCTGCATATACATGGAAATATCTACACAGATATCTCTTTACACATGGAAATAAATACAAAGCTATATCTTTAAACATGGAAATATCTACACCGCCATCTGTATGAACAAGGAAATATCTGCACCGCCATCTGTATGAACAAATATCTACACCACCATCTGTATTAAGAAGGAAATATCTAAACCGCTATCTGTATAAGCATGGAAATATCTACACCGCTGCCTGTATAAACATGGAAATATCAGCACCGCTATCTGTAAGAACATGGAAATATTTACACCGCTATCTGTATCAACATGGAAATATCTACACCGCCATCTGTATGAACATAAAATATCTACACCGCCATCTGTATTAAGAAGGAAATATCTAAACCGCTATCTGTAAACGTGGAAATATCTACACCGCTGCCTGTATAAACATGGAAATATCAGCACCGCTATCTGTATGAACATGGAAATATCTACACCGCTATCTGTATGAACATGGAAATATCTACACCGCTATCTGTATGAACATGGAAATATCTACACCGCTATCTGTATGAACATGGAAATATCTACACCGCTATCTGTTTGAACATGGAAATATCTACACAGCCGTCTGCATGAAAATGGAAATATCTACACAGCTATCTACATATAAATGGAAATATATACACAGCTATCTATTTACACATGGAAATAACTACACCGCTATCTCTGTAAACATGGAAATATCTACACCGCCATCTGTATGAACATGGAAATATCCGCACCGCCATCTGTATGAACATATAAATATCTACACCGCCATCTGTATTAAGAAGGAGATATCTACACCGCTATCTGTATAAACACGGAAATATCTACACCGCTATCTGTATAAACATGGAAATATCTACACCGCTACCTGTATAAACATGGAAATATCAGCACCGCTATCTGTATGAAGATGGAAATGTCTACACAGCCATCTGTACGAACATGGAAATATCTGCACCGCCATCTGAATGAACATATAAATATCTACACCGCAATCTGTATTAATATGGAGATATCTACACCGCTATCTGAATAAACATGGAAATATCTACACCGCTATCTGTATAAACATGGAAATATCAGCACCGCTCTCTGTATGAACATGGAAATATCAGCCCCTCTATCTGTATGAACATGGAAGTATCTACACCGCTATCTCTATGAACATGGAAATATCTACACCGCTATCTGTTTGAACATGGAAATATCTAAACCGCTATCTGCATGAAAATGGAAATATATACACAGCTATATGCATATACATGGAAATATCTACACAGCTATCTCTTTACACATGGAAATAACTACACCGCTCTCTGTATGAACATGGAAATATCTTCACCTCCATCTGTATGAACATGGATATGTCTACACATTCATCTGGATGAACATGGAAATATCTACACCGCTATCTTTATGAACATGGAAATATCTACACCGCTATCTGTGTAAACATGCATACATCTTCACCGCTATCTGTATAAAGATGGAAATATCTACACTGCTATCTGTATGAACATGAAAATATCTACACCGCTATCTGTTTGAACATGGAAATATCTACACCGCTATCTGCATGAAAATGGAAATATCTACAAAGCTATCTCCATATACATGAAAATATCTACACAGCCATCTCTTTACACATGGAAATAACTACACCGCTATATCTATAAACATGGAAATACCTACACCGCCATCTGTATGAACATGGAAATATCTGCACCACCATCTCAATGAACATATAAATATCTACACCGCCATCTGTATTAAGAAGGAAATATCTAAACCGCTATCTGTATGAACATTGAAGTATCTACACCGCTATCTGTAAGAACATGGAAATATTTACACCGCTATCTGTGTTAACATGCATACATCTTCACCGCTATCTGTATAAACATGGAAATATCTACAACGCTATCTGTATGAACATGGAAATATCTACACCGCTATTTGTACGAACATGGAAATATCTAAACCACTATCTGCATGAAAATAGAAATATCTACACAGCTATCTGCATATACATGGAAATATCTACAAAGCTTTCTCTTTACACATGGAAATAACTACACCGCTGTCTCTATAAACACGGAAATATCTACACCGCCATCTGTATGAACATGGAAATATCTGCACCACCATCTGTATAAACATATAAATATCTACACGGCCATCTGTATTAAGATGGAGATATCTACACCGCTATCTGCATAAACTTGGAAATATCTACACCGCTATCTGTATAAACATGGAAATACCTACACCGCTATCTGTATAAACATTTAAATACCTACACCGCTACCTGTATAAACATGGAAATATCAGCACCGCTATCTGTATGAAAATGGAAATATCTACACCGCTATCTCTATGAACATGGAAATATCTACACCGCTATCTGTAAGAACATGGAAATAGCTACACTGCTATCTGTATGAACATGGAAATATCTACACCACTATCTGTAGGAACATGGAAATATCTACACCGCTATCTCTATGAACATGGATATATCTACACAGCCATCTGGATGAACATGGAAATATCTACACCGCTATCTGCATGAAAATGGAAATATCTACACCACTATCTGTGTAAACATGCATACATCTTCACCGCAATCTGTATAAGCATGGAAATATCAACACCGCTATCTGTATGAACTTGGATATATCTACACCGCTATCTGTTTGAACATGGAAATATCTAAACCGCTATCTGTATGAACATGGAAATATCTACACCGCTATCTGTATGAACATGGAGATATCTACACCGCTATGTGTATGAACATGGAAATATCTACACCGCTATCTGTTTGAACATGGAAATATCTAAAACGCTATCTGTATGAACATGGAAATATCTACACCGCTATCTCTATGAACATGGAGATATCTACACCGCTATCTGTATGAACATAGAAATACCTTCACCGCCATCTGTATGAACATGGATATATCTACACAGCTATCTGCATGAAAATGGAAATACCTACAGAGCTATCTGCATATACATGGAAATATCTACACAGCTATCTCTTTACACATGGAAATAACTACACCGCTATCTGTATGAACATGGAAATATCTACACCGCCATCTGTATGAACATTTAAATATCTGCACTGCCATCTGTATGAACATATAAATATCTACACTGCCATCTGTATTAAGATGGAGATATCTACACCGCTATCTGAATAAACATGGAAATATCTACACCGCTATCTGTATAAACATGGAAATATCAGCAACGCTATCTGTATGAACATGGAAATATCAGCCCCTCTATCTGTATGAACATGGAGATATCTGCACCGCCATCTGTATGAACATGGATATATCTACACAGCCATCTGGAGGAACATGGAAATATCTACACCGCTATCTGTATGAACATGGGAATATCTACACCGCTATCTGTATGAACATGGAAATATCTACACCGCTATCTGTATGAACAAGGAAATATCTTCACCGCTATCTGTATGAACATGGATATAACTACAGAGCCATCTGGATGAACATGGAAATATCTACACCGCCATCTGTATGAACATATAAATATTTACACCACCATCTGTATTAAGATGGAGATATCTACACCGCTATCTGTATAAACCTGGAAATATCTACACCGCTATCTGTTTAAACATGGAAATACCTACACCGCTATCTGGATTAACATGGAAATTTCTACACCGCTACCTGTAGAAACATGGAAATATCAGCACCGCTATCTGTAGGAACATGGAAATATCTACACCGCTATCTGTTTGAACATGGAAATATCTACACCGCTATCTGCATGAAAATGGAAATATCTACACTGCTATCTGCATATACATGGAAATATCTACACAGCTAACTCTTTACACATGGAAATAACTACACCGCTATCTGTATGAACATGGAAATATCTACACCGCCATCTGTATGAACATGGAAATATCTGCACTGCCATCTGTATGAACATATAAATATCTACACCGCCATCTGTATTAAGATGGAGATATCTACACCGCTATCTGTATAAACATGGAAATATCTACACCGCTATCTGTATAAACACGGAAATATCTACACCGCTATCTGTATAAACATGGAAATATCTACACCGCTACCTGTATAAACATGGAAATATCAGCACCGCTATCTGTATGAAGATGGAAATGTCTACACCGCCATCTGTACGAACATGGAAATATCTGCACCGCCATCTGAATGAACATATAAATATCTACACCGCAATCTGTATTAATATGGAGATATCTACACCGCTATCTGAATAAACATGGAAATATCTACACCGCTATCTGTATAAACATGGAAATATCAGCACCACTCTCTGTATGAACATGGAAATATCAGCCCCTCTATCTGTATGAACATGGAAGAATCTACACCGCTATCTCTATGAACATGGAAATATCTACACCGCTATCTGTTTGAACATGGAAATATCTAAACCGCTATCTGCATGAAAATGGAAATATATACACAGCTATATGCATATACATGGAAATATCTACACAGCTATCTCTTTACACATGGAAATAACTACACCGCTCTCTGTATGAACATGGAAATACCTTCACCTCCATCTGTATGAACATGGATATATCTACACATTCATCTGGATGAACATGGAAATATCTACACCGCTATCTTTATGAACATGGAAATATCTACACCGCTATCTGTGTAAACATGCATACATCTTCACCGCTATCTGTATAAACATGGAAATATCTACACTGCTATCTGTATGAACATGAAAATATCTACACCGCTATCTGTTTGAACATGGAAATATCTACACCGCTATCTGCATGAAAATGGAAATATCTACAAAGCTATCTGCATATACATGAAAATATCTACACAGCCATCTCTTTACACACGGAAATAACTACACCGCTATATCTATAAACATGGAAATATCTACACCGCCATCTGTATGAACATGGAAATATCTGCACCACCATCTCTATGAACATATAAATATCTACACCGCCATCTGTATTAAGAAGGAAATATCTAAACCGCTATCTGTATGAACATTGAAGTATCTACACCGCTATCTGTAAGAACATGGAAATATCTACACCGCTATCTGTGTTAACATGCATACATCTTCACCGCTATCTGTATGAACATGGAAATATCTACAACGCCATCTGAATGAACATGGAAATATCTGCACCGCCATCTGTATGAACATATAAATATCTACACCGCCATCTGTATAAAGATGGAGATATCTACACCGCTATCTGTATAAACATGGAAATATCTACACCGCTATCTGTATAAACATGGAAATATCTACACCGCTATCTGTATAAACATGGAAATATCTACACCGCTACCTGTATAAACATGGAAATATCAGCACCGCTATCTGTACGAACATGGAAATATCTACACCGCTATCTGTATGAACATGGAAATATCTCAACCGCCATCTGTATGAACATGGAAATATCCGCACCGCCATCTGTATGAACATATAAATATCTACACCGCCATCTGTATTAAGATGGAGATATCTACACCGCTATCTGAATAAACATGGAAATATCTACACCGCTATCTGTATAAACATGGGAATATCAGCACCGCTATCTGTATGAACATGGAAATATCAGCCCCTCTATCTGTATGAACATGGAGATATCTACACCGTCATCTGTATGAACATGGATATATCTACACAGCCATCTGGAGGAACATGGAAATATCTACACAGCCATCTGGAGGAACGTGGAAATATCTACACCGCTATCTGTATGAACATGGAAATAGCTACACCGCTATCTGTATGAACATGGAAATATCTACACCGCTATCTGTATGAACATGGAAATATCTACACCGCTATCTGTATGAACAAGGAAATATCTTCACCGCCATCTGTTCGAACATGGATATATCTACAGTGCCATCTGGATGAACATGGAAATATCTACACCGCCATCTGTATGAACATATAAATATCTACACCGCCATCTGTATTAAGATGGAGATTTCTACACCGATATCTGAATAAACCTGGAAATATCTACACCGCTATCTGTATAAACACGGAAATATGTACACCGCTATCTGGATAAACATGGAAATTTCTACACCGCTACCTGTATAAACATGGAAATATCAGCACCGCTATCTGTAGGAACATGGAAATATCTACACTGCTATCTGTACGAACATGGAAATATCTACAACGCTATCTCTATGAACATGGAAATAGCTACACCGCTATCTGTGTAAACATGCATACATCTTCACCGCTATCTGTATAAACATGGAAATATCTACACCGCTATCTGAATGAACATGGAAATATCTCCACCGCTATCTGTATGAACATGGAAATATCTTCACCGCCATCTGTACGAACATGGATATATCTGCAGAGCCATCTGGATGAACATGGAAATATCTACACCGCCATCTGTATGAACATATAAATATCTACACCGCCATCTGTATTAAGATGGAGATATCTACACCGCTATCTGTATAAACCTGGAAATATCTACACTGCTATCTGTATAAACATGGAAATATCTACACCGCTACCTGTATAAACATGGAAATATCTACACCGCTATCTGCATGAAAATGGAAATGTCTACACAGCTATCTGCATATACATGGAAATATCTACACAGCTATCTCTTTACACATGGAAATAACTACACCGCTATCTGTATGAACATGGATATATCTACACAGCCCTCTGGATGAACATGGAAATATCCACACCGCTATCTGTGTAAACATGCATACATCTTCACCGCTATCTGTATAAACATGGAAATATGTACACCGTTATCTGAATGAACATGGAAATATCTACACCGCTATCTGTTTGAAGATGGAAATATCTTCACCGCTATCTGCATGAAAATGGAAATATCTACAAATCTATCTGCATATACATGGAAATATCTACACAGCTATCTCTTTACACATTTAAATAACTACACCGCTATATCTATAAACATGGAAATATCTACACCGCCATCTGTATGAACATGGAAATATCTGCACCGCCATCTGTATGAACATAGAAATATCTACACCGCCATCTGTATTAAGAAGGAAATATCTACACCGCTATCTGCACGAACATGGAAATATCTAAACCGCTATCAGCATGAAAATAGAAATATCTACACTGCTACCTGCATATACATGGAAATATCTACAAAGCTATCTCTTTACACATGGAAATAACTACACTGCTATCTCTATAAGCACGGAAATATCTACACCGCCATCTGTATGAACATGGAAATATCTGCACCGCCATCTGTATAAACATATAAATATCTACACCGCCTTCTGTATTAAGATGGAGATATCTACACCGCTATCTGTATAAACATGGAAATACCTACACCGCTATCTGTAGGAACATGGAAATATCTGCACCGCTATCTGTATGAACATGGATATATCTAAACTGCCATCTGGATGAACATGGAAATATCAGCCCCTCTATCTGTATGAACATGGAAGTATCTACACCGCTATCTCTATGAACATGGAAATATCTACACCGCTATCTGTTTGAACATGGAAATATCTAAACCGCTATCTTCATGAAAATGGAAATATATTCACAGCTATCTGCATATACATGGAAATATCTTCACAGCTATCTCTTTACACATGGAAATAACTGCACCGCTATCTGTATGAACATGGAAATATCTTCACCGCCATCTGTAGGAACATGGATATATCTACACAGCCATCTGGATGAACATGGAAATATCTGCACCGCCATCTGTATGAACATATAAATATCTACACCGTCATCTATATTAAGATGGATATAACTACACCGCTATCTGTATAAACTTGGAAATATCTACACTGCTATCTCTATGAACATGGTAATATCTACACCGCTACCTGTATGAACATGGAAATATCTACACCACAATCTGTATGAACATGGATATATCTACACAGCCATCTGGATGAACATGGAAATATCTACACCGCTATCTGTATGAACATGGAAATATCTACACGGCTATCTGTGTAAATATGCATACATCTTCACCGCAATCTGTATAAACATGGAAATATCTACACCGCTATCTGTATGAACATGGAAATATCTACACCGATATCTGTTTGAACATGGAAATATCTACACCGCTGTCTGCATGAAAATGGAAATATCTACACAACTATCTGCATATACATGGAAATATCTACAGAGCTATCTCTTAACACATGGAAATAACTACACCGCTATCTCTATAAACATGGAAATATCTACACCGCCATCTGTAAGAACATGGAAATATCTGCACCGCCATCTGTATGAACATATAAATATCTACACCGCCATCTGTATTAAGAAGGAAATATCTAAACCGCTATCTGTATGAACATTGAAATATCTACACCGCTATTTGTATGAACATGGAAATATCTACACAGCTATCTGTGTAAACATGCATACATCTTCACCGCTATCTGTATAAACATGGAAATGTCTACAAGGCTATCTGTATGAACATGGAAATATCTACACCGCCATCTGTATGAACATGGAAATAGCTGCACCGACATCTGTATGAAAATATACATATCTTCACGGCCATCTGTATTAAGATGGAGATATCTACACCGATATCTGTATAAACATGGAAATATCTACACCGCTATCTGTATAAACATGGAAAACCTACACCGCTATCTGTATAAACATGGAAATATCTACACCGCAACCTGTATAAACATGGAAATATCAGCACCGCTATCTGTATGAACATGGAAATATCAGCCCCTCTATCTGTATGAACATGGAGATATCTACACCGCTATCTGTATGAACATGGAAATATCTACACCGCTATCTGTATGAACATGGAAATACCTTCACCGCCATCTGTATGAACATGGATATATCTACACAGCCCTCTGGATGAACATGGAAATATCCACACCGCTATCTGTGTAAACATGCATACATCTTCACCGCTATCTGTATAAACATGGAAATATCTACACCGCTATCTGTATGAACATGGAAATATCTGCACCACTATCTGTATGAACATGGAAATATCTACACGGCTATCTGTTTGAACATGGAAATATACACACCGATATCTGCATGAAAATGGAAATATCTACACAGCTATCTGCATATACATGGAAATATCTACACAGCTATCTCTTTACACATGGAAATAACTACACCGCTATCTGTATGAACATGGAAATATCTACACCGCCATCTGTATGAACACGGAAATATCTGCACCGCCATCTGTAAGAACATATAAATATCTACACCGCCATCTGTATTAAGATGGAGATATCTACACTGCTATCTGTATAAACATGGAAATATCTACAGCGCCATCTGTATGAACATATAAATATCTACACCGCCATCTGTATTAAGAAGGAAATATCTAAACCGCTATCTGTATAAACATGTAAATATCTACACCGCTGCCTGTATAAACAAGGAAATATCAGCACCGCTATCTGTATGAACATGGAAATATCTACACCGCTATCTGTATGAACATGGAAATATCTACACCGCTATCTGTATGAACATGGAAATAGCTTCACCGCTATCTGTATAAACATGGATATATCTACACCGCTATCTGTATGAACATGGAAATATCTACACCGCTATCTGTATGAACACGGATATATCTACACTGCTATCTGTTTGAACATGGAAATATCTACACCGCTATCTGCATGAAAATGGAAATATCTACACTGCTATCTGTATATACATTTAAATATCTACACAGCTATCTCTTTACACATGGAAATATCTACACCGCTATCTGTATGAACATGGAAATATCTACACTGCTATCTGTATGAAGATGGAAATATCTGCACCGCCATCTGTATGAACATATAAATATCTACACCGCCATCTGTATTAAGATGGAGTTATCTACACCGCCATCTGCATGAACATATAAATATCTACACTGCCATCTGTATTAAGAAGGAAATATCTAAACCGCTATCTGAATGAACATTGAAATATCTACACCGCTATCTGTATCAACATGGAAATATCTACACCGCTATCTGTGTAAACATGCATACATCTTCACCGCTATCTGTAGAAACATGGAAATATCTACACCGCTATCTGTATGAACATGGAAATATCTACACCGCTATCTGTTTGAAGATGGAAATATATACACCGCTATCTGCAAGAAAATGGAAATATCTACACAGCTATCTGCATATACATGGAAATATCTACACAGCTACCTCTTTACACATGGAAATAAGTACACCACTATCTGTATGAACATGGAAATATCTACACCGCCATCTGTATGAACATGGAAATATCTGCACCGCCATCTGTATGAACATATAAATATCTACACCGCCATCTGTATTAAGATGGAGATATCTACACCGCTATCTGAATAAACATGGAAATATCTACACCGCTATCTGTATAAACATGGAAATATCTACTCCGCTATCTGTATAACCATGGAAATATCTACACCGCTACCTGTATAAACATGGAAATATCAGCACCGCTATCTGTATGAACATGGAAATATCTACACCGCTATCTGTATGAACATGGAAATATCTACACCGCTATATGTATGAACATGGAAATATCTACAAAGCTATCTGAATGAACATGGAAATATCTACACCGCTATCTGTTTGAACATGTACATATCTACACCACTATCTGCATGAAAATGGAAATATCTACAAAGCTATCTGCATATACAATGAAATATCTACACAGCTATCTCTTTACACATGGAAATAACTACACCGCTATATCTATAACCATGGAAATATATACACCGCCATCTGAATTAACATGGAAATATCTGCACCGCCATCTGCATGAACATATAAATATCTACCCCACCATCTGTATTAAAAAGGAAATATCTAAACCGCTATCTGTATGAACATGGAAATATCTACACCGCTATCTGTATCAACATGGAAATATCTACACCGCTGTCAGTATGAACATGGAAATAGCTACACAGTTATCTGCATGAACATGGAAATAGCTACACCACTATCTGTATGAACATGGAAATATCTACACAGCCATCTGGATGAACATGGAAATATCTACACCGCCATCTGTATGAACATGGAAATATCTGCACTGCCATCTGTATGTACATATAAATATCTACACTGCCATCTGTATTAAGGAGGAGATATCTACACCGCTATCTGTATAAAGATGGAAATATCTACACCGCTATCTGTATAAACATGGAAATATCTACACAGCTATGTGTATAAACATGGAAATATCTACACCGCTACCTGTATAAACATGGAAATATCAGCACCGCTATCGGTATGAACATGGAAATATCTACACCGCTATCTGTATGAACATGGATATATCTACACCGCTATCTGTATGAACATGGAAATAAGTTTACCGCCATCTGTATGAACATGGATATATCTACATAGCCATCTGTTTGAACATGGAAATATCTACACCGCTATCTGTATGAACATGGAAATATCTACACCGCTATCTGTATCAACATGGAAATATCTACACCGCTATCTGTATGAACATGGAAATAGCTACACCGTTATCTGTATGAACATGGAAATAGCTACACCGCTATCTGTATGAACATGGAAATATCTACACAGCCATCTGGATGAACATGGAAATATCTACACCGCTATCTGTATGAACATGGATATATCTACACCGCTATCTGTTTGAACATGGAAATATCTACACCGCTATCTGCATGAAAATGGAAATATCTACACTGCTATCTGCATATACATTTAAATATCTACACAGCTATCTCTTTACACATGGAAATAACTACACCGCTATCTGTATGAACATGGAAATATCTACACCGCCATCTGTATGAACATATAAATATCTACACCGCCATCTGTATTAAGAAGGAAATATCTAAACCGCTATCTGTATAAACATGGAAATATCTACACCGCTGCCTGTATAAACATGGAAATATGAGCACCGCTATCTGTATGAACATGGAAATATCTACACCGCTATCTGTATGAACATGGAAATAGCTACACCGCTATCTGTATGAACATGGAAATAGCTACACCGCTATCTGTATGAACATGGATATATCTACAGAGCCATCTGGATGAACATGGAAATATCTACACAGCTATCTGTATGAACATGGAAATATATACACCGCTATCTGTATGAACATGGAAATATATACACCGCTATCTGTGTAAACATGCATACATCTTCACCGCTATCTGTATAAACATGGAAATACCTACACCGCTATCTGTATGAACATGGAAATATCTACACCGCTATCTGTATAAACATGGAAATTTCTACACTGCTACCTGTATAAACATTGAAATATCAGCACCGCTATCGGTAGGAACATGGAAATATCTTCACCGCTATGAGTACGAACATGGAAATATCTACACCGCTATCTGTATGAACATGGAAATAGCTACACCGCTATCTGTATGAACATGGAAATATCTACACCAATATCTGTATGAACATGGAAATATCTACACCGCTATCTGTATGAACATGGATATATCTACACAGCCATCTGGATGAATATGGAAATATCTACACCGCTATCTGTATGAACATGGAAATATCTACACCGCTATCTGTGTAAACATGCATACACCTCCACCGCTATCTGTATAAACATGGAAATATCTACACCGCTATCTGTATGAACATGGAAATATCTACACCGCTATCTGTTTGAACATGGAAATATCTAAACTGCTATCTACATGAAAATGCAAATATCTACACAGCTATCTGCATATACATGGAAATATCTACACAGCTATCTCTTTACACATGGAAATAACTACACCGCTATCTGTATGAACATGGAAATACCTGCACCGCCATCTGTATGAACATATAAATATCTACACCGCCATCTGTATTAAAATGGAGATATCTACCCTGCTATCTGTATAAACATGGAAATATCTACACCGCCATCTGTATGAACATATAAATATCTACGCCGCCATCTGTATTAAGAAGGAAATATCTAAACCGCTATCTGTATAAACATGGAAATATCTACAACGCTGCCTGTATAAACATGGAAATATCAGAACCGCTATCTGAATGAACATGGAAATATCTACACCGCTATCTGTATGAACATGGAAATAGCTACACCGCTATCTGTATGACATGGATATATCTACACAGCCATCTGGATGAACATGGAAATATCTACACCGCTATCTGTGTAAACATGCATACATCTTCACCGCTATCAGTATAAACATGGAAATATCTACACCGCTATCTTTATGAACATGGAAATATCTACACCGCTATCTGTATGAACAGGGAAATATCTACACCGCTATCTGTTTGAACATGGAAATATCTACACCACTATCTGCATGAAAATGGAAATATCTACACTGCTATCTGCATATACATTTAAATATGTTCACTGCTATCTCTTTACACATGGAAATAACTACACCGTTACCTGTATGAACATGGAAATATCTACACCGCCATCTGTATGAACATGGAAATATCTGCACCGCCATCTGTATGAAAATATAAATATCTACACCGCCATCTGTATTAAGTTAGAGATATCTCCTCTGCTATCTGTATAAACATGGAAATATCTAAACCGCTATCTGTATAAACATGGAAATATCTACACCGCTATCTGTATAAACATGGAAATATCTACACCACTACCTGTATAAACATGGATATATCAGCACCGCTATCTATATGAACATGGAAATATCTTCACCGCTATCTGTATGAACATGGAAATATCTACACCGCTATCTGTATGAACATGGAAATATCTACACCGCTATCTGTATGAACATGGAAATATCTACAACGCTATCTGTTTGAACATGGAAATATCTACACCGCTGTCTGCATGAAAATGGAAATATCTACACAGCTATCTGCATATACATGGAAATATCTACTCAGCTATCTCTTTACACATGGAAATAACAACACCGCTATCTCTATAAGCATGGAAATATCTACACCGCCATCTGTATGAACATGGAAATATCTGCACCGCCATCTGTATGAACATATAAATATCTACACCGCCATCTGTATTCAGAAGGAGATGTCTACATCGCTTTCTGTATAAAGATGGAAATATCTACACCGCTACCTGTATAAACATGGAAATATCAACACCGCTATCGGTATGAACATGGATTTATCTACACCGCTATCTGTATGAACATGGATATATCTACACCGCTATCTGTATGAACATGGAAATATCTTTACCGCCATCTGTATGAACATGGATATATCTACACCGCTATCTGTGTAAACATGCATACATCTTCACCGCTATCTGTATAAACATGGAAATATCTACACCGCTATCTGTATGAACATGGAAATATCTACACAGCTATCTGTATGAACATGGAAATATCTACACCGCTATCTGTTTGAACATGTAAATATCTACTCCGCTATCTGTATGAAGATGAAAATATCTACAACGCTATCTGTGTAAACATGCATACATCTTCACCGCTATCTATATCAACATGGAAATATCTACACTGCTATCTGTATGAACGTGGAAATATCTACACTGCTATCTCTTTGAACATGGAAATATCTACACCGCTATCTGCATGAAAATGGAAATATCTACACAGCGATCTGCATATACATGGAAATATCTACAAAGCTATCACTTTACACATGGAAATAACTACAGCGCTATCTCTATAAACATACAAATATCTACACCGCCATCTGTATGAACATGGAAATATCTGCACCGCCATCTGTATGAACATATAAACATCTACACCGCCATCAATATTAAGATGGAGATATCTACACCGCTCTCTGTATTAACTTGGAAATATCTACACCGCTATCTGTATAAACATGGAAATATCTACACCGCAGTCTGTATAAACATGGAAATATCTACACCGCTACCTGTATAAGCATGGAAATATCAGCACCGCTATCTGTATGAAAATGGAAATATCTACACCGCTATCTAAACATGAAAATATCTACACCGCTATCTGCATGAAAATGGAAATATCTACACAGCTATCTGCATATACATGGAAATATCTACACAGCTATCTCTTTACACATGGAAATAACTACACCGCTATCTCTATAAACATGGAAATATCTACACCTCCATCTGTATGAACATGGAAATATCGGCACCGCCATCTGTATGAACATATAAATATCTATACCGCCATCTGCATTAAGAAGGAGATATCTACACCGCTCTCTGTTTAAACATGGAAATATTTACACCGCTATCTCTATAAACATGGAAATATCTACACCGCAGTCTGTATAAACATGGAAATATCTACACCGCTACCTGTACAAACATGGAAATATCAGCACCGGTATCGGTATGAACATGGAAATATCTACACCGCTATCTGTATGAACATGGAAATAGCTACACCGCTATCTGTATGAACATGGAAATATCTTCAACGCCATCTGTATGAACATGGATATATCTTCACAGCCATCTGTATGAACATGGAAATATCTACACCGCTATCTGTATGAACATGGAAATATCTACACCGCTACCTGTATGAACATGGAAATATCTTCACCGCCATCTGTATGAACATGGATATGTCTACACATCCATCTGGATGAACATGGAAAAATCTACACCGCGATCTGTATGAACATGGGAATATCTACACCGCCATCTGTATGAACATGGAAATATCTGCACCGCCATCTGTATGAACATATAAATATCTACACCGCCATCTGTATTAAAATGGAGATATCTACACTGCTATATGTATAAACATGGAAATATCTACACCGCCATCTGTATGAACATATAAATATCTCCGCCGCCATCTGTATTAAGAAGGAAATATCTAAGCCGCTATCTGTATAAACATGGAAATATCTACAACGCTGCCTGTATAAACATGGAAATATCACAACCGCTATCTGAATGAACATGGAAATATCTACACCGCTATCTGTATGAACATGGATATATCTACACAGCCATCTGGATGAACATGGAAATATCTACACTGCTATCTGTGTAAACATGCATAAATATTCACCACTATCTGTATAAACATGGAAATATCTACACCGCTATCTTTATGAACATGGAAATATCTACACCGCTATCTGTATGAACATGGAAATATCTACACCGCTATCTGTTTGAAAATGGAAATATCTACACCAGTATCTGCATGAAAATGGAAATATCTACACTGCTATCTGCATATACATTTAAATATGTACACTGCTATCTCTTTACACATGGAAATAACTACACCGTAACCTGTATGAACATGGAAATATCTACACCGCCATCTGTATGAACATGGAAATATCTGCACCGCCATCTGTATGAAAATATAAATATCTACACCGCCAACTGTATTAAGATAGAGATATCTCCACTGCTATCTGTATAAACATGGAAATATCTACACCGCTATCTGTATAAACATGGAAATATCTACAAAGCTATCTGTATAAACATGGAAATATCTACACCACTACCTGTATAAACATGGAAATATCAGCACCGCTATCTATATGAACATGGAAATATCTTCACCGCTATCTGTATGAACATGGAAATATCTACACCGCTATCTGTATGAACATGGAAATATCTACACTGCTATCTGTATGAACATTTAAATATCTACACCGCTATCTGTTTGAACATGGAAATATCTACACCGCTGTCTGCATGGAAATGGAAATATCTACACAGCTATCTGCATATACATGGAAATATCTACACAGCTATCTCTTTACACATGGAAATAACTACACCGCTATCTCTATAAACATGGAAATATCTACACCGCCATCTGTATGAACATGGAAATATCTGCACCGCCATCTGTATGTACATATAAATATCTACACTGCCATCTGTATTAAGGAGGAGATATCTACACCGCTATCTGTATAAAGATGGAAATATCTACACCGCTATCTGTATAAACATGGAAATATCTACACAGCTATCTGTATAAACATGGAAATATCTACACCGCTACCTGTATAAACATGGAAATATCAGCACCGCTATCGGTATGAACATGGAAATATCTACACCGCTATCTGTATGAACATGGATATATCTACACCGCTATCTGTATGAACATGGAAATATCTTTACCGCCATCTATATGAACATGGATATATCTACACAGCCATCTGTATGAACATGGAAATATCTACACCGCTATCTGTATGAACATGGAAATATCCACACCGCTATCTGTATCAACATGGAAATATCTACACCGCTATCTGTATGAACATGGAAATAGCTACACCGTTATCTGTATGAACATGGAAATAGCTACACCGCTATCTGTATGAACATGGAAATATCTACACAGCCATCTGGATGAACATGGAAATATCTACACCGCTATCTGTATGAACATGGATATATCTACACAGCCATCTGGATGAACATGGAAATATCTACACCGCTATCTGTGTAAACATGCATAGACCTTCACCGCTATCTGTATAAACATGGAAATATCTACACCGCTATCTGTATGAACATGGAAATATCTACACCGCTATCTGTTTGAACATGGAAATATCTAAACCGCTATCTGCATGAAAAAGAAAAATATCTACACTGCTATCTGCATATACATTTAAATATCTACACAGCTATCTCTTTACACATGGAAATAACTACACCGCTATCTGTATGAACATGGAAATATCTACACCGTAATCTGTATGAACATATAAATATCTACACCACCATCTGTATTAAGAAGGAAATATCTAAACCGCTATCTGTATAAACATGGAAATATCTACACCGCTGCCTGTATAAACATGGAAATATCAGCACCGCTATCTGTATGAACATGGAAATATCTACACCGCTATCTGTATGAACATGGAAATAGCTACACCGCTATCTGTATGAACATGGAAATAGCTACACCGCTATCAGTATGAACATGGATATATCTACAGAGACATCTGGATGAACATGGAAATATCTACACAGCTATCTGTATGAACATGGAAATATATACACCGCTATCTGTGTAAACATGCATACACCTCCACCGCTATCTGTATAAACATGGAAATATCTACACCGCTATCTGTATGAACATGGAAATATCTACACCGCTATCTGTTTGAACATGGAAATATCTAAACTGCTATCTACATGAAAATGCAAATATCTACACAGCTATCTGCATATACATGGAAATATCTACACAGCTATCTCTTTACACATGGAAATAACTGCACCGCTATCTGTATGAACATGGAAATACCTGCACCGCCATCTGTATGAACATATAAATATCTACACCGCCATCTGTATTAAAATGGAGATATCTACCCTGCTATCTGTATAAACATGGAAATATCTACACCGCCATCTGTATGAACATATAAATATCTACGCCGCCATCTGTATTAAGAAGGAAATATCTAAACCGCTATCTGTATAAACATGGAAATATCTACAACGCTGCCTGTATAAACATGGAAATATCAGAACCGCTATCTGAATGAACATGGAAATATCTACACCGCTATCTGTATGAACATGGAAATAGCTACACCGCTATGTGTATGACATGGATAGATCTACACAGCCATCTGGATGAACATGGAAATATCTACACCGCTATCTGTGTAAACATGCATACATCTTCACCGCTATCAGTATAAACATGGAAATATCTACACCGCTATCTTTATGAACATGGAAATATCTACACCGCTATCTGTATGAACAGGGAAATATCTACACCGCTATCTGTTTGAACATGGAAATATCTACACCACTATCTGCATGAAAATGGAAATATCTACACTGCTATCTGCATATACATTTAAATATGTTCACTGCTATCTCTTTACACATGGAAATAACTACACCGTTACCTGTATGAACATGGAAATATCTACACCGCCATCTGTATGAACATGGAAATATCTGCACCGCCATCTGTATGAAAATATAAATATCTACACCGCCATCTGTATTAAGTTAGAGATATCTCCTCTGCTATCTGTATAAACATGGAAATATCTAAACCGCTATCTGTATAAACATGGAAATATCTACACCGCTATCTGTATAAACATGGAAATATCTACACCACTACCTGTATAAACATGGATATATCAGCACCGCTATCTATATGAACATGGAAATATCTTCACCGCTATCTGTAAGAACATGGAAATATCTACACCGCTATCTGTATGAACATGGAAATATCTACACCGCTATCTGTATGAACATGGAAATATCTACAACGCTATCTGTTTGAACATGGAAATATCTACACCGCTGTCTGCATGAAAATGGAAATATCTACACAGCTATCTGCATATACATGGAAATATCTACTCAGCTATCTCTTTACACATGGAAATAACAACACCACTATCTCTATAAGCATGGAAATATCTACACCGCCATCTGTATGAACATGGAAATATCTGCACCGCCATCTGTATGAACATATAAATATCTACACCGCCATCTGTATTCAGAAGGAGATGTCTACATCGCTTTCTGTATGAAGATGGAAATATCTACACCGCTACCTGTATAAACATGGAAATATCAGCACCGCTATCGGTATGAACATGGATTTATCTACACCGCTATCTGTATGAACATGGATATATCTACACCGCTATCTGTATGAACATGGAAATATCTTTACCGCCATCTGTATGAACATGGATATATCTACACCGCTATATGTGTAAACATGCATACATCTTCACCGCTATCTGTATAAACATGGAAATATCTACACCGCTATCTGTATGAACATGGAAATATCTACACCGCTATCTGTATGAACATGGAAATATCTACACCGCTATCTGTTTGAACATGTAAATATCTACTCCGCTATCTGTATGAAGATGAAAATATCTACAACGCTATCTGTGTAAACATGCATACATCTTCACCGCTATCTATATCAACATGGAAATATCTACACTGCTATCTGTATGAACGTGGAAATATCTACACTGCTATCTGTTTGAACATGGAAATATCTACACCGCTATCTGCATGAAAATGGAAATATCTACACAGCGATCTGCATATACATGGAAACATCTACAAAGCTATCACTTTACACATGGAAATAACTACAGCGCTATCTCTATAAACATACAAATATCTACACCGCCATCTGTATGAACATGGAAATATCCGCACCACCATCTGTATGAACATATAAACATCTACACCGCCATCTATATAAAGATGGAGATATCTACACCGCTCTCTGTATTAACTTGGAAATATCTACACCGCTATCTGTATAAACATGGAAATATCTACACCGCAGTCTGTATAAACATGGAAATATCTACACCGCTAACTGTATAAACATGGAAATATCAGCACCGCTATCTGTATGAAAATGGAAATATCTACACCGCTATCTAAACATGAAAATATCTACACCGCTATCTGCATGAAAATGGAAATATCTACACAGCTATCTGCATATACATGGAAATATCTACACAGCTATCTCTTTACACATGGAAATAACTACACCGCTATCTCTATAAACATGGAAATATCTACACCTCCATCTGTATGAACATGGAAATATCGGCACCGCCGTCTGTATGAACATATAAATATCTATACCGCCATCTGCATTAAGAAGGAGATATCTACAACGCTCTCTGTATAAACATGGAAATATTTACACCGCTATCTCTATAAACATGGAAATATCTACACCGCTATCTGTATAAACATGGAAATATCTACACCGCTACCTGTACAAACATGGAAATATCAGCACCGATATCGGTATGAACATGGAAATATCTACACCGCTATCTGTATGAACATGGAAATAGCTACACCGCTATCTGTATGAACATGGAAATATCTTCAACGCCATCTGTATGAACATGGATATATCTTCACAGCCATCTGTATGAACATGGAAATATCTACACCGCTATCTGTATGAACATGGAAATATCTACACCGCTACCTGTATGAACATGGAAATAACTTCACCGCCATCTGTATGAACATGGATATGTCTACACATCCATCTGGATGAACATGGAAAAATCTACACCGCGATCTGTATGAACATGGGAATATCTACACCGCCATCTGTATGAACATGGAAATATCTGCACCGCCATCTGTATGAACATATAAATATCTACACCGCCATCTGTATTAAAATGGAGATATCTACACTGCTATATGTATAAACATGGAAATATCTACACCGCCATCTGTATGAACATATAAATATCTCCGCCGCCATCTGTATTAAGAAGGAAATATCTAAACCGCTATCTGTATAAACATGGAAATATCTACAACGCTGCCTGTATAAACATGGAAATATCACAACCGCTATCTGAATGAACATGGAAATATCTACACCGCTATCTGTATGAACATGGATATATCTACACAGCCATCTGGATGAACATGGAAATATCTACACCGCTATCTGTGTAAACATGCATAAATCTTCACCGCTATCTGTATAAACATGGAAATATCTACACCGCTATCTTTATGAACATGGAAATATCTACACCGCTATCTGTATGAACATGGAAATATCTACACCGCTATCTGTTTGAAAATGGAATTATCTACACAAGTATCTGCATGAAAATGGAAATATCTACACTGCTATCTGCATATACATTTAAATATGTACACTGCTATCTCTTTACACATGGAAATAACTACACCGTAACCTGTATGAACATGGAAATATCTACACCGCCATCTGTATGAACATGGAAATATCTGCACCGCCATCTGTATTAAGATAGAGATATCTCCACTGCTATCTGTATAAACATGGAAATATCTACACCGCTATCTGTATAAACATGGAAATATCTACAAAGCTATCTGTATAAACATGGAAATATCTACACCACTACCTGTATAAACATGGAAATATCAGCACCGCTATCTATATGAACATGGAAATATCTTCACCGCTATCTGTATGAACATGGAAATATCTACACCGCTATCTGTATGAACATGGAAATATCTACACTGCTATCTGTATGAACATTTAAATATCTACACCGCTATCTGTTTGAACATGGAAATATCTACACCGATGTCTGCATGGAAATGGAAATATCTACACAGCTATCTGCATATACATGGAAATATCTACACAGCTATCTCTTTACACATGGAAATAACTACACCGCTATCTCTATAAACATGGAAATATCTACACCGCCATCTGTATGAACATGGAAATATCTGCACCGCCATCTGTATGTACATATAAATATCTACACTGCCATCTGTATTAAGGAGGAGATATCTACACCGCTATCTGTATAAAGATGGAAATATCTACACCGCTATCTGTATAAACATGGAAATATCTACACAGCTATCTGTATAAACATGGAAATATCTACACCGCTACCTGTATAAACATGGAAATATCAGCACCGCTATCGGTATGAACATGGAAATATCTACACCGCTATCTGTATGAACATGGATATATCTACACCGCTATCTGTATGAACATGGAAATATCTTTACCGCCATCTATATGAACATGGATATATCTACACAGCCATCTGTATGAACATGGAAATATCTACACCGCTATCTGTATGAACATCGAAATATCTACACCGCTATCTGTTTGAACATGGAAATATCTAAACCGCTATCTGCATGAAAATGGAAATATCTACACTGCTATCTGCATATACATTTAAATATCTACACAGCTATCTCTTTACACATGGAAATAACTACACCGCAGTCTGTATGAACATGGAAATATCTACACCGCCATCTGTATGAACATATAAATATCTACACCACCATCTGTATTAAGAAGGAAATATCTAAACCGCTATCTGTATAAACATGGAAATATCTACACCGCTGCCTGTATAAACATGGAAATATCAGCACCGCTATCTGTATGAACATGGAAATATCTACACCGCTATCTGTATGAACATGGAAATATCTGCACCGCTATCTGTATGAACATGGAAATAGCTACACCGCTATCAGTATGAACATGGATATATCTACAGAGCCATCAGGATGAACATGGAAATATCTACACAGCTATCTGTATGAACATGGAAATATATACACCGCTATCTGTGTAAACATGCATACATCTTCACCGCTATCTGTATAAACATGGAAATATCTACACCGCTATCTGTATGAACATGGAAATATCTACACCGCTATCTGTATAAACATGGAAATTTCTACACTGCTACCTGTATAAACATTGAAATATCAGCACCGCTATCGGTAGGAACATGGAAATATCTTCACCGCTATGAGTACGAACATGGAAATATCTACACCGCTATCTGTATGAACATGGAAATAGCTACACCGCTATCTGTATGAACATGGAAATATCTACACCAATATCTGTATGAACATGGAAATATCTACACTGCTATCTGTATGAACATGGATATATCTACACAGCCATCTGGATGAATATGGAAATATCTACACCGCTATCTGTATGAACATGGAAATATCTACATCGCTATCTGTGTAAACATGCATACATCTTCACCGCTATCTGTATAAACATGGAAATATCTACAACGCTATCTGTATGAACATGGAAATACCTACACCGCTATCTGTAGGAACTTGGATATATCTACACAGCCATCTGGATGAACATGGAAATATCTACACCGCTATCTGTGTAAACATGCATACATCTTCACCGCTATCTGTATAAACATGGAAATATCTACACCGCTATCTGTATAAACATGGAAATATCTACACCGCTATCTGTTTGAACATGGAAATATCTACACCGCTATCTGCATGAAAATGGAAATATCTACACAGCGATCTGCATATACATGGAAATATCTACAAAGCTATCACTTTACACATGGAAATAACTACAGCGCTATCTCTATAAACATACAAATATCTACACCGCCATCTGTATGAACATGGAAATATCCGCACCGCCATCTGTATGAACATATAAACATCTACACCGCCATCTATATTAAGATGGAGATATCTACACCGCTATCTGTATAAACTTGGAAATATCTACACCGCTATCTGTATAAACATGGAAATATCTACACCGCAGTCTGTATAAACATGGAAATATCTACACCGCTACCTGTATAAACATGGAAATATCAGCACCGCTATCTGTATGAACATGGAGATATCTACACCGCTATCTAAACATGAAAATATCTACACCGCTATCTGCATGAAAATGGAAATATCTACACAGCTATCTGCATATACATGGAAATATCTACACAGCTATCTCTTTACACATGGAAATAACTACACCGCTATCTCTAGAAACATGGAAATATCTACACCACCATCTGTATGAACATGGAAATATCGGCACCGCCATCTGTATGAACATATAAATACCTATACCGCCATCTGCATTAAGAAGGAGATATCTACACCGCTATCTGTATAAACATGGAAATATTTACACCGCTATCTCTATAAACATGGAAATATCTACACCGCTATCTGTATAAACATGGAAATATCTACACCGCTACCTGTACAAACATGGAAATATCAGCAGCGGTATCGGTATGAACATGGAAATATCTACACCGCTATCTGTATGAACATGGAAATAGCTACACCGCTATCTGTATGAACATGGAAATATCTTCAACGCCATCTGTATGAACATGGATATGTCTACACATCCATCTGGATGAACATGGAAAAATCTACACCGCGATCTGTATGAACATGGGAATATCTACACCGCCATCTGTATGAAGATGGAAATATCTACAACGCTATCTGTGTAAACATGCATAAATCTTCACCGCTATCTATATAAACATGGAAATATCTACACTGCTATCTGTATGAACATGGAAATAACTACACCGCTATCTGTTTGAACATGGAAATATCTACACCACTATCTGCATGAAAATGGAAATATCTACACAGCGATCTGCATATACATGGAAATATCTATAAAGCTATCTCTTTACACATGGAAATAACTACAGCGCTATCTCTATAAACATACAAGTATCTACACCGCCATCTGTATGAACATGGAAATATCTGCACCGCCATCTGTATGAAAATATAAATATCTACACCGCCATCTATATTAAGATGGAGATATCTACACCGCTATCTGTATAAACTTGAAAATATCTACACCGCTATCTCTATAAACATGGAAATATCTACACCGCAATCTGTATAAACATGGAAATATCTACACCGCTACCTGTATAAACATGGAAATATCATCACCGCTATCTGTATGAACATGGAAATATCTACACCGCTATCTGAACATGGAAATATCTACAGCGCTATCTGTATGAATATGGAAATAGCTACACCGCTATCTGTATGAACTTGGAAATATCTTCAACGCCATCTGTATGAACATGGATATATCTACACAGCCATCTGTATGAACATGGAAATATCTACACCGCTATCTGAATGAACATGGAAATATCTACACCGCTATCTGTATGAACATGGAAATATCTTCACCGCCATCTGTATGAACATGGATATGTCTACACATCCATCTGGATGAACATGGAAATATCTACAACGCGATCTGTATGAACATGGGAATATCTACACCGCTATCTGTGTAAACATGCATACACCTCCACCGCTATCTGTATAAACATGGAAATATCTACACCGCTATCTGTATGAACATGGAAATATCTACACCGCTATCTGTTTGAACATGGAAATATCTAAACTGCTATCTATATGAAAATGCAAATATCTACACAGCTATCTGCATATACATGGAAATATCTACACAGCTATCTCTTTACACATGGAAATAACTACACCGCTATCTGTATGAACATGGAAATACCTGCACCGCCATCTGTATGAACATATAAATATCTACACCGCCATCTGTTTTAAAATGGGGATATCTACCCTGCTATCTGTATAAACATGGAAATATCTACACCGCCATCTGTATGAACATATAAATATCTACGCCGCCATCTGTATTAAGAAGGAAATATCTAAACCGCTATCTGTATAAACATGGAAATATCTACAACGCTGCCTGTATAAACATGGAAATATCAGAACCGCTATCTGAATGAACATGGAAATATCTACACCGCTATCTGTATGAACATGGAAATAGCTACACCGCTATCTGTATGACATGGATATATCTACACAGCCATCTGGATGAACATGGAAATATCTGCACCGCCATCTGTATGAAAATATAAATATCTACACCGCCATCTGTATTAAGTTAGAGATATCTCCTCTGCTATCTGTATAAACATGGAAATATCTAAACAGCTATCTGTATAAACATGGAAATATCTACACCGCTATCTGTATAAACATGGAAATATCTACACCACTACCTGTATAAACATGGAAATATCAGCACCGCTATCTATATGAAAATGGAAATATCTTCACCGCTATCTGTATGAACATGGAAATATCTACACCGCTATCTGTATGAACATGGAAATATCTACACCGCTATCTGTATGAACATGGAAATATCTACAACGCTATCTGTTTGAACATGGAAATATCTACACCGCTGTCTGCATGAAAATGGAAATATCTACACAGGTATCTGCATATACATGGAAATATCTACTCAGCTATCTCTTTACACATGGAAATAACAACACCGCTATCTCTATAAGCATGGAAATATCTACACCGCCATCTGTATGAACATGGAAATATCTGCACCGCCATCTGTATGAACATATAAATATCTACACCGCCATCTGTATTCAGAAGGAGATGTCTACATCGCTTTCTGTATAAAGATGGAAATATCTACACCGCTATCTGTATAAACATGGAAATATCTACACAGCTATCTGTATAAACATGGAAATATCTACACCGCTACCTGTATAAACATGGAAATATCAGCACCGCTATCGGTATGAACATGGAAATATCTACACCGCTATCTGTATGAACATGGATATATATACACCTCTATCTGTATGAACATGGAAATATCTTTACCGCCATCTGTATGAACATGGATATATCTACACCGCTATCTGTGTAAACATGCATACATCTTCACCGCTATCTGTATAAACATGGAAATATCTACACCGCTATCTGTATGAACATGGAAATATCTTCACAGTCATCTGTATGAACATGGAAATATCTGCACCGCCATCTGTATGAACATATAAATATCTACACCGCCATCTATATTAAGATGGAGATATCTACACCGCTATCTGTATAAACTTGGAAATATTTACACTGCTATCTGTGTAAACATGGAAATATCTACACCGCAATCTGTATAAACATGGAAATATCTACACCGCTACGTGTATAAACATGGAAATATCAGCACCGCTATCTGCATGAACATGGAAATATCTACACCGCTATCTGAACATGGAAATATCTACACCGCTATCTGCATGAAAATGGAAATATCTACACAGCTATCTGCATATACATGGAAGTATCCACGCAGCTATCTCTTTACACATGGAAATAAGTACACCGCTATCTCTTTAAACATGGAAATATCTACACCGCCATCTCTATGAACATGGAAATATCTGCACCGCCATCTGTATGAACATATAAATATCTACACCGCCATCTGCATTAAGAAGGAGATATCTACACCGCTATCTGTTTAAACATGGAAATATTTACACCGCTATCTGTATAAACATGGAAATATCTACACCGCTATCTGTATAAACATGGAAATATCTACACCGCTACCTGAATAAACATGGAAATATCAGCACCGCTATCGGTATGAACATGGAAATATCTACACAGCTATCTGTATGAACATGGAAATAGCTACACCGCTATCTGTATGAACATGGAAATATCTTCAACGCCATCTGTATGAACATGGATATATCTACACAGCCATCTGTATGAACATGTAAATATCTACACCGCTATCTGTATGAACATGGAAATATCTTCACCGCCATCTGTATGAACATGGATATGTCTACACATCCATCTGGATGAACATGGAAAAATCTACACTATGATCTGTATGAACATGGGAATATCTACACCGCTATCTGTGTAAACATGCATACACCTTCACCGCTATCTGTATAAACATGGAAATATCTACACCGCTATCTGTATGAAAATGGAAATATCTACACCGCTAGCTGTTTGAACATGGAAATATCTAAACCGCTATCTGCATGAAAATGGAAATATCTACACAGCTATCTGCATATACATGGAAATATCCACAGCTATCTCTTTACACATGGAAATAACTACACACCTATCTGTATGAACATGGAAATATCTTCACCGCCATCTCTATGAACATGGATATATCTACACAGCCATCTGGATGAACATGGAAATATCTACACCGCTATCTGTATGAAGATGGACATATCTACACCGCTATCTGTGTAAACATGCATACATCTTCACCGCTATCTGTATAAACATGGAAATATCTACACTGCTATCTGTATGAAAATGGAAATATCTACACCGCTATCTGTTTGAACATGGAAATATCTACACCGCTATCTGCATGAAAATGGAAATATCTACACAGCGATCTGCATATACATGGAAATATCTACAAAGCTATCTCTTTACACATGGAAATAACTACAGCACAATCTCTATAAACATACAAATATCTACAACGCCATCTGTATGAACATGGAAATATCTGCACCGCCATCTGTATGAACATACAAATATCTACACCGCCATCTATATTAAGATGGAGATATCTACACCGCTATCTGTATAAACTTGGAAATATCTACACCGCTATCTGTATAAACATGATAATATCTACACCGCAATCTGTATAAACATGGAAATATCTACACCGCTACCTGTATAAACATGGAAATATCAGCACCGCTATCTGTATGAACTTGGAAATATCTACACCGCTATCTCCATGAACATGAAAATAGCTACACCAAAATCTATATGAACATGGAAATAGCTGCACCGCTATCTGTATGAACATTTAAATATCTACACCACTACCTGTATGAACATGGAAATATCTACACCGCTATCTGTATGAACATGGATATATCTACACAGCCATCTGGATGAACATGGAAATATCTACACCGCTATCTGTATGAACATGGAAATATCTACACCGCTATCTGTGTAAATATGCATACGTCTTCACCGCAATCTGTATAAACATGGAAATATCTACACCGCTATCTGTATGAACATGGAAATATCTACACCGCTATCTGAACATGGAAATATCTACACCGCTGTCTGCATGAAAATGGAAATATCTACACAGCTATCTGCATATACATGGAAATATCTACACAGCAATCTCTTTACACGTGGAAATAACTACACCGCTATCTGTATGAACATGGAAATATCTACACCGCCATCTGTATGAACACGGAAATATCTGCACCGCCATCTGTATGAACATATAAATATCTACACGGCGATCTGTATTAAGATGGAGATATCTACACCGCCATCTGAATAAACATGAAAATATCTACACCGCTATCTGTATAAACATGGAAATATCTACACCGCTATCTGTATAAATATGGAAATATCTACACCGCTACCTGTATAAACATGGAAATATCAGCACCGCTATCTGTATGAACATGGAAATATCAGCCCCTCTGTCTGTATGAACATGGAAATAACTACACCGCTATCTGTGTGAACATGGAAATATCTACACCGCTATCTGTATGAACATGGAAATATCTTCACCGCCATCTGTATGAACATGGATATATCTACACAGCCATCTGGATGAACATGGAAATATCTGCACCGCTATCTGTATGAACATGGAAATAGCTACACCGCTATCTGTATGAACATGGAAATATCTACACCGCTATCTGTATGAACATGGAAATATCTACACCGCTATCTGAATGAAAATGGAAAAATCTTCACCGCCATCTGTATGAACATGGATATATCTACACAGCCATCTGGATGAACATTGAAATATCTACACAACTATCTGTATGAACATGGAAATATATACACCGCTATCTGTGTAAACATGCATACATCTTCAGCGCTATCTGTATAAACATGGAAATATCTACACTGCTATCTCTATGAACATGGAAATATCTACACCGCTATCTGTTTGAAGATGGAAATATATACATCGCTATCTGCATGAAAATGGAAATATCTACACAGCTATCTGCATATAGATGGAAATATCTACACAGCAATGTCTTTACACATGGAAATAACTACACCGCTATCTGTATGAACATGGACATATCTACACCGCCATCTGTATGAACATGGAAATATCTGCACGGCCATCTCTATGAACATATAATTATCTACACCGCCATCTGTATTAAGATGGAGATATCTACACCGCTATCTGAATAAACATGGAAATATCTACACCGCTATCTGTATAAACATGGAAATATCTACACCACTATCTGTATAAACATGGAAATATCTACACCGCTACCTGTATAAACATGGAAATATCAGCACCGCTATCTCTATGAACATGGAAATATCTGCACCGCCATCTGTATGAACATATAAATATCTACACCGCCATCTGTATTAAGAAGGAAATATCAAAACCGCTATCTGTATAAACATGGAAATATCTACACCGCTGCCTGTATAAACATGGAAATATCAGCACCGCTCTCTGTATGAAAATGGAGATATCTACACCGCTATCTTTATGAACATGGAAATATCTACACTGCTATCTGTATGAACATGTGAATAGCTACACCGTTATCTGTATGAACATGGAAATAGCTACACCGCTATCTGTATGAACATGGAAATATCTCCACCGCTATCTGTATGAACATGGATATATCTACACAGCCATCTGGATGAACATGGAAATTATCTACACCGCTATCTGTATGAACATGGAAATATCTACACCGCTATCTGTATGAACATGGATATATCTACACAGCCATCAGGATGAACATGGAAATATCTACACCGCTATCTGTGTAAACATGCATACGTCTTCACCGCTATCTGTATAAACATGGAAATATCTACACTGCTATCTGTATGAACATGGAAATATCTGCACCGCTATCTGTTTAAACATGGAAATATCTACACCGCTATCTGCATGAAAATGGAAATATCTACTCTGCTATCTGCAAATACATGGAAATATCTACACAGCTATCTCTTTACACATGGAAATTACTACACCGCTATCTGTATGAAAATGGAAATATCTACGCCGCCATCTGTTTGAACATGGAAATATCTGCACCGCCATCTGTATGAACATATAAATATCTACACTGCCATCTGTATTAAGATGGAGATATCTACACCGCTATCTGTATAAACATGGAAATATCTACACCGCTATCTGTATAAACATGGAAATATCTACACCGCTATCTGTATAAACATGGAAATATCTACACCGCTACCTGTATAAACATGGAAATATCAGCACCGCTATCTGTATGAACATGGAAATATCTACACTGCTATCTCTATGAACATGGAAATATCTACACCGCTATCTGTATGAACATGGATATATCTACGCAGCCCTCTGGATGAACATGGAAATATCCACAACGCTATCTGTGTAAACATGCATACATCTTCACTGCTATCTGTATAAACATGGAAATATCTACACCGCTATCTCTATGAACATGGAAATATCTACACCGCTATCTGAAGATGGAAATATATACACCGCTATCTGCATGGAAATGGAAATATCTACACAGCTATCTGCATATAGATGGAAATACTTACACAGCTATCTCTTTACACATGGAAATAACTACACTGCTATCTGTATAAACATGGAAATATCTACACCTCTATCTCTATGAACATGGAAATATCTACACCGCTATCTGAAGATGGAAATATATACACCGCTATCTGCATGGAAATTGAAATATCTACACAGCTATCTGCTTATAGATGGAAATATCTACACAGCTATCTCTTTACACATGGAAATAACTACACCGCTATCAGTATGAACATGGAAATATCTGCACCGCCATCTCTATGAACATATAAATATCTACACCGCCATCTCTTTTAAGATGGAGATATCTACACCGCTGTCTGAATAAACATGGAAATATCTACACCGCTATCTGTATAAACATGGAAATATCTACACCGCTATCTGTATAAACATGGAAATATCTACACAGCTACCTGTATAAACTTGGAAATATCAGCACCGCTATCTGTATGAACCTGGAAATATCTACACCGCTATCTGTATTGACATGGAATTATCTACACCGCTATCTGTATGAACATGGAAATATCTACAAAGCTATGTGAATGAACATGGAAATATCTACACCGCTATCTGTATGAACATGGAAATATCTACACTGCTATCTGTAGGAACATGGAAATAGCTACACCGTTATGTGTATGAAAATGGAAATAGCTACACCGCTATCTGTATGAACATGGAAATATCTACACCGCTATCTGTATGAACATGGATATATCTACACAGCCATCTGGATGAACAAGGAAATATCTACACCGCTATCTGTATGAACATGGGAATATCTACACCGCTATCTGTATGAACATGGATATATCTACACAGCCATCTGGATGAACATGGAAATATCTACACCGCTATCTGTGTAAACATGCATACATCTTCACCACTATCTGTATAAACATGGAAATATCTGCACTGCTATCGGTATGAACATGGAAATATCTACACCGCTATCTGTATGAACATGGAAATACCTACACCGCTATCTGATTGGACATGGAAATATCTACACAGCAATCTGCAAGAAAATGGAAATATCTACACTGCTATCTGCATATACATTTAAATATCTACACAGCTATCTCTTTACACATGGAAATAACTACACCGCTATCTGTATGAACATGGAAATATCTACACCGCTATCTGTATGAACATGTTAATATCTACACCGCTATCTGTATGAAAATGGAAATATCTACACCGCTATCAGCATGAAAATGGAAATATCTACACTGCTATCTGCATATACATGGAAATATCTACACAGCTATATCTTTACACATGGAAATAACTACACCGTTATCTGTATGAACATGGAAATATCCACACCGCCATCTGTATGAACATGTTAATATCTGCACCGCCATCTGTATGAACATATAAATATTTACACCACCATCTGTATTAAGATGGATATATCTACACCGCTATCTGTATAAACATGGAAATATCTACACTGCTATCTGTATAAACATGGAAATATCTACACCGCTACCTGTATAAACATGGAAATATCAGCCCCGCTATCTGTATGAACATGGAAATATCTACACCGCTATCTGTATGAACATGGATATATCTACACCGCTATCTGTATGAACATGGAAATATCTACACCGCTATCTGTATGAACATGGATATATCTACACAGCCCTCTGTATGAACATGGAAATATCCACACCGCTATCTGTGTAAACATGCATACATCTTCACCGCTATCTGTATAAACATGGAAATATCTACACCGCTATCTGTATGAAGATGGAAATATCTACACCGCTATCTCTATGAACATGGATATATCTACACCGCTATCTGTATGAACATGGAAATATCTTCAACGCCATCTGTATGAACATGGATATATCTACACAGCCATCTGTATGAACATGGAAATATCTACACCGATATCTGTATGAACATGGAAATATCTACACCGCTATCTGTATGAATATGGAAATATCTTCACCGCCATCTGTATGAACATGGATATGTCCACACATCCATCTGGATGAACATGGAAATATCTACACCGCTATCTGTATAAACATGGAAATACCTACACCGCTATCTGTATGAACATGGAAATATCTACACCGCTGCCCGTATAAACATGGAAATATCAGCACCGCTATCTGTATGAACATGGAAATATCTACACCGCTATCTGTGTGAACATGGAAATATCTACACCGCTATCTGCATGAACACGGAAATAGCTACACCGCTATCTGTATGAACATGGAAATATCTACACAGCCATCTGGATGAACATGGAAATATCTACTCTGCTATCTGTGTAAACATGCATAGATCTTCACCGCCTTCTGTATAAACATGGAAATATCTACACCGCTATCTGTATGAACATGGAAATATCTACACCGCTATCTGTATAAACATGGAAATATCTACACCGCTACCTGTATAAACATGGAAATATCAGCACCGCTATCTGTATGAACATGGAAATATCCACACTGCTATCTGTATGAACATGGAAATATCTACAAAGCTATCTGAATGAACATGGAAATATCTACACCGCTATCTGTTTGAACATGTAAATATCTACTCCGCTATCTGCATGAAAATGGAAATATCTACAAAGCTATCTGCATTTACATGGAAATATCTACACAGCTATCTCTTTACACATGGAAATAACTACACCGCTATATCAATAAACATGGAAATATCTACACCGCCATCTGTATGAACTTGGAAATATCTGCACCGCCATCTGTATGAACATATAAATATCTACACCGCAATCTGTATTAAGAAGGAAATATCTAAACCGCTATCTGTATAAACATGGAAATATCTACACCGCTGCCTGTATAAACATGGAAATTTCAGCACCGCTATCTGTATGAACATGGAAATATCTACACCGCTATCTGTATGAACATGGAAATATCTACACTGCTATATGTGTGAACATGGAAATAGCTACACCGTTATCTGTATGAACATGGAAATAGCTACTCCACTATCTGTATGAACATGGAAATATCTACACCGCTATCTGTATGAACATGGATATATCTACACAGCCATCTGGATGAACATGGAAATATCTACACCGCTATCTGTATGAACTTGGAAATATCTACACCGCTATCTGTATGAACATGGATATATCTACACAGCCATCTGGATGAACATGGAAATATCTACACCGCTATCAGTGTAAACATGCATAGATCTTCACCGCTATCTGTATAAACATGGAAATATCTACACCGCTATCTGTATGAACATGGAAATATCTACACCGCTACCTGTATAAACATGGAAATATCAGCACCGCTATCTGTATGAACATGGAAATATCAGCCCCTCTGTCTGTATGAACATGGAAATAACTACACCGCTATCTGTGTGAACATGGAAATATCTACACCGCTATCTGTATGAACATGGAAATATCTTCACCGCCATCTGTATGAACATGGATATATCTACACAGCCATCTGGATGAACATGGAAATATCTACACCGCTATCTGTGTAAACATGCATACATCTTCACCACTATCTGTATAAACATGGAAATATCTGCACTGCTATCGGTATGAACATGGAAATATCTACACCGCTATCTGTATGAACATGGAAATACCTACACCGCTATCTGATTGGACATGGAAATATCTACACAGCAATCTGCAAGAAAATGGAAATATCTACACTGCTATCTGCATATACATTTAAATATCTACACAGCTATCTCTTTACACATGGAAATAACTACACCGCTATCTGTATGAACATGGAAATATCTACACCGCTATCTGTATGAACATGTTAATATCTACACCGCTATCTGTATGAAAATGGAAATATCTACACCGCTATCAGCATGAAAATGGAAATATCTACACTGCTATCTGCACATACATGGAAATATCTACACAGCTATATCTTTACACATGGAAATAACTACACCGTTATCTGTATGAACATGGAAATATCCACACCGCCATCTGTATGAACATGTTAATATCTGCACCGCCATCTGTATGAACATATAAATATTTACACCACCATCTGTATTAAGATGGAGATATCTACACCGCTATCTGTATAAACATGGAAATATCTACACTGCTATCTGTATAAACATGGAAATATCTACACCGCTACCTGTATAAACATGGAAATATCAGCCCCGCTATCTGTATGAACATGGAAATATCTACACCGCTATCTGTATGAACATGGATATATCTACACCGCTATCTGTATGAACATGGAAATATCTACACCGCTATCTGTATGAACATGGATATATCTACACAGCCCTCTGTATGAACATGGAAATATCCACACCGCTATCTGTGTAAACATGCATACATCTTCACCGCTATCTGTATAAACATGGAAATATCTACACCGCTATCTGTATGAAGATGGAAATATCTACACCGCTATCTGTATGAACATGGATATATCTACACCGCTATCTGTATGAACATGGAAATATCTTCAACGCCATCTGTATGAACATGGATATATCTACACAGCCATCTGTATGAACATGGAAATATCTACACCGATATCTGTATGAACATGGAAATATCTACACCGCTATCTGTATGAATATGGAAATATCTTCACCGCCATCTGTATGAACATGGATATGTCCACACATCCATCTGGATGAACATGGAAATATCTACACCGCTATCTGTATAAACATGGAAATACCTACACCGCTATCTGTATGAACATGGAAATATCTACACCGCTGCCCGTATAAACATGGAAATATCAGCACCGCTATCTGTATGAACATGGAAATATCTACACCGCTATCTGTGTGAACATGGAAATATCTACACCGCTATCTGCATGAACACGGAAATAGCTACACCGCTATCTGTATGAACATGGAAATATCTACACAGCCATCTGGATGAACATGGAAATATCTACTCTGCTATCTGTGTAAACATGCATAGATCTTCACCGCCTTCTGTATAAACATGGAAATATCTACACAGCCATCTGGATGAACATGGAAATATCTACTCTGCTATCTGTGTAAACATGCATAGATCTTCACCGCCTTCTGTATAAACATGGAAATATCTACACCGCTATCTGTATGAACATGGAAATATCTACACCGCTATCTGTATAAACATGGAAATATCTACACCGCTACCTGTATAAACATGGAAATATCAGCACCGCTATCTGTATGAACATGGAAATATCCACACTGCTATCTGTATGAACATGGAAATATCTACAAAGCTATCTGAATGAACATGGAAATATCTACACCGCTATCTGTTTGAACATGTAAGTATCTACTCCGCTATCTGCATGAAAATGGAAATATCTACAAAGCTATCTGCATTTACATGGAAATATCTACACAGCTATCTCTTTACACATGGAAATAACTACACCGCTATATCAATAAACATGGAAATATCTACACCGCCATCTGTATGAACTTGGAAATATCTGCACCGCCATCTGTATGAACATATAAATATCTACACCGCAATCTGTATTAAGAAGGAAATATCTAAACCGCTATCTGTATAAACATGGAAATATCTACACCGCTGCCTGTATAAACATGGAAATTTCAGCACCGCTATCTGTATGAACATGGAAATATCTACACCGCTATCTGTATGAACATGGAAATATCTACACTGCTATATGTGTGAACATGGAAATAGCTACACCGTTATCTGTATGAACATGGAAATAGCTACTCCACTATCTGTATGAACATGGAAATATCTACACCGCTATCTGTATGAACATGGATATATCTACACAGCCATCTGGATGAACATGGAAATATCTACACCGCTATCTGTATGAACTTGGAAATATCTACACCGCTATCTGTATGAACATGGATATATCTACACAGCCATCTGGATGAACATGGAAATATCTACACCGCTATCAGTGTAAACATGCATAGATCTTCACCGCTATCTGTATAAACATGGAAATATCTACACCGCTATCTGTATGAACATGGAAATATCTACACCGCTACCTGTATAAACATGGAAATATCAGCACCGCTATCTGTATGAACATGGAAATATCAGCCCCTCTGTCTGTATGAACATGGAAATAACTACACCGCTATCTGTGTGAACATGGAAATATCTACACCGCTATCTGTATGAACATGGAAATATCTTCACCGCCATCTGTATGAACATGGATATATCTACACAGCCATCTGGATGAACATGGAAATATCTACACCGCTATCTGTGTAAACATGCATACATCTTCACCACTATCTGTATAAACATGGAAATATCTGCACTGCTATCGGTATGAACATGGAAATATCTACACCGCTATCTGTATGAACATGGAAATACCTACACCGCTATCTGATTGGACATGGAAATATCTACACAGCAATCTGCAAGAAAATGGAAATATCTACACTGCTATCTGCATATACATTTAAATATCTACACAGCTATCTCTTTACACATGGAAATAACTACACCGCTATCTGTATGAACATGGAAATATCTACACCGCTATCTGTATGAACATGTTAATATCTACACCGCTATCTGTATGAAAATGGAAATATCTACACCGCTATCAGCATGAAAATGGAAATATCTCCACTGCTATCTGCACATACATGGAAATATCTACACAGCTATATCTTTACACATGGAAATAACTACACCGTTATCTGTATGAACATGGAAATATCCACACCGCCATCTGTATGAACATGTTAATATCTGCACCGCCATCTGTATGAACATATAAATATTTACACCACCATATGTATTAAGATGGAGATATCTACACCGCTATCTGTATAAACATGGAAGTATCTACACTGCTATCTGTATAAACATGGAAATATCTACACCGCTACCTGTATAAACATGGAAATATCAGCCCCGCTATCTGTATGAACATGGAAATATCTACACCGCTATCTGTATGAACATGGATATATCTACACCGCTATCTGTATGAACATGGAAATATCTACACCGCTATCTGTATGAACATGGATATATCTACACAGCCCTCTGTATGAACATGGAAATATCCACACCGCTATCTGTGTAAACATGCATACATCTTCACCGCTATCTGTATAAACATGGAAATATCTACACCGCTATCTGTATGAAGATGGAAATATCTACACCGCTATCTCTATGAACATGGATATATCTACACCGCTATCTGTATGAACATGTAAATATCTTCAACGCCATCTGTATGAACATCGATATATCTACACAGCCATCTGTATGAACATGGAAATATCTACACCGATATCTGTATGAACATGGAAATATCTACACCTCTATCTGTATGAATATGGAAATATCTTCACCGCCATCTGTATGAACATGGATATGTCCACACATCCATCTGGATGAACATGGAAATATCTACACCGCTATCTGTATAAACATGGAAATACCTACACCGCTATCTGTATGAACATGGAAATATCTACACCGCTGCCCGTATAAACATGGAAATATCAGCACCGCTATCTGTATGAACATGGAAATATCTACACCGCTATCTGTGTGAACATGGAAATATCTACACCGCTATCTGCATGAACACGGAAATAGCTACACCGCTATCTGTATGAACATGGAAATATCTACACAGCCATCTGGATGAACATGGAAATATCTACTCTGCTATCTGTGTAAACATGCATAGATCTTCACCGCCTTCTGTATAAACATGGAAATATCTACACCGCTATCTGTATGAACATGGAAATATCTACACCGCTATCTGTATAAACATGGAAATATCTACACCGCTACCTGTATAAACATGGAAATATCAGCACCGCTATCTGTATGAACATGGAAATATCCACACTGCTATCTGTATGAACATGGAAATATCTACAAAGCTATCTGAATGAACATGGAAATATCTACACCGCTATCTGTTTGAACATGTAAATATCTACTCCGCTATCTGCATGAAAATGGAAATATCTACAAAGCTATCTGCATTTACATGGAAATATCTACACAGCTATCTCTTTACACATGGAAATAACTACACCGCTATATCAATAAACATGGAAATATCTACACCGCCATCTGTATGAACTTGGAAATATCTGCACCGCCATCTGTATGAACATATAAATATCTACACCGCAATCTGTATTAAGAAGGAAATATCTAAACCGCTATCTGTATAAACATGGAAATATCTACACCGCTGCCTGTATAAACATGGAAATTTCAGCACCGCTATCTGTATGAACATGGAAATATCTACACCGCTATCTGTATGAACATGGAAATATCTACACTGCTATATGTGTGAACATGGAAATAGCTACACCGTTATCTGTATGAACATGGAAATAGCTACTCCACTATCTGTACGAACATGGAAATATCTACACCGCTATCTGTATGAACATGGATATATCTACACAGCCATCTGGATGAACATGGAAATATCTACACCGCTATCTGTATGAACTTGGAAATATCTACACCGCTATCTGTATGAACATGGATATATCTACACAGCCATCTGGATGAACATGGAAATATCTACACCGCTATCAGTGTAAACATGCATAGATCTTCACCGCTATCTGTATAAACATGGAAATATCTACACCGCTATCTGTATGAACATGGAAATATCTACACCGCTATCTGTATGAACATGGAAATATCTACACCGCTATCTGTTTGAACATGGAAATATCTACACCGCTATCTGCATGAAAATGGAAATATCTACACTGCTATCTGCATATACATTTAAATATCTTCACAGCTATCTCTTTACACATGGAAATAACTACACCGCTATCTGTATGAACATGGAAATATCTACACGGCCATCTGTGTGAATATGGAAATATCTGCACCGCCATCTGTATGAACATATAAATATCTACACCGCCATCTGTATTAAGATGGAGATATCTACACTGCTATCTGTTTAAACATGGAAATATCTACACCGCCATCTGTATGAACATATAAATATCTACACCGCCATCTGTATTAAGAAGGAAATTTCTAAACCGCTATCTGTATAAACATGGAAATATCTACACCGCTGCCTGTATAAACATGGAAATATCAGCACCGCTATCTGTATGAACATGGAAATATCTACACCGCTATCTCTATGAACATGGAAATATCTACACCGCTATCTGTTTGAACATGGAAATATCTTCAAAACTATCTGCATGAAAATGGAAATATCTACACTGATATCTGCGTATTCATTTAAATATCTACACAGCTATCTCTTTACACATGGAAATAACTACACCGCTATCTGTATGAACATGGAAATATCTACACCGCCATCTGTATGAACATGGAAATATCTGCACCGCCATCTGTATGAACATATAAATATCTTCACCGCCATCTGTATTAGATGGAGATTTCTACACTGCTATCTGTATAAACATGGAAATATCTACACCGCCATCTGTATGAACATATAAATATCTACACCGCCATCTGTATTAAGAAGGAAATATCTAAACCGCTATCTGTATAAACATGGAAATATCTACACCGCTGCCTGTATAAACATGGAAATATCAGCACCGCTATCTGTAAGAACATGGAAATATCTACACCGTTATCTGTATGAACATGGAAATATCTACACCTCTATCTGTATGAACATGGAAATAGCTACAACGCTATCTGTGTGAACATGGATATATCTACACAGCCATCTGGATGAACATGGAAATATCTACACCGATATCTGTGTAAACATGCATACATCTTCACCGCTATCTGTATAAACATGGAAATATCTACACCGATATCTGTATGAACATGGAAATATCTACACCGGTATCTGTATGAACATGGAAATATCTACACCGCTATCTGTTTGAACATGGAAATATCTACACCGCTATCTGCATGAAAATGGAAATATCTACACTGCTATCTGCATATACATTTAAATATCTACACAGCTATCCCTTTACACATGGAAATAACTACACCGCTATCTGTATGAACATGGAAATATCTACACCGCCATCTGTATGAACATGGAAATATCTGCACCGCCATCTGTATGAACACATAAATATCTACACCGCCATCTGTATTAATATGGAGATTTCTACACTGCTATCTGTATAAACATGGAAACATCTACACCGCTATCTGTATAAACATGGAAATATCTACACCGCTATCTGTATAAACATGGAAATATCTACACCACTATCTGTATGAACATGGAAGTATCTACAAAGCTATCTGAATGAACATGGAAATATCTACACCGCTACCTATATAAACATGGAAATATCAGCACCGCTATCTCTATGAACATGGAATTATCTACACCGCTATCTGTATGAACATGGAAATATCTACACCGCTATCTGTATGAACATGGAAGTATCTACAAAGCTATCTGAATGAACATGGAAATATCTACACCGCTATCTGTTTGAACATGTAAATATCTACACCGCTATCTGCATGAAAAAGGAAATAACTACAAAGCTATCTGCATATACATGGAAATATCTACACAGCTCTCTCTTTACACATGGAAATAACTTCACCGCTATATCTATAAACATGGAAATATCTACACAGCCATCTGTATGAACATGGAAATATCTGCACCGCCATCTGTATGAACATATAAATATCTACACCGCCATCTGTATTAAGAAGGAAATATCTAAACCGCTATCTGTATAAACATGGAAATATCTACACTACTGCCTGTAGAAACATGGAAATATCAGCACCGCTATCTGTATGAACATGGAAATATCTACACCGCCTTCTGTATGAACATGGAAATATCTGCACCGCCATCTGTATGAACATATGAATATCTACACCGCCATCTGTATTAAGATGGAGATATCTACACTGCTATCTGTATAAACATGGAAATATCTACACCGCCATCTGTATGAACATATAAATATCTACACCGCCATCTCTATTAAGAAGGAAATATCTAAACCGCTATCTGTATAAACATGGAAATATCTACAACGCTGCCTGTATAAACATGGAAATATCAGCACCGCTATCTGTATGAACATGGAAATATCTACACCGCTATGTGCATGAAAATGGAAACATCTACACTGCTATCTGCATATACATTGAAATATCTACACAGCTATCTCTTTACACATGGAAATAACTACACCGCTATCTGTATGAACATGGAAATATCTACACCGCCGTCTGTTTGAACATGGAAATATCTGCACCGCCATCTGTATGAACATATAAATATCTACACCGCCATCTGTATTAAGATGGAGATATCTACACTGCTATCTGTATAAACATGGAAATATCTACACCGCCATCTGTATGAACATATAAATATCTACACCGCCATCTGTATTAAGAAGGAAATATCTAAACCGCTATCTGTATAAACATGGAAATATCTACACCGCTGCCTGTATAAACATGGAAATATCAGCACCGCTATCTGTATGAACATGGAAATATCTACACTGCTATCTGTATGAACATGGAAATATCTACACCTATATCTGTATGAACATGGAAATAGCTACACCGCTATCTGTGTGATCATGGATATATCTACACAGCCATCTGGATGAAGATGGAAATATCTACACCGCTATCTGTGTAAACATGCATACATCTTCACCGCTATCTGTATAAACATGGAAATATCTACACTGCTATCTGTATGAACATGGAAATATCTACACCGCTATCTGTTTGAACATGGAAATATCTACACCGCTATCTGCATGAAAATGGAAATATCTACACTGCTATCTGCATATACATTTAAATATCTACACAGCTATCTCTTTACACATGGAAATAACTACACCGCTATCTGTATGAACATGGAAATATCTACACCGCCAACTGTATGAACATGGAAATATCTGCACTGCCATCTGTATGAACATATAAATATCTACACCGCCATCTGTATTAAGATGGAGATTTCTACACAGCTCTCTGTATAAACATGGAAATATCTACACCGCTATCTGTATAAACATGGAAATATCTACACCGCTATCTGTATAAACATGGAAATATCTACACCACTACCTGTATAAACAAGGAAATATCAGCACCGCTATCTGTATGAACATGGAAATATCTACACCGCTATCTGTATGAACATGGAAATATCTACACCGCTATCTGTATGAACATGGAAATATCTACACCGCTATCTGTATGAACATGGAAATATCTACACCTCTATCTTTATGAACATGGAAATAGCTACAACGCTATCTGTGTGAACATGGATATATCTACACAGCCATCTGGATGAACATGGAAATATCTACACCGCTATCTGTGTAAACATGCATACATCTTCACCGCTATCTGTAAAAACATGGAAATATATACACCGATATCTGTATGAACATGGAAATATCTACACCGGTATCTGTATGAACATGGAAATATCTACACCGCTATCTGTTTGAACATGGAAATATCTACACCGCTATCTGCATGAAAATGGAAATATCTACACTGCTATCTGCATATACATTTAAATATCTACACAGCTATCCCTTTACACATGGAAATAACTACACCGCTATCTGTATGAACATGGAAATATCTACACCGCCATCTGTATGAACATGGAAATATCTGCACCACCATCTGTATGAACATATAAATATCTACACCGCCATCTGTATTAATATGGAGATTTCTACACTGCTATCTGTATAAACATGGAAACATCTACACCGCTATCTGTATAAACATGGAAATATCTACACCGCTATCTGTATAAACATGGAAATATCTACACCGCTACCTATATAAACATGGAAATATCAGCACCGCTATCTCTATGAACATGGAATTATCTACACCGCTATCTGTATGAACATGGAAATATCTACACCGCTATCTGTATGAACATGGAAGTATCTACAAAGCTATCTGAATGAACATGGAAATATCTACACCGCTATCTGTTTGAACATGTAAATATCTACACCGCTATCTGCATGAAAAAGGAAATAACTACAAAGCTATCTGCATATACATGGAAATATCTACACAGCTCTCTCTTTACACATGGAAATAACTACACCGCTATATCTATAAACATGGAAATATCTACACAGCCATCTGTATGAACATGGAAATATCTGCACCGCCATCTGTATGAACATATAAATATCTACACCGCCATCTGTATTAAGAAGGAAATATCTAAACCGCTATCTGTATAAACATGGAAATATCTACACAACTGCCTGTAGAAACATGGAAATATCAGCACCGCTATCTGTATGAACATGGAAATATCTACACCGCCTTCTGTATGAACATGGAAATATCTGCACCGCCATCTGTATGAACATATGAATATCTACACCGCCATCTGTATTAAGATGGAGATATCTACACTGCTATCTGTATAAACATGGAAATATCTACACCGCCATCTGTATGAACATATAAATATCTACACCGCCATCTCTATTAAGAAGGAAATATCTAAAACGCTATCTGTATAAACATGGAAATATCTAAAACGCTGCCTGTATAAACATGGAAATATCAGCACCGCTATCTGTATGAACATGGAAATATCTACACCGCTATCTGTATGAACATGGAAATATCTACACCGCTATCTGTTTGAACATGGAAATATCTACACCGCTATGTGCATGAAAATGGAAACATCTACACTGCTATCTGCATATACATTGAAATATCTACACAGCTATCTCTTTACACATGGAAATAACTACACCGCTATCTGTATGAACATGGAAATATCTACACCGCCATCTGTTTGAACATGGAAATATCTGCACCGCCATCTGTATGAACATATAAATATCTACACCGCCATCTGTATTAAGATGGAGATATCTACACTGCTATCTGTATAAACATGGAAATATCTACACCGCCATCTGTATGAACATATAAATATCTACACCGCCATCTGTATTAAGAAGGAAATATCTAAACCGCTATCTGTATAAACATGGAAATATCTACACCGCTGCCTGTATAAACATGGAAATATCAGCACCGCTATCTGTATGAACATGGAAATATCTACACCGCTATCTGTATGAACATGGAAATATCTACACCTATATCTGTATGAACATGGAAATAGCTACACCGCTATCTGTGTGATCATGGATATATCTACACAGCCATCTGGATGAAGATGGAAATATCTACACCGCTATCTGTGTAAACATGCATACATCTTCACCGCTATCTGTATAAACATGGAAATATCTACACCGCTATCTGTATGAACATGGAAATATCTACACCGCTATCTGTTTGAACATGGAAATATCTACACCGCTATCTGCATGAAAATGGAAATATCTACACTGCTATCTGCATATACATTTAAATATCTACACAGCTATCTCTTTACACATGGAAATAACTACACCGCTATCTGTATGAACATGGAAATATCTACACCGCCAACTGTATGAACATGGAAATATCTGCACTGCCATCTGTATGAACATATAAATATCTACACCGCCATCTGTATTAAGATGGAGATTTCTACACAGCTCTCTGTATAAACATGGAAATATCTACACCGCTATCTGTATAAACATGGAAATATCTACACCGCTATCTGTATAAACATGGAAATATCTACACCACTACCTGTATAAACAAGGAAATATCAGCACCGCTATCTGTATGAACATGGAAATATCTACACCGCTATCTGTATGAACATGGAAATATCTACACCGCTATCTGTATGAACATGGAAATATCTACACCGCTATCTGTATGAACATGGAAATATCTACACCGCTATCTGTTTGAACATGGAAATATCTACACCACTGTCTGCATGAAAATGGAAATATCTACACAGCTATCTGCATACACATGGAAATATCTACACAGCTATCTCTTAACACATGGAAATAAGTACACCACTATATCTATAAACATGGAAATGTCTACACCGCCATCTGTATGAACATGGAAATATCTGCACCACCATCTGTATGGACATATAAATATCTACACCGCCATCTGTATTAAGAAGGAAATATCTAAACCGCTATCTGTATGAACATTGAAATATCTACACCGCTATCTGTATGAAAATGGAAATATCTACACCGCTATCTGTGTAAACATGCATACATCTTCACCGCTATCTGTATAAACATGGAAATATCTACAACGCTATCTGTATGAACATGGATATATCTACACAGCCCTCTGGATGAACATGGAAATATCCACACCGCTATCTGCATGAACATGGAAATATCTACACCGCTATCTGTATGAACATGGAAATATCTACACCGCTATCTGTATGAACATGGAAATATCTACAAAGCTTTCTGAATGAACATGGAAATATCTACACCGCTATCTGTTTGAACATGTAAATATCTACAGCACTATCTGCATGAAAATGGAAATATCTACAAAGATATCTGCATATACATGGAAATATCTACACAGCTATCTCTTTACACATGGAAATAACTACACCGCTATATGTATAAACAGGGAAATATCTACACCGCCATGTGTATGAACATGGAAATATCAGCACCGCCATCTGTATGAACATATAAATATCTACTCCGCCATCTGTATTAAGAAGGAAATATCTAAACCGCTATCTGTATAAACATGGAAATATCTACACCGCTGCCTGTAGAAACATGGAAATATCAGCACCGCTATCTGTATGAACATGGAAATATCTACACCGCTATCTGTATCAACATGGAAATATCTACAACGCTATCTGTATGAACATGGAAATAGCTACACCGTTATCTGTATGAACATGGAAATAGCTACACCGCTATCTGTATGAACATGGAAATATCTACACCGCTATCTGTAAGAACATGGATATATCTACACAGCCATATGGATGAACATGCAAATATCTACACAACTATCTGTATGAACATGGAAATATCTACACCGCTATCTGTATGAAGATGGATATATCAACACAGCCATCTGGATGAACATGGAAATATCTTCACCGCTATCTGTGTAAACATGCATAGACGTTCACCGCTATCTGTATAAACATGGAAATATCTACACCGCTATCTGTATGATCTTGGAAATATCTACACCGCTATCTGTATGAACATGGAAATATCTACACCGCTATCTGCATGAAAATGGAAATATCTACACTGCTATCTGTATGAACATATAAATATCAACACCGCCATCTGTATGAACATGGAAATATCTACACCGCTATCTGTTTGAACATGGAAATATCTACACCGATATCTGTATAAACATGGAAATAACTACACCGCCATCTGTACGAACATATAAATATCTACACCGCCATCTGTATTAAGAAGGAAATATCTAAACCGCTATCTGTAAAAACATGGAAATATCTACACCGCTGCCTGTATAAACATGGAAATATCAGCACCGCTATCTGTATGAACATGGAAATATCTACACAGCCATCTGGATGAACATGGAAATATATACACCGCTATCTGTGTAAACATGCATAGATCTTCACTGCTATCTGTATAAACATGGAAATATCTACACCGCTATCTGTATGAACATGGAAATATCTACACCTCTATCTGTATGAACATGGAAATATCTACACAGCTATCTGTTTGAAGATGGAAATATCTACAGCGCTATCTGCACGAAAATGGAAATATCTACACTGCTATCTGCATATACATGGAAATATCTACACAGCTATCTCTTTACACATGGAAATAACTACACCGCTATCTGTATGAACATGGAAATATCTACACCGCCATCAGTATGAACATGGAAATATCTGCACCGCCATCTGTATGAACATATAAATATCTACACCGCCATCTGTATTAAGATGGAGATATCTACACCGCTATCTGCATAAACATGGAAATATCTACACCGCTATCTGTATAAACATGGAAATATCTACACCGCTATCTGTATAAACATGGAAATATCAGCACTGCTCTCTGTATGAACATGGAAATATCAGCCCCTCTATCTGTATGAACATGGAAGTATCTACACCGCTATCTCTATGAACATGGATATATCTAAACCGCTATCTGTATAAACATGGAAATATCTACACCGCTGCCTGTATAAACATGGAAATATCCACACCGCTATCTGTATGAACATGGAAATATCTACACAGCTATCTCTTTACACATGGAAATAACTACACAGCTATCTGTATGAACATGGAAATATCTTCACCGCCATCTGTAGGAACATGGATATATCTACACAGCCATCGGGATGAACATGGAAATATCTACACCGCTATCTGTATGAACATGGAAATATCTACACCGCTATCTCTGTAAACATGCATACATCTTCACCGCTATCTGTATAAACATGGAAATATCTACACTGCTATCTGAATGAACATGGAAATATCTACACCGCTATCTGTTTGAACATGGAAATATCTACACCGCTATCTGCATGAAAATGGAAATATCTACAAAGCTATCTGAATATACATGGAAATATCTACACAGCAATCTCTTTACACAGGGAAATAACTACACCGCTATATCTATAAACATGGAAATATCTACACCGCCATCTGTATGAACATGGAAATATCTGCACCACCATCTGTATGAACATATATATATCTACACCGCCATCCGTATTAAGAAGGAAATATCTAAACAGCTATCTGTATGAACATTGAAATATCTACACCGCTATCTGTATGAACATGGAAATATCTACACCGCTATCTGTGTAAACATGCATACATCTTCACCGCTATCTGTATAAACATGGAAATATCTACAGCGCTATCTGTATGAACATGGAAATATCTACACCGCTATCTGTACGAACATGGAAATATCTAAACCGCTATCTGCATGAAAATAAAAATATCTACACAGCTATCTGCATATAGATGGAAATATCTACAAAGCTATCTCTTTACACATGGAAATAACTACACCGCTATCACTAAAAACACGGAAATATCTACACTGCCATCTGTATGAACATGGAAATATCTGCACCGCCATCTGTATAAACATATAAATATCTACACCGCCATCTGTATTAAGATGGAGATATCTACACCACTATCTGTATAAACTTGGAAATATCTACACCGCTATCTGTATAAACATGGAAATACCTACAACGCTATCTGTATAAACATGGAAATATCTACACCGCTACCTGTATAAGCATGGAAATATCAGCACCGCTATCTGTATGAACATGGAAATATCTATACCGCTATCTCTATGAACATGGAAATATCTACACCGCTATCTGTAGGAACATGGAAATAGGTACACTGCTATCTGTATGAACATGGAAATATCTACACCGCTATCTGTATGAACATGGATATATCTACACAGCCATCTGGATGAACATGGAAATATCTACACCGCTATCTGCATGAACATGGAAATATCTACACCGCTATCTGTGTAAACATGCATACATCTTCACCGCAATCTGTATAAGCATGGAAATATCAACACCGCTATCTGTATGAACGTGGAAATATCTACACCGCTATCTGTTTGAACATGGAAATATCTAAACCGCTATCAGCATGAAAATGGAAATATCTACACAGCTATCTGCATATACATGGAAATATCTACACATCTATCTCTTTTCACATGGAAATAACTACACCGCTATCTGTATGAACATGGAAATGTCTGCACCACCATCTGTATGAACATATAAATATCTACACCGCCATCTGTATTAAGATGGAGATATCTACACCGCTATCTGTATAAACATGGAAATATCTACACCGCTATCTGTATAAACATGGAAATATCAGCACCGCTATCTGTATGAACATGGAAATATCAGCCCCTCTATCTGTATGAACATGGAAGTATCTACACCGCAATCTGTATGAACATGGATATATCTACACAGCCATCTGGATGAACATGGAAATATCAGCACCACTATCTGTATGAACATGTAAATATCTACACCGCTATCTGTATGAACATGGAAATATCTACAAAGCTATCTGAATGAACATGGAAATATCTACACTGCTATCTGTTTGAACATGGAAATATCTACACCGCTATCTGCGTGATAATGGAAATATCTACAAAGCTATCTGCATATACATGGAAATATCCACACAGCTATCTCTTTACACATGGAAATAACTACACCGCTATATCTATAAACATGGAAATATCTACACCGCCATCTGTATGAACATGGACATCTCTGCACCACCATCTGTATGAACATATAAATATCTACACCACCATCTGTATTAAGAAGGAAATATCTAAACCGCTATCTGTATAAACATGGAAATATCTACACCGCTGCCTATATAAACATGGAAATATCAGCACCGCTCTCTGTATGAAAATGGAGATATCTACACCGCTATCTGTATGAACATGGAAATATCTACACTGCTATCTGTATGAACATGGAAATAGCTACACCGTTATCTGTATGAACATGGAAATATCTACACCGCTATCTGTATGAACATGGATATATCTACACAGCCATCTGGATGAACATGGAAATATCTACACTGCTATCTGCATGAACATGGAAATATCTACACCGCTATCTGTATGAACATGGATATATCTACACAGCCATGTGGATGAACATATAAATATCTACACCGCCATCTGTATTAAGATGGAGATATCTACACTGCTATCTGTATAAACATGGAAATATCTACACTGCCATCTGTATGAACATATAAATATCTACACCGCCATCTGTATTAAGAAGGAAATATCTAAACCGCTATCTGTATAAACATGGAAATATCTACACCGCTGCCTGTATAAGCATGGAAATATCAGCACCACTATCTGTATGAACATGGAAATATCTACACCGCAATATGTTGGAACATGGAAATAGCTACTCCGCTGCCTGTATAAACATGGAAATATCAGCACCGCTATCTGTAAGAACATGGAAATATCTACACCACTATCTGTATGAACGTGGATATATCTACACAGCCATCTAGATGAACATGGAAATATCTACACCGCTATCTGTATGAACATGGTAATATCTACACCGCTATCTGTGTAAACATGCATACATCTTCACCGCTATCAGTATAAACATGGAAATATCTACACCGCTATCTGTATGAACATGGAAATAGCTACACGGCTATCTGTATGAACATGGAAATATCTACACTGCTATCTGTATGAACATGGATATATCTACAAAGCCATCTGGATGAACATGGAAATATCTACACCGCTATCTGTGTAAACATGCTTACATCTTCACCGCTATCTGTATAAACATGGAAATATCTACACCGCTATCTGTATGAACATGGAAATATCTGCACCGCTATCTGTCTGAACATGGAAATATCTTCACCGCTATCTGTTTGAACATGGAAATATCTACACCGCTATCTGCATGAAAATGGAAATATCTACACTGCTATCTGCATATACATGGAAATATCTACACAGCTATCTCTTTACACATGGAAATTACTACACCGCTATCTGTGTGAACATGGAAATATCTACACCGCCATCTGTATGAACATGGAAATATCTGCACCGCCATCTGTATGAACATATAAATATCTACACTGCCATCTGTATTAAGATGGAGATATCTACACCGCTATCTGTATAAACATGGAAATATCTACACTGCTATCTGTATAAACACGGAAATATCTACACCGATATCTGTATAAACATGGAAATAACTACACCGCTACCTGTATAAACATGGAAATATCAGCACCGCTATCTGTATGAACATGGAAATATCTACACCGCTATCTGTATGAACATGGAAATATCTACACCGCTATCTGTATGAACATGGATATATCTACACAGCCCTCTGGATGAACATGGAAATATCCACACCGCTATCTGTGTAAACATGCATATATCTTCACCGCTATCTGTATAAACATGGAAATATCTACACCGCTATCTGTATGAACATGGAAATATCTACACCGCTATCTGTTTGAAGATGGAAATATATACACTGCTATCTGCATGAAAATGGAAATATCTACACAGCTATCTGCATATAGATGGAAATATCTACACAGCTATCTCTTTACACATGGAAATAACTACACCGCTATCTGTATGAACATGGAAATATCTACACCGCCATCTGTATGAACATGGAAATATCTGCACCGCCATCTGTATGAACATATAAACATCTACACCGCCATCTGTATTAAGATGGAGATATCTACACCGCTATCTGAATAAACTTGGAAATATCTACACCGCTATCTGTATAAACATGGAAATATCTACACTGCTATCTGTATAAACATGGAAATATCTACACCGCTACCTGTATAAACATGGAAATATCAGCACCGCTATCTGAATGAACCTGGAACTATCTACACGGCTATCTGTATGAACATGGAAATATCTACACCGCTATCTGTATGAACATGGAAATATCTACAAAGCTATCTGAATGAACATGGAAATATCTAAACCGCTATCTGTTTGAACATGTAAATATCTACACCGGTATCTGCATGAAAATGGAAATATCTGCAAAGCTATCTGCATATTCATGGAAATATCTACACAGCTATCTCTTTAAACATGGAAATAACTACCCCGCTATATCTATAAACATGGAAATATCTACACCACCATCTGTATGAACATGGAAATATCTGCACAGCCATCTGTATGAACATATAAATATCTACACCGCCATCTGTATTAAGAAGGAAATATCTAAACCGCTATCTGTATAAACATGGAAATATCTACACCGCTGCCTGTATAAACATGGAAATATCAGCACCGCTCTCTGTATGAAAATGGAAATATCTACACCGCTATCTGTATGAACATGGAAATATCTACACTGCTAACTGTATGAACATGGAAATAGCTACAACGTTATCTGTATGAATATGGAAATAGCTACACCGCTATCTGTATGAACATGGAAACATCTACACCGCTATCTGTATGAACATGGATATATCTACACAGCCATCTGGATGAACATGGAAATATCTACACCGCTATCTGTATGAACATGGAAATATCAACACCGCTATCTGTATGAACATGGATATATCTACACAGCCATCTGGATGAACATGGAAATATCTACACCTCTATCTGTGTAAACATGCATACATCTTCACCACTATCTGTATAAACATGGAAATATCTGCACCGCTATCGGTATGAACATGGAAATATCCACACCGCTTTCTGTATGAACATGGAAATACCTACACCGCTATCTGTTTGGACACGGAAATATCTACACCGCCATCTGTATTAAGATGGAGATATCTACACCGCTATCTGAATAAACATGGAAATATCTACACCGCTGCCTGTATGAACATGGAAATAGCTACACCGCTATCAGTATGAACATGGAAATATCTACACCGCTATCTGAATGAACATGGATATATCTACACAGCCATCTGGATGAACATGGAAATATCTACACCGCTATCTGTGTAAACATGCATACATCTACACCGCTATCTGTATAAACATGGAAATATCTACACCGCTATCTGTATGAACATGGAAATATCTACACCGCTATCTGTATGAACATGGAAATATCTACACTGCTATCTGTATAAACTTGGAAATATCTACAACACTACCTGTATAAACATGGAAATATCAGCACCGCTATCTGTATGAACATGGAAATATCTACACCGCTATCTGTATGAACATGGAAATATCTACACCGCTATCTGTATAAACATGGAAATATCTACACCGCTATATGTATGAACATGGAATTATCTACACCGCTATCTGTATGAACATGGAAATATCTACACCGCTATCTGTATGAACATGGAAATATCTACACCGCTATCAGTATGAACATGGAAATATCTACACCGCTATCTGTTTGAACATGGAAATATCTACAACGCTGTCTGCATGAAAATGGAAATATCTACACAGCTATCTGCGTACACATGGAAATATCTACAAAGCTATCTCTTAACACATGGAAATAAGTACTCCGCTATCTCTATAAACATGGAAATATCTACACCGCCATCTGTATGAACATGGAAATATCTGCACCGCCATCTGTATAAACATATAAATATCTACACCGCCATCTGTATTTAGATGGAGATATCTACACCGCTATCTGTATGAACATGGAAATATCTACACCTCTATCTGTTTGAACATGGAAATATCTACACCGCTATCTGCATGAAAATGGAAATATCTACACTGCTATCTGCATATACATGGAAATATCTACACAGCTATCTCTTTACACATGGAAATAACTACACCGCTATCTGTATGAACAAGGAAATATCTACACCGCTATCTGTATGAACATGGAAATAACTACACCGCTATCTGTATGAACATGGAAATAGCTACACCGCTATCTGTATGAACATGGAAATATCTACACAGCCATCTGGTTGAACATGGAAATATCTACTCCGCTATCTGTGTAAACATGCATAGATCTTCACCGCTATCTGTATAAACATGGAAATATCTACACCGCCATCTGTATGAACATGGAAATATCTGCACCGCCATCTGTATGAACATATAAATATCTACACCGCCATCTGTATTAAGATGGATATATCTACACCGCTATCTGAATAAACATGGAAATATCTACACCGCTATCTGTATAAACAGGGAAATATCTACACCACTATCTGTATAACCATGGAAACATCTACACTGCTACCTGTATAAACATGGAAATATCAGCACCACTATCTGTATGAACATGGAAATATCTACACCGCTATCTGTATGAACATGGAAATATCTACACCGCTATCTGTATGAACATGGAAATATCTACAAAGCTATCTGAATGAACATGGAAATATCTACACCGCTATCTGTTTGAACATGTAAATATCTACACCGCTATCTGCATGAAAATGGAAATATCTACAAAGCTATCTGCATATACATGGAAATATCTACACAGCTATCTCTTTACACATGGAAATAACTACAAGGCTATATCTATAAACATGGAAATATCTACACCGCCATCTGTATGAACAAGGAAATATCTGCACCGCCATCTGTATGAACAAATAAATATCTACACCGCCATCTGTATTAAGAAGGAAATATCTAAACCGCTATCTGTATAAGCATGGAAATATCTACACCGCTGCCTGTATAAACATGGAAATATCAGCACCACTATCTGTATGAACATGGAAATATCTACACCGCTATCTGTATCAACATGGAAATATCTACACCGCCATCTGTATGAACATAAAATATCTATACCGCCATCTGTATTAAGAAGGAAATATCTAAACCGCTATCTGTAAACGTGGAAATATCTACACCGCTGCCTGTATAAACATGGAAATATCAGCACCGCTACCTGTATTAACATGGAAATATCTACACCGCTATCTGTATGCACATGGAAATATCTACACCGCTATCTGTATGAACATGGAAATATCTACACCGCTATCTGTATGAACATGGAAATATCTACACCGCTATCTGTTTGAACATGGAAATATCTACACAGCCGTCTGCATGAAAATGGAAATATCTACACAGCTATCTACATATACATGGAAATATCTACACAGCTATCTATTTACACATGGAAATATCTACACCTCTATCTCTGTAAACATGGAAATATCAACACCGGCATCTGTATGAACATGGAAATATCTGCACCGCCATCTGTATGAACATATAAATATCTACACCGCCATCTGTATTAAGAAGGAGATATCTACACCGCTATCTGTATAAACATGGAAATATCTACACCGCTATCTGTATAAACATGGAAATATCTACACCGCTATCTGTATAAACATGGAAATATCTACACCGCTCCCTGTATAAACATGGAAATATCAGCACTGCTATCTGTATGAACATGGAAATATCTACACAGCTATCTGTATGAACATGGAAATACCTACACCGCTATCTGTATGAACATGGAAATATCTACACCGCTATCTGTACGAACATGGAAATATCTAAACAGCTATCTGCATGAAAATAGAAATATCTACACAGCTATCTGCATATACATGGAAATATCTACAAAGCTATCCCTTTACACATGGAAATAACTACACCGCTATCTCTATAAACACGGAAATATCTACATCGCCATCTGTATGAACATGGAAATATCTGCACCGCCATCTGTATAAACATATAAATATCTACACCGCCATCTGTATTAAGATGGAGATATCTACACCGCTATCTGTATAAACTTGGAAATATCTACAAGGCTGTCTGTATAAATATGGAAATACCTTCACCGCTATCTGTATAAACATGGAAATATCTACACCGCTACCTGTATAAACATGGAAATATCAGCACCGCTATCTGTATGAACATGGAAATATCTACACAGCTATCTCTATGAACATGGAAATATCTACACTGCTATATGTATGAACATGGAAATAGCTACACCGCTATCTGTATGAACATGGAAATATATACACCACTATCTGTATGAACATGGAAATATCTACACCGCTATCTGTATCAACATGGATATATCTACACAGCCTTCTGGATGAACATGGAAATATCTACACCGCTATCAGTTTGAACATGGAAATATCTAAACCGCTATCTGCATGAAAATGGAAATATATACACAGCTATCTGCATGTACATGGAAATATCTACACAGCTATCTCTTTACACATGGAAATAACTACACCGCTATCTGTATGAACATGGAAATATCTTCACCGCCATCTGTAGGAACATGGATATATCTACACAGCCATCTGGATGAACATGGAAATATCTACACCGCTATCTGTATGAACATGGAAATATCTACACCGCTATCTGTGTAAACATGCATACATCTTCACCGCTATCTGTATAAACATGGAAATATCTACACCGCTATCTGTATGAACATGGAAATATCTACACCGCTATCTGTACGAACATGGAAATATCTAAACCGCTATCTGCATGAAAATAGAAATATCTACACAGCTATCTGCATATACATGGAAATATCTACACAGCTATCTCTTTACACATGGAAATAACTATACCGCCATCTTTATGAACATGGAAATATCTGCACCAACATCTTTGTGAACATATAAATATCTACACCGCCATCTGTATTAAGAAGGAAATATCTAAACCGCTATCTGTATGAACATTGAAATATCTACACCGCTATCTGTATGAACATGGAAATATCTACACCGCTATCTGTGTAAACATGCATACATCTTCACCGCTATCTGTATAAACATGAAAATATCTACAATGCTATCTGTAGGAACATGGAAATATCTACACCGCTATCTGTACGAACATGGAAATATCTAAACCGCTATCTGCATGAAAATAGAAATATCTACACAGCTATCTGCATATACATGGAAATATCTACAAAGCTTTCTCTTTACACATGGAAATAACTACACCGCGATCTCTATAAACACGGAAATATCTACACCGCCATCTGTATGAACATGGAAATATCTGCACCGCCATCTGTATAAACATATAAATATCTACACGACCATCTGTATTAAGATGGAGATATCTACACCACTATCTGCATAAACTTGGAAATATCTACACCGCTATCTGTATAAACATGGAAATACCTACACCGCTATCTGTATAAACATGGAAATACCTACACCGCTACCTGTATAAACATGGAAATATCAGCACCGCTATCTGTATGAAAATGGAAATATCTACACCGCTATCTCTATGAACATGGAAATATCTACACCGCTATCTGTATGAACATGGAAATAGCTACACTGCTATCTGTATGAACATGGAAATATCTACACCACTATCTGTAGGAACATGGAAATATCTACACCGCTATCTCTATGAACATGGATATATCTACACAGCCATCTGGATGAACATGGAAATATCTACACCGCTATCTGCATGAACATGGAAATATCTACACCGCTATCTGTGTAAACATGCATACATCATCACCGCAATCTGTATAAGCATGGAAATATCAACACCACTATCTGTATGAACTTGGATATATCTACACCGCTATCTGTTTGAACATGGAAATATCTAAACCGCTATCTGTATGAAAATGGAAATATCTACACCGCTATCTGTATGAACATGGAGATATCTACACCGCTATCAGTATGAACATGGAAATATGTACACCGCTATCTGTTTGAACATGGAAATATCTAAAACCCTATCCGTATGAACATGGAAATATCTACACCGCTATCTCTATGAACATGGAGATATCTACACCGCTATCTGTATGAACATAGAAATACCTTCACCGCCGTCTGTATGAACATGGATATATCTACACAGCTATCTGCATGAAAATGGAAATACCTACAGAGCTATCTGCATATACATCGAAATATCTACACAGCTATCTCTTTACACATGGAAATAACTACACCGTTATCTGTATGAACATGGAAATATCTACACCGCCATCTGTATGAACATGGAAATATCTGCACCGCCATCTGTATGAACATATAAATATCTACACCGCCATCTGTATTAAGAAGGAAATATCTAAACCGCTATCTGTATGAACATTGAAATATCTACACCGCTATTTGTATGAACATGGAAATATCTACACCGCTATCTGTGTAAACATGCATACATCTTCACCGCTATCTGTATAAACATGGAAATGTCTACAAGGCTATCTGTATGAACATGGAAATATCTACACCGCCATCTGTATGAACATGGAAATATCTTCACCGCCATCTGTATGAACATGGATATATCTACACAGCCATCTGGATGAACATGGAAATATTTACACCGCTATCTGTATGAAGATGGAAATATCTGCAAAGCTATCTGTGTAAACATGCATACATCTTCAGCGCTATCTATATAAACATGGAAATATCTACACTGCTATCTGTATGAACATGGAAATAACTACACCGCTATCTGTTTGAACATGGAAATATCTACACCACTATCTGCATGAAAATGGAAATATCTACACAGCGATCTGCATATACATGGAAATATCTATAAAGCTATCTCTTTACACATGGAAATAACTACAGCGCTATCTCTATAAACATACAAATATCTACACCGCCATCTGTATCAACATGGAAATATCTGCACCGCCGTCTGTATGAACATATAAATATCTACACCGCCATCTATATTAAGATGGAGATATCTACACCGCTATCTGTATAAACTTGGAAATATCTACACCGCTATCTCTATAAACATGGAAATATCTACACCGCAATCTGTATAAACATGGAAATATCTACACCGCTACCTGTATAAACATGGAAATATCAGCACCGCTATCTGTATGAACATGGAAATATCTACACCGCTATCTGATCATGGAAATATCTACAACGCTATCTGTATGAACATGGAAATAGTTACACCGCTATCTGTATGAACATGGAAATATCTTCAACGCAATCTGTATGAACATGGATATATCTACACAGCCATCTGTATGAACATGGAAATATCTACACCGCTATCTGAATGAACATGGAAATATCTACACCGCTATCTGTATGAACATGGAAATATCTTCACCGCCATCTGTATGAACATGGATATGTCTACACATCCATCTGGATGAACATGGAAAAATCTACACCGCGATCTGTATGAACATGGGAATATCTACACCGCTATCTTTGTGAACATGCATACACCTCCACCGCTATCTGTATAAACATGGAAATATCTACACCGCTATCTGTATGAACATGGAAATATCTACACCGCTATCTGTTTGAACATGGAAATATCTAAACTGCTATCTACATGAAAATGCAAATATCTACACAGCTATCTGCATATACATGGAAATATCTACACAGCTATCTCTTTACACATGGAAATAACTACACCGCTATCTGTATGAACATGGAAATATCTGCACCGCCATCTGTATGAACATATAAATATCTACACTGCCGTATGTATTAAAATGGAGATATCTACCCTGCTATCTGTATAAACATGGAAATATCTACACCGCCATGTGTATGAACATATAAATATCTACACCGCCATCTATATTAAGATGGAGATATCTACACCGCTATCTGTATAAACTTGGAAATATTTACACTGCTATCTGTGTAAACATGGAAATATCTACACCGCAATCTGTATAAACATGGAAATATCTACACCGCTACCTGTATAAACATGGAAATATCAGCACCGCTATCTGCATGAACATGGAAATATCTACACCGCTATCTGAACTTGGAAATATCTACACCGCTATCTGCATGAAAATGGAAATATCTACACAGCTATCTGTATGAACATTGAAATAGCTACACCGCTATCTGTATGAACATGGAAATATCTTCAACGCCATCTGTATGAACATGGTTATATCTACACAGCCATCTGTATGAACATGTAAATATCTACACCGCTATCTGTGTGAACATGGAAATATCTTCACCGCCATCTGTATGAACATGGATATGTCTACACATCCATCTGGATGAACATGGAAAAATCTACACCATGATCTGTATGAACATGGGAATATCTACACCGCTATCTGTGTAAACATGCATACACCTTCACCGCTATCTGTATAAACATGGAAATATCTACACCGCTATCTGTATGAACATGGAAATATCTACACCGCTAGCTGTTTGAACATGGAAATATCTTAACCGCTATCTGCATGAAAATGGAAATATCTACACAGCTATCTGCATATACATGGAAATATCCACAGCTATCTCTTTACACATGGAAATAACTACATCGCTATCTGTATGAACATGGAAATATCTTCACGGCCATCTCTATGAACATGGATATATCTACACAGCCATCTAGATGAACATGGAAATATCTACACCGCTATCTGTATGAAGATGGAAATATCTACACCGCTATCTGTGTAAACATGCATACATCTACACCGCTATCTGTATAAACATGGAAATATCTACACTGCTATCTGTATGAAAATGGAAATATCTACACCGCTATCTGTTTGAACATGGAAATATATACACCGCTATCTGCATGAAAATGGAAATATCTACACAGCGATCTGCATATACATGGAAATATCTACAAAGCTATCTCATTACACATGGAAATAACTACAGCGCTATATCTATAAAGATACAAATATCTACACCGCCATCTGTATGAACATGGAAATATCTACACCGCCATCTATATTAAGATGGAGATATCTACACCGCTATCTACATGAAAATGGAAATATCTACACTGCTATCTGCATATACATTTAAATATCTACACAGCTATCTCTTTACACATGGAAATAAATACACCGCTATCTGTATGAACATGGAGATATCTACACCGCCATCTGTATGAACATGGAAATATCTGCACCGCCATCTGTATGAAAATATAAATGACTACACCGCCACCTGTATTAAGATAGAGATATCTCCACTGCTATCTGTATAAACATTGAAATATCTACACCGCTATCTGTATAAACATGGAAATATCTACACCGCTATCTGTATATACATGGAAATATCTACACCACTACCTGTATAAAAATGGAAATATCAGCACCGATATCTATATGAACATGGAAATATCTACACCGCTATCTGTATGAACATGGAAATATCTACACCGCTATCTGTATGAACATGGAAATATCTACACCGCTGTCTGAATGAAAATGGAAATATCTACACAGCTATCTGCATATACATGGAAATATCTACACAGCTATCTCTTTACACATGGAAATAACTACACCGCTATCTCTATAAACATGGAAATATCTACACCGCCATCTGTATGGACATGGAAATATCTGCACCACCATCTGTATGAACATATAAATATCTACACCGCTATCGGTATGAACATGGAAATATCTACACCGCTATCTGTATGAACATGGATATATCTACACCGCTATCTGTATGAACATGGAAATTCCTTCACCGCCATCTGTGTAAACATACATTCACCTTCACCGCTATCTGTATAACCATGGAAATATCTACACCGCTATCTGTTTGAACATGGAAATATCTACACCGCTATCTGTTTGAACATGGAAATATCTAAACCGCTATCTGCATGAAAATGGAAATATCTACACAGCTATCTGCATGTACATGGAAATATCTACACAGCTATCTCTTTCACGTGGAAATAACTACACCGCTATCTGAATGAACATGGAAATATCTTCACAGCCATCTGTATGAACATGGATATTTCTACACAGCCATCTTGATGAACATGGAAATATCTACACCGCTATCTGTATGAAGATGGAAATATCTACAACGCTATCTGTGTAAACATGCATACATCTTCACCGCTATCTATATAAACATGGAAATATCTACACTGCTATCTGTATGAACATGGAAATATCGACACCGCTATCTGTTTGAACATGGAAATATCTACACCGCTATCTGCATGAAAATGGAAATATCTACACAGCGATCTGCATATACATGGAAATATATACAAAGCTATCTCTTTACACATGGAAATAACTACAGTGCTATCTCTATAAACATACAAATATCTACACCGCCATCTGTATGAACATGGAAATATCTGCACCGCCATCTGTATGAACATATAAATATCTACACCGCCATCTATATTAAGATGGAGATATCTACACCGCTATCTGTATAAACTTGGAAATATCTACACCGCTATCTGTATAAACATGATAATATCTACACCGCAATCTGTATAAACATGGAAATATCTACACCGCTACCTGTATAAACATGGAAATATCAGCACCGCTATCTGTATGAACTTGGAAATATCTACACCGCTATCTCCATGAACATGAAAATAGGTACACCAAAATCTATATGAACATGGAAATAGCTGCACCGCTATCTGTATGAACATTTAAATATCTACACCACTACCTGTATGAACATGGAAATATCTACACCGCTATCTGTATGAACATGGATATATCTACACAGCCATCTGGATGAACACGGAAATATCTACACCGCTATCTGTATGAACATGGAAATATCTACACCGCTATCTGTGTAAATATGCATACGTCTTCACCGCAATCTGTATAAACATGGAAATATCTACACCGCTATCTGTATGAACATGGAAATATCTACACCGCTATCTGAACATGGAAATATCTACACCGCTGTCTGCATGAAAATGGAAATATCTACACAGCTATCTGCATATACATGGAAATATCTACCCAGCTATCTCTTTACACGTGGAAATAACTACACCGGTATCTGTATGAACATGGAAATATCTACACCGCCATCTGTATGAACACGGAAATATCTGCACCGCCATCTGTATGAACATATAAATATCTACACGGCGATCTGTATTAAGATGGAGATTTCTACACCGCCATCTGTATAAACATGAAAATATCTACACCGCTATCTGTAAAAACATGGAAATATCTACACCGCTATCTGTATAAATATGGAAATATCTACACCGCTACCTGTATAAACATGGAAATATCAGCACCGCTATCTGTATGAACATGGAAATATCAGCCCCTCTATCTGTATGAACATGGAAATACCTACACTGCTATCTGTATGAACATGGAAATATCTACACCGCTATCTGTATGAACATGGAAATAGCTACACCGCTATCTGTATGAACATGGAAATATCTACACCGCTATCTGTATGAACATGGAAATATCTACACCGCTATCTGTATGAAAATGGAAAAATCTTCACCGCCATCTGTATGAACATGGATATATCTACACAGCCATCTGGATGAACATTGAAATATCTACACAGCTATCTGTATGAACATGGAAATCTATACACCGCTATCTGTGTAAACATGCATACATCTTCAGCGCTATCTGTATAAACATGGAAATATCTACACCGCTATCTCTATGAACATGGAAATATCTACACCGCTATCTGTTTGAAGATGGAAATATATACATCGCTATCTGCATGAAAATGGAAATATCTACACAGCTATCTGCATATAGATGGAAATATCTACACAGCAATCTCTTTACACATGGAAATAACTACACCGCTATCTGTATGAACATGGACATATCTACACCGCCATCTGTATCAACATGGAAATATCTGCACGGCCATCTCTATGAACATATAAATATCTACACCGCCATCTGTATTAAGATGGAGATATCTACACCGCTATCTGAATAAACATGGAAATATCTACACCGCTATCTGTATAAACATGGAAATATCTACACCACTATCTGTATAAACATGGAAATATCTACACCGCTACCTGTATAAACATGGAAATATCAGCACCGCTATCTCTATGAACATGGAAATATCTGCACCGCCATCTGTATGAACGTATAAATGTCTACACCGCCATCTGTATTAAGAAGGAAATATCAAAACCGCTATCTGTATAAACATGGAAATATCTACACCGCTGCCTGTATAAACATGGAAATATCAGCACCGCTCTCTGTATGAAAATGGAGATATCTACACCGCTATCTGTATGAACATGGAAATATCAGCACCGCTCTCTGTATGAAAATGGGGATATCTACACCGCTATCTGTATGAACATGGAAATATCTACATTGCTATCTGTATGAACATGTGAATAGCTACACCGTTATCTGTATGAACATGGAAATAGCTACACCGCTATCTGTATGAACATGGAAATATCTCCACCGCTATCTGTATGAACATGGATATATCTACACAGCCATCTGGATGAACATGGAAATATCTACACCGCTATCTGTATGAACATGGAAATATGTACACCGCTATCTGTATGAACATGGATATATCTACACAGCCATCTGGATGAACATGGAAATATCTACACCGCTATCTGTGTTAACATGCATACATCTTCACCGCTATCTGTATAAACATGGAAATATCTACACTGCTATCTGTATGAACATGGAAATATCTGCACCGCTATCTGTATGAACATGGAAATATCTACACCGCTATCTGTTTGAACATGGAAATATGTACACCGCTATCTGCATGAAAATGGAAATATCTACTCTGCTATCTGCAAATACATGGAAATATCTACACAGCTATCTCTTTACTCATGGAAATTACTACACCGCTATCTGTATGAAAATGGAAATATCTACACCGTCATCTGTTTGAACATGGAAATATCTACACTGCCATCTGTATTAAGATGGAGATATCTACACCGCTATCTGTATAAACATGGAAATATCTACACCGCTATCTGTATAAACATGGAAATATCTACACCGCTTCCTGTATAAACATGGAAATATCAGCACTGCTATCTGTATGAACATGGAAATATCTACACTGCTATCTCTATGAACATGGAAATATCTACACCGCTATCTGTATGAACATTGATATATCTACACAGCCCTCTGGATGAACATGGAAATATCCACAACGCTATCTGTGTAAACATGCATACATCTTCACTGCTATCTGTATAAACATGGAAATATCTACACCGCTATCTCTATGAACATGGAAATATCTACACCGCTATCTGAAGATGGAAATATATACACCGCTATCTGCATGGAAATGGAAATATCTACACAGCTATCTGAATATAGATGGAAATACCTACACAGCTATCTCTTTACACATGGAAATAACTACACCGCTATCTGTATAAACATGGAAATATCTACACCGCTATCTCTATGAACATGGAAATATCTACACCGCTATCTGAAGATGGAAATATATACACCGCTATCTGCATGGAAATTGAAATATCTACACAGCTATCTGCATATAGATGGAAATATCTACACAGCTATCTCTTTACACATGGAAATAACTACACCGCTATCTGTATGAACATGGAAATATCTGCACCGCCATCTGTATGAACATATAAATATCTACACCGCCATCTCTTTTAAGATGGAGATATCTACACCGCTGTCTGAATAAACATGGATATATCTACACCGCTACCTGTATAAACAAGGAAATATCAGCACCGCTATCTGTTTGAACATGGAAATATCAGCACCTCTATCTGTATGAACATGGAGATATCTACACCGCTATCTGTATGAACATGGAAATATCTTCACCGCCATCTGTATGAACATGGATATATATACACAGCCATCTGGATGAACATGGAAATATCTTCACCGCTATCTGTATGAACATGGAAATAGCTACACCACTATCTGTATGAACATGGAAATATCTACACCGCTATCTGTATGAACATGGAAACATCTTCACCGCCATCTGTATGAACATGGATATATCTACAGAGCCATCGGGATGAACATGGAAATATCTACACAGCTATCTGCATGAACATGGAAATATATACACCGCTATCTGTGTAAAGATGCAGACATCTTCACCGCTATCTGTATAAACATGGAAATATCTACACCGCTATCTGTATGAACTTGGAAATATCTACACCGCTATCTGTTTGAACAAGGAAATATCTAAACCGCTATCAGGATGAAAATGGAAATATCTACACAGCTATCTGCATATACATGGAAATATCTACAGAGCTATCTCTTTACACATGGAAATAACTACACCGCTATCTCTATAAACATGGAAATATCTACACCTCCATCTGTATGAATATGGAAATATCTGCGCCGCCCTCTGTATGAACATATAAATATCTACACCGCCATCTGTATTAAGATGGGGTTATCTACACCGCTATCTGTGTAAACATGGAAATATCTACACCGCTATCTGTATAAACATGGAAATATCTACACCGCTATCTGTATAAACATGGAAATATCTGCACCGCTACCTGTATAAACATGGAAATATCAGCACCGCTATCTGTATGAACATGGAAATATCTACACCGCTATCTGTATGAACATGGAAATATCTACACCGCTATCTGTATGAACATGGAAATATCTACACCGCTATCTGTATGAACATGGAAATATCTACACCGCTATCTGTATGAACATGGAAATATCTACACCGCTATCTGTTTGAACATGGAAATATCTACACCGCTATCTGCATGAAAATGGAAATATCTACACAGATATCTGCATATACATGGAAATATCTACACAGCTATCTCTTTACACATGGAAATAACTACACCGCTATCTGTATGAACATGGAAATATCTACACAGCCATCTGTATGAACAGGGAAATATCTGCACCGCCATCTGTATGAACATATAAATATCTACACCGCCATCTGTATTAAGATGGAGATATCTACACCGCTATCTGAATAAACATGGAAATATCTACACCGCTATCTGTATAAACATGGAAATATCTACACCACTATCTGTATAAACATGGAAATATCTACACTGCTACCTGTATAAACATGGAAATATCAGCACCGCTCTCTGTATGAACATGGAAATATCTACACCGCTATCTGTATGAACATGGAAATATCTACACCGCTATCTGTATGAACATGGAAATATCTACAAAGCTATCTGAATGAACATGGAAATATCTACACTGCTATCTGTATGAACATGTAAATATCTACACAGCTATCTGCATGAAAATGGAAATATCTACAAAGCTATCTGCATATACATGGAAATATCTACACAGCTATCTCTTTACACATGGAAATATCTACACCGCTATATCTATAAACATGGAAATATCTACACCGCCATCTGTATGAACATGGAAATATCTGCACCGCCATCAGTATGAACATATAAATATCTACACCGCCTTCTGTATTAAGAAGGAAATATCTTAACCGCTATCTGTATAAACATGGAAATATCTACACCGCTGCCTGTATAAACATGGAAATATCAGCACCGCTATCTGTATGAACTTGGAAATATCTACACTGCTATCTGTATGAACATGGAAATATCTACACCGCTATCTGTATGAACATGGAAATATCTACACCGCTATCTGTGTGAACATGGATATATCTACACAGCCATCTGGATGAACATGGAAATATCTACACCGCTATCTGTGTAAACATGCATACACCTTCACCGCTATCTGTATAAACATGGAAATATCTACACCACTATCTGTATGAACATGGAAATATCTACACCGCTATCTGTATAAACATGGAAATAACTACACCGCTACCTGTATAAACATGGAAATATCAGCACCGCTATCTGTATGAACATGGAAATATCTACACCGCTATCTGTTTGAACATGGAAATATCTACACCGCTCTCTGTATGAACATGGAAATATCTACACCGCTATCTGTATTAACATGGAAATATCTTCACTGCCATCTGTATGAACATGGATATATCTACACAGCCATCTGGATGAACATGGAAATATCTACACTCCTATCTGTATAAACATGGAAATAGCTACACCGCTATCTGTATGAACATGGAAATATCTTCACCGCCATCTGTATGAACATGGATATATCTACACAGCCATCTGGATGAACATGGAAATATCTACACCGCTATCTGTATGAACATGGAAATAGCTACACCGCTATCTGTATGAACATGGAAATATCTACACCGCTATCTGTATGAACATGGAAATATCTACACCGCTATCTGTATGAACATGGAAATATCTTCACTGCCATCTGTAAGAACATGGATATATCTACAGAGCCATCGGGATGAACATGGAAATATCTACACAGCTATCTGTATGAACATGGAAATATATACACCGCTATCTGTGTAAACATGCATACATCTTCACTGCTATCTGTATAAACATGGAAATAACTACACCGCTATCTGTATTAAGATGGAGATATCTACACCGCTATCTGTATAAACATGGAAATATCTACACCGCTATCTGTATAAACATGGAAATATCTACACCGCTATCTGTATAAACATGGAAATATCTACACCGCTACCTGTAAAAACATGGAAATATCTACACCGCTATCTGTATGAACATGGAAATATCTACACCGCTATCTGTATGAACATGGAAATATCTACACCGCTATCTGTATGAACATGGAAATATCTACACCGCTATCTGTTTGAACATGGAAATATCTACACCGCTATCTGCATGAAAATGGAAATATCTACACAGCTATCTGCATATACATGGAAATATCTACACAACTATCTCTTTACACATGGAAATAACTACACCGATATCTGTATGAACATGGAAATATCTACACCGACATCTGTATGAACACGGAAATATCTGCACCGCCATCTGTATGAACATATAAATATCTACACCGCCATCTGTATTAAGATGGAGATATCTACACCGCTATCTGAATATACATGGAAATATCTACAAAGCTATCTGTATAAACATGGAAATACCTACACCGCTATCTGTATGAACATGGAAATATCTACAAAGCTATCTGAATGAACATGGAAATATCTACACTGCTATCTGTATGAACATGTAAATATCTACACAGCTATCTGCATGAAAATGGAAATATCTACAAAGCTATCTGCATATACATGGAAATATCTACACAGCTATCTCTTTACACATGGAAATATCTACACCGCTATATCTATAAACATGGAAATATCTACACCGCCATCTGTATGAACATGGAAATATCTGCACCGCCATCAGTATGAACATATAAATATCTACACCGCCTTCTGTATTAAGAAGGAAATATCTTAACCGCTATCTGTATAAACATGGAAATATCTACACCGCTGCCTGTATAAACATGGAAATATCAGCACCGCTATCTGTATGAACTTGGAAATATCTACACTGCTATCTGTATGAACATGGAAATATCTACACCGCTATCTGTATGAACATGGAAATATCTACACCGCTATCTGTGTGAACATGGATATATCTACACAGCCATCTGGATGAACATGGAAATATCTACACCGCTATCTGTGTAAACATGCATACACCTTCACCGCTATCTGTATAAACATGGAAATATCTACACCACTATCTGTATGAACATGGAAATATCTACACCGCTATCTGTATAAACATGGAAATAACTACACCGCTACCTGTATAAACATGGAAATATCAGCACCGCTATCTGTATGAACATGGAAATATCTACACCGCTATCTGTTTGAACATGGAAATATCTACACCGCTCTCTGTATGAACATGGAAATATCTACACCGCTATCTGTATTAACATGGAAATATCTTCACTGCCATCTGTATGAACATGGATATATCTACACAGCCATCTGGATGAACATGGAAATATCTACACTCCTATCTGTATAAACATGGAAATAGCTACACCGCTATCTGTATGAACATGGAAATATCTTCACCGCCATCTGTATGAACATGGATATATCTACACAGCCATCTGGATGAACATGGAAATATCTACACCGCTATCTGTATGAACATGGAAATAGCTACACCGCTATCTGTATGAACATGGAAATATCTACACCGCTATCTGTATGAACATGGAAATATCTACACCGCTATCTGTATGAACATGGAAATATCTTCACTGCCATCTGTAAGAACATGGATATATCTACAGAGCCATCGGGATGAACATGGAAATATCTACACAGCTATCTGTATGAACATGGAAATATATACACCGCTATCTGTGTAAACATGCATACATCTTCACTGCTATCTGTATAAACATGGAAATAACTACACCGCTATCTGTATTAAGATGGAGATATCTACACCGCTATCTGTATAAACATGGAAATATCTACACCGCTATCTGTATAAACATGGAAATATCTACACCGCTATCTGTATAAACCTGGAAATATCTACACCGCTACCTGTAAAAACATGGAAATATCTACACCGCTATCTGTATGAACATGGAAATATCTACACCGCTATCTGTATGAACATGGAAATATCTACACCGCTATCTGTATGAACATGGAAATATCTACACCGCTATCTGTTTGAACATGGAAATATCTACACCGCTATCTGCATGAAAATGGAAATATCTACACAGCTATCTGCATATACATGGAAATATCTACACAACTATCTCTTTACACATGGAAATAACTACACCGATATCTGTATGAACATGGAAATATCTACACCGACATCTGTATGAACACGGAAATATCTGCACCGCCATCTGTATGAACATATAAATATCTACACCGCCATCTGTATTAAGATGGAGATATCTACACCGCTATCTGAATATACATGGAAATATCTACAAAGCTATCTGTATAAACATGGAAATACCTACACCGCTATCTGTATGAACATGGAAATATCTACACCGCTGCCCGTATAAACATGGAAATATCAGCACCGCTATCTATATGAACATGGAAATATCTACACCGCTATCTGTGTGAACATGGAAATATCTACACCGCTATCTGCATGAACACGGAAATAGCTACACCGCTATCTGTATGAACATGGAAATATCTACACAGCCATCTAGATGAACATGGAAATATCTACTCCGCTATCTGTGTAAACATGCATAGATCTTCACCGCCTTCTGTATAAACATGGAAATATCTACACCGCTATCTGTATGAACATGGAAATATCTACACCGCTATCTGTCTGAACATGGAAATATCTACACCGCTATCTGCATGAAAATGGAAATATCTACATGCTATCTGCATATACATGGAAATATCTACACAGCTATCTCTTTACACATGGAAATAACTACACCGCTATCTGTATGAACATGGAAATATCTACACCGCCATCTGTATGAACATGGAAATATCTGCACCGCCATCTGTATGAACATATAAATATCTACACCGCCATCTGTGTTAAGATGGAGATATCTACACTGCTATCTGTATAAACATGGAAATATCTACACCGCTATCTGTATGAACATGGAAATATCTACACCGCTATCTGTATGAACATGGAAATATCTACACAGCTATCTGAATGAACATGGAAATATCTACACTGCTATCTGTATGAACATGTAAATATCTACACAGCTATCTGCATGAAAATGGAAATATCTACAAAGCTATCTGCATATACATGGAAATATCTACACAGCTATCTCTTTACACATGGAAATATCTACACCGCTATATCTATAAACATGGAAATATCTACACCGCCATCTGTATGAACATGGAAATATCTACACCGCTATCTGTATGAACATGGAAATATCTACACCGCTATCTGTATAAACATGGAAATATCTATACTGCTACCTGTATAAACATGGAAATATCAGCACCGCTCTCTGTATGAACATGGAAATATCTACACCACTATCTGTATAAACATGGAAATATCTACACTGCTACCTGTATAAACATGGAAATATCAGCACCGCTCTCTGTATGAACATGGAAATATCTACACCGCTATCTGTATGAACATGGAAATATCTACACCGCTATCTGTATGAACATGGAAATATCTACAAAGCTATCTGAATGAACATGGAAATATCTACACTGCTATCTGTATGAACATGTAAATATCTACACCGCTATCTGCATGAAAATGGAAATATCTACAAAGCTATCTGCATATACATGGAAATATCTACACAGCTATCTCTTTACACATGGAAATATCTACACCGCTATATCTATAAACATGGAAATATCTACACCGCCATCTGTATGAACATGGAAATATCTGCACCGCCATCAGTATGAACATATAAATATCTACACCGCCTTCTGTATTAAGAAGGAAATATCTACACCACTATCTGTATAAACATGGAAATACCTACACCGCTACCTGTATAAACATGGAAATATCAGCACGGCTATCTGTATGAACATGGAAATATCTACACCGCTATCTCTATGAACATTGAAATATCTACACCGCTATCTGTATGAACATGGAAATAGCTACACTGCTATCTGTATGAACATGGAAATATCTACACCACTATCTGTAGGAACATGGAAATATCTACACCGCTATCAGCATGAACATGGATATATCTACACAGCCATCTGGATGAACATGGAAATATCTACACCGCTATCTGTGTAAACATGCATACACCTTCACCGCTATCTGTATAAACATGGAAATATCTACACCACTATCTGTATGAACATGGAAATATCTACACCGCTATCTGTATAAACATGGAAATAACTACACCACTACCTGTATAAACATGGAAATATCAGCACCGCTATCTGTATGAACATGGAAATATCTACACCGCTATCTGTTTGAACATGGAAATATCTACACCGCTCTCTGTATGAAGATGGAAATATCTAAACCGCTATCTGTATTAACATGGAAATATCTTCACTGCCATCTGTATGAACATGGATATATCTACACAGCCATCTGGATGAACATGGAAATATCTACACTCCTATCTGTATGAACATGGAAATAGCTACACCGCTATCTGTATGAACATGGAAATATCTTCACCGCCATCTGTATGAACATGGATATATCTACACAGCCATCTGGATGAACATGGAAATATCTACACCGCTATCTGTATGAACATGGAAATAGCTACACCGCTATCTGTATGAACATGGAAATATCTACACCGCTATCTGTATGAACATGGAAATATATACACCGCTATCTGTATGAACATGGAAATATCTTCACTGCCATCTGTAAGAACATGGATATATCTACAGAGCCATCGGGATGAACATGGAAATATCTACACAGCTATCTGTATGAACATGGAAATATATACACCGCTATCTGTGTAAACATGCATACATCTTCACTGCTATCTGTATAAACATGGAAATAACTACACCGCTATCTGTATTAAGATGGAGATATCTACACCGCTATCTGTATAAACATGGAAATATCTACACCGCTATCTGTATAAACATGGAAATATCTACACCGCTATCTGTATAAACATGGAAATATCTACACCGCTACCTGTAAAAACATGGAAATATCAGCACCACTATCTGTATGAACATGGAAATATCTACACCACTATCTGTATGAACATGGAAATATCTACACCGCTATCTGTATGAACATGGAAATATCTACACCGCTATCTGTATGAACATGGAAATATCTACAACGCTATCTGTATGAACATGGAAATATCTACACCGCTATCTGTTTGAACATGGAAATATCTACACCGCTATCTGCATGAAAATGGAAATATCTACACAGCTATCTGCATATACATGGAAATATCTACACAGCTATCTCTTTACACATGGAAATAACTACACCGCTATCTGTATGAACATGGAAATATCTACACCGACATCTGTATGAACACGGAAATATCTGCACCGCCATCTGTATGAACATATAAATATCTACACCGCCATCTGTATTAAAATGGAGATATCTACACCGCTATCTGAATATACATGGAAATATCTACACCGCTATCTGTATAAACATGGAAATACCTACACCGCTATCTGTATGAACATGGAAATATCTACACCGCTGCCCGTATAAACATGGAAATATCAGCACCGCTATCTGTATGAACATGGAAATATCTACACCGCTATCTGTGTGAACATGGAAATATCTACACCGCTATCTGCATGAACACGGAAATAGCTACACCGCTATCTGTATGAACATGGAAATATCTACACAGCCATCTGGATGAACATGGAAATATCTACTCCGCTATCTGTGTAAACATGCATAGATCTTCACCGCCTTCTGTATAAACATGGAAATATCTACACCGCTATCTGTATGAACATGGAAATATCTACACCGCTATCTGTTTGAACATGGAAATATCTACACCGCTATCTGCATGAAAATGGAAATATCTACACTGCTATCTGCATATACATGGAAATATCTACACAGCTATCTCTTTACACATGGAAATAACTACACCGCTATCTGTATGAACATGGAAATATCTACACCGCCATCTGTATGAACATGGAAATATCTGCACCGCCATCTGTATGAACATATAAATATCTACACCGCCATCTGTGTTAAGATGGAGATATCTACACTGCTATCTGTATAAACATGGAAATATCTAAACCGCTATCTGTATGAACATGGAAATATCTACACCGCTATCTGTATGAACATGGAAATATCTACACCGCTATCTGTTTGAACATGGAAATATCTACACCGCTATCTGCATGAAAATGGAAATATCTACACAGCTATCTGTATATACATGGAAATATCTACACAGCTATCTCTTTACACATGGAAATAACTACACCGCTATCTGTATGAAGATGGAAATATCTACACCGACATCTGTATGAACACGGAAATATCTGCACTGCCATCTGTTTGAACATATAAATATCTACACCGCCATCTGTATTAAGAAGGAGATTTCTACACCGCTATCGGAATAAACATGGAAATATCTACACCGCTATCTGTATAAACATGGAAATACCTACACCGCTATCTGTATGAACATGGAAATATCTACACCGCTGCCTGTATAAACATGGAAATATCAGCACAGCTATCTGTATGAACATGGAAATATCTACACCGCTATCTGTATGAACATGGAAATATCTACACCGCTATCTGCATGAACACGGAAATAGCTACACCGCTATCTGTATGAATATGGAAATATCTACACAGCCATCTGGATGAACATGGAAATATCTACTCCGCTATCTGTGTAAACATGCATAGATCTTCACCGCCTTCTGTATAAACATGGAAATATCTAAACCGCTATCTGTATGAACATTGAAATATCTACACCGCTATCTGTATGAACATGGAAATATCTACACCGCTATCTGTGTAAACATGCATATATCTTCACCGCTATCTGTATAAACATGGAAATATCTACACCCCTATCTGTATGAACATGGAAATATCTACACCGCTATCTGTACGAACATTGAAATATCTAAACCGGTATCTGCATGAAAATAGAAATAGCTACACAGCTATCTGCATATACATGGAAATATCTACACAGCTATCTCTTTACACATGGAAATAACTACACCGCTATCTGTATGAACATGGAAATATCTTCACCGCCATCTGTATGAACATGGAAATAGCTGCACCGACATCTGTATGTACATATACATATCTACACGGCCATCTGTATTAAGATGGAGATATCTACACCGATATCTGTATAAACATGTAAATATCTACACCGCTATCTGTATAAACATGGCAATATCTACACCGCTATCTGTATAAACATGGAAATATCTACACCGCTACCTGTATAAACATGGAAATATCAGCACCGCTATCTGTATGAACATGGAAATATCAGCCCCTCTATCTGTATGAACATGGAGATATCTACACCGCTATCTGTATGAACATGGAAATATCTGGACCGCTATCTGAATGAACATAGAAATACCTTCACAGCCATCTGTATGAACATGGATATATCTATACAGCCATGTGGATGAACATGGATATTTCTACACAGCCCTCTGGATGAACATGGAAATATCCACACAGCTATCTGTGTAAACATGCATACATCTTCACTGCTATGTGTATAAACATGGAAATATCTACACCGCTATCTGTATGAACATGGAAATATCTACACCGCTATCTGTTTGAAGATGGAAATATATACACCGCTATCTGCATGAAAATGGAAATATCTACACAGCTATCTGCATGAAAATGGAAATATCTACACAGCTATCTGCATATACATGGAAATATCTACACAGCTATCTCTTTACACATGTAAATAACTACACCGCTATCTGTATGAACATGGAAATATCTACACTGCCATCTGTATGAACATGGAAATATCTGCACCGCCATCTGTATCATCATATAAATATCTACACTGCCATCGGTATTAAGAAGGAGATATCTACACCGGTATCTGAATAAACATGGAAATATCTACACCACTACCTGTATAAACATGGAAATATCAGCACCGCTATCTGTATGAACATGGAAATATCTACACCGCTGTCTGTATGAACATGGATATATATACACAGCCATCTGGATGAACATGGAAATATCTACACCGCTATCTGTGTAAACATGCATACATCTTCACCGCTATCTGTATAAACATGGAAATATCTACACCGCTATCTTTATGAACATGGAAATATCTGCACCGCTATCTGTATGAGCATGGAAATATCTACACCGCTATCTGTTTGAACATGGAAATATCTACACGGCTATCTGCATGAAAATGGAAATATCTACACTGCTATATGCATATACATGGAAATATCTACACAGCTATCTCTTTACACATGGAAATAACTACACCGCTATCTGTATGAACATGGACATATCTACACCGCCATCTGTATGCACATGGAAATATCTGCCCGGCCATCTGTATGAGCATATAAATATCTACACCGCCATCTGTATGAACCTGGAAATATCTGCACCGCCATCTGTATTAACATATAAATATCTACACCGCCATCTGTATTAAGAAGGAAATATCAAAACCGCTATCTGTATAAACGTGGAAATATGTACACCGCTGCCTGTATAAACATGGAAATATCAGCACCGCTATCTGTATGAAAATGGAGATATCTACACCGCTATCTGTATGAACATGGAAATATCTACACTGCTATCTGTATGAACATGGAAATATCTACACCGCTATCTGTATGAACATGGATATATCTACACCGCTATCTGTATGAACATGGATATATCTACACAGCCATCTGGATGAACATGGAAATATCTACACCGCTATCTGTGTAAACATGCATACATCTACACCGCTATCTGTATAAACATGGAAATATCTACACTGCTATCTGTATGAACATGGAAATATCTGCACCGCTATCTGTATGAACATGGAAATATCTACACCGCTATCTGTTTGAACATGGAAATATCTACACCGCTATCTGCATGAAAATGGAAATATCTACTCTGCTATCTGCATATACATGGAAATATCTACACAGCTATCTCTTTACACATGGAAATTACTACACCGCTATCTGAATGAACATGGAAATATCTACACCGCCATCTGTTTGAACATGGAAATATGTGCACCGCCATCTGTATGAACATATAAATATCTACACCGCCATCTGTATTAAGATGGAGATATCTACACCGCTATCTGTATAAACATGGAAATATCCACACCGCTATCTGTATAAAAATGGAAATATCTACACCGCTATCTGTATAAACATGGAAATATCTACACCGCTACCTGTATAAACATGGAAATATCAGCACCGCTATCTGTATGAACATGGAAATATCTACACTGCTATCTGTATGAACATGGAAATATCTACTCCGCTATCTGTATGAACATGCATATATCTACACAGCCATCTGGATGAACACGGAAATATCTACACCACTATATGTATGAACATGGAAATATCTACACCGCTATCTGTGTAAATATGCATACATCTTCACCGCAATCTGTATAAAGATGGTAATATCTACACTGCTCTCTGTATGAACATGGAAATATCTACACCGCTATCTGTTTGAACATGGAAATATCTACACCGCTATCTGCATGAAAATGGAAATATCTACACAGCTATCTGCATATACATGGAAATATCTACACAGCTATCTCTTTACACATGGAAATAACTACACCGTTATCTGTATGAACATGGAAATATCTTCACCGCCATCTGTATGAACATGGAAATAGCTGCACCGACATCTGTATGAACATATACATATCTACACGGCCATCTGTATTAAGATGGAGATATCTACACCGATATCTCTATAAACATGGAAATATCTACACCGCTATCTGTATAAACATGGCAATATCTACACCGCTATCTGTATAAACATGGAAATATCTACACCGCTACCTGTATAAACATGGAAATATCAGCACCGCTATCTGTATGAACATGGAAATATCAGCCCCTCTATCTGTATGAACATGGAGATATCTACACCGCTATCTGTATGAACATGGAAATATATGGACCGCTATCTCAATGAACATCGAAATACCTTCACCGCCATCTGTATGAACATGGATATATCTACACAGCCATGTGGATGAACATGGATATTTCTACACAGCCCTCTGGATGAACATGGAAATATCCACACAGCCATCTGTGTAAACATGCATACATCTTCACCGCAATCGGTATAAACATGGAAATATCTACACCGCTATCTGTATGAACATGGAAATATCTACACCGCTATCTGTTTGAACATGGAAATATCTACACGGCTATCTGCATGAAAATGGAAATATCTACACTGCTATCTGCATATACATGGAAATATCTACACAGCTATCTCTTTACACATGGAAATAACTACACCACTATCTGTATGAACATGGAAATAAATACACCTCCATCTGTATGAACATGGAAATATCTGCACCGCCATCTGTATGAACATATAAATATCTACACCGCCATCTGTATTAAGATGGAGATATCTACACCGCTGTCTGTATAAACCTGGAAATATCTACACCGCTATCTGTATAAACATGGAAATATCTACACTGCTACCCATATAAACATGGAAATATCAGCACCGCTATCTGTATGTACATGGAAATATCTACACCGCTATCTGTATGAACATTGAAATATCTACACCGCTATCTGTGTAAACATGCTTACATCTTCACCGCTATCTGTATAAACATGGAAGTATCTACACAGCTATCTGTATGAACATGGAAATAGCTACACTGCTATCTGTATGAACATGGAAATATCTACACCGCTATCTGTATGAACATGGATATATCTACACAGCCATCTGAATGAACATGGAAATATCTACACCGCTATCTGTGTTAACATGCATACATCTTCACCGCTATCTGTATAAACATGGAAATATCTACACCGCTATCTGTTTGAACATGGAAATATCTATACCGCTATTTGCATGAAAATGGAAATATGTTCACTATCTGCATATACATGGAAATATCTACACAGCTATCTCTTTACACATGGAAATAACTACACCGCTATATCTATAAACATGGAAATATCTACACCGACATCTGTATGAACATGGAAATATCTGCACCGACATCAGTATGAACATATACATATCTAGACGGCCATCTGTATTAAGATGGAGATATCTTCACCGCAATCTGTATAAGCATGGAAATATCAACACCGCTATCTGTATAAACATGGAAATATCTACAACGCTATCTGTATAAACATGGATATATCTACACCGCTACCTGTATAAACAAGGAAATATCAGCACCGGTATGTGTGTGAACATGGAAATATCAGCCCCTCTATCTGTATGAACATGGAGATATCTACACCGCTATCTGTATAAACATGGAAATATCTTCACCGCCATCTGTATGAACATGGATATATCTACACAGCCATCTGGATGAACATGGAAATAACTTCACCGCTATCTGTATGAACATGGAAATAGCTACACCGCTATCTGTATGAACATGGAAATATCTACACCGCTATCTGTAGGAACATGGAAATAGCTACACCGCTGCCCGTATAAACATGGAAATATCAGCACCGCTATCTGTATGAACATGGAAATATCTACACCACTATCTGTATGAACATGGATATATCTACACAGCCATCTGGATGAACATGAAAATATCTACACCACTATCTGTATGAACATGGAAATATCTACACCGCTATCTGTGTAAACATGCATACATCTTCACCGCTATCTGTATAAACATGGAAATATCTACACCGCAATCTGTATGAACATGGAAATACCTACACCGCTATCTGTATGAACATGGAAGTATCTACACCGCTATCTGTTTGAACATGGAAATATCTACACCGCTATCTGCATGAAAATGGAAATATCTACACTGCTATCTGCATATACATGGAAATATCTACACAGCTATATCTTTACACATGGAAATAACTACACCGCTATCTGTATGAACATGGAAATATCCACACCGCCATCTGTATGAACATGGAAATATCTGCACCGGATCTGTATGAACATATAAATATCTACACCACCATCTGTATTAAGATGGAGATATCTACACCGCTATCTGTATAAACATGGAAATATCTACACCGCTATCTGTATAAACATGGAAATATCTACACCGCTATCTGTATAAACATGGAAATATCTACACCGCTACCTGTATAAACATGGAAATATCAGCACCGCTATCAGTATGAACATGGAAATATCTACACCGCTATCTGTATGAACATGGAAATATCTACACCGCTATCTGTATGAACATGGAAATATCTACACCGCTATCTGTATGAACATGGATATATCTACACAGCCCTCTGGATGAACATGGAAATATCCACACCGCTATCTGTATAAACATGGAAATATCTACACCGCTACCTGCATAAACATGGAAATATCAGCACCACTATCAGTATGAACATATAAATATCTACACCACCATCTGTATTAAGATGGAGATATCTACAACGCTATCTGTATAAACATGGAAATATCTATACCGCTATCTGTATGAACATGGAAATATCTACACCGCTATCTGTATGAATATGGAAATATCTTCACCGCCATCTGTATGAACATGGATATGTCTACACATCCATCTGGATGAACATGGAAAAATCTACACCGCGATCTGTATGAACATGGGAATATCTACACCGCTATCTGTGTAAACATGCATACACCTTCACCGCTATCTGTATAAACATTGAAATATCTACACCCCTATCTGTATGAACATGGAAATATCTACACCGCTATCTGTTTGAACATGGAAATATCTGCAATGCCATCTGTATGAACATATAAATATATACACCGCCATCTATATTAAGATGGAGATATCTACACCGCTATCTACATGAAAATGGAAATATCTACACTGCTATCTGCATATACATTTAAATATCTACACAGCTATCTCTTTACACGTGGAAATAACTACACCGTTATCTGTATGAACATGGAAATACCTACACCGCCATCTGTATGAACATGGAAATATCTGCACCGCCATCTGTATGAAAATATAAATATCTACACCGCCATCTGTATTAAGATAGAGATATCTACACTGCTATCTGAATGAACATGGAAATATCTACACCGCTATCTGTATAAACATGGAAATATCTACACCGCTATCTGTATATACATGGAAATATCTACACCACTACCTGTATAAACATGGAAATATCAGCACCGCTATCTATATGAACATGGAAATATCTACACCGCTATCTGTATGAACATGGAAATATCTTCACCACTATCTGTATGAACATGGAAATACATACACCGCTATCTGTATGAACATGGAAATACATACACCGCTATCTGTATGAACATGGAAATATCTACACTGCTATCTGTATGAACATGGAAATATCTACACCGCTATCTGAACATGGAAATATCTACACCGCTATCTGCATGAGAATGGTAATATCTACACAGCGATCTGCATATACATGGAAATATCTACAAAGCTATCTCTTTACACATGGAAATAACTACAGCGCTATCTCTATAAACATACAAATATCTACACTGCCATCTGTATGAACATGGAAATAATTGCACCGCCAGCTGTATGAACATATAAATATCTACACCGCCATCTATATTAAGATGGAGATATCTACACCGCTATCTGTATAAACTTGGAAATATCTACACCGCTATCTGTATAAACATGGAAATATCTACACCGCAATCTGTATAAACATGGAAATATCTACACCGCTACCTGTATAAACATGGAAATATCAGCACCGCTATCTGCATGAACATGGAAATATCTTCACCGCCATCTGTATGAACATGGATATGTCTACACATCCATCTGGATGAACATGGAAAAATCTACACCGTGATCTGTATGAACTTGGGAATATCTACACCGCTATCTGTGTAAACATGCATACACCTTCACCGCTATCTGTATAAACATGGAAATATCTACACCGCTATCTGTATGAACATGGAAATATCTACACCGCTATCTGTTTGAACATGGAAATATCTAAACCGCTATCTGCATGAAAATTGAAATATCTACACAGCTATCTGCATATACATGGAAACATCCACAGCTATCTCTTTACACATGGAAATAACTACACCGCTATCTGTATGAACATGGAAATATCTTCACCGCCATCTGTATGAACATGGATATATCTACACAGCCATCTGGATGAACATGGAAATATCTACACCGCTATCTGTATGAACTTGGGAATATCTACACCGCTATCTGTGTAAACATGCATACACCTTCACCGCTATCTGTATAAACATGGAAATATCTACACCGCTATCTGTATGAACATGGAAATATCTACACCGCTATCTGTTTGAACATGGAAATATCTAAACCGCTATCTGCATGAAAATGGAAATATCTACACAGCTATCTGCATATACATGGAAACATCCACAGCTATCTCTTTACACATGGAAATAACTACACCGCTATCTGTATGAACATGGAAATATCTTCACCGCCATCTGTATGAACATGGATATATCTACACAGCCATCTGGATGAACATGGAAATATCTACACCGCTATCTGTATGAAGATGGAAATATCTACACCGCTATCTGTGTAAACATGCATACATCTTCACCGCTATCTGTATAAACATGGAAATATCTACACTGCTATCTGTATGAAAATGGAAATATCTACACCACTATCTGTTTGAACATGGAAATATCTACACCGCTATCTGCATGAAAATGGAAATATCTACACAGCGATCTGAATATACATGGAAATATCTACAAAGTTATCTCTTTACACATGGAAATAACTGCAGTGCTATATCTATAAACATACAAATATCTACACCGCCATCTGTATGAACATGGAAATATCTGCAATGCCATCTGTATGAACATATAAATATCTACACCGCCATCTATATTAAGATGTAGATATCTACACCGCTATCTACATGAAAATGAAAATATCTACACTGCTATCTGCATATACATTTAAATATCTACACAGCTATCTCTTTACACATGGAAATAACTACACCGTTATCTGTATGAACATGGAGATATCTACACCGCCATCTGTATGAACATGGAAATATCTGCACCGCCATCAGTATGAAAATATAAATATCTACACTGCCATCTGTATTAAGATAGAGATATCTCCACTGCTATCTGTATAAACATGGAAATATCTACACCGCTATCTGTATATACATGGAAATATCTACACCACTACCTGTATAAACATGGAAATATCAGCACCGATATCTATATGAACATGGAAATATCTACAGCGCTATCTGTATGAACATGGAAATATCTACACCGCTATCTGTATGAACATGGAAACATCTACACCGCTATCTGTATGAACATGGAAATATCTACACCGCTATCTGTTTGAACATGGAAATATCTACACCGCTGTCTGCAAGAAAATGGAAATATCTTCACAGCTATCTGCATATACATGGAAATAGGTACACAGCTATCCCTTTACACATGGAAATAACTACACCGCTATCTCTATAAACATGGAAATATCTACACTGCCATCTGTATGGACATGGAAATATCTGCACCGCCATCTGTATGAACATATAAATATCTACAAAGCCATCTGTATTAAGAAGGAGATATCTACACCGCTATCTGTATAAAGATGGAAATATCTACACCAATATCTGTATAAACATGGAAATATCTACACCGGTATCTGTATAAACATGGAAATATCTACACCGCTACCTGTATAAACATGGAAATATCAGCACCGCTATCGGTATGAACATGGAAATATCTACACCGCTATCTGTATGAACATGGATATATCTACACCGCTATCTGTATGAACATGGAAATATCTTCACCGCCATCTGTATGAACATGGATATATCTACACAGCCATCTGTATGAACATGGAAATATCTACACCGCTATCTGTATGAACATGGAAATATCTACACCGCTATCTGTATGAACATGGAAATATCTTCACCGCCATCTGTGTAAACATACATACACCTTCACCGCTATCTGTATAACCATGGAAATATCTACACCGCTATCTCTATGAACATGGAAATACCTACACCACTATCTGTTTGAACATGGAAATATCTAAACCGCTATCTGCATGAAAATGGAAATATCTACACAGCTATCTGCATGTACATGGAAATATCTACAAAGATATCTCTTTACACATGGAAATAACTACAGCACTATCTCTATAAACATACAAATATCTACACCGCCATCTGTATGAACATGGAAATATCTGCACCGCCATCTGTATGAACATATAAATATCTACACCGCAATCTATATTAAGATGGAGATATCTACACCGCTATCCGTACATACATGGAAATATCTACACCGCAATCTGTATAAACATGGAAATATCTACACCGCTACCTGTATAAACATGGAAATATCAGCACCGCTATCTGTATGAACTTGGAAATATCTACACCGCTATCTCCATGAGCATGAAAATAGCTACACCACTATCTATATGAACTTGGAAATAGCTGCACCGCTATCTGTATGAACATGGAAATATCTACACCACTACCTGTATGAACATGGAAATATCTACACCGCTATCTGTATGAACATGGGTAAATCTACACAGCCATCTGGATGAACACGGAAATATCTACACCGCCATCTGTATGAACATGGAAATATCTACACCGCTATCTGTGTAAATATGCATACATCTTCACCGCAATCTGTATAAACATGGAAATATCTACACCGCTATCTGTATGAACATGGAAATATCTACACCGCTATCTGAACATGGAAATATCTACACCGCTATCTGCATGAAAATGGAAATATCTACACAGCTATCTGCATATACATGGAAATATCTACACAGCTATCTCTTTACACGTGGAAATAACTACACCGCTATCTGTATGAGCATGGAAATATCTACACCGCCATCTGTATGAGCACGGAAATATCTGCACCGCCATCTGTATGAACATATAAATATCTACACGGCTATCTGTATTAAGATGGAGATATCTACACCGCTATCTGTATAAAGATGGAAATATCTACACTGATATCTGTATAAACATGGAAATATCTACACCGGTATCTGTATAAACATGGAAATATCTACACCGCTACCTGTATAAACATGGAAATATCAGCACCGCTGTCGGTATGAACGTGGAAATATCTACACCACTATCTGTATGAACATGGATATACCTACACCGCTATCTGCATGAACATGGAAATATCTTCACCGCCATCTGTATGAACATGGATATATCTACACAGCCATCTGTATGAACATGGAAATATCTACACCGCTATCTGTATGAACATGGAAATATCTACACCGCTATCTGTATGAAAAAGGAAATATCTTCAACGCCATCTGTGTAAACATGCATACACCTTCACTGCTATCTGTATAACCATGGAAATATCTACTCCGCTATCTGTATGAACATGGAAATATCTACACCGCTATCTGTTTGAACATGGAGATATCTAAACCACTATCTGCATGAAAATGGAAATATCTACACAGCTATCTGCATGTACATGGAAATATCTACACAGCTATCTCTTTACACGTGGAAATAACTACACCACTATCTGTATGAACATGGAAATACCTTCACCGCCATCTGTAGGAACATGGATATATCTACACAGCCATCTGGATGAACATGGAAATATCTACACCGCTATCTGTATGAAGATGGAAATATCTACAACGCTATCTGTGTAAGCATGCATACATCTTCACCGCTATCTATATAAACATGGAAATATCTACACTACTATCTGTATGAACATGGAAATATCTACACCGCTATCTGTTTGAACATGGAAATATCTACACCGCTATTTGCATGAAAATGGAAATCTCTACACAGCGATCTGCATATACAAGGAAATATCTACAAAGATATCTCTTTACCCATGGAAATAACTACAGCGCTATCTCTATAAACATACAAATATCTACACCGCCATCTGTATGAACATGGAAATATCTGCACCGCCATCTGTATGAACATATAAATATCTACAACGCCATCTATATTAAGATGGAGATATCTACACCGCTATCTGTATAAACATGGAAATATCTACACTGCAATCTGTATAAACATGTAAATATCTACACCGCTACCTGTATAAACATGGAAATATCAGCACCGCTATCTGTATGAACTTGGAAATACCTACACCGCTATCTGTATGAACATGGAAATATCTACACCGCTATCTGTATGAACATGGAAATATCTACACCGCTACCTGTATAAACATGGAAATATCAACACCGCTATCTGTATGAACATGGAAATATCAGCCCCTCTATCTGTGTGAACATGGAATTATCTACACCGCTATCTGTATGAACATGGAAATATCTTCACCGCCATCTGTATGAACAAGGATATATCTACACAGCCATCTGGATGAACATGGAAATATCTGCACCGCTATCTGTATGAACATGGAAATAGCTACACCGCTATCTGTATGAACATGGAATTATCTACACCGCTATCTGCATGAACATGGAAATATCTACACCGCTATCTGTATGAACATGGAAAAATCTTCACCGCCATCTGTATGAACATGGATATATCTACACAGCCATCTGGATGAACATTGAAATATCTACACAGCTATCTCTATGAACATGGAAATATATACACCGCTATCTGTGTAAACATGCATATATCTTCACCGCTATCTGTATAAACATGGAAATATCTACACCGCTATCTGTATGAACATGGAAATATCTACACCGCTATCTGTTTGAACATGGAAATATCTACACCGCTATCTGCATGAAAATGGAAATATCTACACAGCTATCTGCATATACCTGGAAATATCCACAAAGATATCTCTTTACACAAGGAAATAACTACACCGCTATCTCTATAAACATGGAAATATCTACACTGCCATCTGTATGAACATGGAAATATCTGCACCGCCATCTGTATGAACATATAAATATCTACACCGCCATCTGTATTAAGATGGAGATATCTACACCGCTGTCTGTATAAACGTGGAAATATCTACACCGCTATCTGTATAAACATGGAAATATCTACACCGCTACCAATATAAACATGGAAATATCAGCACCGCTATCTGTATGAACATGGAAATATCTACACCGCTATCTGTTTGAAGATGGAAATATATACACTGCTATCTGCATGAAAATGGAAATATCTACACAGCTATCTGCATATAGATGGAAATATCTACACAGCTATCTCTTTACACATGGAAATAACTACACCGCTATCTGTATGAACATGGAAATATCTACACCGCCATCTGTATGAACATGGAAATAGCTACACCATTATCTGTATGAACATGGAAATAGCTACACCGCTATCTGTATGAACATGGAAATATCTACACCGCTATCTGTATGAACATGGATATATCTACACAGCCATGTGGATGAACATGGAAATATCTACACCGCTATCTGTGTAAACATGCATACATCTTCACCACTATCTGTATAAACATGGAAATATCTACACCGCTATCTGTATGAACATGAAAATATCTACACCGCAATCTGTATGAACATGGAAATATCTACACCGCTATCTGTTTGAACATGGAAATATCTACACGGCTATCTGCATGAAAATGGAAATATCTACACTGCTATCTGCATATACATTTAAATATCTACACGGCTATCTCTTTACACATGGAAATAACTACACCGATATCTGTATGAACATGGAAATATCTACACCGCCATCTGTATGAACATGGAAATATCTGCACCGCCATCTGTACGAACACATAAATATCTACACCGCCATCTGTATTAAGATGGAGATACCTACACTGCTATCTGTATAAACATGGAAATATCTACACCGCTATCTGTATGAACATGGAAATATCTACACCGCTATCTGTTTGAACATGGAAATATCTACACCGCTGTCTGCATGAACATGGGTATATCTACACCGCTATCTGTATGAACATGGAAATATCTTTACCGCCATCTGTATGAACATGGATATATCTACACAGCCATCTGTATGAACATGGAAATATCTACACCGCTATCTGTATGAACATGGAAAAATCTACACCGCTATCTGTACGAACATAGAAATATCTTCACCGCCATCTGTATGAAAATGGATATGGCTACACAGCCATCTAGATGAACATGGAAATATCTACACCACGATCTGTATGAACATGGAAATATCTACACCGCTATCTGTGTAAACATGCATACACCTTCACCGCTATCTGTATAACCATGGAAATATCTACACCGCTATCTGTATGAACATGGAATTATCTACACCGCTAGCTGTTTGAACATGGAAATATCTAAACCGCTATCTGCATGAAAATGGAAATATCTACACATTTATCTGCACATACGTGGAAATATCTACACAGCTATCTCTTTACACGTGGAAATAACTACACCGCTATCTGTATGGACATGGAAATATCTTCACCGCCATCTGTATGAACATGGATATATCTACACAGCCATCTGGATGAACATGGAAATATCTACACCGCTCTCTGTATGAAGATGGAAATATCTACACCGCTATCTGTGTAAACATGCATACATCTTCACCGCTATCTATATAAACATTTAAATATCTACACTGCTATCTGTATGAACATGGAAATATCTACACCACTATCTGAACATGGAAATATCTACACCGCTATCTGCATGAAAATGGAAATATCTACACAGCGATCTGCATATACATGGAAATATCTACAAAGCTATCTCTTTACACATGGAAATAACTACAGCGCTATCTCTATAAACATACAAATATCTACACTGCCATGTGTATGAACATGGAAATAACTGCACCGCCATCTGTATGAACATATAAATATCTACACCGCCATCTATATTAAGATGGAGATATCTACACCGCTATCTGTATAAACTTGGAAATATCTACACCGCTATCTGCATAAACATGGAAATATCTACAACGCAATCTGTATTAACATGGAAATATCTACACCGCTACCTGTATAAACATGGAAATATCAGCACCGCTATCTGCATGAACATGGAAATATCTGCACCGCTATCTGCATGAAAATGGAAATATCTACACTGCTATCTGCATATACATGGAAATATCTACACAGCTATATCTTTACACATGGAAATAACTACACCGCTATCTGTATGAACATGGAAATATCCACACCGCCATCTGTATGAACATGGAAATATCTGCACCGGATCTGTATGAACATATAAATATCTACACCACCATCTGTATTAAGATGGAGATATCTACACCGCTATCTGTATAAACATGGAAATATCTACACCGCTATCTGTATAAACATGGAAATATCTACACCGCTATCTGTATAAACATGGAAATATCTACACCGCTACCTGTATAAACATGGAAATATCAGCACCGCTATCAGTATGAACATGGAAATATCTACACCGCTATCTGTATGAACATGGAAATATCTACACCGCTATCTGTATGAACATGGAAATATCTACACCGCTATCTGTATGAACATGGATATATCTACACAGCCCTCTGGATGAACATGGAAATATCCACACCGCTATCTGTATAAACATGGAAATATCTACACCGCTACCTGCATAAACATGGAAATATCAGCACCACTATCAGTATGAACATATAAATATCTACACCACCATCTGTATTAAGATGGAGATATCTACAACGCTATCTGTATAAACATGGAAATATCTATACCACTATCTGTATGAACATGGAAATATCTACACCGCTATCTGTATGAATATGGAAATATCTTCACCGCCATCTGTATGAACATGGATATGTCTACACATCCATCTGGATGAACATGGAAAAATCTACACCGCGATCTGTATGAACATGGGAATATCTACACCGCTATCTGTGTAAACATGCATACACCTTCACCGCTATCTGTATAAACATTGAAATATCTACACCGCTATCTGTATGAACATGGAAATATCTACACCGCTATCTGTTTGAACATGGAAATATCTGCAATGCCATCTGTATGAACATATAAATATATACACCGCCATCTATATTAAGATGGAGATATCTACACCGCTATCTACATGAAAATGGAAATATCTACACTGCTATCTGCATATACATTTAAATATCTACACAGCTATCTCTTTACACGTGGAAATAACTACACCGTTATCTGTATGAACATGGAAATACCTACACCGCCATCTGTATGAACATGGAAATATCTGCACCGCCATCTGTATGAAAATATAAATATCTACACCGCCATCTGTATTAAGATAGAGATATCTACACTGCTATCTGAATGAACATGGAAATATCTACACCGCTATCTGTATAAACATGGAAATATCTACACCGCTATCTGTATATACATGGAAATATCTACACCACTACCTTTATAAACATGGAAATATCAGCACCGCTATCTATATGAACATGGAAATATCTACACCGCTATCTGTATGAACATGGAAATATCTTCACCACTATCTGTATGAACATGGAAATACATACACCGCTATCTGTATGAACATGGAAATACATACACCGCTATCTGTATGAACATGGAAATATCTACACTGCTATCTGTATGAACATGGAAATATCTACACCGCTATCTGAACATGGAAATATCTACACCGCTATCTGCATGAGAATGGTAATATCTACACAGCGATCTGCATATACATGGAAATATCTACAAAGCTATCTCTTTACACATGGAAATAACTACAGCGCTATCTCTATAAACATACAAATATCTACACTGCCATCTGTATGAACATGGAAATAACTGCACCGCCAGCTGTATGAACATATAAATATCTACACCGCCATCTATATTAAGATGGAGATATCTACACCGCTATCTGTATAAACTTGGAAATATCTACACCGCTATCTGTATAAACATGGAAATATCTACACCGCAATCTGTATAAACATGGAAATATCTACACCGCTACCTGTATAAACATGGAAATATCAGCACCGCTATCTGCATGAACATGGAAATATCTTCACCGCCATCTGTATGAACATGGATATGTCTACACATCCATCTGGATGAACATGGAAAAATCTACACCGTGATCTGTATGAACTTGGGAATATCTACACCGCTATCTGTGTAAACATGCATACACCTTCACCGCTATCTGTATAAACATGGAAATATCTACACCGCTATCTGTATGAACATGGAAATATCTACACCGCTATCTGTTTGAACATGGAAATATCTAAACCGCTATCTGCATGAAAATTGAAATATCTACACAGCTATCTGCATATACATGGAAACATCCACAGCTATCTCTTTACACATGGAAATAACTACACCGCTATCTGTATGAACATGGAAATATCTTCACCGCCATCTGTATGAACATGGATATATCTACACAGCCATCTGGATGAACATGGAAATATCTACACCGCTATCTGTATGAACTTGGGAATATCTACACCGCTATCTGTGTAAACATGCATACACCTTCACCGCTATCTGTATAAACATGGAAATATCTACACCGCTATCTGTATGAACATGGAAATATCTACACCGCTATCTGTTTGAACATGGAAATATCTAAACCGCTATCTGCATGAAAATGGAAATATCTACACAGCTATCTGCATATACATGGAAACATCCACAGCTATCTCTTTACACATGGAAATAACTACACCGCTATCTGTATGAACATGGAAATATCTTCACCGCCATCTGTATGAACATGGATATATCTACACAGCCATCTGGATGAACATGGAAATATCTACACCGCTATCTGTATGAAGATGGAAATATCTACACCGCTATCTGTGTAAACATGCATACATCTTCACCGCTATCTGTATAAACATGGAAATATCTACACTGCTATCTGTATGAAAATGGAAATATCTACACCACTATCTGTTTGAACATGGAAATATCTACACCGCTATCTGCATGAAAATGGAAATATCTACACAGCGATCTGAATATACATGGAAATATCTACAAAGTTATCTCTTTACACATGGAAATAACTGCAGTGCTATATCTATAAACATACAAATATCTACACCGCCATCTGTATGAACATGGAAATATCTGCAATGCCATCTGTATGAACATATAAATATCTACACCGCCATCTATATTAAGATGTAGATATCTACACCGCTATCTACATGAAAATGAAAATATCTACACTGCTATCTGCATATACATTTAAATATCTACACAGCTATCTCTTTACACATGGAAATAACTACACCGTTATCTGTATGAACATGGAGATATCTACACCGCCATCTGTATGAACATGGAAATATCTGCACCGCCATCAGTATGAAAATATAAATATCTACACTGCCATCTGTATTAAGATAGAGATATCTCCACTGCTATCTGTATAAACATGGAAATATCTACACCGCTATCTGTATATACATGGAAATATCTACACCACTACCTGTATAAACATGGAAATATCAGCACCGATATCTATATGAACATGGAAATATCTACAGCGCTATCTGTATGAACATGGAAATATCTACACCGCTATCTGTATGAACATGGAAACATCTACACCGCTATCTGTATGAACATGGAAATATCTACACCGCTATCTGTTTGAACATGGAAATATCTACACCGCTGTCTGCAAGAAAATGGAAATATCTTCACAGCTATCTGCATATACATGGAAATAGGTACACAGCTATCCCTTTACACATGGAAATAACTACACCGCTATCTCTATAAACATGGAAATATCTACACTGCCATCTGTATGGACATGGAAATATCTGCACCGCCATCTGTATGAACATATAAATATCTACAAAGCCATCTGTATTAAGAAGGAGATATCTACACCGCTATCTGTATAAAGATGGAAATATCTACACCAATATCTGTATAAACATGGAAATATCTACACCGGTATCTGTATAAACATGGAAATATCTACACCGCTACCTGTATAAACATGGAAATATCAGCACCGCTATCGGTATGAACATGGAAATATCTACACCGCTATCTGTATGAACATGGATATATCTACACCGCTATCTGTATGAACATGGAAATATCTTCACCGCCATCTGTATGAACATGGATATATCTACACAGCCATCTGTATGAACATGGAAATATCTACACCGCTATCTGTATGAACATGGAAATATCTACACCGCTATCTGTATGAACATGGAAATATCTTCACCGCCATCTGTGTAAACATACATACACCTTCACCGCTATCTGTATAACCATGGAAATATCTACACCGCTATCTCTATGAACATGGAAATACCTACACCACTATCTGTTTGAACATGGAAATATCTAAACCGCTATCTGCATGAAAATGGAAATATCTACACAGCTATCTGCATGTACATGGAAATATCTACAAAGATATCTCTTTACACATGGAAATAACTACAGCACTATCTCTATAAACATACAAATATCTACACCGCCATCTGTATGAACATGGAAATATCTGCACCGCCATCTGTATGAACATATAAATATCTACACCGCAATCTATATTAAGATGGAGATATCTACACCGCTATCCGTACATACATGGAAATATCTACACCGCAATCTGTATAAACATGGAAATATCTACACCGCTACCTGTATAAACATGGAAATATCAGCACCGCTATCTGTATGAACTTGGAAATATCTACACCGCTATCTCCATGAGCATGAAAATAGCTACACCACTATCTATATGAACTTGGAAATAGCTGCACCGCTATCTGTATGAACATGGAAATATCTACACCACTACCTGTATGAACATGGAAATATCTACACCGCTATCTGTATGAACATGGGTAAATCTACACAGCCATCTGGATGAACACGGAAATATCTACACCGCCATCTGTATGAACATGGAAATATCTACACCGCTATCTGTGTAAATATGCATACATCTTCACCGCAATCTGTATAAACATGGAAATATCTACACCGCTATCTGTATGAACATGGAAATATCTACACCGCTATCTGAACATGGAAATATCTACACCGCTATCTGCATGAAAATGGAAATATCTACACAGCTATCTGCATATACATGGAAATATCTACACAGCTATCTCTTTACACGTGGAAATAACTACACCGCTATCTGTATGAGCATGGAAATATCTACACCGCCATCTGTATGAGCACGGAAATATCTGCACCGCCATCTGTATGAACATATAAATATCTACACGGCTATCTGTATTAAGATGGAGATATCTACACCGCTATCTGTATAAAGATGGAAATATCTACACTGATATCTGTATAAACATGGAAATATCTACACCGGTATCTGTATAAACATGGAAATATCTACACCGCTACCTGTATAAACATGGAAATATCAGCACCGCTGTCGGTATGAACGTGGAAATATCTACACCACTATCTGTATGAACATGGATATACCTACACCGCTATCTGCATGAACATGGAAATATCTTCACCGCCATCTGTATGAACATGGATATATCTACACAGCCATCTGTATGAACATGGAAATATCTACACCGCTATCTGTATGAACATGGAAATATCTACACCGCTATCTGTATGAAAAAGGAAATATCTTCAACGCCATCTGTGTAAACATGCATACACCTTCACTGCTATCTGTATAACCATGGAAATATCTACTCCGCTATCTGTATGAACATGGAAATATCTACACCGCTATCTGTTTGAACATGGAGATATCTAAACCACTATCTGCATGAAAATGGAAATATCTACACAGCTATCTGCATGTACATGGAAATATCTACACAGCTATCTCTTTACACGTGGAAATAACTACACCACTATCTGTATGAACATGGAAATACCTTCACCGCCATCTGTAGGAACATGGATATATCTACACAGCCATCTGGATGAACATGGAAATATCTACACCGCTATCTGTATGAAGATGGAAATATCTACAACGCTATCTGTGTAAGCATGCATACATCTTCACCGCTATCTATATAAACATGGAAATATCTACACTACTATCTGTATGAACATGGAAATATCTACACCGCTATCTGTTTGAACATGGAAATATCTACACCGCTATTTGCATGAAAATGGAAATCTCTACACAGCGATCTGCATATACAAGGAAATATCTACAAAGATATCTCTTTACCCATGGAAATAACTACAGCGCTATCTCTATAAACATACAAATATCTACACCGCCATCTGTATGAACATGGAAATATCTGCACCGCCATCTGTATGAACATATAAATATCTACAACGCCATCTATATTAAGATGGAGATATCTACACCGCTATCTGTATAAACATGGAAATATCTACACTGCAATCTGTATAAACATGTAAATATCTACACCGCTACCTGTATAAACATGGAAATATCAGCAACGCTATCTGTATGAACTTGGAAATACCTACACCGCTATCTGTATGAACATGGAAATATCTACACCGCTATCTGTATGAACATGGAAATATCTACACCGCTACCTGTATAAACATGGAAATATCAACACCGCTATCTGTATGAACATGGAAATATCAGCCCCTCTATCTGTGTGAACATGGAATTATCTACACCGCTATCTGTATGAACATGGAAATATCTTCACCGCCATCTGTATGAACAAGGATATATCTACACAGCCATCTGGATGAACATGGAAATATCTGCACCGCTATCTGTATGAACATGGAAATAGCTACACCGCTATCTGTATGAACATGGAATTATCTACACCGCTATCTGCATGAACATGGAAATATCTACACCGCTATCTGTATGAACATGGAAAAATCTTCACCGCCATCTGTATGAACATGGATATATCTACACAGCCATCTGGATGAACATTGAAATATCTACACAGCTATCTCTATGAACATGGAAATATATACACCGCTATCTGTGTAAACATGCATATATCTTCACCGCTATCTGTATAAACATGGAAATATCTACACCGCTATCTGTATGAACATGGAAATATCTACACCGCTATCTGTTTGAACATGGAAATATCTACACCGCTATCTGCATGAAAATGGAAATATCTACACAGCTATCTGCATATACCTGGAAATATCCACAAAGATATCTCTTTACACAAGGAAATAACTACACCGCTATCTCTATAAACATGGAAATATCTACACTGCCATCTGTATGAACATGGAAATATCTGCACCGCCATCTGTATGAACATATAAATATCTACACCGCCATCTGTATTAAGATGGAGATATCTACACCGCTGTCTGTATAAACGTGGAAATATCTACACCGCTATCTCTATGAACATGGAAATATCTACACCGCTATCTGTATGAACATGGAAATATCTTCACCGCCATCTGTATGAACATGGATATAACTACAGAGCCATCGGGATGAACATGGAAATATCTACAAAGCTATCTGTATGAACTTGGAAATATATAAACCGCTATCTGTGTAAACATGCATACATCTTCACCGCTATGTGTATAAACATGGAAATATCTACACCGCTATCTGTATGAACATGGAAATATCTACACCGCTATCTGTTTGAACATGGAAATATATACACCGCTATCTGCATGAAAATGGAAATATCTACACACCTATCTGCATATACATGGAAATATCTACAAAGATATCTCTTTACACATGGAAATAACTACACCGCTATCTCTATAAACATGGAAATATCTACACCGCCATCTGTATGAATATGGAAATATCTGCGCCGCCATCTGTATGAACATATAAATATCTACACCGCCATCTGTATAAAGATGGAGTTATCTACACCGCTATGTGTATAAACATGGAAATATCTACACCGCCATCTGTATGAACATGGAAATATCTGCACCGACATCAGTATGAACATATACATATCTAGACGGCCATCTGTATTAAGATGGAGATATCTTCACCGCAATCTGTATAAGCATGGAAATATCAACACCGCTATCTGTATAAACATGGAAATATCTACAACGCTATCTGTATAAACATGGATATATCTACACCGCTACCTTTATAAACAAGGAAATATCAGCACCGGTATCTGTTTGAACATGGAAATATCAGCCCCTCTATCTGTATGAACATGGAGATATCTACACCGCTATCTGTATGAACATGGAAATATCTTCACCGCCATCTGTATGAACATGGATATATCTACACAGCCATCTGGATGAACATGGAAATAACTTCACCGCTATCTGTATGAACATGGAAATAGCTACACCGCTATCTGTATGAACATGGAAATATCTACACCGCTATCTGTATGAACATGGAAATATCTACACCGCTATCTGTATGAACATGGAAATATCTTCACCGCCATCTGTATGAACATGGATATAACTACAGAGCCATCGGGATGAACATGGAAATATCTACACAGCTATCTGTATGAACATGGAAATATATACACCGCTATCTGTGTAAACATGCATACATCTTCACCGCTATCTGTATAAACATGGAAATATCTACACCGCTATCTGTATGAACATGGAAATATCTACACCGCTATCTGTTTGAACATGGAAATATCTACACCGCTATCTGCATGAAAATGGAAATATCTACAAAGCTATCTGCATATACATGGAAATATCTGCACAGCTATCTCTTTACACATGGAAATAACTACACCGCTATCTCAATAAACATGGAAATATCTACACCGCCATCTGTATGAACATGGATATATCTACACAGCCATCTGGATGAACATGGAAATATCTACACCGCTATCTGTATGAACATGGAAATATCTACACCGCTATCTGTATGAACATGGATATATCTACACAGCCATCTGGATGAACATGGAAATACCTACACCGCTATCTGTGTAAACATGCATACATCTTCACCGCTATCTGTATAAACATGGAAATATCTACACTGCTATCTGTATGAACATGGAAATAACTGCACCGCTATCTGTATGAACATGGAAATATCTACACCGCTATCTGTTTGAACATGGAAATATCTACACCGCTAGCTGCATGAAAATGGAAATATCTACACTGCTATCTGCATATACATGGAAATATCTACACAGCTATCTCTTTACACATGGAAATAACTACAGCGCTATCTGTATGAACATGGAAATATCTACACCGCCATCTGTCTGAACATGGAAATATCTGCACCGCCATCTGTATGAACATATAAATATCTACACCGCCATCTGTATTAAGATGGAGATATCTACACCGCTATCTGAATAAACATGGAAATATCTACACCGCTATCTGTATAAACATGGAAATATCTACACCGCTATCTGTATGAACATGTATATATCTACACAGCCCTCTGGATGAACATGGAAATATCCACACCTCTATCTGTGTAAACATGCATACATCTTCACCGCTATCTGTATAAACATGGAAATAGCTACACTGCTATCTCTATGAACATGGAAATATCTACACCACTATCTGTTTGAAAATGGAAATATATACACCGCTATCTGCATGAAAATGGAAATATCTACACAGCTATCTGCATATAGATGGAAATATCTACACAGCTATCTCTTTACACATGGAAATAACTAAACCGCTATCTGTATGAACATGGAAATATCTACACTGCCATCTGTATTAAGATGGAGATATCTACACCGCTATCTGAATAAACATGGAAATATCTACACCGCTATCTGTATACACATGGAAATATCTACACCGCTATCTGTATGAACATGGAAATATCTACACCGCTATGTGTATGAACATGGAAATATCTACACTGCTATCTGTATGAACATGGAAATAGCTACACCGTTATCTGTATGAACATGGAAATAGCTACACCGCTATCTGTACGAACATGGAAATATCTACACCGCTATCTGTATGAACATGGATATATCTACACAGCCATCTGGATGAACATGGAAATATCTACACCACTATCTGAGTAAACATGCATACATCTTCACCGCTATCTGTAAAAACATGGAAATATCTACACTGCTATCTGTATGAACATGGAAATATCTGCACCGCTATCTGTATGAACATGGAAATATCTACACCGCTATCTGTTTGAACATGGAAATATCTACACCGCTATCTGCATGAAAATGGAAATATCTACACTGCTATCTGCATATACATGGAAATATCTACACAGCTATCTCTTTACACATGGAAATATCTACACCGCTATCTGTATGAACATGGAAATATCTACACCGCCATCTGTATGAACATGGAAATATCTGCACCGCCATCTGTATGAACATATAAATATCTACACCGCCATCTGTATTAAGATGGAGATATCTACACCGCTATCTGTATAAACATGGAAATATCTACACCGCTATCTGTATAAACATGGAAATATCTACACCGCTATCTGTATAAACATGGAAATATCTACACCGCTACCTGTATAAACATGGAAATATCAGCACCGCTATCTGTATGAACATGGAAATATCTACACTGCTATCTGTATGAACATGGAAATATCTACACCGCTATCTGTATGAACATGTATATATCTACACAGCCATCTGGATGAACATGGAAATATCCACACCGCTATCTGTGTAAACATGCATACATCTTCACCGCTATCTGTATAAACATGGAAATATCTACACCGCTATCTGTATGAACATGGAAATATCTGCACCGCTATCTGTATGAACATGGAAATATCTACAAAACTATCTGTTTGAAGATGGAAATATATACACTGCTATCTGCATGAAAATGGAAATATCTACACAGCTATCTGCATATAGATGGAAATATCTACACAGCTATCCCTTTAAACATGGAAATAACTACACCGCTATCTGTATGAACATGGAAATGTCTACACCGCTACCTGTATAAACATGGAAATATCAGCACCGCTATCTGTATGAACCTGGAAATATCTACACCGCTATCTGTATGAACATGGAAATATCTACACCGCTATCTGTATGAACATGGAAATATCTACAAAGCTATCTGAATGAACATGGAAATATCTACACCGCTATCTGTTTGAACATGTAAATATCTACACTGCTATCTGCATGAAAATGGAAATCTCTACACAGCTATCTGCATGAAAATGGAAATATCTACACAGCTATCTGCATATACAAGGAAATATCTACACAGCTATCTCTTTACACATGGAAATAACTACACCGCTATATCTATAAACATGGAAATATCTACACCACCATCTGTATGAACATGGAAATATCTGCACCGCCATCTGTTTGAACATATAAATATCTACACCGCCATCTGTATTAAGAAGGAAATATCTAAACCGCTATCTGTATAAACATGGAAATATCAGCACCGCTCTCTGTATGAACATGGAAATATCAGCCCCTCTATCTGTATGAACATGGAAGTATCTACACCGCTATCTCTATGAACATGGAAATATCTACACCGCTACCTGTTTGAACATGGAAATATCTATACCGCTATCTGCATGAAAATGGAAATACATACACAGCTATCTGCATATACATGGAAATATCTACACAGCTATCTCTTTACACATGGAAATAACTACACCGCTATCTGTATAAACATGGAAATATCTTCACCGCCATCTGTAGGAACATGGATATATCTACACAGCCATCTGGATGAACATGGAAATATCTACACCGCTATCTGTTTGAACATGGAAATATCTACACCGCCATCTGTATGAACATGGAAATATCTGCACCGCAATCTGTATGAACATATAAATATCTACACCGCCATCTGTGTTAAGATGGAGATATCTACACTGCTATCTGTATAAACATGGAAATATCTACACCGCTATCTGTATGAACATGGAAATATCTACACCGCTATCTGTATGAACATGGAAATATCTACACCGCTATCTGTTTGAGCATGGAAATATCTACACCGCTATCTGCATGAAAATGGAAATATCTACACAGCTATCTGTATATACATGGAAATATCTACACAGCAATCTCTTTACACATGGAAATAACTACACCGCTATCTGTATGAAGATGGAAATATCTACACCGACATCTGTATGAACACGGAAATATCTGCACTGCCATCTGTTTGAACATATAAATATCTACACCGCCATCTGTATTAAGAAGGAGATTTCTACACCGCTATCTGAATAAACATGGAAATATCTACACCGCTATCTGTATAAACATGGAAATACCTACACCGCTATCTGTATGAACATGGAAATATCTACACCGCTGCCTGTATAAACATGGAAATATCAGCACCGCTATCTGTATGAACATGGAAATATCTACACCGCTATCTGTATGAACATGGAAATATCTACACCGCTATCTGCATGAACACGGAAATAGCTACACCGCTATCTGTATGAATATGGAAATATCTACACAGCCATCTGGATGAACATGGAAATATCTACTCCGCTATCTGTGTAAACATGCATAGATCTTCACCGCCTTCTGTATAAACATGGAAATATCTAAACCGCTATCTGTATGAACATTGAAATATCTACACCGTTATCTGTATGAACATGGAAATATCTACACCGCTATCTGTGTAAACATGCATATATCTTCACCGCTATCTGTATAAACATGGAAATATCTACAACGCTATCTGTATGAACATGGAAATATCTACACCGCTATCTGTATGAACATGGAAATACCTTCACCGCCATCTGTATGAACATGGATATATCTACACAGCCATGTGGATGAACATGGATATATCTACACAGCCCTCTGGATGAACATGGAAATATCCACACCGCTATCTGTGTAAACATGCATACATCTTCACCGCTATCTGTATAAACATGGAAATATCTACACCGCTATCTGTATGAACATGGAAATATCTACACCGCTATCTGTTTGAAGATGGAAATATATACACCGCTATCTGCATGAAAATGGAAATATCTACACAGCTATCAGCATGAAAATGGAAATATCTACACAGCTATCTGCATATACATGGAAATATCTACACAGCTATCTCTTTACACATGTAAATAACTACACCGCTATCTGTATGAACATGGAAATATCTACACCGCCATCTGTATGAACATGGAAATATCTGCACCGCCATCTATATGAACATATAAATATCTACACTGCCATCTGTATTAAGATGGAGATATCTACACCGCTATCTGAAGAAACATGTAAATATCTACACCGCTATCCGTATAAACATGGAAATATCAGCACCGCTATCTGTATGAACATGGAAATATCAGCCCCTCTATCTGTATGAACATGGAGATATCTACACCGCCATCTGTATGAAAATGGAAATATCTACACAGCCATCTGGAGGAAGATGGAAATATCTACACCGCTATCTGTATGAACTTGGAAATAGCTACACCGCTATCTGTATGAACATGAAAATATCTACACCGCTATCTGTATGAACATGGAAATATCAGCCCCTCTATCTGTATGAACATGGAAGTATCTACACCGCTATCTCTATGAACATGGAAATATCTACACCGCTATCTGTTTGAACATGGAAATATCTAAACCGCTATCTGCATGAAAATGGAAATATATACACAGCTATCTGCATATACATGGAAATATCTACAAAGCTATCTCTTTACACATGGAAATAACTACACCGCTATCTCTATAAGCACGGAAATATCTACACTGATATCTGTATGAAGAAGGAAATATCTGCACCGCCATCTGTATAAACATATAAATATCTACACCGCCAGCTGTATTTAGATGGAGATATCTACACCGCGATCTGCATAAACTTGGAAGTATCTACACCGCTATCTGCATTAACATGGAAATACCTACACCGCTATCTGTATAAACATGGAAATACCTACACCGCTACCTGTATAAACATGGAAATATCAGCACCGCTATCTGTATGAACATGGAAATAGCTACACCGCTATCTCTATGAACATGGAAATATCTACACCGCTATCTGTATGAACATGGAAATAGCTACACTGCTATCTGTATGAACATGGAAATATCTACACCACTATCTGTAGGAACATGGAAATATCTACACCGCTCTCAGCATGAACATGGATATATCTACACAGCCATCTGGATGAACATGGAAATATCTACACCGCTATCTGTATGAACATGGAAATATCTACACCGCTATCTGTGTAAACATGCATAAATCTTCACCGCAATCTGTATAAGCATGGAAATATCAACACCGCTCTCTCTATGAACGTGGAAATATCTACACCGCTATCTGTTTGAACATGGAAATATCTAAACCGCTATCAGCATGAAAATGGAAATATCTACACAGCTATATGCATATACATGGAAATATCTACACAACTATTTCTTTACACTTGTAAATAACTACACCGCTATCTGTATGAACATGGAAATGTCTGCACCGCCATCTGTATGAACATATAAATATCTACACCGCCATCTGTATTAAGATGGAGATATCTACACCGCTATCTGTATAAACATGGAAATAACTACACCGCTATCTGAATAAACATGGAAATATCTACACCGCTCTCTGTATAAACTTGGAAATATCAGCACCGCTATCTGTATGAACATGGAAATATCAGCCCCTCTATCTGTATGAACATGGAAGTATCTACACCGCTATCTCTATGAACATGGAAATATCTACACCGCTATCTGTTTGAACATGGAAATATCTAAACCGCTATCTGCATGAAAATGGAAATATATACACAGCTATCTGCATATACATGGAAATATCTACAAAGCTATCTCTTTACACATGGAAATAACTACACCGCTATCTCTATAAGCACGGAAATATCTACACTGCTATCTGTATGAACAAGGAAATATCCGCACCGCCATCTGTATAAACATATAAATATCTACACCGCCATCTGTATTTAGATGGATATATCTACACCGCTATCTGATTAAACTTGGAAGTACCTACACCGCTATCTGCATAAACATGGAAATACCTACACCGCTATCTGTATAAACATGGAAATACCTACACCGCTACCTGTATAAACATGGAAATATCAGCACCGCAATCTGTATGAACATGGAAATATCTACACCGCTATCTGTATGAACATGGAAATATCTACACCGCTATCTGTATGAACATGGAAATAGCTACACTGCTATCTGTATGAACATGGAAATATCTACACCACTATCTGTAGGAACATGGAAATATCTACACCGCTATCAGCATGAACATGGATATATATACACAGCCATCTGGATGAACATGGAATTATCTACACCGCTATCTGCATGAACATGGAAATATCTACACCGCTATCTGTGTAAACATGCATACATCTTCACCGCAATCTGTATAAGCATGGAAATATCAACACCGCTCTCTCTATGAACGTGGAAATATCTACACCGCTATCTGTTTGAACATGGAAATATCTAAACCGCTATCAGCATGAAAATGGAAATATCTACACAGCTATATGCATATACATGGAAATATCCACACATCTATCTCATTACACTTGTAAATAACTACACCGCTATCTGTATGAACATGGAAATGTCTGCACCGACATCTGTATGAACATATAAATATCTACACCGCCATCTGTATTCAGATGGAGATATCTACACCGCTATCTGTATAAACATGGAAATAACTACACCGCTATCTGAATAAACATGGAAATATCTACACCGCTCTCTGTATAAACATGGAAATATCAGCACCGCTATCTGTATGAACATGGAAATATCAGCCCCTCTATCTGTATGAACATGGAAGTATCTACACCGCTATCTCTATGAACATGGTAATATCTACACCGCTATCTGTTTGAACATGGAAATATCTAAACCGCTATCTGCATGAAAATGGAAATATATACACAGCTATCTGCATAGACATGGAAATATCTACACAGCTATCTCTTTACACATGGAAATAACTACACCGCTATCTGTATGAACATGGAAATATCTTCACTGCCATCTGTAGGAACATGGATATATCTACACAGCCATCTGGATGAACATGGAAATATCTACACCGCTATCTGTATGAACATGGAAATATCTACACAGCTATCTGTGTAAACATGCATACATCTTCACCGCTATCTGTATAAACATGGAAATATCTACACCGCTATCTGTATGAACATGGAAATATCTACACCGCTATCTGTTTGAACATGGAAATATCTACACCGCTATCTGCATGAAAATGGAAATATCTGCACAGCGATCTGCATATACATGGAAATATCTACAAAGCTATCTCTTTACACGTGGAAATAAGTACAGCGCTATCTCTATAAACATGGAAATAGCTACATCGCCATCTGTATGAACATGGAAATATCTGCACCGCCATCTGTATGAACATATAAATATCTACACCGCCAACTATATTAAAATGGAGATATCTACACCGCTATCTGTATAAACTTGGAAATATCTACACTGCTATCTCTATGAACATGGAAATTTCTACACCGCTATCTGTATGAACATGGAAATAGCTGCACCGCTATCTGTATGAACATGGAAATATCTACACCACTACCTGTATGAACATGGAAATATCTACACCGCTATTTGTATGAACATGCATATATCTACACAGCCATCTGGATGAACACGGAAATATCTACACCACTATCTGTATGAACATGGAAATATCTACACCGCTATCTGTGTAAATATGCATACATCTTCACCGAAATCTGTATAAAGATGGTAATATCTACACCGCTCTCTGTATGAACATGGAAATATCTACACCGCTATCTGTTTGAACATGGAAATATCTACACCGCTATCTGCATGAAAATGGAAATATCTACACAGCTATCTGCATATACATGCAAATATCTACACAGCTATCTCTTTACACATGGAAATAACTACACCGCTATCTGTATGAACATGGAAATATCTTCACCGCCATCTGTATGAACATGGAAATAGCTGCACCGACATCTGTATGAACATATACATATCTACACGGACATCTGTATTAAGATGGAGATATCTACACCGATATCTGTATAAACATGGAAATATCTACACCGCTATCTGTATAAACATGGCAATATCTACACCGCTATCTGTATAAACATGGAAATATCTACACCGCTACCTGTATAAACATGGAAATATCAGCACCGCTATCTGTATGAACATGGAAATATCAGCCCCTCTATCTGTATGAACATGGAGATATCTACACCGCTATCTGTATGAACATGGAAATATCTGGACCGCTATCTGAATGAACATCGAAATACCTTCACCGCCATCTGTATGAACATGGATATATCTACACAGCCATGTGGATGAACATGGATATTTCTACACAGCCCTCTGGATGAACATGGAAATATCCACACAGCTATCTGTGTAAACATGCATACATCTTCACTGCTATGTGTATAAACATGGAAATATCTACACCGCTATCTGTATGAACATGGAAATATCTACACCGCTATCTGTTTGAAGATGGAAATAAATACACCGCTATCTGCATGAAAATGGAAATATCTACACAGCTATCTGCATGAAAATGGAAATATCTACACAGCTATCTGCATATACATGGAAATATCTACACAGCTATCTCTTTACACATGTAAATAACAACACCGCTATCTGTATGAACATGGAAATATCTACACTGCCATCTGTATGAACATGGAAATATCTGCACCGCCATCTGTATCAACTTATAAATATCTACACTGCCATCGGTATTAAGAAGGAGATATCTACACCGGTATCTGAATAAACATGGAAATATCTACACCACTATCTGTATAAACATGGAAATATCAGCACCGCTATCTGTATGAACATGTAAATATCTACACCGCTATCTGTATGAACATGGATATATATACACAGCCATCTGGATGAACATGGAAATATCTACACTGCTATCTGTGTAATCATGCATACATCTTCACAGCTATCTGTATAAACATGGAAATATCTACACCGCTATCTGTATGAACATGGAAATATCTGCACCGCTATCTGTGTGAGCATGGAAATATCTACACCGCTATCTGTTTGAACATGGAAATATCTACACGGCTATCTGCATGAAAATGGAAATATCTACACTGCTATCTGCATATACATGGAAATATCTACACAGCTATCTCTTTACACATGGAAATAACTACACCGCTATCTGTATGAACATGGACATATCTACACCGCCATCTGTATGCACATGGAAATATCTGCCCGGCCATCTGTATGAGCATATAAATATCTACACCGCCATCTGTATGAACCTGGAAATATCTGCACCGCCATCTGTATTAACATATAAATATCTACACCGCCATCTGTATTAAGAAGGAAATATCAAAACCGCAATCTGTATAAACGTGGAAATATCTACACCGCTGCCTGTATAAACATGGAAATATCAGCACCGCTATCTGTATGAAAATGGAGATATCTACACCGCTATCTGTATGAACATGGAAATATCTACACTGCTATCTGTATGGACATGGAAATATCTACACCGCTATCTGTATGAACATGGATATATCTACACCGCTATCTGTATGAACATGGATATATCTACACAGCCATCTGGATGAACATGGAAATATCTACACCGCTATCTGTGTAAACATGCATACATCTACACCGCTATCTGTATAAACATGGAAATATCTACACTGCTATCTGTATGAACATGGAAATATCTGCACCGCTATCTGTATGAACATGGAAATATCTACACCGCTATCTGTTTGAACATGGAAATATCTACACCGCTATCTGCATGAAAATGGAAATATCTACTCTGCTATCTGCATATACATGGAAATATCTACACAGCTATCTCTTTACACATGGAAATTACTACACCGCTATCTGAATGAACATGGAAATAACTACACCGCCATCTGTTTGAACATGGAAATATGTGCACCGCCATCTGTATGAACATATAAATATCTACACTGCCATCTGCATTAAGATGGAGATATCTACACCGCTATCTGTATAAACATGGAAATATCTACACCGCTATCTGTATAAAAATGGAAATATCTACACCGCTATCTGTATAAACATGGAAATATCTACACCGCTACCTGTATAAACATGGAAATATCAGCACCGCTATCTGTATGAACATGGAAATATCTACACTGCTATCTGTATTAACATGGAAATATCTACACCGCTATCTGTATGAACATGCATATATCTACACAGCCATCTGGATGAACACGGAAATATCTACACCACTATCTGTATGAACATGGAAATATCTACACCGCTATCTGTGTAAATATGCATACATCTTCACCGCAATCTGTATAAAGATGGTAATATCTACACCGCTCTCTGTATGAACATGGAAATATCTACACCGCTATCTGTTTGAACATGGAAATATCTACACCGCTATCTGCATGAAAATGGAAATATCTACACAGCTATCTGCATATACATGGAAATATCTACACAGCTATCTCTTTACACATGGAAATAACTACACCGTTATCTGTATGAACATGGAAATATCTTCACCGCCATCTGTATGAACATGGAAATAGCTGCACCGACATCTGTATGAACATATACATATCTACACGGCCATCTGTATTAAGATGGAGATATCTACACCGATATCTGTATAAACATGGAAATATCTACACCGCTATCTGTAAAAACATGGCAATATCTACACCGCTATCTGTATAAACATGGAAATATCTAAACCGCTACCTGTATAAACATGGAAATATCAGCACCGCTATCTGTATGAACATGGAAATATCAGCCCCTCTATCTGTATGAACATGGAGATATCTACACCGCTATCTGTATGAACATGGAAATATCTGGACCGCTATCTGAATGAACATCGAAATACCTTCACCGCCATCTGTATGAACATGGATATATCTACACAGCCATGTGGATGAACATGGATATTTCTACACAGCCCTCTGGATGAACATGGAAATATCCACACAGCTATCTGTGTAAACATGCATACATCTTCACTGCTATGTGTATAAACATGGAAATATCTACACCGCTATCTGTATGAACATGGAAATATCTACACCGCTACCTGTATAAACATGGAAATATCAGCAACGCTATCTGCATGAACATGGAAATATCTACACCGCTATCTGAACATGGAAATATCTACACCGCTATCTGCATGAAACTGGAAATATCTACACAGCTATCTGCATATACATGGAAATATCTACAAAGCTATCTCTTTACACATGGAAATAACTACACCACTATCTCTATGAACATGGAAATATCTACACCGCTATCAGTTTGAACATGGAAATATCTACACCGCTATCTGCATGAAAATGGAAATATCTACACAGCTATCAGCATATACATGGAAATATCTACAAAGCTATCTCTTTACACATGGAAATAACTACACCGCTATCTGTATGAACATGGAAATATCTTCACCGCCATCTGTATGAACATGGAAATAGCTGCACCGACATCTGTATGAACATATACATATCTACACGGCCATCTGTATTAAGATGGAGATATCTACAGCGATATCTGTATAAACATGGAAATATCTACACCGCTATCTGTAAAAACATGGCAATATCTACACCGCTATCTGTATAAACATGGAAATATCTACACTGCTACCTGTATAAACATGGAAATATCAGCACCGCTATCTGTATGAACATGGAAATATCAGCCCCTCTATCTGTATGAACACGGAGATATCTACACCGCTATCTGTATGAACATGGAAATATCTGGACCGCTACCTGAATGAACATCGAAATACCTTCACCGCCATCTGTATGAACATGGATATATCTACACAGCCATGTGGATGAACATGGATATTTCTACACAGCCCTCTGGATGAACATGGAAATATCCACACAGCTATCTGTGTAAACATGCATACATCTTCACTGCTATGTGTATAAACATGGAAATATCTACACCGCTATCTGTATGAACATGGAAATATCTACACCGCTATCTGTTTGAAGATGGAAATATATACACCGCTATCTGCACAAAAATGGAAATATCTACACAGCTATCTGCATGAAAATGGAAATATCTACACAGCTATCTGCATATACATGGAAATATCTACACAGCTATCTCTTTACACATGTAAATAACTACACCGCTATCTGTATGAACATGGAAATATCAACACTGCCATCTGTATGAACATGGAAATATCTGCACCGCCATCTGTATCAACATATAAATATCTACACTGCCATCGGTATTAGGAAGGAGATATCTACACCGGTATCTGAATAAACATGGAAATATCTACACCACTATCTGTATAAACATGGAAATATCAGCACCGCTATCTGTATGAACATGGAAATATCAGCCCCTCTATCTGTAGGAACATGGAGATATCTACACCGCCATCTGTATGAACACGGATATTTCTACACAGCCATCTGGATGAACATGGAAATATCTACACCGCTATCTTTATGAACATGGAAATATCTACACCGCTATCTGTGTAAACATGCATACATCTTCACCGCTATCTGTATAAACATGGAAATATCTACACCGCTATCTCTATGAACATGGAAATATCTACACCGCTATCTGTTTGAAGATGGAAATATCTACACCGCTATCTGTATGAACATGGAAGTATTTACACAGCTATCTGTATGAACATGGAAATATCTTCACCGCCATCTGTGTAAACATGCATACAGCTTCACCGCTATCTGTATAACCATGGAAATATCTACACCGCTATCTCTATGAACATGGAAATATCTACACCGCTATCTGTTTGAACATGGAAATATCTAAACCGCTATCTGCATGAAAATGGAAATATCTACAAAGCTATCTGCATGTACATGGAAATATCTACACAGCTATCTCTTTACACGTGGAAATAACTACACCGCTATCTGTATGAACATGGAAATATCTTCACCGCCATCTGTATGAACATGGATATATCTACACAGCCATCTGGATGAACATGGAAATATCTACACCGCTATCTGTATGAAGATGGAAATATCTACAACGCTATCTGTGTAAACATGCATACATCTTCACTGCTATCTATATAAACATGGAAATATCCACACTACTATCTGTATATATATGGAAATATCTACACCGCTATCTGTATTAACATGGAAATATCTACACCGCTATCTGTATGAATATGGATATAACTTCACCGCCATCTGTATGAACATGGATATGTCTACACATCCATCTGGATGAACATGGAAAAATCTACACCGCGATCTGTATGAACATGGAAATATCTACACCGCTACCTGTATAAACATGGAAATATCAGCAACGCTATCTGCATGAACATGGAAATATCTACACCGCTATCTGAACATGGAAATATCTACACCGCTATCTGCATGAAACTGGAAATATCTACACAGCTATCTGCATATACATGGAAATATCTACAAAGCTATCTCCTAACACATGGAAATAACTACACCGCTATCTCTATAAACATACATATATCTACACCGCCATCTGTATGAACATGGAAATATCTGCAATGCCATCTGTATGAACATATAAATATATACACCGCCATCTATATTAAGATGGAGATATCTACACCGCTATCTACATGAAAATGGAAATATCTACACTGCTATCTGCATATACATTTAAATATCTACACAGCTATCTCTTTACACATGGAAATAACTACACCGCTATCTGTATGAACATGGAGATATCTACACCGCCATCTGTATGAACATGGAAATATCTGCACCGCCATCTGTATGAAAATATAAATATCTACACCGCCATCTGTATTAAGATAGAGATATCTACACTGCTATCTGTATAAACATGGAAATATCTACACCTCTATCTGTATATACATGGAAATATCTACACCACAACCTGTATAAACATGGAAATATCAGCACCGCTATCTATATGAACATGGAAATATCTACACTGCTATCTGTATGAACATGGAAATATCTACACCGCTATCTGTATGAACATGGAAATACATACACCGCTATCTGTATGAACATGGAAATATCTACACCGCTATCTGTTTGAACATGGAAATATTTACACCGCTGTTTGCATGAACATGGGTATATCTACACCGCTATCTGTATGAACATGGAAATATCTTTACCGCCATCTGTATGAACATGGATATATCTACACAGCCATCTGTATGAACATGGAAATATCTACACCGCTATCTGTATGAACATGGAAAAATCTACACCGCTATCTGTACGAACATGGAAATATCTTCACCGCCATCTGTATGAAAATGGATATGGCTACACAGCCATCTGGATGAACATGGAAATATCTACACCACGATCTGTATGAACATGGAAATATCTACACCGCTATCTGTGTAAACATGCATACACCTTCACCGCTATCTGTATAACCATGGAAATATCTACACCGCTATCTGTATGAACATGGACATATCTACACCGCTCTCTGTTTGAACATGGAAATATCTAAACCGCTATCTGCATGAAAATGGAAATATCTAAACAGTTATCTGCATATACATGGAAATATCTACACAGCTATCTCTTTACACGTGGAAATAACTACACCGCTATCTGTATGGACATGGAAATATCTTCACCGCCATCTGTATGAACATGGATATATCTACACAGCAATCTGGATGAACATGGAAATATCTACACCGCTATCTGTATGAAGATGGAAATATCTACAACGCTATCTGTGTAAACATGCATACATCTTCACCGCTATCTATATAAACATGGAAATATCTACACTGCTATCTGTATGAACATGGAAATATCTACACCGCTACCTGTATAAACATGGAAATATCAGCACCGCTATCTGCATGAACATGGAAATATCTACACCGCTATCTGAACATGGAAAAATCTACACCGCTCTCTGCATGAAAATGGAAATATCTACACAGCTATCTGCATATACATGGAAATATCCACGCAGCTATCTCTTTACACATGGAAATAACTACACCGCTATCTCTTTAAACATGGAAATATCTACACCGCCATCTCTATGAACATGGAAATATCTGCACCGCCATCTGTATGAACATATAAATATCTACACCGCCATCAGCATTAAGAAGGAGATATCTACACCGCTATCTGTATAAACATGGAAATATTTACACCGCTATCTGTATAAACATGGAAATATCTACACCGCTATCTGTATAAACATGGAAATATCTACACCGCTACCTGTATAAACATGGAAATATCAGCACCGCTATCGGTATGAACATGGAAATATCTACCCCGCTATCTGTATGAACATGGAAATATCTTCACCACCATCTGTATGAACATGGATATGTCTACACATCCATCTGGATGAACATGGAAAAATCTACACCGTGATCTGTATGAACATGGGAATATCTACACCGCTATCTGTTTGAACATGGAAATATCTAAACCGCTATCTGCATGAAAATGGAAATATCTACACAGCTATCTGCATATACATGGAAATATTCACAGCTATCTCTTTACACATGGAAATAACTACACCGCTATCTGTATGAACATGGAAATATCTTCACCGCCATCTGTATGAACATGGATATATCTACACAGCCATCTGGATGAACATGGAAATATCTACACCGCTATTTGTATGAAGATGGAAATATCTACACCGCTATCTGTGTAAACATGCATACATCTTCACCGCTATCTGTATAAACATGGAAATATCTACACTGCTATCTGTATGAAAATGGGAATATCTACACCACTATCTGTTTGAACATGGAAATATCTACACCGCTATCTGCATGAAAATGGAAATATCTACACAGCGATCTGCATATACATGGAAATAACTACAAAGCTATCTCTTTACACATGGAAATAACTACAGTGCTATATCTATAAACATACAAATATCTACACCGCCATCTGTATGAACATGGAAATATCTGTAATGCCATCTGTATGAACATGGAAATTTCTGCACCGCCATCTGTATGAACATATAAATAACTACACTGCCATCTGTATTAAGATGGAGATATCTACACCGCTATCTGAATAAACATGGAAATATCTACACCGCTATCTGTATAAACATGGAAATATCGGCACTGCTATCTGTATGAACATGGAAATATCAGCCCCTCTATCTGTATGAACATGGAGATATCTACACCGCCATCTGTATGAACATGGATATATCTACACAGCCATCTGGAGGAACATGGAAATATCTACACCGCTATCTGTATGAACATGGAAATAGCTACACCGCTATCTGTATGAACATGGAAATATCTACACCGCTATCTGTATGAACATGGAAATATCTACACCGCTATCTGTATGAACAAGGAAATATCTTCACCGCCATCTGTACGAACATGGATATATCTACAGAGCCCTCTGGAAGAACATGGAAATATCTACAATGGTCTCTGTACGAACATGGAAATATCTACACCGCTATCTGTATGAACATGGAAATAGCTACACCGCTATCTGTATGAACATGGAAATATCTAAACCACTATCTGAATGAACATGGAAATATCTACACCGCTATCTGTATGAACATGGATATATCTACACTGCTATCTGTAGGAACATGGAAATAGCTACACCGTTATGTGTATGATAATGGAAATAGCTACACCGCTATCTGTATGAACATGGAAATATCTACACCGCTATCTGTATGAACATGGATATATCTACACAGCCATCTGGATGAACATGGAAATATCTACACCGCTATCTGTATGAACATGGAAATATCTACACCGCTATCTGTATGAACATGGATATATCTACACAGCCATCTGGATGAACATGGAAATATCTACACCTCTATCTGTGTAAACATGGATACGTCTTAACCACTATCTGTATAAACATGGTAATATCTGCACCGCTATCGGTATGAACATGGAAATATCTACACCGCTATCTGTATGAACATGGAAATACCTACACCGCTACCTGTTTGGACATGGAAATATCTACACCGCTATCTGCATGAAACTGGAAATATCTTCACTGCAATCTGCATATACATTTAAATATCTACACAGCTATCTCTTTACACATGGAAATAACTACACCACTGTCTGTATGAACATGGAAATAACTACACCGCCATCTGTATGAACATGGAAATATCTGCACCGCCATCTGTATGAACATATAAATATCTACACCGCCATCTGTATTAAGATGGAGATATCTACACTGCTATCTGTATAAACATGGAAATATCTACACCGCCATCTGTATGAACATATAAATACACCGACATCTGTATTAAGGAGGAAATATCTAAACCGCTATCTGTATAAACATGGAAATATCTACACCGCTGCCTGTATAAACATGGAAATATCAGCACCGCTATCTGTATGAACATGGAAATATCTACACCGCTATCTGTAGGAACATGGAAATAGCTACACCGCTGCCTGTATAAACATGGAAATATCAGCACCGCTATCTGTATGAACATGGAAATATCTACACCACTATCTGTATGAACATGGATATATCTACACAGCCATCTGGATGAACATGGAAATATCTACACCACTATCTGTATGAACATGGAAATATCTACACCGCTATCTGTGTAAACATGCATACATCTTCACCGCTATCTGTATAAACATGGAAATATCTACACCGCAATCTGTATGAACATGGAAATATCTACACTGCTATCTGTATGAACATGGAAGTATCTACACCGCTATCTGTTTGAACATGGAAATATCTACACCGCTATCTGCATGAAAATGGAAATACCTACACTGCTATCTGCATATACATGGAAATATCTACACAGCTATGTCTTTACACATGGAAATAACTACACCGCTATCTGTATGAACATGGAAATATCCACACCGCCATCTGTATGAACATGGAAATATCTGCACCGGATCTGTATGAACATATAAATATCTACACCACCATCTGTATTAAGATGGAGATATCTACACCGCTATCTGTATAAACATGGAAATTTCTACACCGCTATCTGTATAAACATGGAAATATCTACACCGCTATCTGTATAAACATGGAAATATCTACACCGCTACCTGTATAAACATGGAAATATCAGCACCGCTATCAGTATGAACATGGAAATATCTACACCGCTATCTGTATGAACATGGAAATATCTACACCGCTATCTGTATGAACATGGAAATATCTACACCGCTATCTGTATGAACATGGATATATCTACACAGCCCTCTGGATGAACATAGAAATATCCACACCGCTATCTGTATAAACATGGAAATATCTACACTGCTACCTGTATAAACATGGAAATATCAGCACCGCTATCTGTATGAACATGGAAATATCTACACCGCTATCTGTAGGAACATGGAAATATCTACACCGCCATCTGTATGAACATGGAAATATCTACACCGCTATCTGAACATGGAAATATCTACACCGCTATCTGCATGAGAATGGTAATATCTACACAGCGATCTGCATATACATGGAAATATCTACAAAGCTATCTCTTTACACATGGAAATAACTACAGCGCTATCTCTATAAACATACAAATATCTACACTGCCATCTGTATGAACATGGAAATATCTGCACCGCCATCTGTATGAACATATAAATATCTACACCGCCATCTATATTAAGAAGGAGATATCTACACCGCTATCCGTACATACATGGAAATATCTGCACCGCAATCTGTATAAACATGGAAATATCTACACCGCTACCTGTATAAACATGGAAATATCAGCACCGCTATCTGTATGAACTTGGAAATATCTACACCGCTATCTCCATGAGCATGAAAATAGCTACACCACTATCTATATGAACTTGGAAATAGCTGCACCGCTATCTGTATGAACATGGAAATATCTACACCACTACCTGTATGAACATGGAAATATCTACACCGCTATCTGTATGAACATGGGTAAATCTACACAGCCATCTGGATGAACACGGAAATATCTACACCACTATCTGTATGAACATGGAAATATCTACACCGCTATCTGTGTAAATATGCATACATCTTCACCGCAATCTGTATAAACATGGAAATATCTACACCGCTATCTGTATGAACATGGAAATATCTACACCGCTATCTGAACATGGAAATATCTACACCGCTATCTGCATGAAAATGGAAATATCTACACAGCTATCTGCATATACATGGAAATATCTACACAGCTATCTCTTTACCCGTGGAAATAACTACACCGCTATCTGTATGAGCATGGAAATATCTACACCGCCATCTGTATGAGCACAGAAATATCTGCACCGCCATCTGTATGAACATATAAATATCTACACGGCTATCTGTATTAAGATGGAGATATCTACACCGCTTTCTGTATAAAGATGGAAATATCTACACCGTTATCTGTATAAACATGGAAATATCTACACCGGTATCTGTATAAACATGGAAATATCTACACCGCTACCTGTATAAACATGGAAATATCAGCACCGCTATCGGTATGAACGTGGAAATATCTACACCACTATCTGTATGAACATGGATATATCTACACCGCTATCTGTATGAACATGGAAATATCTTCACCGCCATCTGTATGAACATGGATATATCTACACAGCCATCTGTATGAACATGGAAATATCTACACCGCTATCTGTATGAACATGGAAATATCTACACCGCTATCTGTATGAACATGGAAATATCTTCAAAGCCATCTGTGTAAACATGCATACACCTTCACTGCTATCTGTATAACCATGGAAATATCTACTCCGCTATCAGTATGAACATGGAAATATCTACACCGCTATCTGTTTGAACGTGGAAATATCTAAACCACTATCTGCATTAAAATGGAAATATCTTCACAGCTATCTGCATGTACATGGAAATATCTACACAGCTATCTCTTTACACGTGGAAATAACTACACCGCTATCTGTATGAACATGGAAATACCTTCACCGCCATCTGTAGGAACATGGATATATCTACACAGCCATCTGGATGAACATGGAAATATCTACACCGCTATCTGTATGAAGATGGAAATATCTACAACGCTATCTGTGTAAGCATGCATACATCTTCACCGCTATCTATATAAACATGGAAATATCTACACTACTATCTGTATGAACATGGAAATATCTACACCGCTATCTGTTTGAACATGGAAATATCTACACCGCTATCTGCATGAAAATGGAAATCTCTACACAGCGATCTGCATATACAAGGAAATATCTACAAAGATATCTCTTTACCCATGGAAATAACTACAGCGCTATCTCTATAAACATACAAATATCTACACCGCCATCTGTATGAACATGGAAATATCTGCACCGCCATCTGTATGAACATATAAATATCTACAACGCCATCTATATTAAGATGGAGATATCTACACCGCTATCTGTATAAACATGGAAATATCTACACCGCAATCTGTATAAACATGTAAATATCTACACCGCTACCTGTATAAACATGGAAATATCAGCACCGCTATCTGTATGAACTTGGAAATACCTACACCGCTATCTGTATGAACATGGAAATATCTACACCGCTATCTGTATGAACATGGAAATATCTACACCGCTACCTGTATAAACATGGAAATATCAACACCGCTATCTGTATGAACATGGAAATATCAGCCCCTCTATCTGTGTGAACATGGAAATATCTACAACGCTATCTGTATGAACATGGAAATATCTTCACCGCCATCTGTATGAACAAGAATATATATACACAGCCATCTGGAAGAACATGGAAATATCTGCACCGCTATCTGTATGAACATGGAAATAGCTACACCGCTATCTGTATGAACATGGAATTATCTACACCGCTATCTGCATGAACATGGAAATATCTACACCGCTATCTGTATGAACATGGAAAAATCTTCACCGCCATCTGTATGAACATGGATATATCTACACAGCCATCTGGATGAACATTGAAATATCTACACAGCTATCTGTTTGAACATGGAAATATATACACCGCTATCTGTGTAAACATGCATATATCTTCACCGCTATCTGTATAAACATGGAAATATCTACACCGCTATCTGTATGAACATGGAAATATCTACACCGCTATCTGTTTGAACATGGAAATATCTACACCGCTATCTGCATGAAAATGGAAATATCTACACAGCTATCTGCATATACCTGGAAATATCCACAAAGATATCTCTTTACACAAGGAAATAACTACACCGCTATCTCTATAAACATGGAAATATCTACACCGCCATCTGTATGAACATGGAAATATCTGCAACGCCATCTGTATGAACATATAAATATCTACACCGCCATCTGTATTAAGATGGAGATATCTACACCGCTGTCTGTATAAACCTGGAAATATCTACACCGCTATCTGTATAAACTTGGAAATATCTACACCGCTACCCATATAAACATGGAAATATCAGCACCGCTATCTGTATGAACATGGAAATATCTACACCGCTATCTGTTTGAAGATGGAAATATATACACTGCTATCTGCATGAAAATGGAAATATCTACACAGCTATCTGCATATAGATGGAAATATCTACACAGCTATCTCTTTACACATGGAAATAACTACACCGCTATCTGTATGAACATGGAAATATCTACACCGCCATCTGTATGAACATGGAAATAGCTACACCGTTATCTGTATGAACATGGAAATAGCTACACCGCTATCTGTATGAACATGGAAATATCTACACCGCTATCTGTATGAACATGGATATATCTACACAGCCATCTGGATGAACATGGAAATATCTACACCGCTATCTGTGTAAACATGCATACATCTTCACCACTATCTGTATAAACATGGAAATATCTACACCGCTATCTGTATGAACATGAAAATATCTACACCGCAATCTGTATGAACATGGAAATATCTACACCGCTATCTGTTTGAACATGGAAATATCTACACGGCTATCTGCATGAAAATGGAAATATCTACACTGCTATCTGCATATACATTTAAATATCTACACAGCTATCTCTTTACACATGGAAATAACTACACCGATATCTGTATAAACATGGAAATATCTACACCGCCATCTGTATGAACATGGAAATATCTGCACCGCCATCAGTATGAACATATAAATATCTACACCGCCATCTGTATTAAGATGGAGATACCTACACTGCTATCTGTATAAACATGGAAATATCTACACCGCTATCTGTATGAACATGGAAATATCTACACCGCTATCTGTTTGAACATGGAAATATCTACACCGCTGTCTGCATGAACATGGGTATATCTACACCGCTATCTGTATGAACATGGAAATATCTTTACCGCCATCTGTATGAACATGGATATATCTACACAGCCATCTGTATGAACATGGAAATATCTACACCGCTATCTGTATGAACATGGAAAAATCTACACCGCTATCTGTACGAACATGGAAATATCTTCACCGCCATCTGTATGAAAATGGATATGGCTACACAGCCATCTAGATGAACATGGAAATATCTACACCACGATCTGTATGAACATGGAAATATCTACACCGCTATCTGTGTAAACATGCATACACCTTCACCGCTATCTGTATAACCATGGAAATATCTACACCGCTATCTGTATGAACATGGAAATATCTACACCGCTATCTGTTTGAACATGGAAATATCTAAACCGCTATCTGCATGAAAATGGAAATATCTACACAGTTATCTGCACATACATGGAAATATCTACACAGCTATCTCTTTACACGTGGAAATAACTACACCGCTATCTGTATGGACATGGAAATATCTTCACCGCCATCTGTATGAACATGGATATATCTACACAGCCATCTGGATGAACATGGAAATATCTACACCGCTATCTGTATGAAGATGGAAATATCTACACCGCTATCTGTGTAAACATGCATACATCTTCACCGCTATCTATATAAACATGGAAATATCTACACTGCTATCTGTATGAACATGGAAATATCTACACCGCTATCTGAACATGGAAATATCTACACCGCTATCTGCATGAAAATGGAAATATCTACACAGCGATCTGCATATACATGGAAATATCTACAAAGCTATCTCTTTACACATGGAAATAACTACAGCGCTATCTCTATAAACATACAAATATCTACACTGCCATGTGTATGAACATGGAAATATCTGCACCGCCATCTGTATGAACATATAAATATCTACACCGCTTCTATATTAAGATGGAGATATCTACACCTCTATCTGTATAAACTTGGAAATATCTACACCGCTATCTGTATAAACATGGAAATATCTACAACGCAATCTGTATTAACATGGAAATATCTACACCGCTACCTGTATAAACATGGAAATATCAGCACCGCTATCTGCATGAACATGGAAATATCTGCACCGCTATCTGAACATGGAAATATCTACACCGCTATCTGCATGAAAATGGAAATATCTACACAGCTATCTGCATATACATGGAAATATCCACGCAGCTATCTCTTTACACATGGAAATAACTACACCGCTATCTCTTTAAACATGGAAATATCTACACCGCCATCTCTATGAACATGGAAATATCTGCACCGCCATCTGTATGAACATATAAATATCTACACCGCCATCTGCATTAAGAAGGAGATATCTACACCGCTATCTGTATAAACATGGAAATATTTACACCGCTATCTGTATAAACATGGAAATATCTACACCGCTATCTGTATAAACATGGAAATATCTACACCGCTACCTGTATAAACATGGAAATATCAGCACCGCTATCGGTATGAACATGGAAATATCTACACCGCTATCTGTATGAACATGGAAATAGCTTCACCGCTATCTGTAAGAACATGGAAATATCTTAAACGCCATATGTATGAACATGGATATATCTACACAGCCATCTGTATGAACAGGGAAATATCTTCACCGCTATCTGTATGAACATGGAAATATCTACACCGCTATCTGAATGAACATGGAAATATCTTCACCGCCATCAGTATGAACATGGATATGTCTACACATCCAACTGGATGAACATGGAAAAATCTACACCGTGATCTGTATGAACATGGGAATATCTACACCGCTATCTGTTTGAACATGGAAATATCTAAACCGCTATCTGCATGAAAATGGAAATATCTACACAGCTATCTGCATATACATGGAAATATTCACAGCTATCTCTTTACACATGGAAATAACTACACCGCTATCTGTATGAACATGGAAATATATTCACCGCCATCTCTATGAACATGGATATATCTACACAGCCATCTGGATGAACATTGAAATATCTACACCGCTATCTGTATGAAGATGGAAATATCTACACCACTATCTGTGTAAACATGCATACATCTTCACCGCTATCTGTATGAACATGGAAATATCTACACTGCTATCTGTATGAAAATGGAAATATCTACACAACTATCTGTTTGAACATGGAAATATCTACACCGCTATCTGCATGAAAATGGCAATATCTACACAGCGATCTGCATATATATGGAAATAACTACAAAGCTATCTCTTTACACATGGAAATAACTACAGTGCTATATCTATAAACATACAAATAACCACACTGCCATCTGTATGAACATGGAAATATCTGCAATGCCACCTGTATGAACATATAAATATCTACACCGCCATCTATATTAAGATGGAGATATCTACACCGCTATCTACATGAAAATGGAAATATCTACACTGCTATCTGCATATACATTTAAATATCTACACAGCTATCTCTTTACACATGGAAATAACTACACCGTTATCTGTATGAACATAGAGATATCTGCACCGCCATCTGTATGAACATGGAAATATCTGCACCGCCATCAGTATGAAAATATAAATATCAACACTGCCATCTGTATTAAGATAGAGATATCTCCACTGCTATCTGTATAAATATGGAAATATCTACACCGCTATCTGTATGAACATGGAAATAGCTACACCGCTATCTGTATGAACATGGAAATATCTACACCGCTATCTGTATGAACATGGATATATCTACACAGCCATCTGGATGAACATGGAAATATCTACACCGCTATCTGTGTAAACATGCATACATCTTCACCGCTATCTGTATAAACATGGAAATATCTACACCGCTATCTGTAGGAACATGGAAATATCTGCACCGATATCTGTATGAGCATGGAAATATCTACACCGCTATCTGTTTGAACATGGAAATATCTACACGGCTATCTGCATGAAAATGGAAATATCCACACTGCTATCTGCATATACATGGAAATATCTACACAGCTATCTCTTTACACATGGAAATAACTACACCGCCATCTGTATGAACATGGAAATATCTACACCGCCATCTGTATGAACATGGAAATATCTGCACCTCCATCTGTATGAACATATAAATATCTACACCGCCATCTGTATTAAGATGGAGATATCCACACCGCTATCTGTATAAACATGGAAATATCTACACCGCTACCTCTATAAACATGGAAATATCTACACCGCTATCTGTATAAACATGGAAATATCTACACCGCTACCTGTATAAACATGGAAATATCAGCACCGCTATCTGTATGAACATGGAAATATCTACACCGCTATCTGTAGGAACATGGAAATATCTACACCGCCATCTGTATGAACATGGAAATATCTGCACCGCCATCTGTATGAACATATAAATATCTACAACGCCATCTGTATTAAGATGGAGATATCTACACCGCTATCTGAATAAACATGGAAATATCTACACAGCTATCTGTATAAACATGGAAATATCAGCACCGCTATCTGTATGAACATGGAAATATCAGCCCCTCTATCAGTATGAACATGGAGATATCTACACCGCCACCTGTATGAACATGGATATATCTTCACAGCCATCTTGATGAACATGGAAATATCTACACCGCTATCTGTTTGAACATGGAAATATCTACACCGCTGTCTGCATGAACATGGGTATATCTACACCGCTATCTGTATGAACATGGAAATATCTTTACCGCCATCTGTATGAACATGGATATATCTACACAGCCATCTGTATGAACATGGAAATATCTACACCGCTATCTGTATGAACATGGAAAAATCTACACCGCTATCTGTACGAACATGGAAATATCTTCACCGCCATCTGTATGAAAATGGATATGGCTACACAGCCATCTAGATGAACATGGAAATATCTACACCACGATCTGTATGAACATGGAAATATCTACACCGCTATCTGTGTAAACATGCATACACCTTCACCGCTATCTGTATAACCATGGAAATATCTACACCGCTATCTGTATGAACATGGAAATATCTACACCGCTATCTGTTTGAACATGGAAATATCTAAACCGCTATCTGCATGAAAATGGAAATATCTACACAGTTATCTGCACATACATGGAAATATCTACACAGCTATCTCTTTACACGTGGAAATAACTACACCGCTATCTGTATGGACATGGAAATATCTTCACCGCCATCTGTATGAACATGGATATATCTACACAGCCATCTGGATGAACATGGAAATATCTACACCGCTATCTGTATGAAGATGGAAATATCTACACCGCTATCTGTGTAAACATGCATACATCTTCACCGCTATCTATATAAACATGGAAATATCTACACTGCTATCTGTATGAACATGGAAATATCTACACCGCTATCTGAACATGGAAATATCTACACCGCTATCTGCATGAAAATGGAAATATCTACACAGCGATCTGCATATACATGGAAATATCTACAAAGCTATCTCTTTACACATGGAAATAACTACAGCGCTATCTCTATAAACATACAAATATCTACACTGCCATGTGTATGAACATGGAAATATCTGCACCGCCATCTGTATGAACATATAAATATCTACACCGCTTCTATATTAAGATGGAGATATCTACACCTCTATCTGTATAAACTTGGAAATATCTACACCGCTATCTGTATAAACATGGAAATATCTACAACGCAATCTGTATTAACATGGAAATATCTACACCGCTACCTGTATAAACATGGAAATATCAGCACCGCTATCTGCATGAACATGGAAATATCTGCACCGCTATCTGAACATGGAAATATCTACACCGCTATCTGCATGAAAATGGAAATATCTACACAGCTATCTGCATATACATGGAAATATCCACGCAGCTATCTCTTTACACATGGAAATAACTACACCGCTATCTCTTTAAACATGGAAATATCTACACCGCCATCTCTATGAACATGGAAATATCTGCACCGCCATCTGTATGAACATATAAATATCTACACCGCCATCTGCATTAAGAAGGAGATATCTACACCGCTATCTGTATAAACATGGAAATATTTACACCGCTATCTGTATAAACATGGAAATATCTACACCGCTATCTGTATAAACATGGAAATATCTACACCGCTACCTGTATAAACATGGAAATATCAGCACCGCTATCGGTATGAACATGGAAATATCTACACCGCTATCTGTATGAACATGGAAATAGCTTCACCGCTATCTGTAAGAACATGGAAATATCTTAAACGCCATATGTATGAACATGGATATATCTACACAGCCATCTGTATGAACAGGGAAATATCTTCACCGCTATCTGTATGAACATGGAAATATCTACACCGCTATCTGAATGAACATGGAAATATCTTCACCGCCATCAGTATGAACATGGATATGTCTACACATCCATCTGGATGAACATGGAAAAATCTACACCGTGATCTGTATGAACATGGGAATATCTACACCGCTATCTGTTTGAACATGGAAATATCTAAACCGCTATCTGCATGAAAATGGAAATATCTACACAGCTATCTGCATATACATGGAAATATTCACAGCTATCTCTTTACACATGGAAATAACTACACCGCTATCTGTATGAACATGGAAATATATTCACCGCCATCTCTATGAACATGGATATATCTACACAGCCATCTGGATGAACATTGAAATATCTACACCGCTATCTGTATGAAGATGGAAATATCTACACCACTATCTGTGTAAACATGCATACATCTTCACCGCTATCTGTATGAACATGGAAATATCTACACTGCTATCTGTATGAAAATGGAAATATCTACACAACTATCTGTTTGAACATGGAAATATCTACACCGCTATCTGCATGAAAATGGCAATATCTACACAGCGATCTGCATATATATGGAAATAACTACAAAGCTATCTCTTTACACATGGAAATAACTACAGTGCTATATCTATAAACATACAAATAACCACACTGCCATCTGTATGAACATGGAAATATCTGCAATGCCACCTGTATGAACATATAAATATCTACACCGCCATCTATATTAAGATGGAGATATCTACACCGCTATCTACATGAAAATGGAAATATCTACACTGCTATCTGCATATACATTTAAATATCTACACAGCTATCTCTTTACACATGGAAATAACTACACCGTTATCTGTATGAACATAGAGATATCTGCACCGCCATCTGTATGAACATGGAAATATCTGCACCGCCATCAGTATGAAAATATAAATATCAACACTGCCATCTGTATTAAGATAGAGATATCTCCACTGCTATCTGTATAAATATGGAAATATCTACACCGCTATCTGTATGAACATGGAAATAGCTACACCGCTATCTGTATGAACATGGAAATATCTACACCGCTATCTGTATGAACATGGATATATCTACACAGCCATCTGGATGAACATGGAAATATCTACACCGCTATCTGTGTAAACATGCATACATCTTCACCGCTATCTGTATAAACATGGAAATATCTACACCGCTATCTGTAGGAACATGGAAATATCTGCACCGATATCTGTATGAGCATGGAAATATCTACACCGCTATCTGTTTGAACATGGAAATATCTACACGGCTATCTGCATGAAAATGGAAATATCCACACTGCTATCTGCATATACATGGAAATATCTACACAGCTATCTCTTTACACATGGAAATAACTACACCGCCATCTGTATGAACATGGAAATATCTACACCGCCATCTGTATGAACATGGAAATATCTGCACCTCCATCTGTATGAACATATAAATATCTACACCGCCATCTGTATTAAGATGGAGATATCCACACCGCTATCTGTATAAACATGGAAATATCTACACCGCTACCTCTATAAACATGGAAATATCTACACCGCTATCTGTATAAACATGGAAATATCTACACCGCTACCTGTATAAACATGGAAATATCAGCACCGCTATCTGTATGAACATGGAAATATCTACACCGCTATCTGTAGGAACATGGAAATATCTACACCGCCATCTGTATGAACATGGAAATATCTGCACCGCCATCTGTATGAACATATAAATATCTACAACGCCATCTGTATTAAGATGGAGATATCTACACCGCTATCTGAATAAACATGGAAATATCTACACAGCTATCTGTATAAACATGGAAATATCAGCACCGCTATCTGTATGAACATGGAAATATCAGCCCCTCTATCAGTATGAACATGGAGATATCTACACCGCCACCTGTATGAACATGGATATATCTTCACAGCCATCTTGATGAACATGGAAATATCTACACCGCTATCTGAATGAACATGGAAATAGCTACACCGCTATCTGTATGAACATGGAAATATCTACACCGCTATCTGTATGAACATGGAAATATCTACACCGCTATCTGTATGAACATGGAAATATCTTCACCGTCATCTGTACGAACATGCATATATCTACAAAGCCATCAGGATGAACATGGAAATATCTACAACGCCATCTGTATGAACATATAAATATCTACACCGCCATCTGTATTAAGATGGAGATATCTACACCGCTATCTGTATAAACATGGAAATATCAACACCGCTATCTGTATAAACATGGAAATATCTACACCTCTATCTGTATAAACATGGAAATATCTACACCGCTGCCTGTATAAACATGGAAATATCAGCACCGCTATCTGTATGAACATGGAAATATCTACACCGCTATCTGTATGAACATGGAAATATCTACACCGCTATCTGAATGAGCACGGATATATCTACACAGCCCTCTGGATGAACATGGAAATATCCACACCGCTATCTGTGTAAACATGCATACATCTTCACCGCTATCTGTATAAACATGGAAATATCTACACCGCTATCTGTATGAACATGGAAATATCTACACCGCTATCTGTTTGAAGATGGAAATATATACATCGCTATCTGCATGAAAATGGAAATATCTACACAGCTATCTGCATATAGATGGAAATATCTACACAGCAATCTCTTTACACATGGAAATAACTACACCGCTATCTGTATGAACATGGACATATCTACACCGCCATCTGTATGAACATGGAAATATCTGCACAGCCATCTGTATGAGCATATAAATATCTACACCGCCATCTGTATGAACATGGAAATATCTGCACCGCCATCTGTATTAACATATAAATATCTACACCGCCATCTGTATTAAGAAGGAAATATCAAAACCGCTATCTGTATAAACGTGGAAATATCTACACCACAGCCTGTATAAACATGGAAATATCAGCACCACTATCTGTATGAAAATGGCAATATCTACACCGCTATCTGAATGAACATGGAAATATCTACACTGCTATCTGTATGAACATGGAAATAACTGCACCGCTATCTGTATGAACATGGAAATATCTACACCGCTATCTGTTTGAACATGGAAATATCTACACCGGTATCTGCATGAAAATGGAAATATGTACTCTGCTATCTGCATATACATGGAAATATCTACACAGCTATCTCTTTACACATGGAAATTACTACACCGCTATCTGTATGAACATGGAAATATCTACACCGCCATCTGTTTGAACATGGAAATATGTGCACCGCCATCTGTATGAACATATAAATATCTACACTGCCATCTGTATTAAGATGGAGATATCTACACCGCTATCTGTATAAACATGGAAATATCAGCACCGCTATCTGTATAAACATGGAAATATCTACACCGCTACCTGTATAAACATTGAAATATCAGCACCGCTATCTGTATGAACATGGAAATATCTACACTGCTATCTGTATGAACATGGAAATATCTACACCGCTATCTGTCTGAACATGGATATATCTACACAGCCCTCTGGATGAACATGGAAATATCCACACCGCTATCTGTGTAAACATACATACACCTTCACCGCTATCTGTAGAAACATGGAAATATCTACACCGCTATCTCTATGAACATGGAAATATCTACACCGCTATCTGTTTGAAGATGGAAATATATACACCGCTATTTGCATGGAAATGGAAATATCTACACTGCTATCTGCATATAGATGGAAATATCTACACAGCTATCTCTTTACACATGGAAATAACTACACCGCTATCTGTATGAACATGGAAATATCTACACCGCCATCTGTATGAACATGGAAATATCTGCACCGCCATCTGTATGAACATATAAATATCTACACCGCCATCTCTTTTAAGATGGAGATATCTACACCGCTATCTGAATAAACATGGAAATATCTACACCGCTATCTGTATAAACAGGGAAATATCTACACCGCTATCTGTATAAACATGGAAATATCTACACCGCTGTCTGCATGAAAATGGAAATATCTACACAGCTATCTGCATATACATGGAAATATCTACACAGCTATCCCTTTACACATGGAAATAACTACACCGCTATCTCTATAAACATGGAAGTATCTACACCGCCATCTGTATGAACATGGAAATATCTGCACCGCCATCTGTATGAACATATAAATATCTACAAAGCCATCTGTATTAAGAAGTAGATATCTACACCGCTATCTGTATAAAGATGGAAATATCTACAACGCTACCTTTATAAACATGGAAATATCAGCACTGCTATCGGTATGAACATGGAAATATCTACACCGCTATCTGTATGAACATGGATATATCTACACCGCTATCTGTATGAACATGGAAATATCTTCACCGCCATCTGTATGAACATGGATATATCTACACAGCCTTCTGTATGAGCATGGAAATATCTACACCGCTATCTGTATGAACATGGAAGTGTCTACACCGCTATCTGTATGAACATGGAAATATCTTCAACGCCATCTGTGTAAACATGCATACAGCTTCACCGCTATCTGTATAACCATGGAAATATCTACACCGCTATCTGTATGAACATGGAAATATCTACACCGCTATCTGTTTGAACATGGAAATATCTAAACCGCTATCTGCATGAAAATGGAAATATCTACACAGCTATCTGCATGTACATGGAAATATCTACACAGCTATCTCTTTACACGTGGAAATAACTACACCGCTATCTGTATGAACATGGAAATATCTTCACCGTCATCTGTATGAACATGGATATATCTACACAGCCATCTGGATGAACATGGAAATATCTACACCGCTATCTGTATGAAGATGGAAATATCTACAACGCTATCTGTGTAAACATGCATACATCTTCACCGCTATCTATATAAACATGGAAATATCTACACTACTATCTGTATGAACATGGAAATATCTACACCGCTATCTGTATGAATATGGATATATCTTCACCGCCATCTGTATGAACATGGATATGTCTACACATCCATCTGGATGAACATGGAAAAATCTACACCGCGATCTGTATGAACATGGGAATATCTACACCGCTATCTGTGTAAACATGCATACACCTTCACCGCTATCTGTATAAACATGGAAATATCTACACCGCTCTCTGTATGAACATGGAAATATCTACACCGCTATCTGTTTGAACATGGAAGTATCTAAACCGCTATCTGCATGAAAATGGAAATATCTACACAGCTATCTGCATATACATGGAAATATCTAAACAGCTATCTCTTTACACATGGAAATAACTACATCGCTATCTGTATGAACATGGAAATATCTTCACCGCCATCTGTATGAAAATGGATATGGCTACACAGCCATCTGGATGAACATGGAAATATCTACACCGTGATCTGTATGAACATGGAAATATCTACACCGCTATCTGTGTAAAAATGCATACATCTTCACCGCTATCTTTATAAACATGGAAATATCTACACTGCTATCTGTATGAAAATGGAATTATCTACACCGCTATCTGTTTGAACATGGAAATAACTACACCGCTATCTGCATGAAAATGGAAATGTCTACACAGCGATCTGCATATACATGGAAATATCTACAAAGCTATCTCCTAACACATGGAAATAACTACACCGCTATCTCTATAAACATACAAATATCTACACCGCCATCTGTATGAACATGGAAATATCTGCAATGCCATCTGTATGAACATATAAATATATACACCGCCATCTATATTAAGATGGAGATATCTACACCGCTATCTACATGAAAATGGAAATATCTACACCGCTATCTGTATAAACATAGAAATATCTACAACGCAATCTGTATTAACATGGAAATATCTACACCGCTACCTGTATAAACATGGAAATATCAGCACCGCTATCTGCATGAACATGGAAATATCTACACCGCTATCTGAACATGGAAATATCTACACCGCTATCTGCATGAAAATGGAAATATCTACACAGCTATCTGCATATACATGGAAATATCCACGCAGCTATCTCTTTACACGTGGAAATAACTACACCGCTATCTCCTTAAACATGGAAATATCTACACCGCCATCTCTATGAACATGGAAATATCTGCACCGCCATCTGTATGAACATATAAATATCTACACCGCCATCTGCATTAAGAAGGAGATATCTACACCGCTATCTGTATAAACATGGAAATATGTTCACCGCTATCTGTATAAACATGGAAATATCTACACCGCTATCTGTATAAACATGGAAATATCTACACCGCTATCTGCATAAACATGGAAATATCTACACCGCTACCTGTATAAACATGGAAATATCAGCACCGCTATCGGTATGAACATGGAAATAGCTGCACCGCTATCTGTATGAACATGGAAATATCTACACCACTACCTGTATGAACATGGAAATATCTACACCGCTATCTGTATGAACATGGATAAATCTACACAGCCATCTGGATGAACATGGAAATATCTACACCGCCATCTGTATGAACATGGATATATCTAAACAGCCATCTGTATGAACATGGAAATATCTACACCGCTATCTGTATGAACATGGAAGTATCTACACCGCTATCTGTATGAACATGGAAATATCTTCACCGCCATCTGTGTAAACATGCATACACCTTCACCGCTATCTGTATAACCATGGAAATATCTACACCGCTATCTGTATGAACATGGAAATATCTACACCGCTATCTGTTTGAACACGGAAATATCTAAACCGCTATCTGCATGAAAATGGAAATATCTACACAGCTATCTGCATGTACATGGAAATATCTACACAGCTATCTCTTTACACGTGGAAATAACTACACTGCTATCTGTATGAACATGGAAATATCTTCACCGCCATCTGTATGAACATGGATATATCTACACAGCCATCTGGATGAACATGGAAATATCTACACCGCTATCTGTATGAACATGGAAATATCTACACCGCTATCTGTGTAAACGTACATACATCTTCACCGCTATCTATATAAACATGGAAATATCTACACTACTATCTGTATGAACATGGAAATATCTACACCGCTATCTGTTTGAACATGGAAATATCTACACCGCTATCTGCATGAAAATGGAAATCTCTACTCAGCGATCTGCATATACATGGAAATATCTACAAAGATATCTCTTTACACATGGAAATAACTACAGCGCTATCTCTATAAACATACAAATATCTACACCGCCATCTGTATGAACATGGAAATATCTGCACCGCCATCTGTATGAACATATAAATATCTACACCGCCATCTATATAAAGATGGAGAGATCTACACCGCTATCTGTATAAACATGGAAATATCTACAAAGCAATCTGTATAAACATGGAAATATCTACACCGCTACCTGTATAAACATGGAAATATGAGCACCGCTATCTGTATGAACTTGGAAATATCTACACCGCTATCTCCATGAACATGAAAATAGCTACACCACTATATATATGAACATGGAAATAGCTGCACCGCTATCTGTATGAACATGGAAATATCTACACCACTACCTGTATGAACATGGAAATATCTACACCGCTATCTGTATGAACATGGATAAATCTACACAGCCATCTGGATGAACACGGAAATATCTACACCGCTATCTGTATGAACATGGAAATATCTACACCGCTATCTGTGTAAAAATGCATACATCTTCACCGCAATCTGTATAAACATGGAAATATCTACACCGCTATCTGTATGAACATGGAAATATCTACACCGCTATCTGAACATGGAAATATCTACACCGCTATCTGCAAGAAAATGGAAATATCTACACAGCTATGTGCATACACATGGAAATATCTACACAGCTATCTCTTTACACGTGGAAATAACTACACCGCTATCTGTATGAACATGGAAATATCTACACCGCCATCTGTATGAACACGGAAATATCTGCACCGCCATCTGTATGAACATATAAATATCTACACGGCGATCTGTATTAAGATGGAGATAACTACACCGCCATCTGTATAAACATGGAAATATCTACACCGCTATCTGTATAAACATGGAAATATCTACACCGCTATCTGTATAAATATGGAAATATCTACACCGCTACCTGTATAAACATGGAAATATCAACACCGCTATCTGTATGAACATGGAAATATCAGCCCCTCTGTCTGTATGAACATTGAAATATCTACACCTCTATCTGTGTAAACATGCTTACATCTTCACCGCTATCTGTATAAACATGGAAATATCTACACAGCTATCTGTATGAACATGGAAATAGCTACACCGCTATCTGTATGAACATGGAAATATCTACACCGCTATCTGTATGAACATGGATATATCTACACAGCCATCTGTATGAACATGGAAATATATACACCGCTATCTGTGTAAACATGCATACATCTTCACCGCTATCTGTATAAACATGGAAATATCTACACCGCTATCTGTTTGAACATGGAAATATCTACACCGCTATCTGCATGAAAATGGAAATATGTACACTATCTGCATATACATGGAAATATCTACAAAGCTATCTCTTTACACATGGAAATAACTACACCGCTATATCTATAAACATGGAAATATCTACACCGCCATCTGTATGAACATGGAAATATCTGCACCGACATCAGTATGAACATATACATATCTAGACGGCCATCTGTATTAAGATGGAGATATCTTCACCGCAATCTGTATAAGCATGGAAATATCAACACCGCTATCTGTATGAACATGGAAATATCTACAACGCTATCTGTATAAACATGGATATATCTACACCGCTACCTGTATAAACAAGGAAATATCAGCACCGGTATCTGTTTGAACATGGAAATATCAGCCCCTCTATCTGTATGAACATGGAGATATCTACACCGCTATCTGTATGAACATGGAAATATCTTCACCGCCATCTGTATGAACATGGATATATCTACACAGCCATCTGGATGAACATGGAAATAACTTCACCGCTATCTGTATGAACATGGAAATAGCTACACCGCTATCTGTATGAACATGGAAATATCTACACCGCTATCTGTATGAACATGGAAATATCTACACCACTATCTGTATGAACATGGAAATATCTTCACCGCCATCTGTATGAACATGGATATAACTACAGAGCCATCGGGATGAACATGGAAATATCTACACAGCTATCTGTATGAACATGGAAATATATACACCGCTATCTGTGTAAACATGCATACATCTTCACCGCTATCTGTATAAACATGGAAATATCTACACCGCTATCTGTATGAACATGGAAATATCTACACCGCTATCTGTTTGAATATGGAAATATATACACCGCTATCTGCATGAAAATGGAAATATCTACACACCTATCTGCATATACATGGAAATATCTACAAAGCTATCTCCTTACACATGGAAATAACTACAGCGCTATCTCTATAAACATGGAAATATCTACACCGCCATCTGTATGAATATGGAAATATCTGTGCCGCCATCTGTATGAACATATAAATATCTACACCGCCATCTGTATTAAGATGGAGTTATGTACTCCGCTATGTGTATAAACATGGAAATATCTACACCGCTATCTGTATAAACATGGAAATATCTACACCGCTATCTGTATAAACATGGAAATATCTACACCGCTACCTGTATAAACATGGAAATATCAGCACCGCTACCTGTATGAACATGGAAATATCTACACCGCTATCTGTATGAACATGGAAACATCTACACCGCTATCTGTTTGAAGATGGAAATATATACACCGCTATCTGCATGAAAATGGAAATATCTACACAGCTATCTGCATGAAAATGGAAATATCTACACAGCTATCTGCATATACATGGAAATATCTACACAGCTATCTCTTTACACATGTAAATAACTACACCGCTATCTGTATGAACATGGAAATATCTACACCGCCATCTGTATGAACATGGAAATATCTGCACCGCCATCTGTATGAACATATAAATATCTACACTGCCATCTGTATTAAGATGGAGATATCTACACCGCTATCTGAATAAACATGGAAATATCTACACCGCTATCTGTATAAACATGGAAATATCGGCACTGCTATCTGTATGAACATGGAAATATCAGCCCCTCTATCTGTATGAACATGGAGATATCTACACCGCCATCTGTATGAACATGGATATATCTACACAGCCATCTGGAGGAACATGGAAATATCTACACCGCTATCTGTATGAACATGGAAATAGCTACACCGCTATCTGTATGAACATAGAAATATCTACACCACTATCTGCATGAACATGGAAATATCTACACCGCTATCTGTATGAACAAGGAAATATCTTCACCGCCATCTGTACGAACATGGATACATCTACAGAGCCATCTGTAAGAACATGGAAATATCTACACCGCCATCTGTATGAACATATAAATATCTACACCGCCATCTGTATTAAGATGGAGATATCTACACCGCTATCTGTATAAACCTGGAAATATCTACACCGCTATCTGTATAAACATGGAAATATCTTCACCGCTATCTGGATAAACATGGAAATTTCTACACTGCTACCTGTATAAACATGGAAATATCAGCACCGCTATCTGTAGGAACATGGAGATATCTACACCGTCATCTGTATGAACATGGATATATCTACACAGCCATCTGGAGGAACATGGAAATATCTACAATGGTCTCTGTACGAACATGGAAATATCTACACCGCTATCTGTATGAACATGGATATATCTACACTGCTATCTGTAGGAACATGTAAATAGCTACACCGTTATGTGTATGAAAATGGAAATAGCTACACCGCTATCTGTATGAACAGGGAAATATCTACACCGCTATCTGTATGAACATGGATATATCTACACAGCCATCTGGATGAACATGGAAATATCTACACCGCTATCTGTATGAACATGGAAATATCTACACCGCTATCTGTATGAACATGGATATATCTACACAGCCATCTGGATGAACATGGAAATATCTACACCTCCATCTGTGTAAACATGGATACATCTTAACCACTATCTGTATAAACATGGTAATGTCTGCACCGCTATCGGTATGAACATGGAAATATCTACACCGCTATCTGTATGAACATGGAAATACCTACACCGCTATCTGTTTGGACATGGAAATATCTACACCGCTATCTGCATTAAAATAGAAATATCTACACTGCAATCTGCATATACATTTAAATATCAACACAGCTATCTCTTTACACATGGAAATAACTACACCACTATCTGTATGAACATGGAAATAACTACACCGCCATCTGTATGAACATGGAAATATCTGCACCGCCATCTGTATGAACATATAAATATCTACACCACCATCTGTATTAAGATGGAGATATCTACACTGCTATCTGTATAAACATGGAAATATCTACACCGCCATCTGTATGAACATATAAATACACCGACATCTGTATTAAGAAGGAAATATCTAAACCGCTATCTGTATAAACATGGAAATATCTACACAGCTGCCTGTATAAACATGGAAATATCAGCACCGCTATCTGTATGAACATGGAAATATCTACACCGCTATCTGTAGGAACATGGAAATAGCTACACCGCTGCCTGTATAAACATGGAAATATCAGCACCGCTATCTGTATGAACATGGAAATATCTACACCACTATCTGTATGAACATGGATATATCTACACAGCCATCTGGATGAACATGGAAATATCTACACCACTATCTGTATGAACATGGAAATATCTACACCGCAATCTGTGTAAACATGCATACATCTTCACCGCTATCTGTATAAACATGGAAATATCAACACCGCTATCTGTATGAACATGGAAATATCTACACCGCTATCTGTATGAACATGGAAATATCTACACCGCTATCTGTTTGAACATGGAAATATATACACCGCTATCTGCATGAAAATGGAAATATCTACACACCTATCTGCATATACATGGAAATATCTACAAAGCTATCTCTTTACACATGGAAATAACTACACCCCTATCTCTATAAACATGGAAATATCTACACCGCCATCTGTATGAATATGGAAATATCTGCGCCGCCATCTGTATGAACATATAAATATCTACACCGCCATCTGTATTAAGATGGAGTTATCTACACCGCTATGTGTATAAACATGGAAATATCTACACCGCTATGTGTATAAACATGGAAATATCTACACCGCTATCTGTATAAACATGGAAATATCTACACCGCTACCTGTATAAACATGGAAATATCAGCACCGCTATCTGTATGAACATGGAAATATCTACACCGCTATCTGTATGAACATGGAAATATCTACACCGCTATCTGTTTGAAGATGGAAATATATACACCGCTATCTGCATGAAAATGGAAATATCTACACAGCTATCTGCATGAAAATGGAAATATCTACACAGCTATCTGCATATACATGGAAATATCTACACAGCTATCTCTTTACACATGTAAATAAATACACCGCTATCTGTATGTACATGGAAATATCTACACCGCCATCTGTATGAACATCGAAATATCTGCACCGCCATCTGTATGAACATATAAATGTCTACACTGCCATCTGTATTAAGATGGAGATATCTACACCGCTATCTGAATAAACATGGAAATATCTACACCGCTATCTGTATAAACATGGAAATATCGGCACTGCCATCTGTATGAACATGGAAGTATCAGCCCCTCTATCTGTATGAACATGGAGATATCTACACCGCCATCTGTATGAACACGGATATATCTACACAGCCATCTCTTTACACGTGGAAATAACTACACCGCTATCTGTATGAACATGGAAATATCTTCACCGCCATCAGTATGAACATGGATATATCTACACAGCCATCTGGATGAACATGGAAATATCTACACCGCTATCTGTATGAAGATGGAAATATCTACAACGCTATCTGTGTAAACATGCATACATCTTCACCGCTATCTATATAAACATGGAAATATCTACACTAATATCTGTATGAACATGGAAATATCTACACCGCTATCTGTATGAACATGGAAATATGTACACCACTATCTGTATGAATATGGATATATCTTCACCGCCATCTGTATGAACATGGATATGTCTACACATCCATCTGGATGAACATGGAAAAATCTACACCGCGATCTGTATGAACATGGGAATATCTACACCGCTATCTGTGTAAACATCCATACACCTTCACTGCTATCTGTATAAACATGGAAATATCTACACCGCTATCTGTATGAACATGGAAATATCTACACCGCTATCTGTTTGAACATGGAAATATCTAAATCGCTATCTGCATGAAAATGGAAATATCTACACAGCTATCTGCATATACATGCAAATATCTAAACAGCTATCTCTTTACACATGGAAATAACTACATCGCTATCTGTATGAACATGGAAATATCTTCACCGCCATCTGTATGAAAATGGATATGGCTACACAGCCATCTGGATGAACATGGAAATATCTACACCGCGATCTGTATGAACATGGAAATATCTACACCGCTATCTGTGTAAACATGCATACATCTTCACCGCTATCTTTATAAACATGGAAATATCTACACAGCTATCAGTATGAAAATGGAAATATCTACACCGCTATCTGTTTGAACATGGAAATAACTACACCGCTATCTGCATGAAAATGGAAATATCTACACAGCGATCTGCATATACATGGAAATATGTACAAAGCTATCTCCTAACACATGGAAATAACTACACCGCTATCTCTATAAACATACAAATATCTACACCGCCATCTGTATGAACATGGAAATATCTGCAATGCCATCTGTATGAACATATAAATATATACACCGCCATCTATATTAAGATGGAGATATCTACACCGCTATCTACATGAAAATGGAAATATCTACACTGCTATCTGCATATACATTTAAATATCTACACAGCTATCTCTTTACACGTGGAAATAACTACACCGTTATCTGTATGAACATGGAAATATCTACACCGCCATCTGTATGAACATGGAAATATCTGCACCGCCATCAGTATGAAAATATAAATATCTACACCGCCATCTGTATTAAGATAGAGATATCTACACTGCTATCTGTATAAACATGGAAATATCTACACCGCTATATGTATAAACATGGAAATATCTACACCTCTATCTGTATATACATGGAAATATCTACACCACTACCTGTATAAACATGGAAATATCAGCACCGCTATCTATATGAACATGGAAATATCTACACTGCTATCTGTATGAACATGGAAATATCTACACCGCTATCTGAATGAACATGGAAATACATACACCGCTATCTGTATGAACATGGAAATATCTACACCGCTATCTGTTTGAACATGGAAATATCTACACCGCTGTCTGCATGAACATGGGTATATCTACACCGCTATCTGTATGAACATGGAAATATCTTTACCGCCATCTGTATGAACATGGATATATCTACACAGCCATCTGTATGAACATGGAAATATCTACACCGCTATCTGTATGAACATGGAAAAATCTACACCGCTATCTGTACGAACATGGAAATATCTTCACCGCCATCTGTATGAAAATGGATATGGCTACACAGCCATCTGGATGAACATGGAAATATCTACACCACGATCTGTATGAACATGGAAATATCTACACCGCTATCTGTGTAAACATGCATACACCTTCACCGCTATCTGTATAACCATAGAAATATCTACACCGCTATCTGTATGAACATGGAAATATCTACACCGCTCTCTGTTTGAACATGGAAATATCTAAACCGCTATCTGCATGAAAATGGAAATATCTAAACAGTTATCTGCATATACATGGAAATATCTACACAGCTATCTCTTTACACGTGGAAATAACTACACCGCTATCTGTATGGACATGGAAATATCTTCACCGCCATCTGTATGAACATGGATATATCTACACAGCCACCTGGATGAACATGGAAATATCTACACCGCTATCTGTATGAAGATGGAAATATCTACAACGCTATCTGTGTAAACATGCATACATCTTCACCGCTATCTATATAAACGTGGAAATATCTACACTGCTATCTGTATGAACATGGAAATATCTACACCGCTACCTGTATAAACATGGAAATATCAGCAACGCTATCTGCATGAGCATGGAAATATCTACACCGCTATCTGAACATGGAAATATCTACACCGCTATCTGCATGAAAATGGAAATATCTACACAGCTATCTGCATATACATGGAAATATCCACGCAGCTATCTCTTTACACATGGATATAACTACACCGCTATCTCTTTAAACATGGAAATATCTACACCGCCATCTCTATGAACATGGAAATATCTGCACAGCCATCTGTATGAACATATAAATATCTACACCGCCATCAGCATTAAGAAGGAGTTATCTACACCGCTATCTGTATAAACATGGAAATATTTACACCGCTATCTGTACAAACATGGAAATATCTACACCGCTATCTGTATAAACATGGAAATATCTACACCGCTACCTGTATAAACATGGAAATATCAGCACCGCTATCGGTATGAACATGGAAATATCTACACTGCTATCTGTATGAACATGGAAATAGCTACACCGCTATCTGTATGAACATGGATATATCTTCAACGCCATCTGTATGAACATGGATATATCTACACAACCATCTGTATGAACATGGAAATATCTACACTGCTATCTGTATGAACATGGAAATATCTACACCGCTATCTGTATGAACATGGAAATATCTTCACCGCCTTCTGTATGAACATGGATATGTCTACACATCCATCTGGATGAACATGGAAAAATCTACACCGTGATCTGTATGAACATGGGAATCTCTACACCGCTATCTGTTTAAACATGGAAATATCTAAACAGCTATCTGCATGAAAATGGAAATATCTACACAGCTATCTGCATATACATGGAAATATTCACATGTATCTCTTTAAACATGGAAATAACTACACCGCAATCTGTATGAACATGGAAATATCTTCACCGCCATCTGTATGAACATGGATATATCTACACAGCCATCTGGATGAACATGGAAATATCTACACCGCTATTTGTATGAAGATGGAAATATCTACACCGCTATCTGTGTAAACATGCATACATCTTCACCGCTATCTGTATAAACATGGAAATATCTACACTGCTATCTGTATGAAAATGGAAATATCTACACCACTATCTGTTTGAACATGGAAATATCTACACCGCTATCTGCATGAAAATGGAAATATCTACACAGCGATCTGCATATACATGGAAATAACTACAAAGCTATCTCTTTACACATGGAAATAACTACAGTGCTATATCTATAAACATACAAATATCTACACCGCCATCTGTATGAACATGGAAATATCTGCAATGCCATCTGTATGAACATATAAATATCTACACCGCCATCTATATTAAGATGGAGGTATCTACACCGCTATCTACATGAAAATGGAAATATCTACACTGCTATCTGCATATACATTTAAATATCTACACAGCTATCTCTTTACACATGGAAATAACTACACCGTTATCAGTATGAACATGGAGCTATCTGCACCGCCATCTGTATGAACATGGAAATAACTGCACCGCCATCAGTATGAAAATGTAAATATCTACACTGCCATCTGTATTAAGATAGAGATATCTCCACTGCTATCTGTATAAACATGGAAATATCTACACCGCTATCTGTATAAACATGGAAATATCTACACCGCTATCTGTATATACATGGAAATACCTACACCACTACCTGTATAAACATGGAAATATCAGCACCGATATCTATATGAACATGGAAATATCTACACCGCTATCTGTATGAACATGGAAATATCTACACCGCTATCTGTATGAACATGGAAATATCTACACCGCTATCTGTATGAACATGGAAATATCTACACCGCTATCTGTTTGAACATGGAAATATCTACACCGCTGTCTGCATGAAAATGGAAATATATACACAGCTATCTGCATATACATGGAAATATCTACACAGCTATCCCTTTACACATGGAAATAACTACACCGCTATCTCTATAAACATGGAAATATCTACACCGCCATCTGTATGAACATGGAAATATCTGCACCGCCATCTGTATGAACATATAAATATCTACAAAGCCATCTGTATTAAGAAGGAGATATCTACACCGCTATCTGTATAAAGATGGAAATATCTACACCGATATCTGTATAAACATGGAAATATCTACACCGGTATCTGTATAAACATGGAAATGTCTACACCGCTACCTTTATAAACATGGAAATATCAGCACCGCTATCGGTATGAACATGGAAATATCTACACCGCTATCTGTATGAACATGGATATATCTACACCGCTATCTGTATGAACATGGAAATATCTTCAACACCATCTGTATGAACATGGATATATCTAAACAGCCATCTGTATGAAGATGGAAATATCTACACCGCTATCTGTATGAACATGGAAGTATCTACACCGCTATCTGTATGAACATGGAAATATCTTCACCGCCATCTGTGTAAACATGCATACACCTTCACCGCTATCTGTATAACCATGGAAATACCTACACCGCTATCTGTATGAACATGGAAATATCTTCACCGCCATCTCTGTAAACATGCATACACCTTCACCGCTATCTGTATAACCATGGAAATACCTACACCGCTATCTGTATGAACATGGAAATATCTACACCGCTATCTGTTTGAACATGGAAATATCTAAACCGCTATCTGCATGAAAATGGAAATATCTACACAGCTATCTGCATGTACATGGAAATATCTACACAGCTATCTCTTTACACGTGGAAATAACTACACCGCTATCTGTATGAACATGGAAATATCTTCACCGCCATCTGTATGAACATGGATATATCTACACAGCCATCTGGATGAACATGGAAATATCTACACCGCTATCTGTATGAAGATGGAAATATCTGCAACGCTATCTGTGTAAACATGCATACATCTTCACCGCTATCTATATAAACATGGAAATATCTACACTACTATCTGTATGAACATGGAAATATCTACACCGCTATCTGTTTGAACATGGAAATATCTACACCGCTATCTGCATGAAAATGGAAATCTCTACTCAGCGATCTGCATATACATGGAAATATCTACAAAGATATCTCTTTACACATGGAAATAACTACAGCGCTATCTCTATAAACATACAAATATCTACACCGCCATCTGTATGAACATGGAAATATCTGCACCGCCATCTGTATGAACATATAAATATCTACACCGCCATCTATATTAAGATGGAGAGATCTACACCGCTATCTGTATAAACATGGAAATATCTACAAAGCAATCTGTATAAACATGGAAATATCTACACCGCTACCTGTATAAACATGGAAATATCAGCACCGCTATCTGTATGAACTTGGAAATATCTACACCGCTATCTCCATGAACATGAAAATAGCTACACCACTATATATATGAACATGGAAATAGCTGCACCGCTATCTGTATGAACATGGAAATATCTACACCACTACCTGTATGAACATGGAAATATCTACACCGCTATCTGTATGAACATGGATAAATCTACACAGCCATCTGGATGAACACGGAAATATCTACACCGCTATCTGTATGAACATGGAAATATCTACACCGCTATCTGTGTAAAAATGCATACATCTTCACCGCAATCTGTATAAACATGGAAATATCTACACCGCTATCTGTATGAACATGGAAATATCTACACCGCTATCTGAACATGGAAATATCTACACCGCTATCTGCAAGAAAATGGAAATATCTACACAGCTATCTGCATACACATGGAAATATCTACACAGCTATCTCTTTACACGTGGAAATAACTACACCGCTATCTGTATGAACATGGAAATATCTACACCGCCTTCTGTATGAACACGGAAATATCTGCACCGCCATCTGTATGAACATATAAATATCTACACGGAGATCTGTATTAAGATGGAGATAACTACACCGCCATCTGTATAAACATGGAAATATCTACACCGCTATCTGTATAAACATGGAAATATCTACACCGCTATCTGTATAAATATGGAAATATCTACACCGCTACCTGTATAAACATGGTAATATCAACACCGCTATCTGTATGAACATGGAAATATCAGCCCCTCTATCTGTATGAACATGGAAATAGCTACACCGCTATCTGTGTGAACATGGAAATATCTACACCGCTATCTGTATGAACATGGAAACATCTTCACCGCCATCTGTGTGAACAAGGATATATCTACACAGCCATCTGGATGAACATGGAAATATCTACACAGCTATCTGTATGAACATGGAAATATATACACCGCTATCTGTGTAAACATGCATACAACTTCACCGCTATCTGTATAAACATGGAAATATCTACACCGCTATCTGTATGAACATGGAAATATCTACACCGCTATCTGTTTGAACATGGAAATATCTACACCGCTATCTGCATGAAAATGGAAATATCTACACAGCTATCTGCATATACCTGGAAATATCCACAAAGATATCTCTTTACACAAGGAAATAACTACACCGCTATCTCTATAAACATGGAAATATCTACACCGCCATCTGTATGAACATGGAAATATCTGCACCGCCATCTGTATGAACATATAAATATCTACACCGCCATCTGTATTAAGACGGAGATATCTACACCGCTGTCTGTATAAACCTGGAAATATCTACACCGCTATCTGTATGAACATGCAAATATCTACACCGCTACCCATATAAACATGGAAATATCAGCACCGCTATCTGTATGTACATGGAACTATCTACACCGCTATCTGTATGAACATTGAAATATCTACACCTCTATCTGTGTAAACATGCTTACATCTTCACCGCTATCTGTATAAACATGGAAATATCTACACAGCTATCTGTATGAACATGGAAATAGCTACACCGCTATCTGTATGAACATGGAAATATCTACACCGCTATCTGTATGAACATGGATATATCTACACAGCCATCTGTATGAACATGGAAATATATACACCGCTATCTGTGTAAACATGCATACATCTTCACCGCTATCTGTATAAACATGGAAATATCTACACCGCTATCTGTTTGAACATGGAAATATCTACACCGCTATCTGCATGAAAATGGAAATATGTACACTATCTGCATATACATGGAAATATCTACAAAGCTATCTCTTTACACATGGAAATAACTACACCGCTATATCTATAAACATGGAAATATCTACACCGCCATCTGTATGAACATGGAAATATCTGCACCGACATCAGTATGAACATATACATATCTAGACGGCCATCTGTATTAAGATGGAGATATCTTCACCGCAATCTGTATAAGCATGGAAATATCAACAACGCTATCTGTATAAACATGGAAATATCTACAACGCTATCTGTATAAACATGGATATATCTACACCGCTACCTGTATAAACAAGGAAATATCAGCACCGGTATCTGTTTGAACATGGAAATATCAGCCCCTCTATCTGAATGAACATGGAGATATCTACACCGCTATCTGTTTGAATATGGAAATATATACACCGCTATCTGCATGAAAATGGAAATATCTACACACCTATCTGCATATACATGGAAATATCTACAAAGCTATCTCCTTACACATGGAAATAACTACAGCGCTATCTCTATAAACATGGAAATATCTACACCGCCATCTGTATGAATATGGAAATATCTGTGCCGCCATCTGTATGAACATATAAATATCTACACCGCCATCTGTATTAAGATGGAGTTATGTACTCCGCTATGTGTATAAACATGGAAATATCTACACCGCTATCTGTATAAACATGGAAATATCTACACCGCTATCTGTATAAACATGGAAATATCTACACCGCTACCTGTATAAACATGGAAATATCAGCACCGCTACCTGTATGAACATGGAAATATCTACACCGCTATCTGTATGAACATGGAAACATCTACACCGCTATCTGTTTGAAGATGGAAATATATACACCGTTATCTGCATGAAAATGGAAATATCTACACAGCTATCTGCATGAAAATGGAAATATCTACACAGCTATCTGCATATACATGGAAATATCTACACAGCTATCTCTTTACACATGTAAATAACTACACCGCTATCTGTATGAACATGGAAATATCTACACCGCCATCTGTATGAACATGGAAATATCTGCACCGCCATCTGTATGAACATATAAATATCTACACTGCCATCTGTATTAAGATGGAGATATCTACACCGCTATCTGAATAAACATGGAAATATCTACACCGCTATCTGTATAAACATGGAAATATCGGCACTGCTATCTGTATGAACATGGAAATATCAGCCCCTCTATCTGTATGAACATGGAGATATCTACACCGCCATCTGTATGAACATGGATATATCTACACAGCCATCTGGAGGAACATGGAAATATCTACACCGCTATCTGTATGAACATGGAAATAGCTACACCGCTATCTGTATGAACATAGAAATATCTACACCGCTATCTGCATGAACATGGAAATATCTACACCGCTATCTGTATGAACAAGGAAATATCTTCACCGCCATCTGTACGAACATGGATACATCTACAGAGCCATCTGTAAGAACATGGAAATATCTACACCGCCATCTGTATGAACATATAAATATCTACACCGCCATCTGTATTAAGATGGAGATATCTACACCGCTATCTGTATAAACCTGGAAATATCTACACCGCTATCTGTATAAACATGGAAATATCTTCACCGCTATCTGGATAAACATGGAAATTTCTACACTGCTACCTGTATAAACATGGAAATATCAGCACCGCTATCTGTAGGAACATGGAGATATCTACACCGTCATCTGTATGAACATGGATATATCTACACAGCCATCTGGAGGAACATGGAAATATCTACAATGGTCTCTGTACGAACATGGAAATATCTACACCGCTATCTGTATGAACATGGATATATCTACACTGCTATCTGTAGGAACATGGAAATAGCTACACCGTTATGTGTATGAAAATGGAAATAGCTACACCGCTATCTGTATGAACATGGAAATATCTACACCGCTATCTGTATGAACATGGATATATCTACACAGCCATCTGGATGAACATGGAAATATCTACACCGCTATCGGTATGAACATGGAAATATCTACACCGCTATCTGTATGAACATGGATATATCTACACAGCCATCTGGATGAACATGGAAATATCTACACCTCTATCTGTGTAAACATGGATACATCTTAACCACTATCTGTATAAACATGGTAATATCTGCACCGCTATCGGTATGAACATGGAAATATCTACACCGCTATCTGTTTGGACATGGAAATATCTACACCGCTATCTGCATTAAAATGGAAATATCTACACTGCAATCTGCATATACATTTAAATATCTACACAGCTATCTCTTTACACATGGAAATAACTACACCACTATCTGTATGAACATGGAAATAACTACACCGCCATCTGTATGAACATGGAAATATCTGCACCGCCATCTGTATGAACATATAAATATCTACACCACCATCTGTATTAAGATGGAGATATCTACACTGCTATCTGTATAAACATGGAAATATCTACACCGCCATCTGTATGAACATATAAATACACCGACATCTGTATTAAGAAGGAAATATCTAAACCGCTATCTGTATAAACATGGAAATATCTACACCGCTGCCTGTATAATCATGGAAATATCAGCACCGCTATCTGTATGAACATGGAAATATCTACACCGCTATCTGTAGGAACATGGAAATAGCTACACCGCTGCCTGTATAAACATGGAAATATCAGCACCGCTATCTGTATGAACATGGAAATATCTACACCGCTATCTGTGTAAACATGCATACATCTTCACCGCTATCTGTATAAACATGGAAATATCTACACTGCTATCTGTATGAACACGGAAATATCTGCACCGCTGCCTGTATAAACATGGAAATATCAGCACCGCTATCTGTATGAACATGGAAATATCTACACCACTATCTGTATGAACATGGATATATCTACACAGCCATCTGGATGAACATGGAAATATCTACACCACTATCTGTATGAACATGGAAATACCTACACCGCAATCTGTGTAAACATGCATACATCTTCACCGCTATCTGTATAAACATGGAAATATCTACATCGCTATCTGTATGAACATGGAAATATCTACACCGCTATCTGTATGAACATGGAAATATCTACACCGCTATCTGTTTGAACATGGAAATATCTACACCGCTATCTGCATGAAAATGGAAATATCTACACTGCTATCTGCATATACATGGAAATATCTACACAGCTATATCTTTACACATGGAAATAACTACACCGCTATCTGTATGTACATGGAAATATCCGCACCGCCATCTGTATGAACATGGAAATATCTGCACCGGATCTGTATGAACATATAAATATCTACACCACCATCTGTATTAAGATGGAGATATCTACACCGCTATCTGTATAAACATGGAAATATCTACACCGCTATCTGTATAAACATGGAAATATCTACACCGCTATCTGTATAAACATGGAAATATCTACACCGCTACCTGTATAAACATGGAAATATCAGCACCGCTATCAGTATGAACATGGAAATATCTACACCGCTATCTGTATGAACATGGAAATATCTACACCGCTATCTGTATGAACATGGAAATATCTACACCGCTATCTGTATGAACATGGATATATCTACACAGCCCTCTGGATGAACATGGAAATATCCACACCGCTATCTGTATAAACATGGAAATATCTACACCGCTACCTGTATAAACATGGAAATATCTACACCGCTACCTGTATAAACATGGAAATATCAGCACCACTATCAGTATGAACATATAAATATCTGCACCACCATCTGTACTAAGATGGAGATATCTACACCGCTATCTGTATAAACATGAAAATATCTACACCGCTATCTGTATGAACATGGAAATATCTACACCGCTGTCTGTATGAATATGGAAATATCTTCACCGCCATCTGTATGAACATGGATATGTCTACACATCCATCTGGACGAACATGGAAAAATCTACACCGCGATCTGTATGAACATGGGAATATCTACACCGCTATCTGTGTAAACATGCATACACCTTCACCGCTATCTGTATAAACATGGAAATATCTACACCGCTATCTGTATGAACATGGAAATATCTACACCGCTATCTGTTTGAACATGGAAATATCTACACCACTATCTGCATGAAAATGGAAATATCTACACAGCGATCTGCATATACATGGAAATATCTACAAAGCTATCTCCTTACACATGGTAATAACTACAGCGCTATCTCTATAAACATACAAATATCTACACCGCCATCTGTATGAACATGGAAATATCTGCAATGCCATCTGTATGAACATATAAATATATACACCGCCATCTATATTAAGATGGAGATATCTACACCACTATCTACATGAAAATGGAAATATCTACACTGCTATCTGCATATACATTTAAATATCTACACAGCTATCTCTTTACACGTGGAAATAACTACACCGTTATCTGTATGAACATGGAAATACCTACACCGCCATCTGTATGAACATGGAAATATCTGCACAGTCATCTGTATGAACATATAAATATCTACACCGCCATCTGTATTAAGATAGAGATATCTACACTGCTATCTGTATGAACATGGAAATATCTACACCGCTATCTGTATAAACATGGAAATATCTACACCGCTATCTGTATATACATGGAAATATCTACACCACTACCTGTATAAACATGGAAATATCAGCACCGCTATCTATATGAACATGGAAATATCTACACCGCTATCTGTATGAACATGGAAATATCTTCACCGCTATCTGTATGAACATGGAAATACATACACCGCTATCTGTATGAACATGGGAATACATACACCGCTATCTGTATGAACATGGAAATATCTACACTGCTATCTGTATGTACATGGAAATATCTACACCGCTATCTGAACATGGAAATATCTACACTGCTATCTGCAAGAGAATGGTAATATCTACACAGCGATCTGCATATACATGGAAATATCTACAAAGCTATCTCTTTACACATGGAAATAACTACAGCGCTATCTCTATAAACATACAAATATCTACACTGCCATCTGTATGAACATGGAAATATCTGCACCGCCATCTGTATGAACATATAAATATCTACACCGCCATCTATATTAAGATGGATATATCTACACCGCTATCTGTATAAACTTGGAAATATCTACACCGCTATCTGTATAAACATGGAAATATCTACACCGCAATCTGTATAAACATGGAAATATCTACACCGCTACCTGTATATACATGGAAATATCAGCACCGCTATCTGCATGAACATGGAAATATCTACACCGCTATCTGAACATGGAAATATCTACACCGCTATCTGCATGAAAATGGAAATATCTACACAGCTATCTGCATATACATGGAAATATCTACACAGCTATCTCTTTACACATGGAAATAACTACACCGCTATCTGTATGAACATGGAAATATCTTCAACGCCATCTGTATGAACACGGATATATCTACACAGCCATCTGTATGAACATGGAAATATCTACACCGCTATCTGTATGAACATGGAAATATCTACACCGCTATCTTTATGAACATGGAAATATCTTCACCGCCATCTGTATGAACATGGATATGTCTACACATCCATCTGGATGAACATGGAAAAATCTACACCGTGATCTGTATGAACATGGGAATATCTACACCGCTATATGTATGAACATGGAAATATCTACACCGCTATCTGTATAAACATGGAAATATCTACACCGCTATCTGTATGAACATGGAAATATCTACACCGCAATCTGTTTGAACATGGAAATATCTACACCGCTATCTGCATGAAAATGGAAATATCTACACTGCTATCTGCATATACATTTAAATATCTACACAGCTATCTCTTTACACATGGAAATAACTACACCGTTATCTGTATGAACATGGAGATATCTACACCGCCATCTGTATGAACATGGAAATATCTGCACCGCCATCAGTATGAAAATATAAATATCTACACTGCCATCTGTATTAAGATAGAGATATCTCCACTGCTATCTGTATAAACATGGAAATATCTACACCGCTATCTGTATATACATGGAAATATCTACACCACTACCTGTATAAACATGGAAATATCAGCACCGATATCTATATGAACATGGAAATATCTACACCGCTATCTGTATGAACATGGAAATATCTTCACCGCCATCTGTAGGAATAAGGATATATATACACAGCCATCTGGAAGAACATGGAAATATCTGCACCGCTTTCTGTATGAACATGGAAATAGCTACACCGCTATCTGTATGAACATGGAAATATCTACACCGCTATCTGTATGAACATGGAAAAATCTTCACCGCCATCTGTATGAACATGGATATATCTACACAGCCATCTGGATGAACATTGAAATATCTACACAGCTATCTGTATGAACATGGAAATATATACACCGGATATCTGTGTAAACATGCATACATCTTCACCGCTATCTGTATAAACATGGAAATATCTACACCGCTATCTGTATGAACATGGAAATATCTACACCGCTATCTGTTTGAACATGGAAATATCTACACCGCTATCTGCATGAAAATGGAAATATCTACACAGCTATCTGCATATACCTGGAAATATCCACAAAGATATCTCTTTACACAAGGAAATAACTACACCGCTATCTCTATAAACATGGAAATATCTACACCGCCATCTGTATGAACATGGAAATATCTGCACCGCCATCTGTATGAACATATAAATATCTACACCGCCATCTGTATTAAGATGGAGATATCTACACCGCTGTCTGTATAAACCTGGAAAAATCTACACCGCTATCTGTATAAACATGGAAATATCTACACTGCTACCCATATAAACATGGAAATATCAGCACCGCTATCTGTATGTACATGGAAATATCTACACCGCTATCTGTATGAACATTGAAATATCTACACCGCTATCCGTGTAAACATGCATACACCTTCACCGCTATCTGTATAAACATGGAAATATCTACAGAGCTATCTGTATGAACATGGAAATAGCTACACCGCTATCTGTATGAACATGGAAATATCTACACCGCTATCTGTATGAACATGGATATATCTACACAGCCATCTGTATGAACATGGAAATATCTACACCGCTATCTGTGTAAACATGCATACATCTTCACCGCTATCTGTATAAACATGAAAATATCTACACCGCTATCTGTTTGAACATGGAAATATCTACACCGCTATCTGCATGAAAATGGAAATATGTACACTATCTGCATATACATGGAAATATCTACACAGCTATCTCTTTACACATGGAAATAACTACACCGCTATATCTATAAACATGGAAATATCTACACCACCATCTGTATGAACATGGAAATATCTGCACCGACATCAGTATGAACATATACATATCTAGACGGCCATCTGTATTAAGATGGAGATATCTTCACCGCAATCTGTATAAGGATGGAAATATCAACACCGCTATCTGTATAAACATGGAAATATCTACAACGCTATCTGTATAAACATGGATATATCTACACCGCTACCTGTATAAACAAGGAAATATCAGCACCGGTATCTGTTTGAACATGGAAATATCTGCCCCTCTATCTGTATGAACATGGAGATATCTACACCGCTATCTCTATGAACATGGAAATATCTTCACCGCCATCTGTATGAACATGGATATATCTACAAAGCCATCTGGATGAACATGGAAATATCTTCACCGCTAACTGTATGAACATGGAAATAGCTACACCGTTATCTGTATGAACATGGAAATATCTACACTGCTATCTGTATGAACATGGAAATATCTACACCGCTATCTGTATGAACATGGAAATATCTTCACCGCCATCTGTATGAACATGGATATAACTACAGAGCCATCGGGATGAACATGGAAATATCTACACAGCTATCTGTATGAACATGGAAATATATACACTGCTATCTGTGTAAACATGCATACATCTTCACCGCTATCTGTATAAACATGGAAATATCTACACCGCTATCTGAATGAACATGGAAATATCTACACCGCTATCTGTTTGAACATGGAAATATCTACACGCCTATCTGCATGAAAATGGAAATATCTGCACAGCTATCTGCATATACATGGAAATATCTACAAAGCTATCTCTTTACACATGGAAATAACTACACCGCTATCTCTATAAACATGGAAATATCTACACCGCTCTCTGTATAAACATGGAAATATCAGCACCGCTAACTGTATGAACATGGAAATATCTACGCCGCGATCTGTATTAAGATGGAGTTATGAACACCGCTATGTGTATAAACATGGAAATATCTACACCGCTATCTGTATAAACATGGAAATATCTACACGGCTATCTGTATAAACATGGAAATATCTACACCGCTACCTGTATAAACATGGAAATATCAGCACCGCTATCAGTATGAACATGGAAATATCTACACCGCTATCTGTATGAACATGGAAATATCTACACCGCTACTGTTTGAAGATGGAAATATATACACCGCTATCTGCATGAAAATGGAAATATCTACACAGCTATCTGCATGAAAATGGAAATATCTACACAGCTATCTACACATACATGGAAATATCTACACAGCTATCTCTTTACACATGTAAATAACTACACCGCTATCTGTATGAACATGGACATATCTACACCGCCATCTGTATGAACATGGAAATATCTGCACCGCCATCTGTATGAACATATAAATATCTACACTGCCATCTGTATTAAGATGTAGATATCTACACCGCTATCTGAATAAACATGGAAATATCTACACCGCTATCTGTATAAACATGGAAATATCGGCACTGCTATCTGTATGAACATGGAAATATCAGCACCGCTATCTGTATGAACATGGAAATATCTACACTGCTATCTGTATGAACATGGAAATATCTACACCGCTATATGTATGAACATGGAGTTATCTACACCGCTATCTGTATGAACAAGGAAATATCTTCACCGCCATCTGTACGAACATGGATATATCTACAGAGCCATGTGGATGAACATGGAAATATCTACACCGCCATCTGTATGAACATATTAATATCTACACCGCCATCTGTATTAAGATGGAGATATCTACACCGCTATCCTTATAAACCTGGAAATATCTACACCGCTATCTGTATAAACATGGAAATATCTTCACCGCTATCTGGATAAACATGGAAATTTCTACACTGCTACCTGTATAAACATGGAAATATCAGCACCGCTATCTGTAGGAACATGGAGATATCTACACCGCCATCTGTATGAACATGGATATATCTACACAGCCATCTGGAGGAAAATGGAACTATCTACAACGGTCTCTGTACGAACATGGAAATATCTACACCGCTATCTGTATGAACATGGAAATAGCTACACCGCTATCTGTATGAACATGGAAATATCTACACCACTATCTGAATGAACATGGAAATATCTACACCGCTATCTGTATGAACATGGATATATCTACACAGCCATCTGGATGAACATGGAAATATCTACACCGCTATCTGTATGAACATGGAAATATCTACACCGCTATCTGTGTAAACATGCATACATCTTCACCGCTGTCTGTATAAACATGGAAATATCTACACCGCTATCTGTATGAACATGGAAATAGCTACACCGCTATCTGTATGAACATGGAAATATCTACACCGCTATCTGTATGAACATGGATATATCTACACAGCCATCTGGATGAACATGGAAATATCTACACCGCTATCTGTGTAAACATGCATACATCTTCACCGCTATCTGTATAAACATGGAAATATCTACACCGCAATCTGTATGAACATGGAAATATCTGCACCGCTATCTGTATGAACATGGAAATATCTACACCGCTATCTGTTTGAACATGGAAATATCTACACGGCTATCTGCATGAAAATGGAAATATCTACACTGCTATCTGCATATACATGGAAATATCAACACAGCTATCTCTTTACACATGGAAATAACTACACCGCTATCTGTATGAACATGGAAATATCTACACCGCCATCTGTATGAACATGGAAATATCTGCACCGCCATCTGTATGAACATATAAATATCTACACCGCCATCTGTATTAAGATGGAGATATCTACACCGCTATCTGTATAAACATGGAAATATCTACACCGCTATCTGTATAAGCATGGAAATATCTACACCGCTATCTGTATAAACATGGAAATATCTACACCGCTACCTGTATAAACATGGAAATATCAGCACTGCTATCTGTATGAACATGGAAATATCTACACCGCTATCTGTATGAACATGGAAATATCTACACCGCCAACTGTATGAACATGGAAATATCTGCACCGCCATCTGTATGAACATATAAATATCTACACCGCCATCTGTATTAAGATGGAGATATCTACACCGCTATCTGAATAAACATGGAAATATCTACACCGCTATCTGTATGAACATGGAAATATCAGCACTGCTATCTGTATGAACATGGAAATATCAGCCCCTCTATCTGTATGAACATGGAGATATCTACACCGCCACCTGTATGAACATGGATATATCTACACAGCCCTCTGGATGAACATGGAAATCTCTACACCGCTATCTGTGTAAACACGCATACATCTTCACCGATATCTGTATAAACATGGAAATATCTACACAGCTATCTCTATGAACATGGAAATATCTACACCGCTATCTGTTTGAAGATGGAAATATATACACAGCTATCTGCATGGAAATGGAAATATCTACACAGCTATCTGCATATAGATGGAAATATCTACACAGCTATCTCTTTACACATTGAAATATCTACACCGCTATCTGTGGGAACATGGAAATATCAGCACCGAAATCTGTATGAACATGGAAATATCTACACCGCTATCTGTATGAACATGGAAATATCTACACCGCTATCTGTATGAACATGGATGTATCTACACAGCCCTCTGGATAAACATGGAAATATCCACACCGCTATGTCTGTAAACATGCATACATCTTCACCGCTATCTGTATAAACATGGAAATATCTACACCGCTATCTGTTTGAAGATGGAAATATATACATCGCTATCTGCATGAAAATGGAAATATCTACAAAGCTTTCTGCATATAGATGGAAATATCTACACAGCAATCTCTTTACTCATGGAAATAACTACACCGCTATCTGTATGAACATGGACATATCTACACTGCCTTCTGTATGAACATGGAAATATCTGCACCGCCATCTGTATGAACATATAAATATCTACACCGCCATCTGTATTAAAATGGAGATATCCACACCGCTATCTGAATAAACATGGAAATATCTACACCGCTATCTGTATAAACATGGAAATATCTACACCACTATCTGTATAAACATGGAAATATCTACACCGCTACCTGTATAAACATGTAAATATCAGCACTGCTATCTGTATGAACCTGGAAATGTCTACACCGCTATCTGAATGAACATGGAAATATCTACACCGCTATCTGTTTGAACATGTAAATATCTACACCGCTATCTGCATGAAAATGGAAATATCTACAAAGCTATCTGCATATACATGGAAATATCAACACAGCTATCTCTTTACACATTTAAATAACTACACCGCTATCTCTATAAACATGGAAATATCTACACCGCCTTCTGTATGAACATGGAAATATCTGCACCGCCATCTGTATGAACATATAAATATATACACCGCCATCTGTATTAAGAAGGAAATATCTAAACCGCTATCTGTATAAACATGGAAATATCTACACCGCTGCCTGTATAAACATGGAAATTTCAGCACCGCTCTCTGTATGAAAATGGAGATATCTACACCGCTATCTGCATGAACATGGAAATATCTACACTGCTATCTGTATGAACATGGAAATATCTACACCGTTTCTGTATGAACATGGAAATAGCTACACCGCTATCTGTATGAACATGGAAATATCTACACCGCTATCTGTATGAACATGGATATATCTACACAGCCATCTGGATGAACATGGAAATATCTACACCGCTATCTGTATGAACATGGAAATATCTACACCGCTATCTGTATGAACATGGATATATCTACACAGCCATCTGGATGAACATGGAAATACCGACACCGCTATCTGTGTAAACATGCATACATCTTAACCGCTATCTGTATAAACATGGAAATATCTACACTGCTATCTGTATGAACATGGAAATAACTGCACCGCTATCTGTATGAACATGGAAATATCTACACCGCTATCTGTTTGAACATGGAAATATCTACACCGCTAGCTGCATGAAAATGGAAATATCTACACTGCTATCTGCATATACATGGAAATATCTACCCAGCTATCTCTTTACACATGGAAATAACTACACCGCTATCTGTATGAACATGGAAATATCTACACCGCCATCTGTATGAACATGGAAATATCTGCACCGCCATCCGTATGAACATATAAATATCTACACCGCCATCTGTATTAAGATGGAGATATCTACACCGCTATCTGAATAAACAAGGAAATATCTACACCGCTATCTGTATAAACATGAAAATATCTACACCGCTATCTGTATAAAGATGGAAATATCTACAACGCTACCTGTATAAACATGGAAATATCAGCACCGCTATCTGTATGAACGTGGAAATATCTACACTGCTATCTCTATGAACATGGAAATATCTACACCGCTATCTGTATGAACATGTATATATCTACACAGCCCTCTGGATGAACATGGAAATATCCACACCTCTATCTGTGTAAACATGCATACATCTTCACCGCTATCTGTATAAACATGGAAATAGCTACACCGCTATCTCTATGAACATGGAAATATCTACACCGCTATCTGTTTGAAAATGGAAATACATACACCGCTATCTGCATGAAAATGGAAATATCTACACAGCTATCTGCATATAGATGGAAATATCTACACAGCCATCTCTTTACACATGGAAATAACTACACCGCTATCTGTATGAACATGGAAATATCTACACTGCCATCTGTATTAAGATGGAGATATCTACACCGCTATCTGAATAAACATGGAAATATCTACACCGCTATCTGTATAAACATGGAAATATCTACACCACTATCTGTATAAACATGGAAATATCTACACCGCTACCTGTATAAACATGGAAATATCACCACCGCTATCTGTATGAACCTGGAAATGTCTACACCGCTATCTGAATGAACATGGAAATATCTACACCGCTATCTGTTTGAACATGTAAATATCTACACCGCTATCTGCATGAAAATGGAAATATCTACAAAGCTATCTGCATATACATGGAAATATTAACACAGCTATCTCTTTACACATTTAAATAACTACACCGCTATCTCTATAAACATGGAAATATCTACACCGCCTTCTGTATGAACATGGAAATATCTGCACCGCCATCTGTATGAACATATAAATATATACACCGCCATCTGTATTAAGAAAGAAATATCTAAACCGCTATCTGTATAAACATGGAAATATCTACACCGCTGCCTGTATAAACATGGAAATTTCAGCACCGCTTTCTGTATGAAAATGGAGATATCTAAACCGCTATCTGCATGAACATGGAAATATCTACACTGCTATCTGTATGAACATGGAAATATCTACACCGTTATCTGTATGAACATGGAAATAGCTACACCGCTATCTGTATGAACATGGAAATATCTACACCGCTATCAGTATGAACATGGATATATCTACACAGCCATCTGGATGAACATGGAAATATCTACAACGCTATCTGTATGAACATGGAAATATCTACACCGCTATCTGTATGAACATGGATATATCTACACAGCCATCTGGATGAACATGGAATACTTACACCGCTATCTGTGTAAACATGCATACATCTTCACCGCTATATGTATAAACATGGAAATATCTACACTGCGATCTGTATGAACATGGAAATATCAGCACCGCTATCTGTATGAACATGGAAATATCTACACCGCTATCTCTTTGAACATGGAAATATCTACACCGCTAGCTGCATGAAAATGGAAATATCTACACTGCTATCTGCATATACATGGAAATATCTACACAGCTATCTCTTTACACATGGAAATAACTACACCGCTATCTGTATGAACATGGACATATCTACACCGCCATCTGTATGAATATGGAAATATCTGCACCGCCATCTGTATGAACATATAAATATCTACACCGCCATCTGTATTAAGATGGAGATATCTACACCGCTATCTGAATAAACATGGCAATATCTACACCGCTATCTGTATAAACATGGAAATATCTACATCGCTATCTGTATAAACATGGAAATATCTACACCGCTACCTGTATAAACATGGAAATATCAGCACCGCTATCTGTATGAACATGGAAATATCTACAATGCTATCTCTATGAACATGGAAATATCTACACCGGTATCTGTATGAACATGTGTATATCTTCACAGCCCTCTGGATGAACATGGAAATATCCACACCGCTATCTGTGTAAACATGCATACATCTTCACCGCTATCTGTATAAACATGGAAATTGCTACACCGCTATCTCTATGAACATGGAAATATCTACACCGCTATCTGTTTGAAGATGGAAATATATACACCGCTATCTGCATGAAAATGGAAATATCTACACAGCTATCTGCATATAGATGGAAATATCTACACAGCTATCTCTTTACACATGGAAATAACTACACCGCTATCTGTATGAACATGGAAATATCTACACCACCATCTGTATGAACATGGAAATATCTGCACCGCCATCTGTATGAACATATAAATATCTACACCGCCATCTCTATTAAGATGGAGATATCTACACCACTATCTGAATAAACATGGAAATATCTACACAGCTATCTGTATAAACATGGAAATATCTACACCGCTATCTGTATAAACATGGAAATATCTACACCGCTACCTGTATAAACATGGAAATATCAGGACCGCTATCTGTATGAACCTGGAAATATCTACACCGCTATCTGTATGAACATGGAAATATCTACACCGCTATCTGTATGATCATGGAAATATCTACAAAGCTATCTGAATGAACATGGAAATATCTACACCGCTATCTGTTTGAACATGTAAATATCTACACCGCTATCTGAAAGAAAATGGAAATATCTACACAGCTATCTGCATATACATGGAAATATCTACACAGCTATCTCTTTACACATGGAAATAACTACACCGCTATATCTATAAACATGGAAATATCTACACCACCATCTGTATGAACATGGAAATATCTGCACCGCCATCTGTTTGAACATATAAATATCTACACCAAAATCTGTATTAAGAAGGAAATATCTAAACCGCTATCTGTATAAATATGGAAATATCAGCACCACTCTCTGTATGAAGATGGAAATATCTACACCGCTATCTGTATGAACATGGAAATAGCTACCGCGTTATGTGTATGAAAATGGAAATAGCTACACCGCTATCTGTACGAACATGGAAATATCTACACCGCTATCTGTATGAACATGGATATATCTACACATCCATCTGTATGAACATGGAAATATCTACACCGCTATCTGTATGAACATGGAAATACCTACACCGCTATCTGTATGAACATGGAAATATCTACACCGCTATCTGTTTGAACATGCATACATCTTCACCACTATCTGTATAAACATGGAAATATCTGCACCGCTATCGCTATGAACATGGAAATATCTACACGGCTGTCTGTATAAACATGGAAATATCTACACCGCTACCTGTATAAACATGGAAATATCTACACCGCTATCTGTATAAACATGGAAATATCTACACCGCTACCTGTATAAACATGGAAATATCAGCACCGCTATCTGTATGAACATGGAAATATCTACACCGCTATCTGTAAGAACATGGAAATATCTACACCGCTATCTGTATGAACATGGAAATATCTACACCGCTATCTGTATGAACATGCAAATATCTACACCGCTATCTGTATGAACATGGAAATATCTACACCGCTATCTGAAGATGGAAATATATACACCGCTATCTGCATGAAAATGGAAATATCTACACAGCTATCTGCATGAAAATGGAAATATCTACACAGCTATCTGCATATACATGGAAATATCTACACAGCTATCTCTTTACACATGTAAATAACTACACCGCTATCTGTATGAACATGGAAATATCTACACAGCCATCTGTATGAACATGGAAATATCTGCACCGCCATCTGTATGAACACATAAATACCTACAATGCCACCTGTATTAAGATGGAGATATCTACACCGCTATCTGAATAAACATGGAAATATCTACACCGCTATCTGTATAAACATGGAAATATCAGCACCACTATCTGTATGAACATGGAAATATCAGCCCCTCTATCTGTATGAACATGGAGATATCTACACCGCCATCTGGATGAACATGGATATATCTACACAGCCATCTGGAGGAACATGGAAATATCTACACCGCTATCTGTATGAACATGGAAATAGCTACACCGCTATCTGTATGAACATGGAAATATCTACACCGCTATCTGTATGAACATGGAAATATCTACACCGCTATCGGTATGAACAAGGAAATATCTTCACCGCCATCTGTACGAACATGGATATATCTACAGAGCCATCTGTATGAACATGGAAATATCAACACCGCCATCTGTATGAACATATAAATATCTACACAGCCATCTGTATTAAGATGGAGATATCTACACCGCTATCCTTATAAACCTGGAAATATCTACACCGCTATCTGTATAAACATGGAAATATCTTCACCGCTATCTGGATAAACATGGAAATTTCTACACTGCTACCTGTATAAACATGGAAATATCAGTACCGCTATCTGTAGGAACATGGAGATATCTACAAAGCCATCTGTATGAACATGGATATATCTACACAGCCATCTGGAGGAACATGGAACTATCTACAACGGTCTCTGTACGAACATGGAAATATCTACACCGCTATCTGTATGAACATGGAAAAAGCTACACCGCTATCTGTATGAACATGGAAATATCTACACCACTATCTGAATGAACATGGAAATATCTACACCGCTATCTGTATGAACATGGATATATCTACACAGCCATCTGGATGAACATGGAAATATCTACACCGCTATCTGTATGAACATGGAAATATCTATACCGCTATCTGTGTAAACATGCATACATCTTCACCGCTGTCTGTATAAACATGGAAATATCTACACCGCTATCTGTATGAACTTGGAAATAGCTACACCGCTATCTGTATGAACATGGAAATATCTACACCGCTATCTGTGTAAACATGCATACATCTTCACCGCTATCTGTATAAACATGGAAATATCTACACCGCTATCTGTATGAACATGGAAATATCTGCACCGCTATCTGTATGAACATGGAAATATCTACACCGCTATCTGTTTGAACATGGAAATATCTACACGGCTATCTGCATGAAAATGGAAATATCTACACTGCTATCTGCATATACATGGAAATATCTACACAGCTATCTCTTTACACATGGAAATAACTACACCGCTATCTGTATGAACATGGAAATATCTACACCGCCATCTGTATGAACATGGAAATATCTGCACCGCCATCTGTATGAACATATAAATATCTACACCGCCATCTGTATTAAGATGGAGATATCTACACCGCTATCTGTATAAACATGGAAATATCTACACCGCTATCTGTATAAGCATGGAAATATCTACACCGCTATCTGTATAAACATGGAAATATCTACACCGCTACCTGTATAAACATGGAAATATCAGCACTGCTATCTGTATGAACATGGAGATATCTACACCGCCACCTGTATGAACATGGATATATCTACACAGCCATCTGGATGAACATGGAAATATCTACACGGCTATCTGTATGAACATGGAAATAGCTACACCGCTATCTGTATGAACATGGAAATATCTACACCGCTATCTGTATGAACATGGAAATACCTACACCGCTATCTGTATGAACAAGGAAATATCTTCACCGCCATCTGTACGAACATGGATATATCTACAGAGCCATCTGGATGAACATGGAAATATCTACAACGCCATCTGTATGAACATATAAATATCTACACCGCCATCTGTATTAAGATGGAGATATCTACACCGCTATCTGTATAAACATGGAAATATCAACACCGCTATCTGTATAAACATGGAAATATCTACACTGCTATCTGTATAAACATGGAAATATCTACACTGCTACCTGTATAAACATGGAAATATCAGCACCGCTATCTGTATGAACATGGAAATATCTACACCGCTACCTGTATGAACATGGATATATCTACACAGCCCTCTGGATGAAAATGGAAATCTCTACACCGCTATCTGTGTAAACAAGCATACATCTTCACCGATATCTGTATAAACATGGAAATATCTACACAGCTATCTCTATGAACATGGAAATATCTACACCGCTATCTGTTTGAAGATGGAAATATATACACAGCTATCTGCATGGAAATGGAAATATCTACACAGCTATCTGCATATAGATGGAAATATCTACACAGCTATCTCTTTACACATTGAAATATCTACACCGCTATCTGTGGGAACATGGAAATATCAGCACCGCAATCTGTATGAACATGGAAATATCTACACCGCTATCTGTATGAACAAGGAAATATCTACACCGCTATCTGTATGAACATGGATATATCTACACTGCCCTCTTGATGAACATGGAAATATCCACACCGCTATCTGTGTAAACATGCATACATCTTCACCGCTATCTGTATAAACATGGAAATAGCTACACCGCTATCTGTATGAACATGGAAATATCTACACCGCTATCTGTTTGAAGATGGAAATATATACATCGCTATCTGCATGAAAATGGAAATATCTACACAGCTTTCTGCATATAGATGGAAATATCTACACAGCAATCTCTTTAAACATGGAAATAACTACACCGCTATCTGTATGAACATGGACATATCTACACCGCCTTCTGTATGAACCTGGAAATATCTGCACCGCCATCTGTATGAACATATAAATATCTACACCGCCATCTGTATTAAAATGGAGATATCTACACCGCTATCTGAATAAACATGGAAATATCTACACCGCTATCTGTATAAACATGGAAATATCTACACCACTATCTGTATAAACATGGAAATATCTACACCGCTACCTGTATAAACATGGAAATATCAGCACCGCTATCTGTATGAACCTGGAAATGTCTACACCGCTATCTGAATGAACATGGAAATATCTACACCGCTATCTGTTTGAACATGTAAATATCTACACCGCTATCTGCAAAAATGGAAATATCTACAAAGCTATCTGCATATACATGGAAATATCTGCACAGCTATGTCTTTACACATGGAAATAACTACACCGCTATCTCAATAAACATGGAAATATCTACACCGCCATCTGTATGAACATGGATATATCTACACAGCCATCTGGATGAACATGGAAATATCTACACCGCTATCTGTATGAACATGGAAATATCTACACCGCTATCTGTATGAACATGGATATATCTACACAGCCATCTGGATGAACATGGAAATACCTACACCGCTATCTGTGTAAACATGCATACATCTTCACCGCTATCTGTATAAACATGGAAATATCTACACTGCTATCTGTATGAACATGGAAATAACTGCACCTCTATCTGTATGAACATGGAAATATCTACACCGCTATCTGTTTGAACATGGAAATATCTACACCGCTAGCTGCATGAAAATGGAAATATCTACACTGCTATCTGCATATACATGGAAATATCTACACAGCTATCTCTTTACACATGGAAATAACTACACCGCTATCTGTATGAACATGGAAATATCTACACCGCCATCTGTCTGAACATGGAAATATCTGCACCGCCATCTGTATGAACATATAAATATCTACACCGCCATCTGTATTAAGATGGAGATATCTACACCGCTATCTGAATAAACATGGAAATATCTACACCGCTATCTGTATAAACATGGAAATATCTACACCGCTATCTGTATGAACATGTATATATCTACACAGCCCTCTGGATGAACATGGAAATATCCACACCTCTATCTGTGTAAACATGCATACATCTTCACCGCTATCTGTATAAACATGGAAATAGCTACACCGCTATCTCTATGAACATGGAAATATCTACACCACTATCTGTTTGAAAATGGAAATATATACACCGCTATCTGCATGAAAATGGAAATATCTACACAGCTATCTGCATATAGATGGAAATATCTACACAACTATCTCTTTACACATGGAAATAACTAAACCGCTATCTGTATGAACATGGAAATATCTACACTGCCATCTGTATTAAGATGGAGATATCTACACCGCTATCTGAATAAACATGGAAATATCTAGACCGCTATCTGTATACACATGGAAATATCTACACCACTATCTGTATGAACATGGAAATATCTACACCGCTATCTGTTTGAAGAAGGAAATACATACACCGCTATCTGCATGAAAATGGAAATATCTTCACAGCTATCTGCATATACATCGAAATATCTACACAGCTATCTCTTTACACATGGAAATAACTACACCGCTATCTCTATAAACACGGAAATATCTACACCGCCATCTGTATGAACATGGAAATATCTGCACCGCCATCTGTATAAACATATAAATATCTACACCGCCATCTGTATTATGATGGAGATATCTACACCGCTATCTGAATAAACATGGAAATATCTACACTGTTATCTGTACGAACATGGAAATATCTAAAAAGCTATCTGCATGAAAATAGAAATATCTACACAGCTATCGGCATATACATGGAAATATCTACAAAGCTATCTCTTTACACATGGAAATAACTACACCGCTATCTCTATAAACACGGAAATATCTACACCGCCATCTGTATGAACATGGAAATATCTGCACCGCCATCTGTATAAACATATAAATATCTACACCGCCATCTGTATTATGATGGAGATATCTACACCGCTATCTGTATAAACTTGGAAATATCTACATCGCTATCTGTATAAAGATGGAAATACCTACACCGCTATCTGTAAACTTGGAAATATCAGCACCGCACTCTGTATGAACATGGAAATATCAGCCCCTCTATCTGTATGAAAATGGAAGTATCTACACCGCCATCTCTATGAACATGGAAATATCTATACCGCTATCTGCATGAAAATGGAAATACATACACAGCTATCTGCATATACATGGAAATATCTACACAGCTATCTCTTTACACATGGAAATAACTACACCGCTAAATCTGTAAACATGGAAATATCTACACCGCCATCTGTATGAACATGGAAATATCTGCACCACCATCTGTATGAACATATAAATATCTACACCGCCATCTGTATTAAGAAGGAAATATCTAAACCGCTATCTGTATGAACATTGAAATATCTACACCGCTATCTGTATGAACATGGAAATATCTACACCGCTATCTGTGTAAACATGCATATATCTTCACCGCTATCTGTATAAACATGGAAATATCTACAACGCTATCTGTATGAAAATGGAAATATCTACACCGCTATATGTACGAATATAGAAATATCTAAACCGCTATCTGCATGAAAATAGAAATATCTACAAAGCTATCTGCATATACATGGAAATATCTACAAAGCTATCTCTTTACACATGGAAATAACTACACCGCTATCTCTATAAACACGGAAATATCTACACTGCCATCTGTATGAACATGGAAATATCTACACCGCTATCTCTATGAACATGGAAATAACTACACCGCTATCTGTATGAACATGGAAATAGCTACACTGCTATCTGAATGAACATGGAAATATCTACACCACTATCTGTAGGAACATGGAAATATCTACACCGCTACCAGCATGAACATGGATATATCTACTCAGCCATCTTGATGAACATGGAAATATCTACACCACTATCTGCATGAACATGGAAATATCTACACTGCTATCTGTGTAAACATGCATACATCTTCACCGCAATATGTATAAGCATGGAAATATCAACACCGCTATCTGTATGAACGTGGAAATATCTACACCGCTATCTGTTTGAACATGGAAATATCTAAACCGCTATCAGCATGAAAATGGAAATATCTACACAGATATCTGCATATACATGGAAATATCTACACATCTATCGCTTTACACATGTAAATAACTACACCGCTATCTGTATGAACATGGAAATGTCTGCACCGCCATCTGTATGAACATATAAATATCTACACCGCTATCTGTATAAACATGGAAATATCTACACCGCTCTCTGTATAAACATGGAAATATCAGCACCGCTATCTGTATGAACATGTAAATATCAGCCCCTCAATCTGTATGAACATGGAATTATCTACACCGCTATCTCTATGAACATGGAAATATCTACACCGCTATCTGTTGGAACATGGAAATATCTAAACCGCTATCTGCATGAAAATGGAAATATATACACAGCTATCTGCATATACATGGAAATATCTACACATCTATCTCTTTACACATGGAAATAACTACACCGCTATCTGTATGAACATGGAAATATCTTCACCGCCATCTGTAGGAACTTGGATATATCTACACAGCCATCTGGATGAACATGGAAATATCTACACCGCTATCTGTATGAACATGGAAATATCTACACCGCTATCTTTGTAAACATGCATACATCTTCACCGCTATCTGTATAAACATGGAAATATCTACACTGCTATCTGTATGAACATGGAAATATCTACACCGCTATCTGTTTGAACATGGAAATATCTACACCGCTATCTGCATGAAAATGGAAATATCTACACAACTATCTGCATATACATGGAAATATCTACACAGCTATCTCTTTACACATGGAAATAACTACACCGCTATCTGTATAAACATGGAAATATCTTCACCGCCATCTGTATGAACATGGAAATAGCTGCACCGACATCTGTATGAACATATACATATCTACACGGCCATCTGTATTAAGATGGAGATATCTGCACCGATATCTGTATAAACATGGAAATATCTACACCGCTATCTGTATAAACATGGCAATATCTACACCGCTAACTGTATAAACATGGAAATATCTACACCGCTACCTGTATAAACATGGAAATATCAGCACCGCTATCTGTATGAACATGGAAATATCAGCCCCTCTATCTGTATGAACATGGAGATATCTACACCGCTATCTGTATGAACATGGAAATATCAAGACCGCTATCTGAATGAACATGGAAATACCTTCACCGCCATCTGTATGAACATGGATATATCTACACAGCCATCTGGATGAACATGGATATATCTACACAGCCCTCTGGATGAACATGGAAATATCCACACCGCTATCTGTGTAAACATGCATACATCTTCACCGATATCTGTATAAACATGGAAATATCTACACAGCCATCTGGATGAACATGGAAATATCTACACCGCTATCTGTATGAACATGGAAATATCTACACCGCTATCTGTATGAACATGGATATATCTACACAGCCATCTGGATGAACATGGAAATATCAACACCGCTATCAGTGTAAACATGCATACATCTTCACCGCTATCTGTATAAACATGGAAATATCTACACTGCTCTCTGTATGAACATGGAAATATCTACACCGCTATCTGTATGAACATGGAAATATCTACACCGCTATCTGTTTGAACATGGAAATATCTACACCGCTATCTGCATGAAAATGGAAATATCTACACTGCTATCTGCATATACATGGAAATATCTACACAGCTATCTCTTTACGCATGGAAATAACTACACCGCTATCTGTATGAACATGGAAATATCTACACCGCCATCTGTATGAACATGGAAATATCTGCACCGCCAACTGTATGAACATATAAATATCTACACCGCCATCTGTATTAAGATGGAGATATCTACACCGCTATCTGCATAAACATGGCAATATCTACACCGCTATCTGTATAAACATGGAAATATCTACACCGCTATCTGTATAAACATGGAAATATCTACACCACTACCTGTATAAACATGGAAATATCAGCACCGCTATCTGTATGAACATGGAAATATCTTCACTGCTATCTGTACGAACATGGAAATATCTACACCGCTATCTGTATGAACATAGATATATCTACACAGCCCTCTGGATGAACATGGAAATATCCACACCGCTATCTGTTTGAACATGGAAATATCTACACCGCTATCTGCATGAAAATGGAAATAAATACACAGCTATCTGCATGAAAATGGAAATATCTACACAGCTATCTGCATATACATGGAAATATCTACACAGCTATCTCTTTACACATGGAAATAACTACACCGCTATCTGTATGAACATGGAAATATCTACACCGCCATCTGTATGAACATGGAAATATCTGCACTGCCATCTGTATGAACATATAAATATCTACATTGCCATCTGTATTAAGATGGAGATATCTACACCGCTATCTGAATAAACATGGAAATATCTACACCGCTATCTGTATAAACATGGAAATATCAGCACCGCTATCTGTATGAACATGGAAATATCAGCCACTCTGTCTGTATGAACATGGAGATATCTACACCGCCATCTGTATGAACATGGATATATCTACACAGCCATCTGGAGGAACATGGAAATATCTACACCGCTATCTGTATGAACATGGAAATAGCTACACCGCTATCTGTATGAACATGGAAATATCTACACCGCTATCTGTATGAACATGGAAATATCTACACCGCTATCTGTATGAACAAGGAAATATCTTCAACGCCATCTGTACGAACTTGGATATATCTACAGAGCCATCTGGATGAACATGGAAATATCTACACCGCCATCTGTATGAACATATAAATATCTACACCGCCATCTGAATTAAGATGGAAATATCTACACCGCTATCTGTATAAACCTGAAAATATCTACACCGCTATCTGTATAAACATGGAAATATCAACACCGCTATCTGGATAAACATGGAAATTTCTACACCGCTACCTGTATAAACATGGAAATATCAGCACCGCTATCTGTAGGAACATGGAGATATCTACACCGCCATCTGTATGAACATGGATATATCTACACAGCCATCTGGAGGAACATGGAAATATCTACAACGCTATCTGTACGAACATGGAATTATCTACACCGCTATCTGTATGAACATGGAAATAGCTACACCGCTATCTGAATGAACATGGAAATATCTACACCGCCATCTGTATGAACATGGATATATCTACACAGCCATCTGGAGGAACATGGAAATATCTACAACGCTATCTGTACAAACATGGAAATATCTATACCGCTATCTGTATGAACATGGAAATAGCTACACCACTATCTGTATGAACATGGAAATATCTACACCACTATCTGAATGAACATGGAAATATCTACACCGCTATCTGTATGAACATGGATATATCTACACAGCCATCTGGATGATCATGGAAATATCTTCACCGCTATCTGTATGAACATGGAAATATCTACACCGCTATCTGTGTAAACATACATACACCTTCACCGCTATCTGTATAAACATGGAAATATCTTCACCGCTATCTGTATGAACATGGAAATATCTGCACCGTTATCTGTATGAACATGGAAATATCTACACCGCTATCTGTTTGAACATGGAAATATCTACACGGCTATCTGCATGAAAATGGAAATATCTACACTGCTATCAGCATATATATGGAAATATCTACACAGCTATCTGTTTACACATGGAAATAACTACACCGCTATCTGTATGAACATGGAAATATCTACACCGCCATCTGTATGAACATGGAAATATCTGCACCGCCATCTGTATGAACATATAAATATCTACACGGCCATCTGTATTAAGATGGAGATATCTACACCGCTATCTGTATAAACATGGAAATATCTACACCGCTATCTGTATAAACATGGAAATATCTACACCGCTATCTTCATAAACATGGAAATATCTACACCGCCATCTGTATGAACATGGAAATATCTGCACCGCCATCTGTATGAACATATAAATATCTACACGGCCATCTGTATTAAGATGGAGATATCTACACCGATATCTGAATAAACATGGAAATATCTACACCGCTGTCTGTATAAACATGGAAATATCAGCACCGCTATCTGTATGAACATGGAAATATCAGCCCCTCTATCTGTATGAACATGGAGATATCTACACCGCCATCTGTATGAACACGGGTATATCTACACAGCCATCTGGATGAACATGGAAATATCTACACCGCTATCTGTACGAACATGGAAATAGCTAAACCGCTATCTGTATGAACATGGAAATATCTACACCGCTATCTGTATGAACATGGAAATATCTACACCGCTATCTGTATGAACATGGAAATATCTTCACCGCCATCTGTACGAACACGGATATATCTACAGAGCCATCTGGATGAACATGGAAATATCTACAACGCCATCTGTATGAACATTTAAATATCTACACCGCCATCTGTATTAAGATGGAGATATCTAAACCGCTATCTGTATAAATATGGAAATATCAACACCACTATCTGTATAAACATGGAAATATCTACACCGCTATCTGTATAAACATGGAAATATCTACACCGCTACCTGTATAAACATGGAAATATCAGCACCGCTATCTGTATGAACATGGGAAAATCTACACCGCTATCTGTATGAACATGGATATATCTACACAGCCCTCTGGATGAACATGGAAATATCCACACCGCTATCTGTGTAAGCATGCATACATCTTCACCGCTATCTGTATAAACATGGAAATATCTACACCGCTATCTGTTTGAACATGGAAATATATACATCGCTATCTGCAATAAAATGGAAATATCTACACAGCTATCTGCATATAGATGGAAATATCTACACAGCAATCTCTTTACACATGGAAATAACTACACCGCTATCTGTATGAACATGGACATATCTACACCGCCATCTGTATGAACATGGAAATATCTGCACCGCCATCAGTATGAACATATAAATATCTACACCGCCATCTGTATTAAGATGGAGATATCTACACCGCTATCTGAATAAACATGGAAATATCTACACCGGTATCTTTATAAACATGTAAATATCTACACCACTATCTGTATAAACGTGGGAATATCTACACCGCTACCTATATAAACACGGAAATTTCAGCACCGCTATCTGTATGAACCTGGAAATGTCTACACCGCTATCTGAATGAACATGGAAATATCTACACCGCTATCTGTTTGAACATGTAAATATCTACACCGCTATCTGAATGAACATGGAAATATCTACACCGCTATCTGTATGAACATATAAATACCTACACCGCTATCTGAATGAACATGGAAATATCTACACCGCTATCTGTATGAACATAGAAATATCTACACCGCTATCTGTGTAAACATACATACATCTTCACCGCTATCTCTATAAACATGGAAATATCTACACCGCTATCTGTATGAACATGGAAATATCTGCACCGCTATCTGTATGAACATGGAAATATCTACACCGCTATCTGTTTGAACATGGAAATATCTACACGGCTATCTGCATGAAAATGGAAATATCTACAATGCTATCTGCATATACATGGAAATATCTACACAGCTATCTCTTTACGCATGGAAATAACTACACCGCTATCTGTATGAATATGGAAATATCTACACCGCCATCTGTATGAACATGGAAATATCTGCACCGCCATCAGTATGAACATATAAATATCTACACCGCCATCTGTATGAACATGGAAATATCTGCACCGCCATCTGTATGAACATATAAATATCTACACCGCCATCTGTATTAAGATGGAGATATCTACACCGCTATCTGTATAAACATGGAAATATCTACACCGCTATCTGTATAAACATGGAAATATCTACACCGCTATCTGTATAAACATGGAAATATCTACACCGCTACCTGTATAAACATGGAAATATCAGCACCGCTGTCTGTATGAACATGGAAATATCTACACTGCTATCTGTATGAACATGGAAATATCTACACCGCTATCTGTATGAACATGGATATATCTACGCAGCCCTCTGGATGAACATGGAAATATCCACACCGCTATCTGTGTAAACATGCATACATCTTCTCCGCTATCTGTATAAACATGGAAATATCTACACCGCTATCTCTATGAACATGGAAATATCTACACCGCTATCTGTTTGAAGATGGAAATATAAACACCGCTATCTGCATGAAAATGGAAATATCTACACAGCTATCTGCATATAGATGGAAATATCCACACAGCTATCCCTTTACACATGGAAATAACTACACCGCTATCTGTATGAACATGGAAATGTCTACACCGCCATCTGTATGAACATGGAAATATCTGCACCGCCATCTGTATGAACATATAAATATCTACACCGCCATCTCTATTAAGATGGAGATATCTACACCGCTATCTGAATAAACATGGAAATATCTACACCGCTATCTGTATAAACATGGAAATATCTACACCGCTATCTGTATAAACATGGAAATATCTACACCGCTACCTGTATAAACATGGAAATATCAGCACCGCTATCTGTATGAACCTGGAAATATCTACACCGCTATCTGTATGAACCGGGAAATAGCTACACCGCTATCTGTATGAACATGGAAATGTCTACACCGCTATCTGTATGAACATGGATATATCTACACAGCCATCTGGATGAACATGGAAATATCTACACCGCTATCTGTATGAACATGGAAATATCTACTCCGCTATCGGTATGAACATGGATATATCTACACAGCCATCTGGATGAACATGGAAATATCTACACCGCTATCTGTGTAAACATGCATACATCTTCACCACTATCTGTATGAACATGGAAATATCTGCACCGCTATCGGTATGAACATGGAAATATCTACACCGATATCTGTTTGGACATGGAAATATCTACACCGCTATCTGCATTAAAATGGAAATATCTACACTGCTATCTGCATATACATGGAAATATCTACACAGCTATCTCTTTACACATGGAAATAACTACACCACTATCTGTATGAACATGGAAATAACTACACCGCCATCTGTATGAACATGGAAATATCTGCACCGCCATCTGTATGAACATATAAATATCTACACCGCCATCTGTATTAAGATGGAGATATCTACACTGCTATCTGTATAAACATGGAAATATCTACACCGCCATCTGTATGAACATATAAATACACCGCCATCTGTATTAAGAAGGAAATATCTAAACCGCTATCTGTATAAACTTGGAAATATCTACACCGCTGCCTGCATAAACATGGAAATATCAGCACCGCTATCTGTACGAACATGGAAATATCTACACCGCTATCTGTAGGAACATGGAAATAGCTACTCCGCTGCCTGTATAAACATGGAAATATCAGCACCGCTATCTTTATGAACATGGAAATATCTACACCACTATCTGTATGAACATGGATATATCTACACAGCCATCTGGATGAACATGGAAATATCTACACCACTATCTTTATGAACATGGAAATATCTACACCGCTATCTGTGTAAACATGCATACATCTTCACCGCTATCTGTATAAACATGGAAATATCTACACCGCTATCTGTATGAACATGGAAATATCTACACCGCTATCTGTATGAACATGGAAATATCTACACCGCTATCTGTTTGAACAAGGAAATATCTACACCGCTATCTGCATGAAAATGGAAATATCTACACTGCTATCTGCATATACATGGAAATATCTACACAGCTATATCTTTACACATGGAAATAACTACACCGCTATCTGTATGAACATGGAAATATCCACAACGACATCTGTATGAACATGGAAATATCTGCACCGCCATCCGTATGAACATATAAATATCTACACCGCCATCTGTATTAAGATGGAGATATCTACACCGCTATCTGTATAAACATGGAAATATCTACATCGCTATCTGTATGAACATGGAAATATATACACCGCTATCTGTGTGAACATGGAAATAGCTACACCGCTATCTGAATGAACATGGAAATATCTACACCGCCATCTGTATGAACATGTATATATCTACACAGCCATCTGGAGGAATATGGAAATATCTACAACGCTATCTGTACGAACATGGAAATATCTACACCGCTATCTGTATGAACATGGAAATAGCTACACCACTATCTGTATGAACATGGAAATATCTACACCACTATCTGAATGAACTTGGAAATATCTACACCGCTATCTGTATGAACATGGATATATCTACACAGCCATCTGGATGATCATGGAAATATCTTCACCGCTATCTGTATGAACATGGAAATATCTACACCGCCATCTGTATGAACATATAAATATCTACACGGCCATCTGTATTAAGATGGAGATATCTACACCGATATCTGAATAAACATGGAAATATCTACACCGCTGTCTGTATAAACATGGAAATATCAGCACCGCTATCTGTATGAACATGGAAATATCAGCCCCTCTATCTGTATGAACATGGAGATATCTACACGGCCATCTGTATGAACACGGATATATCTACACAGCCATCTGGATGAACATGGAAATATCTACACCGCTATCTGTACGAACATGGAAATAGCTACACCGCTATCTGTATGAACATGGAAATATCTACACCGCTATCTGTATGAACATGGAAATATCTACACTGCTATCTGTATGAACATGGAAATATCTTCACCGCCATCTGTACGAACATGGATATATCTACAGAGCCATCTGGATGAACATGGAAATATCTACAACGCCATCTGTATGAACATTTAAATATCTACACCGCCATCTGTATTAAGATGGAGATATCTAAACCGCTATCTGTATAAATATGGAAATATCAACACCACTATCTGTATAAACATGGAAATATCTACACCGCTATCTGTATAAACATGGAAATATCTACACCGCTACCTGTATAAACATGGAAATATCAGCACCGCTATCTGTATGAACATGGGAAAATCTACACCGCTATCTGTATGAACATGGATATATCTACACAGCCCTCTGGATGAACATGGAAATATCCACAGCGCTATCTGTGTAAGCATGCATACATCTTCACCGCTATCTGTATAAACATGGAAATATCTACACCGCTATCTGTTTGAAGATGGAAATATATACACCGCTATCTGCATGAAAATGGAAATATCTACACAGCTATCTGCATATAGATGGAAATATCCACACAGCTATCCCTTTACACATGGAAATAACTACACCGCTATCTGTATGAACATGGAAATGTCTACACCGCCATCTGTATGAACATGGAAATATCTGCACCGCCATCTATATGAACATATAAATATCTACACCGCCATCTCTATTAAGATGGAGATATCTACACCGCTATCTGAATAAACATGGAAATATCTACACCGCTATCTGTATAAACATGGAAATATCTACACCGCTATCTGTATAAACATGGAAATATCTACACCGCTACCTGTATAAACATGGAAATATCAGCACCGCTATCTGTATGAACCTGGAAATATCTACACCGCTATCTGTATGAACCTGGAAATAGCTACACCGCTATCTGTATGAACATGGAAATGTCTACACCGCTATCTGTATGAACATGGATATATCTACACCGCCATCTGGATGAACATGGAAATATCTACACCGCTATCTGTATGAACATGGAAATATCTACTCCGCTATCGGTATGAACATGGATATATCTACACAGCCATCTGGATGAACATGGAAATATCTACACCGCTATCTGTGTAAACATGCATACATCTTCACCACTATCTGTATGAACATGGAAATATCTGCACCGCTATCGGTATGAACATGGAAATATCTACACCGATATCTGTTTGGACATGGAAATATCTACACCGCTATCTGCATTAAAATGGAAATATCTACACTGCTATCTGCATATACATGGAAATATCTACACAGCTATCTCTTTACACATGGAAATAACTACACCACTATCTGTATGAACATGGAAATAACTACACCGCCATCTGTATGAACATGGAAATATCTGCACCGCCATCTGTATGAACATATAAATATCTACACCGCCATCTGTATTAAGATGGAGATATCTACACTGCTATCTGTATAAACATGGAAATATCTACACCGCCATCTGTATGAACATATAAATACACCGCCATCTGTATTAAGAAGGAAATATCTAAACCGCTATCTGTATAAACTTGGAAATATCTACACCGCTGCCTGCATAAACATGGAAATATCAGCACCGCTATCTGTACGAACATGGAAATATCTACACCGCTATCTGTAGGAACATGGAAATAGCTACTCCGCTGCCTGTATAAACATGGAAATATCAGCACCGCTATCTTTATGAACATGGAAATATCTACACCACTATCTGTATGAACATGGATATATCTACACAGCCATCTGGATGAACATGGAAATATCTACACCACTATCTTTATGAACATGGAAATATCTACACCGCTATCTGTGTAAACATGCATACATCTTCACCGCTATCGGTATAAACATGGAAATATCTACACCGCTATCTGTATGAACATGGAAATATCTACACCGCTATCTGTATGAACATGGAAATATCTACACCGCTATCTGTTTGAACATGGAAATATCTACACCGCTATCTGCATGAAAATGGAAATATCTACACTGCTATCTGCATATACATGGAAATATCTACACAGCTATATCTTTACACATGGAAATAACTACACCGCTATCTGTATGAACATGGAAATATCCACAACGACATCTGTATGAACACGGAAATATCTGCACCGCCATCCGTATGAACATATAAATATCTACACCGCCATCTGTATTAAGATGGAGATATCTACACCGCTATCTGTATAAACATGGAAATATCTACATCGCTATCTGTATAAACATGGAAATATATACACCGCTATCTGTGTGAACATGGAAATAGCTACACCACTATCTGAATGAACATGGAAATATCTACACCGCCATCTGTATGAACATGGATATATCTACACAGCCATCTGGAGGAACATGGAAATATCTACAACGCTATCTGTACGAACATGGAAATATCTACACCGCTATCTGTACGAACATGGAAATAGCTACACCGCTATCTGTATGAACATGGAAATATCTACACCGCTATCTGTATGAACATGGAAATATCTACACTGATATCTGTATGAACATGGAAATATCTTCACCGCCATCTGTACGAACATGGATATATCTACAGAGCCATCTGGATGAACATGGAAATATCTACAACGCCATCTGTATGAACATTTAAATATCTACACCGCCATCTGTATTAAGATGGAGATATCTAAACCGCTATCTGTATAAATATGGAAATATCAACACCACTATCTGTATAAACATGGAAATATCTACACCGCTATCTGTATAAACATGGAAATATCTACACCGCTACCTGTATAAACATGGAAATATCAGCACCGCTATCTGTATGAAAATGGGAAAATCTACACCGCTATCTGTATGAACATGGATATATCTACACAGCCCTCTGGATGAACATGGAAATATCCACACCGCTATCTGTGTAAGCATGCATACATCTTCACCGCTATCTGTATAAACATGGAAATATCTACACCGCTATCTGTTTGAAGATGGAAATATATACACCGCTATCTGCATGAAAATGGAAATATCTACACAGCTATCTGCATATAGATGGAAATATCCACACAGCTATCCCTTTACACATGGAAATAACTACACCGCTATCTGTATGAACATGGAAATGTCTACACCGCCATCTGTATGAACATGGAAATATCTGCACCGCCATCTATATGAACATATAAATATCTACACCGCCATCTCTATTAAGATGGAGATATCTACACCGCTATCTGAATAAACATGGAAATATCTACACCGCTATCTGTATAAACATGGAAATATCTACACCGCTATCTGTATAAACATGGAAATATCTACACCGCTACCTGTATAAACATGGAAATATCAGCACCGCTATCTGTATGAACCTGGAAATATCTACACCGCTATCTGTATGAACCTGGAAATAGCTACACCGCTATCTGTATGAACATGGAAATGTCTACACCGCTATCTGTATGAACATGGATATATCTACACAGCCATCTGGATGAACATGGAAATATCTACACCGCTATCTGTATGAACATGGAAATATCTACTCCGCTATCGGTATGAACATGGATATATCTACACAGCCATCTGGATGAACATGGAAATATCTACACCGCTATCTGTGTAAACATGCATACATCTTCACCACTATCTGTATGAACATGGAAATATCTGCACCGCTATCGGTATGAACATGGAAATATCTACACCGATATCTGTTTGGACATGGAAATATCTACACCGCTATCTGCATTAAAATGGAAATATCTACACTGCTATCTGCATACACATGGAAATATCTACACAGCTATCTCTTTACACATGGAAATAACTACACCACTATCTGTATGAACATGGAAATAACTACACCGCCATCTGTATGAACATGGAAATATCTGCACCGCCATCTGTATGAACATATAAATATCTACACCGCCATCTGTATTAAGATGGAGATATCTACACTGCTATCTGTATAAACATGGAAATATCTACACCGCCATCTGTATGAACATATAAATACACCGCCATCTGTATTAAGAAGGAAATATCTAAACCGCTATCTGTATAAACTTGGAAATATCTACACCGCTGCCTGCATAAACATGGAAATATCAGCACCGCTATCTGTACGAACATGGAAATATCTACACCGCTATCTGTAGGAACATGGAAATAGCTACTCCGCTGCCTGTATAAACATGGAAATATCAGCACCGCTATCTTTATGAACATGGAAATATCTACACCACTATCTGTATGACCATGGATATATCTACACAGCCATCTGGATGAACATGGAAATATCTACACCACTATCTTTATGAACATGGAAATATCTACACCGCTATCTGTGTAAACATGCATACATCTTCACCGCTATCTGTATAAACATGGAAATATCTACACCGCTATCTGTATGAACATGGAAATATCTACACCGCTATCTGTATGAACATGGAAATATCTACACCGCTATCTGTTTGAACATGGAAATATCTACACCGCAATCTGCATGAAAATGGAAATATCTACACTGCTATCTGCATATACATGGAAATATCTACACAGCTATATCTTTACACATGGAAATAACTACACCGCTATCTGTATGAACATGGAAATATCCACAACGACATCTGTATGAACACGGAAATATCTGCACCGCCATCCGTATGAACATATAAATATCTACACCGCCATCTGTATTAAGATGGAGATATCTACATCGCTATCTGTATAAACATGGAAATATCTACATCGCTATCTGTATAAACATGGAAATATATACACCGCTATCTGTGTGAACATGGAAATAGCTACACCACTATCTGAATGAACATGGAAATATCTACACCGCCATCTGTATGAACATGGATATATCTACACAGCCATCTGGAGGAACATGGAAATATCTACAACGCTATCTGTACGAACATGGAAATATCTACACCGCTATCTGTATGAACATGGAAATAGCTACACCACTATCTGTATGAACATGGAAATATCTACACCACTATCTGAATGAACTTGGAAATATCTACACCGCTATCTGTATGAACATGGATATATCTACACAGCCATCTGGATGATCATGGAAATATCTTCACCGCTATCTGTATGAACATGGAAATATCTACACCGCCATCTGTATGAACATATAAATATCTACACGGCCATCTGTATTAAGATGGAGATATCTACACCGATATCTGAATAAACATGGAAATATCTACACCGCTGTCTGTATAAACATGGAAATATCAGCACCGCTATCTGTATGAACATGGAAATATCAGCCCCTCTATCTGTATGAACATGGAGATATCTACACCGCCATCTGTATGAACACGGATATATCTACACAGCCATCTGGATGAACATGGAAATATCTACACCGCTATCTGTACGAACATGGAAATAGCTACACCGCTATCTGTATGAACATGGAAATATCTACACCGCTATCTGTATGAACATGGAAATATCTACACTGCTATCTGTATGAACATGGAAATATCTTCACCGCCATCTGTACGAACATGGATATATCTACAGAGCCATCTGGATGAACATGGAAATATCTACAACGCCATCTGTATGAACATTTAAATATCTACACCGCCATCTGTATTAAGATGGAGATATCTAAACCGCTATCTGTATAAATATGGAAATATCAACACCACTATCTGTATAAACATGGAAATATCTACACCGCTATCTGTATAAACATGGAAATATCTACACCGCTACCTGTATAAACATGGAAATATCAGCACCGCTATCTGTATGAACATGGGAAAATCTACACCGCTATCTGTATGAACATGGATATATCTACACAGCCCTCTGGATGAACATGGAAATATCCACACCGCTATCTGTGTAAGCATGCATACATCTTCACCGCTATCTGTATAAACATGGAAATATCTACACCGCTATCTGTTTGAAGATGGAAATATATACACCGCTATCTGCATGAAAATGGAAATATCTACACAGCTATCTGCATATAGATGGAAATATCCACACAGCTATCCCTTTACACATGGAAATAACTACACCGCTATCTGTATGAACATGGAAATGTCTACACCGCCATCTGTATGAACATGGAAATATCTGCACCGCCATCTGTATGAACATATAAATATCTACACCGCCATCTCTATTAAGATGGAGATATCTACACCGCTATCTGAATAAACATGGAAATATCTACACCGCTATCTGTATAAACATGGAAATATCTACACCGCTATCTGTATAAACATGGAAATATCTACACCGCTACCTGTATAAACATGGAAATATCAGCACCGCTATCTGTATGAACCTGGAAATATCTACACCGCTATCTGTATGAACCTGGAAATAGCTACACCGCTATCTGTATGAACATGGAAATGTCTACACCGCTATCTGTATGAACATGGATATATCTACACAGCCATCTGGATGAACATGGAAATATCTACACCGCTATCTGTATGAACATGGAAATATCTACTCCGCTATCGGTATGAACATGGATATATCTACACAGCCATCTGGATGAACATGGAAATATCTACACCGCTATCTGTGTAAACATGCATACATCTTCACCACTATCTGTATGAACATGGAAATATCTGCACCGCTATCGGTATGAACATGGAAATATCTACACCGATATCTGTTTGGACATGGAAATATCTACACCGCTATCTGCATTAAAATGGAAATATCTACACTGCTATCTGCATATACATGGAAATATCTACACAGCTATCTCTTTACACATGGAAATAACTACACCACTATCTGTATGAACATGGAAATAACTACACCGCCATCTGTATGAACATGGAAATATCTGCACCGCCATCTGTATGAACATATAAATATCTACACCGCCATCTGTATTAAGATGGAGATATCTACACTGCTATCTGTATAAACATGGAAATATCTACACCGCCATCTGTATGAACATATAAATACACCGCCATCTGTATTAAGAAGGAAATATCTAAACCGCTATCTGTATAAACTTGGAAATATCTACACCGCTGCCTGCATAAACATGGAAATATCAGCACCGCTATCTGTACGAACATGGAAATATCTACACCGCTATCTGTAGGAACATGGAAATAGCTACTCCGCTGCCTGTATAAACATGGAAATATCAGCACCGCTATCTTTATGAACATGGAAATATCTACACCACTATCTGTATGAACATGGATATATCTACACAGCCATCTGGATGAACATGGAAATATCTACACCACTATCTTTATGAACATGGAAATATCTACACCGCTATCTGTGTAAACATGCATACATCTTCACCGCTATCTGTATAAACATGGAAATATCTACACCGCTATCTGTATGAACATGGAAATATCTACACCGCTATCTGTATGAACATGGAAATATCTACACCGCTATCTGTTTGAACATGGAAATATCTACACCGCTATCTGCATGAAAATGGAAATATCTACACTGCTATCTGCATATACATGGAAATATCTACACAGCTATATCTTTACACATGGAAATAACTACACCGCTATCTGTATGAACATGGAAATATCCACAACGACATCTGTATGAACATGGAAATATCTGCACCGCCATCCGTATGAACATATAAATATCTACACCGCCATCTGTATTAAGATGGAGATATCTACACCGCTATCTGTATAAACATGGAAATATCTACATCGCTATCTGTATAAACATGGAAATATATACACCGCTATCTGTGTGAACATGGAAATAGCTACACCACTATCTGAATGAACATGGAAATATCTACACCGCCATCTGTATGAACATGGATATATCTACACAGCCATCTGGAGGAACATGGAAATATCTACAACGCTATCTGTACGAACATGGAAATATCTACACCGCTATCTGTATGAACATGGAAATAGCTACACCACTATCTGTATGAACATGGAAATATCTACACCACTATCTGAATGAACTTGGAAATATCTACACCGCTATCTGTATGAACATGGATATATCTACACAGCCATCTGGATGATCATGGAAATATCTTCACCGCTATCTGTATGAACATGGAAATATCTACACCGCCATCTGTATGAACATATAAATATCTACACGGCCATCTGTATCAAGATGGAGATATCTACACCGATATCTGAATAAACATGGAAATATCTACACCGCTGTCTGTATAAACATGGAAATATCAGCACCGCTATCTGTATGAACATGGAAATATCAGCCCCTCTATCTGTATGAACATGGAGATATCTACACCGCCATCTGTATGAACACGGATATATCTACACAGCCATCTGGATGAACATCGAAATATCTACACCGCTATCTGTACGAACATGGAAATAGCTACACCGCTATCTGTATGAACATGGAAATATCTACACCGCTATCTGTATGAACATGGAAATATCTACACCGCTATCTGTATGAACATGGAAATATCTTCACCGCCATCTGTACGAACATGGATATATCTACAGAGCCATCTGGATGAACATGGAAATATCTACAACGCCATCTGTATGAACATTTAAATATCTACACCGCCATCTGTATTAAGATGGAGATATCTAAACCGCTATCTGTATAAATATGGAAATATCAACACCACTATCTGTATAAACATGGAAATATCTACACCGCTATCTGTATAAACATGGAAATATCTACACCGCTACCTGTATAAACATGGAAATATCAGCACCGCTATCTGTATGAACATGGGAAAATCTACACCGCTATCTGTATGAACATGGATATATCTACACAGCCCTCTGGATGAACATGGAAATATCCACACCGCTATCTGTGTAAGCATGCATACATCTTCACCGCTATCTGTATAAACATGGAAATATCTACACCGCTATCTGTTTGAAGATGGAAATATATACATCGCTATCTGCAATAAAATGGAAATACCTACACAGCTATCTGCATATAGATGGAAATATCTACACAGCAATCTCTTTACACATGGAAATAACTACACCGCTATCTGTATGAACATGGACATATCTACACCGCCATCTGTATGAACATGGAAATATCTGCACCGCCATCAGTATGAACATATAAATATCTACACCGCCATCTGTATTAAGATGGAGATATCTACACCGCTATCTGAATAAACATGGAAATATCTACACCGCTATCTTTATAAACATGTAAATATCTACACCACTATCTGTATAAACATGGGAATATCTACACCGCTACCTATATAAACACGGAAATATCAGCACCGCTATCTGTATGAACCTGGAAATGTCTACACCGCTATCTGAATGAACATGGAAATATCTACACCGCTATCTGTTTGAACATGTAAATATCTACACCGCTATCTGAATGAACATGGAAATATCTACACCGCTATCTGTATGAACATATAAATACCTACACCGCTATCTGAATGAACATGGAAATATCTACACCGCTATCTGTAGGAACATAGAAATATCTACACCGCTATCTGTGTAAACATACATACATCTTCACCGCTATCTCTATAAACATGGAAATATCTACACCGCTATCTGTATGAACATGGAAATATCTGCACCGCTATCTGTATGAACATGGAAATATCTACACCGCTATCTGTTTGAACATGGAAATATCTACACGGCTATCTGCATGAAAATGGAAATATCTACAATGCTATCTGCATATACATGGAAATATCTACACAGCTATCTCTTTACGCATGGAAATAACTACACCGCTATCTGTATGAACATGGAAATATCTACACCGCCATCTGTATGAACATGGAAATATCTGCACCGCCATCAGTATGAACATATAAATATCTACACCGCCATCTGTATGAACATGGAAATATCTGCACCGCCATCTGTATGAACATATAAATATCTACACCGCCATCTGTATTAAGATGGAGATATCTACACCGCTATCTGTATAAACATGGAAATATCTACACCGCTATCTGTATAAACATGGAAATATCTACACCGCTATCTGTATAAACATGGATATATCTACACCGCTACCTGTATAAACATGGAAATATCAGCACCGCTGTCTGTATGAACATGGAAATATCTACACTGCTATCTGTATGAACATGGAAATATCTACACCGCTATCTGTATGAACATGGATATATCTACACAGCCCTCTGGATGAACATGGAAATATCCACACCGCTATCTGTGTAAACATGCATACATCTTCTCCGCTATCTGTATAAACATGGAAATATCTACACCGCTATCTCTATGAACATGGAAATATCTACACCGCTATCTGTTTGAAGATGGAAATATATACACCGCTATCTGCATGAAAATGGAAATATCTACACAGCTATCTGCATATAGATGGAAATATCCACACAGCTATCCCTTTACACATGGAAATAACTACACCGCTATCTGTATGAACATGGAAATGTCTACACCGCCATCTGTATGAACATGGAAATATCTGCACCGCCATCTGTATGAACATATAAATATCTACACCGCCATCTCTATTAAGATGGAGATATCTACACCGCTATCTGAATAAACATGGAAATATCTACACCGCTATCTGTATAAACATGGAAATATCTACACCGCTATCTGTATAAACATGGAAATATCTACACCGCTACCTGTATAAACATGGAAATATCAGCACCGCTATCTGTATGAACCTGGAAATATCTACACCGCTATCTGTATGAACCTGGAAATAGCTACACCGCTATCTGTATGAACATGGAAATGTCTACACCGCTATCTGTATGAACATGGATATATCTACACAGCCATCTGGATGAACATGGAAATATCTACACCGCTATCTGTATGAACATGGAAATATCTACTCCGCTATCGGTATGAACATGGATATATCTACACAGCCATCCGGATGAACATGGAAATATCTACACCGCTATCTGTGTAAACATGCATACATCTTCACCACTATCTGTATGAACATGGAAATATCTGCACCGCTATCGGTATGAACATGGAAATATCTACACCGATATCTGTTTGGACATGGAAATATCTACACCGCTATCTGCATTAAAATGGAAATATCTACACTGCTATCTGCATATACATGGAAATATCTACACAGCTATCTCTTTACACATGGAAATAACTACACCACTATCTGTATGAACATGGACATAACTACACCGCCATCTGTATGAACACGGAAATATCTGCACCGCCATCTGTATGAACATATAAATATCTACACCGCCATTTGTATTAAGATGGAGATATCTACACTGCTATCTGTATAAACATGGAAATATCTACACCGCCATCTGTATGAACATATAAATACACCGCCATCTGTATTAAGAAGGAAATATCTAAACCGCTATCTGTATAAACTTGGAAATATCTACACCGCTGCCTGCATAAACATGGAAATATCAGCACCGCTATCTGTACGAACATGGAAATATCTACACCGCTATCTGTAGGAACATGGAAATAGCTACTCCGCTGCCTGTATAAACATGGAAATAGCACCGCTATCTTTATGAACATGGAAATATCTACACCACTATCTGTATGAACATGGATATATCTACACAGCCATCTGGATGAACATGGAAATATCTACACCACTATCTTTATGAACATGGAAATATCTACACCGCTATCTGTGTAAACATGCATACATCTTCACCGCTATCTGTATAAACATGGAAATATCTACACCGCTATCTGTATGAACATGGAAATATCTACACCGCTATCTGTATGAACATGGAAATATCTACACCGCTATCTGTTTGAACATGGAAATATCTACACCGCTATCTGCATGAAAATGGAAATATCTACACTGCTATCTGCATATACATGGAAATATCTACACAGCTATATCTTTACACATGGAAATAACTACACCGCTATCTGTATGAACATGGAAATATCCACAACGACATCTGTATGAACATGGAAATATCTGCACCGCCATCCGTATGAACATATAAATATCTACACCTCCATCTGTATTAAGATGGAGATATCTACACCGCTATCTGTATAAACATGGAAATATCTACATCGCTATCTGTATAAACATGGAAATATATACACCGCTATCTGTGTGAACATGGAAATAGCTACACCGCTATCTGAATGAACATGGAAATATCTACACCGCCATCTGTATGAACATGGATATATCTACACAGCCATCTGGAGGAACATGGAAATATCTACAACGCTATCTGTACGAACATGGAAATATCTACACCACTATCTGTATTAACATGGAAATATCTACACCACTATCTGAATGAACTTGGAAATATCTACACCGCTATCTGTATGAACATGGATATATCTACACAGCCATCTGGATGATCATGGAAATATCTTCACCGCTATCTGTATGAACATGGAAATATCTACACCGCTATCTGTGTAAACATACATACACCTTCACCGCTATCTGTATAAACATGGAAATATCTTCACCACTATCTGTATGAACATGGAAATATCTGCACCGCTATCTGTATGAACATGGAAATATCTACACCGCTATCTGTTTGAACATGGAAATATCTACACGGCTATCTGCATGAAAATGGAAATATCTACACTGCTATCAGCATATACATGGAAATATCTACACAGCTATCTGTTTACACATGGAAATAACTACACCGCTATCTGTATGAACATGGAAATATCTACACCGCCATCTGTATGAACATGGAAATATCTGCACCGCCATCTGTATGAACATATAAATATCTTCACGGCCATCTGTATTAAGATGGAGATATCTACACAGCTATCTGTATAAACATGGAAATATCTACACCGCTATCTGTATAAACATGGAAATATCTACACCGCTATCTGCATAAACATGGAAATATCTACACCGCCATCTGTATGAACATGGAAATATCTGCACCGCCATCTGTATGAACATATAAATATCTACACGGCCATCTGTATTAAGATGGAGATATCTACACCGCTATCTGTATAAACATGGAAATATCTACACCGCTATCTGTATAAACATGGAAATATCTACACCGCTATCTGCATAAACATGGAAATATCTACACCGCCATCTGTATGAACATGGAAATATCTGCACCGCCATCTGTATGAACATATAAATATCTACACCGCCATCTGTATTAAGATGGAGATATCTACACCGATATCTGAATAAACATGGAAATATCTACACCGCTATCTGTTTGAACATGTAAATATCTACACCGCTATCTGAATAAACATGGAAATATCTACACCGCTATCTGTATAAACATGGAAATGTCAGCACCGCTATCTGTATGAACATGGAAATATCAGCCCCTCTATCTGTATGAACATGGAGATATCTACACCGCCATCTGTATTAACATGGATATATCTACACAGCCATCCGGAGGAACATGGAAATATCTACACCGCTATCTGTATGAACATGGAAATAGCTACACCGCTATCGGTATGAACATGGAAATATCTACACCGCTATCTGTATGAACATGGAAATATCTACACCGCTATCTGTATGAACAAGGAAATATCTTCACCGCCATCTGTACGAACATGGATATATCTACAGAGCCATCTGGATGAACATGGAAATATCTACACCGCCATCTGTATGAACATATAAATATCTACACCGCCATCTGTATTAAGATGGAGATATCTACACCGCTATCTGTATAAACCTGGAAATATCTACACCGCTATCTGTATAAACATGGAAATATCTACACCGCTATCTGGATAAACATGGAAATTTCTACACCGCTACCTGTATAAACATGGAAATATCAGCACCGCTATCTGTAGGAACATGGAGATATCTACAACGCCATCTGTATGAACATGGATATATCTACACAGCCATCTGGAGGAACATGGAAATATCTACAACGCTATCTGTACGAACATGGAAATATCTACACCGCTATCTGTATGAACATGGAAATAGCTACACCGCTATCTGTATGAACATGGAAATATCTACAACACTATCTGAATGAACGTGGAAATATCTACACCGCTATCTGTATGAACATGGATATATCTACACAGCCATCTGTATGAACATGGAAATATCTGCACCGCTATCTGTATGAACATGGAAATATCTACACCGCTATCTGTGTAAACATGCATACATCTTCACCACTATCTGTATGAACATGGAAATATCTACACCGCTATCTGTTTGAACATGGAAATATCTACACGGCTATCTGCATGAAAATGGAAATATCTACACTTCTATCTGCATATACATGGAAATAGCTACACAGCTATCTCTTTACACATGGAAATAACTACACCGCTATCTGTATGAACATGGAAATATCTACATCGCTATCTCTATGAACATGGAAATATCTACACCGCCATCTATATTAAAATGGAGATATCTACACCGCTATCTGTATAAACTTGGAAATATCTACACTGCTATCTCTATGAACATTGAAATTTCTACACCGCTATCTGTATGAACATGGAAATAGCTACACCGCTATCTGTATGAACATGGAAATATCTACACCACTACCTTTATGAACATGGAAATATCTCCACCGCTATTTCTATGAACATGGATATATCTACACACCCATCTGGATGAACACGGAAATATCTACACCACTATCTGTTTGAACATGGAAATATCTACACCGCTATCTGTGTAAATATGCATACATCTTCACCGCAATCTGTATAAACATGGTAATATCTACACCGCTCTCTGTATGAACATGGAAATATCTACACCACTTTCTATTTGAACATGGAAATATCTACACAGCTATCTGCATGAAAATGGAAATATCTACACAGCTATCTGCATATACATGGAAATATCTACACAGCTATCTCTTTACACATGGAAATAACTACACCGCTATCTGTATGAACATGGAAATACCTTCACCGCCATCTGTATGAAAATGGAAATAGCTGCACCGACATCTGTATGAACATATACATATCTACACGGCCATCTGTATTAAGATGGAGCTATCTACACCGGTATCTGTATAAACATGGAAATATCTACACCGCTATCTGTATAAACATGGAAATATCTACACCGCTATCTGTATAAACATGGAAATATCTAGACCGCTACCTGTATAAACATGGAAATATCAGCACCGCTATCTGTATGAACATGGAAATTTCAGCCCCTCTATCTGTATGAACTTGGAGATATCTACACCGCTATCTGTATGAACATGGAAATATCTAGACCGCTATCTGAATGAACATGGAAATACCTTCACCGCCATCTGTATGAACATGGATATATCTACACAGCCATCTGGATGAAAATGGATATATCTACACTGCCCTCTGGATGAACATGGAAATATCTGCACCGCTTTCTGTATGAACATGGAAATATCTACACCGCTATCTGTATGAACATGGAAATATCTACACCGCTATCTGTGTAAACATGCATACATCTTCACCGCTATCTGTATAAACATGGAAATATCTACACCGCTATCTGTATGAACATGGAAATATCCGCACCGCTATCTGTATGAACATGGAAATATCTACACCGCTATCTGTTTGAACATGGAAATATCTACACGGCTATCTGCATGAAAATGGAAATATCTACACTGCTATCTGCATATACATGGAAATATCTACACAGCTATCTCTTTACACATGGAAATAACTACACCGCTATCTCTATGAACATGGAAATATCTACACCGCCATCTGTATGAACATGGAAATATCTGCACCGCCATCTGTATGAACATATAAATATCTACACCGCCATCTGTATTAAGATGGAGATATCTACACCGCTATCTGTATAAACATGGAAATATCTACTCCGCTATCTGTATAAACATGGAAATATCTACACCGCTATCTGTACAAACATGGAAATATCTACACCGCTACCTGTATAAACATAGAAATATCAGCACCGCTTTCTGTATGAACATGGAAATATCTACACCGCTATCTGTATGAACATGGAAATATCAACACCGCCATCTGTATGAACATGGAAATATCTGCACCGCCATCTGTATGAACATATAAATATCTACACCACCATCTGTATTAAGATGGAGATATCTACACCGCTATCTGAATAAACATGGAAATATCTACACCGCTATCTGTATAAACATGGAAATATCAGCACCGCTATCTGTATGAACATGGAAATATCAGCCCCTCTATCTGTATGAACATGGAGATATCTACACCGCCGTCTGTATGAACATGGATAAATCTACACAGCCATCTGGATGAACATGGAAATATCTACACCGCTATCTGTATGAACATGGAAATAGCTACACAGCTATCTGTTTGAACATGGAAATATCTACACTGCTATCTGTATGAACATGGAAATATCTACACCGTTATCTGTATGAACATGGAAATATCTTCACCGCCATCTGTACGAACATGGATATATCTACAGAGCCATCTGTATGAACATATAAATATCTACACCGCCATCTGTATTAAGATGGAGATATCTACACCGCTTTCTGTATAAACATGGAAATATCAACACCGCTATCTGTATAAACATGGAAATATCTACACCGCTATCTGTTTGAAGATGGAAATATATACACCGCTATCTGCATGGCAATGGAAATATCTACACAGCTATCTGCATATAGATGGAAATATCTACACAGCTATCTCTTTACACATTGAAATATCTACACCGCTATCTGTATGAACATGTAAATATCAGCACCGCTATCTGTATGAACATGGAAATATCTACACCACTATCTGTATGAACATGGAAATACCTACACCGCTATCCTTATGAACATGGATATATCTACACAGCCCTCTGGATGAACATGGAAATATCCACACAGCTATCTTTGTAAACATGCATACATCTTCACCGCTATCTGTATAAACATGGAAATATCTACACCTCTATCTGTGTAAATATGCATACATCTTCACCGCAATCTGTATAAACATGGTAATATCTACACCGCTCTCTGTATGAACATGGAAATATCTACACCACTTTCTATTTGAACATGGAAATATCTACACAGATATCTGCATGAAAATGGAAATATATACAAAGCTATCTGCATATACATGGAAACGTCTACACAGCTATCTGTTTACACATGGAAATAACTACACCGCTAAATCTATAAACATGGAAATATCTACACCGCCATCTGTATGAACATGGAAATATCTGCACCACCATCTGTATGAAAATATAAATATCTACACCGCCATCTGTATTAAGAAGGAAATATCTAAACCGCTATCTGTATGAACATTGAAATATCTACACCGCTATCTGTATGAACATGGAAATATCTACACCGCTATCTGTGTAAACATGCATATATCTTCACCGCTATCTGTATAAACATGGAAATATCTACAACGCTATCTGTATGAAAATGGAAATATCTACACCGCTATCTGTACGAACATGGAAATATCTAAACCGCTATCTGCATGAAAATAGAAATATCTACAAAGCTATCTGCATATACATGGAAATATCTACAAAGCTGTCTCTTTACACATGGAAATAACTACACCGCTATCTCTATAAACACGGAAATATCTACACTGCCATCTGTATGAACATGGAAATATCTACACCGCTATCTCTATGAACTTGGAAATATCTACACCGCTATCTGTATGAACATGGAAATAGCTACACTGCTATCTGAATGAACATGGAAATATCTACACCACTATCTGTAGGAACATGGAAATATCTACACCGCTACCAGCATGAACATGGATATATCTACACAGCCATCTGGATGAACATGGAAATATCTACACCACTATCTGCATGAACATGGAAATATGGACACTGCTATCTGTGTAAACATGCATACATCTTCACCGCAATGTGTATAAGCATGGAAATATCAACACCGCTATCTGTATGAACGTGGAAATATCTACACCGCTATCTGTTTGAACATGGAAATATCTAAACCGCTATCAGCATGAAAATGGAAATATCTACACAGATATCTGCATATACATGGAAATATCTACACATCTCTCTCTTTACACATGTAAATAACTAAACCGCTATCTGTATGAACATGGAAATGTCTGCACCGCCATCTGTATGAACATATAAATATCTACACCGCCATCTGTATTAAGATGGAAATATCTACACCGCTATCTGTATAAATATGGAAATATCTACACCGCTCTCTGTATAAACATGGAAATATCAGCACCGCTATCTGTATGAACATGTAAATATCAGCCCCTCAATCTGTATGAACATGGAATTATCTACACCTCTATCTCTATGAACATGGAAATATCTACACCGCTATCTGTTTGAACATGGAAATATCTAAACCGCTATCTGCATGAAAATGGAAATATATACACAGCTATCTGCATATACATGGAAATATCTACACAGCTATCTTTTTACACATGGAAATAACTACACCGCTATCTGTATGAATATGGAAATATCTTCACCGCCATCTGTTGGAACATGGATATATCTACACAGCCATCTGTATGAACATGGAAATATCTACACCGCTATCTGTGTAAACATGCATACATCTTCACCGCTATCTGTATAAACATGGAAATATCTACACTGCTATCTGTATGAACATGGAAATATCTACACCGCTATCTGTTTGAACATGGAAATATCTACACCGCTATCTGCATGAAAATGGAAATATCTACACAGCGATCTGCATATACATGGAAATATCTACAAAGCTATCTCTTTACACTTGGAAATAAGTACAGCGCTATCTCTATAAACATGGAAATAGCTACACCACTACCTGTATGAACATGGAAATATCTACACCGCTATTTGTATGAACATGGATATATCTACACAGCCATCTGGATGAACACGGAAATATCTACCCCACTATCTGTATGAACATGGAAATATCTACACCGCTATCTGTGTAAATATGCATACATCTTCACCGCATTCTGTATAAACATGGTAATATCTACACCGCTCTCTGTATGAACATGGAAATATCTACACCGCTATCTGTTTGAACATGGAAATATCTACACCGCTATCTGCATGAAAATGGAAATATCTACACAGCTATCTGCATATACATGGAAATATCTACACAGCTATCTCTTTACACATGGAAATAACTACACCGCTATCTCTATGAACATGGAAATATCTTCACCGCCATCTGTATGAACATGGAAATAGCTGCACCGACATCTGTATGAACATATACATATCTACACGGCCATCTGTATTAAGATGGAGATATCTACACCGATATCTGTATAAACATGGAAATATCTACACCGGTATCCGTATAAACATGGCAATATCTACACCGCTAACTGTATAAACATGGAAATATCTACACCGCTACCTGTATAAACATGGAAATATCAGCACCGCTATCTGTATGAACATGGAAATATCAGCCCCTCTATCTGTATGAACATGGAGATATCTACACCACTATCTGTATAAACATGGAAATATCTACACAGCCATCTGGATGAACATGGAAATATCTACAACGCTATCTGTATGAACATGGAAATATCTACACCGCTATCTGTATGAACATGGATATATCTACACAGCCATCTGGATGAACATGGAAATATCAACACCGCTATCAGTGTAAACATGCATACATCTTCACCGCTATCTGTATAAACATGGAAATATCTACACTGCTATCTGTATGAACATGGAAATATCTGCACCGCTATCTGTATGAACATGGAAATAGCTACACTGCTATCTGTTTGAACATGGAAATATCTACACCACTATCTGCATGAAAATGGAAATATCTACACTGCTATCTGCATATACATGGAAATATCTACACAGCTATCTCTTTACGCATGGAAATAACTACACCGCTATCTGTATGAACATGGAAATATCTACACCGCCATCTGTATGAACATGGAAATATCTACACCGCCATCTGTATGAACATATAAATATCTACACCGCCATCTGTATTAAGATGGAGATATCTACACCGCTATCTGTATAAACATGGAAATATCTACACCGCTATCTGTATAAACATGGCAATATCTACACCGCTATCTGTATAAACATGGAAATATCTACACCGCTACCTGTATAAACATGGAAATATCAGCACCGCTATCTGTATGAACAGGGAAATATCAGCCCCTCTATCTGTATGAATATGGAGATATCTACACCGCTATCTGTATGAACATGGAAATATCTAGACCGCTATCTGAATGAACATGGAAATACCTTCACCGCCATCTGTATGAACATGGATATATCTACACAGCCATCTGGATGAACATGGATATATCTACACAGCCCTCTGGATGAACATGGAAATATCCACACCGCTATCTGTGTAAACATGCGTACATCTTCACCGCTATCTGTATAAACATGGAAATATCTACACAGCCATCTGGATGAACATGGAAATATCTACACCGCTATCTGTATGAACATGGAAATATCTACACCGCTACCTGTTTGAACATGGAAATATCTATACCGCTATCTGTATAAACATGGAAATATCTACACCGCTATCTGTATAAACATGGAAATATCTACACCGCTACCTGTATAAACATGGAAATATCAGAACCGCTATCTGTATGAACATGGAAATATCTACACCGCTATCTGTATGAACATCGAAATAGCTACACCGCTATCTGTATGAACATGGAAATATCTACACCGCTATCTGTATGAACATGGATATATCTACACAGCCCTCTGGATGAACATGGAAATATCCACACCGCTATCTGTGTAAACATGCATACATCTTCACTGCTATCTGTATAAACATGGAAATATCTACACCGCTATCTGTATGAACATGGAAATATCTACACCGCTATCTGTTTGAAGATGGAAATACATACACCGCTATCTGCATGAAAATGGAAATATCTACACAGCTATCTGCATATACATGGAAATATCTACACAGCTATCTCTTTACACATGGAGATAACTACACCGCTATCTGTATGAACATGGAAATATCTACACCGCCATATGTATGAACATGGAAATATCTGCACCGCCATCTGTATGAACATATAAATATCTACACCGCCATCTGTATTAAGATGGAGATATCTACACCGCTATCTGAATAAACATGGAAATATCTACACTGCTATCTGTACGAACATGGAAATATCTAAACCGCTATCTGCATGAAAATAGAAATATCTACACAGCTATTGGCATATACATGGAAATATCTACAAAGCTATCTCTTTACACATGGAAATAACTACACCGCTATCTCTATAAACACGGAAATATCTACACCGCCATCTGTATGAACATGGAAATATCTGCACTGCCATCTGTATAAACATATAAATATCTACACCGCCATCTGTATTATGATGGAGATATCTACACCGCTATCTGTATTAACTTGGAAATATCTACACCGCTATCTGTATAAACATGGAAATACCTACACCGCTATCAGTATAAACTTGGAAATATCAGCACCGCACTCTGTATGAACATGGAAATATCAGCCCCTCTATCTGTATGAAAATGGAAATATCTACACCGCCATCTCTATGAACATGGAAATATCTACACCGCTATCTGTTTGAACATGGAAATATCTATACCGCTATCTGCATGAAAATGGAAATACATACACAGCTATCTGCATATACATGGAAATATCTACACAGCTATCTCTTTACACATGGAAATAACTACACCGCTATCTGTATGAACATGGAAATATCCACACCGCCATCTGTATGAACATGGATATATCTACACAGCCATCTGGATGAACATGGAAATATCTACACCGCTATCTGTTTGAACATGGAAATATCTACACCGCTATCTGTGTAAACATGCATACATCTTCACCGCTATCTCTATAAACATGGAAATATCTACACTGCTATCTGTATGAACATGGAAATACCTACACCGCTATCTGTTTGAACATGGAAATATCTACACCGCTATCTGCATGAAAATGGAAATATATACAAAGCTATCTGCATATACATGGAAACGTCTACACAGCTATCTCTTTACACATGGAAATAACTACACCGCTAAATCTATAAACATGGAAATATCTACACCGCCATCTGTATGAACATGGAAATATCTGCACCACCATCTGTATGAAAATATAAATATCTACACCACCATCTGTATTAAGAAGGAAATATCTAAACCGCTATCTGTATGAACATTGAAATATCTACACCGCTATCTGTATGAACATGGAAATATCTACACCGCTATCTGTGTAAACATGCATATATCTTCACCGCTATCTGTATAAACATGGAAATATCTACAACGCTATCTGTATGAAAATGGAAATATCTACACCGCTATCTGTACGAACATGGAAATATCTAAACCGCTATCTGCATGAAAATAGAAATATCTACAAAGCTATCTGCATATACATGGAAATATCTACAAAGCTGTCTCTTTACACATGGAAATAACTACACCGCTATCTCTATAAACACGGAAATATCTACACTGCCATCTGTATGAACATGGAAATATCTACACCGCTATCTCTATGAACTTGGAAATATCTACACTGCTATCTGTATGAACATGGAAATATCTACACCGCTATCTGTATGAACATGGAAATAGCTACACTGCTATCTGAATGAACATGGAAATATCTACACCGCTATCTGTAGGAACATGGAAATATCTACACCGCTACCAGCATGAACATGGATATATCTACACAGCCATCTGGATGAACATGGAAATATCTACACCACTATCTGCATGAACATGGAAATATGGACACTGCTATCTGTGTAAACATGCATACATCTTCACCGCAATGTGTATAAGCATGGAAATATCAACACCGCTATCTGTATGAACGTGGAAATATCTACACCGCTATCTGTTTGAACATGGAAATATCTAAACCGCTATCAGCATGAAAATGGAAATATCTACACAGATATCTGCATATACATGGAAATATCTACACATCTCTCTCTTTACACATGTAAATAACTAAACCGCTATCTGTATGAACATGGAAATGTCTGCACCGCCATCTGTATGAACATATAAATATCTACACCGCCATCTGTATTAAGATGGAAATATCTACACCGCTATCTGTATAAATATGGAAATATCTACACCGCTCTCTGTATAAACATGGAAATATCAGCACCGCTATCTGTATGAACATGTAAATATCAGCCCCTAAATCTGTATGAACATGGAATTATCTACACCTCTATCTCTATGAACATGGAAATATCTACACCGCTATCTGTTTGAACATGGAAATATCTAAACCGCTATCTGCATGAAAATGGAAATATATACACAGCTATCTGCATATACATGGAAATATCTACACAGCTATCTTTTTACACATGGAAATAACTACACCGCTATCTGTATGAATATGGAAATATCTTCACCGCCATCTGTAGGAACATGGATATATCTACACAGCCATCTGTATGAACATGGAAATATCTACACCGCTATCTGTGTAAACATGCATACATCTTCACCGCTATCTGTATAAACATGGAAATATCTACACTGCTATCTGTATGAACATGGAAATATCTACACCGCTATCTGTTTGAACATGGAAATATCTACACCGCTATCTGCATGAAAATGGAAATATCTACACAGCGATCTGCATATACATGGAAATATCTACAAAGCTATCTCTTTACACTTGGAAATAAGTACAGCGCTATCTCTATAAACATGGAAATAGCTACACCACTACCTGTATGAACATGGAAATATCTACACCGCTATTTGTATGAACATGGATATATCTACACAGCCATCTGGATGAACACGGAAATATCTACCCCACTATCTGTATGAACATGGAAATATCTACACCGCTATCTGTGTAAATATGCATACATCTTCACCGCATTCTGTATAAACATGGTAATATCTACACCGCTCTCTGTATGAACATGGAAATATCTACACCGCTATCTGTTTGAACATGGAAATATCTACACCGCTATCTGCATGAAAATGGAAATATCTACACAGCTATCTGCATATACATGGAAATATCTACACAGCTATCTCTTTACACATGGAAATAACTACACCGCTATCTCTATGAACATGGAAATATCTTCACCGCCATCTGTATGAACATGGAAATAGCTGCACCGACATCTGTATGAACATATACATATCTACACGGCCATCTGTATTAAGATGGAGATATCTACACCGATATCTGTATAAACATGGAAATATCTACACCGGTATCTGTATAAACATGGCAATATCTACACCGCTAACTGTATAAACATGGAAATATCTACACCGCTACCTGTATAAACATGGAAATATCAGCACCGCTATCTGTATGAACATGGAAATATCAGCCCCTCTATCTGTATGAACATGGAGATATCTACACCACTATCTGTATAAACATGGAAATATCTACACAGCCATCTGGATGAACATGGAAATATCTACAACGCTATCTGTATGAACATGGAAATATCTACACCGCTATCTGTATGAACATGGATATATCTACACAGCCATCTGGATGAACATGGAAATATCAACACCGCTATCAGTGTAAACATGCATACATCTTCACCGCTATCTGTATAAACATGGAAATATCTACACTGCTATCTGTATGAACATGGAAATATCTGCACCGCTATCTGTATGAACATGGAAATAGCTACACTGCTATCTGTTTGAACATGGAAATATCTACACCGCTATCTGCATGAAAATGGAAATATCTACACTGCTATCTGCATATACATGGAAATATCTACACAGCTATCTCTTTACGCATGGAAATAACTACACCGCTATCTGTATGAACATGGAAATATCTACACCGCCATCTGTATGAACATGGAAATATCTACACCGCCATCTGTATGAACATATAAATATCTACACCGCCATCTGTATTAAGATGGAGATATCTACACCGCTATCTGTATAAACATGGAAATATCTACACCGCTATCTGTATAAACATGGCAATATCTACACCGCTATCTGTATAAACATGGAAATATCTACACCGCTACCTGTATAAACATGGAAATATCAGCACCGCTATCTGTATGAACAGGGAAATATCAGCCCCTCTATCTGTATGAATATGGAGATATCTACACCGCTATCTGTATGAACATGGAAATATCTAGACCGCTATCTGAATGAACATGGAAATACCTTCACCGCCATCTGTATGAACATGGATATATCTACACAGCCATCTGGATGAACATGGATATATCTACACAGCCCTCTGGATGAACATGGAAATATCCACACCGCTATCTGTGTAAACATGCGTACATCTTCACCGCTATCTGTATAAACATGGAAATATCTACACAGCCATCTGGATGAACATGGAAATATCTACACCGCTATCTGTATGAACATGGAAATATCTACACCGCTATCTGTATGAACATGGATTTATCTACACAGTCATCTGGATGAACATGGAAATATCTACACCGCTATCTGTGTAAACATGCATACATCTTCACCGCTATCTGTATAAACATGGAAATATCTACACTGCTATCTGTATGAACATGGAAATATCTGCACCGCTATCTGTAGGAACATGGAAATATCTACACCGCTATCTGTTTGAACATGGAAATATCTACACCGCTATCTGCATGAAGATGGAAATATCTACAATGCTATCTGTATGAACATGGAAATATCTACACCGCTATCTGTATGAACATGGAAATATCTGCACCGCTATCTGTATGAACATGGTAATATCTACACCGCTATCTGTATGAACATGGATATATCTACACAGCCCTCTGGATGAACATGGAAATATCCACACCGCTATCTGTGTAAACATGCATACATCTTCACCGCTATCTGTATAAACATGGAAATATCTACACCGCTATCTCTATGAAGATGGTAATATCTACACCGCTATCTGTTTGAAGATGGAAATATATACACCGCTATCTGCATGAAAATGGAAATATCTACACAGCTATCTGCATATAGATGGAAATATCCACACAGCTATCCCTTTACACATGGAAATAACTACACCGCTATCTGTATGAACATGGAAATGTCTACACCGCCATCTGTATGAACATGGAAATATCTGCACCGCCATCTGTATGAACATATAAATATCTACACCGCCATCTCTATTAAGATGGAGATATCTACACAGCTATCTGAATAAACATGGAAATATCTACACCGCTATCTGTATAAACATGGAAATATCTGCACCGCCATCTGTATGAACATATAAATATCTACACCGCCATCTCTATTAAGATGGAGATATCTACACAGCTATCTGAATAAACATGGAAATATCTACACCGCTATCTGTATAAACATGGAAATATCTACACCGCTATCTGTATAAACATGGAAATATCTACACCGCTACCTGTATAAACATGGAAATATCATCACCGCTATCTGTATGAACCTGGAAATATCTACAACGCTATCTGTATGAACCTGGAAATAGCTACACCGCTATCTGTAAGAACATGGAAATATCTACACCGCTATCTGTATGAACATGGATATATCTACACAGCCATCTGGATGAACATGGAAATATCTACACCGCTATCTGTATGAACATGGAAATAACTACTCCGCTATCGGTATGAACATGGATATATCTACACAGCCATCTGGATGAACATGGAAATATCTACACCGGTATCTGTGTAAACATGCATACATCTTCACCACTATCTGTATAAACATGGAAATATCTGCACCGCTATCGGTATGAACATGGAAATATCTACACCGCTATCTGTTTGGACATGGAAATATCTACACCGCTATCTGCATTAAAATGGAAATATCTACACTGCTATCTGCATATATATGGAAATATCTACACAGCTATCTCTTTACACATGGAAATAACTACACCACTATCTGTATGAACATGGAAATAACTACACCGCCATCTGTATGAACATGGAAATATCTGCACCGCCATCTGTATGAACATATAAATATCTACACCGCCATCGGTATTAAGATGGAGATATCTACACTGCTATCTGTATAAACATGGAAATATCTACACCACCATCTGTATGAACATATAAATACACCGCCATCTGTATTAAGAAGGAAATATCTAAACCGCTATCTGTATAAACTTGGAAATATCTACACCGCTGCCTGCATATACATGGAAATATCAGCACCGCTATCTGTATGAACATGGAAATATCTACACAGCTATCTGTAGGAACATGGAAATAGCTACACCGCTGCCTGTATAAACATGGAAATATCAGCACCGCTATCTGGATGAACATGGAAATATCTACACCACTATCTGTATGAACATGGAAATATCTACACCGCTATCTGTGTAAACATGCATACATCTACACCGCTATCTGTATAAACATGGAAATATCTACACCGCTATCTGTATGAACATGGAAATATCTACACCGCTATCTGTATGAACATGGAAATATGTACACCGCTATCTGTTTGAACATGGAAATATCTACACCGCTATCTGCATGAAAATGGAAATATTTACACTGCTATCTGCATATACATGGAAATATCTACACAGCTATATTTTTACACATGGAAATAACTACACCGCTATCTGTATGAACTTGGAAATATCCACACCGACATCTGTATGAACATGGAAATATCTGCACCGCCATCCGTATGAACATATAAATATCTACACCGCCATCTGTATTAAGATGGAGATATCTACACCGCTATCTGTATAAACATTGAAATATATACACCGCTATCTGTATAAACATGGAAATATCTACACCGCTACCTGTATAAACATGGAAATATCAGCACCACTATCTGTATGAACATGGAAATATCTACACCGCTATCTGTATGAACATGGAAATATCTACACCGCTATCTGTATGAACATGGAAATATCTACACCGCTATCTGTATGAACATGGATATATCTACACAGCCCTCTGGATGAACATGGAAATATCCACACCGCTATCTGTGTAAACATGCATACATCTTCACCGCTATCTGTATAAACATGGAAATATCTACACCGCTATCTGTATGAACATGGAAATATCTACACAGCTATCTGTTTGAAGATGGAAATACATACACCGCTATCTGCATGAAAATGGAAATATCTACACAGCTATCTGCATATACATGGAAATATCTACACAGCTATCTCTTTACACATGGAAATAACTACACCGCTATCTGTATGTACATGGAAATATCTACACCGCCATCTGTATGAACATGGAAATATCTGCACCGTCATCTTTATGAACATATAAATATCTACACCGCCATCTGTATTAAGATGGAGATATCTACACCGCTATCTGAATAAACATGGAAATATCTACACCGCTATCTGTACGAACTTGGAAATATCTAAACCGCTATCTGCATGAAAATAGAAATATCTACACAGCTATCGGCATATACATGGAAATATCTACAAAGCTATCTCTTTACACATGGAAATAACTACACCTCTGTCTCTATAAACACGGAAATATCTACACCGCCATCTGTATGAACATGGAAATATCTGCACCGCCATCTGTATAAACATATAAATATCTACACCGCCATCTGTATTATGATGGAGATATCTACACCGCTATCTGTATAAACTTGGAAATATCTACACCGCTATCTGTATAAACATGGAAATACCTACACCGCTATCTGTATAAACACGGAAATATCAGCACCGCTCTCTGTATGAACATGGAAATATCAGCCCCTCTATCTGTATGAACATGGAAGTATCTACACCGCTATCTCTATGAACATGGAAATATCTACACCGCTATCTGTTTGAACATGGAAATATCTATACCGCTATCTGCATGAAAATGGAAATACATAGACAGCTATCTGCATATACATGGAAATATCTACACAGCTATCTCTTTACACATGGAAATAACTACACCACTATCTGTATTAACATGGAAATATCTTCACCGCCATCTGTAGGAACGTGGATATATCTACACAGCCATCTGGATGAACATGGAAATATCTACACCGCTATCTGTTTGAACATGGAAATATCTACACCGCTATCTGTGTAAACATGCATACATCTTCACCGCTATCTCTATAAACATGGAAATATCTACACTGCTATTTGTATGAACATGGAAATATCTGCACCGCTATCTGTTTGAACATGGAAATATCTACACCGCTATCTGCATGAAAATGGAAATATCTACAAAGCTATCTGCATATACATGGAAACATCTACACAGCTATCTCTTTAGACATGGAAATAACTACACCGCTAAATCTATAAACATGGAAATATCTACACCGCCATCTCTATGAACATGGAAATATCTGCACCACCATCTGTATGAACATATAAATATCTACACCGCCATCTGTACTAAGAAGGAAATAGCTATACCGCTATCTGTATGAACATTGAAATATCTACACCGCTATCTGTATGAACATGGAAATATCTACACCGCTATCTGTGTAAACATGCATATATCTTCACCGCTATCTGTATAAACATGGAAATATCTACAACGCTATCTGTATGAACATGGAAATATCTACACCCCTATCTGTACGAACATGGAAATATCTAAACCGCTATCTGCATGAAAATAGAAATATCTACACAGCTATCTGCATATACATGGAAATATCTACAAACCTATCTCTTTACACATGGAAATAACTACACCGCTATCTCTATAAACACGGAAATATCTACACTGCCATCTGTATGAACATGGAAATATCTGTACCGCCATCTGTATAAACATATAAATATCTACACCGCCATCTGTATTTAGATGGAGATATCTGCACCGCTATCTGTATAAACTTGGAAATATCTACACCGCTATCAGTACAAACTTTGAAATACCTACACCGCTATCTGTATAAACATGGAAATACCTACACCGCTACCTGTATAAACATGGAAATATCAGCACTGCTATCCGTATGAACATGCAAATATCTACAACGCTATCTCTATGAACATGGAAATATCTACACCGCTATCTGTATGAACATGGAAATAGCTACACTGCTATCTGAATGAACATGGAAATATCTACACCACTATCTGTAGGAACATGGAAATATCTACACCGCTATCAGCATGAACATGGATATATCTACACAGCCATCTGGATGAACATGGAAATATCTACACCGCTATGTGCATGAACATGGAAATATCTACACTGCTATCTGTGTAAACATGCATACATCTTCACCGCAATCTGTATAAGCATGGAAATATCAACACCGCTATCTGTATGAACGTGGAAATATCTACACTGCTATCTGTATGAACATGGAAATATCTACACCGCTATCTGCACGAACATGGAAATATCTACACCGCTATCTGCATGAAAATGGAAATATCTACACAGCGATCTGCATATACATGGAAATATCTACAAAGCTATCTCTTTACACGTGGAAATAAGTACAGCGCTATCTCTATAAACATGGAAATAGCTACACCGCCATCTGTATGAACATGGAAATATCTGCACTGCCATCTGTATGAACATATAAATATCTACACCGCCATCTATATTAAAATGGAGATATCTACACCGCTATCTGTATAAACTTGGAAATATCTACACTGCTATCTCTATGAACATGGAAATATCTACACCGCTACCTGTATAAACACGGAAATATCAGCACCGCTATCTGTATGAACCTGGAAATGTCTACACCGCTATCTGAATGAACATGAAAATATCTACAGCGCTATCTGTTTGAACATGTAAATATCTACACCGCTATCTGAATGAACATGGAAATATCTACACCGCTATCTGTATGAACATGGAAATGTCTACACCGCTATCTGTGTAAACATACATACATCTTCACCGCTATCTGTATGAACATGGAAATATCTGCACCGCTATCTGTATGAACATGGAAATATCTGCACCGCTATCTGTTTGAACATGGAAATATCTACACGGCTATCTGCATGAAAATGGAAATATCTACACTGCTATCTGCATATACATGGAAATATCTGCACAGCTATCTCTTTACACATGGAAATAACTACACCGCAATCTGTATGAACATGGAAATATCTTCACCGCCATCTGTATGAACATGGAAATAGCTGCACCGACATCTGTATGAACATATACATATCTACACGGCCATCTGTATTAAGATGGAGATATCTACACCGATATCTGTATAAACATGGAAATATCTACACCGCTATCTGTATAAACATGGCAATATCTACACCGCTATCTGTATAAACATGGAAATATCTACACCGCTACCTGTATAAACATGGAAATATCAGCACCGCTATCTGTATGAACATGGAAATATCAGCCCCTCTATCTGTATGAACATGGAGATATCTACACCGCTATCTGTATGAACATGGAAATATCTAGACCGCTATCTGAATGAACATGGAAATACCTTCACCGCCATCTGTATGAACATGGATATATCTACACAGCCATCTGGATGAACATGGATATATCTACACAGCCCTCTGGATGAACATGGAAATATCCACACCGCTATCTGTGTAAACATGCATACATCTTCACCGCTATCTGTATAAACATGGAAATATCTACACCGCTATCTGTATGAACATGGAAATATCTACACCGCTATCTGGTGGAAGATGGAAATATATACACCGCTATCTGCATGAAAATGGAAATATCTACACAGCTATCTGCATGAAAATGGAAATATCTACACAGCTATCTGCATATACATGGAAATATCTACACAGCTATCTCTTTACACATGGAAATAACTACACCGCTATCTGTATGAACATGGAATTATCTACACCGCCATCTGTATGAACATGGAAATATCTGCACCGCCATCTGTATGAACATATAAATATCTACACTGCCATCTGTATTAAGATGGAGATATCTACACCGCTATCTGAATAAACATGGAAATATCTACACCGCTATCTGTATAAACATGGAAATATCAGCACCGCTATCTGTATGAACATGGAAATATCAGCCCCTCTCTCTGTATGAACATGGAGATATCTACACCGCCATCTGTATGAACATGGATATATCTACACAGCCATCTGGAGGAACATGGAAATATCTACACCGCTATCTGTATGAACATGGAAATAGCTACACCGCTATCTGTATGAACATGGAAATATCTACACCGCTATCTGTATGAACATGGAAATATCTACACCGCTATCTGTATGATCATGGAAATATCTACAACGCTATCTGTATGAACATGGAAATAGCTACACTGCTATCTGAATGAACATGGAAATATCTACACCACTATCTGTAGGAACATGGAAATATCTACACTGCTACCAGCATGAACATGGATATATCTACTCAGCCATCTTGATGAACATGGAAATATCTACACCACTATCTGCATGAACATGGAAATATCTACACTGCTATCTGTGTAAACATGCATACATCTTCACCGCAATATGTATAAGCATGGAAATATCAACACCGCTATCTGTATGAACGTGGAAATATCTACACCGCTATCTGTTTGAACATGGAAATATCTAAACCGCTATCAGCATGAAAATGGAAATATCTACACAGATATCTGCATATACATGGAAATATCTACACATCTATCTCTTTACACATGTAAATAACTACACCGCTATCTGTATGAACATGGAAATGTCTGCACCGCCATCTGTATGAACATATAAATATCTACACCGCCATCTGTATTAAGATGGAAATATCTAAACCGCTATCTGTATAAACCTGGAAATATCTACACCGCTCTCTGTATAAACATGGAAATATCAACACCGCTATCTGTATGAACATGTAAATATCAGCCCTTCAATCTGTATGAACATGGAATTATCTACACCGCTATCTCTATGAACATGGAAATATCTACACCGCTATCTGTTTGAACATGGAAATATCTAAACCGCTATCTGCATGAAAATGGAAATATATACACAGCTATCTGTATATACATGGAAATATCTACACATCTATCTCTTTACACATGGAAATAACTACACCGCTATCTGTATGAACATGGAAATATCTTCACCGCCATCTGTAGGAACTTGGATATATCTACACAGCCATCTGGATGAACATGGAAATATCTACACCGCTATCTGTATCAACATGGAAATATCTACACCGCTATCTGTGTAAACATGCATACATCTTCACCGCTATCTGTATAAACATGGAAATATCTACACTGCTATCTGTATGAACATGGAAATATCTACACCGCTATCTGTTTGAACATGGAAATATCTACACCGCTATCTGCATGAAAATCGAAATATCTACACAGCTATCTGCATATACATGGAAATATCTACACAGCTATCTCTTTACACATGGAAATAACTACACCGCTATCTGTATGAACATGGAAATATCTTCACCGCCATCTGTATGAACATGGAAATAGCTGCACCGACATCTGTATGAACATATACATATCTACACGGCCATCTGTATTAAGATGTAGATATCTGCACCGATATCTCTATAAACATGGAAATATCTACACCGCTATCTGTATAAACATGGCAATATCTACACCGCTAACTGTATAAACATGGAAATATCTACACCGCTACCTGTATAAACATGGAAATATCAGCACCGCTATCTGTATGAACATGGAAATATCAGCCCCTCTATCTGTACGAACATGGAGATATCTACACCGCTATCTGTATGAACATGGAAATATCTAGACCGCTATCTGAATGAACATGGAAATACCTTCACCGCCATCTGTATGAACATGGATATATCTACACAGCCATCTGGATGAACATGGATATATCTACACAGCCCTCTGGTTGAACATGGAAATATCCACACCGCTATCTGTGTAAACATGCATACATCTTCACCGATATCTGTATAAACATGGAAATATCTACACAGCCATCTGGATGAACATGGAAATATCTACACCGCTATCGGTATGAACATGGAAATATCTACACCGCTATCTGTATGAACATGGATATATCTACAAAGCCATCTGGATGAACATGGAAATATCAACACCGCTATCAGTGTAAACATGCATACATCTTCACCGCTTTCTGTATAAACATGGAAATATCTACACTGCTCTCTGTATGAACATGGAAATATCTGCACCGCTATCTGTATGAACATGGAAATAGCTACACTGCTATCTGTTTGAACATGGAAATATCTACACCGCTATCTGCATGAAAATGGAAATATCTACACTGCTATCTGCATATACATGGAAATATCTACACAGCTATCTCTTTACACATGGAAATAACTACACCGCTATCTGTATGAACATGGAAATATCTACACCGCCATCTGTATGAACATGGAAATATCTGCACCGCCATCTGTATGAACATATAAATATCTACACCGCCATCTGTATTAAGATGGAGATATCTACACCGCTATCTGAATAAACATGGAAATATCTACACCGCTATCTGTATAAACATGGAAATATCAGCACCGCTATCTGTATGAACATGGAAATATCAGCCCCTCTATCTGTATGAACATGGAGATACCTACACCGCCATCTGTATGAACACGGATATATCTACACAGCCATCTGGATGAACATGGAAATATCTACACCGCTATCTCTATGAACATGGAAATATCTACACCGCTATCTGTATGAACATGGAAATATCTTCACCGCCATCTGTACGAACATGGATATATCTTCAGAGCCATCTGGATGAACATGGAAATATCTACAGCGCCATCTGTATGAACATATAAATATCTACACCGCCATCTGTATTAAGATGGAGATATCTAAACCGCTATCTGAATAAACATGGAAATATCAACACCGCTATCTGTATGAACATGGAAATATCTACACCGCTATCTGTATGAACAAGGAAATATCTTCACCGCCATCTGTACGAACATGGATATATCTACAGAGCCATCTGGATGAACATGGATATATCTACACCGCCATCTGTATGAACATATAAATATCTACACCGCCATCTGTATTAAGATGGAGTTATCTACACCGCTATCTGTATAAACCTGAAAATATCTACACCGCTATCTGTATAAACATGGAAATATCAACACCGCTATCTGGATAAACATGGAAATTTCTACACCGCTACCTGTATAAACATGGAAATATCAGCACCGCTATCTGTAGGAACATGGAGATATCTACACCGCCATCTGTATGAACATGGATATATCTACACAGCCATCTGGAGGAACATGGAAATATCTACAACGATATCTGTACAAACATGGAAATATCTACACCGCTATCTGTATGAACATGGAAATAGCTACACCGCTATCTGAATGAACATGGAAATATCTACACCGCCATCTGTATGAACATGGATATATATACACAGCCATCTGGAGCAACATGGAAATATCTACAACGCTATCTGTACGAACATGGAAATATCTACACCGCTATCTGTATGAACATGGAAATGGCTACACCACTATCTGTATGAACATGGAAATATCTACACCACTATCTGAATGAACATGGAAATATCTACACCGCTATCTGTATGAACATGGATATATCTACACAGCCATCTGGATGAACATGGAAATATCTACACCGCTATCTGTATGAACATGGAAATATCTACACCGCTATCTGTGTAAACATACATACACCTTCACAGCTATCTGTATAAACATGGAAATATCTACACCGCTATCTGTATGAACATGGAAATATCTGCACCGCTATCTGTATGAACATGGAAATATCTACACCGCTATCTGTTTGAACATGGAAATATCTACACGGCTATCTGCATGAAAATGGAAATATCAACACTGCTATCTGCATATACATGGAAATATCTACACAGCTATCTCTTTACACATGGAAATAACTACACCGCTATCTGTATGAACATGGAAATATCTACACCGCCATCTGTATGAACATGGAAATATCTGCACCGCCATCTGTATGAACATATAAATATCTACACAGCCATCTGTATTAAGATAGAGATATCTACACCGCTATCTGTATAAACATGGAAATATCTACACCGCTATCTGTATAAACATGGAAATATCTACACCGCTATCTGTATAAACATGGAAATATCTACACCGCTACCTGTATAAACATGGAAATATCAGCACCGCTATCTGTATGAACATGGAAATATCTACACCGCTATCTGTATGAACATGGAAATATCTACACCGCCATCTGTATGAACATGGAAATATCTGCACCGCCATCTGTATGAACATATAAATATCTACACCGCCATCTGTATTAAGATGGAGATATCTACACCGCTATCTGAATAAACATGGAAATATCTACCCCGCTATCTGTATAAACATGGAAATATCAGCACCGCTATCTGTATGAACATGGAAATATCAGCCCCTCTATCTGTATGAACATGGAGATATCTACACCGCCATCTGTATGAACACGGATATATCTACACAGACATCTGGATGAACATGGAAATATCTACACCGCTATCTGTATGAACATGGAAATAGCTACACCGCTATCTGTATGAACATGGAAATAGCTACACCGCTATCTGTATCAACATGGAAATATCTACACCGCTATCTGTATGAACATGGAAATATCTTCACCGCCATCTGTACGAACATGGATATATCTACAGAGCCATCTGGATGAACATGGAAATATCTACAACGCCATCTGTATGAACATATAAATATCTACACCGCCATCAGTATTAAGATGGAGATATCTAAACCGCTATCTGTATAAACATGGAAATATCAACACCGCTATCTGTATAAACATGGAAATATCTACACCGCTATCTGTATAAACATGGAAATATCTACACCGCTACCTGTATAAACATGGAAATATCAGCACCGCTATCTGTATGAACATGGGAATATCTACACCGCTATCTGTATGAACATGGATATATCTACACAGCCCTCTGGATGAACATGGAAATATCCACACCGCTATCTGTGTAAACATGCATACATCTTCACCGCTATCTGTATAAACATGGAAATATCTACACCGCTATCTGTATGAACATGGAAATATCTACACCGCTATCTGTTTGAAGATGGAAATATATACATCGCTATCTGCATGAAAATGGAAATATCTACACAGCTATCTGCATATAGATGGAAATATCTACACAGCAATCTCTTTACACATGGAAATAACTACACCGCTATCTGTATGAACATGGACATATCTACACCGCCATCTGTATGAACATGGAAATATCTGCACCGCCATCAGTATGAACATATAAATATCTACACCGCCATCTGTATTAAGATGGAGATATCTACACCGCTATCTGAATAAACATGGAAATATCTACACCGCTATCTGTATAAACATGGAAATATCTACACCACTATCTGTATAAACATGGAAATATCTACACCGCTACCTGTGTAAACACGGAAATATCAGCACCGCTATCTGTATGAACCTGGAAATGTCTACACCGCTATCTGAATGAACATGAAAATATCTACAGCGCTATCTGTTTGAACATGTAAATATCTACACCGCTATCTGAATGAACATGGAAATATCTACACCGCTTTCTGTATGAACATGGAAATGTCTACACCGCTATCTGTGTAAACATACATACATCTTCACCGCTATCTGTATGAACATGGAAATATCTGCACCGCTATCTGTATGAACATGGAAATATCTGCACCGCTATCTGTTTGAACATGGAAATATCTACACGGCTATCTGCATGAAAATGGAAATATCTACACTGCTATCTGCATATACATGGAAATATCTGCACAGCTATCTCTTTACACATGGAAATAACTACACCGCAATCTGTATGAACATGGAAATATCTTCACCGCCATCTGTATGAACATGGAAATAGCTGCACCGACATCTGAATGAACATATACATATCTACACGGCCATCTGTATTAAGATGGAGATATCTACACCGATATCTGTATAAACATGGAAATATCTACACCGCTATCTGTATAAACATGGCAATATCTACACCGCTATCTGTATAAACATGGAAATATCTACACCGCTACCTGTATAAACATGGAAATATCAGCACCGCTATCTGTATGAACATGGAAATATCAGCCCCTCTATCTGTATGAACATGGAGATATCTACACCGCTATCTGTATGAACATGGAAATATCTAGACCGCTATCTGAATGAACATGGAAATACCTTCACCGCCATCTGTATGAACATGGATATATCTACACAGCCATCTGGATGAACATGGATATATCTACACAGCCCTCTGGATGAACATGGAAATATCCACACCGCTATCTGTGTAAACATGCATACATCTTCACCGCTATCTGTATAAACATGGAAATATCTACACCGCTATCTGTATGAACATGGAAATATCTACACCGCTATCTGTTGGAAGATGGAAATATATACACCGCTATCTGCATGAAAATGGAAATATCTACACAGCTATCTGCATGAAAATGGAAATATCTACACAGCTATCTGCATATACATGGAAATATCTACACAGCTATCTCTTTACACATGGAAATAACTACACCGCTATCTGTATGAACATGGAAATATCTACACCGCCATCTGTATGAACATGGAAATATCTGCACCGCCATCTGTATGAACATATAAATATCTACACTGCCATCTGTATTAAGATGGAGATATCTACACCGCTATCTGAATAAACATGGAAATATCTACACCGCTATCTGTATAAACATGGAAATATCAGCACCGCTATCTGTATGAACATGGAAATATCAGCCCCTCTCTCTGTATGAACATGGAGATATCTACACCGCCATCTGTATGAACATGGATATATCTACACAGCCATCTGGAGGAACATGGAAATATCTACACCGCTATCTGTATGAACATGGAAATAGCTACACCGCTATCTGTATGAACATGGAAATATCTACACCGCTATCTGTATGAACATGGAAATATCTACACCGCTATCTGTATGATCATGGAAATATCTACAACGCTATCTGTATGAACATGGAAATAGCTACACTGCTATCTGAATGAACATGGAAATATCTACACCACTATCTGTAGGAACATGGAAATATCTACACTGCTACCAGCATGAACATGGATATATCTACTCAGCCATCTTGATGAACATGGAAATATCTACACCACTATCTGCATGAACATGGAAATATCTACACTGCTATCTGTGTAAACATGCATACATCTTCACCGCAATATGTATAAGCATGGAAATATCAACACCGCTATCTGTATGAACGTGGAAATATCTACACCGCTATCTGTTTGAACATGGAAATATCTAAACCGCTATCAGCATGAAAATGGAAATATCTACACAGATATCTGCATATACATGGAAATATCTACACATCTATCTCTTTACACATGTAAATAACTACACCGCTATCTGTATGAACATGGAAATGTCTGCACCGCCATCTGTATGAACATATAAATATCTACACCGCCATCTGTATTAAGATGGAAATATCTAAACCGCTATCTGTATAAACATGGATATATCTACACCGCTCTCTGTATAAACATGGAAATATCAACACCGCTATCTGTATGAACATGTAAATATCAGCCCTTCAATCTGTATGAACATGGAATTATCTACACCGCTATCTCTATGAACATGGAAATATCTACACCGCTATCTGTTTGAACATGGAAATATCTAAACCGCTATCTGCATGAAAATGGAAATATATACACAGCTATCTGTATAAACATGGAAATATCTACACATCTATCTCTTTACACATGGAAATAACTACACCGCTATCTGTATGAACATGGAAATATCTTCACCGCCATCTGTAGGAACTTGGATATATCTACACAGCCATCTGGATGAACATGGAAATATCTACACCGCTATCTGTATCAACATGGAAATATCTACACCGCTATCTGTGTAAACATGCATACATCTTCACCGCTATCTGTATAAACATGGAAATATCTACACTGCTATCTGTATGAACATGGAAATATCTACACCGCTATCTGTTTGAACATGGAAATATCTACACCGCTATCTGCATGAAAATGGAAATATCTACACAGCTATCTGCATATACATGGAAATATCTACACAGCTATCTCTTTACACATGGAAATAACTACACCGCTATCTGTATGAACATGGAAATATCTTCACCGCCATCTGTATGAACATGGAAATAGCTGCACCGACATCTGTATGAACATATACATATCTACACGGCCATCTGTATTAAGATGTAGATATCTGCACCGATATCTCTATAAACATGGAAATATCTACACCGCTATCTGTATAAACATGGCAATATCTACGCCGCTAACTGTATAAACATGGAAATATCTACACCGCTACCTGAATAAACATGGAAATATCAGCACCGCTATCTGTATGAACATGGAAATATCACCCCTCTATCTGTACGAACATGGAGATATCTACACCGCTATCTGTATGAACATGGAAATATCTAGACCGCTATCTGAATGAACATGGAAATACCTTCACCGCCATCTGTATGAACATGGATATATCTACACAGCCATCTGGATGAACATGGATATATCTACACAGCCCTCTGGTTGAACATGGAAATATCCACACCGCTATCTGTGTAAACATGCATACATCTTCACCGATATCTGTATAAACATGGAAATATCTACACAGCCATCTGGATGAACATGGAAATATCTACACCGCTATCTGTATGAACATGGAAATATCTACACCGCTATCTGTATGAACATGGATATATCTACACAGCCATCTGGATGAACATGGAAATATCAACACCGCTATCAGTGTAAACATGCATACATCTTCACCGCTATCTGTATAAACATGGAAATATCTACACTGCTCTCTGTATGAACATGGAAATATCTGCACCGCTATCTGTATGAACATGGAAATAGCTACACTGCTATCTGTTTGAACATGGAAATATCTACACCGCTATCTGCATGAAAATGGAAATATCTACACTGCTATCTGCATATACATGGAAATATCTACACAGCTATCTCTTTACACATGGAAATAACTACACCGCTATCTGTATGAACATGGAAATATCTACACCGCCATCTGTATGAACATGGAAATATCTGCACCGCCATCTGTATGAACATATAAATATCTACACCGCCATCTGTATTAAGATGGAGATATCTACACCGCTATCTGTATAAACATGGAAATATCAACACCGCTATCTGTATAAACATGGAAATATCTACACCGCTATCAGTATAAACATGGAAATATCTACACCGCTACCTGTATAAACATGGAAATATCAGCACCGCTATCTGTATGAAAATGGGAATATCTACACCGCTATCTGTATGAACATGGATATATCTACACAGCCCTCTGGATGAACATGGAAATATCCACACCGCTATCTGTGTAAACATGCATGCATCTTCACCGCTATCTGTATAAACATGGAAATACCTACACCGCTATCTGTATGAACATGGAAATATCTACACCGCTATCTGTATGAAGATTGAAATATATACATCGCTATCTGCATGAAAATTGAAGTATCTACACAGCTATCTGCATATAGATGGAAATATCTACACAGCAATCTCTTTACACATGGAAATAACTACACCGCTATCTGTATGAACATGGACATATCTACACCGCCATCTGTATGAACATGGAAATATCGGCACCGCCATCAGTATGAACATATAAATATCTACACCGCCATCTGTATTAAGATGGAGATATCTACACCGCTATCTGAATAAACATGGAAATATCTACACCGCTATCTGTATAAACATGGAAATATCTACACCACTATCTGTATAAACATGGAAATATCTACACCGCTACCTGTATAAACACGGAAATATCAGCACCGCTATCTGTATGAACCTGGAAATGTCTACACCGCTATCTGAATGAACATGGAAATATCTACACCGCTATTTGTTTGAACATGTAAATATCTACACCGCTATCTGAATGAACATGGAAATATCTACACCGCTATCTGTATGAACATGGAAATATCTACACCGCTATCTGTATGAACATGGAAATATCTGCACCGCTATCTGTATGAACATGGAAATATCTACACCGCTATCTGTTTGAACATGGAAATATCTACACGGCTATCTGCATGAAAATGGAAATATCTACATTGCTATCTGCATATACATGGAAATATCTACACAGCTATCTCTTTACACATGGAAATAACTACACCGCTATCTGTATGAACATGGAAATATCTTCACCGCCATCTGTATGAACATGGAAATAGCTGCACCGACATCTGTATGAACATATACATATCTACACGGCCATCTGTATTAAGATGGAGATATCTACACCGATATCTGTATAAACATGGAAATATCTACACCGCTATCTGTATACACATGGCAATATCTACACCGCTATCTGTATAAACATAGAAATATCTACACCGCTACCTGTATAAACATGGAAATATCAGCACCGCTATCTGTATGAACATGGAAATATCAGCCCCTCTATCTGTATGAACATGGAGATATCGACACCGCTATCTGTATGAACATGGAAATATCTAGACCGCTATCTGAATGAACGTGGAAAAACCTTCACCGCCATCTGTATGAACATGGATATATCTACACAGCCATCTCGATGAACATGGATATATCTACACAGCCCTCTGGATGAACATGGAAATATCCACACCGCTATCTGTGTAAACATGCATACATCTTCACCGCTATCTGTATAAACATGGAAATATCTACACCGCTATCTGTATGAACATGGAAATATCTACACCGCTATCTGTTGGAAGATGGAAATATATACACCGCTATCTGCGTGAAAATGGAAATATCTACACAGCTATCTGCATGAAAATGGAAATATCTACACAGCTATCTGCATATACATGGAAATATCTACACAGCTATCTCTTTACACATGTAAATAACTACACCGCTATCTGTATGAACATGGAAATATCTACACCGCCATCTGTATGAACATGGAAATATCTGCACCGCCATCTGTATGAACATATAAATATCTACACTGCCATCTGTATTAAGATGGAGATATCTATACCGCTATCTGAATAAACATGGAAATATCTACACCGCTATCTGTATAAACATGGAAATATCAGCACCGCTATCTGTATGAACATGGAAATATCAGCCCCTCTATCTGTATGAACATGGAGATATCTACACCGCCATCTGTATGAACATGGATATATCTACACAGCCATCTGGAGGAACATGGAAATATCTACACCGCTATCTGTATGAACATGGAAATAGCTATACCGCTATCTGTATGAACATGGAAATATCTACACCGCTATCTGTATGAACATGGAAATATCTACACCGCTATCTGTATGAACAAGGAAATATCTTCACCGCCATCTGTACGAACATGGATATATCTACAGAGCCATCTGGATGAACATGGAAATATCTACATCGCCATCTGTATGAACATATAAATATCTACACCGCCATCTGAATTAAGATGGAGATATCTACACCGCTATCTGTATAAACCTGAAAATATCTACACCGCTATCTGTATAAACATGGAAATATCAACACCGCTATCTGGATAAACATGGAAATTTCAACACCGCTACCTGTATAAACATGGAAATATCAGCACCGCTATCTGTATGAACATGGAAATATCTACACCGCTATCTGTATGAACATGGAAATAGCTACACCGCTATCTGAATGAACATGGAAATATCTACACCGCCATCTGTATGAACATGGATATATCTACACAGCCATCTGGAGGAACATGGAAATATCTACAACGCTATCTGTACGAACATGGAAATATCTACACCGCTATCTGTATGAACATGGAAATAGCTACACCACTATCTGTATGAACATGGAAATATCTACACCACTATCTGAATGAACATGGAAATATCTACACCGCTATCTGTATGAACATGGACATATCTACACAGCCATCTGGATGATCATGGAAATATCTTCACCGCTATCTGTATGAACATGGAAATATCTACACCGCTATCTGTGTAAACATTAATACACCTTCACCGCTATCTGTATAAACATGGAAATATCTTCACCGCTATCTGTATGAACATGGAAATATCTGCACCGCTATCTGTATGAACATGGAAATATCTACACCGCTATCTGTTTGAACATGGAAATATCTACACGGCTATCTGCGTGAAAATGGAAATATCTACACTGCTATCTGCATATAGATGGAAATATCTACACAGCAATCTCTTTACACATGGAAATAACTACACCGCTATCTGTATGAACATGGACATATCTACACCGCCATCTGTATGAACATGGAAATATCTGCACCGCTATCTTTATAAACATGTAAATATCTACACCACTATCTGTATAAACATGGGAATATCTACACCGCTACCTGTATAAACACGGAAATATCAGCACCGCTATCTGTATGAACCTGGAAATGTCTACACCGCTATCTGAATGATCATGGAAATATCTACACCGCAATCTGTTTGAACATGTAAATATCTACACCGCTATCTGAATGAACATGGAAATATCTACACCGCTATCTGTATGAACATAGAAATATCTACACCGCTATCTGTGTAAACATACATACATCTTCACCGCTATCTGTATAAACATGGAAATATCTACACCGCTATCTGTATGAACATGGAAATATCTGCACCGCTATCTGTATGAACATGGAAACATCTACACCGCTATCTGTTTGAACATGGAAATATCTACACGGCTATCTGCATGAAAATGGAAATATCTACACTGCTATCTGCATATACATGGAAATATCTACACAGCTATCTCTTTACACATGGAAATAACTACACCGCTATCTGTATGAACATGAAAATATCTTCACCGCCATCTGTATGAACATGGAAATAGCTGCACCGACATCTGTATGAACATATACATATCTACACGGCCATCTGTATTAAGATGGAGATATCTACACCGATATCTGTATAAACATGGCAATATCTACACCGCTATCTGTATAAACATGGGAATATCTACACCGCTACCTGTATAAACATGGAAATATCAGCACCGCTATCTGTATGAACATGGAAATATCAGCCCCTCTATCTGTATGAACATGGAAATATCTAGACCGCTATCTGAATGAACATGGAAATACCTTCACCGCCATCTGTATGAACATGGATATATCTACACAGCCATCTGGATGAACATGGATATATCTACACAGCCCTCTGGATGAACATGGAAATATCCACAACGCTATCTGTGTAAACATGCATACATCTTCACCGCTATCTGTATAAACATGGAAATATCTACACCGCTATCTGTATGAACATGGAAATATCTACACCGCTATCTGTTGGAAGATGGAAATATATACACCGCTATCTGCATGAAAATGGAAATATCTACACAGCTATCTGCATGAAAATGGAAATATCTACACAGCTATCTGCATGTACATGGAAATATCTACACAGCTATCTCTTTACACATGTAAATACCTACACCGCTATCTGTATGAACATGGAAATATCAACACCGCCATCTGTATGAACATGGAAATATCTGCACCGCCATCTGTATGAACATATAAATATCTACACTGCCATCTGTATTAAGATGGAGATATCTACACCGCTATCTGAATAAACATGGAAATATCTACACCGCTATCTGTATAAACATGGAAATATCATCACCGCTATCTGTATGAACATGGAAATATCAGCCCCTCTATCTGTATGAACATGGAGATATCTACACCGCCATCTGTATGAACATGGATATATCTACACAGCCATCTGGAGGAACATGGAAATATCTACACCGCTATCTGTATGAACATGGAAATAGCTACACCGCTATCTGTATGAACATGGAAATATCTACACCGCTATCTGTATGAACATGGAAATATCTACACCGCTATCTGTATGAACAAGGAAATATCTTCACCGCCATCTGTACGAACATGGATATATCTACAGAGCCATCTGGATGAACATGGAAATATCTACACCGCCATCTGTATGAACATATAAATATCTACACCGCCATCTGTATTAAGATGGAGATATCTACACCGCTATCTGTATAAAACTGAAAATATCTACACCGCTATCTGTATAAACATGGAAATATCAACACCGCTATCTGGATAAACATGGAAATTTCTACACCGCTACCTGTATAAACATGGAAATATCAGCACCGCTATCTGTAGGAACATGGAGATATCTACAACGCCATCTGTATGAACATGGATATATCTACACAGCCATCTGGAGGAACATGGAAATATCTACAACGATATCTGTACAAACATGGAAATATCTACACCGCTATCTGTATGAACATGGAAATAGCTACACCGCTATCTGAATGAACATGGAAGTATCTACACCGCCATCTGTATGAACATGGATATATCTACACAGCCATCTGGAGCAACATGGAAATATCTACAACGCTATCTGTACGAACATGGAAATATCTACACCGCTCTCTGTATGAACATGGAAATAGCTACACCACTATCTGTATGAACATGGAAATATCTACACCACTATCTGAATGAACATGGAAATATCTACACCGCTATCTGTATGAACATGGATATATCTACACAGCCATCTGGATGAACATGGAATTATCTACACCGCTATCTGTATGAACATGGAAATATCTACACCGCTATCTGTGTAAACATACATACACCTTCACAGCTATCTGTATAAACATGGAAATATCTACACCGCTATCTGTATGAACATGGAAATATCTGCACCGCTATCTGTATGAACATGGAAATATCTACACCGCTATCTGTTTGAACATGGAAATATCTACACGGCTATCTGCATGAAAATGGAAATATCTACACTGCTATCTGCATATACATGGAAATATCTACACAGCTATCTCTTTACACATGGAAATAACTACACCGCTATCTGTATGAACATGGAAATATCTACACTGCCATCTGTATGAACATGCAAATATCTGCACCGCCATCTGTATGAACATATAAATATCTACACGGCCATCTGTATTAAGATGGAGATATCTACACCGCTATCTGTATAAACATGGAAATATCTACACCGCTATCTGTATAAACATGGAAATATCTACACCGCTATCTGCATAAACATGGAAATATCTACACCGCCATCTGTATGAACATGGAAATATCTGCACCGCCATCTGTATGAACATATAAATATCTACACCGCCATCTGTATTAAGATGGAGATATCTACACCGATATCTGAATAAACATGGAAATATCTACACCGCTATCTGTATAAACATGGAAATATCAGCACCGCTATCTGTATGAACATGGAAATATCAGCCCCTCTATCTGTATGAACATGGAGATATCTACACCGCCATCTGTATGAACACGGATATATCTACACAGCCATCTGGATGAACATGGAAATATGTACACCGCTATCTGTATGAACATGGAAATAGCTACACCGCTATCTGTATGAACATGGAAATATCTACACCGCTATCTGTATGAACATGGAAATATCTACACCGCTATCTGTATGAACATGGAAATATCTTCACCGCCATCTGTACGAACATGGATATATCTACAGAGCCATCTGGATGAACATGGAAATATCTACAACGCCATCTGTATGAACATATAAATATCTACACCGCCATCTGTATTAAGATGGAGATATCTAAACCGCTATCTGTATAAACATGGAAATATCAACACCACTATCTGTATAAACATGGAAATATCTACACCGCTATCTGTATAAACATGGAGATATCTACACCGCTACCTGTATAAACATGGAAATATCAGCACCGCTATCTGTATGAACATGGGAAAATCTACACCGCTATCTGTATGAACATGGATATATCTACACAGGCCTCTGGATGAACATGGAAATATCCACACCGCTATCTGTGTAAGCATGCATACATCTTCACCGCTATCTGTATAAACATGGAAATATCTACACCGCTATCTGTATGAACATGGAAATATCTACACCGCTATCTGTTTGAAGATGGAAATATATACATCGCTTTCTGCAATAAAATGGAAATATCTACACAGCTATCTGCATATAGATGGAAATATCTACACAGCAATCTCTTTACACATGGAAATAACTACACCGCTATCTGTATGAACATGGACATATCTACACCGCCATCTGTATGAACATGGAAATATCTGCACCGCCATCAGTATGAACATATAAATATCTACACCGCCATCTGTATTAAGATGGAGATATCTACACCGCTATCTGAATAAACATGGAAATATCTACACCGCTATCTTTATAAACATGTAAATATCTACACCACTATCTGTATAAACATGGGAATATCTACACCGCTACCTGTATAAACACGGAAATATCAGCACCGCTATCTGTATGAACCTGGAAATGTCTACACCGCTATCTGAATGATCATGGAAATATCTACACCGCTATCTGTTTGAACATGTAAATATCTACACCGCTATCTGAATGAACATGGAAATATCTACACCGCTATCTGTATGAACATAGAAATATCTACACCGCTATCTGTGTAAACATACATACATCTTCACCGCTATCTGTATAAACATGGAAATATCTACACCGCTATCTGTATGAACATGGAAATATCTGCACCGCTATCTGTATGAACATGGAAATATCTACACCGCTATCTGTTTGAACATGGAAATATCTACACGGCTATCTGCATGAAAATGGAAATATCTACACTGCTATCTGCATATACATGGAAATATCTACACAGCTATCTCTTTACACATGGAAATAACTACACCGCTATCTGTATGAACATGGAAATATCTTCACCGCCATCTGTATGAACATGAAATAGCTGCACCGACATCTGTATGAACATATACATATCTAAACGGCCATCTGTATTAAGATGGAGATATCTACACCGATATCTGTATAAACATGGCAATATCTACACCGCTATCTGTATAAACATGGGAATATCTACACCGCTACCTGCATAAACATGGAAATATCAGCACCGCTATCTGTATGAACATGGAAATATCAGCCCCTCTATCTGTATGAACATGGAGATATCTACACCGCTATCTGTATGAACATGGAAATATCTAGACCGCTATCTGAATGAACATGGAAATACCTTCACCGCCATCTGTATGAACATGGATATATCTACACAGCCATCTGGATGAACATGTATATATCTACACAGCCCTCTGGATGAACATGGAAATATCCACAACGCTATCTGTGTAAACATGCATACATCTTCACCGCTATCTGTATAAACATGGAAATATCTACACCGCTATCTGTATGAACATGGAAATACCTACACCGCTATCTGTTGGAAGATGGAAATATATACACCGCTATCTGCATGAAAATGGAAATATCTACACAGCTATCTGCATGAAAATGGAAATATCTACACAGCTATCTGCATGTACATGGAAATATCTACACAGCTATCTCTTTACACATGTAAATACCTACACCGCTATCTGTATGAACATGGAAATATCAACACCGCCATCTGTATGAACATGGAAATATCTGCACCGCCATCTGTATGAACATATAAATATCTACACTGCCATCTGTATTAAGATGGAGATATCTACACCGCTATCTGAATAAACATGGAAATATCTACACCGCTATCTGTATAAACATGGAAATATCATCACCGCTATCTGTATGAACATGGAAATATCAGCCCCTCTATCTGTATGAACATGGAGATATCTACACCGCCATCTGTATGAACATGGATATATCTACACAGCCATCTGGAGGAACATGGAAATATCTACACCGCTATCTGTATGAACATGGAAATAGCTACACCGCTATCTGTATGAACATGGAAATATCTACACCGCTATCTGTATGAACATGGAAATATCTACACCGCTATCTGTATGAACAAGGAAATATCTTCACCGCCATCTGTACGAACATGGATATATCTACAGAGCCATCTGGATGAACATGGAAATATCTACACCGCCATATGTATGAACATATAAATATCTACACCGCCATCTGTATTAAGATGGATATATCTACACCGCTATCTGTATAAAACTGAAAATATCTACACCGCTATCTGTATAAACATGGAAATATCAACACCGCTATCTGGATAAACATGGAAATATCTACACTGCTATCTGTATGAACATGGAAATATCTGCACCGCTATCTGTAGGAACATGGAAATATCTACACCGCTATCTGTTTGAACATGGAAATATCTACACCGCTATCTGCATGAAGATGGAAATATCTACACAGCTATCTCTTTGCACATGGAAATAACTACACTGCTATCTCTATAAACATGGAAATAACTACACTGCTATCTGTATAAACATGGAAATATCTACACCGCCATCTGTATGAACATGGAAATATCTACAACGCTATCTGTACGAACATGGAAATATCTACACCGCTCTCTGTATGAACATGGAAATAGCTACACCACTATCTGTATGAACATGGAAATATCTACACCACTATCTGAATGAACATGGAAATATCTACACCGCTATCTGTATGAACATGGATATATCTACACAGCCATCTGGATGAACATGGAAATATCTACACCGCTATCTGTATGAACATGGAAATATCTACACCGCTATCTGTGTAAACATACATACACCTTCACAGCTATCTGTATAAACATGGAAATATCTACACCGCTATCTATATGAACATGGAAATATCTGCACCGCTATCTGTATGAACATGGAAATATCTACACCGCTATCTGTTTGAAGATGGAAATATCTACACGGCTATCTGCATGAAAATGGAAATATCTACACTGCTATCTGCATATACATGGAAATATCTACACAGCTATGTCTTTACACATGGAAATAACTACACCGCTATCTGTATGAACATGGAAATATCTACACCGCCATCTGTATGAACATGCAAATATCTGCACCGCCATCTGTATGAACATATAAATATCTACACGGCCATCTGTATTAAGATGGAGATATCTACACCGCTATCTGTATAAACATGGAAATATCTACACCGCTATCTGTATAAACATGGAAATATCTACACCGCTATCTGCATAAACATGGAAATATCTACACCGCCATCTGTATGAACATGGAAATATCTGCACCGCCATCTGTATGAACATATAAATATCTACACCGCCATCTGTATTAAGATGGAGATATCTACACCGATATCTGAATAAACATGGAAATATCTACACCGCTATCTGTATAAACATGGAAATATCAGCACCGCTATCTGTATGAACATGGAAATTTCAGCCCCTCTATCTGTATGAACATGGAGATATCTACACCGCCATCTGTATGAACACGGATATATCTACACAGCCATCTGGATGAACATGGAAATATGTAAACCGCTATCTGTATGAACATGGAAATAGCTACACCGCTATCTGTATGAACATGGAAATATCTACACCGCTATCTGTATGAACATGGAAATATCTACACCGCTATCTGTATGAACATGGAAATATCTTCACCGCCATCTGTACGAACATGGATATATCTACAGAGCCATCTGGATGAACATGGAAATATCTACAACGCCATCTGTATGAACATATAAATATCTACACCGCCATCTGTATTAAGATGGAGATATCTAAACCGCTATCTGTATAAACATGGAAATATCAACACCACTATCTGTATAAACATGGAAATATCTACACCGCTATCTGTATAAACATGGAGATATCTACACCGCTACCTGTATAAACATGGAAATATCAGCACCGCTATCTGTATGAACATGGGAAAATCTACACCGCTATCTGTATGAACATGGATATATCTACACAGCCCTCTGGATGAACATGGAAATATCCACACCGCTATCTGTGTAAGCATGCATACATCTTCACCGCTATCTGTATAAACATGGAAATATCTACACCGCTATCTGTATGAACATGGAAATATCTACACCGCTATCTGTTTGAAGATGGAAATATATACATCGCTATCTGCAATAAAATGGAAATATCTACACAGCTATCTGCATATAGATGGAAATATCTACACAGCAATCTCTTTACACATGGAAATAACTACACCGCTATCTGTATGAACATGGACATATCTACACCGCCATCTGTATGAACATGGAAATATCTGCACCGCCATCAGTATGAACATATAAATATCTACACCGCCATCTGTATTAAGATGGAGATATCTACACCGCTATCTGAATAAACATGGAAATATCTACACCGCTATCTTTATAAACATGTAAATATCTACACCACTATCTGTATAAACATGGGAATATCTACACCGCTACTTGTATAAACACGGAAATATCAGCACCGCTATCTGTATGAACCTGGAAATGTCTACACCGCTATCTGAATGATCATGGAAATATCTACACCGCTATCTGTTTGAACATGTAAATATCTACACCGCTATCTGAATGAACATGGAAATATCTACACCGCTATCTGTATGAACATAGAAATATCTACACCGCTATCTGTGTAAACATACATACATCTTCACCGCTATCTGTATAAACATGGAAATATCTACACCGCTATCTGTATGAACATGGAAATATCTGCACCGCTATCTGTATGAACATGGAAATATCTACACCGCTATCTGTTTGAACATGGAAATATCTACACGGCTATCTGCATGAAAATGGAAATATCTACACTGCTATCTGCATATACATGGAAATATCTACACAGCTATCTCTTTACACATGGAAATAACTACACCGCTATCTGTATGAACATGGAAATATCTTCACCGCCATCTGTATGAACATGGAAATAGCTGCACCGACATCTCTATGAACATATACATATCTACACGGCCATCTGTATTAAGATGGATATATCTACACCGATATCTGTATAAACATGGCAATATCTACACCGCTATCTGTATAAACATGGGAATATCTACACCGCTACCTGTATAAACATGGAAATATCAGCACCGCTATCTGTATGAACATGGAAATATCAGCCCCTCTATCTGTATGAACATGGAGATATCTACACCGCTATCTGTATGAACATGGAAATATCTAGACCGCTATCTGAATGAACATGGAAATACCTTCACCGCCATCTGTATGAACATGGATATATCTACACAGCCATCTGGATGAACATGGATATATCTACACAGCCCTCTGGATGAACATGGAAATATCCACAACGCTATCTGTGTAAACATGCATACATCTTCACCGCTATCTGTATAAACATGGAAATATCTACACCGCTATCTGTATGAACATGGAAATATCTACACCGCTATCTGTTGGAAGATGGAAATATATACACCGCTATCTGCATGAAAATGGAAATATCTACACATCTATCTGCATGAAAATGGAAATATCTACACAGCTATCTGCATATACATGGAAATATCTACACAGCTATCTCTTTACACATGGAAATAACTACACCGCTAAATGTATGAACATGGAAATATCTACACCTCCATCTGTATGAACATGGAAATATCTGCACCGCCATCTGTATGAACATATAAATATCTACACTGCCATCTGTATTAAGATGGAGATATCTACACAGCTATCTGAATAAACATGGAAATATCTACACCGCTATCTGTATAAAAATGGAAATATCAGCCCCTCTATCTGTATGAACATGGAGATATCTACACCGCCATCTGTATGAACATGGATATATCTACACAGCCATCTGGAGGAACATGGAAATATCTACACCGCTATCTGTATGAACATGGAAATAGCTACACCGCTATCTGTATGAACTTGGAAATATCTACACCGCTATCTGTATGAACATGGAAATATCTTCACCGCTATCCGTATGAACAAGGAAATATCTTCACCGCCATCTGTACGAACATGGATATATCTACAGAGCCATCTGGATGAACATGGAAATATCTACACCGCCATCTGTATGAACATATAAATATCTACACCGCCATCTGTATTAAGATGGAGATATCTACACCGCTATCTGTATAAACCTGAAAATATCTACACCGCTATCTGTATAAACATGGAAATATCAACACCGCTATCTGGATAAACATGGAAATTTCTACACCGCTACCTGTATAAACATGGAAATATCAGCACCGCTATCTGTAGGAACATGGAGATATCTACACCGCCATCTGTATGAACATGGATATATCTACAAAGCCATCTGGAGGAACATGGAAATATCTACAACGCTATCTGTACGAACATGGAAATATCTACACCGCTATCTGTATGAACATGGAAATAGCTACACCGCTATCTGAATGAACATGGAAATATCTACACCGCCATCTGTATGAACATGGATATATCAACACAGCCATCTGGAGGAACATGGAAATATCTACAACACTATCTCTACGAACACGGAAATATCTACACCGCTATCTGTATGAACATGGAAATAGCTACACCACTATTTGTATGAACATGGAAATATCTACACCACTATCTGAATGAAGATGGAAATATCTACACCGCTATCTGTATGAACATGGATATATCTACACAGCCATCTGGATGAACATGGAAATATCTACACCGCTATCTGTATGAACATGGAAATATCTACACCGCTATCTGTGTAAACAGACATACATCTTCACCGCTATCTGTATAAACATGGAAATATCTACACCGCTATCTGTATGAACATGGAAATATCTGCACCGCTATCTGTATGAACATGGAAATATCTACACCGCTATCTGTTTGAACATGGAAATATCTACACGGCTATCTGCATGAAAATGGAAATATCTACACTGCTATCTGCATATACATGGAAATATCTACACAGCTATCTCTTTACACATGGAAATAACTACACCGCTATTTGTATGAACATGGAAATATCTACACCGCCATCTGTATGAACATGGAAATATCTGCACCGCCATCTGTATGAACATATAAATATCTACACCGCCATCTGTATTAAGATGGAGATATCTACACCGCTATCTGTATAAACATGGAAATATCTACACCGCTATCTGTATAAACATGGAAATATCTACACCGCTACCTGTATAAACACGGAAATATCAGCTCCGCTATCTGTATGAACATGGAAATATCTACACCGCTATCTGTATGAACATGGAAATAACTACACCGCCATCTGTATGAACATGGAAATATCTGCACCGCCATCTGTATGAACATATAAATATCTACACCGCAATCTGTATTAAGATGGAGATATCTACACCGCTATCTGAATAAACATGGAAATATCTACACCGCTATCTGTATAAACATGGAAATATCAGCACCGCTATCTGTATGAACATGGAAATATCAGCCCCTCTATCTGTATGAACATGGAGATATCTACACCGCCTTCTGTATGAACACGGATATATCTACACAGCCATCTGGATGAACATGGAAATATCTACACCGCTATCTGTATGAACATGGAAATAGCTACACCGCTATCTGTATGAACATGGAAATAGCTACACCGCTATCTGTATGAACATGGAAATATCTACACCGCTATCTGTATGAACATGGAAATATCTTCACCGCCATCTGTACGAACATGGATATATCTACAGAGCCATCTGGATGAACATGGAAATATCTACAACGCCATCTGTATGAACATATAAATATCTACACCGCCATCTGTATTAAGATGGAGATATCTAAACCGCTATCTGTATAAACATGGAAATATCAACACGGCTATCTGTATAAACATGGAAATATCTACACCGCTATCTGTATAAACATGGAAATATCTACACCGCTACCTGTATAAACATGGAAATATCAGCACCGCTATCTGTATGAATATGGGGATATCTACACCGCTATCTGTATGAACATGGATATATCTACACAGCCCTCTGGATGAACATGGAAATATCCACACCGCTATCTGTGTAAACATGCATAAATCTTCACCGCTATCTGTATAAACATGGAAATATCTACACCGCTATCTGTATGAACATGGAAATATCTACACCGCTATCTGTTTGAAGATGGAAATATATACATCGCTATCTGCATGAAAATGGAAATATCTACACAGCTATCTGCATACAGTTGGAAATATCTACACAGCAATCTCTTTACACATGGAAATAACTACACCGCTATCTGTATGAACATGGACATATCTACACCGCCATCTGTATGAACATGGAAATATCTGCACCGCCATCAGTATGAACATATAAATATCTACACCGCCATCTGTATTAAGATGGAGATATCTACACCGCTATCTGAATAAACATGGAAATATCAACACCGCTATCTGTATAAACATGGAAATATCTACACCACTATCTGTATAAACATGGAAATATCTACACCGCTACCTGTGTAAACATGGAAATATCAGCACCGCTATCTGTATGAACATGGAAATATCTACACCGCTATATGTATGAACATGGAAATATCTACACCGCTATCTGTTTGAACATGTAAATATCTACACCGCTATCTGAATGAACATGGAAATATCTACACCGCTATCTGTATGAACATGGAAATATCTACACCGCTATCTGTGTAAACATACATACATCTTCACCGCTATCTGTATAAACATGGAAATATCTACACCGCTATCTGTATGAACATGGAAATATCTGCACCGCTATCTGTATGAACATGGAAATATCTACACCGCTATCTGTTTGAACATGGAAATATCTACACCGCTATCTGCATGAAAATGGAAATATCTACACTGCTATCTGCACATACGTGGAAATATCTACACAGCTATCTCTTTACACATGGAAATAACTACACCGCTATCTGTATGAACATGGAAATATCTTCACCGCCATCTGTATGAACATGGAAATAGCTGCACCGACATCTGTAGGAACATATACATATCTACACGGCCATCAGTATTAAGATGGAGATATCTACACCGATATCTGTATAAACATGGAAATATCTACACCGCTATCTGCATATATATGGCAATATCTACACCGCTATCTGTATAAACATGGAAATATCTACACCGCTACCTGTATAAACATGGAAATATCAGCACCGCTATCTGTATGAACATGGAAATATCAGCCCCTCTATCTGTATGAACATGGAGATATCTACACCGCTATCTGTATGAACATGGAAATATCTAGACCGCTATCTGAATGAACATGGAAAAACCTTCACCGCCATCTGTATGAACATGGATATATCTACACAGCCATCTGGATGAACATGGATATATCTACACAGCCCTCTGGATGAACATGGGAATATCCACACCGCTATCTGTGTAAACATGCATACATCTTCACCGCTATCTGTATAAACATGGAAATATCTACACCGCTATCTGTATGAACATGGAAATATCTACACCGCTATCTGTTGGAAGATGGAAATATATACACCGCTATCTGCATGAAAATGGAAATATCTACACAGCTATCTGCATGAAAATGGAAATATCTACACAGCTATCTGCATATACATGGAAATATCTACACAGCTATCTCTTTACACATGTAAATAACTACACCGCTATCTGTATGAACATGGAAATATCTACACCGCCATCTGTATGAACATGGAAATATCTGCACCGCCATCTGTATGAACATATAAATATCTACACTGCCATCTGTATTAAGATGGAGATATCTACACCGCTATCTGAATAAACATGGAAATATCTACACTGCTATCAGTATAAACATGGAAATATCAGCACCGCTATCTGTATGAACATGGAAATATCAGCCCCTCTATCTGTATGAACATGGAGATACCTACACCGCCATCTGTATGAACATGGATATATCTACACAGCCATCTGGAGGAACATGGAAATATCTACACCGCTATCTGTATGAACATGGAAATAGCTACACCGCTATCTGTATGAACATGGAAATATCTACACCGCTATCTGTATGAACATGGAAATATCTACACCGCTATCTGTATGAAAGAGGAAATATCTTCACCGCCATCTGTACGAACATGGATATATCTACAGAGCCATCTGGATGAACATGGAAATATCTACACCGCCATCTGTATGAACATATAAATATCTACACCGCCATCTGTATTAAGATGGAGATATCTACACCGCTATCTGTATAAACCTGAAAATATCTACACCGCTATCTGTATAAACATGGAAATATCAACACCGCTATCTGGATAAACATGGAAATTTCTACACCGCTACCTGTATAAACATGGAAATATCAGCACCGCTATCTGTTGGAACATGGAGATATCTACACCGCCATGTGTATGAACATGGATATATCTACACAGCCATCTGGAGGAACATGGAAATATCTACAACGCTATCTGTACGAACATGGAAATATCTACACCGCTATCTGTATGAACATGGAAATAGCTACACCGCTATCTGAATGAACATGGAAATATCTACACCGCCATCTGTATGAACATGGATATATCTACACAGCCATCTGGAGGAACATGGAAATATCTACAACGCTATCTGTACGAACATGGAAATATCTACACCGCTATCTCTATGAACATGGAAATAGCTACACCACTATCTGTATGAACATGGAAATATCTAAACCACTATCTGAATGAACATGGAAATATCTACACCGCTATCTGTATGAACATGGATATATCTACACAGCCATCTGGATGAACATGGAAATATCTACACCGCTATCTGTATGAACATGGAAATATCTACACCGCTATCTGTGTAAACATACATACATCTTCACCGCTATCTGTATAAACATGGAAATATCTACACCGCTATCTGTATGAACATGGAAATATCTGCACCGCTATCTGTATGAACATGGAAATATCTACATCGCTATCTGTTTGAACATGGAAATATCTACACGGCTATCTGCATGAAAATGGAAATATCTACACTGCTATCTGCATATACATGGAAATATCTACACAGCTATCTCTTTACACATGGAAATAACTACACCGCTATCTGTATGAACATGGAAATATCTACACCGCCATCTGTATGAACATGGAAATATCTGCACCGCCATCTGTATGAACATATAAATATCTACACCGCCATCTGTATTAAGATGGAGATAGCTACACCGCTATCTGTATAAACATGGAAATATCTACACCGCTATCTGTATAAACATGGAAATATCTACCCCGCTATCTGTATAAACATGGAAATATCTACACCGCTACCTGTATAAACATGGAAATATCAGCACCGCTATCTGTATGAACATGGAAATATCTACACCGCTATCTGTATGAACATGGAAATATCTACACCGCCATCTGTATGAACATGGAAATATCTGCACCGCCATCTGTATGAACATATAAATATCTACACAGCCATCTGTATTAAGATGGAGATATCTACACAGCTATCTGAATAAACATGGAAATATCTACACCGCTATCTTTATAAACATGGAAATATCAGCACCGCTATCTGTATGAACATGGAAATATCAGCCCCTCTATCTGTATGAACATGGAGATATCTACACCGCCATCTGTATGAACACGGATATATCAACACAGCCATCTGGATGAACATGGAAATATCTACACCGCTATCTGTATGAACATGGAAATAGCTACACCGCTATCTGTATGAACATGGAAATATCTACATCGCTATCTGTATGAACATGGAAATATCTACACCGCCATCTGTATGAACATATAAATATCTACACCGCCATCTGTATTAAGATGGAGATATCTACACCGCTATCTGTATAAACCTGAAAATATCTACACCGCTATCTGTATAAACATGGAAATATCAACACCGCTATCTGGATAAACATGGAAATTTCTACACCGCTACCTGTATAAACATGGAAATATCAGCACCGCTATCTGTAGGAACATGGAGATATCTACACCGCCATCTGTATGAACATGGATATATCTACAAAGCCATCTGGAGGAACATGGAAATATCTACAACGCTATCTGTACGAACATGGAAATATCTACACCGCTATCTGTATGAACATGGAAATAGCTACACCGCTATCTGAATGAACATGGAAATATGTACACCGCCATCTGTATGAACATGGATATATCAACACAGCCATCTGGAGGAACATGGAAATATCTACAACACTATCTCTACGAACACGGAAATATCTACACCGCTATCTGTATGAACATGGAAATAGCTACACCACTATTTGTATGAACATGGAAATATCTACACCACTATCTGAATGAAGATGGAAATATCTACACCGCTATCTGTATGAACATGGATATATCTACACAGCCATCTGGATGAACATGGAAATATCTACACCGCTATCTGTATGAACATGGAAATATCTACACCGCTATCTGTGTAAACAGACATACATCTTCACCGCTATCTGTATAAACATGGAAATATCTACACCGCTATCTGTATGAACATGGAAATATCTGCACCGCTATCTGTATGAACATGGAAATATCTACACCGCTATCTGTTTGAACATGGAAATATCTACACGGCTATCTGCATGAAAATGGAAATATCTACACTGCTATCTGCATATACATGGAAATATCTACACAGCTATCTCTTTACACATGGAAATAACTACACCGCTATTTGTATGAGCATGGAAATATCTACACCGCCATCTGTATGAACATGGAAATATCTGCACCTCCATCTGTATGAACATATAAATATCTACACCGCCATCTGTATTAAGATGGAGATATCTACACCGCTATCTGTATAAACATGGAAATATCTACACCGCTATCTGTATAAACATGGAAATATCTACACCGCTACCTGTATAAACACGGAAATATCAGCTCCGCTATCTGTATGAACATGGAAATATCTACACCGCTATCTGTATGAACATGGAAATAACTACACCGCCATCTGTATGAACATGGAAATATCTGCACCGCCATCTGTATGAACATATAAATATCTACACCGCAATCTGTATTAAGATGGAGATATCTACACCGCTATCTGAATAAACATGGAAATATCTACACCGCTATCTGTATAAACATGGAAATATCAGCACCGCTATCTGTATGAACATGGAAATATCAGCCCCTCTATCTGTATGAACATGGAGATATCTACACCGCCTTCTGTATGAACACGGATATATCTACACAGCCATCTGGATGAACATGGAAATATCTACACCGCTATCTGTATGAACATGGAAATAGCTACACCGCTATCTGTATGAACATGGAAATAGCTACACCGCTATCTGTATGAACATGGAAATATCTACACCGCTATCTGTATGAACATGGAAATATCTTCACCGCCATCTGTACGAACATGGATATATCTACAGAGCCATCTGGATGAACATGGAAATATCTACAACGCCATCTGTATGAACATATAAATATCTACACCGCCATCTGTATTAAGATGGAGATATCTAAACCGCTATCTGTATAAACATGGAAATATCAACACGGCTATCTGTATAAACATGGAAATATCTACACCGCTATCTGTATAAACATGGAAATATCTACACCGCTACCTGTATAAACATGGAAATATCAGCACCGCTATCTGTATGAATATGGGGATATCTACACCGCTATCTGTATGAACATGGATATATCTACACAGCCCTCTGGATGAACATGGAAATATCCACACCGCTATCTGTGTAAACATGCATAAATCTTCACCGCTATCTGTATAAACATGGAAATATCTACACCGCTATCTGTATGAACATGGAAATATCTACACCGCTATCTGTTTGAAGATGGAAATATATACATCGCTATCTGCATGAAAATGGAAATATCTACACAGCTATCTGCATACAGTTGGAAATATCTACACAGCAATCTCTTTACACATGGAAATAACTACACCGCTATCTGTATGAACATGGACATATCTACACCGCCATCTGTATGAACATGGAAATATCTGCACCGCCATCAGTATGAACATATAAATATCTACACCGCCATCTGTATTAAGATGGAGATATCTACACCGCTATCTGAATAAACATGGAAATATCAACACCGCTATCTGTATAAACATGGAAATATCTACACCACTATCTGTATAAACATGGAAATATCTACACCGCTACCTGTGTAAACATGGAAATATCAGCACCGCTATCTGTATGAACATGGAAATATCTACACCGCTATATGTATGAACATGGAAATATCTACACCGCTATCTGTTTGAACATGTAAATATCTACACCGCTATCTGAATGAACATGGAAATATCTACACCGCTATCTGTATGAACATGGAAATATCTACACCGCTATCTGTGTAAACATACATACATCTTCACCGCTATCTGTATAAACATGGAAATATCTACACCGCTATCTGTATGAACATGGAAATATCTGCACCGCTATCTGTATGAACATGGAAATATCTACACCGCTATCTGTTTGAACATGGAAATATCTACACCGCTATCTGCATGAAAATGGAAATATCTACACTGCTATCTGCACATACGTGGAAATATCTACACAGCTATCTTTTTACACATGGAAATAACTACACCGCTATCTGTATGAACATGGAAATATCTTCACCGCCATCTGTATGAACATGGAAATAGCTGCACCGACATCTGTATGAACATATACATATCTACACGGCCATCAGTATTAAGATGGAGATATCTACACCGATATCTGTATAAACATGGAAATATCTACACCGCTATCTGCATATATATGGCAATATCTACACCGCTATCTGTATAAACATGGAAATATCTACACCGCTACCTGTATAAACATGGAAATATCAGCACCGCTATCTGTATGAACATGGAAATATCAGCCCCTCTATCTGTATGAACATGGAGATATCTACACCGCTATCTGTATGAACATGGAAATATCTAGACCGCTATCTGAATGAACATGGAAATACCTTCACCGCCATCTGTATGAACATGGATATATCTACACAGCCATCTGGATGAACATGGATATATCTACACAGCCCTCTGGATGAACATGGGAATATCCACACCGCTATCTGTGTAAACATGCATACATCTTCACCGCTATCTGTATAAACATGGAAATATCTACACCGCTATCTGTATGAACATGGAAATATCTACACCGCTATCTGTTGGAAGATGGAAATATATACACCGCTATCTGCATGAAAATGGAAATATCTACACAGCTATCTGCATGAAAATGGAAATATCTACACAGCTATCTGCATATACATGGAAATATCTACACAGCTATCTCTTTACACATGTAAATAACTACACCGCTATCTGTATGAACATGGAAATATCTACACCGCCATCTGTATGAACAGGGAAATATCTGCACCGCCATCTGTATGAACATATAAATATCTACACTGCCATCTGTATTAAGATGGAGATATCTACACCGCTATCTGAATAAACATGGAAATATCTACACTGCTATCAGTATAAACATGGAAATATCAGCACCGCTATCTGTATGAACATGGAAATATCAGCCCCTCTATCTGTATGAACATGGAGATACCTACACCGCCATCTGTATGAACATGGATATATCTACACAGCCATCTGGAGGAACATGGAAATATCTACACCGCTATCTGTATGAACATGGAAATAGCTACACCGCTATCTGTATGAACATGGAAATATCTACACCGCTATCTGTATGAACATGGAAATATCTACACCGCTATCTGTATGAAAGAGGAAATATCTTCACCGCCATCTGTACGAACATGGATATATCTACAGAGCCATCTGGATGAACATGGAAATATCTACACCGCCATCTGTATGAACATATAAATATCTACACCGCCATCTGTATTAAGATGGAGATATCTACACCGCTATCTGTATAAACCTGAAAATATCTACACCGCTATCTGTATAAACATGGAAATATCAACACCGCTATCTGGATAAACATGGAAATTTCTACACCGCTACCTGTATAAACATGGAAATATCAGCACCGCTATCTGTTGGAACATGGAGATATCTACACCGCCATGTGTATGAACATGGATATATCTACACAGCCATCTGGAGGAACATGGAAATATCTACAACGCTATCTGTACGAACATGGAAATATCTACACCGCTATCTGTATGAACATGGAAATAGCTACACCGCTATCTGAATGAACATGGAAATATCTACACCGCCATCTGTATGAACATGGATATATCTACACAGCCATCTGGAGGAACATGGAAATATCTACAACGCTATCTGTACGAACATGGAAATATCTACACCGCTATCTGTATGAACATGGAAATAGCTACACCACTATCTGTATGAACATGGAAATATCTAAACCACTATCTGAATGAACATGGAAATATCTACACCGCTATCTGTATGAACATGGATATATCTACACAGCCATCTGGATGAACATGGAAATATCTACACCGCTATCTGTATGAACATGGAAATATCTACACCGCTATCTGTGTAAACATACATACATCTTCACCGCTATCTGTATAAACATGGAAATATCTACACCGCTATCTGTATGAACATGGAAATATCTGCACCGCTATCTGTATGAACATGGAAATATCTACATCGCTATCTGTTTGAACATGGAAATATCTACACGGCTATCTGCATGAAAATGGAAATATCTACACTGCTATCTGCATATACATGGAAATATCTACACAGCTATCTCTTTACACATGGAAATAACTACACCGCTATCTGTATAAACATGGAAATATCTACACCGCTATCTGTATAAACATGGAAATATCTACCCCGCTATCTGTATAAACATGGAAATATCTACACCGCTACCTGTATAAACATGGAAATATCAGCACCGCTATCTGTATGAACATGGAAATATCTACACCGCTATCTGTATGAACATGGAAATATCTACACCGCCATCTGTATGAACATGGAAATATCTGCACCGCCATCTGTATGAACATATAAATATCTACACAGCCATCTGTATTAAGATGGAGATATCTACACAGCTATCTGAATAAACATGGAAATATCTACACCGCTATCTTTATAAACATGGAAATATCAGCACCGCTATCTGTATGAACATGGAAATATCAGCCCCTCTATCTGTATGAACATGGAGATATCTACACCGCCATCTGTATGAACACGGATATATCAACACAGCCATCTGGATGAACATGGAAATATCTACACCGCTATCTGTATGAACATGGAAATAGCTACACCGCTATCTGTATGAACATGGAAATATCTACATCGCTATCTGTATGAACATGGAAATATCTACACCGCCATCTGTACGAACATGGATATATCTACAGAGCCATCTGGATGAACATGGAAATATCTACACCGCCATCTGTATTAAGATGGAGATATCTACACCGCTATCTGAAAAAACATGGAAATATCTACACCGCTATCTGTATAAACATGGAAATATCTACACCACTATCTGTATAAACATGGAAATATCTACACCGCTACCTGTATAAACACGGAAATATCAGCACCGCTATCTGTATGAACCTGGAAATGTCTACACCGCTATCTGAATGAACATGGAAGTATATACACCGCTATCTGTTTGAACATGTAAATATCTACACCGCTATCTGAATGAACATGGAAATATCTACACCGCTATCTGTATGAACATGGAAATATCTACACCGCTATCTGTGTAAACATACATACATCTTCACCGCTATCTGTATAAACATGGAAATATCTACACCGCTATCTGTATGAACATGGAAATATCTGCACCGCTATCTGTATGAACATGGAAATATCTACACCGCTATCTGTATGAACTTGGAAATATCTACACCGCTATCTGTATGAACATGGAAATATCTTCACCGCTATCCATATGAACAAGGAAATATCTTCACCGCCATCTGTACGAACATGGATATATCTACAGAGCCATCTGGATGAACATGGAAATATCTACACCGCCATCTGTATGAACATATAAATATCTACACCGCCATCTGTATTAAGATGGAGATATCTACACCGCTATCTGTATAAACCTGAAAATATCTACACCGCTATCTGTATAAACATGGAAATATCAACACCGCTATCTGGATAAACATGGAAACTTCTACACCGCTACCTGTATAAACATGGAAATATCAGCACCGCTATCTGTAGGAACATGGAGATATCTACACCGCCATCTGTATGAACATGGATATATCTACAAAGCCATCTGGAGGAACATGGAAATATCTACAACGCTATCTGTACGAACATGGAAATATCTACACCGCTATCTGTATGAACATGGAAATAGCTACACCGCTATCTGAATGAACATGGAAATATGTACACCGCCATCTGTATGAACATGGATATATCAACACAGCCATCTGGAGGAACATGGAAATATCTACAACACTATCTCTACGAACACGGAAATATCTACACCGCTATCTGTATGAACATGGAAATAGCTACACCACTATTTGTATGAACATGGAAATATCTACACCACTATCTGAATGAAGATGGAAATATCTACACCGCTATCTGTATGAACATGGATATATCTACACAGCCATCTGGATGAACATGGAAATATCTACACCGCTATCTGTATGAACATGGAAATATCTACACCGCTATCTGTGTAAACAGACATACATCTTCACCGCTATCTGTATAAACATGGAAATATCTACACCGCTATCTGTATGAACATGGAAATATCTGCACCGCTATCTGTATGAACATGGAAATATCTACACCGCTATCTGTTTGAACATGGAAATATCTACACGGCTATCTGCATGAAAATGGAAATATCTACACTGCTATCTGCATATACATGGAAATATCTACACAGCTATCTCTTTACACATGGAAATAACTACACCGCTATTTGTATGAACATGGAAATATCTACACCGCCATCTGTATGAACATGGAAATATCTGCACCGCCATCTGTATGAACATATAAATATCTACACCGCCATCTGTATTAAGATGGAGATATCTACACCGCTATCTGTATAAACATGGAAATATCTACACCGCTATCTGTATAAACATGGAAATATCTACACCGCTACCTGTATAAACACGGAAATATCAGCTCCGCTATCTGTATGAACATGGAAATATCTACACCGCTATCTGTATGAACATGGAAATAACTACACCGCCATCTGTATGAACATGGAAATATCTGCACCGCCATCTGTATGAACATATAAATATCTACACCGCAATCTGTATTAAGATGGAGATATCTACACCGCTATCTGAATAAACATGGAAATATCTACACCGCTATCTGTATAAACATGGAAATATCAGCACCGCTATCTGTATGAACATGGAAATATCAGCCCCTCTATCTGTATGAACATGGAGATATCTACACCGCCTTCTGTATGAACACGGATATATCTACACAGCCATCTGGATGAACATGGAAATATCTACACCGCTATCTGTATGAACATGGAAATAGCTACACCGCTATCTGTATGAACATGGAAATAGCTACACCGCTATCTGTATGAACATGGAAATATCTACACCGCTATCTGTATGAACATGGAAATATCTTCACCGCCATCTGTACGAACCTGGATATATCTACAGAGCCATCTGGATGAACATGGAAATATCTACAACGCCATCTGTATGAACATATAAATATCTACACCGCCATCTGTATTAAGATGGAGATATCTAAACCGCTATCTGTATAAACATGGAAATATCAACACGGCTATCTGTATAAACATGGAAATATCTACACCGCTATCTGTATAAACATGGAAATATCTACACCGCTACCTGTATAAACATGGAAATATCAGCACCGCTATCTGTATGAATATGGGGATATCTACACCGCTATCTGTATGAACATGGATATATCTACACAGCCCTCTGGATGAACATGGAAATATCCACACCGCTATCTGTGTAAACATGCATAAATCTTCACCGCTATCTGTATAAACATGGAAATATCTACACCGCTATCTGTATGAACATGGAAATATCTACACCGCTATCTGTTTGAAGATGGAAATATATACATCGCTATCTGCATGAAAATGGAAATATCTACACAGCTATCTGCATACAGTTGGAAATATCTACACAGCAATCTCTTTACACATGGAAATAACTACACCGCCATCTGTATGAACATGGAAATATCTGCACCGCCATCAGTATGAACATATAAATATCTACACCGCCGTCTGTATTAAGATGGAGATATCTACACCGCTATCTGAATAAACATGGAAATATCAACACCGCTATCTGTATAAACATGGAAATATCTACACCACTATCTGTATAAACATGGAAATATCTACACCGCTACCTGTGTAAACATGGAAATATCAGCACCGCTATCTGTATGAACATGGAAATATCTACACCGCTATATGTATGAACATGGAAATATCTACACCGCTATCTGTTTGAACATGTAAATATCTACACCGCTATCTGAATGAACATGGAAATATCTACACCGCTATCTGTATGAACATGGAAATATCTACACCGCTATCTGTGTAAACATACATACATCTTCACCGCTATCTGTATAAACATGGAAATATCTACACCGCTATCTGTATGAACATGGAAATATCTGCACCGCTATCTATATGAACATGGAAATATCTACACCGCTATCTGTTTGAACATGGAAATATCTACACCGCTATCTGCATGAAAATGGAAATATCTACACTGCTATCTGCACATACGTGGAAATATCTACACAGCTATCTCTTTACACATGGAAATAACTACACCGCTATCTGTATGAACATGGAAATATCTTCACCGCCATCTGTATGAACATGGAAATAGCTGCACCGACATCTGTATGAACATATACATATCTACACGGCCATCAGTATTAAGATGGAGATATCTACACCGATATCTGTATAAACATGGAAATATCTACACCGCTATCTGCATATATATGGCAATATCTACACCGCTATCTGTATAAACATGGAAATATCTACACCGCTACCTGTATAAACATGGAAATATCAGCACCGCTATCTGTATGAACATGGAAATATCAGCCCCTCTATCTGTATGAACATGGAGATATCTACACCGCTATCTGTATGAACATGGAAATATCTAGACCGCTATCTGAATGAACATGGAAATACCTTCACCGCCATCTGTATGAACATGGATATATCTACACAGCCATCTGGATGAACATGGATATATCTACACAGCCCTCTGGATGAACATGGAAATATCCACACCGCTATCTGTGTAAACATGCATACATCTTCACCGCTATCTGTATAAACATGGAAATATCTACACCGCTATCTGTATGAACATGGAAATATCTACACCGCTATCTGTTGGAAGATGGAAATATATACACCGCTATCTGCATGAAAATGGAAATATCTACACAGCTATCTGCATGAAAATGGAAATATCTACACAGCTATCTGCATATACATGGAAATATCTACACAGCTATCTCTTTACACATGTAAATAACTACACCGCTATCTGTATGAACATGGAAATATCTACACCGCCATCTGTATGAACATGGAAATATCTGCACCGCCATCTGTATGAACATATAAATATCTACACTGCCATCTGTATTAAGATGGAGATATCTACACCGCTATCTGAATAAACATGGAAATATCTACACCGCTATCAGTATAAACATGGAAATATCAGCACCGCTATCTGTATGAACATGGAAATATCAGCCCCTCTATCTGTATGAACATGGAGATACCTACACCGCCATCTGTATGAACATGGATATATCTACACAGCCATCTGGAGGAACATGGAAATATCTACACCGCTATCTGTATGAACATGGAAATAGCTACACCGCTATCTGTATGAACATGGAAATATCTACACCGCTATCTGTATGAACATGGAAATATCTACACCGCTATCTGTATGAAAGAGGAAATATCTTCACCGCCATCTGTACGAACATGGATATATCTACAGAGCCATCTGGATGAACATGGAAATATCTACACCGCCATCAGTATGAACATATAAATATCTACACCGCCATCTGTATTAAGATGGAGATATCTACACCGCTATCTGTATAAACCTGAAAATATCTACACCGCTATCTGTATAAACATGGAAATATCAACACCGCTATCTGGATAAACATGGAAATTTCTACACCGCTACCTGTATAAACATGGAAATATCAGCACCGCTATCTGTTGGAACATGGAGATATCTACACCGCCATGTGTATGAACATGGATATATCTACACAGCCATCTGGAGGAACATGGAAATATCTACAACGCTATCTGTACGAACATGGAAATATCTACACCGCTATCTGTATGAACATGGAAATAGCTACACCGCTATCTGAATGAACATGGAAATATCTACACCGCCATCTGTATGAACATGGATATATCTACACAGCCATCTGGAGGAACATGGAAATATCTACAACGCTATCTGTACGAACATGGAAATATCTACACCGCTATCTGTATGAACATGGAAATAGCTACACCACTATCTGTATGAACATGGAAATATCTAAACCACTATCTGAATGAACATGGAAATATCTACACCGCTATCTGTATGAACATGGATATATCTACACAGCCATCTGGATGAACATGGAAATATCTACACCGCTATCTGTATGAACATGGAAATATCTACACCGCTATCTGTGTAAACATACATACATCTTCACCGCTATCTGTATAAACATGGAAATATCTACACCGCTATCTGTATGAACATGGAAATATCTGCACCGCTATCTGTATGAACATGGAAATATCTACATCGCTATCTGTTTGAACATGGAAATATCTACACGGCTATCTGCATGAAAATGGAAATATCTACACTGCTATCTGCATATACATGGAAATATCTACACAGCTATCTCTTTACACATGGAAATAACTACACCGCTATCTGTATGAACATGGAAATATCTACACCGCCATCTGTATGAACATGGAAATATCTGCACCGCCATCTGTATGAACATATAAATATCTACACCGCCATCTGTATTAAGATGGAGATAGCTACACCGCTATCTGTATAAACATGGAAATATCTACACCGCTATCTATATAAACATGGAAATATCTACCCCGCTATCTGTATAAACATGGAAATATCTACACCGCTACCTGTATGAACATGGAAATATCAGCACCGCTATCTGTATGAACATGGAAATATCTACACCGCTATCTGTATGAACATGGAAATATCTACACCGCCATCTGTATGAACATGGAAATATCTGCACCGCCATCTGTATGAACATATAAATATCTACACAGCCATCTGTATTAAGATGGAGATATCTACACAGCTATCTGAATAAACATGGAAATATCTACACCGCTATCTTTATAAACATGGAAATATCAGCACCGCTATCTGTATGAACATGGAAATATCAGCCCCTCTATCTGTATGAACATGGAGATATCTACACCGCCATCTGTATGAACACGGATATAACAACACAGCCATCTGGATGAACATGGAAATATCTACACCGCTATCTGTATGAACATGGAAATAGCTACACCGCTATCTGTATGAACATGGAAATATCTACATCGCTATCTGTATGAACATGGAAATATCTACACCGCCATCTGTACGAACATGGATATATCTACAGAGCCATCTGGATGAACATGGAAATATCTACACCGCCATCTGTATTAAGATGGAGATATCTACACCGCTATCTGAAAAAACATGGAAATATCTACACCGCTATCTGTATAAACATGGAAATATCTACACCACTATCTGTATAAACATGGAAATATCTACACCGCTACCTGTATAAACACGGAAATATCAGCACCGCTATCTGTATGAACCTGGAAATGTCTACACCGCTATCTGAATGAACATGGAAGTATATACACCGCTATCTGTTTGAACATGTAAATATCTACACCGCTATCTGAATGAACATGGAAATATCTACACCGCTATCTGTATGAACATGGAAATATCTACACCGCTATCTGTGTAAACATACATACATCTTCACCGCTATCTGTATAAACATGGAAATATCTACACCGCTATCTGTATGAACATGGAAATATCTGCACCGCTATCTGTATGAACATGGAAATATCTACACCGCTATCTGTTTGAACATGGAAATATCTACACGGCTATCTGCATGAAAATGGAAATATCTACACTGCTATCTGCATATACATGGAAATATCTACACAGCTATCTCTTTACACATGGAAATAACTACACCGCTATCTGTAAGAACATGCAAATATCTACACCGTCATCTGTATGAACATGGAAATAACTGCACCGCCATCTGTATGAACATATAAATATCTACACCGCCATCTCTATTAAGATGGAGATATCTACACCGCTATCTGAATAAACATGGAAATATCTACACCGCTATCTGTATAAACATGGAAACATCTACACCGCTATCTGTATAAACATGGAAATATCTACAACGCTACCTGTATAAACATGGAAATATCAGCACCGCTATCTGTATAAACCTGGAAATATCTACACCGCTATCTGTATACACATGGAAATATCTACACCGCTATCTGTATGAACATGGAAATATCTACAAAGCTATCTGAATGAACATGGAAATATGTACACCGCTATCTGTATGAACATGGAAATATCTACACCGCTATCTGTATGAACATGGATATATCTACACAGCCCTCTGGATGAACATGGAAATATCCACACCGATATCTGTGTAAACATGCATACAACTTCACCGCTATCTGTATAAACATGGAAATATCTACACCGCTATCTGTATGAACATGGAAATACCTACACCGCTATCTGTTTGAAGATGGAAATACATACACCGCTATCTGCTTGAAAATGGAAATATCTACACAGCTATCTGCATATACATGGAAATATCTACACAGCTATCTCTTTACACATGGAAATAACTACACCGCTATCTGTATGAACATGGAAATATCTACACCGCCATCTGTATGAACATGGAAATATCTGCACCGCCATCTGTATGAACATATAAATATCTACACCGCCATCTGTATTAAGATGGAGATATCTACACCGCTATCTGAATAAACATGGAAATATCTACACCGCTATCTGTACGAACATGGAAATATCTACACCGCTATCAGTATAAACATGGAAATATCAGCACCGCTATCTGTTTGAACATGGAAATATCTACACCGCTATCTGTTTGAACATGGAAATATCTACACCGCTATCTGCATGAAAATGGAAATATCTACACAGCGATCTGCATATACATGGAAATATCTACAAATCTATCTCTTTACACGTGGAAATAAGTACAGCGCTATCTCTATAAACATGGAAATAGCTACACCGCCATCTGTATGAACATGGAAATATCTGCACCGCCATCTGTATGAACATATAAATATCTACACCGCCATCTATATTAAAATGGAGATATCTACACCGCTATCTGTATAAACTTGGAAATATCCACACTGCTATCTCTATGAACATGGAAATTTCTAGACCGCTATCTGTATGAACATGGAAATAGCTACACCGCTATCTGTATGAACATGGAAATATCTACAGCACTACCTGTATGAACATGGAAATATCTACACCGCTATTTGTATGAACATGGATATATCTACACAGCCATCTGGATGAACCCGGAAATATCTACACCACTATCTGTATGAACATGGAAATATCTACACCGCTATCTGTGTAAATATGCATACATCTTCACCGCAATCTGTATAAACATGGTAATATCTACACCGCTCTCTGTATGAACATGGAAATATCTACACCACTATCTGTTTGAACATGGAAATATCTACACAGCTATCTGCATAAAAATGCAAATATGTACACAGCTATCTGCATATACATGGAAATATCTACACAGCTATCTCTTTACACATTGAAATAACTACACCGCTATCTGTATGAACATGGAAATATCTTCACCGCCATCTGTATGAACATGGAAATAGCTGCACCGACATCTGTATGAACATATACATATCTACACGGCCATCTGTATTAAGATGGAGATATCTACACTGATATCTGTATAAACATGGAAATATCTACACCGCTATCTGTATAAACATGGCAATATCTACACCGCTATCTGTATAAACATGGAAATATCTACACCGCTACCTGTATAAACATGGAAATATCAGCACCGCTATCTGTATGAACATGGAAATATCAGCCCCTCTATCTGTATGAACTTGGAGATATCTACACCACTATCTGTATGAACATGGAAATATCTAGACCGCTATCTGAATGAACACGGAAATACCTTCACCGCCATCTGTATGAACATGGATATATCTACACAGCCATCTGGATGAAAATGGATATATCTACACTGCCCTCTGGATGATCATGGAAATATCCACACCGCTATCTGTGTAAACATGCATACATCTTCACCGCTATCTGTATAAACATGGAAATATCTACACCGCTATCTGTATGAACATGGAAATATCTACACCGCTATCTGTTTGAAGATGGAAATATATACACCGCTATCTGCATGAAAATGGAAATATCTACACAGCTATCTGCATGAAAATGGAAATATCTACACAGCTATCTGAATATACATGGAAATATCTACACAGCTATCTCTTTACACATGTAAATAACTGCACCGCTATCTGTATGAACATGGAAATATCTACACCGCCATCTGTATGAACAAGGAAATATCTACACCGCCATCTGTATGAACATATAAATATCTACACTGCCATCTGTATTAAGATGGAGATATCTACACCGCTATCTGAATGAACATGGAAATATCTACACCGCTATCTGTATAAACATGGAAATATCAGCACCGCTATCTGTGTGAACATGGAAATATCAGCACCGCTATCTGTATGAACCTGGAAATATCTACACCGCTATCTGTATGAACATGGAAATATCTACACCGCTATCTGTATGAACATGGAAATATCTACAAAGCTACCTGAATGAACATGGAAATATCTACACCGCTGTCTGTTTGAACATGTAAATATCTACACCGCTATCTGCATGAAAATGGAAATATCTACAAAGCTATCTGCATATACATGGAAATATCTACACAGCTATCTCTTTACACATGGAAATAACTACACCGCTATATCTCTAAACATGGAAATATCTACAACACCATCTGTATGAACATGGAAATATCTGCACCGCCATCTGTTTGAACATATAAATATCTACACCGCCATCTGTATTAAGAAGGAAATATCTAAACCGCTTTCTGTATAAACATGGAAATATCAGCACCGCCCTCTGTATGAAAATGGAAATATCTACACCGCTATCTGTATGAACATGGAAATATCTACACTGCTATCTGTATGAACATGGAAATAGCTACCCCGTTATGTGTATGAAAATGGAAATAGCTACACCGCTATCTGTATGAACATGGAAATATCTACACCGCTATCTGTATGAACATGGATATATCTACACAGCCATCTGGATGAACATGGAAATATCTACACCGCTATCTGTAAGAACATGGAAATATCTACACCGCTATCTGTATGAACATGGATATATCTACACAGCCATCTGGATGAACATGGAAATATCTACACCGCTATATGTGTAAACATGCATACAACTTCACCACTATCTGTATAAACATGGAAATATCTGCACCGCTATCGGTATGAACATGGAAATATCTACACGGCTATCTGTATAAACATGGAAATATCTACACCGCTACCTGTATAAACATGGAAATATCTACACCGCTATCTGTATGAACATGGAAATATCTACACCGCTATCTGTATGAACATGGATATATCTACACCGCTATCTGTATGAACATGGATATATCTACTCAGCCATCTGGATGAACATGGAAATATCTACACCGCTATCTGTGTAAACATGCATACAACTTCACCACTATCTGTATAAACATGGAAATATCTGCACCGCCATCGGTATGAACATGGAAATATCTACACGGCTGTCTGTATAAACATGGAAATATCTACACCGCTACCTGAATAAACATGGAAATATCTACACCGCTATCTGTATGAACATGGAAATATCTACACCGCTATCTGTATGAACATGTAAATATCTACACCGCTATCTGTATGAACATGGATATATCTACACAGCCATCTGGATGAACATGGAAATATCTACACCGCTATCTGTGTAAACATGCATACAACTTCACCACTATCTGTATAAACATGGAAATATCTGCACCGCTATCGGTATGAACATGGAAATATCTACACCGCCATCTGTATGAACATGGAAATATCTGCACCGCCATCTGTATGAACATATAAATATCTACACCGCCATCTGTATTAAGATGGAGATATCTACACCGCTATCTGAATAAACATGGAAATATCTACACCGCTATCTGTACGAACATGGAAATATCTACACCGCTATCAGTATAAACATGGAAATATCAGCACCGCTATCTGTTTGAACATGGAAATATCTACACCGCTATCTGTTTGAACATGGAAATATCTACACCGCTATCTGCATGAAAATGGAAATATCTACACAGCGATCTGCATATACATGGAAATATCTACAAATCTATCTCTTTACACGTGGAAATAAGTACAGCGCTATCTCTATAAACATGGAAATAGCTACACCGCCATCTGTATGAACATGGAAATATCTGCACCGCCATCTGTATGAACATATAAATATCTACACCGCCATCTATATTAAAATGGAGATATCTACACCGCTATCTGTATAAACTTGGAAATATCTACACTGCTATCTCTATGAACATGGAAATTTCTAGACCGCTATCTCTATGAACATGGAAATAGCTACACCGCTATCTGTATGAACATGGAAATATCTACAGCACTACCTGTATGAACATGGAAATATCTACACCGCTATTTGTATGAACATGGATATATCTACACAGCCATCTGGATGAACCCGGAAATATCTACACCACTATCTGTATGAACATGGAAATATCTACACCGCTATCTGTGTAAATATGCATACATCTTCACCGCAATCTGTATAAACATGGTAATATCTACACCGCTCTCTGTATGAACATGGAAATATCTACACCACTATCTGTTTGAACATGGAAATATCTACACAGCTATCTGCATAAAAATGCAAATATGTACACAGCTATCTGCATATACATGGAAATATCTACACAGCTATCTCTTTACACATTGAAATAACTACACCGCTATCTGTATGAACATGGAAATATCTTCACCGCCATCTGTATGAACATGGAAATAGCTGCACCGACATCTGTATGAACATATACATATCTACACGGCCATCTGTATTAAGATGGAGATATCTACACTGATATCTGTATAAACATGGAAATATCTACACCGCTATCTGTATAAACATGGCAATATCTACACCGCTATCTGTATAAACATGGAAATATCTACACCGCTACATGTATAAACATGGAAATATCAGCACCGCTATCTGTATGAACATGGAAATATCAGCCCCTCTATCTGTATGAACTTGGAGATATCTACACCACTATCTGTATGAACATGGAAATATCTAGACCGCTATCTGAATGAACACGGAAATACCTTCACCGCCATCTGTATGAACATGGATATATCTACACAGCCATCTGGATGAAAATGGATATATCTACACTGCCCTCTGGATGATCATGGAAATATCCACACCGCTATCTGTGTAAACATGCATACATCTTCACCGCTATCTGTATAAACATGGAAATATCTACACCGCTATCTGTATGAACATGGAAATATCTACACCGCTATCTGTTTGAAGATGGAAATATATACACCGCTATCTGCATGAAAATGGAAATATCTACACAGCTATCTGCATGAAAATGGAAATATCTACACAGCTATCTGAATATACATGGAAATATCTACACAGCTATCTCTTTACACATGTAAATAACTGCACCGCTATCTGTATGAACATGGAAATATCTACACCGCCATCTGTATGAACAAGGAAATATCTACACCGCCATCTGTATGAACATATAAATATCTACACTGCCATCTGTATTAAGATGGAGATATCTACACCGCTATCTGAATAAACATGGAAATATCTACACCGCTATCTGTATAAACATGGAAATATCAGCACCGCTATCTGTGTGAACATGGAAATATCAGCACCGCTATCTGTATGAACCTGGAAATATCTACACCGCTATCTGTATGAACATGGAAATATCTACACCGCTATCTGTATGAACATGGAAATATCTACAAAGCTACCTGAATGAACATGGAAATATCTACACCGCTGTCTGTTTGAACATGTAAATATCTACACCGCTATCTGCATGAAAATGGAAATATCTACAAAGCTATCTGCATATACATGGAAATATCTACACAGCTATCTCTTTACACATGGAAATAACTACACCGCTATATCTCTAAACATGGAAATATCTACAACACCATCTGTATGAACATGGAAATATCTGCACCGCCATCTGTTTGAACATATAAATATCTACACCGCCATCTGTATTAAGAAGGAAATATCTAAACCGCTTTCTGTATAAACATGGAAATATCAGCACCGCCCTCTGTATGAAAATGGAAATATCTACACCGCTATCTGTATGAACATGGAAATATCTACACTGCTATCTGTATGAACATGGAAATAGCTACCCCGTTATGTGTATGAAAATGGAAATAGCTACACCGCTATCTGTATGAACATGGAAATATCTACACCGCTATCTGTATGAACATGGATATATCTACACAGCCATCTGGATGAACATGGAAATATCTACACCGCTATCTGTAAGAACATGGAAATATCTACACCGCTATCTGTATGAACATGGATATATCTACACAGCCATCTGGATGAACATGGAAATATCTACACCGCTATATGTGTAAACATGCATACAACTTCACCACTATCTGTATAAACATGGAAATATCTGCACCGCTATCGGTATGAACATGGAAATATCTACACGGCTATCTGTATAAACATGGAAATATCTACACCGCTACCTGTATAAACATGGAAATATCTACACCGCTATCTGTATGAACATGGAAATATCTACACCGCTATCTGTATGAACATGGATATATCTACACCGCTATCTGTATGAACATGGATATATCTACTCAGCCATCTGGATGAACATGGAAATATCTACACCGCTATCTGTGTAAACATGCATACAACTTCACCACTATCTGTATAAACATGGAAATATCTGCACCGCCATCGGTATGAACATGGAAATATCTACACGGCTGTCTGTATAAACATGGAAATATCTACACCGCTACCTGAATAAACATGGAAATATCTACACCGCTATCTGTATGAACATGGAAATATCTACACCGCTATCTGTATGAACATGTAAATATCTACACCGCTATCTGTATGAACATGGATATATCTACACAGCCATCTGGATGAACATGGAAATATCTACACCGCTATCTGTGTAAACATGCATACAACTTCACCACTATCTGTATAAACATGGAAATATCTGCACCGCTATCGGTATGAACATGGAAATATCTACACGGCTGTCTGTATAAACATGGAAATATCTACACCGCTACCTGTATAAACATGGAAATATCTACACCGCTATCTGTATGAACATGGATATATCTACACAGCCATCTGGATGAACATGGAAATATCTACACCGCTATATGTGTAAACATGCATACAACTTCACCACTATCTGTATAAACATGGAAATATCTGCACCGCTATCGGTATGAACATGGAAATATCTACACGGCTATCTGTATAAACATGGAAATATCTACACCGCTACCTGTATAAACATGGAAATATCTACACCGCTATCTGTATGAACATGGAAATATCTACACCGCTATCTGTATGAACATGGATATATCTACACCGCTATCTGTATGAACATGGATATATCTACTCAGCCATCTGGATGAACATGGAAATATCTACACCGCTATCTGTGTAAACATGCATACAACTTCACCACTATCTGTATAAACATGGAAATATCTGCACCGCCATCGGTATGAACATGGAAATATCTACACGGCTGTCTGTATAAACATGGAAATATCTACACCGCTACCTGAATAAACATGGAAATATCTACACCGCTATCTGTATGAACATGGAAATATCTACACCGCTATCTGTATGAACATGTAAATATCTACACCGCTATCTGTATGAACATGGATATATCTACACAGCCATCTGGATGAACATGGAAATATCTACACCGCTATCTGTGTAAACATGCATACAACTTCACCACTATCTGTATAAACATGGAAATATCTGCACCGCTATCGGTATGAACATGGAAATATCTACACGGCTGTCTGTATAAACATGGAAATATCTACACCGCTACCTGTATAAACATGGAAATATCTACACCGCTATCTGTATGAACATGGAAATATCTACACCGCTATCTGTATGAACATGGATATATCTACACAGCCATCTGGATGAACATGGAAATATCTACACCGCTATCTGTATGAACATGGAAATATCTACACCGCTATCTGTATGAACATGGATATATCTACACAGCCATCTGGATGAACATGGAAATATCTACACCGCTATCTGTGTAAACATGCATACAACTTCACCACTATCTGTATAAACATGGAAATATCTGCACCGCTATCGGTATGAACATGGAAATATCTACACCGCTATCTGTATGAACATGGAAATACCTACACCGCTATCTGTTTGGACATGGAAATATCTACACCGCTATCTGCATGAAAATGGAAATATCTACACTGCTATCTGCATATACAGTTAAATATCTACACAGCTATCTCTTTACACATGGAAATAACTACACCACTATCTGTATGAACATGGAAAAAACTACACCGCCATCTGTATGAACATGGAAATATCTGCACCGCCATCTGTATGAACATATAAATATCTACACCGCCATCTGTGTTAACATGGAGATATCTGCACTGCTATCTGTATAAACATGGAAATATCTACACCGCCATCTGTATGAACATATAAATACACCGCCATCTGTATTAAGAAGGAAATATCTAAACCGCTATCTGTATAAACATGGAAATATCTACACCGCTGCCTGTATAAACATGGAAATATCTGCACCGCTATCGGTATGAACATGGAAATATCTACACCGCTATCTGTATGAACATGGAAATACCTACACCGCTATCTGTTTGGAGATGGAAATATCTACACCGCTATCTGCATGAAATTGGAAATATCTACACAGATATCTGCATGAAAATGGAAATATCTACACAGCTATCTGCATATACATGGAAATATCTACACAGCTATCTCTTTACACATGTAAATAACTACACCGCTATCTGTATGAACATGGAAATATCTACACCGCCATCTGTATGAACATGGAAATCTCTGCACCACCATCTGTATGAACATATAAATATCTACACTGCCATCTGTATTAAGATGGAGATATCTACACCGCTATCTGAATAAACATGGAAATATCTACACCGCTATCTGTATAAACATGGAAATGTCAGCACCGCTATCTGTATGAACATGGAAATATCAGCCCCTCTATCTGTATGAACATGGAGATATCTACACCGCCATCTGTATTAACAGGGATATATCTACACAGGCATCTGGAGGAACATGGAAATATCTACACCGCTATCTGTATGAACATGGAAATAGCTACACCGCTATCAGTATGAACACGGAAATATCTACACCGCTATCTGTATGAACATGGACATATCTACACCGGTATCTGTATGAACAAGGAAATATCTTCACCGCCATCTGTACGAACATGGATATATCTACAGAGCCATCTGGATGAACATGGAAATATCTACACCGCCATCTGTATGAACATATAAATATCTACACCGCCATCTGTATTAAGATGGAGATATCTACACCGCTATCTGTATAAACCTGGAAATATCTACACCGCTATCTGTATAAACATGGAAATATGTACACCGCTATCTGGATAAACATGGAAATTTCTACACCGCTACCTGTATAAACATGGAAATATCAGCACCGCTGTCTGTAGGAACATGGAGATATCTACACCGCCATCTGTATGAACATGGATATATCTACACAGCCATCTGGAGGAACATGGAAATATCTACAACGCTATCTGTACGAACATGGAAATATCTACACCGCTATCTGTATGAACATGGAAATATCTACACCGCTATCTGTATGAACATGGAAATATCTACACCGCTATCTGTATGAACATGGAAATATCTACAAAGCTACCTGAATGAACATGGAAATATCTACACCGCTGTCTGTTTGAACATGTAAATATCTACACCGCTATCTGCATGAAAATGGAAATATCTACAAAGCTATCTGCATATACATGGAAATATCTACACAGCTATCTCTTTACACATGGAAATAACTACACCGCTATATCTCTAAACATGGAAATATCTACAACACCATCTGTATGAACATGGAAATATCTGCACCGCCATCTGTTTGAACATATAAATATCTACACCGCCATCTGTATTAAGAAGGAAATATCTAAACCGCTTTCTGTATAAACATGGAAATATCAGCACCGCCCTCTGTATGAAAATGGAAATATCTACACCGCTATCTGTATGAACATGGAAATATCTACACTGCTATCTGTATGAACATGGAAATAGCTACCCCGTTATGTGTATGAAAATGGAAATAGCTACACCGCTATCTGTATGAACATGGAAATATCTACACCGCTATCTGTATGAACATGGATATATCTACACAGCCATCTGGATGAACATGGAAATATCTACACCGCTATCTGTAAGAACATGGAAATATCTACACCGCTATCTGTATGAACATGGATATATCTACACAGCCATCTGGATGAACATGGAAATATCTACACCGCTATATGTGTAAACATGCATACAACTTCACCACTATCTGTATAAACATGGAAATATCTGCACCGCTATCGGTATGAACATGGAAATATCTACACGGCTATCTGTATAAACATGGAAATATCTACACCGCTACCTGTATAAACATGGAAATATCTACACCGCTATCTGTATGAACATGGAAATATCTACACCGCTATCTGTATGAACATGGATATATCTACACCGCTATCTGTATGAACATGGATATATCTACTCAGCCATCTGGATGAACATGGAAATATCTACACCGCTATCTGTGTAAACATGCATACAACTTCACCACTATCTGTATAAACATGGAAATATCTGCACCGCCATCGGTATGAACATGGAAATATCTACACGGCTGTCTGTATAAACATGGAAATATCTACACCGCTACCTGAATAAACATGGAAATATCTACACCGCTATCTGTATGAACATGGAAATATCTACACCGCTATCTGTATGAACATGTAAATATCTACACCGCTATCTGTATGAACATGGATATATCTACACAGCCATCTGGATGAACATGGAAATATCTACACCGCTATCTGTGTAAACATGCATACAACTTCACCACTATCTGTATAAACATGGAAATATCTGCACCGCTATCGGTATGAACATGGAAATATCTACACGGCTGTCTGTATAAACATGGAAATATCTACACCGCTACCTGTATAAACATGGAAATATCTACACCGCTATCTGTATGAACATGGAAATATCTACACCGCTATCTGTATGAACATGGATATATCTACACAGCCATCTGGATGAACATGGAAATATCTACACCGCTATCTGTATGAACATGGAAATATCTACACCGCTATCTGTATGAACATGGATATATCTACACAGCCATCTGGATGAACATGGAAATATCTACACCGCTATCTGTGTAAACATGCATACAACTTCACCACTATCTGTATAAACATGGAAATATCTGCACCGCTATCGGTATGAACATGGAAATATCTACACCGCTATCTGTATGAACATGGAAATACCTACACCGCTATCTGTTTGGACATGGAAATATCTACACCGCTATCTGCATGAAAATGGAAATATCTACACTGCTATCTGCATATACAGTTAAATATCTACACAGCTATCTCTTTACACATGGAAATAACTACACCACTATCTGTATGAACATGGAAAAAACTACACCGCCATCTGTATGAACATGGAAATATCTGCACCGCCATCTGTATGAACATATAAATATCTACACCGCCATCTGTGTTAACATGGAGATATCTGCACTGCTATCTGTATAAACATGGAAATATCTACACCGCCATCTGTATGAACATATAAATACACCGCCATCTGTATTAAGAAGGAAATATCTAAACCGCTATCTGTATAAACATGGAAATATCTACACCGCTGCCTGTATAAACATGGAAATATCTGCACCGCTATCGGTATGAACATGGAAATATCTACACCGCTATCTGTATGAACATGGAAATACCTACACCGCTATCTGTTTGGAGATGGAAATATCTACACCGCTATCTGCATGAAATTGGAAATATCTACACAGATATCTGCATGAAAATGGAAATATCTACACAGCTATCTGCATATACATGGAAATATCTACACAGCTATCTCTTTACACATGTAAATAACTACACCGCTATCTGTATGAACATGGAAATATCTACACCGCCATCTGTATGAACATGGAAATCTCTGCACCACCATCTGTATGAACATATAAATATCTACACTGCCATCTGTATTAAGATGGAGATATCTACACCGCTATCTGAATAAACATGGAAATATCTACACCGCTATCTGTATAAACATGGAAATGTCAGCACCGCTATCTGTATGAACATGGAAATATCAGCCCCTCTATCTGTATGAACATGGAGATATCTACACCGCCATCTGTATTAACAGGGATATATCTACACAGGCATCTGGAGGAACATGGAAATATCTACACCGCTATCTGTATGAACATGGAAATAGCTACACCGCTATCAGTATGAACACGGAAATATCTACACCGCTATCTGTATGAACATGGAAATATCTACACCGGTATCTGTATGAACAAGGAAATATCTTCACCGCCATCTGTACGAACATGGATATATCTACAGAGCCATCTGGATGAACATGGAAATATCTACACCGCCATCTGTATGAACATATAAATATCTACACCGCCATCTGTATTAAGATGGAGATATCTACACCGCTATCTGTATAAACCTGGAAATATCTACACCGCTATCTGTATAAACATGGAAATATGTACACCGCTATCTGGATAAACATGGAAATTTCTACACCGCTACCTGTATAAACATGGAAATATCAGCACCGCTGTCTGTAGGAACATGGAGATATCTACACCGCCATCTGTATGAACATGGATATATCTACACAGCCATCTGGAGGAACATGGAAATATCTACAACGCTATCTGTACGAACATGGAAATATCTACACCGCTATCTGTATGAACATGGAAATAGCTACACCGCTATCTGTATGAACATGGAAATATTTACACCACTATCTGAATGAACGTGTAAATATCTACACCGCTATCTGTATGAACATGGATATATCTACACAGCCATCTGGATGAACATGGAAATATATACACGGCTATCTGCATGAAAATGGAAATATCTACACTGCTATCTGCATATACATGGAAATATCTACACCGCTCTCTGTATGAACATGGAAATATCTGCACCACTATCTGTTTGAACATGGAAATATCTACACAGCTATCTGCATGAAAATGGAAATATCTACACAGCTATCTGCATATACATGGAAATATCTACACAGCTATCTCTTTACACATGGAAATAACTACACCGCTATCTGTATGAACATGGAAATACCTTCACCGCCATCTGTATGAAAATGGAAATAGCTGCACCGACATCTGTATGAACATATACATATCTACACGGCCATCTGTATTAAGATGGAGATATCTACACCGGTATCTGTATAAACATGGAAATATCTACACGGCTATCTGTATAAACATGGAAATATCTACACCGCTATCTGTATAAACATGGAAATATCTACACCGCTACCTGTATAAACATGGAAATATCAGCTCCGCTATCTGTATGAACATGGAAATTTCAGCCCCTCTATCTGTATGAACTTGGAGATATCTACACCGCTATCTGTATGAACATGGAAATATCTAGACCGCTATCTGAATGAACATGGAAATACCTTCACCGCCATCTGTATGAACATGGATATATCTACACAGCCATCTGGATGAAAATGGATATATCTACACTGCCCTCTGGATGAACATGGAAATATCCACACCGCTCTCTGTGTAAACATGCATACATCTTCTCCGCTATCTGTATAAACATGGAAATATCTACACCGCTATCTGTATGAACATGGAAATATCTACACCGCTATCTGTTTGAAGATGGAAATATATACACCACTATCTGCATGAAGATGGAAATATCTACACAGCTATCTGCATGAAAATGGAAATATCTACACAGCTATCTGCATATACATGGAAATATCTGCACAGCTATCTCTTTACACATGTAAATAACTACACCGCTATCTGTATGAACATGGAAATATCTACACCGCCATCTGTATGAACATGGAAATATCTGCACCGCCATCTGTATGAACATATAAATATCTGCACTGCCATCTGTATTAAGATGGAGATATCTACACCGCTATCTGAATAAACATGGAAATATCTACACCGCTATCTGTATAAACATGGAAATATCAGCACCGCTATCTGTGTGAACATGGAAATATCAGCCCCTCTATCTGTATGAACATGGAGATATCTACACCGCCATCTGTATGAACATGGGTATATCTACACAGCCATCTGGAGGAAGATGGAAATATCTACACCGCTATCTGTATGAACATGGAAATAGCTACACCGCTATCTGAATGAACATGGAAATATCTACACCGCTATCTGTATGAACATGGAAATATCTACACCGCTATCTGTATGAACAAGGAAATATCTTCACCGCCATCTGTACGAACATGGATATATCTACAGAGCCATCTGGATGAACATGCAAATATCTACACCGCCATCTGTATGAACATATAAATATCTACACCGCCATCTGTATTAGGATGGATATATCTACACCGCTATCTGTATAAACCTGGAAATATCTACACCGCTATCTGTATAAACATGGAAATATCTACACCGCTATCTGGATAAACATGGAAATTTCTACACAGCTACCTGTATAAACATGAAAATATCAGCACCGCTATCTGTAGGAACATGGAGATATCAACACCGCCATCTGAATGAACATGGATATATCTACACAGCCATCTGGAGGAACATGGAAATATCTACAACGCTATCTGTACGAACATGGAAATAGCTACACCGCTATCTTTATGAACATGGAAATATCTACACCACTATCTGAATGAACATGGAAATATCTACACTGCTATCTGTATGAACATGGATATATCTACACAGCCATCTGGATTAACATGGAAATATCTACACCGCTATCTGTATGAACATGGAAATATCTACACCGCTATCTGTGTAAACATGCATACATCTTCACCGCTATCAGTATAAACATGGAAATATCTACACCGCTATCTGTATGAACATGGAAATATCTACACCGCTATCTGTATGAACATGGAAATATCCGCACCGCTATCTGTATGAACATGGAAATATCTACACCGCTATCTGTTTGAACATGGAAATATCTACACGGCTATCTGCATGAAAATGGAAATATCTACACTGCTATCTGCATATACATGGAAATATCTACACAGCTATCTCTTTACACATGAAAATAACTACACCGCTATCTGTATGAACATGGAAATATCTACACCGCCATCTGTATGAACATGGAAATATCTGCACCGCCATCTGTATGAACATATACATATCTACACCGCCATCTGTATTAAGATGGAGATATCTACACCGCTATCTGTATAAGCATGGAAATATCTACTCCGCTATCTGTATAAACATGGAAATATCTACACCGCTATCTGTATAAACATGGAAATATCTACACCGCTACCTGTATAAACATCGAAATATCAGCGCCGCTATCTGTATGAACATGGAAATAGCTACACCGCTATCTGTATGAACATGGAAATATCTACACCACTATCTGAATGAACATGGAAATATCTACACCGCTATCTGTATGAACATGGATGTATCTACACAGTCATCTGGATGAACATGGAAATATCTACACCGCTATCTGTATGAACATGGAAATATCTACACCGCTATCTGTGTAAACATGCATACATCTTCACCGCTATCTGTATGAACATGGAAATATCTACACCGCTATCTGTTTGAACATAGAAATATCTACACGGCTATCTGCATGAAAATGGAAATATCTACACTGCTATCTGCATATACATGGAAATATCTACACAGCTATCTCTTTACACATGGAAATAACTACACCGCTATCTGTATGAACATGGAAATATCTACATCGCTATCTCTATGAACATGGAAATATATACACCGCTATCTGTTTGAACATGGAAATATCTACCCCGCTATCTGCATGAAAATGGAAATATCTACACAGCGATCTGCATATACATGGAAATATCTACAAAGCTATCTCTTTACACGTGGCAATAAGTACAGCGCTATCTCTATAAACATGGAAATAGCTACACCGCCATCTGTATGAACATGGAAATATCTGCACCGCCATCTGTAGGAACATACAAATATCTACACCGCCATCTATATTAAAATGGAGATATCTACACCGCTATCTGTATAAACTTGGAAATATCTACACTGCTATCTCTATGAACATTGAAATTTCTACACCGCTATCTGTATGAACATGGAAATAGCTACACCGCTATCTGTATGAACATGGAAATATCTACACCACTACCTGTATGAACATGGAAATATCTACACCGCTATTTCTATGAACATGGATATATCTACACAGCCATCTGGATGAACACGGAAATATCTACACCACTATCTTTATGAACATGGAAATATCTACACCGCTATCTGTGTAAATATGCATACATCTTCACCGCAATCTGTATAAACATGGTAATATCTACACCGCTCTCTGTATGAACATGGAAATATCTACACCACTATCTGTTTGAACATGGAAATATCTACACAGCTATCTGCATGAAAATGGAAATATCTACACAGCTATCTGCATATACATGGAAATATCTGCACAGCTATCTCTTTACACATGGAAATAACTACACCGCTATCTGTATGAACATGGAAATACCTTCACCGCCATCTGTATGAACATGGAAATAGCTGCACCGACATCTGTATGAACATATACATATCTACACGGCCATCTGTATTAAGATGGAGATATCTAAAGCGATATCTGTATAAACATGGAAATATCTACACCGCTATCTGTATAAACATGGAAATATCTACACCGCTATCTGTATAAACATGGAAATATCTACACCGCTACCTGTATAAACATGGAAATATCAGCACCGCTATCTGTATGAACATGGAAATATCAGCCCCTCTATCTGTATGAACTTGGAGATATCTACACCGGTATCTGTATGAACATGGAAATATCTAGACCGCTATCTGAATGAACATGGAAATACCTTCACCGCCATCTGTATGAACATGGATATATCTACACAGCCATCTGGATGAAAATGGATATATCTACACTGCCCTCTGGATGAACATGGAAATATCCACACTGCTATCTGTGTAAACATGCATACATCTTCACCGCTATCTGTATAAACATGGAAATATCTACACCGCTATCTGTATGAACATGGAAATATCTACACCGCTATCTGTTTGAAGATGGAAATATATACACCGCTATCTGCATGAAAATGGAAATATCTACACAGCTATCTGCATAAAAATGGAAATATCTACACAGCTATCTGCATATACATGGAAATATCTACACAGTTATCTCTTTACACATGTAAATAACTACACCGCTATCTGTATGAACATGAAAATATATACACCGACATCTGTATGAACATGGAAATATCTGCACCGCCATCTGTATGAACATATAAATATCTACACTGCCATCTGTATTAAGATGGAGATATCTACACCGCTATCTGAATAAACATGGAAATATCTACACCGCTATCTGTATAAACATGGAAATATCAGCACCGCTATCTGTGTGAACATGGAAATATCAGCCCCTCTATCTGTATGAACATGGAAATATCTAAACTGCCATCTGTATGAACATGGGTATATCTACACAGCCATCTGGAGGAACATGGAAATATCTACACCGCTATCTGTATGAACATGGAAATAGCTACACCGCTATCTGAATGAACATGGAAATATCTACACCGCTATCTGTATGAACATGGAAATATCTACACCGCTATCTGTATGAACAAGGAAATATCTTCACCGCCATCTGTACGAACATGGATATATCTACAGAGCCATCTGGATGAACATGGAAATATCTACACCGCCATCTGTATGAACATATAAATATCTATACCGCCATCTGTATTAAGATGGAGATATCTACACCGCTATCTGTATAAACCTGGAAATATCTACACCGCTATCTGTATAAAAATGGAAATATCTACACCGCTATCTGGATAAACATGGAAATTTCTACACCGCTACCTGTATAAACATGGAAATATCAGCACCGCTATCTGTAGGAAAATGGAGATATCAACACCGCCATCTGTATGAACATGGATATATCTACACAGCCATCTGGAGGAACATGGAAATATCTACAACGCTATCTGTACGAACATGGAAATAGCTACACCGCTATCTTTATGAACATGGAAATATCTACACCACTATCTGAATGAACATCGAAATATCTACACCGCTATCTGTATGAACATGGATATATCTACACAGCCATCTGGATGAACATGGAAATATCTACACCGCTATCTCTATGAACATGGAAATATCTACACCGCTATCTGTGTAAACATGCATACATCTTCACCGCTATCTGTATAAACATGGAAATATCTACACCGCCATCTGTATGAACATGGAAATATCCGCACCGCTATCTGTATGAACATGGAAATATCTACACCGCTATCTGTTGGAACATGGAAATATCTACAAGGCTATCTACATGAAAATGGAAATATCTACACTGCTATCTGCATATACATGGAAATATCTACACAGCTATCTCTTTACACATGGAAATAACTATACCGCTATCTCTATGAACATGGAAATATCTACACCGCCATCTGTATGAACATGGAAATATCTGCACCGCCATCTGTATGAACATATAAATATCTACACCGCCATCTGTATTAAGATGGAGATATCTACACCGCTATCTGTATAAACATGGAAATATCTACTCCGCTATCTGTATAAACATGGAAATATCTACACCGCTATCTGTACAAACATGGAAATATCTACACCGCTACCTGTATAAACATAGAAATATCAGCACCGCTTTCTGTATGAACATGGAAATATCTACACCGCTATCTGTATGAACATGGAAATATCAACACCGCCATCTGTATGAACATGGAAATATCTACTCTGCTATCTGTATAAACATGGAAATATCTACACCGCTATCTGTACAAACATGGAAATATCTACACCGCTATCTGTATAAACATGGAAATATCAGCAAAGCTATCTGTATGAACATGGAAATATCAGCCCCTCTATCTGTATGAACATGGAGATATCTACACCGCCGTCTGTGTGAACATGGATATATCTACACAGCCATCTGGTTGAACATGGAAATATCTACACCGCTATCTGTATGAACATGGAAATAGCTACACAGCTATCTGTTTGAACATGGAAATATCTACACTGCTATCTGTATGAACATGGAATTATCTACACCGCTATCTGTATGAACATGGAAATATCTTCACCGCCATCTGTACGAACATGTATATATCTACAGAGCCATCTGGATGAACATGGAAATATCTTCAACGCCATCTGTATGAACATATAAATATCTACACCGCCATCTGTATTAAGATGGAGGTATCTACACCGCTTTCTGTATAAACATGGAAATATCAACACCGCTATCTGTATAAACATGGAAATATCTACACCGCTATCTGTTTGAAGATGGAAATATATACACCGCTTTCTGCATGGCAATGGAAATATCTACACAGCTATCTGCATATAGATGGAAATATCTACACAGCTATCTCTTTACACATTGAAATATCTACACCGCTATCTGTATGAACATGTAAATATCAGCACCGCTTTCTGTATGAACATGGAAATATCTACACTTCTATCTGTATGAACATGGAAATATCTACACCGCTATCTGTATGAACATGGATATATCTACACAGCCCTCTGGATGAACATGGATATATCCACACCGCTATCTGTGTAAACATGCATACATCTTCACCGCTATCTGTATAAACATGGAAATATCTACACCGCTATCTCTATGAACATGGAAATATCTACACCGCTATCTGTTTGAAGATGGAAATATATACACCGCTATCTGCATGAAAATGGAAATATCTACACAGCTATCTGCATATAGATGGAAATATCTACACAGCTATCTCTTTACACATGGAAATAACTACACCGCTATCTGTATGAGCATGGAAATATCTACACCGCCATCTGTATGAACATGGAAATATCTGCACCGACATCTGTATGAACATATAAATATCTACACCGCCATCTCTATTAAGATGGAGATATCTACACCGCTATCTGAATAAACATGGAAATATCTACACCGCTATCTGTATAAACATGGAAATATCTACACCGCTATCTGTAAAAACATGGAAATATCTACACCGCTACCTGTATAAACATGGAAATATCAGCACCGCTATCTGTATGAACCTGGAAATATCTACACCGCTATCTGTATGAACATGGAAATATCTACACCGCTATCTGTATGAACATGGAAATATCTACAAAGCTACCTGAATGAACATGGAAATATCTACACCGCTGTCTGTTTGAACATGTAAATATCTACACCGCTATCTGCATGAAAATGGAAATATCTACAAAGCTATCTGCATATACATGGAAATATCTACACAGCTATCTCTTTACACATGGAAATAACTACACCGCTATATCTATAAACATGGAAATATCTACAACACCATCTGTATGAATATGCAATTATCTGCACCGCCATCTGTTTGAACATATAAATATCTACACCGCCATCTGTATTAAGAAGGAAATATCTAAACCGCTTTCTGTATAAACATGGAAATATCAGCACCGCTCTCTGTATGAAAATGGAAATATCTACACCGCTATCTGTATGAACATGGAAATATCTACACTGCTATCTGTATGAACATGGAAATAGCTACCCCGTTATGTGTATGAAAATGGAAATAGCTACACCGCTATCTGTATGAACATGGAAATATCTACACCGCTACCTGTATTAACATGGAAATATCAGCACTGCTATCTGTATGAACATGGAAATATCTACACCACTATCTGTATGAACATGGAAATATCTACACCGCTATCTGTATGAACATGGAAATATCTACACCGCTATCTGTATGAACATGGAAATATCTACACCGCTATCTGTATGAACATGGAAATATCTACACCGCTATCTGTTTGAAGATGGAAATATATACACCGCTATCTGCATGAAAATGGAAATATCTACACAGCTATCAGCATGAAAATGGAAATATCTACACAGCTATCTGCATATACATGGAAATATCTACACAGCTATCTCTTTACACATCTAAATAACTACACCGCTATCTGTATGAACATGGAAATATCTACACTGCCATCTGTATGAACATGGAAATATCTGCACCGCCATCTGTATGAACATATAAATATCTACACTGCCATCTGCATTAAGATGGAGATATCTACACCGCTATCTGAATAAACATGGAAATATCTACACCGCTATCTGTATAAACATGGAAATATCAGCACCGCTATCTGTATGAACATGGAAATATCAGCCCCTCTATCTGTATGAACATGGAGATATCTACACCGCCATTTGGATGAACATGGATATATCTACACAGCCATCTGGAGGAACATGGAAATATCTACACCGCTATCTGTATGAACATGGAAATAGCTACACCGCTATCTGTATGAACATGGAAATATCTACACCGCTATCTGTATGAACATGGAAATATCTACACCGCTATCTGTATGAACAAGGAAATATCTTCACCGCCATCTGTACGAACATGGATATATCTGCAGAGCCATCTTGATGAACATGGAAATATCAACACCGCCATCTGAATGAACATATAAATATCTACACCGCCATCTGTATTAAGATGGAGATATCTACACCGCTATCAGTATAAACCTGGAAATATCTACACCGCTATCTCTATAAACATGGAAATATCTTCACCGCTATCTGGATAAACATGGAAATTTCTACACCGCTACCTGTATAAACATGGAAATATCAGCACCGCTATCTGTAGGAACATGGAGTTATCTACACCGCCATCTGTATGAACATGGATATGTCTACACAGCCATCTGGAGGAACATGGAAATAACTACAACGCTATCTGTACGAACATGGAAATATCTACACCGCTATCTGTATGAACATGGAAATAGATACACCGCTATCTGTATGAACATGGAAATATCTACACCACTATCTGAATGAACATGGAAATATCTACACCGCTATCTGTATGAACATGGATATATCTACACAGCCATCTGGATGAACATGGAAATGTCTACACCGCTATCTGTATGAACATGGAAATATCTGCACCGCTATCTGTGTAAACAGGCATACATCTTCACCGCTATCTGTATAAACATGGAAATATCTACACCGCTATCTGTATGAACATGGAAATAGCTACACCGCTATCTGTATGAACATGGAAATATCTACACCGCTTTCTGTATGAACATGGATATATCTACACAGCCATCTGGATGAACATGGAAATATCTACACCGCTATCTGTGTAAACATGCATACATCTTCACCGCTATCTGTATAAACATGGAAATATCTACACCGCTATCTGTATGAACATGGAAATATCTGCACCGCTATCTGTATGAACATGGAAATATCTACACCGCTCTCTGTTTGAACATGGAAATATCTACACGGCTATCTGCGTAAAAATGGAAATATCTACACTGCTATCTGCATATACATGGAAATATCTGCACAGCTATCTCTTTACACATGGAAATAACTACACCGATATCTGTATGAACATGGAAATATCTACACCGCCATCTGTATGAACATGGAAATATCTACACCGCCATCTGTATGAACCTATAAATATCTACACCGCCATCTGTATTAAGATGGAGATATCTACACCGCTATCTGTATAAACATGGAAATAGCTACACCGCTATCTGTATGAACATGGAAATATCTACACCGCCATCTGTATGAACATGGAAATATCTGCACCGCCATCTGTATGAACCTATAAACATCTACACCGCCATCTGTATTAAGATGGAGATATCTACACCGCTATCTGTATAAACATGGAAATATCTACACCGCTATCTGTATAAACATGGAAATATCTACACCGCTATCTGTATAAACATGGAAATATCTTCACCGCCATCTGTACGAACATGGAAATATCAGCACCGCTATCTGTATGAACATGGAAATATCTACATCGCTATCTGTATGAACATGGAAATATCTACACCGCTATCTGTATGAACATGGATATATCTACACAGCCCTCTGGATGAACAAGGAAATCTCTACACCGCTATCTGTGTAAACATCCATACATCTTCACTGCTATCTGTATAAACATGGAAATATCTACACCGCTATCTCTATGAACATGGAAATATCTACACCGCTATCTGTTTGAAGATGGAAATATATACACAGCTATCTGCATGAAAATGGAAATATCTACACAGCTATCTCTTTACACCTTGAAATATCTACACCGCTATCTGTAGGAACATGGAAATATCAGCACTGCTATCTGTATGAACATGGAAATATCTACACTGCTATCTGTATGAACATGGAAATATCTACACCGCTATCAGTATGAACATGGATATATCTACACAGCCCTCTGGATGAACATGGAAATATCCACACCGCTATCTGTGTAAACATGCATACATCTTCACCGCTATCTGTATAAACATGGAAATATCTACACCGCTATATGTATGAACATGGAAATATCTACACCGCTATCTGTTTGAAGATGGAAATATATACATCGCTATCTGCATGAAAATGGAAATATCTACTCAGATATCTGCATATAGATGGAAATATCTACACAGCAATCTCTTTACACATGGAAATAACTACACCGCTATCTGTATGAACATGGACATATCTACACCGCCATCTGTATGAACATGGAAATATCTGCACGGCCATCTGTATGAACATATAAATATCTATACCGCCATCTGTATTAAGATGGAGATATCTACACCGCTATCTGAATAAACATGGAAATATCTACACCGCTATCTGTATACACATGGAAATATCTACACCACTATCTGTATAAACATGGAAATATCTACACCGCTACCTGTATAAACATGGAAATATCAGCACCGCTATCTCTATGAACCTGGAAATGTCTACACCGCTATCTGAATGAACATGGAAATATCTACACCGCTATCTGTTTGAACATGTAAATATCTACACCGCTATCTGCATGAAAATGGAAATATCTACAAAGCTATCTGCATATACATGGAAATATCAACACAGCTATCTCTACACTTGGAAATAACTACACCGCTATCTCTATAAACATGGAAATATCTACACCGCCATCTGTATGAACATGGAAATATCTGCACCGCCATCTGTATGAACATATAAATATCTACACCGCCATCTGTATTAAGAAGGAAATATCTAAACCGCTATCTGTATAAACATGGAAATATCTACACCGCTGCCTGTATAAACATGGAAATATCAGCACCGCTCTCTGTATGAAAATGGAGATATCTACACCGCTATCTGTATGAACATGGAAATATCTACACTGCTATCTGTATGAACATGGAAATAGCTACACCGTTATCTGTATGAAAATGGAAATAGCTACACCGCTATCTGTACGAACATGGAAATATCTACACCGCTATCTGTATGAACATGGATATATCTACACAGCCATCTGGATGAACATGGAAATATCTACACCGCTATCTGTATTAACATGGAAATATCTACACCGCTATCTGTATGAACATGGATATATCTACACAGCCATCTGGATGAACATGGAAATATCTACACCACTATCTGAGTAAACATGCATACATCTTCACCGCTATCTGTATAAACATGGAAATATCTACACTGCTATCTGTATGAACATGGAAATATCTGCACCGCTATCTGTATGAACATGGAAATATCTACACCGCTATCTGTTTGAACATGGAAATATCTACACCGCTATCTGCATGAAAATGGAAATATCTACACTGCTATCTGCATATACATGGAAATAACTATACAGCTATCTCTTTACACATGGAAATATCTACACCGCTCTCTGTATGAACATGGAAATATCTACACCGCCATCTGTATGAACATGGAAATATCTGCACCGCCATCTGTATGAACATATAAATATCTACACCGCCATCTGTGTTAAGATGGAGATATCTACAACGCTATCTGTATAAACATGGAAATATCTACACCGCTATCTGTATAAACATGGAAATATCTACACCGCTATCTGTATAAAAATGGAAATATCTACACCGCTACCTGTATAAACATGGAAATATCAGCACCGCTACCTGTATGAACATGGAAATATCTACACTGCTATCTGTATGAACATGGAAATATCTACACCGCTATCTGTATGAACATTGATATATCTACACAGCCCTCTGGATGAACATGGAAATATCCACACCGCTATCTGTGTAAACATGCATACATCTTCACCGCTATCTGTATAAACATGGAAATATCTACACCGCTATCTGTATGAACATGGAAATATCTGCACCGCTATCTGTATGAACATGGAAATATCTACACCGCTATATGTTTGAAGATGGAAATATATACACCGCTATCTGCATGAAAATGGAAATATCTACACAGCTATCTGCATATAGATGGAAACATCTACACAGCTATCCCTTTACACATGGAAATAACTACACCGCTATTTGTATGAACATGGAAATGTCTACAACGCTACCTGTATAAACATGGAAATATCAGCACCGCTATCTGTATGAACCTGGAAATATCTACACCGCTATCTGTATGAACATCGAAATATCTACACCACTATCTGTATGAACATGGAAATATCTACAAAGCTATCTGAATGAACATGGAAATATCTACACCGCTATCTGTTTGAACATGTAAATATCTACACTGCTATCTGCATGAAAATGGAAATCTCTACACAGCTATCTGCATGAAAATGGAAATATCTACACAGCTATCTGCATATACATGGAAATATCTACACAGCTATCTCTTTACACATGGAAATAACTACACCGCTATATCTATAAACATGGAAATATCTACACCACCATCTGTATGAACATGGAAATATCTGCATCGCCATCTGTATGAACATATAAATATCTACACCGCCATCTGTGTTAAGATGGAGATATCTACAACGCTATCTGTATAAACATGGAAATATCTACACCGCTATCTGTATAAACATGGAAATATCTACACCGCTATCTGTATAAAAATGGAAATATCTACACCGCTACCTGTATAAACATGGAAATATCAGCACCGCTACCTGTATGAACATGGAAATATCTACACTGCTATCTGTATGAACATGGAAATATCTACACCGCTATCTGTATGAACATTGATATATCTACACAGCCCTCTGGATGAACATGGAAATATCCACACCGCTATCTGTGTAAACATGCATACATCTTCACCGCTATCTGTATAAACATGGAAATATCTACACCGCTATCTGTATGAACATGGAAATATCTGCACCGCTATCTGTATGAACATGGAAATATCTACACCGCTATATGTTTGAAGATGGAAATATATACACCGCTATCTGCATGAAAATGGAAATATCTACACAGCTATCTGCATATAGATGGAAACATCTACACAGCTATCCCTTTACACATGGAAATAACTACACCGCTATTTGTATGAACATGGAAATGTCTACAACGCTACCTGTATAAACATGGAAATATCAGCACCGCTATCTGTATGAACCTGGAAATATCTACACCGCTATCTGTATGAACATCGAAATATCTACACCACTATCTGTATGAACATGGAAATATCTACAAAGCTATCTGAATGAACATGGAAATATCTACACCGCTATCTGTTTGAACATGTAAATATCTACACTGCTATCTGCATGAAAATGGAAATCTCTACACAGCTATCTGCATGAAAATGGAAATATCTACACAGCTATCTGCATATACATGGAAATATCTACACAGCTATCTCTTTACACATGGAAATAACTACACCGCTATATCTATAAACATGGAAATATCTACACCACCATCTGTATGAACATGGAAATATCTGCACCGCCATCTGTTTGAACATATAAATATCTACACCGCCATCTGTATTAAGAAGGAAATATCTAAACCGCTATCTGTATAAACATGGAAATATCAGCACCGCTATCTGTATGAACATGGAAATATCTACACTGCTATCTGTATGAACATGGAAATATCTACACCGCTATCTGTATGAACATGGATATATCTACACAGACCTATGGATGAACATGGAAATATCCACACCGCTATCTGTGTAAACATGCATACATCTTCACCGCTATCTGTATAAACATGGAAATATCTACACCGCTATCTGTATGAACATGGAAATATCTGCACCGCTATCTGTATGAACATGGAAATATCTACACCGCTATCTGTTTGAAGATGGAAATATATACACCGCTATCTGCATGAAAATGGAAATATCTACACAGCTATCTGCATATAGATGGAAATATCCACACAGCTATCCCTTTACACATGGAAATAACTACACCGCTATCTGTATGAACATGGAAATGTCTACACCGCCATCTGTATGAACATGGAAATATCTGCACCGCCATCTGTATGAACATATAAATATCTACACCGCAATCTCTATTAAGATGGAGATATCTACACAGCTATCTGAATAAACATGGAAATATCTACACCGCTATCTGTGTAAACATGGAAATATCTACACCGCTATCTGTATAAACATGGAAATATCTACACCGCTACCTGTATAAACATTTAAATATCAGCACCGCTATCTGTATGAACCTGGAAATATCTACACCGCTATCTGTATGAACCTGGAAATAGCTACACCGCTATCTGTATGAAAATGGAAATATCTACACCGCTATCTGTATGAACATGGATATATCTACACAGCCATCTGGATGAACATGGAAATATCTACACCGCTGTCTGTATGAACATGGAAATATCTACACCGCTATCTGTATGAACATGGATATATCTACACAGCCCTCTGGATGAACATGGAAATATCCACACCGCTATCTGTGTATACATGCATACATCTTCACTGCTATCTGTATAAACATGGAAATATCTACACCGCTATCTGTATGAACATGGAAATATCTACACCGCCATCTGTATGAACATGGAAATATCTGCACCGCCATCTGTATGAACCTATAAATATCTACACCGCCTTCTGTATTAAGATGGAGATATCTACACCGCTATCTGTATAAACATGGAAATATCTACACCGCTATCTGTATAAACATGGAAATATCTACACCGCTATCTGTGTAAACATGGAAATATCTACACCGCTACCTGTATAAACATGGAAATATCAGCACCGCTATCTGTATGAACATGGAAATATCTACAAAGCTATCTGTATGAACATGGAAATAGCAACACCGCTATCTGTATGAACATGGAAATATCTACACCGCTATCTGTATGAACATGGAAATATCTACACCGCTATCTGTATGAACATGGAAATATCTTCACCGCCATCTGTACGAAGATGGATATATCTACAGAGCCTTGTGGATGAACATGGATATATCTACAACGCCATCTGTATGAACATATAAATATCTACACCGCCATCTGTATTAAGATGGAGATATCTACACCGCTATCTGTATAAACATGGAAATACCAACACGGCTATCTGTATAAACATGGAAATATCTACACCGCTATCTGTATAAACATGGAAATATCTTCACCGCCATCTGTACGAACATGGAAATATCAGCACCGCTATCTGTATGAACATGGAAATATCTACATCGCTATCTGTATGAACATGGAAATATCTACACCGCTATCTGTATGAACATGGATATATCTACACAGCCCTCTGGATGAACAAGGAAATCTCTACACCGCTATCTGTGTAAACATGCATACATCTTCACTGCTATCTGTATAAACATGGAAATATCTACACCGCTATCTCTATGAACATGGAAATATCTACACCGCTATCTGTTTGAAGATGGAAATATATACACAGCTATCTGCATGAAAATGGAAATATCTACACAGCTATCTCTTTACACCTTGAAATATCTACACCGCTATCTGTAGGAACATGGAAATATCAGCACTGCTATCTGTATGAACATGGAAATATCTACACTGCTATCTGTATGAACATGGAAATATCCACACCGCTATCTGTGTAAACATGCATACATCTTCACCGCTATCTGTATAAACATGGAAATATCTACACCGCTATATGTATGAACATGGAAATATCTACACCGCTATCTGTTTGAAGATGGAAATATATACATCGCTATCTGCATGAAAATGGAAATATCTACTCAGATATCTGCATATAGATGGAAATATCTACACAGCAATCTCTTTACACTTGGAAATATCTACACCGCTATCTGTATGAACATGGACATATCTACACCGCCATCTGTATGAACATGGAAATATCTGCACGGCCATCTGTATGAACATATAAATATCTATACCGCCATCTGTATTAAGATGGAGATATCTACACCGCTATCTGAATAAACATGGAAATATCTACACCGCTATCTGTATACACATGGAAATATCTACACCACTATCTGTATAAACATGGAAATATCTACACCGCTACCTGTATAAACATGGAAATATCAGCACCGATATCTCTATGAACCTGGAAATGTCTACACCGCTATCTGAATGAACATGGAAATATATACACCGCTATCTGTTTGAACATGTAAATATCTACACCGCTATCTGCATGAAAATGGAAATATCTACAAAGCTATCTGCATATACATGGAAATATCAACACAGCTATCTCTTTACACTTGGAAATAACTACACCGATATCTCTATAAACATGGAAATATCTACACCGCCATCTGTATGAACATGGAAATATCTGCACCGCTATCTGTATGAACATGGAAATATCTACACCGCTATATGTTTGAAGATGGAAATATATACACCGCTATCTGCATGAAAATGGAAATATCTACACAGCTATCTGCATATAGATGGAAACATCTACACAGCTATCCCTTTACACATGGAAATAACTACACCGCTATCTGTATGAACATGGAAATGTCTACAACGCTACCTGTATAAACATGGAAATATCAGCACCGCTATCTGTATGAACCTGGAAATATCTACACCGCTATCTGTATGAACATGGAAATATCTACACCGCTATCTGTATGAACATGGAAATATCTACAAAGCTATCTGAATGAACATGGAAATATCTACACCGCTATCTGTTTGAACATGTAAATATCTACACTGCTATCTGCATGAAAATGGAAATCTCTACACAGCTATCTGCATGAAAATGGAAATATCTACACAGCTATCTGCATATACATGGAAATATCTACACAGCTATCTCTTTACACATGGAAATAACTACACCGCTATATGTATAAACATGGAAATATGTACACCACCATCTGTATGAACATGGAAATATCTGCACCGCCATCTGTTTGAACATATAAATATCTACACCGCCATCTGTATTAAGAAGGAAATATCTAAACCGCTATCTGTATAAACATGGAAATATCAGCACCGCTATCTGTATGAACATGGAAATATCTACACTGCTATCTGTATGAACATGGAAATATCTACACCGTTATCTGTATGAACATGGATATATCTACACAGACCTCTGGATGAACATGGAAATATCCACACTGCTATCTGTGTAAACATGCATACATCTTCACCGCTATCTGTATAAACATGGAAATATCTACACCGCTATCTGTATGAACATGGAAATATCTGCACCGCTATCTGTATGAACATGGAAATATCTACACCGCTATCTGTTTGAAGATGGAAATATATACACCGCTATCTGCATGAAAATGGAAATATCTACACAGCTATCTGCATATAGATGGAAATATCCACACAGCTATCCCTTTACACATGGAAATAACTACACCGCTATCTGTATGAACATGGAAATGTCTACACCGCCATCTGTATGAACATGGAAATATCTGCACCGCCATCTGTATGAACATATAAATATCTACACCGCCATCTCTATTAAGATGGAGATATCTACACAGCTATCTGAATAAACATGGAAATATCTACACCGCTATCTGTATAAACATGGAAATATCTACACCGCTATCTGTATAAACATGGAAATATCTACACCGCTACCTGTATAAACATGGAAATATCAGCACCGCTATCTTTATGAACCTGGAAATATCTACACCGCTATCTGTATGAACCTGGAAATAGCTACACCGCTATCTGTATGAAAATGGAAATATCTACACCGCTATCTGTATGAACATGGATATATCTACACAGCCATCTGGATGAACATGGAAATATCTACACCGCTGTCTGTATGAACATGGAAATATCTACACCGCTATCTGTATGAACATGGATATATCTACACAGCCCTCTGGATGAACATGGAAATATCCACACCGCTATCTGTGTAAACATGCATACATCTTCACCGCTATCTGTATAAACATGGAAATATCTACACCGCTATCTGTATGAACATGGAAATATCTACACAGCTATCTGTTTGAAGATGGAAATACATACACCGCTATCTGCATGAAAATGGAAATATCTACACAGCTATCTGCATATACATGGAAATACCTACACAGCTATCTCTTTACACATGGAAATAACTACACCGCTATCTGTATGAACATGGAAATATCTACACCGCCATCTGTATGAACATGGAAATATCTGCACCGCCATCTTTATGAACATATAAATATCTACACAGCCATCTGTATTAAGATGGAGATATCTACACCGCTATCTGAATAAACATGGAAATATCTACACCGCTATCTGTATAAACATGGAAATATCTACACCGCTATCTGGATAAACATGGAAATTTCTACACAGCTACCTGTATAAACATGAAAATATCAGCACCGCTATCTGTAGGAACATGGAGATATCAACACCGCCATCTGAATGAACATGGATATATCTACACAGCCATCTGGAGGAACATGGAAATATCTACAACGCTATCTGTACGAACATGGAAATAGCTACACCGCTATCTTTATGAACATGGAAATATCTACACCACTATCTGAATGAACATGGAAATATCTACACTGCTATCTGTATGAACATGGATATATCTACACAGCCATCTGGATTAACATGGAAATATCTACACCGCTATCTGTATGAACATGGAAATATCTACACCGCTATCTGTGTAAACATGCATACATCTTCACCGCTATCAGTATAAACATGGAAATATCTACACCGCTATCTGTATGAACATGGAAATATCCGCACCGCTATCTGTATGAACATGGAAATATCTACACCGCTATCTGTTTGAACATGGAAATATCTACACGGCTATCTGCATGAAAATGGAAATATCTACACTGCTATCTGCATATACATGGAAATATCTACACAGCTATCTCTTTACACATGAAAATAACTACACCGCTATCTGTATGAACATGGAAATATCTACACCGCCATCTGTATGAACATGGAAATATCTGCATCGCCATCTGTATGAACATATACATATCTACACCGCCATCTGTATTAAGATGGAGATATCTACACCGCTATCTGTATAAGCATGGAAATATCTACTCCGCTATCTGTATAAACATGGAAATATCTACACCGCTATCTGTATAAACATGGAAATATCTACACCGCTACCTGTATAAACATCGAAATATCAGCACCGCTATCTGTATGAACATGGAAATAGCTACACCGCTATCTGTATGAACATGGAAATATCTACACCACTAACTGAATGAACATGGAAATATCTACACCGCTATCTGTATGAACATGGATATATCTACACAGCCATCTGGATGAACATGGAAATATCTACACCGCTATCTGTATGAACATGGAAATATCTACACCGCTATCTGTGTAAACATGCATACATCTTCACCGCTATCTGTATGAACATGGAAATATCTACACCGCTATCTGTTTGAACATAGAAATATCTACACGGCTATCTGCATGAAAATGGAAATATCTACACTGCTATCTGCATATACATGGAAATATCTACACAGCTATCTCTTTACACATGGAAATAACTACACCGCTATCTGTATGAACATGGAAATATCTACATCGCTATCTCTATGAACATGGAAATATATACACCGCTATCTGTTTGAACATGGAAATATCTACCCCGCTATCTGCATGAAAATGGAAATATCTACACAGCGATCTGCATATACATGGAAATATCTACAAAGCTATCTCTTTACACGTGGAAATAAGTACAGCGCTATCTCTATAAACATGGAAATAGCTACACCGCCATCTGTATGAACATGGAAATATCTGCACCGCCATCTGTAGGAACATACAAATATCTACACCGCCATCTATATAAAAATGGAGATATCTACACCGCTATCTGTATAAACTTGGAAATATCTACACTGCTATCTCTATGAACATTGAAATTTCTACACCGCTATCTGTATGAACATGGAAATAGCTACACCGCTATCTGTATGAACATGGAAATATCTACACCACTACCTGTATGAACATGGAAATATCTACACCGCTATTTCTATGAACATGGATATATCTACACGGCCATCTGGATGAACACGGAAATAGCTACACCACTATCTTTATGAACATGGAAATATCTACACCGCTATCTGTGTAAATATGCATACATCTTCAACGCAATCTGTATAAACATGGTAATATCTACACCGCTCTCTGTATGAACATGGAAATATCTACACCACTATCTGTTTGAACATGGAAATATCTACACAGCTATCTGCATGAAAATGGAAATATCTACACAGCTATCTGCATATACATGGAAATATCTACACAGCTATCTCTTTACACATGGAAATAACTACACCGCTATCTGTATGAACATGGAAATACCTTCACCGCCATCTGTATGAACATGGAAATAGCTGCACCGACATCTGTATGAACATATACATATCTACACGGCCATCTGTATTAAGATGGAGATATCTACAGCGATATCGGTATAAACATGGAAATATCTACACCGCTATCTGTATAAACATGGAAATATCTACACCGCTATCTGTATAAACATGGAAATATCTACACCGCTACCTGTATAAACATGGAAATATCAGCACCGCTATCTGTATGAACATGGAAATATCAGCCCCTCTATTTGTATGAACTTGGAGATATCTACACCGGTATCTGTATGAACATGGAAATATCTAGACCGCTATCTGAATGAACATGGAAATACCTTCACCGCCATCTGTATGAACATGGATATATCTACACAGCCATCTGGATGAAAATGGATATATCTACACTGCCCTCTGGATGAACATGGAAATATCCACACTGCTATCTGTGTAAACATGCATACATCTTCACCGCTATCTGTATAAACATGGAAATATCTACACCGCTATCTGTATGAACATGGAAATATCTACACCGCTATCTGTTTGAAGATGGAAATATATACACCGCTATCTGCATGAAAATGGAAATATCTACACAGCTATCTGCATGAAAATGGAAATATCTACACAGCTATCTGCATATACATGGAAATATCTACACAGCTATCTCTTTACACATGTAAATAACTACACCGCTATCTGTATGAACATGGAAATATCTACACCGCCATCTGTATGAACATGGAAATATCTGCACCGCCATCTGTATGAACATATAAATATCTACACTGCCATCTGTATTAAGATGGAGATATCTACACCGCTATCTGAATAAACATGGAAATATCTACACCGCTATCTGTATAAACATGGAAATATCAGCACCGCTATCTGTGTGAACATGGAAATATCAGCCCCTCTATCTGTATGAACATGGAAATATCTACACTGCCATCTGAATGAACATGGGTATATCTACACAGCCATCTGGAGGAACATGGAAATATCTACACCGCTATCTGTATGAACATGGAAATAGCTACACCGCTATCTGAATGAACATGGAAATATCTACACCGCTATCTGTATGAACATGGAAATATCTACACCGCTATCTGTATGAACAAGGAAATATCTTCACCGCCATCTATACGAACATGGATATATCTACAGAGCCATCTGGATGAACATGGAAATATCTACACCGCCATCTGTATGAACATATAAATATCTACAACGCCATCTGTATTAAGATGGAGATATCTACACCGCTATCTGTATAAACCTGGAAATATCTACACCGCTATCTGTATAAACATGGAAATATCTACACCGCTATCTGGATAAACATGGAAATTTCTACACCGCTACCTGTATAAACATGGAAATATCAGCACCGCTATCTGTAGGAAAATGGAGATATCAACACCGCCATCTGTATGAACATGGATATATCTACACAGCCATCTGGAGGAACATGGAAATATCTACAACGCTATCTGTACGAACATGGAAATAGCTACTCCGCTATCTTTATGAACATGGAAATATCTACACCACTATCTGAATGAACATCGAAATATCTACACCGCTATCTGTATGAACATGGATATATGTACACAGCCATCTGGATGAACATGGAAATATCTACACCGCTATCTCTATGAACATGGAAATATCTACACCGCTATCTGTGTAAACATGCATACATCTTCACCGCTATCTGTATAAACATGGAAATATCTACACCGCCAACTGTATGAACATGGAAATATCCGCACCGCTATCTGTATGAACATGGAAATATCTACACCGCTATCTGTTTGAACATGGAAATATCTACAAGGCTATCTACATGAAAATGGAAATATCTACACTGCTATCTGCATATACATGGAAATACCTACACAGCTATCTCTTTACACATGGAAATAACTATACCGCTATCTCTATGAACATGGAAATATCTACACCGCCATCTGTATGAACATGGAAATATCTGCACCGCCATCTGTATGAACATATAAATATCTACACCGCCATCTGTATTAAGATGGAGATATCTACACCGCTATCTGTATAAACATGGAAATATCTACTCCGCTATCTGTATAAACATGGAAATATCTACACCGCTATCTGTACAAACATGGAAATATCTACACCGCTACCTGTATAAACATAGAAATATCAGCACCGCTTTCTGTATGAACATGGAAATATCTACACCGCTATCTGTATGAACATGGAAATATCAACACCGCCATCTGTATGAACATGGAAATATCTGCACCGCCATCTGTATGAACATATAAATATCTACACCGCCATCTGTATTAAGATGGAGATATCTACACCGCTATGTGAATAAACATGGAAATATCTACACCGCTATCTGTATAAACATGGAAATATCAGCACCGCTATCTGTATGAACATGGAAATATCAGCCCCTCTATCTGTATGAACATGGAGATATCTACACCACCATCTGTGTGAACATGGATATATCTACACAGCCATCTGGATGAACATGGAAATATCTACACCGCTATCCGTATGAACATGGAAATAGCTACACAGCTATCTCTTTGAACATGGAAATATCTACACTGCTATCTGTATGAACATGGAAATATCTACACCGCTATCTGTATGAACATGGAAATATCTTCACCGCCATCTGTACGAACATGGATATATCTACAGAGCCATCTGGATGAACATGGAAATATCTTCAACGCCATCTGTATGAACATATAAATATCTACACCGCCATCTGTATTAAGATGGAGATATCTACACCGCTTTCTGTATAAACATGGAAATATCAACACCGCTATCTGTATAAACATGGAAATATCTACACCGCTATCTGTTTGAAGATGGAAATATATACACCGCTTTCTGCATGGCAATGGAAATATCTACACAGCTATCTGCATATAGATGGAAATATCTTCACAGCTATCTCTTTACACATTGAAATATCTACACCGCTATCTGTATGAACATGTAAATATCAGCACCGCTTTCTGTATGAACATGGAAATATCTACACTTCTATCTGTATGAACATGGAAATATCTACACCGCTATCTGTATGAACATGGATATATCTACACAGCCCTCTGGATGAACATGGAAATATCCACACCGCTATCTGTGTAAACATGCATACATCTTCACCGCTATCTGTATAAACATGGAAATATCTACACCGCTATCTCTATGAACATGGAAATATCTACACCGCTATCTGTTTGAAGATGGAAATATATACACCGCTATCTGCATGAAAATGGAAATATCAACACAGCTATCTGCATATAGATGGAAATATCTACACAGCTATCTCTTTACACATTTAAATAACTACACCGCTATCTGTATGAGCATGGAAATATCTACACCGCCATCTGTATGAACATGGAAATATCTGCACCGACATCTGTATGAACATATAAATATCTACACCGCCATCTCTATTAAGATGGAGATATCTACACCGCTATCTGAATAAACATGGAAATATCTACACCGCTATCTGTATAAACATGGAAATATCTACACCGCTATCTGTATAAACATGGAAATATCTACACCGCTACCTGTATAAACATGGAAATATCAGCACCGCTATCTGTATGAACCTGGAAATATCTACACCGCTATCTGTATGAACATGGAAATATCTACACCGCTATCTGTATGAACATGGAAATATCTACAAAGCTACCTGAATGAACATGGAAATATCTACACCGCTGTCTGTTTGAACATGTAAATATCTACACCGCTATCTGCATGAAAATGGAAATATCTACAAAGCTATCTGCATATACATGGAAATATCTACACAGCTATCTCTTTACACATGGAAATAACTACACCGCTATATCTATAAACATGGAAATATCTACAACACCATCTGTATGAAATGGAAATATCTGCACCGCCATCTGTTTGAACATATAAATATCTACACCGCCATCTGTATTAAGAAGGAAATATCTAAACCGCTTTCTGTATAAACATGGAAATATCAGCACCGCTCTCTGTATGAAAATGGAAATATCTACACCGCTATCTGTATGAACATGGAAATATCTACACTGCTATCTGTATGAACATGGAAATAGCTACCCCGTTATGTGTATGAAAATGGAAATAGCTACACCGCTATCTGTATGAACATGGAAATATCTACACCGCTACCTGTATTAACATGGAAATATCAGCACTGCTATCTGTATGAACATGGAAATATCTACACCGCTATCTGTATGAACATGGAAATATCTACACCGCTATCTGTATGAACATGGAAATATCTACACCGCTATCTGTATGAACATGGAAATATCTACACCGCTATCTGTATGAACATGGAAATATCTACACCGCTATCTGTTTGAAGATGGAAATATATACACCGCTATCTGCATGAAAATGGAAATATCTACACAGCTATCAGCATGAAAATGGAAATATCTACACAGCTATCTGCATATACATGGAAATATCTACACAGCTATCTCTTTACACATCTAAATAACTACACCGCTATCTGTATGAACATGGAAATATCTACACCGCCATCTGTATGAACATGGAAATATCTGCACCGCCATCTGTATGAACATATAAATATCTACACTGCCATCTGTATTAAGATGGAGATATCTACACCGCTATCTGAATAAACATGGAAATATCTACACCGCTATCTGTATAAACATGGAAATATCAGCACCGCTATCTGTATGAACATGGAAATATCTACACCGTTATCTGTATGAACATGGATATATCTACACAGACCTCTGGATGAACATGGAAATATCCACACTGCTATCTGTGTAAACATGCATACATCTTCACCGCTATCTGTATAAACATGGAAATATCTACACCGCTATCTGTATGAACATGGAAATATCTGCACCGCTATCTGTATGAACATGGAAATATCTACACCGCTATCTGTTTGAAGATGGAAATATATACACCGCTATCTGCATGAAAATGGAAATATCTACACAGCTATCTGCATATAGATGGAAATATCCACACAGCTATCCCTTTACACATGGAAATAACTACACCGCTATCTGTATGAACATGGAAATGTCTACACCGCCATCTGTATGAACATGGAAATATCTGCACCGCCATCTGTATGAACATATAAATATCTACACCGCCATCTCTATTAAGATGGAGATATCTACACAGCTATCTGAATAAACATGGAAATATCTACACCGCTATCTGTATAAACATGGAAATATCTACACCGCTATCTGTATAAACATGGAAATATCTACACCGCTACCTGTATAAACATGGAAATATCAGCACCGCTATCTTTATGAACCTGGAAATATCTACACCGCTATCTGTATGAACCTGGAAATAGCTACACCGCTATCTGTATGAAAATGGAAATATCTACACCGCTATCTGTATGAACATGGATATATCTACACAGCCATCTGGATGAACATGGAAATATCTACACCGCTGTCTGTATGAACATGGAAATATCTACACCGCTATCTGTATGAACATGGATATATCTACACAGCCCTCTGGATGAACATGGAAATATCCACACCGCTATCTGTGTAAACATGCATACATCTTCACCGCTATCTGTATAAACATGGAAATATCTACACCGCTATCTGTATGAACATGGAAATATCTACACAGCTATCTGTTTGAAGATGGAAATACATACACCGCTATCTGCATGAAAATGGAAATATCTACACAGCTATCTGCATATACATGGAAATACCTACACAGCTATCTCTTTACACATGGAAATAACTACACCGCTATCTGTATGAACATGGAAATATCTACACCGCCATCTGTATGAACATGGAAATATCTGCACCGCCATCTTTATGAACATATAAATATCTACACCGCCATCTGTATTAAGATGGAGATATCTACACCGCTATCTGAATAAACATGGAAATATCTACACCGCTATCTGTATAAACATGGAAATATCTACACCGCTATCTGGATAAACATGGAAATTTCTACACAGCTACCTGTATAAACATGAAAATATCAGCACCGCTATCTGTAGGAACATGGAGATATCAACACCGCCATCTGAATGAACATGGATATATCTACACAGCCATCTGGAGGAACATGGAAATATCTACAACGCTATCTGTACGAACATGGAAATAGCTACTCCGCTATCTTTATGAACATGGAAATATCTACACCACTATGTGAATGAACATCGAAATATCTACACCGCTATCTGTATGAACATGGATATATGTACACAGCCATCTGGATGAACATGGAAATATCTACACCGCTATCTCTATGAACATGGAAATATCTACACCGCTATCTGTGTAAACATGCATACATCTTCACCGCTATCAGTATAAACATGGAAATATCTACACCGCTATCTGTATGAACATGGAAATATCCGCACCGCTATCTGTATGAACATGGAAATATCTACACCGCTATCTGTTTGAACATGGAAATATCTACACGGCTATCTGCATGAAAATGGAAATATCTACACTGCTATCTGCATATACATGGAAATATCTACACAGCTATCTCTTTACACATGAAAATAACTACACCGCTATCTGTATGAACATGGAAATATCTACACCGCCATCTGTATGAACATGGAAATATCTGCATCGCCATCTGTATGAACATATACATATCTACACCGCCATCTGTATTAAGATGGAGATATCTACACCGCTATCTGTATAAGCATGGAAATATCTACTCCGCTATCTGTATAAACATGGAAATATCTACACCGCTATCTGTATAAACATGGAAATATCTACACCGCTACCTGTATAAACATCGAAATATCAGCACCGCTATCTGTATGAACATGGAAATAGCTACACCGCTATCTGTATGAACATGGAAATATCTACACCACTAACTGAATGAACATGGAAATATCTACACCGCTATCTGTATGAACATGGATATATCTACACAGCCATCTGGATGAACATGGAAATATCTACACCGCTATCTGTATGAACATGGAAATATCTACACCGCTATCTGTGTAAACATGCATACATCTTCACCGCTATCTGTATGAACATGGAAATATCTACACCGCTATCTGTTTGAACATAGAAATATCTACACGGCTATCTGCATGAAAATGGAAATATCTACACTGCTATCTGCATATACATGGAAATATCTACACAGCTATCTCTTTACACATGGAAATAACTACACCGCTATCTGTATGAACATGGAAATATCTACATCGCTATCTCTATGAACATGGAAATATATACACCGCTATCTGTTTGAACATGGAAATATCTACCCCGCTATCTGCATGAAAATGGAAATATCTACACAGCGATCTGCATATACATGGAAATATCTACAAAGCTATCTCTTTACACGTGGAAATAAGTACAGCGCTATCTCTATAAACATGGAAATAGCTACACCGCCATCTGTATGAACATGGAAATATCTGCACCGCCATCTGTAGGAACATACAAATATCTACACCGCCATCTATATAAAAATGGAGATATCTACACCGCTATCTGTATAAACTTGGAAATATCTACACTGCTATCTCTATGAACATTGAAATTTCTACACCGCTATCTGTATGAACATGGAAATAGCTACACCGCTATCTGTATGAACATGGAAATATCTACACCACTACCTGTATGAACATGGAAATATCTACACCGCTATTTCTATGAACATGGATATATCTACACGGCCATCTGGATGAACACGGAAATATCTACACCACTATCTTTATGAACATGGAAATATCTACACCGCTATCTGTGTAAATATGCATACATCTTCAACGCAATCTGTATAAACATGGTAATATCTACACCGCTCTCTGTATGAACATGGAAATATCTACACCACTATCTGTTTGAACATGGAAATATCTACACAGCTATCTGCATGAAAATGGAAATATCTACACAGCTATCTGCATATACATGGAAATATCTACACAGCTATCTCTTTACACATGGAAATAACTACACCGCTATCTGTATGAACATGGAAATACCTTCACCGCCATCTGTATGAACATGGAAATAGCTGCACCGACATCTGTATGAACATATACATATCTACACGGCCATCTGTATTAAGATGGAGATATCTACAGCGATATCGGTATAAACATGGAAATATCTACACCGCTATCTGTATAAACATGGAAATATCTACACCGCTATCTGTATAAACATGGAAATATCTACACCGCTACCTGTATAAACATGGAAATATCAGCACCGCTATCTGTATGAACATGGAAATATCAGCCCCTCTATTTGTATGAACTTGGAGATATCTACACCGGTATCTGTATGAACATGGAAATATCTAGACCGCTATCTGAATGAACATGGAAATACCTTCACCGCCATCTGTATGAACATGGATATATCTACACAGCCATCTGGATGAAAATGGATATATCTACACTGCCCTCTGGATGAACATGGAAATATCCACACTGCTATCTGTGTAAACATGCATACATCTTCACCGCTATCTGTATAAACATGGAAATATCTACACCGCTATCTGTATGAACATGGAAATATCTACACCGCTATCTGTTTGAAGATGGAAATATATACACCGCTATCTGCATGAAAATGGAAATATCTACACAGCTATCTGCATGAAAATGGAAATATCTACACAGCTATCTGCATATACATGGAAATATCTACACAGCTATCTCTTTACACATGTAAATAACTACACCGCTATCTGTATGAACATGGAAATATCTACACCGCCATCTGTATGAACATGGAAATATCTGCACCGCCATCTGTATGAACATATAAATATCTACACTGCCATCTGTATTAAGATGGAGATATCTACACCGCTATCTGAATAAACATGGAAATATCTACACCGCTATCTGTATAAACATGGAAATATCAGCACCGCTATCTGTGTGAACATGGAAATATCAGCCCCTCTATCTGTATGAACATGGAAATATCTACACTGCCATCTGAATGAACATGGGTATATCTACACAGCCATCTGGAGGAACATGGAAATATCTACACCGCTATCTGTATGAACATGGAAATAGCTACACCGCTATCTGAATGAACATGGAAATATCTACACCGCTATCTGTATGAACATGGAAATATCTACACCGCTATCTGTATGAACAAGGAAATATCTTCACCGCCATCTATACGAACATGGATATATCTACAGAGCCATCTGGATGAACATGGAAATATCTACACCGCCATCTGTATGAACATATAAATATCTACAACGCCATCTGTATTAAGATGGAGATATCTACACCGCTATCTGTATAAACCTGGAAATATCTACACCGCTATCTGTATAAACATGGAAATATCTACACCGCTATCTGGATAAACATGGAAATTTCTACACCGCTACCTGTATAAACATGGAAATATCAGCACCGCTATCTGTAGGAAAATGGAGATATCAACACCGCCATCTGTATGAACATGGATATATCTACACAGCCATCTGGAGGAACATGGAAATATCTACAACGCTATCTGTACGAACATGGAAATAGCTACTCCGCTATCTTTATGAACATGGAAATATCTACACCACTATCTGAATGAACATCGAAATATCTACACCGCTATCTGTATGAACATGGATATATGTACACAGCCATCTGGATGAACATGGAAATATCTACACCGCTATCTCTATGAACATGGAAATATCTACACCGCTATCTGTGTAAACATGCATACATCTTCACCGCTATCTGTATAAACATGGAAATATCTACACCGCCAACTGTATGAACATGGAAATATCCGCACCGCTATCTGTATGAACATGGAAATATCTACACCGCTATCTGTTTGAACATGGAAATATCTACAAGGCTATCTACATGAAAATGGAAATATCTACACTGCTATCTGCATATACATGGAAATACCTACACAGCTATCTCTTTACACATGGAAATAACTATACCGCTATCTCTATGAACATGGAAATATCTACACCGCCATCTGTATGAACATGGAAATATCTGCACCGCCATCTGTATGAACATATAAATATCTACACCGCCATCTGTATTAAGATGGAGATATCTACACCGCTATCTGTATAAACATGGAAATATCTACTCCGCTATCTGTATAAACATGGAAATATCTACACCGCTATCTGTACAAACATGGAAATATCTACACCGCTACCTGTATAAACATAGAAATATCAGCACCGCTTTCTGTATGAATATGGAAATATCTACACCGCTATCTGTATGAACATGGAAATATCAACACCGCCATCTGTATGAACATGGAAATATCTGCACCGCCATCTGTATGAACATATAAATATCTACACCGCCATCTGTATTAAGATGGAGATATCTACACCGCTATGTGAATAAACATGGAAATATCTACACCGCTATCTGTATAAACATGGAAATATCAGCACCGCTATCTGTATGAACATGGAAATATCAGCCCCTCTATCTGTATGAACATGGAGATATCTACACCGCCGTCTGTGTGAACATGGATATATCTACACAGCCATCTGGATGAACATGGAAATATCTACACCGCTATCCGTATGAACATGGAAATAGCTACACAGCTATCTCTTTGAACATGGAAATATCTACACTGCTATCTGTATGAACATGGAAATATCTACACCGCTATCTGTATGAACATGGAAATATCTTCACCGCCATCTGTACGAACATGGATATATCTACAGAGCCATCTGGATGAACATGGAAATATCTTCAACGCCATCTGTATGAACATATAAATATCTACACCGCCATCTGTATTAAGATGGAGATATCTACACCGCTTTCTGTATAAACATGGAAATATCAACACCGCTATCTGTATAAACATGGAAATATCTACACCGCTATCTGTTTGAAGATGGAAATATATACACCGCTTTCTGCATGGCAATGGAAATATCTACACAGCTATCTGCATATAGATGGAAATATCTTCACAGCTATCTCTTTACACATTGAAATATCTACACCGCTATCTGTATGAACATGTAAATATCAGCACCGCTTTCTGTATGAACATGGAAATATCTACACTTCTATCTGTATGAACATGGAAATATCTACACCGCTATCTGTATGAACATGGATATATCTACACAGCCCTCTGGATGAACATGGAAATATCCACACCGCTATCTGTGTAAACATGCATACATCTTCACCGCTATCTGTATAAACATGGAAATATCTACACCGCTATCTCTATGAACATGGAAATATCTACACCGCTATCTGTTTGAAGATGGAAATATATACACCGCTATCTGCATGAAAATGGAAATATCAACACAGCTATCTGCATATAGATGGAAATATCTACACAGCTATCTCTTTACACATTTAAATAACTACACCGCTATCTGTATGAGCATGGAAATATCTACACCGCCATCTGTATGAACATGGAAATATCTGCACCGACATCTGTATGAACATATAAATATCTACACCGCCATCTCTATTAAGATGGAGATATCTACACCGCTATCTGAATAAACATGGAAATATCTACACCGCTATCTGTATAAACATGGAAATATCTACACCGCTATCTGTATAAACATGGAAATATCTACACCGCTACCTGTATAAACATGGAAATATCAGCACCGCTATCTGTATGAACCTGGAAATATCTACACCGCTATCTGTATGAACATGGAAATATCTACACCGCTATCTGTATGAACATGGAAATATCTACAAAGCTACCTGAATGAACATGGAAATATCTACACCGCTGTCTGTTTGAACATGTAAATATCTACACCGCTATCTGCATGAAAATGGAAATATCTACAAAGCTATCTGCATATACATGGAAATATCTACACAGCTATCTCTTTACACATGGAAATAACTACACCGCTATATCTATAAACATGGAAATATCTACAACACCATCTGTATGAAATGGAAATATCTGCACCGCCATCTGTTTGAACATATAAATATCTACACCGCCATCTGTATTAAGAAGGAAATATCTAAACCGCTTTCTGTATAAACATGGAAATATCAGCACCGCTCTCTGTATGAAAATGGAAATATCTACACCGCTATCTGTATGAACATGGAAATATCTACACTGCTATCTGTATGAACATGGAAATAGCTACCCCGTTATGTGTATGAAAATGGAAATAGCTACACCGCTATCTGTATGAACATGGAAATATCTACACCGCTACCTGTATTAACATGGAAATATCAGCACTGCTATCTGTATGAACATGGAAATATCTACACCGCTATCTGTATGAACATGGAAATATCTACACCGCTATCTGTATGAACATGGAAATATCTACACCGCTATCTGTATGAACATGGAAATATCTACACCGCTATCTGTATGAACATGGAAATATCTACACCGCTATCTGTTTGAAGATGGAAATATATACACCGCTATCTGCATGAAAATGGAAATATCTACACAGCTATCAGCATGAAAATGGAAATATCTACACAGCTATCTGCATATACATGGAAATATCTACACAGCTATCTCTTTACACATCTAAATAACTACACCGCTATCTGTATGAACATGGAAATATCTTCACCGCCATCTGTACGAACATGGATATATCTGCAGAGCCATCTTGATGAACATGGAAATATCAACACCGCCATCTGAATGAACATATAAATATCTACACCGCCATCTGTATTAAGATGGAGATATCTACACCGCTATCAGTATAAACCTGGAAATATCTACACCGCTATCTCTATAAACATGGAAATATCTTCACCGCTATCTGGATAAACATGGAAATTTCTACACCGCTACCTGTATAAACATGGAAATATCAGCACCGCTATCTGTATGAACATGGAAATATCTACACCACTATCTGTATGAACATGGAAATATCTACAACGCTATCTGTATGAACATGGAAATATCTGCACCGCTATCTGTATGAACATGGAAATATCTACACCGCTATCTGTTTGAACATGGAAATATCTACACGGCTATCTGCGTGAAAATGGAAATATCTACACTGCTATCTGGATATACATGGAAATATCTGCACAGCTATCTCTTTACACATGGAAATAACTACACCGATATCTGTATGAACATGGAAATATCTACACCGCCATCTGTATGAACATGGAAATATCTGCACCGCCATCTGTATGAACCTATAAATATCTACACCGCCATCTGTATTAAGATGGAGATATCTACACCGCTATCTGTATAAACATGGAAATAGCTACACCGCTATCTGTATGAACATGGAAATATCTACACCGCCATCTGTATGAACATGGAAATATCTGCACCGCCATCTGTATGAACCTATAAATATCTACACCGCCATCTGTATAAAGATGGAGATATCTACAAAGCTATCTGTATAAACATGGAAATATCTACACCGCTATCTGTATAAACATGGAAATATCTACAACGCTATCTGTATAAACATGGAAATATCTACACCGCTACCCGTATAAACATGGAAATATCAGCACCGCTATCTGTATGAACATGGAAATATCTACACCGCTATCTGTATGAACTTGGAAATAGCAACACCGCTATCTGTATGAACATGGAAATACCTACACCGCTATCTGTATGAACATGGAAATATCTACACCGCTATCTGTATGAACATGGAAATATCTTCACCGCCATCTGTACGAACATGGATATATCTACAGAGCCATGTGGATGAACATGGAAATATCTACAACGCCATCTGTATGAACATATAAATATCTACACCGCCATCTGTATTAAGATGGAGATATCTACACCGCTATCTGTATAAACATGGAAATATCAACACGGCTATCTGTATAAACATGGAAATATCTACACCGCTATCTGTATAAACATGGAAATATCTTCACCGCCATCTGTACGAACATGGAAATATCAGCACCGCTATCTGTATGAACATGGAAATATCTACATCGCTATCTGTATGAACATGGAAATATCTACACCGCTATCTGTATGAACATGGATATATCTACACAGCCCTCTGGATGAACAAGGAAATCTCTACACCGCTATCTGTGTAAACATGCATACATCTTCACTGCTATCTGTATAAACATGGAAATATCTACACCGCTATCTCTACGAACATGGAAATATCTACACCGCTATCTGTTTGAAGATGGAAATATATACACAGCTATCTGCATGAAAATGGAAATATCTACACAGCTATCTCTTTACACCTTGAAATATCTACACCGCTATCTGTAGGAACATGGAAATATCAGCACCGCTATCTGTATGAACATGGAAATATCTACACTGCTATCTGTATGAACATGGAAATATCTACACCGCTATCAGTATGAACATGGATATATCTACACAGCCCTCTGGATGAACATGGAAATATCCACACCGCTATCTGTGTAAACATGCATACATCTTCACCGCTATCTGTATAAACATGGAAATATCTACACCGCTATCTGTATGAACATGGAAATATCTACACCGCTATCTGTTTGAAGATGGAAATATATACATCGCTATCTGCATGAAAATGGAAATACCTTCTCAGATATCTGCATATAGATGGAAATATCTACACAGCAATCTCTTTACACATGGAAATAACTACACCGCTATCTGTATGAACATGGACATATCTACACCGCCATCTGTATGAACATGGAAATATCTGCACGTCCATCTGCATGAACATATAAATATCTATACCGCCATCTGTATTAAGATGGAGATATCTACACCACTATCTGAATAAACATGGAAATATCTACACCGCTATCTGTATACACATGGAAATATCTACACCACTATCTGTATAAACATGGAAATATCTACACCGCTACCTGTATAAACATGGAAATATCAGCACCGTTATCTCTATGAACCTGGAAATGTCTACACCGCTATCTGAATGAACATGGAAATATCTACACCGCTATCTGTTTGAACATGTAAATATCTACACCGCTATCTGCATGAAAATGGAAATATCTACAAAGCTATCTGTATATACATGGAAATATCAACACAGCTATCTCTTTACACTTGGAAATAACTACACCGCTATCTCTATAAACATGGAAATATCTACACCGCCATCTGTATGAACATGGAAATATCTGCACCGCCATCTGTATGAACATATAAATATCTACACTGCCGTCTGTATTAAGAAGGAAATATCTAAACCGCTATCTGTATAAACATGGAAATATCTACACCGCTATCTGTATAAACATGGAAATATCTACACCGCTATCTGTATAAACATGGAAATATCTACACCGCTACCTGTATAAACATGGAAATATCAGCACCGCTATCTCTATGAACATGGAAATATCTACACCGCTATCTGTATGAACATGGAAATAGCAACACCGCTATCTGTATGAACATGGAAATATCTACACCGCTATCTGTATGAACATGGAAATATCTACACCGCTATCTGTATGAACATGGAAATATCTTCACCGCCATCTGTACGAACATGGATATATCTACAGAGCCATGTGGATGAACATGGAAATATCTACAACGCCATCTGTATGAACATATAAATATCTACACCGCCATCTGTATTAAGATGGAGATATCTACACCGCTATCTGTATAAACATGGAAATATCAACACGGCTATCTGTATAAACATGGAAATATCTACACCGCTATCTGTATAAACATGGAAATATCTTCACCGCCATCTGTACGAACATGGAAATATCAGCACCGCTATCTGTATGAACATGGAAATATCTACATCGCTATCTGTATGAACATGGAAATATCTACACCACTATCTGTATGAACATGTATATATCTACACAGCCCTGTGGATGAACAAGGAAATCTCTACACCGCTATCTGTGTAAACATGCATACATCTTCACTGCTATCTGTATAAACATGGAAATATCTACACCGCTATCTCTATGAACATGGAAATATCTTCACCGCTATCTGTTTGAAGATGGAAATATATACACAGCTATCTGCATGAAAATGGAAATATCTACACAGCTATCTCTTTACACCTTGAAATATCTACACCGCTATCTGTAGGAACATGGAAATATCAGCACCGCTATCTGTATGAACATGGAAATATATTCACTGCTATCTGTATGAACATGGAAATATCTACACCGCTATCAGTATGAGCATGGATATATCTACACAGCCCTCTGGATGAACATGGAAATATCCACACCGCTATCTGTGTAAACATGCATACATCTTCACCGCTATCTGTATAAACATGGAAATATCTACACCGCTATCTGTATGAACATGGATATATCTACACAGCTATCTGGATGAACATGGAAATATCTACACCGCTATCTGTGTAAACATGCATACATCTTCACCGCTATCTGTATAAACATGGAAATATCTACACCGCTATCCGTATGAACATGGAAATATCTGCACCGCTATCTGTATGAACATGGAAATATCTACACCGCTATCTGTTTGAACATGGAAATATCTACACGGCTATCTGCGTGAAAATGGAAATATCTACACTGCTATCTGCATATACATGGAAATATCTGCACAGCTATCTCTTTACACATGGAAATAACTACACCGATATCTGTATGAACATGGAAATATCTACACCGCCATCTGTATGAACATGGAAATATCTGCACCGCCATCTGTATGAACCTATAAATATCTACACCGCCATCTGTATTAAGATGGAGATATCTACACCGCTATCTGTATAAACATGGAAATAGCTACACCGCTATCTGTATGAACATGGAAATATCTACACCGCCATCTGTATGAACATGGAAATATCTGCACCGCCATCTGTATGAACCTATAAATATCTACACCGCCATCTGTATTAAGATGGAGATATCTACACCGCTATCTGTATAAACATGGAAATATCTACACCGCTATCTGTATAAACATGGAAATATCTACACCGCTATCTGTGTAAACATGGAAATATCTACACCGCTACCTGTATAAACATGGAAATATCAGCACCGCTATCTGTATGAACATGGAAATATCTACACCGCTATCTGTATGAACATGGAAATAGCAACACCGCTATCTGTATGAACATGGAAATATCTACACCGCTATCTGTATGAACATGGAAATATCTACACCGCTATCTGTATGAACATGGAAATATCTTCACCGCCATCTGTACGAAGATGGATATATCTACAGAGCCATGTGGATGAACATGGATATATCTACAACGCCATCTGTATGAACATATAAATATCTACACCGCCATCTGTATTAAGATGGAGATATCTACACCGCTATCTGTATAAACATGGAAATATCAACACGGCTATCTGTATAAACATGGAAATATCTACACCGCTATCTGTATAAACATGGAAATATCTTCACCGCCTTCTGTACGAACATGGAAATATCAGCACCGCTATCTGTATGAACATGGAAATATCTACATCGCTATCTGTATGAACATGGAAATATCTACACCGCTATCTGTATGAACATGCATATATCTACAGAGCCCTCTGGATGAACAAGGAAATCTCTACACCGCTATCTGTGTAAACATGCATACATCTTCACTGCTATCTGTATGAACATGGAAATATCTACACCGCTATATGTTTGAAGATGGAAATATATACACCGCTATCTGCATGAAAATGGAAATATCTACACAGCTATCTGCATATAGATGGAAACATCTACACAGCTATCCCTTTACACATGGAAATAACTACACCGCTATCTGTATGAACATGGAAATGTCTACAACGCTACCTGTATAAACATGGAATTATCAGCACCGCTATCTGTATGAACCTGGAAATAACTACACAGCTATCTGTATGAACATGGAAATATCTACACCGCTATCTGTATGAACATGGAAATATCTACAAAGCTATCTGAATGAACATGGAAATATCTACACCGCTATCTGTTTGAACATGTAAATATCTACACTGCTATCTGCATGAAAATGGAAATCTCTACACAGCTATCTGCATGAAAATGGAAATATCTACACAGCTATCTGCATATACATGGAAATATCTACACAGCTATCTCTTTACACATGGAAATAACTACACCGCTATATGTATGAACATGGAAATATCTGCACCGCCATCTGTTTGAACATATAAATATCTACACCGCCATCTGTATTAAGAAGGAAATATCTAAACCGCTATCTGTATAAACATGGAAATATCAGCACCGCTATCTGTATGAACATGGAAATATCTACACTGCTATCTGTATGAAGATGGAAATATCTACACCGCTATCTGTATGAACATGGATATATCTACACAGCCCTCTGGATGAACATGGAAATATCCACACCGCTATCTGTGTAAACATGCATACATCTTCACCGCTATCTGTATAAACATGGAAATATCTACACCGCTATCTGTATGAACATGGAAATATCTGCACCGCTATCTGTATGAACATGGAAATATCTACACCGCTATCTGTTTGAAGATGGAAATATATACACCGCTATCTGCATGAAAATGGAAATATCTACACAGCTATCTGCATATAGATGGAAATATCCACACAGCTATCCCTTTACACATGGAAATAACTACACAGCTATCTGTATGAACATGGAAATGTCTACACCGCCATCTGTATGAACATGGAAATATCTGCACCGCCATCTGTATGAACATATAAATATCTACACCGCCATCTCTATTAAGATGGAGATATCTACACAGCTATCTGAATAAACATGGAAATATCTACACCGCTATCTGTATAAACATGGAAATATCTACACCGCTATCTGTATAAACATGGAAATATCTACACCGCTACATGTATAAACATGGAAATATCAGCACCGCTATCTGTATGAACCTGGAAATATCTACACCGCTATCTGTATGAACCTGGAAATAGCTACACCGCTATCTGTATGAAAATGGAAATATCTACACCGCTATCTGTATGAACATGGATATATCTACACAGCCATCTGGATGAACATGGAAATATCTACACCGCTGTCTGTATGAACATGGAAATATCTACACCGCTATCTGTATGAACATGGATATATCTACACAGCCCTCTGGATGAACATGGAAATATCCACACCGCTATCTGTGTAAACATGCATACATCTTCACCGCTATCTGTATAAACATGGAAATATCTACACCGCTATCTGTATGAACATGGAAATATCTACACAGCTATCTGTTTGAAGATGGAAATACATACACCGCTATCTGCATGAAAATGGAAATATCTACACAGCTATCTGCATATACATGGAAATACCTACACAGCTATCTCTTTACACATGGAAATAACTACACCGCTATCTGTATGAACATGGAAATATCTACACCGCCATCTGTATGAACATGGAAATATCTGCACCGCCATCTTTATGAACATATAAATATCTACACCGCCATCTGTATTAAGATGGAGATATCTACACCGCTATCTGAATAAACATGGAAATATCTACACCGCTATCTGTACGAACTTGGAAATATCTAAACCGCTACCTGCATGAAAATAGAAATATCTACACAGCTATCGGCATATACATGGAAATATCTACAAAGCTATCTCTTTACACATGGAAATAACTACACCTCTATCTCTATAAACACGGAAATATCTACACCGCCATCTGTATGAACATGGAAATATCTGCACCGCCATCTGTATAAACATATAAATATCTACACCGCCATCTGTATTATGATGGAGATATCTACACCGCTATCTGTATAAACTTGGAAATATCTACACCGCTATCTGTATAAACATGGAAATACCTACAACGCTATCTGTATAAACACGGAAATATCAGCACCGCTCTCTGTATGAACATGGAAATATCAGCCCCTCTATCTGTATGAACATGGAAGTATCTACACCGCTATCTCTATGAACATGGAAATATCTACACCGCTATCTGTTTGAACATGGAAATATCTATACCGCTATCTGCATGAAAATGGAAATACATAGACAGCTATCTGCATATACATGGAAATATCTACACAGCTATCTCTTTACACATGGAAATAACTACACCACTATCTGTATTAACATGGAAATATGTTCACCGCCATCTGTAGGAACATGGATATATCTACACAGCCATCTGGATGAACATGGAAATATCTACACCGCTATCTGTATGAACATGGAAATATCTACACCGCTATCTGTATGAACATGGAAATATCTACACCGCTATCTGTTTGAACATGGAAATATCTACACCGCTATCTGCATGAAAATTGAAATATCTACACTGCTATCTGCATATACATGGAAATATCTACACAGCTATATTTTTACACATGGAAATAACTACACCGCTATCTGTATGAACTTGGAAATATCCACACCGACATCTGTATGAACATGGAAATATCTGCACCGCCATCCGTATGAACATATAAATATCTACACCGCCATCTGTATTAAGATGGAGATATCTACACCGCTATCTGTATAAACATGGAAATATCTACATCGCTATCTGTATAAACATGGAAATATATACACCGCTATCTGTATAAACATGGAAATATCTACACCGCTACCTGTATAAACATGGAAATATCAGCACCACTATCTGTATGAACATGGAAATATCTACACCGCTATCTGTTTGAAGATGGAAATATATACACCGCTTTCTGCATGGCAATGGAAATATCTACACAGCTATCTGCATATAGATGGAAATATCTTCACAGCTATCTCTTTACACATTGAAATATCTACACCGCTATCTGTATGAACATGTAAATATCAGCACCGCTTTCTGTATGAACATGGAAATATCTACACTTCTATCTGTATGAACATGTAAATATCTACACCGCTATCTGTATGAACATGGATATATCTACACAGCCCTCTGGATGAACATGGAAATATCCACACCGCTATCTGTGTAAACATGCATACATCTTCACCGCTATCTGTATAAACATGGAAATATCTACACCGCTATCTCTATGAACATGGAAATATCTACACCGCTATCTGTTTGAAGATGGAAATATATACACCGCTATCTGCATGAAAATGGAAATATCAACACAGCTATCTGCATATAGATGGAAATATCTACACAGCTATCTCTTTACACATTTAAATAACTACACCGCTATCTGTATGAGCATGGAAATATCTACACCGCCATCTGTATGAACATGGAAATATCTGCACCGACATCTGTATGAACATATAAATATCTACACCGCCATCTCTATTAAGATGGAGATATCTACACCGCTATCTGAATAAACATGGAAATATCTACACCGCTATCTGTATAAACATGGAAATATCTACACCGCTATCTGTATAAACATGGAAATATCTACACCGCTACCTGTATAAACATGGAAATATCAGCACCGCTATCTGTATGAACCTGGAAATATCTACACCGCTATCTGTATGAACATGGAAATATCTACACCGCTATCTGTATGAACATGGAAATATCTACAAAGCTACCTGAATGAACATGGAAATATCTACACCGCTGTCTGTTTGAACATGTAAATATCTACACCGCTATCTGCATGAAAATGGAAATATCTACAAAGCTATCTGCATATACATGGAAATATCTACACAGCTATCTCTTTACACATGGAAATAACTACACCGCTATATCTATAAACATGGAAATATCTACAACACCATCTGTATGAATATGGAAATATCTGCACCGCCATCTGTTTGAACATATAAATATCTACACCGCCATCTGTATTAAGAAGGAAATATCTAAACCGCTTTCTGTATAAACATGGAAATATCAGCACCGCTCTCTGTATGAAAATGGAAATATCTACACCGCTATCTGTATGAACATGGAAATATCTACACTGCTATCTGTATGAACATGGAAATAGCTACCCCGTTATGTGTATGAAAATGGAAATAGCTACACCGCTATCTGTATGAACATGGAAATATCTACACCGCTACCTGTATTAACATGGAAATATCAGCACTGCTATCTGTATGAACATGGAAATATCTACACCGCTATCTGTATGAACATGGAAATATCTACACCGCTATCTGTATGAACATGGAAATATCTACACCGCTATCTGTATGAACATGGAAATATCTACACCGCTATCTGTATGAACATGGAAATATCTACACCGCTATCTGTTTGAAGATGGAAATATATACACCGCTATCTGCATGAAAATGGAAATATCTACACAGCTATCAGCATGAAAATGGAAATATCTACACAGCTATCTGCATATACATGGAAATATCTACACAGCTATCTCTTTACACATCTAAATAACTACACCGCTATCTGTATGAACATGGAAATATCTACACCGCCATCTGTATGAACATGGAAATATCTGCACCGCCATCTGTATGAACATATAAATATCTACACTGCCATCTGTATTAAGATGGAGATATCTACACCGCTATCTGAATAAACATGGAAATATCTACACCGCTATCTGTATAAACATGGAAATATCAGCACCGCTATCTGTATGAACATGGAAATATCAGCCCCTCTATCTGTATGAACATGGAGATATCTACACCGCCATTTGGATGAACATGGATATATCTACACAGCCATCTGGAGGAACATGGAAATATCTACACCGCTATCTGTATGAACATGGAAATAGCTACACCGCTATCTGTATGAACATGGAAATATCTACACCGCTATCTGTATGAACATGGAAATATCTACACCGCTATCTGTATGAACAAGGAAATATCTTCACCGCCATCTGTACGAACATGGATATATCTGCAGAGCCATCTTGATGAACATGGAAATATCAACACCGCCATCTGAATGAACATATAAATATCTACACCGCCATCTGTATTAAGATGGAGATATCTACACCGCTATCAGTATAAACCTGGAAATATCTACACCGCTATCTCTATAAACATGGAAATATCTTCACCGCTATCTGGATAAACATGGAAATTTCTACACCGCTACCTGTATAAACATGGAAATATCAGCACCGCTATCTGTATGAACATGGAAATATCTACACCACTATCTGTATGAACATGGAAATATCTACACCGCTATCTGTATGAACATGGAAATATCTGCACCGCTATCTGTATGAACATGGAAATATCTACACCTCTATCTGTTTGAACATGGAAATATCTACACGGCTATCTGCGTGAAAATGGAAATATCTACACTGCTATCTGCATATACATGGAAATATCTGCACAGCTATCTCTTTACACATGGAAATAACTACACCGATATCTGTATGAACATGGAAATATCTACACCGCCATCTGTATGAACATGGAAATATCTGCACCGCCATCTGTATGAACCTATAAATATCTACACCGCCATCTGTATTAAGATGGAGATATCTACACCGCTATCTGTATAAACATGGAAATAGCTACACCGCTATCTGTATGAACATGGAAATATCTACACCGCCACCTGTATGAACATGGAAATATCTGCACCGCCATCTGTATGAACCTATAAATATCTACACCGCCATCTGTATAAAGATGGAGATATCTACAAAGCTATCTGTATAAACATGGAAATATCTACACCGCTATCTGTATAAACATGGAAATATCTACAACGCTATCTGTATAAACATGGAAATATCTACACCGCTACCCGTATAAACATGGAAATATCAGCACCGCTATCTGTATGAACATGGAAATATCTACACCGCTATCTGTATGAACTTGGAAATAGCAACACCGCTATCTGTATGAACATGGAAATACCTACACCGCTATCTGTATGAACATGGAAATATCTACACCGCTATCTGTATGAACATGGAAATATCTTCACCGCCATCTGTACGAACATGGATATATCTACAGAGCCATGTGGATGAACATGGAAATATCTACAACGCCATCTGTATGAACATATAAATATCTACACCGCCATCTGTATTAAGATGGAGATATCTACACCGCTATCTGTATAAACATGGAAATATCAACACGGCTATCTGTATAAACATGGAAATATCTACACCGCTATCTGTATAAACATGGAAATATCTTCACCGCCATCTGTACGAACATGGAAATATCAGCACCGCTATCTGTATGAACATGGAAATATCTACATCGCTATCTGTATGAACATGGAAATATCTACACCGCTATCTGTATGAACATGGATATATCTACACAGCCCTCTGGATGAACAAGGAAATCTCTACACCGCTATCTGTGTAAACATGCATACATCTTCACTGCTATCTGTATAAACATGGAAATATCTACACCGCTATCTCTACGAACATGGAAATATCTACACCGCTATCTGTTTGAAGATGGAAATATATACACAGCTATCTGCATGAAAATGGAAATATCTACACAGCTATCTCTTTACACCTTGAAATATCTACACCGCTATCTGTAGGAACATGGAAATATCAGCACCGCTATCTGTATGAACATGGAAATATCTACACTGCTATCTGTATGAACATGGAAATATCTACACCGCTATCAGTATGAACATGGATATATCTACACAGCCCTCTGGATGAACATGGAAATATCCACACCGCTATCTGTGTAAACATGCATACATCTTCACCGCTATCTGTATAAACATGGAAATATCTACACCGCTATCTGTATGAACATGGAAATATCTACACCGCTATCTGTTTGAAGATGGAAATATATACATCGCTATCTGCATGAAAATGGAAATACCTTCTCAGATATCTGCATATAGATGGAAATATCTACACAGCAATCTCTTTACACATGGAAATAACTACACCGCTATCTGTATGAACATGGACATATCTACACCGCCATCTGTATGAACATGGAAATATCTGCACGTCCATCTGTATGAACATATAAATATCTATACCGCCATCTGTATTAAGATGGAGATATCTACACCACTATCTGAATAAACATGGAAATATCTACACCGCCATCTGTATGAAAATATAAATACGCCGCCATATGTATTAAGAAGAAATATCTAAACCGCTATCTGTATAAACATGGAAATATCTACACCGCTATCTGTATAAACATGGAAATATCTACACCGCTATCTGTATAAAAATGGAAATATCTACACCGCTACCTGTATAAACATGGAAATATCAGCACCGCTACCTGTATGAACATGGAAATATCTACACTGCTATCTGTATGAACATGGAAATATCTACACCGCTATCTGTATGAACATTGATATATCTACACAGCCCTCTGGATGAACATGGAAATATCCACACCGCTATCTGTGTAAACATGCATACATCTTCACCGCTATCTGTATAAACATGGAAATATCTACACCGCTATCTGTATGAACATGGAAATATCTGCACCGCTATCTGTATGAACATGGAAATATCTACACCGCTATATGTTTGAAGATGGAAATATATACACCGCTATCTGCATGAAAATGGAAATATCTACACAGCTATCTGCATATAGATGGAAACATCTACACAGCTATCCCTTTACACATGGAAATAACTACACCGCTATCTGTATGAACATGGAAATGTCTACAACGCTACCTGTATAAACATGGAAATATCAGCACCGCTATCTGTATGAACCTGGAAATAACTACACAGCTATCTGTATGAACATGGAAATATCTACACCGCTATCTGTATGAACATGGAAATATCTACAAAGCTATCTGAATGAACATGGAAATATCTACACCGCTATCTGTTTGAACATGTAAATATCTACACTGCTATCTGCATGAAAATGGAAATCTCTACACAGCTATCTGCATGAAAATGGAAATATCTACACAGCTATCTGCATATACATGGAAATATCTACACAGCTATCTCTTTACACATGGAAATAACTACACCGCTATATGTATGAACATGGAAATATCTGCACCGCCATCTGTTTGAACATATAAATATCTACACCGCCATCTGTATTAAGAAGGAAATATCTAAACCGCTATCTGTATAAACATGGAAATATCAGCACCGCTATCTGTATGAACATGGAAATATCTACACTGCTATCTGTATGAACATGGAAATATCTACACCGCTATCTGTATGAACATGGATATATCTACACAGCCCTCTGGATGAACATGGAAATATCCACACCGCTATCTGTGTAAACATGCATACATCTTCACCGCTATCTGTATAAACATGGAAATATCTACACCGCTATCTGTATGAACATGGAAATATCTGCACCGCTATCTGTATGAACATGGAAATATCTACACCGCTATCTGTTTGAAGATGGAAATATATACACCGCTATCTGCATGAAAATGGAAATATCTACACAGCTATCTGCATATAGATGGAAATATCCACACAGCTATCCCTTTACACATGGAAATAACTACACAGCTATCTGTATGAACATGGAAATGTCTACACCGCCATCTGTATGAACATGGAAATATCTGCACCGCCATCTGTATGAACATATAAATATCTACACCGCCATCTCTATTAAGATGGAGATATCTACACAGCTATCTGAATAAACATGGAAATATCTACACCGCTATCTGTATAAACATGGAAATATCTACACCGCTATCTGTATAAACATGGAAATATCTACACCGCTACATGTATAAACATGGAAATATCAGCACCGCTATCTGTATGAACCTGGAAATATCTACACCGCTATCTGTATGAACCTGGAAATAGCTACACCGCTATCTGTATGAAAATGGAAATATCTACACCGCTATCTGTATGAACATGGATATATCTACACAGCCATCTGGATGAACATGGAAATATCTACACCGCTGTCTGTATGAACATGGAAATATCTACACCGCTATCTGTATGAACATGGATATATCTACACAGCCCTCTGGATGAACATGGAAATATCCACTACGCTATCTGTGTAAACATGCATACATCTTCACTGCTATCTGTATAAACATGGAAATATCTACACCGCTATCTGTATGAACATGGAAATATCTACACAGCTATCTGTTTGAAGATGGAAATACATACACCGCTATCTGCATGAAAATGGAAATATCTACACAGCTATCTGCATATACATGGAAATACCTACACAGCTATCTCTTTACACATGGAAATAACTACACCGCTATCTGTATGAACATGGAAATATCTACACCGCCATCTGTATGAACATGGAAATATCTGCACCGCCATCTTTATGAACATATAAATATCTACACCGCCATCTGTATTAAGATGGAGATATCTACACCGCTATCTGAATAAACATGGAAATATCTACACCGCTATCTGTACGAACTTGGAAATATCTAAACCGCTATCTGCATGAAAATAGAAATATCTACACAGCTATCGGCATATACATGGAAATATCTACAAAGCTATCTCTTTACACATGGAAATAACTACACCTCTATCTCTATAAACACGGAAATATCTACACCGCCATCTGTATGAACATGGAAATATCTGCACCGCCATCTGTATAAACATATAAATATCTACACCGCCATCTGTATTATGATGGAGATATCTACACCGCTATCTGTATAAACTTGGAAATATCTACACCGCTATCTGTATAAACATGGAAATACCTACAACGCTATCTGTATAAACACGGAAATATCAGCACCGCTCTCTGTATGAACATGGAAATATCAGCCCCTCTATCTGTATGAACATGGAAGTATCTACACCGCTATCTCTATGAACATGGAAATATCTACACCGCTATCTGTTTGAACATGGAAATATCTATACCGCTATCTGCATGAAAATGGAAATACATAGACAGCTATCTGCATATACATGGAAATATCTACACAGCTATCTCTTTACACATGGAAATAACTACACCACTATCTGTATTAACATGGAAATATGTTCACCGCCATCTGTAGGAACATGGATATATCTACACAGCCATCTGGATGAACATGGAAATATCTACACCGCTATCTGTATGAACATGGAAATATCTACACCGCTATCTGTATGAACATGGAAATATCTACACCGCTATCTGTTTGAACATGGAAATATCTACACCGCTATCTGCATGAAAATGGAAATATCTACACTGCTATCTGCATATACATGGAAATATCTACACAGCTATATTTTTACACATGGAAATAACTACACCGCTATCTGTATGAACTTGGAAATATCCACACCGACATCTGTATGAACATGGAAATATCTGCACCGCCATCCGTATGAACATATAAATATCTACACCGCCATCTGTATTAAGATGGAGATATCTACACCGCTATCTGTATAAACATGGAAATATCTACATCGCTATCTGTATAAACATGGAAATATATACACCGCTATCTGTATAAACATGGAAATATCTACACCGCTACCTGTATAAACATGGAAATATCAGCACCACTATCTGTATGAACATGGAAATATCTACACCGCTATCTGTATGAACATGGAAATATCTACACCGCTATCTGTGTAAACATGCATATATCTTCACCGCTATCTGTATAAACATGGAAATATCTACAACGCTATCTGTATGAACATGGAAATATCTACACCGCTATCTGTACGAACATGGAAATATCTAAACCGCTATCTGCATGAAAATAGAAATATCTACACAGCTATCTGCATATACATGGAAATATCTACAAACCTATCTCTTTACACATGGAAATAACTACACCGCTATCTCTATAAACACGGAAATATCTACACTGCCATCTGTATGAACATGGAAACATCTGCAACGCCATCTGTATAAACATATAAATATCTACACCGCCATCTGTATTTAGATGGAGATATCTGCACCGCTATCTGTATAAACTTGGAAATATCTACACCGCTATCTGTATAAACTTGGAAATACCTACACCGCTATCTGTATAAACATGGAAATACCTACACCGCTACCTGTATAAACATGGAAATATCAGCACCGCTATCTGTATGAACATGCAAATATCTACAACGCTATCTCTATGAACATGGAAATATCTACACCGCTATCTGTATGAACATGGAAATAGCTACACTGCTATCTGAATGAACATGGAAATATCTACACCACTATCTGTAGGAACATGGAAATATCTACACCGCTATCAGCATGAACATGGATATATCTACACAACCATCTGGATGAACATGGAAATATCTACAACGCTATCTGCATGAACATGGAAATATCTACACTGCTATCTGTGTAAACATGCATACATCTTCACCGCAATCTGTATAAGCATGGAAATATCAACACCGCTATCAGTATGAACGTGGAAATATCTACACTGCTATCTGTATGAACATGGAAATATCTACACCGCTATCTGCACAAACATGGAAATATCTACACCGCTATCTGCATGAAAATGGAAATATCTACACAGCGATCTGCATATACATGGAAATATCTACAAAGCTATCTCTTTACACGTGGAAATAAGTACAGCGCTATCTCTATAAACATGGAAATAGCTACACCGCCATCTGTATGAACATGGAAATATCTGCACCGCCATCTGTATGAACATATAAATATCTACACCGCCATCTATATTAAAATGGAGATATCTACACCGCTATCTGTATAAACTTGGAAATATCTACACTGCTATCTCTATGAACATGGAAATTTCTACACCGCTATCTGTATGAACATGGAAATAGCTACACCGCTATCTGTATGAACATGGAAATATCTACACCACTACCTGTATGAACATGGAAATATCTACACCGCTATTTGTATGAACATGGATATATCTACACAGCCATCTGGATGAACACGGAAATATCTACACCACTATCTGTATGAACATGGAAATATCTACACCGCTATCTGTGTAAATATGCATACATCTTCACCGCAATCTGTATAAACATGGTAATATCTACACCGCTCTCTGTATGAACATGGAAATATCTACACCGCTATCTGTTTGAACATGGAAATATCTACACCGCAATCAGCATGAAAATGGAAATATCTACACAGCTATCTGCATATACATGGAAATATCTACACAGCTATCTCTTTACACATGGAAATAACTACACCGCTATCTGTATGAACATTTAAATATCTTCACCGCCATCTGTATGAACATGGAAATAGCTGCACCGACATCTGTATGAACATATACATATCTACACGGCCATCTGTATTAAGATGGAGATATCTACACCGATATCTGTATAAACATGGAAATATCTACACCGCTATCTGTATAAACATGGCAATATCTACACCGCTATCTGTATAAACATGGAAATATCTACACCGCTACCTGTATAAACATGGAAATATCAGCACCGCTATCTGTATGAACATGGAAATATCAGCCCCTCTATCTGTATGAACATGGAGATATCTACACCGCCATCTGTATGAACACGGATATATCTACACAGCCATCTGGATGAACATGGAAATATCTACACCGCTATCTGTATGAACATGGAAATATCTACACCGCTATCTGTATGAACATGGAAATATCTTCACCGCCATCTGTACGAACATGGATATATCTACAGAGCCATCTGGATGAACATGGAAATATCTACAACGCCATCTGTATGAACATATAAATATCTACACCGCCATCTGTATTAAGATGGAGATATCTAAACCGCTATCTGTATAAACATGGAAATATCAACACCGCTATCTGTATAAACATGGAAATATCTACACCGCTATCTGTATAAACATGGAAAAATCTACACCGCTACCTGTATAAACATGGAAATATCAGCACCGCTATCTGTATGAACATGGGAATATCTACACCGCTATCTGTATGAACATGGATATATCTACACATCCCTCTGGATGAACATGGAAATATCCACACTGCTATCTGTGTAAACATGCATACATCTTCACCGCTATCTGTATAAACATGGAAATATCTACACCGCTATCTGTATGAACATGGAAATATCTACACCGCTATCTGTTTGAACATGGAAATATATACATCGCTATCTGCATGAAAATGGAAATATCTACACAGCTATCTGCATATAGATGGAAATATCTACACAGCAATCTCTTTACACATGGAAATAACTACACCGCTATCTGTATGAACATGGACTTATCTACACCGCCATCTGTATGAACATGGAAATATCGGCACTGCCATCAGTATGAACATATAAATATCTACACCGCCATCTGTATTAAGATGGAGATATCTACACCGCAATCTGAATAAACATGGAAATATCTACACCGCTATCTGTATAAACATGGAAATATCTACACCACTATCTGTATAAACATGGAAATATCTACACCGCTACCTGTATAAACACGGAAATATCAGCACCGCTAAATCTATGAACCTGGAAATGTCTACACCGCTATCTGAATGAACATGGAAATATCTACACCGCTATCTGTTTGAACATGTAAATATCTACACCGCTATCTGAATGAACATGGAAATATCTACACCGCTATCTGTATGAACATGGAAATATCTACACCGCTATCTGTGTAAACATACATACATCTTCACCGCTATCAGTATAAACATGGAAATATCTACACCGCCATCTGTATGAACATGGAAATATCTGCACCGCTATCTGTATGAACATGGAAATATCTACACCGCTATCTGTTTGAACATGAAAATATCTACACGGCTATCTGCATGAAAATGGAAATATCTACACTGCTATCTGCATATACATGGAAATATCTACACAGCTATCTCTTTACACATGGAAATAACTACACCGCTATCTGTATGAACATGGAAATATCTTCACCGCCATCTGTATGAACATGGAAATAGCTGCACCGACATCTGTATGAACATATACATATCTACACGGCCATCTGTATTAAGATGGAGATATCTACACCGATATCTGTATAAACATGGGAATATCTACACCGCTATCTGTATAAACATGGCAATATCTACACCGCTATCTGTATAAACATGGAAATATCTACACCGCTACCTGTATAAACATGGAAATATCAGCACCGCTATCTGTATGAACATGGAAATATCAGCCCCTCTATCTGTATGAACATGGAGATATCGACACCGCTATCTGTATGAACATGGAAATATCTAGACCGCTATCTGAATGAACATGGAAATACCTTCACCGCCATCTGTATGAACATGGATATATCTACACAGCCATCTGGATGAACATGGATATATCTACACAGCCCTCTGGAAGAACATGGAAATATCCACACCGCTATCTGTGTAAACATGCATACATCTTCACCGCTATCTGTATAAACATGGAAATATCTACACCGCTATCTGTATGAACATGGAAATATCTACACCGCTATCTGTTGGAAGATGGAAATATATACACCGCTATCTGCATGAAAATGGAAATATCTACACAGCTATCTGCATGAAAATGGAAATATCTACACAGCTATCTGCATATACATGGAAATATCTACACAGCTATCTCTTTACACATGTAAATAACTACACCGCTATCTGTATGAACATGGAAATATCTACACCGCCATCTGTATGAACATGGAAATATCTGCACCGCCATCTGTATGAACATATAAATATCTACACCGCCATCTGTATTAAGATGGAGATATCTACACCGCTATCTGAATAAACATGGAAATATCTACACCGCTATCTGTATAAACATGGAAATATCAGCACCGCTATCTGTATGAACATGGAAATATCAGCCCCTCTATCTGTATGAACATGGAGATATCTACACCGCCATCTGTATGAACATGGATATATCTACACAGCCATCTGGAGGAACATGGAAATATCTACACCGCTATCTGTATGAACATGGAAATAGCTACACCGCTATCTGTATGAACATGGAAATATCTACACCGCTATCTGTATGAACATGGAAATATCTACACCGCTATCTGTATGAACAAGGAAATATCTTCACCGCCATCTGTACGAACATGGATATATCTACAGAGCCATCTGGATGAACATGGAAATATCTACACCGCCATCTGTATGAACATATAAATATCTACACCACCATCTGAATTAAGATGGAGATATCTACACCGCTATCTGTATAAACCTGAAAATATCTACACCGCTATCTGTATAAACATGGAAATATCAACACCGCTATCTGGATAAACATGGAAATTTCTACACCGCTACCTGTATAAACATGGAAATATCAGCACCGCTATCTGTAGGAACATGGAGATATCTCCACCGCCATCTGTATGAACATGGATATATCTACACAGCCATCTGGAGGAACATGGAAATATCTACAACGCTATCTGTACGAACATGGAAATATCTACACCGCTATCTGTATGAACATGGAAATAGCTACACCGCTATCGGAATGAACATGGAAATATCTACACCGCCATCTGTGTAAACATGGATATATCTACACAGCCATCTGGAGGAACATGGAAATATCTACAACGCTATCTGTACGAACATGGAAATATCTACACCGCTATCTGTATGAACATGGAAATAGCTACACCACTATCTGTATGAACATGGAAATATCTACACCACTATCTGAATGAACATGGAAATATCTACACCGCTATCTGTATGAACATGGATATATCTAAACAGCCATCTGGATGAACATGGAAATATCTTCACCGCTATCTGTATGAACATGGAAATATCTACACCACTATCTGTGTAAACATACATACACCTTCACCGCTATCTGTATAAACATGGAAATATCTACACTGCTATCTGTATGAACATGGAAATATCTGCACCGCTATCTGTATGAACATGGAAATATCTACACCGCTATCTGTTTGAACATGGAAATATCTACACCGCCATCTGTATGAACATGGAAATATCAGCACCGCTATCTGTATGAACATGGGAATATCTACACCGCTATCTGTATGAACATGGATATATCTACACAGCCCTCTGCATGAACATGGAAATATCCACACCGCTATCTGTGTAAACATGCATACATCTTCACCGCTATCTGTATAAACATGGAAATATCTACACCGCTATCTGTATGAACATGGAAATATCTACACCGCTATCTGTTTGAAGATGGAAATATATACATCGCTATCTGCATGAAAATGGAAATATCTACACAGCTATCTGCATATAGATGGAAATATCTACACAGCAATCTCTTTACACATGGAAATAACTACACCGCTATCTGTATGAACATGGAAATATCTACACCGCCATCTGTATGAACATGGAAATATCTGCACCGCCATCTGTATGAACATATAAATATCTACACCGCCATCTGTATTAAGATGGAGATATCTACACCGCTATCTGAATAAACATGGAAATATCTACACCGCTATCTGTATAAACATGGAAATATCAGCACCGCTATCTGTATGAACATGGAAATATCAGCCCCTCTATCTGTATAAACATGGAGATATCTACACCGCCATCTGTATGAACACGGATATATCTACACAGCCATCTGGATGAACATGGAAATATCTACACCGCTATCTGTATGAACATGGAAATAGCTACACCGCTATCTGTATGAACATGGAAATAGCTTCACCGCTATATGTATGAACATGGAAATATCTACACCGCTATCTGTATGAACATGGAAATATCTTCACCGCCATCTGTACGAACATGGATATATCTACAGAGCCATCTGGATGAACATGGAAATATCTACAACGCCAACTGTATGAACATATAAATATCTACACCGCCATCTGTATTAAGATGGAGATATCTACACCGCTATCTGTATAAACATGGAAATATCAACACCGCTATCTGTATAAACATGGAAATATCTACACCGCTATCTGTATAAACATGGAAATATCTACACCGCTACCTGTATAAACATGGAAATATCAGCACCGCTATCTGTATGAATATGGGAATATCTACACCGCTATCTGTATGAACATGGATATATCTACACAGCCCTCTGGATGAACATGGAAATATCCACACCGCTATCTGTGTAAACATGCATACATCTTCACCGCTATCTGTATAAACATGGAAATATCTACACCGCTATCTGTATGAACATGGAAATATCTACACCGCTATCTGTTTGAAGATGGAAATATATACATCGCTATCTGCATGAAAATGGAAATATGTACACAGCTATCTGCATATAGATGGAAATATCTACACAGCAATCTCTTTGCACATGGAAATAACTACACCGCTATCTGTATGAACATGGACATATCTACACTGCCATCTGTATGAACATGGAAATATCTGCACCGCCATCAGTATGAACATATAAATATCTACACCGCCATCTGTATTAAGATGGAGATATCTACACTGCTATCTGAATAAACATGGAAATATCTACACCGATATCTGTATAAACATGGAAATATCTACACCGCTATCTGTATAAACATGGAAATATCTACACCGCTACCTGTATAAACACGGAAATATCAGCACCGCTATCTGTATGAACCTGGAAATGTCTACACCGCTATCTGAATGAACATGGAAATATCTACACCGCTATCTGTTTGAACTTGTAAATATCTACACCGCTATCTGAATGAACATGGAAATATCTACACCGCTATCTGTATGAACATGGAAATATCTACACCGCTATCTGTGTAAACATACATACATCTTCACCACTATCTGTATAAACATGGAAATATCTACACCGCTATCTGTATGAACATGGAAATATCTGCACCGCTATCTGTATGAACATGGAAATATCTACAGCGCTATCTGTTTGAACATGGAAATATCTACACGGCTATCTTCATGAAAATGGAAATATCTACACTGCTATCTGCATATACATGGAAATATCTGCACAGCTTTCTCTTTACACATGGAAATAACTACACCGCTATCTGTATGAACATGGAAATATCTTCACCGCCATCTGTATGAACATGGAAATAGCTGCACCGACATCTGTATGAACATATACATATCTACACGGCCATCTGTATTAAGATGGAGATATCTACACCGATATCTGTAAACATGGAAATATCTACACCGCTATCTGTATAAACATGGCAATATCTACACCGCTATCTGTATAAACATGGAAATATCTACACCGCTACCTGTATAAACATGGAAATATCAGCACCGCTATCTGTATGAACATGGAAATATCAGCCCCTCTATCTGTATGAACATGGAGATACCTACACCGCTATCTGTATGAACATGGAAATATCTAGACCGCTATCTGAATGAACATGGAAATACCTTCACCGCCATCTGTATGAACATGGATATATCTACACAGCCATCTGGATGAACATGGATATATCTACACAGCCCTCTGGATGAACATGGAAATATCCACACCGCTATCTGTGTAAACATGCATACATCTTCACCGCTATCTGTATAAACATGGAAATATCTGCACCGCCATCTGTATGAACATATAAATATCTACACCGCCATCTGTAATAAGATGGAGATATCTACACCGCTATCTGTATAAACATGGAAATATCTACACCGCTATCTGTATAAACATGGAAATATCTACACCGCTATCTGTATAAACATGGAAATATCTACACCGCTACCTGTATAAACAGGGAAATATCAGCACCGCTATCTGTATGAACATGGAAATATCTACACCGCTATCTGTATGAACATGGAAATATCTACACCGCCATCTGTATGAACATGGAAATATCAGCACCGCTATCTGTATGAACATGGGAATATCTACACCGCTATCTGTATGAACATGGATATATCTACACAGCCCTCTGGATGAACATGGAAATATCCACACCGCTATCTGTGTAAACATGCATACATCTTCACCGCTATCTGTATAAACATGGAAATATCTACACCGCTATCTGTACGAACATGGAAATATCTACACCGCTATCTGTTTGAAGATGGAAATATATACATCGCTATCTGCATGAAAATGGAAATATCTACACAGCTATCTGCATATAGATGGAAATATCTACACAGCAATCTCTTTACACATGGAAATAACTACACCGCTATCTGTATGAACATGGAAATATCTACACCGCCATCTGTATGAACATGGAAATATCTGCACCGCCATCTGTATGAACATATAAATATCTACACCGCCATCTGTATTAAGATGGAGATATCTACACCGCTATCTGAATAAACATGGAAATATCTACACCGCTATCTGTATAAACATGGAAATATCAGCACCGCTATCTGTATGAACATGGAAATATCAGCCCCTCTATCTGTATAAACATGGAGATATCTACACCGCCATCTGTATGAACACGGATATATCTACACAGCCATCTGGATGAACATGGAAATATCTACACCGCTATCTGTATGAACATGGAAATAGCTACACCGCTATCTATATGAACATGGAAATATCTACACCGCTATATGTATGAACATGGAAATATCTACACCGCTATCTGTATGAACATGGAAATATCTTCACCGCCATCTGTACGAACATGGATATATCTACAGAGCCATCTGGATGAACATGGAAATATCTACAACGCCAACTGTATGAACATATAAATATCTACACAGCCATCTGTATTAAGATGGAGATATCTACACCGCTATCTGTATAAACATGGAAATATCAACACCGCTATCTGTATAAACATGGAAATATCTACACCGCTATCTGTATAAACATGGAAATATCTACACCGCTACCTGTATAAACATGGAAATATCAGCACCGCTATCTGTATGAATATGGGAATATCTACACCGCTATCTGTATGAACATGCATATATCTACACAGCCCTCTGGATGAACATGGAAATATCCACACCGCTATCTGTGTAAACATGCATACATCTTCACCACTATCTGTATAAACATGGAAATATCTACACCGCTATCTGTATGAACATGGAAATATCTACACCGCTATCTGTTTGAAGATGGAAATATATACATCGCTATCTGCATGAAAATGGAAATATCTACACAGCTATCTGCATATAGATGGAAATATCTACACAGCAATCTCTTTGCACATGGAAATAACTACACCGCTATCTGTATGAACATGGACATATCTACACTGCCATCTGTATGAACATGGAAATATCTGCACCGCCATCAGTATGAACATATAAATATCTACACCGCCATCTGTATTAAGATGGAGATATCTACACTGCTATCTGAATAAACATGGAAATATCTACACCGATATCTGTATAAACATGGAAATATCTACACCGCTATCTGTATAAACATGGAAATATCTACACCGCTACCTGTATAAACACGGAAATATCAGCACCGCTATCTGTATGAACCTGGAAATGTCTACACCGCTATCTGAATGAACATGGAAATATCTACACCGCTATCTGTTTGAACTTGTAAATATCTACACCGCTATCTGAATGAACATGGAAATATCTACACCGCTATCTGTATGAACATGGAAATATCTACACCGCTATCTGTGTAAAAATACATACATCTTCACCGCTATCTGTATAAACATGGAAATATCTACACCGCTATCTGTATGAACATGGAAATATCTGCACCGCTATCTGTATGAACATGGAAATATCTACAGCGCTATCTGTTTGAACATGGAAATATCTACACGGATATCTGCATGAAAATGGAAATATCTACACTGCTATCTGCATATACATGGAAATATCTACACAGCTATCTCTTTACACATGGAAATAACTACACCGCTATCTGTATGAACATGGAAATATCTTCACCGCCATCTGTATGAACATGGAAATAGCTGCACCGACATCTGTATGAACATATACATATCTACACGGCCATCTGTATTAAGATGGAGATATCTACACCGATATCTGTAAACATGGAAATATCTACACCGCTATCTGTATAAACATGGCAATATCTACACCGCTATCTGTATAAACATGGAAATATCTACACCGCTACCTGTATAAACATGGAAATATCAGCACCGCTATCTGTATGAACATGGAAATATCAGCCCCTCTATCTGTATGAACATGGAGATATCTACACCGCTATCTGTATGAACATGGAAATATCTAGACCGCTATCTGAATGAACATGGAAATACCTTCACCGCCATCTGTATGAACATGGATATATCTACACAGCCATCTGGATGAACATGGATATATCTACACAGCCCTCTGGATGAACATGGAAATATCCACACCGCTATCTGTGTAAACATGCATACATCTTCACCGCTATCTGTATAAACATGGAAATATCTACACCGCTATCTGTATGAACATGGAAATATCAGCACCGTTATCTGTATGAACATGGAATTATCAGCCCATCTATCTGTATGAACATGGAGATATCTACACCGCCATCTGTATGAACATGGATATATCTACACAGCCGTCTGGAGGAACATGGAAATATCTACACCGCTATCTGTATGAACATGGAAATAGCTACACCGCTATCTGTATGAACATGGAAATATCTACACCGCTATCTGTATGAACATGGAAATATCTACACCGCTATCTGTATGAACAAGGAAATATCTTCACCGCCATCTGTACGAACATGGATATATCTACAGAGCCATCTGGATGAACATGGAAATATCTACACCGCCATCTGTATGAACATATAAATATCTACACCGCCATCTGTATTAAGATGGAGATATCTACACCGCTATCTGTATAAACCTGAAAATATCTACACCGCTATCTGTATAAACATGGAAATATCAACACCGCTATCTGGATAAACATGGAAATTTCTACACCGCTACCTGTATAAACATGGAAATATCAGCACCGCTATCTGTAGGAACATGGAGATATCTACAACGCCATCTGTATGAACATGGATATATCTACACAGCCATCTGGAGGAACATGGAAATGCCTACAACGCTATCTGTACGAACATGGAAATATCTACACCGCTATCTGTATGAAAATGGAAATAGCTACACCGCTATCTGAATGAACATGGAAATATCTACACCGCCATCTGTATGAACATGGATATATCTACACAGCCATCTGGATGAACATGGAAATATCTACAACGCTATCTGTACGAACATGGAAATATCTACACCGCTATCTGTATGAACATGGAAATAGCTACACCACTATCTGTATGAAAATGGAAATATCTACACCACTATCTGAAAGAACATGGAAATATCTACACCGCTATCTGTATGAACATGGATATATCTACACAGCCATCTGGATGAACATGGAAATATCTACACCGCTATCTGTATGAACATGGAAATATCTACACCGCTATCTGTGTAAACATACATACATCTTCACCGCTATCTGTATAAACATGGAAATATCTACACCGCTATCTGTATGAACATGGAAATATCTGCACCGCTATCTGTATGAACATGGAAATATCTACACCGCTATCTGTTTGAACATGGAAATATCTACACGGCTATCTGCATGAAAATGGAAATATCTACACTGCTATCTGCATATACATGGAAATATCTACACAGCTATCTCTTTACACATGGAAATAACTACACCGCTATCTGTATGAACATGGAAATATCTACACCGCCATCTGTATGAACATGGAAATATCTGCACCGCCATCTGTATGAACATATAAATATCTACACCGCCATCTGTATTAAGATGGATATATCTACACCGCTATCTGTATAAACATGGAAATATCTACACCGCTATCTGTATAAACATGGAAATATCTACACCGCTCTCTGTATAAACATGGAAATATCTACACCGCTACCTGTATAAACATGGAAATATCAGCACCGCTATCTGTATGGACATGGAAATATCTACACCGCTATCTGTATGAACATGGAAATATCTACACCGCCATCTGTATGAACATGGAAATATCTGCACCGCCATCTGTATGAACATATAAATATCTACACCGCCATCTGTATTAAGATGGAGATATCTACACCGCTATCTGAATAAACATGGAAATATCTACACCGCTATCTGTATAAACATGGAAATATCTACACCGCTATCTGTATAAACATGGAAATATCTACACCGCTACCTGTATAAACACGGAAATATCAGCACCGCTATCTGTATGAACCTGGAAATGTCTACACCGCTATCTGAATGAACATGGAAATATCTACACCGCTATCTGTTTGAACTTGTAAATATCTACACCGCTATCTGAATGAACATGGAAATATCTACACCGCTATCTGTATGAACATGGAAATATCTACACCGCTATCTGTGTAAAAATACATACATCTTCACCGCTATCTGTATAAACATGGAAATATCTACACCGCTATCTGTATGAACATGGAAATATCTGCACCGCTATCTGTATGAACATGGAAATATCTACAGCGCTATCTGTTTGAACATGGAAATATCTACACGGATATCTGCATGAAAATGGAAATATCTACACTGCTATATGCATATACATGGAAATATCTACACAGCTATCTCTTTACACATGGAAATAACTACACCGCTATCTGTATGAACATGGAAATATCTTCACCGCCATCTGTATGAACATGGAAATAGCTGCACCGACATCTGTATGAACATATACATATCTACACGGCCATCTGTATTAAGATGGAGATATCTACACCGATATCTGTAAACATGGAAATATCTACACCGCTATCTGTATAAACATGGCAATATCTACACCGCTATCTGTATAAACATGGAAATATCTACACCGCTACCTGTATAAACATGGAAATATCAGCACCGCTATCTGTATGAACATGGAAATATCAGCCCCTCTATCTGTATGAACATGGAGATATCTACACCGCTATCTGTATGAACATGGAAATATCTAGACCGCTATCTGAATGAACATGGAAATACCTTCACCGCCATCTGTATGAACATGGATATATCTACACAGCCATCTGGATGAACATGGATATATCTACACAGCCCTCTGGATGAACATGGAAATATCCACACCGCTATCTGTGTAAACATGCATACATCTTCACCGCTATCTGTATAAACATGGAAATATCTACACCGCTATCTGTATGAACATGGAAATATCAGCACCGTTATCTGTATGAACATGGAATTATCAGCCCATCTATCTGTATGAACATGGAGATATCTACACCGCCATCTGTATGAACATGGATATATCTACACAGCCGTCTGGAGGAACATGGAAATATCTACACCGCTATCTGTATGAACATGGAAATAGCTACACCGCTATCTGTATGAACATGGAAATATCTACACCGCTATCTGTATGAACATGGAAATATCTACACCGCTATCTGTATGAACAAGGAAATATCTTCACCGCCATCTGTACGAACATGGATATATCTACAGAGCCATCTGGATGAACATGGAAATATCTACACCGCCATCTGTATGAACATATAAATATCTACACCGCCATCTGTATTAAGATGGAGATATCTACACCGCTATCTGTATAAACCTGAAAATATCTACACCGCTATCTGTATAAACATGGAAATATCAACACCGCTATCTGGATAAACATGGAAATTTCTACACCGCTACCTGTATAAACATGGAAATATCAGCACCGCTATCTGTAGGAACATGGAGATATCTACAACGCCATCTGTATGAACATGGATATATCTACACAGCCATCTGGAGGAACATGGAAATACCTACAACGCTATCTGTACGAACATGGAAATATCTACACCGCTATCTGTATGAAAATGGAAATAGCTACACCGCTATCTGAAAGAACATGGAAATATCTACACCGCCATCTGTATGAACATGGATATATCTACACAGCCATCTGGATGAACATGGAAATATCTACAACGCTATCTGTACGAACATGGAAATATCTACACCGCTATCTGTATGAACATGGAAATAGCTACACCACTATCTGTATGAAAATGGAAATATCTACACCACTATCTGAAAGAACATGGAAATATCTACACCGCTATCTGTATGAACATGGATATATCTACACAGCCATCTGGATGAACATGGAAATATCTACACCGCTATCTGTATGAACATGGAAATATCTACACCGCTATCTGTGTAAACATACATACATCTTCACCGCTATCTGTATAAACATGGAAATATCTACACCGCTATCTGTATGAACATGGAAATATCTGCACCGCTATCTGTATGAACATGGAAATATCTACACCGTTATCTGTTTGAACATGGAAATATCTACACGGCTATCTGCATGAAAATGGAAATATCTACACTGCTATCTGCATATACATGGAAATATCTACACAGCTATCTCTTTACACATGGAAATAACTACACCGCTATCTGTATGAACATGGAAATATCTACACCGCCATCTGTATGAACATGGAAATATCTGCACCGCCATCTGTATGAACATATAAATATCTACACCGCCATCTGTATTAAGATGGATATATCTACACCGCTATCTGTATAAACATGGAAATATCTACACCGCTATCTGTATAAACATGGAAATATCTACACCGCTCTCTGTATAAACATGGAAATATCTACACCGCTACCTGTATAAACATGGAAATATCAGCACCGCTATCTGTATGGACATGGAAATATCTACACCGCTATCTGTATGAACATGGAAATATCTACACCGCCATCTGTATGAACATGGAAATATCTGCACCGCCATCTGTATGAACATATAAATATCTACACCGCCATCTGTATTAAGATGGAGATATCTACACCGCTATCTGAATAAACATGGAAATATCTACACCGCTATCTGTATAAACATGGAAATATCAGCACCGCTATCTGTATGAACATGGAAATATCAGCCCCTCTATCTGTGTGAACATGGAGATATCTACACCGCCATCTGTATGAACATGGAAATAGCTACACCGCTATCTGTATGAACATGGAAATATCTACACCGCTATCTGTATGAACATGGAAATATCTACACCGCTATCTGTATGAACATGGAAATATCTTCACCGCCATCTGTACGAACATGGATATATCTACAGAGCCATCTGGATGAACATATAAATATCTACACCGCCATCTGTATTAAGATGGAGATATCTAAACCGCTATCTGTATAAACATGGAAATATCAACACCGCTATCTGTATAAACATGGAAATATCTACACCGCTATCTGTATAAACCTGGAAATATCTACACCGCTACCTGTATAAACATGGAAATATCAGCACCGCTATCTGTATGAACATGGGAATATCTACACCGCTATCTGTATGAACATGGATATATCTACACAGCCCTCTGGATGAACATGGAAATATCCACACCGCTATCTGTATGAACATGGAAATAGCTACACCGCTATCTGTATGAACATGGAAATATCTACACCGCTATCTGTATGAACATGGAAATAGCTACACCGCTATCTGTATGAACATGGAAATATCTACACCGCTATCTGTATGAACATGGAAATATCTACACCGCTATCTGTATGAACATGGAAATATCTTCACCGCCATCTGTACGAACATGGATATATCTACAGAGCCATCTGGATGAACATATAAATATCTACACCGCCATCTGTATTAAGATGGAGATATCTAAACCGCTATCTGTATAAACATGGAAATATCAACACCGCTATCTGTATAAACATGGAAATATCTACACCGCTATCTGTATAAACCTGGAAATATCTACACCGCTACCTGTATAAACATGGAAATATCAGCACCGCTATCTGTATGAACATGGGAATATCTACACCGCTATCTGTATGAACATGGATATATCTACACAGCCCTCTGGATGAACATGGAAATATCCACACCGCTATCTGTGTAAACATGCATACATCTTCACCGCTATCTGTATAAACATGGAAATATCTACACCGCTATCTGTATGAACATGGAAATATCTACACCGCTATCTGCTTGGAGATGGAAATATATACATCGCTATCTGCATGAAAATGGAAATATCTACACAGCTATCTGCATATAGATGGAAATACCTGCACAGCAATCTCTTTGCACATGGAAATAACTACACCGCTATCTGTATGAACATGGACATATCTACACCGCCATCTGTATGAACATGGAAATATCTGCACCGCCATCAGTATGAACATATAAATATCTACACCGCCATCTGTATTAAGATGGAGATATCTACACCGCTATCTGAATAAACATGGAAATATCTACACCGCTATCTGTATAAACATGGAAATATCTACACCACTATCTGTATAAACATGGAAATATCTACACCGCTAGCTGTATAAACACGGAAATAGCACCGCTATCTGCATGAACCTGGAAATGTCTACACCGCTATCTGAATGAACATGGAAATATCTACACCGCTATCTGTTTGAACATGTAAATATCTACACCGCTATCTGAATGAACATGGAAATATCTACACCGCTATCTGTATGAACATGGAAATATCTACACCGCTCTCTGTGTAAACATACATACATACATCTTCACCGCTATCTGTATAAACATGGAAATATCTACACCGCTATCTGTATGAACATGGAAATATCTGCACCGCTATCTGTATGAACATGGAAATATCTACACCGCCATCTGTTTGAACATGGAAATATCTACACGGCTATCTGCATGAAAATGGAAATATCTACACTGCTATCTGCATATACATGGAAATATCTACACAGCTATCTCTTTACACATGGAAATAACTACACCGCTATCTGTATGAACATGGAAATATCTTCACCGCCATCTGTATGAACATGGAAATAGCTGCACCGACATCTGTATGAACATATACATATCTACACGGCCATCTGTATTAAGATGGAGATATCTACACCGATATCTGTATAAACATGGAAATATCTACACCGCTATCTGCATAAACATGGCAATATCTACACCGCTATCTGTATAAACATGGAAATATCTACACCGCTACCTGTATAAACATGGAAATATCAGCACCGCTATCTGTATGAACATGGAAATATCAGCCCCTCTATCTGTATGAACATGGAGATATCTACACCGCTATCTGTATGAACATGGAAATATCTAGACCGCTATCAGAATGAACATGGAAATACATTCACCACCATCTGTATGAACATGGATATATCTACACAGCCATCTGGATGAACATGGATATATCTACACAGCCCTCTGGATGAACATGGAAATATCCACACCGCTATCTGTGTAAACATGCATACATCTTCACCGCTATCTGTATAAACATGGAAATATCTACACCGCTATCTGTATGAACATGGAAATATCTACACCGCTATCTGTTGGAAGATGGAAATATATACACCGCTATCTGCATGAAAATGGAAATATCTACACAGCTATCTGCATGAAAATCGAAATATCTACACAGCTATCTGCATATACATGGAAATATCTACACAGCTATCTCTTTACACATGTAAATAACTACACCGCTATCTGTATGAACATGGAAATATCTACACCGCCATCTGTATGAACATGGAAATATCTGCACCGCCATCTGTATGAACATATAAATATCTACACTGCCATCTGTATTAAGATGGAGATATCTACACCGCTATCTGAATAAACATGGAAATATCTACACCGCTATCTGTATAAACATGGAAATATCAGCACCGCTATCTGTATGAACATGGAAATATCAGCCCCTCTATCTGTATGAACGTGGAGATATCTACACCGCCATCTGTATGAACATGGATATATCTACACAGCCATCTGGAGGAACATGGAAATATCTACACCGCTATCTGTATGAACATGGAAATAGCTACACCGCTATCTGTATGAACATGGAAATATCTACACCGCCATCTGTATGAACATGGAAATATCTGCACCACCATCTGTATGAACATATAAATATCTACACCACCATCTGTATTAAGATGGAGATATCTACACCGCTATCTGAATGAACATGGAAATATCTACACCGCTATCTGTATAAACATGGAAATATCAGCAACGCTATCTGTATGAACATGGAAATATCAGCCCCTCTATCTGTGTGAACACGGAGATATCTACACCGCCATCTGTATGAACACGGATATATCTACAAAGCCATCTGGATGAACATGGAAATATCTACACCGCTATCTGTATGAACATGGAAATATCTTCACCGCCATCTGTACGAACATGGATATATCTACAGAGCCATCTGGATGAACATGGAAATATCTACAACGCCATCTGTATGAACATATAAATATCTACACCGCCATCTGTATTAAGATGGAGATATCTAAACCGCTATCTGTATAAACATGGAAATATCTACACCGCTATCTGTATAAACATGGAAATATCTACACCGCTATCTGTATAAACCTGGAAATATCTACACCGCTACCTGTATAAACATGGAAATATCAGCACCGCTATCTGTATGAACATGGGAATATCTACACCGCTATCTGTATGAACATGGATATATCTACACAGCCCTCTGGATGAACATGGAAATATCCACACCGCTATCTGTGTAAACATGCATACATCTTCACCGCTATCTGTATAAACATGGAAATATCTACACCGCTATCTGTATGAACATGGAAATATCTACACCGCTATCTGCTTGAAGATGGAAATATATACATCGCTATCTGCATGAAAATGGAAATATCTACACAGCTATCTGCATATAGATGGAAATATCTACACAGCAATCTCTTTGCACATGGAAATAACTACACCGCTATCTGTATGAACATGCACATATCTACACCGCCATCTGTATGAACATGGAAATATCTGCACCGCCATCAGTATGAACATATAAATATCTACACCGCCATCTGTATTAAGATGGAGATATCTACACCGCTATCTGAATAAACATGGAAATATCTACACCACTATCTGTATAAACATGGAAATATCTACACCACTATCTGTATAAACATGGAAATATCTACACCGCTACCTGTATAAACACGGAAATATCAGCACCGCTATCTGTATGAACCTGGAAATGTCTACACCGCTATCTGAATGAACATGGAAATATCTACACCGCTATCTGTTTGAACATGTAAATATCTACACCGCTATCTGAATGAACATGGAAATATCTACACCGCTATCTGTATGAACATGGAAATATCTACACCGCTCTCTGTGTAAACATACATACATACATCTTCACCGCTATCTGTATAAACATGGAAATATCTACACCGCTATCTGTATGAACATGGAAATATCTGCACCGCTATCTGTATGAACATGGAAATATCTACACCGCCATCTGTTTGAACATGGAAATATCTACACGGCTATCTGCATGAAAATGGAAATATCTACACTGCTATCTGCATATACATGGAAATATCTACACAGCTATCTCTTTACACATGGAAATAACTACACCGCTATCTGTATGAACATGGAAATATCTTCACCGCCATCTGTATGAACATGGAAATAGCTGCACCGACATCTGTATGAACATATACATATCTACACGGCCATCTGTATTAAGATGGAGATATCTACACCGATATCTGTATAAACATGGAAATATCTACACCGCTATCTGCATAAACATGGCAATATCTACACCGCTATCTGTATAAACATGGAAATATCTACACCGCTACCTGTATAAACATGGAAATATCAGCACCGCTATCTGTATGAACATGGAAATATCAGCCCCTCTATCTGTATGAACATGGAGATATCTACACCGCTATCTGTATGAACATGGAAATATCTAGACCGCTATCAGAATGAACATGGAAATACATTCACCACCATCTGTATGAACATGGATATATCTACACAGCCATCTGGATGAACATGGATATATCTACACAGCCCTCTGGATGAACATGGAAATATCCACACCGCTATCTGTGTAAACATGCATACATCTTCACCGCTATCTGTATAAACATGGAAATATCTACACCGCTATCTGTATGAACATGGAAATATCTACACCGCTATCTGTTGGAAGATGGAAATATATACACCGCTATCTGCATGAAAATGGAAATATCTACACAGCTATCTGCATGAAAATCGAAATATCTACACAGCTATCTGCATATACATGGAAATATCTACACAGCTATCTCTTTACACATGTAAATAACTACACCGCTATCTGTATGAACATGGAAATATCTACACCGCCATCTGTATGAACATGGAAATATCTGCACCGCCATCTGTATGAACATATAAATATCTACACTGCCATCTGTATTAAGATGGAGATATCTACACCGCTATCTGAATAAACATGGAATTATCTACACCGCTATCTGTATAAACATGGAAATATCAGCACCGCTATCTGTATGAACATGGAAATATCAGCCCCTCTATCTGTATGAACGTGGAGATATCTACACCGCCATCTGTATGAACATGGATATATCTACACAGCCATCTGGAGGAACATGGAAATATCTACACCGCTATCTGTATGAACATGGAAATAGCTACACCGCTATCTGTATGAACATGGAAATATCTACACCGCCATCTGTATGAACATGGAAATATCTGCACCGCCATCTGTATGTACATATAAATATCTACACCACCATCTGTATTAAGATGGAGATATCTACACCGCTATCTGAATGAACATGGAAATATCTACACCGCTATCTGTATAAACATGGAAATATCAGCAACGCTATCTGTATGAACATGGAAATATCAGCCCCTCTATCTGTGTGAACACGGAGATATCTACACCGCCATCTGTATGAACACGGATATATCTACAAAGCCATCTGGATGAACATGGAAATATCTACACCGCTATCTGTATGAACATGGAAATATCTTCACCGCCATCTGTACGAACATGGATATATCTACAGAGCCATCTGGATGAACATGGAAATATCTACAACGCCATCTGTATGAACATATAAATATCTACACCGCCATCTGTATTAAGATGGAGATATCTAAACCGCTATCTGTATAAACATGGAAATATCTACACCGCTATCTGTATAAACATGGAAATATCTACACCGCTATCTGTATAAACCTGGAAATATCTACACCGCTACCTGTATAAACATGGAAATATCAGCACCGCTATCTGTATGAACATGGGAATATCTACACCGCTATCTGTATGAACATGGATATATCTACACAGCCCTCTGGATGAACATGGAAATATCCACACCGCTATCTGTGTAAACATGCATACATCTTCACCGCTATCTGTATAAACATGGAAATATCTACACCGCTATCTGTATGAACATGGAAATATCTACACCGCTATCTGCTTGAAGATGGAAATATATACATCGCTATCTGCATGAAAATGGAAATATCTACACAGCTATCTGCATATAGATGGAAATATCTACACAGCAATCTCTTTGCACATGGAAATAACTACACCGCTATCTGTATGAACATGCACATATCTACACCGCCATCTGTATGAACATGGAAATATCTGCACCGCCATCAGTATGAACATATAAATATCTACACCGCCATCTGTATTAAGATGGAGATATCTACACCGCTATCTGAATAAACATGGAAATATCTACACCACTATCTGTATAAACATGGAAATATCTACACCACTATCTGTATAAACATGGAAATATCTACACCGCTACCTGTATAAACACGGAAATATCAGCACCGCTATCTGTATGAACCTGGAAATGTCTACACCGCTATCTGAATGAACATGGAAATATCTACACCGCTATCTGTTTGAACATGTAAATATCTACACCGCTATCTGAATGAACATGGAAATATCTACACCGCTATCTGTATGAACATGGAAATATATACACCGCTCTCTGTGTAAACATACATACATACATCTTCACCGCTATCTGTATAAACATGGAAATATCTACACCGCTATCTGTATGAACATGGAAATATCTGCACCGCTATCTGTATGAACATGGAAATATCTACACCGCTATCTGTTTGAACATGGAAATATCTACACGGCTATCTGCATGAAAATGGAAATATCTACACTGCTATCTGCATATACATGGAAATATCTACACAGCTATCTCTTTACACATGGAAATAACTACACCGCTATCTGTATGAACATGGAAATATCTTCACCGCCATCTGTATGAACATGGAAATAGCTGCACCGACATCTGTATGAACATATACATATCTACACGGCCATCTGTATTAAGATGGAGATATCTACACCGATATCTGTATAAACATGGAAATATCTACACCGCTATCTGCATAAACATGGCAATATCTACACCGCTATCTGTATAAACATGGAAATATCTACACCGCTACCTGTATAAACATGGAAATATCAGCACCGCTATCTGTATGAACATGGAAATATCAGCCCCTCTATCTGTATGAACATGGAGATATCTACACCGCTATCTGTATGAACATGGAAATATCTAGACCGCTATCAGAATGAACATGGAAATACCTTCACCGCCATCTGTATGAACATGGATATATCTACACAGCCATCTGGATGAACATGGATATATCTACACAGCCCTCTGGATGAACATGGAAATATCCACACCGCTATCTGTGTAAACATGCATACATCTTCACCTCTATCTGTATAAACATGGAAATATCTACACCGCTATCTGTATGAACATGGAAATATCTACACCGCTATCTGTTGGAAGATGGAAATATATACACCGCTATCTGCATGAAAATGGAAATACCTACACAGCTATCTGCAGGAAAATGGAAATATCTACACAGCTATCTGCATATACATGGAAATATCTACACAGCTATCTCTTTACACATGTAAATAACTACACCGCTATCTGTATTAACATGGAAATATCTACACCGCCATCTGTATGAACATATAAATATCTATACTGCCATCTGTATTAAGATGGAGATATCTACACCGCTATCTGAATAAACATGGAAATATCTACACCGCTATCGATATAAACATGGAAATATCAGCACCGCTATCTGTATGAACATGGAAATATCAGCCCCTCTATCTTTATGAACGTGGAGATATCTACACCGCCATCTGTATGAACATGGATATATCTACACAGCCATCTGGAGGAACATGGAAATATCTACACCGCTATCTGTATGAACATGGAAATAGCTACACCGCTATCTGTATGAACATGGAAATATCTACACCGCTATCTGTATGAACATGGAAATATCTACACCGCTATCTGTATGAACAAGGAAATATCTTCACAGCCATCTGTACGAACATGGATATATCTACAGAGCCATCTAGATGAACATGGAAATATCTACACCGCCATCTGTATGAACATATAAATATCTACACCGCCATCTGTATTAAGATGGAGATATCTACACAGCTATCTGTATAAACCTGAAAATATCTACACCGCTATCTGTATAAACATGGAAATATCAACACCACTATCTGGATAAACATGGAAATTTCTACACCGCTACCTGTATAAACATGGAAATATCAGCACCGCTATCTGATGGAACATGGAGATATCTACACCGCCATCTGTATGAACATGGATATATCTACACAGCCAACTGGAGGAACATGGAAATATCTACAACGCTATCTGTACGAACATGGAAATATCTACACCGCTATCTGTATGAACATGGAAATAGCTACAACGCTATCTGAATGAACATGGAAATATCTACACCGCCATCTGTATGAACATGGATATATCTACACAGCCATCTGGAGGAACATGGAAATATCTACAACGCTATCTGTACGAACATGGAAATATCTACACCGCTATCTGTATGAACATGGAAATACCTACACCACTATCTGTATGAACATGGAAATATCTACACCACTATCTGAATGAACATGGAAATATCTACACCGCTATCAGTATGAACATGGATATATCTACACAGCCATCTGGATGAACATGGAAATATCTACACCGCTATCTGTATGAACATGGAAATATCTACACCGCTATCTGTGTAAACATACATACATCTTCACCGCTATCTGTATAAACATGGAAATATCTACACCGCTATCTGTATGAACATGGAAATATCTGCACCGCTATCTGTATGAACATGGAAATATCTACACCGCTATCTGTTTGAACATGGAAATATCTACACGGTTATCTGCATGAAAATGGAAATATCTACACTGCTATCTGCATATACATGGAAATATCTACACAGCTATCTCTTTACACATAGAAATAACTACACCGCTATCTGTATGAACATGGAAATATCTACACCGCCATCTGTATGAACATGGAAATATCTGCACCGCCATCTGTATGAACATATAAATATCTACACCGCCATCTGTATTAAGATGGAGATATCTACACCGCTATCTGTATAAACATGGAAATATCTACACCGCTAGCTGTATAAACATGGAAATATCTACACCGCTATCTGTATAAACATGGAAATATCTACACCGCTACCTGTATAAACATGGAAATATCAGCACCGCTATCTGTATGAACATGGAAATATCTACACCACTATCTGTATGAACATGGAAATATCTACACCGCCATCTGTATGAACATGGAAATATCTGCACCGCCATCTGTATGAACATATAAATATCTACACCGCCATCTGTATTAAGATGGAGATATCTACACCGCTATCTGAATAAACATGGGAATATCTACTCCGCTATCTGTATAAACATGGAAATATCAGCACCGCTATCTGTATGAACATGGAAATATCAGCCCCTCACTCTGTATGAACATGGAGATATCTACACCGCCATCTGTATGAACACGGATATATCTACACAGCCATCTGGATGAACATGGAAATATCTACACCGCTATCTGTATGAACATGGAAATAGCTACACCGCTATCTGTATGAACATGGAAATATCTACACCGCTATCTGTATGAACATGGAAATATCTACACCGCTATCTGTATGAACATGGAAATATCTTCACCGCCATCTGTACGAACATGGATATATCTACAGAGCCATCTGGATGAACTTGGAAATATCTACAACACCATCTGTATGAACATATAAATATCTACAACGCCATCTGTATTAAGATGGAGATATCTAAACCGCTATCTGTATAAACATGGAAATATCAACACCGCTATCTGTATAAACATGGAAATATCTACACCGCTATCTGTATAAACATGGAAATATCTACACCGCTAGCTGTATAAACATGGAAATATCAGCACCGCTATCTGTATGAACATGGGAATATCTACACCGCAATCTGTATGAACATGGATATATCTACACAGCCCTCTGGATGAACATGGAAATATCCACACCGCTATCTGTGTAAACATGCATACATCTTCACCGCTATCTGTATAAACATGGAAATATCTACACCGCTATCTGTATGATCATGGAAATATCTACACCGCTATCTGTTTGAAGATGGAAATATATACATCGCTATCTGCATGAAAATGGAAATATCTACACAGCTATCTGCATATAAATGGAAATATCTACACAGCAATCTCTTTACACATGGAAATAACTACACCGCTATCTGTATGAACATGGACATATCTACACCGCCATCTGTATTAACATGGAAATATCTGCACCGCCATCAGTATGAACATATAAATATCTACACCGCCATCTGTATTCAGATGGAGATATCTACACCGTTATCTGAATAAACATGGAAATATCTACACCGCTATCTGTATAAACATGGAAATATCAACACCACTATCTGTATAAACATGGAAATATCTACACCGCTACCTGTATAAACACGGAAATATCAGCACCGCTATATGTATGAACCTGGAAATGTCTACACCGCTATCTGAATGAACATGGAAATATCTACACCGCCATCTGTATGAACATGGAAATAGCTGCACCGACATCTGTATGAACATATACATATCTACACCGCCATCTGTACTAAGATGGAGATATCTACACCGCTATCTGTATAAACCTGAAAATATCTACACCGCTATCTGTATAAACATGGAAATATCAACACCGCTATCTGGATAAACATGGAAATTTCTACACCGCTACCTGTATAAACATGGAAGTATCAGCACCGCTATCTGTAGGAACATGGAGATATCTACACCGCCATCTGTATGAACATGGATATATCTACACAGCCATCTGGAGGAACATGGAAATATCTACAACGCTGTCTGTACGAACATGGAAATATCTACACCGCTATCTGTATGAAGATGGAAATAGCTACACCGCTATCTGAATGAACATGGAAATATCTACACCGCCAACTGTATGAACATGGATATATCTACACAGCCATCTGGAGGAACATGGAAATATCTACAACGCTATCTGTACGAACATGGAAATATCTACTCCGCTATCTGTATGAACATGGAAATAGCTACACCACTATCTGTATGAACATGGAAATATCTACACCACTATCTGAATGAACATGGAAATATCTACACCGATATCTGTATGAACATGGATATATCTACACAGCCATCTGGATGAACATGGAAATATCTACACCGCTACCTGTATAAACATGGAAATATCAGCACCGCTATCTGTATAAACCTGGAAATATCTACACCGCTATCTGTATGAACATGGAAATATCTACACCACTATCTGTATGAACATGGAAATATCTACAAAGCTATCTGAATGAACATGGAAATATGTACACCGCTATCTGTTTGAACATGTAAATATCTACACCGCTATCTGCATGAAAATGGAAATATCTACAAAGCTATCTGCATATACATGGAAATATCTACACAGCTATCTCTTTACACATGGAAATAACTACACCGCTATATCTATAAACATGGAAATATCCACACCACCATCTGTATGAACATGGAAATATGTGCACCACCATCTGTTTGAACATATAAATATCTACACCGCCATCTGTATTAAAAAGGAAATATCTAAACGGCTATCTGTATAAAGATGGAAATATCAGCACCGCTCTCTGTATGAAAATGGAAATATCTACACCGCTATCTGTATGAACATGGAAATATCTACACTGCTATCTGTATGAACATGGAAATAGCTACCCCGTTATGTGTATGAAAATGGAAATAGCTACACCGCTATCTGTATGAACATGGAAATATCTACACCGCTATCTGTATGAACATGGATATATCTACACAGCCATCTGGATGAACATGGAAATAGCTACACCGCTATCTGTTTGAACATGGAAATATCTACACAGCTATCTGTATGAACATGGATATATCTACACAGCCATCTGGATGAACATGGAAATATCTACACCGCTATCTGTGTAAACATGCATACAACTTCACCACTATCTGTATAAACATGGAAATATCTGCACCGCTATCGGTATGAACATGGAAATATCTACACCGCTATCTGTATGAACATGGAAATACCTACACCGCTATCTGTTTGGACATGGAAATATCTACACCGCTATCTGCATGAAAATGGAAATATCTACACTGATATCTGCATATACATTTAACTATCCACACAGCTATCTCTTTACACATGGAAATAACTACGCCACTATCTGTATGAACATGGAAATAACTACACCGCCATCTGTATGAACATGGAAACATCTGCACCGCCATCTGTATGAACATATAAATATCTACACCGCCATCAGTATTAAGATGGAGATATCTACACTGCTATCTGTATAAACATGGAAATATCTATACTGCCATCTGTATGAACATATAAATACACAGCCATCTGTATTAAGAAGGAAATATCTAAACCGCTATCTGTATAAACATGGAAATATCTACACCGCTGCCTGTATAAACATGGAAATATCAGCACCGCTATCTGTATGAACATGGAAATATCTACACCGCTATCTGTAGGAACATGGAAATAGCTACACCGCTGCCTGTATAAACATGGAAATATCAGCACCGCTATCTGTATGAACATGGAAATATCTACACCACTATCTGTATGAACATGGATATATCTACACAGCCATCTGGATGAACATGGAAATATCTACACCACTATCTGTATGAACATGGAAATATCTACACCGCTATCTGTGTAAACATGCATACATCTTCACCGCTATCTGTATAAACATGGAAATATCTACACCGCTATCGTATGAACATGGAAATATCTACACCGCTATCTGTATGAACATGGAAATATCTACACCGCTATCTGTTTGAACATGGAAATATCTACACGGCTATCTGCATGAAAATGGAAATATCTACACTGCTATCTGCATATACATGGAAATATCTACACAGCTATATCTTTACACATGGAAATAACTACACCGCTATCTGTATGAACATGGAAATATCCACACCGCCATCTGTATGAACATGGAAATATCTGCACCGCCATCTGTATGAACATATAAATATCTGCACCGCCATCTGTATTAAGATGGAGATATCTACACCGCTATCTGTATAAACATGCAAATATCTACACCGCTATCTGTATAAACATGGAAATATCTACACCGCTATCTGTATAAACATGGAAATATCTACACCGCTACCTGTATAAACATGGAAATATCAGCACCGCTATCTGTATGAACATGGAAATATCTACACCGCTATCTGTATGAACATGGAAATATCTACACTGCTATCTGTATGAACATGGAAATATCTACACCGCTATCTGTATGAACATGGATATATCTACACAGCCCTCTGGATGAACATGGAAATATCCACACCGATATCTGTGTAAACATGCATACATCTTCACCGCTATCTGTATAAACATGGAAATATCTACACCGCTATCTGTATGAACATGGAAATATCTACACCGCTATCTGTTTGAAGATGGAAATACATACACCGCTATCTGCTTGAAAATGGAAATATCTACACAGCTATCTGCATATACATGGAAATATCTACACAGCTATCTCTTTACACGTGGAAATAACTACACCGCTATCTGTATGAACCTGGAAATATCTACACCGCCATCTGTATGAACATGGATTTATCTGCACCGCCATCTGTATGAACATATAAATATCTACATCGCCATCTGTTAAGATGGAGATATCTACACCGCTATCTGAATAAACATGGAAATATCTACACCGCTATCTGTATGAACATGGAAATATCTACACCGCCATCTGTATGAACATGGAAATATCTGCACCGCCATCTGTATGAACATATAAATATCTACACCGCCATCTGTATTAAGATGGAGATATCTACACCGCTATCTGAATAAACATGGAAATATCTACACCGCTATCTGTATAAACATGGAAATATCAGCACCGCTATCTGTATGAACATGGAAATATCAGCCCCTCTGTCTGTATGAACATGGAGATATCTACACCGCCATCTGTATGAACACGGATATATCTACACAGCCATCTGGATGAACATGGAAATATCTACACCGCTATCTGTATGAACATGGAAATAACTACACCGCTCTCTGTATGAACGTGGAAATATCTACACCGCTATCTGTATGAACATGGAAATATCAACACCGCTATCTGTATGAACATGGAAATATCTTCACCGCCATCTGTACGAACATGGATATATCTACAGAGCCATCTGGATGAACATGGAAATATCTACAACGCCATCTGTATGAACATTTAAATAACTACACCGCCATCTGTATTAAGATGGAGATATCTAAACCGCTATCTGTATAAACATGGAAATATCAACACCGCTATCTGTATAAACATGGAAATATCTACACCGCTATCTGTATAAACATGGAAATATCTACACCGGTACCTGTATAAACATGGAAATATCAGCACCGATATCTGAATGAACATGGAAATATCTAAACCGCTATCTGTATGAACATGGAAATATCTACACCGCTATCTGTATGAACATGGATATACCTACACAGCCCTCTGGATGAACATGGAAATATCCACACCGCTATCTGTGTAAACATGCATACATCTTCACCGCAATCTGTATAAACATGGAAATATCTACACCGCTATCTGTATGAACATGGAAATATCCACACCGCTATCTGTTTGAAGATGGAAATACATACACCGCAATCTGCATGTAAATGGAAATATCTACACAGCTATCTGCATACACATGGAAATAACTACACCGCTATCTGTATGAACATGGAAATATCTACACCGCCATCTGTAAGAACATGGAAATATCTGCACCGCCATCTGTTTGAACATTTAAATATCTACACCGCCATCTGTATTAAGAAGGAAATATCTAAACCGCTATCTGTATAAAGATGGAAATATCAGCACCGCTCTCTGTATGAAAATGGAAATATCTAAACCGCTATCTGTATGAACATGGAAATATCTACACTGCTATCTGTATGAACATGGAAATAGCTACCCCGTTATGTGTATGAAAATGGAAATAGCTACACCGCTATCTGTATGAACATGGAAATATCTACACAGCTATCTCTTTACACATGGAAATAACTACACCGCTATATCTATAAACATGGAAATATCTACACCACCATCTGTATGAACATGGAAATATCTGCACCGCCATCTGTTTGAACATATGAATATCTACACCGCCATCTGTATTAAGAAGGAAATATCTAAACCGCTATCTGTATAAAGATGGAAATATCAGCACCGCTCTCTGTATGAAAATGGAAATATCTAAACCGCTATCTGTTTGGACATGGAAATATCTACACCGCTATCTGCATGAAAATGGAAATATCTACACTGCTATCTGCATATACATTTGAATATCTACACAGCTATCTCTTTACGCATGGAAATAACTACACCACTATCTGTATGAACATGGAAATAACTACACCGCCATCTGTATGAACATGGAAATATCTGCACCACCATCTGTATGAACATGGAAATATCTGCACCACCATCTTTATGAACATATAAATAACTACACCGCCATCTGTGTTAACATGGAGATATCTACACTGCTATCTGTATAAACATGGAAATATCTACACCGCCATCTGTATGAACATATAAATAAACCGCCATCTGTATTAAGAAGGAAATATCTAAACCGCTATCTGTATAAACATGGAAATATCTACACCGCTGCATGTATAAACATGGAAATATCAGCACCGCTATCTGTATGAACATGGAAATATCTACATCGCTATCTGTATGAACTTGGATATATCTACAAAGCCATCTGGATGAACATGGAAATATCTACACCGCTATCTGTGTAAACATGCATACATCTTCACCGCTATCTGTATAAACATGGAAATATCTACACTGCTATCTGTATGAACATGGAAATATCTGCACCGCTATCTGTATGAACATGGAAATATCTACACCGCTATCTGTTTGAACATGGAAATATCTACACCGCTATCTGCATGAAAATGGAAATATCTACACTGCTATCTGCATATACATGGAAATATCTGCACAGCTATCTCTTTACACATGGAAATAACTACACCGCTATCTGTATGAACATGGATATATCTACACAGCCATCTGGATGAACATGGAAATAGATACACCGCTATCTGTATGAACATTTAAATATCTACACCGCTATCTGTATGAACATGGGTATATCTACACAGCCATCTGGATGAACATGGAAATATCTGCACCGCTATCTGTGTAAACATGCATACATCTTCACCACTATCTGTATAAACATGGAAATATCTGCACCGCTATCGGTATGAACATGGAAATATCTACACCGCTATCTGTATGAACATGGAGATACCTACACCGCTATCTGTTTGGACATGGAAATATCTACACCGCTATCTGCATGAAAATGGAAATATCTACACTGCTATCTGCATATACATTTAAATATCTACACAGCTATCTCTTTACACATGGAAATAACTACACCACTATCTGTATGAACATGGAAATAACTACACCGCCATCTGTATGAATATGGAAATATCTGCACCGCCATCTGTATGAACATATAAATATCTACACCGCCATCTGTGTTAACATGGAGATATCGACACTGCTATCTGTATAAACATGGAAATATCTACACCGCCATCTGTATGAACATATAAATACACCGCCATCTGTATTAAGAAGGAAATATCTAAACCGCTACCTGTATAAACATGGTAATATCTACACCGCTGCCTGAATAAACATGGAAATATCAGCACCGCTATCTGTATGAACATGGAAATATCTACACCGCTATCTGTAGGAACATGGAAATAGCTTCACCGCTGCCTGTATAAACATGGAAATATCAGCACCGCTATCTGTATGAACATGGAAATATCTACACCGCCATCTGTATTAAGATGGAGATATCTACACCGCTATCTGAATAAACATGGAAATATCTACACCGCTATCTGTACGAACATGGAAATATCTACACCGCTATCTGTATAAACATGGAAATATCAGCACCGCTATCTGTTTGAACATGGAAATATCTACACCGCTATCTGTATGAACATGGAAATATCTACACCGCTATCTGTGTAAACATGGAAATATCTAGACTGCTATCTGAATGAACATGGAAATACCTTCACCGCCATCTGTATGAACATGGATATATCTACACAGCGATCTGGATGAACATGGATATATCTACACAGCCCTCTGGATGAACTTGGAAATATCCACACCGCTATCTGTGCAAACATGCATACATCTTCACCGCTATCTGTATAAACATGGAAATATCTACACCACTATCAGTATGAACATGGAAATATCTACACCGCTATCTGTTTGAAGATGGAAATATCTACACCGCTATCTGTGTAAACATGCATACATCTTCACCGCTATATGTATAAACATGGAAATGTCTACACTGCTATCTGTATGAACATGGAAATATCTACACCGCTATCTGTTTGAAGATGGAAATATATACACCGCTATCTGCATGAAAATGGAAATATCTACACAGCTATCTGCATGAAAATGGAAATATCTACACAGCTATCTGCATATACATGGAAATATCTACACAGCTATCTCTTTACACATGTAAATAACTACACCGCTATCTGTATGAACATGGAAATATCTACACCGCCATCTGTATGAACATGGAAATCTCTCCACCACCATCTGTATGAACATATAAATATCTACACTGCCATCTGTATTAAGATGGAGATATCTACACCGCTATCTGAATAAACATGGAAATATCTACACCGCTATCTGTATAAACATGGAAATGTCAGCACCGCTATCTGTATGAACATGGAAATATCAGCCACTCTATCTGTATGAACATGGAGATATCTACACCGCCATCTGTATGAACATCGATATATCTACACAGCCATCTGGAGGAACATGGAAATATCTACACCGCTATCTGTATGAACATGGAAATAGCTACAGCGCTATCTGTATGAACATGGAAATATCTACACCGCTATCTGTATGAACATGGAAATATCTACACCGCTATCTGTATGAACAAGGAAATATCTTCACCGCCATCTGTACGAACATGGATATATCTACAGAGCCATCTGGATGAACATGGAAATATCTACACCGCCATCTGTAAGAACATATAAATATCTACCCCGCCATCTGTATTAAGATGGAGATATCTACCCCGCTATCTGTATAAACCTGGAAATATCTACACCGCTATCTGTATAAACATGGAAATATCTACACCGCTGTCTGGATCAACATGGAAATTTCTACACCGCTACCTGTATAAACATGGAAATATCAGCACCGCTATCTGTAGGAACATGGAGATATCTACACCGCCATCTGTATGAACATGGATATATCTACACAGCCATCTGGAGGAACATGGAAATATCTACAACGCTATCTGTACGAACATGGAAATATCTACACCGCTATCTGTATGAACATGGAAATAGCTACACGCTATCTGTATGAACATGGAAATATCTACACCACTATCTGAATGAACATGGAAATATCTACACCGCTATCTGTATGAACATGGATATATCTACACAGCCATCTGGATGAACATGGAAATATCTACACCGCTATCTGTATGAACATGGAAATATTTACACTGCTATCTGTGTAAACATGCATACATCATCACCGCTATCTGTATGAACATGGAAATATCTACACCGCTATCTTTTTGAACATGGAAATATGTACACGGCTATCTGCATGAAAATGGAAATATCTACACTGCTATCTGCATATACATGGAAATATCTACACAGCTATCTCTTTACACATGGAAATAACTACACCGCTATCTGTACGAACATGGAAATATCTACATCGCTATCTCTATGAAAATGGAAATATCTACACCGCTATCTGTTTGAACATGGAAATATCAACACCGCTATCTGCATGAAAATGGAAATATCTACACAGCGATCTGCATATACATGGAAATATCTACAAAGCTATCTCTTTACACGTGGAAATAAGTACAGCGCTATCTCTATAAACATGGAAATAGCTACACCGCCATCTGAATGAACATGGAAATATCTGCACCGCCATCTGTGTGAACATATACATATCTACACCGCCATCTATATTAAAATGGAGATATCTACACCGCTATCTGTATAAACTTGGAAATATCTACACTGCTATCTCTATGAACATGGAAATTTCTACACCGCTATCTGTATGAACATGGAAATAGCTACACCGCTATCTGTATGAACATGGAAATATCTACACCACTACCTGTATGAACATGGAAATATCTACACCGCTATTTCTATGAACATGGATATATCTACACAGCCATCTGGATGAACACGGAAATATCTACACCACTATCTGTATGAACATGGAAATATCTACACCGCTATCTGTGTAAATATGCATACATCTTCACCGCAATCTGTATAAACATGGTAATATCTACACCGCTCTCTGTATGAACATGGAAATATCTACACCACTATCTGTTTGAACATGGAAATATCTACACAGCTATCTGCATGAAAATGGAAATATCTACACAGCTATCTGCATATACATGGAAATATCTACAGAGCTATCTCTTTACACATGGAAATAACTACACCGCTATCTGTATGAACATGGAAATATCTTCACCGCCATCTGTATGAACATGGAAATAGCTGCACCGACATCTGTATGAACATATACATATCTACACGGCCATCTGTATTAAGATGGAGATATCTACACCGATATCTGTATAAACATGGAAATATCTACACCGCTATCTGTATAAACATGGCAATATCTACACCGCTATCTGTATAAACATGGAAATATCTACACCGCTACCTGTATAAACATGGAAATATCAGCACCGCTATCTGAATGAACATGGAAATATCAGCCCCTCTATCTGTATGAACTTGGAGATATCTACACCGCTATCTGTATGAACATGGAAATATCTAGACCGCTATCTGAATGAACGTGGAAATACCTTCACCGCCATCTGTATGAACATGGATATATCTACACAGCCATCTGGATGAAAATGGATATATCTACACTGCCATCTGGATGAACATGGAAATATCCACACCGCTATCTGTGTAAACATGCATACATCTTCACCGCTATCTGTATAAACATGGAAATATCTACACCGCTATCTGTATGAACATGGAAATATCTACACCGCTATCTGTTGGAAGATGGAAATATATACACCGCTATCTGCATGAAAATGGAAATATCTACACAGCTATCTGCATGAAAATCGAAATATCTACACAGCTATCTGCATATACATGGAAATATCTACACAGCTATCTCTTTACACATGTAAATAACTACACCGCTATCTGTATGAACATGGAAATATCTACACCGCCATCTGTATGAACATGGAAATATCTGCACCGCCATCTGTATGAACATATAAATATCTACACTGCCATCTGTATTAAGATGGAGATATCTACACCGCTATCTGAATAAACATGGAATTATCTACACCGCTATCTGTATAAACATGGAAATATCAGCACCGCTATCTGTATGAACATGGAAATATCAGCCCCTCTATCTGTATGAACGTGGAGATATCTACACCGCCATCTGTATGAACATGGATATATCTACACAGCCATCTGGAGGAACATGGAAATATCTACACCGCTATCTGTATGAACATGGAAATAGCTACACCGCTATCTGTATGAACATGGAAATATCTACACCGCCATCTGTATGAACATGGAAATATCTGCACCGCCATCTGTATGTACATATAAATATCTACACCACCATCTGTATTAAGATGGAGATATCTACACCGCTATCTGAATGAACATGGAAATATCTACACCGCTATCTGTATAAACATGGAAATATCAGCAACGCTATCTGTATGAACATGGAAATATCAGCCCCTCTATCTGTGTGAACACGGAGATATCTACACCGCCATCTGTATGAACACGGATATATCTACAAAGCCATCTGGATGAACATGGAAATATCTACACCGCTATCTGTATGAACATGGAAATATCTTCACCGCCATCTGTACGAACATGGATATATCTACAGAGCCATCTGGATGAACATGGAAATATCTACAACGCCATCTGTATGAACATATAAATATCTACACCGCCATCTGTATTAAGATGGAGATATCTAAACCGCTATCTGTATAAACATGGAAATATCTACACCGCTATCTGTATAAACATGGAAATATCTACACCGCTATCTGTATAAACCTGGAAATATCTACACCGCTACCTGTATAAACATGGAAATATCAGCACCGCTATCTGTATGAACATGGGAATATCTACACCGCTATCTGTATGAACATGGATATATCTACACAGCCCTCTGGATGAACATGGAAATATCCACACCGCTATCTGTGTAAACATGCATACATCTTCACCGCTATCTGTATAAACATGGAAATATCTACACCGCTATCTGTATGAACATGGAAATATCTACACCGCTATCTGCTTGAAGATGGAAATATATACATCGCTATCTGCATGAAAATGGAAATATCTACACAGCTATCTGCATATAGATGGAAATATCTACACAGCAATCTCTTTGCACATGGAAATAACTACACCGCTATCTGTATGAACATGCACATATCTACACCGCCATCTGTATGAACATGGAAATATCTGCACCGCCATCAGTATGAACATATAAATATCTACACCGCCATCTGTATTAAGATGGAGATATCTACACCGCTATCTGAATAAACATGGAAATATCTACACCACTATCTGTATAAACATGGAAATATCTACACCACTATCTGTATAAACATGGAAATATCTACACCGCTACCTGTATAAACACGGAAATATCAGCACCGCTATCTGTATGAACCTGGAAATGTCTACACCGCTATCTGAATGAACATGGAAATATCTACACCGCTATCTGTTTGAACATGTAAATATCTACACCGCTATCTGAATGAACATGGAAATATCTACACCGCTATCTGTATGAACATGGAAATATATACACCGCTCTCTGTGTAAACATACATACATACATCTTCACCGCTATCTGTATAAACATGGAAATATCTACACCGCTATCTGTATGAACATGGAAATATCTGCACCGCTATCTGTATGAACATGGAAATATCTACACCGCTATCTGTTTGAACATGGAAATATCTACACGGCTATCTGCATGAAAATGGAAATATCTACACTGCTATCTGCATATACATGGAAATATCTACACAGCTATCTCTTTACACATGGAAATAACTACACCGCTATCTGTATGAACATGGAAATATCTTCACCGCCATCTGTATGAACATGGAAATAGCTGCACCGACATCTGTATGAACATATACATATCTACACGGCCATCTGTATTAAGATGGAGATATCTACACCGATATCTGTATAAACATGGAAATATCTACACCGCTATCTGCATAAACATGGCAATATCTACACCGCTATCTGTATAAACATGGAAATATCTACACCGCTACCTGTATAAACATGGAAATATCAGCACCGCTATCTGTATGAACATGGAAATATCAGCCCCTCTATCTGTATGAACATGGAGATATCTACACCGCTATCTGTATGAACATGGAAATATCTAGACCGCTATCAGAATGAACATGGAAATACCTTCACCGCCATCTGTATGAACATGGATATATCTACACAGCCATCTGGATGAACATGGATATATCTACACAGCCCTCTGGATGAACATGGAAATATCCACACCGCTATCTGTGTAAACATGCATACATCTTCACCTCTATCTGTATAAACATGGAAATATCTACACCGCTATCTGTATGAACATGGAAATATCTACACCGCTATCTGTTGGAAGATGGAAATATATACACCGCTATCTGCATGAAAATGGAAATACCTACACAGCTATCTGCAGGAAAATGGAAATATCTACACAGCTATCTGCATATACATGGAAATATCTACACAGCTATCTCTTTACACATGTAAATAACTACACCGCTATCTGTATTAACATGGAAATATCTACACCGCCATCTGTATGAACATATAAATATCTATACTGCCATCTGTATTAAGATGGAGATATCTACACCGCTATCTGAATAAACATGGAAATATCTACACCGCTATCGATATAAACATGGAAATATCAGCACCGCTATCTGTATGAACATGGAAATATCAGCCCCTCTATCTTTATGAACGTGGAGATATCTACACCGCCATCTGTATGAACATGGATATATCTACACAGCCATCTGGAGGAACATGGAAATATCTACACCGCTATCTGTATGAACATGGAAATAGCTACACCGCTATCTGTATGAACATGGAAATATCTACACCGCTATCTGTATGAACATGGAAATATCTACACCGCTATCTGTATGAACAAGGAAATATCTTCACAGCCATCTGTACGAACATGGATATATCTACAGAGCCATCTAGATGAACATGGAAATATCTACACCGCCATCTGTATGAACATATAAATATCTACACCGCCATCTGTATTAAGATGGAGATATCTACACAGCTATCTGTATAAACCTGAAAATATCTACACCGCTATCTGTATAAACATGGAAATATCAACACCACTATCTGGATAAACATGGAAATTTCTACACCGCTACCTGTATAAACATGGAAATATCAGCACCGCTATCTGATGGAACATGGAGATATCTACACCGCCATCTGTATGAACATGGATATATCTACACAGCCAACTGGAGGAACATGGAAATATCTACAACGCTATCTGTACGAACATGGAAATATCTACACCGCTATCTGTATGAACATGGAAATAGCTACAACGCTATCTGAATGAACATGGAAATATCTACACCGCCATCTGTATGAACATGGATATATCTACACAGCCATCTGGAGGAACATGGAAATATCTACAACGCTATCTGTACGAACATGGAAATATCTACACCGCTATCTGTATGAACATGGAAATACCTACACCACTATCTGTATGAACATGGAAATATCTACACCACTATCTGAATGAACATGGAAATATCTACACCGCTATCAGTATGAACATGGATATATCTACACAGCCATCTGGATGAACATGGAAATATCTACACCGCTATCTGTATGAACATGGAAATATCTACACCGCTATCTGTGTAAACATACATACATCTTCACCGCTATCTGTATAAACATGGAAATATCTACACCGCTATCTGTATGAACATGGAAATATCTGCACCGCTATCTGTATGAACATGGAAATATCTACACCGCTATCTGTTTGAACATGGAAATATCTACACGGTTATCTGCATGAAAATGGAAATATCTACACTGCTATCTGCATATACATGGAAATATCTACACAGCTATCTCTTTACACATAGAAATAACTACACCGCTATCTGTATGAACATGGAAATATCTACACCGCCATCTGTATGAACATGGAAATATCTGCACCGCCATCTGTATGAACATATAAATATCTACACCGCCATCTGTATTAAGATGGAGATATCTACACCGCTATCTGTATAAACATGGAAATATCTACACCGCTAGCTGTATAAACATGGAAATATCTACACCGCTATCTGTATAAACATGGAAATATCTACACCGCTACCTGTATAAACATGGAAATATCAGCACCGCTATCTGTATGAACATGGAAATATCTACACCACTATCTGTATGAACATGGAAATATCTACACCGCCATCTGTATGAACATGGAAATATCTGCACCGCCATCTGTATGAACATATAAATATCTACACCGCCATCTGTATTAAGATGGAGATATCTACACCGCTATCTGAATAAACATGGGAATATCTACTCCGCTATCTGTATAAACATGGAAATATCAGCACCGCTATCTGTATGAACATGGAAATATCAGCCCCTCACTCTGTATGAACATGGAGATATCTACACCGCCATCTGTATGAACACGGATATATCTACACAGCCATCTGGATGAACATGGAAATATCTACACCGCTATCTGTATGAACATGGAAATAGCTACACCGCTATCTGTATGAACATGGAAATATCTACACCGCTATCTGTATGAACATGGAAATATCTACACCGCTATCTGTATGAACATGGAAATATCTTCACCGCCATCTGTACGAACATGGATATATCTACAGAGCCATCTGGATGAACTTGGAAATATCTACAACACCATCTGTATGAACATATAAATATCTACAACGCCATCTGTATTAAGATGGAGATATCTAAACCGCTATCTGTATAAACATGGAAATATCAACACCGCTATCTGTATAAACATGGAAATATCTACACCGCTATCTGTATAAACATGGAAATATCTACACCGCTAGCTGTATAAACATGGAAATATCAGCACCGCTATCTGTATGAACATGGGAATATCTACACCGCAATCTGTATGAACATGGATATATCTACACAGCCCTCTGGATGAACATGGAAATATCCACACCGCTATCTGTGTAAACATGCATACATCTTCACCGCTATCTGTATAAACATGGAAATATCTACACCGCTATCTGTATGATCATGGAAATATCTACACCGCTATCTGTTTGAAGATGGAAATATATACATCGCTATCTGCATGAAAATGGAAATATCTACACAGCTATCTGCATATAAATGGAAATATCTACACAGCAATCTCTTTACACATGGAAATAACTACACCGCTATCTGTATGAACATGGACATATCTACACCGCCATCTGTATTAACATGGAAATATCTGCACCGCCATCAGTATGAACATATAAATATCTACACCGCCATCTGTATTCAGATGGAGATATCTACACCGTTATCTGAATAAACATGGAAATATCTACACCGCTATCTGTATAAACATGGAAATATCAACACCACTATCTGTATAAACATGGAAATATCTACACCGCTACCTGTATAAACACGGAAATATCAGCACCGCTATATGTATGAACCTGGAAATGTCTACACCGCTATCTGAATGAACATGGAAATATCTACACCGCCATCTGTATGAACATGGAAATAGCTGCACCGACATCTGTATGAACATATACATATCTACACCGCCATCTGTACTAAGATGGAGATATCTACACCGCTATCTGTATAAACCTGAAAATATCTACACCGCTATCTGTATAAACATGGAAATATCAACACCGCTATCTGGATAAACATGGAAATTTCTACACCGCTACCTGTATAAACATGGAAGTATCAGCACCGCTATCTGTAGGAACATGGAGATATCTACACCGCCATCTGTATGAACATGGATATATCTACACAGCCATCTGGAGGAACATGGAAATATCTACAACGCTGTCTGTACGAACATGGAAATATCTACACCGCTATCTGTATGAAGATGGAAATAGCTACACCGCTATCTGAATGAACATGGAAATATCTACACCGCCAACTGTATGAACATGGATATATCTACACAGCCATCTGGAGGAACATGGAAATATCTACAACGCTATCTGTACGAACATGGAAATATCTACTCCGCTATCTGTATGAACATGGAAATAGCTACACCACTATCTGTATGAACATGGAAATATCTACACCACTATCTGAATGAACATGGAAATATCTACACCGATATCTGTATGAACATGGATATATCTACACAGCCATCTGGATGAACATGGAAATATCTACACCGCTACCTGTATAAACATGGAAATATCAGCACCGCTATCTGTATAAACCTGGAAATATCTACACCGCTATCTGTATGAACATGGAAATATCTACACCACTATCTGTATGAACATGGAAATATCTACAAAGCTATCTGAATGAACATGGAAATATGTACACCGCTATCTGTTTGAACATGTAAATATCTACACCGCTATCTGCATGAAAATGGAAATATCTACAAAGCTATCTGCATATACATGGAAATATCTACACAGCTATCTCTTTACACATGGAAATAACTACACCGCTATATCTATAAACATGGAAATATCCACACCACCATCTGTATGAACATGGAAATATGTGCACCACCATCTGTTTGAACATATAAATATCTACACCGCCATCTGTATTAAAAAGGAAATATCTAAACGGCTATCTGTATAAAGATGGAAATATCAGCACCGCTCTCTGTATGAAAATGGAAATATCTACACCGCTATCTGTATGAACATGGAAATATCTACACTGCTATCTGTATGAACATGGAAATAGCTACCCCGTTATGTGTATGAAAATGGAAATAGCTACACCGCTATCTGTATGAACATGGAAATATCTACACCGCTATCTGTATGAACATGGATATATCTACACAGCCATCTGGATGAACATGGAAATAGCTACACCGCTATCTGTTTGAACATGGAAATATCTACACAGCTATCTGTATGAACATGGATATATCTACACAGCCATCTGGATGAACATGGAAATATCTACACCGCTATCTGTGTAAACATGCATACAACTTCACCACTATCTGTATAAACATGGAAATATCTGCACCGCTATCGGTATGAACATGGAAATATCTACACCGCTATCTGTATGAACATGGAAATACCTACACCGCTATCTGTTTGGACATGGAAATATCTACACCGCTATCTGCATGAAAATGGAAATATCTACACTGATATCTGCATATACATTTAACTATCCACACAGCTATCTCTTTACACATGGAAATAACTACGCCACTATCTGTATGAACATGGAAATAACTACACCGCCATCTGTATGAACATGGAAACATCTGCACCGCCATCTGTATGAACATATAAATATCTACACCGCCATCAGTATTAAGATGGAGATATCTACACTGCTATCTGTATAAACATGGAAATATCTATACTGCCATCTGTATGAACATATAAATACACAGCCATCTGTATTAAGAAGGAAATATCTAAACCGCTATCTGTATAAACATGGAAATATCTACACCGCTGCCTGTATAAACATGGAAATATCAGCACCGCTATCTGTATGAACATGGAAATATCTACACCGCTATCTGTAGGAACATGGAAATAGCTACACCGCTGCCTGTATAAACATGGAAATATCAGCACCGCTATCTGTATGAACATGGAAATATCTACACCACTATCTGTATGAACATGGATATATCTACACAGCCATCTGGATGAACATGGAAATATCTACACCACTATCTGTATGAACATGGAAATATCTACACCGCTATCTGTGTAAACATGCATACATCTTCACCGCTATCTGTATAAACATGGAAATATCTACACCGCTATCGTATGAACATGGAAATATCTACACCGCTATCTGTATGAACATGGAAATATCTACACCGCTATCTGTTTGAACATGGAAATATCTACACGGCTATCTGCATGAAAATGGAAATATCTACACTGCTATCTGCATATACATGGAAATATCTACACAGCTATATCTTTACACATGGAAATAACTACACCGCTATCTGTATGAACATGGAAATATCCACACCGCCATCTGTATGAACATGGAAATATCTGCACCGCCATCTGTATGAACATATAAATATCTGCACCGCCATCTGTATTAAGATGGAGATATCTACACCGCTATCTGTATAAACATGCAAATATCTACACCGCTATCTGTATAAACATGGAAATATCTACACCGCTATCTGTATAAACATGGAAATATCTACACCGCTACCTGTATAAACATGGAAATATCAGCACCGCTATCTGTATGAACATGGAAATATCTACACCGCTATCTGTATGAACATGGAAATATCTACACTGCTATCTGTATGAACATGGAAATATCTACACCGCTATCTGTATGAACATGGATATATCTACACAGCCCTCTGGATGAACATGGAAATATCCACACCGATATCTGTGTAAACATGCATACATCTTCACCGCTATCTGTATAAACATGGAAATATCTACACCGCTATCTGTATGAACATGGAAATATCTACACCGCTATCTGTTTGAAGATGGAAATACATACACCGCTATCTGCTTGAAAATGGAAATATCTACACAGCTATCTGCATATACATGGAAATATCTACACAGCTATCTCTTTACACGTGGAAATAACTACACCGCTATCTGTATGAACCTGGAAATATCTACACCGCCATCTGTATGAACATGGATTTATCTGCACCGCCATCTGTATGAACATATAAATATCTACATCGCCATCTGTTAAGATGGAGATATCTACACCGCTATCTGAATAAACATGGAAATATCTACACCGCTATCTGTATGAACATGGAAATATCTACACCGCCATCTGTATGAACATGGAAATATCTGCACCGCCATCTGTATGAACATATAAATATCTACACCGCCATCTGTATTAAGATGGAGATATCTACACCGCTATCTGAATAAACATGGAAATATCTACACCGCTATCTGTATAAACATGGAAATATCAGCACCGCTATCTGTATGAACATGGAAATATCAGCCCCTCTGTCTGTATGAACATGGAGATATCTACACCGCCATCTGTATGAACACGGATATATCTACACAGCCATCTGGATGAACATGGAAATATCTACACCGCTATCTGTATGAACATGGAAATAACTACACCGCTCTCTGTATGAACGTGGAAATATCTACACCGCTATCTGTATGAACATGGAAATATCAACACCGCTATCTGTATGAACATGGAAATATCTTCACCGCCATCTGTACGAACATGGATATATCTACAGAGCCATCTGGATGAACATGGAAATATCTACAACGCCATCTGTATGAACATTTAAATAACTACACCGCCATCTGTATTAAGATGGAGATATCTAAACCGCTATCTGTATAAACATGGAAATATCAACACCGCTATCTGTATAAACATGGAAATATCTACACCGCTATCTGTATAAACATGGAAATATCTACACCGGTACCTGTATAAACATGGAAATATCAGCACCGATATCTGAATGAACATGGAAATATCTAAACCGCTATCTGTATGAACATGGAAATATCTACACCGCTATCTGTATGAACATGGATATACCTACACAGCCCTCTGGATGAACATGGAAATATCCACACCGCTATCTGTGTAAACATGCATACATCTTCACCGCAATCTGTATAAACATGGAAATATCTACACCGCTATCTGTATGAACATGGAAATATCCACACCGCTATCTGTTTGAAGATGGAAATACATACACCGCAATCTGCATGTAAATGGAAATATCTACACAGCTATCTGCATACACATGGAAATAACTACACCGCTATCTGTATGAACATGGAAATATCTACACCGCCATCTGTAAGAACATGGAAATATCTGCACCGCCATCTGTTTGAACATTTAAATATCTACACCGCCATCTGTATTAAGAAGGAAATATCTAAACCGCTATCTGTATAAAGATGGAAATATCAGCACCGCTCTCTGTATGAAAATGGAAATATCTAAACCGCTATCTGTATGAACATGGAAATATCTACACTGCTATCTGTATGAACATGGAAATAGCTACCCCGTTATGTGTATGAAAATGGAAATAGCTACACCGCTATCTGTATGAACATGGAAATATCTACACAGCTATCTCTTTACACATGGAAATAACTACACCGCTATATCTATAAACATGGAAATATCTACACCACCATCTGTATGAACATGGAAATATCTGCACCGCCATCTGTTTGAACATATGAATATCTACACCGCCATCTGTATTAAGAAGGAAATATCTAAACCGCTATCTGTATAAAGATGGAAATATCAGCACCGCTCTCTGTATGAAAATGGAAATATCTAAACCGCTATCTGTTTGGACATGGAAATATCTACACCGCTATCTGCATGAAAATGGAAATATCTACACTGCTATCTGCATATACATTTGAATATCTACACAGCTATCTCTTTACGCATGGAAATAACTACACCACTATCTGTATGAACATGGAAATAACTACACCGCCATCTGTATGAACATGGAAATATCTGCACCACCATCTGTATGAACATGGAAATATCTGCACCACCATCTTTATGAACATATAAATAACTACACCGCCATCTGTGTTAACATGGAGATATCTACACTGCTATCTGTATAAACATGGAAATATCTACACCGCCATCTGTATGAACATATAAATAAACCGCCATCTGTATTAAGAAGGAAATATCTAAACCGCTATCTGTATAAACATGGAAATATCTACACCGCTGCATGTATAAACATGGAAATATCAGCACCGCTATCTGTATGAACATGGAAATATCTACATCGCTATCTGTATGAACTTGGATATATCTACAAAGCCATCTGGATGAACATGGAAATATCTACACCGCTATCTGTGTAAACATGCATACATCTTCACCGCTATCTGTATAAACATGGAAATATCTACACTGCTATCTGTATGAACATGGAAATATCTGCACCGCTATCTGTATGAACATGGAAATATCTACACCGCTATCTGTTTGAACATGGAAATATCTACACCGCTATCTGCATGAAAATGGAAATATCTACACTGCTATCTGCATATACATGGAAATATCTGCACAGCTATCTCTTTACACATGGAAATAACTACACCGCTATCTGTATGAACATGGATATATCTACACAGCCATCTGGATGAACATGGAAATAGATACACCGCTATCTGTATGAACATTTAAATATCTACACCGCTATCTGTATGAACATGGGTATATCTACACAGCCATCTGGATGAACATGGAAATATCTGCACCGCTATCTGTGTAAACATGCATACATCTTCACCACTATCTGTATAAACATGGAAATATCTGCACCGCTATCGGTATGAACATGGAAATATCTACACCGCTATCTGTATGAACATGGAGATACCTACACCGCTATCTGTTTGGACATGGAAATATCTACACCGCTATCTGCATGAAAATGGAAATATCTACACTGCTATCTGCATATACATTTAAATATCTACACAGCTATCTCTTTACACATGGAAATAACTACACCACTATCTGTATGAACATGGAAATAACTACACCGCCATCTGTATGAATATGGAAATATCTGCACCGCCATCTGTATGAACATATAAATATCTACACCGCCATCTGTGTTAACATGGAGATATCGACACTGCTATCTGTATAAACATGGAAATATCTACACCGCCATCTGTATGAACATATAAATACACCGCCATCTGTATTAAGAAGGAAATATCTAAACCGCTACCTGTATAAACATGGAAATATCTACACCGCTGCCTGAATAAACATGGAAATATCAGCACCGCTATCTGTATGAACATGGAAATATCTACACCGCTATCTGTAGGAACATGGAAATAGCTTCACCGCTGCCTGTATAAACATGGAAATATCAGCACCGCTATCTGTATGAACATGGAAATATCTACACCGCCATCTGTATTAAGATGGAGATATCTACACCGCTATCTGAATAAACATGGAAATATCTACACCGCTATCTGTACGAACATGGAAATATCTACACCGCTATCTGTATAAACATGGAAATATCAGCACCGCTATCTGTTTGAACATGGAAATATCTACACCGCTATCTGTATGAACATGGAAATATCTACACCGCTATCTGTGTAAACATGGAAATATCTAGACTGCTATCTGAATGAACATGGAAATACCTTCACCGCCATCTGTATGAACATGGATATATCTACACAGCGATCTGGATGAACATGGATATATCTACACAGCCCTCTGGATGAACTTGGAAATATCCACACCGCTATCTGTGCAAACATGCATACATCTTCACCGCTATCTGTATAAACATGGAAATATCTACACCACTATCAGTATGAACATGGAAATATCTACACCGCTATCTGTTTGAAGATGGAAATATCTACACCGCTATCTGTGTAAACATGCATACATCTTCACCGCTATATGTATAAACATGGAAATGTCTACACTGCTATCTGTATGAACATGGAAATATCTACACCGCTATCTGTTTGAAGATGGAAATATATACACCGCTATCTGCATGAAAATGGAAATATCTACACAGCTATCTGCATGAAAATGGAAATATCTACACAGCTATCTGCATATACATGGAAATATCTACACAGCTATCTCTTTACACATGTAAATAACTACACCGCTATCTGTATGAACATGGAAATATCTACACCGCCATCTGTATGAACATGGAAATCTCTCCACCACCATCTGTATGAACATATAAATATCTACACTGCCATCTGTATTAAGATGGAGATATCTACACCGCTATCTGAATAAACATGGAAATATCTACACCGCTATCTGTATAAACATGGAAATGTCAGCACCGCTATCTGTATGAACATGGAAATATCAGCCACTCTATCTGTATGAACATGGAGATATCTACACCGCCATCTGTATGAACATCGATATATCTACACAGCCATCTGGAGGAACATGGAAATATCTACACCGCTATCTGTATGAACATGGAAATAGCTACAGCGCTATCTGTATGAACATGGAAATATCTACACCGCTATCTGTATGAACATGGAAATATCTACACCGCTATCTGTATGAACAAGGAAATATCTTCACCGCCATCTGTACGAACATGGATATATCTACAGAGCCATCTGGATGAACATGGAAATATCTACACCGCCATCTGTAAGAACATATAAATATCTACCCCGCCATCTGTATTAAGATGGAGATATCTACCCCGCTATCTGTATAAACCTGGAAATATCTACACCGCTATCTGTATAAACATGGAAATATCTACACCGCTGTCTGGATCAACATGGAAATTTCTACACCGCTACCTGTATAAACATGGAAATATCAGCACCGCTATCTGTAGGAACATGGAGATATCTACACCGCCATCTGTATGAACATGGATATATCTACACAGCCATCTGGAGGAACATGGAAATATCTACAACGCTATCTGTACGAACATGGAAATATCTACACCGCTATCTGTATGAACATGGAAATAGCTACACGCTATCTGTATGAACATGGAAATATCTACACCACTATCTGAATGAACATGGAAATATCTACACCGCTATCTGTATGAACATGGATATATCTACACAGCCATCTGGATGAACATGGAAATATCTACACCGCTATCTGTATGAACATGGAAATATTTACACTGCTATCTGTGTAAACATGCATACATCATCACCGCTATCTGTATGAACATGGAAATATCTACACCGCTATCTTTTTGAACATGGAAATATGTACACGGCTATCTGCATGAAAATGGAAATATCTACACTGCTATCTGCATATACATGGAAATATCTACACAGCTATCTCTTTACACATGGAAATAACTACACCGCTATCTGTACGAACATGGAAATATCTACATCGCTATCTCTATGAAAATGGAAATATCTACACCGCTATCTGTTTGAACATGGAAATATCAACACCGCTATCTGCATGAAAATGGAAATATCTACACAGCGATCTGCATATACATGGAAATATCTACAAAGCTATCTCTTTACACGTGGAAATAAGTACAGCGCTATCTCTATAAACATGGAAATAGCTACACCGCCATCTGAATGAACATGGAAATATCTGCACCGCCATCTGTGTGAACATATACATATCTACACCGCCATCTATATTAAAATGGAGATATCTACACCGCTATCTGTATAAACTTGGAAATATCTACACTGCTATCTCTATGAACATGGAAATTTCTACACCGCTATCTGTATGAACATGGAAATAGCTACACCGCTATCTGTATGAACATGGAAATATCTACACCACTACCTGTATGAACATGGAAATATCTACACCGCTATTTCTATGAACATGGATATATCTACACAGCCATCTGGATGAACACGGAAATATCTACACCACTATCTGTATGAACATGGAAATATCTACACCGCTATCTGTGTAAATATGCATACATCTTCACCGCAATCTGTATAAACATGGTAATATCTACACCGCTCTCTGTATGAACATGGAAATATCTACACCACTATCTGTTTGAACATGGAAATATCTACACAGCTATCTGCATGAAAATGGAAATATCTACACAGCTATCTGCATATACATGGAAATATCTACAGAGCTATCTCTTTACACATGGAAATAACTACACCGCTATCTGTATGAACATGGAAATATCTTCACCGCCATCTGTATGAACATGGAAATAGCTGCACCGACATCTGTATGAACATATACATATCTACACGGCCATCTGTATTAAGATGGAGATATCTACACCGATATCTGTATAAACATGGAAATATCTACACCGCTATCTGTATAAACATGGCAATATCTACACCGCTATCTGTATAAACATGGAAATATCTACACCGCTACCTGTATAAACATGGAAATATCAGCACCGCTATCTGAATGAACATGGAAATATCAGCCCCTCTATCTGTATGAACTTGGAGATATCTACACCGCTATCTGTATGAACATGGAAATATCTAGACCGCTATCTGAATGAACGTGGAAATACCTTCACCGCCATCTGTATGAACATGGATATATCTACACAGCCATCTGGATGAAAATGGATATATCTACACTGCCATCTGGATGAACATGGAAATATCCACACCGCTATCTGTGTAAACATGCATACATCTTCACCGCTATCTGTATAAACATGGAAATATCTACACCGCTATCTGTATGAACATGGAAATATCTACACCGCTATCTGTTTGAAGATGGAAATATATACACCGCTATCTGCATGAAAATGGAAATATCTACACAGCTATCTGCATGAAAATGGAAATATCTACACAGCTATCTGCATATACATGGAAATATCTACACAGCTATCTCTTTACACATGTAAATAACTACACCGCTATCTGTATGAACATGGAAATATCTACACCGCCATCTGTATGAACATGGAAATATCTGCACCGCCATCTGTATGAACATATAAATATCTACACTGCCATCTGTATTAAGATGGAGATATCTACACCGCTATCTGAATAAACATGGAAATATCTACACCGCTATCTGTAAAAACATGGAAATATCAGCACCGCTATCTGTGTGAACATGGAAATATCAGCCCCTCTATCTGTATGAACATGGAGATATCTACACCGCCATCTGTATGAACATGGGTATATCTACACAGCCATCTGGAGGAACATGGAAATATCTACACCGCTATCTATATGAACATGGAAATAGCTACACCGCTATCTGAATGAACATGGAAATATCTACACCACTATCTGTATGAACATGGAAATATCTACACCGCTATCTGTATGAACAAGGAAATATCTTCACCGCCATCTGTACGAACATGGATATATCTACAGAGCCATCTGGATGAACATGGAAATATCTACACCGCCATCTGTATGAACATATAAATATCTACACCGACATCTGTATTAAGATGGAGATATCTACACCGCTATCCTTATAAACCTGGAAATATCTGCACCGCTATCTGTATAAACATGGAAATATCTACACCGCTATCTGGATAAACATGGAAATTTCTACACCGCTACCTGTATAAACATGGAAATATCAGCACCGCTATCTGTAGGAACATGGAGATATCAACACTGCCATCTGTATGAACATGGATATATCTACACAGCCATCTGGAGGAACATGGAAATATCTACAACGCTATCTGTACGAACATGGAAATAGCTACACCGCTATCTGTATGAACATGGAAATATCTACACCACTATCTGAATGAACATGGAAATATCTACACCGCTATCTCTGTGAACATGGATATAACTACACAGCCATCTGGATAAACATGGAAATATCTACACCGCTGTCTGTATGAACATGGAAATATCTACACCGCTATCTGTGTAAACATGCATACACCTTCACCGCTATCTGTATAAACATGGAAATATCTACACCGCTATCTGTATGAACATGGAAATATCTGCACCGCTATCTGTATGAACATGGAAATATCTACACCGCTATCTGTTTGAACATGGAAATATCTACACGGCTATCTGCATGAAAATGGAAATATCTACACAGCTATCTGCATATAGATGGAAATATCTACACAGCTATCTCTTTACACATGGAAATATCTACACCGCTATCTGTATGAACATGGAAATATCTACACCGCTATCTGTATGAACATGGAAATATCTTCACCGCCATCTGTACGAAGATGGATATATCTACAGAGCCATGTGGATGAACATGGATATATCTACAACGCCATCTGTATGAACATATAAATATCTACACCGCCATCTGTATTAAGATGGAGATATCTACACCGCTATCTGTATAAACATGGAAATATCAACACGGCTATCTTTATAAACATGGAAATATCTACACCGCTATCTGTATAAACATGGAAATATCTTCACCGCCATCTGTACGAACATGGAAATATCAGCACCGCTATCTGTATGAACATGGAAATATCTACATCGCTATCTGTATGAACATGGAAATATCTACACCGCTATCTGTATGAACATGGATATATCTACACAGCCCTCTGGATGAACAAGGAAATCTCTACACCGCTATCTGTGTAAACATGCATACATCTTCACTGCTATCTGTATAAACATGGAAATATCTACACCGCTATCTCTATGAACATGGAAATATCTACACCGCTATCTGTTTGAAGATGGAAATATATACACAGCTATCTGCATGAAAATGGAAATATCTACACAGCTATCTCTTTACACCTTGAAATATCTACACCGCTATCTGTAGGAACATGGAAATATCAGCACTGCTATCTGTATGAACATGGAAATATCTACACTGCTATCTGTATGAACATGGAAATATCTACACCGCTATCAGTATGAACATGGATATATCTACACAGCCCTCTGGATGAACATGGAAATATCCACACCGCTATCTGTGTAAACATGCATACATCTTCACCGCTATCTGTATAAACATGGAAATATCTACACCGCTATATGTATGAACATGGAAATATCTACACCGCTATCTGTTTGAAGATGGAAATATATACATCGCTATCTGCATGAAAATGGAAATATCTACTCAGATATCTGCATATAGATGGAAATATCTACACAGCAATCTCTTTACACATGGAAATAACTACACCGCTATCTGTATGAACATGGACATATCTACACCGCTATCTGTATGAACATGGAAATATCTACACCGCTATCTGTATGAACATGGATATATCTACACAGCCATCTGGATGAACATGGAAATATCTACACCGCTATCTCTTTACACATGGAAATAACTACACCGCTATCTGTATGAACATGGAAATAGCTACACCGCCATCTGTATGAACATGGAAATATCTGCACCGCCATCTGTAAGAACATATAAATATCTACACCGCCATCTATATTAAAATGGAGATATCTACACCGCTATCTGTATAAAGTTGGAAATATCTACACTGCTATCTCTATGAACATGGAAATTTCTACACCGCTATCTGTATGAACATGGAAATAGCTACACCGCTATCTGTATGAACATGGAAATATCTACACCACTACCTGTATGAACATGGAAATATCTACACCGCTATTTGTATGAACATGGATATATGTACACAGCCATCTGGATGAACACGGAAATATCTACACCACTATCTGTATGAACATGGAAATATCTACACCGCTATCTGTGTAAATATGCATACATCTTCACCGCAATCTGTATAAACATGGTAATATCTACACCGCTCTCTGTATGAACATGGAAATATCTACACCGCTATCTGTTTGAACATGGAAATATCTACACCGCAATCAGCATGAAAATGGAAATATCTACACAGCTATCTGCATATACATGGAAACATCTACACAGCTATCTCTTTACACATGGAAATAACTACACCGCTATCTGTATGAACATGGAAATATCTTCACCGCCATCTGTATGAACATGGAAATAGCTGCACCGACATCTGTATGAACATATACATATCTACACGGCCATCTGTATTAAGATGGAGATATCTACACCGATATCTGTATAAACATGGAAATATCTACACCGCTATCTGTATAAACATGGCAATATCTACACCGCTATCTGTATAAACATGGAAATATCTACACCGCTACCTGTATAAACATGGAAATATCAGCACCGCTATCTGTATGAACATGGAAATATCAGCCCCTCTATCTGTATGAACATGTATATATCTACACGGCTACCTGTGTGAACATGAAAATATCTAGACCGCTATCTGAATGAACATGGAAATACCTTCACCGCCATCTGTATGAACATGGATATATCTACACAGCCATCTGGATGAACATGGATATATCTACACAGCCCTCTGGATAAACATGGAAATATCCACACCGCTATCTGTGTAAACATGCATACATCTTCACCGCTATCTGTATAAACATGGAAATATCTACACCGCTATCTGTATGAACATGGAAATATCTACACCGCTATCTGTTGGAAGATGGAAATATATACACCGCTATCTGCATGAAAATGGAAATATCTACACAGCTATCTGCATGAAAATGGAAATATCTACACAGCTATCTGCATATACATGGAAATATCTACACAGCTATCTCTTTACACATGTAAATAACTACACCGCTATCTGTATGAACATGGAAATATCTACACCGCCATCTGTATGAACATATAAATATCTACACTGCCATCTGTATTAAGATGGAGATATCTACAACGCTATCTGAATAAACATGGAAATATCTACACCGCTATCTGTATAAACATGGAAATATCAGCACCGCTATCTGTATGAACATGGAAATATCAGCCCCTCTATCTGTATGAACATGGAGATATCTACACCGCCATCTGTATGAACATGGATATATCTACACAGCCATCTGGAGGAACATGGAAATATCTACACCGCTATCTGTATGAATATGGAAATAGCTACACCGCTATCTGTATGTACATGGAAATATCTACACCGCTATCTGTATGAACATGGAAATATATACACCGCTATCTGTATGAACAAGGAAATATCTTCACCGCCATCTGTACGAACATGGATATATCTACAGAGCCATCTGGATGAACATGGAAATATCTACAACGCCATCTGTATGAACATATAAATATCTACACCGCCATCTGTATTAAGATGGAGATATCTAAACCGCTATCTGTATAAACATGGAAATATCAACACCGCTATCTGTATAAACATGGAAATATCTACACCGCTATCTGTATGAACATGGAAAAATCTACACCGCTACCTGTATAAACATGGAAATATCAGCACCGCTATCTGTATGAACATGGGAATATCTACATCGCTATCTGTATGAACATGGATATATCTACACAGCCCTCTGGATGAACATGGAAATATCCACACCGCTATCTGTGTAAACATGCATACATCTTCACCGCTATCTGTATAAACATGGAAATATCTACACCGCTATCTGTATGAACATGGAAATATCTACACCGCTATCTGTTTGAAGATGGAAATGTATACATCGCTATCTGCATGAAAATGGAAATATCTACACAGCTATCTGCATATAGATGGAAATATCTACACAGCAATCTCTTTACACATGGAAATAACTACACCGCTATCTGTATGAACATGGACTTATCTACACCGCCATCTGTATGAACATGGAAATATCGGCACTGCCATCAGTATGAACATATAAATATCTACACCGCCATCTGTATTAAGATGGAGATATCTACACCGCAATCTGAATAAACATGGAAATATCTACACCGCTATCTGTATAAACATGGAAATATCTACACCACTATCTGTATAAACATGGAAATATCTACACTGCTACCTGTATAAACACGGAAATATCAGCACCGCTAAATCTATGAACCTGGAAATGTCTACACCGCTATCTGAATGAACATGGAAATATCTACACCGCTATCTGTTTGAACATGTAAATATCTACACCGCTATCTGAATGAACATGGAAATATCTACACCGCTATCTGTATGAACATGGAAATATCTACACCGCTATCTGTGTAAACATACACACATCTTCACCGCTATCAGTATAAACATGGAAATATCTACACCGCTATCTGTATGAACATGGAAATATCTGCACCGCTATCTGTATGAACATGGAAATATCTACACCGCTATCAGTTTGATCATGAAAATATCTACACGGCTATCTGCATGAAAATGGAAATATCTACACTGCTATCTGCATATACATGGAAATATCTACACAGCTATCTCTTTACACATGGAAATAACTACACCGCTATCTGTATGAACATGGAAATATCTTCACCGCCATCTGTATGAACATGGAAATAGCTGCACCGACATTTGTATGAACATATACATATCTACACGGCCATCTGTATTAAGATGGAGATATCTACACCGATATCTGTATAAACATGGGAATATCTACACCGCTATCTGTATAAACATGGCAATATCTACACCGCTATCTGTATAAACATGGAAATATCTACACCGCTACCTGTATAAACATGGAAATATCAGCACCGCTATCTGTATGAACATGGAAATATCATCCCCTCTATCTGTATGAACATGGAGATATCGACACCGCTATCTGTATGAACATGGAAATATCTAGACCGCTATCTGAATGAACATGGAAATACCTTCACCGCCATCTGTATGAACATGGATATATCTACACAGCCATCTGGATGAACATGGATATATCTACACAGCCCTCTGGAAGAACATGGAAATATCCACACCGCTATCTGTGTAAACATGCATACATCTTCACCGCTATCTGTATAAACATGGAAATATCTACACCGCTATCTGTATGAACATGGAAATATCTACACCGCTATCTGTTGGAAGATGGAAATATATACACCGCTATCTGCATGAAAATGGAAATATCTACACAGCTATCTGCATGAAAATGGAAATATCTACACAGCTATCTGCATATACATGGAAATATCTACACAGCTATCTCTTTACACATGTAAATAACTACACCGCTATCTGTATGAACATGGAAATATCTACACCGCCATCTGTATGAACATGGAAATATCTGCACCGCCATCTTTATGAACATATAAATATCTACACTGCCATCTGTATTAAGATGGAGATATCTACACCGCTATCTGAATAAACATGGAAATATCTACACTGCTATCTGTATAAACATGGAAATATCAGCACCGCTATCTGTATGAACATGGAAATATCAGCCCCTCTATCTGTATGAACATGGAGATATCTACACCGCCATCTGTATGAACATGGATATATCTACAAAGCCATCTGGAGGAACATGGAAATATCTACACCGCTATCTGTATGAACATGGAAATAGCTACACCGCTATCTGTATGAACATGGAAAAATATACACCGCTATCTGTATGAACAAGGAAATATCTTCACCGCCATCTGTACGAACATGGATATATCTACAGAGCCATCTGGATGAACATGGAAATATCTACACCGCCATCTCTATGAACATATAAATATCTACACCGCCATCTGTATTAAGATGGAGATATCTACACCGATATCTGCATAAACCTGAAAATATCTACACCGCTATCTGTATAAACATGGAAATATCAACACCCCTATCTGGATAAACATGGAAATTTCTACACCGCTACCTGTATAAACATGGAAATATCAGCACCGCTATCTGTAGGAACATGGAGATATCTACACCGCCATCTGTATGAACATGGATATATCTACACAGCCATCTGGAGGAACATGGAAATATCTACACCGCTATCTGTATGAACATGGAAATAGCTACACCGCTATCTGTATGAACATGGAAATATATACACCGCTATCTGTATGAACAAGGAAATATCTTCACCGCCATCTGTACGAACATGGATATATCTACAGAGCCATCTGGATGAACATGGAAATATCTACACCGCCATCTCTATGAACATATAAATATCTACACCGCCATCTGTATTAAGATGGAGATATCTACACCGCTATCTGTATAAACCTGAAAATATCTACACCGCTATCTGTATAAACATGGAAATATCAACACCGCTATCTGGATAAACATGGAAATTTCTACACCGCTACCTGTATAAACATGGAAATATCAGCACCGCTATCTGTAGGAACATGGAGATATCTACACCGCCATCTGTATGAACATGGATATATCTACACAGCCATCTGGAGGAAGATGGAAATATCTACAACGCTATCTGTACGAACATGGAAATATCTACACCGCTATCTGTATGAACATGGAAATAGCTACACCGCTATCTGAATGAACATGGAAATATCTACACCGCCATCTGTATGAACATGGATATATCTACACAGCCATCTGGAGGAACATGGAAATATCTACAACGCTATCTGTACGAACATGGAAATATCTACACCGCTTTCTGTATGAACATGGAAATAGCTACACCACTATCTGTATGAACATGGAAATATCTACACCACTATCTGAATGAACATGGAAATATCTACACCGCTATCTGTATGAACATGGATATATCTACACAGCCATCTGGATGAACATGGAAATATCTACACCGCTATGTGTATGAACATGGAAATATCTACACCGCTATCTGTGTAAACATACATACATCTTCACCGCTATCTGTATAAACATGGAAATATCTACACCGCTATCTGTAGGAACATGGAAATATCTGCACCGCTATCTGTATGAACATGGAAATATCTACACCGCTATCTGTTTGAACATGGAAATATCTACACGGCTATCTGCATGAAAATGGAAATATCTACACTGCTATCTGCATATACATGGAAATATCTACACAGCTATCTATTTACGCATGGAAATAACTACACCGCTATCTGTATGAACATGGAAATATCTACACCGCCATCTGTATGAACATGGAAATATCTGCACCGCCATCTGTATGAACATATAAATATCTACACCGCCATCTGTATTAAGATGGAGATATCTACACCGCTATCTCTATAAACATGGAAATATCTACACCGCTATCTGTATAAACATGGCAATATCTACACCGCTATCTGTATAAACATGGAAATATCTACACCGCTACCTGTATAAACATGGAAATATCAGCACCGCTATCTGTATGAACATGGAAATATCTACAACGCTATCTGTATGAACATGGAAATATCTTCACCGCCATCTGTATGAACATGGAAATATCTGCACCGCCATCTGTATTAACATATAAATATCTACACCGCCATCTGTATTAAGATGGAGATATCTACACCGCTATCTGAATAAACATGGAAATATCTACACCGCTATCTGTATAAACATGGAAATATCAGCACCGCTATCTGTATGAACATGGAAATATCAGCCCCTCTATCTGTATGAACATGGAGATATCTACACCGCCATCTGTATGAACACGGATATATCTACACAGCCATCTGGATGAACATGGAAATATCTACACCGCTATCTGTATGAACATGGAAATATCTACACCGCTATCTGTATGAACATGGAAATATCTTCACCGCCATCTGTACGAACATGGATATATCTACAGAGCCATCTGGATGAACATGGAAATATCTACAACGCCATCTGTATGAACATATAAATATCTACACCGCCATCTGTATTAAGATGGAGATATCTAAACCGCTATCTGTATAAACATGGAAATATCAACACCGCTATCTGTATAAACATGGAAATATCTACACCGCTATCTGTATAAAATGGAAAAATCTACACCGCAACCTGTATAAACATGGAAATATCAGCACCGCTATCTGTATGAACATGGGAATATCTACACCGCTATCTGTATGAACATGGATATATCTACACAGCCCTCTGGATGAACATGGAAATATCCACACCGCTATCTGTGTAAACATGCATACATCTTCACCGCTATCTGTATAAACATGGAAATATCTACACCGCTATCTGTATGAACATGGAAATATCTACACCGCTATCTGTTTGAAGATGGAAATATATACATCGCTATCTGCATGAAAATGGAAATATCTACACAGCTATCTGCATATAGATGGAAATATCTACACAGCAATCTCTTTACACATGGAAATAACTACACCGCTATCTGTATGAACATGGACTTATCTACACCGCCATCTGTATGAACATGGAAATATCGGCACTGCCATCAGTATGAACATATAAATATCTACACCGCCATCTGTATTAAGATGGAGATATCTACACCGCAATCTGAATAAACATGGAAATATCTACACCGCTATCTGTATAAACATGGAAATATCTACACCACTATCTGTATAAACATGGAAATATCTACACCACTACCTGTATAAACACGGAAATATCAGCACCGCTAAATCTATGAACCTGGAAATGTCTACACCGCTATCTGAATGAACATGGAAATATCTACACCGCTATCTGTTTGAACATGTAAATATCTACACCGCTATCTGAATGAACATGGAAATATCTACACCGCTATCTGTATGAACATGGAAATATCTACACCGCTATCTGTGTAAACATACATACATCTTCACCGCTATCAGTATAAACATGGAAATATCTACACCGCTATCTGTATGAACATGGAAATATCTGCACCGCTATCTGTATGAACATGGAAATATCTACACCGCTATCTGTTTGAACATGAAAATATCTACACGGCTATCTGCATGAAAATGGAAATATCTACACTGCTATCTGCATATACATGGAAATATCTACACAGCTATCTCTTTACACATGGAAATAACTACACCGCTATCTGTATGAACATGGAGATATCTACACCGCCATCTGTATGAACATGGATATATCTACACAGCCATCTGGAGGAACATGGAAATATCTACACCGCTATCTGTATGAACATGGAAATAGCTACACCGCTATCTGTATGAACATGGAAATATCTACACCGCTATCTGTATGAACATGGAAATATCTACACCGCTATCTGTATGAACAAGGAAATATCTTCACCGCCATCTGTACGAACATGGATATATCTACAGAGCCATCTGGATGAACATGGAAATATCTACACCGCCATCTGTATGAACATATAAATATCTACACCGCCATCTGAATTAAGATGGAGATATCTACACCGCTATCTGTATAAACCTGAAAATATCTACACCGCTATCTGTATAAACATGGAAATATCAACACCGCTATCTGGATAAACATGGAAATTTCTACACCGCTACCTGTATAAACATGGAAATATCAGCACCGCTATCTGTAGGAACATGGAGATATCTACACCGCCATCTGTATGAACATGGATATATCTACACAGCCATCTGGAGGAACATGGAAATATCTACAACGCTATCTGTACGAACATGGAAATATCTACACCGCTATCTGTATGAACATGGAAATAGCTACACCGCTATCGGAATGAACATGGAAATATCTACACCGCCGTCTGTATGAACATGGATATATCTACACAGCCATCTGGAGGAACATGGAAATATCTACAACGCTATCTGTACGAACATGGAAATATCTACACCGCTATCTGTATGAACATGGAAATAGCTACACCACTATCTGTATGAACAAGGAAATATCTACACCACTATCTGAATGAACATGGAAATATCTACACCGCTATCTGTATGAACATGGATATATCTACAAAGCCGTCTGGATGAACATGGAAATATCTTCACCGCTATCTCTATGAACATGGAAATATCTACACCGCTATCTGTGTAAACATACATACACCTTCACCGCTATCTGTATAAATATGGAAATATCTACACCGCTATCTGTATGAACATGGAAATATCTGCACCGCTATCTGTATGAACATGGAAATATCTACACCGCTATCTGTTTGAACATGGAAATATCTACACGGCTATCTGTATGAAAATGGAAATATCTACACTGCTATCTGCATATCCATGGAAATATCTACACAGCTATCTCTTTACACATGGAAATAACTACACCGCTATCTGTATGAACATGGAAATATCTACACCGCCATCTGTATGAACATGGAAATATCTGCACCGCCATCTGTATGAACATATAAATATCTACACCGCCATCTGTAATAAGATGGAGATATCTACACCGCTATCTGTATAAACATGGAAATATCTACACCGCTATCTGTATAAACATGGAAATATCTACACCGCTATCTGTATAAACATGGAAATATCTACACCGCTACCTGTATAAACAGGGAAATATCAGCACCGCTATCTGTATGAACATGGAAATATCTACACCGCTATCTGTATGAACATGGAAATATCTACACCGCCATCTGTATGAACATGGAAATATCAGCACCGCTATCTGTATGAACATGGGAATATCTACACCGCTATCTGTATGAACATGGATATATCTACACAGCCCTCTGGATGAACATGGAAATATCCACACCGCTATCTGTGTAAACATGCATACATCTTCACCGCTATCTGTATAAACATGGAAATATCTACACCGCTATCTGTATGAACATGGAAATATCTACACCGCTATCTGTTTGAAGATGGAAATATATACATCGCTATCTGCATGAAAATGGAAATATCTACACAGCTATCTGCATATAGATGGAAATATCTACACAGCAATCTCTTTACACATGGAAATAACTACACCGCTATCTGTATGAACATGGAAATATCTACACCGCCATCTGTATGAACATGGAAATATCTGCACCGCCATCTGTATGAACATATAAATATCTACACCGCCATCTGTATTAAGATGGAGATATCTACACCGCTATCTGAATAAACATGGAAATATCTACACCGCAATCTGTATAAACATGGAAATATCAGCACCGCTATCTGTATGAACATGGAAATATCAGCCCCTCTATCTGTATAAACATGGAGATATCTACACCGCCATCTGTATGAACACGGATATATCTACACAGCCATCTGGATGAACATGGAAATATCTACACCGCTATCTGTATGAACATGGAAATAGCTACACCGCTATCTGTATGAACATGGAAATATCTACACCGCTATATGTATGAACATGGAAATATCTACACCGCTATCTGTATGAACATGGAAATATCTTCACCGCCATCTGTACGAACATGGATATATCTACAGAGCCATCTGGATGAACATGGAAATATCTACAACGCCAACTGTATGAACATATAAATATCTACACAGCCATCTGTATTAAGATGGAGATATCTACACCGCTATCTGTATAAACATGGAAATATCAACACCGCTATCTGTATAAACATGGAAATATCTACACCGCTATCTGTATAAACATGGAAATATCTACACCGCTACCTGTATAAACATGGAAATATCAGCACCGCTATCTGTATGAACATGGGAATATCTACACCGCTATCTGTATGAACATGGATATATCTACACAGCCCTCTGGATGAACGTGGAAATATCCACAAAGCTATCTGTGTAAACATGCATACATCTTCACCGCTATCTGTATAAACATGGAAATATCTACACCGCTATCTGTATGAACATGGAAATATCTACACCGCTATCTGTTTGAAGATGGAAATATATACATAGCTATCTGCATGAAAATGGAAATATCTACACAGCTATCTGCATATAGATGGAAATATCTACACAGCAATCTCTTTGCACATGGAAATAACTACACCGCTATCTGTATGAACATGGACATATCTACACTGCCATCTGTATGAACATGGAAATATCTGCACCGCCATCAGTATGAACATATAAATATCTACACCGCCATCTGTATTAAGATGGAGATATCTACACTGCTATCTGAATAAACATGGAAATATCTACACCGATATCTGTATAAACATGGAAATATCTACACCGCTATCTGTATAAACATGGAAATATCTACACCGCTACCTGTATAAACACGGAAATATCAGCACCGCTATCTGTATGAACCTGGAAATGTCTACACCGCTATCTGAATGAACATGGAAATATCTACACCGCTATCTGTTTGAACATGTAAATATCTACACCGCTATCTGAATGAACATGGAAATATCTACACCGCTATCTGTATGAACATGGAAATATCTACACCGCTATCTGTGTAAACATACATACATCTTCACCGCTATCTGTATAAACATGGAAATATCTACACCGCTATCTGTATGAACATGGAAATATCTGCACCGCTATCTGTATGAACATGGAAATATCTACACCGCTATCTGTTTGAACATGGAAATATCTACACGGCTATCTGCATGAAAATGGAAATATCTACACTGCTATCTGCATATACATGGAAATATCTACACAGCTATCTCTTTACACATGGAAATAACTACACCGCTATCTGTATGAACATGGAAATATCTTCACCGCCATCTGTATGAACATGGAAATAGCTGCACCGACATCTGTATGAACATATACATATCTACTCGGCCATCTGTATTAAGATGGAGATATCTACACCGATATCTGTAAACATGGAAATATCTACACCGCTATCTGTATAAACATGGCAATATCTACACCGCTATCTGTATAAACATGGAAATATCTACACCGCTACCTGTATAAACATGGAAATATCAGCACCGCTATCTGTATGAACATGGAAATATCAGCCCCTCTATCTGTATGAACATGGAGATATCTACACCGCTATCTGTATGAACATGGAAATATCTAGACCGCTATCTGAATGAACATGGAAATACCTTCACCGCCATCTGTATGAACATGGATATATCTACACAGCCATCTGGATGAACATGGATATATCTACACAGCCCTCTGGATGAACATGGAAATATCCACACCGCTATCTGTGTAAACATGCATACATCTTCACCGCTATCTGTATAAACATGGAAATATCTACACCGCTATCTGTATGAACATGGAAATATCTACACCGCTATCTGTTTGAAGATGGAAATATATACATCGCTATCTGCATGAAAATGGAAATATCTACACAGCTATCTGCATATAGATGGAAATATCTACACAGCAATCTCTTTGCACATGGAAATAACTACACCGCTATCTGTATGAACATGGACATATCTACACTGCCATCTGTATGAACATGGAAATATCTGCACCGCCATCAGTATGAACATATCAATATCTACACCGCCATCTGTATTAAGATGGAGATATCTAAACTGCTATCTGAATAAACATGGAAATATCAACACCGCTATCTGGATAAACATGGAAATTTCTACACCGCTACCTGTATAAACATGGAAATATCAGCACCGCTATCTGTAGGAACATGGAGATATCTACAACGCCATCTGTATGAACATGGATATATCTACACAGCCATCTGGAGGAACATGGAAATACCTACAACGCTATCTGTACGAACATGGAAATATCTACACCGCTATCTGTATGAAAATGGAAATAGCTACACCGCTATCTGAATGAACATGGAAATATCTACACCGCCATCTGTATGAACATGGATATATCTACACAGCCATCTGGATGAACATGGAAATATCTACAACGCTATCTGTACGAACATGGAAATATCTACACTGCTATCTGTATGAACATGGAAATAGCTACACCACTATCTGTATGAAAATGGAAATATCTACACCACTATCTGAAAGAACATGGAAATATCTACACCGCTATCTGTATGAACATGGATATATCTACACAGCCATCTGGATGAACATGGAAATATCTACACCGCTATCTGTATGAACATGGAAATATCTACACCGCTATCTGTGTAAACATACATACATCTTCACCGCTATCTGTATAAACATGGAAATATCTACACCGCTATCTGTATGAACATGGAAATATCTGCACCGCTATCTGTATGAACATGGAAATATCTACACCGCTATCTGTTTGAACATGGAAATATCTACACGGCTATCTGCATGAAAATGGAAATATCTACACTGCTATCTGCATATACATGGAAATATCTACACAGCTATCTCTTTACACATGGAAATAACTACACCGCTATCTGTATGAACATGGAAATATCTACACCGCCATCTGTATGAACATGGAAATATCTGCACCGCCATCTGTATGAACATATAAATATCTACACCGCCATCTGTATTAAGATGGATATATCTACACCGCTATCTGTATAAACATGGAAATATCTACACCGCTATCTGTATAAACATGGAAATATCTACACCGCTATCTGTATAAACATGGAAATATCTACACCGCTACCTGTATAAACATGGATATATCAGCACCGCTATCTGTATGGACATGGAAATATCTACACCGCTATCTGTATGAACATGGAAATATCTACACCGCCATCTGTATGAACATGGAAATATCTGCACCGCCATCTGTATGAACATATAAATATCTACACCGCCATCTGTATTAAGATGGAGATATCTACACCGCTATCTGAATAAACATGGAAATATCTACACCGCTATCTGTATAAACATGGAAATATCAGCACCGCTATCTGTATGAACATGGAAATATCAGCCCCTCTATCTGTGTGAACATGGAGATATCTACACCGCCATCTGTATGAACACGGATATATCTACACAGCCCTCTGGATGAACATTTAAATATCCACACCGCTATCTGTGTAAACATGCATACATCTTCACCGCTATCTGTATAAACATGGAAATATCTACACCGCTATCTGTATGATCATGGAAATATCTACACCGTTGTCTGTTTGAAGATGGAAATATATACATCGCTATCTGCATGAAAATGGAAATATCTACACAGCTATCTGCATATAGATGGAAATATCTACACAGCAATCTCTTTACACATGGAAATAACTACACCGCTATCTGTATGAACATGGACATATCTTCACCGCCATCTGTATGAACATGGAAATATCTGCACCGCCATCAGTATGAACATATAAATATCTACACCGCCATCTGTATTAAGATGGAGATATCTACACCGTTATCTGAATAAACATGGAAATATCTACACCGCTATCTGTATAAACATGGAAATATCTACACCACTATCTGTATAAACATGGAAATATCTACACCGCTACCTGTATAAACACGGAAATATCAGCACCGCTATCTGTATGAACCTGGAAATGTCTACACCGCTATCTGAATGAACATGGAAATATCTACACCGCTATCTGTTTGAACATGTAAATATCTACACCGCTATCTGAATGAACATGGAAATATCTACACCGCTATCTGTATGAACATGGAAATATCTACACCGCTATCTGTGTAAACATACATACATCTTCACCGCTATCTGTATAAACATGGAAATATCTACACCGCTATCTGTATGAACATGGAAATATCTGCACCGCTATCTGTATGAACATGGAAATATCTACACCGCTATCTGTTTGAACATGGAAATATCTACACGGCTATCTGCATGAAAATGGAAATATCTACAATGCTATCTGCATATACATGGAAATATCTACACAGCTATCTCTTTACACATGGAAATAACTACACCGCTATCTGTATGAACATGGAAATATCTTCACCGCCATCTGTATGAACATGGAAATAGCTGCACCGACATCTGTATGAACATATACATATCTACACCGCCATCTGTACTAAGATGGAGATATCTACACCGCTATCTGTATAAACCTGAAAATATCTACACCGCTATCTGTATAAACATGGAAATATCAACACCGCTATCTGGATAAACATGGAAATTTCTACACCGCTACCAGTATAAACATGGAAGTATCAGCACCGCTATCTGTAGGAACATGGAGATATCTACACCGCCATCTGTATGAACATGGATATATCTACACAGCCATCTGGAGGAACATGGAAATATCTACAACGCTGTCTGTACGAACATGGAAATATCTACACCGCTATCTGTATGAAGATGGAAATAGCTACACCGCTATCTGAATGAACATGGAAATATCTACACCGCCATCTGTATGAACATGGATATATCTACACAGCCATCTGGAGGAACATGGAAATATCTACAACGCTATCTGTACGAACATGGAAATATCTACTCCGCTATCTCTATGAACATGGAAATAGCTACACCACTATCTGTATGAACATGGAAATACCTACACCACTATCTGAATGAACATGGAAATATCTACACCGATATCTGTATGAACATGGATATATCTACACAGCCATCTGGATGAACATGGAAATATCTACACCGCTATCTGTATGAACATGGAAATATCTACACCGCTCTCTGTATGAACTTGGATATATCTACACAGCCATCTGGATGAACATGGAAATATCTACACCGCTATCTGTGTAAACATGCATACTTCTTCACCGCTATCTGTATAAACATGGAAATATCTACACTGCTATCTGTATGAACATGGAAATATCTGCACCGCTAACTGTATGAACATGGAAATATCTACACCGCTATCTGTTTGAAGATGGAAATATCTACACAGCTATCTGCATGAAAATGGAAATATCTACACTGCTATCTGCATATACATGGAAATATCTACACAGCTATCTCTTTACACATGGAAATAACTACACCGCTATCTGTATGAACATGGAAATATCTACACCGCCATCTGTATGAACATGGAAATATCTGCACCGCCATCTGTATGAACATATAAATATCTACACCGCCATCTGTATTAAGATGGAGATATCTTCACCGCTATCTGTATAAACATGGAAATATCTACACCGCTATCTGTATAAACATGGAAATATCTACACCGCTATCTGTATAAACATGGAAATATCTACACCGCTACCTGTATAAACATGGAAATATCAGCACCGCTATCTGTATGAACATGGATATATCTACAAAGCCCTCCGGATGAACATGGAAATATCCACCCCGCTATCTGTGTAAACATGCATACATCTTCACCGCTATCTGTATAAACATGGAAATATCTACACCGCTATCTCTATGAACATGGAAATATCTACACCGCTATCTGTTTGAAGATGGAAATATATACACCGCTATCTGCATGAAAATGGAAATATCTACACAGCTATCTGCATATAGATGGAAATATCTACACAGCTATCTCTTTACACATGGAAATAACTACACCGCTATCTGTATGAACATGCAAATATCTACACCGTCATCTGTATGAACATGGAAATATCTGCACCGCCATCTGTATGAACATATAAATATCTACACCGCCATCTCTATAAAGATGGAGATATCTAAACCGCTATCTGAATAAACATGGAAATATCTACACCGCTATCTGTATAAACATGGAAATATCTACACCGCTATCTGTATACACATGGAAATATCTACACCGCTACCTGTATAAACATGGAAATATCAGCACCGCTATCTGTATAAACCTGGAAATATCTACACCGCTATCTGTATGAACATGGAAATATCTACACCGCTATCTGTATGAACATGGAAATATCTACAAAGCTATCTGAATGAACATGGAAATATGTACACCGCTATCTGTTTGAACATGTAAATATCTACACCGCTATCTGCATGAAAATGGAAATATCTACAAAGCTATCTGCATATACATGGAAATATCTACACAGCTATCTCTTTACACATGGAAATAACTACACCGCTATATCTATAAACATGGAAATATCCACACCACCATCTGTATGAACATGGAAATATGTGCACCACCATCTGTTTGAACATATAAATATCTACACCGCCATCTGTATTAAAAAGGAAATATCTAAACCGCTATCTGTATAAAGAAGGAAATATCAGAACCGCTCTCTGTATGAAAATGGAAATATCTACACCGCTATCTGTATGAACATGGAAATATCTACACTGCTATCTGTATGAACATGGAAATAGCTACCCCGTTATGTGTATGAAAATGGAAATAGCTACACCGCTATCTGTATGAACATGGAAATATCTACACCGCTATCTGTATGAACATGGATATATCTACACAGCCATCTGGATGAACATGGAAATAGCTACACCGCTATCTGTTTGAACATGGAAATATCTACACAGCTATCTGTATGAACATGGATATATCTACACAGCCATCTGGATGAACATGGAAATATCTACACCGCTATCTGTGTAAACATGCATACAACTTCACCACTATCTGTATAAACATGGAAATATCTGCACCGCTATCGGTATGAACATGGAAATATCTACACCGCTATCTGTATGAACATGGAAATACCTACACCGCTATCTGTTTGGACATGGAAATATCTACACCGCTATCTGCATGAAAATGGAAATATCTACACTGATATCTGCATATACATTTAACTATCTACACAGCTATCTCTTTACACATGGAAATAACTACGCCACTATCTGTATGAACATGGAAATAACTACACCGCCATCTGTATGAACATGGAAACATCTGCACCGCCATCTGTATGAACATATAAATATCTACACCGCCATCAGTATTAAGATGGAGATATCTACACTGCTTTCTGTATAAACATGGAAATATCTATACCGCCATCTGTATGAACATATAAATACACAGCCATCTGTATTAAGAAGGAAATATCTAAACCGCTATCTGTATAAACATGGAAATATCTACACCGCTGCCTGTATAAACATGGAAATATCAGCACCGCTATCTGTATGAACATGGAAATATCTACACCGCTATCTGTAGGAACATGGAAATAGCTACACCGCTGCCTGTATAAACATGGAAATATCAGCACCGCTATCTGTATGAACATGGAAATATCTACACCACTATCTGTATGAACATGGATATATCTACACAGCCATCTGGATGAACATGGAAATATCTACACCACTATCTGTATGAACATGGAAATATCTACACCGCTATCTGTGTAAACATGCATACATCTTCACCGCTATCTGTATAAACATGGAAATATCTACACCGCTATCGTATGAACATGGAAATATCTACACCGCTATCTGTATGAACATGGAAATATCTACACCGCTATCTGTTTGAACATGGAAATATCTACACGGCTATCTGCATGAAAATGGAAATATCTACACTGCTATCTGCATATACATGGAAATATCTACACAGCTGTATCTTTACACATGGAAATAACTACACCGCTATCTGTATGAACATGGAAATATCCACACCGCCATCTGTATGAACATGGAAATATCTGCACCGCCATCTGTATGAACATATAAATATCTGCACCGCCATCTGTATTAAGATGGAGATATCTACACCGCTATCTGTATAAACATGCAAATATCTACACCGCTATCTGTATAAACATGGAAATATCTACACCGCTATCTGTATAAACATGGAAATATCTACACCGCTACCTGTATAAACATGGAAATATCAGCACCGCTATCTGTATGAACATGGAAATATCTACACCGCTATCTGTATGAACATGGAAATATCTACACTGCTATCTGTATGAACATGGAAATATCTACACCGCTATCTGTATGAACATGGATATATCTACACATCCCTCTGGATGAACATGGAAATATCCACACCTATATCTGTGTAAACATGCATACATCTTCACCGCTATCTGTATAAACATGGAAATATCTACACCGCTATCTGTATGAACATGGAAATATCTACACCGCTATCTGTTTGAAGATGGAAATACATACACCGCTATCTGCTTGAAAATGGAAATATCTACACAGCTATCTGCATATACATGGAAATATCTACACAGCTATCTCTTTACACGTGGAAATAACTACACCGCTATCTGTATGAACCTGGAAATATCTACACCGCCATCTGTATGAACATGGATTTATCTGCACCGCCATCTGTATGAACATATAAATATCTACACCGCCATCTGTTAAGATGGAGATATCTACACCGCTATCTGAATAAACATGGAAATATCTACACCGCTATCTGTATGAACATGGAAATATCTACACCGCCATCTGTATGAACATGGAAATATCTGCACCGCCATCTGTATGAACATATAAATATCTACACCGCCATCTGTATTAAGATGGAGATATCTACACCGCTATCTGAATAAACATGGAAATATCTACACCGCTATTTGTATAAACATGGAAATATCAGCACCGCTATCTGTATGAACATGGAAATATCAGCCCCTCTATCTGTATGAACATGGAGATATCTACACCGCCATCTGTATGAACACGGATATATCTACACAGCCATCTGGATGAACATGGAAATATCTACACCGCTATCTGTATGAACATGGAAATAACTACACCGCTATCTGTATGAACGTGGAAATATCTACACCGCTATCTGTATGAACATGGAAATATCAACACCGCTATCTGTATGAACATGGAAATATCTTCACCGCCATCTGTACGAACATGGATATATCTACAGAGCCATCTGGATGAACATGGAAATATCTACAACGCCATCTGTATGAACATTTAAATAACTACACCGCCATCTGTATTAAGATGGAGATATCTAAACCGCTATCTGTATAAACATGGAAATATCAACACCGCTATCTGTATAAACATGGAAATATCTACACCGCTATCTGTATAAACATGGAAATATCTACACCGGTACATGTATAAACATGGAAATATCGGCACCGATATCTGAATGAACATGGAAATATCTAAACCGCTATCTGTATGAACATGGAAATATCTACACCGCTATCTGTATGAACATGGATATACCTACACAGCCCTCTGGATGAACATGGAAATATCCACACCGCTGTCTGTGTAAACATGCATACATCTTCACCGCAATCTGTATAAACATGGAAATATCTACACCGCTATCTGTATGAACATGGAAATATCCACACCGCTATCTGTTTGAAGATGGAAATACATACACCGCAATCTGCATGTAAATGGAAATATCTACACAGCTATCTGCATACACATGGAAATAACTACACCGCTATCTGTATGAACATGGAAGTATCTACACCGCCATCTGTATGAACATTTAAATATCTGCACCGCCATCTGTTTGAACATTTAAATATCTACACCGCCATCTGTATTAAGAAGGAAATATCTAAACCGCTATCTGTATAAAGATGGAAATATCAGCACCGCTCTCTGTATGAAAATGGAAATATCTAAACCGCTATCTGTATGAACATGGAAATATCTACACTGCTATCTGTATGAACATGGAAATAGCTACCCCGTTATGTGTATGAAAATGGAAATAGCTACACCGCTATCTGTATGAACATGGAAATATCTACACAGCTATCTCTTTACACATGGAAATAACTACACCGCTATATCTATAAACATGGAAATATCTACACCACCATCTGTATGAACATGGAAATATCTGCACCGCCATCTGTTTGAACATATAAATATCTACACCGCCATCTGTATTAAGAAGGAAATATCTAAACCGCTATCTGTATAAAGATGGAAATATCAGCACCGCTCTCTGTATGAAAATGGAAATATCTAAACAGCTATCTGTTTGGACATGGAAATATCTACACCGCTATCTGCATGAAAATGGAAATATCTACACTGCTATCTGCATATACATTTGAATATCTACACAGATATCTCTTTACACATGGAAATAACTACACCACTATCTGTATGAACATGAAAATAACTACACCGCCATCTGTATGAACATGGAAATATCTGCACCACCATCTGTATGAACATGGAAATATCTGCACCACCATCTTTATGAACATATAAATATCTACACCGCCATCTGTGTTAACATGGAGATATCGACACTGCTATCTGTATAAACATGGAAATATCTACACCGCCATCTGTATGAACATATAAATAAACCGCCATCTGTATTAAGAAGGAAATATCTAAACCGCTATCTCTATAAACATGGAAATATCTACACCGCTGCCTGTATAAACATGGAAATATCAGCACCGCTATCTGTATGAACATGGAAATATCTACATCGCTATCTGTATGAACTTGGATATATCTACAAAGCCATCTGGATGAACATGGAAATATCTACACCGCTATCTGTGTAAACATGCATACATCTTCACCGCTATCTGTATAAACATGGAAATATCTACACTGCTATCTGTATGAACATGGAAATATCTGCACCGCTATCTGTATGAACATGGAAATATCTACACCGCTATCTGTTTGAACATGGAAATATCTACACCGCTATCTGCATGAAAATGGAAATATCTACACTGCTATCTGCATATACATGGAAATATCTGCACAGCTATCTCTTTACACATGGAAATAACTACACCGCCATCTGTATGAACATGGATATATCTACACAGCCATCTGGATGAACATGGAAATAGATACACCGCTATCTGTATGAACATGGAAATATCTACACCGCTATCTGTATGAACATGGGTATATCTACACAGCCATCTGGATGAACATGGAAATATCTGCACCGCTATCTGTGTAAACATGCATACATCTTCACCACTATCTGTATAAACATGGAAATATCTGCACCGCTATCGGTATGAACATGGAAATATCTACACTGCTATCTGTATGAACATGGAGATACCTACACCGCTATCTGTTTGGACATGGAAATATCTACACCGCTATCTGCATGAAAATGGAAATATCTACACTGCTATCTGCATATACATTTAAATATCTAAACAGCTATCTCTTTACACATGGAAATAACTACACCACTATCTGTATGAACATGGAAATAACTACACCGCCATCTGTATGAATATGGAAGTATCTGCACCGCCATCTGTATGAACATATAAATATCTACACCGCCATCTGTGTTAACATGGAGATATCGACACTGCTATCTGTATAAACATGGAAATATCTACACCGCCATCTGTATGAAAATATAAATACACCGCCATCTGTATTAAGAAGGAAATATCTAAACCGCTATCTGTATAAACATGGAAATATCTACACCGCTGCCTGAATAAACATGGAAATATCAGCACCGCTATCTGTATGAACATGGAAATATCTACACCGCTATCTGTAGGAACATGGAAATAGCTTCACCGCTGCCTGTATAAACATGGAAATATCAGCACCGCTATCTGTATGAACATGGAAATATCTACACCATTATCTGTATGAACATGGAAATATCTGCACAGCCATCTGGATGAACTTGGAAATATCTACACCACTATCTGTATGAACATGGAAATATCTACACCGCTATCTGTGTAAACATGCATACATCTTCACCGCTATCTGTATAAACATGGAAATATCTACACCGCTAACTGTATCAACATGGAAATATCTACACCGCTATCTGTATGAACATGGAAATATCTACACCGCTATCTGTTTGAACATGGAACTATCTACACGGCTATCTGCATGAAAATGGAAATATCTACACTGCTATCTGCATATACATGGAAATATCTACACAGCTATATCTTTACACATGGAAATAACTACACCGCTATCTGTATGAACATGGAAATATCCACACCGCCATCTGTATGAACATGGAAATATCTTCACCGCCATCTGTATGAACATATAAATATCTACACCGCCATCTGTATTAAGATGGAGATATCTACACCGCTATCTGTATAAACATGCAAATATCTACACAGCTATCTGTATAAACATGGAAATATCTACACCGCTATCTGTATAAACATGGAAATATCTACACCGCTACCTGTATAAACATGGAAATATCAGCACCGCTATCTGTATGAACATGGAAATATCTACACCGCCATCTGTATTAAGATGGAGATATCTACACCGCTATCTGAATAAACATGGAAATATCTACACCGCTATCTGTACGAACATGGAAAAATCTACACCGCTATCTGTATAAACATGGAAATATCAGCACCGCTATCTGTTTGAACATGGAAATATCTACACCGCTATCTGTATGAACATGGAAATATCTACACCGCTATCTGTGTAAACATGGAAATATCTAGACTGCTATCTGAATGAACATGGAAATACCTTCACCGCCATCTGTATGAACATGGATATATCTACACAGCGATCTGGATGAACATGGATATATCTACACAGCCCTCTGGATGAACTTGGAAATATCCACACCGCTATCTGTGCAAACATGCATACATCTTCACCGCTATCTGTATAAACATGGAAATATCTACACCACTATCAGTATGAACATGGAAATATCTACACCGCTATCTGTTTGAAGATGGAAATATCTACACCGCTATCTGTGTAAACATGCATACATCTTCACCTCTATATGTATAAACATGGAAATGTCTACACTGCTATCTGTATGAACATGGAAATATCTACACCGCTATCTGTTTGAAGATGGAAATATATACACCGCTATCTGCATGAAAATGGAAATATCTACACAGCTATCTGCATGAAAATGGAAATATCTACACAGCTATCTGCATATACATGGAAATATCTACACAGCTATCTCTTTACACATGCAAATAACTACACCGCTATCTGTATGAACATGGAAATATCTACACCGCCATCTGTATGAACATGGAAATCTCTCCACCACCATCTGTATGAACATATAAATATCTACACTGCCATCTGTATTAAGATGGAGATATCTACACCGCTATCTGAATAAACATGGAAATATCTACACCGCTATCTGTATAAACATGGAAATGTCAGCACCGCTATCTGTATGAACATGGAAATATCAGCCCCTCTATCTGTATGAACATGGAGATATCTACACAGCCATCTGTATGAACATCGATATATCTACACAGCCATCTGGAGGAACATGGAAATATCTACACCGCTATGTGTATGAACATGGAAATAGCTGCAGCGCTATCTGTATGAACATGGAAATATCTACACCGCTATCTGTATGAACATGGAAATATCTACACCGCTATCTGTATGAACAAGGAAATATCTTCACCGCCATCTGTACGAACATGGATATAACTACAGAGCCATCTGGATGAACATGGAAATATCTACACCGCCATCTGTAAGAACATATAAATATCTACACCGCCATCTGTATTAAGATGGAGATATCTACACCGCTATCTGTATAAACATGGATATATCTACACCGCTATCTGTATAAACATGGAAATATCTACACCGCTATCTGGATCAACATGGAAATTTCTACACCGCTACCTGTATAAACATGGAAATATCAGCACCGCTATCTGTAGGAACATGGAGATATCTACACCGCCATCTGTATGAACATGGATATATCTACACAGCCATCTGGAGGAACATGGAAATATCTACAACGCTATCTGTACGAACATGGAAATATCTACACCGCTATCTGTATGAACATGGAAATAGCTACACGCTATCTGTATGAACATGGAAATATCTACACCACTATCTGAATGAACATGGAAATATCTACACCGCTATCTGTATGAACATGGATATATCTACACAGCCATCTGGATGAACATGGAAATATCTACACCGCTATCTGTATGAACATGGAAATATTTACACTGCTATCTGTTTAAACATGCATATATCATCACCGCTATCTGTATGAACATGGAAATATCTACACCGCTATCTTTTTGAACATGGAAATATGTACACGGCTATCTGCATGAAAATGGAAATATCTACACTGCTATCTGCATATACATGGAAATATCTACACAGCTATCTCTTTACACATGGAAATAACTACACCGCTATCTGTACGAACATGGAAATATCTACATCGCTATCTCTATGAAAATGGAAATATCTACACCGCTATCTGTTTGAACATGGAAATATCAACACTGCTATCTGCATGAAAATGGAAATATCTACACAGCGATCTGCATATACATGGAAATATCTACAAAGCTATCTCTTTACACGTGGAAATAAGTACAGCGCTATCTCTATAAACATGGAAATAGCTACACCGCCATCTGTATGAACATGGAAATATCTGCACCGCCATCTGTATGAACATATACATATCTACACCGCCATCTATATTAAAATGGAGGTATCTACACCGCTATCTGTATAAACTGGGAAATATCTACACTGCTATCTCTATGAACATGGAAATTTCTACACCGCTATCTGTATGAACATGGAAATAGCTACACCGCTATCTGTATGAACATGGAAATATCTACACCACTACCTGTAAGAACATGGAAATATCTACACCGCTATTTCTATGAACATGGATATATCTACACAGCCATCTGGATGAACACGGAAATATCTACACCACTATCTGTATGAACATGGAAATATCTACACCGCTATCTGTGTAAATATGCATACATCTTCACCGCAATCTGTATAAACATGGTAATATCTACACCGCTCTCTGTATGAACATGGAAATATCTACACCACTATCTGTTTGAACATGGAAATATCTACACAGCTATCTGCATGAAAATGGAAATATCTACACAGCTATCTGCATATACATGGAAATATCTACACAGCTATCTCTTTACACATGGAAATAACTACACCGCTATCTGTATGAACATGGAAATATCTTCACCGCCATCTGTATGAACATGGAAATAGCTGCACCGACATCTGTATGAACATATACATATATACACGGCCATCTGTATTAAGATGGAGATATCTACACCGATATCTGTATAAACATGGAAATATCTACACCGCTCTCTGTATAAACATGGCAATATCTACACCGCTATCTGTATAAACATGGAAATATCTACACCGCTACCTGTATAAACATGGAAATATCAGCACCGCTATCTGAATGAACATGGAAATATCAGCCCCTCTATCTGTATGAACTTGGAGATATCTACACCGCTATCTGTATGAACATGGAAATATCTAGACCGCTATCTGAATGAACGTGGAAATACCTTCACCGCCATCTGTATGAACATGGATATATCTACACAGCCATCTGGATGAAAATGGATATATCTACACTGCCATCTGGATGAACATGGAAATATCCTCACCACTATCTGTGTAAACATGCATACATCTTCACCGCTATCTGTATAAACATGGAAATATCTACACCGCTATCTGTATGAACATGGAAATATCTACACCGCTATCTGTTTGAAGATGGAAATATATACACCGCTATCTGCATGAAAATGGAAATATCTACACAGCTATCTGCATGAAAATGGAAATATCTACACAGCTATCTGCATATACATGGAAATATCTACACAGCTATCTCTTTACACATGTAAATAACTACACCGCTATCTGTATGAACATGGAAATATCTACACCGCCATCTGTATGAACATGGAAATATCTGCACCGCCATCTGTATGAACATATAAATATCTACACTGCCATCTGTATTAAGATGGAGATATCTACACCGCTATCTGAATAAACATGGAAATATCTACACCGCTATCTGTAAAAACATGGAAATATCAGCACCGCTATCTGTGTGAACATGGAAATATCAGCCCCTCTATCTGTATGAACATGGAGATATCTACACCGCCATCTGTATGAACATGGGTATATCTACACAGCCATCTGGAGGAACATGGAAATATCTACACCGCTATCTATATGAACATGGAAATAGCTACACCGCTATCTGAATGAACATGGAAATATCTACACCGCTATCTGTATGAACATGGAAATATCTACACCGCTATCTGTATGAACAAGGAAATATCTTCACCGCCATCTGTACGAACATGGATATATCTACAGAGCCATCTGGATGAACATGGAAATATCTACACCGCCATCTGTATGAACATATAAATATCTACACCGACATCTGTATTTAGATGGAGATATCTACACCGCTATCCTTATAAACCTGGAAATATCTACACCGCTATCTGTATAAACATGGAAATATCTACACCGCTCTCTGGATAAACATGGAAATTTCTACACCGCTACCTGTATAAACATGGAAATATCAGCACCGCTATCTGTAGGAACATGGAGATATCAACACTGCCATCTGTATGAACATGGATATATCTACACAGCCATCTGGAGGAACATGGAAATATCTACAACGCTATCTGTACGAACATGGAAATAGCTACACCGCTATCTGTATGAACATGGAAATATCTACACCACTATCTGAATGAACATGGAAATATCTACACCGCTATCTCTATGAACATGGATATAACTACACAGCCATCTGGATAAACATGGAAATATCTACACCGCTATCTGTATGAACATGGAAATATCTACACCGCTATCTGTGTAAACATGCATACACCTTCACCGCTATCTGTATAAACATGGAAATATCTACACCGCTATCTGTATGAACATGGAAATATCTGCACCGCTATCTGTATGAACATGGAAATATCTACACCGCTATCTGTTTGAACATGGAAATATCTACACGGCTATCTGCATGAAAATGGAAATATCTACACAGCTATCTGCATATAGATGGAAATATCTACACAGCTATCTCTTTACACATGGAAATAACTACACCGCTATCTGTATGAACATGCAAATATCTACACCACCATCTGTATGAACATGGAAATATCTGCACCGCCATCTGTATGAGCATATAAATATCTACACCGCCATCTCTATTAAGATGGAGATATCTACACCGCTATCTGAATAAACATGGAAATATCTACACCGCTATCTGTATAAACATGGAAATATCTACACCGCTATCTGTATAAACATGGAAATATCTACACCGCTACCTGTATAAACATGGAAATATCAGCACCGCTATCTGTATAAATCTGGAAATATCTACACCGCTATCTGTATGAACATGGAAATATCTACAAAGCTATCTGTATGAACATGGAAATATCTACAAAGCTATCTGAATGAACATGGAAATATGTACACTGCTATCTGTTTAAACATGTAAATATCTACACCGCTATCTGCATGAAAATGGAAATATCTACAAAGCTATCTGCATATACATGGAAATATCTACAAAGCTATCTCTTTACACATGGAAATAACTACACCGCTATATCTATAAACATGGAAATATCTACACCACCATCTGTATGAACATGGAAATATCTGCACCGCCATCTGTTTGAACATATAAATATCTACACCGCCATCTGTATTAAGAAGGAAATATCTAAACCGCTATCTGTATAAAGATGGAAATATCAGCTCCGCTCTCTGTATGAAAATGGAAATATCTAAACCGCTATCTGTATGAACATGGAAATATCTACACTGCTATCTGTATGAACATGGAAATAGCTACCCCGTTATGTGTATGAAAATGGAAATAACTACACCGCTATCTGTATGAACATGGAAATATCTACACCGCTATCTGTATGAACATGGATATATCTACACAGCCATCTGGATGAACATGGAAATAGCTACACCGCTATCTGTATGAACATGGAAATATCTACACCGCTATCTGTATGAACATGGATATATCTACACAGCCATCTGGATGAACATGGAAATATCTACACCGCTATCTGTGTAAACATGCATACATCTTCACCACTATCTGTATAAACATGGAAATATCTGCACCGCTATCGGTATGAACATGGAAATATCTACACCGCTATCTGTATGAACATGGAAATACCTACACCGCTATCTGTTTGGACATGGAAATATCTACACCGCTATCTGCATGAAAATGGAAATATCTACACTGCTATCTGCATATACATTTAAATATCTACACAGCTATCTCTTTACACAAGGAAATAACTACACCACTATCTGTATGAACATGGAAATAACTACACCGCCATCTGTATGAACATGGAAATATCTGCACCGCCATCTGTATGAACATATAAATATCTACACCGCCATCTGTGTTAACATGGAGATATCTACACTGCTATCTGTATAAACATGGAAATGTCTACACCGCCATCTGTATGAACATATAAATACACAGCCATCTGTATTAAGAAGGAAATATCTAAACCGCTATCTGTATAAACATGGAAATATCTACACCGCTGCCTGTATAAACATGGAAATATCAGCACCGCTATCTGTATGAACATGAAAATATCTACACCGCTATCTGTAGGAACATGGAAATAGCTACACCGCTGCCTGTATCAACATGGAAATATCAGCACCGCTATCTGTATGAACATGGAAATATCTACACCACTATCTGTAGGAACATGGATATATCTAAACAGCCATCTGTATGAACATGGAAACATCTACACCACTATCTGTATGAACATGGAAATATCTACACCGCTATCTGTGTAAACATGCATACATCTTCACCGCTATCTGTATAAACATGGAAATATCTACACCGCTATCTGTATCAACATGGAAATATCTACACCGCTATCTGTATGAACATGGAAATATCTACACCGCTATCTGTTTGAACATGGAACTATCTACACGGCTATCTGCATGAAAATGAAAATATCTACACTGCTATCTGCATATACATGGAAATATCTACACAGCTATATCTTTACACATGGAAATAACTACACCGCTATCTGTATGAACATGGAAATATCCACACCGCCATCTGTATGAACATGGAAATATCTGCACCGCCATCTGTATGAACATATAAATATCTACACCGCCATCTGTATTAAGATGGAGATATCTACACCGCTATCTGTATAAACATGCAAATATCTACACCGCTATCTGTATAAACATGGAAATATCTACACCGCTATCTGTATAAACACGGAAATGTCTACACCGCTACCTGTATAAACATGGAAATATCAGCACCGCTATCTGTATGAACATGGAAATATCTACACCGCTATCTGTATGAACATGGAAATATCTACACTGCTATCTGTATGAACATGGAAATATCTACACCGCTATCTGTATGAACATGGATATATCTACACAGCCCTCTGGATGAACATGGAAATATCCACACCGATATCTGTGTAAACATGCATACATCTTCACCGCTATCTGTATAAACATGGAAATATCTACACCGCTATCTGTATGAACATGGAAATATCTACACCGCTATCTGTTTGAAGATGGAAATACATACACCGCTATCTGCTTGAAAATGGAAATATCTACACAGCTATCTGCATATACATGGAAATATCTACACAGCTATCTCTTTACACATGGAAATAACTACACCGCTATCTGTATGAACATGGAAATATCTACACTGCCATCTGTATGAACATGGAAATATCTGCACCGCCATCTGTATCAACATATAAATATCTACACCGCCATCTGTATTAAGATGGAGATATCTACACCGCTATCTAAATAAACATGGAAATATCTACACTGCTATGTGTACGAACATGGAAATATCTACACCGCTATCTGTATAAACATGGAAATATCAGCACCGCTATCTGTTTGAACATGGAAATATCTACACCGCTATCTGTATGAACATGGAAATATCTACACCGCTATCTGTGTAAACATGAATACATCTTCACCGCTATCTGAATAAACATGGAAATATCTACACTGCTATCTGTATGAACATGGAAATATCTACACCGCTATCTGTTTGAACATGGAAATATCTACACAGCTATCTGCATGAAAATGGAAATATCTACACAGCGATCTGCATATACATGGAAATATCTACAAAGCTATCTCTTTACACGTGGAAATAAGTACAGCGCTATCTCTATAAACATGGAAATATCTACACCGCTGCCTGTATAAACATGGAAATATCAGCACCGCTATCTGTATGAACATGAAAATATCTACACCGCTATCTGTAGGAACATGGAAATAGCTACACCGCTGCCTGTATCAACATGGAAATATCAGCACCGCTATCTGTATGAACATGGAAATATCTACACCACTATCTGTAGGAACATGGATATATCTAAACAGCCATCTGTATGAACATGGAAACATCTACACCACTATCTGTATGAACATGGAAATATCTACACCGCTATCTGTGTAAACATGCATACATCTTCACCGCTATCTGTATAAACATGGAAATATCTACACCGCTATCTGTATCAACATGGAAATATCTACACCGCTATCTGTATGAACATGGAAATATCTACACCGCTATCTGTTTGAACATGGAAATATCTACACGGCTATCTGCATGAAAATGGAAATATCTACACTGCTATCTGCATATACATGGAAATATCTACACAGCTATATCTTTACACATGGAAATAACTACACCGCTATCTGTATGAACATGGAAATATCCACACCGCCATCTGTATGAACATGGAAATATCTGCACCGCCATCTGTATGAACATATAAATATCTACACCGCCATCTGTATTAAGATGGAGATATCTACACCGCTATCTGTATAAACATGCAAATATCTACACCGCTATCTGTATAAACATGGAAATATCTACACCGCTATCTGTATAAACACGGAAATGTCTACACCGCTACCTGTATAAACATGGAAATATCAGCACCGCTATCTGTATGAACATGGAATTATCTACACCGCTATCTGTATGAACATGGAAATATCTACACTGCTATCTGTATGATCATGGAAATATCTACACCGCTATCTGTATGAACATGGATATATCTACACAGCCCTCTGGATGAACATGGAAATATCCACACCGATATCTGTGTAAACATGCATACATCTTCACCGCTATCTGTATAAACATGGAAATATCTACACCGCTATCTGTATGAACATGGAAATATCTACACCGCTATCTGTTTGAAGATGGAAATACATACACCGCTATCTGCTTGAAAATGGAAATATCTACACAGCTATCTGCATATACATGGAAATATCTACACAGCTATCTCTTTACACATGGAAATAACTACACCGCTATCTGTATGAACATGGAAATATCTACACTGCCATCTGTATGAACATGGAAATATCTGCACCGCCATCTGTATCAACATATAAATATCTACACCGCCATCTGTATTAAGATGGAGATATCTACACCGCTATCTAAATAAACATGGAAATATCTACACTGCTATGTGTACGAACATGGAAATATCTACACCGCTATCTGTATAAACATGGAAATATCAGCACCGCTATCTGTTTGAACATGGAAATATCTACACCGCTATCTGTATGAACATGGAAATATCTACACCGCTATCTGTGTAAACATGAATACATCTTCACCGCTATCTGAATAAACATGGAAATATCTACACTGCTATCTGTATGAACATGGAAATATCTACACCGCTATCTGTTTGAACATGGAAATATCTACGCCGCTATCTGCATGAAAATGGAAATATCTACACAGCGATCTGCATATACATGGAAATATCTACAAAGCTATCTCTTTACACGTGGAAATAAGTACAGCGCTATCTCTATAAACATGGAAATATCTACACCGCCATCTGTATGACCATGGAAATATCTGCACCGCCATCTGTATGAACATATAAATATCTACTCCGCCATCAATATTAAAATGGAGATATCTACACCGCTATCTGTATAAACTTGGAAATATCTACAGTGCTATCTCTATGAACATGGAAATTTCTACACCGCTATCTGTATGAACATGGAAATAGCTACACCTCTATCTGTATGAACATGGAAATATCTACACCACTACCTGTTTGAACATGGAAATATCTACACCGCTATTTGTATGAACATGGATATATCTACACAGCCATCTGGATGAACACGGAAATATCTACACCACTATCTGTATGAACATGGAAATATCTACACCGCTATCTGTGTAAATATGCATACATCTTCACCACAATCTTTATAAACATGGTAATATCTACACCGCTCTCTGTATGAACATGGAAATATCTACACCACTATCTGTATGAACATGGAAATAACTACACCGCCATCTGTATGAATATGGAAATATCTGCACCGCCATCTGTATGAACATATAAATATCTACACCGCCATCTGTGTTAACATGGAGATATCGACACTGCTATCTGTATAAACATGGAAATATCTACACCGCCATCTGTATGAACATATAAATACACCGCCATCTGTTTTAAGAAGGAAATATCTAAACCGCTATCTGTATAAACATGGAAATATCTACACCGCTGCCTGAATAAACATGGAAATATCAGCACCGCTATCTGTATGAACATGGAAATATCTACACCGCTATCTGTAGGAACATGGAAATAGCTTCACCGCTGCCTGTATAAACATGGAAATATCAGCACCGCTATCTGTATGAACATGGAAATATCTACACCATTATCTGTATGAACATGGAAATATCTACACAGCCATCTGGATGAACTTGGAAATATCTACACCACTATCTGTATGAACATGGAAATATCTACACCGCTATCTGTGTAAACATGCATACATCTTCACCGCTATCTGTATAAACATGGAAATATCTACACCGCTAACTGTATCAACATGGAAATATCTACACCACTATCTGTATGAACATGGAAATATCTACACCGCTATCTGTTTGAACATGGAACTATCTACACGGCTATCTGCATGAAAATGGAAATATCTACACTGCTATCTGCATATACATGGAAATATCTACACAGCTATATCTTTACACATGGAAATAACTACACCGCTATCTGTATGAACATGGAAATATCCACACCGCCATCTGTATGAACATGGAAATATCTTCACCGCCATCTGTATGAACATATAAATATCTACACCGCCATCTGTATTAAGATGGAGATATCTACACCGCTATCTGTATAAACATGCAAATATCTACACAGCTATCTGTATAAACATGGAAATATCTACACCGCTATCTGTATAAACATGGAAATATCTACACCGCTACCTGTATAAACATGGAAATATCAGCACCGCTATCTGTATGAACATGGAAATATCTACACCGCCATCTGTATTAAGATGGAGATATCTACACCGCTATCTGAATAAACATTTAAATATCTACACCGCTGTCTGTACGAACATGGAAATATCTACACCGCTATCTGTATAAACATGGAAATATCAGCACCGCTATCTGTTTGAACATGGAAATATCTACACCGCTATCTGTATGAACATGGAAATATCTACACCGCTATCTGTGTAAACATGGAAATATCTAGACTGCTATCTGAATGAACATGGAAATACCTTCACCGCCATCTGTATGAACATGGATATATCTACACAGCGATCTGGATGAACATGGATATATCTACACAGCCCTCTGGATGAACTTGGAAATATCCACACCGCTATCTGTGCAAACATGCATACATCTTCACCGCTATCTGTATAAACATGGAAATATCTACACCACTATCAGTATGAACATGGAAATATCTACACCGCTATCTGTTTGAAGATGGAAATATCTACACCGCTATCTGTGTAAACATGCATACATCTTCACCGCTATCTGTATAAACATGGAAATATCTACACCGCTATCTGTATGAACATGGAAATATCTGCACCGCTATCTGTATGAACATGGAAATATCTACACCGCTATCTGTTTGAACATGGAAATATCTACACGGCTATCTGTATGAAAATGGAAATATCTACACTGCTATCTGCATATCCATGGAAATATCTACACAGCTATCTCTTTACACATGGAAATAACTACACCGCTATCTGTATGAACATGGAAATATCTACACCGCCATCTGTATGAACATGGAAATATCTGCACCGCCATCTGTATGAACATATAAATATCTACACCGCCATCTGTAATAAGATGGAGATATCTACACCGCTATCTGTATAAACATGGAAATATCTACACCGCTATCTGTATAAACATGGAAATATCTACACCGCTATCTGTATAAACATGGAAATATCTACACTGCTACCTGTATAAACAGGGAAATATCAGCACCGCTATCTGTATGAACATGGAAATATCTACACCGCTATCTGTATGAACATGGAAATATCTACACCGCCATCTGTATGAACATGGAAATATCAGCACCGCTATCTGTATGAACATGGGAATATCTACACCGCTATCTGTATGAACATGGATATATCTACACAGCCCTCTGGATGAACATGGAAATATCCACACCGCTATCTGTGTAAACATGCATACATCTTCACCGCTATCTGTATAAACATGGAAATATCTACACCGCTATCTGTATGAACATGGAAATATCTACACCGCTATCTGTTTGAAGATGGAAATATATACATCGCTATCTGCATGAAAATGGAAATATCTACACAGCTATCTGCATATAGATGGAAATATCTACACAGCAATCTCTTTACACTTGGAAATAACTACACCGCTATCTGTATGAACATGGAAATATCTACACCGCCATCTGTATGAACATGGAAATATCTGCACCGCCATCTGTATGAACATATAAATATCTACACCACCATCTGTATTAAGATGGAGATATCTACACCGCTATCTGAATAAACATGGAAATATCTACACTGCTATGTGTACGAACATGGAAATATCTACACCGCTATCTGTATAAACATGGAAATATCAGCACCGCTATCTGTTTGAACATGGAAATATCTACACCGCTATCTGTATGAACATGGAAATATCTACACCGCTATCTGTGTAAACATGCATACATCTTCACCGCTATCTGTATAAACATGGAAATATCTACACTGCTATCTGTATGAACATGGAAATATCTACACCGCTATCTGTTTGAACATGGAAATATCTACACCGCTATCTGCATGAAAATGGAAATATCTACACAGCGATCTGCATATACATGGAAATATCTACAAAGCTATCTCTTTACACGTGGAAATAAGTACAGCGCTATCTCTATAAACATGGAAATATCTACACCGCCATCTGTATGACCATGGAAATATCTGCACCGCCATCTGTATGAACATATAAATATCTACTCCGCCATCAATATTAAAATGGAGATATCTACACCGCTATCTGTATAAACTTGGAAATATCTACACTGCTATCTCTATGAACATGGAAATTTCTACACCGCTATCTGTATGAACATGGAAATAGCTACACCTCTATCTGTATGAACATGGAAATATCTACACCACTACCTGTTTGAACATGGAAATATCTACACCGCTATTTGTATGAACATGGATATATCTACACAGCAATCTGGATGAACACGGAAATATCTACACCACTATCTGTATGAACATGGAAATATCTACACCGCTATCTGTGTAAATATGCATACATCTTCACCACAATCTTTATAAACATGGTAATATCTACACCGCTCTCTGTATGAACATGGAAATATCTACACCACTATCTGTATGAACATGGAAATAACTACACCGCCATCTGTATGAATATGGAAATATCTGCACCGCCATCTGTATGAACATATAAATATCTACACCGCCATCTGTGTTAACATGGAGATATCGACACTGCTATCTGTATAAACATGGAAATATCTACACCGCCATCTGTATGAACATATAAATACACCGCCATCTGTTTTAAGAAGGAAATATCTAAACCGCTATCTGTATAAACATGGAAACATCTACACCGCTGCCTGAATAAACATGGAAATATCAGCACCGCTATCTGTATGAACATGGAAATATCTACACCGCTATCTGTAGGAACATGGAAATAGCTTCACCGCTGCCTGTATAAACATGGAAATATCAGCACCGCTATCTGTATGAACATGGAAATATCTACACCATTATCTGTATGAACATGGAAATATCTACACAGCCATCTGGATGAACTTGGAAATATCTACACCACTATCTGTATGAACATGGAAATATCTACACCGCTATCTGTGTAAACATGCATACATCTTCACCGCTATCTGTATAAACATGGAAATATCTACACCGCTAACTGTATCAACATGGAAATATCTACACCACTATCTGTATGAACATGGAAATATCTACACCGCTATCTGTTTGAACATGGAACTATCTACACGGCTATCTGCATGAAAATGGAAATATCTACACTGCTATCTGCATATACATGGAAATATCTACACAGCTATATCTTTACACATGGAAATAACTACACCGCTATCTGTATGAACATGGAAATATCCACACCGCCATCTGTATGAACATGGAAATATCTTCACCGCCATCTGTATGAACATATAAATATCTACACCGCCATCTGTATTAAGATGGAGATATCTACACCGCTATCTGTATAAACATGCAAATATCTACACAGCTATCTGTATAAACATGGAAATATCTACACCGCTATCTGTATAAACATGGAAATATCTACACCGCTACCTGTATAAACATGGAAATATCAGCACCGCTATCTGTATGAACATGGAAATATCTACACCGCCATCTGTATTAAGATGGAGATATCTACACCGCTATCTGAATAAACATTTAAATATCTACACCGCTGTCTGTACGAACATGGAAATATCTACACCGCTATCTGTATAAACATGGAAATATCAGCACCGCTATCTGTTTGAACATGGAAATATCTACACCGCTATCTGTATGAACATGGAAATATCTACACCGCTATCTGTGTAAACATGGAAATATCTAGACTGCTATCTGAATGAACATGGAAATACCTTCACCGCCATCTGTATGAACATGGATATATCTACACAGCGATCTGGATGAACATGGATATATCTACACAGCCCTCTGGATGAACTTGGAAATATCCACACCGCTATCTGTGCAAACATGCATACATCTTCACCGCTATCTGTATAAACATGGAAATATCTACACCACTATCAGTATGAACATGGAAATATCTACACCGCTATCTGTTTGAAGATGGAAATATCTACACCGCTATCTGTGTAAACATGCATACATCTTCACCGCTATCTGTATAAACATGGAAATATCTACACCGCTATCTGTATGAACATGGAAATATCTGCACCGCTATCTGTATGAACATGGAAATATCTACACCGCTATCTGTTTGAACATGGAAATATCTACACGGCTATCTGTATGAAAATGGAAATATCTACACTGCTATCTGCATATCCATGGAAATATCTACACAGCTATCTCTTTACACATGGAAATAACTACACCGCTATCTGTATGAACATGGAAATATCTACACCGCCATCTGTATGAACATGGAAATATCTGCACCGCCATCTGTATGAACATATAAATATCTACACCGCCATCTGTAATAAGATGGAGATATCTACACCGCTATCTGTATAAACATGGAAATATCTACACCGCTATCTGTATAAACATGGAAATATCTACACCGCTATCTGTATAAACATGGAAATATCTACACTGCTACCTGTATAAACAGGGAAATATCAGCACCGCTATCTGTATGAACATGGAAATATCTACACCGCTATCTGTATGAACATGGAAATATCTACACCGCCATCTGTATGAACATGGAAATATCAGCACCGCTATCTGTATGAACATGGGAATATCTACACCGCTATCTGTATGAACATGGATATATCTACACAGCCCTCTGGATGAACATGGAAATATCCACACCGCTATCTGTGTAAACATGCATACATCTTCACCGCTATCTGTATAAACATGGAAATATCTACACCGCTATCTGTATGAACATGGAAATATCTACACCGCTATCTGTTTGAAGATGGAAATATATACATCGCTATCTGCATGAAAATGGAAATATCTACACAGCTATCTGCATATAGATGGAAATATCTACACAGCAATCTCTTTACACATGGAAATAACTACACCGCTATCTGTATGAACATGGAAATATCTACACCGCCATCTGTATGAACATGGAAATATCTGCACCGCCATCTGTATGAACATATAAATATCTACACCGCCATCTGTATTAAGATGGAGATATCTACACCGCTATCTGAATAAACATGGAAATATCTACACCGCTATCTGTATAAACATGGAAATATCAGCACCGCTATCTGTATGAACATGGAAATATCAGCCCCTCTATCTGTATAAACATGGAGATATCTACACCGCCATCTGTATGAACACGGATATATCTACACAGCCATCTGGATGAACATGGAAATATCTACACCGCTATCTGTATGAACATGGAAATAGCTACACCGCTATCTGTATGAACATGGAAATATCTACACCGCTATCTGTATGAACATGGAAATATCTTCACCGCCATCTGTACGAACATGGATATATCTACAGAGCCATCTGGATGAACATGGAAATATCTACAACGCCAACTGTATGAACATATAAATATCTACACCGCCATCTGTATTAAGATGGAGATATCTACACCGCTATCTGTATAAACATGGAAATATCAACACCGCTATCTGTATAAACATGGAAATATCTACACCGCTATCTGTATAAACATGGAAATATCTACACCGCTACCTGTATAAACATGGAAATATCAGCACCGCTATCTGTATGAATATGGGAATATCTACAACGCTATCTGTATGAACATGGATATATCTACACAGCCCTCTGGATGAACATGGAAATATCCACACCGCTATCTGTGTAAACATGCATACATCTTCACCGCTATCTGTATAAACATGGAAATATCTACACCGCTATCTGTATGAACATGGAAATATCTACACCGCTATCTGTTTGAAGATGGAAATATATACATCGCTATCTGCATGAAAATGGAAATATCTACACAGCTATCTGCATATAGATGGAAATATCTACACAGCAATCTCTTTGCACATGGAAATAACTACACCGCTATCTGTATGAACATGGACATATCTACACTGCCATCTGTATGAACATGGAAATATCTGCACCGCCATCAGTATGAACATATAAATATCTACACCGCCATCTGTATTAAGATGGAGATATCTACACTGCTATCTGAATAAACATGGAAATATCTACACCGATATCTGTATAAACATGGAAATATCTACACCGCTATCTGTATAAACATGGAAATATCTACACCGCTACCTGTATAAACACGGAAATATCAGCACCGCTATCTGTATGAACCTGGAAATGTCTACACCGCTATCTGAATGAACATGGAAATATCTACACCGCTATCTGTTTGAACATGTAAATATCTACACCGCTATCTGAATGAACATGGAAATATCTACACCGCTATCTGTATGAACATGGAAATATCTACACCGCTATCTGTGTAAACATACATACATCTTCACCGCTATCTGTATAAACATGGAAATATCTACACCGCTATCTGTATGAACATGGAAATATCTGCACCGCTATCTGTATGAACATGGAAATATCTACACCGCTATCTGTTTGAACATGGAAATATCTACACGGCTATCTGCATGAAAATGGAAATATCTACACTGCTATCTGCATATACATGGAAATATCTACACAGCTATCTCTTTACACATGGAAATAACTACACCGCTATCTGTATGAACATGGAAATATCTTCACCGCCATCTGTATGAACATGGAAATAGCTGCACCGACATCTGTATGAACATATACATATCTACACGGCCATCTGTATTAAGATGGAGATATCTACACCGATATCTGTAAACATGGAAATATCTACACCGCTATCTGTATAAACATGGCAATATCTACACCGCTATCTGTATAAACATGGAAATATCTACACCGCTACCTGTATAAACATGGAAATATCAGCACCGCTATCTGTATGAACATGGAAATATCAGCCCCTCTATCTGTATGAACGTGGAGATATCTACACCGCTATCTGTATGAACATGGAAATATCTAGACCGCTATCTGAATGAACATGGAAATACCTTCACCGCCATCTGTATGAACATGGATATATCTACACAGCCATCTGGATGAACATGGATATATCTACACAGCCCTCTGGATGAACATGGAAATATCCACACCGCTATCTGTGTAAACATGCATACATCTTCACCGCTATCTGTATAAACATGGAAATATCTACACCGCTATCTGTATGAACATGGAAATATCAGCACCATTATCTGTATGAACATGGAAATATCAGCCCATCTGTCTGTATGAACATGGAGATATCTACACCGCCATCTGTATGAACATGGATATATCTACACAGCCGTCTGGAGGAACATGGAAATATCTACACCGCTATCTGTATGAACATGGAAATAGCTACACCGCTATCTGTATGAACATGGAAATATCTACACCGCTATCTGTATGAACAAGGAAATATCTTCACCGCCATCTGTACGAACATGGATATATCTACAGAGCCATCTGGATGAACATGGAAATATCTACACCGCCATCTGTATGAACATATAAATATCTACACCGCCATCTGTATTAAGATGGAGATATCTACACCGCTATCTGTATAAACCTGAAAATATCTACACCGCTATCTGTATAAACATGGAAATATCAACACCGCTATCTGGATAAACATGGAAATTTCTACACCGCTACCTGTATAAACATGGAAATATCAGCACCGCTATCTGTAGGAACATGGAGATATCTACAACGCCATCTGTATGAACATGGATATATCTACACAGCCATCTGGAGGAACATGGAAATACCTACAACGCTATCTGTACGAACATGGAAATATCTACACCGCTATCTGTATGAAAATGGAAATAGCTACACCGCTTTCTGAATAAACATGGAAATATCTACACCGCCATCTGTATGAACATGGATATATCTACACAGCCATCTGGATGAACATGGAAATATCTACAACGCTATCTGTACGAACATGGAAATATCTACACTGCTATCTGTATGAACATGGAAATATCTACACCGCTATCTGTGTAAACATACATACATCTTCACCGCTATCTGTATAAACATGGAAATATCTACACCGCTATCTGTATGAACATGGAAATATCTGCACCGCTATCTGTATGAACATGGAAATATCTACACCGCTATCTGTTTGAACATGGAAATATCTACACGGCTATCTGCATGAAAATGGAAATATCTACACTGCTATCTGCATATACATGGAAATATCAACACAGCTATCTCTTTACACATGGAAATAACTACACCGCTATCTGTATGAACATGGAAATATCTACACCGCCATCTGTATGAACATGGAAATATCTGCACCGCCATCTGTATGAACATATAAATATCTACACCGCCATCTGTATTAAGATGGATATATCTACACCGCTATCTGTATAAACATGGAAATATCTACACCGCTATCTGTATAAACATGGAAATATCTACACCGCTATCTGTATAAACATGGAAATATCTACACCGCTACCTGTATAAACATGGAAATATCAGCACCGCTATCTGTATGGACATGGAAATATCTACACCGCTATCTGTATGAACATGGAAATATCTACACCGCCATCTGTATGAACATGGAAATATCTGCACCGCCATCTGTATGAACATATAAATATCTACACCGCCATCTGTATTAAGATGGAGATATCTACACCGCTATCTGAATAAACATGGAAATATCTACACCGCTATCTGTATAAACATGGAAATATCAGCACCACTATCTGTATGAACATGGAAATATCAGCCCCTCTATCTGTGTGAACATGGAGATATCTACACCGCCATCTGTATGAACACGGATATATCTACACAGCCATCTGGATGAACATGGAAATATCTACACCGCTATCTGTATGAACATGGAAATAGCTACACCGCTATCTGTATGAACATGGAAATATCTACACCGCTATCTGTATGAACATGGAAATATCTACACCGCTATCTGTATGAACATGGAAATATCTTCACCGCCATCTGTACGAACATGGATATATCTACAGAGCCATCTGGATGAACATATAAATATCTACACCGCCATCTGTATTAAGATGGAGATATCTAAACCGCTATCTGTATAAACATGGAAATATCAACACCGCTATCTGTATAAACATGGAAATATCTACACCGCTATCTGTATAAACCTGGAAATATCTACACCGCTACCTGTATAAACATGGAAATATCAGCACCGCTATCTGTATGAACATGGGAATATCTACACCGCTATCTGTATGAACATGGATATATCTACACAGCCCTCTGGATGAACATGGAAATATCCACACCGCTATCTGTGTAAACATGCATACATCTTCACCGCTATCTGTATAAACATGGAAATATCTACACCGCTATCTGTATGAACATGGAAATATCTACACCGCTATCTGCTTGGAGATGGAAATATATACATCGCTATCTGCATGAAAATGGAAATATCTACACAGCTATCTGCATATAGATGGAAATATCTGAACAGCAATCTCTTTGCACATGGAAATAACTACACCGCTATCTGTATGAACATGGACATATCTACACCGCCATCTGTATGAACATGGAAATATCTGCACCGCCATCAGTATGAACATATAAATATCTACACAGCCATCTGTATTAAGATGGAGATATCTACACCGCTATCTGAATAAACATGGAAATATCTACACCGCTATCTGTATAAACATGGAAATATCTACACCACTATCTGTATAAACATGGAAATATCTACACCGCTAGCTGTATAAACACGGAAATATCAGCACCGCTATCTGCATGAACCTGGAAATGTCTACACCGCTATCTGAATGAACATGGAAATATCTACACCGCTATCTGTTTGAACATGTAAATATCTACACCGCTATCTGAATGAACATGGAAATATCTACACCGCTATCTGTATGAACATGGAAATATCTACACCGCTCTCTGTGTAAACATACATACATCTTCACCGCTATCTGTATAAACATGGAAATATCTACACCGCTATCTGTATGAACATGGAAATATCTGCACCGCTATCTGTATGAACATGGAAATATCTACACCGCTATCTGTTTGAACATGGAAATATCTACACGGCTATCTGCATGAAAATGGAAATATCTACACTGCTATCTGCATATACATGGAAATATCTACACAGCTATCTCTTTACACATGGAAATAACTACACCGCTATCTGTATGAACATGGAAATATCTTCACCGCCATCTGTATGAACATGGAAATAGCTGCACCGACATCTGTATGAACATATACATATCTACACGGCCATCTGTATTAAGATGGAGATATCTACACCGATATCTGTATAAACATGGAAATATCTACACCGCTATCTGCATAAACATGGCAATATGTACACCGCTATCTGTATAAACATGGAAATATTTACACCGCTACCTGTATAAACATGGAAATATCAGCACCGCTATCTGTATGAACATGGAAATATCAGCCCCTCTATCTGTATGAACATGGAGATATCTACACCGCTATCTGTATGAACATGGAAATATCTAGACCGCTATCAGAATGAACATGGAAATACATTCACCACCATCTGTATGAACATGGATATATCTACACAGCCATCTGGATGAACATGGATATATCTACACAGCCCTCTGGATGAACATGGAAATATCCACACCGCTATCTGTGTAAACATGCATACATCTTCACCGCTATCTGTATAAACATGGAAATATCTACACCGCTATCTGTATGAACATGGAAATATCTACACCGCTATCTGTTGGAAGATGGAAATATCTGCACCGCCATCTGTATGAACATATAAATATCTACACTGCCATCTGTATTAAGATGGAGATATCTACACCGCTATCTGAATAAACATGGAAATATCTACACCGCTATCTGTATAAACATGGAAATATCAGCACCGCTATCTGTATGAACATGGAAATATCAGCCCCTCTATCTGTATGAACGTGGAGATATCTACACCGCCATCTGTATGAACATGGATATATCTACACAGCCATCTGGAGGAACATGGAAATATCTACACCGCTATCTGTATGAACATGGAAATAGCTACACCGCTATCTGTATGAACATGGAAATATCTACACCGCCATCTGTATGAACATGGAAATATCTGCACCGCCATCTGTATGAACATATAAATATCTACACCGCCATCTGTATTAAGATGGAGATATCTACACCGCTATCTGAATAAACATGGAAATATCTACACCGCTATCTGTATAAACATGGAAATATCAGCAACGCTATCTGTATGAACATGGAAATATCAGCCCCTCTATCTGTGTGAACACGGAGATATCTACACCGCCATCTGTATGAACACGGATATATCTACAAAGCCATCTGGATGAACATGGAAATATCTACACCGCTATCTGTATGAACATGGAAATATCTTCACCGCCATCTGTACGAACATGGATATATCTACAGAGCCATCTGGATGAACATGGAAATATCTACAACGCCATCTGTATGAACATATAAATATCTACACCGCCATCTGTATTAAGATGGAGATATCTAAACCGCTATCTGTATAAACATGGAAATATCTACACCGCTATCTGTATAAACATGGAAATATCTACACCGCTATCTGTATAAACCTGGAAATATCTACACGGCTACCTGTATAAACATGGAAATATCAGCACCGCTATCTGTATGAACATGGGAATATCTACACCGCTATCTGTATGAACATGGATATATCTACACAGCCCTCTGGATGAACATGGAAATATCCACACCGCTATCTGTGTAAACATGCATACATCTTCACCGCTATCTGTATAAACATGGAAATATCTACACCGCTATCTGTATGAACATGGAAATATCTACACCGCTATCTGCTTGAAGATGGAAATATATACATCGCTATCTGCATGAAAATGGAAATATCTACACAGCTATCTGCATATAGATGGAAATATCTACACAGCTATCTCTTTGCACATGGAAATAACTACACCGCTATCTGTATGAGCATGCACATATCTACACCGCCATCTGTATGAACATGGAAATATCTGCACCGCCATCAGTATGAACATATAAATATCTACACCGCCATCTGTATTAAGATGGAGATATCTACACCGCTATCTGAATAAACATGGAAATATCTACACCGCTATCTGTATAAACATGGAAATATCTACACCACTATCTGTATAAACATGGAAATATCTACACCGCTACCTGTATAAACACGGAAATATAAGCACCGCTATCTGTATGAACCTGGAAATGTCTACACCGCTATCTGAATGAACATGGAAATATCTACACCGCTATCTGTTTGAACATGTAAATATCTACACCGCTATCTGAATGAACATGGAAATATCTACACCGCTATCTGAATGAACATGGAAATACCTTCACCGCCATCTGTATGAACATGGATATATCTACACAGCCATCTGGATGAACATGGATATATCTACACAGCCCTCTGGATGAACATGGAAATATCCACACCGCTATCTGTGTAAACATGCATACATCTTCACCTCTATCTGTATAAACATGGAAATATCTACACCGCTATCTGTATGAACATGGAAATATCTACACCGCTATCTGTTGGAAGATGGAAATATATACACCGCTATCTGCATGAAAATGGAAATATCTACACAGCTATCTGCATGAAAATGGAAATATCTACACAGCTATCTGCATATACATGGAAATATCTACACAGCTATCTCTTTACACATGTAAATAACTACACCGCTATCTGTATTAACATGGAAATATCTACACCGCCATCTGTATGAACATATAAATATCTATACTGCCATCTGTATTAAGATGGAGATATCTACACCGCTATCTGAATAAACATGGAAATATCTACACCGCTATCGATATAAACATGGAAATATCAGCACCGCTATCTGTATGAACATGGAAATATCAGCCCCTCTATCTGTATGAACGTGGAGATATCTACACCGCCATCTGTATGAACATGGATATATCTACACAGCCATCTGGAGGAACATGGAAATATCTACACCGCTATCTGTATGAACATGGAAATAGCTACACCGCTATCTGTATGAACATGGAAATATCTACACCGCTATCTGTATGAACATGGAAATATCTACACCGCTATCTGTATGAACAAGGAAATATCTTCACTGCCATCTGTACGAACATGGATATATCTACAGAGCCATCTGGATGAACATGGAAATATCTACACCGCCATCTGTATGAACATATAAATATCTACACCGCCATCTGTATTAAGATGGAGATATCTACACCGCTATCTGTATAAACCTGAAAATATCTACACCGCTATCTGTATAAACATGGAAATATCAACACCACTATCTGGATAAACATGGAAATTTCTACACCGCTACCTGTATAAACATGGAAATATCAGCACCGCTATCTGATGGAACATGGAGATATCTACACCGCCATCTGTATGAACATGGATATATCTACACAGCCAACTGGAGGAACATGGAAATATCTACAACGCTATCTGTACGAACATGGAAATATCTACACCGCTATCTGTATGAACATGGAAATAGCTACAACGCTATCTGAATGAACATGGAAATATCTACACCGCCATCTGTATGAACATGGATATATCTACACAGCCATCTGGAGGAACATGGAAATATCTACAACGCTATCTGTACGAACATGGAAATATCTACACCGCTATCTGTATGAACATGGAAATACCTACACCACTATCTGTATGAACATGGAAATATCTACACCACTATCTGAATGAACATGGAAATATCTACACCGCTATCAGTATGAACATGGATATATCTACACAGCCATCTGGATGAACATGGAAATATCTACACCGCTATCTGTATGAACATGGAAATATCTACACCGCTATCTGTGTAAACATACATACATCTTCACCGCTATCTGTATAAACATGGAAATATCTACACCGCTATCTGTATGAACATGGAAATATCTGCACCGCTATCTGTATGAACATGGAAATATCTACACCGCTATCTGTTTGAACATGGAAATATCTACACGGTTATCTGCATGAAAATGGAAATATCTACACTGCTATCTGCATATACATGGAAATATCTACACAGCTATCTCTTTACACATGGAAATAACTACACCGCTATCTGTATGAACATGGAAATATCTACACCGCCATCTGTATGAACATGGAAATATCTGCACCGCCATCTGTATGAACATATAAATATCTACACCGCCATCTGTATTAAGATGGAGATATCTACACCGCTATCTGTATAAACATGGAAATATCTACACCGCTATCTGTATAAACATGGAAATATCTACACCGCTATCTGTATAAACATGGAAATATCTACACCGCTACCTGTATAAACATGGAAATATCAGCACCGCTATCTGTATGAACATGGAAATATCTACACCGCTATCTGTATGAACATGGAAATATCTACACCGCCATCTGTATGAACATGGAAATATCTGCACCGCCATCTGTATGAACATATAAATATATACACCGCCATCTGTATTAAGATGGAGATATCTACACCGCTATCTGAATAAACATGGGAATATCTACACCGCTATCTGTATAAACATGGAAATATCAGCACCGCTATCTGTATGAACATGGAAATATCAGCCCCTCTATCTGTATGAACATGGAGATATCTACACCGCCATCTGTATGAACACCGATATATCTACACAGCCATCTGGATGAACATGGAAATATCTACACCGCTATCTGTATGAACATGGAAATAGCTACACCGCTATCTGTATGAACATGGAAATATCTACACCGCTATCTGTATGAAGATGGAAATATCTACACCGCTATCTGTATGAACATGGAAATATCTTCACCGCCATCTGTACGAACATGGATATATCTACAGAGCCATCTGGATGAACATGGAAATATCTACAACACCATCTGTATGAACATATAAATATCTACAACGCCATCTGTATTAAGATGGAGATATCTAAACCGCTATCTGTATAAACATGGAAATATCAACACCGCTATCTGTATAAACATGGAAATATCTACACCGCTATCTGTATAAACATGGAAATATCTACACCGCTACCTGTATAAACATGGAAATATCAGCACCGCTATCTGTATGAACATGGGAATATCTACACCGCAATCTGTATGAACATGGATATATCTACACAGCCCTCTGGATGAACATTTAAATATCCACACCGCTATCTGTGTAAACATGCATACATCTTCACCGCTATCTGTATAAACATGGAAATATCTACACCGCTATCTGTATGATCATGGAAATATCTACACCGCTATCTGTTTGAAGATGGAAATATATACATCGCTATCTGCATGAAAATGGAAATATCTACACAGCTATCTGCATATAGATGGAAATATCTACACAGCAATCTCTTTACACATGGAAATAACTACACCGCTATCTGTATGAACATGGACATATCTACACCGCCATCTGTATGAACATGGAAATATCTGCACCGCCATCAGTATGAACATATAAATATCTACACCGCCATCTGTATTAAGATGGAGATATCTACACCGTTATCTGAATAAACATGGAAATATCTACACCGCTATCTGTATAAACATGGAAATATCTACACCACTATCTGTATAAACATGGAAATATCTACACCGCTACCTGTATAAACACGGAAATATCAGCACCGCTATCTGTATGAACCTGGAAATGTCTACACCGCTATCTGAATGAACATGGAAATATCTACACCGCTATCTGTTTGAACATGTAAATATCTACACCGCTATCTGAATGAACATGGAAATATCTACACCGCTATCTGTATGAACATGGAAATATCTACACCGCTATCTGTGTAAACATACATACATCTTCACCGCTATCTGTATAAACATGGAAATATCTACACCGCTATCTGTATGAACATGGAAATATCTGCACCGCTATCTGTATGAACATGGAAATATCAGCCCCTCTATCTGTATGAACGTGGAGATATCTACACCGCCATCTGTATGAACATGGATATATCTACACAGCCATCTGGAGGAACATGGAAATATCTACACCGCTATCTGTATGAACATGGAAATAGCTACACCGCTATCTGTATGAACATGGAAATATCTACACCGCCATCTGTATGAACATGGAAATATCTGCACCGCCATCTGTATGAACATATAAATATCTACACCGCCATCTGTATTAAGATGGAGATATCTACACCGCTATCTGAATAAACATGGAAATATCTACACCGCTATCTGTATAAACATGGAAATATCAGCAACGCTATCTGTATGAACATGGAAATATCAGCCCCTCTATCTGTGTGAACACGGAGATATCTACACCGCCATCTGTATGAACACGGATATATCTACAAAGCCATCTGGATGAACATGGAAATATCTACACCGCTATCTGTATGAACATGGAAATATCTTCACCGCCATCTGTACGAACATGGATATATCTACAGAGCCATCTGGATGAACATGGAAATATCTACAACGCCATCTGTATGAACATATAAATATCTACACCGCCATCTGTATTAAGATGGAGATATCTAAACCGCTATCTGTATAAACATGGAAATATCTACACCGCTATCTGTATAAACATGGAAATATCTACACCGCTATCTGTATAAACCTGGAAATATCTACACGGCTACCTGTATAAACATGGAAATATCAGCACCGCTATCTGTATGAACATGGGAATATCTACACCGCTATCTGTATGAACATGGATATATCTACACAGCCCTCTGGATGAACATGGAAATATCCACACCGCTATCTGTGTAAACATGCATACATCTTCACCGCTATCTGTATAAACATGGAAATATCTACACCGCTATCTGTATGAACATGGAAATATCTACACCGCTATCTGCTTGAAGATGGAAATATATACATCGCTATCTGCATGAAAATGGAAATATCTACACAGCTATCTGCATATAGATGGAAATATCTACACAGCTATCTCTTTGCACATGGAAATAACTACACCGCTATCTGTATGAGCATGCACATATCTACACCGCCATCTGTATGAACATGGAAATATCTGCACCGCCATCAGTATGAACATATAAATATCTACACCGCCATCTGTATTAAGATGGAGATATCTACACCGCTATCTGAATAAACATGGAAATATCTACACCGCTATCTGTATAAACATGGAAATATCTACACCACTATCTGTATAAACATGGAAATATCTACACCGCTACCTGTATAAACACGGAAATATAAGCACCGCTATCTGTATGAACCTGGAAATGTCTACACCGCTATCTGAATGAACATGGAAATATCTACACCGCTATCTGTTTGAACATGTAAATATCTACACCGCTATCTGAATGAACATGGAAATATCTACACCGCTATCTGAATGAACATGGAAATACCTTCACCGCCATCTGTATGAACATGGATATATCTACACAGCCATCTGGATGAACATGGATATATCTACACAGCCCTCTGGATGAACATGGAAATATCCACACCGCTATCTGTGTAAACATGCATACATCTTCACCTCTATCTGTATAAACATGGAAATATCTACACCGCTATCTGTATGAACATGGAAATATCTACACCGCTATCTGTTGGAAGATGGAAATATATACACCGCTATCTGCATGAAAATGGAAATATCTACACAGCTATCTGCATGAAAATGGAAATATCTACACAGCTATCTGCATATACATGGAAATATCTACACAGCTATCTCTTTACACATGTAAATAACTACACCGCTATCTGTATTAACATGGAAATATCTACACCGCCATCTGTATGAACATATAAATATCTATACTGCCATCTGTATTAAGATGGAGATATCTACACCGCTATCTGAATAAACATGGAAATATCTACACCGCTATCGATATAAACATGGAAATATCAGCACCGCTATCTGTATGAACATGGAAATATCAGCCCCTCTATCTGTATGAACGTGGAGATATCTACACCGCCATCTGTATGAACATGGATATATCTACACAGCCATCTGGAGGAACATGGAAATATCTACACCGCTATCTGTATGAACATGGAAATAGCTACACCGCTATCTGTATGAACATGGAAATATCTACATCGCTATCTGTATGAACATGGAAATATCTACACCGCTATCTGTATGAACAAGGAAATATCTTCACTGCCATCTGTACGAACATGGATATATCTACAGAGCCATCTGGATGAACATGGAAATATCTACACCGCCATCTGTATGAACATATAAATATCTACACCGCCATCTGTATTAAGATGGAGATATCTACACCGCTATCTGTATAAACCTGAAAATATCTACACCGCTATCTGTATAAACATGGAAATATCAACACCACTATCTGGATAAACATGGAAATTTCTACACCGCTACCTGTATAAACATGGAAATATCAGCACCGCTATCTGATGGAACATGGAGATATCTACACCGCCATCTGTATGAACATGGATATATCTACACAGCCAACTGGAGGAACATGGAAATATCTACAACGCTATCTGTACGAACATGGAAATATCTACACCGCTATCTGTATGAACATGGAAATAGCTACAACGCTATCTGAATGAACATGGAAATATCTACACCGCCATCTGTATGAACATGGATATATCTACACAGCCATCTGGAGGAACATGGAAATATCTACAACGCTATCTGTACGAACATGGAAATATCTACACCGCTATCTGTATGAACATGGAAATACCTACACCACTATCTGTATGAACATGGAAATATCTACACCACTATCTGAATGAACATGGAAATATCTACACCGCTATCAGTATGAACATGGATATATCTACACAGCCATCTGGATGAACATGGAAATATCTACACCGCTATCTGTATGAACATGGAAATATCTACACCGCTATCTGTGTAAACATACATACATCTTCACCGCTATCTGTATAAACATGGAAATATCTACACCGCTATCTGTATGAACATGGAAATATCTGCACCGCTATCTGTATGAACATGGAAATATCTACACCGCTATCTGTTTGAACATGGAAATATCTACACGGTTATCTGCATGAAAATGGAAATATCTACACTGCTATCTGCATATACATGGAAATATCTACACAGCTATCTCTTTACACATGGAAATAACTACACCGCTATCTGTATGAACATGGAAATATCTACACCGCCATCTGTATGAACATGGAAATATCTGCACCGCCATCTGTATGAACATATAAATATCTACACCGCCATCTGTATTAAGATGGAGATATCTACACCGCTATCTGTATAAACATGGAAATATCTACACCGCTATCTGTATAAACATGGAAATATCTACACCGCTATCTGTATAAACATGGAAATATCTACACCGCTACCTGTATAAACATGGAAATATCAGCACCGCTATCTGTATGAACATGGAAATATCTACACCGCTATCTGTATGAACATGGAAATATCTACACCGCCATCTGTATGAACATGGAAATATCTGCACCGCCATCTGTATGAACATATAAATATATACACCGCCATCTGTATTAAGATGGAGATATCTACACCGCTATCTGAATAAACATGGGAATATCTACACCGCTATCTGTATAAACATGGAAATATCAGCACCGCTATCTGTATGAACATGGAAATATCAGCCCCTCTATCTGTATGAACATGGAGATATCTACACCGCCATCTGTATGAACACCGATATATCTACACAGCCATCTGGATGAACATGGAAATATCTACACCGCTACCTGTATAAACATGGAAATATCAGCACCGCTATCTGTATGAACATGGAAATATCTACACCGCTATCTGTATGAACATGGAAATATCTACACCGCCATCTGTATGAACATGGAAATATCTGCACCGCCATCTGTATGAACATATAAATATATACACCGCCATCTGTATTAAGATGGAGATATCTACACCGCTATCTGAATAAACATGGGAATATCTACACCGCTATCTGTATAAACATGGAAATATCAGCACCGCTATCTGTATGAACATGGAAATATCAGCCCCTCTATCTGTATGAACATGGAGATATCTACACCGCCATCTGTATGAACACCGATATATCTACACAGCCATCTGGATGAACATGGAAATATCTACACCGCTATCTGTATGAACATGGAAATAGCTACACCGCTATCTGTATGAACATGGAAATATCTACACCGCTATCTGTATGAAGATGGAAATATCTACACCGCTATCTGTATGAACATGGAAATATCTTCACCGCCATCTGTACGAACATGGATATATCTACAGAGCCATCTGGATGAACATGGAAATATCTACAACACCATCTGTATGAACATATAAATATCTACAACGCCATCTGTATTAAGATGGAGATATCTAAACCGCTATCTGTATAAACATGGAAATATCAACACCGCTATCTGTATAAACATGGAAATATCTACACCGCTATCTGTATAAACATGGAAATATCTACACCGCTACCTGTATAAACATGGAAATATCAGCACCGCTATCTGTATGAACATGGGAATATCTACACCGCAATCTGTATGAACATGGATATATCTACACAGCCCTCTGGATGAACATTTAAATATCCACACCGCTATCTGTGTAAACATGCATACATCTTCACCGCTATCTGTATAAACATGGAAATATCTACACCGCTATCTGTATGATCATGGAAATATCTACACCGCTATCTGTTTGAAGATGGAAATATATACATCGCTATCTGCATGAAAATGGAAATATCTACACAGCTATCTGCATATAGATGGAAATATCTACACAGCAATCTCTTTACACATGGAAATAACTACACCGCTATCTGTATGAACATGGACATATCTACACCGCCATCTGTATGAACATGGAAATATCTGCACCGCCATCAGTATGAACATATAAATATCTACACCGCCATCTGTATTAAGATGGAGATATCTACACCGTTATCTGAATAAACATGGAAATATCTACACCGCTATCTGTATAAACATGGAAATATCTACACCACTATCTGTATAAACATGGAAATATCTACACCGCTACCTGTATAAACACGGAAATATCAGCACCGCTATCTGTATGAACCTGGAAATGTCTACACCGCTATCTGAATGAACATGGAAATATCTACACCGCTATCTGTTTGAACATGTAAATATCTACACCGCTATCTGAATGAACATGGAAATATCTACACCGCTATCTGTATGAACATGGAAATATCTACACCGCTATCTGTGTAAACATACATACATCTTCACCGCTATCTGTATAAACATGGAAATATCTACACCGCTATCTGTATGAACATGGAAATATCTGCACCGCTATCTGTATGAACATGGAAATATCAGCCCCTCTATCTGTATGAACGTGGAGATATCTACACCGCCATCTGTATGAACATGGATATATCTACACAGCCATCTGGAGGAACATGGAAATATCTACACCGCTATCTGTATGAACATGGAAATAGCTACACCGCTATCTGTATGAACATGGAAATATCTACACCGCCATCTGTATGAACATGGAAATATCTGCACCGCCATCTGTATGAACATATAAATATCTACACCGCCATCTGTATTAAGATGGAGATATCTACACCGCTATCTGAATAAACATGGAAATATCTACACCGCTATCTGTATAAACATGGAAATATCAGCAACGCTATCTGTATGAACATGGAAATATCAGCCCCTCTATCTGTGTGAACACGGAGATATCTACACCGCCATCTGTATGAACACGGATATATCTACAAAGCCATCTGGATGAACATGGAAATATCTACACCGCTATCTGTATGAACATGGAAATATCTTCACCGCCATCTGTACGAACATGGATATATCTACAGAGCCATCTGGATGAACATGGAAATATCTACAACGCCATCTGTATGAACATATAAATATCTACACCGCCATCTGTATTAAGATGGAGATATCTAAACCGCTATCTGTATAAACATGGAAATATCTACACCGCTATCTGTATAAACATGGAAATATCTACACCGCTATCTGTATAAACCTGGAAATATCTACACGGCTACCTGTATAAACATGGAAATATCAGCACCGCTATCTGTATGAACATGGGAATATCTACACCGCTATCTGTATGAACATGGATATATCTACACAGCCCTCTGGATGAACATGGAAATATCCACACCGCTATCTGTGTAAACATGCATACATCTTCACCGCTATCTGTATAAACATGGAAATATCTACACCGCTATCTGTATGAACATGGAAATATCTACACCGCTATCTGCTTGAAGATGGAAATATATACATCGCTATCTGCATGAAAATGGAAATATCTACACAGCTATCTGCATATAGATGGAAATATCTACACAGCTATCTCTTTGCACATGGAAATAACTACACCGCTATCTGTATGAGCATGCACATATCTACACCGCCATCTGTATGAACATGGAAATATCTGCACCGCCATCAGTATGAACATATAAATATCTACACCGCCATCTGTATTAAGATGGAGATATCTACACCGCTATCTGAATAAACATGGAAATATCTACACCGCTATCTGTATAAACATGGAAATATCTACACCACTATCTGTATAAACATGGAAATATCTACACCGCTACCTGTATAAACACGGAAATATAAGCACCGCTATCTGTATGAACCTGGAAATGTCTACACCGCTATCTGAATGAACATGGAAATATCTACACCGCTATCTGTTTGAACATGTAAATATCTACACCGCTATCTGAATGAACATGGAAATATCTACACCGCTATCTGAATGAACATGGAAATACCTTCACCGCCATCTGTATGAACATGGATATATCTACACAGCCATCTGGATGAACATGGATATATCTACACAGCCCTCTGGATGAACATGGAAATATCCACACCGCTATCTGTGTAAACATGCATACATCTTCACCTCTATCTGTATAAACATGGAAATATCTACACCGCTATCTGTATGAACATGGAAATATCTACACCGCTATCTGTTGGAAGATGGAAATATATACACCGCTATCTGCATGAAAATGGAAATATCTACACAGCTATCTGCATGAAAATGGAAATATCTACACAGCTATCTGCATATACATGGAAATATCTACACAGCTATCTCTTTACACATGTAAATAACTACACCGCTATCTGTATTAACATGGAAATATCTACACCGCCATCTGTATGAACATATAAATATCTATACTGCCATCTGTATTAAGATGGAGATATCTACACCGCTATCTGAATAAACATGGAAATATCTACACCGCTATCGATATAAACATGGAAATATCAGCACCGCTATCTGTATGAACATGGAAATATCAGCCCCTCTATCTGTATGAACGTGGAGATATCTACACCGCCATCTGTATGAACATGGATATATCTACACAGCCATCTGGAGGAACATGGAAATATCTACACCGCTATCTGTATGAACATGGAAATAGCTACACCGCTATCTGTATGAACATGGAAATATCTACATCGCTATCTGTATGAACATGGAAATATCTACACCGCTATCTGTATGAACAAGGAAATATCTTCACTGCCATCTGTACGAACATGGATATATCTACAGAGCCATCTGGATGAACATGGAAATATCTACACCGCCATCTGTATGAACATATAAATATCTACACCGCCATCTGTATTAAGATGGAGATATCTACACCGCTATCTGTATAAACCTGAAAATATCTACACCGCTATCTGTATAAACATGGAAATATCAACACCACTATCTGGATAAACATGGAAATTTCTACACCGCTACCTGTATAAACATGGAAATATCAGCACCGCTATCTGATGGAACATGGAGATATCTACACCGCCATCTGTATGAACATGGATATATCTACACAGCCAACTGGAGGAACATGGAAATATCTACAACGCTATCTGTACGAACATGGAAATATCTACACCGCTATCTGTATGAACATGGAAATAGCTACAACGCTATCTGAATGAACATGGAAATATCTACACCGCCATCTGTATGAACATGGATATATCTACACAGCCATCTGGAGGAACATGGAAATATCTACAACGCTATCTGTACGAACATGGAAATATCTACACCGCTATCTGTATGAACATGGAAATACCTACACCACTATCTGTATGAACATGGAAATATCTACACCACTATCTGAATGAACATGGAAATATCTACACCGCTATCAGTATGAACATGGATATATCTACACAGCCATCTGGATGAACATGGAAATATCTACACCGCTATCTGTATGAACATGGAAATATCTACACCGCTATCTGTGTAAACATACATACATCTTCACCGCTATCTGTATAAACATGGAAATATCTACACCGCTATCTGTATGAACATGGAAATATCTGCACCGCTATCTGTATGAACATGGAAATATCTACACCGCTATCTGTTTGAACATGGAAATATCTACACGGTTATCTGCATGAAAATGGAAATATCTACACTGCTATCTGCATATACATGGAAATATCTACACAGCTATCTCTTTACACATGGAAATAACTACACCGCTATCTGTATGAACATGGAAATATCTACACCGCCATCTGTATGAACATGGAAATATCTGCACCGCCATCTGTATGAACATATAAATATCTACACCGCCATCTGTATTAAGATGGAGATATCTACACCGCTATCTGTATAAACATGGAAATATCTACACCGCTATCTGTATAAACATGGAAATATCTACACCGCTATCTGTATAAACATGGAAATATCTACACCGCTACCTGTATAAACATGGAAATATCAGCACCGCTATCTGTATGAACATGGAAATATCTACACCGCTATCTGTATGAACATGGAAATATCTACACCGCCATCTGTATGAACATGGAAATATCTGCACCGCCATCTGTATGAACATATAAATATATACACCGCCATCTGTATTAAGATGGAGATATCTACACCGCTATCTGAATAAACATGGGAATATCTACACCGCTATCTGTATAAACATGGAAATATCAGCACCGCTATCTGTATGAACATGGAAATATCAGCCCCTCTATCTGTATGAACATGGAGATATCTACACCGCCATCTGTATGAACACCGATATATCTACACAGCCATCTGGATGAACATGGAAATATCTACACCGCTATCTGTATGAACATGGAAATAGCTACACCGCTATCTGTATGAACATGGAAATATCTACACCGCTATCTGTATGAAGATGGAAATATCTACACCGCTATCTGTATGAACATGGAAATATCTTCACCGCCATCTGTACGAACATGGATATATCTACAGAGCCATCTGGATGAACATGGAAATATCTACAACACCATCTGTATGAACATATAAATATCTACAACGCCATCTGTATTAAGATGGAGATATCTAAACCGCTATCTGTATAAACATGGAAATATCAACACCGCTATCTGTATAAACATGGAAATATCTACACCGCTATCTGTATAAACATGGAAATATCTACACCGCTACCTGTATAAACATGGAAATATCAGCACCGCTATCTGTATGAACATGGGAATATCTACACCGCAATCTGTATGAACATGGATATATCTACACAGCCCTCTGGATGAACATTTAAATATCCACACCGCTATCTGTGTAAACATGCATACATCTTCACCGCTATCTGTATAAACATGGAAATATCTACACCGCTATCTGTATGATCATGGAAATATCTACACCGCTATCTGTTTGAAGATGGAAATATATACATCGCTATCTGCATGAAAATGGAAATATCTACACAGCTATCTGCATATAGATGGAAATATCTACACAGCAATCTCTTTACACATGGAAATAACTACACCGCTATCTGTATGAACATGGACATATCTACACCGCCATCTGTATGAACATGGAAATATCTGCACCGCCATCAGTATGAACATATAAATATCTACACCGCCATCTGTATTAAGATGGAGATATCTACACCGTTATCTGAATAAACATGGAAATATCTACACCGCTATCTGTATAAACATGGAAATATCTACACCACTATCTGTATAAACATGGAAATATCTACACCGCTACCTGTATAAACACGGAAATATCAGCACCGCTATCTGTATGAACCTGGAAATGTCTACACCGCTATCTGAATGAACATGGAAATATCTACACCGCTATCTGTTTGAACATGTAAATATCTACACCGCTATCTGAATGAACATGGAAATATCTACACCGCTATCTGTGTAAACATACATACATCTTCACCGCTATCTGTATAAACATGGAAATATCTACACCGCTATCTGTATGAACATGGAAATATCTGCACCGCTATCTGTATGAACATGGAAATATCTACACCGCTATCTGTTTGAACATGGAAATATCTACACGGCTATCTGCATGAAAATGGAAATATCTACAATGCTATCTGCATATACATGGAAATATCTACACAGCTATCTCTTTACACATGGAAATAACTACACCGCTATCTGTATGAACATGGAAATATCTTCACCGCCATCTGTATGAACATGGAAATAGCTGCACCGACATCTGTATGAACATATACATATCTACACCGCCATCTGTACTAAGATGGAGATATCTACACCGCTATCTGTATAAACCTGAAAATATCTACACCGCTATCTGTATAAACATGGAAATATCAACACCGCTATCTGGATAAACATGGAAATTTCTACACCGCTACCTGTATAAACATGGAAGTATCAGCACCGCTATCTGTAGGAACATGGAGATATCTACACCGCCATCTGTATGAACATGGATATATCTACACAGCCATCTGGAGGAACATGGAAATATCTACAACGCTGTCTGTACGAACATGGAAATATCTACACCGCTATCTGTATGAAGATGGAAATAGCTACACCGCTATCTGAATGAACATGGAAATATCTACACCGCCATCTGTATGAACATGGATATATCTACACAGCCATCTGGAGGAACATGGAAATATCTACAACGCTATCTGTACGAACATGGAAATATCTACTCCGCTATCTGTATGAACATGGAAATAGCTACACCACTATCTGTATGAACATGGAAATATCTACACCACTATCTGAATGAACATGGAAATATCTACACCGATATCTGTATGAACATGGATATATCTACACAGCCATCTGGATGAACATGGAAATATCTACACCGCTATCTGTATGAACATGGAAATATCTACACCGCTCTCTGTATGAACTTGGATATATCTACACAGCCATCTGGATGAACATGGAAATATCTACACCGCTATCTGTGTAAACATGCATACTTCTTCACCGCTATCTGTATAAACATGGAAATATCTACACTGCTATCTGTATGAACATGGAAATATCTGCACCGCTAACTGTATGAACATGGAAATATCTACACCGCTATCTGTTTGAAGATGGAAATATCTACACAGCTATCTGCATGAAAATGGAAATATCTACACTGCTATCTGCATATACATGGAAATATCTACACAGCTATCTCTTTACACATGGAAATAACTACACCGCTATCTGTATGAACATGGAAATATCTACACCGCCATCTGTATGAACATGGAAATATCTGCACCGCCATCTGTATGAACATATAAATATCTACACCGCCATCTGTATTAAGATGGAGATATCTTCACCGCTATCTGTATAAACATGGAAATATCTACACCGCTATCTGTATAAACATGGAAATATCTACACCGCTATCTGTATAAACATGGAAATATCTACACCGCTACCTGTATAAACATGGAAATATCAGCACCACTATCTGTATGAACATGGAAATATCTACACCGCTATCTGTATGAACATGGATATATCTACAAAGCCCTCCGGATGAACATGGAAATATCCACCCCGCTATCTGTGTAAACATGCATACATCTTCACCGCTATCTGTATAAACATGGAAATATCTACACCGCTATCTCTATGAACATGGAAATATCTACACCGCTATCTGTTTGAAGATGGAAATATATACACCGCTATCTGCATGAAAATGGAAATATCTACACAGCTATCTGCATATAGATGGAAATATCTACACAGCTATCTCTTTACACATGGAAATAACTACACCGCTATCTGTATGAACATGCAAATATCTACACCGTCATCTGTATGAACATGGAAATATCTGCACCGCCATCTGTATGAACATATAAATATCTACACCGCCATCTCTATTAAGATGGAGATATCTAAACCGCTATCTGAATAAACATGGAAATATCTACACCGCTATCTGTATAAACATGGAAATATCTACACCGCTATCTGTATAAACATGGAAATATCTACACCGCTACCTGTATAAACATGGAAATATCAGCACCGCTATCTGTATAAACCTGGAAATATCTACACCGCTATCTGTATGAACATGGAAATATCTACACCGCTATCTGTATGAACATGGAAATATCTACAAAGCTATCTGAATGAACATGGAAATATGTACACCGCTATCTGTTTGAACATGTAAATATCTACACCGCTATCTGCATGAAAATGGAAATATCTACAAAGCTATCTGCATATACATGGAAATATCTACACAGCTATCTCTTTACACATGGAAATAACTACACCGCTATATCTATAAACATGGAAGTATCCACACCACCATCTGTATGAACATGGAAATATGTGCACCACCATCTGTTTGAACATATAAATATCTACACCGCCATCTGTATTAAAAAGAAAATATCTAAACCGCTATCTGTATAAAGATGGAAATATCAGCACCGCTCTCTGTATGAAAATGGAAATATCTACACCGCTATCTGTATGAACATGGAAATATCTACACTGCTATCTGTATGAACATGGAAATAGCTACCCCGTTATGTGTATGAAAATGGAAATAGCTACACCGCTATCTGTATGAACATGGAAATATCTACACCGCTATCTGTATGAACATGGATATATCTACACAGCCATCTGGATTAACATGGAAATAGCTACACCGCTATCTGTTTGAACATGGAAATATCTACACAGCTATCTGTATGAACATGGATATATCTACACAGCCATCTGGATGAACATGGAAATATCTACACCGCTATCTGTGTAAACATGCATACAACTTCACCACTATCTGTATAAACATGGAAATATCTGCACCGCTATCGGTATGAACATGGAAATATCTACACCGCTATCTGTATGAACATGGAAATACCTACACCGCTATCTGTTTGGACATGGAAATATCTACACCGCTATCTGCATGAAAATGGAAATATCTACACTAATATCTGCATATACATTTAACTATCTACACAGCTATCTCTTTACACATGGAAATAACTACGCCACTATCTGTATGAACATGGAAATAACTACACCGCCATCTGTATGAACATGGAAACATCTGCACCGCCATCTGTATGAACATATAAATATCTACACCGCCATCTGTATTAAGATGGAGATATCTACACTGCTATCTGTATAAACATGGAAATATCTATACCGCCATCTGTATGAACATATAAATACACCGCCATCTGTATTAAGAAGGAAATATCTAAACCGCTATCTGTATAAACATGGAAATATCTACACCGCTGCCGGTATAAACATGGAAATATCAGCACCGCTATCTGTATGAACATGGAAATATCTACTCCGCTATCTGTTTGAACATGGAAATATCTACACTGCTATCTGCATGAAAATGGAAATATCTACACTGCTATCTGCATATACATGGAAATATCTACACAGCTATATCTTTACACATGGAAATAACTACACCGCTATCTGTATGAACATGGAAATATCCACACCGCCATCTGTATGAACATGGAAATATCTGCACTGCCATCTGTATGAACACATAAATATCTACACCGCAATCTGTATTAAGATGGAGATATCTAAACCGCTATCTGTATAAACATGGAAATATCTACACCGCTATCTGTATAAACATGGAAATATCTACACCGCTATCTGTATAAACATGGAAATATCTACACCGCTACCTGTATAAACATGGAAATATCAGCACCGCTATCTGTGTGATCATGGAAATATCTACACCGCTATCTGTATGAACATGGAAATATCTACACCGCTATCTGTATGAACATGGAAATATCTACACCGCAATCTGTATGAACATGGATATATCTACACAGCCCTCTGGATGAACATGGAAATATCCACACTGCTATCTGTGTAAACATGCATACATCTTCACCGCAATCTGTTTAAACATGGAAATGTCTACACCGCTATCTGTATGAACATGGAAATATCCACACCGCTATCTGTTTGAAGATGGAAATACATACACCGCAATCTGCATGAAAATGGAAATATCTACACAGCTATCTGCATATACATGGAAATATCTACACAGCTATCTCTTTACACATGGAAATAACTACACCGCTATCTGTATGAACATGGAAATATCTACACCCCCATCTGTATGAACATGGAAATATCTGCACCGCCATCTGTATGAACATATAAATATCTACACCGCCATCTGTATTAAGATGGAGATATCTACACCGCTATCTGAAAAAACATGGAAATATCTACACCGCTATCTGTATAAACATGGAAATATCTACAACGCTATCTGTATAACCATGGAAATATCTACACCGCTGTCTGTATGAACATGGAAATATCTACACTGCTATCTGAATGAACATGGAAATGTCTGCACCGCCATCTGTATGAACATATAAATATCTACACCGCCAGCTGTATTAAGATAGAGATATCTACACCGCGATCTGAATAAACATGGAAATATCTACACCGCTATCTGTATAAACATGGAAATATCTACACCGCTGCCTGTATAAACATGGAAATATCAGCACTGCTATCTGTATGAACATGGAAATATCTACATCGCTATCTGTATGAACATGGAAATATCTACACTGCTATCTGTATGAACATGGAAATAGCTACACCGTTATCTGTATGAACATGGAAATAGCTACACCACTATCTGTATGAACATGGAAATATCTACACCGCCATCTGTATGAACATGGATATATCTACACAGCCATCTGGAGGAACATGGAAATATCTACACCGCTATCTGTATGAACATGGAAATAGCTACACCGCTATCTGAATGAACATGGAAATATCTACACCGCTATCTGTATGAACATGGAAATATCTACACCGCTATCTGTATGAACAAGGAAATATCTTCACCGCCATCTGTACGAACATGGATATATCTACAGAGCCATCTGGATGAACATGGAAATATCTACACCGCCATCTGTATGAACATGGAAATATCTGCACCGCCATCTATATGAACATATAAATATCTACACCGCCATCTCTATTAACATGGAGATATCTACACCGCTATCTGAATAAACATGGAAATATCTACACCGCTATCTGTATAAACATGGAAATATCTCCACCGCTTTCTGTATAAACATGGAAATATCTACACCGCTACCTGTATAAACATGGAAATATCAGCACCGCTATCTGTATGAACCTGGAAATATCTACACCGCTATCTGTATGAACATGGAAATATCCACACCGCTATCTGTATGAACATCAAATATCTACAAAGCTACCTGAATGAACATGGAAATATCTACACCGCTGTCTGTTTGAACATGTAAATATCTACACCGCTATCTGCATGAAAATGGAAATATCTACAAAGCTATCTGCATATACATGGACATATCTACACAGCTATCTCTTTACACATGGAAATAACTACACCGCTATATCTATAAACATGGAAATATCTACAACACCATCTGTATGAATATGGAAATCTCTGCACCGCCATCTGTTTGAGCATATAAATATCTACACCGCCATCTGTATTAAGAAGGAAATATCTAAACCGCTTTCTGTATAAACATGGAAATATCAGCACCGCTCTCTGTATGAAAATGGAAATATCTACACCGCTATCTGTATGAACATGGAAATATCTACACTGCTATCTGTATGAACATGGAAATAGCTACCGCGTTATGTGTATGAAAATGGAAATAGCTACACCGCTATCTGTATGAACATGGAAATATCTACACCGCTATCTGTATGAACATGGATATATCTACACAGCCATCTGGATGAACATGGAAATATCTACACCGATATCGGTGTAAACATGCATACATCTTCACCACTATCTGTATAAACATGGAAATATCTGCACCGCTATCGGTATGAACATGGAAATATCTACACCGCTATCTGTATGAACATGGAAATACATACACCGCTATCTGTTTGGACATGGAAATATCTACACCGCTATCTGCATGAAAATGGAAATATCTACACTGCTATTTTCATATACATTTAAATATCTACGCAGCTATCTCTTTACACATGGAAATAACTACACCACTATCTGTATGAACATGGAAATAACTACACCGCCATCTGTATGAACATGGAAATATCTGCACCGCCATATGTATGAACATATAAATATCTACACCGCCATCTGTATTAAGATGGAGATATCTACACTGCTATCTGTATAAACATGGAAATATCTATACCGCCATCTGTATGAACATATAAATACACCGCCATCTGTATTAAGAAGGAAATATCTAAACCGCTATCTGTATAAACATGGAAATATCTACACCGCTGCCGGTATAAACATGGAAATATCAGCACCGCTATCTGTATGAACATGGAAATATCTACTCCGCTATCTGTTTGAACATGGAAATATCTACACTGCTATCTGCATGAAAATGGAAATATCTACACTGCTATCTGCATATACATGGAAATATCTACACAGCTATATCTTTACACATGGAAATAACTACACCGCTATCTGTATGAACATGGAAATATCCACACCGCCATCTGTATGAACATGGAAATATCTGCACTGCCATCTGTATGAACACATAAATATCTACACCGCAATCTGTATTAAGATGGAGATATCTAAACCGCTATCTGTATAAACATGGAAATATCTACACCGCTATCTGTATAAACATGGAAATATCTACACCGCTATCTGTATAAACATGGAAATATCTACACCGCTACCTGTATAAACATGGAAATATCAGCACCGCTATCTGTGTGATCATGGAAATATCTACACCGCTATCTGTATGAACATGGAAATATCTACACCGCTATCTGTATGAACATGGAAATATCTACACCGCTATCTGTATGAACATGGATATATCTACACAGCCCTCTGGATGAACATGGAAATATCCACACTGCTATCTGTGTAAACATGCATACATCTTCACCGCAATCTGTTTAAACATGGAAATGTCTACACCGCTATCTGTATGAACATGGAAATATCCACACCGCTATCTGTTTGAAGATGGAAATACATACACCGCAATATGCATGAAAATGGAAATATCTACACAGCTATCTGCATATACATGGAAATATCTACACAGCTATCTCTTTACACATGGAAATAACTACACCGCTATCTGTATGAACATGGAAATATCTACACCCCCATCTGTATGAACATGGAAATATCTGCACCGCCATCTGTATGAACATATAAATATCTACACCGCCATCTGTATTAAGATGGAGATATCTACACCGCTATCTGAAAAAACATGGAAATATCTACACCGCTATCTGTATAAACATGGAAATATCTACAACGCTATCTGTATAACCATGGAAATATCTACACCGCTGTCTGTATGAACATGGAAATATCTACACTGCTATCTGAATGAACATGGAAATGTCTGCACCGCCATCTGTATGAACATATAAATATCTACACCGCCATCTGTATTAAGATAGAGATATCTACACCGCGATCTGAATAAACATGGAAATATCTACACCGCTATCTGTATAAACATGGAAATATCTACACCGCTGCCTGTATAAACATGGAAATATCAGCACTGCTATCTGTATGAACATGGAAATATCTACATCGCTATCTGTATGAACATGGAAATATCTACACTGCTATCTGTATGAACATGGAAATAGCTACACCGTTATCTGTATGAACATGGAAATAGCTACACCACTATCTGTATGAACATGGAAATATCTACACCGCCATCTGTATGAACATGGATATATCTACACAGCCATCTGGATGAACATGGAAATATCTACACTGCTATCTGTATGAACATGGAAATATCTACACCGCTATCTGTATGAACATGGATATATCTACACAGCCATCTGGATGAACATGGAAATATCTACACCGCTATCTGTGTAAACATGCATAGATCTTCACCGCTATCTGTATAAACATGGAAATATCTACACCGCTATCTGTATGAACATGGAAATATCCACACCGCTATCTGTATGAACATGGAAATATCTACACCGCTATCTGTTTGAACATGGAAATATCTACACCGCTATCTGCATGAAAATGGAAATATCTACACTGCTATCTGCATATTCATTTAAATATCTGCACAGCTATCTCTTTACACATGGAAATAACTACACCGCTATCTGTTTGAACGTGGAAATATCTACACCGCCATCTGAATGAACACGGAAATATCTGCACCGCCATCTGTATGAACATATAAATATCTACACCGCCATCTGTATTAAGATGGAGATATCTACACTGCTATCTGTATAAACATGGTAATATCTACACCACCATCTGTATGAACATATAAATATCTACACCGCCATCTGTATTAAGAAGGAAATATCTAAACCGCTATCTATATAAACATGGAAATATCTACACCGCTGCCTGTATAAACAAGGAAATATCAGCACCGCTATCTGTATGAACATGGAGATATCTACACCGCTATCTGTATGAACATGGAAATATCTACACCGCTATCCGTATGAACATGGAAATAGCTACACCGCTATCTGTATGAACATGGATATATCTACACAGCCTTCTGGATGAACATGGAAATATCGACACCACTATCTGCATGAACATGGAAATATCTACACTGCTATCTGTGTAAACATGCATACATCTTCACCGCAATCTGTATAAGCATGGAAATATCAACACCGCTATCTGTATGAACGTGGAAATATCTACACCGCTATCTGTTTGAACATGGAAATATCTAAACCGCTATCAGCATGAAAATGGAAATATCTACACAGCTATCTGCATATACATGGAAATATCTACACATCTATCTCTTTACACATGTAAATAACTACACCGCTATCTGTATGTACATGGAAATGTCTGCACCGCCATCTGTAAGAACATATAAATATCTACACCGCCATCTGTATTAAGATGGAGATATCTACACCGCTATCTGTATAAACATGGAAATATCTACACCGCTATCTGAATAAACATGGAAATATCTACACCGCTCTCTGTATAAACATGGAAATATCAGCACCGCTATCTGTATTAACATGGAAATATCAGCCCCTCTATCTGTATGAACATGGAAGTATCTACACCGCTATCTCTATGAACATGGAAATATCTACACCGCTATCTGTTTGAACATGGAAATATCTAAACCGCTATCTGCATGAAAATGGAAATATATACACAGCTATCTGCATATACATGGAAATATCTACACAGCTATCTCTTTACAAATGGAAATAACTACACCGCTATCTGTATGAACATGGAAATATCTTCACCGCCATCTGTAGGAACATGGATATATCTACACAGCCATCTGGATGAACATGGAAATATCTACACCGCTATGTGTAGGAACATGGTAATAGCTACACCGCTATCTGTATAAACATGGAAATATCAGCACCGCTATCTGTATGAACATGGAAATATCTACACCACTATCTGTATGAACATGGATATATCTACACAGCCATCTGGATGAACATGGAAATATCTACACCACTATCTGTATGAACATGAAAATATCTACACCGCTATCTGTGTAAACATGCATACATCTTCACCGCTATCTGTATAAACATGGAAATATCTACACCGCTATCTGTATGAACATGGAAATATCTACACCGCTATCTGTATGAACATGGAAATATCTACTCCGCTATCTGTTTGAACATGGAAATATCTACTCTGCTATCTGCATGAAAATGGAAATATCTACACTGCTATCTGCATATACATGGAAATATCTACACAGCTATATCTTTACACATGGAAATAACTACACCGCTATCTGTATGAACATGGAAATATCCACACCGCAATCTGTATGAACATGGAAATATCTGCACCGCTATCGGTATGAACATGGAAATATCTACACCGCTATCTGTATGAAAATGGAAATACATACACCGCTATCTGTTTGGACATGGAATTATCTACACCGCTATCTGCATGAAAATGGAAATATCTACACTGCTATTTTCATATACATTTAAATATCTACACAGCTATCTCTTTACACATGGAAATAACTACACCACTATCTGTATGAACATGGAAATAACTACACCGCCATCTGTATGAACATGGAAATATCTGCACCGCCATATGTATGAACATATAAATATCTACACCGCCATCTGTATTAAGATGGAGATATCTACACTGCTATCTGTATAAACATGGAAATATCTATACCGCCATCTTTATGAACATATAAATACACCGCCATCTGTATTAAGAAGGAAATATCTAAACCGCTATCTGTATAAACATGGAAATATCTACACCGCTGCCGGTATAAACATGGAAATATCAGCACCGCTATCTGTATGAACATGGAAATATCTACACCGCTATGTGTAGGAACATGGAAATAGCTACACCGCTATCTCTATGAACATGGAAATATCTACACCGCTATCTGTTTGAACATGGAAATATCTAAACCGCTATCTGCATGAAAATGGAAATATATACACAGCTATCTGCATATACATGGAAATATCTACACAGCTATCTCTTTACACATGGAAATAACTACACCGCTATCTGTATGAACATGGAAATATCTTCACCGCCATCTGTAGGAACATGGATATATCTACACAGCCATCTGGATGAACATGGAAATATCTACACCGCTATGTGTAGGAACATTGAAATAGCTACACCGCTATCTGTATAAACATGGAAATATCAGCACCGCTATCTGTATGAACATGGAAATATCTACACCACTATCTGTATGAACACGGATATATCTACACAGCCATCTGGATGAACATGGAAATATCTACACCACTATCTGTATGAACATGAAAATATCTACACCGCTATCTGTGTAAACATGCATACATCTTCACCGCTATCTGTATAAACATGGAAATATCTACACCGCTATCTGTATGAACATGGAAATATCTACACCGCTATCTGTATGAACATGGAAATATCTACTCCGCTATCTGTTTGAACATGGAAATATCTACTCTGCTATCTGCATGAAAATGGAAATATCTAAACTGCTATCTGCATACACATGGAAATATATACACAGCTATATCTTTACACATGGAAATAACTACACCGCTATCTGTATGAACATGGAAATATCCACACCGCAATCCGTATGAACATGGAAATATCTGCACCGCCATCTGTATGAACATATAAATATCTACACCGCAATCTGTATTAAGATGGAGATATCTACACCGCTATCTGTATAAACATGGAAATATCTACACCGCTATCTGTATAAACATGGAAATATCTACACCGCTATCTGTATTAACATGGAAATATCTGCACCGCCATCTGTATGAACATATAAATATCTACACCGCCATCTGTATTAAGATGGAGATATCTACACTGCTATCTGTATAAACATGGTAATATCTACACCACCATCTGTATGAACATATAAATATCTACACCGCCATCTGTATTAAGAAGGAAATATCTAAACCGCTATCTATATAAACATGGAAATATCTACACCGCTGCCTGTATAAACAAGGAAATATCAGCACCGCTATCTGTATGAACATGGAGATATCTACACCGCTATCTGTATGAACATGGAAATATCTACACCGCTATCCGTATGAACATGGAAATAGCTACATCGCTATCTGTATGAACATGGATATATCTACACAGCCTTCTGGATGAACATGGAAATATCGACACCACTATCTGCATGAACATGGAAATATCTACACTGCTATCTGTGTAAACATGCATACATCTTCACCGCAATCTGTATAAGCATGGAAATATCAACACCGCTATCTGTATGAACGTGGAAATATCTACACCGCTATCTGTTTGAACATGGAAATATCTAAACCGCTATCAGCATGAAAATGGAAATATCTACACAGCTATCTGCATATACATGGAAATATCTACACATCTATCTCTTTACACATGTAAATAACTACACCGCTATCTGTATGTACATGGAAATGTCTGCACCGCCATCTGTAAGAACATATAAATATCTACACCGCCATCTGTATTAAGATGGAGATATCTACACCGCTATCTGTATAAACATGGAAATATCTACACCGCTATCTGAATAAACATGGAAATATCTACACCGCTCTCTGTATAAACATGGAAATATCAGCACCGCTATCTGTATTAACATGGAAATATCAGCCCCTCTATCTGTATGAACATGGAAGTATCTACACCGCTATCTCTATGAACATGGAAATATCTACACCGCTATCTGTGTGAACATGGAAATATCTAAACCGCTATCTGCATGAAAATGGAAATATATACACAGCTATCTGCATATACATGGAAATATCTACACAGCTATCTCTTTACAAATGGAAATAACTACACCGCTATCTGTATGAACATGGAAATATCTTCACCGCCATCTGTAGGAACATGGATATATCTACACAGCCATCTGGATGAACATGGAAATATCTACACCGCTATGTGTAGGAACATGGTAATAGCTACACCGCTATCTGTATAAACATGGAAATATCAGCACCGCTATCTGTATGAACATGGAAATATCTACACCACTATCTGTATGAACATGGATATATCTACACAGCCATCTGGATGAACATGGAAATATCTACACCACTATCTGTATGAACATGAAAATATCTACACCGCTATCTGTGTAAACATGCATACATCTTCACCGCTATCTGTATAAACATGGAAATATCTACACCGCTATCTGTATGAACATGGAAATATCTACACCGCTATCTGTATGAACATGGAAATATCTACTCCGCTATCTGTTTGAACATGGAAATATCTACTCTGCTATCTGCATGAAAATGGAAATATCTACACTGCTATCTGCATATACATGGAAATATCTACACAGCTATATCTTTACACATGGAAATAACTACACCGCTATCTGTATGAACATGGAAATATCCACACCGCAATCTGTATGAACATGGAAATATCTGCACCGCTATCGGTATGAACATGGAAATATCTACACCGCTATCTGTATGAACATGGAAATACATACACCGCTATCTGTTTGGACATGGAATTATCTACACCGCTATCTGCATGAAAATGGAAATATCTACACTGCTATTTTCATATACATTTAAATATCTACACAGCTATCTCTTTACACATGGAAATAACTACACCACTATCTGTATGAACATGGAAATAACTACACCGCCATCTGTATGAACATGGAAATATCTGCACCGCCATATGTATGAACATATAAATATCTACACCGCCATCTGTATTAAGATGGAGATATCTACACTGCTATCTGTATAAACATGGAAATATCTATACCGCCATCTTTATGAACATATAAATACACCGCCATCTGTATTAAGAAGGAAATATCTAAACCGCTATCTGTATAAACATGGAAATATCTACACCGCTGCCGGTATAAACATGGAAATATCAGCACCGCTATCTGTATGAACATGGAAATATCTACACCGCTATGTGTAGGAACATGGAAATAGCTACACCGCTATCTCTATGAACATGGAAATATCTACACCGCTATCTGTTTGAACATGGAAATATCTAAACCGCTATCTGCATGAAAATGGAAATATATACACAGCTATCTGCATATACATGGAAATATCTACACAGCTATCTCTTTACACATGGAAATAACTACACCGCTATCTGTATGAACATGGAAATATCTTCACCGCCATCTGTAGGAACATGGATATATCTACACAGCCATCTGGATGAACATGGAAATATCTACACCGCTATGTGTAGGAACATTGAAATAGCTACACCGCTATCTGTATAAACATGGAAATATCAGCACCGCTATCTGTATGAACATGGAAATATCTACACCACTATCTGTATGAACACGGATATATCTACACAGCCATCTGGATGAACATGGAAATATCTACACCACTATCTGTATGAACATGAAAATATCTACACCGCTATCTGTGTAAACATGCATACATCTTCACCGCTATCTGTATAAACATGGAAATATCTACACCGCTATCTGTATGAACATGGAAATATCTACACCGCTATCTGTATGAACATGGAAATATCTACTCCGCTATCTGTTTGAACATGGAAATATCTACTCTGCTATCTGCATGAAAATGGAAATATCTAAACTGCTATCTGCATACACATGGAAATATATACACAGCTATATCTTTACACATGGAAATAACTACACCGCTATCTGTATGAACATGGAAATATCCACACCGCAATCCGTATGAACATGGAAATATCTGCACCGCCATCTGTATGAACATATAAATATCTACACCGCAATCTGTATTAAGATGGAGATATCTACACCGCTATCTGTATAAACATGGAAATATCTACACCGCTATCTGTATAAACATGGAAATATCTACACCGCTATCTGTATTAACATGGAAATATCTACACCGCTACCTGTATAAACATAGAAATATCAGCACCGCTATCTGTATGAACATGGAAATATCTACACCGCTATCTGTATGAACATGGAAATATCTACTCCGCTATCAGTATGAACATGGAAATATCTACACCGCTATCTGTATGAACATGGATATATCTACACAGCCCTCTGGATGAACATGGAAATATCCACACCGCTATCTGTGTAAACATTCATACATCTTCACCGCAATCTGTATAAACATGGAAATATCTACACCGCTATCTGTATGAACATGGAAATATCCACACCGCTATCTGTTTGAAGATGGAAATACATACACCGCAATCTGCATGAAAATGGAAATATCTACACAGCTATCTGCATATACATGGAAATATCTACACAGCTATCTCTTTACACATGGAATTAACTACACCGCTATCTGTATGAACATGGAAATATCTACACCGCCATCTGTATGAACATGGAAATATCTGCACCGCCATCTGTATGAACATATAAATATCTACACCGCCATCTGTATTAAGATGGAGATATCTACACCGCTATCTGTATAAACATGGAAATATCTACACCGCTATCTGTATAAACATGGAAATACCTACAACGCTATCTGTATAACCATGGAAATATCTACACCGCTGTCTGTACGAACATGGAAATATCTACACTGCTATCTGAATGAACATGGAAATGTCTGCACCGCCATCTGTATGAACATATAAATATCTACACCGCCATCTGTATTAAGATAGAGATATCTACACCGCGATCTGAATAAACATGGAAATATCTACACCGCTATCTGTATAAACATGGAAATATCTACACCGCTGCCTGTATAAACATGGAAATATCAGCACTGCTATCTGTATGAACATGGAAATATCTACATCGCTATCTGTATGAACATGGAAATATCTACACTGCTATCTGTATGAACATGGAAATAGCTACACCGTTATCTGTATGAACATGGAAATAGCTACACCACTATCTGTATGAACATGGAAATATCTACACCGCCATCTGTATGAACATGGATATATCTACACAGCCATCTGGATGAACATGGAAATATCTACACCGCTATCTGTATGAACATGGAAATATCTACACCGCTATCTGTATGAACATGGATATATCTACACAGCCATCTGGATGAACATGGAAATATCTACACCGCTATCTGTTTAAACATGCATAGATCTTCACCGCTATCTGTATAAACATGGAAATATCTACACCGCTATCTGTATGAACATGGAAATATCCACACCGCTATCTGTATGAACATGGAAATATCTACACCGCTATCTGTTTGAACATGGAAATATCTACACCGCTATCTGCATGAAAATGGAAATATCTACACAGCTATCTGCATATTCATTTAAATATCTGCACAGCTATCTCTTTACACATGGAAATAACTACACCGCTATCTGTTTGAACATGGAAATATCTACACGGCCATCTGAATGAACACGGAAATATCTGCACCGCCATCTGTATGAACATATAAATATCTACACCGCCATCTGTATTAAGATGGAGATATCTACACTGCTATCTGTATAAACATGGAAATATCTACACCACCATCTGTATGAACATATAAATATCTACACCGCCATCTGTACTAAGAAGGAAATATCTAAACCGCTATCTGTATAAACATGGAAATATCTACACCGCTGCCTGTATAAACAAGGAAATATCAGCACCGCTATCTGTATGAACATGGAGATATCTACACCGCTATCTGTATGAACATGGAAATATCTACACCGCTATCTGTATGAACATGGAAATAGCTACACTGCTATCTGTATGAACATGGATATATCTACACAGCCTTCTGGATGAACATGGAAATATCGACACCGCTATCTGCATGAACATGGAAATATCTACACTGCTATCTGTGTAAACATGCATACATCTTCACCGCAATCTGTATAAGCATGGAAATATCAACACCACTATCTGTATGAACGTGGAAATATCTACACCGCTATCTGTTTGAACATGGAAATATCTAAACTGCTATCAGCATGAAAATGGAAATATCTACACAGCTATCTGCATATACATGGAAATATCTACACAGCTATCTCTTTACACATGTAAATAACTACACCGCTATCTGTATGTACATGGAAATGTCTGCACCGCCATCTGTAAGAACATATAAATATCTACACCGCCATCTGTATTAAGATGGAGATATCTACACCGCTCTCAGTATAAACATGGAAATATCTACACCGCTATCTGAATAAACATGGAAATATCTACACCGCTCTCTGTATAAACATGGAAATATCAGCACCGCTATCTGTATGAACATGGAAATATCAGCCCCTCGATCTGTATGAACATGGAAGTATCTACACCGCTATCTCTATGAACATGGAAATATCTACACCGCTATCTGTTTGAACATGGAAATATCTAAACCGCTATCTGCATGAAAATGGAAATATATACACAGCTATCTGCATATACATGGAAATATCTACACAGCTATCTCTTTACACATGGAAATAACTACACCGCAATCTGTATGAACATGGAAATATCTTCACCGCCATCTGTAGGAACATGGATATATCTACACTGCCATCTGGATGAACATGGAAATATCTACACCGCTATGTGTAGGAACATGGAAATAGCTACACCGCTATCTGTATAAACATGGAAATATCAGCACCGCTATCTGTATGAACATGGAAATATCTACACCACTATCTGTATGAACACGGATATATCTACACAGCCATCTGGATGAACATGGAAATATCTACACCACTATCTGTATGAACATGAAAATATCTACACCGCTATCTGTGTAAACATGCATACATCTTCACCGCTATCTGTATAAACATGGAAATATCTACACCGCTATCTGTATGAACATGGAAATATCTACACCGCTATCTGTATGAACATGGAAATATCTACTCCGCTATCTGTTTGAACATGGAAATATCTACTCTGCTATCTGCATGAAAATGGAAATATCTACGCTGCTATCTGCATATACATGGAAATATCTACACAGCTATATCTTTACACATGGAAATAACTACACCGCTATCTGTATGAACATGGAAATATCCACACCGCAATCTGTATGAACATGGAAATATCTGCACCGCCATCTGTATGAACATATAAATATCTACACCGCAATCCGTATTAAGATGGAGATATCTACACCGCTATCTGTATAAACATGGAAATATCTACACCGCTATCTGTATAAACATGGAAATATCTACACCGCTATCTGTATTAACATGGAAATATCTACACCGCTACCTGTATAAACATGGAAATATCAGCACCGCTATCTCTATGAACATGGAAATATCTACACCGCTATCTGTATGAACATGGAAATATCTACACCGCTATCTGTATGAACATGGAAATATCTACACCGCTATCTGTATGAACATGGATATATCTACACAGCCCTCTGGATGAACATGGAAATATCCACACCGCTATCTGTGTAAACATGCATACGTCTTCACCGCAATCTGTATAAACATGGAAATATCTACACCGCTATCTGTATGAACATGGAAATATCCACACCGCTATCTGTTTGAAGATGGAAATACATACACCGCAATATGCATGAAAATGGAAATATCTACACAGCTATCTGCATATACATGGAAATATCTACACAGCTATCTCTTTACACATGGAAATAACTACACCGCTATCTGTATGAACATGGAAATATCTACACCGCCATCTGTATGAACATGGAAATATCTGCACCGCCATCTGTATGAACTTATAAATATCTACACCGCCATCTGTATTAAGATGGAGATATCTACACCGCTATCTGAATAAACATGGAAATATCTACACCGCTATCTGTATAAACATGGAAATATCTACAACGCTATCTGTATAACCATGGAAATATCTACACCGCTATCTGTATGAACATGGAAATATCTTCACTGCTATCTGTAAGAACATGGAAATATCTGCACCGCCATCTGTATGAACATATAAATATCTACACCACCATCTGTATTAAGATGGAGATATCTACACCGCTATCTGAATAAACATGGAAATATCTACAGCGCTATCTGTATAAACATGGAAATATCTACACCGCTGCCTGTATAAACATGGAAATATCAGCACTGCTATCTGTATGAACATGGAAATATCTACATCGCTATCTGTATGAACATGGAAATATCTACACTGCTATCTGTATGAACATGGAAATAGCTACACCGTTGTCTGTATGAACATGGAAATAGCTACACCACTATCTGTATGAACATGGAAATATCTTCACCGCTATCTGTATCAACATGGATATATCTACACAGCCATCTGGATGAACATGGAAATATCTACACCGCTATCTGTATGAACATGGAAATATCCACACCGCTATCTGTATGAACATGGAAATATCTACACCGCTATCTGTTTGAACATGGAAATATCTACACCGCTATCTGCATGAAAATGGAAATATCTACACTGCTATCTGCATATTCATTTAAATATCTGCACAGCTATCCCTTTACACATGGAAATAACTACACCGCAATCTGTTTGAACATGGAAATATCTACACCGCCATCTGTATGAACACGGAAATATCTGCACCGCAATCTGTATGAACATATAAATATCTACACCGCCATCTGTATTAAGATGGAGATATCTACACTGCTATCTGTATAAACATGGAAATATCTACACCACCATCTGTATGAACATATAAATATCTACACCACCATCTGTATTAAGAAGGAAATATCTAAACCGCTATCTGTATAAACATGGAAATATCTACACCGCTGCCTGTATAAACAAGGAAATATCAGCACCGCTATCTGTATGAACATGGAGATATCTACACCGCTATCTGTATGAACATGGAAATATCTACACCGCTATCTGTATGAACATGGAAATAGCTACACCGCTATCTGTATGAACATGGATATATCTACACAGCCTTCTGGATAAACATGGAAATATCTACACCGCTATCTGCATGAACATGGAAATATCTACACTGCCATCTGTGTAAACATGCATACATCTTCACCGCAATCTGTATAAGCATGGAAATATCAACACCGCTATCTGTATGAACGTGGAAATATCTACACCGCTATCTGTTTGAACATGGAAATATCTAAACCGCTATCAGCATGAAAATGGAAATATCTACACAGCAATCTGCATATACATGGAAATATCTACACATCTATCTCTTTACACATGTAAATAACTACACCGCTATCTGTATGTACATGGAAATGTCTGCACCGCCATCTGTATGAACATGGAAATATCTGCACTGCCATCTGTATGAACATATAAATATCTACACCGCCATCTGTATTAAGATGGAGATATCTACACCGCTATCTGTATAAACATGGAAATATCTACACCGCTATCTGAATATACATGGAAATATATACACCGCTCTCTGTATAAACATGGAAATATCAGCACCGCTATCTGTATGAACATGGAAATATCAGCCCCTCCCTCTGTATGAACATGGAAGTATCTACACCGCTATCTCTATGAACATGGAAATATCTACACCGCTATCTGTTTGAACATGGAAATATCTAAACCGCTATCTGCATGAAAATGGAAATATATACACAGCTATCTGCATATACATGGAAATATCTACACAGCTATCTCTTTACACATGGAAATAACTACACGGCTATCTGTATGAACATGGAAATATCTTCACCGCCATCTGTAGGAACATGGATATATCTACACAGCCCTCTGGATGAACATGGAAATATCCACACCGCTATCTGTGTAAACATGCATACATCTTCACCGCTATCTGTATAAACATGGAAATATCTACACCGCTATCTGTATGAACATGGAAATATCCACACCGCTATCTGTTTGAAGATGGAAATACATACACCGCAATCTGCATGAAAATGGAAATATCTACACAGCTATCTGCATACACATGGAAATATCTACACAGCTATCTCTTTACACATGGAAATAACTACACCGCTATCTGTATGAACATGGAAATATCTACACCGCCATCTGTATGAACATGGAAATATCTGCACTGCCATTTGTATGAACATATAAATATCTACACCGCCATCTGTATTAAGATGGAGATATCTACACCGCTATCTGAATAACAATGGAAATCTCTACACCGCTATCTGTATAAACATGGAAATATCTACAACGCTATCTGTATAACCATGGAAATATCTACACCGCTATCTGTATGAACATGGAAATATCTTCACTGCTATCTGTATGAACATGGAAATATCTGCACCGCCATCTGTATGAACATATAAATATCTACACCACCATCTGTATTAAGATGGAGATATCTACACCGCTATCTGAATAAACATGGAAATATCTACACCGCTATCTGTATAAACATGGAAATATCTACACCGCTGCCTCTATAAACATGGAAATATCAGCACTGCTATCTGTATGAACATGGAAATATCTACATCGCTATCTGTATGAACATGGAAATATCCACACTGCTATCTGTATGAACATGGAAATAGCTACACCGTTATCTGTATGAACATGGAAATAGCTACACCACTATCTGTATGAACATGGAAATATCTTCACCGCTATCTGTATGAACATGGATATATCTACACAGCCATCTGGATGAACATGGAAATATCTACACCGCTATCTGTATGAAGATGGAAATATCCACACCGCTATCTGTATGAACATGGAAATATCTACACCGCTATCTGTTTGAACATGGAAATATCTACACCGCTATCTGCATGAAAATGGAAATATCTACACTTCTATCTGCATATTCATTTAAATATCTGCACAGCTATCTCTTTACACATGGAAATAACTACACCGCTATCTGTTTGAACATGGAAATATCTACACCGCCATCTGTATGAACACGGAAATATCTGCACCGCAATCTGTATGAACATATAAATATCTACACCGCCATCTGTATTAAGATGGAGATATCTACACTGCTATCTGTATAAACATGGAAATATCTACACCACCATCTGTATGAACATATAAATATCTACACCGCCATCTGTATTAAGAAGGAAATATCTAAACCGCTATCTGTATAAACATGGAAATATCTACACCGCTGCCTGTATTAACAAGGAAATATCAGCACCGCTATCTGTATGAACATGGAGATATCTACACCGCTATCTGTATGAACATGGAAATATCTACACCGCTATCTGTATGAACATGGAAATAGCTACACCGCTATCTGTATGAACATGGATATATCTACACAGCCTTCCGGATATACATGGAAATATCTACACCGCTATCTGCATGAACATGGAAATATCTACACTGCTATCTGTGTAAACATGCATACATCTTCACCGCAATCTGTATAAGCATGGAAATATCAACACCGCTATCTGTATGAATGTGGAAATATCTACACCGCTATCTGTTTGAACATGGAAATATCTAAACTGCTATCAGCATGGAAATGGAAATATCTACACAGCTATCTGCATATAGATGGAAATATCTACACATCTATCTCTTTACACATGTAAATAACTACACCGCTATCTGTATGTACATGGAAATGTCTGCACCGCCATCTGTATGAGCATGGAAATATCTGCACTGCCATCTGTATGAACATATAAATATCTACACCGCCATCTGTATTAAGATGGATGTATCTACACCGCTATCTGTATAAACATGGAAATATCTACACCGCTATCTGAATATACATGGAAATATCTAAACCGCTCTCTGTATAAACATGGAAATATCAGCACCGCTATCTGTATGAACATGGAAATATCAGCCCCTCCCTCTGTATGAACATGGAAGTATCTACACCGCTATCTCTATGAACATGGAAATATCTACACCGCTATCTGTTTGAACATGGAAATATCTAAACCGTTATCTGCATGAAAATGGAAATATATGCACAGCTATCTGCATATACATGGAAATATCTACACAGCTATCTCTTTACACATGGAAATAATTACATCGCTATCTGTATGAACATGGAAATATCTTCACCGCCATCTGTAGGAACATGGATATATCTACACAGCCATCTGGATGAACATGGAAATATCTACACCGCTATCTGTATGAACATGGAAATATCTTCACCGCTATCTGTGTAAACATGCATACATCTTCACCGCTATCTGTATAAACATGGAAATATCTACACTGCTATCTGTATGAACATGGAAATATCTACACCGCTATCTGTTTGAACATGGAAATATCTACACCGCTATCTGCATGAAAATGGAAATATCTACACAGCGATCTGCATATACATGGAAATATCTACAAAGCTATCTCTTTACACGTGGAAATAAGTACAGCGCTATCTCTATAAACATGGAAATAGCTACACCGCCATCTGTATGAACATGTAAATATCTGCACCGCCATCTGTATGAACATATAAATATCTACACCGCCATCTATATTAAAATGGAGATATCTACACCGCTATCTGTATAAACTTGGAAATATCTACACTGCTATCTCTATGAACATGGAAATTTCTACACCGCTATCTGTATGAACATGGAAATAGCTACACCGCTATCTGTATGAACATGGAAATATCTACAACACTACCTGTATGAACATGGAAATCTCTATACCGCTATTTGTATGAACATGGATATATCTACACAGCCATCTGGATGAACACGGAAATATCTACACCACTATCTGTATGAACATGGAAATATCTACACCGCTATCTGTGTAAATATGCATACATCTTCACCGCAATCTGTATAAACATGGTAATATCTACACCGCTCTCTGTATGAACATGGAAATATCTACACCGCTATCTGTTTGAACATGGAAATATCTACACCGCTATCTGCATGAAAATGGAAATATCTACACAGCTATCTTCATATACATGGAAATATCTACACAGCTATCTCTTTACACATGGAAATAACTACACCGCTATCTGTATGAACATGGAAATATCTTCACCGCCATCTGCATGAACATGGAAATAGCTGCACCGCCATCTGTATGAACTTATAAATATCTACACCGCCATCTGTATTAAGATGGAGATATCTACACCGCTATCTGAATAAACATGGAAATATCTACACCGCTATCTGTATAAACATGGAAATATCTACAACGCTATCTGTATAACCACGGAAATATCTACACCGCTATCTGTATGAACATGGAAATATCTTCACTGCTATCTGTAAGAACATGGAAATATCTGCACCGCCATCTGTATGAACATATAAATATCTACACCACCATCTGTATTAAGATGGAGATATCTACACCGCTATCTGAATAAACATGGAAATATCTACACCGCTATCTGTATAAACATGGAAATATCTACACCGCTGCCTGTATAAACATGGAAATATCAGCACTGCTATCTGTATGAACATGGAAATATCTACATCGCTATCTGTATGAACATGGAAATATCTACACTGCTATCTGTATGAACATGGAAATAGCTACACCGTTGTCTGTATGAACATGGAAATAGCTACACCACTATCTGTATGAACATGGAAATATCTTCACCGCTATCTGTATGAACATGGATATATCTACACAGCCATCTGGATGAACATGGAAATATCTACACCGCTATCTGTATGAACATGGAAATATCCACACCGCTATCTGTATGAACATGGAAATATCTACACCGCTATCTGTTTGAACATGGAAATATCTACACCGCTATCTGCATGAAAATGGAAATATCTACACTGCTATCTGCATATTCATTTAAATATCTGCACAGCTATCCCTTTACACATGGAAATAACTACACCGCTATCTGTTTGAACATGGAAATATCTACACCGCCATCTGTATGAACACGGAAATATCTGCACCGCAATCTGTATGAACATATAAATATCTACACCGCCATCTATATTAAGATGGAGATATCTACACTGCTATCTGTATAAACATGGAAATATCTACACCACCATCTGTATGAACATATAAATATCTACACCGCCATCTGTATTAAGAAGGAAATATCTAAACCGCTATCTGTATAAACATGGAAATATCTACACCGCTGCCTGTATAAACAAGGAAATATCAGCACCGCTATCTGTATGAACATGGAGATATCTACACCGCTATCTGTATCAACATGGAAATATCTACACCGCTAACTGTATGAACATGGAAATATCTTCACCGCCATCTGTAGGAACATGGATATATCTACACAGCCCTCTGGATGAACATGGAAATATCCACACCGCTATCTGTGTAAACATGCATACATCTTCACCGCAATCTGTATAAACATGGAAATATCTACACCGCTATCTGTATGAACATGGAAATATCCACACCGCTATCTGTTTGAAGATGGAAATACATACACCGCAATCTGCATGAAAATGGAAATATCTACACAGCTATCTGCATACACATGGAAATATCTACACAGCTATCTCTTTACACATGGAAATAACTACACCGCTATCTGTATGAACATGGAAATATCTACACCGCCATCTGTATGAACATGGAAATATCTGCACCGCCATCTGTATGAACATATAAATATCTACACCGCCATCTGTATTAAGATGGAGATATCTACACCGCTATCTGAATAACAATGGAAATATCTACACCGCTATCTGTATAAACATGGAAATATCTACAACGCTATCTGTATAACCATGGAAATATCTACACCGCTATCTGTATGAACATGGAAATATCTTCACTGCTATCTGTATGAACATGGAAATATCTGCACCGCCATCTGTATGAACATATAAATATCTACACCACCATCTGTATTAAGATGGAGATATCTACACCGCTATCTGAATAAACATGGAAATATCTACACCGCTATCTGTATAAACATGGAAATATCTACACCGCTGCCTCTATAAACATGGAAATATCAGCACTGCTATCTGTATGAACATGGAAATATCTACATCGCTATCTGTATGAACATGGAAATATCTACACTGCTATCTGTATGAACATGGAAATAGCTACACCGTTATCTGTATGAACATGGAAATAGCTACACCGTTATCTGTATGAACATGGAAATAGCTACATCGCTATCTGTATGAACATGGAAATATCTTCACCGCTATCTGTATGAACATGGATATATCTACACAGCCATCTGGATGAACATGGAAATATCTACACCGCTATCTGTATGAACATGGAAATATCCACACCGCTATCTGTATGAACATGGAAATATCTACACCGCTATCTGTTTGAACATGGAAATATCTACACCGCTATCTGCATGAAATTGGAAATATCTACACTGCTATCTGCATATTCATTTAAATATCTGCACAGCTATCTCTTTACACATGGAAATAACTACACCGCTATCTGTTTGAACATGGAAATATCTACACCGCCATCTGTATGAACACGGAAATATCTGCACCGCAATCTGTATGAACATATAAATATCTACACCGCCATCTGTATTAAGATGGAGATATCTACACTGCTATCTGTATAAACATGGAAATATCTACACCACCATCTGTATGAACATATAAATATCTACACTGCCATCTGTATTAAGAAGGAAATATCTAAACCGCTATCTGTATAAACATGGAAATATCTACACCGCTGCCTGTATAAACAAGGAAATATCAGCACCGCTATCTGTATGAACATGGAGATATCTACACCGCTATCTGTATGAACATGGAAATATCTACACCGCTATCTGTATGAACATGGAAATAGCTACACCGCTATTTGTATGAACATGGATATAGCTACACAGCCTTCTGGATAAACATGGAAATATCTACACCGCTATCTGCATGAACATGGAAATATCTAAACTGCTATCAGCATGAAAATGGAAATATCTACACAGCTATCTGCATATACATGGAAATATCTACACATCTATCTCTTTACACATGTAAATAACTACACCGCTATCTGTATGTACATGGAAATGTCTGCACCGCCATCTGTATGAACATGGAAATATCTGCACTGCCATCTGCATGAACATATAAATATCTACACCGCCATCTGTATTGAGATGGAGATATCTACACCGCTATCGGTATAAACATGGAAATATCTACACCGCTATCTGAATATACATGGAAATATCTACACCGCTCTATGTATAAACATGGAAATATCAGCACCGCTATCTGTATGAACATGGAAATATCAGCCCCTCCCTCTGTATGAACATGGAAGTATCTACACCGCTATCTCTATGAACATGGAAATATCTACACCGCTATCTGTTTGAACATGGAAATATCTAAACCGCTATCTGCATGAAAATGGAAATATATGCACAGCTATCTGCATATACATGGAAATATCTATACAGCTATCTCTTTACACATGGAAATAATTACACCGCTATCTGAATGAACAAGGAAATATCTTCACCGCCATCTGTAGGAACATGGATATATCTACACAGCCATCTGGATGAACATGGAAATATCTACACCGCTATCTGTATGAACATGGAAATATCTACACCGCTATCTGTGTAAACATGCATACATCTTCACCGCTATCTGTATAAACATGGAAATATCTACACTGCTATCTGTATGAACATGGAAATATCTACACCGCTATCTGTTTGAACATGGAAATATCTACACCGCTATCTGCATGAAAATGGAAATATCTACACAGCGATCTGCATATACATGGAAATATCTACAAAGCTATCTCTTTACACGTGGAAATAAGTACAGCGCTATCTCTATAAACATGGAAATAGCTACACCGCCATCTGTATGAACATGGAAATATCTGCACCGCCATCTGTATGAACATATAAATATCTACACCGCCATCTATATTAAAATGGAGATATCTACACCGCTATCTGTATAAACTTGGAAATATCTACACTGCTATCTCTATGAACATGGAAATTTCTACACCGCTATCTGTATGAACATGGAAATAGCTACACCGCTATCTGTATGAACATGGAAATATCTACACCACTACCTGTATGAACATGGAAATCTCTATACCGCTATTTGTATGAACATGGAAATATCTACACAGCCATCTGGATGAACACGGAAATATCTACACCACTATCTGTATGAACATGGAAATATCTACACCGCTATATGTGTAAATATGCATACATCTTCACCGCAATCTGTATAAACATGGTAATATCTACACCGCTCTCTGTATGAACATGGAAATATCTACACCGCTATCTGTTTGAACATGGAAATATCTACACCGCTATCTGCATGAAAATGGAAATATCTACACAGCTATCTGCATATACATGGAAATATCTACACAGCTATCTCTTTACACATGGAAATAACTACACCGCTATCTGTATGAACATGGAAATATCTTCACCGCCATCTGCATGAACATGGAAATAGCTGCACCGACATCTGTATGAACATATACATATCTACACGGCCATCTGTATTAAGATGGAGATATCTACACTGATATCCGTATAAACATGGAAATATCTACACCGCTATCTGTATAAACATGGCAATATCTACACCGCTATCTGTATAAACATGGAAATATCTACACCGCTACCTGTATAAACATGGAAATATCAGCACCGCTATCTGTATGAACATGGAAATATCAGCCCCTCTATCAGTATGAACATGGAGATATCTACACCGCTATCTGTGTGAACATGGAAATATCTAGACCGCTATCTGAATGAACATGGAAATACCTTCACCGCCATCTGTATGAACATGGATATATCTACACAGCCATCTGGATGAACATGGATATATCCACACAGCCCTCTGGATGAACATGGAAATATCCACACCGCTATCTGTGTAAACATGCATACATCTTCACCGCTATCTGTATAAACATGGAAATATCTACACAGCCATCTGGATGAACATGGAAATATCTACACTGCTATCTGTATGAACATGGAAATATCTACACCGCTATATGTATGAACATGGATATATCTTCACAGCCATCTGGATGAACATGGAAATATCTACACCGCTATCTGTGTAAACATGCATACATCTTCACCGCTATCTGTATAAACTTGGACATATCTACACTGCTATCTGTATGAACATGGAGATATCTGCACCGCTATCTGTATGAACATGGAAATATCTACACCGCTATCTGCTTGAACATGGAAATATCTACACCGCTATCTGCATGAAAATGGAAATATCTAAACTGCTATCTGCATATACATGGAAATATCTACACAGCTATTTCTTTACGCATGGAAATAACTACACCGCTATCTGTATGAACATGGAAATATTTACACCGCCATCTGTATGAACATGGAAATATCTGCACCGCCATCTGTATGAACATATAAATATCTACACCGCCATCTGTATTAAGATGGAGATATCTACACCGCTATCTGTATAAACATGGAAATATCTACACCGCTATCTGTTTGAACATGGAAATAACTACACCGCTATCTGCATGAAAATGGAAATATCAACACAGCTATCTGCATATACATGGAAATATCTACACAGCTATCTCTTTACACATGGAAATAACTACACCGCTATCTGTATGAACATGGAAATATCTTCACCGCCATCTGTATGAACATGGAAATAGCTGCAACGACATCTGTATGAACATATACATATCTACACGGCCATCTGTATTAAGATGGAGATATCTACACCGATATCTGTATAAACATGGAAATATCTACACCGCTATCTGTATAAACATGGCAATATCTACACCGCTATCTGTATAAACATGGAAATATCTACACCGGTACCTGTATATACATGGAAATATCAGCACCGCTATCTGTATGAACATGGAAATATCAGCCCCTCTATCTGTATGAACAAGGAGATATCTTCACCTCTATCTGTATGAACATGGAAATATCTAGACCGCTATGTGAATGAACATGGAAATACCTTCACCGCCATCTGTATGAACATGGATATATCTACACAGCCATCTGGATGAACATGGATATAACTACACAGCCCTCTGGATGAACATGGAAATATCCACACCGCTATCTGTGTAAACATGCATACATCTTCACCGCTATCTGTATAAACATGGAAATATCTACACCGCTATCTGTATGAACATGGAAATATCTACACCGCTATCTGTTGGAAGATGGAATTATATACACCGCTATCTGCATGAAAATGGAAATGTCTACACAGCTATCTGCCTGAAAATGGAAATATCTACACAGCTATCTGCATTTTCATGGAAATATCTACACAGCTATCTCTTTACACAAGTAAATAACTACACCGCTATCTGTATGTACATGGAAATATCTACACCGCCATCTGTATGAACATGGAAATATCTGCACCGCCATCTGTATGAACATATAAATATCTACACTGCCATCTGTATTAAGATGGAGATATCTACACCGCTATCTGAATAAACATGGAAATATCTACACCGCTATCTGTATAAACATGGAAATATCAGCACCGCTATCTGTATGAACATGGAAATATCAGCCCCTCTATCTGTATGAACATGGAGATATCTACACCGCCATCTGTATGAACATGGATATATCTACACAGCCATCTGGAGGAACATGGAAATATCTACACCGCAATCTGTATGAACATGGAAATAGCTACACCGCTATCTGTATGTACATGGAAATATCTACACCGCTATCTGTATGAACATGGAAATATCTACACCGCTATCTGTATGAACAAGGAAATATCTTCACCGCCATCTGTACGAACATGGATATATCTACAGAGCCATCTGGATGAACATGGAAATATCTACACCGCAATCTGTATGAACATATAAATATCTACACCGCCATCTGTATTAAGATGGAGATATCTACACCGCTATCTGTATAAACCTGAAAATATCTACACCGCTATCTGTATAAACATGGAAATATCTACACCGCTATCTGGATATACATGGAAATTTCTACACCGCTACCTGTATAAACATGGAAATATCAGCACCGCTATCTGAAGGAACATGGAGAACTCTACACCACCATCTGTATGAACATGGATATATCTACACAGCCATCTGGAGGAACATGGAAATATCTACACCGCTATCTGTACGAACATGGAAATACCTACACCGCTATCTGTATGAACATGGAAATAGCTACACCGCTATCTGTATGAACATGGAAATATCTACACCACTATCTGAACGAACATGGAAATATCTACACCGCTATCTGTATAAACATGGATATATCTACACAGCCATCTGGATGAACATGGAAATATCTACACCGCTATCTGTATGAACATGGAAATATCTTCACCGCTATCTGTGTAAACATGCATACATCTTCACCGCTATCTGTATAAACATGGAAATATCTACACCGCTATCTGTATGAACATGGAAATAGCTACACCGCTATCTGTATGAACATGGAAATAGCTACACCGCTATCTGTATGAACATCGATATATCTACACAGCCATCTGGATGAACATGGAAATATCTGCACCGCCATCTGTATGAACATATAAATATCTACACCGCTATCTGTATGAACAAGGAAATATCTTCACCGCCATCTGTACGAACATGGATATATCTACAGAGCCATCTGGATGAACAAGGAAATATCTACACCGCCATCTGTATGAACATATAAATATCTACACCGCCATCTGTATTAAGATGGAGATATCTACACCGCTATCTGTATAAACCTGAAAATACCTACACCGCTATCTGTATAAACATGGAAATATCTACACCGCTATCTGGATAAACATGGAAATTTCTGCACCGCTACCTGTATAAACATGGAAATATCAGCACCGATATCTGTAGGAACATGGAGATACCTACACCGCCATCTGTATGAACATGGATATATCTACAAAGCCATCTGGAGGAACATGGGAATATCTACAACGCTATCTGTACGAACATGGAAATATCTACACCGCTATCTGTATGAACATGGAAATATCTACACCGCTATCTGTTGGAAGATGGAATTATATACACCGCTATCTGCATGAAAATGGAAATGTCTACACAGCTATCTGCCTGAAAATGGAAATATCTACACAGCTATCTGCATTTTCATGGAAATATCTACACAGCTATCTCTTTACACAAGTAAATAACTACACCGCTATCTGTATGTACATGGAAATATCTACACCGCCATCTGTATGAACATGGAAATATCTGCACCGCCATCTGTATGAACATATAAATACCTACACTGCCATCTGTATTAAGATGGAGATATCTACACCGCTATCTGAATAAACATGGAAATATCTACACCGCTATCTGTATAAACATGGAAATATCAGCACCGCTATCTGTATGAACATGGAAATATCAGCCCCTCTATCTGTATGAACATGGAGATATCTACACCGCCATCTGTATGAACATGGATATATCTACACAGCCATCTATAGGAACATGGAAATATCTACACCGCAATCTGTATGAACATGGAAATAGCTACACCGCTATCTGTATAAACATGGAAATATCTACACCGCTATCTGTATGAACATGGAAATATCTACACCGCTATCTGTATGAACAAGGAAATATCTTCACCGCCATCTGTACGAACAAGGAAATATCTTCACCGCCATCTGTACGAACATGGATATATCTACAGAGCCATCTGGATGAACATGGAAATATCTACACCGCAATCTGTATGAACATATAAATATCTACACCGCCATCTGTATTAAGATGGAGATATCTACACCGCTATCTGTATAAACCTGAAAATATCTACACCGCTATCTGTATAAACATGGAAATATCTACACCGCTATCTGGATATACATGGAAATTTCTACACCGCTACCTGTATAAACATGGAAATATCAGCACCGCTATCTGAAGGAACATGGAGATACCTACACCGCCATCTGTATGAACATGGATATATCTACAAAGCCATCTGGAGGAACATGGAAATATCTACAACGCTATCTGTACGAACATGGAAATATCTACACCGCTATCTGTATGAACATGGAAATAGCTACACGGCTATCTGTATGAACATGGAAGTATCTACACCACTATCTGAATGAACATGGAAATATCTACACCGCTATCCGTATGAACATGGATATATCTACACAGCCATCTGGATGAACATGGAAATATCTACACCGCTATCTGTATGAACATGGAAATATCTACACCGCTATTTGTGTAAACATGCATACATCTTCACCGCTATCTGTATAAACATGGAAATATCTACACCGCTATCTGTATGAACATGGAAATATCTGCACCGCTATCTGTATGAACATGGAAATATCTACACCGCTATCTGTTTGAACATGGAAATATCTACACGGCTATCTGCATGAAAATGGAAATATCTACAAAGCTATCTGCATATACTTGGAAATATCTACACAGCTATCTCTTTACACATGGAAATAACTACACCGCTATCTGTTTGAACATGGAAATATCTACACCGCCATCTGTATGAACATGGAAATATCTGCACCGCCATCTGTATGAACATATAAATATCTACACCGCCATCTGTATTAAGATGGAGATATCTACACTGCTATCTGTATAAACATGGAAATATCTACACCGCTATCTGTATAAACATGGAAATATCTACACCGCTATCTATATAAACATGGAAATACCTGCACCGCTACCTGTATAAACATGGAAATATCAGCACCGCTATCTGTATGAACATGGAAATATCAGCCCCTCTATCTGTATGAACATGGAAGTTTCTACACCGCTATCTGTATGAACATGGAAATATCTACACCGCGATCTGTATGAACACGGAAATATCTACACCGCTATCTGTTTGAACATGGAAATATCTACACCGCTATCTGTATGAACACGGAAATATCTACTCCGCTATCTGTTTGAACATGGAAATATCTAAACCGCTATCTGCATGAAAATGGAAATATATACACACCTATCTGCATATACATGGAAATATATACACAGCTATCTCTTTACACATGGAAATAACTACACCGCTATCTGTATGAACATGGAAATATCTTCACCGCCATCTGTATGAACATGGATATATCTACACAGCCATCCGGATGAACATGGAAATATCTACACCGCTATCTGTATGAACATGGAAATATCTAAACCGCTATCTGTGTAAACATGCATACATCTTCACCGCTATCTGTAAAAACATGGAAATATCTACACTGCTATCTGTATGAACATGGAAATATCTCCACCGCTATCTGTTTGAACATGGAAATATCTACACCGCTATCTGCATGAAAATGGAAATATCTACACAGCCATCTGCATATACATGGAAATATCTACAAAGCTATCTCTTTACACATGGAAATAAGTACAGCGATATCTCTATAAACATGGAAATAGCTACACCGCCATCTGTATGAACATGGAAGTAACTGCACTGCCATCTGTATGAACATTTAAATATCTACACCGCCATCTATATTAAGATGGAGATATCTACACCGCTATCTGTATAAACCTGGAAATATCTACACCGCTATCTGTATAAACATGGAAATATCTACACCGCAATCTGTATGAACATGGAAATATCTACACCGCTACATGTATAAACATGGAAATATCAGCACCGCTATCTGTATGAACATGGAAATATCTACACCGCGATCTGTTTGAACATGGAAATATCTACACCGCTATCTGCATGAAAATGGAAATATCTACACTGCTATCTGCATATACTTTTAAATATCTACACAGCTATCTCTTTACACATGGAAATAACTACACCGCTATCTGTATGAACATGGAAATATCTACACCGCCATGTATATGAACATGGAAATAGCTACACCGCTATCTGAATGAACATGGAAATATCTTCACCACTATCTGTATGAACATGGAAATATCTACACCGCTATCTGTATGAACATGGATATATCTACACAGCCATCTGGATGAACATGGAAATATCTACACCGCTATCTGTATGAACATGGAAATATCTACACCGCTATCTGTGTAAACATGCATACATCTTCACCGCTATCTGTATAAACATGGAAATAACTACACCGCTATCTGTATGAACATGGAAATAGCTACACCGCTATCTGTATGAACATGGAAATATCTACACCGCTATCTGTATGAACATGGATATATCTACACAGCCATCTGGATGAACATGTAAATATCTACAGCGATATCTGTGTAAACATGCATACATCTTCACCGCTATCTGTATAAACATGGAAATATCTACACCGCTTTCTGTATGAACATGGAAATGTCTGCACCGTTATCTGTATGAACATGGAAATATCTACACCGCTATCTGTTTGAACGTGGAAATATCTACACCGCTATCTGCATGAAAATGGAAATTTCTACACTGCTATCAGCATATACATGGAAATATCTACACAGCTATCTCTTTACACATGGAAATAACTACACCGCTATCTGTATGAACATGGAAATATCTACACCGCCATGTGTACGAACATAGAAATATCTGCACCGCCATCTGTATGAACATGGATATATCTACACCGCCATCTGTATTAAGATGGAGATAACTACATCGCTATCTGTATAAACATGGAAATATCTACACCGCTATCTGTATAAACATGGAAATATCTACACCGCTATCTGTATAAACATGGAAATATCTACACCGCTACCTGTATAAACATGGAAATATCAGCACCGCTATCAGTATGAACATGGAAATATCTACACCGCTATCTGTATGAACATGGAAATATCTACACCGCTATCTGTATGAACATGGATATATCTAAACAGCCCTCTGGATGAACATGGAAATATCCACACTGCTATCTGTGTAAACATGCATACATCTTCACTGCTATCTGAATAAACATGGAAATATCTACTCCGCTATCTGTATGAACATGGAAATATCTACACCACTATCTGTTTGAAGATGGAAATATATACACCGCTACCTGCATGAAAATGGAAATATGTACACAGCTATCTGCATATACATGGCAATATCTACACAGCTATCTCTTTACACATGGAAATAACTACACCGCTATCTGTATGAACATGGAAATATCTACACCGCCATCTGTATGTACATGGAAATATCTGCACCGCCATCTGTATGAACCTATAAATATCTACACCGCCATCTGTATTAAGATGGAGATATCTACACTGCTATCTGTATAAACATGGAAATATCTACACCGCCATCTGTATGAACATATAAATATCTACGCCACCATCTGTATTAAGAAGGAAATATCTAAACCGCTATCTGTATAAACATGGAAATATCTACACCGCTGCCTGTATAAACAAGGAAATATCAGCACCGCTATCTGTATGAACATGGAAATATCTACACCGCTATCTGTATGAACATGGAAATATCTACACCGCTATCTGTATGAACATGGAAATAGCTACACCGCTATCTGTATGAACATGGATATATCTACACAGCCATCTGGATGAACATGGAAATATCTCCACCGCTATCTCTGTAAACATGCATAGATCTTCACCGCTATCTGTATAAACATGGAAATATCTACACCGCTATCTGTATGAACATGGAAATATCTACACCGCTATCTGTATGAACATGGAAATATCTACACCGCTATCTGTTTGAACATGGAAATATCTACACCGCTATCTGCATGAAAATGGAAATATCTACACTGCTATCTGCATATACATTTAAATATCTACACAGCTATCTCTTTACACATGGAAATAACTACAGCGCTATCTGTATGAAAATGGAAATATCTGCTCCGCCATCTGAATGAACATGGATATATCTACAGAGCCATCTGGATGAACATGGAAATATCTACACAGCTATCTGTATGAACATGGAAATATATACACCGCTATCTGTGTAAACATGCATACATCTTCACCGCTATCTGTATAAACATGGAAATATCTACACCGCTATCTGTATGAACATGGAAATATCTACACCGCTATCTGTATAAACATGGAAATTTCTACACCGCTACCTGTATAAACATGGAAATATCAGCACCGCTATCTGTAGGAACATGGAAATATCTACACCGCTATCTGTATGAACATGGAAATATCTACACCGCTATCTGTATGAACATGGAAATAGCTACACCGCTATCTGTATGAACTTGGAAATATCTACACCGCCATGTATATGAACATGGAAATAGCTACACCGCTATCTCAATGAACATGGAAATATCTTCACCACTATCTGTATGAACATGGAAATATCTACACCGCTATCTGTTTGAACATGGAAATATCTACACCGCTATCTGCATGAAAATGGAAATATCTACACTGCTATCTGCATATACATTTAAATATCTACACAGCTATCTCTTTACACATGGAAATAACTACACCGCTATCTGTATGAACATGGAAATATCTGCACCGCCATCTGTAAGAACATATAAATATCTACACCGCCATCTGTATTAAGATGGAGATATCTACACCGCTATCTGTATAAACTTGGAAATATCTACACCGCTATCTGTTTGAATATGGAAATATCTACACCGCTGTCTGCATGAAAATGGAAATATCTACACAGCTATATGCAAATACATGGAAATATCTACACAGCTATCTCTTAACACATGGAAATAACTACACCGCTATCTCTATAAACATGGAAATATCTACACCGCCATCTGTATGAACATGGAAATATCTGCACCGCCATCTGTATGAACATATAAATATCTACACCGCCATCTGTATTAAGAAGGAAATAACTAAACCGCTATCTGTATGAACATTGAAATATCTACCCCGCTATCTGTATGAACATGGAAATATCTACACCGCTATCTGTGTAAACATGCATACATCTTCACCGCTATCTGTAAAAACATGGAAATGTCTACAAGGCTATCTGTATGAACATGGAAATATCTACACCGCTATCTGTACGAATATGGAAATATCTAAACCGCTATCTGCATGGAAATAGCAATATCTACACAGCTATCTGCATATACATGGAAATATCTACACAGCTATCTCTTTACACATGGAAATAACTACACCGCTATCTGTATGAACCTGGAAATATCTACACCGCCATCTGTATGAACATTGAAATATCTGCACCGCCATCTGTATGAACATATAAATATCTACACCGCCATCTATATTAAGATGGAGATATCTACACCGCTATCTGAATAAACATGGAAATATCTAGACCGCTATCTGTATAAACATGGAAATATCTACAACACTATCTGTATAACCATGGAAATATCTACACCGCTGTCTGTATGAACATGGAAATATCTACACTGCTATCTGTATGAACATGGAAATATCTGCACCGCCATCTTTATGAACATATAAATATCTACACCGCCATCTGTATTAAGATGAAGATATCTACACCGCTCTCTGAATAAACATGCAAATATCTACACCGCTATCTGTATAAACATGGAAATATCTACACCGCTGCCTGTATAAACATGGAAATATCAGCACTGCTATCTGTATGTACATGGAAATATCTACATCGCTATCTGTATGAACATGGAAATATCTACACTGCTATCTGTATGAACATGGAAATAGCTACACCGTTATCTGTATGAACATGGAAATAGTTACACCACTATCTGTATGAACATGGAAATATCAACACCGCTATCTGTATGAACATGGACATATCTACACAGCCATCTGGATGAACATGGAAATATCTACACCGCTATCTTTATGAACATGGAAATATCTACACCGCTATCTGTATGAACATGGATATATCTACACAGCCTTCTGGATGAACATGGAAATATCTACACCGCTATCTGTGTAAACATGCATAGATCTTCACCGCTATCTGTATAAACATGGAAATATCTACACTGCTATCTGTATGAACATGGAAATATCTACACCGCTATCTGTTTGAACATGGAAATATCTACACCGCTATCTGCATGAAAATGGAAATATCTACACTGCTTTCTGCATATTCATTTAAATATCTGCACAGCTATCTCTTTACACATGGAAATAACTACACCGCTATCTGTTTGAACATGGAAATATCTACACCGCCATCTGTATTAAGATGGAGATATCTACACCGCTATCTGTATAAACATGGAAATATGTACACCGCTATCTGTATAAACATGGACATATCTACACCGCTGTCTGTATAAACATGGAAATATCTACACCGCTACCTGTATAAACATGGAAATATCAGCACCGCTATCTGTATGAACATGGAAATATCTACACCGCTATCTGTATCAACATGGAAATATCTTCACCGCTATCTGTATTAACATGGAAATATCTACACCGCTATCTGTATGAACATGGATATATCTACACAGCCCTCTGGATGAACATGGAAATCTCCACACCGCTATCTGTGTAAACATGCATACATCTTCACCGCTATCTGTATAAACATGGAAATATCTACACCGCTATCTGTATGAACATGGAAATATCTACACCGCTATCTGTTTGAAGATGGAAATACATACACCGCTATCTGCATGAAAATGGAAATATCTACACAGCTATCTGCATATACATAGAAATATCTACACAGCTATCTCTTTACACATGGAAATAACTACACCGCTATCTGTATGAACATGGAAATATCTACACCGCCATCTGTATGAACATGGAAATATCTGCACCGCCATCTGTATGAACATATAAATATCTACACCGCCATCTGTATTAAGATGGAGATATCTACACCGCTATCTGAATAAACATGGAAATACCTACACCGCTATCTGTACGAACATGGAAATATCTAAACCGCTATCTGCATGAAAATAGAAATATCTACACAGCTATCGGCATATACATGGAAATATCTACAAAGCTATCTCTTTACACATGGAAATAACTACACCGCTATCTCTATAAACACGGAAATATCTACACCGCCATCTGTATGAACATGGAAATATCTGCACCGCCATCTGTATAAACATATAAATATCTACACCGCCATCTGTATTATGATGGAGATATCTACACCGCTATCTGTATAAACTTGGAAATATCTACACCGCTATCTGTATAAACATGGAAATACCTACACCGCTATCTGTATAAACATGGAAATATCAGCACCGCTCTCTGTATGAACATGGAAATATCAGCCCCTCTATTTGTATTAACATGGAAATATCTATACCGCTATCTGCATGAAAATGGAAATACATACACAGCTATCTGCATATACATGGAAATATCTACACAGCCATCCCTTTACACATGGAAATAACTACACCGCTATCTGTATGAACATGGAAATATCTTCACCACCATCTGTTGGAACATGGATATATCTACACATCCATCTGGATGAACATGGATATATCTACACCGCTATCTGTTTGAACATGGAAATATCTACACCGCTATCTGTGTAAACATGCATACATCTTCACCGCTATCTGTATAAACATATAAATATCTACACCGCTATCTGTATGAACATGGAAATATCTACACCGCTATCTGTATAAACATGGAAATTTCTACACCGCTACCTGTATAAACATGGAAATATCAGCACCGCTATCTGTAGGAACATGGAAATATCTACACCGCTATCTGTATGAACATGGAAATATCTACACCGCTATCTGTATGAACATGGAAATAGCTACACCGCTATCTGTATGAACTTGGAAATATCTACACCACTATCTGTATGTACATGGAAATATCTACACCGCTATCTGTATGAACATAGATATATCTACACAGCCATCTGGATGAACATGGAAATATCTACACCGCTATCTGTATGAACATGGAAATATCTACACCGCTATCTGTGTAAACATGCATACATCTTCACCGCTATCTGTATAAACATGGAAATATCTACACCACTATCTGTATGAACATGGAAATAGCTACACCGCTATCTGTATCAACATGGAAATATATACACCGCTATCTGTATGAACATGGATATATCTACACAGCCATCTGGATGAACATGGAAATATCTACAGCGCTATCTGTGTAAACATGCATACATCTTCACCGCTATCTGTATAAACATGGAAATATCTACACCGCTATCTGTATGAACATGGAAATGTCTGCACCGCTATCTGTATGAACACGGAAATATCTACACCGCTATCTGTTTCAACATGGAAATATCTACACCGCTATCTGCATGAAAATGGAAATATGTACACTGCTATCTGCATATACATGGAAATATCTACACAGCTATCTCTTTACACATGGAAATAACTACACCGCTATCTGTATGAACATGGAAATATCTACACCACCATGTTTATGAACATGGAAATATCTACACCGCCATCTGTATTAAGATGGAGATATCTACACTGCTATCTGTATAAACATGGAAATATCTACACCGCCATCTGTATGAACATATAAATATCTACGCCGCCATCTGTATTAAGAAGGAAATATCTAAACCGCTATCTGTATAAACATGGAAATATCTACACCGCTGCCTGTATAAACAAGGTAATATCAGCACCTCTATCTGTATGAACATGGAAATATCTACACCGCTATCTGTATGAACATGGAAATATCTACACCGCTATCTGTATGAACATGGAAATAGCTACACCGCTATCTGTATGAACATGGATATATCTACACAGCCATCTGGATGAACATGGAAATATCTACACCGCTATCTCTGTAAACTTGCATAGATCTTCACCGCTATCTGTATAAACATGGAAATATCTACACCGCTATCTGTATGAACATGGAAATATCTACACCGCTATCTGTATGAACATGGAAATATCTACACCGCGATCTGTTTGAACATGGAAATATCTACACCGCTATCTGCATGAAAATGGAAATATCTACACTGCTATCTGCATATACATTTAAATATCTACACAGCTATCTCTTTACACATGGAAATAACTACACCGCTATCTGTATGAACATGGAAATATCTACACCGCCATGTGTATGAACATGGAAATAGCTACACCGCTATCTGAATGAACATGGAAATATCTTCACCACTATCTGTATGAACATGGAAATATCTACACCGCTATCTGTATGAACATGGATATATCTACACAGCCATCTGGATGAACATGGAAATATCTACACCGCTATCTGTATGAACATGGAAATATCTACACCGCTATCTGTGTAAACATGCATACATCTTCACCGCTATCTGTATAAACATGGAAATATCTACACCGCTATCTGTATGAACATGGAAATAGCTACACCGCTATCTGTATGAACATGGAAATATCTACACCGCTATCTGTATGAACATGGATATATCTACACAGCCATCTGGATGAACATGGAAATATCTACAGCGATATCTGTGTAAACATGCATACATCTTCACCGCTATCTGTATAAACATGGAAATATCTACACCGCTTTCTGTATGAACATGGAAATGTCTGCACCGTTATCTGTATGAACATGTAAATATCTACACCGCTATCTGTTTGAACATGGAAATATCTACACCGCTATCTGCATGAAAATGGAAATTTCTACACTGCTATCAGCATATACATGGAAATATCTACACAGCTATCTATTTACACATGGAAATAACTACACCGCTATCTGTATGAACATGGAAATATCTACACCGCCATGTGTACGAACATAGAAATATCTGCACCGCCATCTGTATGAACATGGATATATCTACACCGCCATCTGTATTAAGATGGAGATATCTACATCGCTATCTGTATAAACATGGAAATATCTACACCGCTATCTGTATAAACATGGAAATATCTACACCGCTATCTGTATAAACATGGAAATATCTACACCGGTGCCTGTATAAACATGGAAATATCAGCACCGCTATCAGTATGAACATGGAAATATCTACACCGCTATCTGAATGAACATCGAAATATCTACACCGCTATCTGTATGAACATGGATATATCTAAACAGCCCTCTGGATGAACATGGAAATATCCACACCGCTATCTGTGTAAACATGCATACATCTTCACTGCTATCTGAATAAACATGGAAATATCTACTCCGCTATCTGTATGAACATGGAAATATCTACACCGCTATCTGTTTGAAGATGGAAATATATACACCGCTACCTGCATGAAAATGGAAATATGTACACAGCTATCTGCATATACATGGCAATATCTACACAGCTATCTCTTTACACATGGAAATAACTACACCGCTATCTGTATGAACATGGAAATATCTACACCGCCATCTGTATGTACATGGAAATATCTGCACCGCCATCTGTATGAACCTATAAATATCTACACCGCCATCTGTATTAAGATGGAGATATCTACACTGCTATCTGTATAAACATGGAAATATCTACACCGCCATCTGTATGAACATATATATATCTACGCCGCCATCTGTATTAAGAAGGAAATATCTAAACCGCTATCTGTATAAACATGGAAATATCTACACCGCTGCCTGTATAAACAAGGAAATATCAGCACCGCTATCTGTATGAACATGGAAATATCTACACCGCTATCTGTATGAACATGGAAATATCTACACCGCTATCTGTATGAACATGGAAATAGCTACACCGCTATCTGTATGAACATGGATATATCTACACAGCCATCTGGATGAACATGGAAATATCTACACCGCTATCTCTGTAAACATGCATAGATCTTCACTGCTATCTGTATAAACATGGAAATATCTACACCGCTATCTGTATGAACATGGAAATATCTACACCGCTATCTGTATGAACATGGAAATATCTACACCGCTATCTGTTTGAACATGGAAATATCTACACCGCTATCTGCATGAAAATGGAAATATCTACACTGCTATCTGCATATACATTTAAATATCTACACAGCTATCTCTTTACACATGGAAATAACTACACCGCTATCTGTATGAACATGGAAATATCTGCACCGCCATCTGTAAGAACATATAAATATCTACACCGCCATCTGTATTAAGATGGAGATATCTACACCGCTATCTGTATAAACTTGGAAATATCTACACCGCTATCTGTTTGAATATGGAAATATCTACACCGCTCTCTGCATGAAAATGGAAATATCTACACAGCTATCTGCAAATACATGGAAATATCTACACAGCTATCTCTTAACACATGGAAATAACTACACCGCTATCTCTATAAACATGGAAATATCTACACCGCCATCTGTATGAACATGGAAATATCTGCACCGCCATCTGTATGAACATATAAATATCTACACCGCCATCTGTATTAAGAAGGAAATAACTAAACCGCTATCTGTATGAACATTGAAATATCTACCCCGCTATCTGTATGAACATGGAAATATCTACTCCGCTATCTGTGTAAACATGCATACATCTTCACCGCTATCTGTAAAAACATGGAAATGTCTACAAGGCTATCTGTATGAACATGGAAATATCTACACCGCTATCTGTACGAATATGGAAATATCTAAACCGCTATCTGCATGGAAATAGCAATATCTACACAGCTATCTGCATATACATGGAAATATCTACACAGCTATCTCTTTACACATGGAAATAACTACACCGCTATCTGTATGAACATGGAAATATCTACACCGCCATCTGTATGTACATGGAAATATCTGCACCGCCATCTGTATGAACATATAAATATCTACACCGCCATCTATATTAAGATGGAGATATCTACACCGCTATCTGAATAAACATGGAAATATCTAGACCGCTATCTGTATAAACATGGAAATATCTACAACACTATCTGTATAACCATGGAAATATCTACACCGCTGTCTGTATGAACATGGAAATATCTACACTGCTATCTGTATGAACATGGAAATATCTGCACCGCCATCTTTATGAACATATAAATATCTACACCGCCATCTGTATTAAGATGAAGATATATACACCGCTATCTGAATAAACATGCAAATATCTACACCGCTATCTGTATAAACATGGAAATATCTACACCGCTGCCTGTATAAACATGGAAATATCAGCACTGCTATCTGTATGTACATGGAAATATCTACATCGCTATCTGTATGAACATGGAAATATCTACACTGCTATCTGTATGAACATGGAAATAGCTACACCGTTATCTGTATGAACATGGAAATAGTTACACCACTATCTGTATGAACATGGAAATATCAACACCGCTATCTGTATGAACATGGACATATCTACACAGCCATCTGGATGAACATGGAAATATCTACACCGCTATCTGTATGAACATGGAAATATCTACACCGCTATCTGTATGAACATGGATATATCTACACAGCCTTCTGGATGAACATGGAAATATCTACACTGCTATCTGTGTAAACATGCATAGATCTTCACCGCTATCTGTATAAACATGGAAATATCTACACCGCTATCTGTATGAACATGGAAATATCTACACCGCTATCTGTTTGAACATGGAAATATCTACACCGCTATCTGCATGAAAATGGAAATATCTACACTGCTTTCTGCATATTCATTTAAATATCTGCACAGCTATCTCTTTACACATGGAAATAACTACACCGCTATCTGTTTGAACATGGAAATATCTACACCGCCATCTGTATTAAGATGGAGATATCTACACCACTATCTGTATAAACATGGAAATATATACACCGCTATCTGTATAAACATGGACATATCTACACCGCTGTCTGTATAAACATGGAAATATCTACACCGCTACCTGTATAAACATGGAAATATCAGCACCGCTATCTGTATGAACATGGAAATATCTACACCGCTATCTGTATCAACATGGAAATATCTTCACCGCTATCTGTATTAACATGGAAATATCTACACCGCTATCTGTATGAACATGGATATATCTACACAGCCCTCTGGATGAACATGGAAATCTCCACACCGCTATCTGTGTAAACATGCATACATCTTCACCGCTATCTGTATAAACATGGAAATATCTACACCGCTATCTGTATGAACATGGAAATATCTACACCGCTATCTGTTTGAAGATGGAAATACATACACCGCTATCTGCATGAAAATGGAAATATCTACACAGCTATCTGCATATACATGGAAATATCTACACAGCTATCTCTTTACACATGGAAATAACTACACCGCTATCTGTATGAACATGGAAATATCTACACCGCCATCTGTATGAACATGGAAATATCTGCACCGCCATCTGTATGAACATATAAATATCTACACCGCCATCTGTATTAAGATGGAGATATCTACACCGCTATCTGAATAAACATGGAAATACCTACACCGCTATCTGTACGAACATGGAAATATCTAAACCGCTATCTGCATGAAAATAGAAATATCTACACAGCTATCGGCATATACATGGAAATATCTACAAAGCTATCTCTTTACACATGGAAATAACTACACCGCTATCTCTATAAACACGGAAATATCTACACCGCCATCTGTATGAAGATGGAAATATCTGCACCGCCATCTGTATAAACATATAAATATCTACACCGCCATCTGTATTATGATGGAGATATCTACACCGCTATCTGTATAAACTTGGAAATATCTACACCGCTATCTGTATAAACATGGAAATACCTACACCGCTATCTGTATAAACATGGAAATATCAGCACCGCTCTCTGTATGAACATGGAAATATCAGCCCCTCTATTTGTATTAACATGGAAATATCTATACCGCTATCTGCATGAAAATGGAAATACATACACAGCTATCTGCATATACATGGAAATATCTACACAGCTATCCCTTTACACATGGAAATAACTACACCGCTATCTGTATGAACATGGAAATATCTTCACCACCATCTGTTGGAACATGGATATATCTACACAGCCATCTGGATGAACATGGAAATATCTACACCGCTATCTGTTTGAACATGGAAATATCTACACCGCTATCTGTGTAAACATGCATACATCTTCACCGCTATCTCTATAAACATGGAAATATCTACACTGCTATCTGTATGAACATGGAAATATCTACACCGCTATCTGTTTGAACATGGAAATATCTACACCGCTATCTGCATGAAAATGGAAATATTTACAAAGCTATCTGCATATACATGGAAACATCTACACAGCTATCTCTTTACACATGGAAATAACTACACCGCTAAATCTATAAACATGGAAATATCTACACCGCCATCTGTATGAACATGGAAATACCTGCACCACCATCTGTATGAACATATAAATATCTACACCGCCATATGTATAAAGAAGGAAATATCTAAACCGCTATCTGTATGAACATTGAAATATCTACACCGCTATCTGTATGAACATGGAAATATCTACAACGCTATCTGTATGAACATGGAAATATCTACACCGCTATCTGTACGAACATGGAAATATCTAAACCGCTATCAGCATGAAAATTGAAATATCTACACAGCTATGTGCATATACATGGAAATATCTACAAAGCTATCTCTTTACACATGGAAATAACTACACCGCTATCTCTATAAACACGGAAACATCTACACTGCCATCTGTATGAACATGGAAATATCTGCACCGCCATCTGTATAAACATATAAATATCTACACCGCCATCTGTATTTAGATGGAGATATCTACACCGCTATCTGTATAAACTTGGAAATATCTACACCGCTATCTGTATAAACATGGAAATACCTACACCGCTATCTGTATAAACATGGAAATACCTACACCGCTACCTGTATAAACATGGAAATAACAGCACCGCTATCTGTATGAACATGGAAATATCTACACCGCTATCTCTATAAACATGGAAATATCTACACCGCTATCAGTATGAACATGGAAATAGCTACACTGCAATCTGAATGAACATGGAAATATCTACACCACTATCTGTAGGAACATGGAAATATCTACACCGCTATCAGCATGAACATGGATATATCTACACAGCCATCTGGATGAACATGGAAATATCTACACCGCTATCTGCATGAACATGGAAATATCTACACTGCTATCTGTGTAAACTTGCATACATCTTCACCGCAATCTGTATAAGCATGGAAATATCAACACCGCTATCTGTATGAACGTGGAAATATCTACACCGCTATCTGTTTGAACGTGGAAATATCTAAACCGCTATCAGCATGAAAATGGAAATATCTACACAGCTATCTGCATATACATGGAAGTATCTACACATCTATCTCTTTACACATGTAAATAACTACACCGCTATCTGTATGAACATGGAAATGTCTGCACCGCCATCTGTATTAACATATAAATATCTACACCGCCATCTGTATTAAGATGGAGATATCTACACCGCTATCTGTATAAACATGGAAATATCTACACCGCTATCTGAATAAACACGGAAATATCTACACCGCTCTCTGTATGAACATGGAAATATCTACACCGCTACCTGTATAAACATGGAAATATCAGCACCGCTATCTGTATGAACATGGAAATATCAGCCCCTCTATCTGTATGAACATGGAGATATCTACACCGCTATCTGTATGAACATGGAAATATCTAGACCGCTATCTGAATGAACATGGAAATACCTTCACCGCCATCTGTATGAACATGGATATATCTACACAGCCATCTGGATGAACATGGATATATCTACACAGCCCTCTGGATGAACGTGGAAATATCCACACCGCTATCTGTGTAAACATGCATACATCTTCACCGCTATCTGTATAAACATGGAAATATCTACACCGCTATCTGTATGAACATGGAAATATCTACACCGCTATCTGTTTGAAGATGGAAATATATACACCGCTATCTGCATGAAAATGGAAATATCTACACAGCTATCTGCATGAAAATGGAAATATCTACACAGCTATCTGCATATACATGGAAATATCTACACAGCTATCTCTTTACACATGGAAATAACTACACCGATATCTGTATGAACATGGAGATATCTACACCGCCATCTGTATGAACATGGAAATATCTGCACTGCCATCTGTATGAACATATAAATATCTACACTGCCATCTGTATTAAGATGGAGATATCTACATCGCTATCTGAATAAACATGGAAATATCTACACCGCTATCTGTATAAACATGGAAATATCAGCACCGCTATCTGTATGAACATGGAAATATCAGCCCCTCTATCTGTATGAACATGGAGATATCTACACCGCCATCTGTATGAACATGGAAATATCTGCACCGCCATCTATATGAACTTATAAATATCTACACCGCCATCTGTATTAAGATGGAGATATCTACACCGCTATCTGTATAAACATGGAAATATCTACACCGCTATCTCTATAAACATGGAAATATCTACACCGCTATCTGTATAAACATGGAAATATCTACACCGCTATCTGTATGAACATGGAAATATCTACACCGCTATCTGTATGAACATGGAAATATCTACACCGCTATCTGTTTGAACATGGAAATATCTACACCGCTATCTGCATGAAAATGGAAATATCTACACTGCTATCTGCATATACATTTAAATATCTACACAGCTATCTCTTTACACATGGAAATAACTACACCGCTATCTGTATGAACATGGAAATATCTGCACCGCCATCTGTAAGAACATATAAATATCTACACCGCCATCTGTATTAAGATGGAGATATCTACACCGCTATCTGTATAAACTTGGAAATATCTACACCGCTATCTGTTTGAATATGGAAATATCTACACCGCTGTCTGCATGAAAATGGAAATATCTACACAGCTATATGCAAATACATGGAAATATCTACACAGCTATCTCTTAACACATGGAAATAACTACACCGCTATCTCTATAAACATGGAAATATCTACACCGCCATCTGTATGAACATGGAAATATCTGCACCGCCATCTGTATGAACATATAAATATCTACACCGCCATCTGTATTAAGAAGGAAATAACTAAACCGCTATCTGTATGAACATTGAAATATCTACCCCGCTATCTGTATGAACATGGAAATATCTACACCGCTATCTGTGTAAACATGCATACATCTTCACCGCTATCTGTAAAAACATGGAAATGTCTACAAGGCTATCTGTATGAACATGGAAATATCTACACCGCTATGTGTACGAATATGGAAATATCTAAACCGCTATCTGCATGGAAATAGCAATATCTACACAGCTATCTGCATATACATGGAAATATCTACACAGCTATCTCTTTACACATGGAAATAACTACACCGCTATCTGTATGAACCTGGAAATATCTACACCGCCATCTGTATGAACATTGAAATATCTGCACCGCCATCTGTATGAACATATAAATATCTACACCGCCATCTATATTAAGATGGAGATATCTACACCGCTATCTGAATAAACATGGAAATATCTAGACCGCTATCTGTATAAACATGGAAATATCTACAACACTATCTGTATAACCATGGAAATATCTACACCGCTGTCTGTATGAACATGGAAATATCTACACTGCTATCTGTATGAACATGGAAATATCTGCACCGCCATCTTTATGAACATATAAATATCTACACCGCCATCTGTATTAAGATGAAGATATCTGCACCGCTCTCTGAATAAACATGCAAATATCTACACCGCTATCTGTATAAACATGGAAATATCTACACCGCTGCCTGTATAAACATGGAAATATCAGCACTGCTATCTGTATGTACATGGAAATATCTACATCGCTATCTGTATGAACATGGAAATATCTACACTGCTATCTGTATGAACATGGAAATAGCTACACCGTTATCTGTATGAACATGGAAATAGTTACACCACTATCTGTATGAACATGGAAATATCAACACCGCTATCTGTATGAACATGGACATATCTACACAGCCATCTGGATGAACATGGAAATATCTACACCGCTATCTTTATGAACATGGAAATATCTACACCGCTATCTGTATGAACATGGATATATCTACACAGCCTTCTGGATGAACATGGAAATATCTACACCGCTATCTGTGTAAACATGCATAGATCTTCACCGCTATCTGTATAAACATGGAAATATCTACACTGCTATCTGTATGAACATGGAAATATCTACACCGCTATCTGTTTGAACATGGAAATATCTACACCGCTATCTGCATGAAAATGGAAATATCTACACTGCTTTCTGCATATTCATTTAAATATCTGCACAGCTATCTCTTTACACATGGAAATAACTACACCGCTATCTGTTTGAACATGGAAATATCTACACCGCCATCTGTATTAAGATGGAGATATCTACACCGCTATCTGTATAAACATGGAAATATGTACACCGCTATCTGTATAAACATGGACATATCTACACCGCTGTCTGTATAAACATGGAAATATCTACACCGCTACCTGTATAAACATGGAAATAGCACCGCTATCTGTATGAACATGGAAATATCTACACCGCTATCTGTATCAACATGGAAATATCTTCACCGCTATCTGTATTAACATGGAAATATCTACACCGCTATCTGTATGAACATGGATATATCTACACAGCCCTCTGGATGAACATGGAAATCTCCACACCGCTATCTGTGTAAACATGCATACATCTTCACCGCTATCTGTATAAACATGGAAATATCTACACCGCTATCTGTATGAACATGGAAATATCTACACCGCTATCTGTTTGAAGATGGAAATACATACACCGCTATCTGCATGAAAATGGAAATATCTACACAGCTATCTGCATATACATGGAAATATCTACACAGCTATCTCTTTACACATGGAAATAACTACACCGCTATCTGTATGAACATGGAAATATCTACACCGCCATCTGTATGAACATGGAAATATCTGCACCGCCATCTGTATGAACATATAAATATCTACACCGCCATCTGTATTAAGATGGAGATATCTACACCGCTATCTGAATAAACATGGAAATACCTACACCGCTATCTGTACGAACATGGAAATATCTAAACCGCTATCTGCATGAAAATAGAAATATCTACACAGCTATCGGCATATACATGGAAATATCTACAAAGCTATCTCTTTACACATGGAAATAACTTCACCGCTATCTCTATAAACACGGAAATATCTACACCGCCATCTGTATGAACATGGAAATATCTGCACCGCCATCTGTATAAACATATAAATATCTACACCGCCATCTGTATTATGATGGAGATATCTACACCGCTATCTGTATAAACTTGGAAATATCTACACCGCTATCTGTATAAACATGGAAATACCTACACCGCTATCTGTATAAACATGGAAATATCAGCACCGCTCTCTGTATGAACATGGAAATATCAGCCCCTCTATTTGTATTAACATGGAAATATCTATACCGCTATCTGCATGAAAATGGAAATACATACACAGCTATCTGCATATACATGGAAATATCTACACAGCCATCCCTTTACACATGGAAATAACTACACCGCTATCTGTATGAACATGGAAATATCTTCACCACCATCTGTTGGAACATGGATATATCTACACAGCCATCTGGATGAACATGGATATATCTACACCGCTATCTGTTTGAACATGGAAATATCTACACCGCTATCTGTGTAAACATGCATACATCTTCACCGCTATCTGTATAAACATGGAAATATCTACACCGCTATCTGTATGAACATGGAAATATCTACACCGCTATCTGTATAAACATGGAAATTTCTACACCGCTACCTGTATAAACATGGAAATATCAGCACCGCTATCTGTAGGAACATGGAAATCTCTACACCGCTATCTGTATGAACATGGAAATATCTACACCGCTATCTGTATGAACATGGAAATAGCTACACCGCTATCTGTATGAACTTGGAAATATCTACACCACTATCTGTATGTACATGGAAATATCTACACCGCTATCTGTATGAACATAGATATATCTACACAGCCATCTGGATGAACATGGAAATATCTACACCGCTATCTGTATGAACATGGAAATATCTACACCGCTATCTGTGTAAACATGCATACATCTTCACCGCTATCTGTATAAACATGGAAATATCTACACCACTATCTGTATGAACATGGAAATAGCTACACCGCTATCTGTATCAACATGGAAATATATACACCGCTATCTGTATGAACATGGATATATCTACACAGCCATCTGGATGAACATGGAAATATCTACAGCGCTATCTGTGTAAACATGCATACATCTTCACCGCTATCTGTATAAACATGGAAATATCTACACCGCTATCTGTATGAACATGGAAATGTCTGCACCGCTATCTGTATGAACACGGAAATATCTACACCGCTATCTGTTTCAACATGGAAATATCTACACCGCTATCTGCATGAAAATGGAAATATGTACACTGCTATCTGCATATACATGGAAATATCTACACAGCTATCTCTTTACACATGGAAATAACTACACCGCTATCTGTATGAACATGGAAATATCTACACCACCATGTTTATGAACATGGAAATATCTACACCGCCATCTGTATTAAGATGGAGATATCTACACTGCTATCTGTATAAACATGGAAATATCTACACCGCCATCTGTATGAACATATAAATATCTACGCCGCCATCTGTATTAAGAAGGAAATATCTAAACCGCTATCTGTATAAACATGGAAATATCTACACCGCTGCCTGTATAAACAAGGTAATATCAGCACCTCTATCTGTATGAACATGGAAATATCTACACCGCTATCTGTATGAACTTGGAAATATCTACACCGCTATCTGTATGAACATGGAAATAGCTACACCGCTATCTGTATGAACATGGATATATCTACACAGCCATCTGGATGAACATGGAAATATCTACACCGCTATCTCTGTAAACTTGCATAGATCTTCACCGCTATCTGTATAAACATGGAAATATCTACACCGCTATCTGTATGAACATGGAAATATCTACACCGCTATCTGTATGAACATGGAAATATCTACACCGCGATCTGTTTGAACATGGAAATATCTACACTGCTATCTGCATGAAAATGGAAATATCTACACTGCTATCTGCATATACATTTAAATATCTACACAGCTATCTCTTTACACATGGAAATAACTACACCGCTATCTGTATGAACATGGAAATATCTACACCGCCATGTGTATGAACATGGAAATAGCTACACCGCTATCTGAATGAACATGGAAATATCTTCACCACTATCTGTATGAACATGGAAATATCTACACCGCTATCTGTATGAACATGGATATATCTACACAGCCATCTGGATGAACATGGAAATATCTACACCGCTATCTGTATGAACATGGAAATATCTACACCGCTATCTGTGTAAACATGCATACATCTTCACCGCTATCTGTATAAACATGGAAATATCTACACCGCTATCTGTATGAACATGGAAATAGCTACACCGCTATCTGTATGAACATGGAAATATCTACACCGCTATCTGTATGAACATGGATATATCTACACAGCCATCTGGATGAACATGGAAATATCTACAGCGATATCTGTGTAAACATGCATACATCTTCACCGCTATCTGTATAAACATGGAAATATCTACACCGCTTTCTGTATGAACATGGAAATGTCTGCACCGTTATCTGTATGAACATGTAAATATCTACACCGCTATCTGTTTGAACATGGAAATATCTACACCGCTATCTGCATGAAAATGGAAATTTCTACACTGCTATCAGCATATACATGGAAATATCTACACAGCTATCTATTTACACATGGAAATAACTACTCCGCTATCTGTATGAACATGGAAATATCTACACCGCCATGTGTACGAACATAGAAATATCTGCACCGCCATCTGTATGAACATGGATATATCTACACCGCCATCTGTATTAAGATGGAGATATCTACATCGCTATCTGTATAAACATGGAAATATCTACACCGCTATCTGTATAAACATGGAAATATCTACACCGCTATCTGTATAAACATGGAAATATCTACACCGGTGCCTGTATAAACATGGAAATAACAGCACCGCTATCAGTATGAACATGGAAATATCTACACCGCTATCTGAATGAACATCGAAATATCTACACCGCTATCTGTATGAACATGGATATATCTAAACAGCCCTCTGGATGAACATGGAAATATCCACACCGCTATCTGTGTAAACATGCATACATCTTCACTGCTATCTGAATAAACATGGAAATATCTACTCCGCTATCTGTATGAACATGGAAATATCTACACCGCTATCTGTTTGAAGATGGAAATATATACACCGCTACCTGCATGAAAATGGAAATATGTACACAGCTATCTGCATATACATGGCAATATCTACACAGCTATCTCTTTACACATGGAAATAACTACACCGCTATCTGTATGAACATGGAAATATCTACACCGCCATCTGTATGTACATGGAAATATCTGCACCGCCATCTGTATGAACCTATAAATATCTACACCGCCATCTGTATTAAGATGGAGATATCTACACTGCTATCTGTATAAACATGGAAATATCTACACCGCCATCTGTATGAACATATATATATCTACGCCGCCATCTGTATTAAGAAGGAAATATCTAAACCGCTATCTGTATAAACATGGAAATATCTACACCGCTGCCTGTATAAACAAGGAAATATCAGCACCGCTATCTGTATGAACATGGAAATATCTACACCGCTATCTGTATGAACATGGAAATATCTACACCGCTATCTGTATGAACATGGAAATAGCTACACCGCTATCTGTATGAACATGGATATATCTACACAGCCATCTGGATGAACATGGAAATATCTACACCGCTATCTCTGTAAACATGCATAGATCTTCACTGCTATCTGTATAAACATGGAAATATCTACACCGCTATCTGTATGAACATGGAAATATCTACACCGCTATCTGTATGAACATGGAAATATCTACACCGCTATCTGTTTGAACATGGAAATATCTACACCGCTATCTGCATGAAAATGGAAATATCTACACTGCTATCTGCATATACATTTAAATATCTACACAGCTATCTCTTTACACATGGAAATAACTACACCGCTATCTGTATGAACATGGAAATATCTGCACCGCCATCTGTAAGAACATATAAATATCTACACCGCCATCTGTATTAAGATGGAGATATCTACACCGCTATCTGTATAAACTTGGAAATATCTACACCGCTATCTGTTTGAATATGGAAATATCTACACCGCTGTCTGCATGAAAATGGAAATATCTACACAGCTATCTGCAAATACATGGAAATATCTACACAGCTATCTCTTAACACATGGAAATAACTACACCGCTATCTCTATAAACATGGAAATATCTACACCGCCATCTGTATGAACATGGAAATATCTGCACCGCCATCTGTATGAACATATAAATATCTACACCGCCATCTGTATTAAGAAGGAAATAACTAAACCGCTATCTGTATGAACATTGAAATATCTACCCCGCTATCTGTATGAACATGGAAATATCTACTCCGCTATCTGTGTAAACATGCATACATCTTCACCGCTATCTGTAAAAACATGGAAATGTCTACAAGGCTATCTGTATGAACATGGAAATATCTACACCGCTATCTGTACGAATATGGAAATATCTAAACCGCTATCTGCATGGAAATAGCAATATCTACACAGCTATCTGCATATACATGGAAATATCTACACAGCTATCTCTTTACACATGGAAATAACTACACCGCTATCTGTATGAACATGGAAATATCTACACCGCCATCTGTATGTACATGGAAATATCTGCACCGCCATCTGTATGAACATATAAATATCTACACCGCCATCTATATTAAGATGGAGATATCTACACCGCTATCTGAATAAACATGGAAATATCTAGACCGCTATCTGTATAAACATGGAAATATCTACAACACTATCTGTATAACCATGGAAATATCTACACCGCTGTCTGTATGAACATGGTAATATCTACACTGCTATCTGTATGAACATGGAAATATCTGCACCGCCATCTTTATGAACATATAAATATCTACACCGCCATCTGTATTAAGATGAAGATATATACACCGCTATCTGAATAAACATGCAAATATCTACACCGCTATCTGTATAAACATGGAAATATCTACACCGCTGCCTGTATAAACATGGAAATATCAGCACTGCTATCTGTATGTACATGGAAATATCTACATCGCTATCTGTATGAACATGGAAATATCTACACTGCTATCTGTATGAACATGGAAATAGCTACACCGTTATCTGTATGAACATGGAAATAGTTACACCACTATCTGTATGAACATGGAAATATCAACACCGCTATCTGTATGAACATGGACATATCTACACAGCCATCTGGATGAACATGGAAATATCTACACCGCTATCTGTATGAACATGGAAATATCTACACCGCTATCTGTATGAACATGGATATATCTACACAGCCTTCTGGATGAACATGGAAATATCTACACTGCTATCTGTGTAAACATGCATAGATCTTCACCGCTATCTGTATAAACATGGAAATATCTACACCGCTATCTGTATGAACATGGAAATATCTACACCGCTATCTGTTTGAACATGGAAATATCTACACCGCTATCTGCATGAAAATGGAAATATCTACACTGCTTTCTGCATATTCATTTAAATATCTGCACAGCTATCTCTTTACACATGGAAATAACTACAACGCTATCTGTTTGAACATGGAAATATCTACACCGCCATCTGTATTAAGATGGAGATATCTACACCACTATCTGTATAAACATGGAAATATATACACCGCTATCTGTATAAACATGGACATATCTACACCGCTGTCTGTATAAACATGGAAATATCTACACCGCTACCTGTATAAACATGGAAATATCAGCACCGCTATCTGTATGAACATGGAAATATCTACACCGCTATCTGTATCAACATGGAAATATCTTCACCGCTATCTGTATTAACATGGAAATATCTACACCGCTATCTGTATGAACATGGATATATCTACACAGCCCTCTGGATGAACATGGAAATCTCCACACCGCTATCTGTGTAAACATGCATACATCTTCACCGCTATCTGTATAAACATGGAAATATCTACACCGCTATCTGTATGAACATGGAAATATCTACACCGCTATCTGTTTGAAGATGGAAATACATACACCGCTATCTGCATGAAAATGGAAATATCTACACAGCTATCTGCATATACATGGAAATATCTACACAGCTATCTCTTTACACATGGAAATAACTACACCGCTATCTGTATGAACATGGAAATATCTACACCGCCATCTGTATGAACATGGAAATATCTGCACCGCCATCTGTATGAACATATAAATATCTACACCGCCATCTGTATTAAGATGGAGATATCTACACCGCTATCTGAATAAACATGGAAATACCTACACCGCTATCTGTACGAACATGGAAATATCTAAACCGCTATCTGCATGAAAATAGAAATATCTACACAGCTATCGGCATATACATGGAAATATCTACAAAGCTATCTCTTTACACATGGAAATAACTTCACCGCTATCTCTATAAACACGGAAATATCTACACCGCCATCTGTATGAACATGGAAATATCTGCACCGCCATCTGTATAAACATATAAATATCTACACCGCCATCTGTATTATGATGGAGATATCTACACCGCTATCTGTATAAACTTGGAAATATCTACACCGCTATCTGTATAAACATGGAAATACCTACACCGCTATCTGTATAAACATGGAAATATCAGCACCGCTCTCTGTATGAACATGGAAATATCAGCCCCTCTATTTGTATTAACATGGAAATATCTATACCGCTATCTGCATGAAAATGGAAATACATACACAGCTATCTGCATATACATGGAAATATCTACACAGCCATCCCTTTACACATGGAAATAACTACACCGCTATCTGTATGAACATGGAAATATCTTCACCACCATCTGTTGGAACATGGATATATCTACACAGCCATCTGGATGAACATGGATATATCTACACCGCTATCTGTTTGAACATGGAAATATCTACACCGCTATCTGTGTAAACATGCATACATCTTCACCGCTATCTGTATAAACATGGAAATATCTACACCGCTATCTGTATGAACATGGAAATATCTACACCGCTATCTGTATAAACATGGAAATTTCTACACCGCTACCTGTATAAACATGGAAATATCAGCACCGCTATCTGTAGGAACATGGAAATCTCTACACCGCTATCTGTATGAACATGGAAATATCTACACCGCTATCTGTATGAACATGGAAATAGCTACACCGCTATCTGTATGAACTTGGAAATATCTACACCACTATCTGTATGTACATGGAAATATCTACACCGCTATCTGTATGAACATAGATATATCTACACAGCCATCTGGATGAACATGGAAATATCTACACCGCTATCTGTATGAACATGGAAATATCTACACCGCTATCTGTGTAAACATGCATACATCTTCACCGCTATCTGTATAAACATGGAAATATCTACACCACTATCTGTATGAACATGGAAATAGCTACACCGCTATCTGTATCAACATGGAAATATATACACCGCTATCTGTATGAACATGGATATATCTACACAGCCATCTGGATGAACATGGAAATATCTACAGCGCTATCTGTGTAAACATGCATACATCTTCACCGCTATCTGTATAAACATGGAAATATCTACACCGCTATCTGTATGAACATGGAAATGTCTGCACCGCTATCTGTATGAACACGGAAATATCTACACCGCTATCTGTTTCAACATGGAAATATCTACACCGCTATCTGCATGAAAATGGAAATATGTACACTGCTATCTGCATATACATGGAAATATCTACACAGCTATCTCTTTACACATGGAAATAACTACACCGCTATCTGTATGAACATGGAAATATCTACACCACCATGTTTATGAACATGGAAATATCTACACCGCCATCTGTATTAAGATGGAGATATCTACACTGCTATCTGTATAAACATGGAAATATCTACACCGCCATCTGTATGAACATATAAATATCTACGCCGCCATCTGTATTAAGAAGGAAATATCTAAACCGCTATCTGTATAAACATGGAAATATCTACACCGCTGCCTGTATAAACAAGGTAATATCAGCACCTCTATCTGTATGAACATGGAAATATCTACACCGCTATCTGTATGAACTTGGAAATATCTACACCGCTATCTGTATGAACATGGAAATAGCTACACCGCTATCTGTATGAACATGGATATATCTACACAGCCATCTGGATGAACATGGAAATATCTACACCGCTATCTCTGTAAACTTGCATAGATCTTCACCGCTATCTGTATAAACATGGAAATATCTACACCGCTATCTGTATGAACATGGAAATATCTACACCGCTATCTGTATGAACATGGAAATATCTACACCGCGATCTGTTTGAACATGGAAATATCTACACTGCTATCTGCATGAAAATGGAAATATCTACACTGCTATCTGCATATACATTTAAATATCTACACAGCTATCTCTTTACACATGGAAATAACTACACCGCTATCTGTATGAACATGGAAATATCTACACCGCCATGTGTATGAACATGGAAATAGCTACACCGCTATCTGAATGAACATGGAAATATCTTCACCACTATCTGTATGAACATGGAAATATCTACACCGCTATCTGTATGAACATGGATATATCTACACAGCCATCTGGATGAACATGGAAATATCTACACCGCTATCTGTATGAACATGGAAATATCTACACCGCTATCTGTGTAAACATGCATACATCTTCACCGCTATCTGTATAAACATGGAAATATCTACACCGCTATCTGTATGAACATGGAAATAGCTACACCGCTATCTGTATGAACATGGAAATATCTACACCGCTATCTGTATGAACATGGATATATCTACACAGCCATCTGGATGAACATGGAAATATCTACAGCGATATCTGTGTAAACATGCATACATCTTCACCGCTATCTGTATAAACATGGAAATATCTACACCGCTTTCTGTATGAACATGGAAATGTCTGCACCGTTATCTGTATGAACATGTAAATATCTACACCGCTATCTGTTTGAACATGGAAATATCTACACCGCTATCTGCATGAAAATGGAAATTTCTACACTGCTATCAGCATATACATGGAAATATCTACACAGCTATCTATTTACACATGGAAATAACTACACCGCTATCTGTATGAACATGGAAATATCTACACCGCCATGTGTACGAACATAGAAATATCTGCACCGCCATCTGTATGAACATGGATATATCTACACCGCCATCTGTATTAAGATGGAGATATCTACATCGCTATCTGTATAAACATGGAAATATCTACACCGCTATCTGTATAAACATGGAAATATCTACACCGCTATCTGTATAAACATGGAAATATCTACACCGGTGCCTGTATAAACATGGAAATAACAGCACCGCTATCAGTATGAACATGGAAATATCTACACCGCTATCTGAATGAACATCGAAATATCTACACCGCTATCTGTATGAACATGGATATATCTAAACAGCCCTCTGGATGAACATGGAAATATCCACACCGCTATCTGTGTAAACATGCATACATCTTCACTGCTATCTGAATAAACATGGAAATATCTACTCCGCTATCTGTATGAACATGGAAATATCTACACCGCTATCTGTTTGAAGATGGAAATATATACACCGCTACCTGCATGAAAATGGAAATATGTACACAGCTATCTGCATATACATGGCAATATCTACACAGCTATCTCTTTACACATGGAAATAACTACACCGCTATCTGTATGAACATGGAAATATCTACACCGCCATCTGTATGTACATGGAAATATCTGCACCGCCATCTGTATGAACCTATAAATATCTACACCGCCATCTGTATTAAGATGGAGATATCTACACTGCTATCTGTATAAACATGGAAATATCTACACCGCCATCTGTATGAACATATATATATCTACGCCGCCATCTGTATTAAGAAGGAAATATCTAAACCGCTATCTGTATAAACATGGAAATATCTACACCGCTGCCTGTATAAACAAGGAAATATCAGCACCGCTATCTGTATGAACATGGAAATATCTACACCGCTATCTGTATGAACATGGAAATATCTACACCGCTATCTGTATGAACATGGAAATAGCTACACCGCTATCTGTATGAACATGGATATATCTACACAGCCATCTGGATGAACATGGAAATATCTACACCGCTATCTCTGTAAACATGCATAGATCTTCACTGCTATCTGTATAAACATGGAAATATCTACACCGCTATCTGTATGAACATGGAAATATCTACACCGCTATCTGTATGAACATGGAAATATCTACACCGCTATCTGTTTGAACATGGAAATATCTACACCGCTATCTGCATGAAAATGGAAATATCTACACTGCTATCTGCATATACATTTAAATATCTACACAGCTATCTCTTTACACATGGAAATAACTACACCGCTATCTGTATGAACATGGAAATATCTGCACCGCCATCTGTAAGAACATATAAATATCTACACCGCCATCTGTATTAAGATGGAGATATCTACACCGCTATCTGTATAAACTTGGAAATATCTACACCGCTATCTGTTTGAATATGGAAATATCTACACCGCTGTCTGCATGAAAATGGAAATATCTACACAGCTATCTGCAAATACATGGAAATATCTACACAGCTATCTCTTAACACATGGAAATAACTACACCGCTATCTCTATAAACATGGAAATATCTACACCGCCATCTGTATGAACATGGAAATATCTGCACCGCCATCTGTATGAACATATAAATATCTACACCGCCATCTGTATTAAGAAGGAAATAACTAAACCGCTATCTGTATGAACATTGAAATATCTACCCCGCTATCTGTATGAACATGGAAATATCTACTCCGCTATCTGTGTAAACATGCATACATCTTCACCGCTATCTGTAAAAACATGGAAATGTCTACAAGGCTATCTGTATGAACATGGAAATATCTACACCGCTATCTGTACGAATATGGAAATATCTAAACCGCTATCTGCATGGAAATAGCAATATCTACACAGCTATCTGCATATACATGGAAATATCTACACAGCTATCTCTTTACACATGGAAATAACTACACCGCTATCTGTATGAACATGGAAATATCTACACCGCCATCTGTATGTACATGGAAATATCTGCACCGCCATCTGTATGAACATATAAATATCTACACCGCCATCTATATTAAGATGGAGATATCTACACCGCTATCTGAATAAACATGGAAATATCTAGACCGCTATCTGTATAAACATGGAAATATCTACAACACTATCTGTATAACCATGGAAATATCTACACCGCTGTCTGTATGAACATGGTAATATCTACACTGCTATCTGTATGAACATGGAAATATCTGCACCGCCATCTTTATGAACATATAAATATCTACACCGCCATCTGTATTAAGATGAAGATATATACACCGCTATCTGAATAAACATGCAAATATCTACACCGCTATCTGTATAAACATGGAAATATCTACACCGCTGCCTGTATAAACATGGAAATATCAGCACTGCTATCTGTATGTACATGGAAATATCTACATCGCTATCTGTATGAACATGGAAATATCTACACTGCTATCTGTATGAACATGGAAATAGCTACACCGTTATCTGTATGAACATGGAAATAGTTACACCACTATCTGTATGAACATGGAAATATCAACACCGCTATCTGTATGAACATGGACATATCTACACAGCCATCTGGATGAACATGGAAATATCTACACCGCTATCTGTATGAACATGGAAATATCTACACCGCTATCTGTATGAACATGGATATATCTACACAGCCTTCTGGATGAACATGGAAATATCTACACTGCTATCTGTGTAAACATGCATAGATCTTCACCGCTATCTGTATAAACATGGAAATATCTACACCGCTATCTGTATGAACATGGAAATATCTACACCGCTATCTGTTTGAACATGGAAATATCTACACCGCTATCTGCATGAAAATGGAAATATCTACACTGCTTTCTGCATATTCATTTAAATATCTGCACAGCTATCTCTTTACACATGGAAATAACTACAACGCTATCTGTTTGAACATGGAAATATCTACACCGCCATCTGTATTAAGATGGAGATATCTACACCACTATCTGTATAAACATGGAAATATATACACCGCTATCTGTATAAACATGGACATATCTACACCGCTGTCTGTATAAACATGGAAATATCTACACCGCTACCTGTATAAACATGGAAATATCAGCACCGCTATCTGTATGAACATGGAAATATCTACACCGCTATCTGTATCAACATGGAAATATCTTCACCGCTATCTGTATTAACATGGAAATATCTACACCGCTATCTGTATGAACATGGATATATCTACACAGCCCTCTGGATGAACATGGAAATCTCCACACCGCTATCTGTGTAAACATGCATACATCTTCACCGCTATCTGTATAAACATGGAAATATCTACACCGCTATCTGTATGAACATGGAAATATCTACACCGCTATCTGTTTGAAGATGGAAATACATACACCGCTATCTGCATGAAAATGGAAATATCTACACAGCTATCTGCATATACATGGAAATATCTACACAGCTATCTCTTTACACATGGAAATAACTACACCGCTATCTGTATGAACATGGAAATATCTACACCGCCATCTGTATGAACATGGAAATATCTGCACCACCATCTGTATGAACATATAAATATCTACACCGCCATCTGTATTAAGATGGAGATATCTACACCGCTATCTGAATAAACATGGAAATACCTACACCGCTATCTGTACGAACATGGAAATATCTAAACCGCTATCTGCATGAAAATAGAAATATCTACACAGCTATCGGCATATACATGGAAATATCTACAAAGCTATCTCTTTACACATGGAAATAACTACACCGCTATCTCTATAAACACGGAAATATCTACACCGCCATCTGTATGAAGATGGAAATATCTGCACCGCCATCTGTATAAACATATAAATATCTACACCGCCATCTGTATTATGATGGAGATATCTACACCGCTATCTGTATAAACTTGGAAATATCTACACCGCTATCTGTATAAACATGGAAATACCTACACCGCTATCTGTATAAACATGGAAATATCAGCACCGCTCTCTGTATGAACATGGAAATATCAGCCCCTCTATTTGTATTAACATGGAAATATCTATACCGCTATCTGCATGAAAATGGAAATACATACACAGCTATCTGCATATACATGGAAATATCTACACAGCTATCCCTTTACACATGGAAATAACTACACCGCTATCTGTATGAACATGGAAATATCTTCACCACCATCTGTTGGAACATGGATATATCTACACAGCCATCTGGATGAACATGGAAATATCTACACCGCTATCTGTTTGAACATGGAAATATCTACACCGCTATCTGTGTAAACATGCATACATCTTCACCGCTATCTCTATAAACATGGAAATATCTACACTGCTATCTGTATGAACATGGAAATATCTACACCGCTATCTGTTTGAACATGGAAATATCTACACCGCTATCTGCATGAAAATGGAAATATTTACAAAGCTATCTGCATATACATGGAAACATCTACACAGCTATCTCTTTACACATGGAAATAACTACACCGCTAAATCTATAAACATGGAAATATCTACACCGCCATCTGTATGAACATGGAAATACCTGCACCACCATCTGTATGAACATATAAATATCTACACCGCCATATGTATAAAGAAGGAAATATCTAAACCGCTATCTGTATGAACATTGAAATATCTACACCGCTATCTGTATGAACATGGAAATATCTACAACGCTATCTGTATGAACATGGAAATATCTACACCGCTATCTGTACGAACATGGAAATATCTAAACCGCTATCAGCATGAAAATTGAAATATCTACACAGCTATGTGCATATACATGGAAATATCTACAAAGCTATCTCTTTACACATGGAAATAACTACACCGCTATCTCTATAAACACGGAAACATCTACACTGCCATCTGTATGAACATGGAAATATCTGCACCGCCATCTGTATAAACATGTAAATATCTACACCGCCATCTGTATTTAGATGGAGATATCTACACCGCTATCTGTATAAACTTGGAAATATCTACACCGCTATCTGTATAAACATGGAAATACCTACACCGCTATCTGTATAAACATGGAAATACCTACACCGCTACCTGTATAAACATGGAAATAACAGCACCGCTATCTGTATGAACATGGAAATATCTACACCGCTATCTCTATAAACATGGAAATATCTACACCGCTATCAGTATGAACATGGAAATAGCTACACTGCAATCTGAATGAACATGGAAATATCTACACCACTATCTGTAGGAACATGGAAATATCTACACCGCTATCAGCATGAACATGGATATATCTACACAGCCATCTGGATGAACATGGAAATATCTACACCGCTATCTGCATGAACATGGAAATATCTACACTGCTATCTGTGTAAACTTGCATACATCTTCACCGCAATCTGTATAAGCATGGAAATATCAACACCGCTATCTGTATGAACGTGGAAATATCTACACCGCTATCTGTTTGAACGTGGAAATATCTAAACCGCTATCAGCATGAAAATGGAAATATCTACACAGCTATCTGCATATACATGGAAGTATCTACACATCTATCTCTTTACACATGTAAATAACTACACCGCTATCTGTATGAACATGGAAATGTCTGCACCGCCATCTGTATTAACATATAAATATCTACACCGCCATCTGTATTAAGATGGAGATATCTACACCGCTATCTGTATAAACATGGAAATATCTACACCGCTATCTGAATAAACACGGAAATATCTACACCGCTCTCTGTATGAACATGGAAATATCTACACCGCTACCTGTATAAACATGGAAATATCAGCACCGCTATCTGTATGAACATGGAAATATCAGCCCCTCTATCTGTATGAACATGGAGATATCTACACCGCTATCTGTATGAACATGGAAATATCTAGACCGCTATCTGAATGAACATGGAAATACCTTCACCGCCATCTGTATGAACATGGATATATCTACACAGCCATCTGGATGAACATGGATATATCTACACAGCCCTCTGGATGAACGTGGAAATATCCACACCGCTATCTGTGTAAACATGCATACATCTTCACCGCTATCTGTATAAACATGGAAATATCTACACCGCTATCTGTATGAACATGGAAATATCTACACCGCTATCTGTTTGAAGATGGAAATATATACACCGCTATCTGCATGAAAATGGAAATATCTACACAGCTATCTGCATGAAAATGGAAATATCTACACAGCTATCTGCATATACATGGAAATATCTACACAGCTATCTCTTTACACATGGAAATAACTACACCGATATCTGTATGAACATGGAGATATCTACACCGCCATCTGTATGAACATGGAAATATCTGCACTGCCATCTGTATGAACATATAAATATCTACACTGCCATCTGTATTAAGATGGAGATATCTACATCGCTATCTGAATAAACATGGAAATATCTACACCGCTATCTGTATAAACATGGAAATATCAGCACCGCTATCTGTATGAACATGGAAATATCAGCCCCTCTATCTGTATGAACATGGAGATATCTACACCGCCATCTGTATGAACATGGAAATATCTGCACCGCCATCTATATGAACTTATAAATATCTACACCGCCATCTGTATTAAGATGGAGATATCTACACCGCTATCTGTATAAACATGGAAATATCTACACCGCTATCTCTATAAACATGGAAATATCTACACCGCTATCTGTATAAACATGGAAATATCTACACCGCTACCTGTATAAACATGGAAATATCAGCACCGCTATCTGTATGAACATGGAAATATCTACACCGCTATCTGTATGAACATGGAAATATCTACACCGTCATCTGTATGAACATGGAAATATCTGCACCGCCATCTGTATGAACATATAAATATCTACACCGCCATCTCTATTAAGATGGAGATATATACACCGCTATCTGAATAAACATGGAAATATCTACACCGCTATCTGTATAAACATGGAAATATCAGCACCGCTATCTGTATGAACATGGAAATATCAGCCCCTCTATCTGTATGAACATGGAGATATCTACACCGCCATCTGTATGAACACGGATATATCTACACAGCCATCTGGATGAACATGGAAATATCTACACCGCTATCTGTATGAACATGGAAATAGCTACACCGCTATCTGTATGAACATGGAAATATCTACACCGCTATCTGTATGAACATGGAAATATCTACACCGCTATCTGTATGAACATGGAAATATCTTCACCGCCATCAGTACGAACATGGATATATCTACAGAGCCATCTGGATGAACATGGAAATATCTACAACGCCATCTGTATGAACATATAAATATCTACACCGCCATCTGTATTAAGATGGACATATCTACACCGCTATCTGTATAAACATGGAAATATCAAAACCGCTATCTGTATAAACATGGAAATATCTACACCGCTATCTGTATAAACATGGAAATATCTACACCGCTACCTGTATAAACATGGAAATATCAGCATCGCTATCTGTATGAACATGGAAATATCTACACCACTATCTGTATGAACATGGAAATCTCTACACCGCTATCTGTATGAACATGGATATATCTACACAGCCATCTGGATGAACATGGAAATCTCTACACCGCAATCTGTGTAAACATGCATACATCTTCACCGCTATCTGTATAAACATGGAAATATCTACACCGCTATCTCTATGAACATGGAAATATCTACACCGCTATCTGTTTGAAGATGGAAATATATACACAGCTATCTGCATGGAAATGGAAATATCTACACAGCTATCTGCATATAGATGGAAATATGTACACAGCTATCTCTTTACACATTCAAATATCTACACCGCTATCTGTATGAACATGGAAATATCAGCACCGCTATCTGTATGAACATGGAAATATCTAAACGGCTATCTGTATGAACATGGAAATATCTACACCGCTATCTGTATGAACCTGGATATATCTACACAGCCCTCTGGATGAACATGGAAATATCCACACCGCTATCTGTGTAAACATGCATACATCTTCACCGCTATCTGTATAAACATGGAAATATCTACACCGCTATCTGTATGAACATGGAAATATCTATACCGCTATCTGTTTGAAGATTGAAATATATACATCGCTATCCGCATGAAAATGGAAATATCTACACAGCTATCTGCATATAGATGGAAATATCTACACAGCAATCTCTTTACACATGGAAATAACTACACCGCTATCTGTATGAACATGGACATAATTACACCGCCATCTGTATGAACATGGAAATATCTGCACCGCCATCTGTATGAACATCTAAATATCTACACCGCCATCTGTATTAAGATGGAGATATCTACACCGCTATCTGAATAAACATGGAAATATCTACACCGCTATCTGTATAAACATGGAAATATCTACACCACTATCTGTATAAACATGGAAATATCTACACCGCAACCTGTATAAACACGGAAATATCAGCACGGCTATCTGTATGAACCTGGAAATGTCTACACCGCTATCTGAATGAACATGGAAATATCTACACCGCTATCTGTTTGAACATGTAAATATCTACACAGCTATCTGCATGAAACTGGAAATATCTACAAAGCTATCTGCATATACGTGGAAATATCTACACAGCTATCTCTTTACACATGGAAATAACTACACCGCTATCTCTATAAACATGGAAATATCTACACCGCCATCTGTATGAACATGGAAATATCTGCATCGCCATCTGTATGAAATTGTAAATATCTAAACCGCCATCTGTATTAAGAAGGAAATATCTAAACCGCTACCTGTATAAACATGGAAATATCTACACCGCTGCCTGTATAAACATGGAAATATCAGCACCGCTCTCTGTATGAAAATGGAGATATCTACACCGCTATCTGTATGAACATGGAAATATCTACACTGCTATCTGTATGAACATGGAAATAGCTACACCGTTATCTGTATGAACATGGAAATAGCTACACCGCTATCTGTAGGAACATGGAAATATCTACACCGCTATCTGTATAAACATGGATATATCTACTCAGCCATCTGGATGAACATGGAAATATCTACACCGCTATCTGTATGAACATGGAAATATCTACACCGCTATCTGTATGAACTTGGATATATTTACACAGCCACCTGGATGAACATGGAAATATCTACACCGGTATCTGTGTAAACATGCATACATCTTCACCGCTATCTGTATAAACATGGAAATATCTACACTGCTATCTGTATGAACATGGAAATATCTGCACCGCTGCCTGTATAAACATGGAAATATCAGCACCGCTATCTATATGAACATGGAAATATCTACACCACTATCTGTATGAACATGGATATATCTACACAGCCAACTGGATGAACATGGAAATATCTACACCACTATCTGTATGAACATGGAAATATCTACACCGCTATCTGTGTAAACATGCATACATCTTCACCGCTGTCTGTATAAACATGGAAATATCTACACCGCTATCTGTTTGAACATGGAAATATCTACACCGCTATCTGTATGAACATGGAAATATCTACTCCGCTATCTGTTTGAACGTGGAAATATCTACACTGCTATCTGCATGAAAATGGAAATATCTACACTGCTATCTGCATATACATGGAAATATCTACACAGCTATATCTTTACACATGGAAATAACTACACCGCTATCTGTATGAACATGGAAATATCCACACCGCCATCTGTATGAACATGGAAATATCTATACCGCCATCTTTATGAACATATAAATATCTACACCGCAATCTGTATTAAGATGGAGATATCTACACCGCTATCTGTATGAACATGGAAATATCTACACCGCTATCTGTATGAACATGGATATATCTACACAGCCCTCTGGATGAACATGGAAATATCCACACCACTATCTGTGTAAACATGCATACATCTTCACCTCTATCTGTATAAACATGGAAATATCTACACCGCTATCTGTATGAACATGGAAATATCTACACCGCTCTCTGTTTGAAGATGGAAATACATACACCGCAATCTGCATGAAAATGGAAGTATCTACACAGATATCTGCATATACATGGAAATATCTACACAGCTATCTCTTTACACATGGAAATAACTACACCGCTATCTGTATGAACATGGAAATATCTACACCGCCATCTGTATGAGCATGGAAATATCTGCACCGCCATCTGTATGAACATATAAATATCTACACCGCCATCAGTATTAAGATGGAGATATCTACACCGCTATCTGTATAAACATGGAAATATCTACACCGCTCTCTGTATAAACATGGAAATATCAGCACCGCTATCTGTATGAACATGGAAATATCAGCCCCTCTATCTGTATGAACATGGAAGTATCTACACCGCTATCTCTATGAACATGGAAATATCTACACCGCTATCTGTTTGAACATGGAAATATCTAAACCGCTATCTGCATGAAAATGGAAATATCTACACAGATATCTGCATATACATGGAAATATCTACACAGCTATCTCTTTACACATGGAAATAACTACACCGCTATCTGTATGAACATGGAAATATCTTCACCGCCATCTGTAGGAACATGGATATATCTACACAGCCATCGGGATGAACATGGAAATATCTACACCGCTATCTGCATGAAAATGGAAATATCTACACAGAGATCTGCATATACATGGAAATATCTACAAAGGTATCTCTTTACACGTGGAAATAAGTGCAGCGCTATCTCTATAAACATGGAAACAGCTACACCACCATCTGTATGAACATGGAAATATCTGCACCGCCATCTGTATGAACATATAAATATATACACCACCATCTATATTAAAATGGAGATATCTAAACCACTATCTGTATAAACTTGGAAATATCTACACTGCTATCTGTATGAACATGGAAATTTCTACACCGCTATCTGTATGAACATGGAAATCGCTACACCGCTATCTGTATGAACATGGAAATATCTACACCACTACCTGTATGAACATGGAAATATCTAAACCGCTATTTGTATGAACATGGATATATCTACACAGCCATCTGGATGAACACGGAAATATCTACACCACTATCTGTATGAACATGGAAATATCTACACCGCTATCTGTGTAAATATGCATACATCTGCACCACAATCTGCATAAACATGGTAATATCTACACCGCTCTCTGTATGAACATGGAAATATCTACACCGCTATCTGTTTGAACATGGAAATATCTACACCGCTATCTGCATGAAAATGGAAATATCTACACAGCTATCTGCATATACATGGAAATATCTACACAGCTATCTCTTTACACATGGAAATAACTACACCGCTATCTGTATGAACATGGAAATATCTTCACCGTCATCTGTATGAACATGGAAATAGCTGCACCGACATCTGTATGAACATAAACATATCTACACGGCCATCTGTATTAAGATGGAGATATCTACACCGATATCTGTATAAACATGGAAATATCTACACCGCTATCTGCATAAACATGGCAATATCTACACCGCTATCTGTATAAACATGGAAATATCTACACCGCTACCTGTCTAAACATGGAAATATCAGCACCGCTATCTGTATGAACATGGAAATATCAGCCCCTCTATCTGTATGAACATGGAGATATCTACACCGCTATCTGTATGAACATGGAAATATCTAGACCGCTATCTGAATGAACATGGAAATACCTTCACCGCCATCTGTATGAACATATAAATATCTACACCGCCATCTGTATTAAGATGGAGATATCTACACCGCTATCTGTATAAACCTGAAAATATCTACACCGCTATCTGTATAAACATGGAAATATCTACACCGCTATCTGGATAAACATGGAAGTTTCTACACCGCTACCTGTATAAACATGGAAATATCAGCACCGCTATCTGTAGGAACATGGAGATATCTACACCGCCATCTGTATGAACATGGATATATCTACACAGCCATCTGGAGGAACATGGAAATATCTACAATGCTATCTGTACGAACATGGAAATATCTACACCGCTATCTGTATGAACATGGAAATAGCTACACCGCTATCTGTATGAACATGGAAATATCTGCACCGCTATCTGTATGAACATGGAAATATCTACACCGCTATCTGTTTGAACATGGAAATATCTACACGGCTATCTGCATGAAAATGGAAATATCTACACTGCTATCTGCATATACATGGAAATATCTACACAGCTATCTCTTTACACATGGAAATAACTACACCGCTATCTGTATGAACATGGAAATATCTACACCGCCATCTGTATGAACATGGAAATATCTGCACCGCCATCTGTATGAACTTATAAATATCTACACCGCCATCTGTATTAAGATGGAGATATCTACACCGCTATCTGTATAAACATGGAAATATCTACACCGCTATCTGTATAAACATGGAAATATCTACACCGCTATCTGTATAAACATGGAAATATCTACACCGCTACCTGTACAAACATGGAAATATCAGCACCGCTATCTGTATGAACATGGAAATATCTACACCGCTATCTGTATGAACATGGAAATATCTACACCGTCATCTGTATGAACATGGAAATATCTGCACCGCCATCTGTATGAACATATAAATATCTACACCGCCATCTGTATTAAGATGGAGATATATACACCGCTATCTGAATAAACATGGAAATATCTACACCGCTATCTGTATAAACATGGAAATATCAGCACCGCTATCTGTATGAACATGGAAATATCAGCCCCTCTATCTGTATGAACATGGAGATATCTACACCGCCATCTGTATGAACACGGATATATCTACACAGCCATCTGGATGAACATGGAAATATCTACACCGCAATCTGTATGAACATGGAAATAGCTACACCTCTATCTGTATGAACATTGAAATATCTACACCGCTATCTGTATGAACATGGAAATATCTACACCGCTATCTGTATGAACATGGAAATATCTTCACCGCCATCTGTACGAACATGGATATATCTACAGAGCCATCTGGATGAACATGGAAATATCTACAACGCCATCTGTATGAACATATAAATATCTACACTGCCATCTGTATTAAGATGGAGATATCTACACCGCTATCTGTATAAACATGGAAATATCAACACGGCTATCTGTATAAACATGGAAATATCTACACCGCTATCTGTATAAACATGGAAATTTCTACACCGCTACCTGTATAAACATGGAAATATCAGCATCGCTATCTGTATGAACATGGAAATATCTACACCGCTATCTGTATGAACATGGAAATCTCTACACCGCTATCTGTATGAACATGGATATATCTACACAGCCCTCGGGATGAACATGGAAATCTCTACACCGCAATCTGTGTAAACATGCATACATCTTCACCGCTATCTGTATAAACATGGAAATATCTACACCGCTATCTCTATGAACATGGAAATATCTACACCGCTATCTGTTTGAAGATGGAAATATATACACAGCTATCTGCATGGAAATGGAAATATCTACACAGCTATCTGCATATAGATGGAAATATCTACACAGCTATCTCTTTACACATTGAAATATCTACACCGCTATCTGTATGAACATGGAAATATCAGCACCGCTATCTGTATGAACATGGAAATATCTACACCGCTATCTGTATGAACATGGAAATATCTACACCGCTATCTGTATGAACATGGATATATCTACACAGCCCTCTGGATGAACATGGAAATATCCACATCGCTTTCTGTGTAAACATGCATACACCTTCACCGCTATCTGTATAAACATGGAAATATCTACACCGCTATCTGTATGAACATGGAAATATCTACACCGCTATCTGTTTGAAGATGGAAATATATACATCGCTATCTGCATGAAAATGGAAATATCTACACAGCTATCTGCATATAGATGGAAATATCTACACAGCAATCTCTTTACACATGGAAATAACTACACCGCTATCTGTATGAACATGGACATAATTACACCACCATCTGTATGAACTTGGAAATATCTGCACCGCCATCTGTATGAACATCTAAATATCTACACCGCCATCTGTATTAAGATGGAGATATCTACACCGCTATCTGAATAAACATGGAAATATCAACACCGCTATCTGTATAAACATGGAAATATCTACACCACTATCTGTATAAACATGGAAATATCTACACCGCAACCTGTATAAACACGGAAATATCAGCACCGCTATCTGTATGAACCTGGAAATGTCTACACCGGTATCTGAATGAACATGGAAATATCTACACCGCTATCTGTTTGAACATGTAAATATCTACACCGCTATCTGCATGAAAATGGAAATATCTACAAAGCTATCTGCATATACGTGGAAATATCTACACAGCTATCTCTTTACACATGGAAATAACTACACCGCTATCTCTATAAACATGGAAATATCTACACCGCCATCTGTATGAACATGGAAATATCTGCACCGCCATCTGTATGAAAATATAAATATCTACACCGCCATCTGTATTAAGAAGGAAATATCTAAACCGCTATCTGTATAAACATGGAAATATCTACACCGCTGCCTGTATAAACATGGAAATATCAGCACCGCTCTCTGTATGAAAATGGAGATATCTACACCGCTATCTGTATGAACATGGAAATATCTACACTGCTATCTGTATGAACATGGAAATAGCTACACCGTTATCTGTATGAACATGGAAATAGCTACACCGCAATCTGTATGAACATGGAAATATCTACACCGCTATCTGTATGAACATTGATATATCTACTCAGCCATCTGGATGAACATGGAAATATCTACACCGCTATCTGTATGAACATGGAAATATCTACACCGCTATCTGTATGAACTTGGATATATCTACACAGCCACCTGGATGAACATGGAAATATCTACACCGGTATCTGTGTAAACATGCATACATCTTCACCGCTATCTGTATAAACATGGAAATATCTACACTGCTATCTGTATGAACATGGAAATATCTGCACCGCTGCCTGTATAAACATGGAAATATCAGCACCGCTATCTGTATGAACATGGAAATATCTACACCGCCATCTGTATGAACATATAAATATCTACACCGCAATCTGTATTAAGATGGAGATGTCTACACCGCTATCTGTATGAACATGGAAATATCTACACCGCTATCTGTATGAACATGGATATATCTACACAGCCCTCTGGATGAACATGGAAATATCCACACCGCTATCTGTGTAAACATGCATACATCTTCACCGCTATCTGTATAAACATGGAAATATCTACACCGCTATCTGTATGAACATGGAAATATCTACACCGCTATCTGTTTGAAGATGGAAATACATACACCGCAATCTGCATGAAAATGGAAATATCTACACAGATATCTGCATATACATGGAAATATCTACACAGCTATCTCTTTACACATGGAAATAACTACACCGCTATCTGTATGAACATGGAAATATCTACACCGCCATCTGTATGAGCATGGAAATATCTGCACCGCCATCTGTATGAACATATAAATATCTACACCGCAATCTGTATAAACATGGAGATATCTACACCGCTATCTCTATAAACATGGAAATATCTACACCGCTATCTGTATAAACATGGAAATATCTACACCGCTATCTGTATAAACATGGAAATATCTACACCGCTACCTGTATAAACATGGAAATATCAGCACCGCTATCTGTATGAACATGGAAATATCTACACAGCTATCTGTATGAACATGGAAATATCTACACCGCTATCTGTATGAACATGGAAATAGATACACCGCTATCTGTGTGAACATGGATATATCTAAACAGCCCTCTGGATGAACATGGAAATATCCACACCGCTATCTGTGTAAACATGCATACATCTTCACCGATATCTGTATAAACATGGAAATATCTACACCGCTATCTGTATGAACATGGAAATATCTACACCGCTATCTGTTTGAAGATGGAAATACATACACCGCAATCTGCATGAAAATGGAAATATCTACACAGCTATCTGCATATACATGGAAATATCTACACAGCTATGTCTTTACACATGGAAATAACTACACAGCTATCTGTATGAACATGGAAATATCTACACCGCCATCTGTATGAACATGGAAATACCTGCACCGCCATCTGTATGAACATATAAATATCTACACCGCCATCTGTATTAAGATGGAGATATCTACACCGCTATCTGAATAAACATGGAAATATCTACATCGCTATCTGTATACTCATGGAAATATCTACAACGCTATCTGTATAACCATGGAAATATCTACACCGCTATCTGTATGAACATGGAAATATCTACACTGCTATCTGTATGAACATGGAAATATCTGCACCGCCATCTGTATGAACATATAAATATCTACACCGCCATCTGTATTAAGATGCAGATATCTACACCGCTATCTGAATAAACATGGAAATATCTACACCGCTATCTGTATAAACATGGAAATATCTAAACCGCTGCCTGTATAAACATGGAAATATCAGCACTGCTATCTGTATGAACATGGAAATATCTACATCGCTATCTGTATGAACATGGAAATATCTTCACTGCTATCTGTATGAACATGGAAATAGCTACACCGTTATCTGTATGAACATGGAAATATCTACACCGCTATCTGTATGAACATGGAAATAGCTACACCGCTATCTGTATGAACATGGATATATCTACAAAGCCATCTGGATGAACATGGAAATATCTACACCGCTATCTCTGTAAACATGCATAGATCTTCACCGCTATCTGTATAAACATGGAAATATATACACCGCTATCTGTATGAGCATGGAAATATCTACACCGCTATCTGTATGAACATGGAAATGTCTACACCGCTATCTGTTTGAACATGGAAATATCTACACCGCTATCTGCATGAAAATGGAAATATCTACACTGCTATCTGCATATACATTTAAATATCTACACAGGTATCTCTTTACACGTGGAAATAACTACACCGCTATCTGTATAAACGTGGAAATATCTACACCGCCATCTGTATGAACATGGAAATATCTGCACCGCCATCTGTATGAACATATATATATCTACACCGCCATATGTATTAAGATGGAGACACCTACACTGCTATCTGTATAAACATGGAAATATCTACACCGCTATCTGTATAAACATGGAAATATCTACACCGCTATCTGTATAAACATGGAAATATCTACACCACTACCTGTATAAACATGGAAATATCAGCACCGCTATCTGTATGAACATGGAAATATCTACACCGCCATCTGTATGAACATGGAAATATCTACACTGCTATCTGTATGAACATGGAATTATCTACACCGATATCTGTAAGAACATGGAAATATCTACACCGCTGTCTGTTTGAACATGGAAATATCTACACCGATGTCTGCATGAAAATGGAAATATCTACACAGCTATCTGCATATACATGGAAATATCTACACAGCTATCTCTTAACACATGGAAATAACTACACCGCTATCTCTATAAACATGGAAATATCTACACCGCCATCTGTATGAACATGGAAATATCTGCACCGCCATCTGTATGAACATATAAATATCTACACCGCCATCTGTATTAAGAAGGAAATATCTAAACCGCTGTCTGTATGAACTTTGAAATATCTACACCGCTATCTGTATCAACATGGAAATATCTACACGGCTATCTGTGTAAACATGCATACATCTTCACCGCTACCTGTATAAAAATGGAAATGTCTACAAGGCTATCTTTATGAACATGGAAATATCTACACCGCTATCGGTACGAACATGGAAATATCTAAACCGCTATCTGCATGAAAATAGAAATATCTACACAGCTATCTGCATATACATGGAAATATCTACACAGCTATCTCTTTACACATGGAAATATCTACACCGCTATCTGTATGAACATGGAAATATCTGCACCGCCATCTGTATGAACACATAAATATCTACACCGCCATCTGTATTAAGATGGAGATTACAACACCGCTATCTGTTTAAACATGGAAATATCTACACCGCTATCTGTATAAACATGGAAATATCTACACCGCTATCTGTATAATCATGGAAATATCAGCACCGCTATCTGTATGAATATGGAAATATCAGCCCCTCTATCTGTATGAACATGGAAGTATCTACACCGCTATCTGTATGAAAATGGAAATATCTACACCGCGATCTGTATGAACATGGAAATATCTACACCGCTATCTGTTTGAACATGGAAATATCTACACCGCTATCTGTATGAACACGGAAATATCTACACCGCTATCTGTTTGAACATGGAAATATCTAAACCGCTATCTGCATGAAAATGGAAATATATACACAGCTATCTGCATATGCATGGAAATATCTACACAGCTATCTCTTTACACATGGAAATAACTACACCGCTATCTGTATGAACATGGAAATATCTTCACCGCCCTCTGTATGAACATGGATATATCTACACAGCCATCTGGATGAACATGGAAATATCTATACCGCTATCTGTATGAACATGGAAAAATCTACACCGCTATCTGTGTAAACATGCATACATCTTCACCGCTATCTGTAAAAACATGGAAATATCTACACTGCTATCTGTATGAACATGGAAATATCTACACGGCTATCTGTTTGAACATGGAAATATCTACACGGCTATCTGCATGAAAATGGAAATATCTACACAGCGATCTGCATATACATGGAAATATCTACAAAGCTATCTCTTTACACATGGAAATAAGTACAGCGATATCTCTATAAACATGGAAATAGCTACACCGCCATCTGTATGAACATGGAAATATCTGCACCGCCATCTGTATGAACATTTAAATATCTACACTGCCATCTATATTAAGATGGAGATATCTACACCGCTATCTGTATAAACCTGGAAATATCTACACAGCTATCTGTATAAACATGGAAATATCTACACCGAAATCTGTATGAACATGGAAATATCTACACCGCTACCTGTATAAACATGGAAATATCAGCACCGCTATCTGTATGAACATGGAAATAACTACACCGCTATCTCTATGAACATGGAAATATCTACACCGCTATCTGTATGAACATGGGAATATCTACACCGCTATCTGTTTGAACATGGAAATATCTACACCGCTATGGGCATGAAAATGGAAATATCTACACTGCTATCTGCATATACATTTAAATATCTACACAGCTATCTCTTTACACATGGAAAAAACTACACCGCTATCTGTATGAACATGGAAATATCTACAACGCCATCTGTATGAACTTGGAAATATCTGCACCGCCATCTGTATGAACATATAAATATCTACACCGCCATCTGTATTAAGATGGAGATATCTACACTGCTATCTGTATAAACATGGAAATATCTACACCGCCATCTGTACGAACATATAAATATCTACACCGCCATCTGTATTAAGAAGGAAATATCTAAACCGCTATCTGTATAAACATGGAAATATCTACACAGCTGCCTGTATAAACATGGAAATATCAGCACCGCTATCTGTATGAACATGGAAATATCTACACCGCTATCTGTATGAACATGGATATATCTACAGAGCCATCTGGATGAACATGGAAATATCTACACAGCTATCTTTATGAACATGGAAATATATACACCGCTATCTGTGTAAACATGCATACACCTTCACCGCTATCTGTATAAACATGGAAATATCTACACCGCTACCTGTATAAACATGGAAATATCAGCACCGCTATCTGTAGGAACATGGAAATATCTACACCGCTATCTGTACTAACATGGAAATATCTACACCGCTATCTGTATGAACATGGAAATAGCTACACCGCTATCTGTATGAACATGGAAATATGTACACCACTATCTGTATGAACATGGAAATATCTACACCGCTATCTGTATGAACATGGATATATCTACACAGCCATCTGGATGAACATGGAAATATCTACACCGCTATCTGTATGAACATGGAAATATCTACACCGCTATCTGTGTAAACATGCTCACATCTTCACCGCTATCTGTATAAACATGGAAATATCTACACCGCTATCTGTATGAACATGGAAATAGCTACACCGCTATCTGTATGAACATGGAAATATCAACACCGCTATCTGTATGAACATGGATATATCTACACCGCTATCTGTGTAAACATGCATACATCTTCACCGCTATCTGTATAAACATGGAAATGTGTACAAGGCTATCTGTATGAACATGGAAATATCTACACCGCTATCTGTACGAACATGGAAATATCTAAACCGCTATCTGCATGAAAATAGAAATATCTACAAAGCTATCTACATATACATGGAAATATCTACAGAGCTATCCCTTTACACATGGAAATAACTACACCGCTATCTGTATGAACATGGAAATATCTGCACCGCCATCTGTATGAACACATAAATATCTACACCGCCATCTGTATTAAGATGGAGATAGCAACACCGCTATCTGTATAAACATGGAAATATCTACACCGCTATCTGTATAAACATGGAAATATCTACACCGCTATCTGTATAATCATGGAAATATCAGCACCGCTATCTGTATGAATATGGAAATATCAGCCCCTCTATCTGTATGAACATGGAAGTATCTACACCGCTATCTGTATGAACATGGAAATATCTACACCGCGATCTGTACGAACACGGACATATCTACACCGCTATCTGTTTGAACATGGAAATATCTACACCGCTATCTGTATGAACACGGAAATATCTACAGCGCTATCTGTTTGAACATGGAAATATCAAAACCGCTATCTGCATGAAAATGGAAATATATACACAGCTATCTGCATATACATGGAAATATCTACACAGCTATCTCTTTACACATGGAAATAACTACACCGCTATCTGTATGAACATGGAAATATCTTCACCGCCCTCTGTATGAACATGGATATATCTACACAGCCATCTGGATGAACATGGAAATATCTATACCGCTATCTGTATGAACACGGAAATATCTACACCGCTATCTGTGTAAACATGCATACATCTTCACCGCTATCTGTAAAAACATGGAAATATCTACACTGCTATCTGTATGAACATGGAAATATCTACACCGCTATCTGTTTGAACATGGAAATATCTGCACGGCTATCTGCATGAAAATGGAAATATCTACACAGCGATCTGCATATACATGGAAATATCTACAAAGCTATCTCTTTACACATGGAAATAAGTACAGCGATATCTCTATAAACATGGAAATAGCTACACCGCCATCTGTATGAACATGGAAATATCTGCACCGCCATCTGTATGAACATTTAAACATCTACACTGCCATCTATATTAAGATGGAGATATCTACACCGCTATCTGTATAAACCTGGAAATATCTACACCGCTATCTGTATAAACATGGAAATATCTACACCGCAATCTGTATGAACATGGAAATATCTACACCGCTACCTGTATAAACATGGAAATATCAGCACCGCTATCTGTATGAACATGGAAATATCTACACCGCTATCTCTATGAACATGGAAATATCTACACCGCTATCTGTATGAACATGGGAATATCTACACCGTTATCTGTTTGAACATGGAAATATCTACACCGCTATGTGCATGAAAATGGAAATATCTACACTGCTATCTGCATATACATTTAAATATCTACACAGCTATCTCTTTACACATGAAAAAAACTACACCGCTATCTGTATGAACATGGAAATATCTACACCGCCATCTGTATGAACATGGAAATATCTGCACCGCCATCTGTATGAACATATAAATATCTACACCGCCATCTGTATTAAGATGGAGATACCTACACTGCTATCTGTATTAAGATGGAGATATCTACACTGCTATCTGTATAAACATGGAAATATCTACACCGCCATCTTTACGAACATATATATATCTACACCGCCATCTGTATTAAGAAGGAAATATCTAAACCGCTATCTGTATAAACATGGAAATATCTACACAGCTGCCTGTATAAACATGGAAATATCAGCACCGCTATCTGTATGAACATGGAAATATCTACACCGCTATCTGTATGAACATGGAAATAGATACACCGCTATCTGTATGAACATGGAAATAGCTACACCGCTATCTGTATGAACATGGATATATCTACAGAGCCATCTGGATGAACATGGAAATATCTACACAGCTATCTTTATGAACATGGAAATATATACACCGCTATCTGTGTAAACATGCATACATCTTCACCGCTATCTGAATAAACATGGAAATATCTACACCGCTATCTGTATGAACATGGAAAATCTACACCGCTATCTGTATAAACATGGAAATTTCTACACCGCTACCTGTATAAACATGGAAATATCAGCACCGCTATCTGTAGGAACATGGAAATATATACACCGCTATCTGTACTAACATGGAAATATCTACACCGCTATCTGTATGAACATGGAAATAGCTACACCGCTATCTGTATGAACATGGAAATATCTACACCACTATCTGTATGAACATGGAAATATCTACACCGCTATCTGTATGAACATGGATATATCTACACAGCCATCTGGATGAACATGGAAATATCTACACCGCTATCTGTATGAACATGGAAATATCTACACCGCTATCTGTGTAAACATGCTCACATCTTCACCGCTATCTGTATAAACATGGAAATATCTACACCGCTATCTGTATGAACATGGAAATAGCTACACCGCTATCTGTATGAACATGGAAATATCTACACCGCTATCTGTATGAACATGGATATATCTACACAGCCATCTGGATGAACATGGCAATATCTACAGCGCTATCTGTGTAAACATGCATACATCTTCACCGCTATCTGTATAAACATGGCAATATCAACACCGCTATCTGTATGAACATGGAAATGTCTGTACCGCTATCTGTATGAACATGGAAATATCTACACCGCTATCTGTTTGAACATGGAAATATCTACACCGCTATCTGCATGAAAATGGAAATATCTACACTGCTATCTGCATATACATGGAAATATCTACACAGCTATCTCTTTACACATGGAAATAACTACACCGCTATCTGTATGAACATGGAAATATCTACACCGCCATGTGTATGAACATGGAAATATCTGCACCGCCATCTGTATGAACATATAAATATCTACACCGCCATCTGTATTAAGAAGGAAATATCTAATCCGCTGTCTGTATGAACTTTGAAATATCTACACCGCTATCTGTATGAACATGGAAATATCTACACCGCTATCTGTGTAAACATGCATACATCTTCACCGCTATCTGTATAAACATGGAAATGTGTACAAGGCTATCTGTATGAACATGGGAATATCTACACCGTTATCTGTTTGAACATGGAAATATCTACACCGCTATGTGCATGAAAATGGAAATATCTACACTGCTATCTGCATATACATTTAAATATCTACCCAGCTATCTCTTTACACATGAAAAAAACTACACCGCTATCTGTATGAACATGGAAATATCTACACCGCCATCTGTATGAACATGGAAATATCTGCACCGCCATCTGTATGAACATATAAATATCTACACCGCCATCTGTATTAAGATGGAGATACCTACACTGCTATCTGTATTAAGATGGAGATATCTACACTGCTATCTGTATAAACATGGAAATATCTACACCGCCATCTTTACGAACATATATATATCTACACCGCCATCTGTATTAAGAAGGAAATATCTAAACCGCTATCTGTATAAACATGGAAATATCTACACAGCTGCCTGTATAAACATGGAAATATCAGCACCGCTATCTGTATGAACATGGAAATATCTACACCGCTATCTGTATGAACATGGAAATAGCTACACCGCTATCTGTATGAACATGGAAATAGCTACACCGCTATCTGTATGAACATGGATATATCTACAGAGCCATCTTGATGAACATGGAAATATCTACACAGCTATCTGTATGAACATGGAAATATATACACCGCTATCTGTGTAAACATGCATACACCTTCACCGCTATCTGTATAAACATGGAAATATCTACACCGCTATCTGTATGAACATGGAAATATCTACACCGCTATCTGTATAAACATGGATATTTCTACACCGCTACCTGTATAAACATGGAAATATCAGCACCGCTATCTGTAGGAACATGGAAATATCTACACCGCTATCTGTACGAACATGGAAATATCTACACCGCTATCTGTATGAACATGGAAATAGCTACACTGCTATCTGTATGAACATGGAAATATCTACACCACTATCTGTATGAACATGGAAATATCTACACCGCTATCTGTATGAACATGGATATATCTACACAGCCATCTGGATGAACATGGAAATATCTACACCGCTCTCTGGATGAACATGGAAATATCTACACCGCTATCTGTGTAAACATGCACACATCTTCACCGCTATCTGTATAAACATGGAAATATCTACACCGCTATCTGTATGAACATGGAAATAGCTACACCGCTATCTGTATGAACATGGAAATATATACACCGCTATCTGTATGAACATGGATATATCTACACAGCCATCTGGATGAACATGGAAATATCTACAGCGCTATCTGTGTAAACATGCATACATCTTCACCGCTATCTGTATAAACATGGAAATATCTACACCGCTATCTGTATGAACATGGAAATGTCTGCACCGCTATCTGTATGAACATGTAAATATCTACACCGCTATCTGTTTGAACATGGAAATATCTACACCGCTATCTGCATGAAAATGGAAATATCTACACTGCTATCTGCATATACATGGAAATATCTACACAGCTATCTCTTTACACATGGAAATAACTACACCGCTATCTGTATGAACATGGAAATATCTACACCGCCATGTGTATGAACATGGAAATATCTGCACCGCCATCTGTATGAACATATAAATATCTACACCGCCATCTGTATTAAGATGGAGATATCTACACCGCTATCTGTATAAACATGGAAATATCTACACCGCTATCTGTATAAACATGGAAATATCTACACCGCTATCTGTATAAATATGGAAATATCTACACCGCTACCTGTATAAACATGGAAATATCAGCAACGCTATCTGTATGAACATGGAAATATCTACACCGCTATCTGTATGAACATGGATATATCTACACCGCTATCTGTATGAACATGGATATATCTACACAGCCATCTGGATGAACATGGCAATATCTACAGCGCTATCTGTGTAAACATGCATACATCTTCACCGCTATCTGTATAAACATGGCAATATCAACACCGCTATCTGTATGAACATGGAAATGTCTGTACCGCTATCTGTATGAACATGGAAATATCTACACCGCTATCTGTTTGAACATGGAAATATCTACACCGCTATCTGCATGAAAATGGAAATATCTACACTGCTATCTGCATATACATGGAAATATCTACACAGCTATCTCTTTACACATGGAAATAACTACACCGCTATCTGTATGAACATGGAAATATCTACACCGCCATGTGTATGAACATGGAAATATCTGCCCCGCCATCTGTATGAACATATAAATATCTACACCGCCATCTGTATTAAGAAGGAAATATCTAATCCGCTGTCTGTATGAACTTTGAAATATCTACACCGCTATCTGTATGAACATGGAAATATCTACACCGCTATCTGTGTAAACATGCATACATCTTCACCGCTATCTGTATAAACATGGAAATGTGTACAAGGCTATCTGTATGAACATGGGAATATCTACACCGTTATCTGTTTGAACATGGAAATATCTACACCGCTATGTGCATGAAAATGGAAATATCTACACTGCTATCTGCATATACATTTAAATATCTACACAGCTATCTCTTTACACATGAAAAAAACTACACCGCTATCTGTATGAACATGGAAATATCTACACCGCCATCTGTATGAACATGGAAATATCTGCACCGCCATCTGTATGAACATATAAATATCTACACCGCCATCTGTATTAAGATGGAGATACCTACACTGCTATCTGTATTAAGATGGAGATATCTACACTGCTATCTGTATAAACATGGAAATATCTACAACGCCATCTTTACGAACATATATATATCTACACCGCCATCTGTATTAAGAAGGAAATATCTAAACCGCTATCTGTATAAACATGGAAATATCTACACAGCTGCCTGTATAAACATGGAAATATCAGCACCGCTATCTGTATGAACATGGAAATATCTACACCGCTATCTGTATGAACATGGAAATAGCTACACCGCAATCTGTATGAACATGGAAATAGCTACACCGCTATCTGTATGAACATGGATATATCTACAGAGCCATCTTGATGAACATGGAAATATCTACACAGCTATCTGTATGAACATGGAAATATATACACCACTATCTGTGTAAACATGCATACATCTTCACCGCTATCTGTATAAACATGGAAATATCTACACCGCTATCTGTATGAACATGGAAATATCTACACCGCTATCTGTATAAACATGGATATTTCTACACCGCTACCTGTATAAACATGGAAATATCAGCACCGCTATCTGTAGGAACATGGAAATATCTACACCGCTATCTGTACGAACATGGAAATATCTACACCGCTATCTGTATGAACATGGAAATAGCTACAGTGCTATCTGTATGAACATGGAAATATCTACACCACTATCTGTATGAACATGGAAATATCTACACCGCTATCTGTATGAACATGGATATATCTACACAGCCATCTGGATGAACATGGAAATATCTACACCGCTCTCTGGATGAACATGGAAATATCTACACCGCTATCTGTGTAAACATGCACACATCTTCACCGCTATCTGTATAAACATGGAAATATCTACACCGCTATCTGTATGAACATGGAAATAGCTACACCGCTATCTGTATGAACATGGAAATATATACACCGCTATCTGTATGAACATGGATATATCTACACAGCCATCTGGATGAACATGGAAATATCTACAGCGCTATCTGTGTAAACATGCATACATCTTCACCGCTATCTGTATAAACATGGAAATATCTACACCGCTATCTGTATGAACATGGAAATGTCTGCACCGCTATCTGTATGAACATGTAAATACCTACACCGCTATCTGTTTGAACATGGAAATATCTACACCGCTATCTGCATGAAAATGGAAATATCTACACTGCTATCTGCATATACATGGAAATATCTACACAGCTATCTCTTTACACATGGAAATAACTACACCGCTATCTGTATGAACATGGAAATATCTACACCGCCATGTGTATGAACATGGAAATATCTGCACCGCCATCTGTATGAACATATAAATATCTACACCGCCATCTGTATTAAGATGGAGATATCTACACCGCTATCTGTATAAACATGGAAATATCTACACCGCTATCTGTATAAACATGGAAATATCTACACCGCTATCTGTATAAATATGGAAATATCTACACCGCTACCTGTATAAACATGGAAATATCAGCAACGCTATCTGTATGAACATGGAAATATCTACACCGCTATCTGTATGAACATGGATATATCTACACCGCTATCTGTATGAACATGGATATATCTAAACAGCCCTCTGGATGAACATGGAAATATCCACACCGCTATCTGTGTAAACATGCATACATCTTCACCGCTATCTGAATAAACATGGAAATATCTACACCGCTATCTGTATGAACATGGAAATATCCACACCGCTATCTGTTTGAAGATGGAAATATATACACCGCTACCTGCATGAAAATGGAAATATCTACACAGCTATCTGCATATACATGGCAATATCTACACAGCTATCTCTTTACACATGGAAATAACTACACCGCTATCTGTATGAACATGGAAATATATACACCGCCATCTGTATGTACATGGAAATATCTGCACCGCCATCTGTATGAACATATAAATATGTACACGGAAATCTGTATTAAGATGGAGATATCTACACTGCTATCTGTATAAACATGGAAATATCTACACCGCCATCTGTATGAACATATAAATATCTACGCCGCCATCTGTATTAAGAAGGAAATATCTAAACCGCTATCTGTATGAACATGGAAATATCTACACCGCTATCTGTAGGAACATGGAAATATCTACACCGCTATCTGTGTAAACATGCACACATCTTCACCGCTATCTGTATAAACATGGAAATATCTACACCGCTATCTGTATGAACATGGAAATAGCTACACCGCTATCTTTATGAACATGGAAATATCTACACCGCTATCTGTATGAACATGGATATATCTACACAGACATCTGGATGAACATGGAAATATCTACAGCGCTATCTGTGTAAACATGCATACATCTTCACCGCTATCTGTATAAACATGGAAATATCTACACCGCTATCTGTATGAACATGGAAATGTCTGCACCGCTATCTGTATGAACATGGAAATATCTACACCGCTATCTGTTTGAACATGGAAATATCTACACCGCTATCTGCATGAAAATGGAAATATCTACACTGCTATCTGCATATACATGGAAATATCTACACAGCTATCTCTTTACACATGGAAATAACTACACCGCTATCTGTATGAACATGGAAATATCTACACCGCCATGTGTATGAACATGAAAATATCTGCACCGCCATCTGTATGAAAATATAAATATCTACACCGCCATCTTTATTAAGAAGGAAATATCTAAACCGCTGTCTGTATGAACTTTGAAATATCTACACCGCTATCTGTATGAAAATGGAAATATCTACACCACTATCTGTGTAAACATGCATACATCTTCACCGCTATCTGTATAAACATGGAAATGTCTACAAGGCTATCTGTATGAACATGGAAATATCTACACCGCTATCTGTACGAACATGGAAATATCTAAACCGCTATCTGCATGAAAATAGAAATATCTACACAGCTATCTGCATATACATGTAAATATCTACACAGCTATCTCTTTACACATGGAAATAACTACAAAGCTATCTGTATGAACATGGAAATATCTGCACCGCCATCTGTATGAACACATAAATATCTACACCGCCATCTGTATTAAGATGGAGATAGCAACACCGCTATCTGTATAAACATGGAAATATCTACACCGCTATCTGTATAAACATGGAAATATCTACACCGCTATCTGTATAATCATGGAAATATCAGCACCGCTATCTGTATGAATATGGAAATACCAGCCCCTCTATCTGTATGAACATGGAAATATCTACAACGCTATCTGTATGAACATGGAAATATCTACACCGCGATCTGTATGAACACGGAAATATCTACACCGCTATCTGATTGAACATGGAAATATCTACACCGCTATCTGTATGAACACGGAAATATCTACACCGCTATCTGTTTGAACATGGAAATATCTAAACCGCTATCTGCATGAAAATGGAAATATATACACAGCTATCTGCATATACATGGAAATATCTACACAGCTATCTCTTTACACATGGAAATAACTACACCGCTATCTGTATGAACATGGAAATATCTTCACCGCCCTCTGTATGAACATGGATATATCTACACAGCCATCTGGATGAACATGGAAATATCTATACCGCTATCTGTATGAACATGGAAATATCTACACCGCTATCTGTGTAAACATGCATACATCTTCACCGCTATCTGTAAAAACATGGAAATATCTACACTGCTATCTGTATGAACATGGAAATATCTACACCGCTCTCTGTTTGAACATGGAAATATCTACACGGCTATCTGAATGAAAATGGAAATATCTACACAGCGATCTGCATATACATGGAAATATCTACAAAGCTATCTCTTTACACATGGAAATAAGTACAGCGATATCTCTATAAACATGGAAATATCTACACCGCCATCTGTATGAACATGGAAATATCTGCACCGCCATCTGTATGAACATTTAAATATCTACACTGCCATCTATATTGATGGAGATATCTACACCGCTATCTGTATAAACCTGGAAATATCTACACCGCTATCTGTATAAACATGGAAATATCTACACCGCAATCTGTATGAACATGGAAATATCTACACCGCTACCTGTATAAACATGGAAATATCAGCACCGCTATCTGTATGAACATGGAAATATCTACACCGCTATCTCTATGAACATGGAAATACCTACACCGCTATCTGTATGAACATGGGAATATCTACACCGCTATCTGTTTGAACATGGAAATATCTACACCGCTATGTGCATGAAAATGGAAATATCTACACTGCTATCTGCATATACATTTAAATATCTACACAGCTATCTCTTTACACATGGAAAAATCTACACCGCTATCTGTATGAACATGGAAATATCTACACCGCCATCTGTATGAACATGGAAATTTCTGCACCGCCATCTGTATGAACATATAAATATCTACACCGCCATCTGCATTAAGATGGAGATATCTACACTGCTATCTGTATAAACATGGAAATATCTACACCGCCATCTGTAAGAACATATAAATATCTACACCGCCATCTGTATTAAGAAGGAAATATCTAAACCGCTATCTGTATAAACATGGAAATATCTACACAGCTGCCTGTATAAACATGGAAATATCAGCACCGCTATCTGTATGAACATGGAAATATCTACACCGCTATCTGTATGAACATGGAAATAGCTACACCGCTATCTGTATGAACATGGAAATAGCTACACCGCTATCTGTATGAACATGGATATATCTTCAGAGCCATCTGGATGAACATGGAAATAACTACACAACTATCTGTATGAACATGGAAATATATACACCGCTATCTGTGTAAACATGCATACATCTTCACCGCTATCTGTATAAACATGGAAATATCTACACCGCTATCTGTATGAACATGGAAATATCTACACCGCTATCTGTATAAACATGGATATTTCTACACCGCTACCTGTATAAACATGGAAATATCAGCACCGCTATCTGTAGGAACATGGAAATATCTACACCGCTATCTGTACGAACATGGAAATATCTACACCGCTATCTGTATGAACATGGAAATAGCTACACTGCTATCTGTATGAACATGGAAATATCTACACCACTATCTGTATGAACATGGAAATATCTACACCGCTATCTGTATGAACATGGATATATCTACACAGCCATCTGGATGAACATGGAAATATCTACACCGCTCTCTGGATGAACATGGAAATATCTACACCGCTATCTGTGTAAACATGCACACATCTTCACCGCTATCTGTATAAACATGGAAATATCTACACCGCTATCTGTATGAACATGGAAATAGCTACACCGCTATCTGTATGAACATGGAAATATATACACCGCTATCTGTATGAACATGGATATATCTACACAGCCATCTGGATGAACATGGAAATATCTACAGCGCTATCTGTGTAAACATGCATACATCTTCACCGCTATCTGTATAAACATGGAAATATCTACACCGCTATCTGTATGAACATGGAAATGTCTGCACCGCTATCTGTATGAACATGTAAATACCTACACCGCTATCTGTTTGAACATGGAAATATCTACACCGCTATCTGCATGAAAATGGAAATATCTACACTGCTATCTGCATATACATGGAAATATCTACACAGCTATCTCTTTACACATGGAAATAACTACACCGCTATCTGTATGAACATGGAAATATCTACACCGCCATGTGTATGAACATGGAAATATCTGCACCGCCATCTGTATGAACATATAAATATCTACACCGCCATCTGTATTAAGATGGAGATATCTACACCGCTATCTGTATAAACATGGAAATATCTACACCGCTATCTGTATAAACATGGAAATATCTACACCGCTATCTGTATAAATATGGAAATATCTACACCGCTACCTGTATAAACATGGAAATATCAGCAACGCTATCTGTATGAACATGGAAATATCTACACCGCTATCTGTATGAACATGGATATATCTACACCGCTATCTGTATGAACATGGATATATCTAAACAGCCCTCTGGATGAACATGGAAATATCCACACCGCTATCTGTGTAAACATGCATACATCTTCACCGCTATCTGAATAAACATGGAAATATCTACACCGCTATCTGTATGAACATGGAAATATCCACACCGCTATCTGTTTGAAGATGGAAATATATACACCGCTACCTGCATGAAAATGGAAATATCTACACAGCTATCTGCATATACATGGCAATATCTACACAGCTATCTCTTTACACATGGAAATAACTACACCGCTATCTGTATGAACATGGAAATATATACACCGCCATCTGTATGTACATGGAAATATCTGCACCGCCATCTGTATGAACATATAAATATGTACACGGAAATCTGTATTAAGATGGAGATATCTACACTGCTATCTGTATAAACATGGAAATATCTACACCGCCATCTGTATGAACATATAAATATCTACGCCGCCATCTGTATTAAGAAGGAAATATCTAAACCGCTATCTGTATGAACATGGAAATATCTACACCGCTATCTGTAGGAACATGGAAATATCTACACCGCTATCTGTGTAAACATGCACACATCTTCACCGCTATCTGTATAAACATGGAAATATCTACACCGCTATCTGTATGAACATGGAAATAGCTACACCGCTATCTTTATGAACATGGAAATATCTACACCGCTATCTGTATGAACATGGATATATCTACACAGACATCTGGATGAACATGGAAATATCTACAGCGCTATCTGTGTAAACATGCATACATCTTCACCGCTATCTGTATAAACATGGAAATATCTACACCGCTATCTGTATGAACATGGAAATGTCTGCACCGCTATCTGTATGAACATGGAAATATCTACACCGCTATCTGTTTGAACATGGAAATATCTACACCGCTATCTGCATGAAAATGGAAATATCTACACTGCTATCTGCATATACATGGAAATATCTACACAGCTATCTCTTTACACATGGAAATAACTACACCGCTATCTGTATGAACATGGAAATATCTACACCGCCATGTGTATGAACATGAAAATATCTGCACCGCCATCTGTATGAAAATATAAATATCTACACCGCCATCTTTATTAAGAAGGAAATATCTAAACCGCTGTCTGTATGAACTTTGAAATATCTACACCGCTATCTGTATGAAAATGGAAATATCTACACCACTATCTGTGTAAACATGCATACATCTTCACCGCTATCTGTATAAACATGGAAATGTCTACAAGGCTATCTGTATGAACATGGAAATATCTACACCGCTATCTGTACGAACATGGAAATATCTAAACCGCTATCTGCATGAAAATAGAAATATCTACACAGCTATCTGCATATACATGTAAATATCTACACAGCTATCTCTTTACACATGGAAATAACTACAAAGCTATCTGTATGAACATGGAAATATCTGCACCGCCATCTGTATGAACACATAAATATCTACACCGCCATCTGTATTAAGATGGAGATAGCAACACCGCTATCTGTATAAACATGGAAATATCTACACCGCTATCTGTATAAACATGGAAATATCTACACCGCTATCTGTATAATCATGGAAATATCAGCACCGCTATCTGTATGAATATGGAAATACCAGCCCCTCTATCTGTATGAACATGGAAATATCTACAACGCTATCTGTATGAACATGGAAATATCTACACCGCGATCTGTATGAACACGGAAATATCTACACCGCTATCTGATTGAACATGGAAATATCTACACCGCTATCTGTATGAACACGGAAATATCTACACCGCTATCTGTTTGAACATGGAAATATCTAAACCGCTATCTGCATGAAAATGGAAATATATACACAGCTATCTGCATATACATGGAAATATCTACACAGCTATCTCTTTACACATGGAAATAACTACACCGCTATCTGTATGAACATGGAAATATCTTCACCGCCCTCTGTATGAACATGGATATATCTACACAGCCATCTGGATGAACATGGAAATATCTATACCGCTATCTGTATGAACATGGAAATATCTACACCGCTATCTGTGTAAACATGCATACATCTTCACCGCTATCTGTAAAAACATGGAAATATCTACACTGCTATCTGTATGAACATGGAAATATCTACACCGCTCTCTGTTTGAACATGGAAATATCTACACGGCTATCTGAATGAAAATGGAAATATCTACACAGCGATCTGCATATGCATGGAAATATCTACAAAGCTATCTCTTTACACATGGAAATAAGTACAGCGATATCTCTATAAACATGGAAATATCTACACCGCCATCTGTATGAACATGGAAATATCTGCACCGCCATCTGTATGAACATTTAAATATCTACACTGCCATCTATATTGATGGAGATATCTACACCGCTATCTGTATAAACCTGGAAATATCTACACCGCTATCTGTATAAACATGGAAATATCTACACCGCAATCTGTATGAACATGGAAATATCTACACCGCTACCTGTATAAACATGGAAATATCAGCACCGCTATCTGTATGAACATGGAAATATCTACACCGCTATCTCTATGAACATGGAAATACCTACACCGCTATCTGTATGAACATGGGAATATCTACACCGCTATCTGTTTGAACATGGAAATATCTACACCGCTATGTGCATGAAAATGGAAATATCTACACTGCTATCTGCATATACATTTAAATATCTACACAGCTATCTCTTTACACATGGAAAAATCTACACCGCTATCTGTATGAACATGGAAATATCTACACCGCCATCTGTATGAACATGGAAATTTCTGCACCGCCATCTGTATGAACATATAAATATCTACACCGCCATCTGCATTAAGATGGAGATATCTACACTGCTATCTGTATAAACATGGAAATATCTACACCGCCATCTGTAAGAACATATAAATATCTACACCGCCATCTGTATTAAGAAGGAAATATCTAAACCGCTATCTGTATAAACATGGAAATATCTACACAGCTGCCTGTATAAACATGGAAATATCAGCACCGCTATCTGTATGAACATGGAAATATCTACACCGCTATCTGTATGAACATGGAAATAGCTACACCGCTATCTGTATGAACATGGAAATAGCTACACCGCTATCTGTATGAACATGGATATATCTTCAGAGCCATCTGGATGAACATGGAAATAACTACACAACTATCTGTATGAACATGGAAATATATACACCGCTATCTGTGTAAACATGCATACATCTTCACCGCTATCTGTATAAACATGGAAATATCTACACCGCTATCTGTATGAACATGGAAATATCTACACCGCTATCTGTATAAACATGGATATTTCTACACCGCTACCTGTATAAACATGGAAATATCAGCACCGCTATCTGTAGGAACATGGAAATATCTACACCGCTATCTGTACGAACATGGAAATATCTACACCGCTATCTGTATGAACATGGAAATAGCTACACTGCTATCAGAATGAACATGGAAATATCTACACCACTATCTGTATGAACATGGAAATATCTACACCGCTATCTGTATGAACATGGATATATCTACACAGCCTTCTGGATGAACATGGAAATATCTACACCGCTATCTGTATGAACATGGAAATATCTACACCGCTATCTCTGTAAACATGCACACACCTTCACCGCTATCTGTATAAACATGGAAATATCTACACCGCTATCTGTATGAACATGGAAATAGCTACACCGCTATCTGTATGAACATGGAAATATCTACACCGCTATCTGTATGAACATTGATATATCTACACAGCCTTCTGGATGAACATGGAAATATCTACAGCGCTATCTGTGTAAACATGCATACATCTTCACCGCTATCTGTATAAACTTGGAAATATCTACACCGCTATCTGTATGAACATGGAAATGTCTGCACCGCTATCTGTATGAACATGGAAATATCTACACCGCTATCTGTTTGAACATGGAAATATCTACACCGCTATCTGCATGAAAATGGAAATATCTACACTGCTATCTACATATACATGGAAATATCTACACAGCTATCTCTTTACACATGGAAATAACTACACCGCTATCTGTATGAACATGGAAATATCTACACCGCCATGTGTATGAACATGGAAATATCTGCACCGCCATCTGTATGAACATATAAATATCTACACCGCCATCTGTATTAAGATGGAGATATCTACACCGCTATCTGTATAAACATGGAAATATCTACACCGCTATCTGTATAAACATGGAAATATCTACACCGCTATCTGTATAAACATGGAAATATCTACACCGCTACCTGTATAAACATGGAAATATCAGCACCTCTATCTGTATGAACATGGAAATATCTACACCGCTATCTGTATGAACATGGATATATCTACACCGCTATCTGTATGAACATGGATATATCTAAACAGCCCTCTGGATGAACATGGAAATATCCACACCGCTATCTGTGTAAACATGCATACATCTTCACCGCTATCTGAATAAACATGGAAATATCTACACCGCTATCTGTATGAACATGGAAATATCCACACCGCTATCTGTTTGAAGATGGAAATATATACACCGCTACCTGCATGAAAATGGAAATATCTACACAGCTATCTGCATATACATGGCAATATCTATACAGCTATCTCTTTACACATGGAAATAACTACACCGCTATCTGTATGAACATGGAAATATCTACACCGCCATCTGTATGTACATGGAAATATCTGCACCACCATCTGTATGAACATATAAATATCTACACGGCCATCTGTATTAAGATGGAGATATCTACACTGCTATCTCTATAAACATGGAAATATCTACACCGCCATCTGTATGAACATATAAATATCTACGCCACCATCTGTATTAAGAAGGAAATATCTAAACCGCTATCTGTATAAACATGGAAATATCTACACCGCTATCTGTATGAACATGGAAATATCTACACCGCTATCTGTATAAACATGGATATTTCTACACCGCTACCTGTATAAACATGGAAATATCAGCACCGCTATCTGTAGGAACATGGAAATATCTACACCGCTATCTGTACGAACATGGAAATATCTACACCGCTATCTGTATGAACATGGAAATAGCTACACTGCTATCTGTATGAAAATGGAAATATGTACACCACTATCTGTATGAACATGGAAATATCTACACCGCTATCTGTATGAACATGGATATATCTACACAGCCATCTGGATGAACATGGAAATATCTACACCGCTATCTGGATGAACATGGAAATATCTACACAGATATCTGTGTAAACATGCACACATCTTCACCGCTATCTGTATAAACATGGAAATATCTACACCGCTATCTGTATGAACATGGAAATAGCTACACCGCTATCTGTATGAACATGGAAATATATAAACCGCTATCTGTATGAACATGGATATATCTACACAGCCATCTGGATGAACATGGAAATATCTACAGCGCTATCTGTGTAAACATGCATACATCTTCACCGCTATCTGTATAAACATGGAAATATCTACACCGCTATCTGTATGAACATGGAAATGTCTGCACCGCTATCTGTATGAACATGGAAATATCTACACCGCTATCTGTTTGAACATGGAAATATCTACACCGCTATCTGCATGAAAATGGAAATATCTACACTGCTATCTGCATATACATGGAAATATCTACACAGCTATCTCTTTACACATGGAAATAACTACACCGCTATCTGTATGAACATGGAAATATCTACACCGCCATGTGTATGAACATGGAAATATCTGCACCGCCATCTGTATGAACATATAAATATCTACACCGCCATCTGTATTAAGATGGAGATATCTACACCGCTATCTGTATAAACATGGAAATATCTACACCGCTATCTGTATAAACATGGAAATATCTACACCGCTATCTTTATAAACATGGAAATATCTACACCGCTACCTGTATAAACATGGAAATATCAGTACCGCTATCTGTATGAACATGGAAATATCTACACCGCTATCTGTATGAACATGGATATATCTACACCGCTATCTGTATGAACATGGATATATCTAAACAGCCCTCTGGATGAACATGGAAATATCCACACCGCTATCTGTGTAAACATGCATACATCTTCACCGCTATCTGTATAAACATGGAAATATCTACACCGCTATCTGTATGAACATGGAAATATCTACACCGCTATCTGTATAAACATGGATATTTCTACACCTCTACCTGTATAAACATGGAAATATCAGCACCGCTATCTGTAGGAACATGGAAATATCTACACCGCTATCTGTACGAACATGGAAATATCTACACCGCTATCTGTATGAACATGGAAATAGCGACACTGCTATCTGTATGAACATGGAAATATCTACACCACTATCTGTATGAACATGGAAATATCTACACCGCTATCTGTATGAACATGGATATATCTACACAGCCTTCTGGATGAACATGGAAATATCTACACCGCTATCTGTATGAACATGGGAATATCTACACCGCTATCTGTGTAAACATGCACACATCTTCACCACTATCTGTATAAACATGGAAATATCTACACCGCTATCTGTATGAACATGGAAATAGCTACACCGCTATCTCTATGAACATGGAAATATCTACACCGCTATCTGTATGAACATGGATATATCTACACAGCCATCTGGATGAACATGGAAATATCTACAGTGCTATCTGTGTAAACATGCATACATCTTCACCGCTATCTGTATAAACTTGGAAATATCTACACCGCTATCTGTATGAACATGGAAATGTCTGCACCGCTATCTGTATCAACATGGAAATATCTACACCGCTATCTGTTTGAACATGGAAATATCTACACCGCTATCTGCATGAAAATGGAAATATCTACACTGCTATCTGCATATACATGGAAATATCTACACAGCTATCTCTTTACACATGGAAATAACTACACCGCTATCTGTATGAACATGGAAATATCTACACCGCCATGTGTATGAACATGGAAATATCTGCACCGCCATCTGTATGAACATATAAATATCTACACCGCCATCTGTATTAAGATGGAGATATCTACACTGCTATCTGTATAAACATGGAAATATCTACACCGCTATCTGTATAAACATGGAAATATCTACACCGCTACCTGTATAAACATGGAAATATCTACACCGCTACCTGTATAAACATGGAAATATCAGCACCGCTATCTGTATGAACATGGAAATATCTACACCGCTATCTGTATGAACATGGATATATCTAAACAGCCCTCTGGATGAACATGGAAATATCCACACCGCTATCTGTGTAAACATGCATACATCTTCACCGCTATCTGAATAAACATGGAAATATCTAAACCGCTATCTGAATGAACATGGAAATATCCACACCGCTATCTGTTTGAAGATGGAAATATATACACGGCTACCTGCATGAAAATGGAAATATCTACACAGCTATCTGCATATACATGGCAATATCTACACAGCTATCTCTTTACACATGGAAATAACTACACCGCTATCTGTATGAACATGGAAATATCTACACCGCCATCTGTATGTACATGGAAATATCTGCACCGCCATCTGTATGAACATATAAATATCTACACGGCCATCTGTATTAAGATGGAGATATCTACACTGCTATCTGTATAAACATGGAAATATCTACACCGCCATCTGTATGAACATATAAATATCTACGCCGCCATCTGTATTAAGAAGGAAATATCTAAACCGCTATCTGTATAAACATGGAAATATCTACACCGCTGCCTGTATAAACAAGGAAATATCAGCACCGCTATCTGTATGAACATGGAAATATCTACACCGCTATCTGTATGAACATGGAAATATCTACACCGCTATCTGTAGGAACATGGAAATAGCTACACCGCTATCTGTATGAACATGGATATATCTACTCAGCCATCTGGATGAACATGGAAATATCTACACCGCTATCTCTGTAAACATGCATAGATCTTCACCGCTATCTGTATAAACCTGGAAATATCTACACCGCTATCTGTATGAACATGGAAATATCTACACCGCTATATGTATGAACATGGAAATATCTACACCGCTATCTGTTTGAACATGGAAATATCTACACCGCTATCTGCATGAAAATGGAAATATCTACACTGCTATCTGCATATACATTTAAATATCTACACAGCTATCTCTTTACACATGGAAATAACTACACCGCTATCTGTATGAACATGGAAATATCTGCACCACCATCTGTATGAACATATAAATATCTACACCGCCATATGTATTAAGATGGAGATATCTACACCGCTATCTGTATAAACATGGAAATATCTACACCGCCATCTGTACCAACATATAAATATCTACACCGCCATCTGTATTAAGAAGGAAATATCTAAACCGCTATCAGTATAAACATGGAAATATCTACACAGCTGCCTGTATAAACATGGAAATATCAGCACCGCTATCTGTATGAACATGGAAATATCTACACCGCTATCTGTATGAACATGGAAATAGCTACACCGCTATCTGTATGAACATGGAAATAGCTACACCGCTATCTGTATGAACATGGATATATCTACAGAGCCATCTGGATGAACATGGAGATATGTACACAGCTATCTGTATGAACATGGAAATATATACACCGCTATCTGTGTAAACATGCATACATCTTCACCGCTATCCGTATAAACATGGAAATATCTACACCGCTATCTGTATGAACATGGAAATATCTACACCGCTATCTGTATAAACATGGAAATTTCTACACCGCTACCTGTATAAACATGGAAATATCAGCACCGCTATCTGTAGGAACATGGAAATATCTACACCGCTATCTGTACGAACATGGAAATATCTACACCGCTATCTGTATGAACATGGAAATAGCTACACCGCTATCTGTATGAACATGGAAATATCTACACCACTATCTGTATGAACATGGAAATATCTACACCGCTATCTGTATGAACATGGATATATCTACACAGCCATCTGGATGAACATGGAAATATCTACACCAATATCTGCATGAACATGGAAATATCTACACCGCTATCTGTGTAAACATGCACACATCTTCACCGCTATCTGTATAAACATGGAAATATCTACACCGCTATCTGTATGAACATGGAAATAGCTACACCGCTATCTGTATGAACATGGAAATATCTACACCGCTATCTGTATGAACATGGATATATCTACACAGCCATCTGGATGAACATGGAAATATCTACAGCGCTATCTTTGTAAACATGCATACATCTTCACCGCTATCTGTATAAACATGGAAATATCTACACCGCTATCTGTATGAACATGGAAATGTCTGCACCGCTATCTGTATGAACATGGAAATATCTACACCGCTATCTGTTTGAACATGGAAATATCTACACCGCTATCTGCATGAAAATGGAAATATCTACACTGCTATCTGCATATACATGGAAATATCTACACAGCTATCTCTTTACACATGGAAATAACTACACCGCTATCTGTATGAACATGGAAATATCTACACCGCCATGTGTATGAACATGGAAATATCTGCACCGCCATCTGTATGAACATATAAATATCTACAACGCCATCTGTATTAAGAAGGAAATATCTAAACAGCTGTCCGTATGAACTTTGAAATATCTACACCGCTATCTGTATGAACATGGAAATATCTACACCACTATCTGTGTAAACATGCATACATCTTCACCGCTATCTGTATAAACATGGAAATGTCTACAAGGCTATCTGTATGAACATGGAAATATCTACACCGCTATCTGTACGAACATGGAAATATCTAAACCGCTATCTGCATGAAAATAGAAATATCTACACAGCTATCTGCATATACATGGAAATATCTACACAGCTATCTCTTTACTCATGGAAATAACTACACCGCTATCTGTATGAACATGGAAATATCTGCACCGCCATCTGTATGAACACATAAATATCTACACCGCCATCTGTATTAAGATGGAGATAGCAACACCGCTATCTGTATAAACATGGAAATATCTACACCGCTATCTGTATAATCATGGAAATATCTACACCGCTATCTGTATAATCATGGAAATATCAGCACCGCTATCTGTATGAATATGGAAATATCAGCCCCTCTATCTGTATGAACATGGAAGTATCTACACTGCTATCTGTATGAACATGGAAATATCTACACCGCGATCTGTATGAACACGGAAATACCTACACCGCTATCTGATTGAACATGGAAATATCTACACCGCTATCTGTATGAACACGGAAATATCTACACCGCTATCAGTTTGAACATGGAAATATCTAAACCGCTATCTGCATGAAAATGGAAATATATACACAGCTATCTGCATATACATGGAAATATCTACACAGCTATCTCTTTACACATGGAAATAACTACACCGCTATGTGTATGAACATGGATATATCTTCACCGCCCTCTGTATGAACATGGATATATCTACACAGTCATCTGGATGAACATTTAAATATCTATACCGCTATCTGTATGAACATGGAAATATCTACACCGCTACCTGTGTAAACATGCATACATCTTCACCGCTATCTGTAAAAACATGGAAATATCTACACTGCTATCTGTATGAACATGGAAATATCTACACTGCTATCTGTTTGAACATGGAAATATCTACACGGCTATCTGCATGAAAATGGAAATATCTACACAGCGATCTGCATATACACGGAAATATCTACAAAGCTATCTCTTTAAACATGGAAATAAGTACAGCGATATCTCTATAAACATGGAAATAGCTACACCGCCATCTGTATGAACATGGAAATATCTGCACCGCCATCTGTATGAACATTTAAATATCTACACTGCCATCTATATTAAGATGGAGATATCTACACTGCTACCTGTATAAACATGGAAATATCTACACCGCCATCTGTACGAACATATAAATATCTACACCGCTACCTGTATAAACATGGAAATATCAGCACCGCTATCTGTATAAACATGGAAATATCTACACCGCTATCTCTATGAACATGGAAATATCTACACCGCAATCTGTATGAACATGGAAATATCTACACCGCTACCTGTATAAACATGGAAATATCAGCACCGCTATCTGTATGAACATGGAAATATCTACACCGCTATCTCTATGAACATGGAAATACCTACACCGCTATCTGTATGAACATGGGAATATCTACACCGCTATCTGTATAAACATGGAAATATCAGCACCGCTATCTGTAGGAACATGGAAATATCTACACCGCTATCTGTACGAACATGGAAATATCTACACCGCTATCTGTATGAACATGGAAATAGCTACACCGCTATCTGTATGAACATGGAAATATCTACACCACTATCTGTATGAACATGGAAATATCTACACCGCTATCTGTATGAACATGGATATATCTACACAGCCATCTGGATGAACATGGAAATATCTACACCACTATCTGCATGAACATGGAAATATCTACACCGCTATCTGTGTAAACATGCACACATCTTCACCGCTATCTGTATAAACATGGAAATATCTACACCGCTATCTGTATGAACATGGAAATAGCTACACCGCTATCTGTATGAACATGGAAATATCTACACCGCTATCTGTATGAACATGGATATATCTACACAGCCATCTGGATGAACATGGAAATATCTACAGCGCTATCTTTGTAAACATGCATACATCTTCACCGCTATCTGTATAAACATGGAAATATCTACACCGCTATCTGTATGAACATGGAAATGTCTGCACCGCTATCTGTATGAACATGGAAATATCTACACCGCTATCTGTTTGAACATGGAAATATCTACACCGCTATCTGCATGAAAATGGAAATATCTACACTGCTATCTGCATATACATGGAAATATCTACACAGCTATCTCTTTACACATGGAAATAACTACACCGCTATCTGTATGAACATGGAAATATCTACACCGCCATGTGTATGAACATGGAAATATCTGCACCGCCATCTGTATGAACATATAAATATCTACAACGCCATCTGTATTAAGAAGGAAATATCTAAACAGCTGTCTGTATGAACTTTGAAATATCTACACCGCTATCTGTATGAACATGGAAATATCTACACCACTATCTGTGTAAACATGCATACATCTTCACCGCTATCTGTATAAACATGGAAATGTCTACAAGGCTATCTGTATGAACATGGAAATATCTACACCGCTATCTGTACGAACATGGAAATATCTAAACCGCTATCTGCATGAAAATAGAAATATCTACACAGCTATCTGCATATACATGGAAATATCTACACAGCTATCTCTTTACTCATGGAAATAACTACACCGCTATCTGTATGAACATGGAAATATCTGCACCGCCATCTGTATGAACACATAAATATCTACACCGCCATCTGTATTAAGATGGAGATAGCAACACCGCTATCTGTATAAACATGGAAATATCTACACCGCTATCTGTATAATCATGGAAATATCTACACCGCTATCTGTATAATCATGGAAATATCAGCACCGCTATCTGTATGAATATGGAAATATCAGCCCCTCTATCTGTATGAACATGGAAGTATCTACACTGCTATCTGTATGAACATGGAAATATCTACACCGCGATCTGTATGAACACGGAAATACCTACACCGCTATCTGATTGAACATGGAAATATCTACACCGCTATCTGTATGAACACGGAAATATCTACACCGCTATCAGTTTGAACATGGAAATATCTAAACCGCTATCTGCATGAAAATGGAAATATATACACAGCTATCTGCATATACATGGAAATATCTACACAGCTATCTCTTTACACATGGAAATAACTACACCGCTATGTGTATGAACATGGATATATCTTCACCGCCCTCTGTATGAACATGGATATATCTACACAGTCATCTGGATGAACATTTAAATATCTATACCGCTATCTGTATGAACATGGAAATATCTACACCGCTACCTGTGTAAACATGCATACATCTTCACCGCTATCTGTAAAAACATGGAAATATCTACACTGCTATCTGTATGAACATGGAAATATCTACACTGCTATCTGTTTGAACATGGAAATATCTACACGGCTATCTGCATGAAAATGGAAATATCTACACAGCGATCTGCATATACACGGAAATATCTACAAAGCTATCTCTTTAAACATGGAAATAAGTACAGCGATATCTCTATAAACATGGAAATAGCTACACCGCCATCTGTATGAACATGGAAATATCTGCACCGCCATCTGTATGAACATTTAAATATCTACACTGCCATCTATATTAAGATGGAGATATCTACACTGCTATCTGTATAAACATGGAAATATCTACACCGCCATCTGTACGAACATATAAATATCTACACCGCTACCTGTATAAACATGGAAATATCAGCACCGCTATCTGTATAAACATGGAAATATCTACACCGCTATCTCTATGAACATGGAAATATCTACACCGCAATCTGTATGAACATGGAAATATCTACACCGCTACCTGTATAAACATGGAAATATCAGCACCGCTATCTGTATGAACATGGAAATATCTACACCGCTATCTCTATGAACATGGAAATACCTACACCGCTATCTGTATGAACATGGGAATATCTACACCGCTATCTGTTTGAACATGGAAATATCTACACCGCTATGTGCATGAAAATGGAAATATCTACACTTCTATCTGCATATACATTTAAATATCTACACAGCTATCTCTTTACACATGGAAAAAACTACACCCCTATCTGTATGAACATGGAAATATCTACACCGCCATCTGTATGAACATGGAAATATCTGCACCGCCATCTGTATGAACATATAAATATCTACACCGCCATCTGTATTAAGATGGAGATATCTACACTGCTATCTGTATAAACATGGAAATATCTACACCGCCATCTGTACGAACATATAAATATCTACACCGCCATCTGTATTAAGAAGGAAATATCTAAACCGCTATCTGTATAAATATGGAAATATCTACACAGCTGCCTGTATAAACATGGAAATATCAGCACCGCTATCTGTATGAACATGGAAATATCTACACCGCTATCTGTATGAACATGGAAATAGCTACCCCGCTATCTGTATGAACATGGAAATAGCTACACCGCTATCTGTATGAACATGGATATATCTACAGAGCCATCTGGATGAACATGGAAATAACTACACAGCTATCTGTATGAACATGGAAATATATACACCGCTATCTGTGTAAACATGCATACATCTTCACCGCTATCTGTATAAACATGGAAATATCTACACCGCTATCTGTATGAACATGGAAATATCTACACCGCTATCTGTATAAACATGGATATTTCTACACCGCTACCTGTATAAACATGGAAATATCAGCACCGCTATCTGTAGGAACATGGAAATATCTACACCGCCATCTGTACGAACATGGAAATATCTACACCGCTATCTGTATGAACATGGAAATAGCTACACTGCTATCTGTATTAACATGGAAATATCTACACCACTATCTGTATGAACATGGAAATATCTACACCGCTATCTGTATGAACATGGATATATCTACACAGCCTTCAGGATGAACATGGAAATATCTACACCGCTATCTGTATGAACATGGAAATATCTACACCGCTATCTGTGTAAACATGCACACATCTTCACCGCTATCTGTATAAACATGGAAATATCTACACCGCTATCTGTATGAACATGGAAATAGCTACACCGCTATCTGTATGAACATGGAAATATCTACACCGCTATCTGTATGAACATGGATATATCTACACAGCCATCTGGATGAACATGGAAATATCTACAGCGATATCTGTGTAAACATGCATACATCTTCACCGCTATCTGTATAAACTTGGAAATATCTACACCGCTATCTGTATGAACATGGAAATGTCTGCACCGCTATCTGTATGAACATGGAAATACCTACACCGCTATCTGTTTGAACATGGAAATATCTACACCGCTATCTGCATGAAAATGGAAATATCTACACTGCTATATGCATATACATGGAAATATCTACACAGCTATCTCTTTACACATGGAAATAACTACACCGCTATCTGTATGAACATGGAAATATCTACACCGCCATGTATATGAACATGGAAATATCTGCACCGCCATCTGTATGAACATATAAATATCTACACCGCCATCTGTATTAAGATGGAGATATCTACACCGCTATCTGTATAAACATGGAAATATCTACACCGCTATCTGTATAAACATGGAAATATCTACACCGCTATCTGTATAAACATGGAAATATCTACACCGCTACCTGTATAAACATTGAAATATCAGCACCGCTATCTGTATGAACATGGAAATATCTACACCGCTATCTGTATGAACATGGATATATCTACACCGCTATCTGTATGAACATGGATATATCTAAACAGCCCTCTGGATGAACATGGAAATATCCACACCGCTATCTGTGTAAACATGCATACATCTTCACCGCTTTCTGAATAAACATGGAAATATCTACACCGCTATCTGTATGAACATGGAAATATCCACACCGCTATCTGTTTGAAGATGGAAATATATACACCGCTACCTGCATGAAAATGGAAATATCTACACAGCTATCTGCATATACATGGCAATATCTACACAGCTATCTCTTTACACATGGAAATAACTACACCGCTATCTGTATGAACATGGAAATATCTACACCGCCATCTGTATGTACATGGAAATATCTGCACCGCCATCTGTATGAACATATAAATATCTGCACGGCCATCTGTATTAAGATGGAGATATCTACACTGCTATCTGCATAAACATGGAAATATCTACACCGCCATCTGTATGAACATATAAATATCTACGCCCCCATCTGTATTAAGAAGGAAATATCTAAACCGCTATCTGTATAAACATGGAAATATCTACACCGCTGCCTGTATAAACAAGGAAATATAAGCACCGCTATCTGTATGAACATGGAAATATCTACACCGCTATCTGTATGAACATGGAAATATCTACACCGCTATCTGTATGAACATGGAAATAGCTACACCGCTATCTGTATGAACATGGATATATCTACTCAGACATCTGGATGAACATGGAAATATCTACACAGCTATCTGTATGAACATGGATATATCTACTCAGCCATCTGGATGAACATGGAAATATCTACACCTCTATCTCTGTAAACATGCATAGATCTTCACCGCTATCTGTATAAACATGGAAATATCTACACCGCTATCTGTATGAACATGGAAATATCTACACCGCTATATGTATGAACATGGAAATATCTACACCGCTATCTGTTTGAACATGGAAATATCTACACCGCTATCTGCATGAAAATGGAAATATCTACACTGCTATCTGCATATACATTTAAATATCTACACAGCTATCTCTTTACACATGGAAATAACTACACCGCTATCTGTATGAACATGGAAATATCTGCACCACCATCTGTATGAACATATAAATATCTACACCGCCATATGTATTAAGATGGAGATATCTACACCGCTATCTGTATAAACATGGAAATATCTACACCGCCATCTGTACCAACATATAAATATCTACACCGCCATCTGTATTAAGAAGGAAATATCTAAACCGCTATCTGTATAAACATGGAAATATCTACACAGCTGCCTGTATAAACATGGAAATATCAGCACCGCTATCTGTATGAACATGGAAATATCTACACCGCTATCTGTATGAACATGGAAATAGCTACACCGCTATCTGTATGAACATGGAAATAGCTACACCGCTATCTGTATGAACATGGATATATCTACAGAGCCATCTGGATGAACATGGAGATATCTACACAGCTATCTGTATGAACATGGAAATATATACACCGCTATCTGTGTAAACATGCATACATCTTCACCGCTATCTGTATAAACATGGAAATATCTACACCGCTATCTGTATGAACATGGAAATATCTACACCGCTATCTGTATAAACATGGAAATTTCTACACCGCTACCTGTATAAACATGGAAATATCAGCACCGCTATCTGTAGGAACATGGAAATATCTACACCGCTATCTGTACGAACATGGAAATATCTACACCGCTATCTGTATGAACATGGAAATAGCTACACCGCTATCTGTATGAACATGGAATTATCTACACCACTATCTGTATGAACATGGAAATGTCTACACCGCTATCTGTATGAACATGGATATATCTACACAGCCATCTGGATGAACATGGAAATATCTACACCACTATCTGTATGAACATGGAAATATCTACACCGCTATCTGTGTAAACATGCACACATCTTCACCGCTATCTGTATAAACATGGAAATATCTACACCGCTATCTGTATGAACATGGAAATAGCTACACCGCTATCTGTATGAACATGGAAATATCTACACCGCTATCTGTATGAACATGGATATATCTACACAGCCATCTGGATGAACATGGAAATATCTACAGCGCTATCTTTGTAAACATGCATACATCTTCACCGCTATCTGTATAAACATGGAAATATCTACACCGCTATCTGTATGAACATGGAAATGTCTGCACCGCTATCTGTATGAACATGGAAATATCTACACCGCTATCTGTTTGAACATGGAAATATCTACACCGCTATCTGCATGAAAATGGAAATATCTACACTGCTATCTGCATATACATGGAAATATCTACACAGCTATCTCTTTACACATGGAAATAACTACACCGCTATCTGTATGAACATGGAAATATCTACACCGCCATGTGTATGAACATGGAAATATCTGCACCGCCATCTGTATGAACATATAAATATCTACACCGCCATCTGTATTAAGAAGGAAATATCTAAACAGCTGTCTGTATGAACTTTGAAATATCTACACCGCTATCTGTATGAACATGGAAATATCTACACCACTATCTGTGTAAACATGCATACATCTTCACCGCTATCTGTATAAACATGGAAATGTCTACAAGGCTATCTGTATGAACATGGAAATATCTACACCGCTATCTGTACGAACATGGAAATATCTAAACCGCTATCTGCATGAAAATAGAAATATCTACACAGCTATCTGCATATCCATGGAAATATCTACACAGCTATCTCTTTACACATGGAAATAACTACACCGCTATCTGTATGAACATGGAAATATCTGCACCGCCATCTGTATGAACACATAAATATCTACACCGCCATCTGTATTAAGATGGAGATAGCAACACCGCTATCTGTATAAACATGGAAATATCTACACCGCTATCTGTATAAACATGGAAATATCTACACCGCTATCTGTATAATCATGGAAATATCAGCACCGCTATCTGTATGAATATGGAAATATCAGCCCCTCTATCTGTATGAACATGGAAGTATCTACACTGCTATCTGTATGAACATGGAAATATCTACACCGCGATCTGTATGAACACGGAAATACCTACACCGCTATCTAACTGAACATGGAAATATCTACACCGCTATCTGTATGAACACGGAAATATCTACACCGCTATCTGTTTGAACATGGAAATATCTAAACCGCAATCTGCATGAAAATGGAAATATATACACAGCTATCTGCATATACATGGAAATATCTACACAGCTATCTCTTTACACATGGAAATAACTACACCGCTATGTGTATGAACATGGAAATATCTTCACCGCCCTCTGTATGAACATGGATATATCTACACAGCCATCTGGATGAACATTTAAATATCTATACCGCTATCTGTATGAACATGGAAATATCTACACCGCTATCTGTGTAAACATGCATACATCTTCACCGCTATCTGTAAAAACATGGAAATATCTACACTGCTATCTGTATGAACATGGAAATATCTACACCGCTATCTGTTTGAACATGGAAATATCTACACGGCTATCTGCATGAAAATGGAAATATCTACACAGCGATCTGCATATACATGGAAATATCTACAAAGCTATCTCTTTACACATGGAAATAAGTACAGCGATATCTCTATAAACATGGAAATAGCTACACCGCCATCTGTATGAACATGGAAATATCTGCACCGCCATCTGTATGAACATTTAAATATCTACACTGCCATCTATATTAAGATGGAGATATCTACACCGCTATCTGTATAAACCTGGAAATATCTACACCGCTATCTGTATAAACATGGAAATATCTACACCGCAATCTGTATGAACATATAAATATCTACACCGCTATCTGTATGAACATGGAAATATCTACACCGCTATCTCTATGAACATGGAAATACCTACACCGCTATCTGTATGAACATGGGAATATCTACACCGCTATCTGTTTGAACATGGTAATATCTACACCGCTATGTGCATGAAAATGGAAATATCTACACTGCTATCTGCATATACATTTAAATATCTACACAGCTATCTCTTTACACATGGAAAAAACTACACCGCTATCTGTATGAACATGGAAATATCTACACCGCCATCTGTATGAACATGGAAATATCTGCACCGCCATCTGTATGAACATATAAATATCTACACCGCCATCTGTATTAAGATGGAGATATCTACAATGCTATCTGTATAAACATGGAAATATCTACACCGCCATCTGTACGAACATATAAATATCTACACCGCCATCTGTATTAAGAAGGAAATATCTAAACCGCTATCTGTATAAACATGGAAATATCTACACAGCTGCCTGTATAAACATGGAAATATCAGCACCGCTATCTGTATGAACATGGAAATATCTACACCGCTATCTGTATGAACATGGAAATAGCTACACCGCTATCTGTATGAACATGGAAATAGCTACACCGCTATCTGTATGAACATGGATATATCTACAGAGCCATCTGGATGAACATGGAAATAACTACACAGCTATCTGTATGAACATGGAAATATATACACCGCTATCTGTGTAAACATGCATACATCTTCACCGCTATCTGTATAAACATGGAAATATCTACACCGCTATCTGTATGAACATGGAAATATCTACACCGCTATCTGTATAAACATGGGTATTTCTACACCGCTACCTGTATAAACATGGAAATATCAGCACCGCTATCTGTAGGAACATGGAAATATCTACACCGCCATCTGTACGAACATGGAAATATCTACACCGCTATCTGTATGAACATGGAAATAGCTACACTGCTATCTGTATTAACATGGAAATATCTACACCACTATCTGTATGAACATGGAAATATCTACACCGCTATCTGTATGAACATGGATATATCTACACAGCCTTCAGGATGAACATGGAAATATCTACACCGCTATCTGTATGAACATGGAAATATCTACACCGCTATCTGTGTAAACATGCACACATCTTCACCGCTATCTGTATAAACATGGAAATATCTACACCGCTATCTGTATGAACATGCAAATAGCTACACCGCTATCTGTATGAACATGGAAATATCTACACCGCTATCTGTATGAACATGGATATATCTACACAGCCATCTGGATGAACATGGAAATATCTACAGCGATATCTGTGTAAACATGCATACATCTTCACCGCTATCTGTATAAACTTGGAAATATCTACACCGCTATCTGTATGAACATGGAAATGTCTGCACCGCTATCTGTATGAACATGGAAATACCTACACCGATATCTGTTTGAACATGGAAATATCTACACCGCTATCTGCATGAAAATGGAAATATCTACACTGCTATCTGCATATACATGGAAATATCTACACAGCTATCTCTTTACACATGGAAATAACTACACCGCTATCTGTATGAACATGGAAATATCTACACCGCCATGTATATGAACATGGAAATATCTGCACCGCCATCTGTATGAACATATAAATATCTACACCGCCATCTGTATTAAGATGGAGATATCGACACCGCTATCTGTATAAACATGGAAATATCTACACCGCTATCTGTATAAACATGGAAATATCTACACCGCTACCTGTATAAACATGGAAATATCAGCACCGCTACCTGTATAAACATGGAAATATCAGCACCGCTATCTGTATAAACATGGAAATATCTACACCACTATCTGTATAAACATGGAAATATCTACACCGCTACCTGTATAAACATGGAAATATCAGCACCGCTATCTGTATGAACATGGAAATATCTACACCGCTATCTGTATGAACATGGATATATCTACACCGCTATCTGTATGAACATGGATATATCTAAACAGCCCTCTGAATGAACATGGAAATATCCACACCGCTATCTGTGTAAACATGCATACATCTTCACCGCTTTCTGAATAAACATGGAAATATCTACACCGCTATCTGTATGAACATGGAAATATCCACACCGCTATCTGTTTGAAGATGGAAATATATACACCGCTACCTGCATGAAAATGGAAATATCTACACAGCTATCTGCATATACATGGCAATATCTACACAGCTATCTCTTTACACATGGAAATAACTACACCGCTATCTGTATGAACATGGAAATATCTACACCGCCATCTGTATGTACATGGAAATATCTGCACCGCCATCTGTATGAACATATAAATATCTGCACGGCCATCTGTATTAAGATGGAGATATCTACACTGCTATCTGCATAAACATGGAAATATCTACACCGCCATCTGTATGAACATATAAATATCTACGCCCCCATCTGTATTAAGAAGGAAATATCTAAACCGCTATCTGTATAAACATGGAAATATCTACACCGCTGCCAGTATAAACAAGGAAATATCAGCACCGCTATCTGTATGAACATGGAAATATCTACACCGCTATCTGTATGAACATGGAAATATCTACACCGCTATCTGTATGAACATGGAAATAGCTACACCGCTATCTGTATGAACATGGATATATCTACTCAGACATCTGGATGAACATGGAAATATCTACACCGCGATCTCTGTAAACATGCATTGATCTTCACCGCTATCTGTATAAACATGGAAATATCTACACCGCTATCTGTATGAACATGGAAATATCTACACCGCAATCTGTATGAACATGGAAATATCTACACCGCTATCTGTTTGAACATGGAAATATCTACACCGCTATCTGCATGAAAATGGAAATATCTACACTGCTATCTGCATATACATTTAAATATCTACACAGCTATCTCTTTACACATGGAAATAACTACACCGCTATCTGTATGAACATGGAAATATCTGCACCGCCATCTGTATGAACATATAAATATCTACACCGCCATCTGTATTAAGATGGAGATATCTACACCGCTATCTGTATAAACATGGAAATATCTACACCGATATCTGTATAAACATGGAAATATCTACACCACTACCTGTATAAACATGGAAATATCAGCACCCCCATCTGTATGAACATGGAAATATCTACACCGCCATCTGTATGAACATGGAAATATCTACACTGCTATCTGTATGAACATGGAAATATCTACACCGCTGTCTGCATGAAAATGGAAATATCTACACAGCTATCTGCAAATACATGGAAATATCTACACAGCTATCTCTTAACACATGGAAATAACTACACCGTTATCTCTATAAACATGGAAATATCTACACCGCCATCTGTATGAACATGGAAATATCTGCACCGCCATCTGCATGAACATATAAATAACTACACCGCCATCTGTATTAAGAAGGAAATATCTAAACCGCTATCTGTATGAACATTGAAATATCTACACCGCTATCTGTATGAACATGGAAATATCTACTCCGCTATCTGTGTAAACATGCATACATCTTCACCGATATCTGTATAAACATGGAAATATCTACACCGCCATCTGTATGAACATGGATATATCTACACAGCCATCTGGATGAACATGGAAATATCTACACCACTATCTGTATGAACATGGAAATATCTACACCGCTATCTGTGTAAACATGCACACATCTTCTCCGCTATCTGTATAAACATGGAAATATCTACACCTCTATCTGTATGAACATGGAAATAGCTACACCGCTATCTGTATGAACATGGAAATATCTACACCGCTATCTGTATGAACATGGATATATCTACACAGCCATCTGGATGAACATGGAAATATCTACAGCGCTATCTGTGTAAACATGCATACATCTTCACCGCTATCTGTATAAACATGGAAATATCTTCACCGCTATCTGTATGAACATGGAAATGTCTGCACCGCTATCTGTATGAACATGGAAATATCTACACCGCTATCTGTTTGAACATGGAAATATCTACACCGCTATCTGCATGAAAATGGAAATATCTACACTGCTATCTGCATATACATGGAAAGATCTACACAGCTATCTCTTTACACATGGAAATAACTACACCGCTATCTGTATGAACATGGAAATATCTACACCGTCATGTGTATGAACATGGAAATATCTGCACCGCCATCTGTATGAACATATAAATATCTACACCGCCATCTGTATTAAGAAGGAAATATCTAAACCGCTGTCTGTATGAACTTTGAAATATCTACACCGCTATCTGTATGAACATGGAAATATCTACACCGCTCTCTGTTTGAACATGGAAATATCTACACCGCTGTCTGCATGAAAATGGAAATATCTACACAGCTATCTGCAAATACATGGAAATATCTACACAGCTATCTCTTAACACATGGAAATAACTACACCGCTATCTCTATAAACATGGAAATATCTACACCGCCATCTGTATGAACATGGAAATATGTGCACCGCCATCTGCATGAACATATAAATATCTACACCGCCATCTGTATTAAGAAGGAAATATCTAAACCGCTATCTGTATGAACGTTGAAATATCTACACCGCTATCTGTATGAAAATGGAAATATCTACTCCGCTATCTGTGTAAACATGCATACTTCTTCACCGCTATCTGTATAAACATGGAAATGTCTACAAGGCTATCTGTATGAACATGGAAATATCTACACTGCTATCTGTACGAACATGGAAATATCTAAACCGCTATCTGCATGAAAATAGAAATATCTACACAGCTATCTGCATATACATGGAAATATCTACACAGCTATCACTTTACACATGGAAATAACTACACCGCTATCTGTATGAACATGGAAATATCTGCACCGCCATCTGTATGAACACATAAATATCCACACCGCCATCTGTATTAAGATGGAGATACCTACACCGCTATCTGTATAAACATGGAAATATCTACACCGGTATCTGTATAAACATGGAAATAACTACACCGCTATCTGTATAAACATGGAAATACCAGCACCGCTATCTGTATGAACATGGAAATATCAGCCCCTCTATCTGTATGAACACGGAAGTATCTACACCGCTATCTGTATGAACATGGAAATATCTACACAGCTATCTGTATGAACACGGAAATATCTACACCGCTATCTGTTTGAACATGGAAATATCTACACCGCTATCTGTATGAACACGGAAATATCTACACCGCTATCTGGTTAAACATGAAAATATCTAAACCGCTATCTGCATGAAAATGGAAATAAATACACAGCTATCTGCATATACATGGAAATATCTACACAGCTATCTCTTTACACATGGAAATAACTACACCGCTATCTGTATGAACATGGAAATATCTTCACCGCCATCTGTATGAACATGGATATATCTACACAGCCATCTGGATGAACATGGAAATATCTACACCGCTATCTGTATGAACATGGAAATATCTACACCGCTATCTGTGTAAACATGCATACATCTTCACCGCTATCTGTAAAAACATGGAAATATCTACATTGCTATCTGTATGAACATGGAAATATCTACACCGCTATCTGTTTCAACATGGAAATATCTACACGGCTATCTGCTTGAAAATGGAAATATCTACACAGCGATCTGCATATACATGGAAATATCTACAAAGCTATCTCTTTACACATGGAAATAAGTACAGCGCTATCCCTATAAACATGGAAATAGCTACACCGCCATCTGTATGAACATGGAAATATCTGCACCGCCATCTGTATGAACATTTAAATATCTACACCGCCATCTATATTAAGATGGAGATATCTACAACTCTATCTGTATAAACATGGAAATATCTACACCGCTATCTGTATAAACATGGAAATATCTACACCGCAATCTGTATTAACTTGGAAATATCTACACCGCTACCTGTACAAACATGGAAATATCAGCACCTCTATCTGAAAGAACATGGAAATATCTACACAGCTATCTCTATGAACATGGAAATATCTACACCGGTATCTGTACGAACATGGAAATATCTACACCACTATCTGTTTGAACATGGAAATATCTACACGGCTATCTGCATGAAAATGGAAATATCTACACTGCTATCTGCATATACATTTAAATATCTACACAGCTATCTCTTTACACATGGAAATAACTACACCGCTATCTGTATGAACATGGAAATATCTACACCGCCATCTGTATGAACATGGAAATATCTGCACCGCCATCTGTATGAACATATAAATATCTACACCGCCATCTGTATTAAGATGGAGATATCTACACTGCTATCTGTATAAACAGAGAAATATCTACACCGCCATCTGTACGATCATATAAATATCTACACCACCATCTGTATGAAAAGATAAATATCTACACCGCCATCTGTATTTAGATAGAGATATCTCCACTGCTATCTGTATAAACATGGAAATATCTACACCGCTATCTCTATAAACATGGAAATATCTACACCGCCATCTGTATGAACATGGAAATATCTGCACCGCCATCCGTATGAACATATAAATATCTACACCGCCATCTGTATTAAGATGGACATATCTACACTGCTATCTGTATAAACATGGAAATATCTACACCGCCATCTGTAGGAACATATAAATATATACGCCGCCATCTGTATTAAGAAGGAAATATCTAAACCGCTATCTGTATAAACATGGAAATATCTACACCGCTGCCTGTATAAACAAGGAAATATCAGCACCGCTATCTGTATGAACATGGAAATATCTACACCGCTATCTGTATGAACATGGAAATATCTACACCGCTATCTGTATGAACATGGAAATAGCTACACCGCTATCTGTATGAACATGGATATATCTACACATCCATCTGGATGAACATGGAAATATCTACACCGCTATCTCTGTAAACACGCATAGATCTTCACCGCTATCTGTATAAACATGGAAATATCTACACCGCTATCTGTATGAACATGGAAATATCTACACCGCTATCTGTATGAACATGGAAATATCTACACCGCTATCTGTTTGAACATGGAAATATCTACACCGCTATCTGCATGAAAATGGAAATATCTACACTGCTATCTGAATATACATTTAAATATCTACACAGCTATCTCTTTACACATGGAAATAACTACATCGCTATCTGTATGAACATGGAAATATCTGCACCGCCATCTGTATGAACATGGAAATATCTGCACCGCCATCTGTTTGAACATATAAATATCTACACCGCCATCTGTATTAAGAAGGAAATATCTAAACCGCTATCTGTATAAACATGGAAATATCAGCACCACTCTCTGTATGAAAATGGAAATATCTACACCTCTATCTGTATGAACATGGAAATATCTACACTGCTATCTGTATGAACTTGGAAATAGCTACACCGTTATGTGTATGAAAATGGAAACAGCTACAAAGCTATCTGTATGAACATGGATATATCTACACAGCCATCTGGATGAACATGGAAATATCTACACCGCTATCTGTGTAAACATGTATACATCTTCACCACTATCTGTATAAACATGGAAATATCTGCACCGCTATCGGTATGAACATGGAAATATCTACACGGCTATCTGTATAAACATGGAAATATCTACACCGCTACCTGTATAAACATGGAAATATCAACACCGCTATCTGTATAAACATGGAAATATCTACACTGCTCTCTGCATATACATTTAAATATCTACACAGCTATCTCTTTACACATGGAAATAACTACACAACTATCTGTATGAACATGGAAATAAATACACCTCCATGTGTATGAACATGGAAATATCTGCACCGCCATCTGTATGAACATATAAATATCTACACCGCCATCTGTATTAAGATGGAGATATCTACACTGCTATCTGTATAAACATGGAAATATCTACACCGCCATCTGTATGAACATATAAATACACCGCCATCTGTTTGAAGAAGGAAATATCTAAACTGCTATCTGTATAAACATGGAAATATCTACACCGCTGCCTGTTTAAACATGGAAATATCAGCACCGCTATCTGTATGAACATGGAAATATCTACACCGCTATCTGTAGGAACATGGAAATAGCTACACCGCTGTCTGTATAAACATGGAAATATCAGCACCGCTATCTGTATGAACATGGAAATATCTACACCACTATCTGTATGAACACGGATATATCTACACAGCCATCTGGATGAACATGGAAATATCTACACCATTATCTGTATGAACATGGAAATATCTACACCGCTATCTGTGTAAACATGCATACATCTGCACCGCTATCTGTATAAACATGGAAATATCTACACCGCTATCTGTATGAACATGGAAATATCCACACCGCTATCTGTATGAACATGGAAATATCTACACCGCTATCTGTTTGAACATGGAAATATCTACACCGCTATCTGCATGAAAATGGAAATATCTACACTGCTATCTGCATATTCATTTAAATATCTACACAGCTATCTCTTTACTCATGGAAATAACTACACCGCTGTCTGTTTGAACATGGTAATATCTACACCGCCATCTGTATGAACACGGAAATATCTGCACCGCCATCTGTATGAACATATAAATATCTACACCGCCATCTGTATTAAGATGGAGATATCTACACTGCTATCTGTACAAACATGGAAAAATCTACACCACCATCTGTATGAACATATAAATATCTACACCGCCATCTGTATTAAGAAGGAAATATCTAAACCGCTATCTGTATAAACATGGAAATATCTACACCGCTGCCTGTATAAACAAGGAAATATCAGCACCGCTATCTGTATGAACATGGAAATATCTACACCGCTATCTGTATGAACATGGAAATATCTACACCGCTATCTGTATGAACATGGAAATAGCTACACCGCTATCTGTATGAACATGGAAATAGCTACACCGCTATCTGTATGAACATGGATATATCTACAAAGCCATCTGGAAGAACATGGAAATATCTACACCGCTATCTCTGTAAACATGCATAGATCTTCACCGCTATCTGTATAAACATGGAAATATATACACCGCTATCTGTATGAACATGGAAATATCTACACCGCTATCTGTATGAACATGGAAATGTCTACACCGCTATCTGTTTGAACATGGAAATATCTACACCGCTATCTGCTTGAAAATGGAAATATCTACACTGCTATCTGCATATACATTTAAATATCTACACAGGTATCTCTTTACACATGGAAATAACTACACCGCTATCTGTATGAACGTGGAAATATCTACACCGCCATCTGTATGAACATGGAAATATCTGCACCGCCATCTGTATGAACATATAAATATCTACACCGCCATCTGAATTAAGATGGAGATATCTACACTGCTATCTGTATAAACATGGAAATATCTACACCGCTATCTGTATAGACATGGAAATATCTACACCGCTATCTGTATAAACATGGAAATATCTAAACCACTACCTGTATAAACATGGAAATATCAGCACCGCTATCTGTATGAACATGGAAATATCTACACAGCCATCTGTATGAACATGGAAATATCTTCACCGCTATCTGCATGAACATGGAAATATCTACACCGCTATCTGTATGAACATGGAAATATCTACACCGCTATCTGTTTGAACATGGAAATATCTACACCGCTGTCTGCATGAAAATGGAAATATCTACACAGCTATCTGCATATACATGGAAATATCTACACAGCTATCTCTTAACACATGGAAATAACTACACCGCTATCTCTATAAACATGGAAATATCTACAACGCCATCTGTATGAACATGGAAATATCTGCACCGCCATCTGTATGAACATATAAATATCTACACCGCCATCTGTATTAAGAAGGAAATATCTAAACCGCTGTCTGTATGAACTTTGAATTATCTACACCGCTATCTGTATGAACATGGAAATATCTACACCGCTATCTGTGTAAACATGCATACATCTTCACCGCTATCTGTATAAACATGGAAATATCTACACCGCTATCTGTACGAACATGGAAATATCTAAACCGCTATCTGCATGAAAATAGAAATATCTACACAGCTATCTGCATATACATGGAAATATCTACACAGCTATCTCTTTACACATGGAAATAACTACACCGCTATCTGTATGAACATGGAAATATCTGCACCGCCATCTGTATGAACACATAAATATCTACACCGCCATCTGTATTAAGATGGAGATAGCAACACCGCTATCTGTATAAACATGGAAATATCTACACCGCTATCTGTATAAACATGGAAATATCTACACCGCTATCAGTATAATCATGGAAATATCAGCACCGCTATCTGTATGAATATGGAAATATCAGCCCATCTATCTGTATGAACATGGAAGTATCTACACCGCTATCTGTATGAACATGGAAATATCTACACCGCGATCTGTATGAACACGGAAATATCTACACCGCAATCTGTTTGAACATGGAAATATCTACACCGCTATCTGTATGAACACAGAAGTATCTACACCGCTATCTGTTTGAACATGGAAACATCTAAACCGCTATCTGCATGAAAATGGAAATATATACACAGCTATCTGCATATACATGGAAATATCTACACAGCTATCTCTTTACACATGGAAATAACTACACCGCTATCTGTATGAACTTGGAAATATCTTCACCGCCCTCTGTATGAACATGGATATATCTACACAGCCATCTGGATGAACATGGAAATATCTACACCGCTATCTGTATGAACATTTAAATATCTACACCGCTATCTGTGTAAACATGCATACATCTTCACCGCTATCTGTAAAAACATGGAAATATCTACACTGCTATCTGTATGAACATGGAATTATCTACACCGCTATCTGTTTGAACATGGAAATATCTACACGGCTATCTGCATGAAAATGGAAATATCTGCACAGCGATCTGCATATACATGGAAATATCTACAAAGCTATCTCTTTACACATGGAAATAAGTACAGCGATATCTCTATAAACATGGAAATAGCTACAGCGCCATCTGTATGAACATGGAAATATCTGCACCGCCATCTGTATGAACATTTAAATATCTACACCGCCATCTATATTAAGATGGAGATATCTACACCGCTATCTGTATAAACCTGGAAATATCTACACCGCTATCTGTATAAACATGGAAATATCTACACCGCAATCTGTATGAACATGGAAATATCAACACCGCTACCTGTATAAACATGGAAATATCAGCACCGCTATCTGTATGAACATGGAAATATCTACACCGCTATCTGTATGAACATGGAAATATCTACACCGCTATGTGTATGAACATGGGAATATCTACACCGCTATCTGTTTGAACATGGAAATATCTACACCGCTATGTGCATGAAAATGGAAATATCTACACTGCTATCTGCATATACATTTAAATATCTACACAGCTATCTCTTTACACATGGAAAAAACTACACCGCTATCTGTATGAACATGGAAATATCTACACCGCCATCTGTATGAACATGGAAATATCTGCACCGCCATCTGTATGAACATATAAATATCTACACCGCCATCTGTATGAACATATAAATACACCGCCATCTGTTTGAAGAAGGAAATATCTAAACTGCTATCTGTATAAACATGGAAATATCTACACCGCTGCCTGTATAAACATGGAAATATCAGCACCGCTACCTGTATGAACATGGAAATATCTACACCGCTATCTGTAGGAACATGGAAATAGCTACACCGCTGCCTGTATAAACATGGAAATATCAGCACCGCTATCTGTATGAACATGGAAATATCTACACCACTATCTGTATGAACATGGATATATCTACACAGCCATCTGGATGAACATGGAAATATCTACACCATTATCTGTATGAACATGGAAATATCTACACCGCTATCTGTGTAAACATGCATACATCTTCACCGCTATCTGTATAAACATGGAAATATCTACACTGCTATCTGTATGAACATGGAAATATCCACACCGCTATCTGTATGAACATGGAAATATCTACACCGCTATCTGTTTGAACATGGAAATATCTACACCGCTATCTGCATGAAAATGGAAATATCTACACTGCTATCTGCATATTCATTTAAATATCTGCACAGCTATCTCTTTACTCATGGAAATAACTACACCGCTGTGTGTTTGAAAATGGTAATATCTACACCGCCATCCGTATGAACACGGAAATATCTGCACCGCCATCTGTATGAACATATAAATATCTACACCGCCATCTGTATTAAGATGGAGATATCTACACTGCTATCTGTACAAACATGGAAATATCTACACCACCATCTGTATGAACATATAAATATCTACACCGCCATCTGTATTAAGAAGGAAATATCTAAACCGCTATCTGTATAAACATGGAAATATCTACACCGCTGCCTGTATAAACAAGGAAATATCAGCACCGCTATCTGTATGAACATGGAAATATCTACACCGCTATCTGTATGAACATGGAAATATCTACACCGCTATCTGTATGAACATGGAAATAGCTACACCGCTATCTGTATGAACATGGAAATAGCTACACCGCTATCTGTATGAACATGGATATATCTACAAAGCCATCTGGAAGAACATGGAAATATCTACACCGCTATCTCTGTAAACATGCATAGATCTTCACCGCTATCTGTATAAACATGGAAATATATACACCGCTATCTGTATGAACATGGAAATATCTACACCGCTATCTGTATGAACATGGAAATGTCTACACCGCTATCTGTTTGAACATGGAAATATCTACACCGCTATCTGCTTGAAAATGGAAATATCTACACTGCTATCTGCATATACATTTAAATATCTACACAGGTATCTCTTTACACATGGAAATAACTACACCGCTATCTGTATGAACGTGGAAATATCTACACCGCCATCTGTATGAACATGGAAATATCTGCACCGCCATCTGTATGAACATATAAATACCTACACCGCCATCTGAATTAATATGGAGATATCTACACTGCTATCTGTATAAACATGGAAATATCTACACCGCTATCTGTATAGACATGGAAATATCTACACCGCTATCTGTATAAACATGGAAATATCTAAACCACTACCTGTATAAACATGGAAATATCAGCACCGCTATCTGTATGAACATGGAAATATCTACACCGCCATCTGTATGAACATGGAAATATCTTCACCGCTATCTGCATGAACATGGAAATATCTACACCGCTATCTGTATGAACATGGAAATATCTACACCGCTATCTGTTTGAACATGGAAATATCTACACCGCTGTCTGCATGAAAATGGAAATATCTACACAGCTATCTGCATATACATGGAAATATCTACACAGCTATCTCTTAACACATGGAAATAACTACACCGCTATCTCTATAAACATGGAAATATCTACAACGCCATCTGTATGAACATGGAAATATCTGCACCGCCATCTGTATGAACATTTAAATATCTACACCGCCATCTATATTAAGATGGAGATATCTACACCGCTATCTGTATAAACCTGGAAATATCTACACCGCTATCTGTATAAACATGGAAATATCTACACCGCAATCTGTATGAACATGGAAATATCTACACCGCTACCTGTATAAACATGGAAATATCAGCACCGCTATCTGTATGAACATGGAAATATCTACACCGCTATCTGTATGAACATGGAAATATCTACACCGCTATGTGTATGAACATGGGAATATCTACACCGCTATCTGTTTGAACATGGAAATATCTACACCGCTATGTGCATGAAAATGGAAATAACTACACTGCTATCTGCATATACATTTAAATATCTACACAGCTATCTCTTTACACATGGAAAAAACTACACCGCTATCTGTATGAACATGGAAATATCTACACCGCCATCTGTATGAACATGGAAATATCTGCACCGCCATCTGTATGAACATATATATATCTACACCGCCATCTGTATGAACATATAAATACACCGCCATCTGTTTGAAGAAGGAAATATCTAAACTGCTATCTGTATAAACATGGAAATATCTACACCGCTGCCTGTATAAACATGGAAATATCAGCACCGCTATCTGTATGAACATGGAAATATCTACACCGCTATCTGTAGGAACATGGAAATAGCTACACCGCTGCCTGTATAAACATGGAAATATCAGCACCGCTATCTGTATGAACATGGAAATATCTACACCACTATCTGTATGAACATGGATATATCTACACAGCCATCTGGATGAACATGGAAATATCTACACCATTATCTGTATGAACATGGAAATATCTACACCACTATCTGTGTAAACATGCATACATCTTCACCGCTATCTGTATAAACATGGAAATATCTACACCGCTATCTGTATGAACATGGAAATATCCACACCGCTATCTGTATGAACATGGAAATATCTACACCGCTATCTGTTTGAACATGGAAATATCTACACCGCTATCTGCATGAAAATGGAAATATCTACACTGCTATCTGCATATTCATTTAAATATCTGCACAGCTATCTCTTTACTCATGGAAATAACTACACCGCTGTCTGTTTGAACATGGTAATATCTACACCGCCATCTGTATGAACACGGAAATATCTGCACCGCCATCTGTATGAACATATAAATATCTACACCGCCATCTGTATTAAGATGGAGATATCTACACTGCTATCTGTACAAACATGGAAATATCTACACCACTATCTGTATGAACATATAAATATCTACACCGCCATCTGTATTAAGAAGGAAATATCTAAACCGCTATCTGTATAAACATGGAAATATCTACACCGCTGCCTGTATAAACAAGGAAATATCAGCACCGCTATCTGTATGAACATGGAAATATCTACACCGCTATCTGTATGAACATGGAAATATCTACACCGCTATCTGTATGAACATGGAAATAGCTACACCGCTATCTGTATGAACATGGAAATAGCTACACCGCTATCTGTATGAACATGGATATATCTACAAAGCCATCTGGAAGAACATGGAAATATCTACACCGCTATCTCTGTAAACATGCATAGATCTTCACCGCTATCTGTAAAAACATGGAAATATATACACCGCTATCTGTATGAACATGGAAATATCTACACCGCTATCTGTATGAACATGGAAATGTCTACACCGCTATCTGTTTGAACATGGAAATATCTACACCGCTATCTGCTTGAAAATGGAAATATCTACACTGCTATCTGCATATACATTTAAATATCTACACAGGTATCTCTTTACACATGGAAATAACTACACCACTATCTGTATGAACTTGGAAATATCTACACCGCCATCTGTATGAACATGGAAATATCTGCACCGCCATCTGTATGAACATATAAATATCTACACCGCCATCTGAATTAACATGGAGATATCTACACTGCTATCTGTATAAACATGGAAATATCTACACCGCTATCTGTATAGACATGGAAATATCTACACCGCTATCTGTATAAACATGGAAATATGTAAACCACTACCTGTATAAACATGGAAATATCAGCACCGCTATCTGTATGAACATGGAAATATCTACACCGCCATCTGTATGAACATGGAAATATCTTCACCGCTATCTGCATGAACATGGAAATATCTACACCGCTATCTGTATGAACATGGAAATATCTACACCGCTATCTGTTTGAACATGGAAATATCTACACCGCTGTCTGCATGAAAATGGAAATATCTACACAGCTATCTGCATATACATGGAAATATCTACACAGCTATCTCTTAACACATGGAAATAACTACACCGCTATCTCTATAAACATGGAAATATCTACAACACCATCTGTATGAACATGGAAATATCTGCACCGCCATCTGTATGAACATATAAATGTCTACACCGCCATCTGTATTAAGAAGGAAATATCTAAACCGCTGTCTGTATGAACTTTGAATTATCTACACCGCTATCTGTATGAACATGGAAATATCTACACCGCTATCTTTGTAAACATGCATACATCTTCACCGCTATCTGTATAAACATGGAAATATCTACACCGCTATCTGTACGAACATGGAAATATCTAAACCGCTATCTGCATGAAAATAGAAATATCTACACAGCTATCTGCATATACATGGAAATATCTACACAGCTATCTCTTTACACATGGAAATAACTACACCGCTATCTGTATGAACATGGAAATATCTGCACCGCCATCTGTATGAACACATAAATATCTACACCGCCATCTGTATTAAGATGGAGATAGCAACACCGCTATCTGTATAAACATGGAAATATCTACACCGCTATCTGTATAAACATGGAAATATCTACACCGCTATCAGTATAATCATGGAAATATCAGCACCGCTATCTGTATGAATATGGAAATATCAGCCCATCTATCTGTATGAACATGGAAGTATCTACACCGCTATCTGTATGAACATGGAAATATCTACACCGCGATCTGTATGAACACGGAAATATCTACACCGCTATCTGTTTGAACATGGAAATATCTACACCGCTATCTGTATGAACACAGAAGTATCTACACCGCTATCTGTTTGAACATGGAAATATCTAAACCGCTATCTGCATGAAAATGGAAATATATACACAGCTATCTGCATATACATGGAAATATCTACACAGCTATCTCTTTACACATGGAAATAACTACACCGCTATCTGTATGAACTTGGAAATATCTTCACCGCCCTCTGTATGAACATGGATATATCTACACAGCCATCTGGATGAACATGGAAATATCTACACCGCTATCTGTATGAACATTTAAATATCTACACCGCTATCTGTGTAAACATGCATACATCTTCACCGCTATCTGTAAAAACATGGAAATATCTACACTGCTATCTGTATGAACATGGAATTATCTACACCGCTATCTGTTTGAACATGGAAATATCTACACGGCTATCTGCATGAAAATGGAAATATCTGCACAGCGATCTGCATATACATGGAAATATCTACAAAGCTATCTCTTTACACATGGAAATAAGTACAGCGATATCTCTATAAACATGGAAATAGCTACACCGCCATCTGTATGAACATGGAAATATCTGCACCGCCATCTGTATGAACATTTAAATATCTACACCGCCATCTATATTAAGATGGAGATATCTACACCGCTATCTGTATAAACCTGGAAATATCTACACTGCTATCTGTATAAACATGGAAATATCTACACCGCAATCTGTATGAACATGGAAATATCTACACCGCTACCCGTATAAACATGGAAATATCAGCACCGCTATCTGTATGAACATGGAAATATCTACACCGCTATCTGTATGAACATGGAAATATCTACACCGCTATGTGTATGCACATGGGAATATCTACACCGCTATCTGTTTGAACATGGAAATATCTACACCGCTATGTGCATGAAAATGGAAATATCTACACTGCTATCTGCATATACATTTAAATATCTACACAGCTATCTCTTTACACATGGAAAAAACTACACCGCTATCTGTATGAACATGGAAATATCTACACCGCCATCTGTATGAACATGGAAATATCTGCACCGCCATCTGTATGAACATATAAATATCTACACCGCCATCTGTATTAAGATGGAGATATCTACACTGCTATCTGTATAAACATGGAAATATCTACACCGCCATCTGTATGAACATATAAATATCTACACCGCCATCTGTATTAAGAAGGAAATATCTAAACCGCTATCGGTATAAACATGGAAATATCTACACAGCTGCCTGTATAAACATGGAAATATCAGGACCGCTATCTGTATGAACATGGAAATATCTACACCGCTATCTGTATGAACATGGAAATAGCTACACCGCTATCTGTATGAACATAGAAATAGCTACACCGCTATCTGTATGAACATGGATATATATACACAGCCATCTGGATGAACATGGAAATATCTACACCGCTATCTCTGTAAACATGCATACATCTTCACCACTATCTGTATAAACATGGAAATTTCTACACCGCTATCTGTATGAACATGGAAATATCTACACCGCTATCTGTATGAATATGGAAATATCTGCACCGCCATCTGTATGAAAATATAAATATTTACACCGCCATCTGTATTAAGAAGGAAATATCTAAACCGCTGTCTGTATGAACTTTGAAATATCTAAACCGCTATCTGTATGAACATGGAAATATCTACACCACTATCTGTGTAAACATGCATACATCTTCACCGCTATCTGTATAAACATGGAAATGTCTAAAAGGCTATCTGTATGAACATGGAAATATCTACACCGCTATCTGTACGAACATGGAAATATCTAAACCGCTATCTGCATGAAAAGAGAAATATCTACACAGCTATCTGCATATACATGGAAATATCTACACAGCTATCTCTTTACACATGGAAATAACTACACCGCTATCTGTATGAACATGGAAATATCTGCACCGCCATCTGTATTAACACATAAATATCTACACCGCCATCTGTATTAAGATGGAGATAGCAACACCGCTATCTGTATAAACATGGAAATATCTACACCGCTATCTGTATAAACATGGAAATATCTACACCGCTATCTGTATAATCATGGAAATATCAGCACCGCTATCTGTATGAATATGGAAATATCAGCCCCTCTATCTGTATGAACATGGAAGTATCTACACCGCTATCTGTATGAACATGGAAATATCTACACCGCGATCTGTATGAACACGGAAATATCTACACCGCTATCTGTTTGAACATGGAAATATCTACACCGCTATCTGTATGAACATGGAAATATCTACACCGCTATCTGTTTGAACATGGAAATATCTAAACCGCTATCTGCATGAAAATGGAAGTATATACACAGCTATCTGCATATACATGGAAATATCTACAAAGCTCTCTCTTTACACATGGAAATAAGTACAGCGCTATCTCTATAAACATGGAAATAGCTACACCGCCATCTGTATGAACATGGAAATATCTGCACCGCCATCTGTATGAACATTTAAATATCTACAATGCCATCTATATTAAAATGGAGATATCTACAACTCTATCTGTATATACATGGAAATATCTACACCGCTATCTGTATAAACATGGAAATATCTACACCGCATTCTGTATAAACATGGAAATATCTACACCGCTACCTGTACAAACATGGAAATATCAGCACCGCTATCTGTATAAACATGGAAATATCTACACCGCTGTCTCTATGAACATGGAAATATCTACACCGCTATCTGTATGAAAATGGAAATATCTACACCGCTATCTGTTTGAACATGGAAATATCTACACCGCTATCTGCATGAAAATGGAAATATCTACACTGCTATCTGCATATACATTTAAATATCTACACAGCTATCTCTTTACACATGGAAATAACTACACCGCTATCTGTATGAACCTGGAAATATCTACACCGCCATCTGTATGAACATGGAAATATATGCACCGCCATCTGTATGAACATATAAATATCTACACCGCCATCTGTATTAAGATGGAGATATCTACACTGCTATCTGTATAAACATAGAAATATCTACAACGCTGCCTGTATAAACAAGGAAATATCAGCACCGCTATATGTATGAACCTGGAAATATCTACACTGCCATCTGTATGAACATGGAAATATATGCACCGCCATCTGTATGAACATATAAATATCTACACCGCCATCTGTATTAAGATGGAGATATCTAAACCGCTATCTGTATAAACATGGAAATATCTACACCGCTGCCTGTATAAACAAGGAAATATCAGCACCGCTATATGTATCAACATGGAAATATCTACACCGCTATCTGTATGAACATGGAAATATCTACACCGCTATCTGTATGAACATGGAAATAGCTACTCCGCTATCTGTACGAACATGGATATATCTACACAGCCATCTGGATGAACATGGAAATATCTACACCGCTATCTCTGTAAACATGCATACTTCTTCACCACTATCTGTATAAACATGGAAATATCTACACCGCTATCTGTATGAACATGGAAATATCTACACCTCTATCTGTATGAACATGGAAATATCTACAACGCTATCTGTTTGAACATGGAAATATCTACACCGCTATCTGCATGAAAATGGAAATATCTACACTGCTATCTGCATATACATTTAAATATCTACACAGCTATCTCTTTACACATGGAAATAACTACACCGCTATCTGTATGAACATGGAAATATCTGCACCGCCATCTGTATGAACATATAAATATCTACACCGCCATCTGTATTAAGATGGAGATATCTACACTGCTATCTGTATAAACATGGAATTATCTACACCGCTATCTGTATAAACAAGGAAATATCTACACCGCTATCTGTATAAACATGGAAATATCTACACCACTACCTGTATAAACATGGAAATATCAGCACCGCCATCTGAATGAACATGGAAATATCTACACCGCCATCTGTATGAACATGGAAATATCTACACCACTATCTGTATGAACATGGAAATATCTACATCGTTATCTGTATGAACATGGAAATATCTACACCGCTATCTGTTTGAACATGGAAATATCTACACCGCTGCCTGCATGAAAATGGAAATATCTACACAGCTATCTGCAAATACATGGAAATATCTACACAGCTATCTCAACACATGGAAATAACTACACCGCTATCTCTATAAACATGGAAATATCTACACCGCCATCTGTATGAACATGGAAATATCTTCACCGCCATCTGTATGAACATGGATATATCTACACAGCCATATGGATGAACATGGAAATATCTACACCGCTATATGCATGAACATGGAAATAGCTACACCGCTATCTGTATGAACATGGAAGTATCTACACCGCTATCTGTAAAAACATGGAAATATCTGCACCGCCATCTGTATGAACATATAAATATCTACTCCGCCATCTGTATTAAGAAGGAGATATGTACACCGCTATCTGTATAAAGATGGAAATATCTTCACCGCAATCTGTATAAACATGGAAATATCTACACCGCTATCTGTATAAACATGGAAATATCTACACCGCTACCTGTATAAACATGGAAATATCAGCACCGCTATCGGTATGAACATGGAAATATCTACACCGCTATCAGAACATGGGAATATCTACACCGCTATCTGCATGAAAATGGAAATATCTACACAGCTATCTGCATATACATGGAAATATCTACACAGCTATCTCTTTACACATGGAAATAACTACACCGCTATCTCTATAAACATGGAAATATCTACACAGCTATCTCTTTACACGTGGAAATAATTACACCGCTATCTGTATGAACATGGAAATATCTTCACCGCCATCTGTATGAACATGGATATATCTACACAGCCATCTGGATGAACTTGGAAATATCTACACCGCTATCTGTATGAAGATGGAAATATCTACAACTCTATCTGTGTAAACATGCATACATCTTCACCGCTATCTATATAAACATGGAAATATCTACACTGCTATCTGTATGAAGTTGGAAATATCTACACTGCTATCTGTTTGAACAAGGAAATATCTACACCGCTATCTGCATGAAAATGGAAATATCTACACAGCGATCTGCATATACATGGAAATATCTACAAAGCTATCTCTTTACACATGGAAATAACTACAGCGCTATCTCTATAAACATACAAATACCTACACCGCCATCTGTATGAACATGGAAATATCTGCACTGCCATCTGTATGAACATATAAATATCTACACCGCCATCTATATTAAGATGGAGATATCTACACCGCTATCTGTATAAACTTGGAAATATCTACACCGCTACCAGTATAAACATGGAAATATCAGCACCGCTATCTGTATGAACATGGAAATATCTACACCGCTATCACTTTGAACATGGAAATTTCTACACCACTATCTATATGAACATGGAAATAGCTGCACCGCTATCTGTATGAACATGCAAATATCTACACCACTACCTGTATGAACAAGGAAATATCTACACCGCTATCTGTATGAACATGGATATATCTACACAGCCATCTGGATTAACACGGAAATATCTACACCGCTATCCGTATGAACATGGAAATATCCACACTGCTATCTGTGTAAATATGCATACATCTTCACCGCAATCTGTATAAACATGGAAATATCTACACCGCTATCTGTATGAACATGGAAATATCTACACCGCCATCTGAACATGGAAATATCTACACCGCTATCTGCATGAAAATGGAAATATCTACACTGCTATCTGCATATACATTTAAATATCTACACAGCTATCTCTTTACACATGGAAATAACTACACCGCCATCTGTATGAACATGGATATATCTACACAGCCATATGGATGAACATGGAAATATCTACACCGCTATATGCATGAACATGGAAATAGCTACACCGCTATCTGTATGAACATGGAAATAGCCACACCACCATCTGTATGAACATGGAAATATCTGCACCGCCATCTGTATGAACATATACATATCTACACCGCCATCTGTATTAAGATGGAGATATCTACACCGCTATCTGTATAAACCTGGAAATAACTACACCGCTATCTCTATGAACATGGAAATATCTACACCGGTATCTGTATGAACATGGAAATATCTACACCGCTATCTGTTTGAACATGGAAATATCTACACCGCTATCTGCATGAAAATGGAAATATCTACACCGGTATCAGTATGAACATGGAAATACCTACACCGCTATCTGTTTGAACATGGAAATATCTACGCTGCTATCTGCATGAAAATGGAAATATCTACACTGCTATCTGCATATATATTTAAATATCTACACAGCTATCTCTTTACACATGGAAATAACTACACCGCTATCTGTATGAACATGGAAATATCTACACCGCCATCTGTATGAACATGGAAATATCAGCAGCGTCATCTGTATGAACATATAAATATCTTCACCGCCATCTGTATTAAGATGGAGATATCTACACTGCTATCTGTATAAACATGGAAATAACTACACCGCCATCTGTACGAACATATAAATATCTACACCGCCATCTGTATGAAAATATAAATATCTACACCGACATCTGTATTTAGATAGAGATATCTCCACTGCTATCTGTATAAACATGGAAATATCTACACCGCTATCTGTATAAACATGGAAATATCAGCACCGCTATCTATATGAACATGGAAATAACTACACCGCTATCTGAATGAACATGGAAATATCTACACCGCTATCTGTATGAACATGGAAATATCTACACCGCTATCTGGATGAACATGGAAATATCTTCACCACTATCTGTTTGAACATGGAAATATCTACACCGCTGTCTGCATGAAAATGGAAATATCTACACAGCTATATGCATATACATGGAAATATCTACACAGCTATCTCTTTACACATGGAAATAACTACACCGCTATCTCTATAAACATGGAAATATCTACACCGCCATCTGTATGAACATGGAAATATCTGCACCGCCATCTGTATTAACATATAAATATCTACTCCGCCATCTGTATTAAGAAGGAGATATCTACACCGCTATCTGTATAAAGATGGAAATATCTACACCGCTATCTGTATAAACATGGAAATATCTACACCGCTATCTGTATAAACATGGAAATATCTACAACGCTACCTGTATAAACATGGAAATATCAGCACCGCTATCGGTATGAACATGGAAATATCTACACCGCTATCTGTATGAACATGGATATATCTACACCGCCATCTGTATGAACATGGAAATAACTTTACCGCCATCTGTATGAACATGGATATATCTACACAGCCATCTGTATGAGCATGGAAATATCTACACCGCTATCTGTATGAACATGGAAATATCTTCACCGCTATCAGTACGAACATGGAAATATCTTCACCGCCATCTGCATGAAAATGGATATGGCTACACAGCCATCTGGATGAACATGGAAATATCTACACCGCGATCTGTATGAACATGGAAATATCTACACTGCTATCTGTATGAACATGGAAATATCTACACCGCTATCTGTTTGAGCATGGAAATATCTACACTGCTATCTGCATGAAAATGGAAATATCTAAACAGCTATCTGCATATACATGGAAATATCTACAAAGCTATCTCTTTACACATGGAAATAACTACACCACTATCTCTATAAACATGGAAATATCTACACCGCCATCTGTATGAACATGGAAATATCTGAATCGCCATCTCTATGAACATATAAATATCTGCACCGCCATCTGTATTAAGATGGAGATATCTACACCGCTATCTGTATAAACATGGAAATATCTACACCGCTATCTGTATAAACATGGAAATATCTACACCGGTATCTGTATAAACATGGAAATATCTGCACCGCTACCTGTATAAACATGGAAATATCAGCACCGCTATCTGTATGAACATGGAAATTCCTACACTGCTATCTGTATGAACATGGAAATATCTACAGCGCTATCTGTATGAACATGGAAATATCTACACCGCTATCTGTATAAACATGGAAATGTCTACACCGCTATCTGTATAAACATGGAAATATCTACATCGCTATCTGTATAAACATGGAAATATCAGCACCGCTATCTGTATGAACATGGAAATATCTACACCGCTATCTGTATGAACATGGAAATATCTACACCGATATCTGTATGAACATGGAAATATCTTCACCGCCATCTGTATGAACATGGATATATCTACACAGCCATCTGGATGAACATGGAAATATCTACACCACTATCTGTATGAACATTGAAATATCTACACCGCTATCTGTGTAAACATGCATACATCTTCACCGCTATCTGTATAAACATGGAAATATCTACACCGCAATCTGAATAAGCATGGAAATATGTACACCACTACCTGTATAAACATGGAAATATCAGCACCGCTATCTGTATGAACATGGAAATATCTACACAGCCATCTGGATGAATATGGAAATATCAGCACCGCTATCTGTATGAACATGGATATGTCTACACAGCCATCTTAATGAACATGGAAATATCTACACCGCTATCTGTATGAACATGGAAATATCTACACCGCTATCTGAACATGGAAATATCTTCACCGCCATCTGTATGAACATGGATATATCTACACAGCCATCTGGATGAACATGAAAATATCTACACCGCTAACTGTATGAACATGGAAATATCTACACCGCTATCTGTGTAAACATGCATACATCTTCACCGCTATCTGTATAAACATGGAAATATCTACACCGCTATCTCTATGAACATGGAAATATCTTCACCGCTATCTGTTTGAACATGGAAATATCTAAACCGCTATCTGTATGAAAATGGAAATATCTACACAGCGATCTGCATATACATGGAAATATCTACAAAGCTATCTCTTTACACATGGAAATAACTACAGCGCTATCTCTATAAACATACAAATATCTACACCGCCATCTGCATGAACATGGATATATCTGAACTGCCATCTCTATGAACATATAAATATCTGCACCGCCATCTATATTAAGATGCAGATATCTACACCGCTATCTGTATAAACTTGGAAATATCTCCACCGCTATCTGTATAAACATGGAAATATCAGCACCGTTATCTGTATGAACATGGAAATATCAGCCCCTCTATCTGTATGAACATGGAAGTATCTACACCGCTATCTCTATGAACATGGAAATATCTACACCGCTTTTCTGTGTAAACTTGCATACAACTTCACCGCTATCTGTATAAACATGGAAATATGTACATCGCTATCTGTATGAACATGGAAATATCTACACCGCCATCTGTATGAACATGGAAATATCTGCACCGCCATCAGTATTAACATACAAATATCTACACCGCCATCTGTATTTAGATGGAGATATCTACACTGCTATCTGTATAAACCTGGAAATATCTACACCGCTATCTGTATAAACATGGAAATATCTACACCGCCATCTGTATGAACGTGGAAATGTCTAAACCGCCATCTCTATAAACATGTAAATATCTAAAACCCCCTCTATAGGAACATGGAAATATCTACAACGCTATCTGCTTAAACATTGAAATATCTACACCGCTATCTGCCTAAAAGTGGAAATATCTACACCGCGATCTGCATAAACTTGGAAATATCTACACCGCTGTCTGTGTAAACATGGAAATATCTAAACCACAAACTGTATAAACATGGAAATATCTACACAGCTATCTGTATGAACATGTAAATATCTACCCCACTATCTCTATAAACATGGAAATATCTACACTGCTATCTGTATAAATATGGAAATATCTACACCGCTATCTGTGTAAACATGGAAAGATCTACACCGCTATCTCTGAAAACATGGAAAGATCTACAGCATTATGTGTATAAAGACGTAAATATCTACACTGCTATCTGTATAAACATGGAAATATCTACGCAGCCATCTGTAGGAACATGTAAATATCTACACAGTTATCTGTATTCATGGAAATATCTACACCGCTATCTGTATAAACATGGAAATATCTACACCGCTACCTGTATAAACATGGAAATATCAGCACCGCTATCTGTATGAACATGGAAATATCTACACCGCTATCTCTATGAACATGGAAATTTCTACACCGCTATCTGTATGAGCATGGAAATAGCTACACCGCTATCTGTACGAACATGGAAATATCTACACCACTACCTGTATGAACATGGATATATCTACAGAGCCATCTGGATGAACATGGAAATATCTACACCGCTATCTGTATGAACATGGAAATATCTACACCGCTATCTGTGTAAATATGCATACATCTTCACCGCAATCTGTATAAACATGGAAATATCTACACCGCTATCTGTATGAACATGGAAATATCTACACCGCTATCTGTTTGAACATGGAAATATCTACACCGCTGTCTGCATGAAAATGGAAATATCTACACAGCTATCTGCATATACATGGAAATATCTACAAAGCTATCTCTTTACACATGGAAATAACTTCACCGCTATCTTTATAAACATGGAAATATCTACACCCCCATCTGTATGAACATGGAAATATCTGCACCGCCATCTGTATGAACATATAAATATCTACACCGCCTTCTGTATTAAGAAGGAGATATCTACACCGCTATCTGTATAAACTTATAAATATCTACACCGCTATCTGTATAAACATGGAAATATCTACACCGCTATCTGTATAAACATAGAAATATCTACACAGCTATCGGTATAAACATGGAAATATCTACACCGCTACCTGTATAAACATGGAAATGTCAGCACAGCTAACGGTATGAACATGGAAATATCTACACCGCTATCTGTATGAACATGGAAATATCTACACCGCTATCTGTATGAACATGGAAATAACTTCACCGCCATCTGTATGAACATGCATGTATCAACACAGCCATCTGTATGAACATGGAAATATCTACACCTCTATCTGTATGAACATGGAAACATCTTCACCGCCATCTGTATGAACATGGATATGTCTACACAGCCATCTGGATGAACATGGAAATATCTACACTGCGATCTGTATGAACATGGAAATATCTACACTGCTATCTGTGTAAACATGCATACATCTTCAGAGCTATCTGTATAAACATGGAAATATCTACAACGCTATCTGCATGAACATGGAAATATCTACACCGCTATCTGTTTGAACATGGAAATATCTAAACCGCTATCTGCATGAAAATAGAAATATCTACACAGCTATATGCATATACATGGAAATATCTACAAAGCTATCTCTTTACACAAGGATATAATTAGACCGCTATCTCTATAAACACGGAAATATCTACACCGCCATCTGTATGAACATGGAAATTTCTCCACCGCCATCTGTATGAACATATATATATCTACACCGCCATCAGTATTAAGATTGGAGATATCTACACCGCTCTCTGTATAAACATGGAAATATCTACACCGCTACCTGTATAAACATGGAAATATCAGCACCGCTATCTGTATGAACATGGAAATGTCTACACCGCTATCTCTATGAACATGGAAATACCTACACCACTATCTGTATGAACATTGAAATAGCTACACCGCTATCTGTATGAACATGGAAATATCTACACCACTATCTGTAGGAACATGGAAATATCTACACCGCTCTCTGTATGAACATGGATATATCTACACAGCCATCTGGATGAACATGGAAATATCTACACCGCTATCTGCATGAACATGGAAATATCTACACCGCTATCTGTGTAAAGAAGCATACATCTTCACCGCAATCTGTATAAGCATGGAAATATCAACACCGATTTCTGTATGAACGTGGAAATATCTACACCGCTATCTGTTTGAACATGGAAATATCTAAACCGCTATGAGCATGAAAATGGAAATATCTACACAGCTATCTGCATATACATGGAAATATCTACACAGGTATCTCTTTACACATGGAAATAACTACACCGCTATCTCTATAAACATGGAAATATCTACAACGCCATCTGTATGAACATGGAAATATCTGCACCGCCATCTGTATGAACATATAAATATCTACACCGCCAACTGTATTAAGATGGAGATATCAACACCGCTATCTGTATAAACATGGAAATATTTACACCGCTATCTGTATAAACATGGAAATATCTACACCGCTATCTGTATAAACATGGAAATATCAGCACCGCTATCTGTATGAACATGGAAATATCAGCCCCTCTATCTGTATGAACATGGAAGTATCTACACCGCTATCTCTATGAACATGGAAATATCTACACCGCTATCTGTATGAACATGGAAATATCTACACCGCTACCTGTATGAACATGGAAATATCTTCACCGCCATCTGTATGAACATGGATATATCTTCACAGCCGTATGGATGAACACGGAAATATCTACACCGCGATATGCATGAACATGGAAATAGCTACACCGCTATCTGTATGAACATGGAAATAGCCACACCGCCATCTGTATGAATATGGAAATATCTGCACCGCCATCTGTATGAACATATACATATCTACACCGCCATCTGTATTAAGATGGAGATATCTACACCGCTATCTGTATAAACGTGGAAATAACTACACCGCTATCTGTATAAACATGGAAATATCCACACCGCTATCTGTATGAACATTTTAATATCTACACCGCTATCTCTATGAACATGGAAATATCTACACCGCTATCTGTGTAAACTTGCATACAACTTAACCCCTATCTGTATAAACATGGAAATATCTATACCGCTATCTGTATAAACCTGGAAATAACTGCACCGCTATCTGTATAAACATGGAAATATCCACACCGCTATCTGCATGAAAATGGAAATATCTACACAGCTATCTGCATATACATGGAAATATCTACTCAGCTATCTCTTTACACATGGAAATAACTACACCGCTATCACTATAAACATGGAAATATCTACACCGCCATCTGTATGAACATGGAAATATCTGCACCGCCATCTGTATGAACATATAAATATCTACACCGCCAACTGTATTAAGATGGAGATATCTACACCGCTATCAGTATAAACATGGAAATATCTACACCGCTATCTGTATAAACATGGAAATATCTACACCGCTATCTGTATAAACATGGAAATATCAGCACCGTTATCTGTATGAACATGGAAATATCAGCCCCTCTATCTGTATGAACATGGAAGTATCTACACCGCTATCTCTATGAACATGGAAATATCTACACCGCTTTTCTGTGTAAACTTGCATACAACTTCACCGCTATCTGTATAAACATGGAAATATGTACATCGCTATCTGTATGAACATGGAAATATCTACACCGCCATCTGTATGAACATGGAAATATCTGCACCGCCATCAGTATTAACATACAAATATCTACACCGCCATCTGTATTTAGATGGAGATATCTACACTGCTATCTGTATAAACCTGGAAATATCTACACCGCTATCTGTATAAACATGGAAATATCTACACCGCCATCTGTATGAACGTGGAAATGTCTAAACCGCCATCTCTATAAACATGTAAATATCTAAAACCCCCTCTATAGGAACATGGAAATATCTACAACGCTATCTGCTTAAACATTGAAATATCTACACCGCTATCTGCCTAAAAGTGGAAATATCTACACCGCGATCTGCATAAACTTGGAAATATCTACACCGCGGTCTGTGTAAACATGGAAATATCTAAACCACAAACTGTATAAACATGGAAATATCTACACAGCTATCTGTATGAACATGGAAATATCTACACCGCTATCTGTATAAACATGGAAATATCTACACAGCCATCTGTAGGAACATGTAAATATCTACCCCACTATCTCTATAAACATGGAAATATCTACACTGCTATCTGTATAAATATGGAAATATCTACACCGCTATCTGTGTAAACATGGAAAGATCTACACCGCTATCTCTGAAAACATGGAAAGATCTACAGCATTATGTGTATAAAGACGTAAATATCTACACTGCTATCTGTATAAACATGGAAATATCTAAGCAGCCATCTGTAGGAACATGTAAATATCTACACAGTTATCTGTATTCATGGAAATATCTACACCGCTATCTGTATAAACACGGAAATATCTACACCGCTATCTGTGTAAACATGGAAATATCTACACCGCTATCTGTGTAAACATGGAAATATCTACACCACTATCTGTGTAAACATGGAAATATCCACACCGCTATCTGTACAAACATGGAAATATCTACACAGCCATCTGTAGGAATATGTAAGTATCTTCACCGTTATCTGTATACACATGGAATTATCTACACCGCTATCTGTATGAACATGGAAATATCTACACCGCTATCTGTGTAAACATGGAAATATCTACACGGATATCTGTGTAAACATGGAAATATCTACACCGTTATCTGTGTAAACATAGAAATATCTACACCGTTATCTGTGTAAACATGGAAATATCTACATCGCTATCTCTAAAAACATGGAAAGACCTACACCATTATGTGTCTAAAGACGGAAATATCTACACCGCTCTCTGTATAAACATGGAAATATCTACACCGCCATCTGTATGAACGTGGAAATGTCTAAACCGCCATCTGTATAAACATGTAAATATCTACACCCCCCTCTGTAGGAACATGGAAATATCTACAACGCTATCTGCTTAAACATTGAAGTATCTACACCGCTATCTGCCTAAAAGTGGAGATATCTACACCGCTATCTGCATAAACTTGGAAATATCTACACCGCTGTCTGTGTAAACATGGAAATATCTAAACCAAAAACTGTAGGAACATGGAAATATCTACACGACTATCTCCATAAACATGGAAATATCTACACCGCTATCTGTATAAACATGGAAATATCTACACAGCCATCTGTAGGAACATGTAAATATCTACACCACTATCTCTATAAACATGGAAATATCTACACTGCTATCTGTATAAACATGGAAATATCTACACCGCTATCTGTGTAAACATGGAAAGTTCTACACCGCTATCTCTGAAAACATGGAAAGATCTACACCATTATGTGTATAAAGACGTAAATATCTACACCGCTATCTGTATAAACATGGAAATATCTACACAGCTATCTGTATGAACATGGAAATATCTACACCGCTATCTGTATAAACATGGAAATATCTACACAGCCATCTGTAGGAACATGTAAATATCTACACCACTATCTCTATAAACATGGAAATATCTACACTGCTATCTGTATAAATATGGAAATATCTACACCGCTATCTGTGTAAACATGGAAAGATCTACACCGCTATCTCTGAAAACATGTAAAGATCTACAGCATTATGTGTATAAAGACGTAAATATCTTCACTGCTATCTGTATAAACATGGAAATATCTACGCAGCCATCTGTAGGAACATGTAAATATCTACACAGTTATCTGTATACACATGGAATTATCTACACCGCTATCTGTATGAACATGGAAATATCTACACCGCTATCTGTGTAAACATGGAAATATCTACATCGCTATCTCTAAAAACATGGAAAGACCTACACCATTATGTGTCTAAAGACGGAAATATCTACACCGCTCTCTGTATAAACATGGAAATATCTACACCGCCATCTGTATGAACGTGGAAATGTCTAAACCGCCATCTGTATAAACATGTAAATATCTACATCCCCCTCTGTAGGAACATGGAAATATCTACAACGCTATCTGCTTAAACATTGAAGTATCTACACCGCTATCTGCCTAAAAGTGGAGATATCTACACCGCTATCTGCATAAACTTGGAAATATCTACACCGCTGTCTGTGTAAACATGGAAATATCTAAACCAAAAACTGTAGGAACATGGAAATATCTACACGACTATCTCCATAAACATGGAAATATCTACACCGCTATCTGTATAAACATGGAAATATCTACACAGCCATCTGTAGGAACATGTAAATATCTACACCACTATCTCTATAAACATGGAAATATCTACACTGCTATCTGTATAAACATGGAAATATCTACACCGCTATCTGTGTAAACATGGAAAGTTCTACACCGCTATCTCTGAAAACATGGAAAGATCTACACCATTATGTGTATAAAGACGTAAATATCTACACCGCTATCTGTATAAACATGGAAATATCTACACAGCTATCTGTATGAACATGGAAATATCTACACCGCTATCTGTATAAACATGGAAATATCTACACAGCCATCTGTAGGAACATGTAAATATCTACACCACTATCTCTATAAACATGGAAATATCTACACTGCTATCTGTATAAATATGGAAATATCTACACCGCTATCTGTGTAAACATGGAAAGATCTACACCGCTATCTCTGAAAACATGTAAAGATCTACAGCATTATGTGTATAAAGACGTAAATATCTTCACTGCTATCTGTATAAACATGGAAATATCTACACAGCCATCTGTAGGAACATGTAAATATCTACACAGTTATCTGTATACACATGGAATTATCTACACCGCTATCTGTATGAACATGGAAATATCTACACCGCTATCTGTGTAAACATGGAAATATCTACACCGCTATCTGTGTAAACATGGAGATATCTGCACCGCTATCTCTATAAACATGGAAATATCCACACAGCCATCTATATAAACATGGAAATATCTACACTACGCTCTGTATAAACCTGGAAATATCTACCCTGATATCTCTATAAACATGGAAATATCTACACCGCTATCTGTGTAAACATGGAAATATCTACTCCGCTGTCTGTGTAAACATGGAAATACCTACACCGCTATATCTATAAACATGGAAATATCTACACCACCATCTGTATGGGTATGGAAATATCTACACCGCCATCTGTATAAACATGGAAATATCTACACCGTTATCTGTGTACACATGGAATTATCTACACCGCTATCTGTATAAACATGTACATATCTACAATGCTATCTGCGTAAACATGGAAATATCCTCACCGCTATCTCTATATACATGCAAATATCTACACCGCTATCTGTGTAAACATGGAAATATCTACACCGATATCTCTGTAAACTTGGAAATATCTACACCGCTATCTCTGTAAACATGGAAATATCTACAGAGTCATCTGTATAAACATGGAAATATCTACACCGCTATCTGTGTAAACATGGAAATATCTACACTGCTATCTCTAAAAACATGGAAAGATCTACACCATTATGTGTATAAAGACGGAAATATCTACACCGCTATCTGTATAAACATGGAAATATCTACACCGCCATCTGTATGAACGTGGAAATGTCTAAACCGCCATCTCTATAAACATGTAAATATCTACACCGCCCTCTGTAGGAACATGGAAATATCTACAACGCTATCTGTTTAAACATTGAAATATCTACACCGCTATCTGCCTAAAAGTGGAAATATCTACACCGCTATCTGCATAAACTTGGAAATACCTACACCGCTATCTGTGTACACATGGAAATATCTACACCACCAACTGTAGGAACATGAAAATATCTACACCGCCAACTCTATAAACATTGAAATATCTACACCGCTATCTGTATAAACATGGAAATATCTACACCGCTATCTGTGTAAACATGGAAATAGCTACACCGCCTTCTGTGTAAACATGGAAATATCTACACCGCCATATCTATAAACATGGAAATATCTTCAACTCCATCTGTATGAACATGGAATTATCTACACTGCCATCTGTATGAACATGGATACATCTACACCGCTATCTGTATAAACATGGAAATATCTACACCGCCATCGGTAGGAAAATGAAAATATCTACACCGCCATCTGTATGAACAGGGAACTATGTACACCACCATCTGTATCAACATGAAAATGCCTACACCGCCATCTGTATCACAATGGAAATATCTGCACCGCCATCTTTATAACAATGGAAATATCTAAACCGCCGTCTGTATGGAAATGGAAAAATCTACACCACCATCTGTATAAAGGTGGAAATATCTACACCGCTATCTGTGTGAACATGGAAATATCTACAACGCTATGTGTAAAAACATGGAAATATCTACACCTCCATCTGTATAAACATGGAAATATCTACACCGCCATCTGTAGAAACATGGAAATATCTACACCGCCATCTCTATAAACATGGAAATATCTACACAGCTATCTGTATAAACATTTAAATATCTACACCGCCATCTCTATAAACATAGAAATATCTACACCGCCATCTGTATGAACATGGAAATATGTACACCGCCATCTGTATAAATGTGGAAATATCTACACCGCTATCTGTATGAACATGGCAATATGTACACCGCTACCTGTATTAACATGGAAATATCTACACCGCTATCTGTATAAACATGGAAATATCTACACCGCTGTCTCTATAAATATGGAAATATGTGCGCCGCTATCTCTATAAATATAGAAATATATACACCTCTGTCTCTATAAACATGGAAATATCTACAATGCTATCTGTATAAACATGGAAATATCTACACCGCTATCTGTATAAACATGGAAATATCTACACCGCTATCTCTATAAACATGGATATATCTACACCACTATCTCTATAAACATGGAAATATCTACACCACTATCTGTATGAACATGGAAATATCCACACCGCTATCTGTATAGACATGGAAGTATCTACACCGGTAACTGTATAAACATGGAAATATCTACACCGCTATCGGTATAAATGTCTGTATTTGCTCTTAATTTATATCCAAGGCTGGGATGTTTCATATGATAAAAAGACCAAATACAGAAATAGACTATATTTGGTCTTTCAATTGATCTCTGCAATAATCAAACCTCAAAGACAATCAAACCTGAAATCTAAGCTGCATATTAAATAGCTTGGTTTTTAGGTTGCACGTTGCTGTGTATGCTGGCTTCATAGAAAATGCAAGTAGCAATGGCCATTTTTTAATAGTCATTTGCCTTGAAGCTCTCCTACTTTTGAATCACATAGAAATAGAAATCAAATCTCACTAGATTTGTTTTTTGAAACAGGGTCTGGCTTGGTTGCCCAGGCTGAAGAGCAGGGCATGATCTTGGCTCACACCTCTGCCTCTCGGACTCAAGCCATCCTCCCACCTCAGCCTTGGAGTAGCTGGGACCACAGGCATGTGCCACCATATCCAGCTAATATTTTTATTTTTGTACAAATGGGGTTTGTCATCTTTCCCAGGCAGGCCTCAAACTCCAAGACTCAAGCAATACACCTGCCTTGAATTCCCAAAGTACTGGGTTTACAGGCGACAGCCACTACGCCCAGCAACTAAACTTCTAAAAATCAATTTTACATAAAATTATCTAAGCGTGCAAGGAAAGATAAGAAGCCTAAGGAACCAGTGAGTTGAAGAATAAATGCAGTTTAAATCATACATGTAAACAACATGATGTGATGTGGTAGGAATCATCTAACATGCTTTAAAGCATGAGTAAAAGGTCTTTACTTAGAAAACTGGATCTTAGTTTAGGATATCTTTAGATAAGAGTATGAAACGTCATATCATATTGATAAGTAAAGTGCTTCCTTTGGCTCATTTTAAGGATAGGACATTTACTTTCATATAATTCATAGGAATCTTAGACTTAAAAATAAAATTTCCCTTCTCAAATCCTTACTTTTATACTTTTTTGCATTTCTTTCACTTTTGTGTTAATGGCCTATGTCTCAACATATTCTATTAAGCCTTCTGGAAACACATACTTTGTTTCCAGCCTCTTCAGAGAACCATCACTCGAATTCCTAGGCTTCTGAAGAAGCAGACCCAAGCTTATAATTATTACATATTTCCAAATCTAGGTGACCAACAAAAATTGATACTTTTCCCATCATACCTTTAAGTTAATAATCAGGTGTATGCTGAGAGGTAAAGACCCAAGAGTGTTGGTTGTCTAATTGTGCAGCTGTATAAACAAATCTTAATGCTTGAAAATATTCAAAGGTTATTCTCACGTTGATTGTTGGTAACTATGTGTAACAACATGAAAAGAAAAAAAAAATCAAAGAATTACGTCTGAGGATAATACACAATCTCTAAGGGTAAGAAGAGCAACAAAAATTCTGCTTCAATTACCACTGAAATAATATATTTATCCTGTAAAATCTATGGTGGCTGGTTGTAAAAATTAGGCATTAGCAAACTGATAAAGACTTTTTAATGAAAACATTATGAAACATAGTTTTTAAAAAGTTAAATACACCCACACCAGTTTTTCACATTCTTTGGGCTGCTTTAATGCTGCCATTAAATAATTGATTTAGTTGTGACATAGATCCTATGTTCCATGGAGTCTACCATTCATAAAGATGCAATGTAAGGTAACAAAAATATAAATTGTGTGTGTGGGGAGGAGAAGTCAAGAGTATTTTTATGTGACAGAAGTTAAGTTGTTATCAGTGTAAAATAGTCTGTTACAAATACCGGACTCTGTATGTTAGTTTCACTAACCAGAAAGAAAGAAATTACAGCAGATACACACACACACACACCAAAAAAGGGAAAAGAAACAAAGCTTAGCACCACAGAAAACCACCAAACTAGAGGGATAAACAATAAGAAAGGAAGAAGTGAACAAGTAATCTAAAAAACAACTAATGAAATGGTAGAAGGAAGTCCTAATTTATCAATAATAAACTTCAATAGAAGTGGATTAAACTCTACTTAAAAGATATAAAGTGGATGAATGGATTCGGATAGCAAAACCCACCTATATGCTGCCTACATGATACTTACCTCACTATTAAAGACAAATAGACTGAAAGTGAAGAGATGGAAAAATATATTTTATGCAAACAAATGAAAAGCAAGCAGGAGTAGCCACAGTCATGTCATATTTTAAAAGGCTTTAAATAAAAAAAACTATATAAAAAAAGAATGTCACTGTATAATGAAATGATAAAAGGCCCAATTCAATAAGAGGACATAACATATATATTACTTAGGTGTAACTATATATGTACCCAACACCAGAACAACCAGATATATAAAGCAAATATTAGATTTAAAGGTAGAGATAGACTGCAATACAATATTAGTAGGAAATTTCAACACTCCACTTTAAAAATGGACAGATTCTATGAAGAGAAAATCAACCAAAAAATGACAGACTCAAACTATACCATAGACCAAATGGACCTAGCAGGTAAAGAAGATCTCACCTGATATGGTTTGGCTGTATATCCCCACCCAAATCTCATCTTGATTATAGCTCCCATAATTCATACATGTTGTGGGAGGGAACCAGTGGGAGATAATTGAATCATGGGGGCGGTTCCCCCATACTGTTCTTGTGGTAGTGAATACGTCTAACAAGATCTGAGGTTTTATAAGGGGGAACCCTTTCACTTGGTTCTCAATTCTATTTTGTTTGCTACCATGTAAGATGTGTCTTTCGCCTTCCATCATGATTGGGAGACCTCCCCAGCCACGTGGAACTATGAGTTCACTAAACCTCTTTTTCTCTGTAAATTACCCAGTCTCGGGTATGTCTTTATCAGCAGTATGAAAACAGACTAATACATCATCCAACAGCTGCAGAATACAAATTATTCTCAACTGTACACCAAACATTCTCTAGGACCAATCATACATTATGACACATAATAAGTCTTAACAAACTTAAGAAGACAGATATCATATGAAGTATCTTTTCTGATTCCAGGGATATAAAGCCAGAAATCAACAACAGGAAAGCCCTTGGAAATTTTATAAAAACATGGAAATTAAATAGCACGCACCCAAGAAATCAATAGGTCTCATTAAGACATTAATAGGAAAATTTCAAAAGTCACTGAGACAAGTAAGAATGAAAATCCAACATACCCAAACCTATGGAACGTAGCAAAAGCAGTTCTAAGAGGGAAATTTATAGCAATAAAAGCCTACACCAAAAAAGAAGAAAGATTTTCAAATCACAAAGCAAAATTATACACTTCAAGTAACTAGAACATCAAAAACAAACTAAACCCAAAATTGGTAGAAGGAAGGAAATAATAAAGCTCACAGCAGATATAAATGAAACAGACACTAAAAAATATTTCAAAAGATAAATAAGACAAAGTGTAAAGGTAAAACTGACAAACCTTTAGCTAAACTAAGACAAAAGGAGAGAAAATTCAAATAAATAAAAGATGAAAAAGGAGACATTACAACTGATACACCACAGAAATAGAAGGGATTGTAAGACATTACTCATAACTATATGCCAACAAATTTGATAGTGTAGAATAAAATGAATAAATTTCTGCACACATACAACTACCCAGATTAAATTGTGAGGAAATATAACATCTGAACACATCAATAATGAGTTTGGAAATTGAATCAATAATAAAACATCTTCCATCAAAACAACAACAACAACAACCAACACCCAGGACCTGATGTCTTCACTGCTGAATTCTACCAAACAGTTAAAGAATAACTACCAATTCTCCACAAACTTTTCCACAAAAGGAATGAGGAAGGAATACTTCCATACTCATCTTATGAGGCTCGCAATATCCTGATTCTAAAACCAGACAAAGACACGCACAAAATGAAAATAACAGGCCAATATTCCTGAAGAACATAGATACAAAAATTCTCAACAAGATACAAGTGAACTGACTTCGACAGCACACTAAAAAGAGTATTCACTATAATCAAGTGGGGTTCATCCCAGGGATGAAAGGATGGCTTAACATGCACAAATCAGTAAATATGATACACCACCACAATAGAAAGAAGAACAAAAACCATGTGATCATTTCAACAGATGCAAAAAGAACACTTGACAAAAGTCAACATTCCTTTATGATAAAAACTGTCAAGAAAGTAGGTATAGGAGTGTACCTCAACGCAGTAAAGGCCATAGGTGACAAACCCACAGCTAACATCTTATTTATGGTGAATAGTTAAATGCTTTTCCTCTTTGATGTGGAGGAAGACAAGGATGTCAACTTCTACCACTTCTATTTAGCATAGTACTGGAGGTCAGAGCCAGAGCAATTAGACAAAAGAAATAAATAAGAGGGATCCAAACTGGAAAGAAGGAAGTCAGATTGTTTCTGTTTGTAGAAAATGTGATCTCACATACATATGTATACATCTATATATATGATCATATAGATATATATGATCTCTCTCTCTTTAGGGTTCTTTCTATATATACTTATATAGAGTGAGAACCCTAAAGACTTGACCAAAAACTACTAGAAATCATAAATAAATTCAGTAAAGTTGTAGTATACAAAATCAACACAGAAAATTCAGTGGTGTTTCTATACACTAATAGTGAACTATCTGAAAAAGTCATCAAGAAAGGAATTCCATTTACAATAGCTACCAAGAAATCTGCAGATAAATTTAATCAAGGTCGTGAAAGATCTCTACAATGAAAACTATAACACACTGATGGAAAAATTTACGATCCACAAAAAATGGACACTATATACTCATGGAATGGAAGAACTGATACTATTGAAATGACCATACTAACAAAATGTCCTACAGATTCAATGCAATCCCTATCAAAATACCAATGAAATTCTTCACAGAAATAGAAAAAAATACCCTAAAATTTGTATGAAACCAGAAAAGACCCCAAATAACCAAAGCAATCCTGTGCAAAAATAACAAAGCTGGAGGCACCACACTACCTGACTTCAAAATATACTACAAAGCCATAGTAAGCAAAACAGCATGGCACTGCCATAAAGCAAACACATAGACCAATGGAAGAGAATATACAGCTCAGAAATAAATTCTCATACCTAAAGTCAACTGATTTTCCAAAAAGGAGTCAAGAGCACACACAGGGGTAAAGACAGTCTCTTCATTAAATGGTACTGAGAAGATTGGATATCTACATGTGGGATAATGAAATTAGACCCCTATCTTTTACCTTATACAAAAATCAACTCAAATGTGATTAAAGACCTAAAGGTAAGATTGAAAACTATGAAAAACTACTAGAAGATAACATGTGGGAAATTCTCTATAACTTTGGGTTCTACAAGGATTTTTTAAATGAGACGTCAAAAGCACAGGCAACAAAAGCAAAAATAGATAAATGGGGTTTCATCAAACTAAAATGCTTTTGCACAGCAAAGGAAACTTAACAGAGTGAAAAAACAACTTACAGAATGGGATACAATATTTGCAAACTATACATCTGCTAAGGAGTTAATGCCCAGATTATATAAGAAACTTAAACAACTCAACAGCAAAAACATAAATAACTTATTTAAAAATGGGCAAAACTGGGAAGCTGAGGCAGGCGGATTGCCTGAGGTCAGGAGTTTGAGACCAGCCTGACCAATATGGTGAAATCATTTCTCTACTAAAAATACAAAAATTTAGCCAAACATGATGGCGTGTGCCTGTAACCCCAGCTACTCAGCAGGCTGAGGCAGGCGAATTGCTTGAACCAGGGAGATGGAGGTTGCCGTGAGCCCCGATTGCACCACTGCACTCCAGCTTGGGCAAGAGAGCAAGACTCCTTCGCAAAAAAAAAAAAAAAAAAAAGGACAAAATAAACTAAAAGAAATGCCACAAGAGAAAATATAGAAATTGTCAAGACGAATATGTAATAAAATCATGTTCAACATCACTAACCATCAGGGAAATGCAAATCAAAACCGCAATGAGATACCAGTTCACCCATTAGAATGGCTATTAGCAAAAAGGTAAAAGATAACAAGAGTTGGCAAGGAAGTGGAGAAAACGGAACACTTACGCACTGTTGATGGGGTTGTAAACTAGTACAACCATTAAGCAAAACTTTATGGAAGTTCGCTAAAAAATAAAAAATAAAAAAAAAAACAATCATTCGATCACATAACCCAGCAATCCCACTACTGGGTATATATCCATAGGAAATGAAATCATTGTGTTTGAAAAATATCTGCACTCTTATGTTTACTGTAGCACTATTTCTAATAATCAGATATGGAATCAACCTATGTGTATAAAAACAAACAAGTGAATTATATATATATAATATATATTATGTATATTATATATAATACATATTATGTATATTATATATAATATATTATGTATAATATATAATATATTATATATAATATATTATTAATATTAATGTATTATATATTAATATTAATAATATTAATAAAAAATAATAATTATTAATTAATAATTATTAATAATTATTAATAATTAATATTAATATTAATATGTTATTAATATATAATATATCTTATATGTATAATATACATTATATATTATGTATATTTTATATATAATACATATTATGTATATTATATACCTAATATATATTATGTGTATTATAATATATATAATGTATAATGTATATAATATACGTTATGTATATTATATATAATATACATTATGTATGTTATGTATATTATATATTACATATAATATATATATTATTATATATAATTATATATAATTATAATTATAATTATATATAATTTTATGTGTAATTATAATTATGCATAAAATTAATTATAATTATATATAATTTTATGTGTAATTATAATTACACATAAAATTATATATGTATATATATATATATATATATATATGGACACACACACAATGAAATACTATTCAGCCATAAAAAAAGAATGAAATTCTGCCAGTTGCAACAACATGGATGACCCTGTAGGATACAATGTTAAGTGAAATAAGCCAGACACAGAAAGCAAATACCGCATGATCTCGCTCATATGTGGAATCTTAAAAAAAAAAATGTTAATAGAGAAGTAGAGTAGAATAGTGGTTACCAAACAGTGAGGAAGAAGTGGGGAGGGCAAAATGGAGATAGATTGGTTAACAGTTATGAAATCACAATTATATAGGAAGAATAAGTTGTAGTGTTCTTTGCAAAGCAGGGTGACTATAGTTAAAAGTAAAGTATTGTATATTACAAAGTATCTAGAAGAAAGGATTTTGAAATTTCTTATTAAAAAGAAATGATGAATGCATGAGGTAATTAATACACTAACTATCCTTATTGGATCATTAGACAACATACATATTCATTGAAACATCAAATTGTATCCTATAAATCTATATAATTACAATGTGAAAATTTTTTAAAAATAAATTAATGAATTAAATAACAATTTTAAAATGTTCTCAATCACCAATGCAAAGTTTAGGAGCTTTGTTCTTGACTCAGCCTTAAGACTGAAAACTAATGTGTTAGAAATATTTGTAGATCCTCTCAATTTTGAAAGAATCCTAGCTAAACTACTGAAATATAAAATATATTCTATGTAATATGCTCTTAGGTATATTCTTAGGTGAACTCTGCTTTTAGATGAAGCTTATAAAAATGAAAAACGTATCTGAAATAAAATTTTAAAGTATTTGGAAAATTACAGCTTAATCTCTTAAAGACAAATTTTCTATACAGTAACCTTTTTATGTGCTTTTGAAATGGGGTATACAATTATTTTCCCTGATGTGAGACAAAATATAGAATGTTGGCATTTTATCTAAGAAGTTAACTTAGGAAGAAAGAGTGAGAGGCAGAGGAATGAGGGAAGAAAGGAAGGCTGATGATGGGATACCTTATCAAGTTGCCTAATGCTGTATTGGAACCTAATAGGCCTTCTAAGGAGTTTTATTACATAATGCAAGACTCCTCAATCTGGGAGGAGGAAAGGGCTTTATTTTTGAGTGGTCACAGGTTGCCCCATGGGCATAAACTCTACCAAGCTGCTAGGTTACACCTACATGAGCATCCCACCTGCTTAAGTAAGAGCAGCCACAAACTGTGGGCCATTCCAGGTAAGTGTCATATCACACCTGCACCAACTAGTCAAAGCCTGGGTCAAAGCCTGTGCAGAACTGATCGCTACAGCAGAGGCTAAAATAAGAAATGGGGCTAAGAGAGTGAAAAGCAGTGCCCATATGTATCCAAAAACAGGTTGAAGATATCTTTAGGAAGGAACAGATAATTTTTTTTATTCATACAATAACAGATGCATATGAACTCCTCGACTAGTCACCCATTCCTGTCAGCCCTTGGGCTTCATAACTAAATCATTCTTCCTTTGTAATCCAGTCCCACATTTTCAGCTATCTCTATATGTTTATTATCTTAAATATTTCTTTGCTCTATACTCTTCCCCTAGTCTTCAACCAATTTCTTTCTTTATTGTCCCAACCCACAGACTGTTATTTCCACTTCGATGTCCCATAGAAGCTTCAAGGGTTTGAAATACCTAAAAAAACAACTCATCTTTCTCCCTAAAACTCCCTCTCCTTCTCCCACTTCAAAATTTCAACTAATGGCTCCCCCTGTTATTCCCACCAGAATCCTGAATGATCCCTGTTTCCCCTCATTCACTCCATACATGTAAATCTCATTAACGTTACTTTCTAGATATTTCATGAATCCTTTCCATTCATTCTGTACTAGAAAGTGTTCCCAGTTTAGACCTTGGTGGTTGGTGGCCTCTTACCTAGGCGCTCTCTCTCTCTCTCTCTCTCTCTCTCTCTCTCTCTGTGGGTGTGGGTGTGGGTGTGTGTGTCCTGAGAATTTATTTACTTCTGGTTTTTGTTTGTTTTTTAGTATCCAGAATCTACAGGGAACTTAAATCAATTAGAAAAAAAAATAGCCCAATTAAAAAATGGGCAAAGGACATGAACAAACACTTCTCAAAAGAACACATACAAATGGCCAACAAATACACGAAAAAAAAATGCTTAGAATCACTAATCATCAGAAAAATGCAAATCAAAACACAATGAGATACCATTTCATACCGGTTGGAATGGCTATTATTAAAAAGTCAAAATACAACAGATGCCAGCAAGGCTGTAGACAAGAGGAAGTGTCTGTATATTTTTAGCTATAGCCCTACTTCAAACGTGTCCCCATTACAGCCAAAAGAGCGGCCTATCTAAAGGACTGTTCTGATCAGCTCACTTACCTGACTGAAACCTTCAGTGACTCCCATGGCCTGCAGGTCAATGCACTAATTCATGACTATAACATCTGAGATATCCTTGATCTGGCTACTGGTCTAGCCCTCTCTGACTCACGCTTTATAAACCATGCATTCTGGAACTTTTTAGTTGTTTCCCACATCAGCATGCTACTTCCCATCCATGTAGATTTGCAGAGACCTCCTCATCTTTTTAATTCCCAGTTCCCACTCTCAACATGGGCCATCTCCTACCCACACTTCAAAACCTAAGCAAAACAACACCTTCCGTGACACCTCCATGCTGAGTCAGATGCCATCCCCTTTGTATTGTAGTTCTTTGCTTGTGTGCCTTTGTCTCACTTTGTTCTCTTTAAAATAAACTCCATGAGGACAATGATCACCTGCTATTTGTGTTAATATCTGCACCTAGTGGCATAGTGTCTGGAGTATAGTAGGATCTATTTTCAAGGAAAAAAAGATTATATCTATACCAATAGACATGAATTAGCGCTTTTTTTTTTTTAAAGATAAGCTCCCTTTGAACTAAGTCAATGTTTACAAGAAGAGTTATACTAAAAAGTTCACTTTTGCTGCTTATGTTTCATTTATTTCAGGCAATTAATTCATTGTTATTGGTAAATCGATACTTTTTATTGATACTGAAAAGAGAGAAATAAACTAATGACTATCTCTGTTAGAGTAGATTTGTTCATATCTATCAGTAAAATGTGAATTATCTGAAAGTCAATAATAAAACATAAACTGTGATCTTAAATGTTTTTTAGGGGCTCAAAAACAATTAGAATTCATGTCAGCATATAAAAAAAGATCAGAGTATTTTTAAGATACGATAAAATTTTATTTTAGTTTCTTAATAGGGATTTTTGTGACCTTATAGAGTTCAACTAATTATAATTTTAAAAATAGGATTTATAGAGTTTTAGAATTAGAAACAATTTATAGATTATTTTATTTTTCTTTTGAGGAATCAGGTCATCAGAAGATCAAGGAACACCTATAATGTCACTAGATCCTAATTTAATTTAAATTTTAGAATCCAGGTATTCTAACTCCTGTCTTGATACTATTTCTACTTTATTATGTTGCTTCCCAGGGCTTTAAAAAATAAAAGCTGGGAAATTACATTTGCTTTGCATATACAGCACCAATTATCAAATTCAGCATAAAAGCATAACATGTATACATCAAAAAGAAAACATAAAAACTTCAAATTAAAAGCATCTCAAAACAATTGAATATAATAGGGAAACCTTATACAAATGCAACACTCCCCCATTAATAAAAAGAAACCAATTGGAGAAAAAAGAAATTCAATATAAACATGTTGGAATATAACCTAATTCATTTTAATCCAATGCTTCAAATTGAAAAAAATTAGCACTAGTGTTATTTTCCTTTATCATTACAATCTTGCTTTTCATTACATTATGCTATGTTTTGTATTAAACATAAAATCAATTTTTCACCTTAACACATGCTAGAAATACAGAGTCACCATATTGGAAATCAGTAGAAAGTGTCTTTGTTTCTACTTTTTTTTCTTTGAAAAAGCTTTGGGAAAAAAAATCATTTACAATGTTTAATTTTAATAACTTAAAGAATGTAATTGATTTTTGTTTGTTTTTGACATGGAGTTTCACTCTTGTCACTCAGGCTGGAGTACAATGGCATGATCTCGGCTCACTGTAACCTCCACCTCCCAGGTTCAAATGATTCTCCTGTCTCAGCCTCCCGAGTAGCTGGGATGACAGGCACTCGCCACCACACCCGGCTAATTTTTGTATTTTTAGTAGAGATGGGGTTTCATCATGTTGGCCAGGCTGGTCTCAAACTCCTGACCTCAGGCGATCTGCCAACCTCGCCCTCCCAAAGAGCTGGGACTACAGGCGTGAGCCACCATGCCCAGCCAATTGAATAGTTTTTAACTCAGAGGATAAATGCTTGAGGGGATGGAAAGCCCATTCCTCATGACGTGATTATTTCACACTGCATGCCTGTATCAAAACATCTCATGTACCCCACAAATATATAAACCTCCTATGTACCCACAAAAATTTTATAAAATAATGAAAATATTTTAAAACTAAAAAAATTGTTTTTTAATTAAGCAACTTTATTTAAATAAAATCATTCTTCCTCATCCTCAGTCCTGGGATCTACCAGAAAGAATTAGCAACATCTTAAAGATGACAAAGTGTTAAAGATAAACTGCTATTAAGTAAAAGTGTGAAGTGTGGAGGGGACAAGCTGGATGCCTGAACCATTTTGTTCTATCTTTAGGACAGTGAAAGAGCAAGAAGCAGGGTTGGGTGGGGGACACATATTCTGTTGAGCATTGTCACCACTATATTCACTGAAATTCATCTGCATGCTTGTATGTATACTTTTGATTCGCCTGATACACTGAAAATTATATGAAATTGTTCTCTATTCTTTAGATAATTATAATCTAAGTGCTAATATGAAGCTTAGAATTTATATGAAATATGTATGCCCACAACAAGACATTTCAGCTATTTCCTAGATAATAATCTCACTTCACCCTGCACAAAACAGGCACATGATCATGTCACTCTGACCTGGTTTGAGTCCAAGGAGGCTTTTGTTTTTAAAATAATTTAGGTTAGTAGTTAAAATATGAACTTTGGGCCAGGAGTGGGAGCTCATGCCTATAATCCCAGCACTTCGGGAGGCTGAGGCGGGCGGATGACTTGAAGTCAGGAGTAGGAGACTGGACTGGCCAACATGCTGAAACCCCATCTCTACTAAAAAAAAAAAAAAATAGAAAACTTAGCTGGGTGTGGTGGCGGGCACCTATAATCCCAGCTACTTGGGAGACTGAGGCAGGAGAATTGCTTGAGCCTGGGAAGTGGAGGTTGCAGTGAGCAGAGATCTTACCACTACACTCCAAAACAAACAACAAACAAAAAAATTCTAGAGTCACACTGAAAATCTTAACAACCTGCTTCTACTACCCATTTTTTAAATTTTTATTTTGACCTGATTTTAGATTGATAGCAAAATGCACAAATAACACAAAGTGCCCCCTATGTCCCTCACCCTACTTCCCCTAATGCTAACATTTTCAGAGCCATCCTTATTTTCTCTATAAAAGAGCAGAGTTCTCCTTTTAGAGATTTGGAAAGATTATTAAAAGATAAGTTACAAAATACAGTACCTGACACGTATAAAATATTAAATAAATACTAGCCATGCTTAATTATTTTGTTTTAAGTCTATATGAGTCAAGTTTTAGTAGAAATATGGGCTAGAAAAAAAAAAACAGAAAGCGGGACTCTGTGATCCGACTTGGGCTTATAGAACAGACTGCACTAGTTTGTTCTCATGCTGCTAATAAAGTCATACCCAAGACCGGGTAATTTAGAAAGGAAAGAGGTTTAAGGAACTCACAATTCCACATGGCTGGGGAGGCCTCACAGTCACGGCAGAAGGCAAAAAAGAAGCAAAGGCACATCTTAAATGGTAGCAGAGAAGAAAGCTTGTGTAGGGAAGCTCCCATTTTAAAAGCATCAGATCTCGTGAGACTTATTCGCTACCAGGAGAACAGTAGGGGGAACCCGCCCCTATGATTCAATGATCTCCACCTGACTCCATCCTTGACATGCGGGGATAATTACAATCAAGGTGAGATTCGGATGGAGACACAGCCGAATCATATCAATGACTAATGAGAGTTACGTCCAGAACCTAATGAAAACCTGTCTGAGGCCACATTCCCTGTAAAGCAGATTTGAGATAGAGATTTGTGTAGAGAATATTTAACTGGGTAAAATCCTAGGAACCAACAACTGTGGCGAAAAAGCTGAATTGGATAAAGGGAGTTGAGATGTGAGGCAGTCACAACAAATACCTCAGCTAATCTCAAGGGGGAGCTGAGAAGCTGGGGCGACCCTTCAGAGTTGCCCTAAATTGAGGCAGGAGTATGGAGTTTTAATACCTTTCACTGGCCATTCTTCAGATACGAGTTGTCCCCAAGGATGGACATCAGCTTGACAAGTTATTAATTAGATCTCCTGAGAATAAATTCTAGAGAGAATCAGCTGAGAGGCATGATTTGCCAACACTCCCAATAGCTGGGCAAACTTCAGTTTTGAGGGAGGATTTGGGTCACACACAAAAGTCTCCACAACCAATTATTCATGGGAAATTCTATGTAGGCAGAGCTATTTCATGGCCAGTTAATCAAAACTACATAATCTATTTGGTTAAGCAAAAGAAATTAAAAAGATAAAATAAAATCTATGTATTAACACTCAAAAGTTTTTTAATGCATTTGCCTTGCATTTCGTATGTTTTGCCTTGACTTTTATATGTTTTGCCTTGCATTTGCTTATTTGCTTTTAAGAACCTTTAGAGAACAATAATTACTAATATAATATGGAGTAGCACAGCATAGACGAGGGAAGCTAACTCTCTCCCTTTTCCCAGAACCTGGAACAGCTAAAGATCCTAAGCATTGTCAGCTTTGGTATCTGACATAGTTTGGATGTTTGTCCCCTTCAAATCTCACGTTAAAATGTGATCCCCAATGTTGGAGAGAGATGCCTCCTGAATGGCTTGGTGCTGTCCTCTTGGTAATGAATGAGTTCTTACCCTGTGAGTTCATGCGATATCTGGTTGTTTAAAAGAGACTGACACCTCCTCCCTGTCTCTCTTGCTTCCTCTCTCACCATGTGATATGCTGGTTTCCCTTCACCTTCCACCATGATTGGAAGGTTCCTGAGGCCCTCCCTGGAAGCAGGTGCCAGTACTATGCTTCATGTACAGCCTTCACAACAAGGAGCCAAATAAACCGCATTTCTTTATAAATTACCCAGCCTCAGGTATTTCTTTATAACAATGCAAATGGGCTAACAGAGTATCATTCATGGACAGTGAGTGTATTAGTCAATTTTCATGCTGCTGATAAAGACATACCCAAGACTGGGTCATTTATAAAGAAAAAGAGGTTTAATGAATTCACAGTTCCACATGGCTGAGGAGGCCTCACAGTTATGGCAGAAGGCGAAAGGCGCATCTTACGTGGCAGCAGGCAAACAGCAAATGAGAACCAAGTGAAAGGCGAAAGGGGTTTCCCCTTATAAAACCATCAGATCTCATGAGACTTATTCACTACCACTAGAACAGTGTGGGGAAAACTGCCCCCATGATCCACTTACCTCTCACTGGGTCCCTCCCACAACATGTGAATTATGGGAGCTACAGTGCAAGATGAGATTTCAGTGGGGACACAGCCAAACCATATCAGACAGTAATAACTTTCAATTAAATATAGCTAGACTTTCTGTCAGTGGGTCACAGCAGTCTAGAGAACACATTGAAAAACTCTGGGAACAGCAGATATAGAGGTCAGATCTAGAGATTTTGAACAAAGTTTAGTGCTACAATGCATTGGTGACCACAGACAAAAGGTGTCTGTTGTTGTTATAGTTTGTTTTCTGTCTTGTTTTTCATCATGGGAGGACAAAAAGAAAAAATGGGGGCAATGGTGAAGGAGAAATGAAAAAGACCTGCTTTTCTATGGGTGGAAGCGACTAAACGAGAGAATAAATTTGGATCACACAACAAATGCAAATCAAGTTAGAAGCATGAAAGGCATGATTAAGGCCATGGTTCTAATAGAGATCAGCCAGCGGAACCAGGATCATGCCACACCGAGAGAGGCTGCAGAGCCATTGCCTTCTCTCCTGTCAAAGCTAAATTAATGAAATGGAACTCACAGAAGCACTATGTAATCAAATATTGGTGGGACACAAGCAAATTCTGAAAAAGTTTCATTGATCAGTGATAATATCTTTTGGTGTAAATATCTCCTCAAAACATTTCAGGAAAAAAAAATAAAGCTATAATTTTACTTTAGAAATATTTAACTTTGTTATACTAGTTTACTTATTTTTTACCTAATACTTCTGATATATTGTTATGTAGGTTAAAGATGCTCGATTCATGCCACTGTGGAAACCACACATAATTTAGGCAATAATGCAAATTCTTTTCAAATACTTTTATCAGTGTATTCACTTTATTTTTATTTCAAACACAATACAAAATTACAGGATGCTATCAAAGTGATGCTACAAAACCCCACTAAAATTTTTTCAATTCTTCAAATCACACACTTACACACACACACACACACACACACACACCACATGCATTCCCCGTACAGACCTTTTTTTGGGGGGCCTGAGTAAATAATTGCATTTTATTTTCAATTTTTCATTTTGAAATAATTAAAGACTTACCAAAAATGTTGCAAAACTACGTGCCTTTTTGAAGTAAAGTCTTGAAAAAGTTGTTTGGTATATCCTTTATAGTAATAAAAGAAAACACGTGTATATTCTGTTGATTAAAGGCATGCTGAGATCGTCAGACATGTGATTTCATCAGAGACTCCAATATAGAGCGCAGCTGTAACGACATCCTAAGAGTGTTCTAACTGAAATGTGTTGGAAGAAGGTTCTAATTTTTTTCAACCCTTCTCAAGTTGGCACTCAGCAGATTTCCACTCTATAAAAGTAACTCCTGCTCTGCAACTAATGTTCACAGATAAGCTCCAAACATATTTACAGCTCCATTTAAGTATAATGTACACACAGTAAAATTCACCCTTTTCAATGTGCAATTTAATGGGTTATGGCAGATGAATATCATCATTTGACCACAATCATGATCAAGATACAGAAAATCTGCATCATCACAAAACGTTTTCTTTTGCTGTTTTGCATTTGATCTTTTCTCCATTCCTGAACACAGGCAACCACTAATCTGCTTCTGTTTCTACAGTTTGCATTTTCTAGAGTATCCTATTAGTGGAATGATACATTGGTGTCTTTCATGTCTAGCTTCTTTCACTGAGCATAATGCTTTTGATATTCATTTATATTGCTGTTGTATCAGTTTGCTCCTTTTTATTGTTGAGTGGTACTCCATCTACAACTGGTTTATCCATTTACAAGTTGATGGACACATCTGCTATGAACTTCAAGGATGAGGCTTGGTACGGATATGTTTTTATTTATTTTGAGTCGCAGTGGGATTATTTGGCTATATGATCAGTACTAAGTTTAACATTAAAAGAAACTGCCAAACTGCTTTCCAAAATGTCTGTACCATTTTGAAGTCCCACTAGCCAGGTGTGAATAGCAATTCTTCACATCATGTGGTATGGTCAGTTCTGCTCGTGTCAGCCACTCCAGTGGGTGTACAGTGGTACCTCAATGTGGTTTTAACTTGCATTTCCCTGATGACGGGTAATGTTAAGTATCTTTTCATTTGTGTATTGGACATCATCTCTTTTTAAATTAAAATATCTGTACAAATATTTGGCCCATTTAGGTCAAAATATTACGTTAAATGAGTTATTTGTGTTTTGTTATTTAGTTTTTTAGTTATGTGTACATTCTAGATGAAAGTTCTTTATCAGACATATTTAAAATTATTCTGTCCCAATCTGTGGTTTGCCTTTTCATTTTTTGATGCTATGTTTTAAGTTGCAAAAGTCTTAATTTCATGAAGTCCAACTTACTATTTTTTTCCATTTTCATCCATCCTTTTCTTATCTAAAAAGTTTTTAGCTATAGTAAGATTATTAAAAATTTTTCCTATTCAGTAAGCTTTATACATTTTATATTTACATTATGTATAAAATACATGTTGAGTTAATTTGAGGATATGGTGTGAGGTAATTCTGAAGTTCATATTCTCCATTTAATATCCAATTTTAATAGTACCATCTTTATAAAGACATTGATTTCCTTATTGAAATATTTTGGCAACTTTGGCCATGTAAGGCAGGATATATTTCTAAATTATTTATTCTGTTTCACTGATATATATGTCTTCTTCATGCCAGTAAGTTTACTGTACTGTTTAGTGTAGCTTTACAATATGTCTTGAAATTTGGAAAGTTTTCCAACTTTATTCTTCTTTCTAAAACATGCTCTGGCTATTCTAGGACTTCTGCATTTAAAAAAAAAATTAGAATCAGCTTTGTAATTTCTCCAAAAAGGCCTATAGGTTTGACTGGGATTGTGCCAAATCTGGAGATCAGTTTCAGAAGAATTATCATCTAATAAGTATGACATGTATATTTACCAATGAACTTGATACATATTTCTACCTATTCAATCTCTCGTATTAGTGATTTAGAAATTTTGGATCAGCATACCTTTTATTAAATTTATTCTGAATTATTTTATTATTTTTGAGGCTATTATAAGTTAAATTGCTTACATAATTTTATTTTCTAATTGGTGTTGATTGTGTATAGAAACACAATTGATTTTATTTATTGATCTTTCATCCTACAACTTTGTTAAATTCACTTCATACCTCTAGCACACTTCTGCAGATGCCTAAGGATTTTCTATGTATATGTTTACATCACGTGAGAATAGTATTTTTCTTTCTTCCCAACTTGGGTGTCACTTATTTCTTATTTTCTTTTCTTTTCTCTTTATTTCTTTCTTCTTTCTGTCCATTCCTCCTTCCTTCCCTTCTTTCTTTCTCCCTGTTTTAGAATCAGTTTTGTAATTTATCCAAAAGGACCTATAAGGTTTCATGGGAATTCCACTGAATCTAGAGATCAATTTCAGGAGAATTATCATCTCATAAGTATTAAATATTTATCAATGAACTTGGTATATATTTCCACTTATTTAATATTGAATGCAATACTTTAAAGAACTAGGGAGAGAGGACATCATTGCATTTTTCATAATCTTATGTAGAAAGTATTAAGGCTTTCACCATTTTAAGTAAGATGTTTGCTATAGATTTTTTGTAAACACATAATCAGTTTGAAAATGTACTTTTCTATCCTCAGTTTGCTGGGAGTTTTTAATTTAAAAAATGTGTTACATTTTGTAAATTCCTTTTTTGCATCTATTGAGAGTGTCACGTGATTTTTCTTTTTTCTGTCAGCATGGTAGATTTTCAGTTGTTGAAACCAACTTGAGATAAACCCCACTTGGTTAAAACACATTATCATTTTTAAATATTCCTAGACTCAATTTGCTAATATTGTATTAAGAATGTTGCATCTAAGTTCATAATGGTTATCAGTCTGTCATTTTTGAGTTGTGATATCTGTATTTGTTTCTGATATCGAGAGAATCCACGTAAAACATCTACTTCTGTCATCAGTAATAATCTGACCAGGGATAACACCAACAGTTAGAGAGGAACCTGTCATTACCTGTGGCAGCAGAGATATCAGAGATTCCAAAAAGAAAAGCAAGGTTAAAATTTCAAATATAATCACATGAAATATCAGAAAGCCAGGGGATAGAAATATAGGAGAGCAAAATCTTAGAGGTCAAAACAAGTAGTTAAGTACTGCACATGATAATAAAAAGTAAAATCTTTTCCTAAGGCAGAGCCTGGCTGCTGCCTAGCTTCTTTGACAATTCTTGGTAGGCTTTCATGGCTTTATAAGGGCTTATACTTTAGGTAAAGTTATAGTCAGGGAAACGGTGGGTGTAGGTTGGCTCTGTAGAAATGAAGCATTACAGGAGCACTGCAGTGAGAAAGAAACTGATACTGATGATACTTCGGTCACACTAATAATACATGCTAATGATAATCATAGCAATCATGGTAATGACAGACAATATATATATAATATTAGCATGCTTCTATTTGCACATATACATATGTGAATAGAAACATTGATTTAAAGACATGAAAGTATAGAAATAGCCTACACCTGATAAAGATATGCTCATACACAATAACAAACCTCAGCATAAACAGAGATTTTGATGTATCACAGAATTCTCCAATAGATCACAATTTTGACACTATGGGAAGTGTCATTTTCAGAACTTTTCTTTATCTCCATTATCTCTATTCTCTATTTCCAACATTCCTGGAGACTGAACTCAAGGATCAGTAAATATTCTCAACCTTAACCATAGCAGACTTCATTCATCCCATATATGCTTGTTATTTTTCCCCATTGACAGAAGGCATTGTACCATGAAATATACAACATATCTCTGACACACCTGACGAAAACAAACAATGGGGAAAGATTGACTATTTAATAAATGGTGATGGGAAAACTGGCTAGCCATATGAAGAAAGCTGAAAGTGGACCCCTTCCTTACACCTTATAAAATAATTAACTCAAGATGGATTAAAGACTTAAACATAAGATCTAAAACCATAAAAACTCTAGAAGACAACCTAGCCAATACCATTCAGAACATAGGCATAGGCAAAGACTTCACGACTAAAACACCAAAAGCAGTGGCAACAAAAGCCAAAATTGAGAAATGGGATCTAATTAAACTAAAGATAGCTTCTGCACAGCAAAAGACACTATCATCGGAGTGAACACACAACCTACAGAGTGGGAGAAAATTTTTGCAATCTATCCATCTAACAAAGGGCTAATATCCAGAATCTACAAGGAACTTAAACAAATTTACAAGAAAAAAACAACCCCATCAAAAAGTGGGAAAAGGATATGAACAGACACTTCTCAAAAGAAGACATTTATGCGGCCAATAAACACATGAGAAAAAGCTCATCATAGGCTGGGCGTGGTGGCTCACGCCTGTAATCCCATCACTTTGGGAGGCCAAGGCGAGTGGATCACAAGGTCAGGAGTTTGAGACTTGCCTGGCCACTATGGTGAAACTCTGTCTCTACCAAAAACACACAAAAAAACTTTAGCCAGGCGTGGTGGTATATATCTGTAATCCCAGCTACTCAAGAGGCTAAGGCAGGAGAATTGCTTGAACCCATTAGGTGGAGGTTGCAGTGAGCCGAAATTGTGCCACTGCACTCCACCCTGGGTGACAGAGTGAGGCTGTCTCGAAGAAAAAAAAAAAAAAAAGCTCATCACCCCTGGTCCAATGAGATACCATCTCGCGCCAGTTAGAATGGCAATCATTAAAAAGTCAGGAAACAACAGGTGCTAGAGAGGATGTGGAGAAATAGGAATGCTTTTACACTGTTGGTGGGAGTGTAAATTAGTTCAACCATTGTGGAAGACAGTGTAGCAATTCCTCAAGGATCCAGAACTAGAAATATCATTTGACCTAACAGTCTCATTACTAGGTACACATCCAAAGGATTATAAATCATTCTACTATAAAGACACATTCACACATATGTTTATTGCAGCACTATTCACAAGAGCAAAGACTAGGAACCAACCCAAATGCCCATCAATGATAGACTGGATAAAGAATATGTGGCACATATACACCATGGAATACCATGCAGCTATAAAAAAGGATGGATTAATGTCTTTTGCAGAGACATGGATGAAGCTGGAAACCATCATTCTCAGCAAACTATCACAAGAACAGAAAACCAAACACCACATGTTCTCACTCATAAGTGGGAGTTGAACAATGAGAACACATAGACACAGGGAGGGGAACATCACACACTGGGGCCTGTCAGTGGGTAGGAAGGAAAGAGGAGGGATAGCATTAGGAGAAATACTTAATGTAGATGACGAGTTGATGGGTGCAGCAAACCACGACAGCACATGTATACCTATTTCACAAAACTGCAAGTTCTGCAAATGTATCCCAGAACTTAAAGTGTATGTATGTGTGTATATATATATACACACAAATGTAAATGTAAATGTAAATAAATTGAAAATGGTAAAAATAGAAATATGTTTCCTACACAAATAGTGACATAATAAAGCAAGATAGAATGTATGTTTGAGTTAAAAAAAATTGCTTAGAAGACAACTTGAATTCCATTCCAAGGAACTAGTTTTCAAAAGTTTACAACCAGATTTCAGTTTGGCAAAAGGCAACAATGCTGTTTTGAAAATAATTTCTGAAAAGAGCTTCCCCAGCAGTTCCAAATGGCAGTCCTGATACAAGGAAGTAGGGGCAATTTTGTTACCACCAGGAACACTGAATTCATTTTCAGACCTTGAAATTCTGGGAGGCCCTCGAATAATAATCAACTACAATATTTTACTTTACATAGAAATATTGTTTTAATGTTAATATAAAAGCTTGTATATGAACTAAAATTGTCAATCTGCCACTTTTAAGAAAGAAGAATCCATTATGTCCCTATTCTATAGTGAGTTGATATGTTCCATAAGCAGTTCTGGAAGGAGGCTACACTTAGAGCATAAATTGGTATAGATCGCTTTGCTCTCACAGATAGCGACACAATATTTTCTGCTGAATGGGAAAAAGTTTGAAGGCATAAATCAAGATAAAGCAATCATCTGACAAAGAATTACAAAGAGGCCCCATACCTTTTTCTTAGTGAACTCCATGTGACACATTGATTTTCCACTGAAGATAAAAGCCAAAATCATGTGTCATCAATAGAAAGCAAGCAAAACTATTTGGTTCAATATGTTATGGTACTTAACAAAAAAAACTTGCAGAGAAAAGACAAATCTAAAATGTTGCACATGATTCAAACAAGTCTGGATCAGAAGAGACATTTCAGAGGTCACTGCTAGAGAGTCAAGGATACATTAGAGAGAAATAAACTCCTGCTTTTTTGTTTATCTCCTTACATACACAGATACTGTCTGATGAAGATGATTGATATCAGGTATGGTATTTGATGGTATAGTCATTTACAAAATAATTCATCCCTTATGATCTAATGCAATTTTCTTCATATTACACGTGTATATTTAAATACTTCCTTGTGAAGTGGAGGCTAGCCAGGCTGCTGTTAGCATATCCAGTACATTTCTGCAAATTCCAAAATGGCAAATCCCACAGTTGAAATTTCAACCTCTCTAGCGTCCCTCGGCTGGAGTGCATAATCACGGCAAAAGTCTGCAACATCAGAGGTGGCCGCCACAGACACAAAGTCTATGTTTCTCATTCCATTCTACCAAATCTATTCAGCAGTCTGGGTGAGGGGGCTTGGCAGTATCTATGAGCAGAAAGCATTCAAATGGCTGGTATATGTGCTTCCGGGGAAACTAAGGGGAAAAAAGAGAGAGGGAGGGAGGGAGGGAACAAGAAAGAAGAAGGAAACTCAAGGAGAGAGGAAGGGAAGGAGGCTGGCAAGAAGGGATGGAGGGAGCAAGGGAGGGAGGAATAAAGGAAGGAAGTTACACCAAGTTTCAAAACTGGCCACGGACTGAGAAGGATTAAGAGACAAACGGAATTGAAAGCATTTATGTTCATACTCGGTATTTTTCTTACCCATTCTTGCAAATTAGTAATTTAAAAATTTTCATTTCCACAAATCCACGTGTTTTCTTGTTCCTCTCTCTCCGCTCTTTTTCCTTCTTTCCTTCCTGCCTTTCTTCTTTCTTTTCAACATAGGTTATATAAATGTGTGAGAGCTATCACTAGTCTACATTAATCATCAGGATTTTCCTGTATATTTCCAATTAAGATGACCCATAATAATATTCTACTGTAATTTTGGAGGGTCCAAAATACTAGATGGCATTTAGTGTTTTGGAAATCATGACAAGTCTAACAGGACTTTAAAAAACCTATCAAGACATCTGATGTGTTTTCTTGCCCATACACTCTTTAATGAGGTCTGCTTGACCCTTTCTTCTTCCCTTCTCTAGTCATGGGTTCTTCACACTGAAAACTAAGCTTTGCATCAGTGTTTGACGAACAGGTGACATAATAAACTGCAGTTACATTTTAAATTCAGCTCAAGATGGTAGATGAGAAATCTAAGATTGTGAAGTGAGATTTAGCATGCTGTTCAGTATGCAACAAATCTGAGTGTTGCTCACACAGGATTCATACCAACAGGCTCCTTCCAAAACCTTTCAATGCAAATTCTAGCAAATGCACACTTGGAAGAAAAATGTTCCATGAAGTTGTATATGTAAATTTATACTTTCAGCATTTATGTATATAATTTCAGGGGAAGTGGGATCAACTTAACATTATTAAACATAGTCCAATGATATTTACAACATAACTTCAGAAACATTTTATTACTAGAAGTATTTTAAAAAGGATGTACCATTTAGGATTTAAGACACACCCCACAAATGAAAAAACAAATGAGATTATAAACAACATTTTTAAAAAAATTGTGCCATCTTTTCACTACAAAATCCTCCTGGGGGAAAAATATCTTTTCCTTCATTATTAAAGGATGTTATCAGAGCACAGTGGAATTCTTTCAGATTTAGTCAGAAGGTTCTCTGGAGTTGAGAGATCTATTGGAGAATATTTTCTTTGAAAGTCCATGTCCTTTCCCCAGGCCTACATCATATATAAATAAACATTTCAGAAAAGGGGCCATGTTAAGAAAAAGTGGGTTGAAGATTGTAAGACCTGGTTCCTGGGTGCCAAATAATTCACAAGTTGGAATAAGCTGGGTTTCTGTAACACTTCTCTATGACTGCCATTGATACTGAACTATGCCAAGGAACTAAGTCCTACCAAGGAAAAGCAGGAGGAAAACAGGTGTAAGAAAACATTTCCTGTCAGTGTGTCCAGAGATAGCATGAGTCAACAGCGGCTCCTCATGAAGCCATCGATTCGTAACACTGGAGTATCTAGAATGCATCTGGGTCGAATTATTAAAAAGAAAGTTCTTCTCAAGCTAGTTGTAATGGTAGCTAATTTAAAAAATTAATGTTCTGCGATTCTGATAAAAACCTATGTGGTGAACCAACAATAAAGGCGGCTGGAGATATTGGTATGAAATAGTTATTTTTCCTTATATACCTGGACGTTCATGTAAGAAATTATACTTTTGGAAGGTCTGTCATATTCTCAGTGTATAAGAGTTGAATCATTTTTAGAAGTTATTGTCAGAATTTTGCTTTAATAGTGCAGTAAAGTGTGCATTCTCTCTCCCTCATTTTCATTCAACAGCCTCTACAAATTGAGCCTGGCTCAAAGGTCTTTCCCTCTTGGAATATGACTCCTCCCCTGTCCCTCTACATAGGCTGTTCTATAACAAATTATTTTGCTGTCTTGATTTTTCAGAGACCTCATGCTAGTAGTAGAGAGTCAGGAGAAAGTGAGATGTCCTATATAAAAGGCCTGCTAGAAAAAGAAATCAGCACTGAGTTCTAAGGATACTGAACAACTTTTTAAAAAACAAGCAAGCCATATTAAACACATTAGTTACAACCAAATTAGATAAAACCATGAAAATTATCCAAGAAGAAAAAGTACATCACCTGTCTAGGTTTAAAATTGCTTAAGGCTGCCATCCAAGGACCATCTATGATAACAAATACAGTAGTCTGTATTGACACAAAGTTTTAGTGATAGACGTAATTACATTCTTCTGCTGGTGGTGTTCTAGAATAAATGGAATATCTGCTGATCAAATCTGAATGCATCCCATAATATTAGCATGTAGGATCCCAGATCTGCAGGCACTATCTCTTTCTCAGATCTACACTTTGAATATTATGTTAGTTAAAATGAGAAGTATGTTAGAAAATGTCTTTTACAAAAGAAATATTGGCTGAGTATGGTGGCTCATGCCTGTAATCCCAACACTCTGGGAGGCCAAGGTGAGAAGATCTCTTGAGCTCAAGAATTTGAGACAAGCTTGGGCAACATATCTATAAAAAATTTTAAAACTTAGCCGGTGTGGTGGTGCACACCTATAGGGACAGCTACTTCAGAGGCTGAATCAAGAGGATCACTTGAGCTTGGGAGTTTGAGGTTGCAGTGAACTATGAACATGGCACTGAACTCCAGTCTGGGCAACAGAGTGAGAACTTGTCTTCAAAAAAATAAAAAAGAAGAAAAAAATAGGAAATATTGTGTTCACATCTGCTATGGTACTCTTTCTTATATAAACTATTTCTTTGCAGTATTCTAGAGGATTTAAGACAAATTTACCACTGAATAATTTCATATGGTATATTATTGCATTAGTATAGTATGTTATTATATAATTAGTATAAGTGACCAGTGCTGCAACAACCACATTCCAAAAAGTATTGTGATCCTCCAAAATTACAATGTCTAAATGACATTATTCTCCTTCATGAGACCATTATACCTTAATTTTTCAGCACCATGAAAATCTACAAATGCCCTCTAAAATATATTTAGAAAACGTGGGGAAAAAATAGATACAGTTTCAGAAGATACATATATTTTGAAAATTAGCCTTTTTGGAATAAATTATTCTTTATGACATATAAATAAACACATTTTTCAGACTGGCGGGGTAACATTTGCATCAGTCAAAATAATTAGATTACTAAAACCTGTAATCTTATTAGAAAAATGGTTTATTCAGAGAATCATTGGAATTATTAGCCTTCAAGCTGCTATAGATTGAATCTGATCAAAATAATTAAGATAATATTATTTCATTTTTCAGTATAATATCTCCTTAGTATTTTTGTTTCTTATTTAATATGTGATTATATTTACTTCTGTGAATAATATGGATGAAGATCATTACAGTGTCAAGATCACTGGGTTCAGAGCACAGAAACCTCAAGTCTATTCTTTTTTCTTAAATACCTGTAAGACTTTAAAGAAGACAGAGTTTCTGGACTCTAATTTCTCTATCTGTAGAATAAATGGGTTAGACCAAATAACTCCTTTCTGCTTATAAATTTTCTAATTATATGACTGAGCTTACACCTGGAAAACAGTCTATCTCCTGTATAAATTAATGATAGAAATGAAAACCACCACGTTTCATGAAATTAACCACATAAATATCAACATCAACTGCTCAGAAGGACTTAAGTGCAAGTATCACAGGAATTCTGAAGCACAGAGAACTAAATATAAGAAATGTAACACTCTTCGTATTTTCAAAGAAGATTTTAATAATATATGTAAACACAGTAGCCTGTTCATAAGAAAAAAGAAAAGGGACGTCTTAGCATATTCAGGGTTCAACCAAAACTACTACTGGAATGTAAATCAAAGTAATATTCACCTAACTGTCATAATTGGCATGAATAATTTTAAGTAAAACACTTTTATTTGATATTAAATGTGAACAATAAGCCAAAACAGAGAAAATTAATAAATTGATCATTTATTGAAACTGAAATAAAAATATATAATTATTGAAGCCTCTTATATACATAAACCAATCATTGCTTAAATGAGCTGACATACTAGCTCCATAGTTTTATGTCACTAAGGAACTCTTTTGAACACAATAAAGAAACCAGAATTGAGCACAAAGAATGATGAACTGGGAAGTACATGGCTTTCTATCTACTAATTAGGAGTACAATCATTCAGTCAAACAGCCACTCAACAAACATTTAGCATACAGCTTCTGGATACCAGGTACTGGTGTAGGTGCTAGAGCAACAAGGAAATAGTCCCTGCATTCAGTGAGCTCACAGGCAAGTAAACAAGTAAGTATAAAGACTGCATGACTGATTGGGAGTGGTGGTTCATGCCTGTAATCCCAGCACTTTGGGAGGCCAACGTGGGCAGATCACGAGGTCAAGAGATCGAGACCATCCTGGCCAACATAGTGAAACCCCGTCTCTACTAAAAATACAAAAATTAGCTGGGCACGGTGGTGCACGCCTGTAGTTACTTGGGAGGCTGAGGCAAGAGAATCAGTTGAACCTGGAAGGTAAAGGTTGCAGTGAGCTGAGATCACACCACTGCACTCCAGCGGGGTGACAGAGTGAGACTCTGTCTCAAAAAAAAAAAAAAGACTCCATGATAAATGTGTATCTACAAAGGGCACAAAGGAATGAGTAGCTAATCCCCAAAGCCATATGGAGCAGTCAGTATAAGCTTCAGGAAAAGAAACTGAAGTAAAAAGCTAACCTGAATCTGAAAAAAATGAGTAGGTATTTTCCAAGCACGTTTCAGGGGAAAAGTTGCAGGATGCAGAAGTCCTCCCAAGTACAAAAAGAGAATGAACTCTGGACAACTGGCAATTTATGGCACACAGGAATCAGTAAATGTAGGGATGAGAGGCACACAGAAACATGGGCAAAAACAGGAATTTTGACTTTATTCCATAAATCATGGAAAGCCACCAATGGGTTTTAAGTAATAAAATACTAAGACCAGGTTTGCATTTTAGAAAGATCAATTTGATTTCAGTGAGGAGGTCCAAAAATGAGAGCAGCAAGGCCAGATAGAAGTCCTGCTGCAACTAGCTATGGTTAGAGATGCAGACCAAAACTAAGGTGAAATCATTTAGAAGAAAGAACGTGGATATAAGAGCCATTGGTTTGGCCTCTCCACATCATTTTTTTTATTTTATTTTCATTTATTTATTTATTTATTTATTGAGACAGAGTCTCGCTCTGTCACCCAGGCTGGAGTGCAGTGGCGTGATCTTGGCTCACTGCAAGTTCTGCCTCCCGGGTTCACACTATTCTCCTGCCTCAGCCTCCCGAGTAGCTGGGACTACAGGCACGCGCCACCACGCCCAGCTAATTTTTTCTATTTTTTAGTAGAGATGGGGTTTCACCGTGTTAGCCAGGATGGTCTCGATCTCCTGACCTCGTGATCCACCCACCTCGGCCTCCCAATGTGCTGGGATTACAGGCTTGAGCCACCATGCCCAGCTGGCCTCTCCACATCTTTACTGTTATACTGATAACATGGGGATGAAAATAAATATTATTTGTATTTAAACTATTATTGTTATGTGAAAATTAAACAAATAACATACTATGATAACATCTGAGGTTCAAGAAATATTAAGTCTTGAAAATAGGAAAGATGAAAGGAAGGAAACAGGGAGTGGGGAGGAAAGTAGGAGAAAGGAGAGAATATAGGAATGAGAGAGGAGGAAAATAATAAGAAAGAAGTAGAAAGCTAGGTACGGTGGCTCATGACTGTAATCCCAGCACTTTGGGAGGCCGAGTCAGGCAGATCACAAGGTCAGGAGTTCAAGACCAGCCTGGCCAATATGGTGAAACCTTGTCTCCACTAAAAATACAAAAATTAGCTGGGTGTGGTGGCAGGCACCTATAGTCCCAGCTACTCGGGAGGCTGAGGCAGGAGAATCACTTGACCCTGGGAGGCAGAGGTTGCAGTGAGCTGAGATCACACCACTGCACTCCAGCCTGGGTGACAGAGAAAGATGCTGTCTCAAAAAAAAAAAAAGAAAAAAAAAAAAGAAAGAAGTAGAAAAAGATATAGTATTTCTTAATCAGCAGAAGCTACTCTTATTTTTCAATACTCTACCTTTCTAATGTATCACTGACAAGGAAAGGTCTTGAATAATTGACTGAAGTCAGAATAGGTAAGGCACTCTACCTGTGGATACATGAGAGGCCTTAAAAAGTTCATGGAAAATGTATATTATGAAAAAAACTATGCAAAGGTTTCAATTTTGGCAGCAAAATAAACTCATACTAATTTATTATAGCATGTTTGAACAGGATCTAGTTTGAGACAGTAAGAAGGAGTAGACATTAGTTTGAAAAGAGCCCCTAGCAGAGCAATGTAAATTCTGCTAAAATTGAAGCAAGAACAAACATTAGATTATGATGAAGCTTGAGTGAAAGAATGGTGAAATCACTGATGCTTTACAAGAAGCTTGAGGGGACAATGCACCAAAGAAATCAGTAGTTCACAAGCGGACAGCTTTTTTAAAGAAGAAACGAGATGATGTGGAAGATGAAGTCCACAGGGACAGATCATCCATATCAATTTGCAAGGAAAAAAATTAATCTTGTTTGTGCCCTAATTGAAGAGGACTGATAATCAACAGCACAAACAATAGCCAACATCATAGACATCTTAATTGGTTCAGCTTACACAGTTCTGACTAAAAAATTAAAGTTGAACCAACTTTCCACTGCATGGGTGCCAAAAGTGTTGTGCTCAGATCAGCTGCAGACAAGAGGAGAGCTCTCAATGGAAATTTTAAAGAACTAGGGTCAAGATCCTGAAGGATTTCTTTGAAGAATTGTAACAGAAGATAAAACATGGCTTTCCCAGTATGACCCTGAGGGCAAAACACAATCAAAGCAATGGCTACCAAAGGTGGAAGTGGTCCAGTCAAAGCTAAAGGGGATCACTCAAGAGCAAAGGTCACGGCAACAGTTTTTTGGGGACATTCCAGGCATTTTGCTTGTTGACTTTGTGGAAGGTCAAAGAACAATAATATCTGCATATCATGAGAGTGTTTTGAATAAGTTAGCCAAAGTTTTAGGGCAAAATACCTGGGAAAGCTTTAGCAGACAGTCCTCTAACACCACAATGTTTCTGCTCATTCCTGTCATCAAGCAAAGGCAATTTTGTGAGAGTCTCAATGGGAAATTGTCAGGCATCCACCTTACAGCTCTGATTTGGCTCCTTCTGACTTCTTTTTGTTTCCCAATCTCAACAAATGTGGAAAGGGCACCCATTTTTCTTAAGTTAATAATGTATAAGAGACTGCATTGACATTGTTAAGTTCCCAGGACCATCAGTTCTTTAGGGATGAAAACCGAAGATCACATTTTCAATGTTTATCTTTTAACTTCATTTTTCCACAAACTTTTTGAAGTTTCTCCATACAAATGTCTCCATACAAATGAGCACTTGCAAAATAAGCAGAGAGTCTCATTCAATGGACAGAAAGTTCTGTGCCATCTAAAAATTATCTTAAGCAAGTTCAATGTGTAGCAACAGACTGTATTGATAAATATCAGTTAGTTTGACTTCTGCAATGACCATGATGGAGTAACAAGAACTAGACTTTCTCTCCCTCCTGAAACAACCAAAAAAATGGCCAAAATGTATGCCACAAAAATTTGCAAGACCCTGTAAAGTCAGTCTCAAACAAGGTGAGCCTATCAACGGCCCTAATTTATGCCTGGAGAAAGTTTTCCAGCCCACTACTCCAGGAGAAAAGCCCAAGAGGAGCCCATTGTTCTCCCTGAGCTGAGGGGACAGAGCTGAGAGTCCACAGAAACCATGTTGACATGAGCTCTCAGGACAAGGTTTCCGAGAAGAAGGGGCTGCACAGAAAGAGAACTCCAGAGCTCTGCAAAGGGTCCCCCTAAAGTACATAGCTAAGTAATTGTTAGGACAGGCCTAGAGAAAAGTACCTACGGTTGGGGAAACAACACCCAGATAAGATGAAAAGTAACAGTACACATGCTCACCAAGGTCCAGTAATAGTGCTTATTTTATCAGCCAAACCAGAAACACCTCAAGATTCCCAGGGATACCCAGAAGGATCTTGCCTCACTAGTTGGGAGTGATTAGCTCTAAAATGAGAACTGGTCTGATCCCACCTAATGAATTTTTAAAGCAAGACCAAAAAGAGTCAAACTCTTTCCAACTAAACTTAAATACATACCAATACAAAGATCAAGAATATTTATATATACTTCCAGCACTCAATAAGATAAAAGTCACCATATCTGACATCCAGACACAGTTTAGCAGAGACACAACAGTAACAACAAAAGACAGAAGAACGTGGCTCATAATAAGGAGAAAAATCACTGAGTCAGAACTGATCCAGAGTAAATCAAGGTGCCAGGGTTATCAGTTAAGAACATTCAAATGCTTATTGAAACAGTATTCTATATGTTCTAAAATAGAGACATGCAAGATACACTAAAGGAGGCTGGGCGCAGTGGCTCACGCCTGTAATCTCAGCATTTTGCGAGGCCGAGGCAGGTGGATCACGAAGTCAGGAGTTCAGGACCAGCCTGACCAATATGGTGAAATCCCATCTCTACTAAAAATACAAAAATTAGCGGGGCATAGTAGCATGCGGCTGTAGTCCCAGCTACATGGTAGGCTGATAGCACATTAGTCATTAAAGAAGAAAAGATAGACACCTCTCAAAATAAAATAGAGAGAGAAAATAAATTTTTAAAAAACATGAACAGAGCAATAGTAGACAGTAAATTTCAAGTAACTGAATTTACGTGTAATCTCAGTTCCCAAAGGAGAGGAGAGGGAAGATGTGAAAACATTTGGGACTTTGAGTCAGGCAAAGCTTTCTTTGATATGACCCCACAGCATGATTTATATAATAATATATTGATAAGAAGAACTCATCAAATTTAAAAAAAAGAATCTGCTCTTCAAAAGAATCTATTAAGAGACTGAAAAGACAAGCTGCAGGCTGGGAGAAAATATTTGCAATTCATATATCTGATGAAAGGCTTGCATCAAAAATATATTTTAAAAGCTCAAAATTTAATAATGAAAAACAAACAACCCCATTTAAAACTTGGGTGAAAGACTGGAACAGACATTACAAAGTAGACATTTGTTTGGTAAATAAGCACATATGCTCAACATAATTAATGCTTAGGGCAATGCAAATTAAAACCAAAATGAGACGCCACTATCTATTTTTAAATAGCTAAGATTAGCATGACTGATAACAGCCAAGCACTGGCTTGGATGTGGAGAAGCTGAAACTCTCATACACTGCTGATGGGAATACAAAAAAGTGTAACCTTTGAAAAACAGTTTAAGAGTCCCTTAAAAAGTTAAACATACTTCTGCCGTAAGACTCAGCCATTGCACTCCTGGGTATTTACCCAAGAGAGATAAAAGTAGGTGTTCATATAATGATATCAACACAAATGTTCATAGCACATGTATTCATAATAGCCCAAACTAGAAACACTCTAAATATCAATCAATACATTAATGAATTAACTTGCTTTATCCGAATTAATTATGGATACATACTATAACATGAATGAATCTCAAAATAACTATACTAAGTGAAACAAGGCAGACTCTAGAGGTAAAACATGCAGAGAAAAAAACATAAAATGTCAGACAAAAAAGTGCATAGTGTAAAATTGTATTTATATACATTTTTTGACTGTATAAATTACTGTCCAGTGACAGAAAGCAGTTTGGTGGTTTTTAAGGGCCAGGAATGAGGGGCCAGAGAAATGTATTATAAAGAGGCATCAGGAAACTGGAGGTGAAGTATATTTCCATCACCTCGATTGCGTGCTGATGGTTTCTAAACTTTCAATATTTTTAGTTTATTATATGTTATACAAAATAAAGCTTGTAATAAAAATCAAAAGATTGAGCCATCCTTATTTTCTCTATAAAAGAGCAGAATTATCCTTTTAGAGATTTGGAAAGATTATTAAAAGATAAGTTACAAAATACAGTACCTGACACGTATAAAATATTAAATAAATACTAGCCATGCTTAATTATTTTGTTTTAAGTCTATATGAGTCAAGTTTTAGTAGAAATATGGGCTAGAAAAAAAAAACAGAAAGCGGGACTCTGTGATCCGACTTGGGCTTATAGAACAGACTGCACTAGTTTGTTCTCATGCTGCTAATAAAGTCATACCCAAGACCGGGTAATTTAGAAAGGAAAGAGGTTTAAGGAACTCACAATTCCACATGGCTGGGGAGGCCTCACAGTCACGGCAGAAGGCAAAAAAGAAGCAAAGGCACATCTTAAATGGTAGCAGAGAAGAAAGCTTGTGTAGGGAAACTCCCATTTTAAAAGCATCAGATCTCGTGAGACTTATTCGCTACCAGGAGAACAGTAGGGGGAACCCGCCCCTATGATTCAATGATCTCCACCTGACTCCATCCTTGACATGCGGGGATAATTACAATCAAGGTGAGATTCGGGTGGAGACACAGCCGAATCATATCAATGACTAATGAGAGTTACGTCCAGAACCTAATGAAAACCTGTCTGAGGCCACATTCCCTGTAAAGCAGATTTGAGATAGAGATTTGTGTAGAGAACATTTAACTGGGTAAAATCCTAGGAACCAACAACTGTGGCGAAAAAGCTGAATTGGACAAAGGGATTTGAGATGTGAGGCAGTCACAACAAATACCTCAGCTAATCTCAAGGGGGAGCTGAGAAGCAGGGGTGACCCTTCAGAGTTGCCCTAAATTGAGGCAGGAGTATGGAGTTTTAATACCTTTCACTGGCCATTCTTCAGATACGAGTTGTCCCCAAGGATGGACATCAGCTTGACAAGTTATTAATTAGATCCCCTGAGAATAAATTCTAGAGAGAATCAGCTGAGAGGCATGATTTGCCAACACTCCCAATAGCTGGGCAAACTTCAGTTTTGAGGGAGGATTTGGGTCACACACAAAAGTCTCCACAACCAATTATTCATGGGAAATTCTATGTAGGCAGAGCTATTTCATGGCCAGTTAATCAAAACTACATAATCTATTTGGTTAAGCAAAAGAAATTAAAAAGATAAAATAAAACCTATATATTAACACTCAAAAGTTTTTAATGCATTTGCCTTGCATTTCATATGTTTTGCCTTGCATTTGTTTATTTGCTTTCAAGAACCTTTAGAGAACAATAATTACTAATATAATATGGAGTAGCACAGCATAGACGAGGGAAGCTAACTCTCTCCCTTTTCCCAGAACCTGGAACAGCTAAAGATCCTAAGCATTGTCAGCTTTGGTATCTGACATAGTTTGGATGTTTGTCCCCTTCAAATCTCACGTTAAAATGTGATCCCCAATGTTGGAGAGAGATGCCTCCTGAATGGCTTGGTGCTGTCCTCTTGGTAATGAATGAGTTCTTACCCTGTGAGTTCATGCGATATCTGGTTGTTTAAAAGAGACTGACACCTCCTCCCTGTCTCTCTTGCTTCCTCTCTCACCATGTGATATGCTGGTTTCCCTTCACCTTCCACCATGATTGGAAGGTTCCTGAGGCCCTCCCTGGAAGCAGGTGCCAGTACTATGCTTCACGTACAGCCTTCAGAACAAGAAGCCAAATAAACCTCATTTCTTTATTAATTACCCCACCTCAGGTATTTCTTTATAACAATGCAAATGGGCTAACAGAGTATCATTCATGGACAGTGAGTGTATTAGTCAATTTTCATGCTGCTGATAAAGACATACCCAAGATTGGGTAATTTATAAAGAAAAAGAGGTTTAATGAATTCACATATCTGCACCGCTAGCTGTATAAATATGGAAATATCTTCACTGCTACCTGTACAAATATGGAAATATCTACAGCGCTACCTGTATAAACATGGAAATATCTACACCGCTATCTATATAAACATAGAAATATCTACACCGCTATCTCTATAAACATGGAAATATCTACAGCGCTATCCATATGAACATGGAAATATCTACACCGCTATCTGTATAAACAAGGAAATAACTACACCGCCATCTCTATAAACATGGATATATCTACAGGGCCATCTGTATAAACACGGAAATAACTACACCGCTATCTGTATATACATGGAAATATATACACCGCTATCTCTATAAACATGGAAATATCTACACCATTATCTGTATAAACATGGAAATAACTACACCTCTATCTCTATAAACATGGAAATATCTACACTGCTATCTGCATAAACATCGAAATATCTAAACCGCTACCTGTAAAACAGGGAAATATCTACACCGCTATCTCTATAAACATTGAAACATCTACACTGCTATCTTTATAAACATTGAAATACCTACACTGCTATTTGTATAAACATGGAAATATCTACAACGCTATCTCTATAAACATGGAAATAACTACACCGCTATCTCTATAAACGTGGAAATATCTACACCACCATCTGTATGAACATGGAATTATCTACAACACCATCTGTATGAACATTGAAATATCTTCACCGCTATCTGTATAAACATGGAAATATCTACACCGCTATCTGTATATACATGGAAATATCAACACCGCTATCTCTATCAACATGGAAATATCTACACCGCTATCACTATAAACATGGAAATACCTAAACCGCCATCTGTATCGACATGAAAATATCTACACCGCCATCTGTATAAACATGGAAATATCTAAACTGCTACCTGTATTAAGATGGAAATATCTACACCGCCATCTATATAAACATGGAAATATCTACACCGCCATCTGTATGAACATGGAAATATATACAGTGCAATTTCTATAAAGATGGAAATATCTACACCGCAATCTGTTTAAACATGGAAATATCTACACCTCTATCTGTATTAAGATGGAAATATCTACACTGCCATCTCTATAAAGATGGAAATATCTACACCGCCATCTGTATGAACATGGAAATATCTACACCGCTATCTGTATATACATGGAAATATCTACACCGCAATCTCTATAAACATGGAAATATCTAAACTGCTACCTGTAAAACAGGGAAATATCTACACCGCTATCTCAATAAACATTGAAATATCTACACTGCAATCTTTATAAACATTGAAATACCTGCACTGCTATTTGTATAAACATGGAAATATCTACAACGCTATCTCTATAAACATGGAAATAACTACACCGCTATCTCTATAAACGTGAAAATATCTACACTGCCAACTGTATGAACATGGAAATAACTACAACGCCATCTGTATGAACATTGAAATATCTACACCGCTATCTGTATAAACATGGAAATATCTACACCGCTATCTGTATATACATGGAAATATCTACACCGCTATCTCTAACAACATGGAAATATCTACACCGCTTTCTCCATAAACATGGAAATACCTACACCGCCATCTGTATCGACATGAAAATATCTACACCGCCATCTGCATAAACATGGAAATATCTACACCGCTATCTGTATTAAGATGGAAATATCTACACCGCCATCTATATAAACATGGAAACATCTACACCGCCATCTGTATGAATATGGAAATATCTACAGCACAATCTCTATAAAGATGGAAATATCTACACCGCCATCTGTTTAAACATGGAAATATCTACACCTCTATCTGTATTAAGATGGAAATATCTACACTGCCATCTCTATAAAGATGGAAATACCTACAACGCCATCCCTATGAACATGGAAATATCTACACCGCCATCTATATGAACATGGAAATATCTACACCGCTACCTATATAAACATGGAAATATCAGCACCGCTATCTCTATGAACATGGAAATATCTACACCGCTATCTGTATGAACATGGAAATATCTACACCGCTATCTGTATGAACATGGAAGTATCTAAAAAGCTATCTGAATGAACATGGAAATATCTACACCGCTATTTGTTTGAACATGTAAATATCTACACCGCTATCTGCATGAAAATGGAAATATCTACAAAGCTATCTGCATATACATGGAAATATCTACACAGCTATCTCTTTACACATGGAAATAACTACACCGCTATATCTATAAACATGGAAATATCTACACCGCCATCTGTATGTACATGGAAATATCTGCACCGCCATCTGTATGAACATATAAATATCTACACCGCCATCTGTATTAAGAAGGAAATATCTAAACCGCTATCTGTATAAACATGGAAATATCTACACCGTTGCCTGTATAAACATGGAAATAACAGCACCGCTATCTGTATGAACATGGAAATATCTACACCGCTATCTGTATGAACATGGAAATATCTACACTGCTATCTGTATGAACATGGAAATAGGTACTCCGTTATCTGTATGAACATGGAAATAGCTACACCACTATCTGTATGAACATGGAAATATCTGCACCGCTATCTGTATGAACATGGATATATCTACACAGCCATCAGGATGAACATGGAAATATCTACACCGCTATCTGTATGAACATGGAAATATCTACACCGCTATCTGTATGAACATGGATATATCTACACCGCTATCTGTATGAACATGGAAATATCTTCAACGCCATCTGTATGAACATGGATATATCTACACAGCCATCTGTATGAACATGGAAATATCTACACCGCTATCTGTATGACATTGGAAATATCTACACCGTTATCTGTATGAATGTGGAAGTATCTTCACAGCCATCTGTATGAACATGGATATGTCTACTCATCCATCTGGATGAACATGGAAAAATCTACACCGCTATCTGTTTGAACATGGAAATATCTAAACCGCTATCTACATGAAAATGGAAATATCTACACAGCTATCTGCATATAGATGGAAATATCTACACAGCTATCTCTTTACACATGGAAATCACTACATCGCTATCTGTATGAACATGGAAATATCTTCACCGCCATCTGTAGGAACATGGATATATCTACACAGCCATCTGGATGAACATGGAAATATCTACACCGCTATCTGTATGAAGATGGAAATATCTACACCGCTATCTGAGTAAACATGCAAACATCTTCACCGCTATCTGTATAAACATGGAAATATCTACACTGCTATCTGTATGAAAATGGAAATATCTACACCGCTATCTGTTTGAACATGGAAATATCTACACCGCTATCTGCATGAAAATGGAAATATCTACACAGCGATCTGCATATACATGGAAATATCTACAAAGCTATCTCCTTACACATGGAAATAACTACAGCGCTATCTCTATAAACATACAAATATCTACACCGCCATCTGTATGAACATGGAAATATCTGCAATGCCATCTCTATGAACATATAAATATATACACCGCCATCTATATTAAGATGGAGAAAGCTACACCGCTATCTACATGAAAATGGAAATATCTACACTGCTATCTGCATATACATTTAAATATCTACACAGCTATCTCTTTACACATGGAAATAACTACACCGTTATCTGTATGAACATGGAAATATGTACACCGCCATCTGTATGAACATGGAAATATCTGCACCGCCATCTGTTTGAAAATATAAATATCTACACCGCCATCTGTATTAAGATAGAGATATCTACACTGCTATCTGTATAAACATGGAAATATCTACACCGCTATCTGTATAAACATGGAAATATCTACACCGCTGTCTGTATGAACATGGAAATATCTACACCGCTATCTGTATGAACATGGATATACATACACCGCTATCTGTATGAACATGGAAATATCTACACCGCTATCTGTTTCAACATGGAAATATCTACACCGCTGTCTGCATGAAAATGGAAATATCTACACAGCTATCTGCATATACATGGAAATATCTACACAGCTATCTCTTTACACATGGAAATAACTACACCGCTGTCTCTATAAACATGGAAATATCTACACCGCCATCTGCATGAACATGGAAATATCTGAACCGCCATCTGTATGAACATATAAATATCTACACCGCCATCTGTATTAAGAAGGAGATATCTACACCGCTATCTGTATAAACGTGGAAATATCTACACCGCTATCTGTATAAACATGGAAATATCTACACCGCTATCTGTATAAACATGGAAATATCTACACCGTTACCTGTATAAACATGGAAATATCAGCACCGCTATCGGTATGAACATGGAAATATCTACACCGATATCTGTATGAACATGGGTATATCTACACCGCTATCTGTATGAACATGGAAATATCTTTACCGCCATCTGTATGAACATGGATATATCTACACAGCCATCTGTATGAACATGGAAATATCTACACCGCTATCTGTATGAACATGGAAATATCTACACCGCTATCTGTACGAACATGGAAATATCTTCACCGCCATCTGTATGAAAATGGATATGGCTACATAGCCATCTGGATGAACATGGAAATATCTACACCGCCATCTGTATGAACATGGAAATATCTACACCGCTATCTGTGTAAACATGCATAGACCTTCACTGCTATCAGTATAACCATGGAAATACCTACACCGCTATCTGTATGAACATGGAAATATCTACACCGCTATCTGTTTGAACATGGAAATATCTAAACCGCTATCTGCATGAAAATGGAAATATCTACACAGTTATCTGCATATACATGGAAATATCTACACAGCTATCTCTTTACACGTGGAAATAACTACACCGCTATCTGTATGAACATGGAAATATCTTCATCGCCATCTGTATGAACATGGATATATCTACACAGCCATCTGGATGAACATGGAAATATCTACACCGCTATCTGTTTGAAGATGGAAATATCTACAACACTATCTGTGTAAACATGCATACATCTTCACCGCTATCTATATAAACATGGAAATATCTACACTGCTATCTGTATGAACATGGAAATATCTACACCGCTATCTGAACATGGAAATATCTACACCGCTATCTGCATGAAAATGGAAATATCTACACAGCGATCTGCATATACATGGAAATATCTACAAAGCTATCTCTTTACACATGGAAATAACTACAGCGCTATCTCTATAAACATACAAATATCTACACCGCCATCTGTATGAACATGGAAATGTATACACCGCTATCTGTGTAAACATGCATACATCTTCACCGCTATCTCTATAAACATGGAAATATCTACACCGCTATCTGTATGAACATGGAAATATCTACACCGCTATCTGTTTTAACATGGAAATATCTACACCGCTATCTGTATAAACATGGAAATATCCACACCGCTATCTGAATGAACATGGAAATACCTTCACCGCCATCTGTATGAACATGGATATATCTACACAGCCATGTGGATGAACATGGATATTTCTACACAGCCCTCTGGATGAACATGGAAATATCCACACCGCTATCTGTGTAAACATGCATACATCTTCACTGCTATCTGTATAAACATGGAAATATCTACACCGCTATCTGTATGAACATGGAAATATCAGCACCGCTATCTGTATGAACATGGAAATATCTACACCGCTATCTTTATAAACATGGAAATATCAGCACCGCTATCTGTATGAACATGGAAATATCAGCCCCTCTATCTGTATGAACATGGAGATATCCACACCGCCATCTGTATGAACATGGATATATCTACACAGCCATCTGGAGGAACATGGAAATATCTACACCGCTATCTGTATGAACATGGAAATAGCTACACCGCTATCTGTATGAACATGGAAATATCTACACCGCTATCTGTATGAACATGGAAATATCTACACCGCTATCTGTATGAACAGGGAAATATCTTCACAGCCATCTGTACGAACATGGATATATATACAGAGCCATCTGGATGAACATGGAAATATCTACACCGCCATCTGTATGAACATATAAATATCTACACCGCCATCTGTATTAAGATGGAGATATCTACCCCGCTATCTGTATAAACCTGGAAATATCTACACCGCTATCTATATACACATGGAAATATCTACACCGCTATCTGGATAAACATGGAAATTTCTACACCGCTACCTGTATAAACATGGAAATATCAACACCGCTATCTCTAGGAACATGGAGATACCTGCACCGCCATCTGTATGAACATGGATATATCTACACAGCCATCTGGAGGAACATGGAAATATCTACAACGCTATCTGTACGAACATGGAAATATCTACACCGCTATCTGTATGAACATGGAAATAGCTACACCGCTATCTGTATGAACATGGAAATATCTACACCACTATCTGAATGAACATGGAAATATCTACTCTGCTATCTGTATGAACATGGATATTTCTTCACAGCCATCTGGATGAACATGGAAATATCTACACCGCTATCTGTATGAACATGGAAATATCTACACCGCTATCTGTGTAAACATGCATACATCTTCACCGCAATCTGTATAAACATGGAAATATCTACACCGCTATCTGTATGAACATGGAAATATATACACCGCTATCTGAACATGGAAATATCTACACCGCCATCTGTATGAACACGGAAATATCTGCACCGCCATCTGTATGAACATATAAATATCTACACGGCGATCAGTATTAAGATGTAGATATCTACACCGCCATTTGTATAAACATGGAAATATCAACACCGCTATCTGTATAAACATGGAAATATCTACAACGCTATCTGTATAAACATGAGTATATCTACACCGCTACCTGTATAAACAAGGAAATATCAGCACCGGTATCTGTTTGAACATGGAAATATCAGCCCCTCTATCTGTATGAACATGGAGATATCTACACCGCTATCTGTATGAACATGGAAATATCTTCACCGCCATCTGTATGAACATGGATATATCTACACAGCCATCTGGATGAACATGGAAATATCTTCACCGCTATCTGTATGAACATGGAAATAGCTACACCGCTATCTGTATGAACATGGAAATATCTACACCGCTATCTGTATGAACATGGAAATATCTACACCGCTATCTGTATGAACATGGAAATATCTTCACTGCCATCAGTATGAACATGGATATATCTACAGAGCCATCGGGATGAACATGGAAATATCTACACAGCTATCTGTATGAACATGGAAATATATACACCGCTATCTGTGTAAACATGCATACATCTTCACCGCTATCTCTATAAACATGGAAATATCTACACCGCTATCTGTATGAACATGGAAATATCTACACCGCTATCTGTTTGAACATGGAAATATTTACACCGCTATCTGTATAAACATGGAAATATCCACACCGTTATCTGAATGAACATGGAAATACCTTCACCGCCATCTGTATGAACATGGATATATCTACACAGCCATGTGGATGAACATGGATATTTCTACACAGCCCTCTGGATGAACATGGAAATATCCACACCGCTATCTGTGTAAACATGCATACATCTTCACTGCTATCTGTATAAACATGGAAATATCTACACCGCTATCTGTATGAACATGGAAATATCAGCACCGCTATCTGTATGAACATGGAAATATCTACACCGCTATCTGTATAAACATGGAAATATCAGCACCGCTATCTGTATGAACATGGAAATATCAGCCCCTCTATCTGTATGAACATGGAGATATCTACACCGCCATCTGTATGAACATGGATATATCTACACAGCCATCTGGAGGAACATGGAAATATCTACACCGCTATCTGTATGAACATGGAAATAGCTACACCGCTATCTGTATGAACATGGAAATATCTACACCGCTATCTGTATGAACAAGGAAATATCTACACCGCTATCTGTATGAACATGGAAATATCTAGACCGCTATCTGTATGAACATGGAAATATCTACACCGCCATCTGTATGAACATGGAAATATCTACACCGCTATCTGTGTAAACATGCATAGACCTTCACTGCTATCAGTATAACCATGGAAATACCTACACCGCTATCTGTATGAACATGGAAATATCTACACCGCTATCTGTTTGAACATGGAAATATCTAAACCGCTATCTGCATGAAAATGGAAATATCTACACAGTTATCTGCATGTACATGGAAATATCTACACAGCTATCTCTTTACACGTGGAAATAACTACACCGCTATCTGTATGAACATGGAAATATCTTCATCGCCATCTGTATGAACATGGATATATCTACACAGCCATCTGGATGAACATGGAAATATCTACACCGCTATCTGTTTGAAGATGGAAATATCTACAACACTATCTGTGTAAACATGCATACATCTTCACCGCTATCTATATAAACATGGAAATATCTACACTGCTATCTGTATGAACATGGAAATATCTACACCGCTATCTGAACATGGAAATATCTACACCGCTATCTGCATGAAAATGGAAATATCTACACAGCGATCTGCATATACATGGAAATATCTACAAAGCTATCTCTTTACACATGGAAATAACTACAGCGCTATCTCTATAAACATACAAATATCTACACCGCCATCTGTATGAACATGGAAATGTATACACCGCTATCTGTGTAAACATGCATACATCTTCACCGCTATCTCTATAAACTTGGAAATATCTACACCGCTATCTGTATGAACATGGAAATATCTACACCGCTATCTGTTTTAACATGGAAATATCTACACCGCTATCTGTATAAACATGGAAATATCCACACCGCTATCTGAATGAACATGGAAATACCTTCACCGCCATCTGTATGAACATGGATATATCTACACAGCCATGTGGATGAACATGGATATTTCTACACAGCCCTCTGGATGAACATGGAAATATCCACACCGCTATCTGTGTAAACATGCATACATCTTCACTGCTATCTGTATAAACATGGAAATATCTACACCGCTATCTGTATGAACATGGAAATATCAGCACCGCTATCTGTATGAACATGGAAATATCTACACCGCTATCTTTATAAACATGGAAATATCAGCACCGCTATCTGTATGAACATGGAAATATCAGCCCCTCTATCTGTATGAACATGGAGATATCCACACCGCCATCTGTATGAACATGGATATATCTACACAGCCATCTGGAGGAACATGGAAATATCTACACCGCTATCTGTATGAACATGGAAATAGCTACACCGCTATCTGTATGAACATGGAAATATCTACACCGCTATCTGTATGAACATGGAAATATCTACACCGCTATCTGTATGAACAGGGAAATATCTTCACAGCCATCTGTACGAACATGGATATATATACAGAGCCATCTGGATGAACATGGAAATATCTACACCGCCATCTGTATGAACATATAAATATCTACACCGCCATCTGTATTAAGATGGAGATATCTACACCGCTATCTGTATAAACCTGGAAATATCTACACCGCTATCTATATACACATGGAAATATCTACACCGCTATCTGGATAAACATGGAAATTTCTACACCGCTACCTGTATAAACATGGAAATATCAACACCGCTATCTCTAGGAACATGGAGATACCTGCACCGCCATCTGTATGAACATGGATATATCTACACAGCCATCTGGAGGAACATGGAAATATCTACAACGCTATCTGTACGAACATGGAAATATCTACACCGCTATCTGTATGAACATGGAAATAGCTACACCGCTATCTGTATGAACATGGAAATATCTACACCACTATCTGAATGAACATGGAAATATCTACTCTGCTATCTGTATGAACATGGATATTTCTTCACAGCCATCTGGATGAACATGGAAATATCTACACCGCTATCTGTATGAACATGGAAATATCTACACCGCTATCTGTGTAAACATGCATACATCTTCACCGCAATCTGTATAAACATGGAAATATCTACACCGCTATTTGTATGAACATGGAAATATATACACCGCTATCTGAACATGGAAATATCTACACCGCCATCTGTATGAACACGGAAATATCTGCACCGCCATCTGTATGAACATATAAATATCTACACGGCGATCTGTATTAAGATGTAGATATCTACACCGCCATTTGTATAAACATGGAAATATCAACACCGCTATCTGTATAAACATGGAAATATCTACAACGCTATCTGTATAAACATGAGTATATCTACACCGCTACCTGTATAAACAAGGAAATATCAGCACCGGTATCTGTTTGAACATGGAAATATCAGCCCCTCTATCTGTATGAACATGGAGATATCTACACCGCTATCTGTATGAACATGGAAATATCTTCACCGCCATCTGTATGAACATGGATATATCTACACAGCCATCTGGATGAACATGGAAATATCTTCACCGCTATCTGTATGAACATGGAAATAGCTACACCGCTATCTGTATGAACATGGAAATATCTACACCGCTATCTGTATGAACATGGAAATATCTACACCGCTATCTGTATGAACATGGAAATATCTTCACCGCCATCAGTATGAACATGGATATATCTACAGAGCCATCGGGATGAACATGGAAATATCTACACAGCTATCTGTATGAACATGGAAATATATACACCGCTATCTGTGTAAACATGCATACATCTTCACCGCTATCTCTATAAACATGGAAATATCTACACCGCTATCTGTATGAACATGGAAATATCTACACCGCTATCTGTTTGAACATGGAAATATCTACACCGCTATCTGTATAAACATGGAAATATCCACACCGCTATCTGAATGAACATGGAAATACCTTCACCGCCATCTGTATGAACATGGATATATCTACACAGCCATGTGGATGAACATGGATATTTCTACACAGCCCTCTGGATGAACATGGAAATATCCACACCGCTATCTGTGTAAACATGCATACATCTTCACTGCTATCTGTATAAACATGGAAATATCTACACCGCTATCTGTATGAACATGGAAATATCAGCACCGCTATCTGTATGAACATGGAAATATCTACACCGCTATCTGTATAAACATGGAAATATCAGCACCGCTATCTGTATGAACATGGAAATATCAGCCCCTCTATCTGTATGAACATGGAGATATCTACACCGCCATCTGTATGAACATGGATATATCTACACAGCCATCTGGAGGAACATGGAAATATCTACACCGCTATCTGTATGAACATGGAAATAGCTACACCGCTATCTGTATGAACATGGAAATATCTACACCGCTATCTGTATGAACATGGAAATATCTACACCGCTATCTGTATGAACAGGGAAATATCTTCACAGCCATCTGTACGAACATGGATATATCTACAGAGCCATCTGGATGAACATGGAAATATCTACACCGTCATCTGTATGAACATATAAATATCTACTCCGCCATCTGTATTAAGATGGAGATATCTACACCGCTATCTGTATAAACCTGGAAATATCTACACCGCTATCTGTATACACATGGAAATATCTACACCGCTATCTGGATAAACATGGAAATTTCAACACCGCTACCTGTATAAACATGGAAATATCAGCACCGCTATCTCTAGGAACATGGAGATATCTGCACCGCCATCTGTATGAACATGGATATATCTACACAGCCATCTGGAGGAACATGGAAATATCTACAACGCTATCTGTACGAACATGGAAATATCTACACCGCTATCTGTATGAACATGGAAATAGCTACACCGCTATCTGTATGAACATGGAAATATCTACACCACTATCTGAATGAACATGGAAATATCTACTCTGCTATCTGTATGAACATGGATATTTCTTCACAGCCATCTGGATGAACATGGAAATATCTACACCGCTATCTGTATGAACATGGAAATATCTACACCGCTATCTGTGTAAACATGCATACATCTTCACCGCTATTTGTATAAACATGGAAATATCTACACCGCTATCTGTATGAATATGGAAATAGCTACACCGCTTTCTGTATGAACATGGAAATATCTACACCGCTATCTGTATGAACATGGAAATATCTTCACCGCCATCTGTATGAAAATGGATATGGCTACACAGCCATCTGGATGAACATGGAAATATCTACACCGCTATCTGTGTAAACATGCATACACCTTCACCGCTATCTGTATAACCATGGAAATATCTACACCGCTATCTGTATGAACATGGAAATATCTACACCGCTATCTGTTTGAACATGGAAATATCTAAACCGCTATCTGCATGAAAATGGAAATATCTACACAGTTATCTGCATATACATGGAAATATCTAAACAGCTATCTCTTTACACGTGGAAATAACTACACCGCTATCTGTATGAACATGGAAATATCTTCACCGCCATCTGTATGAACATGGATATATCTACACAGCCATCTGGATGAACATGGAAATATCTACACCGATATCTGTATGAAGATGGAAATATCTACAACACTATCTGTATAAACATGCATACATCTTCACCGCTATCTATGTAAACATGGAAATATCTACACTGCTATCTGAATGAACATGGAAATATCTACACCGCTATCTGAAGATGGAAATATCTACACCGCTATCTGCAGGAAAATGGAAATATCTACACAGCGATCTGCATATACATGGAAATTTCTACAAAGCTATCTCTTTACACATGGAAATAACTACAGCGCTATCTCTATAAACATACAAATATCTACACCGCCATCTGTATGAACATGGAAATATCTGCACCGCCATCTGTATGAACATATAAATATCTACACCGCCATCTATATTAAAATGGAGATATCTACACCGCTATCTGTACGAACATGGAAATATCTAAACCGCTATCTGCATGAAAATAGAAATATCTACACAGCTATTTGCATATACATGGAAATATCTACAAAGCTATCTCTTTACACATGGAAATAACTACACCGCTATCTCTATAAACACGGAAATATCTACACCGCCATCTGTATGAACATGGAAATATCTGCACCGCCATCTGTATAAACATATAAATATCTACACCGCCATCTGTATTTAGATGGAGATATCTACACCGCTATCTGTATAAACTTGGAAATATCTACACCGCTATCTGCATAAACATGGAAATACCTACACCGCTATCTGTTTGAACATGGAAATATCTACACCGCTATCTGTATGAACATGGAAATATCTACACCGCTACCTGTATAAACATGGAAATATTAGAACCGCTATCTGTATGAACATGGAAATATCTACACCGCTATCTGTATGAACATGGAAATATCTTCACCGCTATCTGTATGAACATGGAAATATCTACACCGCTATCTGTATGAACATGTATATTTCTACACAGCCCTCTGGATGAACATGGAAATATCCACACCGCTATCTTTGTAAACATGCATACATCTTCACCGCTATCTGTAGAAACATGGAAATATCTACACCGCTAGCTGTATGAACATGGAAATATCTACACTGCTATCTGTTTGAAGATGGAAATACATACACCGCTATCTGCATGAAAATGGAAATATCTACACAGCTAACTGCATATACATGGAAATATCTACACAGCTATCTCTTTACACATGGAAATAACTACACCGCTATCTGTATGAACATGGAAATATCTACACGGCCATCTGTATGAACATGGAAATATCTGCACCGCCATCTGTATGAACATATAAATATCTACACCGCCATCTGTATTAAGATGGAGATATCTACACCGCTATCTGAATAAACATGGAAATATCTACACCGCTATCTGTACGAACATGGAAATATCTAAACCGCTATCTGCATTAAAATATAAATATCTACACAGCTATCTGCATATACATGGAAATATCTACAAAGCTATCTCTTTACACATGGAAATAACTACACCGCTATCTCTATAAACATGGAAATATCTACACCGCCATCTGTATGAACATGGAAATATCTGCACCGCCACCTGTATAAACATATAAATATCTACAACGCCATCTGTATTATGATGGAGATATCTACACCGCTATCTGTATAAACTTGGAAATCTCTACACCGCTATCTGTACAAACATGGAAATACCTACACCGCTATCTGTATAAACATGGAAATATCAGCACCGCTCTCTGTATGAACATGGAAATATCAGCCCCTCCATCTATATGAACATGGAAGTATCTACACCGCTATCTCTATGAACATGGAAATATCTACACCGCTATCTGTTTGAACATGGAAATATCTATACCGCTATCTGCATGAAAATGGAAATACATACACTCCTATCTGCATATACATGGAAATATCTACACAGCTATCCCTTTACACATGGAAATAACTACACCGCTATCTGTATGAACATGGAAATATCTTCACCGCCATGTGTAGGAACATGTATATATCTACACAGCCATCTGGATGAACATGGAAATATCTACACAGCTATCTGTTTGAACATGGAAATATCTACACCGCTATCTGTGTAAACATGCATACATCTTCACCGCTATCTCTATAAACATGGAAATATCTACACTGCTATCTGTATGAACATGGAAATATCTACACCGCTATCTGTTTGAACATGGAAATATCTACACCGCTATCTGCATGAAAATGGAAATATCTACAAAGCTATCTGCATATACATGGAAACGTCTACACAGCTATCTCTTTACACATGGAAATAACTACACCGCTAAATCTATAAACATGGAAATATCTACACCGCCATCAGTATGAACATGGAAATATCTGCACCACCATCTGTATGAACATATAAATATCTACACCGCCATCTGTATTAAGAAGGAAATATCTAAACCGCTATCTGTATGAACATTGAAATATCTACACCGCTATCTGTATGAACATGGAAATATCTACACCGCTATCTGTGTGAACATGCATATAACTTCACCGCTATCTGTATAAACATGGAAATATCTACAACGCTATCTCTATGAACATGGAAATATCTACACCGCTATCTGTACGAACATGGAAATATCTAAACCGCTATCTGCATGAAAATAGAAATATCTACACAGCTATCTGCATATACATGGAAATATCTACAAAGCTATCTCTTTACACATGGAAATAACTACACCGCTATCTCTATAAACTCGGAAATATCTACACCGCCATCTGTATGAACATGGAAATATCTGCACCGCCATCTCTATAAACATATAAATATCTACACCGCCATCTGTATTTAGATGGAGATATCTACACCGCTATCTGTATAAACTTGGAAATATATACACCGCTATCTGCATAAATATGGAAATACCTACACCGCTATCTGTATAAACATGGAAATACCTACACCGCTACCTGTATAAACATGGAAATATCAGCACCGCTATCTGTATGAACATGGAAATATCTACACCGCTATCTCTATGAACATGGAAATATCTACACCGCTATCTGTATGAACATGGAAATAGCTACACTGCTATCTGTATGAACATGGAAATATCTACACCACTACCTGTAGGAACATGGAAATATCTACACCGCTGTCAGCATGAACATGGATGTATCTACACAGCCGTCTGGATGAACATGGAAATATCTACACCGCTATCTGCATGAACTTGGAAATATCTACACCGCTATCTGTGTAAACATGCATACATCTTCACCGCAATCTGTATAAGCATGGAAATATCAACGCCGCTATCTGTTTGAACGTGGAAATATCTACACCGCTATCTGTTTGAACATGGAAATATCTAAACCGCTATCAGCATGAAAATGGAAATATCTACACAGCTATCTGCATATACATGGAAATATCTACACATCTATCTCTTTACACATGTAAATAACTACACCGCTATCTGTATGAACATGGAAATGTCTGCACCGCCATCTGTATGAACATATAAATATCTACACCGCCATCTGTATTAAGATGGAGATATCTACACCGTTATCTGTATAAACATGGAAATATCTACGCCGCGATCTGAATAAACATGGAAATATCTACACCGCTCTCTGTATAAACATGGAGATATCAGCACCGCTATCAGAATGAACATGGAAATATCAGCCTCTCTATCTGTATGAACATGGAAGTATCTACACCGCTATCTCTATGAACATGGAAATATCTACACCGCTATCTGTTTGAACATGGAAATATCTAAACCGCTATCTGCATGAAAATGGAAATATATACACAGCTATCTGCATATACATGGAAATATCTACACAGCTATCTCTTTACACATGGAAAAAACTGCACCGCTATCTGTATGAACATGGAAATACCTTCACCGCCATCTGTAGGAACATGGATATATCTACACAGCCATCTGGATGAACATGGAAATATCTACACCGCTATCTGTATGAACATGGAAATATCTACACCGCTATCTGTGTAAACATGCATACATCTTCACCGCTATCTCTATAAACATGGAAATAACTACACCGCTATCTGTATGAACATGGAAATATCTACCACGCCATCTGAATGAACATGGAAATATCTGCACCGCCATCTGTATGAACATATAAATATCTACACCGCCATCTGTATTAAAATGGAGATATCTACACTGCTATCTGTATAAAAATGGAAATATCTACACCGCCATCTGTATGAACATATAAATATCTACGCCGCCATCTGTATTTAGAAGGAAATATCTAAACCGCTATCTGTATAAACATGGAAATATCTACAACGCTGCCTGTATAAACATGGAAATATCAGAACCGCTATCTGAATGAACATGGAAATATCTACACCGCTATCTGTATGAACATGGAAATAGCTACACCGCTATCTGTATGAACATGGATATATCTACACAGCCATCTGGATGAACATGGAAATATCTACACCGCTATCTGTGTAAACATGCATACATCTTCACCGCTATCTGTATAAACATGGAAATATCTACACCGCTATCTGTATGAACATGGAAATATCTACACCGCTATCTGTTTGAACGTGGAAATATCTACACCACTATCTGCATGAAAATGGAAATATCTACACTGCTATCTGCATATATATTTAAATATGTACACTGCTATCTCTTTACACATGGAAATAACTACACCGTTACCTGTATGAACATGAAATATCTACACCGCCATCTGTATGAACATGGAAATATCTGCACCGCCATCTGTATGAAAATATAAATATCTACACTGCCATCTGTATTAAGATAGAGATATCTCCACTGCTATCTGTATAAACATGGAAATATCTACACCGCTATCTTTGTGAACATGGAAATATCTACACCGCTATCTGTATGAACATGGAAATATCTACACCGCTATCTGATTGAACGTGGAAATATCTACACCACTATCTGCATGAAAATGGAAATATCTACACTGCTATCTGCATATACATTTAAATATCTACACAGCTATCTCTTTACACATGGAAATAACTACACCGTTATCTGTATGAACATGGAAATATCTACACCACCATCTGTATGAACATGGAAATATCTGCACCGCCATCTGTATGAAAATGTAAATATCTACACCGCCATCTGTATTAAGATAGAGATATCTACACTGCTATCTGTATAAACATGGAAATATCTACACCGCTATCTGTATGAACATGGAAATATCTACACCGCTATCTGTATGAACATGGAAATACATACACCGCTATCTGTATGAACATGGAAATATCTACACCGCTATCTGTTTGAACATGGAAATATCTACACCGCTGTCTGCATGAAAATGGAAACATCTACACAGCTATCTGCATATACATGGAAATATCTACACAGATATCTCTTTACACATGGAAATAACTACACCGCTATCTCTATAAACATGGAAATATCTACACCGCCATCTGTATGAATATGGAAATATCTGCACCGCCATCTGTATGAACATATAAATATCTACACCGCCATCTGTATTAAGAAGGAGATATCTACACCGCTATCTGTATAAACATGGAAATATCTACACCGCTATCTGTATAAACATGGAAATATCTACACCGCTATCTGTATAAACATGGAAATATCTACACCGCTACCTGTATAAACATGGAAATATCAGCACCGCTATCGGTATGAACATGGAAGTATCTACACCGATATCTGTATGAACATGGGTATATCTACACCGCTATCTGTATGAACATGGAAATATCTTTACCGCCATCTGTATGAACATGGATATATCTACACAGCCATCTGTATGAACATGGAAATATCTACACCGCTATCTGTATGAACATGGAAATATCTACACCGCTATCTGTACGAACATGGAAATATCTTCACCGCCATCTGTATGAAAATGGATATGGCTACACAGCCATCTGGATGAACATGGAAATATCTACACCGCCATCTGTATGAACATGGAAATATCTACACCGCTATCTGTGTAAACATGCATACACCTTCACCGCTATCTGTATAACCATGGAAATATCTACACCGCTATCTGTATGAACATGGAAATATCTACACCGCTATCTGTTTGAACATGGAAATATCTAAACCGCTATCTGCATGAAAATGGAAATATCTACACAGTTATCTGCATATACATGGAAATATCTACACAGCTATCACTTTACACGTGGAAATAACTACACCGCTATCTGTATGAACATGGAAAGATCTTCACCGCCATCTGTATGAACATGGATATATCTACACAGCCATCTGGATGAACATGGAAATATCTACACCGCTATCTGTATGAAGATGGAAATATCTACAACACTATATGTGTAAACATGCATACACCTTCACCGCTATCTATATAAACATGGAAATATCTACACTGCTATCTGTATGAACATGGAAATATCTACACCGCTATCTGAACATGGAAATATCAACACCGCTATCTGCATGAAAATGGAAATATCTACACAGCGATCTGCATATACATGGAAATATCTACAAAGCTATCTCTTTACACATGGAAATAACTACAGCGCTATCTCTATAAACATACAAATATCTACTCCGCCATCTGTATGAACATGGAAATATCTGCACCGCTATCTGTATGAACATATAAATATCTACACCGCCATCTATATTAAGATGGAGATATCTACACCGCTATCTGTATGAACTTGGAAATATCTACACCGCTATCTGTATAAACATGGAAATATCTACACCGCAATCTGTATAAACATGGAAATATCTACACCGCTAACTGTATAAACATGGAAATATCAGCACCGCTATCTGCATGAACATGGAAATATCTACACCGCTATCTGAACATGGAAATATCTACACCGCTATCTGCATGAAAATGGAAATATCTACACAGGTATCTGCTTATACATGGAAATATCCACGCAGCTATCTCTTTACACTTGGAAATAACTACACCGCTATCTCTATAAACATGGAAATATCTACACCGCCATCACTATGAACATGGAAATATCTGCACCGCCATCTGTATGAACATATAAATATCTACAACGCCATCTGCATTAAGAAGGAGATATCTACACCGCTATCTGTATAAACATGGAAATATTTACACCGCTATCTGTATAAACATGGAAATATCTACACCGCTATCAGTATAAACATGGAAATATCTACACCGCTACCTGTATAAACATGGAAATATCAGCACCGCTATCGGTATGAACATGGAAATATCTACACCGCTATCTGTATGAACATGGAAATAGCTACACCGCTATCTGTATGAACATGGAAATATCTTCAACGCCATCTGTATGAACATGGATATATCTACACAGCCATCTGGATGAACATGGAAATATCTACACCGCTATCTGTATGAAGATGGAAATATCTACACCGCTATCTGTGTAAACATGCATACATCTTCACCGCTATCTGTCTAAACATGGAAATATCTACACTGCTATCTGTATGAAAATGAAAATATCTACACCGCTATCTGTTTGAACATGGAAATATCTACACCGCTGTCTGCATGAAAATGGAAATATCTACACAGCGATCTGCATATACATGGAAATATCTACAAAGCTATCTCTTTACACATGGAAATAACTACAGCGCTATCTCTATAAACATACAAATATCTACTCCGCCATCTGTATGAACATGGAAATATCTGCACCGCCATCTGTATGAAGATATAAATATCTACACCGCCATCTATATTAAGATGGAGATATCTACACCGCTATCTGTATGAACTTGGAAATATCTACACCGCTATCTGTATAAACATGGAAATATCTACACCGCAATCTGTATAAACATGGAAATATCTACACCGCTAACTGTATAAACATGGAAATATCTACACCGCTATCTGTATGAACATGGAAATATCTACACCAATATCTGAATGAACATGGAAATATCTACTCTGCTATCTGTATGAACATGGATATTTCTTCACAGCCATCTGGATGAACATGGAAATATCTACACCGCTATCTGTATGAACATGGAAATATCTACACCGCTATCTGTGTAAACATGCATACATCTTCACCGCTATTTGTATAAACATGGAAATATCTACACCGCTATCTGTATGAACATGGAAATAGCTACACCGCTATCTGTATGAACATGGAAATATCTACACCGCTATCTGTACGAACATGGAAATATCTTCACCGCCATCTGTATGAAAATGGATATGGCTACACAGCCATCTGGATGAACATGAAAATATCTACACCGCGATCTGTATGAACATGGAAATATCTACACCGCTATCTGTGTAAACATGCATACACCTTCACCGCTATCTGTATAACCATGGAAATATCTACACCGCTATCTGTATGAACATGGAAATATCTACACCGCTATCTGTTTGAACAAGGAAATATCTAAACCGCCATCTGCATGAAAATGGAAATATCTACACAGTTATCTGCATATACATGGAAATATCTACACAGCTATCTCTTTACACGTGGAAATAACTACACCGCTATCTGTATGAACATGGAAATATCTTCACCGCCATCTGTATGAACATGGATATATCTACACAGCCATCTGGATGAACATGGAAATATCTACACCGATATCTGTATGAAGATGGAAATATCTTCAACACTATCTGTATAAACATGCATACATCTTCACCGCTATCTATATAAACATGGAAATATCTACACTGCTATCTGAATGAACATGGAAATATCTACACCGCTATCTGAAGATGGAAATATCTACACCGCTATCTGCATGAAAATGGAAATATCTACACAGCGATCTGCATATACATGGAAATATCTACAAAGCTATCTCTTTACACATGGAAATAACTACAGCGCTATCTCTATAAACATACAAATATCTACACCGCCATCTGTATGAACATGGAAATATCTGCACCGCCATCTGTATGAACATATAAATATCTACACCGCCATCTATATTAAAATGGAGATATCTACACCGCTATCTGTACGAACATGGAAATATCTAAACCGCTATCTGCATGAAAATAGAAATATCTACACAGCTATTTGCATATACATGGAAATATCTACAAAGCTATCTCTTTACACATGGAAATAACTACACCGCTATCTCTATAAACACGGAAATATCTACACCGCCATCTGTATGAACATGGAAATATCTGCACCGCCATCTGTATAAACATATAAATATCTACACCGCCATCTGTATTTAGATGGAGATATCTACACCGCTATCTGTATAAACTTGGAAATATCTACACCGCTATCTGCATAAACATGGAAATACCTACACCGCTATCTGTATAAACATGGAAATACCTACACCGCTACCTGTATAAACATGGAAATATCAGCACCGCTATCTGTATGAACATGGAAATATCTACACCGCTATCTCTATGAACATGGAAATATCTACACCGCTATCTGTATGAACATGGAAATAGCTACACCGCTATCTGCATGAAAATGGAAATATCTACACTGCTATCTGCATATACATGGAAATATCTACTCAGCTATATCTTTACACATGGAAATAACTACACCGCTATCTGTATGAACATGGAAATATCCACACCGCTATCTGTATGAACATGGAAATATCTGCACCGCCATCTGTATGAACATATAAATATCTACACCGCCATCTGTATTAAGATGGAGATATCTACACCGCTATCTGTATAAACATGGAAATATGTACACCGCTATCTGTATAAACATGGAAATATCTACACTGCTATCTGTATAATCATGGAAATATCTACACCGCTACCTGTATAAACATGGAAATATTAGAACCGCTATCTGTATGAACATGGAAATATCTACACCGCTATCTGTATGAACATGGAAATATCTACACCGCTATCTGTATGAACATGGAAATATCTACACCGCTATCTGTATGAACATGGATATATCTACACAGCCCTCTGGATGAACATGGAAATATCCACACCGCTATCTTTGTAAACATGCATACATCTTCACCGCTATCTGTATAAACATGGAAATATCTACACCGCTAGCTGTATGAACATGGAAATATCTACACCGCTATCTGTTTGAAGATGGAAATACATACACCGCTATCTGCATGAAAATGTAAATATCTACACAGCTATCTGCATATACATGGAAATATCTACACAGCTATCTCTTTACACATGGAAATAACTACACCGCTATCTGTATGAACATGGAAATATCTACACGGCCATCTGTATGAACATGGAAATATCTGCACCGCCATCTGTATGAACATATAAATATCTACACCGCCATCTGTATTAAGATGGAGATATCTACACCGCTATCTGAAAAAACATGGAAATATCTACACCGCTATCTGTACGAACATGGAAATATCTAAACCGCTATCTGCATTAAAATAGAAATATCTACACAGCTATCTGCATATACATGGAAATATCTACAAAGCTATCTCTTTACACATGGAAATAACTACACCGCTATCTCTATAAACATGGAAATATCTGCACCGCCACCTGTATAAACATATAAATATCTACAACGCCATCTGTATTATGATGGAGATATCTACACCGCTATCTGTATAAACTTGGAAATATCTACACCGCTATCTGTACAAACATGGAAATACCTACACCGCTATCTGTATAAACATGGAAATATCAGCACCGCTCTCTGTATGAACATGGAAATATCAGCCCCTCCATCTATATGAACATGGAAGTATCTACACCGCTATCTCTATGAACATGGAAATATCTACACCGCTATCTGTTTGAACATGGAAATATCTATACCGCTATCTGCATGAAAATGGAAATACATACACAGCTATCTGCATATACATGGAAATATCTACACAGCTATCCCTTTACACATGGAAATAACTACACCGCTATCTGTATGAACATGGAAATATCTTCACCGCCATGTGTAGGAACATGGATATATCTACACAGCCATCTGGATGAACATGGAAATATCTACACCGCTATCTGTTTGAACATGGAAATATCTACACCGCTATCTGTGTAAACATGCATACATCTTCACCGCTATCTCTATAAACATGGAAATATCTACACTGCTATCTGTATGAACATTGAATTATCTACACCGCTATCTGTATGAACATGGAAATATCTACACCGCTATCTGTGTGAACATGCATATATCTTCACCGCTATCTGTATAAACATGGAAATATCTACAACGCTATCTGTATGAACATGGAAATATCTACACCGCTATCAGTACGAACATGGAAATATCTAAACCGCTATCTGCATGAAAATAGAAATATCTACACAGCTATCTGCATATACATGGAAATATCTACAAAGCTATCTCTTTACACATGGAAATAACTACACCGCTATCTCTATAAACACGGAAATATCTACACCGCCATCTGTATGAACATGGAAATATCTGCACCGCCATCTCTATTAACATATAAATATCTACACCGCCATCTGTATTTAGATGGAGATATCTACACCGCTATCTGTATAAACTTGGAAATATCTACACCGCTGTCTGTACAAACATGGAAATACCTACACCGCTATCTGTATAAACATGGAAATATCAGCACCGCTCTCTGTATGAACATGGAAATATCAGCACCGCTATCTGTATGAACATGGAAATATCTACACCGCTATCTCTATGAACATGGAAATAACTACACCGCTATCTGTATGAACATGGAAATATCTTCACCGCCATGTGTAGGAACATGGATATATCTACACAGCCATCTGGATGAACATGGAAATATCTACACTGCTATCTGTTTGAACATGGAAATATCTACACCGCTATCTGTATAAAAATGCATACATCTTCACCGCTATCTCTATAAACATGGAAATATCTACACTGCTATCTGTATGAACATGGAAATATCTACACCGCTATCTGTTTGAACATGGAAATATCTACACCGCTATCTGCATGAAAATGGAAATATCTACAAAGCTATCTGCATATACATGGAAACATCTACACAGCTATCTCTTTACACATGGAAATAACTACACCGCTAAATCTATAAACATGGAAATATCTACACCGCCATCTGTATGAACATGGAAATATCTACACCGCTATCTGTTTGAACATGGAAATATCTGTACCGCTATCTGCATGAAAATGGAAATACATACACAGCTATCTGCATATACATGGAAATATCTACACAGCTATTCCTTTACACATGGAAATAACTACACCGCTATCTGTATGAACATGGAAATATCTTCACCGCCATGTGTAGGAACATGGATATATCTACACAGCCATCTGGATGAACATGGAAATATCTACACCGCTATCTGTTTGAACATGGAAATATCTACACCGCTATCTGTGTAAACATGCATACATCTTCACCGCTATCTCTATAAACATGGAAATATCTACACTGCTATCTGTATGAACATGGAAATATCTACACCGCTATCTGTTTGAACATGGAAATATCTACACCGCTATCTGCATGAAAATGGATATATCAACAAAGCTATCTGCATATACATGGAAACATCTACACAGCTATCTCTTTACAAATGGAAATAACTACACCGCTAAGTCTATAAACATGGAAATATCTACACCGCCATCTGTATGAACATGGAAATATCTGCACCACCATCTGTATGAACATATAAATATCTACACCGCCATCTGTATTAAGAAGGAAATATCTAAACCGCTATATGTATGAACATTGAATTATCTACACCGCTATCTGTATGAACATGGAAATATCTACACCGCTATCTGTGTGAACATGCATATATCTTCACCGCTATCTGTATAAACATGGAAATATCTACAACGCTATCTGTATGAACATGGAAATATCTACACCGCTATCTGTACGAACATGGAAATATCTAAACCGCTATCTGCATGAAAATAGAAATATCTACACAGCTATCGGCATATACATGGAAATATCTACAAAGCTATCTCTTTACACATGGAAATAACTACACCGCTATCTCTATAAACACGGAAATATCTACACCGCCATCTGTATGAACATGGAAATATCGGCACCGCCATCTGTATAAACATATAAATATCTACACCGCCATCTGTATTTAGATGGAGATATCTACACCGCTATCTGTATAAACTTGGAAATATCTACACCGCTATCTGTACAAACATGGAAATACCTACACCGCTATCTGTATAAACATGGAAATATCAGCACCGCTCTCTGTCTGAACATGGAAATATCAGCACCGCTATCTGTATGAACATGGAAATATCAACACCGCTATCTCTATGAACATGGAAATAACTACACCGCTATCTGTATGAACATGGAAATATCTTCACCGCCATGTGTAGGAACATGGATATATCTACACAGCCATCTGGATGAACATGGAAATATCTACACCGCTATCTGTTTGAACATGGAAATATCTACACCGCTATCTGTGTAAACATGCATACATATTCACCGCTATCTCTATAAACATGGAAATATCTACACTGCTATCTGTATGAACATGGAAATATCTACACCGCTATCTGTTTGAACATGGAAATATCTACACCGCTATCTGCATGAAAATGGAAATATCTACAAAGCTATCTGCATATGCATGGAAACATCTACACAGCTATCTCTTAACACATGGAAATAACTACACCGCTAAATCTATAAACATGGAAATATCTACACCGCCATCTGTATGAACATGGAAATATCTGCACCACCATCTGTATGAACATATAAATATCTACACCGCCATCTGTATTAAGAAGGAAATATCTAAACCGCTATCTGTATGAACATTGAATTATCTACACCGCTATCTGTATGAACATGGAAATATCTACACCGCTATCTGTGTGAACATGCATATATCTTCACCGCTATCTGTATAAACATGGAAATAGCTACAACGCTATCTGTATGAACATGGAAATATCTACACCGCTATCTGTACGAACGTGGAAATATCTAAACCGCTATCTGCATGAAAATAGAAATATCTACACAGCTATTTGCATATACATTTAAATATCTACAAAGCTATCTCTTTACACATGGAAATAACTACACCGCTATCTCTATAAACACGGAAATATCTACACCGCCATCTGTATGAACATGGAAATATCTGCACCGCCATCTCTATAAACATATAAATATCTACACCACCATCTGTATTTAGATGGAGATATCTACACCGCTATCTGTATAAACTTGGAAATATCTACACCGCTATCTGCATAAATATGGAAATACCTACACCGCTATCTGTATAAACATGGAAATACCTACACCGCTACCTGTATAAACATGGAAATATCAGCACCGCTATCTGTATGAACATGGAAATATCTACACCGCTATCTCTATGAACATGGAAATATCTACACCGCTATCTGTATGAACATGGAAATAGCTACACTGCTATCTGTATGAACATGGAAATATCTACACCACTATCTGTAGGAACATGGAAATATCTACACCGCTGTCAGCATGAACATGGATGTATCTACACAGCCGTCTGGATGAACATGGAAATATCTACACCGCTATCTGCATGAACTTGGAAATATCTACACCGCTATCTGTGTAAACATGCATACATCTTCACCGCAATCTGTATAAGCATGGAAATATCAACTCCGCTATCTGTTTGAACGTGGAAATATCTACACCGCTATCTGTATGAACATGGAAATATCTACCACGCCATCTGAATGAACATGGAAATATCTGCACCGCCATCTGAATGAACATATAAATATCTACACCGCCATCTATATTAAAATGGAGATATCTACACTGCTATCTGTATAAACATGGAAATATCTACACCGCCATCTGTATGAACATATAAATATCTACGCCGCCATCTGTATTTAGAAGGAAATATCTAAACCGCTATCTGTATAAACATGGAAATATCTACAACGCTGCCTGTATAAACATGGAAATATCAGAACCGCTATCTGAATGAACATGGAAATATCTACACCGCTATCTGTATGAACATGGAAATAGCTACACCGCTATCTGTATGAACATGGATATATCTACACAGCCATCTGGATGAACATGGAAATATCTACACCGCTATCTGTGTAAACATGCATACATCATCACCGCTATCTGTATAAACATGGAAATATCTACACCGCTATCTTTATCAACATGGAAATATCTACACCGCTATCTGTATGAACATGGAAATATCTGCACCGCTATCTGTTTGAACGTGGAAATATCTACACCACTATCTGCATGAAAATGGAAATATCTACACTGCTATCTGCATATATATTTAAATATGTACACTGCTATCTCTTTACACATGGAAATAACTACACCGTTACCTGTATGAACATGAAATATCTACACCGCCATCTGTATGAACATGGAAATATCTGCACCGCCATCTGTATGAAAATATAAATATCTACACTGCCATCTGTATTAAGATAGAGATATCTCCACTGCTATCTGTATAAACATGGAAATATCTACACCGATATCTTCGTGAACATGGAAATATCTACACCGCTATCTGTATGAACATGGAAATATCTACACCGCTATCTGTTTGAACGTGGAAATATCTACACCACTATCTGCATGAAAATGGAAATATCTACACTGCTATCTGCATATACATTTAAATATCTACACAGCTATCTCTTTACACATGGAAATAACTACACCGTTATCTGTATGAACATGGAAATATCTACACCGCCATCTGTATGAACATGGAAATATCTGCACCGCCATCTGTATGAAAATATAAATATCTACACCGCCATCTGTATTAAGATAGAGATATCTACACTGCTATCTGTATAAACATGGAAATATCTACACCGCTATCTGTATAAACATGGAAATATCTACACCGCTATCTGTATATACATGGAAATATCTACACCACTACCTGTATAAACATGGAAATATCAGCACCGCTATCTATATGAACATGGAAATATCTACACCGCTATCTGTATGAACATGGAAATATCTACACCGCTATCTGTATGAACATGGAAATACATACACCGCTATCTTTATGAACATGGAAATATCTACACCGCTATCTGTTTGAACATGGAAATATCTACACCGCTGTCTGCATGAAAATGGAAATATCTACACAGCTATCTGCATATACATGGAAATATCTACACAGCTATCTCTTTACACATGGAAATAACTACACCGCTATCTCTATAAACATGGAAATATTTACACCGCCATCTGTATTAATATGGAAATATCTGCACCGCCATCTGTATGAACATATAAATATCTACACCGCCATCTGTATTAAGAAGGAGATATCTACACCGCTATCTGTATAAACATGGAAATATCTACACCGCTATCTGTATAAACATGGAAATATGTACACCGCTATCTGTATAAACATGGAAATATCTACACCGCTACCTGTATAAACATGGAAATATCCACACCGCTATCGGTATGAACATGGAAGTATCTACACCGATATCTGTATGAACATGGGTATATCTACACCGCTATCTGTATGAACATGGAAATATCTTTACCGCCATCTGTATGAACATGGATATATCTACACAGCCATCTGTATGAACATGGAAATATCTACACCGCTATCTGTATGAACATGGAAATATCTACACCGCTATCTGTACGAACATGGAAATATCTTCACCGCCATCTGTATGAAAATGGATATGGCTACACAGCCATCTGGATGAACATGGAAATATCTACACCGCTATCTGTTTGAACATGGAAATATCTACACCGCTATCTGTGTAAACATGCATACATATTCACCGCTATCTCTATAAACATGGAAATATCTACACTGCTATCTGTATGAACATGGAAATATCTACACCGCTATCTGTTTGAACATGGAAATATCTACACCGCTATCTGCATGAAAATGGAAATATCTACAAAGCTATCTGCATATGCATGGAAACATCTACACAGCTATCTCTTAACACATGGAAATAACTACACCGCTAAATCTATAAACATGGAAATATCTACACCGCCATCTGTATGAACATGGAAATATCTGCACCACCATCTGTATGAACATATAAATATCTACACCGCCATCTGTATTAAGAAGGAAATATCTAAACCGCTATCTGTATGAACATTGAATTATCTACACCGCTATCTGTATGAACATGGAAATATCTACACCGCTATCTGTGTGAACATGCATATATCTTCACCGCTATCTGTATAAACATGGAAATAGCTACAACGCTATCTGTATGAACATGGAAATATCTACACCGCTATCTGTACGAACGTGGAAATATCTAAACCGCTATCTGCATGAAAATAGAAATATCTACACAGCTATTTGCATATACATTTAAATATCTACAAAGCTATCTCTTTACACATGGAAATAACTACACCGCTATCTCTATAAACACGGAAATATCTACACCGCCATCTGTATGAACATGGAAATATCTGCACCGCCATCTCTATAAACATATAAATATCTACACCACCATCTGTATTTAGATGGAGATATCTACACCGCTATCTGTATAAACTTGGAAATATCTACACCGCTATCTGCATAAATATGGAAATACCTACACCGCTATCTGTATAAACATGGAAATACCTACACCGCTACCTGTATAAACATGGAAATATCAGCACCGCTATCTGTATGAACATGGAAATATCTACACCGCTATCTCTATGAACATGGAAATATCTACACCGCTATCTGTATGAACATGGAAATAGCTACACTGCTATCTGTATGAACATGGAAATATCTACACCACTATCTGTAGGAACATGGAAATATCTACACCGCTGTCAGCATGAACATGGATGTATCTACACAGCCGTCTGGATGAACATGGAAATATCTACACCGCTATCTGCATGAACTTGGAAATATCTACACCGCTATCTGTGTAAACATGCATACATCTTCACCGCAATCTGTATAAGCATGGAAATATCAACTCCGCTATCTGTTTGAACGTGGAAATATCTACACCGCTATCTGTATGAACATGGAAATATCTACCACGCCATCTGAATGAACATGGAAATATCTGCACCGCCATCTGAATGAACATATAAATATCTACACCGCCATCTATATTAAAATGGAGATATCTACACTGCTATCTGTATAAACATGGAAATATCTACACCGCCATCTGTATGAACATATAAATATCTACGCCGCCATCTGTATTTAGAAGGAAATATCTAAACCGCTATCTGTATAAACATGGAAATATCTACAACGCTGCCTGTATAAACATGGAAATATCAGAACCGCTATCTGAATGAACATGGAAATATCTACACCGCTATCTGTATGAACATGGAAATAGCTACACCGCTATCTGTATGAACATGGATATATCTACACAGCCATCTGGATGAACATGGAAATATCTACACCGCTATCTGTGTAAACATGCATACATCATCACCGCTATCTGTATAAACATGGAAATATCTACACCGCTATCTTTATCAACATGGAAATATCTACACCGCTATCTGTATGAACATGGAAATATCTGCACCGCTATCTGTTTGAACGTGGAAATATCTACACCACTATCTGCATGAAAATGGAAATATCTACACTGCTATCTGCATATATATTTAAATATGTACACTGCTATCTCTTTACACATGGAAATAACTACACCGTTACCTGTATGAACATGAAATATCTACACCGCCATCTGTATGAACATGGAAATATCTGCACCGCCATCTGTATGAAAATATAAATATCTACACTGCCATCTGTATTAAGATAGAGATATCTCCACTGCTATCTGTATAAACATGGAAATATCTACACCGATATCTTCGTGAACATGGAAATATCTACACCGCTATCTGTATGAACATGGAAATATCTACACCGCTATCTGTTTGAACGTGGAAATATCTACACCACTATCTGCATGAAAATGGAAATATCTACACTGCTATCTGCATATACATTTAAATATCTACACAGCTATCTCTTTACACATGGAAATAACTACACCGTTATCTGTATGAACATGGAAATATCTACACCGCCATCTGTATGAACATGGAAATATCTGCACCGCCATCTGTATGAAAATATAAATATCTACACCGCCATCTGTATTAAGATAGAGATATCTACACTGCTATCTGTATAAACATGGAAATATCTACACCGCTATCTGTATAAACATGGAAATATCTACACCGCTATCTGTATATACATGGAAATATCTACACCACTACCTGTATAAACATGGAAATATCAGCACCGCTATCTATATGAACATGGAAATATCTACACCGCTATCTGTATGAACATGGAAATATCTACACCGCTATCTGTATGAACATGGAAATACATACACCGCTATCTTTATGAACATGGAAATATCTACACCGCTATCTGTTTGAACATGGAAATATCTACACCGCTGTCTGCATGAAAATGGAAATATCTACACAGCTATCTGCATATACATGGAAATATCTACACAGCTATCTCTTTACACATGGAAATAACTACACCGCTATCTCTATAAACATGGAAATATTTACACCGCCATCTGTATTAATATGGAAATATCTGCACCGCCATCTGTATGAACATATAAATATCTACACCGCCATCTGTATTAAGAAGGAGATATCTACACCGCTATCTGTATAAACATGGAAATATCTACACCGCTATCTGTATAAACATGGAAATATCTACACCGCTATCTGTATAAACATGGAAATATCTACACCGCTACCTGTATAAACATGGAAATATCCACACCGCTATCGGTATGAACATGGAAGTATCTACACCGATATCTGTATGAACATGGGTATATCTACACCGCTATCTGTATGAACATGGAAATATCTTTACCGCCATCTGTATGAACATGGATATACCTACACAGCCATCTGTATGAACATGGAAATATCTACACCGCTATCTGTATGAACATGGAAATATCTACACCGCTATCTGTACGAACATGGAAATATCTTCACCGCCATCTGTATGAAAATGGATATGGCTACACAGCCATCTGGATGAACATGGAAATATCTACACCGCCATCTGTATGAACATGGAAATATCTACACCGCTATCTGTGTAAACATGCATACACCTTCACCGCTATCTGTATAACCATGGAAATATCTACACCGCTATCTGTATGAACATGGAAATATCTACACCGCTATCTGTTTGAACATGGAAATATCTAAACCGCTATCTGCATGAAAATGGAAATATCTACACAGTTATCTGCATATACATGGAAATATCTACACAGCTATCACTTTACACGTGGAAATAACTACACCGCTATCTGTATGAACATGGAAATATCTTCACCGCCATCTGTATGAACATGGATATATCTACACAGCCATCTGGATGAACATGGAAATATCTACACCGCTATCTGTATGAAGATGGAAATATCTACAACACTATCTGTGTAAACATGCATACATCTTCACCGCTATCTATATAAACATGGAAATATCTACACTGCTATCTGTATGAACATGGAAATATCTACACCGCTATCTGAACATGGAAATATCTACACCGCTATCTGCATGAAAATGGAAATATCTACACAGCGATCTGCATATACATGGAAATATCTACAAAGCTATCTCTTTACACATGGAAATAACTACAGCGCTATCTCTATAAACATACAAATATCTACTCCGCCATCTGTATGAACATGGAAATATCTGCACCGCCATCTGTATGAACATATAAATATCTACACCGCCATCTATATTAAGATGGAGATATCTACACCGCTATCTGTATGAACTTGGAAATATCTACACCGCTATCTGTATAAACATGGAAATATCTACACCGCAATCTGTATAAACATGGAAATATCTACACCGCTAACTGTATAAACATGGAAATATCAGCACCGCTATCTGCATGAACATGGAAATATCTACACCGCTATCTGAACATGGAAATATCTACACCGCTATCTGCATGAAAATGGAAATATCTACACAGGTATCTGCTTATACATGGAAATATCCACGCAGCTATCTCTTTACACTTGGAAATAACTACACCGCTATCTCTATAAACATGGAAATATCTACACCGCCATCACTATGAACATGGAAATATCTGCACCGCCATCTGTATGAACATATAAATATCTACACCGCCATCTGCATTAAGAAGGAGATATCTACACCGCTATCTGTATAAACATGGAAATATTTACACCGCTATCTGTATAAACATGGAAATATCTACACCGCTATCAGTATAAACATGGAAATATCTACACCGCTACCTGTATAAACATGGAAATATCAGCACCGCTATCGGTATGAACATGGAAATATCTACACCGCTATCTGTATGAACATGGAAATAGCTACACCGCTATCTGTATGAACATGGAAATATCTTCAACGCCATCTGTATGAACATGGATATATCTACACAGCCATCTGGATGAACATGGAAATATCTACACCGCTATCTGTATGAAGATGGAAATATCTACACCACTATCTGTGTAAACATGCATACATCTTCACCGCTATCTGTATAAACATGGAAATATCTACACTGCTATCTGTATGAAAATGAAAATATCTACACCGCTATCTGTTTGAACATGGAAATATCTACGCCGCTGTCTGCATGAAAATGGAAATATCTACACAGCGATCTGCATATACATGGAAATATCTACAAAGCTATCTCTTTACACATGGAAATAACTACAGCGCTATATCTATAAACATACAAATATCTACATCGCCATCTGTATGAACATGGAAATATCTGCAATGCCATCTGTATGAACATATAAATATCTACACCGCCATCTATATTAAGATGGAGATATCTACACTGCTATCTACATGAAAATGGAAATATCTACACTGCTATCTGCATATACATTTAAATATCTACACAGCTATCTCTTTACACATGGAAATAACTACACCGTTATCTGTATGAACATGGAGATATCTACACCGCCATCTGTATGAACATGGAAATATCTGCACCGTCATCTGTATGAAAATATAAATATCTACACTGTCATCTGTATTAAGATAGAGATATCTCCACTGCTATCTGTATAAACATGGAAATATCTACACCGCTATCTGTATAAACATGGAAATATCTACACCGCTATCTGTATATACATGGAAATATCTACACCACTACCTGTATAAACATGGAAACATCAGCACCGTTATCTATATGAACATGGAAATATCTACACCGCTATCTGTATGAACATGGAAATATCTACACCGCTATCTGTATGAACATGGAAATATCTACACCGCTATCTGTATGAACATGGAAATATCTACACCTCTATCTGTTTGAACATGGAAATATCTACACCGCTGTCTGCATGAAAATGGAAATATCTACACAGCTATCTGCATAAACATGGAAATATCTACACAGCTATCTCTTTACACATGGAAATAACTACACCGCTATCTCTATAAACATGGAAATATATACACCGCCATCTGTATGGACAAGGAAATATCTGCACCGCCATCTGTATGAACATATAAATATCTACAAAGCCATCTGTATTAAGAAGGAGATATCTACACCGCTATCTGTATAAAGATGGAAATATCTACACCGATATCTGTATAAACATGGAAATATCTTCACCGGTATCTGTATAAACTTGGAAATATCTACACCGCTACCTGTATAAACATGGAAATATCAGCACCGCTATCTGTATAACCATGGAAATATCTACACCGCTATCTGTATGAACATGGAAATATCTACACCGCTATCTGTTTGAACATGGAAATATCTAAACTGCTATCTGCATGAAAATGGAAATATCTACACAGCTATCTCTTTACACGTGGAAATAACTGCACGGCTATCTGTATGAACATGGAAATATCTTCACCGCCATCTGTATGAAGATGGAAATATCTACGACGCTATCTGTGTAAACATGCATACATCTTCACCGCTATCTACACAAACATGGAAATATCTACACTACTATCTGTATGAACATGGAAATATCTACACCGCTATCTGTTTGAACATGGAAATATCTACACCGCTATCTGCATGAAAATGGAAATCTCTACACAGCGATCTGCATATACATGGAAATATCTACAAAGATATCTCTTTACACATGGAAATAACTACAGCGCTATCTCTATAAACATACAAATATCTACACCGTCATCTGTATGAACATGGAAATATCTGCACCGCCATCTGTATGAACATATAAATATCTACACCGCCATCTGTATTAAGATGGAGATATCTACACCGCTATCTGTATAAACATGGAAATGTCTACACCGCAATCTGTATAAACATGGAAATATCTACACCGCTACCTGTATAAACATGGAAATATCAGCACCGCGATCTGTATGAACTGGAAATATCTACACCGCTATCTCCATGAACATGAAAATAGCTACACCACTATCTGTATGAACATGGAAAAATCTACACAGCCATCTGGATGAACACGGCAATATCTACACCGCTATCTGTATGAACATTGAAATATCTACACCGCTATCTGTGTAAATATGCATACATCTTCACCGCAATCTGTATAAACATGGAAATATCTACACCGCTATCTGTATGAACATGGAAATATCTACACCGCTATCTGTTTGAACATGGAAATATCTAAACCGCTATCTGCATGAAAATGGAAATATCTACACAGTTATCTGCATATACATGGAAATATCTACACAGCTATCACTTTACACGTGGAAATAACTACACCGCTATCTGTATGAACATGGAAATATCTTCACCGCCATCTGTATGAACATGGATATATCTTCACAGCCATCTGGATGAACATGGAAATATCTACACCGCTATCTGTATGAAGATGGAAATATCTACAACACTATCTGTGTAAACATGCATACATCTTCACCGCTATCTATATAAACATGGAAATATCTACACTACTATCTGTATGAACATGGAAATATCTACACCGCTATCTGAACATGGAAATATCTACACCGCTATCTGCATGAAAATGGAAATATCTACACAGCGATCTGCATATACATGGAAATATCTACAAAGCTATCTCTTTACACATGGAAATAACTACAGCGCTATCTCTATAAACATACAAATATCTACTCCGCCATCTGTATGAACATGGAAATATCTGCACCGCCATCTGTATGAACATATAAATATCTACACCGCCATCTATATTAAGATGGAGATATCTACAAAGCTATCTGTATGAACTTGGAAATATCTACACCGCTATCTGTATAAACATGGAAATATCTACACCGCAATCTGTATAAACATGGAAATATCTACACCGCTATCTGTATGAACATGGAAATAGCTACACCGCTATCTGTATGAACATGGAAATATCTTCAACGCCATCTGTATGAACATGGATATATCTACACAGCCATCTGGATGAACATGGAAATATCTACACCGCTATCTGTATGAAGATGGAAATATCTACACCGCTATCTGTGTAAACATGCATACATCTTCACCGCTATCTGTCTAAACATGGAAATATCTACACTGCTATCTGTATGAAAATGAAAATATCTACACCGCTATCTGTTTGAACATGGAAATATCTACACCGCTGTCTGCATGAAAATGGAAATATCTACACAGCGATCTGCATATACATGGAAATATCTACAAAGCTATCTCTTTACACATGGAAATAACTACAGCGCTATATCTATAAACATACAAATATCTACATCGCCATCTCTATGAACATGGAAATATCTGCAATGCCATCTGTATGAACATATAAATATCTACACCGCCATCTATATTAAGATGGAGATATCTACACTGCTATCTACATGAAAATGGAAATATCTACACTGCTATCTGCATATACATTTAAATATCTACACAGCTATCTCTTTACACAAGGAAATAACTACACCGTTATCTGTATGAACATGGAGATATCTACACCGCAATCTGTATGAACATGGAAATATCTGCACCGCCATCTGTATGAAAATATAAATATCTACACTGTCATCTGTATTAAGATAGAGATATCTCCACTGCTATCTGTATAAACATGGAAATATCTACACCGCTATCTGTATAAACATGGAAATATCTACACCGCTATCTGTATATACATGGAAATATCTACACCACTACCTGTATAAACATGGAAATATCAGCACCGATATCTATATGAACATGGAAATATCTACACCGCTATCTGTATGAACATGGAAATATCTACACCGCTATCTGTATGAACATGGAAATATCTACACCGCTATCTGTATGAACATGGAAATATCTACACCTCTATCTGTTTGAACATGGAAATATCTACACCGCTGTCTGCATGAAAATGGAAATATCTACACAGCTATCTGCATAAACATGGAAATATCTACACAGCTATCTCTTTACACATGGAAATAACTACACCGCTATCTCTATAAACATGGAAATATCTACACCGCCATCTGTATGGACAAGGAAATATCTGCACCGCCATCTGCATGAACATATAAATATCTACAAAGCCATCTGTATTAAGAAGGAGATATCTACACCGCTATCTGTATAAAGATGGAAATATCTACACCGATATCTGTATAAACATGGAAATATCTACACCGGTATCTGTATAAACATGGAAATATCTACACCGCTACCTGTATAAACATGGAAATATCAGCACCGCTATCTGTATAACCATGGAAATATCTACACCGCTATCTGTATGAACATGGAAATATCTACACCGCTATCTGTTTGAACATGGAAATATCTAAACTGCTATCTGCATGAAAATGGAAATATCTACACAGCTATCTCTTTACACGTGGAAATAACTGCACGGCTATCTGTATGAACATGGAAATATCTTCACCGCCATCTGTATGTAAAGGATATATCTACACAGCCATCTGGATGAACATGGAAATATCAACACCGCTATCTGTATGAAGATGGAAATATCTACAACGCTATCTGTGTAAACATGCATACATCTTCACCGCTATCTACATAAACATGGAAATATCTACACTACTATCTGTATGAACATGGAAATATCTACACCGCTATCTGTTTGAACATGGAAATATCTACACCGCTATCTGCATGAAAATGGAAATCTCTACACAGCGATCTGCATATACATGGAAATATCTACAAAGATATCTCTTTACACATGGAAATAACTACAGCGCTATCTCTATAAACATACAAATATCTACACCGTCATCTGTATGAACATGGAAATATCTGCACCGCCATCTGTATGAACATATAAATATCTACACCGCCATCTATATTAAGATGGAGATATCTACACCGCTATCTGTATAAACATGGAAATGTCTACACCACAATCTGTATAAACATGGAAATATCTACACCGCTACCTGTATAAACATGGAAATATCAGCACCGCGATCTGTATGAACTGGAAATATCTACACCGCTGTCTCCATGAACATGAAAATAGCTACACCACTATCTGTATGAACATGGAAAAATCTACACAGCCATCTGGATGAACACGGCAATATCTACACCGCTATCTGTATGAACATTGAAATATCTACACCGCTATCTGTGTAAATATGCATACATCTTCACCGCAATCTGTATAAACATGGAAATATCTACACCGCTATCTGTATGAACATGGAAATATCTACACCGCTATCTGAACATGGAAATATCTACACCGCTATCTGCATGAAAATGGAAATATCTACACAGCTATCTGCATATACATGGAAATATCTACACAGCTATCTCTTTACACGTGGAAATAACTACACCGCTATCTGTATGAACATGGAAATATCTACACCGCCATCTGTATGAACACGGAAATATCTGCACCGCCATCTGTATGAACATATAAATATCTACACGGCGATCTGTATTAAGATGTAGATATGTACACCGCCATCTGTATAAACATGGAAATATCTACACCGCTATCTGTATAAATATGGAAATATCTACACCACTATCTGTATTAATATGGAAATATCTACACCGCTACCTGTATAAACATGGAAATATCAACACCGCTATCTGTATGAACATGGAAATATCTACAACGCTACCTGTATAAACATGGAAATATCAGCACCGCTATCTCTATGAACCTGGAAATGTCTACACCGCTATCTGAATGAACATGGAAATATCTACACCGCTATCTGTTTGAACATGGAAATATCTACACCGCTATCTGCATGAAAATGGAAATATCCACAAAGATATCTGCATATACATGGAAATATCTACACAGCTACCTCTTTACACATGGAAATAACTACACCGCTATCTCTATAAACATGGAAATATCTACACCTCCATCTGTATGAACATGGAAATATCTGCACCGCCATCTGTATGAACATATAAATATCTACACCGCCATCTGTATTAAGAAGGAAATATCAAAACCGCTATCTGTATATACATGGAAATATCTACACCGCTGCCTGTATAAACATGGAAATATCAGCACCGCTCTCTGTATGAAAATGGAGATATCTACACCACTATCTCTATGAACATGGAAATATCTACACGGCTATCTGTATGAACATGGAAATAGCTACACCGTTATCTGTATGAACATGGAAATAGCTACACCGCTATCTGTATGAACATGGAAATATCTACACCGCTATCTGTATGAACATGGATATATCTACACAGCCATCTGGATGAACATGGAAATATCTACACCGCTATCTGTATGAACATGGAAATATCTACACCGCTATCTGTATGAACATGGATATATCTACACAGCCATCTGGATGAACATGGAAATATCTACACCGCTATCTGTATGAACATGGAAATAACTTCACAGCCATCTATATGAAAATGGATATGGCTACACAGCCATCTGGATGAACATGGAAATATCTACACCGCGATCTGTATGAACATGGAAATATGTACACCGCTATCTGTGTAAACATGCATACACCTTCACCGCTATCTGTATAACCATGGAAATATCTACACCGCTATCTGTATGAACATGGAAATATCTACACCGCTATCTGTTTGAACATGTAAATATCTAAAGCGCTATCTGCATGAAAATGGAAATATCTAGACAGCTATCTGCTTATACATGGAAATATCTACACAGCTATCTCTTTACACGTGGAAATAAATACACCGCTATCTGTATGAACATGGAAATATCTTCACCGCCATCTGTATGAACATGGATATATCTACACAGTCATCTGGATGAACATGGAAATATCTACACCGCTATCAGTATGAAGATGGAAATATCTACAACGCTATCTGTGTAAACATGCATACATCTTCACCGCTATCTATATAAACATGGAAATATCTACACTGCTATCTGTATAAACATGGAAATAACTACACCGCTATCTGTTTGAACATGGAAATATCTACACCACTATCTGCATGAAAATGGAAATATCTACACAGCGGTCTGCATATACATGGAAATATCTACAAAGCTATCTCTTTACACATGGAAATAACTACAGCGCTATCTCTATAAACATACAAATATCTACACCGCCATCTGTATGAACATGGAAATATCTGCACCGCCATCTGTATGAACATATAAATATCTACACCGCCATCTATATTAAGATGGAGATATCTACACCGCTATCTGTATAAACTTGGAAATATCTACACCGCTATCTGTATAAACATGGAAATATCTACACCGCAATCTGTATAAACATGGAAATATCTACACCGCTACCTGTATAAACATGGAAATATCACCACCGCTATCTGTATGAACATGGAAATATCTACACCGCTATCTGAACATGGAAATATCTACACCGCTACCTGTATGAACATGGAAATAGCTACACCGCTATCTGTATGAACATGGAAATACCTTCAATGCCATCTGTATGAACATGGATATATCTACACAGCCATCTGTGTGAACATGGAAATATCTACACCGCTATCTGTATGAACATGGAAATATCTACACCGCTATCTGTATGAACATGGAAATATCTTCACCGCCATCTGTATGAACATGGATATGTCTACACATCCATCTGGATGAACATGGAAAAATCTACACCGCGATCTGTATGAACATGGGAATATCTACACCGCTATCTGTTTGAACATGGAAATATCTAAACAGCTATCTGCATGAAAATGGAAATATCTACACAGCTATCTGCATATACATGGAAATATCTACAAAGCTATCTCTTTACACATGGAAATAACTACACCGCTATGTGTATGAACATGGAAATATCTGCACCGCCATCTGTATGAACATATAAATATCTATGCCGCCATCTGTATTAAGAAGGAAATATCTAAACCGCTATCTGTATAAACATGGAAATATCTACAACGCTGCCTGTATAAACATCGAAATATCAGAACCGCTATCTGAATGAACATTGAAATATCTACACCGCTATCTGTATGAACATGGAAATAGCTACACCGCTATCTGTATGAACATGGATATATCTACACAGCCATCTGGATGAACATGGAAATATCTACACCGCTATCTGTGTAAACATGCATACATCTTCACAGCTATCTGTATAAAGATGGAAATATCTACACCGCTATCTTTATGAACATGGAAATATCTACACCGCTATCTGTATGAACATGGAAATATCTACACCGCTATCTGTTTGAACATGGAAATATCTATACCACTATCTGCATGAAAATGGAAATATCTACCCTGCTATCTGTATATACATTTAAATATGTACACTGCTATCTCTTTACACATGGAAATAACTACACCGTTACCTGTATGAACATGGAAATATCTACACCGCCATCTGTATGAACATGGAAATATCTGCACCGCCATCTGTATGAAAATATAAGTATCTACACCGCCATCTGTGTTAAGATAGGGATATCTCCACTGCTATCTATATAAACATGGAAATATCTACACCGCTATCTGTATGAACATGGAAATATCTACACCGCTATCTGTATGAACATGGATATATCTACACCGCTATCTGTATGAACATGGAAATATCTTCAACGCCATCTGTATGAACATGGATATATCTACACAGCCATCTGTATGAACATGGAAATATCTACACCGCTATCTGTATGACATTGGAAATATCTACACCGCTAGCTGTATGAATGTGGAAATATCTTCACAGCCATCTGTATGAACATGGATATGTCTACTCATCCATCTGGATGAAAATGGAAAAATCTACACCGCTATCTGTTTGAACATGGAAATATCTAAACCGCTATCTACATGAAAATGGAAATATCTACACAGCTATCTGCATATACATGGAAATATCTACACAGCTATCTCTTTACACATGGAAATCACTACATCGCTATCTGTATGAACATGGAAATATCTTCACCGCCATCTGTAGGAACATGGATATATCTACACAGCCATCTGGATGAACATGGAAATATCTACACCGCTATCTGTATGAAGATGGAAATATCTACACCGCTATCTGAGTAAACATGCAAACATCTTCACCGCTATCTGTATAAACATGGAAATATCTACACTGCTATCTGTATGAAAATGGAAATATCTACACCGCTATCTGTTTGAACATGGAAATATCTACACCGCTTTCTGCATGAAAATGGAAATATCTACACAGCGATCTGCATATACATGGAAATATCTACAAAGCTATCTCCTTACACATGGAAATAACTACAGCGGTATCTCTATAAACATACAAATATCTACACCGCCATCTGTATGAACATGGAAATATCTGCAAGCCATCTCTATGAACATATAAATATATACACCGCCATCTATATTAAGATGGAGATAGCTACACCGCTATCTACATGAAAATGGAAATATCTACACTGCTATCTGCATATACATTTAAATATCTACACAACTATCTCTTTACACATGGAAATAACTACACCGTTATCTGTATGAACATGGAAATATGTACACCGCCATCTGTATGAACATGGAAATATCTGCACCGCCATCTGTATGAACATATAAATATCTACACCGCCATCTGTATTAAGATGGAGATATCTACACTGCTATCTGTATAAACATGGAAATATCTACACCGCTATCTGTATAAACATGGAAATATCTACACCGCTATCTGTATATACATGGAAATATCTACACCACTACCTGCATAAACATGGAAATATCAGCACCGCTATCTATATGAACATGGAAATACCTACACCGCTATCTGTATGAACATGGAAATATCTACACCGCTATCTGTATGAACATGGATATACATACACCGCTATCTGTATGAACATGGAAATATCTACACCGCTATCTGTTTCAACATGGAAATATCTACACCGCTGTCTGCATGAAAATGGAAATATCTACACAGCTATCTGCATATACATGGAAATATCTACACAGCTATCTCTTTACACATGGAAATAACTACACCGCTGTCTCTATAAACATGGAAATATCTACACCGCCATCTGCATGAACATGGAAATATCTGCACCGCCATCTGTATGAACATATAAATATCTACACCGCCATCTGTATTAAGAAGGAGATATCTACACAGCTATCTGTATAAAAATGGAAATATCTACACCGCTATCTGTATAAACATGGAAATATCTACACCGCTATCTGTATAAACATGGAAATATCTACACCGTTACCTGTATAAACATGGAAATATCAGCACCGCTATCGGTATGAACATGGAAATATATACACCGATATCTGTATGAACATGGGTATATCTACACCGCTATCTGTATGAACATGGAAATATCTTTACCGCCATCTGTATGAACATGGATATATCTACACAGCCATCTGTATGAACATGGAAATATCTACACCGCTATCTGTATGAACATGGAAATATCTACACCGCTATCTGTACGAACATGGAAATATCTTCACCGCCATCTGTATGAAAATGGATATGGCTACACAGCCATCTGGATGAACATGGAAATATCTACACCGCCATCTGTATGAACATGGAAATATCTACACCGCTATCTGTGTAAACATGCATACACCTTCACTGCTATCTGTATAACCATGGAAATATCTACACCGTTATCTGTGTGAACATGGAAATATCTACACCGCTATCTGTTTGAACATGGAAATATCTAAACCGCTATCTGCATGAAAATGGAAATATCTACACAGTTATCTGCATATACATGGAAATATCTACACAGCTATCTCTTTACACGTGGAAATAACTACACCGCTATCTGTATGAACATGGAAATATCTTCACCGCCATCTGTATGAACATGGATATATCTACACAGCCATCTGGATGAACATGGAAATATCTACACCGCTATCTGTATGAAGATGGAAATATCCACAACGCTATCTGTGTAAACATGCATACATCTTCACCGCTATCTATATAAACATGGAAATATCTACACTGCTATCTGTATGAACATGGAAATATCTGCACCGCTATCTGAACATGGAAATATCTACACCGCTATCTGCATGAAAATGGAAATATCTACACAGCGATCTGCATATACATGGAAATATCTACAAAGCTATCTCTTTACACTTGGAAATAACTACAGCGCTATCTCTATAAACATACAAATATCTACACCGCCATCTGTATGAACATGGAAATATCTGAACCGCCATCTGTATGAACATATATATATCTACACCGCCATCTATATTAAGATGGAGATATCTACACCGCTATCTGTATAAACTTGGAAATATCTACACCGCTATCTGTATAAACATAGAAATATCTACACCGCAATATGTATAAACATGGAAATATCTAAACCGCTACCTGTATAAACATGGAAATATCAGCACCGCTATCTGCATGAACATGGAAATATCCACACCGCTATCTGAACATGGAAATATCTACACCGCTATCTGCATGAAAATGGAAATATCTACACAGGTATCTGCATATACATGGAAATATCCACGCAGCTATCTCTTTACACATGGAAATAACTACACCGCTATCTCTATAAACATGGAAATATCTACACCGCCATCACTATGAACATGGAAATATCTGAACCGCCATCTGTATGAACATATAAATATCTACACCGCCATCTGCATTAAGAAGGAGATATCTACACCGCTATCTGTATAAACATGGAAATATTTACACCGCTATCTGTATAAACATGGAAATATCTACACCGCTATCAGTATAAACATGGAAATATCTACACCGCTACCTGTATAAACATGGAAATATCAGCACCGCTATCGGTATGAACATGGAAATATCTACACCGCTATCTGTATGAACATGGAAATAGCTACACCGCTATCTGTATGAACATGGAAATATCTTCAACGCCATCTGTATGAACATGGATATATCTCCACAGCCATCTGTATGAACATGGAAATATCTACACCGCTATCTGTATGAACATGGAAATATCTACACCGCTATCTGTATGAACATGGAAATATCTTCACCGCCATCTGTATGAACATGGATATGTCTACACATCCATCTGGATGAACATGGAAAAATCTACACCGTGATCTGTATGAACATGGGAATATCTACACCGCTATCTTTGTAAACATGCATACACCTTCACCGCTATCTGTATAAACATGGAAATATCTACAACACTATCTGTATGAACATGGAAATATCTACACCGCTATCTGTTTGAACATGGAAATATCTAAACCGCTATCTGCATGAAAATGGAAATATCTACACAGCTATCTGCATATACATGGAAATATCCACAGCTATCTCTTTACACATGGAAATAACTACAGCGCCATCTGTATGAACATGGAAATATCTTCACCGCCATCTGTATGAACATGGATATATCTACACAGCCATCTGGATGAACATGGAAATATCTACACCGCTGTCTGTATGAAGATGGAAATATCTACACCGCTATCTGTGTAAACATGCATACATCTTCACCGCTATCTGTCTAAACATGGAAATATCTACACTGCTATCTGTATGAAAATGAAAATATCTACACCGCTATCTGTTTGAACATGGAAATATCTACACCGCTATCTGCATGAAAATGGAAATATCTACACAGCGATCTGCATATACATGGAAATATCTACAAAGCTATCTCTTTACACATGGAAATAACTACAGCGCTATATCTATAAACATACAAATATCTACACCGCCATCTGTATGAACATGGAAATATCTGCAATGCCTTCTGTATGAACATATAAATATCTACACCGCCATCTATATTAAGATGGAGATATCTACACTGCTATCTACATGAAAATGGAAATATCTACACTGCTATCTGCATATACATTTAAATATCTACACAGCTATCTCTTTAAACATGGAAATAACTACACCGTTATCTGTATGAACATGGAGATATCTACACCGCCATCTGTATGAACATGGAAATATCTGCACCGCCATCTGTATGAAAATACAAATATCTACACTGCCATCTGTATTAAGATAGAGATATCTCCACTGCTATCTGTATAAACATGGAAATATCTACACCGCTATCTGTATAAACATGGAAATATCTACACCGCTATCTGTATATACATGGAAATATCTACACCACTACCTGTATAAACATGGAAATATCAGCACCGATATCTATATGAACATGGAAATATCTACACCGCTATCTGTATGAACATGGAAATATCTACACCGCTATCTGTATGAACATGGAAATATCTACACCGCTATCTGTATGAACATGGAAATATCTACACCGCTATCTGTTTGAACATGGAAATATCTACACCGCGGTCTGCATGAAAATGGAAATATCTACACAGCTATCTGCATATACATGGAAATATCTACACAGCTATCTCTTTACACATGGAAATAACTACACCGCTATCTCTATAAACATGGAAATATCTACACCGCCATCTGTATGGACATGGAAATATCTGCACTGCCATCTGTATGAACATATAAATATCTACAAAGCCATCTGTATTAAGAAGGAGATATCTACACCGCTATCTGTATAAAGATGGAAATATCTACACCGATATCTGTATAAACATGGAAATATCTACACCGGTATCTGTATAAACATGGAAATATCTACACCGCTACCTGTATAAACATGGAAATATCAGCACCGCTATAGTTATGAACATGGAAATATCTACACCTCTATCTGTATGAACATGGATATATCTACACCGCTATCTGTATGAACATGGAAATATCTACACCGCCATCTGTATGAACATGGATATATCTACACAGCCATCTGTACGAACATGGAAATATCTACACCGCTATCTGTATGAACATGGAAATATCTACACCGCTATCTGTATGAACATGGAAATATCTTCACCGCCATCTGTGTAAACATGCATACACCTTCACCGCTATCTGTATAACCATGGAAATATCTACACCGCCATCTGTATGAACATGGAAATATCTACACCGCTATCTGTTTGAACATGGAAATATCTAAACCGCTATCTGCATGAAAATGGAAATATCTACACAGCTATCTGCATGTACATGGAAATATCTACACAGCTATCTCTTTACACGTGGAAATAACTACACCGCTATCTGTATGAACATGGAAATATCTTCACCGCCATCTGTATGAAAAGGATATATCTACACAGCCATCTGGATGAACATGGAAATATCTACACCGCTATCTGTATGAAGATGGAAATATCTACAAGGCTATCTGTGTAAACATGAATACATCTTCACCGCTATCTATATAAACATGGAAATATCTACACTACTATCTGTATGAACATGGAAATATCTACACCGCTATCTGTTTGAACATGGAAATATCTACACCGCTATCTGCATGAAAATGGAAATCTCTACACAGCGATCTGCATATACATGGAAATATCTACAAAGATATCTCTTTACACATGGAAATAACTACAGCGCTATCTCTATAAACATACAAATATCTACACCGCCATCTGTACGAACATGGAAATATCTGCACCGCCATCTGTATGAACATATAAATATCTACACCGCCATCTATATTAAGATGGAGATATCTACACCGCTATCAGTATAAACATGGAAATATCTACACCGCAATCTGTATAAACATGGAAATATCTACACCGCTACCAGTATAAACATGGAAATATCAGCACCGCTATCTGTATGAACTTGGAAATATCTACACCGCTATCTCCGTGAACATGAAAATAGCTACACCACTATCTGTATGAACATGGAAAAATCTACACAGCCATCTGGATGAACACGGAAATATCTACACCGCTATCTGTATGAACATGGAAATAGCTACACCGCTATCTGTGTAAATATGCATACATCTTCACCGCAATCTGTATAAACATGGAAATATCTACACCGCTATCTGTATGAACATGGAAATATCTACACCGCTATCTGAACATGGAAATATCTACACCGCCATCTGTATGAACACGGAAATATCTGCACCGCCATCTGTATGAACATATAAATATCTACACGGCGATCTGTATTAAGATGTAGATATCTACACCGCCATTTGTATAAACATGGAAATATCAACACCGCTATCTGTATAAACATGGAAATATCTACAACGCTATCTGTATAAACATGAATATATCTACACCGCTACCTGTATAAACAAGGAAATATCAGCACCGGTATCTGTTTGAACATGGAAATATCAGCCCCTCTATCTGTATGAACATGGAGATATCTACACCGCTATCTGTATGAACATGGAAATATCTTCACCGCCATCTGTATGAACATGGATATATCTACACAGCCATCTGGATGAACATGGAAATATCTTCACCGCTATCTGTATGAACATGGAAATAGCTACACCGCTATCTGTATGAACATGGAAATATCTACACCGCTATCTGTATGAACATGGAAATATCTACACCGCTATCTGTATGAACATGGAAATATCTTCACCGCCATCAGTATGAACATGGATATATCGACAGAGCCATCGGGATGAACATGGAAATATCTACACAGCTATCTGTATGAACAATGAAATATATACACCGCTATCTGTGTAAACATGCATACATCTTCACCGCTATCTCTATAAACATGGAAATATCTACACCGCTATCTGTATGAACATGGAAATATCTACACCGCTATCTGTTTGAACATGGAAATATCTACACCGCTATCTGTATAAACATGGAAATATCCACACCGCTATCTTAATGAACATGGAAATACCTTCACCGCCATCTGTATGAACATGGATATATCTACACAGCCATGTGGATGAACATGGATATTTCTACACAGCCCTCTGGATGAACATGGAAATATCCACACCGCTATCTGTGTAAACATGCATACATCTTCACTGCTATCTGTATAAACATGGAAATATCTACACCGCTATCTGTATGAACATGGAAATATCAGCACCGCTATCTGTATGAACATGGAAATATCTACACCGCTATCTGTATAAACATGGAAATATCAGCACCGCTATCTGTATGAACATGGAAATATCAGCCCCTCTATCTGTATAAACATGGAGATATCTACACCGCCATCTGTATGAACATGGATATATCTACACAGCCATCTGGAGGAACATGGAAATATCTACACCGCTATCTGTATGAACATGGAAATAGCTACACCGCTATCTGTATGAACATGGAAATATGTACACCGCTATCTGTATGAACATGGAAATATCTACACCGCTATCTGTATGAACAGGGAAATATCTTCACAGCCATCTGTACGAACATGGATATATCTACAGAGCCATCTGGATGAACATGGAAATATCTACACCGCCATCTGTATGAACATATAAATATCTACTCCGCCATCTGTATTAAGATGGAGATATCTACACCGCTATCTGTATTAACCTGGAAATATCTACACCGCTATCTGTATACACATGGAAATATCTACACCGCTATCTGGATAAAAATGGAAATTTCAACACCGCTACCTGTATAAACATGGAAATATCAGCTCCGCTATCTCTAGGAACATGGAGATATCTGCACCGCCATCTGTATGAACATGGATATATCTACACAGCCATCTGGAGGAACATGGACATATCTACAACGCTATCTGTACGAACATGGAAATATCTACACCGCTATCTGTATGAACATGGAAATAGCTACACCGCTATCTGTATGAACATGGAAATATCTACAACACTATCTGAATGAACATGGAAATATCTACACCGCTACCTGTATAAACATGGAAATATCAGCACCGCTATCCGCATGAACATGGAAATATCTACACCGCTATCTGAACATGGAAATATGTACACCGCTATCTGCATGAAAATGGAAATATCTACACAGCTATCTGCATATACATGGAAATATCCACGCAGCTATCTCTTTACACATGGAAATAACTACACCGCTATCTCTATAAAGATGGAAATATCTACACCGCCATCTCTATGAACATGGAATTATCTGCACCGCCATCTGTATGAACATATAAATATCTACACCGCAGTCTGCATTAAGAAGGAGATATCTACACCGCTATCTGTTTAAACATGGAAATATTTACACCGCTATCTGTATAAACATGGAAATATCTACACCGCTATCAGTATAAACATGGAAATATCTACACCGCTACCTGTATAAACATGGAAATATCAGCACCGCTATCGGTATGAACATGGAAATATCTACACCGCTATCTGTATGAACATGGAAATAGCTACACCGCTATCTGTATGAACATGGAAATATCTTCAACGCCATCAGTATGAACATGGATATATCTTCACAGCCATCTGTAAGAACATGGAAATATCTACACCGCTATCTGTATGAACATGGAAATATCTACACCGCTATATGTATGAACATGGAAATATCTTCACCGCCATCTGTATGAACATGGATATGTCTACACATCCATCTGGATGAACATGGAAAAATCTACACCGCGATCTGTATGAACATGGGAATATCTACACCGCTATCTGTGTAAACATGCATACACCTTCACCGCTATCTGTATAAACATGGAAATATCTACACCGCTATCTGTATGAACATGGAAATATCTACACCGCTATCTGTTTGAACATGGAAATATCTAAACCGCTATCTGCATGAAAATGGAAATATCTACACAGCTATCTGCATATACATGGAAATATCCACAGCTATCTCTTTACACATGGAAATAACTACACCGCCATCTGTATGAACATGGAAATATCTTCACCGCCATCTGTATGAACATGGATATATCTACACAGCCATCTGGATGAACATGGAAATATCTACACAGCTATCTGTGTAAACATGCATACACCTTCACCGCTATCTGTATAAACATGGAAATATCTACACTGCTATCTGTATGAAAATGGAAATATCTACACCGCTGTCTGTTTGAACATGGAAATATCTACACCGCTATCTGCATGAAAATGGAAATATCTACACAGCGATCTGCATATACATGGAAATATCTACAAAGCTATCTCTTTACACATGGAAACAACTACAGCGCTATATGTATAAACATACAAATATCTACACCGCCATCTGTATGAACATGGAAATATCTGCAATGCCATCTGTATGAACATATAAATATCTACTCCGCCATCTATATTAAGATGGAGATATCTACACCGCTATCTACATGAAAATGGAAATATCTACACTGCTATCTGCATATACATTTAAATATCTACACAGCTATCTCTTTACACATGGAAATAACTACACCGTTATCTGTATGAACATGGAGATATCTACACCGCCATCTGTATGAACATGGAAATATCTGCACCGCCATCTGTATGAATATATAAATATCTACACTGCCATCTGTATTAAGATAGAGATATCTCCACTGCTATCTGTATAAACATGGAAATATCTACACCGCTACCTGTATAAACATGGAAATATCAGCACCGCTATCTGTATGAACATGGAAATATCTACACTGCTATCTGTATGAACATGGAAATATCTACACCGCTATCTGTATGAACATGGAAATATCTACACAGCCCTCTGGATGAACATGGAAATATCCACACCGCTATCTGTGTAAACATGCATACATCTTCACCGCTATCTGTATAAACATGGAAATATCTACACCGCTATCTCTATGAACATGGAAATATCTACACCGCTATCTGTTTGAACATGGAAATATATACACCGCTATCTACATGAAAATGGAAATATCTACACAGCAATCTGCATATAGATGGAAATATCTACACAGCTATCTCTTTACACATGGAAATAACTACACTGCTATCTCTATAAACATGGAAATATCTACACCGCCATGTGTATGAACATGGAAATATCTGCACCACCATCTGTATGAACATATAAATATCTACACCGCCGTCTGTATTAAGAAGGAAATATCTAAACCGCTATCTGAATAAACATGGAAATATCTACACCGCTATCTCTATGAACATGGAAATATCTACACCGCTATCTGTATGAACATGGAAATATCTACACCGCCATCTGTATGAACATGGAAATATCTGCACCGCCATCTGTATGAACATATTAATATCTACACCGCCATCTCTTTTAAGATGGAGATATCTACACCGCTATCTGAATAAACATGGAAATATCTACACCGCTATCTGTATAAACATGGAAATATCTACACCGCTATCTGTATAAACATGGAAATATCTACACAGCTACCTGTATAAACATGGAAATATCAGCACCGCTATCTGTATGACCCTGGAAATATCTACACCGCTATCTGTATGAACATGAAAATATCTACACCGCTATCTGTATGAACATGGAAATATATACAAAGCTATCTGAATGAACATGGAAATATCTACACCGCTATCTGTTTGAACATGTAAATATCTACACCGCTATCTGCATGAAAATGGAAATATCTACAAAGCTATCTGCATATACATGGAAATATCTACACAGCTATCTCTTTACACATGGAAATAACTACACCGCTATCTCTATAAACATGAAAATATCTACACCGCCATGTGTATGAACATGGAAATATCTGCACCACCATCTGTATGAACATATAAATATCTACACCGCCATCTGTATTAAGAAGGAAATATCTAAACCGCTATCTGTATAAACATGGAAATATCTACACCGCTGCCTGTATAAACATGGAAATTTCAGCACCGCTCTCTGTATGAAAATGGAGATATCTACACCGCTATCTGCATGAACATGGAAATATCTACACTGCTATCTGTATGAACATGGAAATAGCTACACCGTTATCTGTATGAACATGGAAATAGCTACACCGCTATCTGTATGAACATGGAAATATCTACACCGCTATCTGTATGAACATGGATATATCTACACAGCCATCTGGATGAACATGGAAATATCTACACCGCTATCTGTATGAACATGGAAATATCTACACCGCTATCTGTATGAACATGGATATATCTACACAGCCATCTGGATGAACATGGAAATATCTACACCGCTATCTGTGTAAACATGCAAACGTCTTCACCGCTATCTGTATAAACATGGAAATATCTACACTGCTATCTGTATGAACATGGAAATATCTGCACCGCTATCTGTATGAACATGGAAATATCTACACCGCTATCTGTTTGAACATGGAAATATCTACACTGCTATCTGCATGAAAATGGAAATATCTACACTGCTATCTGCATATACCTGGAAATATGTACACAGCTATCTCTTTACACATGGAAATATCTACAGCGCTATCTGTATGAACATGGAGATATCTACACCGCTATCTGTATAAACATGGAAATATCTACACCGCTATCTGTATAAACATGGAAATATCTACACTGCTATCTATATAAACATGGAAATATCTACACCGCAACCTGTATAAACATGGAAATATCAGCACCGCTATCTGTATAAACATGGAAATATCTACACTGCTATCTGTATGAACATGGAAATATCTACACCGCTTTCTGTATGAACATGTATATATCTACACAGCCCTCTGGATGAACATGGAAATATCCACACAGCTATCTGTGTAAACATGCATACATCTTCACCGCTATCTGTATAAACATGGAAATATCTACACCGCTATCTCTATGAACATGGAAATATCTACACCGCTATCTGTTTGAACTTGTAAATATCTACACCGCTATCTGCAAGAAAATGGAAATATCTACACAGCTATCTGCATATACATGGAAATATCTACACAGCTATCTCTTTACACATGGAAATAACTACACTGCTATATCTATAAACATGGAAATATCTACACCGCCATCTCTATGAACATGGAAATATCTGCACCGCCATCTGTATGAACATATAAATATCTACACCGCCATCTGCATTAAGAAGGAGATATCTACACCGCTATCTGTTTAAACATGGAAATATTTACACCGCTATCTGTATAAACATGGAAATATCTACACCGCTATCAGTATAAACATGGAAATATCTACACCGCTACCTGTATAAACATGGAAATATCAGCACCGCTATCGGTATGAACATGGAAATATCTACACCGCTATCTGTATGAACATGGAAATAGCTACACCACTATCTGTATGAACATGGAAAAATCTACACAGCCATCTGGATGAACACGGAAATATCTACACCGCTATCTGTATGAACATGGAAATAGCTACACCGCTATCTGTGTAAATATGCATACATCTTCACCGCAATCTGTATAAACATGGAAATATCTACACCGCTATCTGTATGAACATGGAAATATCTACACCGCTATCTGAACATGGAAATATCTACACCGCCATCTGTATGAACACGGAAATATCTGCACCGCCATCTGTATGAACATATAAATATCTACACGGCGATCTGTATTAAGATGTAGATATCTACACCGCCATTTGTATAAACATGGAAATATCAACACCGCTATCTGTATAAACATGGAAATATCTACAACGCTATCTGTATAAACATGAATATATCTACACGGCTACCTGTATAAACAAGGAAATATCAGCACCGGTATCTGTTTGAACATGGAAATATCAGCCCCTCTATCTGTATGAACATGGAGATATCTACACCGCTATCTGTATGAACATGGAAATATCTTCACCGCCATCTGTATGAACATGGATATATCTACACAGCCATCTGGATGAACATGGAAATATCTTCACCGCTATCTGTATGAACATGGAAATAGCTACACCGCTATCTGTATGAACATGGAAATATCTACACCGCTATCTGTATGAACATGGAAATATCTACACCGCTATCTGTATGAACATGGAAATATCTTCACCGCCATCAGTATGAACATGGATATATCGACAGAGCCATCGGGATGAACATGGAAATATCTACACAGCTATCTGTATGAACAATGAAATATATACACCGCTATCTGTGTAAACATGAATACATCTTCACCGCTATCTCTATAAACATGGAAATATCTACACCGCTATCTGTATGAACATGGAAATATCTACACCGCTATCTGTTTGAACATGGAAATATCTACACCGCTATCTGTATAAACATGGAAATATCCACACCGCTATCTTAATGAACATGGAAATACCTTCACCGCCACCTGTATGAACATGGATATATCTACACAGCCATGTGGATGAACATGGATATTTCTACACAGCCCTCTGGATGAACATGGAAATATCCACACCGCTATCTGTGTAAACATGCATACATCTTCACTGCTATCTGTATAAACATGGAAATATCTACACCGCTATCTGTATGAACATGGAAATATCAGCACCGCTATCTGTATGAACATGGAAATATCTACACCGCTATCTGTATAAACATGGAAATATCAGCACCGCTATCTGTATGAACATGGAAATATCAGCCCCTCTATCTGTATAAACATGGAGATATCTACACCGCCATCTGTATGAACATGGATATATCTACACAGCCATCTGGAGGAACATGGAAATATCTACACCGCTATCTGTATGAACATGGAAATAGCTACACCGCTATCTGTATGAACATGGAAATATGTACACCGCTATCTGTATGAACATGGAAATATCTACACCGCTATCTGTATGAACAGGGAAATATCTTCACAGCCATCTGTACGAACATGGATATATCTACAGAGCCATCTGGATGAACATGGAAATATCTACACCGCCATCTGTATGAACATATAAATATCTACTCCGCCATCTGTATTAAGATGGAGATATCTACACCGCTATCTGTATAAACCTGGAAATATCTACACCGCTATCTGTATACACATGGAAATATCTACACCGCTATCTGGATAAAAATGGAAATTTCAACACCGCTACCTGTATAAACATGGAAATATCAGCTCCGCTATCTCTAGGAACATGGAGATATCTGCACCGCCATCTGTATGAACATGGATATATCTACACAGCCATCTGGAGGAACATGGAAATATCTACAACGCTATCTGTACGAACATGGAAATATCTACACCGCTATCTGTATGAACATGGAAATAGCTACACCGCTATCTGTATGAACATGGAAATATCTACAACACTATCTGAATGAACATGGAAATATCTACACCGCTACCTGTATAAACATGGAAATATCAGCACCGCTATCCGCATGAACATGGAAATATCTACACCGCTATCTGAACATGGAAATATGTACACCGCTATCTGCATGAAAATGGAAATATCTACACAGCTATCTGCATATACATGGAAATATCCACGCAGCTATCTCTTTACACATGGAAATAACTACACCGCTATCTCTATAAAGATGGAAATATCTACACCGCCATCTCTATGAACATGGAATTATCTGCACCGCCATCTGTATGAACATATAAATATCTACACCGCAGTCTGCATTAAGAAGGAGATATCTACACCGCTATCTGTTTAAACATGGAAATATTTACACCGCTATCTGTATAAACATGGAAATATCTACACCGCTATCAGTATAAACATGGAAATATCTACACCGCTACCTGTATAAACATGGAAATATCAGCACCGCTATCGGTATGAACATGGAAATATCTACACCGCTATCTGTATGAACATGGAAATAGCTACACCACTATCTGTATGAACATGGAAATATCTTCAACGCCATCAGTATGAACATGGATATATCTTCACAGCCATCTGTAAGAACATGGAAATATCTACACCGCTATCTGTATGAACATGGAAATATCTACACCGCTATATGTATGAACATGGAAATATCTTCACCGCCATCTGTATGAACATGGATATGTCTACACATCCATCTGGATGAACATGGAAAAATCTACACCGCGATCTGTATGAACATGGGAATATCTACACCGCTATCTGTGTAAACATGCATACACCTTCACCGCTATCTGTATAAACATGGAAATATCTACACCGCTATCTGTATGAACATGGAAATATCTACACCGCTATCTGTTTGAACATGGAAATATCTAAACCGCTATCTGCATGAAAATGGAAATATCTACACAGCTATCTGCATATACATGGAAATATCTACAGCTATCTCTTTACACATGGAAATAACTACACCGCCATCTGTATGAACATGGAAATATCTTCACCGCCATCTGTATGAACATGGATATATCTACACAGCCATCTGGATGAACATGGAAATATCTACACAGCTATCTGTGTAAACATGCATACACCTTCACCGCTATCTGTATAAACATGGAAATATCTACACTGCTATCTGTATGAAAATGGAAATATCTACACCGCTGTCTGTTTGAACATGGAAATATCTACACCGCTATCTGCATGAAAGTGGAAATATCTACACAGCGATCTGCATATACATGGAAATATCTACAAAGCTATCTCTTTACACATGGAAACAACTACAGCGCTATATCTATAAACATACAAATATCTACACCGCCATCTGTATGAACATGGAAATATCTGCAATGCCATCTGTATGAACATATAAATATCTACTCCGCCATCTATATTAAGATGGAGATATCTACACCGCTATCTACATGAAAATGGAAATATCTACACTGCTATCTGCATATACATTTAAATATCTACACAGCTATCTCTTTACACATGGAAATAACTACACCGTTATCTGTATGAACATGGAGATATCTACACCGCCATCTGTATGAACATGGAAATATCTGCACCGCCATCTGTATGAATATATAAATATCTACACTGCCATCTGTATTAAGATAGAGATATCTCCACTGCTATCTGTATAAACATGGAAATATCTACACCGCTACCTGTATAAACATGGAAATATCAGCACCGCTATCTGTATGAACATGGAAATATCTACACTGCTATCTGTATGAACATGGAAATATCTACACCGCTATCTGTATGAACATGGAAATATCTACACAGCCCTCTGGATGAACATGGAAATATCCACACCGCTATCTGTGTAAACATGCATACATCTTCACCGCTATCTGTATAAACATGGAAATATCTACACCGCTATCTCTATGAACATGGAAATATCTACACCGCTATCTGTTTGAACATGGAAATATATACACCGCTATCTACATGAAAATGGAAATATCTACACAGCAATCTGCATATAGATGGAAATATCTACACAGCTATCTCTTTACACATGGAAATAACTACACCGCTATCTCTATAAACATGGAAATATCTACACCGCCATGTGTATGAACATGGAAATATCTGCACCACCATCTGTATGAACATATAAATATCTACACCGCCATCTGTATTAAGAAGGAAATATCTAAACCGCTATCTGAATAAACATGGAAATATCTACACCGCTATCTCTATGAACATGGAAATATCTACACCGCTATCTGTATGAACATGGAAATATCTACACCGCCATCTGTATGAACATGGAAATATCTGCACCGCCATCTGTATGAACATATTAATATCTACACCGCCATCTCTTTTAAGATGGAGATATCTACACCGCTATCTGAATAAACATGGAAATATCTACACCGCTATCTGTATAAACATGGAAATATCTACACCGCTATCTGTATAAACATGGAAATATCTACACAGCTACCTGTATAAACATGGAAATATCAGCACCGCTATCTGTATGACCCTGGAAATATCTACACCGCTATCTGTATGAACATGAAAATATCTACACCGCTATCTGTATGAACATGGAAATATATACAAAGCTATCTGAATGAACATGGAAATATCTACACCGCTATCTGTTTGAACATGTAAATATCTACACCGCTATCTGCATGAAAATGGAAATATCTACAAAGCTATCTGCATATACATGGAAATATCTACACAGCTATCTCTTTACACATGGAAATAACTACACCGCTATCTCTATAAACATGAAAATATCTACACCGCCATGTGTATGAACATGGAAATATCTGCACCACCATCTGTATGAACATATAAATATCTACACCGCCATCTGTATTAAGAAGGAAATATCTAAACCGCTATCTGTATAAACATGGAAATATCTACACCGCTGCCTGTATAAACATGGAAATTTCAGCACCGCTCTCTGTATGAAAATGGAGATATCTACACCGCTATCTGCATGAACATGGAAATATCTACACTGCTATCTGTATGAACATGGAAATAGCTACACCGTTATCTGTATGAACATGGAAATAGCTACACCGCTATCTGTATGAACATGGAAATATCTACACCGCTATCTGTATGAACATGGATATATCTACACAGCCATCTGGATGAACATGGAAATATCTACACCGCTATCTGTATGAACATGGAAATATCTACACCGCTATCTGTATGAACATGGATATATCTACACAGCCATCTGGATGAACATGGAAATATCTACACCGCTATCTGTGTAAACATGCAAACGTCTTCACCGCTATCTGTATAAACATGGAAATATCTACACTGCTATCTGTATGAACATGGAAATATCTGCACCGCTATCTGTATGAACATGGAAATATCTACACCGCTATCTGTTTGAACATGGAAATATCTACACTGCTATCTGCATGAAAATGGAAATATCTACACTGCTATCTGCATATACCTGGAAATATGTACACAGCTATCTCTTTACACATGGAAATATCTACAGCGCTATCTGTATGAACATGGAGATATCTACACCGCTATCTGTATAAACATGGAAATATCTACACCGCTATCTGTATAAACATGGAAATATCTACACTGCTATCTATATAAACATGGAAATATCTACACCGCAACCTGTATAAACATGGAAATATCAGCACCGCTATCTGTATAAACATGGAAATATCTACACTGCTATCTGTATGAACATGGAAATATCTACACCGCTTTCTGTATGAACATGTATATATCTACACAGCCCTCTGGATGAACATGGAAATATCCACACAGCTATCTGTGTAAACATGCATACATCTTCACCGCTATCTGTATAAACATGGAAATATCTACACCGCTATCTCTATGAACATGGAAATATCTACACCGCTATCTGTTTGAACTTGTAAATATCTACACCGCTATCTGCAAGAAAATGGAAATATCTACACAGCTATCTGCATATACATGGAAATATCTACACAGCTATGTCTTTACACATGGAAATAACTACACTGCTATATCTATAAACATGGAAATATCTACACCGCCATCTCTATGAACATGGAAATATCTGCACCGCCATCTGTATGAACATATAAATATCTACACCGCCATCTGCATTAAGAAGGAGATATCTACACCGCTATCTGTTTAAACATGGAAATATTTACACCGCTTTCTGTATAAACATGGAAATATCTACACCGCTATCAGTATAAACATGGAAATATCTACACCGCTACCTGTATAAACATGGAAATATCAGCACCGCTATCGGTATGAACATGGAAATATCTACACCGCTATCTGTATGAACATGGAAATAGCTACACTGCTATCTGTATGAACATGGAAATATCTTCAACGCCATCAGTATGAACATGGATATATCTTCACAGCCATCTGTATGAACATGGAAATATCTACACCGCTATCTGTATGAACATGGAAATATCTACACCGCTATCTGTATGAACATGGAAATATCTTCACCGCCATCTGTATGAACATGGATATGTCTACACATCCATCTGGATGAACATGGAAAAATCTACACCGTGATCTGTATGAACATGGGAATATCTACACCGCTATCTGTGTAAACATGCATACACCTTCACCGCTATCTGAATAAACATGGAAATATCTACACCGCTATCTGTATGAACATGGAAATATCTAAACCGCTATCTGCATGAAAATGGAAATATCTACACAGCTATCTGCATATTCATGGAAATATCCACAGCTATCTCTTTACACATGGAAATAACTACACCGCCATCTGTATGAACATGGAAATATCTTCACCGCCATCTGTATGAACATGGATATATCTACACAGCCATCTGGATGAACATGGAAATATCTACACAGCTATCTGTGTAAACATGCATACACCTTCACCGCTATCTGTATAAACATGGAAATATCTACACTGCTATCTGTATGAAAATGGAAATATCTACACCGCTGTCTGTTTGAACATGGAAATATCTACACCGCTATCTCCATGAAAATGGAAATATCTACACAGCGATCTGCATATACATGGAAATATCTACAAAGCTATCTCTTTACACATGGAAACAACTACAGCGCTATATCTATAAACATACAAATATCTACACCGCCATCTGTATGAACATGGAAATATCTGCAATGCCATCTTTATGAACATATAAATATCTACTCCGCCATCTTTATTAAGATGGAGATATCTACACCGCTATCTGTATGAACATGGATATATCTACACAGCCATCTGGATGAACATGGAAATATCTACACCGCTATCTGTATGAACATGGAAATATCTACACCGCTATCTGTGTAAACATGCACACATCTTCACCGCTATCTGTATAAACATGGAAATATCTACACCGCTATCTGTATGAACATGGAAATAGCTACACCGCTATCTGTATGAACATGGAAATATCTACACCGCTATCTGTATGAACATGTATATATCTACACAGCCCTCTGGATGAACATGGAAATATCCACACAGCTATCTGTGTAAACATGCATACATCTTCACCGCTATCTGTATAAACATGGAAATATCTACACCGCTATCTCTATGAACATGGAAATATCTACACCGCTATCTGTATGAACAGGGAAATATCTACACCGCTATCTGTTTGAAGATGGAAATATATACACCGCTATCTGCATGAAAATGGAAATATCTACACAGCTATCTGCATGAAAATGGAAATATCTACACAGCTATCTGCATATACATGGAAATATCTACACAGCTATCTCTTTACACACGTAAATAACTACACCGCTATCTGTATGAAAATGGAAATATCTACACCGCCATCTGTATGAACATGGAAATATCTGCACCGCCATCTGTATGAACATATAAATATCTACACTGCCATCTGTATTAAGATGGAGATATCTACACCGCTATCTGAATAAACATGGAAATATCTACACCGCTATCTGTATAAACATGGAAATATCAGCAACGTTATCTGTATGAACATGGAAATATCAGCCCCTCTATCTGTATGAACATGGAGATATCTTCACCGCCATCTGGATGAACATGGATATATCTACACAGAAATCTGGAGGAACATGGAAATATCTACACCGCTATCAGTATGAACATGGAAATAGCTACACCGCTATATGTATGAACATGGAAATATCTACACCGCTATCTGTATGAACAAGGAAATACCTTCACCGCCATCTGTACGAACATGGATATATCTACAGACCCATCTGGATGAACATGGAAATATCTACACCGCCATCTGAATGAACATATAAATATCTACACCGCCATCTGTATTAAGATGGAGATATCTACACCGCTATCTGTATAAACCTGGAAATATCTACACCGCTATCTGTATAAACATGGAAATATCTTCACCGCTATCTGGATAAACATGGAAATTTCTACACCGCTACCTGTATAAACATGGAAATATCAGCACTGCTATCTGTAGGAACATGGAGATATCTACACCGCCATCTGTATGAACATGGAAATATCTACTCAGCCATCTGGAGGAACATGGAAATATCTACAACGGTCTCTGTATGAACATGGAAATATCTACACCGCTATCTGTATGAACATGGAAATAGCTACACCGCTATCAGTATGAACATGGAAATATCTACACCAATATCTGAATGAAGATGGAAATATCTACACCGCTATCTGTATGAACATGGATATATCTACACAGCCATCTGGATGAACATGGAAATATCTACACCGCTATCTGTATGAACATGGAAATATCTACACCGCTATCTGTGTAAACATGCATACATCTTCACCGCTATCTGTATAAACATGGAAATATCTACACCGCTATCTGTATGAACATGGAAATATCTACACCGCTATCTGTATGAACATGGATATATCTACACAGCCATCTGGATGAACATGGAAATATCTACACCGCTATCTGTGTAAACATGCATACATCTTCACCGCTATCTGTATAAACATGGAAATATCTACACCGCTATCTGTATGAACATGGAAATATCTGCACCGCTATCTGTATGAACATGGAAATATCTACACCGCTATCTGTTTGAACATGGAAATATCTACACGGCTATCTGCATGAAAATGGAAATATCTACACTGCTATCTGCATATACATGGAAATATCTACACAGCTATCTCTTTACACATGGAAATAACTACACCGCTATCTGTATGAACATGGAAATATCTACACCGCCATCTGTATGAACATGGAAATATCTGCACCGCCATCTGTATGAACATATAAATATCTTCACCGCCATCTGTATTAAGATGGAGATATCTACACCGCTATCTGTATAAACATGGAAATATCTACACCGCTATCTGTATAAGCATGGAAATATGTACACCGCTATCTGTATAAACATGGAAATATCTACACCGCTACCTGTATAAACATGGAAATATCAGCACCGCTATCTGTATGAACATGGAAATACCTACACCGCTATCTGTATGAACATGGAAATATCTACACCACCATCTGTATGAACATGGAAATATCTGCCCGCCATCTGTATGAACATATAAATATCTACACCGCCATCTGTATTAAGATGGAGATATCTACACCGCTATCTGAATAAACATGGAAATATCTACACCGCTATCTGTATAAACATGGAAATATCAGCACCGCTATCTGTATGAACATGGAAATATCAGCCCCTCTATCCGTATGAACATGGAGATATCTACACCGCCACCTGTATGAACATGGATATATCTACACAGCCATCTGGATGAACATGGAAATATCTACACCGCTATCTGTATGAACATGGAAATAACTACACCGCTATCTGTAAGAACATGGAAATATCTACACCGCTATCTGTATGAACATGGAAATATCTACACCGCTATCTGTATGAACATGGAAATATCTTCACCGCCATCTGTACGAACATGGATATATCTACAGAGCCATCTGGATGAACATGGAAATATCTACAACGCCATCTGTATGAACATATAAATATCTACACCGCCATCTGTATTAAAATGGAGATATCTACACCGCTATCTGTGTGAACATGGAAATATCAACACCGCTATCTGTATAAACATGGAAATATCTACACCGCTACCTGTATAAACATGGAAATATCAGCACCGCTATCTGTATGAACATGGAAATATCTACACCGCTATCTGTATGAACATGGAAATATCTACACCGCTATTTGTGTAAACATGCATACATCTTCAGCGCTATCTGTATAAACATGGAAATATCTACACCGCTATCTCTATGAACATGGAAATATCTACACCGCTGTCTGTTTGAAGATGGAAATATATACACAGCTATCTGCATGGAAATGGAAATATCTACACAGCTATGTGTTTAAGGATGGAAATATCTACACAGCTATCTCTTTACACATTGAAATATCTACACCGCTATCTGTAGGAACACGGAAATATCAGCACCGCTATCTGTATGAACATGGAAATATCTACACCGCTATCTGTATGAACATGGATATATCTACACAGCCCTCTGGATGAACATGGAAATATCCACACCGCTATCTGTGTAAACATGCATACATCTTCACCGCTATCTGTATAAACATGGAAATATCTACACCGCTATCTGTATGAACATGGAAATATCTACACCGCTATCTGTTTGAAGATGGAAATATATACATCGCTATCTGCATGAAAATGGAAATATCTACACAGCTATCTGTATATAGATGGAAATATCTACACAGCAATCTCTTTACACATGGAAATAACTACACCGCTATCTGTATGAACATGGACATATCTACACCGCCATCTGTATGAACATGGAAATATCTGCACCGCCATCTGTTTGAACATATAAATATCTACACCGCCATCTGTATTAAGAAGGAAATATCTAAACCGCTATCTGTATAAACATGGAAATATCAGCACCACTCTCTGTATGAAAATGGAAATATCTACACGGCTATCTGTATGAACAGGGAAATATCTACACTGCTATCTGTATGAACATGGAAATAGCTACACCGTTATGTGTATGAAAATGGGAATAGCTACACCGCTATCTGAACGAACATGGAAATATCTACACCGCTATCTGTATGAACATGGATATATCTACACAGCCATCTGGATGAACATGGAAATATCTACACCGCTATCTGTATGAACATGGAAATATATACACCGCTATCTGTATGAACATGGATATATCTACACAGCCATCTGGATGAACATGGAAATATCTACACCGCAATCTGTGTAAACATGCATACATCTTCACCACTATCTGTATAAACATGGAAATATCTGCACCGCTATCGGTATGAACATCGAAATATCTCCACGGCTATCTGTATAAACATGGAAATATCTACACCGCTACCTGTATGAACATGGAAATATCTACACCGCTATCTGTATGAACATGGAAATATCTATACCGCTATCTCTATGAACATGGAAATATCTACACCGCTATCTGTATGAACATGGAAATATCTACACCGCTATCTGTATGAACAGGGAAATATCTACACCGCTATCTGTTTGAAGATGGAAATATATACACCGCTATCTGCATGAAAATGGAAATATCTACACAGCTATCTGCATGAAAATGGAAATAACTACACAGCTATCTGCATATACATGGAAATATCTACACAGCTATCTCTTTACACATGTAAATAACTACACCGCTATCTGTATGAACATGGAAATATCTACACCGCCATCTGTATGAACATGGAAATATCTGCACCGCCATCCCTATGAACATATAAATATCTACATCGCCATCTGTATTAAGATGGAGATATCTACACCGCTATCTGTATGAACTTGGAAATATCTACACTGCTATCTGTATGAACATGGAAATAGCTACACCGTTATGTGTATGAAAATGGAAATAGCTACACCGCTATCTGTATGAACATGGAAATATCTACACCGCTATCTGTATGAACATGGAAATATCTACACCGCTATCTGTATGAACATGGAAATATCTACACCGCTATCTGTGTAAACATGCATACATCTTCACTGCTATCTGTATAAACATGGAAATATCAGCACCGTTATCTGTATGAACATGGAAATATCAGCCCCTCTATCTGTATGAACATGGAGATATCTACACCGCCATCTAGATGAACATGGATATATCTACACAGCCATCTGGAGGAACATGGAAATATCTACACCACTATCAGTATGAACATGGAAATAGCTACACCGCTATCTGTATGAACATGGAATTATCTAAACCGCTATCTGTATGAACATGGAAATATCTACACCGCTATCTGTATGAACAAGGAAATATCTTCACCGCCATCTGTACGAACATGGATATATCTACAGAGCCATCTGGATGAACATGGAAATATCTACACCGCCATCTGAATGAACATATAAATATCTACACCGCCATCTGTATTAAGATGGAGATATCTACACCGCTATCTGTATATACCTGGAAATATCTAGACCGCTATCTGTATAAACATGGAAATATCTTCACCGCTATCTGGATAAACATGGAAATTTCTACACCGCTACCTGTATAAACATGGAAATATCAGCACTGCTATCTGTAGGAACATGGAAATATCTGCACCGCCATCTGTATGAACATGGAGATATCTACACCGACATCTGGATGAACATGGATATATCTACACAGCCATCTGGAGGAACATGGAAATATCTACACCGCTATCAGAATGAACATGGAAATAGCTACACCGCTATCTGTTTGAACATGGAAATATCTGCACTGCTATCTGTATAAACATGGAAATATCAGCACCGCTATCTGTATGAACATGGAAATATCTACACTGCTATCTCTATGAACATGGAAATATCTACACCGCTATCCGTATGAACATGTATATATCTACACAGCACTCTGGATGAACATGGAAATATCCACACCGCTATCTGTGTAAACATGCATACATCTTCACCGCTATCTGTATAAACATGGAAATATCTACACCGCTATCTCTATGATCATGGAAATATCTACACCGCTATCTGTTTGAAGATGGAAATATATACACCGCTATCTGCATGAAAATGGAAATATCTACACAGCTATCTGCATATAGATGGAAATATCTACACAGCTATCTCTTTACACATGGAAATAACTACACCGCTATTTGTATGAACATGGAAATATCTACACCGCTATCTGTATAAACATGGAAATATCTACACCGCTATCTGTATAAACATGGAAATATCTACACCGCTACCTGTATAAACATGGAAATATCGGGACCGCTATCTGTATGAACATGGAAATATCCACAAAGCTATCTGAATGAACATGGAAATATCTACACCGCTATCTGTTTGAACATGTAAATATCTACACCGCTATCGGCAAGAAAATGGAAATATCTACACAGCTATCTGCATATAGACGGAAATATCTACACAGCTATCTCTTTACACATGGAAATAACTACACCGCTATATCTATAAACATGGAAATATCTACACCACCATCTGTATGAACATGGAAATATCTGCACCGCCATCTGTTTGAACATATAAATATCTACACCGCCATCTGTATTAAGAAGGAAATATCTAAACCGCTATCTGTATAAACATGGAAATATCAGCACCACTCTCAGTATGAAAATGGAAATATCTGTACCGCTATCTGTATGAACATGGAAATATCTACACTGCTATCTGTATGAACATGGAAATAGCTACACCGTTATGTGTATGAAAATGGAAATAGCTACACCGCTATCTGTATGAACATGGATATATCTACACAGCCATCTGGATGAACATGGAAATATCTACACCGCTATCTGTGTAAACATGCATACATCTTCACCGCTATCTGTGTGAACATGGATATATCTACACAGCCATCTGGATGAACATGGAAATATCTACACCGCTATCTGTGTAAACATGCATACATCTTCACCGCTATCTGTATAAACATGGAAATATCTACACTGCTATCTGTATGAACATGGAAATATCGGCACCGCTCTCTGTATGAACATGGAAATATCTACACCGCTATCTGTTTGAACATGGAAATATCTACCCCGCTATCTGCATGAAAATGGAAATATCTACACTGCTATCTGCATATATATTTAAATATCTACACAGCTATCTTTTTACCCATGGAAATAACTACACCGCTATCTGTATGAACATGGAAATTTCTACACCGCCATATGTATGAACTTGGAAATATCTGCACAGCCATCCGTATGAACATATAAATATCTACACCGCCATGTGTATTAAGATGGAGATATCTACACCGCTATCTGTATAAACATGGAAATATCTACACCGCTATCTGTATAAACATGGAAATATCTACACCGCTATCTGTATAAACATGCAAATATCTACACCGCTATCTGTATAAACATGGAAATATCTACACCGCTATCTGTATAAACATGGAAATATCTACAGCGCTATCTGTATAAACATGGAAATATCTACACCGCTACCTGTATAAACATGGAAATATCAGCACCGCTATCTGTATGAACATGGAAATATCTACACTGCTATCTCTATGAACAAGGAAATATCTACACCGCTATCTGTATGAACATGTATATATGTACACAGCCCTCTGGATGAACATGGAAATATCCACACCGCTATCTGTGTAAACATGCATACATCTTCACCGCTATCTGTATAATCATGGAAATATCTACACCGCTCTCTGTATGAAAATGGAAATATCTACACAGCTATCTGTATGAACATGGAAATATCTACACTGCTATCTGTATGAACATGAAAATAGCTACACCGTTATGTGTATGAAAGTGGAAATAGCTACACCGCTATCTGTATGAACATGGAAATATCTACACCGATATCTGTATGAACATGGATAAATCTACACAGCCATCTGGATGAACATGGAAATATCTACACCGCTATCTGTATGAACATGGAAATATCTTCTCCGCTATCTGTATGAACATGGATATATCTACACAGCCATCTGGATGAACATGGAAATATCTACACCGCTATCTGTGTAAACATGCATACATCTTCACCACTATCTGTATAAACATGGAAATATCTGCACCGCTATCGGTATGAACATGGAAATATCTACACCGCTATCTGTATGAACATGGAAATACCTACACCGCTATCTGTTTGGACATGGAAATATCTACACCGCTATCTGCATGAAAATGGAAATATCTACACTGCTATCTGCATATACATTTAAATATCTACACAGCTATCTCTTTACACATGGAAATAACTACACCAATACCTGTATGAACATGGAAATAACTACACCGCCATCTGTATGAACATGGAAATATCTGCACCGCCATCTGTATGAACATATAAATATCTACACCGCCATCTGTATTAAGATGGAGATATCTACACTGCTATCTGTATATACATGGAAATATCTACACCGCCATCTGTATGAACATATAAATACACCGCCATCTGTATTAAGAAGGAAATATCTAAACCGCTATCTGTATAAACATGGAAATATCTACACCGCTGCCTGTATAAACATGGAAATATCAGCACCACTATCTATATAAACATGGAAATATCTACACCGCTATCTTTAGGAACATGGAAATAGCTACACCGCTGCCTATATAAACATGGAAATATCAGCACCGCTATCTGTATGAACATGGAAATATCTACACCACTATCTGTATGAACATGGATATATCTACACAGCCATCTGGATGAACACGGAAATATCTACACCACTATCTGTATGAACATGGAAATATCTACACCGCTATCTGTGTAAACATGCACACGTCTTCACCGCTATCTGTATAAACATGGAAATATCTACACCGCTATCTGTATGAACATGGAAATATCTACACCGCTATCTGTATGAACATGGAAATATCTACACCGCTATCTGTTCGAACATGGAAATATCTACACCGCTATCTGCAAGAAAATGGAAATATCTACACTGCTATCTGCATATACATGGAAATATCTACACAGCTATATCTTTACACATGGAAATAACTACACCGCTATCTGTATGAACATGGAAATATCCACACCGCCATCTGTATGAACATGGAAATATCTGCACCACCATACGTATGAACATATAAATATCTACACCGCCATCTGCATTAACATGGAGATATCTACACGGCTATCTGTATAAACATGGAAATATCTACACCGCTATCTGTATAAACATGGAAATATCTACACCGCTATCTGTATAAACATGGAAATATCTACACCGCTACCTGTATAAACATTGAAATATCAGCACCGCTATCTGTTTGAACATGGAAATATCTACACCGCTATCTGTATGAACATGGAAATATCTACACCGCTATCTGTATAAACATGGAAATATCTACACCGCTATCTGTATGAACATGGATATACCTACACAGCCCTCTGGATGAACATGGAAATATCCACACCGCTATCTGTGTAAACATGCATACATCTTCACCGCTATCTGTATAAACATGGAAATATCTACACCTCTATCTGTTTGAACATGGAAATATCTATACCGCTATCTGCATGAAAATGGAAATACATACACAGCTATCTGCATATACATGGAAATATCTACACAGCTATCTCTTTACACATGGAAATAACTACACCGCTATCTGTATGAACATGGAAATATCTTCACCGCCATCTGTAGGAACATGGATATATCTACACAGCCATCTGGATGAACATGGAAATATCTACACCGCTATCTGTTTGAACTTGGAAATATCTACACCGCTATCTGTGTAAACATGCATACATCTTCACCGCTATCTCTATAAACATGGAAATATCTACACTGCTATCTGTATGAACATGGAAATATCTACACCGCTATCTGTTTGAACATGGAAATATCTACACCGCTATCTGCATGAAAATGGAAATACATACACAGCTATCTGCATATACATGGAAATAGCTACACTGCTATCTGAATGAACATGGAAATATCTACACCACTATCTGTAGGAACATGGAAATATCTACACCGCTATCAGCATGAACATGGATATATCTACACAGCCATCAGGATGAACCTGGAAATATCTACACAGCTATCTGCATGAACATGGAAATATCTACACTGCTATCTGTGCAAACATGCATACATCTTCACCGCAATCTGTATAAGCATGGAAATATCAACACCGCTATCTGAATGCACGTGGAAATATCTACACCGCTATCTGTTTGAACATGGAAATATCTAAACCGCTATCAGCATGAAAATGGAAATATCTACACAGCTATCTGCATATACATGGAAATATCTACACATCTATCTCTTTACACATGTAAATAACTACACCGCTATCTGTATGAACATGGAAATGTCTGCACCGCCATCTGTATGAACATATAAATATCTACACCGCCATCTGTATTAAGATGGAGATATCTACACCGCTATCAGTATAAACATGGAAATATCTACACCACTATATGTTTGAACATGGAAATATATAAACCGATATCTGCATGAAAATGGAAATATATACACAGCTATCTGCATATACATGGAAATATCTACACAGCTATCTCTTTACACATGGAAATAACTACACCGCTATCTGTATGAACATGGAAATATCTTCACCGCCATCTGTAGGAAAATGGATATATCTACACAGCCATCTGGATGAACATGGAAATATCTACACCGCTATCTGTATGAACATGGAAATGTCTACACCGCTATCTGTGTAAACATGCATACATCTTCACCGCTATCTGTATAAACATGGAAATATCTACACTGCTATCTATATGAACAAGGAAATATCTACACCGCTATCTGTTTGAACATGGAAATATCTACACCGCTATCTGCATGAAAATGGAAATATCTACACAGCGATCTGCATATACATGGAAATATCTACAAAGCTATCTCTATACACGTGGAAATAATTACAGCGCTATCTCTATAAACATGGAAATAGCTACACCGCCGTCTGTATGAATATGGAAATATCTGCACCGCCATCTGTATGAACATATAAATATCTACACCGCCATCTATATTAAAATGGAGATATCTACACCGCTATCTGTATAAACATGGAAATATCAGCACCGCTATCTGTATGAACATGGAAATATCAGCCCCTATATCTGTATGAACATGGAGATATCTACACCGCCATCTGTATGAACATGGATATATCTACACAGCCATCTGGAGGAACATGGAAATATCTACACCGATATCTGTATGAACATAGAAATAGCTACACTGCTATCTGTATTAACATGGAAATATCTACACCGCTATCTGTATGAACATGGAAATATCTACACCGCTATCTGTATGAACAAGGAAATATCTTCACCGCCATCTGTACGAACATGGATATATCTACAGAGCCATCTGGATGAACATGGAAATATCTACACCGCCATCTGTATGAACATATAAATATCTACACCGCCATCTGTATTAAGATGGAGATATCTACACCGCTATCTGTATAAACCTGAAAATATCTACATCGCTATCTGTATAAACATGGAAATATCTACACCGCTATCTGGATAAACATGGAAATTTCTACACCGCTACCTCTATAAACATGGAAATATCAGCACCGCTATTTGTAGGAACATGGAGATATCTACACCGCCATCTGTATGAACATGGATATATCTACACAGCCATGTGGAGGAACATGGAAATATCTACAACGCTATCTGTACGAACATGGAAATATCTACACCGCTATCTGTATGAACATGGAAATAGCTACACCGCTATCTGTATGAACATGGAAATATCTACACCACTATCTGAATGAACATGGAAATATCTACACCGCTATCTGTATGAACATGGATATATCTACACAGCCATCTGGATGAACATGGAAATATCTACACCGCTATCTGTATGAACATGGAAATATCTACACCGCTATCTGTGTAAACATGCATACATCTTCACCGCTATCTGTGTAAACATGGAAATATCTACTCCGCTATCAGTATGAACATGGAAATAGCTACACCGCTTTCTGTATGAACATGGAAATATCTACACCGCTATCTGTATGAACATGGGTATATCTACACAGCCATCTGGATGAACATGGAAGTATCTGCACCGCCATCTGTATGAACATATAAATATCTACACTGCCATCTGTATTAAGATGGAGATATCTACACCGCTATATGAATAAACATGGAAATATCTACACCGCTATCTGTATAAACATGGAAATATCAGCACCGCTATCTGTATGAACATGGAAATATTAGCCCCTCTATCTGTATGAACATGGAGATATCTACACCGCCATCTGTATGAACATGGATATATCTACACAGCCATCTGGAGGAACATGGAAATATCTACACCGCTAATTGTATGAACATGGAAATAGCTACACCGCTATCTGTATGAACATGGAAATAGCTACACCGCTATCTGTATGAACATGGAAATATCTACACCGCTATCTGTATGAACAAGGAAATATCTTCACCGCCATCTGTACGAACATGGATATATCTACAGAGCCATCTGGATGAACATGGAAATATCTACACCGCCATCTGTATGAATACATAAATATCTACACTGCCATCTGTTTTAAGATGGAGATATCTACACCGCTATCTGTATAAACCTGAAAATATCTACACCGCTATCTGTATAAACATGGAAATATCTACACCGCTATCTGGATAAACATGGAAATTTCTACACCGCTACCTGTATAAACATGGAAATATCAGCACCGCTGTCTGTAGGAACATGGAGATATCTACACCGAAATCTGCATGAACATGGATATATCTACACAGCCATCTGGAGGAACATGGAAGTACCTACAACGCTATCTGTACGAACATGGAAATATCTACACCGCTATCTGTATGAACATGGAAATAGGTACACCGCTATCTGTATGAACATGGAAATATCTACACCACTATCTGAATGAACATGGAAATATCTACACCGCTATCTGTATGAACATGGATATATCTACACAGCCATCTGGATGAACATGGAAATATCTACACCGCTATCTGTATGAACATGGAAATATCTACACCGCTATCTGTCTAAACATGCATACATCTTCACCGCTATCTGTATAAACTTGGAAATATCTACACCACTATCTGTATGAACATGGAAATATCTGCACCGCTATCTGTATGAACATGGAAATATCGACACCGCTATCTGTTTGAACATGGAAATATCTACACGGCTATCTGCATGAAAATGGAAATATCTACACTGCTATCTGCATATACATGGAAATATCTACACAGCTATCTCTTTACACATGGAAATAACTACACCGCTATCTGTATGAACATGGAAATATCTACACCGCCATCTGTATGAACATGGAAATATCTGCACCGCCATCTGTATGAACATATAAATATCTACACCGCCATCTGTATTAAGATGGAGATATCTACACCGCTATCTGTATAAACATGGAAATATCTACACCGCTATCTGTATAAACATGGAAATATCTACACCGCTATCTGTATAAACATGGAAATATCTACACCGCTACCTGTATAAACATGGAAATATCAGCACCGCTATCTGTATGAACATGGAAATATCTACACCGCTATCTGTATGAACATGGAAATATCTACACCGCCATCTGTATGAACATGGAAATATCAGCACCGCCATCTGTATGAACATATCAATATCTACACCGCCATCTGTATTAAGATGGAGTTATCTACACCGCTATCTGAATAAACATGGAAATATCTTCACCGCTATCTGTATAAACATGGAAATATCAGCACCGCTATCTGTATGAATATGGAAATATCAGCCCCTCTATCAGTATGAACATGGAGATATCTACACCGCCATCTGTATGAACACGGATATATCTACACAGCCATCCGGATGAACATGGAAATATCTACACCGCTATCTGTTTGAACATGGAAATAGCTACACCGCTATCTGTATGAACATGGAAATATCTACACAGCTATCTCTATGAACATGGAAATATCTACACCGCTATCTGTTTGAAGATGGAAATATATACACAGCTATCTGCATGGAAATGGAAATATCTACACAGCTATCTGCATATAGATGGAAATATCTACACAGCTATCTCTTTACACATTGAAATATCTACACCGCTATCTGTATGAACATGGAAATATCAGCACCGCTATCTGTATGAACATGGAAATATCTACACCGCTATCTGTATGAACATGGAAATATCTACACCGCTATCTGTATGAACATGGATATATCTACACAGCCCTCTGGATGAACATGGAAATATCCACACTGCTATCTGTGTAAACATGCATACATCTTCACCGCTATCTGTATAAACATGGAAATATCTACACCGCTATCTGTATGAACATGGAAATATCTACACCGCTATCTGTTTGAAGATGGAAATATATAAATCGCTATCTGCATGAAAATGGAAACATCTACAGAGCTATCTGCATATAGATGGAAATATCTACACAGCAATCTCTTTACACATGGAAATAACTACACCGCTCTCTGTATGAACATGGACATATCTACACCGCCATCTGTATGAACATGGAAATATCTGCACCGCCATCTGTATGAACATATAAATATCTACACCACCATCTGTATTAAGATGGAGATATCTACACCGCTATCTGAATAAACATGGAAATATCTACACCGCTATCTGTATAAACATGGAAATTTCTACACCACTATCTGTAGAAACATGGAAATATCTACACCGCTACCTGTATAAACACGGAAATATCAGCACCGCTATCTGTATGAACCTGGAAATGTCTACACCGCTATCTGAATGAACATGGAAATATCTACACCGCTATCTGTTTGAACATGTAAATATCTACACCGCTATCTGCATGAAAATGGAAATATCCACAAAGATATCTGCATATACATGGAAATATCTACACAGCTACCTCTTTACACATGGAAATAACTACACCGCTATCTCTATAAACATGGAAATATCTACACCTCCATCTGTATGAACATGGAAATATCTGCACCGCCATCTGTATGAACATATAAATATCTACACCGCCATCTGTATTAAGAAGGAAATATCAAAACCGCTATCTGTATATACATGGAAATATCTACACCGCTGCCTGTATAAACATGGAAATATCAGCACCGCTCTCTGTATGAAAATGGAGATATCTACACCACTATCTGTATGAACATGGAAATATCTACACGGCTATCTGTATGAACATGGAAATAGCTACACCGTTATCTGTATGAACATGGAAATAGCTACACCGCTATCTGTATGAACATGGAAATATCTACACCGCTATCTGTATAAACATGGAAATATCTACACCGCTATCTGTATAAACATGGAAATATCTACACCGCTACCTGTATAAACATGGAAATATCAGCACCGCTATCTGTATGAACATGGAAATATCTACACCGCTATCTGTATGAACATGGAAATATCTACACCGCCATCTGTATGAACATGGAAATATCAGCACCGCCATCTGTATGAACATATCAATATCTACACCGCCATCTGTATTAAGATGGAGTTATCTACACCGCTATCTGAATAAACATGGAAATATCTTCACCGCTATCTGTATAAACATGGAAATATCAGCACCGCTATCTGTATGAATATGGAAATATCAGCCCCTCTATCAGTATGAACATGGAGATATCTACACCGCCATCTGTATGAACACGGATATATCTACACAGCCATCCGGATGAACATGGAAATATCTACACCGCTATCTGTTTGAACATGGAAATAGCTACACCGCTATCTGTATGAACATGGAAATATCTACACAGCTATCTCTATGAACATGGAAATATCTACACCGCTATCTGTTTGAAGATGGAAATATATACACAGCTATCTGCATGGAAATGGAAATATCTACACAGCTATCTGCATATAGATGGAAATATCTACACAGCTATCTCTTTACACATTGAAATATCTACACCGCTATCTGTATGAACATGGAAATATCAGCACCGCTATCTGTATGAACATGGAAATATCTACACCGCTATCTGTATGAACATGGAAATATCTACACCGCTATCTGTATGAACATGGATATATCTACACAGCCCTCTGGATGAACATGGAAATATCCACACTGCTATCTGTGTAAACATGCATACATCTTCACCGCTATCTGTATAAACATGGAAATAACTACACCGCTATCTGTATGAACATGGAAATATCTACACCGCTATCTGTTTGAAGATGGAAATATATAAATCGCTATCTGCATGAAAATGGAAACATCTACAGAGCTATCTGCATATAGATGGAAATATCTACACAGCAATCTCTTTACACATGGAAATAACTACACCGCTCTCTGTATGAACATGGACATATCTACACCGCCATCTGTATGAACATGGAAATATCTGCACCGCCATCTGTATGAACATATAAATATCTACACCACCATCTGTATTAAGATGGAGATATCTACACCGCTATCTGAATAAACATGGAAATATCTACACCGCTATCTGTATAAACATGGAAATTTCTACACCACTATCTGTAGAAACATGGAAATATCTACACCGCTACCTGTATAAACACGGAAATATCAGCACCGCTATCTGTATGAACCTGGAAATGTCTACACCGCTATCTGAATGAACATGGAAATATCTACACCGCTATCTGTTTGAACATGTAAATATCTACACCGCTATCTGCATGAAAATGGAAATATCCACAAAGATATCTGCATATACATGGAAATATCTACACAGCTACCTCTTTACACATGGAAATAACTACACCGCTATCTCTATAAACATGGAAATATCTACACCTCCATCTGTATGAACATGGAAATATCTGCACCGCCATCTGTATGAACATATAAATATCTACACCGCCATCTGTATTAAGAAGGAAATATCAAAACCGCTATCTGTATATACATGGAAATATCTACACCGCTGCCTGTATAAACATGGAAATATCAGCACCGCTCTCTGTATGAAAATGGAGATATCTACACCACTATCTGTATGAACATGGAAATATCTACACGGCTATCTGTATGAACATGGAAATAGCTACACCGTTATCTGTATGAACATGGAAATAGCTACACCGCTATCTGTATGAACATGGAAATATCTACACCGCTATCTGTATGAACATGGATATATCTACACAGCCATCTGGATGAACATGGAAATATCTACACCGCTATCTGTATGAACATGGAAATATCTACACCGCTATCTGTATGAACATGGATATATCTACACAGCCATCTGGATGAACATGGAAATATCTACACCGCTATCTGTATGAACATGGAAATAACTTCACAGCCATCTATATGAAAATGGATATGGCTACACAGCCATCTGGATGAACATGGAAATATCTACACCGCGATCTGTATGAACATGGAAATATGTACACCGCTATCTGTGTAAACATGCATACACCTTCACCGCTATCTGTATAACCATGGAAATATCTACACCGCTATCTGTATGAACATGGAAATATCTACACCGCTATCTGTTTGAACATGTAAATATCTAAAGCGCTATCTGCATGAAAATGGAAATATCTACACAGCTATCTGCTTATACATGGAAATATCTACACAGCTATCTCTTTACACGTGGAAATAAATACACCGCTATCTGTATGAACATGGAAATATCTTCACCGCCATCTGTATGAACATGGATATATCTACACAGTCATCTGGATGAACATGGAAATATCTACACCGCTATCAGTATGAAGATGGAAATATCTACAACGCTATCTGTGTAAACATGCATACATCTTCACCGCTATCTATATAAACATGGAAATATCTACACTGCTATCTGTATGAACATGGAAATAACTACACCGCTATCTGTTTGAACATGGAAAGATCTACACCACTATCTGCATGAAAATGGAAATATCTACACAGCGGTCTGCATATACATGGAAATATCTACAAAGCTATCTCTTTACACATGGAAATAACTACAGCGCTATCTCTATAAACATACAAATATCTACACCGCCATCTGTATGAACATGGAAATATCTGCACCGCCATCTGTATGAACATATAAATATCTACACCGCCATCTATATTAAGATGGAGATATCTACACCGCTATCTGTATAAACATGGAAATATCTACACCGCAATCTGTATAAACATGGAAATATCTACACCGCTACCTGTATAAACATGGAAATATCACCACCGCTATCTGTATGAACATGGAAATATCTACACCGCTATCTGAACATGGAAATATCTACACCGCTACCTGTATGAACATGGAAATAGCTACACCGCTATCTGTATGAACATGGAAATACCTTCAATGCCATCTGTATGAACATGGATATATCTACACAGCCATCTGTGTGAACATGGAAATATCTACACCGCTATCTGTATGAACATGGAAATATCTACACCGCTATCTGTATGAACATGGAAATATCTTCACCGCCATCTGTATGAACATGGATATGTCTACACATCCATCTGGATGAACATGGAAAAATCTACACCGCGATCTGTATGAACATGGGAATATCTACACCGCTATCTGTGTAAACATGCATACACCTCCACCGCTATCTGTATAAACATGGAAATATCTACACCGCTATCAGTATGAACATGGAAATATCTACACCGCTATCTGTTTGAACATGGAAATATCTAAACAGCTATCTGCATGAAAATGGAAATATCTACACAGCTATCTGCATATACATGGAAATATCTACAAAGCTATCTCTTTACACATGGAAATAACTACACCGCTATGTGTATGAACATGGAAATATCTGCACCGCCATCTGTATGAACATATAAATATCTACGCCGCCATCTGTATTAAGAAGGAAATATCTAAACCGCTATCTGTATAAACATGGAAATATCTACAACGCTGCCTGTATAAACATCGAAATATCAGAACCGCTATCTGAATGAACATTGAAATATCTACACCGCTATCTGTATGAACATGGAAATAGCTACACCGCTATCTGTATGAACATGGATATATCTACACAGCCATCTGGATGAACATGGAAATATCTACACCGCTATCTGTGTAAACATGCATACATCTTCACAGCTATCTGTATAAAGATGGAAATATCTACACCGCTATCTTTATGAACATGGAAATATCTACACCGCTATCTGTATGAACATGGAAATATCTACACCGCTATCTGTTTGAACATGGAAATATCTATACCACTATCTGCATGAAAATGGAAATATCTACACTGCTATCTGTATATACATTTAAATATGTACACTGCTATCTCTTTACACATGGAAATAACTACACCGTTACCTGTATGAACATGGAAATATCTACACCGCCATCTGTATGAACATGGAAATATCTGCACCGCCATCTGTATGAAAATATAAGTATCTACACCGCCATCTGTGTTAAGATAGGGATATCTCCACTGCTATCTATATAAACATGGAAATATCTACACCGCTATCTGTATGAACATGGAAATATCTACACCGCTATCTGTATGAACATGGAAATATCTACACCGCTATCTGTATGAACATGGAAATATCTACACCGCTATCTGTTTGAACATGGAAATATCTACACCGCGGTCTGCATGAAAATGGAAATATCTACACAGCTATCTGCATATACATGGAAATATCTACACAGCTATCTCTTTACACATGGAAATAACTACACCGCTATCTCTATAAACATGGAAATATCTACACCGCCATCTGTATGGACATGGAAATATCTGCACCGCCATCTGTATGAACATATAAATATCTACACCGCCATCTGTATTAAGAAGGAGATATCTACACCGCTATCTCTATAAAGATGGAAATATCTACACCGATATCTGTATAAACATGGAAATATCTACACCGGTATCTGTATAAACATGGAAATATCTACACCGCTACCTGTATAAACATGGAAATATCAGCACCGCTATCGGTATGAACATGGAAATATCTACACCTCTATCTGTATGAACATGGATATATCTACACCGCTATCTGTATGAAGATGGAAATATCTACACCGCCATCTGTATGAACATGGATATATCTACACAGCCATCTGTACGAACATGGAAATATCTACACCGCTATCTGTATGAACATGGAAATATCTACACCGCTATCTGTATGAACATGGAAATATCTTCACCGCCATCTGTGTAAACATGCATACACCTTCACCGCTATCTGTATAACCATGGAAATATCTACACCGCCATCTGTATGAACATGGAAATATCTACACCGCTATCTGTTTGAACATGGAAATATCTAAACCGCTATCTGCATGAAAATGGAAATATCTACACAGCTATCTGCATGTACATGGAAATATCTACACAGCTATCTCTTTACACGTGGAAATAACTACACCGCTATCTGTATGAACATGGAAATATCTTCACCGCCATCTGTATGAAAAGGATATATCTACACAGCCATCTGGATGAACATGGAAATATCTACACCGCTATCTGTATGAAGATGGAAATATCTACAAGGCTATCTGTGTGAACATGAATACATCTTCACCGCTATCTATATAAACATGGAAATATATACACTACTATCTGTATGAACATGGAAATATCTACACCGCTATCTGTTTGAACATGGAAATATCTACACCGCTATCTGCATGAAAATGGAAATCTCTACACAGCGATCTGCATATACATGGAAATATCTACAAAGATATCTCTTTACACATGGAAATAACTACAGCGCTATCTCTATAAACATACAAATATCTACACCGCCATCTGTACGAACATGGAAATATCTGCACCGCCATCTGTATGAACATATAAATATCTACACCGCCATCTATATTAAGATGGAGATATCTACACCGCTATCAGTATAAACATGGAAATATCTACACCGCAATCTGTATAAACATGGAAATATCTACACCGCTACCAGTATAAACATGGAAATATCAGCACCGCTATCTGTATGAACTTGGAAATATCTACACCGCTATCTCCGTGAACATGAAAATAGCTACACCACTATCTGTATGAACATGGAAAAATCTACACAGCCATCTGGATGAACACGGAAATATCTACAACGCTATCTGTATGAACATGGAAATAGCTACACCGCTATCTGTGTAAATATGCATACATCTTCACCGCAATCTGTATAAACATGGAAATATCTACACCGCTATCTGTATGAACATGGAAATATCTACACCGCTATCTGAACATGGAAATATCTACACCGCCATCTGTATGAACACGGAAATATCTGCACCGCCATCTGTATGAACATATAAATATCTACACGGCGATCTGTATTAAGATGTAGATATCTACACCGCCATTTGTATAAACATGGAAATATCAACACCGCTATCTGTATAAACATGGAAATATCTACAACGCTATCTGTATAAACATGAATATATCTACACCGCTACCTGTATAAACAAGGAAATATCAGCACCGGTATCTGTTTGAACATGGAAATATCAGCCCCTCTATCTGTATGAACATGGAGATATCTACACCGCTATCTGTATGAACATGGAAATATCTTCACCGCCATCTGTATGAACATGGATATATCTACACAGCCATCTGGATGAACATGGAAATATCTTCACCGCTATCTGTATGAACATGGAAATAGCTACACCGCTATCTGTATGAACATGGAAATATCTACACCGCTATCTGTATGAACATGGAAATATCTACACCGCTATCTGTATGAACATGGAAATATCTTCACCGCCATCAGTATGAACATGGATATATTGACAGAGCCACCGGGATGAACATGGAAATATCTACACAGCTATCTGTATGAACATGGAAATATATACACCGCTATCTGTGTAAACATGCATACATCTTCACCGCTATCTCTATAAAAATGGAAATATCTACACCGCTATCTGTATGAACATGGAAATATCTACTCCGCTATCTGTTTGAACATGGAAATATCTACACCGCTATCTGTATAAACATGGAAATATCCTCACCGCTATCTTAATGAACATGGAAATACCTTCACCGCCATCTGTATGAACATGGATATATCTACACAGCCATGTGGATGAACATGGATATTTCTACACAGCCCTCTGGATGAACATGGAAATATCCACACCGCTATCTGTGTAAACATGCATACATCTTCACTGCTATCTGTATAAACATGGAAATATCTGCACCGCTATCTGTATGAACAAGGAAATATCAGCACCGCTATCTGTATGAACATGGAAATATCTACACCGCTATCTGTATAAACATGGAAATATCAGCACCGCTATCTGTATGAACATGGAAATATCAGCCCCTCTATCTGTATGAACATGGAGATATCTACACCGCCATCTGTATGAACATGGATATATCTACACAGCCATCTGGAGGAACATGGAAATATCTACACCGCTATCTGTATGAACATGGAAATAGCTACACCGCTATCTGTATGAACATGGAAATATCTACACCGCTATCTGTATGAACAGGGAAATATCTTCACAGCCATCTGTACAAACATGGATATATCTACAGAGCCATCTGGATGAACATGGAAATATCTACACCGCCATCTGTATGAACATATAAATATCTACTCCGCCATCTGTATTAAGATGGAGATATCTACACCGCTATCTGTATAAACCTGGAAATATCTACACCGCTATCTGTATACACATGGAAATATCTACACCGCTATCTGGATAAAAATGGAAATTTCAACACCGCTACCTGTATAAACATGGAAATATCAGCTCCGCTATCTCTAGGAACATGGAGATATCTGCACCGCCATCTGTATGAACATGGATATATCTACACAGCCATCTGGAGGAACATGGACATATCTACAACGCTATCTGTACGAACATGGAAATATCTACACCGCTATCTGTATGAACATGGAAATAGCTACACCGCTATCTGTATGAACATGGAAATATCTACAACACTATCTGAATGAACATGGAAATATCTACACCGCTACCTGTATAAACATGGAAATATCAGCACCGCTATCCGCATGAACATGGAAATATCTACACCGCTATCTGAACATGGAAATATGTACACCGCTATCTGCATGAAAATGGAAATATCTACACAGCTATCTGCATATACATGGAAATATCCACGCAGCTATCTCTTTACACATGGAAATAACTACACCGCTATCTCTATAAAGATGGAAATATCTACACCGCCATCTCTATGAACATGGAATTATCTGCACCGCCATCTGTATGAACATATAAATATCTACACCGCAGTCTGCATTAAGAAGGAGATATCTACACCGCTATCTGTTTAAACATTGAAATATTTACACCGCTATCTGTATAAACATGGAAATATCTACACCGCTATCAGTATAAACATGGAAATATCTACACCGCTACCTGTATAAACATGGAAATATCAGCACCGCTATCGGTATGAACATGGAAATATCTACACCGCTATCTGTATTAACATGGAAATAGCTACACCGCTATCTGTATGAACATGGAAATATCTTCAACGCCATCAGTATGAACATGGATATATCTTCACAGCCATCTGTAAGAACATGGAAATATCTACACCGCTATCTGTATGAACATGGAAATATCTACACCGCTATATGTATGAACATGGAAATATCTTCACCGCCATCTGTATGAACATGGATATGTCTACACATCCATCTGGATGAACATGGAAAAATCTACACCGTGATCTGTATGAACATGGGAATATCTACACCGCTATCTGTGTAAACATGCATACACCTTCACCGCTATCTGTATAAACATGGAAATATCTACACCGCTATCTGTATGAACATGGAAATATCTACACCGCTATCTGTTTGAACATGGAAATATCTAAACCGCTATCTGCATGAAAATGGAAATATCTACACAGCTATCTGCATATACATGGAAATATCCACAGCTATCTCTTTACACATGGAAATAACTACACCGCCATCTGTATGAACATGGAAATATCTTCACCGCCATCTGTATGAACATGGATATATCTACACAGCCATCTGGATGAACATGGAAATATCTACACAGCTATCTGTGTAAACATGCATACACCTTCACCGCTATCTGTATAAACATGGAAATATCTACACTGCTATCTGTATGAAAATGGAAATATCTACACCGCTGTCTGTTTGAACATGGAAATATCTACACCGCTATCTGCATGAAAATGGAAATATCTACACAGCGATCTGCATATACATGGAAATATCTACAAAGCTATCTCTTTACACATGGAAACAACTACAGCGCTATATCTATAAACATACAAATATCTACACCGCCATCTGTATGAACATGGAAATATCTGCAATGCCATCTGTATGAACATATAAATATCTACTCCGCCATCTATATTAAGATGGAGATATCTACACCGCTATCTACATGAAAATGGAAATATCTACACTGCTATCTGCATATACATTTAAATATCTACACAGCTATCTCTTTACACATGGAAATAACTACACCGTTATCTGTATGAACATGGAGATATCTACACCGCCATCTGTATGAACATGGAAATATCTGCACCGCCATCTGTATGAATATATAAATATCTACACTGCCATCTGTATTAAGATAGAGATATCTCCACTGCTATCTGTATAAACATGGAAATATCTACACCGCTACCTGTATAAACATGGAAATATCAGCACCGCTATCTGTATGAACATGGAAATATCTACACTGCTATCTGTATGAACATGGAAATATCTACACCGCTATCTGTATGAACATGGAAATATCTACACAGCCCTCTGGATGAACATGGAAATATCCACACCGCTATCTGTGTAAACATGCATACATCTTCACCGCTATCTGTATAAACATGGAAATATCTACACCGCTATCTCTATGAACATGGAAATATCTACACCGCTATCTGTTTGAACATGGAAATATATACACCGCTATCTACATGAAAATGGAAATATCTACACAGCAATCTGCATATAGATGGAAATATCTACACAGCTATCTCTTTACACATGGAAATAACTACACCGCTATCTCTATAAACATGGAAATATCTACACCGCCATGTGTATGAACATGGAAATATCTGCACCACCATCTGTATGAACATATAAATATCTACACCGCCATCTGTATTAAGAAGGAAATATCTAAACCGCTATCTGAATAAACATGGAAATATCTACACCGCTATCTCTATGAACATGGAAATATCTACACCGCTATCTGTATGAACATGGAAATATCTACACCGCCATCTGTATGAACATGGAAATATCTGCACCGCCATCTGTATGAACATATTAATATCTACACCGCCATCTCTTTTAAGATGGAGATATCTACACCGCTATCTGAATAAACATGGAAATATCTACACCGCTATCTGTATAAACATGGAAATATCTACACCGCTATCTGTATAAACATGGAAATATCTACACAGCTACCTGTATAAACATGGAAATATCAGCACCGCTATCTGTATGACCCTGGAAATATCTACACCGCTATCTGTATGAACATGAAAATATCTACACCGCTATCTGTATGAACATGGAAATATATACAAAGCTATCTGAATGAACATGGAAATATCTACACCGCTATCTGTTTAAACATGGAAATATCAGCAACGTTATCTGTATGAACATGGAAATATCAGCCCCTCTATCTGTATGAACATGGAGATATCTTCACCGCCATCTGGATGAACATGGATATATCTACACAGAAATCTGGAGGAACATGGAAATATCTACACCGCTATCAGTATGAACATGGAAATATCTACACCGCTATCTGTATGAACATGGAAATATCTACACCGCTATCTGTATGAACAAGGAAATACCTTCACCGCCATCTGTACGAACATGGATATATCTACAGACCCATCTGGATGAACATGGAAATATCTACACCGCCATCTGAATGAACATATAAATATCTACACCGCCATCTGTATTAAGATGGAGATATCTACACCGCTATCTGTATAAACCTGGAAATATCTACACCGCTATCTGTATAAACATGGAAATATCTTCACCGCTATCTGGATAAACATGGAAAATTCTACACCGCTACCTGTATAAACATGGAAATATCAGCACTGCTATCTGTAGGAACATGGAGATATCTACACCGCCATCTGTATGAAAATGGAAATATCTACTCAGCCATCTGGAGGAACATGGAAATATCTACAACGGTCTCTGTATGAACATGGAAATATCTACACCGCTATCTGTATGAACATGGAAATAGCTACACCGCTATCAGTATGAACATGGAAATATCTACACCAATATCTGAATGAAGATGGAAATATCTACACCGCTATCTGTATGAACATGGATATATCTACACAGCCATCTGGATGAACATGGAAATATCTACACCGCTATCTGTATGAACATGGAAATATCTACACCGCTATCTGTGTAAACATGCATACATCTTCACCGCTATCTGTATAAACATGGAAATATCTACACCGCTATCTGTATGAACATGGAAATAGCTACACCGCTATCTGTATGAACATGGAAATATCTACACCGCTATCTGTATGAACATGGATATATCTACACAGCCATCTGGATGAACATGGAAATATCTACACCGCTACCTGTATAAACATGGAAATATCAGCACCGCTATCTGTATAAACATGGAAATATCTACACTGCTATCTGTATTAACATGGAAATATCTACACCGCTATCTGTATGAACATGTATATATCTACACAGCCCTCTGGATGAACATGGAAATATCCACACAGCTATCTGTGTAAACATGCATACATCTTCACCGCTATCTGTATAAACATGGAAATATCTACACCGCTATCTCTATGAACATGGAAATATCTACACCGCTATCTGTATGAACAGGGAAATATCTACACCGCTATCTGTTTGAAGATGGAAATATATACACCGCTATCTGCATGAAAATGGAAATATCTACACAGCTATCTGCATGAAAATGGAAATATCTACACAGCTATCTGCATATACATGGAAATATCTACACAGCTATCTCTTTACACACGTAAATAACTACACCGCTGTCTGTATGAAAATGGAAATATCTACACCGCCATCTGTATGAACATGGAAATATCTGCACCGCCATCTGTATGAACATATAAATATCTACACTGCCATCTGTATTAAGATGGAGATATCTACACCGCTATCTGAATAAACATGGAAATATCTACACCGCTATCTGTATAAACATGGAAATATCAGCAACGTTATCTGTATGAACATGGAAATATCAGCCCCTCTATCTGTATGAACATGGAGATATCTTCACCGCCATCTGGATGAACATGGATATATCTACACAGAAATCTGGAGGAACATGGAAATATCTACACCGCTATCAGTATGAACATGGAAATAGCTACACCGCTATCTGTATGAACATGGAAATATCTACACCGCTATCTGTATGAACAAGGAAATACCTTCACCGCCATCTGTACGAACATGGATATATCTACAGACCCATCTGGATGAACATGGAAATATCTACACCGCCATCTGAATGAACATATAAATATCTACACCGCCATCTGTATTAAGATGGAGATATCTACACCGCTATCTGTATAAACCTGGAAATATCTACACCGCTATCTGTATAAACATGGAAATATCTTCACCGCTATCTGGATAAACATGGAAATTTCTACACCGCTACCTGTATAAACATGGAAATATCAGCACTGCTATCTGTAGGAACATGGAGATATCTACACCGCCATCTGTATGAACATGGAAATATCTACTCAGCCATCTGGAGGAACATGGAAATATCTACAACGGTCTCTGTATGAACATGGAAATATCTACACCGCTATCTGTATGAACATGGAAATAGCTACACCGCTATCAGTATGAACATGGAAATATCTACACCAATATCTGAATGAAGATGGAAATATCTACACCGCTATCTGTATGAACATGGATATATCTACACAGCCATCTGGATGAACATGGAAATATCTACACCGCTATCTGTATGAACATGGAAATATCTACACCGCTATCTGTGTAAACATGCATACATCTTCACCGCTATCTGTATAAACATGGAAATATCTACACCGCTATCTGTATGAACATGGAAATAGCTACACCGCTATCTGTATGAACATGGAAATATCTACACCGCTATCTGTATGAACATGGATATATCTACACAGCCATCTGGATGAACATGGAAATATCTACACCGCTATCTGTGTAAACATGCATACATCTTCACCGCTATCTGTATAAACATGGAAATATCTACACCGCTATCTGTATGAACATGGAAATATCTGGACCGCTATCTGTATGAACATGGAAATATCTACACCGCTATCTGTTTGAACATGGAAATATCTACACGGCTATCTGCATGAAAATGGAAATATCTACACTGCTATCTGCATACACATGGAAATATCTACACAGCTATCTCTTTACACATGGAAATAACTACACCGCTATCTGTATGAACATGGAAATATCTACACCGCCATCTGTATGAACATGGAAATATCTGCACCGCCATCTGTATGAACATATAAATATCTTCACCGCCATCTGTATTAAGATGGAGATATCTACACCGCTATCTGTATAAACATGGAAATATCTACACCGCTATCTGTATAAGCATGGAAATATGTACACCGCTATCTGTATAAACATGGAAATATCTACACCGCTACCTGTATAAACATGGAAATATCAGCACCGCTATCTGTATGAACATGGAAATACCTACACCGCTATCTGTATGAACATGGAAATATCTACACCGCCATCTGTATGAACATGGAAATATCTGCCCGCCATCTGTATGAACATATAAATATCTACACCGCCATCTGTATTAAGATGGAGATATCTACACCGCTATCTGAATAAACATGGAAATATCTACACCGCTATCTGTATAAACATGGAAATATCAGCACCGCTATCTGTATGAACATGGAAATATCAGCCCCTCTATCCGTATGAACATGGAGATATCTACACCGCCACCTGTATGAACATGGATATATCTACACAGCCATCTGGATGAACATGGAAATATCTACACCGCTATCTGTATGAACATGGAAATAGCTACACCGCTATCTGTAAGAACATGGAAATATCTACACCGCTATCTGTATGAACATGGAAATATCTACACCGCTATCTGTATGAACATGGATATATCTACACAGCCATCTGGATGAACATGGAAATATCTACACCGCTATCTGTATGAACATGGAAATATCTACACCGCTATCTGTGTAAACATGCATACATCTTCACCGCTATCTGTGTAAACATGGAAATATCTACTCCGCTATCAGTATGAACATGGAAATAGCTACACCGCTTTCTGTATGAACATGGAAATATCTACACCGCTATCTGTATGAACATGGGTATATCTACACAGCCATCTGGATGAACATGGAAGTATCTGCACCGCCATCTGTATGAACATATAAATATCTACACTGCCATCTGTATTAAGATGGAGATATCTACACCGCTATATGAATAAACATGGAAATATCTACACCGCTATCTGTATAAACATGGAAATATCAGCACCGCTATCTGTATGAACATGGAAATATTAGCCCCTCTATCTGTATGAACATGGAGATATCTACACCGCCATCTGTATGAACATGGATATATCTACACAGCCATCTGGAGGAACATGGAAATATCTACACCGCTAATTGTATGAACATGGAAATAGCTACACCGCTATCTGTATGAACATGGAAATAGCTACACCGCTATCTGTATGAACATGGAAATATCTACACCGCTATCTGTATGAACAAGGAAATATCTTCACCGCCATCTGTACGAACATGGATATATCTACAGAGCCATCTGGATGAACATGGAAATATCTACACCGCCATCTGTATGAATACATAAATATCTACACTGCCATCTGTTTTAAGATGGAGATATCTACACCGCTATCTGTATAAACCTGTAAATATCTACACCGCTATCTGTATAAACATGGAAATATCTACACCGCTATCTGGATAAACATGGAAATTTCTACACCGCTACCTGTATAAACATGGAAATATCAGCACCGCTGTCTGTAGGAACATGGAGATATCTACACCGAAATCTGCATGAACATGGATATATCTACACAGCCATCTGGAGGAACATGGAAATACCTACAACGCTATCTGTACGAACATGGAAATATCTACACCGCTATCTGTATGAACATGGAAATAGGTACACCGCTATCTGTATGAACATGGAAATATCTACACCACTATCTGAATGAACATGGAAATATCTACACCGCTATCTGTATGAACATGGATATATCTACACAGCCATCTGGATGAACATGGAAATATCTACACCGCTATCTGTATGAACATGGAAATATCTACACCGCTATCTGTCTAAACATGCATACATCTTCACCGCTATCTGTATAAACTTGGAAATATCTACACCACTATCTGTATGAACATGGAAATATCTGCACCGCTATCTGTATGAACATGGAAATATCGACACCGCTATCTGTTTGAACATGGAAATATCTACACGGCTATCTGCATGAAAATGGAAATATCTACACTGCTATCTGCATATACATGGAAATATCTACACAGCTATCTCTTTACACATGGAAATAACTACACCGCTATCTGTATGAACATGGAAATATCTACACCGCCATCTGTATGAACATGGAAATATCTGCACCGCCATCTGTATGAACATATAAATATCTACACCGCCATCTGTATTAAGATGGAGATATCTACACCGCTATCTGTATAAACATGGAAATATCTACACCGCTATCTGTATAAACATGGAAATATCTACACCGCTATCTGTATAAACATGGAAATATCTACACCGCTACCTGTATAAACATGGAAATATCAGCACCGCTATCTGTATGAACATGGAAATATCTACACCGCTATCTGTATGAACATGGAAATATCTACACCGCCATCTGTATGAACATGGAAATATCAGCACCGCCATCTGTATGAACATATCAATATCTACACCGCCATCTGTATTAAGATGGAGTTATCTACACCGCTATCTGAATAAACATGGAAATATCTTCACCGCTATCTGTATAAACATGGAAATATCAGCACCGCTATCTGTATGAATATGGAAATATCAGCCCCTCTATCAGTATGAACATGGAGATATCTACACCGCCATCTGTATGAACACGGATATATCTACACAGCCATCCGGATGAACATGGAAATATCTACACCGCTATCTGTTTGAACATGGAAATAGCTACACCGCTATCTGTATGAACATGGAAATATCTACACAGCTATCTCTATGAACATGGAAATATCTACACCGCTATCTGTTTGAAGATGGAAATATATACACAGCTATCTGCATGGAAATGGAAATATCTACACAGCTATCTGCATATAGATGGAAATATCTACACAGCTATCTCTTTACACATTGAAATATCTACACCGCTATCTGTATGAACATGGAAATATCAGCACCGCTATCTGTATGAACATGGAAATATCTACACCGCTATCTGTATGAACATGGAAATATCTACACCGCTATCTGTTTGAAGATGGAAATATATAAATCGCTATCTGCATGAAAATGGAAACATCTACAGAGCTATCTGCATATAGATGGAAATATCTACACAGCAATCTCTTTACACATGGAAATAACTACACCGCTCTCTGTATGAACATGGACATATCTACACCGCCATCTGTATGAACATGGAAATATCTGCACCGCCATCTGTATGAACATATAAATATCTACACCACCATCTGTATTAAGATGGAGATATCTACACCGCTATCTGAATAAACATGGAAATATCTACACCGCTATCTGTATAAACATGGAAATTTCTACACCACTATCTGTAGAAACATGGAAATATCTACACCGCTACCTGTATAAACACGGAAATATCAGCACCGCTATCTGTATGAACCTGGAAATGTCTACACCGCTATCTGAATGAACATGGAAATATCTACACCGCTATCTGTTTGAACATGTAAATATCTACACCGCTATCTGCATGAAAATGGAAATATCCACAAAGATATCTGCATATACATGGAAATATCTACACAGCTACCTCTTTACACATGGAAATAACTACACCGCTATCTCTATAAACATGGAAATATCTACACCTCCATCTGTATGAACATGGAAATATCTGCACCGCCATCTGTATGAACATATAAATATCTACACCGCCATCTGTATTAAGAAGGAAATATCAAAACCGCTATCTGTATATACATGGAAATATCTACACCGCTGCCTGTATAAACATGGAAATATCAGCACCGCTCTCTGTATGAAAATGGAGATATCTACACCACTATCTGTATGAACATGGAAATATCTACACGGCTATCTGTATGAACATGGAAATAGCTACACCGTTATCTGTATGAACATGGAAATAGCTACACCGCTATCTGTATGAACATGGAAATATCTACACCGCTATCTGTATGAACATGGATATATCTACACAGCCATCTGGATGAACATGGAAATATCTACACCGCTATCTGTATGAACATGGAAATATCTACACCGCTATCTGTATGAACATGGATATATCTACACAGCCATCTGGATGAACATGGAAATATCTACACCGCTATCTGTATGAACATGGAAATAACTTCACAGCCATCTATATGAAAATGGATATGGCTACACAGCCATCTGGATGAACATGGAAATATCTACACCGCGATCTGTATGAACATGGAAATATGTACACCGCTATCTGTGTAAACATGCATACACCTTCACCGCTATCTGTATAACCATGGAAATATCTACACCGCTATCTGTATGAACATGGAAATATCTACACCGCTATCTGTTTGAACATGTAAATATCTAAAGCGCTATCTGCATGAAAATGGAAATATCTACACAGCTATCTGCTTATACATGGAAATATCTACACAGCTATCTCTTTACACGTGGAAATAAATACACCACTATCTGTATGAACATGGAAATATCTTCACCGCCATCTGTATGAACATGGATATATCTACACAGTCATCTGGATGAACATGGAAATATCTACACCGCTATCAGTATGAAGATGGAAATATCTACAACGCTATCTGTGTAAACATGCATACATCTTCACCGCTATCTATATAAACATGGAAATATCTACACTGCTATCTGTATGAACATGGAAATAACTACACCGCTATCTGTTTGAACATGGAAAGATCTACACCACTATCTGCATGAAAATGGAAATATCTACACAGCGGTCTGCATATACATGGAAATATCTACAAAGCTATCTCTTTACACATGGAAATAACTACAGCGCTATCTCTATAAACATACAAATATCTACACCGCCATCTGTATGAACATGGAAATATCTGCACCGCCATCTGTATGAACATATAAATATCTACACCGCCATCTATATTAAGATGGAGATATCTACACCGCTATCTGTATAAACATGGAAATATCTACACCGCAATCTGTATAAACATGGAAATATCTACACCGCTACCTGTATAAACATGGAAATATCACCACCGCTATCTGTATGAACATGGAAATATCTACACCGCTATCTGAACATGGAAATATCTACACCGCTACCTGTATGAACATGGAAATAGCTACACCGCTATCTGTATGAACATGGAAATACCTTCAATGCCATCTGTATGAACATGGATATATCTACACAGCCATCTGTGTGAACATGGAAATATCTACACCGCTATCTGTATGAACATGGAAATATCTACACCGCTATCTGTATGAACATGGAAATATCTTCACCGCCATCTGTATGAACATGGATATGTCTACACATCCATCTGGATGAACATGGAAAAATCTACACCGCGATCTGTATGAACATGGGAATATCTACACCGCTATCTGTGTAAACATGCATACACCTCCACCGCTATCTGTATAAACATGGAAATATCTACACCGCTATCAGTATGAACATGGAAATATCTACACCGCTATCTGTTTGAACATGGAAATATCTAAACAGCTATCTGCATGAAAATGGAAATATCTACACAGCTATCTGCATATACATGGAAATATCTACAAAGCTATCTCTTTACACATGGAAATAACTACACCGCTATGTGTATGAACATGGAAATATCTGCACCGCCATCTGTATGAACATATAAATATCTACGCCGCCATCTGTATTAAGAAGGAAATATCTAAACCGCTATCTGTATAAACATGGAAATATCTACAACGCTGCCTGTATAAACATCGAAATATCAGAACCGCTATCTGAATGAACATTGAAATATCTACACCGCTATCTGTATGAACATGGAAATAGCTACACCGCTATCTGTATGAACATGGATATATCTACACAGCCATCTGGATGAACATGGAAATATCTACACCGCTATCTGTGTAAACATGCATACATCTTCACAGCTATCTGTATAAAGATGGAAATATCTACACCGCTATCTTTATGAACATGGAAATATCTACACCGCTATCTGTATGAACATGGAAATATCTACACCGCTATCTGTTTGAACATGGAAATATCTATACCACTATCTGCATGAAAATGGAAATATCTACACTGCTATCTGTATATACATTTAAATATGTACACTGCTATCTCTTTACACATGGAAATAACTACACCGTTACCTGTATGAACATGGAAATATCTACACCGCCATCTGTATGAACATGGAAATATCTGCACCGCCATCTGTATGAAAATATAAGTATCTACACCGCCATCTGTGTTAAGATAGGGATATCTCCACTGCTATCTATATAAACATGGAAATATCTACACCGCTATCTGTATGAACATGGAAATATCTACACCGCTATCTGTATGAACATGGAAATATCTACACCGCTATCTGTATGAACATGGAAATATCTACACCGCTATCTGTTTGAACATGGAAATATCTACACCGCGGTCTGCATGAAAATGGAAATATCTACACAGCTATCTGCATATACATGGAAATATCTACACAGCTATCTCTTTACACATGGAAATAACTACACCGCTATCTCTATAAACATGGAAATATCTACACCGCCATCTGTATGGACATGGAAATATCTGCACCGCCATCTGTATGAACATATAAATATCTACACCGCCATCTGTATTAAGAAGGAGATATCTACACCGCTATCTCTATAAAGATGGAAATATCTACACCGATATCTGTATAAACATGGAAATATCTACACCGGTATCTGTATAAACATGGAAATATCTACACCGCTACCTGTATAAACATGGAAATATCAGCACCGCTATCGGTATGAACATGGAAATATCTACACCTCTATCTGTATGAACATGGATATATCTACACCGCTATCTGTATGAAGATGGAAATATCTACACCGCCATCTGTATGAACATGGATATATCTACACAGCCATCTGTACGAACATGGAAATATCTACACCGCTATCTGTATGAACATGGAAATATCTACACCGCTATCTGTATGAACATGGAAATATCTTCACCGCCATCTGTGTAAACATGCATACACCTTCACCGCTATCTGTATAACCATGGAAATATCTACACCGCCATCTGTATGAACATGGAAATATCTACACCGCTATCTGTTTGAACATGGAAATATCTAAACCGCTATCTGCATGAAAATGGAAATATCTACACAGCTATCTGCATGTACATGGAAATATCTACACAGCTATCTCTTTACACGTGGAAATAACTACACCGCTATCTGTATGAACATGGAAATATCTTCACCGCCATCTGTATGAAAAGGATATATCTACACAGCCATCTGGATGAACATGGAAATATCTACACCGCTATCTGTATGAAGATGGAAATATCTACAAGGCTATCTGTGTGAACATGAATACATCTTCACCGCTATCTATATAAACATGGAAATATATACACTACTATCTGTATGAACATGGAAATATCTACACCGCTATCTGTTTGAACATGGAAATATCTACACCGCTATCTGCATGAAAATGGAAATCTCTACACAGCGATCTGCATATACATGGAAATATCTACAAAGATATCTCTTTACACATGGAAATAACTACAGCGCTATCTCTATAAACATACAAATATCTACACCGCCATCTGTACGAACATGGAAATATCTGCACCGCCATCTGTATGAACATATAAATATCTACACCGCCATCTATATTAAGATGGAGATATCTACACCGCTATCAGTATAAACATGGAAATATCTACACCGCAATCTGTATAAACATGGAAATATCTACACCGCTACCAGTACAAACATGGAAATATCAGCACCGCTATCTGTATGAACTTGGAAATATCTACACCGCTATCTCCGTGAACATGAAAATAGCTACACCACTATCTGTATGAACATGGAAAAATCTACACAGCCATCTGGATGAACACGGAAATATCTACAACGCTATCTGTATGAACATGGAAATAGCTACACCGCTATCTGTGTAAATATGCATACATCTTCACCGCAATCTGTATAAACATGGAAATATCTACACCGCTATCTGTATGAACATGGAAATATCTACACCGCTATCTGAACATGGAAATATCTACACCGCCATCTGTATGAACACGGAAATATCTGCACCGCCATCTGTATGAACATATAAATATCTACACGGCGATCTGTATTAAGATGTAGATATCTACACCGCCATTTGTATAAACATGGAAATATCAACACCGCTATCTGTATAAACATGGAAATATCTACAACGCTATCTGTATAAACATGAATATATCTACACCGCTACCTGTATAAACAAGGAAATATCAGCACCGGTATCTGTTTGAACATGGAAATATCAGCCCCTCTATCTGTATGAACATGGAGATATCTACACCGCTATCTGTATGAACATGGAAATATCTTCACCGCCATCTGTATGAACATGGATATATCTACACAGCCATCTGGATGAACATGGAAATATCTTCACCGCTATCTGTATGAACATGGAAATAGCTACACCGCTATCTGTATGAACATGGAAATATCTACACCGCTATCTGTATGAACATGGAAATATCTACACCGCTATCTGTATGAACATGGAAATATCTTCACCGCCATCAGTATGAACATGGATATATTGACAGAGCCATCGGGATGAACATGGAAATATCTACACAGCTATCTGTATGAACATGGAAATATATACACCGCTATCTGTGTAAACATGCATACATCTTCACCGCTATCTCTATAAAAATGGAAATATCTACACCGCTATCTGTATGAACATGGAAATATCTACTCCGCTATCTGTTTGAACATGGAAATATCTACACCGCTATCTGTATAAACATGGAAATATCCTCACCGCTATCTTAATGAACATGGAAATACCTTCACCGCCATCTGTATGAACATGGATATATCTACACAGCCATGTGGATGAACATGGATATTTCTACACAGCCCTCTGGATGAACATGGAAATATCCACACCGCTATCTGTGTAAACATGCATACATCTTCACTGCTATCTGTATAAACATGGAAATATCTGCACCGCTATCTGTATGAACAAGGAAATATCAGCACCGCTATCTGTATGAACATGGAAATATCTACACCGCTATCTGTATAAACATGGAAATATCAGCACCGCTATCTGTATGAACATGGAAATATCAGCCCCTCTATCTGTATGAACATGGAGATATCTACACCGCCATCTGTATGAACATGGATATATCTACACAGCCATCTGGAGGAACATGGAAATATCTACACCGCTATCTGTATGAACATGGAAATAGCTACACCGCTATCTGTATGAACATGGAAATATCTACACCGCTATCTGTATGAACAGGGAAATATCTTCACAGCCATCTGTACAAACATGGATATATCTACAGAGCCATCTGGATGAACATGGAAATATCTACACCGCCATCTGTATGAACATATAAATATCTACTCCGCCATCTGTATTAAGATGGAGATATCTACACCGCTATCTGTATAAACCTGGAAATATCTACACCGCTATCTGTATACACATGGAAATATCTACACCGCTATCTGGATAAAAATGGAAATTTCAACACCGCTACCTGTATAAACATGGAAATATCAGCTCCGCTATCTCTAGGAACATGGAGATATCTGCACCGCCATCTGTATGAACATGGATATATCTACACAGCCATCTGGAGGAACATGGACATATCTACAACGCTATCTGTACGAACATGGAAATATCTACACCGCTATCTGTATGAACATGGAAATAGCTACACCGCTATCTGTATGAACATGGAAATATCTACAACACTATCTGAATGAACATGGAAATATCTACACCGCTACCTGTATAAACATGGAAATATCAGCACCGCTATCCGCATGAACATGGAAATATCTACACCGCTATCTGAACATGGAAATATGTACACCGCTATCTGCATGAAAATGGAAATATCTACACAGCTATCTGCATATACATGGAAATATCCACGCAGCTATCTCTTTACACATGGAAATAACTACACCGCTATCTCTATAAAGATGGAAATATCTACACCGCCATCTCTATGAACATGGAATTATCTGCACCGCCATCTGTATGAACATATAAATATCTACACCGCAGTCTGCATTAAGAAGGAGATATCTACACCGCTATCTGTTTAAACATGGAAATATTTACACCGCTATCTGTATAAACATGGAAATATCTACACCGCTATCAGTATAAACATGGAAATATCTACACCGCTACCTGTATAAACATGGAAATATCAGCACCGCTATCGGTATGAACATGGAAATATCTACACCGCTATCTGTATTAACATGGAAATAGCTACACCGCTATCTGTATGAACATGGAAATATCTTCAACGCCATCAGTATGAACATGGATATATCTTCACAGCCATCTGTAAGAACATGGAAATATCTACACCGCTATCTGTATGAACATGGAAATATCTACACCGCTATATGTATGAACATGGAAATATCTTCACCGCCATCTGTATGAACATGGATATGTCTACACATCCATCTGGATGAACATGGAAAAATCTACACCGTGATCTGTATGAACATGGGAATATCTACACCGCTATCTGTGTAAACATGCATACACCTTCACCGCTATCTGTATAAACATGGAAATATCTACACCGCTATCTGTATGAACATGGAAATATCTACACCGCTATCTGTTTGAACATGGAAATATCTAAACCGCTATCTGCATGAAAATGGAAATATCTACACAGCTATCTGCATATACATGGAAATATCCACAGCTATCTCTTTACACATGGAAATAACTACACCGCCATCTGTATGAACATGGAAATATCTTCACCGCCATCTGTATGAACATGGATATATCTACACAGCCATCTGGATGAACATGGAAATATCTACACAGCTATCTGTGTAAACATGCATACACCTTCACCGCTATCTGTATAAACATGGAAATATCTACACTGCTATCTGTATGAAAATGGAAATATCTACACCGCTGTCTGTTTGAACATGGAAATATCTACACCGCTATCTGCATGAAAATGGAAATATCTACACAGCGATCTGCATATACATGGAAATATCTACAAAGCTATCTCTTTACACATGGAAACAACTACAGCGCTATATCTATAAACATACAAATATCTACACCGCCATCTGTATGAACATGGAAATATCTGCAATGCCATCTGTATGAACATATAAATATCTACTCCGCCATCTATATTAAGATGGAGATATCTACACCGCTATCTACATGAAAATGGAAATATCTACACTGCTATCTGCATATACATTTAAATATCTACACAGCTATCTCTTTACACATGGAAATAACTACACCGTTATCTGTATGAACATGGAGATATCTACACCGCCATCTGTATGAACATGGAAATATCTGCACCGCCATCTGTATGAATATATAAATATCTACACTGCCATCTGTATTAAGATAGAGATATCTCCACTGCTATCTGTATAAACATGGAAATATCTACACCGCTACCTGTATAAACATGGAAATATCAGCACCGCTATCTGTATGAACATGGAAATATCTACACTGCTATCTGTATGAACATGGAAATATCTACACCGCTATCTGTATGAACATGGAAATATCTACACAGCCCTCTGGATGAACATGGAAATATCCACACCGCTATCTGTGTAAACATGCATACATCTTCACCGCTATCTGTATAAACATGGAAATATCTACACCGCTATCTCTATGAACATGGAAATATCTACACCGCTATCTGTTTGAACATGGAAATATATACACCGCTATCTACATGAAAATGGAAATATCTACACAGCAATCTGCATATAGATGGAAATATCTACACAGCTATCTCTTTACACATGGAAATAACTACACCGCTATCTCTATAAACATGGAAATATCTACACCGCCATGTGTATGAACATGGAAATATCTGCACCACCATCTGTATGAACATATAAATATCTACACCGCCATCTGTATTAAGAAGGAAATATCTAAACCGCTATCTGAATAAACATGGAAATATCTACACCGCTATCTCTATGAACATGGAAATATCTACACCGCTATCTGTATGAACATGGAAATATCTACACCGCCATCTGTATGAACATGGAAATATCTGCACCGCCATCTGTATGAACATATTAATATCTACACCGCCATCTCTTTTAAGATGGAGATATCTACACCGCTATCTGAATAAACATGGAAATATCTACACCGCTATCTGTATAAACATGGAAATATCTACACCGCTATCTGTATAAACATGGAAATATCTACACAGCTACCTGTATAAACATGGAAATATCAGCACCGCTATCTGTATGACCCTGGAAATATCTACACCGCTATCTGTATGAACATGAAAATATCTACACCGCTATCTGTATGAACATGGAAATATATACAAAGCTATCTGAATGAACATGGAAATATCTACACCGCTATCTGTTTAAACATGGAAATATCAGCAACGTTATCTGTATGAACATGGAAATATCAGCCCCTCTATCTGTATGAACATGGAGATATCTTCACCGCCATCTGGATGAACATGGATATATCTACACAGAAATCTGGAGGAACATGGAAATATCTACACCGCTATCAGTATGAACATGGAAATATCTACACCGCTATCTGTATGAACATGGAAATATCTACACCGCTATCTGTATGAACAAGGAAATACCTTCACCGCCATCTGTACGAACATGGATATATCTACAGACCCATCTGGATGAACATGGAAATATCTACACCGCCATCTGAATGAACATATAAATATCTACACCGCCATCTGTATTAAGATGGAGATATCTACACCGCTATCTGTATAAACCTGGAAATATCTACACCGCTATCTGTATAAACATGGAAATATCTTCACCGCTATCTGGATAAACATGGAAAATTCTACACCGCTACCTGTATAAACATGGAAATATCAGCACTGCTATCTGTAGGAACATGGAGATATCTACACCGCCATCTGTATGAAAATGGAAATATCTACTCAGCCATCTGGAGGAACATGGAAATATCTACAACGGTCTCTGTATGAACATGGAAATATCTACACCGCTATCTGTATGAACATGGAAATAGCTACACCGCTATCAGTATGAACATGGAAATATCTACACCAATATCTGAATGAAGATGGAAATATCTACACCGCTATCTGTATGAACATGGATATATCTACACAGCCATCTGGATGAACATGGAAATATCTACACCGCTATCTGTATGAACATGGAAATATCTACACCGCTATCTGTGTAAACATGCATACATCTTCACCGCTATCTGTATAAACATGGAAATATCTACACCGCTATCTGTATGAACATGGAAATAGCTACACCGCTATCTGTATGAACATGGAAATATCTACACCGCTATCTGTATGAACATGGATATATCTACATAGCCATCTGGATGAACATGGAAATATCTACACCGCTACCTGTATAAACATGGAAATATCAGCACCGCTATCTGTATAAACATGGAAATATCTACACTGCTATCTGTATTAACATGGAAATATCTACACCGCTATCTGTATGAACATGTATATATCTACACAGCCCTCTGGATGAACATGGAAATATCCACACAGCTATCTGTGTAAACATGCATACATCTTCACCGCTATCTGTATAAACATGGAAATATCTACACCGCTATCTCTATGAACATGGAAATATCTACACCGCTATCTGTATGAACAGGGAAATATCTACACCGCTATCTGTTTGAAGATGGAAATATATACACCGCTATCTGCATGAAAATGGAAATATCTACACAGCTATCTGCATGAAAATGGAAATATCTACACAGCTATCTGCATATACATGGAAATATCTACACAGCTATCTCTTTACACACGTAAATAACTACACCGCTGTCTGTATGAAAATGGAAATATCTACACCGCCATCTGTATGAACATGGAAATATCTGCACCGCCATCTGTATGAACATATAAATATCTACACTGCCATCTGTATTAAGATGGAGATATCTACACCGCTATCTGAATAAACATGGAAATATCTACACCGCTATCTGTATAAACATGGAAATATCAGCAACGTTATCTGTATGAACATGGAAATATCAGCCCCTCTATCTGTATGAACATGGAGATATCTTCACCGCCATCTGGATGAACATGGATATATCTACACAGAAATCTGGAGGAACATGGAAATATCTACACCGCTATCAGTATGAACATGGAAATAGCTACACCGCTATCTGTATGAACATGGAAATATCTACACCGCTATCTGTATGAACAAGGAAATACCTTCACCGCCATCTGTACGAACATGGATATATCTACAGACCCATCTGGATGAACATGGAAATATCTACACCGCCATCTGAATGAACATATAAATATCTACACCGCCATCTGTATTAAGATGGAGATATCTACACCGCTATCTGTATAAACCTGGAAATATCTACACCGCTATCTGTATAAACATGGAAATATCTTCACCGCTATCTGGATAAACATGGAAATTTCTACACCGCTACCTGTATAAACATGGAAATATCAGCACTGCTATCTGTAGGAACATGGAGATATCTACACCGCCATCTGTATGAACATGGAAATATCTACTCAGCCATCTGGAGGAACATGGAAATATCTACAACGGTCTCTGTATGAACATGGAAATATCTACACCGCTATCTGTATGAACATGGAAATAGCTACACCGCTATCAGTATGAACATGGAAATATCTACACCAATATCTGAATGAAGATGGAAATATCTACACCGCTATCTGTATGAACATGGATATATCTACACAGCCATCTGGATGAACATGGAAATATCTACACCGCTATCTGTATGAACATGGAAATATCTACACCGCTATCTGTGTAAACATGCATACATCTTCACCGCTATCTGTATAAACATGGAAATATCTACACCGCTATCTGTATGAACATGGAAATAGCTACACCGCTATCTGTATGAACATGGAAATATCTACACCGCTATCTGTATGAACATGGATATATCTACACAGCCATCTGGATGAACATGGAAATATCTACACCGCTATCTGTGTAAACATGCATACATCTTCACCGCTATCTGTATAAACATGGAAATATCTACACCGCTATCTGTATGAACATGGAAATATCTGGACCGCTATCTGTATGAACATGGAAATATCTACACCGCTATCTGTTTGAACATGGAAATATCTACACGGCTATCTGCATGAAAATGGAAATATCTACACTGCTATCTGCATACACATGGAAATATCTACACAGCTATCTCTTTACACATGGAAATAACTACACCGCTATCTGTATGAACATGGAAATATCTACACCGCCATCTGTATGAACATGGAAATATCTGCACCGCCATCTGTATGAACATATAAATATCTTCACCGCCATCTGTATTAAGATGGAGATATCTACACCGCTATCTGTATAAACATGGAAATATCTACACCGCTATCTGTATAAGCATGGAAATATGTACACCGCTATCTGTATAAACATGGAAATATCTACACCGCTACCTGTATAAACATGGAAATATCAGCACCGCTATCTGTATGAACATGGAAATACCTACACCGCTATCTGTATGAACATGGAAATATCTACACCGCCATCTGTATGAACATGGAAATATCTGCCCGCCATCTGTATGAACATATAAATATCTACACCGCCATCTGTATTAAGATGGAGATATCTACACCGCTATCTGAATAAACATGGAAATATCTACACCGCTATCTGTATAAACATGGAAATATCAGCACCGCTATCTGTATGAACATGGAAATATCAGCCCCTCTATCCGTATGAACATGGAGATATCTACACCGCCACCTGTATGAACATGGATATATCTACACAGCCATCTGGATGAACATGGAAATATCTACACCGCTATCTGTATGAACATGGAAATAGCTACACCGCTATCTGTAAGAACATGGAAATATCTACACCGCTATCTGTATGAACATGGAAATATCTACACCGCTATCTGTATGAACATGGAAATATCTTCACCGCCATCTGTACGAACATGGATATATCTACAGAGCCATCTGGATGAACATGGAAATATCTACAACGCCATCTGTATGAACATATAAATATCTACACCGCCATCTGTATTAAAATGGAGATATCTACACCGCTATCTGTGTGAACATGGAAATATCAACACCGCTATCTGTATAAACATGGAAATATCTACACCGCTATCTGTATAAACATGGAAATATCTACACCGCTACCTGTATAAACATGGAAATATCAGCACCGCTATCTGTATGAACCTGGAAATATCTACACCGCTATCTGTATGAACATGGAAATATCTACACCGCTATTTGTGTAAACATGCATACATCTTCAGCGCTATCTGTATAAACATGGAAATATCTACACCGCTATCTCTATGAACATGGAAATATCTACACCGCTGTCTGTTTGAAGATGGAAATATATACACAGCTATCTGCATGGAAATGGAAATATCTACACAGCTATCTGTTTATGGATGGAAATATCTACACAGCTATCTCTTTACACATTGAAATATCTACACCGCTATCTGTAGGAACACGGAAATATCAGCACCGCTATCTGTATGAACATGGAAATATCTACACCGCTATCTGTATGAACATGGATATATCTACACAGCCCTCTGGATGAACATGGAAATATCCACACCGCTATCTGTGTAAACATGCATACATCTTCACCGCTATCTGTATAAACATGGAAATATCTACACCGCTATCTGTATGAACATGGAAATATCTACACCGCTATCTGTTTGAAGATGGAAATATATACATCGCTATCTGCATGAAAATGGAAATATCTACACAGCTATCTGTATATAGATGGAAATATCTACACAGCAATCTCTTTACACATGGAAATAACTACACCGCTATCTGTATGAACATGGACATATCTACACCGCCATCTGTATGAACATGGAAATATCTGCACCGCCATCTGTATGAACATATAAATATCTACACCGCCATCTGTATGAAGATGGAGATATCTACACCGCTATCTGAATAAACATGGAAATATCTACACCGCTATCTGTATAAACATGGAAATATCTACACCACTATCTGTATAAACATGGAAATATCTACAACGCTACCTGTATAAACATGGAAATATCAGCTCCGCTATCTCTATGAACCTGGAAATGTCTACACCGCTATCTGAATGAACATGGAAATATCTACACCGCTATCTGTTTGAACATGTAAATATCTACACCGCTATCTGCATGAAAATGGAAATATCTACAAAGCTATCTGCATATACATGGAAATATCTACACAGCTATCTCTTTACACATGGAAATAACTACACCGCTATCTCTATAAACATGGAAATATCTACACCGCCATCTGTATGAACATGGAAATATCTGCACCACCATCTGTATGAACATATAAATATCTACACCGCCATCTGAATTAAGAAGGAAATATCTAAACCGCTATCTGTATAAACATGGAAATATCTACACCGCTGCCTGTATGAACATGGAAATTTCAGCACCGCTCTCTGTATGAAAATGGAGATATCTACACCGCTATCTGCATGAACATGGAAATATCTACACTGCTATCTGTATGAACATGGAAATAGCTACACCGCTATCTGTATGAACATGGAAATAGCTACACCGCTATCTGTATGAACATGGAAATATCTACACCGCTATCTGTATGAACATGGATATATCTACACAGCCATCTGGATGAACATGGAAATATCAACACCGCTATCTGTATAAACATGGAAATATCTACAACGCTATCTGTATAAACATGAATATATCTACACCGCTACCTGTATAAACAAGGAAATATCAGCACCGGTATCTGTTTGAACATGGAAATATCAGCCCCTCTATCTGTATGAACATGGAGATATCTACACCGCTATCTGTATGAACATGGAAATATCTTCACCGCCATCTGTATGAACATGGATATATCTACACAGCCATCTGGATGAACATGGAAATATCTTCACCGCTATCTGTATGAACATGGAAATAGCTACACCGCTATCTGTATGAACATGGAAATATCTACACCGCTATCTGTATGAACATGGAAATATCTACACCGCTATCTGTATGAACATGGAAATATCTTCACCGCCATCAGTATGAACATGGATATATTGACAGAGCCATCGGGATGAACATGGAAATATCTACACAGCTATCTGTATGAACATGGAAATATATACACCGCTATCTGTGTAAACATGCATACATCTTCACCGCTATCTCTATAAACATGGAAATATCTACACCGCTATCTGTATGAACATGGAAATATCTACACCGCTATCTGTTTGAACATGGAAATATCTACACCGCTATCTGTATAAACATGGAAATATCCTCACCGCTATCTTAATGAACATGGAAATACCTTCACCGCCATCTGTATGAACATGGATATATCTACACAGCCATGTGGATGAACATGGATATTTCTACACAGCCCTCTGGATGAACATGGAAATATCCACACCGCTATCTGTGTAAACATGCATACATCTTCACTGCTATCTGTATAAACATGGAAATATCTGCACCGCTATCTGTATGAACAAGGAAATATCAGCACCGCTATCTGTATGAACATGGAAATATCTACACCGCTATCTGTATAAACATGGAAATATCAGCACCGCTATCTGTATGAACATGGAAATATCAGCCCCTCTATCTGTATGAACATGGAGATATCTACACCGCCATCTGTATGAACATGGATATATCTACACAGCCATCTGGAGGAACATGGAAATATCTACACCGCTATCTGTATGAACATGGAAATAGCTACACCGCTATCTGTATGAACATGGAAATATCTACACCGCTATCTGTATGAACAGGGAAATATCTTCACAGCCATCTGTACGAACATGGATATATCTACAGAGCCATCTGGATGAACATGGAAATATCTACACCGCCATCTGTATGAACATATAAATATCTACTCCGCCATCTGTATTAAGATGGAGATATCTACACCGCTATCTGTATAAACCTGGAAATATCTACACCGCTATCTGTATACACATGGAAATATCTACACCGCTATCTGGATAAAAATGGAAATTTCAACACCGCTACCTGTATAAACATGGAAATATCAGCTCCGCTATCTCTAGGAACATGGAGATATCTGCACCGCCATCTGTATGAACATGGATATATCTACACAGCCATCTGGAGGAACATGGACATATCTACAACGCTATCTGTACGAACATGGAAATATCTACACCGCTATCTGTATGAACATGGAAATAGCTACACCGCTATCTGTATGAGCATGGAAATATCTACAACACTATCTGAATGAACATGGAAATATCTACACCGCTACCTGTATAAACATGGAAATATCAGCACCGCTATCCGCATGAACATGGAAATATCTACACCGCTATCTGAACATGGAAATATGTACACCGCTATCTGCATGAAAATGGAAATATCTACACAGCTATCTGCATATACATGGAAATATCCACGCAGCTATCTCTTTACACATGGAAATAACTACACCGCTATCTCTATAAAGATGGAAATATCTACACCGCCATCTCTATGAACATGGAATTATCTGCACCGCCATCTGTATGAACATATAAATATCTACACCGCAGTCTGCATTAAGAAGGAGATATCTACACCGCTATCTGTTTAAACATGGAAATATTTACACCGCTATCTGTACAAACATGGAAATATCTACACCGCTATCAGTATAAACATGGAAATATCTACACCGCTACCTGTATAAACATGGAAATATCAGCACCGCTATCGGTATGAACATGGAAATATCTACACCGCTATCTGTATGAACATGGAAATATCTTCAACGCCATCAGTATGAACATGGATATATCTTCACAGCCATCTGTAAGAACATGGAAATATCTACACCGCTATCTGTATGAACATGGAAATATCTACACCGCTATATGTATGAACATGGAAATATCTTCACCGCCATCTGTATGAACATGGATATGTCTACACATCCATCTGGATGAACATGGAAAAATCTACACCGTGATCTGTATGAACATGGGAATATCTACACCGCTATCTGTGTAAACATGCATACACCTTCACCGCTATCTGTATAAACATGGAAATATCTACACCGCTATCTGTATGAACATGGAAATATCTACACCGCTATCTGTATGAACATGGATATATCTACACAGCCATCTGGATGAACATGGAAATATCTACACCGCTATCTGTGTAAACATGCAAACGTCTTCACCGCTATCTGTAAAACATGGAAATATCTACACTGCTATCTGTATGAACATGGAAATATCTACACTGCTATCTGTATGAACATGGAAATAGCTACACCGTTATCTGTATGAACATGGAAATAGCTACACCGCTATCTGTATGAACATGGAAATATCTACACCGCTATCTGTATGAACATGGATATATCTACACAGCCATCTGGATGAACATGGAAATATCTACACCGCTATCTGTATGAACATGGAAATATCTACACCGCTATCTGTATGAACATGGATATATCTACACAGCCATCTGGATGAACATGGAAATATCTACACCGCTATCTGTGTAAACATGCAAACGTCTTCACCGCTATCTGTAAAACATGGAAATATCTACACTGCTATCTGTATGAACATGGAAATATCTGCACCGCTATCTGTATGAACATGGAAATATCTACACCGCTATCTGTTTGAACATGGAAATATCTACACTGCTATCTGCATGAAAATGGAAATATCTACACTGCTATCTGCATATACCTGGAAATATGTACACAGCTATCTCTTTACACATGGAAATATCTACAGCGCTATCTGTATGAACGTGGAGATATCTACACCGCTATCTGTATAAACATGGAAATATCTACACCGCTATCTGTATAAACATGGAAATATCTACACTGCTATCTATATAAACAAGGAAATATCTACACCGCTACCTGTATAAACATGGAAATATCAGCACCGCTATCTGTATAAACATGGAAATATCTACACTGCTATCTGTATGAACATGGAAATATCTACACCGCTTTCTGTATGAACATGTATATATCTACACAGCCCTCTGGATGAACATGGAAATATCCACACAGCTATCTGTGTAAACATGCATACATCTTCACCGCTATCTGTATAAACATGGAAATATCTACACCGCTATCTCTATGAACATGGAAATATCTACACCGCTATCTGTTTGAACTTGTAAATATCTACACCGCTATCTGCAAGAAAATGGAAATATCTACACAGCTATCTGCATATACATGGAAATATCTACACAGCTATCTCTTTACACATGGAAATAACTACACTGCTATATCTATAAACATGGAAATATCTACACCGCCATCTCTATGAACATGGAAATATCTGCACCGCCATCTATATGAACATATAAATATCTACACCACCATCTGCATTAAGAAGGAGATATCTACACCGCTATCTGTTTAAACATGGAAATATTTACACCGCTATCTGTATAAACATGGAAATATCTACACCGCTATCAGTATAAACATGGAAATATCTACACCGCTACCTGTATAAACATGGAAATATCAGCACCGCTATCGGTATGAACATGGAAATATCTACACCACTATCTGTATGAACATGGAAATAGCTACATTGCTATCTGTATGAACATGGAAATATCTTCAACGCCATCAGTATGAACATGGATATATCTTCACAGCCATCTGTATGAACATGGAAATATCTACACCGCTATCTGTATTGAACATGGAAATATCTACACCGCTATCTGTATGAACATGGAAATATCTTCACCGCCATCTGTATGAACATGGATATGTCTACACATCCATCTGGATGAACATGGAAAAATCTACACCGTGATCTGTATGAACATGGGAATATCTACACCGCTATCTGTGTAAACATGCATACACCTTCACCGCTATCTGTATAAACATGGAAATATCTACACCGCTATCTGTATGAACATGGAAATATCTAAACCGCTATCTGCATGAAAATGGAAATATCTACACAGCTATCTGCATATTCATGGAAATATCCACAGCTATCTCTTTACACATGGAAATAACTACACCGCCATCTGTATGAACATGGAAATATCTTCACCGCCATCTGTATGAACATGGATATATCTACACAGCCATCTGGATGAACATGGAAATATCTACACAGCTATCTGTGTAAACATGCATACACCTTAACCGCTATCTGTATAAACATGGAAATTTCTACACTGCTATCTGTATGAAAATGGAAATATCTACACCGCTGTCTGTTTGAACATGGAAATATCTACACCGCTATCTCCATGAAAATGGAAATATCTACACAGCGATCTGCATATACATGGAAATATCTACAAAGCTATCTCTTTACACATGGAAACAACTACAGCGCTATATCTATAAACATACAAATATCTACACCGCCATCTGTATGAACATGGAAATATCTGCAATGCCATCTTTATGAACATATAAATATCTACTCCGCCATCTTTATTAAGATGGAGATATCTACACCGCTATCTACATGAAAATGGAAATATCTACACTGCTATCAGCATATACATTTAAATATCTACACAGCTATCTCTTTACACATGGAAATAACTACACCGTTATCTGTATGAACATGGAGATATCTACACCGCCATCTGTATGAACATGGAAATATCTGCACAGCCATCTGTATGAATATATAAATATCTACACTGCCATCTGTATTAAGATAGAGATATCTCCACTGCTATCTGTATAAACATGGAAATATCTACACCGCTACCTGTATAAACATGGAAATATCAGCACCGCTATCTGTATGAACATGGAAATATCTACACTGCTATCTGTATGAACATGGAAATATCTACACCGCTATCTGTATGAACATGGATATATCTACACAGCCCTCTGGATGAACATGGAAATATCCACACCGCTATCTGTGTAAACATGCATACATCTTCACCGCTATCTGTATAAACATGGAAATATCTACACCGCTATCTCTATGAACATGGAAATATCTACACCGCTATCTGTTTGAAGATGGAAATATATACTCCGCTATCTGCATGAAAATGGAAATATCTACACAGCAATCTGCATATAGATGGAAATATCTACACAGCTATCTCTTTACACATGGAAATAACTACACCGCTATCTGTATGAACATGGAAATATCTACACCGCCATCTGTATGAACATGGAAATATCTGCACCGCCATCTGTATGAACATATTAATATCTACACCGCCATCTCTTTTAAGATGGAGATATCTACACCGCTATCTGAATAAACATGGAAATATCTACACCGCTGTCTGTATAAACATGGAAATATCTACACCGCTATCTGTATAAACATGGAAATATCTACACAGCTACCTGTATAAACATGGAAATATCAGCACCGCTCTCTGTATGAACCTGGAAATATCTACACCGCTATCTGTATGAACATGAAAATATCTACACCGCTATCTGTATGAACATGGAAATATATACAAAGCTATCTGAATGAACATGGAAATATCTACACCGCTATCTGTTTGAACATGTAAATATCTACAACGGTATCTGCATGAAAATGGAAATATCTACAAAGCTATCTGCATATACATGGAAATATCTACACAGCTATCTCTTTACACATGGAAATAACAACAGCGCTATCTCTATAAACATGGAAATATCTACACCGCCATCTGTATGAACATGGAAATATCTGCACCACCATCTGTATGAACATATAAATATCTACACCGCCATCTGTATTAAGAAGGAAATATCTAAACCGCTATCTGTATAAACATGGAAATATCTACACCGCTGCCTGTATAAACATGGAAATTTCAGCACCGCTCTCTGTATGAAAATGGAGATATCTACACCGCTATCTGCATGAACATGGAAATATCTACACTGCTATCTGTATGAACATGGAAATAGCTACACCGTTATCTGTATGAACATGGAAATAGCTACACCGCTATCTGTATGAACATGGAAATATCTACACCGCTATCTGTATGAACATGGATATATCTACAAAGCCATCTGGATGAACATGGAAATATCTACACCGCTTATCTGTATGAACATGGAAATATCTACACCGCTATCTGTATGAACATGGATATATCTACACAGCCCTCTGGATGAACATGGAAATATCCACACAGCTATCTGTGTAAACATGCATACATCTTCACCGCTATGTGTATAAACATGGAAATATCTACACCGCTATCTCTATGAACATGGAAATATCTACACCGCTATCTGTATGAACAGGGAAATATCTACACCGCTATCTGTTTGAAGATGGAATTATATACACCGCTATCTGCATGAAAATGGAAATATCTACACAGCTATCTGCATGAAAATGGAAATATCTACACAGCTATCTGCATATACATGGAAATATCTACACCGCTATCTCTTTACACACGTAAATAACTACACCGCTATCTGTATGAAAATGGAAATATCTACACCGCCATCTGTATGAACATGGAAATATCTGCACCGCCATCTGTATGAACATATAAATATCTACACTGCCATCTGTATTAAGATGGAGATATCTACACCGCTATCTGAATAAACATGGAAATATCTACACCGCTATCTGTATAAACATGGAAATATCAGCAACGTTATCTGTATGAACATGGAAATATCAGCCCCTCTATCTGTATGAACATGGAGATATCTTCACCGCCATCTGGATGAACATGGATATATCTACACAGAAATCTGGAGGAACATGGAAATATCTACACCGCTATCAGTATGAACATGGAAATATCTACACCGCTATCTGTATGAACATGGAAATATCTACACCGCTATCTGTATGAACAAGGAAATACCTTCACCGCCATCTGTACGAACATGGATATATCTACAGACCCATCTGGATGAACATGGAAATATCTACACCGCCATCTGAATGAACATATAAATATCTACACCGCCATCTGTATTAAGATGGAGATATCTACACCGCTATCTGTATAAACCTGGAAATATCTACACCGCTATCTGTATAAACATGGAAATATCTTCACCGCTATCTGGATAAACATGGAAAATTCTACACCGCTACCTGTATAAACATGGAAATATCAGCACTGCTATCTGTAGGAACATGGAGATATCTACACCGCCATCTGTATGAAAATGGAAATATCTACTCAGCCATCTGGAGGAACATGGAAATATCTACAACGGTCTCTGTATGAACATGGAAATATCTACACCGCTATCTGTATGAACATGGAAATAGCTACACCGCTATCAGTATGAACATGGAAATATCTACACCAATATCTGAATGAAGATGGAAATATCTACACCGCTATCTGTATGAACATGGATATATCTACACAGCCATCTGGATGAACATGGAAATATCTACACCGCTATCTGTATGAACATGGAAATATCTACACCGCTATCTGTGTAAACATGCATACATCTTCACCGCTATCTGTATAAACATGGAAATATCTACACCGCTATCTGTATGAACATGGAAATAGCTACACCGCTATCTGTATGAACATGGAAATATCTACACCGCTATCTGTATGAACATGGATATATCTACACAGCCATCTGGATGAACATGGAAATATCTACACCGCTACCTGTATAAACATGGAAATATCAGCACCGCTATCTGTATAAACATGGAAATATCTACACTGCTATCTGTATTAACATGGAAATATCTACACCGCTATCTGTATGAACATGTATATATCTACACAGCCCTCTGGATGAACATGGAAATATCCACACAGCTATCTGTGTAAACATGCATACATCTTCACCGCTATCTGTATAAACATGGAAATATCTACACCGCTATCTCTATGAACATGGAAATATCTACACCGCTATCTGTATGAACAGGGAAATATCTACACCGCTATCTGTTTGAAGATGGAAATATATACACCGCTATCTGCATGAAAATGGAAATATCTACACAGCTATCTGCATGAAAATGGAAATATCTACACAGCTATCTGCATATACATGGAAATATCTACACAGCTATCTCTTTACACACGTAAATAACTACACCGCTGTCTGTATGAAAATGGAAATATCTACACCGCCATCTGTATGAACATGGAAATATCTGCACCGCCATCTGTATGAACATATAAATATCTACACTGCCATCTGTATTAAGATGGAGATATCTACACCGCTATCTGAATAAACATGGAAATATCTACACCGCTATCTGTATAAACATGGAAATATCAGCAACGTTATCTGTATGAACATGGAAATATCAGCCCCTCTATCTGTATGAACATGGAGATATCTTCACCGCCATCTGGATGAACATGGATATATCTACACAGAAATCTGGAGGAACATGGAAATATCTACACCGCTATCAGTATGAACATGGAAATAGCTACACCGCTATCTGTATGAACATGGAAATATCTACACCGCTATCTGTATGAACAAGGAAATACCTTCACCGCCATCTGTACGAACATGGATATATCTACAGACCCATCTGGATGAACATGGAAATATCTACACCGCCATCTGAATGAACATATAAATATCTACACCGCCATCTGTATTAAGATGGAGATATCTACACCGCTATCTGTATAAACCTGGAAATATCTACACCGCTATCTGTATAAACATGGAAATATCTTCACCGCTATCTGGATAAACATGGAAATTTCTACACCGCTACCTGTATAAACATGGAAATATCAGCACTGCTATCTGTAGGAACATGGAGATATCTACACCGCCATCTGTATGAACATGGAAATATCTACTCAGCCATCTGGAGGAACATGGAAATATCTACAACGGTCTCTGTATGAACATGGAAATATCTACACCGCTATCTGTATGAACATGGAAATAGCTACACCGCTATCAGTATGAACATGGAAATATCTACACCAATATCTGAATGAAGATGGAAATATCTACACCGCTATCTGTATGAACATGGATATATCTACACAGCCATCTGGATGAACATGGAAATATCTACACCGCTATCTGTATGAACATGGAAATATCTACACCGCTATCTGTGTAAACATGCATACATCTTCACCGCTATCTGTATAAACATGGAAATATCTACACCGCTATCTGTATGAACATGGAAATAGCTACACCGCTATCTGTATGAACATGGAAATATCTACACCGCTATCTGTATGAACATGGATATATCTACACAGCCATCTGGATGAACATGGAAATATCTACACCGCTATCTGTGTAAACATGCATACATCTTCACCGCTATCTGTATAAACATGGAAATATCTACACCGCTATCTGTATGAACATGGAAATATCTGGACCGCTATCTGTATGAACATGGAAATATCTACACCGCTATCTGTTTGAACATGGAAATATCTACACGGCTATCTGCATGAAAATGGAAATATCTACACTGCTATCTGCATACACATGGAAATATCTACACAGCTATCTCTTTACACATGGAAATAACTACACCGCTATCTGTATGAACATGGAAATATCTACACCGCCATCTGTATGAACATGGAAATATCTGCACCGCCATCTGTATGAACATATAAATATCTTCACCGCCATCTGTATTAAGATGGAGATATCTACACCGCTATCTGTATAAACATGGAAATATCTACACCGCTATCTGTATAAGCATGGAAATATGTACACCGCTATCTGTATAAACATGGAAATATCTACACCGCTACCTGTATAAACATGGAAATATCAGCACCGCTATCTGTATGAACATGGAAATACCTACACCGCTATCTGTATGAACATGGAAATATCTACACCGCCATCTGTATGAACATGGAAATATCTGCCCGCCATCTGTATGAACATATAAATATCTACACCGCCATCTATATTAAGATGTAGATATCTACACCGCTATCTGAATAAACATGGAAATATCTACACCGCTATCTGTATAAACATGGAAATATCAGCACCGCTATCTGTATGAACATGGAAATATCAGCCCCTCTATCCGTATGAACATGGAGATATCTACACCGCCACCTGTATGAACATGGATATATCTACACAGCCATCTGGATGAACATGGAAATATCTACACCGCTATCTGTATGAACATGGAAATAGCTACACCGCTATCTGTAAGAACATGGAAATATCTACACCGCTATCTGTATGAACATGGAAATATCTACACCGCTATCTGTATGAACATGGAAATATCTTCACCGCCATCTGTACGAACATGGATATATCTACAGAGCCATCTGGATGAACATGGAAATATCTACAACGCCATCTGTATGAACATATAAATATCTACACCGCCATCTGTATTAAAATGGAGATATCTACATCGCTATCTGTGTGAACATGGAAATATCAACACCGCTATCTGTATAAACATGGAAATATCTACACCGCTATCTGTATAAACATGGAAATATCTACACCGCTACCTGTATAAACATGGAAATATCAGCACCGCTATCTGTATGAACCTGGAAATATCTACACCGCTATCTGTATGAACATGGAAATATCTACACCGCTATTTGTGTAAACATGCATACATCTTCAGCGCTATCTGTATAAACATGGAAATATCTACACCGCTATCTCTATGAACATGGAAATATCTACACCGCTGTCTGTTTGAAGATGGAAATATATACACAGCTATCTGCATGGAAATGGAAATATCTACACAGCTATCTGTTTATGGATGGAAATATCTACACAGCTATCTCTTTACACATTGAAATATCTACACCGCTATCTGTAGGAACACGGAAATATCAGCACCGCTATCTGTATGAACATGGAAATATCTACACCGCTATCTGTATGAACATGGATATATCTACACAGCCCTCTGGATGAACATGGAAATATCCACACCGCTATCTGTGTAAACATGCATACATCTTCACCGCTATCTGTATAAACATGGAAATATCTACACCGCTATCTGTATGAACATGGAAATATCTACACCGCTATCTGTTTGAAGATGGAAATATATACATCGCTATCTGCATGAAAATGGAAATATCTACACAGCTATCTGTATATAGATGGAAATATCTACACAGCAATCTCTTTACACATGGAAATAACTACACCGCTATCTGTATGAACATGGACATATCTACACCGCCATCTGTATGAACATGGAAATATCTGCACCGCCATCTGTATGAACATATAAATATCTACACCGCCATCTGTATTAAGATGGAGATATCTACACCGCTATCTGAATAAACATGGAAATATCTACACCGCTATCTGTATAAACATGGAAATATCTACACCACTATCTGTATAAACATGGAAATATCTACAACGCTACCTGTATAAACATGGAAATATCAGCTCCGCTATCTCTATGAACCTGGAAATGTCTACACCGCTATCTGAATGAACATGGAAATATCTACACCGCTATCTGTTTGAACATGTAAATATCTACACCGCTATCTGCATGAAAATGGAAATATCTACAAAGCTATCTGCATATACATGGAAATATCTACACAGCTATCTCTTTACACATGGAAATAACTACACCGCTATCTCTATAAACATGGAAATATCTACACCGCCATCTGTATGAACATGGAAATATCTGCACCACCATCTGTATGAACATATAAATATCTACACCGCCATCTGAATTAAGAAGGAAATATCTAAACCGCTATCTGTATAAACATGGAAATATCTACACCGCTGCCTGTATGAACATGGAAATTTCAGCACCGCTCTCTGTATGAAAATGGAGATATCTACACCGCTATCTGCATGAACATGGAAATATCTACACTGCTATCTGTATGAACATGGAAATAGCTACACCGCTATCTGTATGAACATGGAAATAGCTACACCGCTATCTGTATGAACATGGAAATATCTACACCGCTATCTGTATGAACATGGATATATCTACACAGCCATCTGGATGAACATGGAAATATCTACACCGCTATCTGTATGAACATGGAAATATCTACACCACTATCTGTATGAACATGGATATATCTACACAGCCATCTGGATGAACATGGAAATATCTACACCGCTATCAGTGTAAACATGCATACGTCTTCACCGCTATCTGTATAAACATGGAAATATCTACACTGCTATCTGTATGAACATGGAAATATCTGCACCGCTATCTGTATGAACATGGAAATATCTACACCGCTATCTGTTTGAACATGGAAATATCTACACCGCTATCTGCATGAAAATGGAAATATCTACACTGCAATCTGCATATACATGGAAATATCTACACAGCTATCTCTTTACACATGGAAATATCTACACCGCTATCTGTATGAACATGGAGATATCTACACCGCTATCTGTATAAACATGGAAATATCTACACCGCTATCTGTATAAACATGGAAATATCTACACTGCTATCTATATAAACATGGAAATATCTACACCGCTACCTGTATAAACATGGAAATATCAGCACCGCTATCTGTATAAACATGGAAATATCTACACTGCTATCTGTATGAACATGGAAATATCTACACCGCTATCTGTATGAACATGTATATATCTACACAGCCCTCTGGATGAACATGGAAATATCCACACAGCTATCTGTGTAAACATGCATACATCTTCACCGCTATCTGTATAAACATGGAAATATCTACACCGCTATCTATATGAACATGGAAATATCTACACCGCTATCTGTTTGAACTTGTAAATATCTACACCGCTATCTGCAAGAAAATGGAAATATCTACACAGCTATCTGCATATACATGGAAATATCTACACAGCTATCTCTTTACACATGGAAATAACTACACCGCTATATCTATAAACATGGAAATATCTACACCACCATCTGTATGAACATGGAAATATCTGCACCGCCAACTGTTTGAACATATAAATATCTACACCGCCATCTGTATTAAGAAGGAAATATCTAAACCGCTATCTGTATAAACATGGAAATATCAGCACCACTCTCTGTATGAAAATGGAAATATCTATACGGCTATCTGTATGAACAGGGAAATATCTACACTGCTATCTGTATGAACATGGAAATAGCTACACCGTTATGTGTATGAAAATGGGAATAGCTACACCGCTATCTGAACGAACATGGAAATATCTACACCGCTATCTGTATGAACATGGATATATCTACACAGCCATCTGGATGAACATGGAAATATCTACACCGCTATCTGTATGAACATGGAAATATCTACACCGCAATCTGTATGAACATGGATATATCTACAGAGCCATCTGGATGAACATGGAAATATCTACACCGCAATCTGTGTAAACATGCATACATCTTCACCACTATCTGTATAAACATGGAAATATCTGCACCGCTATCGGTATGAACATCGAAATATCTCCACGGCTATCTGTATAAACATGGAAATATCTACACCGCTACCTGTATGAACATGGAAATATCTACACCGCTATCTGTATGAACATGGAAATATCTACACCGCTATCTCTATGAACATGGAAATATCTACACCGCTATCTGTATGAACATGGAAATATCTACACCGCTATCTGTATGAACAGGGAAATATCTACACCGCTATCTGTTTGAAGATGGAAATATATACACCGCTATCTGCATGAAAATGGAAATATCTACACAGCTATCTGCATGAAAATGGAAATAACTACACAGCTATCTGCATATACATGGAAATATCTACACAGCTATCTCTTTACACATGTAAATAACTACACCGCTATCTGTATGAACATGGAAATATCTACACCGCCATCTGTATGAACATGGAAATATCTGCACCGCCATCTGTATGAACATATAAATATCTACACTGCCATCTGTATTAAGATGGAGATATCTACACCGCTATCTGAATAAACATGGAAATATCTACACCGCTGTCTGTATAAACATGGAAATATCAGCACCGTTATCTGTATGAACATGGAAATATCAGCCCCTCTATCTGTATGAACATGGAGATATCTTCACCGCCATCTGGATGAACATGGATATATCTACACAGCCATCTGGAGGAACATGGAAATATCTACACCGCTATCAGTATGAACATGGAAATAGCTACACCGCTATCTGTATGAACATGGAATTATCTAAACCGCTATCTGTATGAACATGGAAATATCTACACCGCTATCTGTATGAACAAGGAAATATCTTCACCGCCATCTGTACGAACATGGATATATCTACAGAGCCATCTGGATGAACATGGAAATATCTACACCGCCATCTGAATGAACATATAAATATCTACACCGCCATCTGTATTAAGATGGAGATATCTACACCGCTGTCTGTATAAACCTGGAAATATCTACACCGCTATCTGTATAAACATGGAAATATCTTCACCGCTATCTGGATAAACATGGAAATTTCTACACCGCTACCTGTATAAACATGGAAATATCAGCACTGCTATGTGTAGGAACATGGAGATATCTACACCGCCATCTGTATGAACATGGAAATATCTACTCAGCCATCTGGAGGAACATGGAAATATCTACAACGGTCTCTGTATGAACATGGAAATATCTACACCGCTATCTGTATGAACATGGAAATAGCTACACCGCTATCAGTATGAACATGGAAATATCTACACCAATATCTGAATGAAGATGGAAATATCTACACCGCTATCTGTATGAACATGGATATATCTACACAGCCATCTGGATGAACATGGAAATATCTACACCGCTATCTGTATGAACATGGAAATATCTACACCGCTATCTGAGTAAATATGGATAAATCTTCACCGCTATCTGTATAAACATGGAAATATCTACACCGCTATCTGTATGAACATGGAAATAGCTACACCGCTATCTGTATGAACATGGAAATATCTACACCGCTATCTGTATGAACATGGATATATCTACACAGTCATCTGGATGAACATGGAAATATCTACACCGCTATCTGTGTAAACATGCATACATCTTCACCGCTATCTGTATAAACATGGAAATATCTACACCGCTATCTGTATGAACATGGAAATATCTACACCGCTATCTGTATGAACATGGAAATATCTACACCGCTATCTGTTTGAACATGGAAATATCTACACGGCTATCTGCATGAAAATGGAAATATCTACACTGCTATCTGCATATACATGGAAATATCTACACAGCTATCTCTTTACACATGGAAATAACTACACCGCTATCTGTATGAACATGGAAATATCTACACCGCCATCTGTATGAACATGGAAATATCTGCACCGCCATCTGTATGAACATATAAATATCTACACCACCATCTGTATTAAGATGGAGATATCTACACCGCTATCTGTATAAACATGGAAATATCTACACCGCTATCTGTATAAGCATGGAAATATGTACACCGCTATCTGTATAAACATGGAAATATCTACACCGCTACCTGTATAAACATGGAAATATCAGCACCGCTATCTGTATGAACATGGAAATATCTACACCGCCATCTGTATGATCATGGAAATATCTACACCGCCATCTGTATGAACATGGAAATATCTGCCCGCCATCTGTATGAACATATAAATATCTACACCACCATCTGTATTAAGATGGAGATATCTACACCGCTATCTGAATAAACATGGAAATATCTACACCGCTATCTGTATAAACATGGAAATATCAGCACCGCTATCTGTATGAACATGGAAATATCAGCCCCTCTATCCGTATGAACATGGAGATATCTACACCGCCACCTGTATGAACATGGATATATCTACACAGCCATCTGGATGAACATGGAAATATCTACACCGCTATCTGTATGAACATGGAAATAGCTACACCGCTATCTGTGTAAACATGGAAATATCAACACCGCTATCTGTATAAACATGGAAATATCTACACCGCTACCTGTATAAACATGGAAATATCAGCACCGCTATCTGTATGAACATGGAAATATCTACACCGCTATCTCTATGAACATGGAAATATCTACACCGCTATTTGTGTAAACATGCATACATCTTCAGCGCTATCTGTATAAACATGGAAATATCTACACCGCTATCTCTATGAACATGGAAATATCTACACCGCTGTCTGTTTGAAGATGGAAATATATACACAGCTATCTGCATGGAAATGGAAATATCTAAACAGCTATCTGCATATAGATGGAAATATCTACACAGCTATCTCTTTACACATTGAAATATCTACACCGCTATCTGTAGGAACATGGAAATATCAGCACCGCTATCTGTATGAACATGGAAATATCTACACCGCTATCTGTAAGAACATGGAAATATCTACACCGCTATATGTATGAACATGGATATATCTACACAGCCCTCTGGATGAACATAGAAATATCCACACCGCTATCTGTGTAAACATGCATACATCTTCACCACTGTCTGTATAAACATGGAAATATCTGCACCGCTATCGGTATGAACATCAAAATATCTACACGGCTATCTGCATAAACATGGAAATATCTACACCGCTATCTGTATGAACATGGAAATATCTACACCGCTATCTGTATGAACATGGAAATATCTACACCGCTATCTGTATGAACAGGGAAATATCTACACCGCTATCTGTTTGAAGATGGAAATATATACACCGCTATCTGCATGAAAATGGAAATATCTACACAGCTATCTGCATGAAAATGGAAATATCTACACAGCTATCTGCATATACATGGAAATATCTACACAGCTATCTCTTTACACATGTAAATAACTACACCGCTATCTGTATGAACATGGAAATATCTACACCGCTGCCTGTATGAACATGGAAATTTCAGCACCGCTCTCTGTATGAAAATGGAGATATCTACACCGCTATCTGCATGAACATGGAAATATCTACACTGCTATCTGTATGAACATGGAAATAGCTACACCGCTATCTGTATGAACATGGAAATAGCTACACCGCTATCTGTATGAACATGGAAATATCTACACCGCTATCTGTATGAACATGGATATATCTACACAGCCATCTGGATGAACATGGAAATATCTACACCGCTATCTGTATGAACATGGAAATATCTACACCACTATCTGTATGAACATGGATATATCTACACAGCCATCTGGATGAACATGGAAATATCTACACCGCTATCAGTGTAAACATGCATACGTCTTCACCGCTATCTGTATAAACATGGAAATATCTACACTGCTATCTGTATGAACATGGAAATATCTGCACCGCTATCTGTATGAACATGGAAATATCTACACCGCTATCTGTTTGAACATGGAAATATCTACACCGCTATCTGCATGAAAATGGAAATATCTACACTGCAATCTGCATATACATGGAAATATCTACACAGCTATCTCTTTACACATGGAAATATCTACACCGCTATCTGTATGAACATGGAGATATCTACACCGCTATCTGTATAAACATGGAAATATCTACACCGCTATCTGTATAAACATGGAAATATCTACACTGCTATCTATATAAACATGGAAATATCTACACCGCTACCTGTATAAACATGGAAATATCAGCACCGCTATCTGTATAAACATGGAAATATCTACACTGCTATCTGTATGAACATGGAAATATCTACACCGCTATCTGTATGAACATGTATATATCTACACAGCCCTCTGGATGAACATGGAAATATCCACACAGCTATCTGTGTAAACATGCATACATCTTCACCGGTATCTGTATAAACATGGAAATATCTACACCGCTATCTATATGAACATGGAAATATCTACACCGCTATCTGTTTGAACTTGTAAATATCTACACCGCTATCTGCAAGAAAATGGAAATATCTACACAGCTATCTGCATATACATGGAAATATCTACACAGCTATCTCTTTACACATGGAAATAACTACACCGCTATATCTATAAACATGGAAATATCTACACCACCATCTGTATGAACATGGAAATATCTGCACCGCCATCTGTTTGAACATATAAATATCTACACCGCCATCTGTATTAAGAAGGAAATATCTAAACCGCTATCTGTATAAACATGGAAATATCAGCACCACTCTCTGTATGAAAATGGAAATATCTATACGGCTATCTGTATGAACAGGGAAATATCTACACTGCTATCTGTATGAACATGGAAATAGCTACACCGTTATGTGTATGAAAATGGGAATAGCTACACCGCTATCTGAACGAACATGGAAATATCTACACCGCTATCTGTATGAACATGGATATATCTACACAGCCATCTGGATGAACATGGAAATATCTACACCGCTATCTGTATGAACATGGAAATATCTACACCGCAATCTGTATGAACATGGATATATCTACACAGCCATCTGGATGAACATGGAAATATCTACACCGCAATCTGTGTAAACATGCATACATCTTCACCACTATCTGTATAAACATGGAAATATCTGCACCGCTATCGGTATGAACATCGAAATATCTCCACGGCTATCTGTATAAACATGGAAATATCTACACCGCTACCTGTATGAACATGGAAATATCTACACCGCTATCTGTATGAACATGGAAATATCTACACCGCTATCTCTATGAACATGGAAATATCTACACCGCTATCTGTATGAACATGGAAATATCTACACCGCTATCTGTATGAACAGGGAAATATCTACACCGCTATCTGTTTGAAGATGGAAATATATACACCGCTATCTGCATGAAAATGGAAATATCTACACAGCTATCTGCATGAAAATGGAAATAACTACACAGCTATCTGCATATACATGGAAATATCTACACAGCTATCTCTTTACACATGTAAATAACTACACCGCTATCTGTATGAACATGGAAATATCTACACCGCCATCTGTATGAACATGGAAATATCTGCACCGCCATCTGTATGAACATATAAATATCTACACTGCCATCTGTATTAAGATGGAGATATCTACACCGCTATCTGAATAAACATGGAAATATCTACACCGCTGTCTGTATAAACATGGAAATATCAGCACCGTTATCTGTATGAACATGGAAATATCAGCCCCTCTATCTGTATGAACATGGAGATATCTTCACCGCCATCTGGATGAACATGGATATATCTACACAGCCATCTGGAGGAACATGGAAATATCTACACCGCTATCAGTATGAACATGGAAATAGCTACACCGCTATCTGTATGAACATGGAATTATCTAAACCGCTATCTGTATGAACATGGAAATATCTACACCGCTATCTGTATGAACAAGGAAATATCTTCACCGCCATCTGTACGAACATGGATATATCTACAGAGCCATCTGGATGAACATGGAAATATCTACACCGCCATCTGAATGAACATATAAATATCTACACCGCCATCTGTATTAAGATGGAGATATCTACACCGCTGTCTGTATAAACCTGGAAATATCTACACCGCTATCTGTATAAACATGGAAATATCTTCACCGCTATCTGGATAAACATGGAAATTTCTACACCGCTACCTGTATAAACATGGAAATATCAGCACTGCTATGTGTAGGAACATGGAGATATCTACACCGCCATCTGTATGAACATGGAAATATCTACTCAGCCATCTGGAGGAACATGGAAATATCTACAACGGTCTCTGTATGAACATGGAAATATCTACACCGCTATCTGTATGAACATGGAAATAGCTACACCGCTATCAGTATGAACATGGAAATATCTACACCAATATCTGAATGAAGATGGAAATATCTACACCGCTATCTGTATGAACATGGATATATCTACACAGCCATCTGGATGAACATGGAAATATCTACACCGCTATCTGTATGAACATGGAAATATCTACACCGCTATCTGAGTAAATATGGATAAATCTTCACCGCTATCTGTATAAACATGGAAATATCTACACGGCTATCTGTATGAACATGGAAATAGCTACACCGCTATCTGTATGAACATGGAAATATCTACACCGCTATCTGTATGAACATGGATATATCTACACAGTCATCTGGATGAACATGGAAATATCTACACCGCTATCTGTGTAAACATGCATACATCTTCACCGCTATCTGTATAAACATGGAAATATCTACACCGCTATCTGTATGAACATGGAAATATCTACACCGCTATCTGTATGAACATGGAAATATCTACACCGCTATCTGTTTGAACATGGAAATATCTACACGGCTATCTGCATGAAAATGGAAATATCTACACTGCTATCTGCATATACATGGAAATATCTACACAGCTATCTCTTTACACATGGAAATAACTACACCGCTATCTGTATGAACATGGAAATATCTACACCGCCATCTGTATGAACATGGAAATATCTGCACCGCCATCTGTATGAACATATAAATATCTACACCACCATCTGTATTAAGATGGAGATATCTACACCGCTATCTGTATAAACATGGAAATATCTACACCGCTATCTGTATAAGCATGGAAATATGTACACCGCTATCTGTATAAACATGGAAATATCTACACCGCTACCTGTATAAACATGGAAATATCAGCACCACTATCTGTATGAACATGGAAATATCTACACCGCTATCTGTATGATCATGGAAATATCTACACCGCCATCTGTATGAACATGGAAATATCTGCCCGCCATCTGTATGAACATATAAATATCTACACCACCATCTGTATTAAGATGGAGATATCTACACCGCTATCTGAATAAACATGGAAATATCTACACCGCTATCTGTATAAACATGGAAATATCAGCACCGCTATCTGTATGAACATGGAAATATCAGCCCCTCTATCCGTATGAACATGGAGATATCTACACCGCCACCTGTATGAACATGGATATATCTACACAGCCATCTGGATGAACATGGAAATATCTACACCGCTATCTGTATGAACATGGAAATAGCTACACCGCTATCTGTGTAAACATGGAAATATCAACACCGCTATCTGTATAAACATGGAAATATCTACACCGCTACCTGTATAAACATGGAAATATCAGCACCGCTATCTGTATGAACATGGAAATATCTACACCGCTATCTCTATGAACATGGAAATATCTACACCGCTATTTGTGTAAACATGCATACAACTTCAGCGCTATCTGTATAAACATGGAAATATCTACACCGCTATCTCTATGAACATGGAAATATCTACACCGCTGTCTGTTTGAAGATGGAAATATATACACAGCTATCTGCATGGAAATGGAAATATCTAAACAGCTATCTGCATATAGATGGAAATATCTACACAGCTATCTCTTTACACATTGAAATATCTACACCGCTATCTGTAGGAACATGGAAATATCAGCACCGCTATCTGTATGAACATGGAAATATCTACACCGCTATCTGTAAGAACATGGAAATATCTACACCGCTATATGTATGAACATGGATATATCTACACAGCCCTCTGGACGAACATAGAAATATCCACACCGCTATCTGTGTAAACATGCATACATCTTCACCACTGTCTGTATAAACATGGAAATATCTGCACCGCTATCGGTATGAACATCAAAATATCTACACGGCTATCTGCATAAACATGGAAATATCTACACCGCTATCTGTATGAACATGGAAATATCTACACCGCTATCTGTATGAACATGGAAATATCTACACCGCTATCTGTATGAACAGGGAAATATCTACACCGCTATCTGTTTGAAGATGGAAATATATACACCGCTATCTGCATGAAAATGGAAATATCTACACAGCTATCTGCATGAAAATGGAAATATCTACACAGCTATCTGCATATACATGGAAATATCTACACAGCTATCTCTTTACACATGTAAATAACTACACCGCTATCTGTATGAACATGGAAATATCTACACCGCCATCTGTATGAACATGGAAATATCTGCACCGCCATCTGTATGAACTTATAAATATCTACACTGCCATCTGTATTAAGATGGAGATATCTACATCTCTATCTGAATAAACATGGAAATATCTACACCGCTATCTGTATAAACATGGAAATATCAGCACCGTTATCTGTTTGAACATGGAAATATCAGCCCCTCTATCTGTATGAACATGGAGATATCTACACCGCCATCTAGATGAACATGGATATATCTACACAGCCATCTGGAGGAACATGGAAATATCTACACCACTATCAGTATGAACATGGAAATAGCTACACCGCTATCTGTATGAACATGGAATTATCTAAACCGCTATCTGTATGAACATGGAAATATCTACACCGCTATCTGTATGAACAAGGAAATATCTTCACCGCCATCTGTACGAACATGGATATATCTACAGAGCCATCTGGATGAACATGGAAATATCTACACCGCCATCTGAATGAACATATAAATATCTACACCGCCATCTGTATTAAGATGGAGATATCTACACCGCTATCTGTATAAACCTGGAAATATCTAGACCGCTATCTGTATAAACATGGAAATATCTTCACCGCTATCTGGATAAACATGGAAATTTCTACACCACTACCTGTATAAACATGGAAATATCAGCACTGCTATCTGTAGGAACATGGAAATATCTGCACCGCCATCTGTATGAACATGGAGATATCTACACCGACATCTGGATGAACATGGATATATCTACACAGCCATCTGGAGGAACATGGAAATATCTACACCGCTATCAGTATGAACATGGAAATAGCTACACCGCTATCTGTTTGAACATGGAAATATCTGCACTGCTATCTGTATAAACATGGAAATATCAGCACCGCTATCTGTATGAACATGGAAATATCTACACTGCTATGTCTATGAACATGGAAATATCTACACCGCTATCTGTATGAACATGTATATATCTACACAGCCCTCTGGATGAACATGGAAATATCCACACCGCTATCTGTGTAAACATGCATACATCTTCACCGCTATCTGTATAAACATGGAAATATCTACACCGCTATCTCTATGATCATGGAAATATCTACACCGCTATCTGTTTGAAGATGGAAATATATACACCGCTACCTGCATGAAAATGGAAATATCTACACAGCTATCTGCATATAGATGGAAATATCTACACAGCTATCTCTTTACACATGGAAATAACTACACCGCTATCTGTATGAACATGGAAATATCTACACCGCTATCTGTATAAACATGGAAATATCTACACCGCTATCTGTATAAACATGGAAATATCTACACCGCTACCTGTATAAACATGGAAATATCGGGACCGCTATCTGTATGAACATGGAAATATCTACAAAGCTATATGAATGAACATGGAAATATCTACACCGCTATCTGTTTGAACATGTAAATATCTACACCGCTATCTGCAAGAAAATGGAAATATCTACACAGCTATCTGCATATAGATGGAAATATCTACACAGCTATCTCTTTACACATGGAAATAACTACACCGCTATATCTATAAACATGGAAATATCTACACCACCATCTGTATGAACATGGAAATATCTGCACCGCCATCGGTTTGAACATATAAATATCTACACCGCCATCTGTATTAAGAAGGAAATATCTAAACCGCTATCTGTATAAACATGGAAATATCAGCACCACTCTCAGTATGAAAATGGAAATATCTGCACCGCTATCTGTATGAACATGGAAATATCTACACTGCTATCTGTATGAACATGGAAATAGCTACACCGTTATGTGTATGAAAATGGAAATAGCTACACCGCTATCTGTATGAACATGGATATATCTACACAGCCATCTGGATGAACATGGAAATATCTACACCGCTATCTGTGTAAACATGCATACATCTTCACCGCTATCTGTGTGAACATGGATATATCTACACAGCCATCTGGATGAACATGGAAATATCTACACCGCTATCTGTGTAAACATGCATACATCTTCACCGCTATCTGTATAAACATGGAAATATCTACACTGCTATCTGTATGAACATGGAAATATCGGCACCGCTCTCTGTATGAACATGGAAATATCTACACCGCTATCTGTTTGAACATGGAAATATCTACACCGCTATCTGCATGAAAATGGAAATATCTACACTGCTATCTGCATATATATTTAAATATCTACACAGCTATCTGTTTACCCATGGAAATAACTACACCGCTATCTGTATGAACATGGAAATATCTACACCGCCATCTGTATGAACTTGGAAATATCTGCACCGCCATCCGTATGAACATATAAATATCTACACCGCCATCTGTATTAAGATGGAGATATCTACACCGCTATCTGTATAAACATGGAAATATCTACACCGCTATCTGTATAAACATGGAAATATCTACACCGCTATCTGTATAAACATGCAAATATCTACACCGCTATCTGTATAAACATGGAAATATCTACACCGCTATCTGTATAAACATGGAAATATCTACAGCGCTATCTGTATAAATATGGAAATATCTACACCGCTACCTGTATAAACATGGAAATATCAGCACCGCTATCTGTATGAACATGGAAATATCTACACTGCTATCTCTATGAACAAGGAAATATCTACACCGCTATCTGTATGAACATGTATATATGTACACAGCCCTCTGGATGAACATGGAAATATCCACACCGCTATCTGTGTAAACATGCATACATCTTCACCGCTATCTGTATAAACATGGAAATATCTACACCGCTCTCTGTATGAAAATGGAAATATCTACACTGCTATCTGTATGAACATGGAAATATCTACACTGCTATCTGTATGAACATGAAAATAGCTACACCGTTATGTGTATGAAAGTGGAAATAGCTACACCGCTATCTGTATGAACATGGAAATATCTACACCGCTATCTATATGAACATGGAAATATCTACACCGCTATCTGTATGAACAGGGAAATATCTACACCGCTATCTGTTTGAAGATGGAAATATATACACCGCTATCTGCATGAAAATGGAAATATCTACACAGCTATCTGCATGAAAATGGAAATATCTACACAGCTATCTGCATATACGTGGAAATATCTACACAGCTATCTCTTTACACATGTAAATAACTACACCGCTATCTGTATGAACATGGAAATATCTACACCGCCATCTGTATGAACATGGAAATATCTGCACCGCCATCTGTATGAACTTATAAATATCTACACTGCCATCTGTATTAAGATGGAGATATCTACACCGCTATCTGAATAAACATGGAAATATCTACACCGCTATCTGTATAAACATGGAAATATCAGCACCGTTATCTGTATGAACATGGAAATATCAGCCCCTCTATCTGTATGAACATGGAGATATCTACACCGCCATCTAGATGAACATGGATATATCTACACAGCCATCTGGAGGAACATGGAAATATCTACACCACTATCAGTATGAACATGGAAATAGCTACACCGCTATCTGTATGAACATGGAATTATCTAAACCGCTATCTGTATGAACATGGAAATATCTACACGGCTATCTGTATGAACAAGGAAATATCTTCACCGCCATCTGTACGAACATGGATATATCTACAGAGCCATCTGGATGAACATGGAAATATCTACACCGCCATCTGAATGAACATATAAATATCTACACCGCCATCTGTATTAAGATGGAGATATCTACACCGCTATCTATATAAACCTGGAAATATCTAGACCGCTATCTGTATAAACATGGAAATATCTTCACCGCTATCTGGATAAACATGGAAATTTCTACACCGCTACCTGTATAAACATGGAAATATCAGCACTGCTATCTGTAGGAACATGGAAATATCTGCACCGCCATCTGTATGAACATGGAGATATCTACACCGACATCTGGATGAACATGGATATATCTACACAGCCATCTGGAGGAACATGGAAATATCTACACCGCTATCAGAATGAACATGGAAATAGCTACACCGCTATCTGTTTGAACATGGAAATATCTGCACTGCTATCTGTATAAACATGGAAATATCAGCACCGCTATCTGTATGAACATGGAAATATCTACACTGCTATCTCTATGAACATGGAAATATCTACACCGCTATCTGTATGAACATGTATATATCTACACAGCACTCTGGATGAACATGGAAATATCCACACCGCTATCTGTGTAAACATGCATACATCTTCACCGCTATCTGTATAAACATGGAAATATCTACACCGCTATCTCTATGATCATGGAAATATCTACACCGCTATCTGTTTGAAGATGGAAATATATACACCGCTATCTGCATGAAAATGGAAATATCTACACAGCTATCTGCATATAGATGGAAATATCTACACAGCTATCTCTTTACACATGGAAATAACTACACCGCTATTTGTATGAACATGGAAATATCTACACCGCTATCTGTATAAACATGGAAATATCTACACCGCTATCTGTATAAACATGGAAATATCTACACCGCTACCTGTATAAACATGGAAATATCGGGACCGCTATCTGTATGAACATGGAAATATCCACAAAGCTATCTGAATGAACATGGAAATATCTACACCGCTATCTGTTTGAACATGTAAATATCTACACCGCTATCTGCAAGAAAATGGAAATATCTACACAGCTATCTGCATATAGACGGAAATATCTACACAGCTATCTCTTTACACATGGAAATAACTACACCGCTATATCTATAAACATGGAAATATCTACACCACCATCTGTATGAACATGGAAATATCTGCACCGCCATCTGTTTGAACATATAAATATCTACACCGCCATCTGTTTTAAGAAGGAAATATCTAAACCGCTATCTGTATAAACATGGAAATATCAGCACCACTCTCAGTATGAAAATGGAAATATCTGTACCGCTATCTGTATGAACATGGAAATATCTACACTGCTATCTGTATGAACATGGAAATAGCTACACCGTTATGTGTATGAAAATGGAAATAGCTACACCGCTATCTGTATGAACATGGATATATCTACACAGCCATCTGGATGAACATGGAAATATCTACACCGCTATCTGTGTAAACATGCATACATCTTCACCGCTATCTGTGTGAACATGGATATATCTACACAGCCATCTGGATGAACATGGAAATATCTACACCGCTATCTGTGTAAACATGCATACATCTTCACCGCTATCTGTATAAACATGGAAATATCTACACTGCTATCTGTATGAACATGGAAATATCGGCACCGCTCTCTGTATGAACATGGAAATATCTACACCGCTATCTGTTTGAACATGGAAATATCTACACCGCTATCTGCATGAAAATGGAAATATCTACACTGCTATCTGCATATATATTTAAATATCTACACAGCTATCTTTTTACCCATGGAAATAACTACACCGCTATCTGTATGAACATGGAAATATCTACACCGCCATCTGTATGAACTTGGAAATATCTGCACCGCCATCCGTATGAACATATAAATATCTACACCGCCATGTGTATTAAGATGGAGATATCTACACCGCTATCTGTATAAACATGGAAATATCTACACCGCTATCTGTATAAACAGGGAAATATCTACACCGCTATCTGTATAAACATGCAAATGTCTACACCGCTATCTGTATAAACATGGAAATATCTACACCGCTATCTGTATAAACATGGAAATATCTACAGCGCTATCTGTATAAACATGGAAATATCTACACCGCTACCTGTATAAACATGGAAATATCAGCACCGCTATCTGTATGAACATGGAAATATCTACACTGCTATCTCTATGAACAAGGAAATATCTACACCGCTATCTGTATGAACATGTATATATGTACACAGCCCTCTGGATGAACATGGAAATATCCACACCGCTATCTGTGTAAACATGCATACATCTTCACCGCTATCTGTATAATCATGGAAATATCTACACCGCTCTCTGTATGAAAATGGAAATATCTACACTGCTATCTGTATGAACATGGAAATATCTACACTGCTATCTGTATGAACATGAAAATAGCTACACCGTTATGTGTATGAAAGTGGAAATAGCTACACCGCTATCTGTATGAACATGGAAATATCTACACCGATATCTGTATGAACATGGATAAATCTACACAGCCATCTGGATGAACATGGAAATATCTACACCGCTATCTGTATGAACATGGAAATATCTTCTCCGCTATCTGTATGAACATGGATATATCTACACAGCCATCTGGATGAACATGGAAATATCTACACCGCTATCTGTGTAAACATGCATACATCTTCACCACTATCTGTATAAACATGGAAATATCTGCACCGCTATCGGTATGAACATGGAAATATCTACACCGCTATCTGTATGAACATGGAAATACCTACACCGCTATCTGTTTGGACATGGAAATATCTACACCGCTATCTGCATGAAAATGGAAATATCTACACTGCTATCTGCATATACATTTAAATATCTACACAGCTATCTCTTTACACATGGAAATAACTACACCACTACCTGTATGAACATGGAAATAACTACACCGCCATCTGTATGAACATGGAAATATCTGCACCGCCATCTGTATGAACATATAAATATCTACACCGCCATCTGTATTAAGATGGAGATATCTACACTGCTATCTGTATAAACATGGAAATATCTACACCGCCATCTGTATGAACATATAAATACACCGCCATCTGTATTAAGAAGGAAATATCTAAACCGCTATCTGTATAAACATGGAAATATCTACACCGCTGCCTGTATAAACATGGAAATATCAGCACCGCTATCTGTATAAACATGGAAATATCTACACCGCTATCTTTAGGAACATGGAAATAGCTACACCGCTGCCTATATAAACATGGAAATATCAGCACCGCTATCTGTATGAACATGGAAATATCTACACCACTATCTGTATGAACATGGATATATCTACACAGCCATCTGGATGAACACGGAAATATCTACACCACTATCTGTATGAACATGGAAATATCTACACAGCTATCTGTGTAAACATGCATACATCTTCACCGCTATCTGTATAAACATGGAAATATCTACACCGCTCTCTGTATGAAAATGGAAATATCTACACTGCTATCTGTATGAACATGGAAATATCTACACTGCTATCTGTATGAACATGAAAATAGCTACACCGTTATGTGTATGAAAGTGGAAATAGCTACACCGCTATCTGTATGAACATGGAAATATCTACACCGCTATCTATATGAACATGGAAATATCTACACCGCTATCTGTATGAACAGGGAAATATCTACACCGCTATCTGTTTGAAGATGGAAATATATACACCGCTATCTGCATGAAAATGGAAATATCTACACAGCTATCTGCATGAAAATGGAAATATCTACACAGCTATCTGCATATACGTGGAAATATCTACACAGCTATCTCTTTACACATGTAAATAACTACACCGCTATCTGTATGAACATGGAAATATCTACACCGCCATCTGTATGAACATGGAAATATCTGCACCGCCATCTGTATGAACTTATAAATATCTACACTGCCATCTGTATTAAGATGGAGATATCTACACCGCTATCTGAATAAACATGGAAATATCTACACCGCTATCTGTATAAACATGGAAATATCAGCACCGTTATCTGTATGAACATGGAAATATCAGCCCCTCTATCTGTATGAACATGGAGATATCTACACCGCCATCTAGATGAACATGGATATATCTACACAGCCATCTGGAGGAACATGGAAATATCTACACCACTATCAGTATGAACATGGAAATAGCTACACCGCTATCTGTATGAACATGGAATTATCTAAACCGCTATCTGTATGAACATGGAAATATCTACACGGCTATCTGTATGAACAAGGAAATATCTTCACCGCCATCTGTACGAACATGGATATATCTACAGAGCCATCTGGATGAACATGGAAATATCTACACCGCCATCTGAATGAACATATAAATATCTACACCGCCATCTGTATTAAGATGGAGATATCTACACCGCTATCTATATAAACCTGGAAATATCTAGACCGCTATCTGTATAAACATGGAAATATCTTCACCGCTATCTGGATAAACATGGAAATTTCTACACCGCTACCTGTATAAACATGGAAATATCAGCACTGCTATCTGTAGGAACATGGAAATATCTGCACCGCCATCTGTATGAACATGGAGATATCTACACCGACATCTGGATGAACATGGATATATCTACACAGCCATCTGGAGGAACATGGAAATATCTACACCGCTATCAGAATGAACATGGAAATAGCTACACCGCTATCTGTTTGAACATGGAAATATCTGCACTGCTATCTATATAAACATGGAAATATCAGCACCGCTATCTGTATGAACATGGAAATATCTACACTGCTATCTCTATGAACATGGAAATATCTACACCGCTATCTGTATGAACATGTATATATCTACACAGCACTCTGGATGAACATGGAAATATCCACACCGCTATCTGTGTAAACATGCATACATCTTCACCGCTATCTGTATAAACATGGAAATATCTACACCGCTATCTCTATGATCATGGAAATATCTACACCGCTATCTGTTTGAAGATGGAAATATATACACCGCTATCTGCATGAAAATGGAAATATCTACACAGCTATCTGCATATAGATGGAAATATCTACACAGCTATCTCTTTACACATGGAAATAACTACACCGCTATTTGTATGAACATGGAAATATCTACACCGCTATCTGTATAAACATGGAAATATCTACACCGCTATCTGTATAAACATGGAAATATCTACACCGCTACCTGTATAAACATGGAAATATCGGGACCGCTATCTGTATGAACATGGAAATATCCACAAAGCTATCTGAATGAACATGGAAATATCTACACCGCTATCTGTTTGAACATGTAAATATCTACACCGCTATCTGCAAGAAAATGGAAATATCTACACAGCTATCTGCATATAGACGGAAATATCTACACAGCTATCTCTTTACACATGGAAATAACTACACCGCTATATCTATAAACATGGAAATATCTACACCACCATCTGTATGAACATGGAAATATCTGCACCGCCATCTGTTTGAACATATAAATATCTACACCGCCATCTGTTTTAAGAAGGAAATATCTAAACCGCTATCTGTATAAACATGGAAATATCAGCACCACTCTCAGTATGAAAATGGAAATATCTGTACCGCTATCTGTATGAACATGGAAATATCTACACTGCTATCTGTATGAACATGGAAATAGCTACACCGTTATGTGTATGAAAATGGAAATAGCTACACCGCTATCTGTATGAACATGGATATATCTACACAGCCATCTGGATGAACATGGAAATATCTACACCGCTATCTGTGTAAACATGCATACATCTTCACCGCTATCTGTGTGAACATGGATATATCTACACAGCCATCTGGATGAACATGGAAATATCTACACCGCTATCTGTGTAAACATGCATACATCTTCACCGCTATCTGTATAAACATGGAAATATCTACACTGCTATCTGTATGAACATGGAAATATCGGCACCGCTCTCTGTATGAACATGGAAATATCTACACCGCTATCTGTTTGAACATGGAAATATCTACACCGCTATCTGCATGAAAATGGAAATATCTACACTGCTATCTGCATATATATTTAAATATCTACACAGCTATCTTTTTACCCATGGAAATAACTACACCGCTATCTGTATGAACATGGAAATATCTACACCGCCATCTGTATGAACTTGGAAATATCTGCACCGCCATCCGTATGAACATATAAATATCTACACCGCCATGTGTATTAAGATGGAGATATCTACACCGCTATCTGTATAAACATGGAAATATCTACACCGCTATCTGTATAAACAGGGAAATATCTACACCGCTATCTGTATAAACATGCAAATGTCTACACCGCTATCTGTATAAACATGGAAATATCTACACCGCTATCTGTATAAACATGGAAATATCTACAGCGCTATCTGTATAAACATGGAAATATCTACACCGCTACCTGTATAAACATGGAAATATCAGCACCGCTATCTGTATGAACATGGAAATATCTACACTGCTATCTCTATGAACAAGGAAATATCTACACCGCTATCTGTATGAACATGTATATATGTACACAGCCCTCTGGATGAACATGGAAATATCCACACCGCTATCTGTGTAAACATGCATACATCTTCACCGCTATCTGTATAATCATGGAAATATCTACACCGCTCTCTGTATGAAAATGGAAATATCTACACTGCTATCTGTATGAACATGGAAATATCTACACTGCTATCTGTATGAACATGAAAATAGCTACACCGTTATGTGTATGAAAGTGGAAATAGCTACACCGCTATCTGTATGAACATGGAAATATCTACACCGATATCTGTATGAACATGGACAAATCTACACAGCCATCTGGATGAACATGGAAATATCTACACCGCTATCTGTATGAACATGGAAATATCTTCTCCGCTATCTGTATGAACATGGATATATCTACACAGCCATCTGGATGAACATGGAAATATCTACACCGCTATCTGCGTAAACATGCATACATCTTCACCACTATCTGTATAAACATGGAAATATCTGCACCGCTATCGGTATGAACATGGAAATATCTACACCGCTATCTGTATGAACATGGAAATACCTACACCGCTATCTGTTTGGACATGGAAATATCTACACCGCTATCTGCATGAAAATGGAAATATCTACACTGCTATCTGCATATACATTTAAATATCTACACAGCTATCTCTTTACACATGGAAATAACTACACCACTACCTGTATGAACATGGAAATAACTACACCGCCATCTGTATGAACATGGAAATATCTGCACCGCCATCTGTATGAACATATAAATATCTACACCGCCATCTGTATTAAGATGGAGATATCTACACTGCTATCTGTATAAACATGGAAATATCTACACCGCCATCTGTATGAACATATAAATACACCGCCATCTGTATTAAGAAGGAAATATCTAAACCGCTATCTGTATAAACATGGAAATATCTACACCGCTGCCTGTATAAACATGGAAATATCAGCACCGCTATCTGTATAAACATGGAAATATCTACACCGCTATCTTTAGGAACATGGAAATAGCTACACCGCTGCCTATATAAACATGGAAATATCAGCACCGCTATCTGTATGAACATGGAAATATCTACACCACTATCTGTATGAACATGGATATATCTACACAGCCATCTGGATGAACACGGAAATATCTACACCACTATCTGTATGAACATGGAAATATCTACACCGCTATCTGTGTAAACATGCACACGTCTTCACCGCTATCTGTATAAACATGGAAATATCTACACCGCTATCTGTATGAACATGGAAATATCTATACCGCTATCTGTATGAACATGGAAATATCTACACCGCTATCTGTTCGAACATGGAAATATCTACACCGCTATCTGCAAGAAAATGGAAATATCTACACTGCTATCTGCATATACATGGAAATATCTACACAGCTATATCTTTACACATGGAAATAACTACACCGCTATCTGTATGAACATGGAAATATCCACACCGCCATCTGTATGAACATGGAAATATCTGCACCACCATACGTATGAACATATAAATATCTACACCTCCATCTGCATTAACATGGAGATATCTACACGGCTATCTGTATAAACATGGAAATATCTACACCGCTATCTGTATAAACATGGAAATATCTACACCGCTATCTGTATAAACATGGAAATATCTACACAGCTACCTGTATAAACATGGAAATATCAGCACCGCTATCTGTTTGAACATGGAAATATCTACACCGCTATCTGTATGAACATGGAAATATCTACACCGCTATCTGTATAAACATGGAAATATCTACACCGCTATCTGTATGAACATGGATATATCTACACAGCCCTCTGGATGAACATGGAAATATCCACACCGCTATCTGTGTAAACATGCATACATCTTCACCGCTATCTGTATAAACATGGAAATATCTACACCGCTATCTGTTTGAACATGGAAATATCTATACCGCTATCTGCATGAAAATGGAAATACATACACAGCTATCTGCATATACATGGAAATATCTACACAGCTATCTCTTTACACATGGAAATAACTACACCGCTATCTGTATGAACATGGAAATATCTTCACCGCCATCTGTAGGAACATGGATATATCTACACAGCCATCTCGATGAACATGGAAATATCTACACCGCTATCTGTTTGAACTTGGAAATATCTACACCGCTATCTGTGTAAACATGCATACATCTTCACCGCTATCTCTATAAACATGGAAATATCTACACTGCTATCTGTATGAACATGGAAATATCTACACCGCTATCTGTTTGAACATGGAAATATCTACACCGCTATCTGCATGAAAATGGAAATACATACACAGCTATCTGCATATACATGGAAATAGCTACACTGCTATCTGAATGAACATGGAAATATCTACACCACTATCTGTAGGAACATGGAAATATCTACACCGCTATCAGCATGAACATGGATATATCTACACAGCCATCAGGATGAACCTGGAAATATCTACACCGCTATCTGCATGAACATGGAAATATCTACACTGCTATCTGTGCAAACATGCATACATCTTCACCGCAATCTGTATAAGCATGGAAATATCAACACCGCTATCTGAATGCACGTGGAAATATCTACACCGCTATCTGTTTGAACATGGAAATATCTAAACCGCTATCAGCATGAAAATGGAAATATCTACACAGCTATCTGCATATACATGGAAATATCTACACATCTATCTCTTTACACATGTAAATAACTACACCGCTATCTGTATGAACATGGAAATGTCTGCACCGCCATCTGTATGAACATATAAATATCTACACCGCCATCTGTATTAAGATGGAGATATCTACACCGCTATCAGTATAAACATGGAAATATCTACACCGCTATATGTTTGAACATGGAAATATATAAACCGATATCTGCATGAAAATGGAAATATATACACAGCTATCTGCATATACATGGAAATATCTACACAGCTATCTCTTTACACATGGAAATAACTACACCGCTATCTGTATGAACATGGAAATATCTTCACCGCCATCTGTAGGAAAATGGATATATCTACACAGCCATCTGGATGAACATGGAAATATCTACACCGGTATCTGTATGAACATGGAAATGTCTACACCGCTATCTGTGTAAACATGCATACATCTTCACCGCTATCTGTATAAACATGGAAATATCTACACTGCTATCTATATGAACAAGGAAATATCTACACCGCTATCTGTTTGAACATGGAAATATCTACACCGCTATCTGCATGAAAATGGAAATATCTACACAGCGATCTGCATATACATGGAAATATCTACAAAGCTATCTCTATACACGTGGAAATAATTACAGCGCTATCTCTATAAACATGGAAATAGCTACACCGCCGTCTGTATGAACATGGAAATATCTGCACCGCCATCTGTATGAACATATAAATATCTACACCGCCATCTATATTAAAATGGAGATATCTACACCGCTATCTGTATAAACATGGAAATATCAGCACCGCTATCTGTATGAACATGGAAATATCAGCCCCTATATCTGTATGAACATGGAGATAACTACACCGCCATCTGTATGAACATGGATATATCTACACAGCCATCTGGAGGAACATGGAAATATCTACACCGTTATCTGTATGAACATAGAAATAGCTACACTGCTATCTGTATTAACATGGAAATATCTACACCGCTATCTGTATGAACATGGAAATATCTACACCGCTATCTGTATGAACAAGGAAATATCTTCACCGCCATCTGTACGAACATGGATATATCTACAGAGCCATCTGGATGAACATGGAAATATCTACACCGCCATCTGTATGAACATATAAATATCTACACCGCCATCTGTATTAAGATGGAGATATCTACACCGCTATCTGTATAAACCTGAAAATATCTACATCGCTATCTGTATAAACATGGAAATATCTACACCGCTATCTGGATAAACATGGAAATTTCTACACCGCTACCTCTATAAACATGGAAATATCAGCACCGCTATCTGTAGGAACATGGAGATATCTACACAGCCATCTGTATGAACATGGATATATCTACACAGCCATGTGGAGGAACATGGAAATATCTACAACGCTATCTGTACGAACATGGAAATATCTACACCGCTATCTGTATGAACATGGAAATATCTACACCACTATCTGAATGAACATGGAAATATCTACACCGCTATCTGTATGAACATGGATATATCTACACAGCCATCTGGATGAACATGGAAATATCTACACCGCTATCTGTATGAACATGGAAATATCTACACCGCTATCTGTGTAAACATGCATACATCTTCACCGCTATCTGTGTAAACATGGAAATATCTACTCCGCTATCAGTATGAACATGGAAATAGCTACACCGCTTTCTGTATGAACATGGAAATATCTACACCGCTATCTGTATGAACATGGATATATCTACACAGCCATCTGGATGAACATGGAAGTATCTGCACCGCCATCTGTATGAACATATAAATATCTACACTGCCATCTATATTAAGATGGAGATATCTACACCGCTATCTGAATAAACATGGAAATATCTACACCGCTATCTGTATAAACATGGAAATATCAGCACCGCTATCTGTATGAACATGGAAATATTAGCCCCTCTATCTGTATGAACATGGAGATATCTACACCGCCATCTGTATGAACATGGATATATCTACACAGCCATCTGGAGGAACATGGAAATATCTACACCGCTAATTGTATGAACATGGAAATAGCTACACCGCTATCTGAATAAACATGGAAATATCTACACCGCTACCTGTATAAACATGGAAATATCAGCACCGCTATCTGTATGAACATGGAAATATCTACACCGCTATCTGTATGAACATGGAAATAGCTGCACCGACATCTGTATGAACATATACATATCTACACGGCCATCTGTATTAAGATGGAGATATCTACACCGATATCTGTATAAACATGGAAATATCTACACCGCAATCTGTATAAACATGGAAATATCTACACCTCTACCTGTATAAACATGGAAATATCAGCACCGCTATCTGTATGAACATGGAAATATCATCCCCTCTATCTGTATGAACATGGAGATATCTACACCGCTATCTGTATGAACATGGAAATATCTAGACCGCTATCGGAATGAACATGGAAATACCTTCATCGCCATCTGTATGAACATGGATATATCTACACAGCCATCTGGATGAACATGGATATATCTACACAGCCCTCTGGATGAACATGGAAATATCCACACCGCTATCTGTGTAAACATGCATACATCTTCACCGCTATCTGTATAAACATGGAAATATCTACACAGCCATCTGGATGAACATGGAAATATCTACACCGCTATCTGTACGAACATGTAAATATCTACACCGCTATCTGTATGAACATGGATATATCTACACAGCCATCTTGATGAACAGGGAAATATCTACACCGCTCTCTGTGTAAACATGCATACATCTTCACCGCAATCTGTATAAACATGGAAATATCTACACTGCTATCTGTATGAACATGGAAATATCTGCACCGCTATCTGTATGAACATGGAAATATCTACACCGCTATCTGTTTGAACATGGAAATATCTACACCGCTATCTGCATGAAAATGGAAATATCTACACTGCTATCTGCATATACATGGAAATATCTACACAGCTATCTCTTTACGCATGGAAATAACTACACCGCTATCTGTATGAACATGGAAATATCTACACCGCCATCTGTATGAACATGGAAATATCTGCACCACCATCTGTATGAACATATAAATATCTACACCGCCATCTGTATTAAGATGGAGATATCTACACCGCTATCTGTATAAACATGGAAATATCTACACCGCTATCTCTATAAACATGGAAATATCTACACCGCTATCTGAATAAACATGGAAATATCTACACCGCTACCTGTATAAACATGGAAATATCAGCACCGCTATCTGTATGAACATGGAAATATCTACACTGCTATCTGTATGAACATGGTTATATCTACACAGCCCTGTGGATGAACATGGAAATATCCACACCGCTATCTGTGTAAACATGCATACATCTTCACCGCTATCTGTATAAACATGGAAATATCTACACCGCTATCTCTATGAACATGGAAATATCTACACCGCTATATGTTTGAAGATGGAAATATATACACCGCTATCTGCATGAAAATGGAAAAATCTACACAGCTATCTGCATATAGATGGAAATATCTACACAGCTATCCCTTTACACATGGAAATAACTACACCGCTATCTGTATGAACATGGAAATGTCTACACCGCCATCTGTATGAACATGTAAATATCTGCACCGCCATCTGTATGAACATATAAATATCTACACCGCCATCTCTATTAAGATGGAGATATCTACACCGCTATCTGAATAAACATGGAAATATCTACACCGCTATCTGTATAAACATGGAAATATCTACACCGCTATCTGTATAAACATGGAAATATCTACACCGCAACCTGTATAAACATGGAAATATCAGCACCGCTATCTGTATGAACATGGAAATACCTACACCGCTATCTGTATGAACATGGAAATACCTACACAGCCATCTGGAGGAACATGGAAATATCTTCACCGCCATCTGTACGAACATGGATATATCTACAGAGCCATCTGGATGAACATGGAAATATCTACACCGCCATCTGTATGAATATATAAATATCTACACTGCCATCTTTATTAAGATGGAGATATCTACACCGCTATCTGTATAAACCTGAAAATATCTACACCGCTATCTGTATAAACATGGAAATATCTACACCGCTATCTGGATAAACATGGAAATTTCTACACCGCTACCTGTATAAACATGGAAATATCAGCACCGCTGTCTGTAGGAACATGGAGATATCTACACCGAAATCTGCATGAACATGGATATATCTACACAGCCATCTGGAGGAACATGGAAATATCTACAACGCTATCTGTACGAACATGGAAATATCTACACCGCTATCTGTATGAACATGGAAATAGGTACACCGCTATCTGTATGAACATGGAAATATCTACACCACTATCTAAATGAACATGGAAATATCTACACCGCTATCTGTATGAACATGGATATATCTACACAGCCATCTGGATGAACATGGAAATATCTACACCGCTATCTGGATGAACATGGAAATATCTACACCGCTATCTGTGTAAACATGCATACATCTTCACCGCTATCTGTATAAACTTGGAAATATCTACACCACTATCTGTATGAACATGGAAATATCTGCACCGCTATCTGTATGAACATGGAAATATCTACACCGCTATCTGTTTGAACATGGAAATATCTACACGGCTATCTGCATGAAAATGGAAATATCTACACTGCTATCTGCATATACATGGAAATATCTACACAGCTATCTCTTTACACATGGAAATAACTACACCGCTATCTGTATGAACATGGAAATATCTACACCGCCATCTGTATGAACATGGAAATATCTGCACCGCCATCTGTATGAACATATAAATATCTGCACCGCCATCTGTATTAAGATGGAGATATCTACACCGCTATCTGTATAAACATGGAAATATCTACACCGCTATCTGTATAAACATGGAAATATCTACACCGCTATCTGTATAAACATGGAAATATCTACACCGCTACCTGTATAAACATGGAAATATCAGCACCGCTATCTGTATAAACATGGAAATATCAGCACCGCTATCTGTATGAACATGGAAATATCTACACCGCTATCTGTATGAACATGGAAATATCTACACCACTACCTGTATGAACATGGAAATATCTACACCGCTATTTCTATGAACATGGATATATCTACACAGCCATCTGGATGAACACGGAAATATCTACACCACTATCTGTATGAATATGGAAATATCTACACCGCTATCTGTGTAAATATGCATACATCTTCACCGCAATCTGTATAAACATGGTAATATCTACACCGCTCTCTGTATGAACATGGAAATATCTACACCGCTATCTGTTTGAACATGGAAATATCTACACCGCTATCTGCATGAAAATTTAAATATCTACACAGCTATCTGCATATACATGGAAATATCTACACAGCTATCTCTTTACACATGGAAATAACTGCACCGCTATCTGTATGAACATGGAAATATCTTCACCGCCATCTGTATGAACATGGAAATAGCTGCACCGACATCTGTATGAACATGTACATATCTACACGGCCATCTGTATTAAGATGGAGATATCTACACCGATATCTGTATAAACATGGAAATATCTACACCGCTATCTGTATAAACATGGCAATATCTACACCGCTATCTGTATAAACATGGAAATATCTACACCGCAACCTGTATAAACATGGAAATATCAGCACCGCTATCTGTATGAACATGGAAATATCAGCCCCTGTATCTGTATGAACACGGAGATATCTACACCGCTATCTGTATGAACATGGAAATAGCTACACCACTATCTGAATGAACATGGAAATACCTTCACCGCCATCTGTATGAACATGGATATATCTACACAGCCATCTGGATGAACATGGATATATCTACACAGCCCTCTGGATGAACATGGAAATATCTACACCGCTATCTGTAGGAACATGGAAATATCTACACCGCTATCTGTATAAGCATGGAAATATGTACACCACTACCTATATAAACATGGATATATCAGCACCGCTATCTGTATGAACATGGAAATATCAGCACCGCTATCTGTATGAACATGGATATGTCTACACAGCCATCTGGATGAATATGGAAATATCAGCACCGCTATCTGTATGAACATGGATATGTCTACACAGCCATCTGGATGAACATGGAAATATCTACACCGCTATCTGTATGAACATGGAAATATGTACACAGCTATCTGTATGAATATGGAAATATCTACACCGCTATCTGTTTGAGCATGGAAATATCTACACTGCTATCTGCATGAAAATGGAAATACTTACACAGCTATCTGCATATACATCGAAATATCTACAAACCTATCTCTATACACATGGAAATAACTACACCGATATCTCTATAAACATGGAAATATCTACACCGCCATCTGTATGAACATGGAAATATCTGCAACGCCTTCTGTATGAACATATAAATATCTGCACCGCCATCTGTATTAAGATGGAGATATCTACACCGCTATCTGTATAAACATAGAAATATCTACACCGCTATCTGTATGAGCATGGAAATATCTACACCGCCATCTGTATGAAGATATAAATATCTTCACCGACATCTGTATGAACATGGATATATCTACACAGCCATCTGGATGAACATGGAAATATCTACACCGCTATCTGTTTGAGCATGGAAATATCTTCACCGCTATCTGCATGAAAATGGAAATATCTACACAGCTATCTGCATATACGTGGAAATACCTACAAAGCTATCTCTTTACACATGGAAATAACTACACCGATATCTCTATAAACATGGAAATATCTACACCGCCATCTGTATGAACATGGAAATATCAGCACCGCTATCTGTTTGAACAAGGATATGTCTACACAGCCATCTGGATGAACATGGAAATATCTACACCGCTATCTGTATGAACATGGAAATATCTACACCGCTATCTGTGTAAACAAGCATACGTCTTCACCGCTATCTGTATAAACATGGAAATATCTACCCCGCTATCTGTATGAACATGGAATTATCTACACCGCTATCTGTTTGAGCATGGAAATATCTACACCGCTACCTGCATGAAAATGGAAATATCTACACAGCTATCTGCATATACATGGAAATATCTACAAAGCTATCTCTTTACACATGGAAATAACTACACCGATATCTCTATAAACATGGAAATATCTACACCGCCATCTGTATGATCATGGAAATATCAGCACCACTATCTGTATGAACATGGAAATATCTACACAGCCATCTGGATGAACATGGAAATATCTACAACGCTATCTGTATAAACATGGAAATATCTACACCGCTATCTGTATAAACATGGAAATATCTACACCGCTATCTGTGTAAACATGGAAATATCTACACCGCTATCTGTATAAACATAGAAATATCAGCACCGCTATCTGTATGAACATGGAAATATCTACACCGCTATATGTATGAACATGGAAATATCTACACCGCTATCTGTATGAACATGGAAATATCTTCACCGCCATCTGTGAGAACATGGATATATCTACACAGCCATCTGGATGAACATGGAAATATCTACACCGCTATCTGTAGGAACATGGAAATATCTACACCGCTATCTGTGTAAACATACATACACCTTCACCACTATCTGTATAAACATGGAAATATCTACACTGCTATCTGTATGAACATGGAAATATCTACACCACTATCTGTTTGAACATGGAAATATCTACACCGGTATCAGCATGAAAATGGAAATATCTACAAAGCTATCTGCATACACATGGAAATATCTATACAGCTATTTACACATGGAAATAACTACACCGCTATCTCTATAAACATGGAAATATCTACACCGTCATCTGTATGAACATGGAACTATCTACACCGCCGTCTGCATGAACATATAAATATCTACACCGCCATCTGTATTAAGATGAGGATATCTACACCGCTATCCGTATAAACATGGAAATATCTACACCGCTATCTGTATAAACATGGAAATATCTACACCGCTATCTGTATAAACATGGAAATATCTACACCGCTACCTGTATAAACATGGAAATATCAGCACGGCAATCTGTATGAACATGGAAATATCTACACTGATATCTGTATGAACATAGAAATATCTACACCACTATCTGTATGAACATGGAAATAGCTACACCGCTATCTGTGTGAACATGGAAATGTCCACACCGCTATCTGTATGAACATGGAAATATCTACACCGCCATCTGTATGAACATGGAAATATCTTCACCGCCATCTGTATGAACATGGATATATCTACACAGCCATCTGGATGAACATGGAAATATCTACACCGCTATATGTATGAACATGGAAATAGCTACAACGCTATCTGCATGAACATGGAAATACCTACACCACTATGTGTATGAACATGGAAATATCTACACTGCTATCTGTATGAACATGGAAATATATTCACCGCCATCTGTATGAACATGGATATATCTACACAGCCATCTGGATGAACATGGAAATATCTACACCGCTATCTGTATTAACATGGAAATATCTACACCGCTATCTGTGTAAACATGCATACATCTTCACCGCTATCTGTATAAACATGGAAATATCTACACCGCTATCTGTATGAACATGGAAATTTCTACACCTCTATCTGTTTGAACATGGAAATATCTACACCGCTATCTCCATGGAAATGGAAATATCTACACAGCTATCTGCATATACATGGAAATATCTACAAAGAAATTTCTTTACACATGAAAATAACTACACCGCTATCTCTATAAACATGGAAATATGTACACCGCCATCTGTATGAACATGGAAATATCTGCACCGCCATCTGTTTGAAGATATAAATATCTACACCGCCATCTGTATTAAGATGGAGATATCTACACCGCTATGTGTGTAAACATGGAAATATCTACACCACTATCTGTATAAACATGGAAATATCTACACCGCTATCTGTATGACCATGGAAATATTTACACCGCTACCTGTATAAACATGGAAATATCAGCACCGCTATCTGTATGAACATGGAAATATCTTCACAGACATCTGGATGAACATGGAAATATCTACACCGCTATCTGTATGAACATGGAAATAGCTACACCGCTATCTGTATGAAGATGGAAATATCTACACCACTATCTGTATGAACATGGAAATATCTGCACCGCTATCTGTATGAACATGGAAATATCTACACCGCTATCTGTATGAACATGGAAATATCTACACCGCTATCTGTATAAACATGGAAATATCTACACCACAATCTGTATAAACATGGAAATATCAGCACCGCTATCTGTACGAACATGGAAATATCTACACCGCTATCTTTATGAACATGGAAATATCTACACAGATATCTGTATGAACATGGAAATATCTTCACCGCCATCTGTATGAACATGGATATATCTAAACAGCCATCTGGATGAACATGAAAATATCTACACCAATATCTGTATGAACATGGAAATATCTACACCGCTATCTGTGTAAACATGCATACATCTTCATCGCTATCTGCATAAACATGGAAATATCTACACCGCTATCTGTATAAGCAGGGAAATATATACACCACTACCTGTATAAACATGGAAATATCAGCACCGCTATCTGTATGAACATGGAAATATCTACACAGCCATCTGGATGAATATGGAAATATCAGCACCGCTATCTGTATGAACATGGATATGTCTACACAGCCATCTGGATGAACATGGAAATATCTACCCCGCTATCTGTATGAACATGGAAATATCTACACCGCTATCCGTGTAAACAAGCATACATCTTCACCGCTATCTGTATAAACCTTGAAATATCTACACCGCTATCTGTATGAACATGGAAATATATACACCGCTATCTCTTTGAGCATGGAAATATCTACTCCGCTATCTGCGTGAAAATGGAAATATCTACACAGCTATCTGCATAAACATGGAAATATCTACAAAGCTATCTCTTTACACATGGGAATAACCACACCGATATCTCTATAAACATGGAAATAACTACACCGCCATCTGTATGAACATGGATATATCAGCACCGCTATCTGTATGAACAAGGATATGTCTACACAGCCATCTGGATGAACATGGAAATATCTACACCGCTATCTGTATGAACATGGAAATATCTACACCGCTATCTGTGTAAACAAGCATACATCTTCACCGCTATCTGTATAAACATGGAAATATCTACACCGCTATCTGTATGAACATGGAAATATCTACACCGCTATCTGTTTGAGCATGGAAATATCTACACCGCTATCTGCATGAAAATGGAAATATCTACACAGCTATCTGCATATACATGGAAATATCTACAAAGCTATCTCTTTACACATGGAAATAACTACACCGATATCTCTATAAACATGGAAATATCAACACCTCCATCTGTATGAACATGGAAATATCAGCACCGCTATCTGTATGAACATGGAAATATCTACACAGCCATCTGGATGAACATGGAAATATCTACACCGCTATCTGTATGAACATGGAAATAGCTACACCGCTATCTGTATGAACATGGAAATATCTACACCGCTATCTGTTTCAACATGGAAATATCTACACCGCTATCTGTATAAACATGGAAATATCTACACCGCTATCTGTATGAACATGGAAATATCTACACCGCTATCTGTTTGAGCATTGAAATATCTACACAGCTATCTGCATGAAAATGGAAATATCTACACAGCTATCTGCATATACATGGAAATATCTACAAAGCTATCTCTTTACACATGGAAATAACTACACCGATATCTCTATAAACATGGAAATATCTACACCGCCATCTGTATGAACATGGAAATATCTGCACCGCCATCTGTATGAACATATAAATATCTGCACCGCCATCTGTATTAAGATGGAGATATCTACACCGCTATCTGTATAAACATGGAAATATCTACACCGCTATCTGTATGAGCATGGAAATATCTACACCGCTATCTGTATAAACATGGAAATATCAGCACCGCTATCTGTATGAACAAGGAAATATCTACACCGCTATCTTTATGAACATGGAAATATCTACACCGATATCTGTATGAACATGGAAATATCTTCACCGCCATCTGTATGAACATGGATATATCTACACAGCCATCTGGATGAACATGGAAATATCTACACCGCTATCTGTATGAACATGGAAATATCTACACCGCTATCTGTGTAAACAAGCATACGTCTTCACCGCTATCTGTATAAACATGGAAATATCTACCCCGCTATCTGTATGAACATGGAATTATCTACACCGCTATCTGTTTGAGCATGGAAATATCTACACCGCTACCTGCATGAAAATGGAAATATCTACACAGCTATCTGCATATACATGGAAATATCTACAAAGCTATCTCTTTACACATGGAAATAACTACACCGATATCTCTATAAACATGGAAATATCTACACCGCCATCTGAATGATCATGGAAATATCAGCACCACTATCTGTATGAACATGGAAATATCTACACAGCCATCTGGATGAACATGGAAATATCTACACCGCTATCTGTATGAACATGGAAATAGCTACACCGCTATCTGTATGAACATGGAAATATCTACACCGCTACCTGTATGAACATGGAAATATCTACACTGCTATCTGTATGAACATGGAAATATCTTCACCGCTATCTGTATGAACATGGAAATATCTACACCGCTATCTGTATGAACATGGAAATATCTACACCGCTGTCTGTTTGAGCATGGAAATATCTACACAGCTATCTTCATGAAAATGGAAATATCTACACAGCTATCTGCATGTACATGGAAATAACTACAAAGCTATCTCTTTACACATGGAAATAACTACACCGATATCTCTATAAACATGGAAATGTCTACACTGCCATCTGTATGAACATGGAAATATCTGCACCGCCATCTGTATTAAGATGGAGATATCTACACCGCTATCTGTATAAACATGGAAATATCTACACCGCTATCTGTATGAGCATGGAAATATCTACACCGCCATCTGTATGAAGATATAAATATCTTCACCGACATCTGTATGAACATGCATTTATCTACACAGCCATCTGGATGAACATGGAAATATCTACACTGCTATCTGTATGAACATGGAAATATCTACACCGCTATCTGTGTAAACATGCATACATCTTCACCGCTATCTGTATAAACATGGAAATACCTACACCGCAATCTGTATGAACATTGAAATATCTACACCGCTATCTGTTTGAACATGGAAGTATCTACACCGCTATCTGCATGAAAATGGAAATATCTACACAGCTATCTGCATATACATGGAAATATCTACAAAGCTATCTCTTTACACATGGAAATAACTACACCGCTATCTCTATAAACGTGGAAATATCTACACCGCCATCTGTATGAACATGGAAATATCTGAACCGCCATCTCTATGAACATATAAATATCTGCACCGCCATCTGTATTAAGATGGAGATATCTACACCGCTATCTGTATAAACATGGAAATATCTACACCGCTATCTGTATAAACATGGAAATATCTACACCGCTATCTGTATAAACATGGAAATATCTACACCGCTACCTGTATAAACATGGAAATATCAGCACCGCTATCTGTATGAACATGGAAATACCTACACTGCTATCTGTATGAACATGGAAATATCTACACCGCTATCTGTATGAACATCGAAATATCTACACCGCTATCTGTATAAACATGGAAATATCTACACCGCTATCTGTATAAACATGGAAATATCTACACCGCTATCTGTATAAACATGGAAATATCTACACCGCTATCTGTATGAACATGGAAATATCTACACTGCTATCTGTTTGACCATGGAAATATCTACAGCGCTATCTGCATGAAAATGGAAATATCAACACAGCTATCTGCATATACATGGAAATATCTACAAAGCTATCTCTTTACACATGGAAATAACTACACCGATATCTCTATAAACATGGAAATATCTACACCGCCATCTGTATGAACATGGAAATATCAGCACCGCTATCTGTATGAACATGGATATGTCTACACAGCCATCTGGATGAACATGGAAATATCTACACCGCTATCTGTATGAACATGGAAATATCTACACCGCTATCTGTGTAAAAAAGCATACATCTTCACCGCTATCTGTATAAACATGGAAATATCTACACCGCTATCTGTATGAACGTGGAAATATCTACACCGCTATCTGTTTGAGCATGGAAATATCTCCACCACTATCTGCATGAAAATGGAAATATCTACACAGCTATCTGCATATACATGCAAATATCTACAAAGCTATCTCTTTACACGTGGAAATAACTACACCGATATCTCTATAAACATCGAAATATCTACACCGCCATCTGTATGAACATGGAAATATCTGCACCGCCATCTGTTTGAACATATAAATATCTGCACCGCCATCTGTATTAAGATGGAGATATCTACACCGCTATAAGTATAAACATGGAAATATCTACACCGCTATCTGTATGAGCATGGAAATATCTACACCGCCATCTGTATGAAGATATAAATATATTCACCGCCATCTGTATGAACATGGATATATCTACACAGCCATCTGGATGAAGATGGAAATATCTACAACGCTATCTGTGTAAACATGCATACATCTTAACCGCTATCTGTATAAACATGGAAATATCTACACCGCTATCTGTATGAACATGGAAATATCTACACCGCTATCTGTTTGAACATGGAAATATCTACATCGTTATCTGCATGAAAATGGAAATATCTACACAGCTATCTGCATATACATGGAAATATCTACAAAGCTATCTCTTTACACATGGAAATAACTACACCGCTATCTCTATAAACATGGAAATATCTACACCGCCATCTGTATGAACATGGAAATATCTGAACCGCCATCTCTATGAACATATAAATATCTGCACCGCCATCTGTATTAAGATGGAGATATCTTCACCGCTATCTGTATAAACATGGAAATATCTACACCGCTATCTGTATAAACATGGAAATATCTACACCGCTATCTGTATAAACATGGAAATATCTACACCGCTACCTGTATAAACATGGAAATATCAGCACCGCTATCTGTATAAACATGGAAATACCTACACTACTATCTGTATGAACATGGAAATATCTACACCGATATCTCTATGAAGATGGAAATATCTTCACCACCTTCTGTATGAACATAGATATATCTACACAGCCATCTGGATGAACATGGAAATATCAGCACCGCTGTCTGTATGAACATGGAAATATCTACACCGCTATCTGTATGAACATGGAAATATCTACACCGCTATCTGAACATGGAAATATTTTCACCGCCATCTGTATGAACATGGATATATCTACACAGCCATCTGGATGAACATGAAAATATCTACACCGCTATCTGTATGAACATGGAAATATCTACACCGCTATCTGTGTAAACATGCATACATCTTCACCGCTATCTGTATAAACATGGAAATATCTACACCGCTATCTCTATGAACATGGAAATATCTTCACCGCTATCTGTTTGAACATGGAAATATCTAAACCGCTATCTGCATGACAATGGAAATATCTACACAGCGATCTGCATATACATGGAAATATCTACAAAGCTATCTCTTTACACATGGAAATAACTACAGCGCTATCTCCATCAACATACAAATATCTACACTGCCATCTGCATGAACATGGAAATATCTGAACCGCCATCTCTATGAACATATAAATATCTGCACTGCCATCTATATTAAGATGCAGATATCTACACCGCTATCTGTATAAACTTGGAAATATCTACACCGCTATCTGTATAAACATGGAAATATCAGCACCGCTATCTGTATGAACATGGAAATATCTACACCGCTATCTGTACGAACATGGAAATATCTACACCACTACCTGTAGGAACATGGAAATATCTACACCGCTATCTGTATGAACATGGATATATCTACACAGCCATCTGGATGAACACGGAAATATCTACACCGCTATCTGTATGAACATGGAAATATCTACACCGCTATCTGTGTAAATATGCATACATCTTCACCGCAATCTGTATAAACATGGAAATATCTACACCGCTATCTGTATGAACATGGAAATATCTACACCGCTATCTGTTTGAACATGGAAATATCTACACCGCTGTCTGCATGAAAATGGAAATATCTACACAGCTATCTGCATATACATGGAAATATCTACAAAGCTATCTCTTTACACATGGAAATAACTACACCGCTATCTTTATAAACATGGAAATATCTACACCGCCATCTGTATGAACATGGAAATATCTGCACCGCCATCTGTATGAACATATAAATATCTACACCGCCATCTGTATTAAGAAGGAGATATCTACACCGCTATCTGTATAAACTTATAAATATCTACACTGCTCTCTGTATAAACATAGAAATATCTACACCACTATCTGTATAAACATGGAAATATCTACGCCGCTACCTGTACAAACATGGAAATATCAGCACAGCTATCGGTATGAACATGGAAATATCTTCACCGCTATCTCTATAAACATGGAAATATCTACACCGCCATCTGTATGAACATGGAAATAGCACCGCTATCTGTATGAACATGGAAATATCTACACAGCCATCTGGATGAACATGGAAATATCTACACCGCTATCTGTATGAACATGGAAATAGCTACACCGCTATCTGTATGAACAGGGAAATATCTACACCGCTATCTGTATGAACATGGAAATATCTACACCGCTATCTGTATGAACATGGAAATATCTACACCGCTACCAGTATAAACATGGAAATATCAGCACCGCAATCTGTATGAACATGGAAATATCTACACTGATATCTGTATGAACATAGAAATATCTGCACCACTATCTGTATGAACATGGAAATAGCTACACCGCTATCAGTATGAACATGGAAATGTCCACACCGCTATCTGTATGAACATGGAAATATCTACACCGCCATCTGTATGAACATGGAAATATCTTCACCGCCATCTGTATGAACATGGATATATCTACACAGCCATCTGGATGAACATGGAAATATCTACACCGCTATATGTATGAACATGGAAATAGCTAGAACGCTATCTGCATGAACATGGAAATACCTACTCCACTATGTGTATGAACATGGAAATATCTACACTGCTATCTGTATGAACATGGAAATATATTCACCGCCATCTGTATGAACATGGATATATCTACACAGCCATCTGGATGAACATGGAAATATCTACACCGCTATCTGTATTAACATGGAAATATCTACACCGCTATCTGTGTAAACATGCATACATCTTCACCGCTATCTGTATAAACATGGAAATATCTACACCGCTATCTGTATGAACATGGAAATTTCTACACCTCTATCTGTTTGAACATGGAAATATCTACACCGCTATCTCCATGGAAATGGAAATATCTACACAGCTATCTGCATATACATGGAAATATCTACACAGCTATCTCTTTACACATGGAAATAACTACACCGCTATATCTATAAACATGGAAATATCTACACCGCCATCTGTCTGAACATGGAAATATCTACACCGCAATCTGTATGAACATAGATATATCTACACAGCCATCTGGATGAACATGGAAATATCAGCACCGCTGTCTGTATAAACATGGAAATATCTACTCCGCAATCTGTATGAACATGGAAATATCTACACCGCTATCTGAACATGGAAATATTTTCACCGCCATCTGTATGAACATGGATATATCTACACAGCCATCTGGATGAACATGAAAATATCTACACCGCTATCTGTATGAACATGGAAATATCTACACCGCTATCTGTGTAAACATGCATACATCTTCACCGCTATCTGTATAAACATGGAAATATCTACACCGCTATCTCTATGAACATGGAAATATCTTCACCGCTATCTGTTTGAACATGGAAATATCTAAACCGCTATCTGCATGACAATGGAAATATCTACACAGCGATCTGCATATACATGGAAATATCTACAAAGCTATCTCTTTACACATGGAAATAACTACAGCGCTATCTCTATCAACATAAAATATCTACACCGCCATCTGCATGAACATGGAAATATCTGAACCGCCATCTCTATGAACATATAAATATCTGCACTGCCATCTATATTAAGATGCAGATATCTACACCGCTATCTGTATAAACTTGGAAATATCTACACCGCTATCTGTATAAACATGGAAATATCTACACCGCAATCTGTATAAACATGGAAATATCTACACCGCTACCTGTATAAACATGGAAATATCAGCACCGCTATCTGTATGAACATGGAAATATCTACACCGCTATCTGTACGAACATGGAAATATCTACACCACTACCTGTAGGAACATGGAAATATCTACACCGCTATCTGTATGAACATGGATATATCTACACAGCCATCTGGATGAACACGGAAATATCTACACAGCTATCTGTATGAACATGGAAATATCTACACCGCTATCTGTGTAAATATGCATACATCTTCACCGCAATCTGTATAAACATGGAAATATCTACACCGCTATCTGTATGAACATGGAAATATCTACACCGCTATCTGTTTGGACATGGAAATATCTACACCGCTGTCTGCATGAAAATGGAAATATCTACACAGCTATCTGCATATACATGGAAATATCTACAAAGCTATCTCTTTACACATGGAAATAACTACACCGCTATCTTTATAAACATGGAAATATCTACACCGCCATCTGTATGAACATGGAAATATCTGCACCGCCATCTGTATGAACATATAAATATCTACACCGCCATCTGTATTAAGAAGGAGATATCTACACCGCTATCTGTATAAACTTATAAATATCTACACCGTTCTCTGTATAAACATAGAAATATCTACACCACTATCTGTATAAACATGGAAATATCTACGCCGTTACCTGTATAAACATGGAAATATCAGCACAGCTATCGGTATGAACATGGAAATATCTTCACCGCTATCTCTATAAACATGGAAATATCTACAAAGCCATCTGTATGAACATGGAAATATCAGCACCGTTATCTGTATGAACATGGAAATATCTACACAGCCATCTGGATGAACATGGAAATATCTACACCGCTATCTGTATGAACATGGAAATAGCTACACCGCTATCTGTATGAACATGGAAATATCTACAACGCTATCTGTATGAACATGGAAATATCTACACCGCTATCTGTATGAACATGGAAATATCTACACCGCTATCTGTATAAACATGGAAATATCTACACCGCTATCTGTATAAACATGGAAATATCTACACCGCTATCTGTATGAACATGGAAATATCTACACCGCTATCTGTTTGAGCATGGAAATATCTACACAGCTATCTGCATGAAAATGTAAATATCTACACAGCTATCTGCATATACATGGAAATATCTACAAAGCTATCTCTTTACACATGGAAATAACTTCACCGATATCTCTATAAACATGGAAATGTCTACACCGCCATCTGTATGAACATGGAAATATCTGCACCGCCATCTGTATTAAGATGGAGATATCTACACCGCTATCTGTATAAACATGGAAATATCTACACCGATATCGGTATGAGCATGGAAATATCTACACCGCCATCTGTATGAAGATATAAATATCTTCACCGACATCTGTATGAACATGCATTTATCTACACAGCCATCTGGATGAACATGGAAATATCTACACCGCTATCTGTATGAACATGGAAATATCTACACCGCTATCTGTGTAAACATGCATACATCTTCACCGCTATCTGTATAAACATGGAAATACCTACACCGCAATTTGTATGAACATTGAAATATCTACACCGCTATCTGTTTGAACATGGAAGTATCTACACCGCTATCTGCATGAAAATGGAAATATCTACACAGCTATCTGCATATACATGGAAATATCTACAAAGCTATCTCTTTACACATGGAAATAACTACACCACTATCTCTATAAATGTGGAAATATCTACACCGCCATCTGTATGAACATGGAAATAACTGAACCGCCATCTCTATGAACATATAAATATCTGCACCGCCATCTGTATTAAGATGGAGATATCTACACCGCTATCTGTATAAACATGGAAATATCTACACCGCTATCTGTATAAACATGGAAATATCTACACCGCTATCTGTATAAACATGGAAATATCTACACTGCTATCTGTATGAACATGGAAATATCTTCACCGCTATCTGTATGAACATGGAAATATCTACACCGCTATCTGTATGAACATGGAAATATCTACACCGCTGTCTGTTTGAGCATGGAAATATCTACACAGCTATCTTCATGAAAATGGAAATATCTACACAGCTATCTGCATGTACATGGAAATAACTACAAAGCTATCTCTTTACACATGGAAATAACTACACCGATATCTCTATAAACATGGAAATGTCTACACCGCCATCTGTATGAACATGGAAATATCTGCACCGCCATCTGTATTAAGATGGAGATATCTACACCGCTATCTGTATAAACATGGAAATATCTACACCGCTATCTGTATGAGCATGGAAATATCTACACCGCCATCTGTATGAAGATATAAATATCTTCACCGACATCTGTATGAACATGCATTTATCTACACAGCCATCTGGATGAACATGGAAATATCTACACTGCTATCTGTATGAACATGGAAATATCTACACCGCTCTCTGTGTAAACATGCATACATCTTCACCGCTATCTGTATAAACATGGAAATACCTACACCGCAATCTGTATGAACATTGAAATATCTACACCGCTATCTGTTTGAACATGGAAGTATCTACACCGCTATCTGCATGAAAATGGAAATATCTACACAGCTATCTGCATATACATGGAAATATCTACAAAGCTATCTCTTTACACATGGAAATAACTACACCGCTATCTCTATAAACGTGGAAATATCTACACCGCCATCTGTATGAACATGGAAATATCTGAACCGCCATCTCTATGAACATATAAATATCTGCACCGCCATCTGTATTAAGATGGAGATATCTACACCGCTATCTGTATAAACATGGAAATATCTACACCGCTATCTGTATAAACATGGAAATATCTACACCGCTATCTGTATAAACATGGAAATATCTACACCGCTACCTGTATAAACATGGAAATATCAGCACCGCTATCTGTATGAACATGGAAATACCTACACTGCTATCTGTATGAACATGGAAATATCTACACCGCTATCTGTATGAACATCGAAATATCTACACCGCTATCTGTATAAACATGGAAATATCTACACCGCTATCTGTATAAACATGGAAATATCTACACCGCTATCTGTATAAACATGGAAATATCTACACCGCTATCTGTATGAACATGGAAATATCTACACTGCTATCTGTTTGACCATGGAAATATCTACAGCGCTATCTGCATGAAAATGGAAATATCAACACAGCTATCTGCATATACATGGAAATATCTACAAAGCTATCTCTTTACACATGGAAATAACTACACCGATATCTCTATAAACATGGAAATATCTACACCGCCATCTGTATGAACATGGAAATATCAGCACCGCTATCTGTATGAACATGGATATGTCTACACAGCCATCTGGATGAACATGGAAATATCTACACCGCTATCTGTATGAACATGGAAATATCTACACCGCTATCTGTGTAAAAAAGCATACATCTTCACCGCTATCTGTATAAACATGGAAATATCTACACCGCTATCTGTATGAACGTGGAAATATCTACACCGCTATCTGTTTGAGCATGGAAATATCTCCACCACTATCTGCATGAAAATGGAAATATCTACACAGCTATCTGCATATACATGCAAATATCTACAAAGCTATCTCTTTACACGTGGAAATAACTACACCGATATCTCTATAAACATCGAAATATCTACACCGCCATCTGTATGAACATGGAAATATCTGCACCGCCATCTGTTTGAACATATAAATATCTGCACCGCCATCTGTATTAAGATGGAGATATCTACACCGCTATAAGTATAAACATGGAAATATCTACACCGCTATCTGTATGAGCATGGAAATATCTACACCGCCATCTGTATGAAGATATAAATATATTCACCGCCATCTGTATGAACATGGATATATCTACACAGCCATCTGGATGAAGATGGAAATATCTACAACGCTATCTGTGTAAACATGCATACATCTTAACCGCTATCTGTATAAACATGGAAATATCTACACCGCTATCTGTATGAACATGGAAATATCTACACCGCTATCTGTTTGAACATGGAAATATCTACATCGTTATCTGCATGAAAATGGAAATATCTACACAGCTATCTGCATATACATGGAAATATCTACAAAGCTATCTCTTTACACATGGAAATAACTACACCGCTATCTCTATAAACATGGAAATATCTACACCGCCATCTGTATGAACATGGAAATATCTGAACCGCCATCTCTATGAACATATAAATATCTGCACCGCCATCTGTATTAAGATGGAGATATCTTCACCGCTATCTGTATAAACATGGAAATATCTACACCGCTATCTGTATAAACATGGAAATATCTACACCGCTATCTGTATAAACATGGAAATATCTACACCGCTACCTGTATAAACATGGAAATATCAGCACCGCTATCTGTATATACATGGAAATACCTACACTACTATCTGTATGAACATGGAAATATCTACACCGATATCTCTATGAAGATGGAAATATCTTCACCACCTTCTGTATGAACATAGATATATCTACACAGCCATCTGGATGAACATGGAAATATCAGCACCGCTGTCTGTATGAACATGGAAATATCTACACCGCTATCTGTATGAACATGGAAATATCTACACCGCTATCTGAACATGGAAATATTTTCACCGCCATCTGTATGAACATGGATATATCTACACAGCCATCTGGATGAACATGAAAATATCTACACCGCTATCTGTATGAACATGGAAATATCTACACCGCTATCTGTGTAAACATGCATACATCTTCACCGCTATCTGTATAAACATGGAAATATCTACACCGCTATCTCTATGAACATGGAAATATCTTCACCGCTATCTGTTTGAACATGGAAATATCTAAACCGCTATCTGCATGACAATGGAAATATCTACACAGCGATCTGCATATACATGGAAATATCTACAAAGCTATCTCTTTACACATGGAAATAACTACAGCGCTATCTCTATCAACATACAAATATCTACACCGCCATCTGCATGAACATGGAAATATCTGAACCGCCATCTCTATGAACATATAAATATCTGCACTGCCATCTATATTAAGATGCAGATATCTACACCGCTATCTGTATAAACTTGGAAATATCTACACCGCTATCTGTATAAACATGGAAATATCAGCACCGCTATCTGTATGAACATGGAAATATCTACACCGCTATCTGTACGAACATGGAAATATCTACACCACTACCTGTAGGAACATGGAAATATCTACACCGCTATCTGTATGAACATGGATATATCTACACAGCCATCTGGATGAACACGGAAATATCTACACCGCTATCTGTATGAACATGGAAATATCTACACCGCTATCTGTGTAAATATGCATACATCTTCACCGCAATCTGTATAAACATGGAAATATCTACACCGCTATCTGTATGAACATGGAAATATCTACACCGCTATCTGTTTGAACATGGAAATATCTACACCGCTGTCTGCATGAAAATGGAAATATCTACACAGCTATCTGCATATACATGGAAATATCTACAAAGCTATCTCTTTACACATGGAAATAACTACACCGCTATCTTTATAAACATGGAAATATCTACACCGCCATCTGTATGAACATGGAAATATCTGCACCGCCATCTGTATGAACATATAAATATCTACACCGCCATCTGTATTAAGAAGGAGATATCTACACCGCTATCTGTATAAACCTATAAATATCTACACTGCTCTCTGTATAAACATAGAAATATCTACACCACTATCTGTATAAACATGGAAATATCTACGCCGCTACCTGTACAAACATGGAAATATCAGCACAGCTATCGGTATGAACATGGAAATATCTTCACCGCTATCTCTATAAACATGGAAATATCTACACCGCCATCTGTATGAACATGGAAATAGCACCGCTATCTGTATGAACATGGAAATATCTACACAGCCATCTGGATGAACATGGAAATATCTACACCGCTATCTGTATGAACATGGAAATAGCTACACCGCTATCTGTATGAACATGGAAATATCTACACCGCTATCTGTATGAACATGGAAATATCTACACCGCTATCTGTATGAACATGGAAATATCTACACCGCTACCAGTATAAACATGGAAATATCAGCACCGCAATCTGTATGAACATGGAAATATCTACACTGATATCTGTATGAACATAGAAATATCTGCACCACTATCTGTATGAACATGGAAATAGCTACACCGCTATCAGTATGAACATGGAAATGTCCACACCGCTATCTGTATGAACATGGAAATATCTACACCGCCATCTGTATGAACATGGAAATATCTTCACCGCCATCTGTATGAACATGGATATATCTACACAGCCATCTGGATGAACATGGAAATATCTACACCGCTATATGTATGAACATGGAAATAGCTAGAACGCTATCTGCATGAACATGGAAATACCTACTCCACTATGTGTATGAACATGGAAATATCTACACTGCTATCTGTATGAACATGGAAATATATTCACCGCCATCTGTATGAACATGGATATATCTACACAGCCATCTGGATGAACATGGAAATATCTACACTGCTATCTGTATTAACATGGAAATATCTACACCGCTATCTGTGTAAACATGCATACATCTTCACCGCTATCTGTATAAACATGGAAATATCTACACCGCTATCTGTATGAACATGGAAATTTCTACACCTCTATCTGTTTGAACATGGAAATATCTACACCGCTATCTCCATGGAAATGGAAATATCTACACAGCTATCTGCATATACATGGAAATATCTACACAGCTATCTCTTTACACATGGAAATAACTACACCGCTATATCTATAAACATGGAAATATCTACACCGCCATCTGTCTGAACATGGAAATATCTACACCGCAATCTGTATGAACATAGATATATCTACACAGCCATCTGGATGAACATGGAAATATCAGCACCGCTGTCTGTATAAACATGGAAATATCTACTCCGCAATCTGTATGAACATGGAAATATCTACACCGCTATCTGAACATGGAAATATTTTCACCGCCATCTGTATGAACATGGATATATCTACACAGCCATCTGGATGAACATGAAAATATCTACACCGCTATCTGTATGAACATGGAAATATCTACACCGCTATCTGTGTAAACATGCATACATCTTCACCGCTATCTGTATAAACATGGAAATATCTACACCGCTATCTCTATGAACATGGAAATATCTTCACCGCTATCTGTTTGAACATGGAAATATCTAAACCGCTATCTGCATGACAATGGAAATATCTACACAGCGATCTGCATATACATGGAAATATCTACAAAGCTATCTCTTTACACATGGAAATAACTACAGCGCTATCTCTATCAACATAAAATATCTACACCGCCATCTGCATGAACATGGAAATATCTGAACCGCCATCTCTATGAACATATAAATATCTGCACTGCCATCTATATTAAGATGCAGATATCTACACCGAAATCTGTATAAACTTGGAAATATCTACACCGCTATCTGTATAAACATGGAAATATCTACACCGCAATCTGTATAAACATGGAAATATCTACACCGCTACCTGTATAAACATGGAAATATCAGCACCGCTATCTGTATGAACATGGAAATATCTACACCGCTATCTGTACGAACATGGAAATATCTACACCACTACCTGTAGGAACATGGAAATATCTACACCGCTATCTGTATGAACATGGATATATCTACACAGCCATCTGGATGAACACGGAAATATCTACACAGCTATCTGTATGAACATGGAAATATCTACACCGCTATCTGTGTAAATATGCATACATCTTCACCGCAATCTGTATAAACATGGAAATATCTACACCGCTATCTGTATGAACATGGAAATATCTACACCGCTATCTGTTTGGACATGGAAATATCTACACCGCTGTCTGCATGAAAATGGAAATATCTACACAGCTATCTGCATATACATGGAAATATCTACAAAGCTATCTCTTTACACATGGAAATAACTACACCGCTATCTTTATAAACATGGAAATATCTACACCGCCATCTGTATGAACATGGAAATATCTGCACCGCCATCTGTATGAACATATAAATATCTACACCGCCATCTGTATTAAGAAGGAGATATCTACACCGCTATCTGTATAAACTTATAAATATCTACACCGCTCTCTGTATAAACATAGAAATATCTACACCACTATCTGTATAAACATGGAAATATCTACGCCGTTACCTGTATAAACATGGAAATATCAGCACAGCTATCGGTATGAACATGGAAATATCTTCACCGCTATCTCTATAAACATGGAAATATCTACAAAGCCATCTGTATGAACATGGAAATATCAGCACCGTTATCTGTATGAACATGGAAATATCTACACAGCCATCTGGATGAACATGGAAATATCTACACCGCTATCTGTATGAACATGGAAATAGCTACACCGCTATCTGTATGAACATGGAAATATCTACACCGCTATCTGTATGAACATGGAAATATCTACACCGCTATCTGTATGAACATGGAAATATCTACACCGCTATCAGTATAAACATGGAAATATCTACACCGCTATCTGTATAAACATGGAAATATCTACACCGCTATCTGTATGAACATGGAAATATCTACACCGCTATCTGTTTGAGCATGGAAATATCTACACAGCTATCTGCATGAAAATGTAAATATCTACACAGCTATCTGCATATACATGGAAATATCTACAAAGCTATCTCTTTACACATGGAAATAACTTCACCGATATCTCTATAAACATGGAAATGTCTACACCGCCATCTGTATGAACATGGAAATATCTGCACCGCCATCTGTATTAAGATGGAGATATCTACACCGCTATCTGTATAAACATGGAAATATCTACACCGATATCGGTATGAGCATGGAAATATCTACACCGCCATCTGTATGAAGATATAAATATCTTCACCGACATCTGTATGAACATGCATTTATCTACACAGCCATCTGGATGAACATGGAAATATCTACACCGCTATCTGTATGAACATGGAAATATCTACACCGCTATCTGTGTAAACATGCATACATCTTCACCGCTATCTGTATAAACATGGAAATACCTACACCGCAATTTGTATGAACATTGAAATATCTACACCGCTATCTGTTTGAACATGGAAGTATCTACACCGCTATCTGCATGAAAATGGAAATATCTACACAGCTATCTGCATATACATGGAAATATCTACAAAGCTATCTCTTTACACATGGAAATAACTACACCACTATCTCTATAAATGTGGAAATATCTACACCGCCATCTGTATGAACATGGAAATAACTGAACCGCCATCTCTATGAACATATAAATATCTGCACCGCCATCTGTATTAAGATGGAGATATCTACACCGCTATCTGTATAAACATGGAAATATCTACACCGCTATCTGTATAAACATGGAAATATCTACACCGCTATCTGTATAAACATGGAAATATCTACACCGCTACCTGTATAAACATGGAAATATCAGCACCGCTATCTGTATGAACATGGAAATACCTACACTGCTATCTGTATGAACATGGAAATATCTACACCGCTATCTGTATGAACATCGAAATATCTACACCGATATCTTTATCAACATGGAAATATCTACACCGCTATCTGTATAAACATGGAAATATCTACACCGCTATCTGTATAAACATGGAAATATCAGCACCGCTATCTGTATGAACATGGAAATATCTACACCGCTATCTGTATGAATATGGAAATATCTACACCGATATCTGTATGAACATGGAAATATCTTCACCGCCATCTGTATGAACATGGATATATCTACACAGCCATCTGGATGAACATGGAAATATCTACACCACTATCTGTATGAACATGGAAATATCTACACCGCTATCTGTGTAAACATGCATACATCTTCAACGCTATCTGTATAAACATGTAAATATCTACACCGCTATCTGTATAAGCATGGAAATATGTACACCACTACCTGTATAAACATGGAAATATCAGCACCGCTATCTGTATGAACATGGAAATATTTACACAGCCATCTGGATGAATATGGAAATATCAGCACCGCTATCTGTATGAACATGGATATGTCTACACAGCCATCTGGATGAACATGGAAATATCTACACCGCTATCTGTATGAACATGGAGATATCTACACTGCTATCTGTGTAAACAAGCATACATCTTCACCGCTATCTGTATAAACATGGAAATAACTACACCGCTATCTGTATGAACATGGAAATATCTGCACTGCTATCTGTTTGACCATGGAAATATCTACAGCGCTATCTGCATGAAAATGGAAATATCTACACAGCTATCTGCATATACATGGAAATATCTACAAAGCTATCTCTTTACACATGGAAATAACTACACCGATATATCTATAAACATCGAAATATCTACACCGCCATCTGTATGAACATGGAAATATCTGCACCGAAATCTGTTTGAACATATAAATACCTGCACCGCCATCTGTATTAAGATGGAGATATCTACACCGCTATATGTATAAACATGGAAATATCTACACCGCTATCTGTATGAGCATGGAAATATCTACACCGCCATCTGTATGAAGATATAAATATATTCACCGCCATCTGTATGAACATGGATATAACTACACAGCCATATGGATGAACATGGAAATATCTACACCGCTATCTGTATGAACATGGAAATATCTACAACGCTATCTGTGTAAACATGCATACATCTTAACCGCTATCTGTATAAACATGGAAATATCTACACCGCTATCTGTATGAACATGGAAATATCTACACCGCTATCTGTTTGAACATGGAAATATCTACACCGCTATCTGCATGAAAATGGAAATATCTACACAGCTATCTGCATATACATGGAAATATCTACAAAGCTATCTCTTTACACATGGAAATAACTACACCGCTATCTCTATAAACATGGAAATATCTACACCGCCATCTGTATGAACATGGAAATATCTGCACCGCCATCTGTAAGAACATATAAATATCTACACCGCCATCTGTATTAAGAAGGAGATATCTACACCGCTATCTGTATAAACTTATAAATATCTACACCGCTATCTGTATAAACATGGAAATATCTACACCACTATCTGTATAAACATGGAAATATCTACGCCGCTACCTGTATAAACATGGAAATATCAGCACAGCTATCGGTATGAACATGGAAATATCTTCACCGCTATCTCTATGAACATGGAAATATCTACACCGCTATCTGTATGAACATGGAAATATCTTCACCGCCATCTGTATGAACATGGATATATCTACACAGCCATCTGTATGAACATGGAAATATCTACACTGCTATCTGTATGAACATGGAAATATCTACTCCGCTATCTGTATGAACATGGAAATATCTTCACCGCCATCGGTATTAACATGGAAATGTCTACACCGCTATCTGTGTAAACATGCATACATCTTCACCGCTATCTGTATAAACATGGAAATATCTACACCGCTATCTTTATGAACATGGAAATATCTACACCGCTCTCTGCATGAAAATAGAAATATCTACAATGCTATCTGCATATACATGGAAATATCTACAAAGCTATCTCTTTACACATGGAAATAACTACACCGCTATCTCTATAAACATGGAAATATCAACACCGCCATTCAAATGAACATGGAAATATCTGCACCGCCATCTGTATGAACTTATAAATATCCACACCGCCATCTGTATTAAGATGGAGATATCTTCACCGCTATCTGTATAAACATGGAAATATCTACACCGCTATCTGTATAAACATGGAAATATCTATGCCGCTACCTGTATAAACATGGAAATATCAGCACCGCTATCTGTATGAACATGGAAACACCTACACCGCTATATGTATGAACATGGAAATATCTACACCGCTATCTGTATGAACATGGAAATATCTTCACCGCCATCTGTATGAACATGGATATATCTACACAGCCATCTGGATGAACATGGAAATACCTACACCGCTATCTGTATGAACATGGAAATAGCTACACAGCTATCTGTATGAACATGGAAATAGCTACACCGCTATCTGTATGAACATGGAAATATCTACACCGCTATCTGTATGAACATGGAAATATCTACACCGCTATTTGTATGAACATGGAAATATCTACACCGCTATCTGTTTGAACATGGAAATATCTACAACGCTATCTGCATGAAAATTGAAATATCTACACAGTGATCTGCATATACATGGAAATATCTACAAAGCTATCTCTTTACACATGGAAATAACTACAGCGCTATCTCTATAAACATGGAAATATCCGCACCGCCATCTGTATGAACATGGAAATATCTGCAACGCCATCTGTATGAACATATAAATATCTACACCGCCATCTATATTAAGATGGAGATATCTACACCGCTATCTGTATAAACTTGGAAATATCTACACCGCTATCTCTATAAACATGGAAATATCTACACCGCAATCTGTATAAACATGGAAATATCTACACCGCTACCTGTATAAACATGGAAATATCAGCACCGCTATCTGTATGAACATGGAAATATCTTCACCGCTATCTCTATGAACTTGGAAATTTCTACACCGCTATCTGTGTGAACATGGAAATAGCTACACCGCTATCTGTATGAACATGGAAATATCTACACCACTAACTGTATGAACATGGAAATATCTACACTGCTATCTGTATGAACATGGTTATATCTACACCGCCATCTGGATGAACACGGAAATATCTACACCGCTATCTGTATGAAGATGGAAATATCTACACCGCTATCTGTGTAAACATGCATACATCTTCACCGCAATCTGTATAAACGTGGAAATATCTACACCGCTATCTGTTTCACCATGGAAATATCTACACCGCTATCTGTTTCAACATGGAAATATCTACACCGCTGTCTGCATGAAAATGGAAATAACTACACAGCTATCTGCATATACATGGAAATATCTACTCAGCTATCTCTTTACACATGGAAATAACTACACCGCTATCTCTATAAACAATGAAATATCTACACCGGAATTTGTATGAACATGGAAATATCTGCACCGCCATCTGTATGAACATATAAATATCTACACCGCCATCTGTATTAAGAAGGAGATATCTACACCACTATTTGAATAAACATGGAAATATATACACCGCTATCTGTATAAACATAGAAATATCTACACAGCTATCTGTATAAACATGGAAATATCTACACCGCTACCTGTATAAACATGGAAATATCAGCACAGCTAACGGTATGAACATGGAAATATCTACACCGCTATCTGTATGAACATGGAAATATCTACACCGCTATCTGTATGAACATGGAAATATCTTCAACGCCATCTGTATGAACATGCATATATCAACACAGCCATCTGTATGAACATGGAAATACCTACACCGCAATCTGTATGAACATGGAAATATCTACACCGCTATCTGTATGAACATGGAAATATCTTCACCGCCATCTGTATGAACATGGATATGTCTACACAGCCATCTGGATGAACATAGAAATATCTACACCGCGATCTGTATGAACATGGAAATATCTACACTGCTATCTGTGTAAACATGCATACATCTGCACCGCTATCTGTATAAACATGGAAATATCTACAACGCTATCTGTATGAACATGGAAATATCTACACCGCTATCTGTTTGAACATGGAAATATCTAAACCGCTATCTGCATGAAAACAGAAATATCTACACAGCTATCTGCATATACATGGAAATATCTACAAAGCTATCTCTTTACACAAGGATATAACTACACCGCTATCTCTATAAACACGGAAATATCTACACCGTCATCTGTATGAACATGGAAATATCTCCACCGCCATCTGTATGAACATATAAATATCTACACCGCCATCTGTATTAAGATTGGAGATATCTACACCGCTCTCTGTATAAACATGGAAATATCTACACCGCTACCTGTATAAACATGGAAATATCAGCACCGCTATCTGTATGAACATGGAAATGTCTACACCGCTATCTCTATGAACATGGAAATACCTACACCGCTATCTGTATGAACATGGAAATAGCTACACCGCTATCTGTATGAACATGGAAATATCTACACCACTATCTGTAGGAACATGGAAATATCTACACCGCTATCTGTATGAACATGGATATATCTACACAGCCATCTGGATGAACATGGAAATATCTACACCGCTATCTGCATGAACATGGAAATATCTACACCGCTATCTGTGTAAAGAAGCATACATCTTCACCGCAATCTGTATAAGCATGGAAATATCAACACCGCTTTCTGTATGAACGTGGAAATATCTACACCGCTATCTGTTTGAACATGGAAATATCTAAACCGCTATGAGCATGAAAATGGAAATATCTACACAGCTATCTGCATATACATGGAAATATCTACACAGCTATCTCTTTACACATGGAAATAACTACACCGCTATCTCTATAAACATGGAAATATCTACACCGCCATCTGTATGAACATGGAAATATCTGCACCGCCATCTGTATGAACATATAAATATCTACACCGCCAACTGTATTAAGATGGAGATATCAACACCGCTATCTGTATAAACATGGAAATATTTACACCGCTATCTGTATAAACATGGAAATATCTACACCGCTATCTGTATAAACATGGAAATATCAGCACCGCTATCTGTATGAACATGGAAATATCAGCCCCTCTATCTGTATGAACATGGAAGTATCTACACCGCTATCACTATGAACATGGAAATATCTACACCGCTATCTGTTTCCACATGGAAATATCGAAACTGCTATCTGCATGAAAATGGAAATATATACACAGCTATCTGCATATACATGGAAATATCTACACAGCTATCTCTTTACACATGGAAATCACTACACAGCTATCTGTATGAACATGGAAATATCCACACCACTATCTGTATGAACATGGAAATATCTACACCGCTATCTGTATGAACATGGAAATATCTTCACCGCCATCTGTATGAACATGGATATAACTACACAGCCATCTGGATGAACATGGAAATATCTACACCGCTATCTGTTTGAACATGGAAATATCTACACCGCTATCTGTATGAACATGGAAATAGCTACACTGCTATCTGTATGAACATGGAAATATCTACAGCACTATCTGTATGAACATGGAAATATCTACACCACTATCTGTATGAACATGGATATATCTACACAGCCATCTGGATTAACATGGAAATATCTACACCGCTATATGCATGAACATGGAAATAGCTACACAGCTATCTGTATATCAATGGAAATATCCACACTGGTATCTCTATAAACATGGAAATATCAGCACCGCTATCTCTATATACATGCAAATATCTACACCGCTATCTGTGTAAACATGGAAATATCTACACCGATATCTCTGTAAACTTGGAAATATCTACACCGCTATCTCTGTAAACATGGAAATATCTACAGAGTCATCTGTATAAACATGGAAATATCTACACCGCTATCTGTGTAAACATGGAAATATCTACACCGCTATCTCTAAAAACATGGAAAGATCTACACCATTATGTGTATAAAGACGGAAATATCTACACCGCTATCTGTATAAACATGGAAATATCTACACCGCCATCTGTATGAACGTGGAAATGTCTAAACCGCCATCTCTATAAACATGTAAATATCTACACCGCCCTCTGTAGGAACATGGAAATATCTACAACGCTATCTGTTTAAACATTGAAATATCTACACCGCTATCTGCCTAAAAGTGGAAATATCTACACCGCTATCTGCATAAACTTGGAAATACCTACACCGCTATCTGTGTACACATGGAAATATCTACACCACCAACTGTAGGAACATGAAAATATCTACACCGCCAACTCTATAAACATTGAAATATCTACACCGCTATCTGTATAAACATGGAAATATCTACACCGCTATCTGTGTAAACATGGAAATAGCTACACCGCCTTCTGTGTAAACATGGAAATATCTACACCGCCATATCTATAAACATGGAAATATCTTCAACTCCATCTGTATGAACATGGAATTATCTACACTGCCATCTGTATGAACATGGATACATCTACACCGCTATCTGTATAAACATGGAAATATCTACACCGCCATCGGTAGGAAAATGAAAATATCTACACCGCCATCTGTATGAACAGGGAACTATGTACACCACCATCTGTATCAACATGAAAATGCCTACACCGCCATCTGTATCACAATGGAAATATCTGCACCGCCATCTTTATAACAATGGAAATATCTAAACCGCCGTCTGTATGGAAATGGAAAAATCTACACCACCATCTGTATAAAGGTGGAAATATCTACACCGCTATCTGTGTGAACATGGAAATATCTACAACGCTATGTGTAAAAACATGGAAATATCTACACCTCCATCTGTATAAACATGGAAATATCTACACCGCCATCTGTAGAAACATGGAAATATCTACACCGCCATCTCTATAAACATGGAAATATCTACACAGCTATCTGTATAAACATTTAAATATCTACACCGCCATCTCTATAAACATAGAAATATCTACACCGCCATCTGTATGAACATGGAAATATGTACACCGCCATCTGTATAAATGTGGAAATATCTACACCGCTATCTGTATGAACATGGCAATATGTACACCGCTACCTGTATTAACATGGAAATATCTACACCGCTATCTGTATAAACATGGAAATATCTACACCGCTGTCTCTATAAATATGGAAATATGTGCGCCGCTATCTCTATAAATATAGAAATATATACACCTCTGTCTCTATAAACATGGAAATATCTACAATGCTATCTGTATAAACATGGAAATATCTACACCGCTATCTGTATAAACATGGAAATATCTACACCGCTATCTCTATAAACATGGATATATCTACACCACTATCTCTATAAACATGGAAATATCTACACCACTATCTGTATGAACATGGAAATATCCACACCGCTATCTGTATAGACATGGAAGTATCTACACCGGTAACTGTATAAACATGGAAATATCTACACCGCTATCGGTATAAATGTCTGTATTTGCTCTTAATTTATATCCAAGGCTGGGATGTTTCATATGATAAAAAGACCAAATACAGAAATAGACTATATTTGGTCTTTCAATTGATCTCTGCAATAATCAAACCTCAAAGACAATCAAACCTGAAATCTAAGCTGCATATTAAATAGCTTGGTTTTTAGGTTGCACGTTGCTGTGTATGCTGGCTTCATAGAAAATGCAAGTAGCAATGGCCATTTTTTAATAGTCATTTGCCTTGAAGCTCTCCTACTTTTGAATCACATAGAAATAGAAATCAAATCTCACTAGATTTGTTTTTTGAAACAGGGTCTGGCTTGGTTGCCCAGGCTGAAGAGCAGGGCATGATCTTGGCTCACACCTCTGCCTCTCGGACTCAAGCCATCCTCCCACCTCAGCCTTGGAGTAGCTGGGACCACAGGCATGTGCCACCATATCCAGCTAATATTTTTATTTTTGTACAAATGGGGTTTGTCATCTTTCCTAGGCAGGCCTCAAACTCCAAGACTCAAGCAATACACCTGCCTTGAATTCCCAAAGTACTGGGTTTACAGGCGACAGCCACTACGCCCAGCAACTAAACTTCTAAAAATCAATTTTACATAAAATTATCTAAGCGTGCAAGGAAAGATAAGAAGCCTAAGGAACCAGTGAGTTGAAGAATAAATGCAGTTTAAATCATACATGTAAACAACATGATGTGATGTGGTAGGAATCATCTAACATGCTTTAAAGCATGAGTAAAAGGTCTTTACTTAGAAAACTGGATCTTAGTTTAGGATATCTTTAGATAAGAGTATGAAACGTCATATCATATTGATAAGTAAAGTGCTTCCTTTGGCTCATTTTAAGGATAGGACATTTACTTTCATATAATTCATAGGAATCTTAGACTTAAAAATAAAATTTCCCTTCTCAAATCCTTACTTTTATACTTTTTTGCATTTCTTTCACTTTTGTGTTAATGGCCTATGTCTCAACATATTCTATTAAGCCTTCTGGAAACACATACTTTGTTTCCAGCCTCTTCAGAGAACCATCACTCGAATTCCTAGGCTTCTGAAGAAGCAGACCCAAGCTTATAATTATTACATATTTCCAAATCTAGGTGACCAACAAAAATTGATACTTTTCCCATCATACCTTTAAGTTAATAATCAGGTGTATGCTGAGAGGTAAAGACCCAAGAGTGTTGGTTGTCTAATTGTGCAGCTGTATAAACAAATCTTAATGCTTGAAAATATTCAAAGGTTATTCTCACGTTGATTGTTGGTAACTATGTGTAACAACATGAAAAGAAAAAAAAAATCAAAGAATTACGTCTGAGGATAATACACAATCTCTAAGGGTAAGAAGAGCAACAAAAATTCTGCTTCAATTACCACTGAAATAATATATTTATCCTGTAAAATCTATGGTGGCTGGTTGTAAAAATTAGGCATTAGCAAACTGATAAAGACTTTTTAATGAAAACATTATGAAACATAGTTTTTAAAAAGTTAAATACACCCACACCAGTTTTTCACATTCTTTGGGCTGCTTTAATGCTGCCATTAAATAATTGATTTAGTTGTGACATAGATCCTATGTTCCATGGAGTCTACCATTCATAAAGATGCAATGTAAGGTAACAAAAATATAAATTGTGTGTGTGGGGAGGAGAAGTCAAGAGTATTTTTATGTGACAGAAGTTAAGTTGTTATCAGTGTAAAATAGTCTGTTACAAATACCGGACTCTGTATGTTAGTTTCACTAACCAGAAAGAAAGAAATTACAGCAGATACACACACACACACCAAAAAAGGGAAAAGAAACAAAGCTTAGCACCACAGAAAACCACCGAACTAGAGGGATAAACAATAAGAAAGGAAGAAGTGAACAAGTAATCTAAAAAACAACTAATGAAATGGTAGAAGGAAGTCCTAATTTATCAATAATAAACTTCAATAGAAGTGGATTAAACTCTACTTAAAAGATATAAAGTGGATGAATGGATTCGGATAGCAAAACCCACCTATATGCTGCCTACATGATACTTACCTCACTATTAAAGACAAATAGACTGAAAGTGAAGAGATGGAAAAATATATTTTATGCAAACAAATGAAAAGCAAGCAGGAGTAGCCACAGTCATGTCATATTTTAAAAGGCTTTAAATAAAAAAAAACTATATAAAAAAAGAATGTCACTGTATAATGAAATGATAAAAGGCCCAATTCAATAAGAGGACATAACATATATATTACTTAGGTGTAACTATATATGTACCCAACACCAGAACAACCAGATATATAAAGCAAATATTAGATTTAAAGGTAGAGATAGACTGCAATACAATATTAGTAGGAAATTTCAACACTCCACTTTAAAAATGGACAGATTCTATGAAGAGAAAATCAACCAAAAAATGACAGACTCAAACTATACCATAGACCAAATGGACCTAGCAGCTAAAGAAGATCTCACCTGATATGGTTTGGCTGTATATCCCCACCCAAATCTCATCTTGATTATAGCTCCCATAATTCATACATGTTGTGGGAGGGAACCAGTGGGAGATAATTGAATCATGGGGGCGGTTCCCCCATACTGTTCTTGTGGTAGTGAATACGTCTAACAAGATCTGAGGTTTTATAAGGGGGAACCCTTTCACTTGGTTCTCAATTCTATTTTGTTTGCTACCATGTAAGATGTGTCTTTCGCCTTCCATCATGATTGGGAGACCTCCCCAGCCACGTGGAACTATGAGTCCACTAAACCTCTTTTTCTCTGTAAATTACCCAGTCTCGGGTATGTCTTTATCAGCAGTATGAAAACAGACTAATACATCATCCAACAGCTGCAGAATACAAATTATTCTCAACTGTACACCAAACATTCTCTAGGACCAATCATACATTATGACACATAATAAGTCTTAACAAACTTAAGAAGACAGATATCATATGAAGTATCTTTTCTGATTCCAGGGATATAAAGCCAGAAATCAACAACAGGAAAGCCCTTGGAAATTTTATAAAAACATGGAAATTAAATAGCACGCACCCAAGAAATCAATAGGTCTCATTAAGACATTAATAGGAAAATTTCAAAAGTCACTGAGACAAGTAAGAATGAAAATCCAACATACCCAAACCTATGGAACGTAGCAAAAGCAGTTCTAAGAGGGAAATTTATAGCAATAAAAGCCTACACCAAAAAAGAAGAAAGATTTTCAAATCACAAAGCAAAATTATACACTTCAAGTAACTAGAACATCAAAAACAAACTAAACCCAAAATTGGTAGAAGGAAGGAAATAATAAAGCTCACAGCAGATATAAATGAAACAGACACTAAAAAATATTTCAAAAGATAAATAAGACAAAGTGTAAAGGTAAAACTGACAAACCTTTAGCTAAACTAAGACAAAAGGAGAGAAAATTCAAATAAATAAAAGATGAAAAAGGAGACATTACAACTGATACACCACAGAAATAGAAGGGATTGTAAGACATTACTCATAACTATATGCCAACAAATTTGATAGTGTAGAATAAAATGAATAAATTTCTGCACACATACAACTACCCAGATTAAATTGTGAGGAAATATAACATCTGAACACATCAATAATGAGTTTGGAAATTGAATCAATAATAAAACATCTTCCATCAAAACAACAACAACAACAACCAACACCCAGGACCTGATGTCTTCACTGCTGAATTCTACCAAACAGTTAAAGAATAACTACCAATTCTCCACAAACTTTTCCACAAAAGTAATGAGGAAGGAATACTTCCATACTCATCTTATGAGGCTCGCAATATCCTGATTCTAAAACCAGACAAAGACACGCACAAAATGAAAATAACAGGCCAATATTCCTGAAGAACATAGATACAAAAATTCTCAACAAGATACAAGTGAACTGACTTCGACAGCACACTAAAAAGAGTATTCACTATAATCAAGTGGGGTTCATCCCAGGGATGAAAGGATGGCTTAACATGCACAAATCAGTAAATATGATACACCACCACAATAGAAAGAAGAACAAAAACCATGTGATCATTTCAACAGATGCAAAAAGAACACTTGACAAAAGTCAACATTCCTTTATGATAAAAACTGTCAAGAAAGTAGGTATAGGAGTGTACCTCAACGCAGTAAAGGCCATAGGTGACAAACCCACAGCTAACATCTTATTTATGGTGAATAGTTAAATGCTTTTCCTCTTTGATGTGGAGGAAGACAAGGATGTCAACTTCTACCACTTCTATTTAGCATAGTACTGGAGGTCAGAGCCAGAGCAATTAGACAAAAGAAATAAATAAGAGGGATCCAAACTGGAAAGAAGGAAGTCAGATTGTTTCTGTTTGTAGAAAATGTGATCTCACATACATATGTATACATCTATATATATGATCATATAGATATATATGATCTCTCTCTCTTTAGGGTTCTTTCTATATATACTTATATAGAGTGAGAACCCTAAAGACTTGACCAAAAACTACTAGAAATCATAAATAAATTCAGTAAAGTTATAGTATACAAAATCAACACAGAAAATTCAGTGGTGTTTCTATACACTAATAGTGAACTATCTGAAAAAGTCATCAAGAAAGGAATTCCATTTACAATAGCTACCAAGAAATCTGCAGATAAATTTAATCAAGGTCGTGAAAGATCTCTACAATGAAAACTATAACACACTGATGGAAAAATTTACGATCCACAAAAAATGGACACTATATACTCATGGAATGGAAGAACTGATACTATTGAAATGACCATACTAACAAAATGTCCTACAGATTCAATGCAATCCCTATCAAAATACCAATGAAATTCTTCACAGAAATAGAAAAAAATACCCTAAAATTTGTATGAAACCAGAAAAGACCCCAAATAACCAAAGCAATCCTGTGCAAAAATAACAAAGCTGGAGGCACCACACTACCTGACTTCAAAATATACTACAAAGCCATAGTAAGCAAAACAGCATGGCACTGCCATAAAGCAAACACATAGACCAATGGAAGAGAATATACAGCTCAGAAATAAATTCTCATACCTAAAGTCAACTGATTTTCCAAAAAGGAGTCAAGAGCACACACAGGGGTAAAGACAGTCTCTTCATTAAATGGTACTGAGAAGATTGGATATCTACATGTGGGATAATGAAATTAGACCCCTATCTTTTACCTTATACAAAAATCAACTCAAATGCGATTAAAGACCTAAAGGTAAGATTGAAAACTATGAAAAACTACTAGAAGATAACATGTGGGAAATTCTCTATAACTTTGGGTTCTACAAGGATTTTTTAAATGAGACGTCAAAAGCACAGGCAACAAAAGCAAAAATAGATAAATGGGGTTTCATCAAACTAAAATGCTTTTGCACAGCAAAGGAAACTTAACAGAGTGAAAAAACAACTTACAGAATGGGATACAATATTTGCAAACTATACATCTGCTAAGGAGTTAATGCCCAGATTATATAACAAACTTAAACAACTCAACAGCAAAAACATAAATAACTTATTTAAAAATGGGCAAAACTGGGAGGCTGAGGCAGGCGGATTGCCTGAGGTCAGGAGTTTGAGACCAGCCTGACCAATATGGTGAAATCATTTCTCTACTAAAAATACAAAAATTTAGCCAAACATGATGGCGTGTGCCTGTAACCCCAGCTGCTCAGCAGGCTGAGGCAGGCGAATTGCTTGAACCAGGGAGATGGAGGTTGCCGTGAGCCCCGATTGCACCACTGCACTCCAGCTTGGGCAAGAGAACAAGACTCCTTCGCAAAAAAAAAAAAAAAAAAAAGGACAAAATAAACTAAAAGAAATGCCACAAGAGAAAATATAGAAATTGTCAAGACGAATATATAATAAAATCATGTTCAACATCACTAACCATCAGGGAAATGCAAATCAAAACCGCAATGAGATACCAGTTCACCCATTAGAATGGCTATTAGCAAAAAGGTAAAAGATAACAAGAGTTGGCAAGGAAGTGGAGAAAACGGAACACTTATGCACTGTGGATGGGGTTGTAAACTAGTACAACCATTAAGCAAAACTTTATGGAAGTTCGCTAAAAAATAAAAAATAAAAAAAAAAAACAATCATTCGATCACATAACCCAGCAATCCCACTACTGGGTATATATCCATAGGAAATGAAATCATTGTGTTTGAAAAATATCTGCACTCTTATGTTTACTGTAGCACTATTTCTAATAATCAGATATGGAATCAACCTATGTGTATAAAAACAAACAAGTGAATTATATATATATAATATATATTATGTATATTATATATAATACATATTATGTATATTATATATAATATATTATGTATAATATATAATATATTATATATTAATATATTATTAATATTAATGTATTATATATTAATATTAATAATATTAATAAAAAATAATTATTAATTAATAATTATTAATAATTATTAATTAATAATTATTAATAATTATTAATAATTAATATTAATATTAATATGTTATTAATATATATTATATGTATAATATACATTATATATTATGTATATTTTATATATAATACATATTATGTATATTATATACATAATATATATTATGTGTATTATAATATATATAATGTATAATGTATATAATATACGTTATGTATATTATATATAATATACATTATGTATGTTATGTATATTATATATTACATATAATATATATATTATTATATATAATTATATATAATTATAATTATAATTATATATAATTTTATGTGTAATTATAATTATGCATAAAATTAATTATAATTATATATAATTTTATGTGTAATTATAATTACACATAAAATTATATATGTATATATATATATATATATGGACACACACACAATGAAATACTATTCAGCCATAAAAAAAGAATGAAATTCTGCCAGTTGCAACAACATGGATGACCCTGTAGGATACAATGTTAAGTGAAATAAGCCAGACACAGAAAGCAAATACCGCATGATCTCGCTCATATGTGGAATCTTAAAAAAAAAAATGTTAATAGAGAAGTAGAGTAGAATAGTGGTTACCAAACAGTGAGGAAGAAGTGGGGAGGGCAAAATGGAGATAGATTGGTTAACAGTTATGAAATCACAATTATATAGGAAGAATAAGTTGTAGTGTTCTTTGCAAAGCAGGGTGACTATAGTTAAAAGTAAAGTATTGTATATTACAAAGTATCTAGAAGAAAGGATTTTGAAATTTCTTATTAAAAAGAAATGATGAATGCATGAGGTAATTAATACACTAACTATCCTTATTGGATCATTAGACAACATACATATTCATTGAAACATCAAATTGTATCCTATAAATCTATATAATTACAATGTGAAAATTTTTTAAAAATAAATTAATGAATTAAATAACAATTTTAAAATGTTCTCAATCACCAATGCAAAGTTTAGGAGCTTTGTTCTTGACTCAGCCTTAAGACTGAAAACTAATGTGTTAGAAATATTTGTAGATCCTCTCAATTTTGAAAGAATCCTAGCTAAACTACTGAAATATAAAATATATTCTATGTAATATGCTCTTAGGTATATTCTTAGGTGAACTCTGCTTTTAGATGAAGCTTATAAAAATGAAAAACGTATCTGAAATAAAATTTTAAAGTATTTGGAAAATTACAGCTTAATCTCTTAAAGACAAATTTTCTATACAGTAACCTTTTTATGTGCTTTTGAAATGGGGTATACAATTATTTTCCCTGATGTGAGACAAAATATAGAATGTTGGCATTTTATCTAAGAAGTTAACTTAGGAAGAAAGAGTGAGAGGCAGAGGAATGAGGGAAGAAAGGAAGGCTGATGATGGGATACCTTATCAAGTTGCCTAATGCTGTATTGGAACCTAATAGGCCTTCTAAGGAGTTTTATTACATAATGCAAGACTCCTCAATCTGGGAGGAGGAAAGGGCTTTATTTTTGAGTGGTCACAGGTTGCCCCATGGGCATAAACTCTACCAAGCTGCTAGGTTACACCTACATGAGCATCCCACCTGCTTAAGTAAGAGCAGCCACAAACTGTGGGCCATTCCAGGTAAGTGTCATATCACACCTGCACCAACTAGTCAAAGCCTGGGTCAAAGCCTGTGCAGAACTGATCGCTACAGCAGAGGCTAAAATAAGAAATGGGGCTAAGAGAGTGAAAAGCAGTGCCCATATGTATCCAAAAACAGGTTGAAGATATCTTTAGGAAGGAACAGATAATTTTTTTTATTCATACAATAACAGATGCATATGAACTCCTCGACTAGTCACCCATTCCTGTCAGCCCTTGGGCTTCATAACTAAATCATTCTTCCTTTGTAATCCAGTCCCACATTTTCAGCTATCTCTATATGTTTATTATCTTAAATATTTCTTTGCTCTATACTCTTCCCCTAGTCTTCAACCAATTTCTTTCTTTATTGTCCCAACCCACAGACTGTTATTTCCACTTCGATGTCCCATAGAAGCTTCAAGGGTTTGAAATACCTAAAAAAACAACTCATCTTTCTCCCTAAAACTCCCTCTCCTTCTCCCACTTCAAAATTTCAACTAATGGCTCCCCCTGTTATTCCCACCAGAATCCTGAATGATCCCTGTTTCCCCTCATTCACTCCATACATGTAAATCTCATTAACGTTACTTTCTAGATATTTCATGAATCCTTTCCATTCATTCTGTACTAGAAAGTGTTCCCAGTTTAGACCCTGGTGGTTGGTGGCCTCTTACCTAGGCGCTCTCTCTCTCTCTCTCTCTCTCTCTCTCTCTCTCTCTGTGGGTGTGGGTGTGGGTGTGTGTGTCCTGAGAATTTATTTACTTCTGGTTTTTGTTTGTTTTTTAGTATCCAGAATCTACAGGGAACTTAAATCAATTAGAAAAAAAAATAACCCAATTAAAAAATGGGCAAAGGACATGAACAAACACTTCTCAAAAGAACACATACAAATGGCCAACAAATACACGAAAAAAAAATGCTTAGAATCACTAATCATCAGAAAAATGCAAATCAAAACACAATGAGATACCATTTCATACCGGTTGGAATGGCTATTATTAAAAAGTCAAAATACAACAGATGCCAGCAGGGCTGTAGACAAGAGGAAGTGTCTGTATATTTTTAGCTATAGCCCTACTTCAAACGTGTCCCCATTACAGCCAAAAGAGCGGCCTATCTAAAGGACTGTTCTGATCAGCTCACTTACCTGACTGAAACCTTCAGTGACTCCCATGGCCTGCAGGTCAATGCACTAATTCATGACTATAACATCTGAGATATCCTTGATCTGGCTACTGGTCTAGCCCTCTCTGACTCACGCTTTATAAACCATGCATTCTGGAACTTTTTAGTTGTTTCCCACATCAGCATGCTACTTCCCATCCATGTAGATTTGCAGAGACCTCCTCATCTTTTTAATTCCCAGTTCCCACTCTCAACATGGGCCATCTCCTACCCACACTTCAAAACCTAAGCAAAACAACACCTTCCGTGACACCTCCATGCTGAGTCAGATGCCATCCCCTTTGTATTGTAGTTCTTTGCTTGTGTGCCTTTGTCTCACTTTGTTCTCTTTAAAATAAACTCCATGAGGACAATGATCACCTGCTATTTGTGTTAATATCTGCACCTAGTGGCATAGTGTCTGGAGTATAGTAGGATCTATTTTCAAGGAAAAAAAGATTATATCTATACCAATAGACATGAATTAGCGCTTTTTTTTTTTAAAGATAAGCTCCCTTTGAACTAAGTCAATGTTTACAAGAAGAGTTATACTAAAAAGTTCACTTTTGCTGCTTATGTTTCATTTATTTCAGGCAATTAATTCATTGTTATTGGTAAATCGATACTTTTTATTGATACTGAAAAGAGAGAAATAAACTAATGACTATCTCTGTTAGAGTAGATTTGTTCATATCTATCAGTAAAATGTTAATTATCTGAAAGTCAATAATAAAACATAAACTGTGATCTTAAATGTTTTTTAGGGGCTCAAAAACAATTAGAATTCATGTCAGCATATAAAAAAAGATCAGAGTATTTTTAAGATACGATAAAATTTTATTTTAGTTTCTTAATAGGGATTTTTGTGACCTTATAGAGTTCAACTAATTATAATTTTAAAAATAGGATTTATAGAGTTTTAGAATTAGAAACAATTTATAGATTATTTTATTTTTCTTTTGAGGAATCAGGTCATCAGAAGATCAAGGAACACCTATAATGTCACTAGATCCTAATTTAATTTAAATTTTAGAATCCAGGTATTCTAACTCCTGTCTTGATACTATTTCTACTTTATTATGTTGCTTCCCAGGGCTTTAAAAAATAAAAGCTGGGAAATTACATTTGCTTTGCATATACAGCACCAATTATCAAATTCAGCATAAAAGCATAACATGTATACATCAAAAAGAAAACATAAAAACTTCAAATTAAAAGCATCTCAAAACAATTGAATATAATAGGGAAACCTTATACAAATGCAACACTCCCCCATTAATAAAAAGAAACCAATTGGAGAAAAAAGAAATTCAATATAAACATGTTGGAATATAACCTAATTCATTTTAATCCAATGCTTCAAATTGAAAAAAATTAGCACTAGTGTTATTTTCCTTTATCATTACAATCTTGCTTTTCATTACATTATGCTATGTTTTGTATTAAACATAAAATCAATTTTTCACCTTAACACATGCTAGAAATACAGAGTCACCATATTGGAAATCAGTAGAAAGTGTCTTTGTTTCTACTTTTTTTTCTTTGAAAAAGCTTTGGGAAAAAAAATCATTTACAATGTTTAATTTTAATAACTTAAAGAATGTAATTGATTTTTGTTTGTTTTTGACATGGAGTTTCACTCTTGTCACTCAGGCTGGAGTACAATGGCATGATCTCGGCTCACTGTAACCTCCACCTCCCAGGTTCAAATGATTCTCCTGTCTCAGCCTCCCGAGTAGCTGGGATGACAGGCACTCGCCACCACACCCGGCTAATTTTTGTATTTTTAGTAGAGATGGGGTTTCATCATGTTGGCCAGGCTGGTCTCAAACTCCTGACCTCAGGCGATCTGCCAACCTCGCCCTCCCAAAGAGCTGGGACTACAGGCGTGAGCCACCATGCCCAGCCAATTGAATAGTTTTTAACTCAGAGGATAAATGCTTGAGGGGATGGAAAGCCCATTCCTCATGACGTGATTATTTCACACTGCATGCCTGTATCAAAACATCTCATGTACCCCACAAATATATAAACCTCCTATGTACCCACAAAAATTTTATAAAATAATGAAAATATTTTAAAACTAAAAAAATTGTTTTTTAATTAAGCAACTTTATTTAAATAAAATCATTCTTCCTCATCCTCAGTCCTGGGATCTACCAGAAAGAATTAGCAACATCTTAAAGATGACAAAGTGTTAAAGATAAACTGCTATTAAGTAAAAGTGTGAAGTGTGGAGGGGACAAGCTGGATGCCTGAACCATTTTGTTCTATCTTTAGGACAGTGAAAGAGCAAGAAGCAGGGTTGGGTGGGGGACACATATTCTGTTGAGCATTGTCACCACTATATTCACTGAAATTCATCTGCATGCTTGTATGTATACTTTTGATTCGCCTGATACACTGAAAATTATATGAAATTGTTCTCTATTCTTTAGATAATTATAATCTAAGTGCTAATATGAAGCTTAGAATTTATATGAAATATGTATGCCCACAACAAGACATTTCAGCTATTTCCTAGATAATAATCTCACTTCACCCTGCACAAAACAGGCACATGATCATGTCACTCTGACCTGGTTTGAGTCCAAGGAGGCTTTTGTTTTTAAAATAATTTAGGTTAGTAGTTAAAATATGAACTTTGGGCCAGGAGTGGGAGCTCATGCCTATAATCCCAGCACTTCGGGAGGCTGAGGCGGGCGGATGACTTGAAGTCAGGAGTAGGAGACTGGACTGGCCAACATGCTGAAACCCCATCTCTACTAAAAAAAAAAAAAATAGAAAACTTAGCTGGGTGTGGTGGCGGGCACCTATAATCCCAGCTACTTGGGAGACTGAGGCAGGAGAATTGCTTGAGCCTGGGAAGTGGAGGTTGCAGTGAGCAGAGATCTTACCACTACACTCCAAAACAAACAACAAACAAAAAAATTCTAGAGTCACACTGAAAATCTTAACAACCTGCTTCTACTACCCATTTTTTAAATTTTTATTTTGACCTGATTTTAGATTGATAGCAAAATGCACAAATAACACAAAGTGCCCCCTATGTCCCTCACCCTACTTCCCCTAATGCTAACATTTTCAGAGCCATCCTTATTTTCTCTATAAAAGAGCAGAGTTCTCCTTTTAGAGATTTGGAAAGATTATTAAAAGATAAGTTACAAAATACAGTACCTGACACGTATAAAATATTAAATAAATACTAGCCATGCTTAATTATTTTGTTTTAAGTCTATATGAGTCAAGTTTTAGTAGAAATATGGGCTAGAAAAAAAAAAACAGAAAGCGGGACTCTGTGATCCGACTTGGGCTTATAGAACAGACTGCACTAGTTTGTTCTCATGCTGCTAATAAAGTCATACCCAAGACCGGGTAATTTAGAAAGGAAAGAGGTTTAAGGAACTCACAATTCCACATGGCTGGGGAGGCCTCACAGTCACGGCAGAAGGCAAAAAAGAAGCAAAGGCACATCTTAAATGGTAGCAGAGAAGAAAGCTTGTGTAGGGAAGCTCCCATTTTAAAAGCATCAGATCTCGTGAGACTTATTCGCTACCAGGAGAACAGTAGGGGGAACCCGCCCCTATGATTCAATGATCTCCACCTGACTCCATCCTTGACATGCGGGGATAATTACAATCAAGGTGAGATTCGGATGGAGACACAGCCGAATCATATCAATGACTAATGAGAGTTACGTCCAGAACCTAATGAAAACCTGTCTGAGGCCACATTCCCTGTAAAGCAGATTTGAGATAGAGATTTGTGTAGAGAATATTTAACTGGGTAAAATCCTAGGAACCAACAACTGTGGCGAAAAAGCTGAATTGGATAAAGGGAGTTGAGATGTGAGGCAGTCACAACAAATACCTCAGCTAATCTCAAGGGGGAGCTGAGAAGCTGGGGCGACCCTTCAGAGTTGCCCTAAATTGAGGCAGGAGTATGGAGTTTTAATACCTTTCACTGGCCATTCTTCAGATACGAGTTGTCCCCAAGGATGGACATCAGCTTGACAAGTTATTAATTAGATCTCCTGAGAATAAATTCTAGAGAGAATCAGCTGAGAGGCATGATTTGCCAACACTCCCAATAGCTGGGCAAACTTCAGTTTTGAGGGAGGATTTGGGTCACACACAAAAGTCTCCACAACCAATTATTCATGGGAAATTCTATGTAGGCAGAGCTATTTCATGGCCAGTTAATCAAAACTACATAATCTATTTGGTTAAGCAAAAGAAATTAAAAAGATAAAATAAAATCTATGTATTAACACTCAAAAGTTTTTTAATGCATTTGCCTTGCATTTCGTATGTTTTGCCTTGACTTTTATATGTTTTGCCTTGCATTTGCTTATTTGCTTTTAAGAACCTTTAGAGAACAATAATTACTAATATAATATGGAGTAGCACAGCATAGACGAGGGAAGCTAACTCTCTCCCTTTTCCCAGAACCTGGAACAGCTAAAGATCCTAAGCATTGTCAGCTTTGGTATCTGACATAGTTTGGATGTTTGTCCCCTTCAAATCTCACGTTAAAATGTGATCCCCAATGTTGGAGAGAGATGCCTCCTGAATGGCTTGGTGCTGTCCTCTTGGTAATGAATGAGTTCTTACCCTGTGAGTTCATGCGATATCTGGTTGTTTAAAAGAGACTGACACCTCCTCCCTGTCTCTCTTGCTTCCTCTCTCACCATGTGATATGCTGGTTTCCCTTCACCTTCCACCATGATTGGAAGGTTCCTGAGGCCCTCCCTGGAAGCAGGTGCCAGTACTATGCTTCATGTACAGCCTTCACAACAAGGAGCCAAATAAACCGCATTTCTTTATAAATTACCCAGCCTCAGGTATTTCTTTATAACAATGCAAATGGGCTAACAGAGTATCATTCATGGACAGTGAGTGTATTAGTCAATTTTCATGCTGCTGATAAAGACATACCCAAGACTGGGTCATTTATAAAGAAAAAGAGGTTTAATGAATTCACAGTTCCACATGGCTGAGGAGGCCTCACAGTTATGGCAGAAGGCGAAAGGCGCATCTTACGTGGCAGCAGGCAAACAGCAAATGAGAACCAAGTGAAAGGCGAAAGGGGTTTCCCCTTATAAAACCATCAGATCTCATGAGACTTATTCACTACCACTAGAACAGTGTGGGGAAAACTGCCCCCATGATCCACTTACCTCTCACTGGGTCCCTCCCACAACATGTGAATTATGGGAGCTACAGTGCAAGATGAGATTTCAGTGGGGACACAGCCAAACCATATCAGACAGTAATAACTTTCAATTAAATATAGCTAGACTTTCTGTCAGTGGGTCACAGCAGTCTAGAGAACACATTGAAAAACTCTGGGAACAGCAGATATAGAGGTCAGATCTAGAGATTTTGAACAAAGTTTAGTGCTACAATGCATTGGTGACCACAGACAAAAGGTGTCTGTTGTTGTTATAGTTTGTTTTCTGTCTTGTTTTTCATCATGGGAGGACAAAAAGAAAAAATGGGGGCAATGGTGAAGGAGAAATGAAAAAGACCTGCTTTTCTATGGGTGGAAGCGACTAAACGAGAGAATAAATTTGGATCACACAACAAATGCAAATCAAGTTAGAAGCATGAAAGGCATGATTAAGGCCATGGTTCTAATAGAGATCAGCCAGCGGAACCAGGATCATGCCACACCGAGAGAGGCTGCAGAGCCATTGCCTTCTCTCCTGTCAAAGCTAAATTAATGAAATGGAACTCACAGAAGCACTATGTAATCAAATATTGGTGGGACACAAGCAAATTCTGAAAAAGTTTCATTGATCAGTGATAATATCTTTTGGTGTAAATATCTCCTCAAAACATTTCAGGAAAAAAAAATAAAGCTATAATTTTACTTTAGAAATATTTAACTTTGTTATACTAGTTTACTTATTTTTTACCTAATACTTCTGATATATTGTTATGTAGGTTAAAGATGCTCGATTCATGCCACTGTGGAAACCACACATAATTTAGGCAATAATGCAAATTCTTTTCAAATACTTTTATCAGTGTATTCACTTTATTTTTATTTCAAACACAATACAAAATTACAGGATGCTATCAAAGTGATGCTACAAAACCCCACTAAAATTTTTTCAATTCTTCAAATCACACACTTACACACACACACACACACACACACACACACCACATGCATTCCCCGTACAGACCTTTTTTTGGGGGGCCTGAGTAAATAATTGCGTTTTATTTTCAATTTTTCATTTTGAAATAATTAAAGACTTACCAAAAATGTTGCAAAACTACGTGCCTTTTTGAAGTAAAGTCTTGAAAAAGTTGTTTGGTATATCCTTTATAGTAATAAAAGAAAATACGTGTATATTCTGTTGATTAAAGGCATGCTGAGATCGTCAGACATGTGATTTCATCAGAGACTCCAATATAGAGCGCAGCTGTAACGACATCCTAAGAGTGTTCTAACTGAAATGTGTTGGAAGAAGGTTCTAATTTTTTTCAACCCTTCTCAAGTTGGCACTCAGCAGATTTCCACTCTATAAAAGTAACTCCTGCTCTGCAACTAATGTTCACAGATAAGCTCCAAACATATTTACAGCTCCATTTAAGTATAATGTACACACAGTAAAATTCACCCTTTTCAATGTGCAATTTAATGGGTTATGGCAGATGAATATCATCATTTGACCACAATCATGATCAAGATACAGAAAATCTGCATCATCACAAAACGTTTTCTTTTGCTGTTTTGCATTTGATCTTTTCTCCATTCCTGAACACAGGCAACCACTAATCTGCTTCTGTTTCTACAGTTTGCATTTTCTAGAGTATCCTATTAGTGGAATGATACATTGGTGTCTTTCATGTCTAGCTTCTTTCACTGAGCATAATGCTTTTGATATTCATTTATATTGCTGTTGTATCAGTTTGCTCCTTTTTATTGTTGAGTGGTACTCCATCTACAACTGGTTTATCCATTTACAAGTTGATGGACACATCTGCTATGAACTTCAAGGATGAGGCTTGGTACGGATATGTTTTTATTTATTTTGAGTCGCAGTGGGATTATTTGGCTATATGATCAGTACTAAGTTTAACATTAAAAGAAACTGCCAAACTGCTTTCCAAAATGTCTGTACCATTTTGAAGTCCCACTAGCCAGGTGTGAATAGCAATTCTTCACATCATGTGGTATGGTCAGTTCTGCTCGTGTCAGCCACTCCAGTGGGTGTACAGTGGTACCTCAATGTGGTTTTAACTTGCATTTCCCTGATGACGGGTAATGTTAAGTATCTTTTCATTTGTGTATTGGACATCATCTCTTTTTAAATTAAAATATCTGTACAAATATTTGGCCCATTTAGGTCAAAATATTACGTTAAATGAGTTATTTGTGTTTTGTTATTTAGTTTTTTAGTTATGTGTACATTCTAGATGAAAGTTCTTTATCAGACATATTTAAAATTATTCTGTCCCAATCTGTGGTTTGCCTTTTCATTTTTTGATGCTATGTTTTAAGTTGCAAAAGTCTTAATTTCATGAAGTCCAACTTACTATTTTTTTCCATTTTCATCCATCCTTTTCTTATCTAAAAAGTTTTTAGCTATAGTAAGATTATTAAAAATTTTTCCTATTCAGTAAGCTTTATACATTTTATATTTACATTATGTATAAAATACATGTTGAGTTAATTTGAGGATATGGTGTGAGGTAATTCTGAAGTTCATATTCTCCATTTAATATCCAATTTTAATAGTACCATCTTTATAAAGACATTGATTTCCTTATTGAAATATTTTGGCAACTTTGGCCATGTAAGGCAGGATATATTTCTAAATTATTTATTCTGTTTCACTGATATATATGTCTTCTTCATGCCAGTAAGTTTACTGTACTGTTTAGTGTAGCTTTACAATATGTCTTGAAATTTGGAAAGTTTTCCAACTTTATTCTTCTTTCTAAAACATGCTCTGGCTATTCTAGGACTTCTGCATTTAAAAAAAAAATTAGAATCAGCTTTGTAATTTCTCCAAAAAGGCCTATAGGTTTGACTGGGATTGTGCCAAATCTGGAGATCAGTTTCAGAAGAATTATCATCTAATAAGTATGACATGTATATTTACCAATGAACTTGATACATATTTCTACCTATTCAATCTCTCGTATTAGTGATTTAGAAATTTTGGATCAGCATACCTTTTATTAAATTTATTCTGAATTATTTTATTATTTTTGAGGCTATTATAAGTTAAATTGCTTACATAATTTTATTTTCTAATTGGTGTTGATTGTGTATAGAAACACAATTGATTTTATTTATTGATCTTTCATCCTACAACTTTGTTAAATTCACTTCATACCTCTAGCACACTTCTGCAGATGCCTAAGGATTTTCTATGTATATGTTTACATCACGTGAGAATAGTATTTTTCTTTCTTCCCAACTTGGGTGTCACTTATTTCTTATTTTATTTTCTTTTCTCTTTATTTCTTTCTTCTTTCTGTCCATTCCTCCTTCCTTCCCTTCTTTCTTTCTCCCTGTTTTAGAATCAGTTTTGTAATTTATCCAAAAGGACCTATAAGGTTTCATGGGAATTCCACTGAATCTAGAGATCAATTTCAGGAGAATTATCATCTCATAAGTATTAAATATTTATCAATGAACTTGGTATATATTTCCACTTATTTAATATTGAATGCAATACTTTAAAGAACTAGGGAGAGAGGACATCATTGCATTTTTCATAATCTTATGTAGAAAGTATTAAGGCTTTCACCATTTTAAGTAAGATGTTTGCTATAGATTTTTTGTAAACACATAATCAGTTTGAAAATGTACTTTTCTATCCTCAGTTTGCTGGGAGTTTTTAATTTAAAAAATGTGTTACATTTTGTAAATTCCTTTTTTGCATCTATTGAGAGTGTCACGTGATTTTTCTTTTTTCTGTCAGCATGGTAGATTTTCAGTTGTTGAAACCAACTTGAGATAAACCCCACTTGGTTAAAACACATTATCATTTTTAAATATTCCTAGACTCAATTTGCTAATATTGTATTAAGAATGTTGCATCTAAGTTCATAATGGTTATCAGTCTGTCATTTTTGAGTTGTGATATCTGTATTTGTTTCTGATATCGAGAGAATCCACGTAAAACATCTACTTCTGTCATCAGTAATAATCTGACCAGGGATAACACCAACAGTTAGAGAGGAACCTGTCATTACCTGTGGCAGCAGAGATATCAGAGATTCCAAAAAGAAAAGCAAGGTTAAAATTTCAAATATAATCACATGAAATATCAGAAAGCCAGGGGATAGAAATATAGGAGAGCAAAATCTTAGAGGTCAAAACAAGTAGTTAAGTACTGCACATGATAATAAAAAGTAAAATCTTTTCCTAAGGCAGAGCCTGGCTGCTGCCTAGCTTCTTTGACAATTCTTGGTAGGCTTTCATGGCTTTATAAGGGCTTATACTTTAGGTAAAGTTATAGTCAGGGAAACGGTGGGTGTAGGTTGGCTCTGTAGAAATGAAGCATTACAGGAGCACTGCAGTGAGAAAGAAACTGATACTGATGATACTTCGGTCACACTAATAATACATGCTAATGATAATCATAGCAATCATGGTAATGACAGACAATATATATATAATATTAGCATGCTTCTATTTGCACATATACATATGTGAATAGAAACATTGATTTAAAGACATGAAAGTATAGAAATAGCCTACACCTGATAAAGATATGCTCATACACAATAACAAACCTCAGCATAAACAGAGATTTTGATGTATCACAGAATTCTCCAATAGATCACAATTTTGACACTATGGGAAGTGTCATTTTCAGAACTTTTCTTTATCTCCATTATCTCTATTCTCTATTTCCAACATTCCTGGAGACTGAACTCAAGGATCAGTAAATATTCTCAACCTTAACCATAGCAGACTTCATTCATCCCATATATGCTTGTTATTTTTCCCCATTGACAGAAGGCATTGTACCATGAAATATACAACATATCTCTGACACACCTGACGAAAACAAACAATGGGGAAAGATTGACTATTTAATAAATGGTGATGGGAAAACTGGCTAGCCATATGAAGAAAGCTGAAAGTGGACCCCTTCCTTACACCTTATAAAATAATTAACTCAAGATGGATTAAAGACTTAAACATAAGATCTAAAACCATAAAAACTCTAGAAGACAACCTAGCCAATACCATTCAGAACATAGGCATAGGCAAAGACTTCATGACTAAAACACCAAAAGCAGTGGCAACAAAAGCCAAAATTGAGAAACGGGATCTAATTAAACTAAAGATAGCTTCTGCACAGCAAAAGACACTATCATCGGAGTGAACACACAACCTACAGAGTGGGAGAAAATTTTTGCAATCTATCCATCTAACAAAGGGCTAATATCCAGAATCTACAAGGAACTTAAACAAATTTACAAGAAAAAAACAACCCCATCAAAAAGTGGGAAAAGGATATGAACAGACACTTCTCAAAAGAAGACATTTATGTGGCCAATAAACACATGAGAAAAAGCTCATCATAGGCTGGGCGTGGTGGCTCACGCCTGTAATCCCATCACTTTGGGAGGCCAAGGCGAGTGGATCACAAGGTCAGGAGTTTGAGACTTGCCTGGCCACTATGGTGAAACTCTGTCTCTACCAAAAACACACAAAAAAACTTTAGCCAGGCGTGGTGGTATATATCTGTAATCCCAGCTACTCAAGAGGCTAAGGCAGGAGAATTGCTTGAACCCATTAGGTGGAGGTTGCAGTGAGCCGAAATTGTGCCACTGCACTCCACCCTGGGTGACAGAGTGAGGCTGTCTCGAAGAAAAAAAAAAAAAAAAGCTCATCACCCCTGGTCCAATGAGATACCATCTCGCGCCAGTTAGAATGGCAATCATTAAAAAGTCAGGAAACAACAGGTGCTAGAGAGGATGTGGAGAAATAGGAATGCTTTTACACTGTTGGTGGGAGTGTAAATTAGTTCAACCATTGTGGAAGACAGTGTAGCAATTCCTCAAGGATCCAGAACTAGAAATATCATTTGACCTAACAGTCTCATTACTAGGTACACATCCAAAGGATTATAAATCATTCTACTATAAAGACACATTCACACATATGTTTATTGCAGCACTATTCACAAGAGCAAAGACTAGGAACCAACCCAAATGCCCATCAATGATAGACTGGATAAAGAATATGTGGCACATATACACCATGGAATACCATGCAGCTATAAAAAAGGATGGATTAATGTCTTTTGCAGAGACATGGATGAAGCTGGAAACCATCATTCTCAGCAAACTATCACAAGAACAGAAAACCAAACACCACATGTTCTCACTCATAAGTGGGAGTTGAACAATGAGAACACATAGACACAGGGAGGGGAACATCACACACTGGGGCCTGTCAGTGGGTAGGAAGGAAAGAGGAGGGATAGCATTAGGAGAAATACTTAATGTAGATGACGAGTTGATGGGTGCAGCAAACCACGACAGCACATGTATACCTATTTCACAAAACTGCAAGTTCTGCAAATGTATCCCAGAACTTAAAGTGTATGTATGTGTGTATATATATATACACACAAATGTAAATGTAAATGTAAATAAATTGAAAATGGTAAAAATAGAAATATGTTTCCTACACAAATAGTGACATAATAAAGCAAGATAGAATGTATGTTTGAGTTAAAAAAAATTGCTTAGAAGACAACTTGAATTCCATTCCAAGGAACTAGTTTTCAAAAGTTTACAACCAGATTTCAGTTTGGCAAAAGGCAACAATGCTGTTTTGAAAATAATTTCTGAAAAGAGCTTCCCCAGCAGTTCCAAATGGCAGTCCTGATACAAGGAAGTAGGGGCAATTTTGTTACCACCAGGAACACTGAATTCATTTTCAGACCTTGAAATTCTGGGAGGCCCTCGAATAATAATCAACTACAATATTTTACTTTACATAGAAATATTGTTTTAATGTTAATATAAAAGCTTGTATATGAACTAAAATTGTCAATCTGCCACTTTTAAGAAAGAAGAATCCATTATGTCCCTATTCTATAGTGAGTTGATATGTTCCATAAGCAGTTCTGGAAGGAGGCTACACTTAGAGCATAAATTGGTATAGATCGCTTTGCTCTCACAGATAGCGACACAATATTTTCTGCTGAATGGGAAAAAGTTTGAAGGCATAAATCAAGATAAAGCAATCATCTGACAAAGAATTACAAAGAGGCCCCATACCTTTTTCTTAGTGAACTCCATGTGACACATTGATTTTCCACTGAAGATAAAAGCCAAAATCATGTGTCATCAATAGAAAGCAAGCAAAACTATTTGGTTCAATATGTTATGGTACTTAACAAAAAAAACTTGCAGAGAAAAGACAAATCTAAAATGTTGCACATGATTCAAACAAGTCTGGATCAGAAGAGACATTTCAGAGGTCACTGCTAGAGAGTCAAGGATACATTAGAGAGAAATAAACTCCTGCTTTTTTGTTTATCTCCTTACATACACAGATACTGTCTGATGAAGATGATTGATATCAGGTATGGTATTTGATGGTATAGTCATTTACAAAATAATTCATCCCTTATGATCTAATGCAATTTTCTTCATATTACACGTGTATATTTAAATACTTCCTTGTGAAGTGGAGGCTAGCCAGGCTGCTGTTAGCATATCCAGTACATTTCTGCAAATTCCAAAATGGCAAATCCCACAGTTGAAATTTCAACCTCTCTAGCGTCCCTCGGCTGGAGTGCATAATCACGGCAAAAGTCTGCAACATCAGAGGTGGCCGCCACAGACACAAAGTCTATGTTTCTCATTCCATTCTACCAAATCTATTCAGCAGTCTGGGTGAGGGGGCTTGGCAGTATCTATGAGCAGAAAGCATTCAAATGGCTGGTATATGTGCTTCCGGGGAAACTAAGGGGAAAAAAGAGAGAGGGAGGGAGGGAGGGAACAAGAAAGAAGAAGGAAACTCAAGGAGAGAGGAAGGGAAGGAGGCTGGCAAGAAGGGATGGAGGGAGCAAGGGAGGGAGGAATAAAGGAAGGAAGTTACACCAAGTTTCAAAACTGGCCACGGACTGAGAAGGATTAAGAGACAAACGGAATTGAAAGCATTTATGTTCATACTCGGTATTTTTCTTACCCATTCTTGCAAATTAGTAATTTAAAAATTTTCATTTCCACAAATCCACGTGTTTTCTTGTTCCTCTCTCTCCGCTCTTTTTCCTTCTTTCCTTCCTGCCTTTCTTCTTTCTTTTCAACATAGGTTATATAAATGTGTGAGAGCTATCACTAGTCTACATTAATCATCAGGATTTTCCTGTATATTTCCAATTAAGATGACCCATAATAATATTCTACTGTAATTTTGGAGGGTCCAAAATACTAGATGGCATTTAGTGTTTTGGAAATCATGACAAGTCTAACAGGACTTTAAAAAACCTATCAAGACATCTGATGTGTTTTCTTGCCCATACACTCTTTAATGAGGTCTGCTTGACCCTTTCTTCTTCCCTTCTCTAGTCATGGGTTCTTCACACTGAAAACTAAGCTTTGCATCAGTGTTTGACGAACAGGTGACATAATAAACTGCAGTTACATTTTAAATTCAGCTCAAGATGGTAGATGAGAAATCTAAGATTGTGAAGTGAGATTTAGCATGCTGTTCAGTATGCAACAAATCTGAGTGTTGCTCACACAGGATTCATACCAACAGGCTCCTTCCAAAACCTTTCAATGCAAATTCTAGCAAATGCACACTTGGAAGAAAAATGTTCCATGAAGTTGTATATGTAAATTTATACTTTCAGCATTTATGTATATAATTTCAGGGGAAGTGGGATCAACTTAACATTATTAAACATAGTCCAATGATATTTACAACATAACTTCAGAAACATTTTATTACTAGAAGTATTTTAAAAAGGATGTACCATTTAGGATTTAAGACACACCCCACAAATGAAAAAACAAATGAGATTATAAACAACATTTTTAAAAAAATTGTGCCATCTTTTCACTACAAAATCCTCCTGGGGGAAAAATATCTTTTCCTTCATTATTAAAGGATGTTATCAGAGCACAGTGGAATTCTTTCAGATTTAGTCAGAAGGTTCTCTGGAGTTGAGAGATCTATTGGAGAATATTTTCTTTGAAAGTCCATGTCCTTTCCCCAGGCCTACATCATATATAAATAAACATTTCAGAAAAGGGGCCATGTTAAGAAAAAGTGGGTTGAAGATTGTAAGACCTGGTTCCTGGGTGCCAAATAATTCACAAGTTGGAATAAGCTGGGTTTCTGTAACACTTCTCTATGACTGCCATTGATACTGAACTATGCCAAGGAACTAAGTCCTACCAAGGAAAAGCAGGAGGAAAACAGGTGTAAGAAAACATTTCCTGTCAGTGTGTCCAGAGATAGCATGAGTCAACAGCGGCTCCTCATGAAGCCATCGATTCGTAACACTGGAGTATCTAGAATGCATCTGGGTCGAATTATTAAAAAGAAAGTTCTTCTCAAGCTAGTTGTAATGGTAGCTAATTTAAAAAATTAATGTTCTGCGATTCTGATAAAAACCTATGTGGTGAACCAACAATAAAGGCGGCTGGAGATATTGGTATGAAATAGTTATTTTTCCTTATATACCTGGACGTTCATGTAAGAAATTATACTTTTGGAAGGTCTGTCATATTCTCAGTGTATAAGAGTTGAATCATTTTTAGAAGTTATTGTCAGAATTTTGCTTTAATAGTGCAGTAAAGTGTGCATTCTCTCTCCCTCATTTTCATTCAACAGCCTCTACAAATTGAGCCTGGCTCAAAGGTCTTTCCCTCTTGGAATATGACTCCTCCCCTGTCCCTCTACATAGGCTGTTCTATAACAAATTATTTTGCTGTCTTGATTTTTCAGAGACCTCATGCTAGTAGTAGAGAGTCAGGAGAAAGTGAGATGTCCTATATAAAAGGCCTGCTAGAAAAAGAAATCAGCACTGAGTTCTAAGGATACTGAACAACTTTTTAAAAAACAAGCAAGCCATATTAAACACATTAGTTACAACCAAATTAGATAAAACCATGAAAATTATCCAAGAAGAAAAAGTACATCACCTGTCTAGGTTTAAAATTGCTTAAGGCTGCCATCCAAGGACCATCTATGATAACAAATACAGTAGTCTGTATTGACACAAAGTTTTAGTGATAGACGTAATTACATTCTTCTGCTGGTGGTGTTCTAGAATAAATGGAATATCTGCTGATCAAATCTGAATGCATCCCATAATATTAGCATGTAGGATCCCAGATCTGCAGGCACTATCTCTTTCTCAGATCTACACTTTGAATATTATGTTAGTTAAAATGAGAAGTATGTTAGAAAATGTCTTTTACAAAAGAAATATTGGCTGAGTATGGTGGCTCATGCCTGTAATCCCAACACTCTGGGAGGCCAAGGTGAGAAGATCTCTTGAGCTCAAGAATTTGAGACCAGCTTGGGCAACATATCTATAAAAAATTTTAAAACTTAGCCGGTGTGGTGGTGCACACCTATAGGCACAGCTACTTCAGAGGCTGAATCAAGAGGATCACTTGAGCTTGGGAGTTTGAGGTTGCAGTGAACTATGAACATGGCACTGAACTCCAGTCTGGGCAACAGAGTGAGAACTTGTCTTCAAAAAAATAAAAAAGAAGAAAAAAATAGGAAATATTGTGTTCACATCTGCTATGGTACTCTTTCTTATATAAACTATTTCTTTGCAGTATTCTAGAGGATTTAAGACAAATTTACCACTGAATAATTTCATATGGTATATTATTGCATTAGTATAGTATGTTATTATATAATTAGTATAAGTGACCAGTGCTGCAACAACCACATTCCAAAAAGTATTGTGATCCTCCAAAATTACAATGTCTAAATGACATTATTCTCCTTCATGAGACCATTATACCTTAATTTTTCAGCACCATGAAAATCTACAAATGCCCTCTAAAATATATTTAGAAAACGTGGGGAAAAAATAGATACAGTTTCAGAAGATACATATATTTTGAAAATTAGCCTTTTTGGAATAAATTATTCTTTATGACATATAAATAAACACATTTTTCAGACTGGCGGGGTAACATTTGCATCAGTCAAAATAATTAGATTACTAAAACCTGTAATCTTATTAGAAAAATGGTTTATTCAGAGAATCATTGGAATTATTAGCCTTCAAGCTGCTATAGATTGAATCTGATCAAAATAATTAAGATAATATTATTTCATTTTTCAGTATAATATCTCCTTAGTATTTTTGTTTCTTATTTAATATGTGATTATATTTACTTCTGTGAATAATATGGATGAAGATCATTACAGTGTCAAGATCACTGGGTTCAGAGCACAGAAACCTCAAGTCTATTCTTTTTTCTTAAATACCTGTAAGACTTTAAAGAAGACAGAGTTTCTGGACTCTAATTTCTCTATCTGTAGAATAAATGGGTTAGACCAAATAACTCCTTTCTGCTTATAAATTTTCTAATTATATGACTGAGCTTACACCTGGAAAACAGTCTATCTCCTGTATAAATTAATGATAGAAATGAAAACCACCACGTTTCATGAAATTAACCACATAAATATCAACATCAACTGCTCAGAAGGACTTAAGTGCAAGTATCACAGGAATTCTGAAGCACAGAGAACTAAATATAAGAAATGTAACACTCTTCGTATTTTCAAAGAAGATTTTAATAATATATGTAAACACAGTAGCCTGTTCATAAGAAAAAAGAAAAGGGACGTCTTAGCATATTCAGGGTTCAACCAACACTACTACTGGAATGTAAATCAAAGTAATATTCACCTAACTGTCATAATTGGCATGAATAATTTTAAGTAAAACACTTTTATTTGATATTAAATGTGAACAATAAGCCAAAACAGAGAAAATTAATAAATTGATCATTTATTGAAACTGAAATAAAAATATATAATTATTGAAGCCTCTTATATACATAAACCAATCATTGCTTAAATGAGCTGACATACTAGCTCCATAGTTTTATGTCACTAAGGAACTCTTTTGAACACAATAAAGAAACCAGAATTGAGCACAAAGAATGATGAACTGGGAAGTTCATGGCTTTCTATCTACTAATTAGGAGTACAATCATTCAGTCAAACAGCCACTCAACAAACATTTAGCATACAGCTTCTGGATACCAGGTACTGGTGTAGGTGCTAGAGCAACAAGGAAATAGTCCCTGCATTCAGTGAGCTCACAGGCAAGTAAACAAGTAAGTATAAAGACTGCATGACTGATTGGGAGTGGTGGTTCATGCCTGTAATCCCAGCACTTTGGGAGGCCAACGTGGGCAGATCACGAGGTCAAGAGATCGAGACCATCCTGGCCAACATAGTGAAACCCCGTCTCTACTAAAAATACAAAAATTAGCTGGGCACGGTGGTGCACGCCTGTAGTTACTTGGGAGGCTGAGGCAAGAGAATCAGTTGAACCTGGAAGGTAAAGGTTGCAGTGAGCTGAGATCACACCACTGCACTCCAGCGGGGTGACAGAGTGAGACTCTGTCTCAAAAAAAAAAAAAAAGACTCCATGATAAATGTGTATCTACAAAGGGCACAAAGGAATGAGTAGCTAATCCCCAAAGCCATATGGAGCAGTCAGTATAAGCTTCAGGAAAAGAAACTGAAGTAAAAAGCTAACCTGAATCTGAAAAAAATGAGTAGGTATTTTCCAAGCACGTTTCAGGGGAAAAGTTGCAGGATGCAGAAGTCCTCCCAAGTACAAAAAGAGAATGAACTCTGGACAACTGGCAATTTATGGCACACAGGAATCAGTAAATGTAGGGATGAGAGGCACACAGAAACATGGGCAAAAACAGGAATTTTGACTTTATTCCATAAATCATGGAAAGCCACCAATGGGTTTTAAGTAATAAAATACTAAGACCAGGTTTGCATTTTAGAAAGATCAATTTGATTTCAGTGAGGAGGTCCAAAAATGAGAGCAGCAAGGCCAGATAGAAGTCCTGCTGCAACTAGCTATGGTTAGAGATGCAGACCAAAACTAAGGTGAAATCATTTAGAAGAAAGAACGTGGATATAAGAGCCATTGGTTTGGCCTCTCCACATCATTTTTTTTTATTTTATTTTCATTTATTTATTTATTTATTTATTTATTGAGACAGAGTCTCGCTCTGTCACCCAGGCTGGAGTGCAGTGGCGTGATCTTGGCTCACTGCAAGTTCTGCCTCCCGGGTTCACACTATTCTCCTGCCTCAGCCTCCCGAGTAGCTGGGACTACAGGCACGCGCCACCACGCCCAGCTAATTTTTTCTATTTTTTAGTAGAGATGGGGTTTCACCGTGTTAGCCAGGATGGTCTCGATCTCCTGACCTCGTGATCCACCCACCTCGGCCTCCCAATGTGCTGGGATTACAGGCTTGAGCCACCATGCCCAGCTGGCCTCTCCACATCTTTACTGTTATACTGATAACATGGGGATGAAAATAAATATTATTTGTATTTAAACTATTATTGTTATGTGAAAATTAAACAAATAACATACTATGATAACATCTGAGGTTCAAGAAATATTAAGTCTTGAAAATAGGAAAGATGAAAGGAAGGAAACAGGGAGTGGGGAGGAAAGTAGGAGAAAGGAGAGAATATAGGAATGAGAGAGGAGGAAAATAATAAGAAAGAAGTAGAAAGCTAGGTACGGTGGCTCATGACTGTAATCCCAGCGCTTTGGGAGGCCGAGTCAGGCAGATCACAAGGTCAGGAGTTCAAGACCAGCCTGGCCAATATGGTGAAACCTTGTCTCCACTAAAAATACAAAAATTAGCTGGGTGTGGTGTCAGGCACCTATAGTCCCAGCTACTCGGGAGGCTGAGGCAGGAGAATCACTTGACCCTGGGAGGCAGAGGTTGCAGTGAGCTGAGATCACACCACTGCACTCCAGCCTGGGTGACAGAGAAAGATGCTGTCTCAAAAAAAAAAAAAGAAAAAAAAAAAAAGAAAGAAGTAGAAAAAGATATAGTATTTCTTAATCAGCAGAAGCTACTCTTATTTTTCAATACTCTACCTTTCTAATGTATCACTGACAAGGAAAGGTCTTGAATAATTGACTGAAGTCAGAATAGGTAAGGCACTCTACCTGTGGATACATGAGAGGCCTTAAAAAGTTCATGGAAAATGTATATTATGAAAAAAACTATGCAAAGGTTTCAATTTTGGCAGCAAAATAAACTCATACTAATTTATTATAGCATGTTTGAACAGGATCTAGTTTGAGACAGTAAGAAGGAGTAGACATTAGTTTGAAAAGAGCCCCTAGCAGAGCAATGTAAATTCTGCTAAAATTGAAGCAAGAACAAACATTAGATTATGATGAAGCTTGAGTGAAAGAATGGTGAAATCACTGATGCTTTACAAGAAGCTTGAGGGGACAATGCACCAAAGAAATCAGTAGTTCACAAGCGGACAGCTTTTTTAAAGAAGAAACGAGATGATGTGGAAGATGAAGTCCACAGGGACAGATCATCCATATCAATTTGCAAGGAAAAAAATTAATCTTGTTTGTGCCCTAATTGAAGAGGACTGATAATCAACAGCACAAACAATAGCCAACATCATAGACATCTTAATTGGTTCAGCTTACACAGTTCTGACTAAAAAATTAAAGTTGAACCAACTTTCCACTGCATGGGTGCCAAAAGTGTTGTGCTCAGATCAGCTGCAGACAAGAGGAGAGCTCTCAATGGAAATTTTAAAGAACTAGGGTCAAGATCCTGAAGGATTTCTTTGAAGAATTGTAACAGAAGATAAAACATGGCTTTCCCAGTATGACCCTGAGGGCAAAACACAATCAAAGCAATGGCTACCAAAGGTGGAAGTGGTCCAGTCAAAGCTAAAGGGGATCACTCAAGAGCAAAGGTCACGGCAACAGTTTTTTGGGGACATTCCAGGCATTTTGCTTGTTGACTTTGTGGAAGGTCAAAGAACAATAATATCTGCATATCATGAGAGTGTTTTGAATAAGTTAGCCAAAGTTTTAGGGCAAAATACCTGGGAAAGCTTTAGCAGACAGTCCTCTAACACCACAATGTTTCTGCTCATTCCTGTCATCAAGCAAAGGCAATTTTGTGAGAGTCTCAATGGGAAATTGTCAGGCATCCACCTTACAGCTCTGATTTGGCTCCTTCTGACTTCTTTTTGTTTCCCAATCTCAACAAATGTGGAAAGGGCACCCATTTTTCTTAAGTTAATAATGTATAAGAGACTGCATTGACATTGTTAAGTTCCCAGGACCATCAGTTCTTTAGGGATGAAAACCGAAGATCACATTTTCAATGTTTATCTTTTAACTTCATTTTTCCACAAACTTTTTGAAGTTTCTCCATACAAATGTCTCCATACAAATGAGCACTTGCAAAATAAGCAGAGAGTCTCATTCAATGGACAGAAAGTTCTGTGCCATCTAAAAATTATCTTAAGCAAGTTCAATGTGTAGCAACAGACTGTATTGATAAATATCAGTTAGTTTGACTTCTGCAATGACCATGATGGAGTAACAAGAACTAGACTTTCTCTCCCTCCTGAAACAACCAAAAAAATGGCCAAAATGTATGCCACAAAAATTTGCAAGACCCTGTAAAGTCAGTCTCAAACAAGGTGAGCCTATCAACGGCCCTAATTTATGCCTGGAGAAAGTTTTCCAGCCCACTACTCCAGGAGAAAAGCCCAAGAGGAGCCCATTGTTCTCCCTGAGCTGAGGGGACAGAGCTGAGAGTCCACAGAAACCATGTTGACATGAGCTCTCAGGACAAGGTTTCCGAGAAGAAGGGGCTGCACAGAAAGAGAACTCCAGAGCTCTGCAAAGGGTCCCCCTAAAGTACATAGCTAAGTAATTGTTAGGACAGGCCTAGAGAAAAGTACCTACGGTTGGGGAAACAACACCCAGATAAGATGAAAAGTAACAGTACACATGCTCACCAAGGTCCAGTAATAGTGCTTATTTTATCAGCCAAACCAGAAACACCTCAAGATTCCCAGGGATACCCAGAAGGATCTTGCCTCACTAGTTGGGAGTGATTAGCTCTAAAATGAGAACTGGTCTGATCCCACCTAATGAATTTTTAAAGCAAGACCAAAAAGAGTCAAACTCTTTCCAACTAAACTTAAATACATACCAATACAAAGATCAAGAATATTTATATATACTTCCAGCACTCAATAAGATAAAAGTCACCATATCTGACATCCAGACACAGTTTAGCAGAGACACAACAGTAACAACAAAAGACAGAAGAACGTGGCTCATAATAAGGAGAAAAATCACTGAGTCAGAACTGATCCAGAGTAAATCAAGGTGCCAGGGTTATCAGTTAAGAACATTCAAATGCTTATTGAAACAGTATTCTATATGTTCTAAAATAGAGACATGCAAGATACACTAAAGGAGGCTGGGCGCAGTGGCTCACGCCTGTAATCTCAGCATTTTGCGAGGCCGAGGCAGGTGGATCACGAAGTCAGGAGTTCAGGACCAGCCTGACCAATATGGTGAAATCCCATCTCTACTAAAAATACAAAAATTAGCGGGGCATAGTAGCATGCGGCTGTAGTCCCAGCTACATGGTAGGCTGATAGCACATTAGTCATTAAAGAAGAAAAGATAGACACCTCTCAAAATAAAATAGAGAGAGAAAATAAATTTTTAAAAAACATGAACAGAGCAATAGTAGACAGTAAATTTCAAGTAACTGAATTTACGTGTAATCTCAGTTCCCAAAGGAGAGGAGAGGGAAGATGTGAAAACATTTGGGACTTTGAGTCAGGCAAAGCTTTCTTTGATATGACCCCACAGCATGATTTATATAATAATATATTGATAAGAAGAACTCATCAAATTTAAAAAAAAGAATCTGCTCTTCAAAAGAATCTATTAAGAGACTGAAAAGACAAGCTGCAGGCTGGGAGAAAATATTTGCAATTCATATATCTGATGAAAGGCTTGCATCAAAAATATATTTTAAAAGCTCAAAATTTAATAATGAAAAACAAACAACCCCATTTAAAACTTGGGTGAAAGACTGGAACAGACATTACAAAGTAGACATTTGTTTGGTAAATAAGCACATATGCTCAACATAATTAATGCTTAGGGCAATGCAAATTAAAACCAAAATGAGACGCCACTATCTATTTTTAAATAGCTAAGATTAGCATGACTGATAACAGCCAAGCACTGGCTTGGATGTGGAGAAGCTGAAACTCTCATACACTGCTGATGGGAATACAAAAAAGTGTAACCTTTGAAAAACAGTTTAAGAGTCCCTTAAAAAGTTAAACATACTTCTGCCGTAAGACTCAGCCATTGCACTCCTGGGTATTTACCCAAGAGAGATAAAAGTAGGTGTTCATATAATGATATCAACACAAATGTTCATAGCACATGTATTCATAATAGCCCAAACTAGAAACACTCTAAATATCAATCAATACATTAATGAATTAACTTGCTTTATCCGAATTAATTATGGATACATACTATAACATGAATGAATCTCAAAATAACTATACTAAGTGAAACAAGGCAGACTCTAGAGGTAAAACATGCAGAGAAAAAAACATAAAATGTCAGACAAAAAAGTGCATAGTGTAAAATTGTATTTATATACATTTTTTGACTGTATAAATTACTGTCCAGTGACAGAAAGCAGTTTGGTGGTTTTTAAGGGCCAGGAATGAGGGGCCAGAGAAATGTATTATAAAGAGGCATCAGGAAACTGGAGGTGAAGTATATTTCCATCACCTCGATTGCGTGCTGATGGTTTCTAAACTTTCAATATTTTTAGTTTATTATATGTTATACAAAATAAAGCTTGTAATAAAAATCAAAAGATTGAGCCATCCTTATTTTCTCTATAAAAGAGCAGAATTATCCTTTTAGAGATTTGGAAAGATTATTAAAAGATAAGTTACAAAATACAGTACCTGACACGTATAAAATATTAAATAAATACTAGCCATGCTTAATTATTTTGTTTTAAGTCTATATGAGTCAAGTTTTAGTAGAAATATGGGCTAGAAAAAAAAAACAGAAAGCGGGACTCTGTGATCCGACTTGGGCTTATAGAACAGACTGCACTAGTTTGTTCTCATGCTGCTAATAAAGTCATACCCAAGACCGGGTAATTTAGAAAGGAAAGAGGTTTAATGAACTCACAATTCCACATGGCTGGGGAGGCCTCACAGTCACGGCAGAAGGCAAAAAAGAAGCAAAGGCACATCTTAAATGGTAGCAGAGAAGAAAGCTTGTGTAGGGAAACTCCCATTTTAAAAGCATCAGATCTCGTGAGACTTATTCGCTACCAGGAGAACAGTAGGGGGAACCCGCCCCTATGATTCAATGATCTCCACCTGACTCCATCCTTGACATGCGGGGATAATTACAATCAAGGTGAGATTCGGGTGGAGACACAGCCGAATCATATCAATGACTAATGAGAGTTACGTCCAGAACCTAATGAAAACCTGTCTGAGGCCACATTCCCTGTAAAGCAGATTTGAGATAGAGATTTGTGTAGAGAACATTTAACTGGGTAAAATCCTAGGAACCAACAACTGTGGCGAAAAAGCTGAATTGGACAAAGGGATTTGAGATGTGAGGCAGTCACAACAAATACCTCAGCTAATCTCAAGGGGGAGCTGAGAAGCAGGGGTGACCCTTCAGAGTTGCCCTAAATTGAGGCAGGAGTATGGAGTTTTAATACCTTTCACTGGCCATTCTTCAGATACGAGTTGTCCCCAAGGATGGACATCAGCTTGACAAGTTATTAATTAGATCTCCTGAGAATAAATTCTAGAGAGAATCAGCTGAGAGGCATGATTTGCCAACACTCCCAATAGCTGGGCAAACTTCAGTTTTGAGGGAGGATTTGGGTCACACACAAAAGTCTCCACAACCAATTATTCATGGGAAATTCTATGTAGGCAGAGCTATTTCATGGCCAGTTAATCAAAACTACATAATCTATTTGGTTAAGCAAAAGAAATTAAAAAGATAAAATAAAACCTATATATTAACACTCAAAAGTTTTTAATGCATTTGCCTTGCATTTCATATGTTTTGCCTTGCATTTCATATGTTTTGCCTTGCATTTGTTTATTTGCTTTCAAGAACCTTTAGAGAACAATAATTACTAATATAATATGGAGTAGCACAGCATAGACGAGGGAAGCTAACTCTCTCCCTTTTCCCAGAACCTGGAACAGCTAAAGATCCTAAGCATTGTCAGCTTTGGTATCTGACATAGTTTGGATGTTTGTCCCCTTCAAATCTCACGTTAAAATGTGATCCCCAATGTTGGAGAGAGATGCCTCCTGAATGGCTTGGTGCTGTCCTCTTGGTAATGAATGAGTTCTTACCCTGTGAGTTCATGCGATATCTGGTTGTTTAAAAGAGACTGACACCTCCTCCCTGTCTCTCTTGCTTCCTCTCTCACCATGTGATATGCTGGTTTCCCTTCACCTTCCACCATGAATGGAAGGTTCCTGAGGCCCTCCCTGGAAGCAGGTGCCAGTACTATGCTTCACGTACAGCCTTCAGAACAAGAAGCCAAATAAACCTCATTTCTTTATTAATTACCCCACCTCAGGTATTTCTTTATAACAATGCAAATGGGCTAACAGAGTATCATTCATGGACAGTGAGTGTATTAGTCAATTTTCATGCTGCTGATAAAGACATACCCAAGATTGGGTAATTTATAAAGAAAAAGAGGTTTAATGAATTCACATATCTGCACCGCTAGCTGTATAAATATGGAAATATCTTCACTGCTACCTGTACAAATATGGAAATATCTACAGCGCTACCTGTATAAACATGGAAATATCTACACCGCTATCTGTATAAACATAGAAATATCTACACCGCTATCTCTATAAACATGGAAATATCTACAGCGCTATCCATATGAACATGGAAATATCTACACCGCTATCTGTATAAACAAGGAAATAACTACACCGCCATCTCTATAAACATGGACATATCTACAGGGCCATCTGTATAAACACGGAAATAACTACACCGCTATCTGTATATACATGGAAATATATACACCGCTATCTCTATAAACATGGAAATATCTACACCATTATCTGTATAAACATGGAAATAACTACACCTCTATCTCTATAAACATGGAAATATCTACACTGCTATCTGCATAAACATCGAAATATCTAAACCGCTACCTGTAAAACAGGGAAATATCTACACCGCTATCTCTATAAACATTGAAACATCTACACTGCTATCTTTATAAACATTGAAATACCTACACTGCTATTTGTATAAACATGGAAATATCTACAACGCTATCTCTATAAACATGGAAATAACTACACCGCTATCTCTATAAACGTGGAAATATCTACACCACCATCTGTATGAACATGGAATTATCTACAACACCATCTGTATGAACATTGAAATATCTTCACCGCTATCTGTATAAACATGGAAATATCTACACCGCTATCTGTATATACATGGAAAATCAACACCGCTATCTCTATCAACATGGAAATATCTACACCGCTATCACTATAAACATGGAAATACATAAACCGCCATCTGTATCGACATGAAAATATCTACACCGCCATCTGTATAAACATGGAAATATCTAAACTGCTACCTGTATTAAGATGGAAATATCTACACCGCCATCTATATAAACATGGAAATATCTACACCGCCATCTGTATGAACATGGAAATATCTACAGTGCAATTTCCATAAAGATGGAAATATCTACACCGCAATCTGTTTAAACATGGAAATATCTAAACCTCTATCTGTATTAAGATGGAAATATCTACACTGCCATCTCTATAAAGATGGAAATATCTACACCGCCATCTGTATGAACATGGAAATATCTACACCGCTATCTGTATATACATGGAAATATCTACACCGCAATCTCTATAAACATGGAAATATCTAAACTGCTACCTGTAAAACAGGGAAATATCTACACCGCTATCTCAATAAACATTGAAATATCTACACTGCAATCTTTATAAACATTGAAATACCTGCACTGCTATTTGTATAAACATGGAAATATCTACAACGCTATTTCTATAAACATGGAAATAACTACACCGCTATCTCTATAAACGTGAAAATATCTACACTGCCAACTGTATGAACATGGAAATAACTACAACGCCATCTGTATGAACATTGAAATATCTACACCGCTATCTGTATAAACATGGAAATATCTACACCGCTATCTGTATATACATGGAAATATCTACACCGCTATCTCTATCAACATGGAAATATCTACACCGCTTTCTCCATAAACATGGAAATACCTACACCGCCATCTGTATCGACATGAAAATATCTACACCGCCATCTGCATAAACATGGAAATATCTACACCGCTATCTGTATTAAGATGGAAATATCTACACCGCCATCTATATAAACATGGAAACATCTACACCGCCATCTGTATGAATATGGAAATATCTACAGCACAATCTCTATAAAGATGGAAATATCTACACCGCCATCTGTTTAAACATGGAAATATCTACACCTCTATCTGTATTAAGATGGAAATATCTACACTGCCATCTCTATAAAGATGGAAATACCTACAACGCCATCCCTATGAACATGGAAATATCTACACCGCCATCTATATGAACATGGAAATATCTACACCGCTACCTATATAAACATGGAAATATCAGCACCGCTATCTCTATGAACATGGAAATATCTACACCGCTATCTGTATGAACATGGAAATATCTACACCGCTATCTGTATGAACATGGAAGTATCTAAAAAGCTATCTGAATGAACATGGAAATATCTACACCGCTATTTGTTTGAACATGTAAATATCTACACCGCTATCTGCATGAAAATGGAAATATCTACAAAGCTATCTGCATATACATGGAAATATCTACACAGCTATCTCTTTACACATGGAAATAACTACACCGCTATCTCTATAAACATGGAAATATCTACACCGCCATCTGTATGTACATGGAAATATCTGCACCGCCATCTGAATGAACATATAAATATCTACACCGCCATCTGTATTAAGAAGGAAATATCTAAACCGCTATCTGTATAAACATGGAAATATCTACACCGTTGCCTGTATAAACATGGAAATATCAGCACCGCTATCTGTATGAACATGGAAATATCTACACCGCTATCTGTATGAACATGGAAATATCTACACTGCTATCTGTATGAACATGGAAATAGCTACTCCGTTATCTGTATGAACATGGAAATAGCTACACCACTATCTGTATGAACATGGAAATATCTGCACCGCTATCTGTATGAACATGGATATATCTACACAGCCATCAGGATGAAAATGGAAATATCTACACCGCTATCTGTATAAACATGGAAATATCTACACCGCTATCTGTATGAACATGGATATATCTACACAGCCATCTGGATGAACATGGAAATATCTACACCGCTATCTGTGTAAACATGCATAGATCTTCAACGCTATCTGTATAAACATGGAAATATCTACACCACTATCTGTATGAACATGGAAATATCTACACCGCTATCTGTATGAACATGGAAATATCTACACCGCTATCTGTTTGAACAAGGAAATATCTACACCGCTATCTGCATGAAAATGGAAATATCTACACTGCTATCTGCATATACATTTAAATATCTACACAGCTATCTCTTTACACATGGAAATAACTACACCGCTATCTGTATGAACATGGAAATATCTACATCGCCATCTGTATGAACATGGAAATATCTGCACCGCCATCTGTATGAACATATGAATATCTACACCGCCATCTGTATTAAGATGGAGATATCTACACTGCTATCTGTATAAACATGGAAATATCTACACCGCCATCTGTATGAACATATAAATATCTACACCGCCATCTGTATTAAGAAGGAAATATCTAAACCGCTATCTGTATAAACATGGAAATATCTACACCGCTGCCTGTATAAACATGGAAATATCAGCACCGCTATCTGTATGAACATGGAAATATCTACACCGCTATCTGTATGAACATGGAAATATCTACACCTCTATATGTATGGACATGGAAATAGCTACACCGCTATCTGTGTGAACATGGATATATCTACACAGCCATCTGGATGAAGATGGAAATATCTACACCGCTATCTGTGTAAACATGCATACATCTTCACCGCTATCTGTATAAACATGGAAATATCTACACCGCTATCTGTATGAACATGGAAATATCTACACCGCTATCTGTTTGAACATGGAAATATCTACATCGCTTTCTGCATGAAAATGGAAATATCTACACTGCTATCTGCATATACATTTAAATATCTACACAGCTATCTCTTTACACATGGAAAGAACTACACCGCAATCTGTATGAACATGGAAATATGTACACCGCCATCTGTATGAACATGGAAATATCTGCACTGCCATCTGTATGAACATATAAATATCTACACCGCCATCTGTATTAAGATGGAGATTTCTTCACTGCTATCTGTATAAACATGGAAATATCTACACCGCTATCTGTATAAACATGGAAATATCTACACCGCTATCTGTATAAACATGGAAATATCTACACCACTACCTGTATAAACATGGAAATATCAGCACCGCTATCTGTATGAACATGGAAATATCTACACCGCTATCTGTATGAACATGGAAATATCTACACCGCTATCTGTATGAACATGGAAATATCTACACCGCTATCTGTATGAACATGGAAATATCTACACCGCTATCTGTTTGAACATGGAAATATCTACACCTCTGTCTGCATGAAAATGGAAATATCTACACAGCTATCTGCATACACATGGAAATATCTACACAGCTATCTCTTAACACATGGAAATAAGTACTCCGCTATATCTATAAACATGGAAATGTCTACACCGCCATCTGTATGAACATGGAAATATCTGCACCACCATCTGTATGGACATATAAATATCTACACCGCCATCTGTATTAAGAAGGAAATATCTAAACCGCTATCTGTATGAACATTGAAATATCTACACCGCTATCTGTATGAACATGGAATTATCTACACCGCTATCTGTGTAAACATGCATACATCTTCACCGCTATCTGAATAAACATGGAAATATCTACAACGCTATCTGTATGAACATGGATATATCTACACAGCCCTCTGGATGAACATGGAAATATCCACACCGCTATCTGCATGAACATGGAAATATCTACACCGCTATCTGTGTGAACATGCATTCATGTTCACCGCAATCTGTATAAACATGGAAATATCTACACCGCTATCTGTATGAACATGGATGTATCTACACAGCCCTCTGGATGAACATGGAAATATCCACACCGCTATCTGTGTAAACATGCATACATCTTCACCGCTATCTGTATAAACATGGAAATATCTACACCGCTATCTGTATGAACATGGAAATAGCTACACCGCTATCTGTATGAACATGGAAATATCTACGCCACTATCTGTATGAACATGGAAATATCTACTCCGCTATCTGTATGAACATGGAAATATCTTCACCGATATCTGTATGAACATGGATATATCTACACAGCCATCAGGATGAACATGGAAATATCTACACCGCTATCTGTATGAACATGGAAATAGCTACTCCGCTATCTGTATGAACATGGAAATATCTACACCGCTATCTGTATGAACATGGAAATATCTACACCGCTATCTGTATGAACATGGAAATATCTTCACCGCCATCTGTGTGAACATAGATATATCTACAGAGCCATCTTGATGAACATGGAAATAACTACACAGCTATCTGTATGAACATGGAAATTTATACACCGCTATCAGTGTAAACATGCATACATCTTCACCGCTATCTGTATAAACATGGAAATATCTACACCGCTATCTGTATGAACATGGATATATCTACACCGCTATCTGTTTGAACATGGAAATATCTACACCGCTTTCTGCATGAAAATGGAAATATCTACACAGCTATCTGCATATACATGGAAATATCTTCAAAGCTATCTCTTTACACATGGAAATAACTACACCGGTATCTCTATAAACATGGAAATATCTACACCGCCATCTGTATGAACATGGAAATATCTGCATCGCCATCTGTATGAACATATAAATATCTACACCGCCATCTGTATTAAGATGGAGATATCTACACCGCTATCTGTATAAACCTGGAAATATCTACACCGCTACCTGTATAAACATGGAAATATCAGCACCGCTCTCTGTATGAACTCGGAAATATCTACACCGCTATCTGTACGAACATGGAAATATCTACACCGCTATCTGTATGAACATGGAAATAGCTACACTGCTATCTGTATGAACAAGGAAATATCTACACCACTATCTGTATGAACATGGAAATATCTACACCGATATCTGTGAAAACATGCATATATCTTCACCGCTATCTGTATAAACATGGAAATATCTACACCGCTATCTGTATGAACATGGAAATAGCTACACCGCTATCTGTATGAACATGGAAATATCTACACCGCTATCTGTATGAACATGGATATATCTACACAGCCATCTGGATGAACATGGAAATATCTACACCGCTATCTGTGTAAACATGCATACATCTTCACCGCTATCTATATAAATATGGAAATATCTACACCACTATCTGTATGAACATGCAAATATCTACACCGCTACCTGTATAAACATGGAAATATCAGCACCGCTATCTGTATGAACACGGAAATAGCTACACCGCTATCTGTATGAACATGCAAATATCTACACCACTATCTGTATGAAGATGGAAATATCTACACCACTATCTGTATGAACATGAATATAACTACACAGCCATCTGGATGAACATGGAAATATCTACACCGCTATCTGTATGAACATAGAAATATCTACACCACTATCTGTGTAAACATGCGTATATCTTCACCGCTATCTCTATAAACATGGAAATATCTACACCGCTATATGTATGAACATGGAAATAGCTACACCGCTATCTGTATGAACATGGAAATATCTACTCCGCTATCTGTGTGAACATGGATATATCTACACAGCCATCTGGATGAACATGGAAATATCTACACCGCTATATGTGTAAACATGCATACATCTTCACCGCTATCTGTAAAAACATGGAAATATCTACACCGCTATCTGTATGAACATGGAAATATCTACACCGCTATCTGTATGAACATGGAAATATCTACACCGCTATCTGTTTGAACATGGAAATATCTACACCGCTATCTGCAAGAAAATGGAAATATCTACACAGCTATCTGCATATACATGGAAATATCTACACAGCTATCTCTTTACACATGGAAATAACTACACCGCTATCTGTACGAACATGGAAATATCTACACCGCCATCTGTATGAACATGGAAATATCTGCACAGCCATCTGTATGAACATATAAATATCTACACCGCCATCTGTATTAAGATGGAGATATCTACACCGCTATCTGTATAAACATGGAAATATCTACACCGCTATCTGTATAAACAGGGAAATATCTACACCAATATCTGTATAAACATGGAAATATCTGCACCGCCATCTATATGAACAAGGAAATATCTGCACAGCCATCTGTATGAACATATAAATATCTACACCGCCATCTGTATTAAGTTGGAGATATCTACACCGCTATCTGTATAAACATGGAAATATCTACACCGCTATCTGTATAAACAGGGAAATATCTACACCAATATCTGTATAAACATGGAAATATCAGCACCGCTATCTTTATGAACATGGAAATATGAGCCCCTCTATCAGTAAGAACATGGAAGTATCTACACCGCTATCAATATGAACATGGAAATATCGACACCGCTATCTGTATGAACTTGGAAATACCTTCACCGCCATCTGTATGAACATGGAAATATCTGCACCGCCATCTGTATGAACAAATAAATATCTACACCGCCATCTGTATTAAGAAGGAAATATCTAAACCGCTATCTGTATGAACATGGAAATAGCTACACCGTTATCTGTATGAAGATGGAAATATCTACACCGCTATATGTATGAACATGGAAATATCTACACCGCTATCTGCATGAACATGGAAATAGCTACACCGTTATCTGTATCAACATGGAATTAGCTACTCCGCTATCTGTATGAACATGGAAGTATCTACATCGCTATCTGTATGAACATGGATATATCTACACAGCCATCTGGATGAACATGGAAATATCTACACCGTTATCTGTATGAACATGGAAATATCTACACCGCTATCTGTGTGAACATGGATATATCTACACAGCCATCTGGATGAACATGGAAATATCTACACCGCTATCTGTGTAAACATGCATACATCTTCACCGCTATCTGTATAAACATGGAAATATCTACACCGCTATCTGTATGAACATGGAAATATCTACATCGCTATCTGTATGAACATGGAAATATCTACACCGCTATCTGTATAAACATGAAAATATCTACACCGCTACCTGTATAAACATGGAAATATCAGCACAGCTATCTGTATGAACATGGAAATATCTACACCGATATCTGTATGAACATTGAAATATCTACACCGCTATCTGTATGAACATGGAAATATCTACACCGCTACCTGTATAAACATGCAAATATCTACACCGCTACCTGTATAAACATGGAAATATCAGCACCGCTATCTGTATGAACATGGAAATATCTACACCGCTATGTGTATGAACATGGAAATATATACACCGCTATCTGTATGAACATGGAAATATCTACACCGCTACCTGTATAAACATGGAAATATCAGCACCGCTATCTGTATGAACATGGAAATATCTACACCGCTATCTGTATGAACATGGAAATATGTACACCGCTATCTGTATGAACATGGAAATATCTACAAAGCTATCTGAATGAACATGGAAATATCTACACCGCTATCTGTTCGAAAATGTAAATATCCACACTGCTATCTGCATGAAAATGGAAATATTTACACTGCTATCTGCATATACATTTAAATATCTACACAGCTATCTCTTTACACATGGAAATAATTACACCAGTATCTGTATGAACATGGAAATATCTACAGCGCCATCAGTATGAACATGGATATATCTACACAGCCCTCTGGATGAACATGGAAATATCCACACCGCTATCTGTGTAAACATGCATACATCTTCACCGCTATCTGTATAAACATGGAGATATCTACACCGCTATCTGTATGAACATGGAAATATCTACACCGCTATCTGTTTGAAGATGGAAATATATACACCGCTATCTGCATGAAAATGGAAATATCTTCACAGCTATCAGCATATACATGGAAATATCTACACACCTATCTCTTTACACATGGAAATAACTAAACCGCTATCTGTATGAACATGGAATATCTACACCGCCATCTGTATGAACATGGAAATATCTGCACCGCCATCTGTATGAACATATAAATACCTACACCGCCATCTGTATTAAGATGGAGATATCTACACCGCTATCTGAATAAACATGGAAATATCTACACCGCTATCTGTATAAACATGGAAATATCTACACCGCTATCTGTATAACCATGGAAATATCTACACCGCTACCTGTATAAACATGGAAATATCAGCACCGCTATCTGTATGAACATGGAAATATCTACACCGCTATCTGTATGAACATGGAAGTATCTACACCGCTATCTGTATGAACGTGGAAATATCTACAAAGCTATCTGAATGAACATGGAAAAATCTACACCGCTATCTGTTTGAACATGTAAATATCTATACCGCTATCTGCATGAAAATGGAAATATCTACAAAGCTATCTGCATATACATGGAAATATCTACACAGCTATCTCTTTACACATGGAAATAACTACACCGCTATATCTATAAACATGGAAATATCTACACCGCCATCTGTATGAACATGGGAATATCTGCACTGACATCTGTATGAACATATAAATATCTACACCGCCATCTGTATTAAGAAGGAAATATCTAAACCGCTATCTGTATAAACATGGAAATATCTACACCGCTGCCTGTAAAACCATGGAAATATCAGCACCGCTATCTGTATGAACAAGGAAATATCTACACCGCTATCTGTATTAACATGGAAATATCTACACTGCTATCTGTATGAACATGGAAATATCTACACCGTTCTCTGTATGAACATGGAAATATCTACACCGCTATCTGTATGAACATGGAAATATCTACAAAGCTATCTGAATGAACATGGAAATATCTACACCGCTATCTGTTTGAACATGGAAATATCTACACCGATATCTGCATGAAAATGGAAATATCTACAAAGCTATCTGCTTATTCATGGAAATATCTACACAGGTATCTCTTTACACATGGAAATAACTACACCGCTATCTGTATGAACATGGAAATATCTACACTGCCATCAGCATGAACATGGAAATATCTGCACCGCAATCTGTATGAACATATAAATATCTACACCGCCATCTGTATTAAGATGGAGATATCTACACCGCTATCTGTATAAACATGGAAATATCTACACCGCTATCTGTATAAACAGGGATATATCTACACCACTATCTGTATAAACATGGAAATATCAGCACCGCTATCTTTATGAACATGGAAATATCAGCCCCTCTATCTGTATCAACATGGAAGTATCAACACCGCTATCAGTATGAACATGTAAATATCTACACCGCTATCGGTATGAACATGGAAATACCTTCACCGCCATCTGTATGAACATGGATATATCTACACAGCCATCTGGATGAACATGGAAATATCTACACCGCTATCTGTATGAACATGGAAATAGCTACACCGCTATCTGTATGAACATGGAAATATCTACACCACTATCTGTATGAACATGGAAATATCTACACCGCTATCTGTATGAACATGGAAATATCTTCACCGCTTTCTGTATGAACATGGATATATCTACACAGCCATCAGGATGAACATGTAAATATCTACACCGCTATCTGTATGAACATGGAAATAGCTACACCGGTATCTGTATGAACATGGAAATATCTACACCGCTATCTGTATGAACATGGAAATATCTACACCGCTATCTGTATGAACATGGAAATATCTTCACCGCCATCTGTATGAACATAGATATTTCTACAGAGCCATCTTGATGAACATGGAAATACCTACACAGCTATCTGTATGAACATGGAAATTTATACACCGCTATCAGTGTAAATATGCAAACAACTTCACCGCTATCTGTATAAACATGGAAATATCTACACCGCTATCTGTATGAACATGGAAATATCTACACCGCTATCTGTTTGAACACGGAAATATCTACACCGCTTTCTGCATGAAAATGGAAATATCTACACAGCTATCTGCATATACATGGAAATATCTTCAAAGCTATCTCTTTACACATGGAAATAACTACACCGCTATCTCTATAAACATGGAAATATCTACACCGCCATCTGTATGAACATGGAAATATCTGCATCGCCATCTCTATGAACATATAAATATCTACACCGCCATCTTCATTAAGATGGAGATATCTACACCGCTATCTGTATAAACCTGGATATATCTACACCGCTACCTGTATAAACATGGAAATATCAGCACCGCTCTCTGTATGAACTCGGAAATATCTACACCGCTTTCTGTACGAACATGGAAATATCTACACCGCTATCTGTATGAACATGGAAATAGCTACATCGCTATCTGTTAGAACATGGAAATATCTACACCGCTATCTGCAAGAAAATGGAAATATCTACACAGCTATCTGCATATACATGGAAATATCTACACAGCTATCTCTTTACACATGGAAATAACTACACCGCTATCTGTATGAACATGGAAATATCTACACCGCCATCTGTATGAACATGGAAATATCTGCACAGCCATCTGTATGAACATATAAATATCTACACCGCCATCTGTATTAAGATGGAGATATCTACAACGCTATCTGTATAAACATGGAAATATCTACACCGCTATCTGTATAAACAGGGAAATATCTACACCAATATCTGTATAAACATTGAAATATCTGCACCGCCATCTATATGAACATGGAAATATCTGCACAGCCATCTGTATGAACATATAAATATCTACACCGCCATCTGTATTAAGTTGGAGATATCTACACCGCTATCTGTATAAACATGGAAATATCTACACCGCTATCTGTATAAACAGGGAAATATCTACACCAATATCTGTATAAACATGGAAATATCAGTACCGCTATCTTTATGAACATGGAAATATCAGCCCCTCTATCAGTAAGAACATGGAAGTATCTACACCGCTATCAATATGAACATGGAAATATCTACACCGCTATCTGTATGAACTTGGAAATACCTTCACCGCCATCTGTATGAACATGGAAATATCTGCACCGCCATCTGTATGAACAAATAAATATCTACACCGCCATCTGTATTAAGAAGGAAATATCTAAACCGCTATCTGTATGAACATGGAAATAGCTACACCGTTATCTGTATGAAGATGGAAATATCTACACCGCTATCTGTATGAACATGGAAATATCTACACCGCTATCTGCATGAACATGGAAATAGCTACACCGTTATCTGTATCAACATGGAATTAGCTACTCCGCTATCTGTATGAACATGGAAGTATCTACATCGCTATCTGTATGAACATGGATATATCTACACAGCCATCTGGATGAACATGGAAATATCTACACCGTTATCTGTATGAACATGGAAATATCTACACCGCTATCTGTGTGAACATGGATATATCTACACAGCCATCTGGATGAACATGGAAATATCTACACCGCTATCTGTGTAAACATGCATACATCTTCACCGCTATCTGTATAAACATGGAAATATCTACACCGCTATCTGTATGAACATGGAAATATCTACACCGCTATCTGTATGAACATGGAAATATCTACACCGCTATCTGTATAAACATGGAAATATCTACACCGCTACCTGTATAAACATGGAAATATCAGCACAGCTATCTGTATGAACATGGAAATATCTACACCGATATCTGTATGAACATTGAAATATCTACACCGATATCTGTATGAACATGGAAATATCTACACCGCTACCTGTATAAACATGCAAATATCTACACCGCTACGTGTATAAACATGGAAATATCAGCACCGCTATCTGTATTAACATGGAAATATCTACACCGCTATGTGTATGAACATGGAAATATATACACCGCTATCTGTATGAACATGGAAATATCTACACCGCTACCTGTATAAACATGGAAATATCAGCACCGCTATCTGTATGAACATGGAAATATCTACACCGCTATCTGTATGAACATGGAAATATCTACACCGCTATCTGTATGAACATGGAAATATCTACAAAGCTATCTGAATGAACATGGAAATATCTACACCGCTATCTGTTCGAAAATGTAAATATCTACACTGCTACCTGCATGAAAATGGAAATATTTACACTGGAATCTGCATATACATTTAAATATCTACACAGCTATCTCTTTACACATGGAAATAATTACACCAGTATCTGTATGAACATGGATATATCTACACAGCCCTCTGGATGAACATGGAAATATCCACACCGCTATCTGTGTAAACATGCATACATCTTCACCGCTATCTGTATAAACATGGAAATATCTACACCGCTATCTGTATGAACATGGAAATATCTACACCGCTATCTGTTTGAAGATGGAAATATATACACCGCTATCTGCATGAAAATGGAAATATCTTCACAGCTATCAGCATATACATGGAAATATCTACACACCTATCTCTTTACACATGGAAATAACTACACCGCTATCTGTATGAACATGGAATATCTACACCGCCATCTGTATGAACATGGAAATATCTGCACCGCCATCTGTATGAACATATAAATACCTACACCGCCATCTGTATTAAGATGGAGATATCTACACCGCTATCTGAATAAACATGGAAATATCTACACCGCTATCTGTATAAACATGGAAATATCTACACCGCTATCTGTATAACCATGGAAATATCTACACCGCTACCTGTATAAACATGGAAATATCAGCACCGCTATCTGTATGAACATGGAAATATCTACACCGCTATCTGTATGAACATGGAAGTATCTACACCGCTATCTGTATGAACGTGGAAATATCTACAAAGCTATCTGAATGAACATGGAAAAATCTACACCGCTATCTGTTTGAACATGTAAATATCTACACCGCTATCTGCATGAAAATGGAAATATCTACAAAGCTATCTGCATATACATGGAAATATCTACACAGCTATCTCTTTACACATGGAAATAACTACACCGCTATATCTATAAACATGGAAATATCTACACCGCCATCTGTATGAACATGGGAATATCTGCACCGATATCTGTATGAACATATAAATATCTACACCGCCATCTGTATTAAGAAGGAAATATCTAAACCGCTATCTGTATAAACATGGAAATATCTACACCGCTGCCTGTAAAACCATGGAAATATCAGCACCGCTATCTGTATGAACAAGGAAATATCTACACCGCTATCTGTATTAACATGGAAATATCTACACTGCTATCTGTATGAACATGGAAATATCTACACCGTTCTCTGTATGAACATGGAAATATCTACACCGCTATCTGTATGAACATGGAAATATCTACAAAGCTATCTGAATGAACATGGAAATATCTACACCGCTATCTGTTTGAACATGGAAATATCTACACCGCTATCTGCATGAAAATGGAAATATCTACAAAGCTATCTGCATATTCATGGAAATATCTACACAGCTATCTCTTTACACATGGAAATAACTACACTGCTATCTGTATGAACATGGAAATATCTACACCGCCATCAGCATGAACATGGAAATATCTGCACCGCAATCTGTATGAACATATAAATATCTACACCGAAATCTGTATTAAGATGGAGATATCTACACCGCTATCTGTATAAACATGGAAATATCTACACCGCTATCTGTATAAACAGGGATATATCTACACCACTATCTGTATAAACATGGAAATATCAGCACCGCTATCTTTATGAACATGGAAATATCAGCCCCTCTATCTGTATGAACATGGAAGTATCAACACCGCTATCAGTATGAACATGGAAATATCTACACCGCTATCGGTATGAACATGGAAATACCTTCACCGCCATCTGTATGAACATGGATATATCTACACAGCCATCTGGATGAACATGGAAATATCTACACCGCTATCTGTATGAACATGGAGATAGCTACACCGCTATCTGTATGAACATGGAAATATCTACACCACTATCTGTATGAACATGGAAATATCTACACCGCTATCTGTATGAACATGGAAATAGCTTCACCGCTTTCTGTATGAACATGGATATATCTACACAGCCAGCAGGATGAACATGTAAATATCTACACCGCTATCTGTATGAACATGGAAATAGCTACACCGCTATCTGTATGAACATGGAAATATCTACACCGCTATCTGTATGAACATGGAAATATCTACACCGCTATCTGTATGAACATGGAAATATCTTCACCGCCATCTGTATGAACATAGATATTTCTACAGAGCCATCTTGATGAACATGGAAATATCTACACAGCTATCTGTATGAACATGGAAATTTATACACCGCTATCAGTGTAAACATGCAAACAACTTCACCGCTATCTGTATAAACATGGAAATATCTACACCGCTATCTGTATGAACATGGAAATATCTACACCGCTATCTGTTTGAACACGGAAATATCAACACCGCTTTCTGCATGAAAATGGAAATATCTACACAGCTATCTGCATATACATGGAAATATCTTCAAAGCTATCTCTTTACACATGGAAATAACTACACCGCTATCTCTATAAACATGGAAATATCTACACCGCCATCTGTATGAACATGGAAATATCTGCATCGCCATCTCTATGAACATATAAATATCTACACCGCCATCTTCATTAAGATGGAGATATCTACACCGCTATCTGTATAAACCTGGACATATCTACACCGCTACCTGTATAAACATGGAAATATCAGCACCGCTCTCTGTATGAACTCGGAAATATCTACACCGCTTTCTGTACGAACATGGAAATATCTACACCGCTATCTGTATGAACATGGAAATAGCTACACCGCTATCTGTATGAACAAGGAAATATCTACACCACTATCTGTATGAACATGGAAATATCTACACCGCTATCTGTGAAAACATGCATATATCTTCACCGCTATCTGTATAAACATGGAAATATCTACACCGCTATCTGTATGAACATATAAATAGCTACACCGCTATCTGTATGAACATGGAAATATCTACACCGCTATCTGTATGAACATGGATATATCTACAGAGCCATCTTGATGAACATGGAAATATCTACACAGCTATCTGTATGAACATAGAAATTTATACACCGCTATCTCTGTAAACATGCATACATCTTCACCGCTATCTGTATAAACATGGAAATATCTACACCGCTATCTGTCTGAACATGGAAATATCTACACCGCTATGTGTTTGAACATGGAAATAACTACACCGCTTTCTGCATAAAAATGGAAATATCTACACAGCTATCTGCATATACATGGAAATATCTTCAAAGCTATCTCTTTACACATGGAAATATCTACACCGCTATCTCTATAAACATGGAAATATCTACACCGCCATCTGTATGAACATGGAAATATCTGCATTGCCATCTGTATGAACATATAAATACCTACACCGCCATCTGTATTAAGATGGAGATATCTACACCGCTATCTGCATAAACCTGGAAATATCTACACCGCTACCTGTATAAACATGGAAATATCAGCACCGCTCTCTGTATGAACTCGGAAATATCTACACCGCTATCTGTACGAACATGGAAATATCTACACTGCTATCTGTATGAACATGGAAATAGGTACACCGCTATCTGTATGAACAAGGAAATATCTACACCACTATCTGTATGAACATGGAAATATCTACACCGCTATCTGTGAAAACATACATATATCTTCACCGCTATCTGTATAAACATGGAAATATCTACACCGCTATCTGTATGAACATGGAAATAGCTACACCGCTACCTGTATAAACATGGAAATATCAGCACCGCTATCTGTATGAACATGGAAATAACTACACCGCTATCTGTATGAACATGCAAATATCTACACCACTATCTGTATGAACATGGAAATATCTACACCACTATCTGTATGAACATGGATATATCTACACAGCCATCTGGATGAACATGGAAATATCTACACCACTATCTGTATGAACATGGAAATATCTACACCGCTATCTGTTTAAACATGCATACATCTTCACCGCTGTCAGTATAAATATGGAAATATCTACACCGCTATCTGTATGAACATGGAAATAGCTACAACGCTATCTGTATGAACATGGAAATATCTACACCGTTATCTCTATGAACATGGATATATCTACACAGCCATCTGGATGAACATGGAAATATCTACACCGCTATCTGTGTAAACATGCATACATCTTCACCGCTACCTGTATAAACATGGAAATATCAGCACCGCTATCTGTATGAACATGGAAATATCTACACCGATATCTGTATGAACATTGAAATATCTACACCGCTATCTGTATGAACATGGAAATATCTACACCGCTACCTGTATAAACATGCAAATATCTACACCGCTACCTGTATAAACATGGAAATATCAGCACCGCTATCTGTATGAACATGGAAATATCTACACCGCTATGTGTATGAACATGGAAATATATACACCGCTATCTGTATGAACATGGAAATATCTACACCGCTACCTGTATAAACATGGAAATATCAGCACCGCTATCTGTATGAACATGGAAATATCTACACCGCTATCTGTATGAACATGGAAATATGTACACCGCTATCTGTATGAACATGGAAATATCTACAAAGCTATCTGAATGAACATGGAAATATCTACACCGCTATCTGTTCGAAAATGTAAATATCCACACTGCTATCTGCATGAAAATGGAAATATTTACACTGCTATCTGCATATACATTTAAATATCTACACAGCTATCTCTTTACACATGGAAATAATTACACCAGTATCTGTATGAACATGGAAATATCTACAGCGCCATCAGTATGAACATGGATATATCTACACAGCCCTCTGGATGAACATGGAAATATCCACACCGCTATCTGTGTAAACATGCATACATCTTCACCGCTATCTGTATAAACATGGAAATATCTACACCGCTATCTGTATGAACATGGAAATATCTACACCGCTATCTGTTTGAAGATGGAAATATATACACCGCTATCTGCATGAAAATGGAAATATCTTCACAGCTATCAGCATATACATGGAAATATCTACACACCTATCTCTTTACACATGGAAATAACTAAACCGCTATCTGTATGAACATGGAATATCTACACCGCCATCTGTATGAACATGGAAATATCTGCACCGCCATCTGTATGAACATATAAATACCTACACCGCCATCTGTATTAAGATGGAGATATCTACACCGCTATCTGAATAAACATGGAAATATCTACACCGCTATCTGTATAAACATGGAAATATCTACACCGCTATCTGTATAACCATGGAAATATCTACACCGCTACCTGTATAAACATGGAAATATCAGCACCGCTATCTGTATGAACATGGAAATATCTACACCGCTATCTGTATGAACATGGAAGTATCTACACCGCTATCTGTATGAACGTGGAAATATCTACAAAGCTATCTGAATGAACATGGAAAAATCTACACCGCTATCTGTTTGAACATGTAAATATCTATACCGCTATCTGCATGAAAATGGAAATATCTACAAAGCTATCTGCATATACATGGAAATATCTACACAGCTATCTCTTTACACATGGAAATAACTACACCGCTATATCTATAAACATGGAAATATCTACACCGCCATCTGTATGAACATGGGAATATCTGCACTGACATCTGTATGAACATATAAATATCTACACCGCCATCTGTATTAAGAAGGAAATATCTAAACCGCTATCTGTATAAACATGGAAATATCTACACCGCTGCCTGTAAAACCATGGAAATATCAGCACCGCTATCTGTATGAACAAGGAAATATCTACACCGCTATCTGTATTAACATGGAAATATCTACACTGCTATCTGTATGAACATGGAAATATCTACACCGTTCTCTGTATGAACATGGAAATATCTACACCGCTATCTGTATGAACATGGAAATATCTACAAAGCTATCTGAATGAACATGGAAATATCTACACCGCTATCTGTTTGAACATGGAAATATCTACACCGATATCTGCATGAAAATGGAAATATCTACAAAGCTATCTGCATATTCATGGAAATATCTACACAGGTATCTCTTTACACATGGAAATAACTACACCGCTATCTGTATGAACATGGAAATATCTACACTGCCATCAGCATGAACATGGAAATATCTGCACCGCAATCTGTATGAACATATAAATATCTACACCGCCATCTGTATTAAGATGGAGATATCTACACCGCTATCTGTATAAACATGGAAATATCTACACCGCTATCTGTATAAACAGGGATATATCTACACCACTATCTGTATAAACATGGAAATATCAGCACCGCTATCTTTATGAACATGGAAATATCAGCCCCTCTATCTGTATCAACATGGAAGTATCAACACCGCTATCAGTATGAACATGTAAATATCTACACCGCTATCGGTATGAACATGGAAATACCTTCACCGCCATCTGTATGAACATGGATATATCTACACAGCCATCTGGATGAACATGGAAATATCTACACCGCTATCTGTATGAACATGGAAATAGCTACACCGCTATCTGTATGAACATGGAAATATCTACACCACTATCTGTATGAACATGGAAATATCTACACCGCTATCTGTATGAACATGGAAATATCTTCACCGCTTTCTGTATGAACATGGATATATCTACACAGCCATCAGGATGAACATGTAAATATCTACACCGCTATCTGTATGAACATGGAAATAGCTACACCGGTATCTGTATGAACATGGAAATATCTACACCGCTATCTGTATGAACATGGAAATATCTACACCGCTATCTGTATGAACATGGAAATATCTTCACCGCCATCTGTATGAACATAGATATTTCTACAGAGCCATCTTGATGAACATGGAAATACCTACACAGCTATCTGTATGAACATGGAAATTTATACACCGCTATCAGTGTAAATATGCAAACAACTTCACCGCTATCTGTATAAACATGGAAATATCTACACCGCTATCTGTATGAACATGGAAATATCTACACCGCTATCTGTTTGAACACGGAAATATCTACACCGCTTTCTGCATGAAAATGGAAATATCTACACAGCTATCTGCATATACATGGAAATATCTTCAAAGCTATCTCTTTACACATGGAAATAACTACACCGCTATCTCTATAAACATGGAAATATCTACACCGCCATCTGTATGAACATGGAAATATCTGCATCGCCATCTCTATGAACATATAAATATCTACACCGCCATCTTCATTAAGATGGAGATATCTACACCGCTATCTGTATAAACCTGGATATATCTACACCGCTACCTGTATAAACATGGAAATATCAGCACCGCTCTCTGTATGAACTCGGAAATATCTACACCGCTTTCTGTACGAACATGGAAATATCTACACCGCTATCTGTATGAACATGGAAATAGCTACATCGCTATCTGTTAGAACATGGAAATATCTACACCGCTATCTGCAAGAAAATGGAAATATCTACACAGCTATCTGCATATACATGGAAATATCTACACAGCTATCTCTTTACACATGGAAATAACTACACCGCTATCTGTATGAACATGGAAATATCTACACCGCCATCTGTATGAACATGGAAATATCTGCACAGCCATCTGTATGAACATATAAATATCTACACCGCCATCTGTATTAAGATGGAGATATCTACAACGCTATCTGTATAAACATGGAAATATCTACACCGCTATCTGTATAAACAGGGAAATATCTACACCAATATCTGTATAAACATTGAAATATCTGCACCGCCATCTATATGAACATGGAAATATCTGCACAGCCATCTGTATGAACATATAAATATCTACACCGCCATCTGTATTAAGTTGGAGATATCTACACCGCTATCTGTATAAACATGGAAATATCTACACCGCTATCTGTATAAACAGGGAAATATCTACACCAATATCTGTATAAACATGGAAATATCAGTACCGCTATCTTTATGAACATGGAAATATCAGCCCCTCTATCAGTAAGAACATGGAAGTATCTACACCGCTATCAATATGAACATGGAAATATCTACACCGCTATCTGTATGAACTTGGAAATACCTTCACCGCCATCTGTATGAACATGGAAATATCTGCACCGCCATCTGTATGAACAAATAAATATCTACACCGCCATCTGTATTAAGAAGGAAATATCTAAACCGCTATCTGTATGAACATGGAAATAGCTACACCGTTATCTGTATGAAGATGGAAATATCTACACCGCTATCTGTATGAACATGGAAATATCTACACCGCTATCTGCATGAACATGGAAATAGCTACACCGTTATCTGTATCAACATGGAATTAGCTACTCCGCTATCTGTATGAACATGGAAGTATCTACATCGCTATCTGTATGAACATGGATATATCTACACAGCCATCTGGATGAACATGGAAATATCTACACCGTTATCTGTATGAACATGGAAATATCTACACCGCTATCTGTGTGAACATGGATATATCTACACAGCCATCTGGATGAACATGGAAATATCTACACCGCTATCTGTGTAAACATGCATACATCTTCACCGCTATCTGTATAAACATGGAAATATCTACACGGCTATCTGTATGAACATGGAAATATCTACACCGCTATCTGTATGAACATGGAAATATCTACACCGCTATCTGTATAAACATGGAAATATCTACACCGCTACCTGTATAAACATGGAAATATCAGCACAGCTATCTGTATGAACATGGAAATATCTACACCGATATCTGTATGAACATTGAAATATCTACACCGATATCTGTATGAACATGGAAATATCTACACCGCTACCTGTATAAACATGCAAATATCTACACCGCTACCTGTATAAACATGGAAATATCAGCACCGCTATCTGTATGAACATGGAAATATCTACACCGCTATGTGTATGAACATGGAAATATATACACCGCTATCTGTATGAACATGGAAATATCTACACCGCTACCTGTATAAACATGGAAATATCAGCACCGCTATCTGTATGAACATGGAAATATCTACACCGCTATCTGTATGAACATGGAAATATCTACACCGCTATCTGTATGAACATGGAAATATCTACAAAGCTATCTGAATGAACATGGAAATATCTACACCGCTATCTGTTCGAAAATGTAAATATCTACACTGCTACCTGCATGAAAATGGAAATATTTACACTGGAATCTGCATATACATTTAAATATCTACACAGCTATCTCTTTACACATGGAAATAATTACACCAGTATCTGTATGAACATGGATATATCTACACAGCCCTCTGGATGAACATGGAAATATCCACACCGCTATCTGTGTAAACATGCATACATCTTCACCGCTATCTGTATAAACATGGAAATATCTACACCGCTATCTGTATGAACATGGAAATATCTACACCGCTATCTGTTTGAAGATGGAAATATATACACCGCTATCTGCATGAAAATGGAAATATCTTCACAGCTATCAGCATATACATGGAAATATCTACACACCTATTTCTTTACACATGGAAATAACTACACCGCTATCTGTATGAACATGGAATATCTACACCGCCATCTGTATGAACATGGAAATATCTGCACCGCCATCTGTATGAACATATAAATACCTACACCCCCATCTGTATTAAGATGGAGATATCTACACCGCTATCTGAATAAACATGGAAATATCTACACCGCTATCTGTATAAACATGGAAATATCTACACCGCTATCTGTATAACCATGGAAATATCTACACCGCTACCTGTATAAACATGGAAATATCAGCACCGCTATCTGTATGAACATGGAAATATCTACACCGCTATCTGTATGAACATGGAAGTATCTACACCGCTATCTGTATGAACGTGGAAATATCTACAAAGCTATCTGAATGAACATGGAAAAATCTACACCGCTATCTGTTTGAACATGTAAATATCTACACCGCTATCTGCATGAAAATGGAAATATCTACAAAGCTATCTGCATATACATGGAAATATCTACACAGCTATCTCTTTACACATGGAAATAACTACACCGCTATATCTATAAACATGGAAATATCTACACCGCCATCTGTATGAACATGGGAATATCTGCACCGACATCTGTATGAACATATAAATATCTACACCGCCATCTGTATTAAGAAGGAAATATCTAAACCGCTATCTGTATAAACATGGAAATATCTACACCGCTGCCTGTAAAACCATGGAAATATCAGCACCGCTATCTGTATGAACAAGGAAATATCTACACCGCTATCTGTATTAACATGGAAATATCTACACTGCTATCTGTATGAACATGGAAATATCTACACCGTTCTCTGTATGAACATGGAAATATCTACACCTCTATCTGTATGAACATGGAAATATCTACAAAGCTATCTGAATGAACATGGAAATATCTACACCGCTATCTGTTTGAACATGGAAATATCTACACCGCTATCTGCATGAAAATGGAAATATCTACAAAGCTATCTGCATATTCATGGAAATATCTACACAGCTATCTCTTTACACATGGAAATAACTACACTGCTATCTGTATGAACATGGAAATATCTACACCGCCATCAGCATGAACATGGAAATATCTGCACCGCAATCTGTATGAACATATAAATATCTACACCGAAATCTGTATTAAGATGGAGATATCTACACCGCTATCTGTATAAACATGGAAATATCTACACCGCTATCTGTATAAACAGGGATATATCTACACCACTATCTGTATAAACATGGAAATATCAGCACCGCTATCTTTATGAACATGGAAATATCAGCCCCTCTATCTGTATGAACATGGAAGTATCAACACCGCTATCAGTATGAACATGGAAATATCTACACCGCTATCGGTATGAACATGGAAATACCTTCACCGCCATCTGTATGAACATGGATATATCTACACAGCCATCTGGATGAACATGGAAATATCTACACCGCTATCTGTATGAACATGGAAATAGCTACACCGCTATCTGTATGAACATGGAAATATCTACACCACTATCTGTATGAACATGGAAATATCTACACCGCTATCTGTATGAACATGGAAATATCTTCACCGCTTTCTGTATGAACATGGATATATCTACACAGCCAGCAGGATGAACATGTAAATATCTACACCGCTATCTGTATGAACATGGAAATAGCTACACCGCTATCTGTATGAACATGGAAATATCTACACCGCTATCTGTATGAACATGGAAATATCTACACCGCTATCTGTATGAACATGGAAATATCTTCACCGCCATCTGTATGAACATAGATATTTCTACAGAGCCATCTTGATGAACATGGAAATATCTACACAGCTATCTGTATGAACATGGAAATTTATACACCGCTATCAGTGTAAACATGCAAACAACTTCACCGCTATCTGTATAAACATGGAAATATCTACACCGCTATCTGTATGAACATGGAAATATCTACACCGCTATCTGTTTGAACACGGAAATATCAACACCGCTTTCTGCATGAAAATGGAAATATCTACACAGCTATCTGCATATACATGGAAATATCTTCAAAGCTATCTCTTTACACATGGAAATAACTACACCGCTATCTCTATAAACATGGAAATATCTACACCGCCATCTGTATGAACATGGAAATATCTGCATCGCCATCTCTATGAACATATAAATATCTACACCGCCATCTTCATTAAGATGGAGATATCTACACCGCTATCTGTATAAACCTGGATATATCTACACCGCTACCTGTATAAACATGGAAATATCAGCACCGCTCTCTGTATGAACTCGGAAATATCTACACCGCTTTCTGTACGAACATGGAAATATCTACACCGCTATCTGTATGAACATGGAAATAGCTACACCGCTATCTGTATGAACAAGGAAATATCTACACCACTATCTGTATGAACATGGAAATATCTACACCGCTATCTGTGAAAACATGCATATATCTTCACTGCTATCTGTATAAACATGGAAATATCTACACCGCTATCTGTATGAACATATAAATAGCTACACCGCTATCTGTATGAACATGGAAATATCTACACCGCTATCTGTATGAACATGGATATATCTACAGAGCCATCTTGATGAACATGGAAATATCTACACAGCTATCTGTATGAACATAGAAATTTATACACCGCTATCTCTGTAAACATGCATACATCTTCACCGCTATCTGTATAAACATGGAAATATCTACACCGCTATCTGTCTGAACATGGAAATATCTACACCGCTATGTGTTTGAACATGGAAATAACTACACCGCTTTCTGCATAAAAATGGAAATATCTACACAGCTATCTGCATATACATGGAAATATCTTCAAAGCTATCTCTTTACACATGGAAATATCTACACCGCTATCTCTATAAACATGGAAATATCTACACCGCCATCTGTATGAACATGGAAATATCTGCATTGCCATCTGTATGAACATATAAATACCTACACCGCCATCTGTATTAAGATGGAGATATCTACACCGCTATCTGCATAAACCTGGAAATATCTACACCGCTACCTGTATAAACATGGAAATATCAGCACCGCTCTCTGTATGAACTCGGAAATATCTACACCGCTATCTGTACGAACATGGAAATATCTACACTGCTATCTGTATGAACATGGAAATAGGTACACCGCTATCTGTATGAACAAGGAAATATCTACACCACTATCTGTATGAACATGGAAATATCTACACCGCTATCTGTGAAAACATACATATATCTTCACCGCTATCTGTATAAACATGGAAATATCTACACCGCTATCTGTATGAACATGGAAATAGCTACACCGCTACCTGTATAAACATGGAAATATCAGCACCGCTATCTGTATGAACATGGAAATAACTACACCGCTATCTGTATGAACATGCAAATATCTACACCACTATCTGTATGAACATGGAAATATCTACACCACTATCTGTATGAACATGGATATATCTACACAGCCATCTGGATGAACATGGAAATATCTACACCACTATCTGTATGAACATGGAAATATCTACACCGCTATCTGTTTAAACATGCATACATCTTCACCGCTGTCAGTATAAATATGGAAATATCTACACCGCTATCTGTATGAACATGGAAATAGCTACAACGCTATCTGTATGAACATGGAAATATCTACACCGTTATCTCTATGAACATGGATATATCTACACAGCCATCTGGATGCACATGGAAATATCTACACCGCTATCTGTGTAAACATGCATACATCTTCTCCGCTATCTGTATAAACATGGAAATATCTACACCGCTATCTGTATGAACATTGAAATATCTACACCGCTATCTGTATGAACATGGAAATACCTACACCGCTATCTTTTTGAACATGGAAATATCTACACCGCTATCTGCATGAAAATGGAAATATCTACACTGCTATCTGCATATACATGGAAATATCCACACAGCTATCTCTTTACACATGGAAATAACTACACCGCTATCTGTATGAACATGGAAATATCCACACCGCCATCTGTATGAACATGGAAATATCTGCACCGCCATCTGTATGAACATATAAATATCTACACCGCCATCTATATTAAGATGGAGATATCTACACCGCTATCTGTATAAACATGGAAATATCTACACCGCTATCTGTATAAACATGGAAATATCTACACCTCTATCTGTATAAACATGGAAATATCTACACCGCTACATGTATAAACATGGAAATATCAGCACCGCTATCTGTATGAACATGGAAATATCTACACCGCTATCTTTATGAACATGGAAATATCTACACCGCTATCTGTATGAACATGGAAATATCTACACCGCTATCTGTATAAACATGGAAATATCAACAACGCCATCTGTATGAACACATAAATATCTACACCGCCTTCTGTATTAAGAAGGAAATATCTAAACCGCTATCTGTATAAACATGGAAATATCTGCACCGCTGCCTGTATAAACATGGAAATATCAGAAACGCTATCTGTTTGAACATGGAAATATCTACACCGCTATCTCTAGGAACATAGAAATAGCTACACCGCTGCCTGTATAAACATGGAAATATCAGCACCGCTATCTGTATGAAAATGGAAATATCTACACCACTATCTGTATGAACATGGATATATCTACACAGCCATCTGGATGAACATGGAAATATCTACACCATTATCTGTATGAACGTGGAAATATCTACACTGCTATCTGTGTAAATATGCATACATATTCACCGCTATCAGTATAAACATGGAAATATCTACACCGCTATCTGTATGAACATGGAAATAGCTACACCGCTATCTGAATGAACATGGAAATATCTACACCGCTACCTGTATAAACATGGAAATGTCAGCACCGCTATCTGTATGAACATGGAAATATCTACACCGCTATCTGTATGAACATGGAAATATCTACACCGCTATCTGTATGAACATGGAAATATCTGCAAAGCTATCTGAATGAACATGGAAATATCTACACCGCTATCTGTTTGAACATGTAAATATCTACACCGCTATCTGCATGAAAATGGAAATATCTACACTGCTATCTGCATATACATTTAAATATCTACACAGCTATCTCTTTACACATGGAAATAACTACACCACTATCTGTATGAACATGGAAAGATCTACACCGCCATCTGTATGAACATGGAAATATCTGCACCGCCATCTGTATGAACATGTAAATATCTACACCGCCATCTGTATTAAGATGGAGATATCTACACTGCTATCTGTATAAACATGGAAATATCAACACCGCCATCTGTATGAACACATAAATATCTACACCGCCATCTGTATTAAGAAGGAAACATCTAAACCGCTATCTGTATAAACATGAAAATATCTACACCGCTGCCTGTATAAACATGGAAATATCAGCACCGCTATCTGTTTGAACATAGAAATATCTACACCGCTATCTGTAGGAACCTAGAAATAGCTAAACCGCTGCCTGTTTAAACATGGAAATATCTACACCGCTATCTCTGTAAACATGCATACATCTTCACCGCTATCTGTATAAACATGGAAATATCTACACCGCCATCTGTATGAACATGGAGATATCTACACCGCTATCTGTATGAACATGGAAATATCTACTCCGCTATCTGTTTGAACATGGAAATATCTACACCGCTATCTGCATGAAAATGGAAATATCTACACTGCTATCTGCATATACATGGAAATATCTACAAAGCTATCTCTTTACACATGGAAATAACTACACCGCTATCTGTATGAACATGGAAATAGCTACACCGCCATCTGTATGAACATGGAAATATCTACACCGCTACCTGTATAAACATGGAAATATCAGCACCGCTCTCTGTATGAACTCGGAAATATCTACACCACTATCTGTACGAACATGGAAATATCTACACTGCTATCTGTATGAACATGGAAATAGTTACATCGCTATCTGTATGAACAAGGAAATATCTACACCACTATCTGTATGAACATGGAAATATCTATACCGCTATCTGTGAAAACATGCATATACCTTCACCGCTATCTGTATAAACATGGAAATATCTACACCGCTATCTGTATGAACATGGAAATAGCTACACCGCTATCTGTATGAACTTGGAAATATCTACACCGCTATCTGTATGAACATGGATATATCTACACAGCCATCGGGATGAACATGGAAATATCTCCACCGCTATCTGTGTAAACATGCATACATCTTCACCGCTATCTATATAAACATGGAAATATCTACACCACTATCTGTATGAACATGCAAATATCTACACCGCTACCTGTATAAACATGGAAATATCAGCACCGCTATCTGTATGAACATGGAAATAGCTAAACCGCTATCAGTATGAACATGCAAATATCTACACCACTATCTGTATGAACATGGAAATATCTACACCACTATCTGCATGAACATGGATATATCTACACAGCCATCTGGATGAACATGGAAATACCTACACCACTATCTGTATGAACATGGAAATATCTACACCGCTATCTGTGGAAACATGCATACATCTTCACCGCTATCAGTATAAACATGGAAATATCTACACCGCTATCTGTATGAACATGGAAATAGCTACACCGCTATCTGTATGAACATGGAAATATCTACACCGCTATCTGTATGAACATGGATATATCTACACAGCCATCTGGATGAACATGGAAATATCTACACCGCTATCTGTGTAAACATGCATACATCTTCACCGCTATCTGTATTAACTTGGAAATATCTACACCGCTATCTGTATGAACACTGAAATATCTACACCGCTATCTGTATGAACATGGAAATACCTACACCGCTATCTGTTTGAACATGGAAATATCTACACGGCTATCTGCATGAAAATGGAAATATCTACACTGCTATCTGCATATACATGGAAATATCTACACAGCTATCTCTTTACACATGGAAATACCTACACCGCTATCTGTATGAACATGGAAATATCCACACCGCCATCTGTATGAACATGGAAATATCTGCACCGCCATCTGTATGAACATATAAATATCTACACCGCCATCTGTATTAAGATGGAGATATCTACACCGCTATCTGTATAAACATGGAAATATCTAAACTGCTATCTGTATAAATATGGAAATATCTAAACCGCTGCCTGTATAACCATGGAAATATCAGCACCGCTATCTGTATGAACATGGAAATATCTACACCGTTCTCCGTATGAACATGGAAATATCTACACCGCTATCTGTATGAAAATGGAAATATCTACAAAGCTATCTGAATGAACATGGAAATATCTACACCTCTATCTGTTTGAACATGTAAATATCTACACCGCTATCTGCATGAAAATGGAAATATCTACAAGCTATCTGCATATTCATGGAAATATCTACACAGCTATCTCTTTACACATGGAAATAACTACACCTCTATATCTATAAACATGGAAACATGTACACCGCCATCTGTATGAATATGGAAATATCTGCACCGCCATCTGTATGAACATATAAATATCTACCCCGCAATCTGTATTAAGAAGGAAATATCTAAACCGCTGTTTAAACATGGAAATATCTACACCGCTGCCTGTATAAACATGGAAATATCAGCACCGCTCTCTGTAAGAGAATGGAAATATCTACACCGCTATCTGTATGAACATGGAAATATCCACACTGCTATCTGTATGAACATGGAAATAGCTACACCGCTATCTGTATGAACATGGAAGTATCTACACCGCTATCTGTATTAACATGGATATATCTACACAGCCATCTGGATGAACATGGAAATATCTACACCGCTATCTGTATGAACATGGAAATATCTACACCGTTATCTGTGTGAACATGGATATATCTACACAGCCATCTGGATGAACATGGAAATATCTACACCGCTATCTGTGTATACATGCATACATCTTCACCGCTATCTGTAAAAACATGGAAATATCTACACCGCTATCTGTATGAACATGGAAATATCTACACCGCTATCTGTATGAACATGGAAATATCTACACCGCTATCTGTTTGAACATGGAAATATCTAAACCGCTATCTGCATGAAAATGGAAATATCTACACTGCTATCTGCATATACATGGAAATATCTACACTGCTATCTCTTTACACATGGAAATAACTACACCGCTACCTGTATGAACATGGAAATATCGACACCGCCATCTGTATGAACATGGAAATATCTGCACCGCCATCTGTATGAACATATAAATATCTACACCGCCATCTGTATTAAGATGGAGATATCTACACCGCTATCTGTATAAACATGGAAATATCTACACCGCTATCTGTATAAACAGGGAAATATCTACACCACTATCTGTATAAACATGGAAATATCAGCACCGCTCTCTTTATGAACATGGAAATATCAGCCCCTCTATCTGTAAGAACATGGAAGTATCTACACCGCTATCAGTATGAACATGGAAATATCTACACCGCTATCTGTATGAACATGGAAATACCTTCACCGCCATCTGTATGAACATGGATATATCTACACAGCCATCTGGATGAACATGGAAATATCTACACCGCTATCTGTATGAACATGGAAATAGCTACACCGCTATCTGTATGAACATGGAAATATCTACACCACTATCTGTATGAACAAGGAAATATCTACACCGCTATCTGTATGAACATGGAAATATCTTCACCGCTATCAGTATGAACATGGATATATCTACACAGCCATCTGGATGAACATGGAAATATCTACACCGCTATCTGTATGAACATGGAAATATCTACACCGCAATCTGTATGAACACGGAAATATCTTCACCGCCATCTGTATGAACATGGAAATATCTGCACTGCCATCTGTATGAACATATAAATATCTACACCGCCATCTGAATTAAGATGGAGATATCTACACTGCTATCTGTATAAACATGGAAATATCAACAACGCCATCTGTATGAACACATAAATATCTACACCGCCATCTGTATTAAGAAGGAAATATCTAAACCACTATCTGTATAAACATGGAAATATCTGCACCGCTGCCTGTATAAACATGGAAATATCAGCACCGCTATCTGTTTGAACATGGAAATATCTACACCGCTATCTGTAGGAACATAGAAATAGCTACACCGCTGCCTGTATAAACATGGAAATATCAGCACCGCTATCTGTATGAAAACGGAAATATCTACACCACTATCTGTATGAACATGGATATATCTACACAGCCATCTGGATGAACATGGAAATATCTACACCATTATCTGTATGAACGTGGAAATATCTACACTGCTATCTGTGTAAATATGCATACATATTCACCGCTCTCAGTATAAAAATGGAAATATCTACACTGCTATCTGTATGAACATGGAAATAGCTACACCGCTATCTGAATGAACATGGAAATATCTACACCGCTACCTGTATAAACATGGAAATGTCAGCACCGCTATCTGTATGAACATGGAAATATCTACACCGCTATCTGTATGAACATGGAAATATCTACAAAGATATCTGAATGAACATGGAAATATCTACACCGCTATCTGTTTGAAGATGTAAATATCTACACCGCTATCTGCATGAAAATGGAAATATCTACACTGCTATCTGCATATACATTTAAATATCTACACAGCTATCTCTTTACACATGGAAATAACTACACCACTATCTGTATGAACATGGAAATATCTACACCGCCATCTGTATGAACATGGAAATATCTGCACCGCCATCTGTATGAACATATAAATATCTACACCGCCATCTGTATTAAGATGGAGATATCTACACTGCTATCTGTATAGACATGGAAATATCAACACCGCCATCTGTATGAACACATAAATATCTACACCACCATCTGTATTAAGAAGGAAACATCTAAACCGCTATCTGTATAAACATGGAAATATCTACACCGCTGCCTGTATAAACATGGAAATATCAGCACCGCTATCTGTTTGAACATGGAAATATCTACACCTCTATCTGTAGGAACCTAGAAATAGCTACACCGCTGCCAGTATAAACATGGAAATATCTACACCGCTATCTGTGTAAACATGCATACATCTTCACCGCTATCTGTATAAACATGGAAATATCTACACCGCTATCTGTATGAACATGGAGATATCTACACCGCTATCTGTATGAACATGGAAATATCTACACCGCTATCTGTTTGAACATGGAAATATCTACACCGCTATCTGCATGAAAATGGAAATATCTACACTGCTATCTGCATATACATGGAAATATCTACACAGCTATCTCTTTACACATGGAAATAACTACACCGCTATCTGTATGAACATGGAAATAGCTACACCGCCATCTGTATGAACATGGAAATATCTACACCGCTACCTGTATAAACATGGAAATATCAGCACCGCTCTCTGTATGAACTCGGAAATATCTACACAGCTATCTGTACGAACATGGAAATATCTACACTGCTATCTGTATGAACATGGAAATAGTTACACCGCTATCTGTATGAACAAGGAAATATCTACACCACTATCTGTATGAACATGGAAATATCTACACCGCTATCTGTGAAAACATGCATATATCTTCACCGCTATCTGTATAAACATGGAAATATCTACACCGCTATCTGTATGAACATGGAAATAGCTACACCGCTATCTGTATGAACATGGAAATATCTACACCGCTATCTGTATGAACATGGATATATCTACACAGCCATCGGGATGAACATGGAAATATCTCCACCGCTATCTGTGTAAACATGCATACATCTTCACCGCTATCTATATAAACATGGAAATATCTACACCACTATCTGTATGAACATGCAAATATCTACACCGCTACCTGTATAAACATGGAAAAATCAGTACCGCTATCTGTATGAACATGGAAATAGCTACACCGCTATCTGTATGAACATGCAAATATCTACACCACTATCTGTATGAACATGGAAATATCTACACCACTATCTGCATGAACATGGATATATCTACACAGCCATCTGGATGAACATGGAAATATCTACACCACTATCTGTATGAACATGGAAATATCTACACCGCTATCTGTGTAAACATGCATACATCTTCACCGCTATCAGTATAAACATGGAAATATCTACACCGCTATCTGTATGAACATGGAAATAGCTACACCGCTATCTGTATGAACATGGAAATATCTACACCGCTATCTGTATAAACAGGGAAATATCTACACCACTATCTGTATAAACATGGAAATATCAGCAACGCTATCTTTATGAACATGGAAATATCAGCCCCTCTATCTGTAAGAACATGGAAGTATCTACACCGCTATCAGTATGAACATGGAAATATCTACACCGCTATCTGTATGAACATGGAAATACCTTCACCGCCATCTGTATGAACATGGATATATCTACACAGCCATCTGGATGAACATGGAAATATCTGAACCACCATCTGTATGAACATGGAAATAGCTACACCGCTATCTGTATGAACATGGAAATATCTACACCACTATCTGTATGAACATGGAAATATCTACACCGCTATCTGTATGAACATGGAAATATCTTCACCGCTATCAGTATGAACATGGATATATCTACACAGCCATCTGGATGAACATGGAAATATCTACACCGCTATCTGTATGAACATGGAAATAGCTACACCGCTATCTGTATGAACATGGAAATATCTACACCGCAATCTGTATGACAATGGAAATATCTACACCGCTATCTGTATGAACACGGAAATATCTTCACCGCCATCTGTATGAACATGGATATATCTACAGAGCCATCTTGATGAACATGGAAATATCTACACAGCTATCTGTATGAACATGGAAATTTATACACCGCTATCTGTGTAAACATGCATACATCTTCACCGCTATCTGTATAAACATGGAAATATCTACACCGCTATCTGTATGAACATGGAAATACCTACACCGCTATCTGTTTGAACATTGAAATATCTACACCGCTTTCTGCATAAAAATGGAAATATCTACACAGCTATCTGCATATACATGGAAATATCTTCAAAGCTATCTCTTTACACATGGAAATAACTACACCGCTATCTCTATAAACATGGAAATATCTACACCGCTATCTGTATGAACACGGAAATATCTTCACCGCCATCTGTATGAACATGGATATATCTACAGAGCCATCTTGATGAACATGGAAATATCTACACAGCTATCTGTATGAACATGGAAATATCTACACCGCTATCTGTGAAAACATGCATATATCTTCACCGCTATCTGTATAAACATGGAAATATCTACACTGCTATATGTATGAACATGGAAATAGCTACACCGCTATCTGTATGAACATGGAAATATCTACACCGCTCTCTGTATGAACATGGAAATACCTTCACAGCCATCTGTATGAACATGGATATATCTACACAGCCATGTGGATGAACATGGAAATATCTACACCGCTATCTGTATGAACATGGAAATAGCTACACCGCTATCTGTATGAACATGGAAATATCTACACCGCTATCTGTATGAACATGGATATATCTACACAGCCATCTGGATGAAGATGGAAATATCTACACGGCTATCTGTGTAAACATGCATACATCTTCACCGCTATCTGTATAAACATGGAAATATCTACACCGCTATCTGTATGAACATTGAAATATCTACACCGCTATCTGTATGAACATGGAAATACCTACACCGCTATCTGTTTGAACATGGAAATATCTACACCGCTATCTGCATGAAAATGGAAATATCTACACTGCTATCTGCATATACATGGAAATATCTACACAGCTATCTCTTTACACATGGAAATAACTACACCGATATCTGTATGAACATGGAAATATCCACACCGCCATCTGTATGAACATGGAAATATCTGCACCGCCATCTGTATGAACATATAAATATCTACAACGCCATCTGTATTAAGATGGAGATATCTACACCGCCATCTGTAAACATGGAAATATCTACACCGCTATCTGTATAAACATGGAAATATCTACACCGCTAGCTGTATAAACATGGAAATATCAGCACCGCTATCTGTATGAACATGGAAATATCTACACCGCTATCTGTATGAACATGGAAATATCTACACCGCTATCTATATGAACATGGAAATATCTACACCGCTACCTGTATAAACATGGAAATATCAGCACCGCTATCTGTTTGAACATGGAATTATCTACACCGCTATCTGTATGAACAGGGATATATCTACACAGCCATCTGGATGAACATGGAAATAACTGCACCGCTATCTTTGTAAACATGCATACATCTTCACCGCTATCTATATAAACATGGAAATATCTACACCACTATCTGTATGAACATGCAAATATCTACACCGCTACCTGTATAAACATGGAAATATAAGCACCGCTATCTGTATGAACATGGAAATAGCTACACCGCTATCTGTATGAACATGGAAATATCTACACCACTATCTGTATGAACATGGAAATATCTACACCACTATCTGTATGAACATGGATATATCCACACAGCCATCTGGATGAACATGGAAATATCTACACCACTATCTGTATGAACATGGAAATATCTACACCGCTATCTGTGTAAACATGCATACATCTTCACCGCTATCAGTATAAACATGGAAATATCTACACCGCTATCTGTATGAACATGGAAATAGCTACACCGCTATCTGTATGAACATGGAAATATCTACACCGCTATCTGTATTAACATGGATATATCTACACAGCCATCTGGATGAACATGGAAATATCTACACCGCTATCTGTGTAAACATTGATACATCTTCACCGCTATCTGTATAAACATGGAAATATCTACACCGCTATCTGTATGAACATTGAAATATCTACACCGCTATCTGAATGAACATGGAAATACCTACACCGCTATCTGTTTGAACATGGAAATATCTACACCGCTATCTGCATGAAAATGGAAATATCTACACTGCTATCTGCATATATATGGAAATATCTACACAGCTATCTCTTTACACATGGAAATAGCTACACCGCTATCTGTATGAACATGGAAATATCCACACCGCCATCAGTATGAACATGGAAATATCTGCACCGCCATCTGTATGAACATATAAATATCTACACCGCCATCTGTATTAAGAAGGAAATATCTAAACCGCTGTTTAAACATGGAAATATCTACACCGCTGCCTGTATAAACATGGAAATATCAGCACCGCTCTCTGTAAGACAATGGAAATATCTACACCGCTATCTGTATGAACATGGAAATATCTACACTTCTATCTGTATGAACATGGAAATAGCTACACCGTTATCTGTAGGAACATGGAAATAGCTACACCGTTATCTGTATGAACATGGAAATATCTACACCGCTATCTGTATGAACATGGAAATAGCTACACCGTTATCTGTATCAACATGGAAATAGCTACACCGCTATCTGTATGAACATTGAAGTATTTACACCGCTATCTGCATGAACATGGATATATCTACACAGCCATCAGTATGAACATGGAAATATCTGCACCGCCATCTGTATGAACATATAAATATCTACACCGCCATCTGTATTAAGATGGCGATATCTACACCGCTATCTGTGTAAACATGGAAATATCTACACCGCTATCTGTATAAACATGGAAATATCTACACCGCTATCTGTATAAACATGGAAAAATCTAAACCACTACCTGTATAAACATGGAAATATCAGCACCGCTATCTGTATGAACATGGAAATATCTACACCGCTATCTGTATGAACATGGAAATATCTACACCGCTATCTGTATAAACATGGAAATATCTACACCGCTATCTGTATAAACATGGAAATATCTACACCGCTATCTGTATGAACATGGAAATATCTACACCGCTATCTGTATGAACATGGAAATATCTACACCATTATCTGTTTGAACATGGAAATATCTACACCACTATCTGCATGAAAATGGAAATATCTACACTGCTATCTGCATATACATGGAAATACCTACACAGCTATCTCTTTACACATGGAAATAACTACACCGCTATCTGTATGAACATGGAAATATCCACACCGCCATCTGTATGAACATGGAAATATCTGCACCGCCATCTGTATGAACATATAAATATCTGCACCGCCATCTCTATTAAGATGGAGATATCTACACCGCTATCTGCATAAACATGGAAATATCTACACCGCTATCTGTATGAACATGGATATATCTACACAGCCCTCCAGATGAACATGGAAATATCTACACCGCTATCTGTATGAACATGGAAATATCTACACCGCTATCTCTATGAACATGGATATATCTACACAGCCATCTGGATGAACATGGAAATATCCACACCGCTATCTGTGTAAACATGCATACATCTTCACCGCTATCTGTATAAACATGGAAATATCTACATTGCTATCTGTATGAACATGGAAATATCTACACCGCTATCTGTTTGAAGATGGAAATATATACACCGCTATCTGCATGAAAATGGAAATATCTACACAGCTATCTGCATATACATGGAAATATCTACACAGCTATCTCTTTACACATGGAAATAACTACACCGCTATCTGTATGAACATGGAAATATCTACACCGCCATCTGTATGAACATGGAAATATCTGCACCGCCATCTGTATGAACATATAAATATCTACACCGCCATCTTTATTAAGAAGGAGATATCTACACTGCTATCTGAATAAACATGGAAATATCTACACCGCTATCTGTATAAACATGGAAATATCTACACCGCTATCAGTATAAACATGGAAATATGTACACGGCTACCTGTAAACATGGAAATATCAGCACCGCTATCTGTATGAACATGGAAATATCTACACCGCTATCTGAACATGGAAATATCTACACCGCTATCTGTATGAAGATGGAAATATCTACAAAGCTATCTGAATGAACATGGAAAATCTACACCGCTATCTGTTTGAACATGTAAATATCTGCACCGCTATCTGCATGAAAATGGAAATATCTACAAAGCTATCTGCATATACATGGAAATATCTACACAGCTATCTGTATAAACATGGAAATATCTACACCGCTATCTGTATGAACATGGAAATAGCTACACCGCTATCTGTATGAACATGGAAATATCTACACCGCTATCTGTATGAACATGGAAATATCTACACCGCTATCTGTTTGAACATGGAAATATCTACAACGCTGTCTGCTTGAAAATGGAAATATCTACACAGCTATCTGCATACACATGGAAATATCTACACAGCTATCTCTTAACACATGGAAATAAGTACTCCACTATCTCTATAAACATGGAAATATCTACACCGCCATCTGTATGAACATGGAAATATCTGCACCGCCATCTGTATGAACAAATATATATCTACACCGCCATCTGTATTAAGAAAGAAATATCTAAACGGCAATCTGTATGAACATTGAAATATCTACACCGCGGCCTGTATAAACATGGAAATATCAGCACCGCTATCTGTATGAACATGGAAATATCTACACCGCTATCTGTAGGAACATGGAAATATCTACACCGCTATCTGTATGAACATGGAAATAGCTACACCGCTATCTGTATGAACATGGAAATATCTACACAGCCATCTGGATGAACATGGAAATATCTACTCCGCTATCTGTGTAAACATGCATAGATCTTCACCGCTATCTGTATAAACATGGAAATATCTTCACCGCTATCTGTTTGAACATGGAATTATCTACACCGCTATCTGTATGAACATGGAAATATCTACACCGCTATCTGTTTGAACATGGAAATAGCTACACCGCTATCTGCATGAAAATGGAAATATCTACACCGCTATCTGCATGAAAATGGAAATATCTACACTGCTATCTGCATATACATGGAAATATCTACACAGCTATCTCTTTACACATGGAAATAACTACACCGCTATCTGTATGAACATGGAAATATCTACACCGCCATCTGTATGAACATGGAAATTTGTGCACCGCCATCTGTATGAACATATAAATATCTACACCGCCATCTGTATTAAGATGGAGATATCTACACTGCTATCTGTATAAACATGGAAATATCTACACCGCTATCTGTATAAACATGGAAATATCTACACCACTACCTGTATAAACATGGAAATATAAGCACCGCTATCTGTATGAACATGGAATTATCTTCACCGCTATCTGTATGAACATGGAAATATCTACACCGCTATCTGTATGAACATGGAAATATCTAAACCGCTATCTGTATGAACATGGAAATATCTACACTGCTATCTGTTTGAACATGGAAATATCTACACCGCTGTCTGCATGAATATGGAAATATCTACACAGCTATCTGCATACACATGGAAATATCTACACAGCTATCTCTTAACACATGGAAATAAGTACTCCGCTATCTCTATAAACATGGAAATATCTACACCGCCATCTGTATGAACATGGAAATATCTGCACCGCCATCTGTATGAACATATAAATATCTACACCGCTATCTGTATTAAGAAGGAAATATCTAAACCGCTATGTGTATGAACATTGAAATATGTACACCGCAATCTGTATGAACATTGAAATATCTACACCGCTGCCTGTATAAACATGGAAATATCAGCACCGCTATCTGTATGAACATGGAAATATCTACACCGCTATCTGTATGAACATGGAAATATCTACACCGCTATCTGTATGAACATGGAAATAGCTACACCGCTATCTGCATGAACATGGAAATATCTACACAGCCATCTGGATGAACATGGAAATATCTACTCCGCTATCTGTGTAAACATGCATAGATCTTCACCGCTATCTGTATAAACATGGAAATATCTACACCGTTATCTGTATGAACATGGAAATATCTACACCGCTATCTGTATGAACATGGAAATATCTACACCGCTATCTGTTTGAACATGGAAATATCTACACCGCTATCTGCATGAAAATGGAAATATCTATACTGCTATCTGCATATACATGGAAATATCTACACAGCTATCTCTTTACACATGGAAATAACTACACCGCTATCTGTATGAACATGTAAATATCTACACCGCCATCTGTATGAACATGGAAATATCTGCACCGCCATCTGTATGAACATATAAATATCTACACCGCCATCTGTATTAAGATGGATATATCTACACCGCTATCTGAATAAACATGGAAATATCTACACCGCTATCTGTATAAACAGGGAAATATCTACACCGCTATCTGTATAACCATGGAAATATCTACACTGCTACCTGTATAAACATGGAAATATCAGCAACGCTATCTGCATGAACATGGAAATATCTACACCGCTATCTGTATGAACATGGAAATATCTACAAAGCTATCTGAATGAACATGGAAATATCTACACCGCTATCTGTTTGAACATGGAAATATCTACACCGCTATCTGCATGAAAATGGAAATATCTACAAAGCTATCTGCATATAAATGGAAATATCTACACAGCTATCTCTTTACACATGGAAATAACTACACCGCTATATCTATAACCATGGAAATATCTACACCGCCATCTGTATGAACAAATAAATATCTACACTGCCATCTGTATTAAGAAGGAAATATCTAAACCGCTATCTGTATAAACATGGAAATATCTACACCGCTGCCTGTATAAACATGGAAATATCAGCACCGCTATCTGTATGAACATGGAAATATTTACACCGCTATCTGTATCAACATGGAAATATCTACAATGCCATCTGTATGAACATAAAATATCTACCCCGCCATCTGTATTAAGAAGGAAATATCTAAACCGCTATCTGTAAACGTGGAAATATCTACACCGCTGCCTGTATAAACATGGAAATATCAGCACTGCTATCTGTATGAACATGGAAATATCTACACCGCTATCTGTTTGAACATGGAAATATCTACACCGCTCTCTGCAGGAAAATGGAAATAACTACACAGCTATCTGCATATACATGGAAATATCTACACAGCTATCTCTTTACACATGGAAATAACTACAACGCTATCTCTGTAAACATGGAAATATCTACACCGCCATCTGTATGAACATGGAAATATCTGCACCGCCATCTGTATGAACATATAAATATCTACACCGCCATCTGTATTAAGAAGGAGATATCTACCCCGCTATCTGTATGAACATGGAAATATCTCCACCGCCATCTGTATAAACTTATAAATATCTACACCGCCATCTGTATTAAGATGGAGATATCTACACCGCTATCTGTATAAACTTGGAAATATCTACACCGCAATATGTATAAACATGGAAATACCTACACCGCTATCTGTATAAACATGGAAATATCTACACCGCTACCTGTATAAACATGGAAATATCAGCACCGCTATCTGTATGAACATGGAAATATCTACACCGCTATCTCTGTGAACATGGAAATATCTACACTGCTATCTGTATGAACATGGAAATAGCTACACCGCTATCTGTATGAACATGGAAATATCTACACCACTATCTGTATGAACATGGAAATATCTACACCGCTATCTGTATGAACATGGATATATCAACACAGCCATCTGGATGAACATGGAAATATCTACACCGCTCTCTGTTTGAACATGGAAATATCTAAACCGCTATCTGCATGAAAATGGAAATATATACACAGCTATCTGCATATACATGGAAATATCTACACACCTATCTCTTTACACATGGAAATAACTATACCGCTATCTGTATGAACATGGAAATATCTTCACCGCCATCTGTAGGAACATGGATATATCTACACAGCCATCTGGATGAACATGGAAATATCTACACCGCTATCTGTATGAACATGGAAATATCTACACCGCTATCTGTGTAAACATGCATACATCCTCACCGCTATCTGTATAAACATGGAAATATCTAAAGTGCTATCTGTATGAACATGGAAATACCTACACCGCTATCTGTTTGAACATGGAAATATCTACACCGCTATCTGCATGAAAATGGAAATATCTACAAAGCTATCTGCATATACATGGAAATATCTACACAGCTATCTCTTTACACATGGAAATAACTACACCGCTATATCTATAAACATGGAAATATCTACACCGCCATCTGTATGAACATGGAAATATCTGCACCACCATCTGTATGAACATATAAATATCTACACTGCCATCTGTATTAAGAAGGAAATATCTAAACCGCTATCTGTATGAACATTGAAATATCTATGCCGCTATCTGTATGAACATGGAAATATCTACAGCGCTATCTGTGTAAACATGCATACATCTTCACCGCTATCGGTATAAACATGGAAATATCTACAACGCTATCTGTATGAACATGGAAATATCTACACCGCTATCTGTACGAACATGGAAATATCTAAACCGCTATCTGCATGAAAATAGAAATATCTACCCAGCTATCTGCATATACATGGAAATATCTACACAGCTATCTCTTTACACATGGAAATAACTATACCGACATCTGTATGAACATGGAAATATCTGCACCACCATCTGTATGAACATATAAATATCTACACCGCCATCTGTATTAAGAAGGAAATATCTAAACCGCTATCTGTATGAACATTGAAATATCTACACCGCTATCTGTATGAACATGGAAATATCTACACCACTATCTGTATGAACATGGATATATCAACACAGCCATCTGGATGAACATGGAAATATCTACACCGCTCTCTGTTGGAACATGGAAATATCTAAACCGCTATCTGCATGAAAATGGAAATATATACACAGCTATCTGCATATACATGGAAATATCTACACACCTATCTCTTTACACATGGAAATAACTATACCGCTATCTGTATGAACATGGAAATATCTTCACCGCCATCTGTAGGAACATGGGTATATCTACACAGCCATCTGGATGAACATGGAAATACCTACACCGCTATCTGTATGAACATGGAAATATCTACACTGCTATCTGTGTAAACATGCATACATCCTCACCGCTATCTGTATAAACATGGAAATATCTAAAGTGCTATCTGTATGAACATGGAAATACCTACACCGCTATCTGTTTGAACATGGAAATATCTACACCGCTATCTGCATGAAAATGGAAATATCTACAAAGCTATCTGCATATACATGGAAATATCTACACAGCTATCTCTTTACACATGGAAATAACTACACCGATATATCTATAAACATGGAAATATCTACAACGCTATCTGTATGAACATGGAAATAGCTACACCGCTATCTGTATGAACATGGAAATATCTACACCGCCATCTGTATGAACATATAAATATCTACACCGCCATCTGTATTAAGATGGAAATATCTACACCGCTATCTGTATAAACCTCAAAATATCTACACCGCTATCTGTATAAACATGGAAATATCTACTCCGCTATCTGTATAAACATGGAAATTTCTACACCGCTACCTGTATAATCATTGAAATATCAGCACCGCTATCTGTAGGAACATGGATATATCTACACAGCCATCTGGATGAACATGGATATATCTACACAGCCATCTGGATGAACATGGAAATATCTACACCGCTATCTGTATGAACATGGAAATATCTACACCGCTATCTGTGTAAACATGCATACATCTTCACCGCTATCTGTATGAACATGGAAATATCTACACCGCTATCTGTATGAACATGGAAATAGCTACACCGCTATCTGTATGAACATGGAAATATCTACACCGATATCTGTATGAACTTGGATATATCTACACAGCCATCTGGATGAACATGGAAATATCTACACCGCTATCTGTGTAAACATGCATACATCTTCACCGCTATCTGTATAAACATGGAAATATCTACACAGCCCTCTGAATGAACATGGAAATATAAACACCGCTATCTGTGTAAACATGCATACATCTTCACCGCTATCTGTATAAACATGGAAATATCTACACCGCTATCTGTATGAACATGAAAATAGCTACACCGCTATCTGTATGAACATGGAAATAGCTACACCGCTATCTGTATGAACATGGAAATATCTACACAGCCATCTGGATGAACATGGAAATATCTACTCCGCTATCAGTGTAAAAATGCATAGATCTTCACCGCTATCTGTATAAACATGGAAATATCCACACCGCTATCTGTATGAACATGGAAATATCTACACCGCTATCTGCATGAAAATGGAAATATCTACACTGCTATCTGCATATACATGGAAATATCTACACAGCTATCTCTTTACACATGGAAATAACTACACCGCTATCTGTATGAACATGGAAATATCTTCACCGCCATCTGTATGAACATGGATATATCTACACATTCATCTGGATGAACATGGAAATATCTACACCGCTATCTTTATGAACATGGAAATATCTACATAGCTATCTGTGTAAACATGCATACATCTTCACCGCTATCTGTATAAACACGGAAATATCTACACTGCTATCTGTATGAACATGGAAATATCTACACCGCTATCTGTATGAACATGGAAATATCTACACCGCTATCTGTTTGAACATGGAAATATCTACAACGCTCTCTGCATGAAAATGGAAATATCTACACAGCTATCTGCATACACATGGAAATATCTACACAGCTATCTCTTAACACATGGAAATAAGTACTCCGCTATCTCTATAAACATGGAAATATCTACACCGCCATCTGTATGAACATGGAAATATCTGCACCACCATCTGTATGAACATATAAATATCTACACCGCCATCTGTATTAAGAAGGAAATATCTAAACCGCTATCTGTATGAACATTGAAAAATGTACACCGCTATCTGTATGAACATTGAAATATCTAAACCGCTGCCTGTATAAACATGGAAATATCAGCACCGCTATCTGTATGAACATGGAAATATCTACACAGCCATCTGGATGAACATGGAAATATCTACTCCGCTATCTGTGTAAACATGCATAGATCTTCACCGCTATCTGTATAAACATGGAAATATCTACACCGCTATCTGTATAAACTGGGAAATATCTACACCGCTATCTGTATAACCATGGAAATATCTACACTGCTACCTGTATAAACATGGAAATATCAGCACCGCTATCTGTATGAACATGGAAATGTCTACACCGCCATCAGTATGAACATGGAAATATCTACACCGCTATCTGTATGAACATGGAAATATCTACAAAGCTATCTGAATGAACATGGAAATATCTACACCGCTATCTGTTTGAACATGTAAATATCTACACCGCTATCTGCATGAAAATGGAAATATCTACAAAGCTATCTGCATATACATGGAAATATCTACACAGCAATCTCTTTACACATGGAAATAACTACACCGCTATATCTATAACCATGGAAATATCTTCACCGCCATCTGTATGAACAAGGAAATATCTGCACCGCCATCTGTATGAACAAATAAATATCTACAACGCCATCTGTATTAAGAAGGAAATATCTAAACTGCTATCTGTATAAACATGGAAATATCTACACCGCTGAATGTATAAACATGGAAATATCAGCACCGCTATCTGTATGAACATGGAAATATCTACTCCGCTATCTGTATCAACATGGAAATATCTACACCGCCATCTGTATGAACATAAAATATCTACACCGCCATCTGTATTAAGAAGGAAATATCTCAACCGCTATCTGTAAATGTGGAAATATCTACACCGCTGCCTGTATAAACATGGAAATATCAGCACCGCTATCTGTATGAACATGGAAATATCTACACCGCTATCTGTATGCACATGGAAATATCTACAACGCTATCTGTATGAACATGGAAATATCTACACCGCTATCTGTATGAACATGGAAATATCTACACCGCTATCTGTTTGAACATGGAAATATCTACACCGCTGTCTGCATGAAAATGGAAATATCTACACAGCTATCTGCATATACATGGAAATATCTACACAGCTATCTCTTTACACATGGAAATAACTACACCGCTATCTCAGTAAACATGGAAATATCTACACCGCCATCTGTATGAACATGGAAATATCCGCACCGCCATCTGTATGAACATATAAATATCTACACCGCCATCTGTATTAAGAAGGAGATATCTACACCGCTATCTGTATAAACATGGAAATATCTACACCGCTATCTGTATAAACATGGAAATATCTACACCGCTCTCTGTATAAACATGGAAATGTCTACACCACTCCCTGTATAAACATGGAAATATCAGCACAGCTATCTGTATGAACATGGAAATATCTACACAGCTATCTGTATGAACATGGAAATATCTACACCGCTATCTGTATCAACATGGAAATATCTACACCGCTATCTGTACGAACATGGAAATACCTAAACAGCTATCTGCATGAAAATAGAAATATCTACACAGCTATCTGCATATACATGGAAATATCTACAAAGCTATCTCTTTACACATGGAAATAACTACACCGCTATCTCTATAAAGACGGAAATATCTACACCGCCATCTGTATGAACATGGAAATATCTGCACCGCCATCTGTATAAACATATAAATATCTACACCGCCATCTGTATTAAGATGGAGATATCTACACCGCTATCTGTATAAACTTGGAAATATCTACACCGCTATCTGTATAAACATGGAAATATCTACACCGCTATCTGTATAAACATGGAAATATCTACACCGCTACCTGTATAAACATGGAAATAGCACCGCTATCTGTATGAACATGGAAATTTCTACACCGCTATCTCTATGAACATGGAAATATATACACTGCTATCTGTATGAACATGGAAATAGCTACACCGCTATCTGTATGAACATGGAAATATCTACACCACTCTCTGAATGAACATGGAAGTATCTACACCGCTATCTGTATGAACATGGATATATCTACACAGCCATCTGGATGAACATGGAAATATCTACACCGCTATCTCTTTGAACATGGAAATATCTAAACCGCTATCTGCATGAAAATGGAAATATATACATAGCTATCTGCATATACATGGAAATATCTACACAGCTATCTCTTTTCACATGGAAATAACTATACCGCTATCTGTATGAACATGGAAATATCTTCACCACCATCTGTAGGAACATGGATATATCTACACAGCCATCTGGATGAACATGGAAATATCTACACCGCTATCTGTATGAACATGGAAATATCTACACCGCTATCTGTGTAAACATGCATACATCTTCACCGCTATCTGTATAAACATGGAAATATTTACAGTGCTATCTGTATGAACATGGAAATATCTACACCGCTATCTGTTTGAACATGGAAATATCTACACCGCTATCTGCATGAAAATGGAAATATCTACAAAGCTATCTGCATATACATGGAAATATCTACACAGCTATCTCTTTACACATGGAAATAACTACACCGCTATATCTATAAACATGGAAATATCTACACCGCCATCTGTATGAACATGGAAATATCTGCACCACCATCTGTATGAACATATAAATATCTACACCGCCATCTGTATTAAGAAGGAAATATCTACACCGCTATCTGTATGAACATTGAAATATCTACACCGCTATCTGTGTAAACATGCATACATCTTCACCGCTATCTGTATAAACATGGAAATATCTACAACGCTATCTGTATGAACATGGAAATATCTACACCGCTATCTGTTCGAACATCGAAATATCTAAACCGCTATCTGCATGAAAATAGAAATATCTACACAGCTATCTGCATATACATGGAAATATCTACACAGCTATCTCTTTACACATGGAAATAACTATACCGACATCTGTATGAACATGGAAATATCTGCACCACCATCTGTATGAACATATAAATATCTACACCGCCATCTGTATTAAGAAGGAAATATCTAAACCGCTATCTGTATGAACATTGAAATATCTACACCGCTATCTGTATGAACATGGAAATATCTACACCACTATCTGTATGAACATGGATATATCAACACAGCCATCTGGATGAACATGGAAATATCTACACCGCTCTCTGTTGGAACATGGAAATATCTAAACCGCTATCTGCATGAAAATGGAAATATATACACAGCTATCTGCATATACATGGAAATATCTACACACCTATCTCTTTACACATGGAAATAACTATACCGCTATCTGTATGAACATGGAAATATCTTCACCGCCATCTGTAGGAACATGGGTATATCTACACAGCCATCTGGATGAACATGGAAATACCTACACCGCTATCTGTATGAACATGGAAATATCTACACTGCTATCTGTGTAAACATGCATACATCCTCACCGCTATCTGTATAAACATGGAAATATCTAAAGTGCTATCTGTATGAACATGGAAATACCTACACCGCTATCTGTTTGAACATGGAAATATCTACACCGCTATCTGCATGAAAATGGAAATATCTACAAAGCTATCTGCATATACATGGAAATATCTACACAGCTATCTCTTTACACATGGAAATAACTACACCGATATATCTATAAACATGGAAATATCTACAACGCTATCTGTATGAACATGGAAATAGCTACACCGCTATCTGTATGAACATGGAAATATCTACACCGCCATCTGTATGAACATATAAATATCTACACCGCCATCTGTATTAAGATGGAAATATCTACACCGCTATCTGTATAAACCTCAAAATATCTACACCGCTATCTGTATAAACATGGAAATATCTACTCCGCTATCTGTATAAACATGGAAATTTCTACACCGCTACCTGTATAATCATTGAAATATCAGCACCGCTATCTGTAGGAACATGGATATATCTACACAGCCATCTGGATGAACATGGATATATCTACACAGCCATCTGGATGAACATGGAAATATCTACACCGCTATCTGTATGAACATGGAAATATCTACACCGCTATCTGTGTAAACATGCATACATCTTCACCGCTATCTGTATGAACATGGAAATATCTACACCGCTATCTGTATGAACATGGAAATAGCTACACCGCTATCTGTATGAACATGGAAATATCTACACCGATATCTGTATGAACTTGGATATATCTACACAGCCATCTGGATGAACATGGAAATATCTACACCGCTATCTGTGTAAACATGCATACATCTTCACCGCTATCTGTATAAACATGGAAATATCTACACAGCCCTCTGAATGAACATGGAAATATAAACACCGCTATCTGTGTAAACATGCATACATCTTCACCGCTATCTGTATAAACATGGAAATATCTACACCGCTATCTGTATGAACATGAAAATAGCTACACCGCTATCTGTATGAACATGGAAATAGCTACACCGCTATCTGTATGAACATGGAAATATCTACACAGCCATCTGGATGAACATGGAAATATCTACTCCGCTATCTGTGTAAAAATGCATAGATCTTCACCGCTATCTGTATAAACATGGAAATATCCACACCGCTATCTGTATGAACATGGAAATATCTACACCGCTATCTGCATGAAAATGGAAATATCTACACTGCTATCTGCATATACATGGAAATATCTACACAGCTATCTCTTTACACATGGAAATAACTACACCGCTACCTGTATGAACATGGAAATATCTTCACCGCCATCTGTATGAACATGGATATATCTACACATTCATCTGGATGAACATGGAAATATCTACACCGCTATCTTTATGAACATGGAAATATCTACATAGCTATCTGTGTAAACATGCATACATCTTCACCGCTATCTGTATAAACACGGAAATATCTACACTGCTATCTGTATGAACATGGAAATATCTACACCGCTATCTGTATGAACATGGAAATATCTACACCGCTATCTGTTTGAACATGGAAATATCTACAACGCTCTCTGCATGAAAATGGAAATATCTACACAGCTATCTGCATACACATGGAAATATCTACACAGCTATCTCTTAACACATGGAAATAAGTACTCCGCTATCTCTATAAACATGGAAATATCTACACCGCCATCTGTATGAACATGGAAATATCTGCACCACCATCTGTATGAACATATAAATATCTACACCGCCATCTGTATTAAGAAGGAAATATCTAAACCGCTATCTGTATGAACATTGAAAAATGTACACCGCTATCTGTATGAACATTGAAATATCTAAACCGCTGCCTGTATAAACATGGAAATATCAGCACCGCTATCTGTATGAACATGGAAATATCTACACAGCCATCTGGATGAACATGGAAATATCTACTCCGCTATCTGTGTAAACATGCATAGATCTTCACCGCTATCTGTATAAACATGGAAATATCTACACCGCTATCTGTATAAACTGGGAAATATCTACACCGCTATCTGTATAACCATGGAAATATCTACACTGCTACCTGTATAAACATGGAAATATCAGCACCGCTATCTGTATGAACATGGAAATGTCTACACCGCCATCAGTATGAACATGGAAATATCTACACCGCTATCTGTATGAACATGGAAATATCTACAAAGCTATCTGAATGAACATGGAAATATCTACACCGCTATCTGTTTGAACATGTAAATATCTACACCGCTATCTGCATGAAAATGGAAATATCTACAAAGCTATCTGCATATACATGGAAATATCTACACAGCAATCTCTTTACACATGGAAATAACTACACCGCTATATCTATAACCATGGAAATATCTTCACCGCCATCTGTATGAACAAGGAAATATCTGCACCGCCATCTGTATGAACAAATAAATATCTACAACGCCATCTGTATTAAGAAGGAAATATCTAAACTGCTATCTGTATAAACATGGAAATATCTACACCGCTGAATGTATAAACATGGAAATATCAGCACCGCTATCTGTATGAACATGGAAATATCTACTCCGCTATCTGTATCAACATGGAAATATCTACACCGCCATCTGTATGAACATAAAATATCTACACCGCCATCTGTATTAAGAAGGAAATATCTCAACCGCTATCTGTAAATGTGGAAATATCTACACCGCTGCCTGTATAAACATGGAAATATCAGCACCGCTATCTGTATGAACATGGAAATATCTACACCGCTATCTGTATGCACATGGAAATATCTACAACGCTATCTGTATGAACATGGAAATATCTACACCGCTATCTGTATGAACATGGAAATATCTACACCGCTATCTGTTTGAACATGGAAATATCTACACCGCTGTCTGCATGAAAATGGAAATATCTACACAGCTATCTGCATATACATGGAAATATCTACACAGCTATCTCTTTACACATGGAAATAACTACACCGCTATCTCAGTAAACATGGAAATATCTACACCGCCATCTGTATGAACATGGAAATATCCGCACCGCCATCTGTATGAACATATAAATATCTACACCGCCATCTGTATTAAGAAGGAGATATCTACACCGCTATCTGTATAAACATGGAAATATCTACACCGCTATCTGTATAAACATGGAAATATCTACACCGCTCTCTGTATAAACATGGAAATGTCTACACCACTCCCTGTATAAACATGGAAATATCAGCACAGCTATCTGTATGAACATGGAAATATCTACACAGCTATCTGTATGAACATGGAAATATCTACACCGCTATCTGTATCAACATGGAAATATCTACACCGCTATCTGTACGAACATGGAAATACCTAAACAGCTATCTGCATGAAAATAGAAATATCTACACAGCTATCTGCATATACATGGAAATATCTACAAAGCTATCTCTTTACACATGGAAATAACTACACCGCTATCTCTATAAAGACGGAAATATCTACACCGCCATCTGTATGAACATGGAAATATCTGCACCGCCATCTGTATAAACATATAAATATCTACACCGCCATCTGTATTAAGATGGAGATATCTACACCGCTATCTGTATAAACTTGGAAATATCTACACCGCTATCTGTATAAACATGGAAATATCTACACCGCTATCTGTATAAACATGGAAATATCTACACCGCTACCTGTATAAACATGGAAATAGCACCGCTATCTGTATGAACATGGAAATTTCTACACCGCTATCTCTATGAACATGGAAATATATACACTGCTATCTGTATGAACATGGAAATAGCTACACCGCTATCTGTATGAACATGGAAATATCTACACCACTCTCTGAATGAACATGGAAGTATCTACACCGCTATCTGTATGAACATGGATATATCTACACAGCCATCTGGATGAACATGGAAATATCTACACCGCTATCTCTTTGAACATGGAAATATCTAAACCGCTATCTGCATGAAAATGGAAATATATACATAGCTATCTGCATATACATGGAAATATCTACACAGCTATCTCTTTTCACATGGAAATAACTATACCGCTATCTGTATGAACATGGAAATATCTTCACCACCATCTGTAGGAACATGGATATATCTACACAGCCATCTGGATGAACATGGAAATATCTACACCGCTATCTGTATGAACATGGAAATATCTACACCGCTATCTGTGTAAACATGCATACATCTTCACCGCTATCTGTATAAACATGGAAATATTTACAGTGCTATCTGTATGAACATGGAAATATCTACACCGCTATCTGTTTGAACATGGAAATATCTACACCGCTATCTGCATGAAAATGGAAATATCTACAAAGCTATCTGCATATACATGGAAATATCTACACAGCTATCTCTTTACACATGGAAATAACTACACCGCTATATCTATAAACATGGAAATATCTACACCGCCATCTGTATGAACATGGAAATATCTGCACCACCATCTGTATGAACATATAAATATCTACACCGCCATCTGTATTAAGAAGGAAATATCTACACCGCTATCTGTATGAACATTGAAATATCTACACCGCTATCTGTGTAAACATGCATACATCTTCACCGCTATCTGTATAAACATGGAAATATCTACAACGCTATCTGTATGAACATGGAAATATCTACACCGCTATCTGTTCGAACATCGAAATATCTAAACCGCTATCTGCATGAAAATAGAAATATCTACACAGCTATCTGCATATACATGGAAATATCTACACAGCTATCTCTTTACACATGGAAATAACTATACCGCCATCTGTATTAACATGGAAATATCTGCACCGCCATCTGTAAGAACATATAAATATCTACACCGCCATCTGTATTAAGAAGGAAATATCTAAACCGCTATCTGTATGAACATTGAAATATCTACACCGCTATCTGTATGAACATGGAATTATCTACACCGCTATCTGTGTAAACATGCATATATCTTCACTGCTATCTGTATAAACATGGAAATATCTACAACGCTATCTGTATGAACATGGAACTATCTACACCGCTATCTGTACGAACATGGAAATATCTAAACCGCTATCTGCATGAAAATAGAAATATCTACACAGCTATCTGCATATACATGGAAATATCTGCAAAGCTATCTCTTTACACATGGAAATAACTACACCGCTATCTCTATAAACACGGAAATATCTACACCGCCATCTATGTGAACATGGAAATATCTGCACCGCCATCTGTATAAACATATAAATATCTACACCGCCATCTGTATTAAGATGGAGATATCTACACCGCTATGTGTATAAACTTGGAAATATCTACACCACTATCTGTATAAACATGGAAATACCTACACCGCTACCTGTATAAACATGGAAATATCAGCACCGTTATCTGTATGAAAATGGAAATATCTACACGGCTATCTCTATGAACATGGAAATATGTACACCGCTATCTCTATGAACATGGAAATAGCTACACTGCTATCTGTATGAACATGGAAATATCTACACCACTATCTGTAGGAACATGGAAATATCTACACCGCTATCACTATGAACATGGATATATCTACACAGCCATCTGGATGAACATGGAAATATCTACACCGCTCTCTGCATGAACATGGATATATCTACACCGCTATCTGTGTAAACATGCATACATCTTCACCGCAATCTGTATAAACATGGAAATATCAACACCGCTATCTGTATGAACATGGAAATATCTAAACCGCTATCTGTATGAACATGGAAATATCTACACCGCTATATGTATGAACATGGAAATAGCTACACCGCTACCTGTATGAACATGGAAATACCTTCACCGCCATCTGTATGAACATGGATATATCTACACAGCCATCTGGATGAACATGGATATATCGACACAGCCCTCTGGATGAACATGGAAATATCCACACCGCTATCTGTGTAAACATGCATACATCTTCACCGCTATCTGTATCAACAAGGAAATATCTACACCGCTATCTGTATGAACATGGAAATATCTACACCGCTATCTGTTTGAAGATGGAAATATATACACCGCTATCTGCATGAAAATGGAAATATCTACAAAGCTGTCTGCATGAAAATGGAAATACCTACACAGCTATCTGCATATACATGGAAATATCTACACAGCTATCTCTTTACACATGGAAATAACTACACCGCCATCTGTATGAACATGGAAATAACTGCACCGCTATCTGTATGAACATGGAAATATCTACACCGGTATCTGTATGAACATGGAAATAGCTACACCGCTACCTGTATGAACATGGAAATATCTACACCGCTATCTGTATGAACATGTAGATATCTACACAGCCATCTGGATGAACATGGAAATATCTACACCGCTATCTGTGTAAACATGCATACATCTTCACCGCTATCTGTATAAACATGGAAATATCTACACCGCTATCTGAATGAACATGGAAATATCTGCACCGCTATCTGTATGAACATGGAAATATCTACACCGCTATAAGTTGGAACATGGAAATATCTACACCGCTATCTGCATGAAAATGGAAATATCTACACAGCTATCTGCATATACATGGAAATATCTACACAGCTATCTCTTTACACATGGAAATAACTACAACGCTATCTGTATCAACATGGAAATACCTACACCGCCATCTGTATGAACATGGAAATATCTGCACCGCCATATGTATGAACATGGAAATATCCGCACCGCCATCTATATGAACATATAAATATCTACACCGCCATCTGTATTAAGATGGAGATATCTACACCGCTATCTGAATAAACATGGAAATATCTACACCGCTATCTGTATAAACATGGAAATGTCAGCACCGCTATCTGTATGAACATGGAAATATCAGCCCCTCTATCTGTATGAACATGGAGATATCTACACGGCCATCTGTATGAACATGGATATATCTACACAGCCATCTGGATGAACATGGAAATATTCGCACCGCTATCTGTATGACCATGGAAATAGCTACACCGCTATCTGTATGAACATGGAAATATCTACACCGCTATCTGTATGAACATGGAAATATCTACACCGCTATCTGTATGAACATGGAAATATCTTCACCGCCATCTGTACGAACATGCATATATCTACAGAGCCAACTGGATGAACATGGAAATATCTACACCGCCATCTGTATTAAGATGGAGATATCTACACCGCTATCTGTATAAACCTGGAAATATCTACACTGCTATCTGTATAAACATGGAAATATCTACACCGCTACCTGTATAAACATGGAAATATCAGCACCGCTATCTGTAGGAACATGGAAATATCTACACCTCTATCTGCATGAAAATGGAAATATCTACACTGTTATCTGCATATACATGGAAATATCTAAACAGCTATCTCTTTACACATGGAAATAACTATACCGCTATCTGTATGAACATGGATATATCTACACAGCCCTCTGGATGAACATGGAAATATCCACACAGCTATCTGTGTAAACATGCATACATCTTCACCGCTATCTGTATAAGCATGGAAATATCTACACCGCTATCTGCATGAAAATGGAAATATCTACAAAGCTTTCTGCATATACATGGAAATATCTACACAGCTATCTCTTTACACATGGAAATAACTACACCGCTATATCTATAAACATGGAAATATCTACACCGCCTTCTGTATGAACATGGAAATATCTGCACCGCCATCTGTATGAACATATAAATATCTACACCGCCATCTGTATTAAGAAGGAAATATCTAAACCACAATCTGTATAAACATGGAAATATCTACACCGCTGCCTGTATAAACTTGGAAATATCAGCACCGCTCTCGGTATGAAAATGGAGATATCTACACCGCTATGTGTATGAACATGGAAATATCTACACCGCCATCTGTATGAACATGGAAATATCTGCATTGCCATATGTATGAACATATAAATATCTACACCGCCATCTGTATTAAGACGGAGATATCTACACCGCTATCTGAATAAACATGGAAATATCTACACCGCTATCTGTATAAACATGGAAATATCTACACCGCTATCTGTATAAACATGGAAATATCTACACCGCTACCTGTATAAGCATGGAAATATCAGCACCGCTATCTGTATGAACATGGAAATATCTACACCGCTATCTGTATGAACATGGAAATATCTACACCGCTATCTGTATGAACATGGAAATGTCTACACCGCTATCAGTATGAACATGGAAATATCTACACCGCTATCTGTATGAACATGGATATATCTACACAGCCCTCTGGATGAACATGGAAATATCCACACCGCTATCTGTGTGAACATGCATACATCTTCACCGCTATCTGTATAAACATGGAAATATCTACATTGCTATCTGTATGAACATGGAAATATCTACACCGCTATCTGTTTGAAGATGGAAATATATACACCGCTATCTGCATGAAAATGGAAATATCTACACAGCTATCTGCATATACATGGAAATATCTACACAGCTATCTCTTTACACATGGAAATAACTACACCGCTATCTGTATGAACATTGAAATATCTACACCGCTATCTGTATAAACATGGAAATATCTACACCGCTATCTGTATAAACATGGAAATATCTACACCACTACCTGTATAAACATGGAAATATCAGCACCGCTATCTGTATGAACATGGAATTATCTACACCGCTATCTGTATGAACATGGAAATATCTACACCGCTATCTGTATGAACATGGAAATATCTACACCGCTATCTGTATGAACATGGAAATATCTACACCGTTATCTGTTTGAACATGGAAATATCTACAACGCTGTCTGCATGAAAATGGAAATATCTACACAGCTATCTGCATACACATGGAAATATCCACACAGCTATCTCTTAACACATGGAAATAAGTACTCCTTATCTCTATAATCATGGAAATATCTACACCGCCATCTGTATGAACATGGAAATATCTGCACCGCCATCTGTATGAACATATAAATATCTACACCGCCATCTGTATTAAGAGGAAATATCTAAACCGCTATCTGTATAAACATGGAAATATCTACACCGCTGCCTGTATAAACTTGGAAATATCAGCACCGCTCTCGGTATGAAAATGGAGATATCTACACCGCTATCTGTATGAACATGGAAATACCTACACTGCTATCTGTATGAACATGGAGATAGTTACACCGCTATCTGTATGAACATGGAAATATCTACACCGCCATCTGTATGAACATGGAAATATCTGAATCGCCATCTGTATGAATATATAAATATCTACACCGCCATCTGTATTAAGACGGAGATATCTACACCACTATCTGAATAAACATGGAAATATCTACACCGCTATCTGTATAAACATGGAAATATCCACACCGCTATCTGTATAAACATGGAAATATCTACACCGCTACCTGTATAAGCATGGAAATATCAGCACCGCTATCTGTATGAACATGGAAATATCTACACCGCTATCTGTATGAACATGGAAATATCTACACCGCTATCTGTATGAACATGGAAATGTCTACACCGCTATCAGTATGAACATGGAAATATCTACTCCGCTATCTGTGTAAACATGCATAGATCTTCACCGCTATCTGTATAAACATGGAAATATCTACACCGTTATCTGTATGAACATGGAAATATCTACACCGCTATCTGTATGAACATGGAAATATCTACACCGCTATCTGTTTGAACATGGAAATATCTACACCGCTATCTGCATGAAAATGGAAATATCTATACTGCTATCTGCATATACATGGAAATATCTACACAGCTATCTCTTTACACATGGAAATAACTACACCGCTATCTGTATGAACATGTAAATATCTACACCGCCATCTGTATGAACATGGAAATATCTGCACCGCCATCTGTATGAACATATAAATATCTACACCGCCATCTGTATTAAGATGGATATATCTACACCGCTATCTGAATAAACATGGAAATATCTACACCGCTATCTGTATAAACAGGGAAATATCTACACCGCTATCTGTATAACCATGGAAATATCTACACTGCTACCTGTATAAACATGGAAATATCAGCAACGCTATCTGCATGAACATGGAAATATCTACACCGCTATCTGTATGAACATGGAAATATCTACAAAGCTATCTGAATGAACATGGAAATATCTACACCGCTATCTGTTTGAACATGGAAATATCTACACCGCTATCTGCATGAAAATGGAAATATCTACAAAGCTATCTGCATATAAATGGAAATATCTACACAGCTATCTCTTTACACATGGAAATAACTACACCGCTATATCTATAACCATGGAAATATCTACACCGCCATCTGTATGAACAAATAAATATCTACACTGCCATCTGTATTAAGAAGGAAATATCTAAACCGCTATCTGTATAAACATGGAAATATCTACACCGCTGCCTGTATAAACATGGAAATATCAGCACCGCTATCTGTATGAACATGGAAATATTTACACCGCTATCTGTATCAACATGGAAATATCTACAATGCCATCTGTATGAACATAAAATATCTACCCCGCCATCTGTATTAAGAAGGAAATATCTAAACCGCTATCTGTAAACGTGGAAATATCTACACCGCTGCCTGTATAAACTTGGAAATATCAGCACTGCTATCTGTATGAACATGGAAATATCTACACCGCTATCTGTTTGAACATGGAAATATCTACACCGCTCTCTGCAGGAAAATGGAAATAACTACACAGCTATCTGCATATACATGGAAATATCTACACAGCTATCTCTTTACACATGGAAATAACTACAACGCTATCTCTGTAAACATGGAAATATCTACACCGCCATCTGTATGAACATGGAAATATCTGCACCGCCATCTGTATGAACATATAAATATCTACACCGCCATCTGTATTAAGAAGGAGATATCTACCCCGCTATCTGTATGAACATGGAAATATCTCCACCGCCATCTGTATAAACTTATAAATATCTACACCGCCATCTGTATTAAGATGGAGATATCTACACCGCTATCTGTATAAACTTGGAAATATCTACACCGCAATATGTATAAACATGGAAATACCTACACCGCTATCTGTATAAACATGGAAATATCTACACCGCTACCTGTATAAACATGGAAATATCAGCACCGCTATCTGTATGAACATGGAAATATCTACACCGCTATCTCTGTGAACATGGAAATATCTACACTGCTATCTGTATGAACATGGAAATAGCTACACCGCTATCTGTATGAACATGGAAATATCTACACCACTATCTGTATGAACATGGAAATATCTACACCGCTATCTGTATGAACATGGATATATCAACACAGCCATCTGGATGAACATGGAAATATCTACACCGCTCTCTGTTTGAACATGGAAATATCTAAACCGCTATCTGCATGAAAATGGAAATATATACACAGCTATCTGCATATACATGGAAATATCTACACACCTATCTCTTTACACATGGAAATAACTATACCGCTATCTGTATGAACATGGAAATATCTTCACCGCCATCTGTAGGAACATGGATATATCTACACAGCCATCTGGATGAACATGGAAATATCTACACCGCTATCTGTATGAACATGGAAATATCTACACCGCTATCTGTGTAAACATGCATACATCCTCACCGCTATCTGTATAAACATGGAAATATCTAAAGTGCTATCTGTATGAACATGGAAATACCTACACCGCTATCTGTTTGAACATGGAAATATCTACACCGCTATCTGCATGAAAATGGAAATATCTACAAAGCTATCTGCATATACATGGAAATATCTACACAGCTATCTCTTTACACATGGAAATAACTACACCGCTATATCTATAAACATGGAAATATCTACACCGCCATCTGTATGAACATGGAAATATCTGCACCACCATCTGTATGAACATATAAATATCTACACTGCCATCTGTATTAAGAAGGAAATATCTAAACCGCTATCTGTATGAACATTGAAATATCTATGCCGCTATCTGTATGAACATGGAAATATCTACAGCGCTATCTGTGTAAACATGCATACATCTTCACCGCTATCGGTATAAACATGGAAATATCTACAACGCTATCTGTATGAACATGGAAATATCTACACCGCTATCTGTACGAACATGGAAATATCTAAACCGCTATCTGCATGAAAATAGAAATATCTACCCAGCTATCTGCATATACATGGAAATATCTACACAGCTATCTCTTTACACATGGAAATAACTATACCGACATCTGTATGAACATGGAAATATCTGCACCACCATCTGTATGAACATATAAATATCTACACCGCCATCTGTATTAAGAAGGAAATATCTAAACCGCTATCTGTATGAACATTGAAATATCTACACCGCTATCTGTATTAACATGGAAATATCTACACCACTATCTGTATGAACATGGATATATCAACACAGCCATCTGGATGAACATGGAAATATCTACACCGCTCTCTGTTGGAACATGGAAATATCTAAACCGCTATCTGCATGAAAATGGAAATATATACACAGCTATCTGCATATACATGGAAATATCTACACACCTATCTCTTTACACATGGAAATAACTATACCGCTATCTGTATGAACATGGAAATATCTTCACCGCCATCTGTAGGAACATGGGTATATCTACACAGCCATCTGGATGAACATGGAAATACCTACACCGCTATCTGTATGAACATGGAAATATCTACACCGCTATCTGTGTAAACATGCATACATCCTCACCGCTATCTGTATAAACATGGAAATATCTAAAGTGCTATCTGTATGAACATGGAAATACCTACACCGCTATCTGTTTGAACATGGAAATATCTACACCGCTATCTGCATGAAAATGGAAATATCTACAAAGCTATCTGCATATACATGGAAATATCTACACAGCTATCTCTTTACACATGGAAATAACTACACCGATATATCTATAAACATGGAAATATCTACAACGCTATCTGTATGAACATGGAAATAGCTACACCGCTATCTGTATGAACATGGAAATATCTTCACCGCCATCTGTACGAACATGGATATATCTACAGAACCATCTGGATGAACATGGAAATATCTACACCGCCATCTGTATGAACATATAAATATCTACACCGCCATCTGTATTAAGATGGAAATATCTACACCGCTATCTGTATAAACCTCGAAATATCTACACCGCTATCTGTATAAACATGGAAATATCTACACCGCTATCTGTATAAATATGGAAATTTCTACACCGCTACCTGTATAATAATGGAAATATCAGCACCGCTATCTGTAGAAACATGGATATATCTACACAGGCATCTGGATGAACATGGATATATCTACACAGCCATCTGGATGAACATGGAAATATCTACACCGCTATCTGTATGAACATGGAAATATCTACAACGCTATCTGTGTAAACATGCATACATCTTCACCGCTATCTGTATGAACATGGAAATATCTACACCGCTATCTGTATGAACATGGAAATAGCTACACCGCTATCTGTATGAACATGGAAATATCTACACCGATATCTGTATGAACATGGATATATCTACACAGCCATCTGGATGAACATGGAAATATCTACACCGCTATCTGTGTAAACATGCATACATCTTCACCGCTATCTGTATAAACATGGAAATATCTACACAGCCCTCTGGATGAACATGGATATATAAACACCGCTATCTGTGTAAACATGCTTACATCTTCACCGCTATCTGTATAAACATGGAAATATCTACACTGCTATCTGTATGAACATGGAAATAGCTACACCGCTATCTGTATGAACATGGAAATAGCTACACCGCTATGTGTATGAACATGGAAATATCTACACCACTATCTCTATGAACATGGAAATATCTTCACTGCTATCTGTATGAACATGGAAATAGCTACACCGCTATCTGTATGAACATGGAAATAACTACACCACTATCTGTATGAACATGGAAATATCTACACCTCTATCTGTATGAACATTGATATATCTACACAGCCATCTGGATCAACATGGAAATATCTACACTGCTATCTGTTTGAACATGGAAATATCTAAACCGCTATCTGCATGAAAATGGAAATATATACACAGCTATCTGCATATACATGGAAATATCTACACACCTATCTCTTTACACATGGAAATAACTGTACCGCTATCTGTATGAACATGGAAATATCTTCACCGCCATCTGTAGGAACATGGATATATCTACACAGCCATCTGGATGAACAAGGAAATATCTACACCGCTATCTGTATGAACATGGAAATATCTACAGTGCTATCTGTATGAATATGGAAATACTTACACCGCTATCTGTTTGAACATGGAAATATCTACACCGCTATCTGCATGAAAATGGAAATATCTATAAAGCTATCTGCATATACATGGAAATATCTACACAGCTATCTCTTTACACATGGAAATAACTACACCGCTATATCTATAAACATGGAAATATCTACACCGCCATCTGTATGAACATGGAAATATCTGCACCACCATCTGTATGAACATATAAATATCTACACCGCCATCTGTATTAAGAAGGAAATATCTAAACCGCTATCTGTATGAACATTGAAATATCTACACCGCTATCTGTATGAACATGGAAATATCTATACCGCTATCTGTGTAAACATGCATACATCTTCACCGCTATCTGTATAAACATGGAAATATCTACAACGCTATCTGTATGAACAAGGAAATATCTACACCGCTATCTGTACGAACATGGAAATATCTAAACCGCTATCTGCATGAAAATAGAAATATCTACACAGCTATCAGCATATGCATGGAAATATCTACAAAGCTTTCTCTTTACACATGGAAATAACTACACCGCTATCTCTATAAACATGGAAATATCTACACCGCCATCTGTATGAACATGGAAATATCTGCACCGCCATCTGTATAAACATATAAATATCTACACCGCCATCTGTATTAAGATGGAGATATCTACACCGCTATCTGTATAAACTTGGAAATATCTACACCAGTATCTGTATGAACATGGAAATATCTACACCACTATCTGTTTGAGCATGGAAATATCTACACCGCTATCTGCATGAAAATGGAAATATCTACACAGCTATCTGCATATATGTGGAAATATCTACAAAGCTATCTCTTTACACATGGAAATAACTACACCGATACCTCTATAAACATGGAAATATCTACACCGCCATCTGTATGAACATGGAAATATCAGCACCGCTATCTTTATGAACATGGAAATAGCTACACAGCCATCTGTATGAACATGGAAATATCTACACCGCTATCAGTAGGAACATGGAAATAGCTACACCGCTATCTGTATGAACATGGAAATATCTTCACCGCCATCTGTACGAACAAGGATATATCTACAGAGCCATCTGGATGAACATGGAAATATCTACACCGCCATCGGTATTAAGATGGAGATATCTACACCGCTATCTGTATAAACATGGAAATATCTACACCGCTATCTGAATAAACACGGAAATATCTACACCGCAATCTGTATAAACATGGAAATATCTACACCGCTACCTGTATAAACATGGAAATATCAGCACCGCTATCTGTATGAACATGGAAATATCTACACCGCTATCTGTATGAACATGGAAATATCTACACCGCCATCTGTATGAACATGGAAATATCTGCACCGCCATCTGAATGAACATATAAATATCTACACCGCCATCTGTATTAAGATGGAGATATCTACACCGCTATCTGAATAAACATGGAAATATCTACACCGCTATCTGTATAAACATGGAAATATCAGCACCGCTATCTGTATGTACATGGAAATATCAGCCCCTCTATCTCTATGAACATGGAGATATCTACACCGCCATCTGTGTGAACATGGATATATCTACACAGCCATCTGGATGAACATGGAAATATCTACACCGCTATCTGTATGAACATGGAAATAGCTACACCGCTATCTGTATGAACATGGAAATATCTACACCGCTATCTGTATGAACATGGAAATAGCTACACCGCTATCTGTATGAACATGGAAATATCTTCACCGCCATCTGTACGAACATGGATATATCTACAGAGCCATCTGGATGAACATGGAAATATCTACACCGCCATCTGTATGAACATATAAATATCTACACCGCCATCTGTATTAAGATGGAAATATCTACACCGCTATCTGTATAAACCTCAAAATATCTACACCGCTATCTGTATAAACATGGAAATATCTACTCCGCTATCTGTATAAACATGGAAATTTCTACACCGCTACCTGTATAATCATTGAAATATCAGCACCGCTATCTGTAGGAACATGGATATATCTACACAGCCATCTGGATGAACATGGATATATCTACACAGCCATCTGGATGAACATGGAAATATCTACACCGCTATCTGTATGAACATGGAAATATCTACACCGCTATCTGTGTAAACATGCATACATCTTCACCGCTATCTGTATGAACATGGAAATATCTACACCGCTATCTGTATGAACATGGAAATAGCTACACCGCTATCTGTATGAACATGGAAATATCTACACCGATATCTGTATGAACTTGGATATATCTACACAGCCATCTGGATGAACATGGAAATATCTACACCGCTATCTGTGTAAACATGCATACATCTTCACCGCTATCTGTATAAACATGGAAATATCTACACAGCCCTCTGAATGAACATGGAAATATAAACACCGCTATCTGTGTAAACATGCATACATCTTCACCGCTATCTGTATAAACATGGAAATATCTACACCGCTATCTGTATGAACATGAAAATAGCTACACCGCTATCTGTATGAACATGGAAATAGCTACACCGCTATCTGTATGAACATGGAAATATCTACACAGCCATCTGGATGAACATGGAAATATCTACTCCGCTATCTGTGTAAAAATGCATAGATCTTCACCGCTATCTGTATAAACATGGAAATATCCACACCGCTATCTGTATGAACATGGAAATATCTACACCGCTATCTGCATGAAAATGGAAATATCTACACTGCTATCTGCATATACATGGAAATATCTACACAGCTATCTCTTTACACATGGAAATAACTACACCGCTATCTGTATGAACATGGAAATATCTTCACCGCCATCTGTATGAACATGGATATATCTACACATTCATCTGGATGAACATGGAAATATCTACACCGCTATCTTTATGAACATGGAAATATCTACATAGCTATCTGTGTAAACATGCATACATCTTCACCGCTATCTGTATAAACACGGAAATATCTACACTGCTATCTGTATGAACATGGAAATATCTACACCGCTATCTGTATGAACATGGAAATATCTACACCGCTATCTGTTTGAACATGGAAATATCTACAACGCTCTCTGCATGAAAATGGAAATATCTACACAGCTATCTGCATACACATGGAAATATCTACACAGCTATCTCTTAACACATGGAAATAAGTACTCCGCTATCTCTATAAACATGGAAATATCTACACCGCCATCTGTATGAACATGGAAATATCTGCACCACCATCTGTATGAACATATAAATATCTACACCGCCATCTGTATTAAGAAGGAAATATCTAAACCGCTATCTGTATGAACATTGAAAAATGTACACCGCTATCTGTATGAACATTGAAATATCTAAACCGCTGCCTGTATAAACATGGAAATATCAGCACCGCTATCTGTATGAACATGGAAATATCTACACAGCCATCTGGATGAACATGGAAATATCTACTCCGCTATCTGTGTAAACATGCATAGATCTTCACCGCTATCTGTATAAACATGGAAATATCTACACCGCTATCTGTATAAACTGGGAAATATCTACACCGCTATCTGTATAACCATGGAAATATCTACACTGCTACCTGTATAAACATGGAAATATCAGCACCGCTATCTGTATGAACATGGAAATGTCTACACCGCCATCAGTATGAACATGGAAATATCTACACCGCTATCTGTATGAACATGGAAATATCTACAAAGCTATCTGAATGAACATGGAAATATCTACACCGCTATCTGTTTGAACATGTAAATATCTACACCGCTATCTGCATGAAAATGGAAATATCTACAAAGCTATCTGCATATACATGGAAATATCTACACAGCAATCTCTTTACACATGGAAATAACTACACCGCTATATCTATAACCATGGAAATATCTTCACCACCATCTGTATGAACAAGGAAATATCTGCACCGCCATCTGTATGAACAAATAAATATCTACAACGCCATCTGTATTAAGAAGGAAATATCTAAACTGCTATCTGTATAAACATGGAAATATCTACACCGCTGAATGTATAAACATGGAAATATCAGCACCGCTATCTGTATGAACATGGAAATATCTACTCCGCTATCTGTATCAACATGGAAATATCTACACCGCCATCTGTATGAACATAAAATATCTACACCGCCATCTGTATTAAGAAGGAAATATCTCAACCGCTATCTGTAAATGTGGAAATATCTACACCGCTGCCTGTATAAACATGGAAATATCAGCACCGCTATCTGTATGAACATGGAAATATCTACACCGCTATCTGTATGCACATGGAAATATCTACAACGCTATCTGTATGAACATGGAAATATCTACACCGCTATCTGTATGAACATGGAAATATCTACACCGCTATCTGTTTGAACATGGAAATATCTACACCGCTGTCTGCATGAAAATGGAAATATCTACACAGCTATCTGCATATACATGGAAATATCTACACAGCTATCTCTTTACACATGGAAATAACTACACCGCTATCTCAGTAAACATGGAAATATCTACACCGCCATCTGTATGAACATGGAAATATCCGCACCGCCATCTGTATGAACATATAAATATCTACACCGCCATCTGTATTAAGAAGGAGATATCTACACCGCTATCTGTATAAACATGGAAATATCTACACCGCTATCTGTATAAACATGGAAATATCTACACCGCTCTCTGTATAAACATGGAAATGTCTACACCACTCCCTGTATAAACATGGAAATATCAGCACAGCTATCTGTATGAACATGGAAATATCTACACAGCTATCTGTATGAACATGGAAATATCTACACCGCTATCTGTATCAACATGGAAATATCTACACCGCTATCTGTACGAACATGGAAATACCTAAACAGCTATCTGCATGAAAATAGAAATATCTACACAGCTATCTGCATATACATGGAAATATCTACAAAGCTATCTCTTTACACATGGAAATAACTACACCGCTATCTCTATAAAGACGGAAATATCTACACCGCCATCTGTATGAACATGGAAATATCTGCACCGCCATCTGTATAAACATATAAATATCTACACCGCCATCTGTATTAAGATGGAGATATCTACACCGCTATCTGTATAAACTTGGAAATATCTACACCGCTATCTGTATAAACATGGAAATATCTACACCGCTATCTGTATAAACATGGAAATATCTACACCGCTACCTGTATAAACATGGAAATAGCACCGCTATCTGTATGAACATGGAAATTTCTACACCGCTATCTCTATGAACATGGAAATATATACACTGCTATCTGTATGAACATGGAAATAGCTACACCGCTATCTGTATGGACATGGAAATATCTACACCACTCTCTGAATGAACATGGAAGTATCTACACCGCTATCTGTATGAACATGGATATATCTACACAGCCATCTGGATGAACATGGAAATATCTACACCGCTATCTCTTTGAACATGGAAATATCTAAACCGCTATCTGCATGAAAATGGAAATATATACATAGCTATCTGCATATACATGGAAATATCTACACAGCTATCTCTTTTCACATGGAAATAACTATACCGCTATCTGTATGAACATGGAAATATCTTCACCACCATCTGTAGGAACATGGATATATCTACACAGCCATCTGGATGAACATGGAAATATCTACACCGCTATCTGTATGAACATGGAAATATCTACACCGCTATCTGTGTAAACATGCATACATCTTCACCGCTATCTGTATAAACATGGAAATATTTACAGTGCTATCTGTATGAACATGGAAATATCTACACCGCTATCTGTTTGAACATGGAAATATCTACACCGCTATCTGCATGAAAATGGAAATATCTACAAAGCTATCTGCATATACATGGAAATATCTACACAGCTATCTCTTTACACATGGAAATAACTACACCGCTATATCTATAAACATGGAAATATCTACACCGCCATCTGTATGAACATGGAAATATCTGCACCACCATCTGTATGAACATATAAATATCTACACCGCCATCTGTATTAAGAAGGAAATATCTACACCGCTATCTGTATGAACATTGAAATATCTACACCGCTATCTGTGTAAACATGCATACATCTTCACCGCTATCTGTATAAACATGGAAATATCTACAACGCTATCTGTATGAACATGGAAATATCTACACCGCTATCTGTTCGAACATCGAAATATCTAAACCGCTATCTGCATGAAAATAGAAATATCTACACAGCTATCTGCATATACATGGAAATATCTACACAGCTATCTCTTTACACATGGAAATAACTATACCGCCATCTGTATTAACATGGAAATATCTGCACCGCCATCTGTAAGAACATATAAATATCTACACCGCCATCTGTATTAAGAAGGAAATATCTAAACCGCTATCTGTATGAACATTGAAATATCTACACCGCTATCTGTATGAACATGGAATTATCTACACCGCTATCTGTGTAAACATGCATATATCTTCACTGCTATCTGTATAAACATGGAAATATCTACAACGCTATCTGTATGAACATGGAACTATCTACACCGCTATCTGTACGAACATGGAAATATCTAAACCGCTATCTGCATGAAAATAGAAATATCTACACAGCTATCTGCATATACATGGAAATATCTGCAAAGCTATCTCTTTACACATGGAAATAACTACACCGCTATCTCTATAAACACGGAAATATCTACACCGCCATCTATGTGAACATGGAAATATCTGCACCGCCATCTGTATAAACATATAAATATCTACACCGCCATCTGTATTAAGATGGAGATATCTACACCGCTATGTGTATAAACTTGGAAATATCTACACCACTATCTGTATAAACATGGAAATACCTACACCGCTACCTGTATAAACATGGAAATATCAGCACCGTTATCTGTATGAAAATGGAAATATCTACACGGCTATCTCTATGAACATGGAAATATGTACACCGCTATCTCTATGAACATGGAAATAGCTACACTGCTATCTGTATGAACATGGAAATATCTACACCACTATCTGTAGGAACATGGAAATATCTACACCGCTATCACTATGAACATGGATATATCTACACAGCCATCTGGATGAACATGGAAATATCTACACCGCTATCTGCATGAACATGGATATATCTACACCGCTATCTTTGTAAACATGCATACATCTTCACCGCAATCTGTATAAACATGGAAATATCAACACCGCTATCTGTATGAACATGGAAATATCTAAATCGCTATCTGTATGAACATGGAAATATCTACACCGCTATATGTATGAACATGGAAATAGCTACACCGCTATCTGTATGAACATGGAAATACCTTCACCGCCATCTGTATGAACATGGATATATCTACACAGCCATCTGGATGAACATGGATATATCGACACAGCCCTCTGGATGAACATGGAAATATCCACACCGCTATCTGTGTAAACATGCATACATCTTCACCGCTATCTGTATCAACAAGGAAATATCTACACCGCTATCTGTATGAACATGGAAATATCTACACCGCTATCTGTTTGAAGATGGAAATATATACACCGCTATCTGCATGAAAATGGAAATATCTACAAAGCTGTCTGCATGAAAATGGAAATACCTACACAGCTATCTGCATATACATGGAAATATCTACACAGCTATCTCTTTACACATGGAAATAACTACACCGCCATCTGTATGAACATGGAAATAACTGCACCGCTATCTGTATGAACATGGAAATATCTACACCGGTATCTGTATGAACATGGAAATAGCTACACCGCTACCTGTATGAACATGGAAATATCTACACCGCTATCTGTATGAACATGTAGATATCTACACAGCCATCTGGATGAACATGGAAATATCTACACCGCTATCTGTGTAAACATGCATACATCTTCACCGCTATCTGTATAAACATGGAAATATCTACACCGCTATCTGAATGAACATGGAAATATCTGCACCGCTATCTGTATGAACATGGAAATATCTACACCGCTATAAGTTGGAACATGGAAATATCTACACCGCTATCTGCATGAAAATGGAAATATCTACACAGCTATCTGCATATACATGGAAATATCTACACAGCTATCTCTTTACACATGGAAATAACTACAACGCTATCTGTATCAACATGGAAATACCTACACCGCCATCTGTATGAACATGGAAATATCTGCACCGCCATATGTATGAACATGGAAATATCCGCACCGCCATCTATATGAACATATAAATATCTACACCGCCATCTGTATTAAGATGGAGATATCTACACCGCTATCTGAATAAACATGGAAATATCTACACCGCTATCTGTATAAACATGGAAATGTCAGCACCGCTATCTGTATGAACATGGAAATATCAGCCCCTCTATCTGTATGAACATGGAGATATCTACACGGCCATCTGTATGAACATGGATATATCTACACAGCCATCTGGATGAACATGGAAATATTCGCACCGCTATCTGTATGACCATGGAAATAGCTACACCGCTATCTGTATGAACATGGAAATATCTACACCGCTATCTGTATGAACATGGAAATATCTACACCGCTATCTGTATGAACATGGAAATATCTTCACCGCCATCTGTACGAACATGCATATATCTACAGAGCCAACTGGATGAACATGGAAATATCTACACCGCCATCTGTATTAAGATGGAGATATCTACACCGCTATCTGTATAAACCTGGAAATATCTACACTGCTATCTGTATAAACATGGAAATATCTACACCGCTACCTGTATAAACATGGAAATATCAGCACCGCTATCTGTAGGAACATGGAAATAACTACACCGCTATCTGCATGAAAATGGAAATATCTACACTGTTATCTGCATATACATGGAAATATCTAAACAGCTATCTCTTTACACATGGAAATAACTATACCGCTATCTGTATGAACATGGATATATCTACACAGCCCTCTGGATGAACATGGAAATATCCACACAGCTATCTGTGTAAACATGCATACATCTTCACCGCTATCTGTATAAGCATGGAAATATCTACACCGCTATCTGCATGAAAATGGAAATATCTACAAAGCTTTCTGCATATACATGGAAATATCTACACAGCTATCTCTTTACACATGGAAATAACTACACCGCTATATCTATAAACATGGAAATATCTACACCGCCTTCTGTATGAACATGGAAATATCTGCACCGCCATCTGTATGAACAAATAAATATCTACACCGCCATCTGTATTAAGAAGGAAATATCTAAACCACAATCTGTATAAACATGGAAATATCTACACCGCTGCCTGTATAAACTTGGAAATATCAGCACCGCTCTCGGTATGAAAATGGAGATATCTACACCGCTATGTGTATGAACATGGAAATATCTACACCGCCATCTGTATGAACATGGAAATATCTGCATTGCCATATGTATGAACATATAAATATCTACACCGCCATCTGTATTAAGACGGAGATATCTACACCGCTATCTGAATAAACATGGAAATATCTACACCGCTATCTGTATAAACATGGAAATATCTACACCGCTATCTGTATAAACATGGAAATATCTACACCGCTACCTGTATAAGCATGGAAATATCAGCACCGCTATCTGTATGAACATGGAAATATCTACACCGCTATCTGTATGAACATGGAAATATCTACACCGCTATCTGTATGAACATGGAAATGTCTACACCGCTATCAGTATGAACATGGAAATATCTACACCGCTATCTGTATGAACATGGATATATCTACACAGCCCTCTGGATGAACATGGAAATATCCACACCGCTATCTGTGTGAACATGCATACATCTTCACCGCTATCTGTATAAACATGGAAATATCTACATTGCTATCTGTATGAACATGGAAATATCTACACCGCTATCTGTTTGAAGATGGAAATATATACACCGCTATCTGCATGAAAATGGAAATATCTACACAGCTATCTGCATATACATGGAAATATCTACACAGCTATCTCTTTACACATGGAAATAACTACACCGCTATCTGTATGAACATTGAAATATCTACACCGCTATCTGTATAAACATGGAAATATCTACACCGCTATCTGTATAAACATGGAAATATCTACACCACTACCTGTATAAACATGGAAATATCAGCACCGCTATCTGTATGAACATGGAATTATCTACACCGCTATCTGTATGAACATGGAAATATCTACACCGCTATCTGTATGAACATGGAAATATCTACACCGCTATCTGTATGAACATGGAAATATCTACACCGTTATCTGTTTGAACATGGAAATATCTACAACGCTGTCTGCATGAAAATGGAAATATCTACACAGCTATCTGCATACACATGGAAATATCCACACAGCTATCTCTTAACACATGGAAATAAGTACTCCTTATCTCTATAATCATGGAAATATCTACACCGCCATCTGTATGAACATGGAAATATCTGCACCGCCATCTGTATGAACATATAAATATCTACACCGCCATCTGTATTAAGAGGAAATATCTAAACCGCTATCTGTATAAACATGGAAATATCTACACCGCTGCCTGTATAAACTTGGAAATATCAGCACCGCTCTCGGTATGAAAATGGAGATATCTACACCGCTATCTGTATGAACATGGAAATACCTACACTGCTATCTGTATGAACATGGAGATAGCTACACCGCTATCTGTATGAACATGGAAATATCTACACCGCCATCTGTATGAACATGGAAATATCTGAATCGCCATCTGTATGAATATATAAATATCTACACCGCCATCTGTATTAAGACGGAGATATCTACACCACTATCTGAATAAACATGGAAATATCTACACCGCTATCTGTATAAACATGGAAATATCCACACCGCTATCTGTATAAACATGGAAATATCTACACGGCTACCTGTATAAGCATGGAAATATCAGCACCGCTATCTGTATGAACATGGAAATATCTACACCGCTATCTGTATGAACATGGAAATATCTACACCGCTATCTGTATGAACATGGAAATATCTACAAAGCTATCTGAATGAACATGGAAATATCTACACCGCTATCTGTTTGAACATGTAAATATCTACACCGGTATCTGCATGAAAATGGAAATATCTACAAAGCTATCTGCATATACATGGAAATATCTACACAGCTATCTCTTTACACATGGAAATAACTACACCGATATATCCATAAACATGGAAATATCCACACCACCATCTGTATGAACATGGAAATATCTGCACCGCCATCTGTATGAACATATAAATATCTACACCGCCATCTGTATTAAGAAAGAAATATCTAAACCGCTATCTGTATGAACATTGAAATATCTACACCGCTATCTGTATAAACATGGAAATATCTACACCGCTATCTGTATAAACATGGAAATATCTTCACCACTACCTGTAAAAACATGGAAATATCAGCACCGCTATCTGTATGAACATGGAATTATCTACACCGCTATCTGTATGAACATGGAAATATCTACACCGCTATCTGTATGAACATGGAAATATCAACACCGCTATCTGTATGAACATGGAAATATCTACACCGCTATCTGTTTGAACATGGAAATATCTACAACGCTGTCTGCATGAAAATGGAAATATCTACACAGATATCTGCATACACATGGAAATATCTACACAGCTATCTCTTAACACATGGAAATAAGTACTCCGCTATCTCTATAAACATGGAAATATCTACACCGCCATCTGTATGAACATGCAAATATCTGCTCCGCCATCTGTACGAACATATAAATATCTACACCGCCATCTGTATTAAGATGGAGATATCTACACTGCTATCTGTATAAACATTGACATATCTACACCGCTATCTGTATGAACATGCAAATATCTACACAGCTATCTGTATACAAATGGAAATATCTACACTGCTATCTCTATAAACATGGAAATAACTACACTGCAATCTGTATAAACATGGAAATATCTACACCGCCATCTCTATGAACATGGAAATAACTACACCGCCATTTGAATGAACATGGAGATATCTACACCGCCATCTCTATGAACATGGAAATATCTACATCGCCATTTGTATGAACATGTAAATATCTGCACCGCCATCTGTATGAACATGGAAATATCTTCACCACCGTCTGTATGAACATGGATATACCTACACCGGCATCTGGATGAACATGGAAATATCTACACCGCTTTCTGCATGAACATGGAAATATCTACACAGCTATCTGCATATACATGGAAATAGCTACACAGATTTCTCTATAAATATGGAAATATCTACAGCGTTATCTCTATAAGCTTCGAAATACCTACACCGCCATCTGTACTAACGTGGAAATATCTACACCGCCATCTGTACGAGCATGGACATATCTACAGCGCCATCTGTATTAAGATGGAAATATCTACACCGCTATCTGTATAAACATGGAAATATCTGCACCACTATCTGTATAAACATGGAAATATCCACACCGCTATCTGTGTAAACATGGAAATGTCTACACCGCTATCTGTGTAAACATGGAAATATCTACACCGCCATCTGTGTAAACATGAAAATATCTACAGCACCATCTCTATAAACATGGAAAAATCTACACTGCCATCTGTATGAACATGGAAATATCTACACCGCCATCTCTATAAACGTGTAAATATCTACACCGCTATCTGTATGAACTTGGAAATATCTACACTGCTATCTGTATAAAATTGGAATTATCTACACCACTATCTCTATAAACATAGAAATACCTACACCGCTATATGTATAAACATGGAAATATCTGCCCAACTATCTGTACAAACATGGAAATATCCGCACCGCTATCTGTATAAACATGGAAATATCTACAACGCTGTCTCTATAAACTTGGAAATAACAACACCTCTATCTCTATAAAGATGGAAATATCTAGACCGACATCTGTATAAACATAGAAATATCTACACCATCATCTGTATAAACATGTAAATATCTATACCGCTATCTGCATACACATGGAAATATCTACACAGCTATCTCTTAACACATGGAAATAAGTACTCCGCTATCTCTATAAACATGGAAATATCTACACCGCCATCTGTATGAACATGGAAATATCTGCACCGCCATCTGTATGAACATATAAATATCTACACCGCTATCTGTATTAAGAAGGAAATATCTAAACCGCTATCTGTATGAACATTGAAAAATGTACACCGCTATCTGTATGAACATTTAAATATCTAAACCGCTGCCTGTATAAACATGGAAATATCAGCACCGCTATCTGTATGAACATGGAAATATCTACACAGCCATCTGGATGAACATGGAAATATCTACTCCGCTATCTGTGTAAACATGCATAGATCTTCACCGCTATCTGTATAAACATGGAAATATCTACACTACTATCTGTATGAACATGGAAATATCTACACCGCTATCTGTATGAACATGGAAATATCTACACCGCTATCTGTTTGAACATGGAAATATCTACACCGCTATCTGCATGAAAATGGAAATATCTACACTGATATCTGCATATACATGGAAATATCTACACAGCTATCTCTTTACACATGGAAATAACTACACCGCTATCTGTATGAACATGGAAATATCTACACCGCCATCTGTATGAACATGGAAATATCTGCACCGCAATCTGTATGAACATATAAATATCTACACCGCCATCTGTATTTAGATGGATATATCTACACCGCTATCTGAATAAACATGGAAATATCTACACCGCTATCTGTATAAACTGGGAAATATCTACACCGCTATCTGTATAACCATGGAAATATCTACACTGCTACCTGTATAAACATGGAAATATCAGCACCGCTATCTGTATGAACATGGAAATATCTACACCGCCATCAGTATGAACATGGAAATATCTACACCGCTATCTGCAAGAAAATGGAAATATCTACACAGCTATCTGCATATACATGGAAATATCTACACAGCTATCTCTTTACACATGGAAATAACTACACCGCTATCTGTATGAACATGGAAATATGTACACCGACATCTGTATGAACATGGAAATATCTGCACCGCAATCTGTATGAACATATAAATATCTACACCGCCATCTGTATTAAGATGGATATATCTACACCGCTATCTGAATAAACATGGAAATATCTACACCGCTATCTGTATAAACTGGGAAATATCTACACCGCTATCTGTATAACCATGGAAATATCTACACTGCTACCTGTATAAACATGGAAATATCAGCACCGCTATCTGTATGAACATGGAAATATCTACACCGCCATCAGTATGAACATGGAAATATCTACACCGCTATCTGTATGAACATGGAAATATCTACAAAGCTATCTGAATGAACATGGAAATATCTACACCGCTATCTGTTTGAACATGTAAATATCTACACCGCTATCTGCATGAAAATGGAAATATCTACAAAGCTATCTGCATATACATGGAAATATCTACACAGCAATCTCTTTACACATGGAAATAACTACACCGCTATATCTATAACCATGGAAATATCTTCACCGCCATCTGTATGAACAAGGAAATATCTGGACCGCCATCTGTATGAACAAATAAATATCTACAACGCCATCTGTATTAAGAAGGAAATATCTAAACCGCTATCTGTATAAACATGGAAATATCTACACCGCTGAATGTATAAACATGGAAATATCAGCACCGCTATCTGTATGAACATGGAAATATCTGCACCGCCATCTGTATGAACATAAAATATCTACACCGCCATCTGTATTAAGAAGGAAATATCTCAACCGCTATCTGTAAACGTGGAAATATCTACACCGCTGCCTGTATAAACATGGAAATATCAGCACCGCTATCTGTATGAACATGGAAATATCTACACTGCTATCTGTATGCACATGGAAATATCTACAACGCTATCTGTATGAACATGGAAATATCTACACCGCTATCTGTATGAACATGGAAATATCTACACCGCTATCTGTTTGAACATGGAAATATCTACACCGCTGTCTGCATGAAAATGGAAATATCTACACAGCTATCTGCATATACATGGAAATATCTACGCAGCTATCTCTTTACACATGGAAATAACTACACCGCTACCTCAGTAAACATGGAAATATCTACACCGCCATCTGTATGAACATGGAAATATCCGCACCGCCATCTGTATGAACATATAAATATCTACACCGCCATCTGTATTAAGAAGGAGATATCTACACCGCTATCTGTATAAACATGGAAATATCTGCGCCGCTATCTGTATAAACATGGAAATATCTACACCGCTATCTGTATAAACATGGAAATATCTACACCACTCCCTGTATAAACATGGAAATATCAGCACTGCTATCTGTATGAACATGGAAATATCTACACAGCTATCTGTATGAACATGGAAATATCTACACCGCTATCTGTATCAACATGGAAATATCTACACCGCTATCTGTACGAACATGGAAATATCTAAACAGCTATCTGCATGAAAATAGAAATATCTACACAGCTATCTGCATATACATGGAAATATCAACAAAGCTATCTCTTTACACATGGAAATAACTACACCGCTATCTCTATAAACACGGAAATATCTACACCGCCATCTGTATGAACATGGAAATATCTGCACCGCCATCTGTATAAACATATAAATATCTACACCGCCACCTGTATTAAGATGGAGATATCTACACCGCTATCTGTATAAACTTGGAAATATCTACACCGCTATCTGTATAAACATGGAAATATCTACACCGCTACCTGTATAAACATGGAAATAGCACCGCTATCTGTATGAACATGGAAATTTCTACACCGCTATCTCTATGAACATGGAAATATATACACTGCTATCTGTATGAACATGGAAATAGCTACACAGCTATCTGTATGAACATGGAAATATATACACCACAATCTGAATAAACATGGAAATATCTACACCGCTATCTGTATGAACATGGATATATCTACACAGCCATCTGGATGAACATGGAAATATCTACACCACTATCTCTTTGAACATGGAAATATCTAAACCGCTATCTGCATGAAAATGGAAATATATACACAGCTATCTGCATATACATGGAAATATCTACACAGCTATCTCTTTTCACATGGAAATAACTATACCGCTATCTGTATGAACATGGAAATATCTTCACCACCATCTGTAGGAACATGGATATATCTACACAGCCATCTGGATGAACATGGAAATATCTACACCGCTATCTGTATGAACATGGAAATATCTACACCGCTATCTGTGTAAACATGCATACATCTTCACCGCTATCTGTATAAACATGGAAATATTTACAGTGCTATCTGTATGAACATGGAAATATCTACACCGCTATCTGTTTGAACATGGAAATATCTACACCGCTATCTGCATGAAAATGGAAATATCTACAAAGCTATCTGCATATACATGGAAATATCTACACAGCTATCTCTTTACACATGGAAATAACTACACCGCTATATCTATAAACATGGAAATATCTACACCGCCATCTGTATGAACATGGAAATATCTGCACCACCATCTGTATGAACATATAAATATCTACACCGCCATCTGTATTAAGAAGGAAATATCTATACCGCTATCTGTATGAACATTGAAATATCTACACCGCTATCTGTGTAAACATGCATACATCTTCACCGCTATCTGTATAAACATGGAAATATCTACAATGCTATCTGTATGAACATGGAAATATCTACACCGCTATCTGTTCGAACATGGAAATATCTAAACCGCTATCTGCATGAAAATAGAAATATCTACACAGCTATCTGCATATACTTGGAAATATCTACACAGCTATCTCTTTACCCATGGAAATAACTATACCGCCATCTGTATGAACATGGAAATATCTGCACCGCCATCTGTAAGAACATATAAATATCTACACCGCCATCTGTATTAAGAAGGAAATATCTAAACCGCTATCTGTATGAACATTGAAATATCTACACTGCTATCTGTATGAACATGGAATTATCTACACCGCTATCTGTGTAAACATGCATATATCTTCACCGCTATCTGTATAAACATGGAAATATCTACAACGCTATCTGTAGGAACATGGAACTATCTACACCGCTATCTGTACGAACATGGAAATATCTAAACCGCTATCTGCATGAAAATAGAAATAGCTACACAGCTATCTGCATATACATGGAAATATCTGCAAAGCTATCTCTTTACATATGGAAATAACTACACCGCTATCTCTATAAACACGGAAATATCTACACCGCCATCTATATGAACATGGAAATATCTGCACCGCCATCTGTATAAACATATAAATATCTACACCGCCATCTGTATTAAGATGGAGATATCTACACCGCTATCTGTATAAACTTGGAAATATCTACACCGCTATCTGTATAAACATGGAAATACCTACACAGCTATCTGTATAAACATGGAAATACCTACACCGCTACCTGTATAAACATGGAAATATCAGCACCGTTATCTGTATGAAAATGGAAATATCTACACCGCTATCTCTATGAACATGGAAATATGTACACCGCTATCTGTATGAACATGGAAATAGCTACGCTGCTATCTGTATGAACATGGAAATATCTACACCGCTATCTGTAGGAACATGGAAATATCTACACCGCTATCTCTATGAACATGGATATATCTACACAGCCATCTGGATGAACATGGAAATATCTACACCGCTATCTGCATGAACATGGAAATATCTACAACGCTATCTGTGTAAACATGCATACATCTTCACCGCAATCTGTATAAACATGGAAATATCAACACCGCTATCTGTATGAACATGGAAATATCTACACCGCTATCTGTTTGAACATGGAAATATCTAAACCGCTATCTGTATGAACATGGAAATATCTACACCGCTATCTGTATGAACATGGAAACAGCTACACCGCTATCTGTATGAACATGGAAATACCTTCACCGACATCTGTATGAACATGGATATATCTACACAGCCATCTGGATGAACATGGATATATCGACACAGCCCTCTGGATGAACATGGAAATATCCACACCGCTATCTGTGTAAACATGCATACATCTTCACCGCTATCTGTATCAATATGGAAATATCTACACCGCTATCTGTATGAACATGGAAATATCTACACCGCTATCTGTTTGAAGATGGAAATATATACACCGCTATCTGCATGAAAATGGAAATATCTACACAGCTGTCTGCATGAAAATGGAAATACCTACACAGCTATCTGCATATACATGGAAATATCTACACAGCTATCTCTTTACACATGGAAATAACTACACCGCCATCTGTATGAACATGGAAATAACTACACCGCTATCTGTATGAACATGGAAATATCTACACCGCTATCTGTGTAAACATGCATACATCTTCACCGCTATCTGTATAAACATGGAAATATCTACACCGCTATCTGTATGAACATGGAAATAGCTACACCGCTACCTGTATGAACATGGAAATATCTACACCGCTATCTGTATGAACATGTAGATATCTACACAGCCATCTGGATGAACATGGAAATATCTACACCGCTATCTGTGTAAACATGCATACATCTTCACCGCTATCTGTATAAACATGGAAATATCTACACCGCTATCTGAATGAACATGGAAATATCTGCACCGCTATCTGTATGAAAATGGAAATATCTACACCGCTATAAGTTTGAACATGGAAATATCTACACCGCTATCTGCATGAAAATGGAAATATCTACACTGCTATCTGCATATACATGGAAATATCTACACCGCTATCTGTATGAACAAGGAAATATCTTCACCGCCATCTGTACGAACATGGATATAGCTACAGTGCCATCTGGATGAACATGGAAATATCTACACCGCCATCTGTATGAACATATAAATATCTACACCGCCATCTGTATTAAGATGGAGATTTCTACACCGCTATCTGTATAAACCTGGAAATATCTACACCGCTATCTGTATAAACATGGAAATATCTACACCGCTATCTGGATAAACATGGAAATTTCTACACCGCTACCTGTATAAACATGGAAATATCAGCACAGCTATCTGTAGGAACATGGAAATATCTACACCGCTATCTGAATGAACATGGAAATATCTACACCGCTATCTGTATGAACATGGAAATAGCTACACCGCTATCTGTATGAACATGGAAATAGCTACACCACTATCTGTATGAACATGGAAATAACTACACCGCTATCTGTATGAACATGGATATATCTACACAGCCATCTGGATGAACATGGATATGTCTACACCGCTATCTGTATGAACATGGAAATGTCTACACCGCTATCTGTGTAAACATGCATACATCTTCACCGCTATCTGTATAAACATGGAAATATCTACAACGCTATCTGTATGAACATGGAAATAGCTACACCGCTATCTGTATGAACATGGAAATATCTACACCGCTATCTGTATGAACATGGATATATCTACACAGCCATCTGGATGAACATGGAAATATCTACACCGCTATCTGTGTAAACATGCATACATCTTCACCGCTATCTGTATAAACATGGAAATATCTACACCGCTATCTGTATGAACATGGAAATAGCTACACCGCTATCTGTATGAACATGGAAATATCTACACCGCAATCTGTATGACAATGGAAATATCTACACCGCTATCTGTATGAACACGGAAATATCTTCACCGCCATCTGTATGAACATGGATATATCTACAGAGCCATCTTGATGAACATGGAAATATCTACACAGCTATCTGTATGAACATGGAAATTTATACACCGCTATCTGTGTAAACATGCATACATCTTCACCGCTATCTGTATAAACATGGAAATATCTACACCGCTATCTGTATGAACATGGAAATACCTACACCGCTATCTGTTTGAACATTGAAATATCAACACCGCTTTCTGCATAAAAATGGAAATATCTACACAGCTATCTGCATATACATGGAAATATCTTCAAAGCTATCTCTTTACACATGGAAATAACTACACCGCTATCTCTATAAACATGGAAATATCTACACCGCTATCTGTATGAACACGGAAATATCTTCACCGCCATCTGTATGAACATGGATATATCTACAGAGCCATCTTGATGAACATGGAAATATCTACACAGCTATCTGTATGAACATGGAAATATCTACACCGCTATCTGTGAAAACATGCATATATCTTCACCGCTATCTGTATAAACATGGAAATATCTACACTGCTATATGTATGAACATGGAAATAGCTACACCGCTATCTGTATGAACATGGAAATATCTACACCGCTCTCTGTATGAACATGGAAATACCTTCACAGCCATCTGTATGAACATGGATATATCTACACAGCCATGTGGATGAACATGGAAATATCTACACCGCTATCTGTATGAACATGGAAATGGCTACACCGCTATCTGTATGAACATGGAAATATCTACACCGCTATCTGTATGAACATGGATATATCTACACAGCCATCTGGATGAAGATGGAAATATCTACACCGCTATCTGTGTAAACATGCATACATCTTCACCGCTATCTGTATAAACATGGAAATATCTACACCGCTATCTGTATGAACATTGAAATATCTACACCGCTATCTGTATGAACATGGAAATACCTACACCGCTATCTGTTTGAACATGGAAATATCTACACCGCTATCTGCATTAAAATGGAAATATCTACACTGCTATCTGCATATACATGGAAATATCTACACAGCTATCTCTTTACACATGGAAATAACTACACCGATATCTGTATGAACATGGAAATATCCACACCGCCATCTGTATGAACATGGAAATATCTGCACCGCCATCTGTATGAACATATAAATATCTACAACGCCATCTGTATTAAGATGGAGATATCTACACCGCTATCTGTAAACATGGAAATATCTACACCGCTATCTGTATAAACATGGAAATATCTACACCGCTAGCTGTATAAACATGGAAATATCAGCACCGCTATCTGTATGAACATGGAAATATCTACACCGCTATCTGTATGAACATGGAAATATCTACACCGCTATCTATATGAACATGGAAATATCTACTCCGCTACCTGTATAAACATGGAAATATCAGCACCGCTATCTGTTTGAACATGGAATTATCTACACCGCTATCTGTATGAACAGGGATATATCTACACAGCCATCTGGATGAACATGGAAATAACTGCACCGCTATCTGTGTAAACATGCATACATCTTCACCGCTATCTATATAAACATGGAAATATCTACACCACTATCTGTATGAACATGCAAATATCTACACCGCTACCTGTATAAACATGGAAATATAAGCACCGCTATCTGTATGAACATGGAAATAGCTACACCGCTATCTGTATGAACATGGAAATATCTACACCACTATCTGTATGAACCTGGAAATATCTACACCACTATCTGTATGAACATGGATATATCCACACAGCCATCTGGATGAACATGGAAATATCTACACCACTATCTGTATGAACATGGAAATATCTACACCGCTATCTGTGTAAACATGCATACATCTTCACCGCTATCAGTATAAACATGGAAATATCTACACCGCTATCTGTATGAACATGGAAATAGCTACACCGCTATCTGTATGAACATGGAAATATCTACACCGCTATCTGTATTAACATGGATATATCTACACAGCCATCTGGATGAACATGGAAATATCTACACCGCTATCTGTGTAAACATTGATACATCTTCACCGCTATCTGTATAAACATGGAAATATCTACACCGCTATCTGTATGAACATTGAAATATCTACACCGCTATCTGAATGAACATGGAAATACCTACACCGCTATCTGTTTGAACATGGAAATATCTACACCGCTATCTGCATGAAAATGGAAATATCTACACTGCTATCTGCATATATATGGAAATATCTACACAGCTATCTCTTTACACATGGAAATAGCTACACCGCTATCTGTATGAACATGGAAATATCCACACCGCCATCAGTATGAACATGGAAATATCTGCACCGCCATCTGTATGAACATATAAATATCTACACCGCCATCTGTATTAAGAAGGAAATATCTAAACCGCTGTTTAAACATGGAAATATCTACACCGCTGCCTGTATAAACATGGAAATATCAGCACCGCTCTCTGTAAGACAATGGAAATATCTACACCGCTATCTGTATGAACATGGAAATATCTACACTGCTATCTGTATGAACATGGAAATAGCTACACCGTTATCTGTAGGAACATGGAAATAGCTACACCGTTATCTGTATGAACATGGAAATATCTACACCGCTATCTGTATGAACATGGAAATAGCTACACCGTTATCTGTATCAACATGGAAATAGCTACACCGCTATCTGTATGAACATTGAAGTATTTACACCGCTATCTGCATGAACATGGATATATCTACACAGCCATCAGTATGAACATGGAAATATCTGCACCGCCATCTGTATGAACATATAAATATCTACACCGCCATCTGTATTAAGATGGCGATATCTACACCGCTATCTGTGTAAACATGGAAATATCTACACCGCTATCTGTATAAACATGGAAATATCTACACCGCTATCTGTATAAACATGGAAAAATCTAATCCACTACCTGTATAAACATGGAAATATCAGCACCGCTATCTGTATGAACATGGAAATATCTACACCGCTATCTGTATGAACATGGAAATATCTACACCGCTATCTGTATAAACATGGAAATATCTACACCGCTATCTGTATAAACATGGAAATATCTACACCGCTATCTGTATGAACATGGAAATATCTACACCGCTATCTGTATGAACATGGAAATATCTACACCACTATCTGTTTGAACATGGAAATATCTACACCACTATCTGCATGAAAATGGAAATATCTACACTGCTATCTGCATATACATGGAAATACCTACACAGCTATCTCTTTACACATGGAAATAACTACACCGCTATCTGTATGAACATGGAAATATCCACACCGCCATCTGTATGAACATGGAAATATCTGCACCGCCATCTGTATGAACATATAAATATCTGCACCGCCATCTCTATTAAGATGGAGATATCTACACCGCTATCTGCATAAACATGGAAATATCTACACCGCTATCTGTATGAACATGGATATATCTACACAGCCCTCCGGATGAACATGGAAATATCTACACCGCTATCTGTATGAACATGGAAATATCTACACCGCTATCTCTATGAACATGGATATATCTACACAGCCATCTGGATGAACATGGAAATATCCACACCGCTATCTGTGTAAACATGCATACATCTTCACCGCTATCTGTATAAACATGGAAATATCTACATTGCTATCTGTATGAACATGGAAATATCTACACCGCTATCTGTTTGAAGATGGAAATATATACACCGCTATCTGCATGAAAAGGGAAATATCTACACAGCTATCTGCATATACATGGAAATATCTACACAGCTATCTCTTTACACATGGAAATAACTACACCGCTATCTGTATGAACATGGAAATATCAACACCGCCATCTGTATGAACATGGAAATATCTGCACCGCCATCTGTATGAACATATAAATATCTACACCGCCATCTTTATTAAGAAGGAGATATCTACACTGCTATCTGAATAAACATGGAAATATCTACACCGCTATCTGTATAAACATGGAAATATCTACACCGCTATCAGTATAAACATGGAAATATGTACACGGCTACCTGTAAACATGGAAATATCAGCACCGCTATCTGTATGAACATGGAAATATCTACACCGCTATCTGAACATGGAAATATCTACACCGCTATCTGTATGAAGATGGAAATATCTACAAAGCTATCTGAATGAACATGGAAAATCTACACCGCTATCTGTTTGAACATGTAAATATCTGCACCGCTATCTGCATGAAAATGGAAATATCTACAAAGCTATCTGCATATACATGGAAATATCTACACAGCTATCTGTATAAACATGGAAATATCTACACCGCTATCTGTATGAACATGGAAATAGCTACACCGCTATCTGTATGAACATGGAAATATCTACACCGCTATCTGTATGAACATGGAAATATCTACACCGCTATCTGTTTGAACATGGAAATATCTACAACGCTGTCTGCTTGAAAATGGAAATATCTACACAGCTATCTGCATACACATGGAAATATCTACACAGCTATCTCTTAACACATGGAAATAAGTACTCCACTATCTCTATAAACATGGAAATATCTACACCGCCATCTGTATGAACATGGAAATATCTGCACCGCCATCTGTATGAACAAATATATATCTACACCGCCATCTGTATTAAGAAAGAAATATCTAAACGGCAATCTGTATGAACATTGAAATATCTACACCGCGGCCTGTATAAACATGGAAATATCAGCACCGCTATCTGTATGAACATGGAAATATCTACACCGCTATCTGTAGGAACATGGAAATATCTACACCGATATCTGTATGAACATGGAAATAGCTACACCGCTATCTGTATGAACATGGAAATATCTACACAGCCATCTGGATGAACATGGAAATATCTACTCCGCTATCTGTGTAAACATGCATAGATCTCCACCGCTATCTGTATAAACATGGAAATATCTTCACCGCTATCTGTTTGAACATGGAATTATCTACACCGCTATCTGTATGAACATGGAAATATCTACACCGCTATCTGTTTGAACATGGAAATAGCTACACCGCTATCTGCATGAAAATGGAAATATCTACACCGCTATCTGCATGAAAATGGAAATATCTACACTGCTATCTGCATATACATGGAAATATCTACACAGCTATCTCTTTACACATGGAAATAACTACACCGCTATCTGTATGAACATGGAAATATCTACACCGCCATCTGTATGAACATGGAAATTTGTGCACCGCCATCTGTATGAACATATAAATATCTACACCGCCATCTGTATTAAGATGGAGATATCTACACTGCTATCTGTATAAACATGGAAATATCTACACCGCTATCTGTATGAACATGGAAATATCTACACCGCTATCTGTATGAACATGGAAATATCTACACTGCTATCTGTTTGAACATGGAAATATCTACACCGCTGTCTGCATGAATATGGAAATATCTACACAGCTATCTGCATACACATGGAAATATCTACACAGCTATCTCTTAACACATGGAAATAAGTACTCCGCTATCTCTATAAACATGGAAATATCTACACCGCCATCTGTATGAACATGGAAATATCTGCACCGCCATCTGTATGAACATATAAATATCTACACCGCCATCTGTATTAAGAAGGAAATATCTAAACCGCTATGTGTAAGAACATTGAAATATGTACACCGCAATCTGTATGAACATTGAAATATCTACACCGCTGCCTGTATAAACATGGAAATATCAGCACCGCTATCTGTATGAACATGGAAATATCTACACCGCTATCTGTATGAACATGGAAATATCTACACCGCTATCTGTATGAACATGGAAATAGCTACACCGCTATCTGCATGAACATGGAAATATCTACACAGCCATCTGGATGAACATGGAAATATCTACTCCGCTATCTGTGTAAACATGCATAGATCTTCACCGCTATCTGTATAAACATGGAAATATCTACACCGTTATCTGTATGAACATGGAAATACCTACACCGCTATCTGTATGAACATGGAAATATCTACACCGCTATCTGTTTGAACATGGAAATATCTACACCGCTATCTGCATGAAAATGGAAATATCTATATTGCTATCTGCATATACATGGAAATATCTACACAGCTATCTCTTTACACATGGAAATAACAACACCGCTATCTGTATGAACATGGAAATATCTACACCGCCATCTGTATGAACATGGAAATATCTGCACCGCCATCTGTATGAACATATAAATATCTACACCGCCATCTGTATTAAGATGGATATATCTACACCGCTATCTGAATAAACATGGAAATATCTACACCGCTATCTGTATAAACAGGGAAATATCTACACCGCTATCTGTATAACCATGGAAATATCTACACTGCTACCTGTATAAACATGGAAATATCAGCAACGCTATCTGCATGAACATGGAAATATCTACACCGCTATCTGTATGAACATGGAAATATCTACAAAGCTATCTGAATGAACATGGAAATATCTACACCGCTATCTGTTTGAACATGGAAATATCTACACCGCTATCTGCATGAAAATGGAAATATCTACAAAGCTATCTGCATATAAATGGAAATATCTACACAGCTATCTCTTTACACATGGAAATAACTACACCGCTATATCTATAACCATGGAAATATGTACACCGCCATCTGTATGAACAAGGAAATATCTGCACCGCCATCTGTATGAACAAATAAATATCTACACTGCCATCTGTATTAAGAAGGAAATATCTAAACCGCTATCTGTATAAACATGGAAATATCTACACCGCTGCCTGTATAAACATGGAAATATCAGCACCGCTATCTGTATGAACATGGAAATATTTACACCGCTATCTGTATCAACATGGAAATATCTACACCGCCATCTGTATGAACATGGAAATATCTACACCGCTATCTGTTTGAACATGGAAATATCTACACCGCTCTCTGCATGAAAATGGAAATAACTACACAGCTATCTGCATATACATGGAAATATCTACACAGCTATCTCTTTACACATGGAAATAACTACAACGCTATCTCTGTAAACATGGAAATATCTACACCGCCATCTGTATTAAGAAGGAGATATCTACCCCGGTATCTGTATGAACATGGAAATATCTCCACCGCCATCTGTATAAACTTATAAATATCTACACCGCCATCTGTATTAAGATGGAGATATCTACACCGCTATCTGTATAAACTTGGAAATATCTACACCGCAATATGTATAAACATGGAAATACCTACACCGCTATCTGTATAAACATGGAAATATCTACACCGCTACCTGTATAAACATGGAAATATCAGCACCGCTATCTGTATGAACATGGAAATATCTACACCGCTATCTCTGTGAACATGGAAATATCTACACTGCTATCTGTATGAACATGGAAATATCTACACCGCTATCTGTATGAACATGGATATATCAACACAGCCATCTGGATGAACATGGAAATATCTACACCGCTCTCTGTTTGAACATGGAAATATCTAAACCGCTATCTGCATGAAAATGGAAATATATACACAGCTATCTGCATATACATGGAAATATCTACACACCTATCTCTTTACACATGGAAATAACTATACCGCTATCTGTATGAACATGGAAATATCTTCACCGCCATCTGTAGGAACATGGATATATCTACACAGCCATCTGGATGAACATGGAAATATCTACACCGCTATCTGTATGAACATGGAAATATCTACACCGCTATCTGTGTAAACATGCATACATCCTCACCGCTATCTGTATAAACATGGAAATATCTAAAGTGCTATCTGTATGAACATGGAAATACCTACACCGCTATCTGTTTGAACATGGAAATATCTACACCGCTATCTGCATGAAAATGGAAATATCTACAAAGCTATCTGCATATACATGGAAATATCTACACAGCTATCTCTTTACACATGGAAATAACTACACCGCTATATCTATAAACATGGAAATATCTACACCGCCATCTGTATGAACATGGAAATATCTGCACCACCATCTGTATGAACATATAAATCTCTACACTGCCATCTGTATTAAGAAGGAAATATCTAAACCGCTATCTGTATGAACATTGAAATATCTACGCCGCTATCTGTATGAACATGGAAATATCTACACCGCTATCTGTGTAAACATGCATACATCTTCACCGCTATCTGTATAAACATGGAAATATCTAAAGTGCTATCTGTATGAACATGGAAATACCTACACCGCTATCTGTATGAATATGGAAATATCTACACCGCTATCTGTACGAACATGGAAATATCTAAACCGCTATCTGCATGAAAATAGAAATATCTACCCAGCTATCTGCATATACATGGAAATATCTACACAGCTATCTCTTTACACATGGAAATAACTATACCGACATCTGTATGAACATGGAAATATCTGCACCGCCATCTGTATGAACATATAAATATCTACACCGCCATCTGTATTAAGAAGGAAATATCTAAACCGCTATCTGTATGAACATTGAAATATCTACACCGCTATCTGTATGAACATGGAAATATCTACACCGCTATCTGGTAAACAAGCATACATCTTCACCGCTATCTGTATAAAAATGGAAATATCTACAACGCTATCTGTATGAACATGGAAATAGCTACACCGCTATCTGTATGAACATGGAAATATCTTCACCGCCATCTGTACGAACATGGATATATCTACAGAACCATCTGGATGAACATGGAAATATCTACACCGCCATCTGTATGAACATATAAATATCTACACCGCCATCTGTATTAAGATGGAAATATCTACACCGCTATCTGTATAAACCTCGAAATATCTACACCGCTATCTGTATAAACATGGAAATATCTACACCGCTATCTGTATAAATATGGAAATTTCTACACCGCTACCTGTATAATAATGGAAATATCAGCACTGCTATCTGTAGGAACATGGATATATCTACACAGCCATCTGGATGAACATGGATATATCTACACAGCCATCTGGATGAACATGGAAATATCTACACCGCTATCTGTATGAACATGGAAATATCTACAACGCTATCTGTGTAAACATGCATACACCTTCACCGCTATCTGTATGAACATGGAAATATCTACACCGCTATCTGTATGAACATGGAAATAGCTACACCGCTATCTGTATGAACATGGAAATATCTACACCGATATCTGTATGAACATGGATATATCTACACAGCCATCTGGATGAACATGGAAATATCTACACCGCTATCTGTGTAAACATGCATACATCTTCACCGCTATCTGTATAAACATGGAAATATCTACACAGCCCTCTGGATGAACATGGATATATAAACACCGCTATCTGTGTAAACATGCTTACATCTTCACCGCTATCTGTATAAACATGGAAATATCTACACTGCTATCTGTATGAACATGGAAATAGCTACACCGCTATCTGTATGAACATGGAAATAGCTACACCGCTATCTGTATGAACATGGAAATATCTACACCACTATCTCTATGAACATGGAAATATCTACACCTCTATCTGTATGAACATTGATATATCTACACAGCCATCTGGATCAACATGGAAATATCTACACCGCTATCTGTTTGAACATGGAAATATCTAAACCGCTATCTGCATGAAAATGGAAATATATACACAGCTATCTGCATATACATGGAAATATCTACACACCTATCTCTTTACACATGGAAATAACTGTACCGCTATCTGTATGAACATGGAAATATCTTCACCGCCATCTGTAGGAACATGGATATATCTACACAGCCATCTGGATGAACAAGGAAATATCTACACCGCTATCTGTATGAACATGGAAATATCTACAGTGCTATCTGTATGAATATGGAAATACTTACACCGCTATCTGTTTGAACATGGAAATATCTACACCGCTATCTGCATGAAAATGGAAATATCTACAAAGCTATCTGCATATACATGGAAATATCTACACAGCTATCTCTTTACACATGGAAATAACTACACCGCTATATCTATAAACATGGAAATATCTACACCGCCATCTGTATGAACATGGAAATATCTGCACCACCATCTGTATGAACATATAAATATCTACACCGCCATCTGTATTAAGAAGGAAATATCTAAACCGCTATCTGTATGAACATTGAAATATCTACACCGCTATCTGTATGAACATGGAAATATCTACACCGCTATCTGTGTAAACATGCATACATCTTCACCGCTATCTGTATAAACATGGAAATATCTACAACGCTATCTGTATGAACATGGAAATATCTACAAAGCTATCTGAATGAACATGGAAAATCTACACCGCTATCTGTTTGAACATGTAAATATCTGCACCGCTATCTGCATGAAAATGGAAATATCTGCAAAGCTATCTGCATATACATGGAAATATCTACACAGCTATCTCTTTACACATGGAAATAACTACACCGCTATATCTATAAACATGGAAATCTCTACACCGCTATCTGTATAAACATGGAAATATCTACACCGCTATCTGTATGAACATGGAAATACCTACACCGCTATCTGTATGAACATGGAAATATCTACACCGCTATCTGTATGAACATGGAAATATCTACACCGCTATCTGTTTGAACATGGAAATATCTACAACGCTGTCTGCTTGAAAATGGAAATATCTACACAGCTATCTGCATACACATGGAAATATCTACACAGCTATCTCTTAACACATGGAAATAAGTACTCCGCTATCTCTATAAACATGGAAATATCTACACCGCCATCTGTATGAACATGGAAATATCTGCACCGCCATCTGTATGAACAAATAAATATCTACACCGCCATCTGTATTAAGAAAGAAATATCTAAACCGCTATCTGTATGAACATTGAAATATCTACACCGCGGCCTGTATAAACATGGAAATATCAGCACCGCTATCTGTATGAACATGGAAATATCTACACCGCTATCTGTATGAACATGGAAATATCTACACCGCTATCTGTAGGAACATGGAAATAGCTACACCACTATCTGCATGAACATGGAAATATCTACACAGCCATCTGGATGAACATGGAAATATCTACTCCGCTATCTGTGTAAACATGCATAGATCTTCACCGCTATCTGTATAAACATGGAAATATCTACACCGTTATCTGTATGAACATGGAAATATCTACACCGCTATCTGTATGAACATGGAAATATCTACACCGCTATCTGTTTGAACATGGAAATATCTACACCGCTATCTGCATGAAAATGGAAATATCTATACTGCTATCTGCATATACATGGAAATATCTACACAGCTATCTCTTTACACATGGAAATAACTACACCGCTATCTGTATAAACATGGAAATATCTACACCGCCATCTGTATGAACATGGAAATATCTGCACCGCCATCTGTATGAACATATAAATATCTACACCGCCATCTGTATTAAGATGGATATATCTACACCGCTATCTGAATAAACATGGAAATATCTACACCGCTATCTGTATAAACAGGGAAATATCTACACCGCTATCTGTATAACCATGGAAATATCTACACTGCTACCTGTATAAACATGGAAATATCAGCAACGCTATCTGCATGAACATGGAAATATCTACACCGCTATCTGTATGAACATGGAAATATCTACAAAGCTATCTGAATGAACATGGAAATATCTACACCGCTATCTGTTTGAACATGGAAATATCTACACCGCTATCTGCATGAAAATGGAAATATCTACAAAGCTATCTGCATATAAATGGAAATATCTACACAGCTATCTCTTTACACATGGAAATAACTACACCGCTATATCTATAACCATGGAAATATCTACACCGCCATCTGTATGAAAAAGGAAATATCTGCACCGCCATCTGTATGAACAAATAAATATCTACACTGCCATCTGTATTAAGAAGGAAATATCTAAACCGCTATCTGTATAAACATGGAAATATCTACACCGCTGCCTGTATAAACATGGAAATATCAGCACCGCTATCTGTATGAACATGGAAATATTTACACCGCTATCTGTATCAACATGGAAATATCTACAATGCCATCTGTATGAACATAAAATATCTACCCCGCCATCTGTATTAAGAAGGAAATATCTAAACCGCTATCTGTAAACGTGGAAATATCTACACCGCTGCCTGTATAAACATGGAAATATCAGCACTGCTATCTGTATGAACATGGAAATATCTACACCGCTATCTGTTTGAACATGGAAATATCTACACCGCTCTCTGCAGGAAAATGGAAATAACTACACAGCTATCTGCATATACATGGAAATATCTACACAGCTATCTCTTTACACATGGAAATAACTACAACGCTATCTCTGTAAACATGGAAATATCTACACCGCCATCTGTATGAACATGGAAATATCTGCACCGCCATCTGTATGAACATATAAATATCTACACCGCCATCTGTATTAAGAAGGAGATATCTACCCCGCTATCTGTATGAACATGGAAATATCTCCACCGCCATCTGTATAAACTTATAAATATCTACACCGCCATCTGTATTAAGATGGAGATATCTACACCGCTATCTGTATAAACTTGGAAATATCTACACCGCAATATGTATAAACATGGAAATACCTACACCGCTATCTGTATAAACATGGAAATATCTACACCGCTACCTGTATAAACATGGAAATATCAGCACCGCTATCTGTATGAACATGGAAATATCTACACCGCTATCTCTGTGAACATGGAAATATCTACACTGCTATCTGTATGAACATGGAAATAGCTACACCGCTATCTGTATGAACATGGAAATATCTACACCACTATCTGTATGAACATGGAAATATCTACACCGCTATCTGTATGAACATGGATATATCAACACAGCCATCTGGATGAACATGGAAATATCTACACCGCTCTCTGTTTGAACATGGAAATATCTAAACCGCTATCTGCATGAAAATGGAAATATATACACAGCTATCTGCATATACATGGAAATATCTACACACCTATCTCTTTACACATGGAAATAACTATACCGCTATCTGTATGAACATGGAAATATCTTCACCGCCATCTGTAGGAACATGGATATATCTACACAGCCATCTGGATGAACATGGAAATATCTACACCGCTATCTGTATGAACATGGAAATATCTACACCGCTATCTGTGTAAACATGCATACATCCTCACCGCTATCTGTATAAACATGGAAATATCTAAAGTGCTATCTGTATGAACATGGAAATACCTACACCGCTATCTGTTTGAACATGGAAATATCTACACCGCTATCTGCATGAAAATGGAAATATCTACAAAGCTATCTGCATATACATGGAAATATCTACACAGCTATCTCTTTACACATGGAAATAACTACACCGCTATATCTATAAACATGGAAATATCTACACCGCCATCTGTATGAACATGGAAATATCTGCACCACCATCTGTATGAACATATAAATATCTACACTGCCATCTGTATTAAGAAGGAAATATCTAAACCGCTATCTGTATGAACATTGAAATATCTATGCCGCTATCTGTATGAACATGGAAATATCTACAGCGCTATCTGTGTAAACATGCATACATCTTCACCGCTATCGGTATAAACATGGAAATATCTACAACGCTATCTGTATGAACATGGAAATATCTACACCGCTATCTGTACGAACATTGAAATATCTAAACCGCTATCTGCATGAAAATAGAAATATCTACCCAGCTATCTGCATATACATGGAAATATCTACACAGCTATCTCTTTACACATGGAAATAACTATACCGACATCTGTATGAACATGGAAATATCTGCACCACCATCTGTATGAACATATAAATATCTACACCGCCATCTGTATTAAGAAGGAAATATCTAAACCGCTATCTGTATGAACATTGAAATATCTACACCGCTATCTGTATGAACATGGAAATATCTACACCACTATCTGTATGAACATGGATATATCAACACAGCCATCTGGATGAACATGGAAATATCTACACCGCTCTCTGTTGGAACATGGAAATATCTAAACCGCTATCTGCATGAAAATGGAAATATATACACAGCTATCTGCATATACATGGAAATATCTACACACCTATCTCTTTACACATGGAAATAACTATACCGCTATCTGTATGAACATGGAAATATCTTCACCGCCATCTGTAGGAACATGGGTATATCTACACAGCCATCTGGATGAACATGGAAATACCTACACCGCTATCTGTATGAACATGGAAATATCTACACCGCTATCTGTGTAAACATGCATACATCCTCACCGCTATCTGTATAAACATGGAAATATCTAAAGTGCTATCTGTATGAACATGGAAATACCTACACCGCTATCTGTTTGAACATGGAAATATCTACACCGCTATCTGCATGAAAATGGAAATATCTACAAAGCTATCTGCATATACATGGAAATATCTACACAGCTATCTCTTTACACATGGAAATAACTACACCGATATATCTATAAACATGGAAATATCTACAACGCTATCTGTATGAACATGGAAATAGCTACACCGCTATCTGTATGAACATGGAAATATCTTCACCGCCATCTGTACGAACATGGATATATCTACAGAACCATCTGGATGAACATGGAAATATCTACACCGCCATCTGTATGAACATATAAATATCTACACCGCCATCTGTATTAAGATGGAAATATCTACACCGCTATCTGTATAAACCTCGAAATATCTACACCGCTATCTGTATAAACATGGAAATATCTACACCGCTATCTGTATAAATATGGAAATTTCTACACCGCTACCTGTATAATAATGGAAATATCAGCACCGCTATCTGTAGGAACATGGATATATCTACACAGGCATCTGGATGAACATGGATATATCTACACAGCCATCTGGATGAACATGGAAATATCTACACCGCTATCTGTATGAACATGGAAATATCTACAACGCTATCTGTGTAAACATGCATACATCTTCACCGCTATCTGTATGAACATGGAAATATCTACACCGCTATCTGTATGAACATGGAAATAGCTACACCGCTATCTGTATGAACATGGAAATATCTACACCGATATCTGTATGAACATGGATATATCTACACAGCCATCTGGATGAACATGGAAATATCTACACCGCTATCTGTGTAAACATGCATACATCTTCACCGCTATCTGTATAAACATGGAAATATCTACACAGCCCTCTGGATGAACATGGATATATAAACACCGCTATCTGTGTAAACATGCTTACATCTTCACCGCTATCTGTATAAACATGGAAATATCTACACTGCTATCTGTATGAACATGGAAATAGCTACACCGCTATCTGTATGAACATGGAAATAGCTACACCGCTATGTGTATGAACATGGAAATATCTACACCACTATCTCTATGAACATGGAAATATCTACACTGCTATCTGTATGAACATGGAAATAGCTACACCGCTATCTGTATGAACATGGAAATAACTACACCACTATCTGTATGAACATGGAAATATCTACACCTCTATCTGTATGAACATTGATATATCTACACAGCCATCTGGATCAACATGGAAATATCTACACCGCTATCTGTTTGAACATGGAAATATCTAAACCGCTATCTGCATGAAAATGGAAATATATACACAGCTATCTGCATATACATGGAAATATCTACACACCTATCTCTTTACACATGGAAATAACTGTACCGCTATCTGTATGAACATGGAAATATCTTCACCGCCATCTGTAGGAACATGGATATATCTACACAGCCATCTGGATGAACAAGGAAATATATACACCGCTATCTGTATGAACATGGAAATATCTACAGTGCTATCTGTATGAATATGGAAATACTTACACCGCTATCTGTTTGAACATGGAAATATCTACACCGCTATCTGCATGAAAATGGAAATATCTATAAAGCTATCTGCATATACATGGAAATATCTACACAGCTATCTCTTTACACATGGAAATAACTACACCGCTATATCTATAAACATGGAAATATCTACACCGCCATCTGTATGAACATGGAAATATCTGCACCACCATCTGTATGAACATATAAATATCTACACCGCCATCTGTATTAAGAAGGAAATATCTAAACCGCTATCTGTATGAACATTGAAATATCTACACCGCTATCTGTATGAACATGGAAATATCTATACCGCTATCTGTGTAAACATGCATACATCTTCACCGCTATCTGTATAAACATGGAAATATCTACAACGCTATCTGTATGAACAAGGAAATATCTACACCGCTATCTGTACGAACATGGAAATATCTAAACCGCTATCTGCATGAAAATAGAAATATCTACACAGCTATCAGCATATGCATGGAAATATCTACAAAGCTTTCTCTTTACACATGGAAATAACTACACCGCTATCTCTATAAACATGGAAATATCTACACCGCCATCTGTATGAACATGGAAATATCTGCACCGCCATCTGTATAAACATATAAATATCTACACCGCCATCTGTATTAAGATGGAGATATCTACACCGCTATCTGTATAAACTTGGAAATATCTACACCAGTATCTGTATGAACATGGAAATATCTACACCACTATCTGTTTGAGCATGGAAATATCTACACCGCTATCTGCATGAAAATGGAAATATCTACACAGCTATCTGCATATATGTGGAAATATCTACAAAGGTATCTCTTTACACATGGAAATAACTACACCGATACCTCTATAAACATGGAAATATCTACACCGCCATCTGTATGAACATGGAAATATCAGCACCGCTATCTTTATGAACATGGAAATAGCTACACAGCCATCTGTATGAACATGGAAATATCTACACCGCTATCTGTAGGAACATGGAAATAGCTACACTGCTATCTGTATGAACATGGAAATATCTTCACCGCCATCTGTACGAACAAGGATATATCTACAGAGCCATCTGGATGAACATGGAAATATCTACACCGCCATCGGTATTAAGATGGAGATATCTACACCGCTATCTGTATAAACATGGAAATATCTACACCGCTATCTGAATAAACACGGAAATATCTACACCGCAATCTGTATAAACATGGAAATATCTACACCGCTACCTGTATAAACATGGAAATATCAGCACCGCTATCTGTATGAACATGGAAATATCTACACCGCTATCTGTATGAACATGGAAATATCTACACCGCCATCTGTATGAACATGGAAATATCTGCACCGCCATCTGAATGAACATATAAATATCTACACCGCCATCTGTATTAAGATGGAGATATCTACACCGCTATCTGAATAAACATGGAAATATCTACACCGCTATCTGTATAAACATGGAAATATCAGCACCGCTATCTGTATGTACATGGAAATATCAGCCCCTCTATCTCTATGAACATGGAGATATCTACACCGCCATCTGTGTGAACATGGATATATCTACACAGCCATCTGGATGAACATGGAAATATCTACACCGCTATCTGTATGAACATGGAAATAGCTACACCGCTATCTGTATGAACATGGAAATATCTACACCGCTATCTGTATGAACATGGAAATAGCTACACCGCTATCTGTATGAACATGGAAATATCTTCACCGCCATCTGTACGAACATGGATATATCTACAGAGCCATCTGGATGAACATGGAAATATCTACACCGTCATCTGTATGAACATATAAATATCTACACCGCCATCTGTATTAAGATGGAAATATCTACACCGCTATCTGTATAAACCTCAAAATATCTACACCGCTATCTGTATAAACATGGAAATATCTACTCCGCTATCTGTATAAACATGGAAATTTCTACACCGCTACCTGTATAATCATTGAAATATCAGCACCGCTATCTGTAGGAACATGGATATATCTACACAGCCATCTGGATGAACATGGATATATCTACACAGCCATCTGGATGAACATGGAAATATCTACACCGCTATCTGTATGAACATGGAAATATCTACACCGCTATCTGTGTAAACATGCATACAACTTCACCGCTATCTGTATGAACATGGAAATATCTACACCGCTATCTGTATTAACATGGAAATAGCTACACCGCTATCTGTATGAACATGGAAATATCTACACCAATATCTGTATGAACTTGGATATATCTACACAGCCATCTGGATGAACATGGAAATATCTACACCGCTATCTGTGTAAACATGCATACATCTTCACCGCTATCTGTATAAACATGGAAATATCTACACAGCCCTCTGAATGAACATGGAAATATAAACACCGCTATCTGTGTAAACATGCATACATCTTCACCGCTATCTGTATAAACATGGAAATATCTACACCGCTATCTGTATGAACATGAAAATAGCTACACCGCTATCTGTATGAACATGGAAATAGCTACACCGCTATCTGTATGAACATGGAAATATCTACACAGCCATCTGGATGAACATGGAAATATCTACTCCGCTATCTGTGTAAAAATGCATAGATCTTCACCGCTATCTGTATAAACATGGAAATATCCACACCGCTATCTGTATGAACATGGAAATATCTACACCGCTATCTGCATGAAAATGGAAATATCTACACTGCTATCTGCATATACATGGAAATATCTACACAGCTATCTCTTTACACATGGAAATAACTACACAGCTATCTGTATGAACATGGAAATATCTTCACCGCCATCTGTATGAACATGGATATATCTACACATTCATCTGGATGAACATGGAAATATCTACACCGCTATCTTTATGAACATGGAAATATCTACATAGCTATCTGTGTAAACATGCATACATCTTCACCGCTATCTGTATAAACACGGAAATATCTACACTGCTATCTGTATGAACATGGAAATATCTACACCGCTATCTGTATGAACATGGAAATATCTACACCGCTATCTGTTTGAACATGGAAATATCTACAACGCTCTCTGCATGAAAATGGAAATATCTACACAGCTATCTGCATACACATGGAAATATCTACACAGCTATCTCTTAACACATGGAAATAAGTACTCCGCTATCTCTATAAACATGGAAATATCTACACCGCCATCTGTATGAACATGGAAATATCTGCACCACCATCTGTATGAACATATAAATATCTACACCGCCATCTGTATTAAGAAGGAAATATCTAAACCGCTATCTGTATGAACATTGAAAAATGTACACCGCTATCTGTATGAACATTGAAATATCTAAACCGCTGCCTGTATAAACATGGAAATATCAGCACCGCTATCTGTATGAACATGGAAATATCTACACAGCCATCTGGATGAACATGGAAATATCTACTCCGCTATCTGTGTAAACATGCATAGATCTTCACCGCTATCTGTATAAACATGGAAATATCTACACCGCTATCAGTATAAACTGGGAAATATCTACACCGCTATCTGTATAACCATGGAAATATCTACACTGCTACCTGTATAAACATGGAAATATCAGCACCGCTATCTGTATGAACATGGAAATGTCTACACCGCCATCAGTATGAACATGGAAATATCTACACCGCTATCTGTATGAACATGGAAATATCTACAAAGCTATCTGAATGAACATGGAAATATCTACACCGCTATCTGTTTGAACATGTAAATATCTACACCGCTATCTGCATGAAAATGGAAATATCTACAAAGCTATCTGCATATACATGGAAATATCTACACAGCAATCTCTTTACACATGGAAATAACTACACCGCTATATCTATAACCATGGAAATATCTTCACCGCCATCTGTATGAACAAGGAAATATCTGCACCGCCATCTGTATGAACAAATAAATATCTACAACGCCATCTGTATTAAGAAGGAAATATCTAAACTGCTATCTGTATAAACATGGAAATATCTACACCGCTGAATGTATAAACATGGAAATATCAGCACCGCTATCTGTATGAACATGGAAATATCTACTCCGCTATCTGTATCAACATGGAAATATCTACACCGCCATCTGTATGAACATAAAATATCTACACCGCCATCTGTATTAAGAAGGAAATATCTCAACCGCTATCTGTAAATGTGGAAATATCTACACCGCTGCCTGTATAAACATGGAAATATCAGCACCGCTATCTGTATGAACATGGAAATATCTACACCGCTATCTGTATGCACATGGAAATATCTACAACGCTATCTGTATGAACATGGAAATATCTACACCGCTATCTGTATGAACATGGAAATATCTACACCGCTATCTGTTTGAACATGGAAATATCTACACCGCTGTCTGCATGAAAATGGAAATATCTACACAGCTATCTGCATATACATGGAAATATCTACACAGCTATCTCTTTACACATGGAAATAACTACACCGCTATCTCAGTAAACATGGAAATATCTACACCGCCATCTGTATGAACATGGAAATATCCGCACCGCCATCTGTATGAACATATAAATATCTACACCGCCATCTGTATTAAGAAGGAGATATCTACACCGCTATCTGTATAAACATGGAAATATCTACACCGCTATCTGTATAAACATGGAAATATCTACACCGCTCTCTGTATAAACATGGAAATGTCTACACCACTCCCTGTATAAACATGGAAATATCAGCACAGCTATCTGTATGAACATGGAAATATCTACACAGCTATCTGTATGAACATGGAAATATCTACACCGCTATCTGTATCAACATGGAAATATCTACACCGCTATCTGTACGAACATGGAAATACCTAAACAGCTATCTGCATGAAAATAGAAATATCTACACAGCTATCTGCATATACATGGAAATATCTACAAAGCTATCTCTTTACACATGGAAATAACTACACCGCTATCTCTATAAAGACGGAAATATCTACACCGCCATCTGTATGAACATGGAAATATCTGCACCGCCATCTGTATAAACATATAAATATCTACACCGCCATCTGTATTAAGATGGAGATATCTACACCGCTATCTGTATAAACTTGGAAATATCTACACCGCTATCTGTATAAACATGGAAATATCTACACCGCTATCTGTATAAACATGGAAATATCTACACCGCTACCTGTATAAACATGGAAATAGCACCGCTATCTGTATGAACATGGAAATTTCTACACCGCTATCTCTATGAACATGGAAATATATACACTGCTATCTGTATGAACATGGAAATAGCTACACCGCTATCTGTATGAACATGGAAATATCTACACCACTCTCTGAATGAACATGGAAGTATCTACACCGCTATCTGTATGAACATGGATATATCTACACAGCCATCTGGATGAACATGGAAATATCTACACCGCTATCTCTTTGAACATGGAAATATCTAAACCGCTATCTGCATGAAAATGGAAATATATACATAGCTATCTGCATATACATGGAAATATCTACACAGCTATCTCTTTTCACATGGAAATAACTATACCGCTATCTGTATGAACATGGAAATATCTTCACCACCATCTGTAGGAACATGGATATATCTACACAGCCATCTGGATGAACATGGAAATATCTACACCGCTATCTGTATGAACATGGAAATATCTACACCGCTATCTGTGTAAACATGCATACATCTTCACCGCTATCTGTATAAACATGGAAATATTTACAGTGCTATCTGTATGAACATGGAAATATCTACACCGCTATCTGTTTGAACATGGAAATATCTACACCGCTATATGCATGAAAATGGAAATATCTACAAAGCTATCTGCATATACATGGAAATATCTACACAGCTATCTCTTTACACATGGAAATAACTACACCGCTATATCTATAAACATGGAAATATCTACACCGCCATCTGTATGAACATGGAAATATCTGCACCACCATCTGTATGAACATATAAATATCTACACCGCCAACTGTATTAAGAAGGAAATATCTACACCGCTATCTGTATGAACATTGAAATATCTACACCGCTATCTGTGTAAACATGCATACATCTTCACCGCTATCTGTATAAACATGGAAATATCTACAACGCTATCTGTATGAACATGGAAATATCTACACCGCTATCTGTTCGAACATCGAAATATCTAAACCGCTATCTGCATGAAAATAGAAATACCTACACAGCTATCTGCATATACATGGAAATATCTACACAGCTATCTCTTTACACATGGAAATAACTATACCGCCATCTGTATTAACATGGAAATATCTGCACCGCCATCTGTAAGAACATATAAATATCTACACCGCCATCTGTATTAAGAAGGAAATATCTAAACCGCTATCTGTATGAACATTGAAATATCTACACCGCTATCTGTATGAACATGGAATTATCTACACCGCTATCTGTGTAAACATGCATATATCTTCACTGCTATCTGTATAAACATGGAAATATCTACAACGCTATCTGTATGAACATGGAACTATCTACACCGCTATCTGTACGAACATGGAAATATCTAAACCGCTATCTGCATGAAAATAGAAATATCTACACAGCTATCTGCATATACATGGAAATATCTGCAAAGCTATCTCTTTACACATGGAAATAACTACACCGCTATCTCTATAAACACGGAAATATCTACACCGCCATCTATGTGAACATGGAAATATCTGCACCGCCATCTGTATAAACATATAAATATCTACACCGCCATCTGTATTAAGATGGAGATATCTACACCGCTATGTGTATAAACTTGGAAATATCTACACCACTATCTGTATAAACATGGAAATACCTACACCGCTACCTGTATAAACATGGAAATATCAGCACCGTTATCTGTATGAAAATGGAAATATCTACACGGCTATCTCTATGAACATGGAAATATGTACACCGCTATCTCTATGAACATGGAAATAGCTACACTGCTATCTGTATGAACATGGAAATATCTACACCACTATCTGTAGGAACATGGAAATATCTACACCGCTATCACTATGAACATGGATATATCTACACAGCCATCTGGATGAACATGGAAATATCTACACCGCTATCTGCATGAACATGGATATATCTACACCGCTATCTGTGTAAACATGCATACATCTTCACCGCAATCTGTATAAACATGGAAATATCAACACCGCTATCTGTATGAACATGGAAATATCTAAACCGCTATCTGTATGAACATGGAAATATCTACACCGCTATATGTATGAACATGGAAATAGCTACACCGCTATCTGTATGAACATGGAAATACCTTCACCGCCATCTGTATGAACATGGATATATCTACACAGCCATCTGGATGAACATGGATATATCGACACAGCCCTCTGGATGAACATGGAAATATCCACACCGCTATCTGTGTAAACATGCATACATCTTCACCGCTATCTGTATCAACATGGAAATATCTACACCGCTATCTGTATGAACATGGAAATATCTACACCGCTATCTGTTTGAAGATGGAAATATATACACCGCTATCTGCATGAAAATGGAAATATCTACAAAGCTGTCTGCATGAAAATGGAAATACCTACACAGCTATCTGCATATACATGGAAATATCTACACAGCTATCTCTTTACACATGGAAATAACTACACCGCCATCTGTATGAACATGGAAATAACTGCACCGCTATCTGTATGAACATGGAAATATCTACACCGGTATCTGTATGAACATGGAAATAGCTACACCGCTACCTGTATGAACATGGAAATATCTACACCGCTATCTGTATGAACATGTAGATATCTACACAGCCATCTGGATGAACATGGAAATATCTACACCGCTATCTGTGTAAACATGCATACATCTTCACCGCTATCTGTATAAACATGGAAATATCTACACCGCTATCTGAATGAACATGGAAATATCTGCACCGCTATCTGTATGAACATGGAAATATCTACACCGCTATAAGTTGGAACATGGAAATATCTACACCGCTATCTGCATGAAAATGGAAATATCTACACTGCTATCTGCATATACATGGAAATATCTACACAGCTATCTCTTTACACATGGAAATAACTACAACGCTATCTGTATCAACATGGAAATACCTACACCGCCATCTGTATGAACATGGAAATATCTGCACCGCCATATGTATGAACATGGAAATATCCGCACCGCCATCTATATGAACATATAAATATCTACACCGCCATCTGTATTAAGATGGAGATATCTACACCGCTATCTGAATAAACATGGAAATATCTACACCGCTATCTGTATAAACATGGAAATGTCAGCACCGCTATCTGTATGAACATGGAAATATCAGCCCCTCTATCTGTATGAACATGGAGATATCTACACGGCCATCTGTATGAACATGGATATATCTACACAGCCATCTGGATGAACATGGAAATATTCGCACCGCTATCTGTATGACCATGGAAATAGCTACACCGCTATCTGTATGAACATGGAAATATCTACACCGCTATCTGTATGAACATGGAAATATCTACACCGCTATCTGTATGAACATGGAAATATCTACACCGCTATCTGTATGAACATGGAAATATCTTCACCGCCATCTGTACGAACATGCATATATCTACAGAGCCAACTGGATGAACATGGAAATATCTACACCGCCATCTGTATTAAGATGGAGATATCTACACCGCTATCTGTATAAACCTGGAAATATCTACACTGCTATCTGTATAAACATGGAAATATCTACACCGCTACCTGTATAAACATGGAAATATCAGCACCGCTATCTGTAGGAACATGGAAATATCTACACCGCTATCTGCATGAAAATGGAAATATCTACACTGTTATCTGCATATACATGGAAATATCTAAACAGCTATCTCTTTACACATGGAAATAACTATACCGCTATCTGTATGAAAATGGATATATCTACACAGCCCTCTGGATGAACATGGAAATATCCACACCGCTATCTGTGTAAACATGCATACATCTTCACCGCTATCTGTATAAGCATGGAAATATCTACACCGCTATCTGCATGAAAATGGAAATATCTACAAAGCTTTCTGCATATACATGGAAATATCTACACAGCTATCTCTTTACACATGGAAATAACTACACCGCTATATCTATAAACATGGAAATATCTACACCGCCTTCTGTATGAACATGGAAATATCTGCACCGCCATCTGTATGAACATATAAATATCTACACCGCCATCTGTATTAAGAAGGAAATATCTAAACCACAATCTGTATAAACTTGGAAATATCTACACCGCTGCCTGTATAAACTTGGAAATATCAGCACCGCTCTCGGTATGAAAATGGAGATATCTACACCGCTATGTGTATGAACATGGAAATATCTACACCGCCATCTGTATGAACATGGAAATATCTGCATTGCCATATGTATGAACATATAAATATCTACACCGCCATCTGTATTAAGACGGAGATATCTACACCGCTATCTGAATAAACATGGAAATATCTACACCGCTATCTGTATAAACATGGAAATATCTACACCGCTATCTGTATAAACATGGAAATATCTACACCGCTACCTGTATAAGCATGGAAATATCAGCACCGCTATCTGTATGAACATGGAAATATCTACACCGCTATCTGTATGAACATGGAAATATCTACACCGCTATCTGTATGAACATGGAAATGTCTACACCGCTATCAGTATGAACATGGAAATATCTACACCGCTATCTGTATGAACATGGATATATCTACACAGCCCTCTGGATGAACATGGAAATATCCACACCGCTATCTGTGTGAACATGCATACATCTTCACCGCTATCTGTATAAACATGGAAATATCTACATTGCTATCTGTATGAACATGGAAATATCTACACCGCTATCTGTTTGAAGATGGAAATATATACACCGCTATCTGCATGAAAATGGAAATATCTAAACAGCTATCTGCATATACATGGAAATATCTACACAGCTATCTCTTTACACATGGAAATAACTACACCGCTATCTGTATGAACATTGAAATATCTACACCGCTATCTGTATAAACATGGAAATATCTACACCGCTATCTGTATAAACATGGAAATATCTACACCACTACCTGTATAAACATGGAAATATCAGCACCGCTATCTGTATGAACATGGAATTATCTACACCGCTATCTGTATGAACATGGAAATATCTACACCGCTATCTGTATGAACATGGAAATATCTACACCGCTATCTGTATGAACATGGAAATATCTACACCGTTATCTGTTTGAACATGGAAATATCTACAACGCTGTCTGCATGAAAATGGAAATATCTACACAGCTATCTGCATACACATGGAAATATCCACACAGCTATCTCTTAACACATGGAAATAAGTACTCCTTATCTCTATAATCATGGAAATATCTACACCGCCATCTGTATGAACATGGAAATATCTGCACCGCCATCTGTATGAACATATAAATATCTACACCGCCATCTGTATTAAGAGGAAATATCTAAACCGCTATCTGTATAAACATGGAAATATCTACACCGCTGCCTGTATAAACTTGGAAATATCAGCACCGCTCTCGGTATGAAAATGGAGATATCTACACCGCTATCTGTATGAACATGGAAATACCTACACTGCTATCTGTATGAACATGGAGATAGCTACACCGCTATCTGTATGAACATGGAAATATCTACACCGCCATCTGTATGAACATGGAAATATCTGCATCGCCATCTGTATGAACATATAAATATCTACACCGCCATCTGTATTAAGACGGAGATATCTACACCGCTATCTGAATAAACATGGAAATATCTACACCGCTATCTGTATAAACATGGAAATATCCACACCGCTATCTGTATAAACATGGAAATATCTACACCGCTACCTGTATAAGCATGGAAATATCAGCACCGCTATCTGTATGAAAATGGAAATATCTACACCGCTATCTGTATGAACATGGAAATATCTACACCGCTATCTGTATGAACATGGAAATGTCTACACCGCTATCAGTATGAACATGGAAATATCTACACCGCTATCTGTATGAACATGGAAATATCAACACCGCTATCTGTATGAACATGGAAATATCTACACCGCTATCTGTTTGAACATGGAAATATCTACAACGCTGTCTGCATGAAAATGGAAATATCTACACAGCTATCTGCATACACATGGAAATATCTACACAGCTATCTCTTAACACATGGAAATAAGTACTCCGCTATCTCTATAAACATGGAAATATCTACACCGCCATCTGTATGAACATGCAAATATCTGCTCCGCCATCTGTATGAACATATAAATATCTACACCACCATCTGTATTAAGATGGAGATATCTACACTGCTATCTGTATAAACATGGACATATCTACACCGCTATCTGTATGAACATGCAAATATCTACACAGCTATCTGTATACAAATGGAAATATCTACACTGCTATCTCTATAAACATGGAAATAACTACACTGCAATCTGTATAAACATGGAAATATCTACACCGCCATCTCTATGAACATGGAAATAACTACACCGCCATTTGAATGAACATGGAGATATCTACACCGCCATCTCTATGAACATGGAAATATCTACATCGCCATTTGTATGAACATGTAAATATCTGCACCGCCATCTGTATGAACATGGAAATATCTTCACCACCGTCTGTATGAACATGGATATACCTACACCGGCATCTGGATGAACATGGAAATATCTACACCGCTTTCTGCATGAACATGGAAATATCTACACAGCTATCTGCATATACATGGAAATAGCTACACAGATTTCTCTATAAATATGGAAATATCTACAGCGTTATCTCTATAAACTTCGAAATACCTACACCGCCATCTGTACTAACGTGGAAATATCTACACCGCCATCTGTACGAGCATGGACATATCTACAGCGCCATCTGTATTAAGATGGAAATATCTACACCGCTATCTGTATAAACATGGAAATATCTGCACCACTATCTGTATAAACATGGAAATATCCACACCGCTATCTGTGTAAACATGGAAATGTCTACACCGCTATCTGTGTAAACATGGAAATATCTACACCGCCATCTGTGTAAACATGAAAATATCTACAGCACCATCTCTATAAACATGGAAAAATCTACACTGCCATCTGTATGAACATGGAAATATCTACACCGCCATCTCTATAAACGTGTAAATATCTACACCGCTATCTGTATGAACTTGGAAATATCTACACTGCTATCTGTATAAAATTGGAATTATCTACACCACTATCTCTATAAACATAGAAATACCTACACCGCTATATGTATAAACATGGAAATATCTGCCCAACTATCTGTACAAACATGGAAATATCCGCACCGCTATCTGTATAAACATGGAAATATCTACAACGCTGTCTCTATAAACTTGGAAATAACAACACCTCTATCTCTATAAAGATGGAAATATCTAGACCGACATCTGTATAAACATAGAAATATCTACACCACCATCTGTATAAACATGTAAATATCTATACCGCTATCTGCATACACATGGAAATATCTACACAGCTATCTCTTAACACATGGAAATAAGTACTCCGCTATCTCTATAAACATGGAAATATCTACACCGCCATCTGTATGAACATGGAAATATCTGCACCGCCATCTGTATGAACATATAAATATCTACACCGCTATCTGTATTAAGAAGGAAATATCTAAACCGCTATCTGTATGAACATTGAAAAATGTACACCGCTATCTGTATGAACATTTAAATATCTAAACCGCTGCCTGTATAAACATGGAAATATCAGCACCGCTATCTGTATGAACATGGAAATATCTACACAGCCATCTGGATGAACATGGAAATATCTACTCCGCTATCTGTGTAAACATGCATAGATCTTCACCGCTATCTGTATAAACATGGAAATATCTACACTACTATCTGTATGAACATGGAAATATCTACACCGCTATCTGTATGAACATGGAAATATCTACACCGCTATCTGTTTGAACATGGAAATATCTACACCGCTATCTGCATGAAAATGGAAATATCTACACTGCTATCTGCATATACATGGAAATATCTACACAGCTATCTCTTTACACATGGAAATAACTACACCGCTATCTGTATGAACATGGAAATATCTACACCGCCATCTGTATGAACATGGAAATATCTGCACCGCAATCTGTATGAACATATAAATATCTACACCGCCATCTGTATTTAGATGGATATATCTACACCGCTATCTGAATAAACATGGAAATATCTACACCGCTATCTGTATAAACTGGGAAATATCTACACCGCTATCTGTATAACCATGGAAATATCTACACTGCTACCTGTATAAACATGGAAATATCAGCACCGCTATCTGTATGAACATGGAAATATCTACACCGCCATCAGTATGAACATGGAAATATCTACACCGCTATCTGCAAGAAAATGGAAATATCTACACAGCTATCTGCATATACATGGAAATATCTACACAGCTATCTCTTTACACATGGAAATAACTACACCGCTATCTGTATGAACATGGAAATATGTACACCGACATCTGTATGAACATGGAAATATCTGCACCGCAATCTGTATGAACATATAAATATCTACACCGCCATCTGTATTAAGATGGATATATCTACACCGCTATCTGAATAAACATGGAAATATCTACACCGCTATCTGTATAAACATGGAAATATCTACACCGCTATCTGTATAACCATGGAAATATCTACACTGCTACCTGTATAAACATGGAAATATCAGCACCGCTATCTGTATGAACATGGAAATATCTACACCGCCATCAGTATGAACATGGAAATATCTACACCGCTATCTGTATGAACATGGAAATATCTACAAAGCTATCTGAATGAACATGGAAATATCTACACCGCTATCTGTTTGAACATGTAAATATCTACACCGCTATCTGCATGAAAATGGAAATATCTACAAAGCTATCTGCATATACATGGAAATATCTACACAGCAATCTCTTTACACATGGAAATAACTACACCGCTATATCTATAACCATGGAAATATCTTCACCGCCATCTGTATGAACAAGGAAATATCTGGACCGCCATCTGTATGAACAAATAAATATCTACAACGCCATCTGTATTAAGAAGGAAATATCTAAACCGCTATCTGTATAAACATGGAAATATCTACACCGCTGAATGTATAAACATGGAAATATCAGCACCGCTATCTGTATGAACATGGAAATATCTGCACCGCCATCTGTATGAACATAAAATATCTACACCGCCATCTGTATTAAGAAGGAAATATCTCAACCGCTATCTGTAAACGTGGAAATATCTACACCGCTGCCTGTATAAACATGGAAATATCAGCACCGCTATCTGTATGAACATGGAAATATCTACACTGCTATCTGTATGCACATGGAAATATCTACAACGCTATCTGTATGAACATGGAAATATCTACACCGCTATCTGTATGAACATGGAAATATCTACACCGCTATCTGTTTGAACATGGAAATATCTACACCGCTGTCTGCATGAAAATGGAAATATCTACACAGCTATCTGCATATACATGGAAATATCTACGCAGCTATCTCTTTACACATGGAAATAACTACACCGCTACCTCAGTAAACATGGAAATATCTACACCGCCATCTGTATGAACATGGAAATATCCGCACCGCCATCTGTATGAACATATAAATATCTACACCGCCATCTGTATTAAGAAGGAGATATCTACACCGCTATCTGTATAAACATGGAAATATCTGCGCCGCTATCTGTATAAACATGGAAATATCTACACCGCTATCTGTATAAACATGGAAATATCTACACCACTCCCTGTATAAACATGGAAATATCAGCACTGCTATCTGTATGAACATGGAAATATCTACACAGCTATCTGTATGAACATGGAAATATCTACACCGCTATCTGTATGAACATGGAAATATCTACACCGCTATCTGTACGAACATGGAAATATCTAAACAGCTATCTGCATGAAAATAGAAATATCTACACAGCTATCTGCATATACATGGAAATATCAACAAAGCTATCTCTTTACACATGGAAATAACTACACCGCTATCTCTATAAACACGGAAATATCTACACCGCCATCTGTATGAACATGGAAATATCTGCACCGCCATCTGTATAAACATATAAATATCTACACCGCCACCTGTATTAAGATGGAGATATCTACACCGCTATCTGTATAAACTTGGAAATATCTACACCGCTATCTGTATAAACATGGAAATATCTACACCGCTACCTGTATAAACATGGAAATAGCACCGCTATCTGTATGAACATGGAAATTTCTACACTGCTATCTCTATGAACATGGAAATATATACACTGCTATCTGTATGAACATGGAAATAGCTACACCGCTATCTGTATGAACATGGAAATATCTACACCACTATCTGAATGAACATGGAAATATCTACACCGCTATCTGTATGAACATGGATATATCTACACAGCCATCTGGATGAACATGGAAATATCTACACCACTATCTCTTTGAACATGGAAATATCTAAACCGCTATCTGCATGAAAATGGAAATATATACACAGCTATCTGCATATACATGGAAATATCTACACAGCTATCTCTTTTCACATGGAAATAACTATACCGCTATCTGTATGAACATGGAAATATCTTCACCACCATCTGTAGGAACATGGATATATCTACACAGCCATCTGGATGAACATGGAAATATCTACACCGCTATCTGTATGAACATGGAAATATCTACACCGCTATCTGTGTAAACATGCATACATCTTCACCGCTATCTGTATAAACATGGAAATATTTACAGTGCTATCTGTATGAACATGGAAATATCTACACCGCTATCTGTTTGAACATGGAAATATCTACACCGCTATCTGCATGAAAATGGAAATATCTACAAAGCTATCTGCATATACATGGAAATATCTACACAGCTATCTCTTTACACATGGAAATAACTACACCGCTATATCTATAAACATGGAAATATCTACACCGCCATCTGTATGAACATGGAAATATCTGCACCACCATCTGTATGAACATATAAATATCTACACCGCCATCTGTATTAAGAAGGAAATATCTATACCGCTATCTGTAAGAACATTGAAATATCTACACCGCTATCTGTGTAAACATGCATACATCTTCACCGCTATCTGTATAAACATGGAAATATCTACAATGCTATCTGTATGAACATGGAAATATCTACACCGCTATCTGTTCGAACATGGAAATATCTAAACCGCTATCTGCATGAAAATAGAAATATCTACACAGCTATCTGCATATACTTGGAAATATCTACACAGCTATCTCTTTACCCATGGAAATAACTATACCGCCATCTGTATGAACATGGAAATATCTGCACCGCCATCTGTAAGAACATATAAATATCCACACCGCCATCTGTATTAAGAAGGAAATATCTAAACCGCTATCTGTATGAACATTGAAATATCTACACCGCTATCTGTATGAACATGGAATTATCTACACCGCTATCTGTGTAAACATGCATATATCTTCACCGCTATCTGTATAAACATGGAAATATCTACAACGCTATCTGTAGGAACATGGAACTATCTACACCGCTATCTGTACGAACATGGAAATATCTAAACCGCTATCTGCATGAAAATAGAAATAGCTACACAGCTATCTGCATATACATGGAAATATCTGCAAAGCTATCTCTTTACATATGGAAATAACTACACCGCTATCTCTATAAACACGGAAATATCTACACCGCCATCTATATGAACATGGAAATATCTGCACCGCCATCTGTATAAACATATAAATATCTACACCGCCATCTGTATTAAGATGGAGATATCTACACCGCTATCTGTATAAACTTGGAAATATCTACACCGCTATCTGTATAAACATGGAAATACCTACACAGCTATCTGTATAAACATGGAAATACCTACACCGCTACCTGTATAAACATGGAAATATCAGCACCGTTATCTGTATGAAAATGGAAATATCTACACCGCTATCTCTATGAACATGGAAATATGTACACCGCTATCTGTATGAACATGGAAATAGCTACGCTGCTATCTGTATGAACATGGAAATATCTACACCGCTATCTGTAGGAACATGGAAATATCTAAACCGCTATCTGTATGAACATGGAAATATCTACACTGCTATCTGTATGAACATGGAAATATCTACACCGCTATCTGTATGAACATGGATATATCTACACAGCCATCTGGATGAACATGGAAATATCTTCACCGCTATCTGTATGAACATGGATATATCTACACAGCCATCTGGATGAACATGGAAATATCTACACCGCTATCTGCATGAACATGGAAATATCTACAACGCTATCTGTGTAAACATGCATACATCTTCACCGCAATCTGTATAAACATGGAAATATCAACACCGCTATCTGTATGAACATGGAAATATCTACACCGCTATCTGTTTGAACATGGAAATATCTAAACCGCTATCTGTATGAACATGGAAATATCTACACCGCTATCTGTATGAACATGGAAACAGCTACACCGCTATCTGTATGAACATGGAAATACCTTCACCGACATCTGTATGAACATGGATATATCTACACAGCCATCTGGATGAACATGGATATATCGACACAGCCCTCTGGATGAACATGGAAATATCCACACCGCTATCTGTGTAAACATGCATACATCTTCACCGCTATCTGTATCAACATGGAAATATCTACACCGCTATCTGTATGAACATGGAAATATCTACACCGCTATCTGTTTGAAGATGGAAATATATACACCGCTATCTGCATGAAAATGGAAATATCTACACAGCTGTCTGCATGAAAATGGAAATACCTACACAGCTATCTGCATATACATGGAAATATCTACACAGCTATCTCTTTACACATGGAAATAACTACACCGCCATCTGTATGAACATGGAAATAACTACACCGCTATCTGTATGAACATGGAAATATCTACACCGCTATCTGTGTAAACATGCATACATCTTCACCGCTATCTGTATAAACATGGAAATATCTACACCGCTATCTGTATGAACATGGAAATAGCTACACCGCTACCTGTATGAACATGGAAATATCTACACCGCTATCTGTATGAACATGTAGATATCTACACAGCCATCTGGATGAACATGGAAATATCTACACCGCTATCTGTGTAAACATGCATACATCTTCACCGCTATCTGTATAAACATGGAAATATCTACACCGCTATCTGAATGAACATGGAAATATCTGCACCGCTATCTGTATGAAAATGGAAATATCTACACCGCTATAAGTTTGAACATGGAAATATCTACACCGCTATCTGCATGAAAATGGAAATATCTACACTGCTATCTGCATATACATGGAAATATCTACACCGCTATCTGTATGAACAAGGAAATATCTTCACCGCCATCTGTACGAACATGGATATAGCTACAGTGCCATCTGGATGAACATGGAAATATCTACACCGCCATCTGTATGAACATATAAATATCTACACCGCCATCTGTATTAAGATGGAGATTTCTACACCGCTATCTGTATAAACCTGGAAACATCTACACCGCTATCTGTATAAACATGGAAATATCTACACCGCTATCTGGATAAACATGGAAATTTCTACACCGCTACCTGTATAAACATGGAAATATCAGCACAGCTATCTGTAGGAACATGGAAATATCTACACCGCTATCTGAATGAACATGGAAATATCTACACCGCTATCTGTATGAACATGGAAATAGCTACACCGCTATCTGTATGAACATGGAAATAGCTACACCACTATCTGTATGAACATGGAAATAACTACACCGCTATCTGTATGAACATGGATATATCTACACAGCCATCTGGATGAACATGGATATATCTACACCGCTATCTGTATGAACATGGAAATGTCTACACCGCTATCTGTGTAAACATGCATACATCTTCACCGCTATCTGTATAAACATGGAAATATCTACAACGCTATCTGTATGAACATGGAAATAGCTACACCGCTATCTGTATGAACATGGAAATATCTACACCGCTATCTGTATGAACATGGATATATCTACACAGCCATCTGGATGAACATGGAAATATCTACACCGCTATCTGTGTAAACATGCATACATCTTCACCGCTATCTGTATAAACATGGAAATATCTACACCGCTATCTGAATGAACATGGAAATATCTGCACCGCTATCTGTATGAACATGGAAATATCTACACTGCTAACTGCATGAAAATGGAAATATCTACACTGCTAACTGCATATACATGGAAATATCTACACAGCTATCTCCTTACACATGGAAATAACTACAACGCTATCTGTATGAACATGGAAATAGCTACACCGCCATCTGTATGACCATGGATATATCTGCACCGCCATCTGTATAAACATATAAATATCTACACCGCCACCTGTATTAAGATGGAGATATCTACACCGCTATCTGTATAAACTTGGAAATATCTACACCGCTATCTGTATAAACATGGAAATATCTACACCGCTACCTGTATAAACATGGAAATAGCACCGCTATCTGTATGAACATGGAAATTTCTACACCGCTATCTCTATGAACATGGAAATATATACACTGCTATCTGTATGAACATGGAAATAGCTACACCGCTATCTGTATGAACATGGAAATATCTACACCACTATCTGAATGAACATGGAAATATCTACACCGCTATCTGTATGAACATGGATATATCTACACAGCCATCTGGATGAACATGGAAATATCTACACCACTATCTCTTTGAACATGGAAATATCTAAACCGCTATCTGCATGAAAATGGAAATATATACACAGCTATCTGCATATACATGGAAATATCTACACAGCTATCTCTTTTCACATGGAAATAACTATACCGCTATCTGTATGAACATGGAAATATCTTCACCACCATCTGTAGGAACATGGATATATCTACACAGCCATCTGGATGAACATGGAAATATCTACACCGCTATCTGTATGAACATGGAAATATCTACACCGCTATCTGTGTAAACATGCATACATCTTCACCGCTATCTGTATAAACATGGAAATATTTACAGTGCTATCTGTATGAACATGGAAATATCTACACCGCTATCTGTTTGAACATGGAAATATCTACACCGCTATCTGCATGAAAATGGAAATATCTACAAAGCTATCTGCATATACATGGAAATATCTACACAGCTATCTCTTTACACATGGAAATAACTACACCGCTATATCTATAAACATGGAAATATCTACACCGCCATCTGTATGAACATGGAAATATCTGCACCACCATCTGTATGAACATATAAATATCTACACCGCCATCTGTATTAAGGAGGAAATATCTATACCGCTATCTGTATGAACATTGAAATATCTACACCGCTATCTGTGTAAACATGCATACATCTTCACCGCTATCTGTATAAACATGGAAATATCTACAATGCTATCTGTATGAACATGGAAATATCTACACCGCTATCTGTTCGAACATGGAAATATCTAAACCGCTATCTGCATGAAAATAGAAATATCTACACAGCTATCTGCATATACATGGAAATATCCACACAGCTATCTCTTTACACATGGAAATAACTATACCGCCATCTGTATGAACATGGAAATATCTGCACCGCCATCTGTAAGAACATATAAATATCTACACCGCCATCTGTATTAAGAAGGAAATATCTAAACCGCTATCTGTATGAACATTGAAATATCTACACCGCTATCTGTATGAACATGGAATTATCTACACCGCTATCTGTGTAAACATGCATATATCTTCACCGCTATCTGTATAAACATGGAAATATCTACAACGCTATCTGTAGGAACATGGAACTATCTACACCGCTATCTGTACGAACATGGAAATATCTAAACCGCTATCTGCATGAAAATAGAAATAGCTACACAGCTATCTGCATATACATGGAAATATCTGCAAAGCTATCTCTTTACACATGGAAATAACTACACCGCTATCTCTATAAACACGGAAATATCTACACCGCCATCTATATGAACATGGAAATATCTGCACCGCCATCTGTATAAACATATAAATATCTACACCGCCATCTGTATTAAGATGGAGATATCTACACCGCTATCTGTATAAACTTGGAAATATCTACACCGCTATCTGTATAAACATGGAAATACCTACACAGCTATCTGTATAAACATGGAAATACCTACACCGCTACCTGTATAAACATGGAAATATCAGCACCGTTATCTGTATGAAAATGGAAATATCTACACCGCTATCTCTATGAACATGGAAATATGTACACCGCTATCTGTATGAACATGGAAATAGCTACGCTGCTATCTGTATGAACATGGAAATATCTACACCGCTATCTGTAGGAACATGGAAATATCTAAACCGCTATCTGTATGAACATGGAAATATCTACACTGCTATCTGTATGAACATGGAAATATCTACACCGCTATCTGTATGAACATGGATATATCTACACAGCCATCTGGATGAACATGGAAATATCTTCACCGCTATCTGTATGAACATGGATATATCTACACAGCCATCTGGATGAACATGGAAATATCTACACCGCTATCTGCATGAACATGGAAATATCTACAACGCTATCTGTGTAAACATGCATACATCTTCACCGCAATCTGTATAAACATGGAAATATCAACACCGCTATCTGTATGAACATGGAAATATCTACACCGCTATCTGTTTGAACATGGAAATATCTAAACCGCTATCTGTATGAACATGGAAATATCTACACCGCTATCTGTATGAACATGGAAACAGCTACACCGCTATCTGTATGAACATGGAAATACCTTCACCGACATCTGTATGAACATGGATATATCTACACAGCCATCTGGATGAACATGGATATATCGACACAGCCCTCTGGATGAACATGGAAATATCCACACCGCTATCTGTGTAAACATGCATACATCTTCACCGCTATCTGTATCAACATGGAAATATCTACACCGCTATCTGTATGAACATGGAAATATCTACACCGCTATCTGTTTGAAGATGGAAATATATACACCGCTATCTGCATGAAAATGGAAATATCTACACAGCTGTCTGCATGAAAATGGAAATACCTACACAGCTATCTGCATATACATGGAAATATCTACACAGCTATCTCTTTACACATGGAAATAACTACACCGCCATCTGTATGAACATGGAAATAACTACACCGCTATCTGTATGAACATGGAAATATCTACACCGCTATCTGTGTAAACATGCATACATCTTCACCGCTATCTGTATAAACATGGAAATATCTACACCGCTATCTGTATGAACATGGAAATAGCTACACCGCTACCTGTATGAACATGGAAATATCTACACCGCTATCTGTATGAACATGTAGATATCTACACAGCCATCTGGATGAACATGGAAATATCTACACCGCTATCTGTGTAAACATGCATACATCTTCACCGCTATCTGTATAAACATGGAAATATCTACACCGCTATCTGAATGAACATGGAAATATCTGCACCGCTATCTGTATGAAAATGGAAATATCTACACCGCTATAAGTTTGAACATGGAAATATCTACACCGCTATCTGCATGAAAATGGAAATATCTACACTGCTATCTGCATATACATGGAAATATCTACACCGCTATCTGTATGAACAAGGAAATATCTTCACCGCCATCTGTACGAACATGGATATAGCTACAGTGCCATCTGGATGAACATGGAAATATCTACACCGCCATCTGTATGAACATATAAATATCTACACCGCCATCTGTATTAAGATGGAGATTTCTACACCGCTATCTGTATAAACCTGGAAACATCTACACCGCTATCTGTATAAACATGGAAATATCTACACCGCTATCTGGATAAACATGGAAATTTCTACACCGCTACCTGTATAAACATGGAAATATCAGCACAGCTATCTGTAGGAACATGGAAATATCTACACCGCTATCTGAATGAACATGGAAATATCTACACCGCTATCTGTATGAACATGGAAATAGCTACACCGCTATCTGTATGAACATGGAAATAGCTACACCACTATCTGTATGAACATGGAAATAACTACACCGCTATCTGTATGAACATGGATATATCTACACAGCCATCTGGATGAACATGGATATATCTACACCGCTATCTGTATGAACATGGAAATGTCTACACCGCTATCTGTGTAAACATGCATACATCTTCACCGCTATCTGTATAAACATGGAAATATCTACAACGCTATCTGTATGAACATGGAAATAGCTACACCGCTATCTGTATGAACATGGAAATATCTACACCGCTATCTGTATGAACATGGATATATCTACACAGCCATCTGGATGAACATGGAAATATCTACACCGCTATCTGTGTAAACATGCATACATCTTCACCGCTATCTGTATAAACATGGAAATATCTACACCGCTATCTGAATGAACATGGAAATATCTGCACCGCTATCTGTATGAACATGGAAATATCTACACTGCTAACTGCATGAAAATGGAAATATCTACACTGCTAACTGCATATACATGGAAATATCTACACAGCTATCTCCTTACACATGGAAATAACTACAACGCTATCTGTATGAACATGGAAATAGCTACACCGCCATCTGTATGACCATGGATATATCTGCACCGCCATCTGTATAAACATATAAATATCTACACCGCCACCTGTATTAAGATGGAGATATCTACACCGCTATCTGTATAAACTTGGAAATATCTACACCGCTATCTGTATAAACATGGAAATATCTACACCGCTACCTGTATAAACATGGAAATAGCACCGCTATCTGTATGAACATGGAAATTTCTACACCGCTATCTCTATGAACATGGAAATATATACACTGCTATCTGTATGAACATGGAAATAGCTACACCGCTATCTGTATGAACATGGAAATATCTACACCACTATCTGAATGAACATGGAAATATCTACACCGCTATCTGTATGAACATGGATATATCTACACAGCCATCTGGATGAACATGGAAATATCTACACCACTATCTCTTTGAACATGGAAATATCTAAACCGCTATCTGCATGAAAATGGAAATATATACACAGCTATCTGCATATACATGGAAATATCTACACAGCTATCTCTTTTCACATGGAAATAACTATACCGCTATCTGTATGAACATGGAAATATCTTCACCACCATCTGTAGGAACATGGATATATCTACACAGCCATCTGGATGAACATGGAAATATCTACACCGCTATCTGTATGAACATGGAAATATCTACACCGCTATCTGTGTAAACATGCATACATCTTCACCGCTATCTGTATAAACATGGAAATATTTACAGTGCTATCTGTATGAACATGGAAATATCTACACCGCTATCTGTTTGAACATGGAAATATCTACACCGCTATCTGCATGAAAATGGAAATATCTACAAAGCTATCTGCATATACATGGAAATATCTACACAGCTATCTCTTTACACATGGAAATAACTACACCGCTATATCTATAAACATGGAAATATCTACACCGCCATCTGTATGAACATGGAAATATCTGCACCACCATCTGTATGAACATATAAATATCTACACCGCCATCTGTATTAAGGAGGAAATATCTATACCGCTATCTGTATGAACATTGAAATATCTACACCGCTATCTGTGTAAACATGCATACATCTTCACCGCTATCTGTATAAACATGGAAATATCTACAATGCTATCTGTATGAACATGGAAATATCTACACCGCTATCTGTTCGAACATGGAAATATCTAAACCGCTATCTGCATGAAAATAGAAATATCTACACAGCTATCTGCATATACATGGAAATATCCACACAGCTATCTCTTTACACATGGAAATAACTATACCGCCATCTGTATGAACATGGAAATATCTGCACCGCCATCTGTAAGAACATATAAATATCTACACCGCCATCTGTATTAAGAAGGAAATATCTAAACCGCTATCTGTATGAACATTGAAATATCTACACCGCTATCTGTATGAACATGGAATTATCTACACCGCTATCTGTGTAAACATGCATATATCTTCACCGCTATCTGTATAAACATGGAAATATCTACAACGCTATCTGTAGGAACATGGAACTATCTACACCGCTATCTGTACGAACATGGAAATATCTAAACCGCTATCTGCATGAAAATAGAAATAGCTACACAGCTATCTGCATATACATGGAAATATCTGCAAAGCTATCTCTTTACACATGGAAATAACTACACCGCTATCTCTATAAACACGGAAATATCTACACCGCCATCTATATGAACATGGAAATATCTGCACCGCCATCTGTATAAACATATAAATATCTACACCGCCATCTGTATTAAGATGGAGATATCTACACCGCTATCTGTATAAACTTGGAAATATCTACACCGCTATCTGTATAAACATGGAAATACCTACACAGCTATCTGTATAAACATGGAAATACCTACACCGCTACCTGTATAAACATGGAAATATCAGCACCGTTATCTGTATGAAAATGGAAATATCTACACCGCTATCTCTATGAACATGGAAATATGTACACCGCTATCTGTATGAACATGGAAATAGCTACACTGCTATCTGTATGAACATGGAAATATCTACACCGCTATCTGTAGGAACATGGAAATATCTACACCGCTATCTCTATGAACATGGATATATCTACACAGCCATCTGGATGAACATGGAAATATCTACACCGCTATCTGCATGAACATGGAAATATCTACAACGCTATCTGTGTAAACATGCATACATCTTCACCGCAATCTGTATAAACATGGAAATATCAACACCGCTATCTGTATGAACATGGAAATATCTACACCGCTATCTGTTTGAACATGGAAATATCTAAACCGCTATCTGTATGAACATGGAAATATCTACACCGCTATCTGTATGAACATGGAAACAGCTACACCGCTATCTGTATGAACATGGAAATACCTTCACCGCCATCTGTATGAACATGGATATATCTACACAGCCATCTGGATGAACATGGATATATCGACACAGCCCTCTGGATGAACATGGAAATATCCACACCGCTATCTGTGTAAACATGCATACATCTTCACCGCTATCTGTATCAACATGGAAATATCTACACCGCTATCTGTATGAACATGGAAATATCTACACCGCTATCTGTTTGAAGATGGAAATATATACACCGCTATCTGCATGAAAATGGAAATATCTACACAGCTGTCTGCATGAAAATGGAAATACCTACACAGCTATCTGCATATACATGGAAATATCTACACAGCTATCTCTTTACACATGGAAATAACTACACCGCCATCTGTATGAACATGGAAATAACTACACCGCTATCTGTATGAACATGGAAATATCTACACCGCTATCTGTGTAAACATGCATACATCTTCACCGCTATCTGTATAAACATGGAAATATCTACACCGCTATCTGTATGAACATGGAAATAGCTACACCGCTACCTGTATGAACATGGAAATATCTACACCGCTATCTGTATGAACATGTAGATATCTACACAGCCATCTGGATGAACATGGAAATATCTACACCGCTATCTGTGTAAACATGCATACATCTTCACCGCTATCTGTATAAACATGGAAATATCTACACCGCTATCTGAATGAACATGGAAATATCTGCACCGCTATCTGTATGAAAATGGAAATATCTACACCGCTATAAGTTTGAACATGGATATATCTACACCGCTATCTGCATGAAAATGGAAATATCTACACTGCTATCTGCATATACATGGAAATATCTACACCGCTATCTGTATGAACAAGGAAATATCTTCACCGCCATCTGTACGAACATGGATATAGCTACAGTGCCATCTGGATGAACATGGAAATATCTACACCGCCATCTGTATGAACATATAAATATCTACACCGCCATCTGTATTAAGATGGAGATTTCTACACCGCTATCTGTATAAACCTGGAAATATCTACACCGCTATCTGTATAAACATGGAAATATCTACACCGCTATCTGGATAAACATGGAAATTTCTACACCGCTACCTGTATAAACATGGAAATATCAGCACAGCTATCTGTAGGAACATGGAAATATCTACACCGCTATCTGAACGAACATGGAAATATCTACACCGCTATCTGTATGAACATGGAAATAGCTACACCGCTATCTGTATGAACATGGAAATAGCTACACCACTATATGTATGAACATGGAAATAACTACACCGCTATCTGTATGAACATGGATATATCTACACAGCCATCTGGATGAACATGGATATATCTACACCGCTATCTGTATGAACATGGAAATGTCTACACCGCTATCTGTGTAAACATGCATACATCTTCACCGCTATCTGTATAAACATGGAAATATCTACACCGCTATCTGTATGAACATGGAAATAGCTACACCGCTATCTGTATGAACATGGAAATATCTACACCGCTATCTGTATGAACATGGATATATCTACACAGCCATCTGGATGAACATGGAAATATCTACACCGCTATCTGTGTAAACATGCATACATCTTCACCGCTATCTGTATAAACATGGAAATATCTACACCGCTATCTGAATGAACATGGAAATATCTGCACCGCTATCTGTATGAACATGGAAATATCTACACCGCTATATGTTTCAACATGGAAATATCTACACCGCTATCTGCATGAAAATGGAAATATCTACACTGCTAACTGCATATACATGGAAATATCTACACAGCTATCTCCTTACACATGGAAATAACTACAACGCTATCTGTATGAACATGGAAATAGCTACACCGCCATCTGTATGACCATGGATATATCTACACATTCATCTGGATGAACATGGAAATATCTACACCGCTATCTTTATGAACATGGAAATATCCACACCGCTATCTGTGTAAACATGCATACATCTTCACCGCTATCTGTATAAACATGGAAATATCTACACCGCTATCTGTATGAACATGGAAATATCTGCACCGCTATCTGTATGCACATGGAAATATCTACACCGCTATCTGTTTGAACATGGAAATATCTACACCGCAATCTGCATGAACATGGAAATATCTACAAAGCTATCTGCATATACATGGAAATATCTACACAGCTATCTCTTTACACATGGAAATAACTACACCGCTATCTGTATGAACATGGAAATATCTAAACCGCCATCTGTATGAACATGGAAATATCTGCACCGCCATCTGTATCAACATATAAATATCTACACTGCCATCTGTATTAAGATGGAGATATCTACACCGCTATCTGAATAAACATGGAAATATCTACACCGCTATCTGTATAAACATGGGAATATCAGCACCGCTATCTGTATGAACATGGAGATATCTACACCGCCATCTGAATGAACATGGATATATCTACACAGCCATCTGGAGGAACATGGAAATATCTACACCGCTATCTGTATGAACATGGAAATAGCTACACCACTATCTGTATGAACATGGATATATCTACACCGCTATCTGTATGAACATGGAAATATCTACGCCGCTATCTGTATGAACAAGGAAATATCTTCACCGCCATCTGTACGAACATGGATATAGCTACAGTGCCATCTGGATGAACATGGAAATATCTACACCGCCATCTGTATGAACATATAAATATCTACACCGCCATCTGTATTAAGATGGAGATTTCTACACCGCTATCTGTATAAACCTAGAAATATCTACACCACTATCTGTATAAACATGGAAATATCTACACCGCTATCGGGATAAACATGGAAATTTCTACACCGCTACCTGTAAAAACATGGAAATATCAGCACAGCTATCTGTAGGAACATGGAAATATCTACACCGCTATCTGTACGAACATGGAAATATCTACACCGCTATCTGTATGAACATGGAAATAGCTACACCGCTATCTGTATGAACATGGAAATAGCTACACTGCTATCTGTATGAACATGGAAATAACTACACCGCTATCTGTATGAACATGGATATATCTACACAGCCATCTGGATGAACATGGATATATCTACACCGCTATCTGTATGAACATGGAAATATCTACACCGCTATCTGTGTAAACATGCATACATCTTCACCGCTATCTGTATAAACATGGAAATATCTACACCGCTATCTGTATGAACATGGAAATAGCTACACCGCTATCTGTATGAACATGGAAATATCTACACCGCTATCTGTATGAACATGGATATATCTACACAGCCATCTGGATGAACATGGAAATATCTACACCGCTATCTGTTTAAACATGCATACATCTTCACCGCTATCTGTATAAACATGGAAATATCTACACCGCTATCTGAATGAACATGGAAATATCTGCACCGCTATCTGTATGAACATGGAAATATCTACACCGCTATATGTTTCAACATGGAAATATCTACACCGCTATCTGCATGAAAATGGAAATATCTACACTGCTATCTGCATATACATGGAAATATCTACACAGCTATCTCTTTACACATGGAAATAACTACAACGCTATCTGTATGAACATGGAAATAGCTACACCGCCATCTGTATGAACATGGAAATATCTGCACCGACATCTGTATGAACATGTAAATATCTACACTGCCATCTGTATAAAGATGGAGATATCTACACCGCTATCTGTATAAACATGGAAATATCTACACCGCTATCTGTATAAACATGGAAATATCTACACCGCTATCTGTATAAACATGGAAATATCTACACCGCTACCTGTTTAAACATGGAAATAACAGCACCGCTATCTGTATGAACATGGAAATATCTACACCGCTATATGTATGAACATGGAAATATCTACACCGCCATCTGTATGAACATGGAAATATCCGCACTGCCATCTGTATGAACATATAAATATCTACACCGCCATCTGTATTAAGAAGGAGATATCTACACCGCTATCTGTATAAACATGGAAATATCTACACCGCTATCTGTATAAACATGGAAATATCTACACCGCTATCTGTATAAACATGGAAATATCTACACCGCTATCTGTATAAACATGGAAATATCTACACCGCTCCCTGTATAAACATGGAAATATCAGCACTGCTATCTGTATGAACATGGAAATATCTACACAGCTATCTGTATGAACATGGAAATATCTACACCGATATCTGTGTAAAGATGCATACATCTTCACCGCTATCTGTATAAACATTTAAATATCTACAACGCTATCTGTATGAACATGGAAATATCTACACCGCTATCTGTACGAACATGGAAATATCTAAACCGCTATCTAAATGAAAATACAAATATCTACACAGCTATCTGCATATACATGGAAATATCTACAAAGCTATCTCTTTACACATGGAAATACCTACACCGCTATCTCTATAAACACGGAAATATCTACACCGCCATCTGTATGAACATGGAAATATCTGCACCGCCATCTGTATAAACATGGAAATATCTACACCGCTATCTGTATAAACATGGAAATATCTACACCGCTACCTGTTTAAACATGGAAATAACAGCACCGCTATCTGTATGAACATGGAAATATCTACACTGCTATCTGTATGAACATGGAAATATCTACACCGCCATCTGTATGAACATGGAAATATCCGCACTGCCATCTGTATGAACATATAAATATCTACACCGCCATCTGTATTAAGAAGGAGATATCTACACCGCTATCTGTATAAACATGGAAATATCTACACCGCTATCTGTATAAACATGGAAATATCTACACCGCTATCTGTATAAACATGGAAATATCTACACCGCTATCTGTATAAACATGGAAATATCTACACCGCTCCCTGTATAAACATGGAAATATCAGCACTGCTATCTGTATGAACATGGAAATATCTACACAGCTATCTGTATGAACATGGAAATATCTACACCGATATCTGTGTAAAGATGCATACATCTTCACCGCTATCTGTATAAACATTTAAATATCTACAACGCTGTCTGTATGAACATGGAAATATCTACACCGCTATCTGTACGAACATGGAAATATCTAAACCGCTATCTAAATGAAAATACAAATATCTACACAGCTATCTGCATATACATGGAAATATCTACAAAGCTATCTCTTTACACATGGAAATACCTACACCGCTATCTCTATAAACACGGAAATATCTACACCGCCATCTGAATGAACATGGAAATATCTGCACCGCCATCTGTATAAACATATAAATATCTACACCGCCATCTTTATTAAGTTGGAGATATCTTCACCGCTATCTGTATAAACTTGGAAATATCTTCACCGCTATCTGTATAAACATGGAAATATCTACACCGCTATCTGTATGAACATGGAAATAGCTACACCGCTATCTGTATGAACATGGAAATAGCTACACCGCTATCTGTATGAACATGGATATATCTACACAGCCATCTGGATGAACATGGAAATATCTACACCGCTATCTGTGTAAACATGCATACATCTTCACCGCTATCTGTATAAACATGGAAATATCTACACCGCTATCTGAATGAACATGGAAATATCTGCACCGCTATCTGTATGAACATGGAAATATCTACACCGCTATATGTTTCAACATGGAAATATCTACACCGCTATCTGCATGAAAATGGAAATATCTACACTGCTAACTGCTTATACATGGAAATATCTACACAGCTATCTCCTTACACATGGAAATAACTACAACGCTATCTGTATGAACATGGAAATAGCTACACCGCCATCTGTATGACCATGGATATATCTACACATTCATCTGGATGAACATGGAAATATCTACACCGCTATCTTTATGAACATGGAAATATCCACACCGCTATCTGTGTAAACATGCATACATCTTCACCGCTATCTGTATAAACATGGAAATATCTACACCGCTATCTGTATGAACATGGAAATATCTACACAGCTATCTGCATGAACATGGAAATATCTACACAGCTATCTGCATATACATGGAAATATCTACACAGCTATCTCTTTACACATGGAAATAACTACACCGCTATCTGTATGAACATGGAAATATCTAAACCGCCATCTGTATGAACATGGAAATATCTGCACCGCCATCTGTATCAACATATAAATATCTACACTGCCATCTGTATTAAGATGGAGATATCTACACCGCTATCTGAATAAACATGGAAATATCTACACCGCTATCTGTATAAACATGGGAATATCAGCACCGCTATCTGTATGAACATGGAAATATCAGCCCCTCTATCTGTATGAACATGGAGATATCTACACCGCCATCTGAATGAACATGGATATATCTACACAGCCATCTGGAGGAACATGGAAATATCTACACCGCTATCTGTATGAACATGGAAATAGCTACACCACTATCTGTATGAACATGGATATATCTACACCGCTATCTGTATGAACATGGAAATATCTACACCGCTATCTGTATGAACAAGGAAATATCTTCACCGCCTTCTGTACGAACATGGATATAGCTACAGTGCCATCTGGATGAACATGGAAATATCTACACCGCCATCTGTATGAACATATAAATATCTACACCGCCATCTGTATTAAGATGGAGATTTCTACACCGCTATCTGTATAAACCTGGAAATATCTACACCACTATCTGTATAAACATGGAAATATCTACACCGCTATCGGGATAAACATGGAAATTTCTACACCGCTACCTGTATAAACATGGAAATATCAGCACAGCTATCTGTAGGAACATGGAAATATCTACACCGCTATCTGTACGAACATGGAAATATCTACACCGCTATCTGTATGAACATGGAAATAGCTACACCGCTATCTGTATGAACATGGAAATAGCTACGCTGCTATCTGTATGCACATGGAAATAACTACACCGCTATCTGTATGAACATGGATATATCTACACAGCCATCTGAATGAACATGGATATATCTACACCGCTATCTGTATGAACATGGAAATATCTACACCGCTATCTGTGTAAACATGCATACATCTTCACCGCTATCTGTATAAACATGGAAATATCTACACCGCTATCTGTATGAACATGGAAATAGCTACACCGCTATCTGTATGAACATGGAAATATCTACACCGCTATCTGTATGAACATGGATATATCTACACAGCCATCTGGATGAACATGGAAATATCTACACCGCTATCTGTGTAAACATGCATACATCTTCACCGCTATCTGTATAAACATGGAAATATCTACACCGCTATCTGAATGAACATGGAAATATCTGCACCGCTATCTGTATGAACATGGAAATATCTACACCGCTATATGTTTCAACATGGAAATATCTACACCGCTATCTGCATGAAAATGGAAATATCTACACTGCTATCTGCATATACATGGAAATATCTACACAGCTATCTCTTTACACATGGAAATAACTACAACGCTATCTGTATGAACATGGAAATAGCTACAACGCCATCTGTATGAACATGGAAATATCTGCACCGACATCTGTATGAACATATAAATATCTACACCGCCATCTGTATAAAGATGGAGATATCTACACCGCTATCTGTATAAACATGGAAATATCCACACCGCTATCTGTATAAACATGGAAATATCTACACCGCTATCTGTATAAACATGGAAATATCTACACCGCTACCTGTTTAAACATGGAAATAACAGCACCGCTATCTGTATGAACATGGAAATATCTACACCGCTATCTGTATGAACATGGAAATATCTACACCGCCATCTGTATGAACATGGAAATATCCGCACTGCCATCTGTATGAACATATAAATATCTACACCGCCATCTGTATTAAGAAGGAGATATCTACACCGCTATCTGTATAAACATGGAAATATCTACACCGCTATCTGTAAACATGGAAATATCTACACCGCTATCTCTTTACACATGGAAATACCTACACCGCTATCTCTATAAACACGGAAATATCTACACCGCTATCTGTATAAACATGGAAATAACTACACCGCTATCTCTATAAACACGGAAATATCTACACTGCTATCTGTACGAACATGGAAATATCTACACCGCTATCTGTATGAACATGGAAATAGCTACACCGCTATCTGTATGAACATGGAAATAGCTACACCGCTATCTGTATGAACATGGAAATAACTACACCGCTATCTGTATGAACATGGAAATATCTACACCGCTATCTGTGTAAACATGCATACATCTTCACCGCTATCTTTATAAACATGGAAATATCTACACCGCTATCTGTATGAACATGGAAATAGCTACTCCTCTATCTGTATGAACATGGAAATATCTACAACGCTATCTGTATGAACATGTAGATATCTACACAGCCATCTGGATGAACATGGAAATATCTACACCGCTATCTGTGTAAACATGCATACATCTTCACCGCTATCTGTATAAACATGGAAATATCTACACCGCTATCTGAATGAACATGGAAATATCTGCACCGCTATCTGTATGAACATGGAAATATCTACACCGCTATATGTTTGAACATGGAAATATCTACACCGCTATCTGCATGAAAATGGAAATATCTACACTGCTATCTGCATATACATGGAAATATCTACACAGCTATCTCTTTACACATGGAAATAACTACAACGCTATCTGTATGAACATGGAAATATCTACAACGCCATCTGTATGAACATGGAAATATCTGCACCGCCATCTGTATGAACATGGAAATATCCGCACCGCCATCTATATGAACATATAAATATCTACACCGCCATCTGTATTAAGATGGAGATTTCTACACCGCTATCTGAATAAACATGGAAATATCTACACCGCTATCTGTATAAACATGGAAATAACAGCACCGCAATCTGTATGAACATGGAAATATCAGCCCCTCTATCTGTATGAACATGGAGATATCTACACGGCCATCTGTATGAACATGGATATATCTACACAGCCATCTGGATGAACATGGAAATATTCGCACTGCTATCTGTATGAACATGGAAATAGCTACACCGCTATCTGTATGAACATGGAAATATCTACACCGCTATCTGTATGAACATGGAAATATCTACACCGCTATCTGTATGAACATGGAAATATCTTCACCGCCATCTGTACGAACATGGATATATCTACAGAGCCATCTGGATGAACATGGAAATATCTACACCGCCATCTGTATGAACATATAAATATCTACACCGCCATCTGTATTAAGATGGAGATATCTACACCGCTATCTGTATAAACCTGGAAATATCTACACTGCTATCTGTATAAACATGGAAATATCTACACCGCTACCTGTATAAACATGGAAATATCAGCACCGCTATCTGTAGGAACATGGAAATATCTACACCAGTATCTGCTTGAAAATGGAAATATCTACACTGTTATCTGCATATACATGGAAATATCTAAACAGCTATCTCTTTACACATGGAAATAACTATACCGCTATCTGTATGAACATGGATATATCTACACAGCCCTCTGGATGAACATGGAAATATCCACACCACTATCTGTGTAAACATTCATACATCTTCACCGCTATCTGTATAAACATGGAAATATCTACACCGCTATCTGCATGAAAATGGAAATATCTACAAAGCTTTCTGCATATACATGGAAATATCTACACAGCTATCTCTTAACACATGGAAATAACTACACCGCTATATCTATGAACATGGAAATATCTACACCGCCTTCTGTATGAACATGGAAATATCTGCACCGCCATCTGTATGAACATATAAATATCTACACCGCCATCTGTATTAAGAAGGAAATATCTAAACCACAATCTGTATAAACATGGAAATATCTACACCGCTGCCTGTATAAACTTGGAAATATCAGCACCGCTCTCGGTATGAAAATGGAGATATCTACACCGCTATCTGTATGAACATGGAAATATCTACACCGCCATCTGTATGAACATGGAAATATCTGCATCGCCATATGTATGAACATATAAATATCTACACCGCCATCTGTATTAAGACGGAGATATCTACACCGCTATCTGAATAAACATGGAAATATCTACACCACAATCTGTATAAACATGGAAATATCTACACCGCTATCTGTATAAACATGGAAATATCTACACCGCTACCTATATAAGCATGGAAATATCAGCACCGCTATCTGTATGAACATGGAAATATCTACACCGATATCTGTATGAACATGGAAATATCTACACCGCTATCTGTATGAACATGGAAATGTCTACACCGCTTTCAGTATGAACATGGAAATATCTACACCGCTATCTGTATGAACATGGATATATCTACACAGCCCTCTGGATGAACATGGAAATATCCACACCGCTATCTGTGTGAACATGCATACATCTTCACCTCTATCTGTATAAACATGGAAATATCTACATTGCTATCTGTATGAACATGGAAATATCTACACCGCTATCTGTTTGAAGATGGAAATATATACACCGCTATCTGCATGAAAATGGAAATATCTACACAGCTATCTCTTTACACATGGAAATAACTACACCGCTATCAGTATGAACATGGAAATATCTACACCGCCATCTGTATGAACATGGAAATATCTGCACCACCATCTGTATGAACATATAAATATCTGCACCGCCGTCTGTATTAACATGGAGATATGTGCACCGCTATCTGAATAAACATGGAAATATATACACCGCTATCAGTATAAACATGGAAATATCTACACCGCTATCTGTATAAACATGGAAATATCTACACTGCTACCTGTATAAACATGGAAATATCAGCACCTTCATCTGTATGAACATGGAAATATCTACACCGCTATCTGTATGAACATGGAAATATCTACAAAGCTATCTGAATGAACATGGAAATATCTACACCGCTATCTGTTTGAACATGTAAATATCTACACCGGTATCTGCATGAAAATCGAAATATCTACAAAGCTATCTGCATATACATGGAAATATCTACACAGCTATCGCTTTACAAATGGAAATAACTACACCGCTATATCTATAAACATGGAAATATCTACACCGACATCTGTATGAACATGGAAATATCTGCACCGCCATCTGTATGAACATATAAATATCTACACCGCCATCTGTATTAAGATGGAGATATCTACATCGCTATCTGTATAAACATGGAAATATCTACACCGCTATCTGTATAAACATGGAAATATCTACACCGCTATCTGTATAAACATGGAAATATCTACACCACTACCTGTATAAACATGGAAATATCAGCACAGCTATCTGTATGAACATGGAATTATCTACACCGCTATCTGTATGAACATGGAAATATCTACACCGCTATCTGTATGAACATGGAAATATCTACACCGCTATCCGTATGAACATGGAAATATCTACACCGCTGTCTGCATGAATATGGAAATATCTACACAGCTATCTGCATACACATGGAAATATCTACACAGCTATCTCTTAACACATGGAAATAAGTACTCCGCTATCTCTATAAACATGGAAATATCTACACCGCCATCTGTATGAACATGGAAATATCTGCACCGCCATCTGTATGAACATATAAATATCTACACCGCCATCTGTATTAAGAAGGAAATATCTAAACCGCTATCTGTATGAACATTGAAAAATGTACACCGCTATCTGTATGAACATTGAAATATCTAAACCGCTGCCTGTATAAACATGGAAATATCAGCACCGCTATCTGTATGAACATGGAAATATCTACACCGCCATCTGTATGAACATGGAAATATCTGCACCGCCATCTGTATGAGCATGGAAATAGCTACACCGCTATCTGTATGAATATGGAATTATCTACACAGCCATCTGGATGAACATGGAAATATCTACTCCGCTATCTGTGTAAACATGCATAGATCTTCACCGCTATCTGTATAAACATGGAAATATCTACACCGCTATCTGTATGAACATGGAAATATCTACACCGCTATCTGTATGAACATGGAAATATCTACACCGCTATCTGTTTGAACATGGAAATATCTACACCGCTATCTGCATGAAAATGGAAATATCTACACTGCTATCTGCATATACATGGAAATATCTACACAGCTATCTCATTACACATGGAAATAACTACACCGCTATCTGTATGAACATGGAAATATCTACACCGCCATCTGTATGAACATGGAAATATCTGCACCGCCATCTGTATGAACATATAAATATCTACACCGCCATCTGTATTAAGATGGATATATCTACACCGCTATCTGAATAAACATGGAAATATCTACACCGCTATCTGTATAAACTGGGAAATATCTACACCGCTATCTCTATAACCATGGAAATATCTACACTGCTACCTGTATAAACATGGAAATATCAGCACCGCTATCTGTGTGAACACGGAAATATCTACACCGCCATCTGTATGAACATGGAAATATCTACACCGCTATCTGTATGAACATGGAAATATCTACAAAGCTATCTGAATGAACATGGAAATATCTACACCGCTATCTGTTTGAATATGTAAATATCTACACCGCTATCTGCATGAAAATGGAAATATCTACAAAGCGATCTGCATATACATGGAAATATCTACACAGCAATCTCTTTACACATGGAAATAACTACACCGCTATATCTATAACCATGGAAATATCTACACCGCCATCTGTATGAACAAGGAAATATCTGCACCGCCATCTGTATGAACAAATAAATATCTACACCGCCATCTGTATTAAGAAGGAAATATCTAAACCGCTATCTGTATAAACATGGAAATATCTACACCGCTGAATGTATAAACATGGAAATATCAGCACCGCTATCTGTATGAAAATGGAAATATCTACACCGCTATCTGTATCAACATGGAAATATCTACACCGCCATCTGTATGAACATAAAATATCTACACCGCCATCTGTATTAAGAAGGAAATATCTCAACCGCTATCTGTAAACGTGGAAATATCTACACCGCTGCCTGTATAAAGATGGAAATATCAGCAACGCTATCTGTATGAACATGGAAATATCTACACGGCTATCTGTATGCACATGGAAATATCTACAACGCTATCTGTATGAACATGGAAATATCTACACCGCTATCTGTATGAACATGGAAATATCTACACCGCTATCTGTTTGAACATGGAAATATCTACACCGCTGTCTGCATGAAAATGGAAATATCTACACAGCTTTCTGCATATACATGGAAATATCTACACAGCTATCTCTTTAAACATGGAAATAACTACACCGCTACCTCAGTAAACATGGAAATATCTACACCGCCATCTGTATGAACATGGAAATATCCGCACCGCCATCTGTATGAACATATAAATATCTACACCGCCATCTGTATTAAGAAGGAGATATCTACACCGCTATCTGTATAAACATGGAAATAGCTACACCGCTATCTGTATAAACATGGAAATATCTACACCGCTATCTGTATAAACATGGAAATATCTACACCACTCCCTGTATAAACAAGGAAATATCAGCACTGCTATCTGTATGAACATGGAAATATCTACACAGCTATCTGTATGAACATGGAAATATCTACACCGCTATCTGTACGAACATGGAAATATCTAAACAGCTATCTGCATGAAAATAGAAATATCTACACAGCTATCTGCATATACATGGAAATATCTACAAAGCTATCTCTTTACACATGGAAATAACTACACCGCTATCTCTATAAACACGGAAATATCTACACCGCCATCTGTATGAACATGGAAATATCTGCACCGCCATCTGTATAAACATATAAATATCTACACCGCCATCTGTATTAAGATGGAGATATCTACACCGCTATCTGTATAAACTTGGAAATATCTACACCGCTATCTGTATAAACATGGAAATATCTACACCGCTATCTGTATAAACATGGAAATATCTACACCGCTACCTGTATAAACATGGAAATATCAGCACCGCTATCTGTATGAACATGGAAATTTCTACACCGCTTTCTCTATGAACATGGAAATATCTACACTGCTATCTGTATGAACATGGAAATAGCTACACCGCTATCTGTATGAACATGGAAATATCTACACCGCTATCTGTATGAACATGGAAATATCTACACCGCTATCTGTATGAACATGGAAATATCTTCACCGCCATCTGTACGAACATGGATGTATCTACAGAGCCATCTGGATGAACATGGAAATATCTACACCGCCATCTGCATGAACATATAAATATCTACACCGCCATCTGTATTAAGTTGGAGATATCTACCCCGCTATCTGTATAAACCTCGAAATATCTACACCGCTATCTGTATAAACATGGAAATATCTACACCGCTATCTGTATAAACATGGAAATTTCTACTCCGCAACCTGTATAATCATGGTAATATCAGCACCGCTATCTGTAGGAACATGGATATATCTACACAGACATCTGGATGAACATGGATATATCTACACAGCCATCTGGATGAACATGGAAATATCTACACCGCTATCTGTGTCAACATGCATAAGTCTTCACCGCTATCTGTATAAACATGGAAATATCTACACAGCCCTCTGGATGAACATGGAAATATAAACACCGCTATCTGTGTAAACATGCATACATCTTCACCGCTATCTGTATAAACATGGAAATATCTGCACCACCATCTGTATGAACATATAAATATCTACACCGCCATCTGTATTAAGAAGGAAATATCTAAACCGCTATCTGTATGAACATTGAAATATCTACACCGCTATCTGCATATTCATGGAAATATCTACACAGCTATCTCTTTACACATGGAAATAACTATACCGCCATCTGTATGAACATGGAAATATCTACACCACCATCTGTAAGAACATATAAATATCTACACCGCCATCTGTATTAAGAAGGAAATATCTAAACCGCTATCTGTATGAACATTGAAATATCTACACCGCTATCTGTATGAACATGGAAATATCTACACCGCTATCTGTGTAAACATGCATACATCTTCACCGCTATCTGTATAAACATGGAAATATCTACAACGCTATCTGTATGAACATGGAAATATCTACACCGCTATCTGTACGAACATGGAAATATCTAAACAGCTATCTGCATGAAAATAGAAATATCTACACAGCTATCTGCATATACATGGAAATATCTGCAAAGCTATCTCTTCACACATGGAAATAACTACACCGCTATCTCTATAAACACGGAAATATCTACAGCGCCATCTGTATGAACATGGAAATATCTGCACCGCCATCTGTATAAACATATAAATATCTTCACCGCCATCTGTATTAAGATGGAGATATCTACACCGCTATCGGTATAAACTTGGAAATATCTACACCGCTATCTGTATAAACATGGAAATACCTACACCGCTATCTGTATAAACATGGAAATACCTACACCGCTACCTGTATAAACATGGAAATATCAGCACCGTTATCTGTATGAAAATGGAAACATCTACACCGCTATCTCTATGAACATGGAAATATCTACACCGCTATCTGTATGAACATGGAAATAGCTACAATGCTATCTGTATGAACATGGAAATATCTACACCGCTATCTGTAGGAACATGGAAATATCTACACCGCTATCTCTATGAACATGGATATATCTACACAGCCATCTGGATGAACATGGAAATATCTACACCGCTATCTGCATGAACATGGAAATATCTACACCGCTATCTGTGTAAACATGCATACATCTTCACCGCAATCTGTATAAACATGGAAATGTCAACACCGCTATCTGTATGAACTTGGAAATATCTACACCGCTATCTGTTTGAACATGGAAATATCTAAACCGCTATCTGTACGAACATGGAAATATCTACACCGCTATCTGTATGAACATGGAGATACGTACACCGCTATCTGTATGAACATGGAAATATCTACACCGCAATCTGTTTGAACATGGAAATATCTAAACCGCTATCTGTATGAACATGGAAATATCTACACCGCTATCTGTATGAACATGGAGATATCTACACCGCAATCTGTATGAACATGGAAATAACTTCACCGCCATCTGTATGAACATGGATATATCTACACAGCCATCTGGATGAACATGGATATACCGACACAACCCTCTGGATGAACATGGAAATATCCACACCGCTATCTCTGTAAACATGCATACATCTTCACCGCTATCTGTATAAACATGGAAATATCTACACCGCTATCTGTATGAACATGGAAATATCTACACCGCTATCTGTTTGAAGATGGAAATATATACACCGCTATCTGCATGAAAATGGAAATATCTACACAGCTATCTGCATGAAAATGGAAATACCTACACAGCTATCTGCATATACATGGAAATATCTACAAAGATATCTCTTTACACATGGAAATAACTACACCGCTATCTGTATGAACATGGAAATATCTACACCGCCATCTGTATGAACATGGAAATATCTGCACCGCCATCTGTATGAACCTATAAATATCTACACTGCCATCTGTATTAAGATGGAGATATCTACACCGCTATCTGAATAAACATGGAAATATCTACACCGCTATCTGTATAAACATGGAAATATCAGCACCGCTATCTGTATGAACATGGAAATATCAGCCCCTCTATCTGTATGAACATGGAGATATCTACACCGCCATCTGTATGAACATGGATATATCTACACAGCCATCTGGAGGAACATGGAAATATCTACACCGCTATCTGTATGAAAATGGAAATATCTTCACCGCTATCTGTAAGAACATGGATATATCTACAGAGCCATCTGTATGAACATGGAAATATCCGCACCGCCATCTGTATGAACATATAAATATCTACACCGCCATCTGTATTAAGAAGGAGATATCTACACCGCTATCTGTATAAACATGGAAATATCTACATCGCTATCTGTATAAACATGGAAATATCTACACCGCTATCTGTATAAACATGGAAATATCTACACCGCTCCCTGTATAAACATGGAAATATCAGCACTGCTATCTGTATGAACATGGAAATATCTACACAGCTATCTGTATGAACATGGAAATATCTACACCGATATCTGTGTAAACATGCATACATCTTCACCGCTATCTGTATAAACATTTAAATATCTTACAACGCTATCTGTATGAACATGGAAATACCTACACCGCTATCTGTACGAACATGGAAATATCTAAACCGCTATCTACATGAAAATACAAATATCTACACAGCTATCTGCATATACATGGAAATATCTACAAAGCTATCCCTTTACACATGGAAATACCTACACCGCTATCTCTATAAACACGGAAATATCTACACCGCCATCTGTATGTACATGGAAATATCTGCACCGCCATCTGTATAAACATATAAATATCTACACCGCCATCTGTATTAAGTTGGAGATATCTACACTGCTATCTGTATAAACTTGGAAATAACTACACCGCTATCTGTATAAACATGGAAATACCTACACCGCTATCTGTATAAAAATGGAAATATCTACACCGCTACCTGTATAAACATGGAAATATCAGCACCGCTATCTGTATGAACATGGAAATACCTACACTGCTATCTGTATGAACATGGAGATATCTACACCGGTATCTGTATGAACATGGAAATATCTAGACCGCTATCTGAATGAACATGGAAATACCTTCACCGCTATCTGTATGAACATGGAAATATCTACAACGCTATCTGTGTAAACATGCACACATCTTCACCGCTATCTGTATAAACATGGAAATGTCTACAAGGCTATCTGTATGAACATAGAAATATCTACACCGCCATTTGTATGAACATGGAAATAGCTGCACCGACATCTGTATGAACATATACATATCTACACGGCCATCTGTATTAAGATGGAAATATCTACACCGATATCTGTATAAACTTTGAAATACCTACAGCGCTATCTGTATAAACATGGAAATATCTACACCGCTATCTGTATAAACATGGAAATATCTACCCCGCAACCTGTGTAAACATGGAAATATCAGCACCGCTATCTGTATGAACATGGAAATATCATCCCCTCTATCTGTATGAACATGGAGATATCTACACCGCTATCTGTATGAACATGGAAATATCTACACCGCTATCTGTATGAACATGGAAATACCTTCACCGCCATCTGTATGAACATGGATATATCTACACAGCCATCTGGATGAACATGGATATATCTACACAGCCCTCTGGATGAACATGGAAATATCCACACCGCTACCTGTGTAAACATGCATACATCTTCACCGCTATCTGTATAAACATGGAAATATCTACACCGCTATCTGTATGAACATGGAAATATCTGCACCGCTATCTGTATGAACATGGAAATATCTACACCGCTATCTGTTTGAACATGGAAATATCTACACCGCAATCTGCATGAAAATGGAAATATCTACACAGCTATCTGCATATACATGGAAATATCTACACAGCTATCTCTTTACACATGGAAATAACTACACCGCTATGTGTATGAACATGGAAATATCTAAACCGCCATCTGTATGAACATGGAAATATCTGCACCGCCATCTGTATGAACATATAAATATCTACACTGCCATCTGTATTAAGATGGAGATATCTACACCGCTATCTGAATAAACATGGAAATATCTACACCGCTATCTGTATAAACATGGAAATATCAGCACCGCTATCTGTATGAACATGGAAATATCAGCCCCTCTATCTGTATGAACATGGAGATATCTACACCGCCATCTGTATGAACATGGATATATCTACACAGCCATCTGGAGGAACATGGAAATATCTACACCGCTATCTGTATGAACATGGAAATACCTACACCGCTATCTCTATAAACACGGAAATATCTACACCGCTATCTGTATAAACATAGAAATAACTACACCGTTATCTCTATAAACACGGAAATATCTACACTGCTATCTGTATTAACATGGAAATAGCTACACCGCTATCTGTATGAACATGGAAATATCTACACCACTATCTGAATGAACATGGAAATATCTACACCGCTATCTGTATGAACATGGATATATCTACACAGCCATCTGGATAAACATGGAAATATCTACACCGATATCTGTTTGAACATGGAAATATCTGAACCGCTATCTGCATGAAAATGGAAATATATACACAGCTATCTGCATATACATGGAAATATTTCTACTCAGCTATCTCTTTACACATGGAAATAACTATACCGCTATCTGTATGAACATGGAAATATCTTCACCGCCATCTGTAAGAACATGGATATATCTACACAGCCATCTGGATGAACATGGAAATATCTACACCGCTATCTGGAGGAACATGGAAATATCTACACCGCTATCTGTGTAAACATGCATACATCTTCACCGTTATCTGTATAAACATGGAAATATCTACAGTGCTATCTGTATGAACATGGAAATATCTGCACCGCCATCTGTATAAACATATAAATATCTACACCGCCATATGTATTAAGAAGGAAATATCTAAACCGCTATCTGTATGAACATTGAAATATCTACACTGCTATCTGTATGAACATGGAAATATCTACACCGCTATCTGTGTAAACATGCATACATCTTCACCGCTATCTGTATAAACATGGAAATGTCTACAAGGCTATCTGTATGAACATGGAAATATCTACACCGCCATCTGTATGAACATGGAAATAGCTGCACCGACATCTGTATGAACATATACATATCTACACGGCCATCTGTATTAAGATGGAAATATCTACACCGATATCTGTATAAACATGGAAATATCTACAGCGCTATCTGTATAAACATGGAAATATCTACACCGCTATCTGTATAAACATGGAAATATCTACACCGCAACCTGTATAAACATGGAAATATCAGCACCGCTATCTGTATGAACATGGAAATATCATCCCCTCTATCTGTATGAACATGGAGATATCTACACCGCTATCTGTATGAACATGGAAATATCTACACCGCTATCTGTAGGAACATGGAAATACCTTCACCGCCACTTGTATGAACATGGATATATCTACACAGCCATCTGGGTGAACATGGATATATCTACACAGCCCTCTGGATGAACATGGAAATATCCACACCGCTATCTGTGTAAACATGCATACATCTTCACCGCTATCTGTATAAACATGGAAATATCTACACCGCTATCTGTATGAACATGGAAATATCTGCACCGCTATCTGTATGAACATGGAAATATCTACACCGCTATCTGTTTGAACATGGAAATATCTACACCGCAATCTGCATGAAAATGGAAATATCTACACAGCTATCTGCATATACATGGAAATATCTACACAGCTATCTCTTTACACATGGAAATAACTACACCGCTATGTGTATGAACATCGAAATATCTAAACCGCCATCTGTATGAACATGGAAATATCTGCACCGCCATCTGTATCAACATATAAATATCTACACTGACATCTGTATTAAGATGGAGATATCTACACCGCTATCTGAATAAACATGGAAATATCTACACCGCTATCTGTATAAACATGGGAATATCAGCACCGCTATCTGTATGAAAATGGAAATATCAGCCCCTCTCTCTGTATGAACATGGAGATATCTACACCGCCATCTGTATGAACATGGATATATCTACACAGCCATCTGGAGGAACATGGAAATATCTACACCGCTATCTGTATGAACATGGAAATAGCTACACCGCTATCTGTATGAACATGGATATATCTACACCGCTATCTGTATGAACATGGAAATATCTACACCACTATCTGTATGAACAAGGAAATATCTTCACCGCCATCTATACGAACATGGATATATCTACAGTGCCATCTGGATGAACATGGAAATATCTACACCGCCATCTGTATGAACATATAAATATCTACACTGCCATCTGTATTAAGATGGAGATTTCTACACCGCTATCTGTATAAACCTGGAAATATCTACACCGCTATCTGTATAAACATGGAAATATCTACACCGCTATCTGGATAAACATGGAAATTTCTACACCGCTACCTGTATAAACATGGAAATATCAGCACAGCTATCTGTAGGAACATGGAAATATCTACACCGCTATCTGTATAAACATGGAAATATCTACACCGCTATCTGTATAAACATGGAAATATCTACACTGCTATCTGTATAAACATGGAAATATCTACACCGCTACCTGTTTAAACATGGAAATATCAGCACCGCTATCTGTATGAACATGGAAATATCTACACCGCTATCTGTATGAACATGGAAATATCTACACCGCCATCTGTATGAACATGGAAATATCCGCACCGCCATCTGTATGAACATATAAATATATACACCGCCATCTGTATTAAGAAGGAGATATCTACGCCACTATCTGTATAAACATGGAAATATCTACACCGCTATCTGTATAAACATGGAAATATCTACACCGCTATCTGTATAAACATGGAAATATCTACACCGCTATCTGTATAAACATGGAAATATCTACTCCGCTCCCTGTATAAACATGGAAATATCAGCACTGCTATCTGTATGAACATGGAAATATCTACACAGCTATCTGTATGAACATGGAAATATCTACACCGATATCTGTGTAAACATGCATACATCTTCACTGCTATCTGTATAAACATTTAAATATCTACAACGCTATCTGTATGAAGATGGAAATATCTACACCGCTATCTGTACGAACATGGAAATATCTAAACCGCTATCTACATGAAAATACAAATATCTACACAGCTATCTGCATATACATGGAAATATCTACAAAGCTATCTCTTTACACATGGAAATACCTACACCGCTATTTCTATAAACATGGAAATATCTACACCGCCATCTGTATGAACATGGAAATATCTGCACCGCCATCTGTATAAACATATAAATATCTACACCGCCATCTATATTAAGTTGGAGATATCTACACCGCTATCAGTATAAACTTGGAAATATCTACACCGCTATCTGTATAAACATGGAAATACCTACACCGCTATCTGTATAAACATGGAAATATCTACACCGCTACCTGTATAAACATGGAAATATCAGCACCGCTATCTGTATGAACATGGAAATATCTACACCGCTATCTCTATGAACATGGAAATAGCTACACTGCTATCTGTATGAACATGGAAATAGCTACACCGCAATCTGTATGAACATGGAAATATCTACACCACTATCTGTATGAACATGGAAATATCTAAACAGCTATCTGCATGAAAATAGAAATATCTACATAGCTATCTCCATATACTTGGAAATATCTACAAAGCTATCTCTTTACACATGGAAATACCTACACCGCTATCTCTATAAACACGGAAATATCTACACCGCTATCTGTATAAACATGGAAATAACTACACCGCTATCTCCATAAACACGGAAATATCTACACTGCTATCTGTATGAACATGGAAATAGCTACACCGCTATCTGTATGAACATGGAAATATCTACACCACTATCTGAATGAACATGGAAATATCTACACCACTATCTGTATGAACATGGATATATCAACACAGCCATCTGGATGAACATGGAAATATCTACACCGCTATCTGTTTGAACATGGAAATATCTAAACCGCTATCTGCATGAAAATGGAAATATATACACAGCTATCTGCATATACTTGGAAATATCTACACAGCTATCTCTTTACACATGGAAATAACTATACCGCTATCTGTATGAACATGGAAATATCTTCACCGCCATCTGTAAGAACATGGATATATCTACACAGCCATCTGGATGAACATGGAAATATCTACACCGCTATCTGTATGAACTTGGAAATATCTACACCGCTATCTGTGTAAACATGCATACATCTTCACCGCTATCTGTATAAACATGGAAATATCTACAGTGCTATCTGTATGAACATGGAAATATCTACACCGCTATCTGTTTGAACATGGAAATATCTACACCGCTATCTGCATGAAAATGGAAATATCTACAAAGCTATCTGCATATACATGGAAATATCTACTCAGCTATCTCTTTACACATGGAAATAACTACACCGCTATATCTATAAACATGGAAATATCTACACCGCCATCTGTATGAACATGGAAATATCTGCACCACCATCTGTATGAACATATAAATATCTACACCGCCATCTGTATTAAGAAGGAAATATCTAAACCGCTATCTGTATGAACATTGAAATATCTACACCGCTATCTGTATGTACATGGAAATATCTACACCGCTATCTGTGTAAACATGCATACATCTTCACCGCTATCTGTATAAACATGGAAATATCTACAACGCTATCTGTATGAACATGGAAATATCTACACCGCTATCTGTACGAACATGGAAATATCTAAACCGCTATCTGCATGAAAATAGAAATATCTACACAGCTATCTGCATATACATGGAAATATCTACACAGCTATCTCTTTACACATGGAAATAACTATACCGCCATCTGTATGAACATGGAAATATCTGCACCACCATCTGTAAGAACATATAAATATCTACACCGCCATCTGTATTAAGAAGGAAATATCTAAACCGCTATCTGTATGAACATTGAAATATCTACACCGCTATCTGTATGAACATGGAAATATCTACACCGCTATCTGTTTGAACATGGAAATATCCACACCACTGTCAGCATGAAAATGGAAATATCTACACAGCTATCTGCATATACATGGAAATATCTACACAGCTATCTCTTTTCACATGGAAATAACTACACCGCTATCTCTATAAACATGGAAATATCTACACCGCCATCTGTATGAACATGGAAATATCCGCACCGCCATCTGTATGAACATATAAATATCTACACCGCCATCTGTATTAAGAAGGAGATATCTACACCGCTATCTGTATAAACATGGAAATATCTACACCGCTATCTGTATAAACATGGAAATATCTACACCGCTATCTGTATAAACATGGAAATATCTACACCGCTATCTGTATAAACATGGAAATATCTACACCGCTCCCTGTATAAACATGGAAATATCAGCACTGCTATCTGTATGAACATGGAAATATCTGCACCGCCATCTGTATGAACATATAAATATCTACACCGCCATCTGTATTAAGAAGGAAATATCTAAACCGCTATCTGTATGAACATTGAAAAATGTACACCGCTATCTGTATGAACATTGAAATATCTAAACCGCTGCCTGTATAAACATGGAAATATCAGCACCGCTATCTGTATGAACATGGAAATATCTACACCGCCATCTGTATGAACATGGAAATATCTGCACCGCCATCTGTATGAGCATGGAAATAGCTACACCGCTATCTGTATGACCATGGAAATATCTACACAGCCATCTGGATGAACATGGAAATATCTACTCCGCTATCTGTGTAAACATGCATAGATCTTCACCGCTATCTGTATAAACATGGAAATATCTACACCGCTATCTGTATGAACATGGAAATATCTACACCGCTATCTGTATGAACATGGAAATATCTACACCGCTATCTGTTTGAACATGGAAATATCTACACCGCTATCTGCATGAAAATGGAAATATCTACACTGCTATCTGCATATACATGGAAATATCTACACAGCTATCTCTTTACACATGGAAATAACTACACCGCTATCTGTATGAACATGGAAATATCTACACCGCCATCTGTATGAACATGGAAATATCTGCACCGCCATCTGTATGAACATATAAATATCTACACCGCCATCTGTATTAAGATGGATATATCTACACCGCTATCTGAATAAACATGGAAATATCTACACCGCTATCTGTATAAACTGGGAAATATCTACACCGCTATCTCTATAACCATGGAAATATCTACACTGCTACCTGTATAAACATGGAAATATCAGCACCGCTATCTGTATGAACACGGAAATATCTACACCGCCATCTGTATGAACATGGAAATATCTACACCGCTATCTGTATGAACATGGAAATAGCTACACCGCTATCTGTATGAACATGGATATATCTACACCGCTATCTGTATGAACATGGAAATATCTACACCACTATCTGTATGAACAAGGAAATATCTTCACCGCCATCTATACGAACATGGATATATCTACAGTGCCATCTGGATGAACATGGAAATATCTACACCGCCATCTGTATGAACATATAAATATCTACACTGCCATCTGTATTAAGATGGAGATTTCTACACCGCTATCTGTATAAACCTGGAAATATCTACACCGCTATCTGTATAAACATGGAAATATCTACACCGCTATCTGGATAAACATGGAAATTTCTACACCGCTACCTGTATAAACATGGAAATATCAGCACAGCTATCTGTAGGAACATGGAAATATCTACACCGCTATCTGTATAAACATGGAAATATCTACACCGCTATCTGTATAAACATGGAAATATCTACACTGCTATCTGTATAAACATGGAAATATCTACACCGCTACCTGTTTAAACATGGAAATATCAGCACCGCTATCTGTATGAACATGGAAATATCTACACCGCTATCTGTATGAACATGGAAATATCTACACCGCCATCTGTATGAACATGGAAATATCCGCACCGCCATCTGTATGAACATATAAATATATACACCGCCATCTGTATTAAGAAGGAGATATCTACGCCACTATCTGTATAAACATGGAAATATCTACACCGCTATCTGTATAAACGTGGAAATATCTACACCGCTATCTGTATAAACACGGAAATATCTACACCGCTATCTGTATAAACATGGAAATATCTACACCGCTATCTGTAGGAACATGGAAATACCTTCACCGCCACTTGTATGAACATGGATATATCTACACAGCCATCTGGGTGAACATGGATATATCTACACAGCCCTCTGGATGAACATGGAAATATCCACACCGCTATCTGTGTAAACATGCATACATCTTCACCGCTATCTGTATAAACATGGAAATATCTACACCGCTATCTGTATGAACATGGAAATATCTGCACCGCTATCTGTATGAACATGGAAATATCTACACCGCTATCTGTTTGAACATGGAAATATCTACACCGCAATCTGCATGAAAATGGAAATATCTACACAGCTATCTGCATATACATGGAAATATCTACACAGCTATCTCTTTACACATGGAAATAACTACACCGCTATGTGTATGAACATGGAAATATCTAAACCGCCATCTGTATGAACATGGAAATATCTGCACCGCCATCTGTATCAACATATAAATATCTACACTGCCATCTGTATTAAGATGGAGATATCTACACCGCTATCTGAATAAACATGGAAATATCTACACCGCTATCTGTATAAACATGGGAATATCAGCACCGCTATCTGTATGAAAATGGAAATATCAGCCCCTCTCTCTGTATGAACATGGAGATATCTACACCGCCGTCTGTATGAACATGGATATATCTACACAGCCATCTGGAGGAACATGGAAATATCTACACCGCTATCTGTATGAACATGGAAATAGCTACACCGCTATCTGTATGAACATGGATATATCTACACCGCTATCTGTATGAACATGGAAATATCTACACCGCTATCTGTATGAACAAGGAAATATCTTCACCGCCATCTATACGAACATGGATATATCTACAGTGCCATCTGGATGAACATGGAAATATCTACACCGCCATCTGTATGAACATATAAATATCTACACTGCCATCTGTATTAAGATGGAGATTTCTACACCGCTATCTGTATAAACCTGGAAATATCTACACCGCTATCTGTATAAACATGGAAATATCTACACCGCTATCTGGATAAACATGGAAATTTCTACACCGCTACCTGTATAAACATGGAAATATCAGCACAGCTATCTGTAGGAACATGGAAATATCTACACCGCTATCTGTATAAACATGGAAATATCTACACCGCTATCTGTATAAACATGGAAATATCTACACCGCTATCTGTATAAACATGGAAATATCTACACCGCTACCTGTTTAAACATGGAAATATCAGCACCGCTATCTGTATGAACATGGAAATATCTACACCGCTATCTGTATGAACATGGAAATATCTACACCGCCATCTGTATGAACATGGAAATATCCGCACCGCCATCTGTATGAACATATAAATATCTACACCGCCATCTGTATTAAGAAGGAGATATCTATGCCACTATCTGTATAAACATGGAAATATCTACACCGCTATCTGTATAAACATGGAAATATCTACACCGCTATCTGTATAAACATGGAAATATCTACACCGCTATCTGTATAAACATGGAAATATCTACTCCGCTCCCTGTATAAACATGGAAATATCAGCACTGCTATCTGTATGAACATGGAAATATCTACACAGCTATCTGTATGAACATGGAAATATCTACACCGATATCTGTGTAAACATGCATACATCTTCACTGCTATCTGTATAAACATTTAAATATCTACAACGCTATCTGTATGAAGATGGAAATATCTACACCGCTATCTGTACGAACATGGAAATATCTAAACCGCTATCTACATGAAAATACAAATATCTACACAGCTATCTGCATATACATGGAAATATCTACAAAGCTATCTCTTTACACATGGAAATACCTACACCGCTATTTCTATAAACATGGAAATATCTACACCGCCATCTGTATGAACATGGAAATATCTGCACCGCCATCTGTATAAACATATAAATATCTACACCGCCATCTATATTAAGTTGGAGATATCTACACCGCTATCAGTATAAACTTGGAAATATCTACACCGCTATCTGTATAAACATGGAAATACCTACACCGCTATCTGTATAAACATGGAAATATCTACACCGCTACCTGTATAAACATGGAAATATCAGCACCGCTATCTGTATGAACATGGAAATATCTACACCGCTATCTCTATGAACATGGAAATAGCTACACTGCTATCTGTATGAACATGGAAATAGCTACACCGCAATCTGTATGAACATGGAAATATCTACACCACTATCTGTATGAACATGGAAATATCTAAACAGCTATCTGCATGAAAATAGAAATATCTACATAGCTATCTCCATATACATGGAAATATCTACAAAGCTATCTCTTTACACATGGAAATACCTACACCGCTATCTCTATAAACACGGAAATATCTACACCGCTATCTGTATAAACATGGAAATAACTACACCGCTATCTCCATAAACACGGAAATATCTACACTGCTATCTGTATGAACATGGAAATAGCTACACCGCTATCTGTATGAACATGGAAATATCTACACCACTATCTGAATGAACATGGAAATATCTACACCACTATCTGTATGAACATGGATATATCTACACAGCCATCTGGATGAACATGGAAATATCTACACCGCTATCTGTTTGAACATGGAAATATCTAAACCGCTATCGGCATGAAAATGGAAATATATACACAGCTATCTGCATATACTTGGAAATATCTACACAGCTATCTCTTTACACATGGAAATAACTATACCGCTATCTGTATGAACATGGAAATATCTTCACCGCCATCTGTAAGAACATGGATATATCTACACAGCCATCTGGATGAACATGGAAATATCTACACCGCTATCTGTATGAACTTGGAAATATCTACACCGCTATCTGTGTAAACATGCATACATCTTCACCGCTATCTGTATAAACATGGAAATATCTACAGTGCCATCTGTATGAACATGGAAATATCTACACCGCTATCTGTTTGAACATGGAAATATCTACACCGCTATCTGCATGAAAATGGAAATATCTACAAAGCTATCTGCATATACATGGAAATATCTACTCAGCTATCTCTTTACACATGGAAATAACTACACCGCTATATCTATAAACATGGAAATATCTACACCGCCATCTGTATGAACATGGAAATATCTGCACCACCATCTGTATGAACATATAAATATCTACACCGCCATCTGTATTAAGAAGGAAATATCTAAACCGCTATCTGTATGAACATTGAAATATCTACACCGCTATCTGTATGAACATGGAAATATCTACACCGCTATCTGTGTAAACATGCATACATCTTCACCGCTATCTGTATAAACATGGAAATATCTACAACGCTATCTGTATGAACATGGAAATATCTACACCGCTATCTGAACGAACATGGAAATATCTAAACCGCTATCTGCATGAAAATAGAAATATCTACGCAGCTATCTGCATATACATGGAAATATCTACACAGCTATCTCTTTACACATGGAAATAACTATACCGCCATCTGTATGAACATGGAAATATCTGCACCACCATCTGTAAGAACATATAAATATCTACACCGCCATCTGTATTAAGAAGGAAATATCTAAACCGCTATCTGTATGAACATTGAAATATCTACACCGCTATCTGTATGAACATGGAAATATCTACACCGCTATCTGTTTGAACATGGAAATATCCACACCACTGTCAGCATGAAAATGGAAATATCTACACAGCTATCTGCATATACATGGAAATATCTACACAGCTATCTCTTTACACATGGAAATAACTACACCGCTATCTCTATAAACATGGAAATATCTACACCGCCATCTGTATGAACATGGAAATATCCGCACCGCCATCTGTATGAACATATAAATATCTACACCGCCATCTGTATTAAGAAGGAGATATCTACACCGCTATCTGTATAAACATGGAAATATCTACACCGCTATCTGTATAAACATGGAAATATCTACACCGCTATCTGTATAAACATGGAAATATCTACACCGCTATCTGTATAAACATGGAAATATCTACACCGCTCCCTGTATAAACATGGAAATATCAGCACTGCTATCTGTATGAACATGGAAATATCTGCACCGCCATCAGTATGAACATATAAATATCTACACCGCCATCTGTATTAAGAAGGAAATATCTAAACCGCTATCTGTATGAACATTGAAAAATGTACACCGCTATCTGTATGAACATTGAAATATCTAAACCGCTGCCTGTATAAACATGGAAATATCAGCACCGCTATCTGTATGAACATGGAAATATCTACACCGCCATCTGTATGAACATGGAAATACCTGCACCGCCATCTGTATGAGCATGGAAATAGCTACACCGCTATCTGTATGAACATGGAAATATCTACACAGCCATCTGGATGAACATGGAAATATCTACTCCGCTATCTGTGTAAACATGCATAGATCTTCACCGCTATCTGTATAAACATGGAAATATCTACACCGCTATCTGTATGAACATGGAAATATCTACACCGCTATCTGTATGAACATGGAAATATCTACACCGCTATCTGTTTGAACATGGAAATATCTACACCGCTATCTGCATGAAAATGGAAATATCTACACTGCTATCTGCATATACATGGAAATATCTACACAGCTATCTCTTTACACATGGAAATAACTACACCGCTATCTGTATGAACATGGAAATATCTACACCGCCATCTGTATGAACATGGAAATATCTGCACCGCCATCTGTATGAACATATAAATATCTACACCGCCATCTGTATTAAGATGGATATATCTACACCGCTATCTGAATAAACATGGAAATATCTACACCGCTATCTGTATAAACTGGGAAATATCTACACCGCTATCTCTATAACCATGGAAATATCTACACTGCTACCTGTATAAACATGGAAATATCAGCACCGCTATCTGTATGAACACGGAAATATCTACACCGCCATCTGTATGAACATGGAAATATCTACACCGCTATCTGTATGAACATGGAAATATCTACAAAGCTATCTGAATGAACATGGAAATATCTACACCGCTATCTGTTTGAATATGTAAATATCTATACCGCTATCTGCATGAAAATGGAAATATCTACAAAGCGATCTGCATATACATGGAAATATCTACACAGCAATCTCTTTACACATGGAAATAACTACACCGCTATATCTATAACCATGGAAATATCTACACCGCCATCTGTATGAACAAGGAAATATCTGCACCGCCATCTGTATGAACAAATAAATATCTACACCGCCATCTGTATTAAGAAGGAAATATCTAAACCGCTATCTGTATAAACATGGAAATATCTACACCGCTGAATGTATAAACATGGAAATATCAGCACCGCTATCTGTATGAACATGGAAATATCTACACCGCTATCTGTATCAACATGGAAATATCTACACCGCCATCTGTATGAACATAAAATATCTACACCGCCATCTGTATTAAGAAGGAAATATCTCAACCGCTATCTGTAAACGTGGAAATATCTACACCGCTGCCTGTATAAAGATGGAAATATCAGCAACGCTATCTGTATGAACATGGAAATATCTACACGGCTCTCTGTATGCACATGGAAATATCTACAACGCTATCTGTATGAACATGGAAATATCTACACCGCTATCTGTATGAACATGGAAATATCTACACCGCTATCTGTTTGAACATGGAAATATCTACACCGCTGTCTGCATGAAAATGGAAATATCTACACAGCTATCTGCATATACATGGAAATATCTACACAGCTATCTCTTTAAACATGGAAATAACTACACCGCTACCTCAGTAAACATGGAAATATCTACACCGCCATCTGTATGAACATGGAAATATCCGCACCGCCATCTGTATGAACAAAGAAATATCTACACTGCCATCTGTATTAAGAAGGAGATATCTACACCGCTATCTGTATAAACATGGAAATAGCTACACCGCTATCTGTATAAACATGGAAATATCTACACCGCTATCTGTATAAACATGGAAATATCTACACCACTCCCTGTATAAACAAGGAAATATCAGCACTGCTATCTGTATGAACATGGAAATATCTACACAGCTATCTGTATGAACATGGAAATATCTACACCGCTATCTGTACGAACATGGAAATATCTAAACAGCTATCTGCATGAAAATAGAAATATCTACACAGCTATCTGCATATACATGGAAATATCTACAAAGCTATCTCTTTACACATGGAAATAACTACACCGCTATCTCTATAAACACGGAAATATCTACACCGCCATCTGTATGAACATGGAAATATCTGCACCGCCATCTGTATAAACATATAAATATCTACACCGCCATCTGTATTAAGATGGAGATATCTACACCGCTATCTGTATAAACTTGGAAATATCTACACCGCTATCTGTATAAACATGGAAATATCTACACCGCTATCTGTATAAACATGGAAATATCTACACCGCTACCTGTATAAACATGGAAATATCAGCACCGCTATCTGTATGAACATGGAAATTTCTACACCGCTTTCTCTATGAACATGGAAATATCTACACTGCTATCTGTATGAACATGGAAATAGCTACACCGCTATCTGTATGAACATGGAAATATCTACACCGCTATCTGTATGAACATGGAAATATCTACACCGCTATCTGTATGAACATGGAAATATCTTCACCGCCATCTGTACGAACATGGATGTATCTACAGAGCCATCTGGATGAACATGGAAATATCTACACCGCCATCTGCATGAACATATAAATATCTACACCGCCATCTGTATTAAGTTGGAGATATCTACCCCGCTATCTGTATAAACCTCGAAATATCTACACCGCTATCTGTATAAACATGGAAATATCTACACCGCTATCTGTATAAACATGGAAATTTCTACTCCGCAACCTGTATAATCATGGTAATATCAGCACCGCTATCTGTAGGAACATGGATATATCTACACAGACATCTGGATGAACATGGATATATCTACACAGCCATCTGGATGAACATGGAAATATCTACACCGCTATCTGTGTCAACATGCATAAGTCTTCACCGCTATCTGTATAAACATGGAAATATCTACACAGCCCTCTGGATGAACATGGAAATATAAACACCGCTATCTGTGTAAACATGCATACATCTTCACCGCTATCTGTATAAACATGGAAATATCTGCACCACCATCTGTATGAACATATAAATATCTACACCGCCATCTGTATTAAGAAGGAAATATCTAAACCGCTATCTGTATGAACATTGAAATATCTACACCGCTATCTGCATATTCATGGAAATATCTACACAGCTATCTCTTTACACATGGAAATAACTATACCGCCATCTGTATGAACATGGAAATATCTACACCACCATCTGTAAGAACATATAAATATCTACACCGCCATCTGTATTAAGAAGGAAATATCTAAACCGCTATCTGTATGAACATTGAAATATCTACACCGCTATCTGTATGAACATGGAAATATCTACACCGCTATCTGTGTAAACATGCATACATCTTCACCGCTATCTGTATAAACATGGAAATATCTACAACGCTATCTGTATGAAGATGGAAATATCTACACCGCTATCTGTACGAACATGGAAATATCTAAACAGCTATCTGCATGAAAATAGAAATATCTACACAGCTATCTGCATATACATGGAAATATCTGCAAAGCTATCTCTTCACACATGGAAATAACTACACCGCTATCTCTATAAACACGGAAATATCTACAGCGCCATCTGTATGAACATGGAAATATCTGCACCGCCATCTGTATAAACATATAAATATCTTCACCGCCATCTGTATTAAGATGGAGATATCTACACCGCTATCGGTATAAACTTGGAAATATCTACACCGCTATCTGTATAAACATGGAAATACCTACACCGCTATCTGTATAAACATGGAAATACCTACACCGCTACCTGTATAAACATGGAAATATCAGCACCGTTATCTGTATGAAAATGGAAACATCTACACCGCTATCTCTATGAACATGGAAATATCTACACCGCTATCTGTATGAACATGGAAATAGCTACACTGCTATCTGTATGAACATGGAAATATCTACACCGCTATCTGTAGGAACATGGAAATATCTACACCGCTATCTCTATGAACATGGATATATCTACACAGCCATCTGGATGAACATGGAAATATCTACACCGCTATCTGCATGAACATGGAAATATCTACACCGCTATCTGTGTAAACATGCATACATCTTCACCGCAATCTGTATAAACATGGAAATATCAACACCGCTATCTGTATGAACTTGGAAATATCTACACCGCTATCTGTTTGAACATGGAAATATCTAAACCGCTATCTGTACGAACATGGAAATATCTACACCGCTATCTGTAAGAACATGGAGATACGTACACCGCTATCTGTATGAACATGGAAATATCTACACCGCAATCTGTTTGAACATGGAAATATCTAAACCGCTATCTGTATGAACATGGAAATAGCTACACCGCTATCTGTATGAACATGGAGATATCTACACCGCTATCTGTATGAACATGGAAATAACTTCACCGCCATCTGTATGAACATGGATATATCTACACAGCCATCTGGATGAACATGGATATACCGACACAACCCTCTGGATGAACATGGAAATATCCACACCGCTATCTCTGTAAACATGCATACATCTTCACCGCTATCTGTATAAACATGGAAATATCTACACCGCTATCTGTATGAACATGGAAATATCTACACCGCTATCTGTTTGAAGATGGAAATATATACACCGCTATCTGCATGAAAATGGAAATATCTACACAGCTATCTGCATGAAAATGGAAATACCTACACAGCTATCTGCATATACATGGAAATATCTACAAAGATATCTCTTTACACATGGAAATAACTACACCGCTATCTGTATGAACATGGAAATATCTACACCGCCATCTGTATGAACATGGAAATATCTGCACCGCCATCTGTATGAACCTATAAATATCTACACTGCCATCTGTATTAAGATGGAGATATCTACACCGCTATCTGAATAAACATGGAAATATCTACACCGCTATCTGTATAAACATGGAAATATCAGCACCGCTATCTGTATGAACATGGAAATATCAGCCCCTCTATCTGTATGAACATGGAGATATCTACACCGCCATCTGTATGAACATGGATATATCTACACAGCCATCTGGAGGAACATGGAAATATCTACACCGCTATCTGTATGAACATGGGAATATCTACACCGCTATCTGTATGAACATGGAAATATCTACACCGCTATCTGTATGAAAATGGAAATATCTTCACCGCTATCTGTAAGAACATGGATATATCTACAGAGCCATCTGTATGAACATGGAAATATCCGCACCGCCATCTGTATGAACATATAAATATCTACACCGCCATCTGTATTAAGAAGGAGATATCTACACCGCTATCTGTATAAACATGGAAATATCTACATCGCTATCTGTATAAACATGGAAATATCTACACCGCTATCTGTATAAACATGGAAATATCTACACCGCTCCCTGTATAAACATGGAAATATCAGCACTGCTATCTGTATGAACATGGAAATATCTACACAGCTATCTGTATGAACATGGAAATATCTACACCGATATCTGTGTAAACATGCATACATCTTCACCGCTATCTGTATAAACATTTAAATATCTTACAACGCTATCTGTATGAACATGGAAATACCTACACCGCTATCTGTATGAACATGGAAATATCTAAACCGCTATCTACATGAAAATACAAATATCTACACAGCTATCTGCATATACATGGAAATATCTACAAAGCTATCCCTTTACACATGGAAATACCTACACCGCTATCTCTATAAACACGGAAATATCTACACCGCCATCTGTATGAACATGGAAATATCTGCAACGCCATCTGTATAAACATATAAATATCTACACCACCATCTGTATTAAGTTGGAGATATCTACACTGCTATCTGTATAAACTTGGAAATAACTACACCGCTATCTGTATAAACATGGAAATACCTACACCGCTATCTGTATAAAAATGGAAATATCTACACCGCTACCTGTATAAACATGGAAATATCAGCACCGCTATCTGTATGAACATGGAAATACCTACACTGCTATCTGTATGAACATGGAGATATCTACACCGGTATCTGTATGAACATGGAAATATCTAGACCGCTATCTGAATGAACATGGAAATACCTTCACCGCTATCTGTATGAACATGGAAATATCTACAACGCTATCTGTGTAAACATGCACACATCTTCACCGCTATCTGTATAAACATGAAAATGTCTACAAGGCTATCTGTATGAACATAGAAATATCTACACCGCCATTTGTATGAACATGGAAATAGCTGCACCGACATCTGTATGAACATATACATATCTACACGGCCATCTGTATTAAGATGGAAATATCTACACCGATATCTGTATAAACTTGGAAATACCTACAGCGCTATCTGTATAAACATGGAAATATCTACACCGCTATCTGTATAAACATGGAAATATCTACCCCGCAACCTGTGTAAACATGGAAATATCAGCACCGCTATCTGTATGAACATGGAAATATCATCCCCTCTATCTGTATGAACATGGAGATATCTACACCGCTATCTGTATGAACATGGAAATATCTACACCGCTATCTGAATGAACATGGAAATATCTTCACCGCCATCTGTACGAACATGGATGTATCTACAGAGCCATCTGGATGAACATGGAAATATCTACACCGCCATCTGCATGAACATATAAATATCTACACCGCCATCTGTATTAAGTTGGAGATATCTACCCCGCTATCTGTATAAACCTCGAAATATCTACACCGCTATCTGTATAAACATGGAAATATCTACACCGCTATCTGTATAAACATGGAAATTTCTACTCCGCAACCTGTATAATCATGGTAATATCAGCACCGCTATCTGTAGGAACATGGATATATCTACACAGACATCTGGATGAACATGGATATATCTACACAGCCATCTGGATGAACATGGAAATATCTACACCGCTATCTGTGTCAACATGCATAAGTCTTCACCGCTATCTGTATAAACATGGAAATATCTACACAGCCCTCTGGATGAACATGGAAATATAAACACCGCTATCTGTGTAAACATGCATACATCTTCACCGCTATCTGTATAAACATGGAAATATCTGCACCACCATCTGTATGAACATATAAATATCTACACCGCCATCTGTATTAAGAAGGAAATATCTAAACCGCTATCTGTATGAACATTGAAATATCTACACCGCTATCTGCATATTCATGGAAATATCTACACAGCTATCTCTTTACACATGGAAATAACTATACCGCCATCTGTATGAACATGGAAATATCTACACCACCATCTGTAAGAACATATAAATATCTACACCGCCATCTGTATTAAGAAGGAAATATCTAAACCGCTATCTGTATGAACATTGAAATATCTACACCGCTATCTGTATGAACATGGAAATATCTACACCGCTATCTGTGTAAACATGCATACATCTTCACCGCTATCTGTATAAACATGGAAATATCTACAACGCTATCTGTATGAACATGGAAATATCTACACCGCTATCTGTACGAACATGGAAATATCTAAACAGCTATCTGCATGAAAATAGAAATATCTACACAGCTATCTGCATATACATGGAAATATCTGCAAAGCTATCTCTTCACACATGGAAATAACTACACCGCTATCTCTATAAACACGGAAATATCTACAGCGCCATCTGTATGAACATGGAAATATCTGCACCGCCATCTGTATTAACATATAAATATCTTCACCGCCATCTGTATTAAGATGGAGATATCTACACCGCTATCGGTATAAACTTGGAAATATCTACACCGCTATCTGTATAAACATGGAAATACCTACACCGCTATCTGTATAAACATGGAAATACCTACACCGCTACCTGTATAAACATGGAAATATCAGCACCGTTATCTGTATGAAAATGGAAACATCTACACCGCTATCTCTATGAACATGGAAATATCTACACCGCTATCTGTATGAACATGGAAATAGCTACACTGCTATCTGTATGAACATGGAAATATCTACACCGCTATCTGTATGAACATGGAAATATCTACACCGCTATCTCTATGAACATGGATATATCTACACAGCCATCTGGATGAACATGGAAATATCTACACCGCTATCTGCATGAACATGGAAATATCTACACCGCTATCTGTGTAAACATGCATACATCTTCACCGCAATCTGTATAAACATGGAAATATCAACACCGCTATCTGTATGAACTTGGAAATATCTACACCGCTATCTGTTTGAACATGGAAATATCTAAACCGCTATCTGTACGAACATGGAAATATCTACACCGCTATCTGTATGAACATGGAGATACGTACACCGCTATCTGTATGAACATGGAAATATCTACACCGCAATCTGTTTGAACATGGAAATATCTAAACCGCTATCTGTATGAACATGGAAATATCTACACCGCTATCTGTATGAACATGGAGATATCTACACCGCTATCTGTATGAACATGGAAATAACTTCACCGCCATCTGTATGAACATGGATATATCTACACAGCCATCTGGATGAACATGGATATACCGACACAACCCTCTGGATGAACATGGAAATATCCACACCGCTATCTCTGTAAACATGCATACATCTTCACCGCTATCTGTATAAACATGGAAATATCTACACCGCTATCTGTATGAACATGGAAATATCTACACCGCTATCTGTTTGAAGATGGAAATATATACAACGCTATCTGCATGAAAATGGAAATATCTACACAGCTATCTGCATGAAAATGGAAATACCTACACAGCTATCTGCATATACATGGAAATATCTACAAAGATATCTCTTTACACATGGAAATAACTACACCGCTATCTGTATGAACATGGAAATATCTACACCGCCATCTGTATGAACATGGAAATATCTGCACCGCCATCTGTATGAACCTATAAATATCTACACTGCCATCTGTATTAAGATGGAGATATCTACACCGCTATCTGAATAAACATGGAAATATCTACACCGCTATCTGTATAAACATGGAAATATCAGCACCGCTATCTGTATGAACATGGAAATATCAGCCCCTCTATCTGTATGAACATGGAGATATCTACACCGCCATCTGTATGAACATGGATATATCTACACAGCCATCTGGAGGAACTTGGAAATATCTACACCGCTATCTGTATGAACATGGGAATATCTACACCGCTATCTGTATGAACATGGAAATATCTACACCGCTATCTGTATGAAAATGGAAATATCTTCACCGCTATCTGTAAGAACATGGATATATCTACAGAGCCATCTGTATGAACATGGAAATATCCGCACCGCCATCTGTATGAACATATAAATATCTACACCGCCATCTGTATTAAGAAGGAGATATCTACACCGCTATCTGTATAAACATGGAAATATCTACATCGCTATCTGTATAAACATGGAAATATCTACACCGCTATCTGTATAAACATGGAAATATCTACACCGCTCCCTGTATAAACATGGAAATATCAGCACTGCTATCTGTATGAACATGGAAATATCTACACAGCTATCTGTATGAACATGGAAATATCTACACCGATATCTGTGTAAACATGCATACATCTTCACCGCTATCTGTATAAACATTTAAATATCTTACAACGCTATCTGTATGAACATGGAAATACCTACACCGCTATCTGTATGAACATGGAAATATCTAAACCGCTATCTACATGAAAATACAAATATCTACACAGCTATCTGCATATACATGGAAATATCTACAAAGCTATCCCTTTACACATGGAAATACCTACACCGCTATCTCTATAAACACGGAAATATCTACACCGCCATCTGTATGAACATGGAAATATCTGCAACGCCATCTGTATAAACATATAAATATCTACACCACCATCTGTATTAAGTTGGAGATATCTACACTGCTATCTGTATAAACTTGGAAATAACTACACCGCTATCTGTATAAACATGGAAATACCTACACCGCTATCTGTATAAAAATGGAAATATCTACACCGCTACCTGTATAAACATGGAAATATCAGCACCGCTATCTGTATGAACATGGAAATACCTACACTGCTATCTGTATGAACATGGAGATATCTACACCGGTATCTGTATGAACATGGAAATATCTAGACCGCTATCTGAATGAACATGGAAATACCTTCACCGCTATCTGTATGAACATGGAAATATCTACAACGCTATCTGTGTAAACATGCACACATCTTCACCGCTATCTGTATAAACATGAAAATGTCTACAAGGCTATCTGTATGAACATAGAAATATCTACACCGCCATTTGTATGAACATGGAAATAGCTGCACCGACATCTGTATGAACATATACATATCTACACGGCCATCTGTATTAAGATGGAAATATCTACACCGATATCTGTATAAACTTGGAAATACCTACAGCGCTATCTGTATAAACATGGAAATATCTACACCGCTATCTGTATAAACATGGAAATATCTACCCCGCAACCTGTGTAAACATGGAAATATCAGCACCGCTATCTGTATGAACATGGAAATATCATCCCCTCTATCTGTATGAACATGGAGATATCTACACCGCTATCTGTATGAACATGGAAATATCTACACCGCTATCAGAATGAACATGGAAATATCTTCACCGCCATCTGTACGAACATGGATGTATCTACAGAGCCATCTGGATGAACATGGAAATATCTACACCGCCATCTGCATGAACATATAAATATCTACACCGCCATCTGTATTAAGTTGGAGATATCTACCCCGCTATCTGTATAAACCTCGAAATATCTACACCGCTATCTGTATAAACATGGAAATATCTACACCGCTATCTGTATAAACATGGAAATTTCTACTCCGCAACCTGTATAATCATGGTAATATCAGCACCGCTATCTGTAGGAACATGGATATATCTACACAGACATCTGGATGAACATGGATATATCTACACAGCCATCTGGATGAACATGGAAATATCTACACCGCTATCTGTGTCAACATGCATAAGTCTTCACCGCTATCTGTATAAACATGGAAATATCTACACAGCCCTCTGGATGAACATGGAAATATAAACACCGCTATCTGTGTAAACATGCATACATCTTCACCGCTATCTGTATAAACATGGAAATATCTGCACCACCATCTGTATGAACATATAAATATCTACACCGCCATCTGTATTAAGAAGGAAATATCTAAACCGCTATCTGTATGAACATTGAAATATCTACACCGCTATCTGCATATTCATGGAAATATCTACACAGCTATCTCTTTACACATGGAAATAACTATACCGCCATCTGTATGAACATGGAAATATCTACACCACCATCTGTAAGAACATATAAATATCTACACCGCCATCTGTATTAAGAAGGAAATATCTAAACCGCTATCTGTATGAACATTGAAATATCTACACCGCTATCTGTATGAACATGGAAATATCTACACCGCTATCTGTGTAAACATGCATACATCTTCACCGCTATCTGTATAAACATGGAAATATCTACAACGCTATCTGTATGAACATGGAAATATCTACACCGCTATCTGTACGAACATGGAAATATCTAAACAGCTATCTGCATGAAAATAGAAATATCTACACAGCTATCTGCATATACATGGAAATATCTGCAAAGCTATCTCTTCACACATGGAAATAACTACACCGCTATCTCTATAAACACGGAAATATCTACAGCGCCATCTGTATGAACATGGAAATATCTGCACCGCCATCTGTATTAACATATAAATATCTTCACCGCCATCTGTATTAAGATGGAGATATCTACACCGCTATCGGTATAAACTTGGAAATATCTACACCGCTATCTGTATAAACATGGAAATACCTACACCGCTATCTGTATAAACATGGAAATACCTACACCGCTACCTGTATAAACATGGAAATATCAGCACCGTTATCTGTATGAAAATGGAAACATCTACACCGCTATCTCTATGAACATGGAAATATCTACACCGCTATCTGTATGAACATGGAAATAGCTACACTGCTATCTGTATGAACATGGAAATATCTACACCGCTATCTGTATGAACATGGAAATATCTACACCGCTATCTCTATGAACATGGATATATCTACACAGCCATCTGGATGAACATGGAAATATCTACACCGCTATCTGCATGAACATGGAAATATCTACACCGCTATCTGTGTAAACATGCATACATCTTCACCGCAATCTGTATAAACATGGAAATATCAACACCGCTATCTGTATGAACTTGGAAATATCTACACCGCTATCTGTTTGAACATGGAAATATCTAAACCGCTATCTGTACGAACATGGAAATATCTACACCGCTATCTGTATGAACATGGAGATACGTACACCGCTATCTGTATGAACATGGAAATATCTACACCGCAATCTGTTTGAACATGGAAATATCTAAACCGCTATCTGTATGAACATGGAAATATCTACACCGCTATCTGTATGAACATGGAGATATCTACACCGCTATCTGTATGAACATGGAAATAACTTCACCGCCATCTGTATGAACATGGATATATCTACACAGCCATCTGGATGAACATGGATATACCGACACAACCCTCTGGATGAACATGGAAATATCCACACCGCTATCTCTGTAAACATGCATACATCTTCACCGCTATCTGTATAAACATGGAAATATCTACACCGCTATCTGTATGAACATGGAAATATCTACACCGCTATCTGTTTGAAGATGGAAATATATACAACGCTATCTGCATGAAAATGGAAATATCTACACAGCTATCTGCATGAAAATGGAAATACCTACACAGCTATCTGCATATACATGGAAATATCTACAAAGATATCTCTTTACACATGGAAATAACTACACCGCTATCTGTATGAACATGGAAATATCTACACCGCCATCTGTATGAACATGGAAATATCTGCACCGCCATCTGTATGAACCTATAAATATCTACACTGCCATCTGTATTAAGATGGAGATATCTACACCGCTATCTGAATAAACATGGAAATATCTACACCGCTATCTGTACGAACATGGAAATATCAGCACCGCTATCTGTATGAACATGGAAATATCAGCCCCTCTATCTGTATGAACATGGAGATATCTACACCGCCATCTGTATGAACATGGATATATCTACACAGCCATCTGGAGGAACTTGGAAATATCTACACCGCTATCTGTATGAACATGGGAATATCTACACCGCTATCTGTATGAACATGGAAATATCTACACCGCTATCTGTATGAAAATGGAAATATCTTCACCGCTATCTGTAAGAACATGGATATATCTACAGAGCCATCTGTATGAACATGGAAATATCCGCACCGCCGTCTGTATGAACATATAAATATCTACACCGCCATCTGTATTAAGAAGGAGATATCTACACCGCTATCTGTATAAACATGGAAATATCTACATCGCTATCTGTATAAACATGGAAATATCTACACCGCTATCTGTATAAACATGGAAATATCTACACCGCTCCCTGTATAAACATGGAAATATCAGCACTGCTATCTGTATGAACATGGAAATATCTACTCAGCTATCTGTATGAACATGGAAATATCTACACCGATATCTGTGTAAACATGCATACATCTTCACCGCTATCTGTATAAACATTTAAATATCTTACAACGCTATCTGTATGAACATGGAAATACCTACACCGCTATCTGTACGAACATGGAAATATCTAAACCGCTATCTACATGAAAATACAAATATCTACACAGCTATCTGCATATACATGGAAATATCTACAAAGCTATCCCTTTACACATGGAAATACCTACACCGCTATCTCTATAAACACGGAAATATCTACACCGCCATCTGTATGAACATGGAAATATCTGCACCGCCATCTGTATAAACATATAAATATCTACACCGCCATCTGTATTAAGTTGGAGATATCTACACTGCTATCTGTATAAACTTGGAAATAACTACACCGCTATCTGTATAAACATGGAAATACCTACACCGCTATCTGTATAAAAATGGAAATATCTACACCGCTACCTGTATAAACATGGAAATGTCAGCACCGCTATCTGTATGAACATGGAAATACCTACACTGCTATCTGTATGAACATGGAGATATCTACACCGGTATCTGTATGAACATGGAAATATCTAGACCGCTATCTGAATGAACATGGAAATACCTTCACCGCTATCTGTATGAACATGGAAATATCTACAACGCTATCTGTGTAAACATGCACACATCTTCACCGCTATCTGTATAAACATGGAAATGTCTACAAGGCTATCTGTATGAACATAGAAATATCTACACCGCCATTTGTATGAACATGGAAATAGCTGCACCGACATCTGTATGAACATATACATATCTACACGGCCATCTGTATTAAGATGGAAATATCTACACCGATATCTGTATAAACTTGGAAATACCTACAGCGCTATCTGTATAAACATGGAAATATCTACACCGCTATCTGTATAAACATGGAAATATCTACCCCGCAACCTGTGTAAACATGGAAATATCAGCACCGCTATCTGTATGAACATGGAAATATCATCCCCTCTATCTGTATGAACATGGAGATATCTACACCGCTATCTGTATGAACATGGAAATATCTACACCGCTATCTGTATGAACATGGAAATACCTTCACCGCCATCTGTATGAACATGGATATATCTACACAGCCATCTGGATGAACATGGATATATCTACACAGCCCTCTGGATGAACATGGAAATATCCACACCGCTATCTGTGTAAACATGCCTACATCTTCACCGCTATCTGTATAAACATGGAAATATCTACACCGCTATCTGTATGAACATGGAAATATCTGCACCGCTATCTGTATGAACATGGAAATATCTACACCGCTATCTGTTTGAACATGGAAATATCTACACCGCAATCTGCATGAAAATGGAAATATCTACACAGCTATCTGCATATACATGGAAATATCTACACAGCTATCTCTTTACACATGGAAATAACTACACCGCTATGTGTATGAACATGGAAATATCTAAACCGCCATCTGTATGAACATGGAAATATCTGCACCGCCATCTGTATGAACATATAAATATCTACACTGCCATCTGTATTAAGATGGAGATATCTACACCGCTATCTGAATAAACATGGAAATATCTACACCGCTATCTGTATAAACATGGAAATATCAGCACCGCTATCTGTATGAACATGGAAATATCAGCCCCTCTATCTGTATGAACATGGAGATATCTACACCGCCATCTGTATGAACATGGATATATCTACACAGCCATCTGGAGGAACATGGAAATATCTTCACCGCCATCTGTATGAACATGGAAATAGCTACATCGCTATCTGTATGAACATGGATATATCTACACCGCTATCTGTATGAACATGGAAATATCTACACCGCTATCTGTATGAACAAGGAAATATCTTCACCGCCATCTATACGAACATGGATATATCTACAGTGCCATCTGGATGAACATGGAAATATCTAAACCGCCATCTGTATGAACATATAAATATCTACACTGCCATCTGTATTAAGATGGAGATTTCTACACCGCTATCTGTATAAACCTGTAAATATCTACACCGCTATCTGTATAAACATGGAAATATCTACACCACTATCTGGATAAACATGGAAATTTCTACACCGCTACCTGTATAAACATGGAAATATCAGCACAGCTATCTGTAGGAACATGGAAATATCTACACCGCTATCTGTATAAACATGGAAATATCTCCACCGCTATCTGTATAAACATGGAAATATCTACACCGCTATCTGTATAAACATGGAAATATCTACACCGCTACCTGTTTAAAAATGGAAATATCAGCACCGCTATCTGTATGAACATGGAAATATCTACACCGCTATCTGTATGAACATGGAAATATCTACACCGCCATCTGTATGAACATGGAAATATCCGCACCGCCATCTGTATGAACATATAAATATCTACACCGCCATCTGTATTAAGAAGGAGATATCTACGCCACTATCTGTATAAACATGGAAATATCTACACCGCTATCTGTATAAACATGGAAATATCTACACCGCTATCTGTATAAACATGGAAATATCTACACCGCTATCTGTATAAACATGGAAATATCTACTCCGCTCCCTGTATAAACATGGAAATATCAGCACTGCTATCTGTATGAACATGGAAATATCTACACAGCTATCTTTATGAACATGGAAATATCTACACCGATATCTGTGTAAACATGCATACATCTTCACTGCTATCTGTATAAACATTTAAATATCTACAACGCTATCTGTATGAAGATGGAAATATCTACACCGCTATCTGTACGAACATGGAAATATCTAAACCGCTATCTACATGAAAATACAAATATCTACACAGCTATCTGCATATACATGGAAATATCTACAAAGCTATCTCTTTACACATGGAAATACCTACACCGCTATTTCTATAAACATGGAAATATCTACACCGCCATCTGTATGAACATGGAAATATCTGCACCGCCATCTGTATAAACATATAAATATCTACACCGCCATCTATATTAAGTTGGAGATATCTACACCGCTATAAGTATAAACTTGGAAATATCTACACCGCTATCTGTATAAACATGGAAATACCTACACCGCTATCTGTATAAACATGGAAATATCTACACCGCTACCTGTATAAACATGGAAATATCAGCACCGCTATCTGTATGAACATGGAAATATCTACACCGCTATCTCTATGAACATGGAAATAGCTACACTGCTATCTGTATGAACATGGAAATAGCTACACCGCAATCTGTATGAACATGGAAATATCTACACCACTATCTGTATGAACATGGAAATATCTAAACAGCTATCTGCATGAAAATAGAAATATCTACATAGCTATCTCCATATACATGGAAATATCTACAAAGCTATCTCTTTACACATGGAAATACCTACATCGCTATCTCTATAAACACGGAAATATCTACACCGCTATCTGTATAAACATGGAAATAACTACACCGCTATCTCCATAAACACGGAAATATCTACACTGCTATCTGTATGAACATGGAAATAGCTACACCGCTATCTGTATGAACATGGAAATATCTACACCACTATCTGAATGAACATGGAAATATCTACACCACTATCTGTATGAACATGGATATATCTACACAGCCATCTGGATGAACATGGAAATATCTACACCGCTATCTGTTTGAACATGGAAATATCTAAACCGCTATCTGCATGAAAATGGAAATATATACACTGCTATCTGCATATACTTGGAAATATCTACACAGCTATCTCTTTACACATGGAAATAACTATACCGCTATCTGTATGAACATGGAAATATCTTCACCGCCATCTGTAAGAACATGGATATATCTACACAGCCATCTGGATGAACATGGAAATATCTACACCGCTATCTGTATGAACTTGGAAATATCTACACCGCTATCTGTGTAAACATGCATACATCTTCACCGCTATCTGTATAAACATGGAAATATCTACAGTGCTATCTGTATGAACATGGAAATATCTACACCGCTATCTGTTTGAACATGGAAATATCTACACCGCTATCTGCATGAAAATGGAAATATCTACAAAGCTATCTGCATATACATGGAAATATCTACTCAGCTATCTCTTTACACATGGAAATAACTACACCGCTATATCTATAAACATGGAAATATCTACACCGCCATCTGTATTAAGAAGGAAATATCTAAACCGCTATCTGTATGAACATTGAAATATCTACACCGCTATCTGTATGAACATGGAAATATCTACACCGCTATCTGTGTAAACATGCATACATCTTCACCGCTATCTGTATAAACATGGAAATATCTACAACGCTATCTGTATGAACATGGAAATATCTACACCGCTATCTGTATGAACATGGAAATATCTAAACCGCTATCTGCATGAAAATAGAAATATCTACACAGCTATCTGCATATACATGGAAATATCTAAACAGCTATCTCTTTACACATGGAAATAACTATACCGCCATCTGTATGAACATGGAAATATCTGCACCACCATCTGTAAGAACATATAAATATCTACACCGCCATCTGTATTAAGAAGGAAATATCTAAACCGCTATCTGTATGAACATTGAAATATCTACACCGCTATCTGTATGAACATGGAAATATCTACACCGCTATCTGTGTAAACATGCATATATCTTCACCGCTATCTGTATAAACTTGGAAATATCTACAACGCTATCTGTATGAACATGGAAATATCTACACCGCTATCTGTACGAACATGGAAATATCTAAACAGCTATCTGCATGAAAATAGAAATATCTACACAGCTATCTGCATATACATGGAAATATCTGCAAAGCTATCTCTTTACACATGGAAATAACTACACCGCTATCTCTATAAACACGGAAATATCTACACCGCCATCTGTATGAACATGGAAATATCTGCACCGCAATCTGTATAAACATATAAATATCTACACCGCCATCTGTATTAAGATGGAGATATCTACACCGCAATCTGTATAAACTTGGAAATATCCACACCGCTATCTGTATAAACATGGAAATACCTACACCGCTATCTGTATAAACATGGAAATACCTACACCGCTACCTGAATAAACATGGAAATATCAGCACCGTTATCTGTATGAAAATGGAAATATCTACACCGCTATCTCTATGAACATGGAAATATCTACACCGCTATCTGTATGAACATGGAAATAGCTACACTGCTATCTGTATGAACATGGAAATATCTACACCGCTATCTGTAGGAACATGGAAATATCTACACCGCTATCTCTATGAACATGGATATATCTACACAGCCATCTGGATGAACATGGAAATATCCACACAGCTATCTGTGTAAACATGCATACATCTTCACCGCTCTCTGTATAAACATGGAAATATCTACACCGCCACCTGTATGAACATGGAAATATCTACACCGCTAACTGTATGAACATGGAAATATCAGCACTGCTATCTGTATGAACATGGAAATATCTACACAGCTATCTGTATGAACATGGAAATATCCACACCGCTATCTGTGTAAACATGCATACATCTGCACCGCTATCTGTATAAACATGGAAATATCTACACCGCTATCTGTATGAACATGGAAATATCTACACCGCCATCTGTATGAACATGGAAATATCCGCACCGCCATCTGTATGAACATATAAATATCTACACCGCCATCTGTATTAAGATGGAGATATCTACACCGCTATCTGAATAAACATGGAAATATCTACACCGCTATCTGAATAAACATGGATATATCAGCACCGCTATCTGTATGAACATGGAAATATCAGCCCCTCTATCTGTATGAACATGGAGATATCTACACGGCCATCTGTATGAACATGGATATATCTACACAGCCATCTGGATGAACATGGAAATATCTGCACCGCTATCTGTATGAATATGGAAATAGCTACACCGCTATCTGTATGAACATGGAAATATCTACAACGCTATCTGTATGAACATGGAAATATCTACACCGCTATCTGTATGAACATGGAAATATCTTCACCGCCATCTGTACGAACATGGATATAAATACAGAGCCATCTGGATGAACATGGAAATATCTACACCGCCATCTGTTTGAACATATAAATATCTACACCGCCATCTGCATTAAGATGGAGATATCTACACCGCTATCTGTATTAACCTGGAAATATCTACACTGCTATCTGTATAAACATGGAAATATCTACACTGCTACCTGTATAAACATGGAAATATCAGCACCGCTGTCTGTAGGAACATGGAAATATCTACACCGCTATCTGCATGAAAATGGAAATATCTACACTGTTATCTGCATATACATGGAAATATCTACACAGCTATCTCTTTACACATGGAAATAACTACACCGCTATCTGTATGAACATGGATATATCTAAACAGCCCTCAGGATGAACATGGAAATATCCACACCGCTATCTGTGTAAACATGCATACATCTTCACCGCTATCTGTATAAACATGGAAATATCTACACCGCTATCTGTATGAACATGGAAATATCTACACCGCTAGCTGTTTGAAGATGGAAATATCTACACCGCTATCTGCATGAAATTGGAAATATCTACAAAGCTATCTGCATATACATGGAAATATCTACACAGCTATCTCTTTACACATGGAAATAACTACACCGCTATCTGTATGAACATGGAAATATCTACACCGCCATCTGTATGAACATGGAAATATCTGCACCGCCATCTGTATGAACATATAAATATCTACACCGCCATCTGTATTAAGATGGAGATGTCTACACCGCTATCTGTACAAACCTCGAAATATCTACACCGCTATCTGTATAAACATGGAAATATCTACACCGCTACCTGTATAAACATGGAAATATCAGCACCGCTATCTGTATGAACATGGAAATATCTACAATGCTATCTGTATGAACATGGAAATATCTACACCGCTATCTGTATGAACATGGATATATCTACACAGCCCTCTGGATGAACATGGAAATATCCACACCGCTATCTGTGTAAACATGCATACATCTTCACCGCTATCTGTATAAACATGGAAATATCTACAAAGCTATTTGAATGAACATGGAAATATCTACACCGCTATCTGTTTGAACATGTAAATATCTACACCGCTATGTGCATGAAAATGGAAATATCTACAAAGCTATCTGCATATACATGGAAATATCTACACAGCTATCTCTTTACACATGGAAATAACTACACCGCTATATCTATAAACATGGAAATATCTACACCACCATCTGCATGAACATGGAAATATCTGCACCGCCATCTGTATGAACATATAAATATCTACACCGCCATCTGTATTAAGAAGGAAATATCTAAACCGCTATCTGTATAAACAAGGAAATATCTACACCGCTGCCTGTATAAACATGGAAATATCAGCACCGCTCTCTGTATGAAAATGGAAATATCTACACCGCTATCTGTATGAACATGCAAATATCTACACTGCTATCTGTATGAACATGGAAATAGCTACACCGTTATCTCTATGAAAATGGAAATAACTACACCGCTATCTGTATGAACATGGAAATATCTACACCGCTATTTGTATGAACATGGATATACCTACACAGCCATCTGTCTGAACATGGAAATATCTACACCGCTATCTGTATGAACATGGAAATATCTACACCGCTATCTGTATGAACATGGATATATCTACACAGCCATCTGGATGAACATGGAAATATCTACACCGCTATCTGTGTAAACATGCTAACATCTTCACCACTATCTGTATAAACATGGAAATATCTGCACCGCTATCGGTATGAACATGGAAATATCTACACCGCTATCTGTATGAACATGGAAATACCTACACCGCTATGTGTTTGGACATTGAAATATATACACCGCTATCTGCATGAAATTGGAAATATCTACACTGCTATCTGCATATAGATTTAAATATCTACACAGCTATCTCTTTACACATGGAAATAACTACACCACTATCTGTATATACATGGAAATAACTACACCGCCATCTGTATGAACATGGAAGTATCTGCACCGCCATCTGTATGAAGATATATATATCTACACCGCCATCTGTATTAAGATGGAGATATCTACACTGCTATCTGTATAAACATCGAAATATATACACCGCCATCTGTATGAACATATAAATACACCACCATCTGTATTAAGAAGGAAATATCTAAACCGCTATCTGTATAAACATGGAAATATCTACACCGCTGCCTGTTTAAACATGGAAATATCAGCACCGCTATCTGTATGAACATGGAAATATCTACACCGCTATCTGTAGGAACATGGAAATAGCTACACCACTGCCTGTATAAACATGGAAATATCAGCACCGCTATCTCTATGAACATGGAAATATCTACACCACTATCTGTATGAACATGGATATATTTACACAGCCATCTGGATGAACATGGAAATATCTACACCACTATCTGTATGAACATGGAAATATCTGCACCTCTATCTGTGTAAACATGCATACATCTTCACCGCTATCAGTATAAACATGGAAATACCTACACCGCTATCTGTATGAACATGGAAATAGCTACACCGCTATCTTTATGAACATGGAAATATCTACACCGCTCTCTGTATGAACATGGATATATCTACACAGCCATCTGGATGAACATGGAAATATCTACACCGCTATCTGTGTAAACATGCATACATCTTCACCGCTATCTGTATAAAAATGGAAATATCTACACCGCTATCTGTATGAACATGGAAATATCTACACCGCTATCTGTATGAACATGGAAATATCTACACCGCTATTTGTATGAACATGGATATAACTACACAGCCATCTGTCTGAACATGGAAATATCTACACCGCTATCTGTATGAACATGGAAATATCTACACCGCTATCTGTATGAACATGGATATATCTACACAGCCATCTGGATGAACATGGAAATATCTACACCGCTATCTGTGTAAACATGCTAACATCTTCACCACTATCTGTATAAACATGGAAATATCTGCACCGCTATCGGTATGAACATGGAAATATCTACACCGCTATCTGTATGAACATGGAAATACCTACACCGCTATCTGGACATGGAAATATCTACACCGCTATCTACATGAAATTGGAAATATCTACACTGCTATCTGCATATACATTTAAATATCTACACAGCTATCTCTTTACACATGGAAATAACTACACCACTATCTGTATATACATGGAAATAACTACACCGCCATCTGTATGAACATGGAAGTATCTGCACCGCCATCTGTATGAGCATATAAATATCTACACCGCCATCTGTATTAAGATGGAGGTATCTACACTGCTATCTGTATAAACATGGAAATATATACACCGCCATCTGTATGAACATATAAATACACCACCATCTGTATTAAGAAGGAAATATCTAAACCGCTATCTGTATAAACATGGAAATATCTACACCGCTGCCTGTATAAACATGGAAATATCAGCACCGCTATCTGTATCAACACGGAAATATCTACACCGCTATCTGTAGGAACATGGAAATAGCTACACCGCTGCCTGTATAAACATGGAAATATCAGCACCGCTATCTCTATGAACATGGAAATATCTACACCACTATCTGTATGAACATGGATATATTTACACAGCCATCTGGATGAACATGGAAATGTCTACACCACTGTCTGTATGAACATGGAAATATCTACACCGCTATCTGTGTAAACATGCATACATCTTCACCGCTATCAGTATAAACATGGAAATATCTACACCGCTATCTGTTTGAACATGGAAATAGCTACACCGCTATCTTTATGAACATGGAAACATCTACACCGCTCTCTGTATGAACATGGATATATCTACACAGCCATCTGGATGAACATTTAAATATCTACACCGCTATCTGTGTAAACATGCATACATCTTCACCGCTATCTGTATAAACATGGAAATATCTACACCGCTATCTGTATGAACATGGAAATATCTACACCGCTATCTGTATGAACACGGAAATATCTACACCGCTATCTGTTTGAACATGGAAATATCTACACTGCTATCTGCATGAAAATGGAAATATCTACACTGCTATCAGCATATACATGGAAATATCTACACAGCTATCTCTTTACACATGGAAATAACTACACCGCTATCTGTATGAACATGGAAATATCCACACCGCCATCTGTATGAACATGGAAATATCTGCACCTCCATCTGTATGAACATATAAATATCTACACCGCCATCTGTATTAAGATGGAGATATCTACACCGCTAGCTGTATAAACATGGAAATATCTACACCGCTATCTGTAGAAACATGGAAATATCTACACCGCTATCTGTATAAACATGGAAATATCTACACTGCTACCTGTATAAACATGGAAATATCAGCACCGCTTTCTGTATGAACATGGAAATATCTACACCGATATCTGTATGAACATGGAAATATCTACACCGCTATCTGTATGAACATGGAAATATCTACACCGCTATCAGTATGAACAAGGAAATATCTACACCGCTATCTGTATGAACATGGATATATCTACACAGCCCTCTGGATGAACATGGAAATATCCACACCGCTATCTGTGTAAACATGCATACATCTTCACCACTATCTGTATAAACATGGAAATACCTACACCGCTATCTGTATGAACATGGAAATATCTTCACCGCTATCTGTTTGAAGATGGAAATATATACACCGCTATCTGCTTGAAAACGGAAATATCTACACAGCTATCTGCATATACATGGAAATATCTACACAGCTATCTCTTTACACATTCAAATAACTACACCGCTATCTGTATGAACATGGAAATATCTACACAGCCATCTGTCTGAACATGGAAATATCTACACCGCTATCTGTATGAACATGGAAATAGCTACACCGTTATCTGTATGAAAATGGAAATAGCTACACCGCTATCTGTATGAACATGGAAATATCTACACCGCGATTTGTATGAACATGGATATATCTACACAGCCATCTGTCTGAACATGGAAATATCTACACCGCTATCTGTATGAAAATGGAAATATCTACACCGCTATCTGTATGAACATGGATATATCTACACAGCCATCTGGATGAACATGGAAATATCTACACCGCTATCTGTGTAAACATGCATACCTCTTCACCACTATCTGTATAAACATGGAAATATGTGCACCGCTATCGGTATGAACATGGAAATATCTACACCGCTATCTGTATGAACATGGAAATACCTACACCGCTATCTGTTTGGACATGGAAATATCTACACCGCTATCTACATGAAATTGGAAATATCTACACTGCTATCTGCATATACATTTAAATATCTACACAGCTATCTCTTTACACATGGAAATAACTACACCACTATCTGTATATACATGGAAATAACTACACCGCCATCTGTATGAACATGGAAGTATCTGCACCGCCATCTGTATGAGCATATAAATATCTACACCGCCATCTGTATTAAGATGGAGGTATCTACACTGCTATCTGTATAAACATGGAAATATATACACCGCCATCTGTATGAACATATAAATACACCACCATCTGTATTAAGAAGGAAATATCTAAACCGCTATCTGTATAAACATGGAAATATCTACACCGCTGCCTGTATAAACATGGAAATATCAGCACCGCTATCTGTATGAACACGGAAATATCTACACCGCTATCTGTAGGAACATGGAAATAGCTACACCGCTGCCTGTATAAACATGGAAATATCAGCACCGCTATCTCTATGAACATGGAAATATCTACACCACTATCTGTATGAACATGGATATATTTACACAGCCATCTGGATGAACATGGAAATGTCTACACCACTGTCTGTATGAACATGGAAATATCTACACCGCTATCTGTGTAAACATGCATACATCTTCACCGCTATCAGTATAAACATGGAAATATCTACACCGCTATCTGTTTGAACATGGAAATAGCTACACCGCTATCTTTATGAACATGGAAACATCTACACCGCTCTCTGTATGAACATGGATATATCTACACAGCCATCTGGATGAACATGGAAATATCTACACCGCTATCTGTATGAAAATGGAAATATCTACACCGCTATCTGTATGAACATGGATATATCTACACAGCCATCTGGATGAACATGGAAATATCTACACCGCTATCTGTGTAAACATGCATACATCTTCACCACTATCTGTATAAACATGGAAATATCTGCACCGCTATCGGTATGAACATGGAAATATCTACACCGCTATCTGTGTAAACATGCATACATCTTCACCGCTATCTGTATAAACATGGAAATATCTACACCGCTATCTGTATGAACATGGAAATATCTACACCGCTATCTGTTTGAAGATGGAAATATATACACAGCTATCTGCATGAAAATGGAAATATCTACACAGCTATCTGCATATAGATTGAAATGTCTACACAGCTATCTCTTTACACATGGAAATAACTACACCGCTATCTGTATTAACATGGAAATATCTACACCGCCATCTATATGAACATCGAAATATCTGCACCGCCATCTGTATGAACATATAAATATCTACACCACCATCTGTATTAAGATGGAGATATCTACACCGCTATCTGAATAAACATGGAAATATCTACACCGCTATCTGTATAAACATGGAAATATCTACTCCGCTATCTGTATAAACATGTAAATATCTACACCGCTACCTGTATAAACATGGAAATATCAGCACCGCTATCTGTATGAACCTGGAAATATCTACACCGCTATCTGTATGAACATGGAAATATCTACAAAGCTATTTGAATGAACATGGAAATATCTACACCGCTATCTGTTTGAACATGTAAATATCTACACCGCTATCTGCATGAAAATGGAAATATCTACAAAGCTATCTGCATATACATGGAAATATCTACACAGCTATCTCTTAACACATGGAAATAACTACACCGCTATATCTATAAACATGGAAATATCTACACCACCATCTGCATGAACATGGAAATATCTGCACCGCCATCTGTATGAACATATAAATATCTACACCGCCATCTGTATTAAGAAGGAAATATCTAAACCGCTATCTGTATAAACAAGGAAATATCTACACCGCTGCCTGTATAAACATGGAAATATCAGCACCGCTCTCTGTATGAAAATGGAAATATCTACACCGCTATCTGTATGAACATGCAAATATCTACACTGCTATCTGTATGAACATGGAAATAGCTACACCGTTATCTCTATGAAAATGGAAATAACTACACCGCTATCTGTATGAACATGGAAATATCTACACCGCTATTTGTATGAACATGGATATACCTACACAGCCATCTGTCTGAACATGGAAATATCTACACCGCTATCTGTATGAACATGGAAATATCTACACCGCTATCTGTATGAACATGGATATATCTACACAGCCATCTGGATGAACATGGAAATATCTACACCGCTATCTGTGTAAACATGCTAACATCTTCACCACTATCTGTATAAACATGGAAATATCTGCACCGCTATCGGTATGAACATGGAAATATCTACACCGCTATCTGTATGAACATGGAAATACCTACACCGCTATCTTTTTGGACATGGAAATATCTACACCGCTATCTGCATGAAATTGGAAATATCTACACTGCTATCTGCATATACATTTAAATATCTACACAGCTATCTCTTTACACATGGAAATAACTACACCACTATCTGTATATACATGGAAATAACTACACCGCCATCTGTATGAACTTGGAAGTATCTGCACCGCCATCTGTATGAACATATAAATATCTACACCGCCATCTGTATTTAGATGGAGATATCTACACTGCTATCTGTATAAACATGGAAATATATACACCGCCATCTGTATGAACATATAAATACACCACCATCTGTATTAAGAAGGAAACATCTAAACCGCTATCTGTATAAACATGGAAATATCTACACCGCTGCCTGTATAAACATGGAAATATCAGCACCGCTATCTGTATGAACATGGAAATATCTACACCGCTATCTGTAGGAACATGGAAATAGCTACACCGCTGCCTGTATAAACATGGAAATATCAGCACCGCTATCTCTATGAACATGGAAATATCTACACCACTATCTGTATGAACATGGATATATTTACACAGCCATCTGGATGAACATGGAAATATCTACACCGCTATCTGTATGAACATGGAAATATCTGCACCTCTATCTGTGTAAACATGCATACATCTTCACCGCTATCAGTATAAACATGGAAATATCTACACCGCTATCTGTATGAACATGGAAATAGCTACACCGCTATCTTTATGAACATGGAAATATCTACACCGCTCTCTGTATGAACATGGATATATCTACACAGCCATCTGGATGAACATGGAAATATCTACACCGCTATCTGTGTAAACATGCATACATCTTCACCGCTATCTGTGTGAACATGGATATATCTACACAGCCATCTGGATGAACATGGAAATATCTACACCGCTATCTGTGTAAACATGCATACATCTTCACCGCTATCTGTATAAACATGGAAATATCTACATTGCTATCTGTATGAACATGGAAATATCTACACCGCTATCTGTTTGAAGATGGAAATATATACACCGCTATCTGCTTGAAAACGGAAATATCTACACAGCTATCTGCATATACATGGAAATATCTACACAGCTATCTCTTTACACATGGAAATAACTACACCGCTATCTGTATGAACATGGAAATATCTACACCGCCATCTGTATGAACATGGAAATATCTGCACCGCCATCTGTATGAACATATAAATATCTACACCGCCATCTGTATTAAGATGGAGATATCTACACCGCTATCTGAATAAACATGGAAATATCTACACCGCTATCTGTATAAACATGGAAATATCTGCACCGCTATCTGCATCAACATGGAAATATCTACACGGCTACCTGTAAACATGGAAATATCAGCACCGCTATCTGTATGAACATGGAAATATCTACACCGCTATCTGTATGAACATGGAAATATCTACACCGCTATCTGTATGAACATGGAAATATCTACACCGCTATCTGTATGAACATGGAAATATCTACACCGCTATCTGTTTGAACATGGAAATATCTACAAAGCTGTCTGCTTGAAAATGGAAATATCTACACAGCTATCTGCATACACATGGAAATATCTACAAAGCGGTCTCTTAACACATGGAAATAAGTACTCCGCTATCTCTATAAACATGGAAATATCTACACCGCCATCTGTATGAACATGGAAATATCTGCACCGTCATCTGTATGAACAAATAAATATCTACACCGCCATCTGTATTAAGAAAGAAATATCTAAACCGCTATCTGTATGAACATTGAAATATCTACACCGCTATCTGTATGAACATTGAAATATCTACACCGCGGCCTGTATAAACATGGAAATATCAGCACCGCTATCTGTATGAACATGGAAATATCTACACCGCTATCTGTATGAATATGGAAATATCTACACCGCTATCTGTATGAACATGGAAATAGCTACACCGCTATCTGTATGAACATGGAAATAACTACACAGCCATCTGGATGAACATGGAAATATCTACTCCGCTATCTGTGTAAACATGCATAGATCTTCACCGCTATCTGTATAAACATGGAAATATCTTCACCGCTATCTGTATAAACATGGAAATATCTACACCGCTATCTGTATGAACATGGAAATATCTACACCGCTATCTGTTTGAACATGGAAATATCTACACCGCTATCTGCATGAAAATGGAAATATCTACACCGCTATCTGCATGGAAATGGAAATATCTACACTGCTATCTGCATATACATGGAAATATCTACACAGCTATCTCTTTACACATGGAAATAACTACACCGCTGTCTGTATGAACATGGAAATATCTTCACCGCCATCTGTATGAACATGGATATATCTACACATTCATCTGGATGAACATGGAAATATCTACACCTCTATCTTTATGAACATGGAAATATCTACACCGCTGTCTGTGTAAACATGCATACATCTTCACCGCTATCTGTATAAACATGGAAATATCTACACTGCTATCTGTATGAACATGGAAATATCTACACCGCTATCTGTTTGAACATGAAAATATCTACACCGCTATCTGCATGAAAATGGAAATATCTACACCGCTATCTGCATGAAAATGGAAATATCTACACTGCTATCTGCATATACATGGAAATATCTACCCAGCTATCTCTTTACACATGGAAATAACTACACCGCTATCTGTATGAACAAGGAAATACCTACACCGCCATCTGTATGAACATGGAAATTTGTACACCACCATCTGTATGAACATATAAATATCTACACCACTATCTGTATTAAGATGGAGATATCTACACTGCTTTCTGTATAAACATGGAAATATCTACACCGCTATCTGTATAAACCTGGAAATATCTACACCGCTATCTGTATAAACATGGAAATATCTACACCACTAAGTGTATAAACATGGAAATATCAGCACCGCTATCTGTATGAACATGGAATTATCTACACCGCTATCTGTCTGAACATGGAAATATCTACACCGCTATCTGTTTGAACATGGAAATATCTACACCGCTATCTGTATGAACATGGAAATAGCTACACCGCTATCTGTATGAAGATGGAAATATCTACACAGCCATCTGGATGAACATGGAAATATCTACTCCGCTATCTGTGTAAACATGCATAGACCTTCACCGCTATCTGTATAAACATGGAAATATCTACACCGCACTCTGTATGAACATGGAAATATCTACACCGCTATCTGTATAAACATGGAAATATCTACACCGCTATCTGTATAAACATGGAAATATCTACACCGCTACATGTATAAACATGGAAATATCAGCACCGCTATCTGTATGAACATGGAAATATCTACACCGCTATCTGTATGAACATGGAAATATCTACACCGCTATCTACATGAACATGGAAATATCTACACCGCTATCTGTATGAACATGGAAATATCTACACCGCTATCTGTATGAACATGGAAATATCTACAAAGCTATCTGAATGAACATGGAAATATCTACACCGCTATCTCTTTGAACATGTAGATTTCTACACCGCTATCTGTATGAACATGGATATATCTTCACAGCCATCTGTATGAACATATAAATATCTACACCGCCATCTGTATTAAGAAGGAAATATCTAAACCGCTATCTGTATAAACATGGAAATATCTACACCGCTATCAGTATAAACATGGAAATATCAGAACCGATATCTGTATGAACATGGAAGTATCTACACCGCTATCTGTATCAACATGGATATATCTACACTGCTATCTGTATGAACATGGAAATAGCTACACCGTTATCTGTATGAACATGGAAATAGCTACACCACTATCTGTATGAACATGGAAATATCTACACCGCTATCTGTATGAACATGGATATATCTTCACAGCCATCTGGATGAACATGGAAATATCTACACCGCTATCTGTATGAACATGGAAATATCTACACCGCTCTCTGTATGAACATGGATATATCTACACAGCCATCTGGATGAACATGGAAATATCTACACCGCTATCTGTGTAAACATGCATAGATCTTCACTGCTATCTGTATAAACATGGAAATTTCTACACCGCTATCTGTATGAACATGGAAATACCTACCCCGCTATCTGTATGAACATGGAAATACCTACACCGTTATCTGTATGAACATGGAAATAGCTACACCACTATCTGTATGAACATGGAAATATCTACACCGCTATCTGTATGAACATGGATATATCTTCACAGCCATCTGGATGAACATGGAAATATCTACACCGCTATCTGTATGAACATGGAAATATCTACACCGCTATCTGTATGAACATGGATATATCTACACAGCCATCTGGATGAACATGGAAATATCTACACCGCTATCTGTGTAAACATGCATAGATCTTCAACGCTATCTGTATAAACATGGAAATATCTACACCGCTATCTGTATGAACATGGAAATATCTACACCGCTATCTGTATGAACATGGAAATATCTACACCGCTATCTGTTTGAACATGGAAATATCTACACCGCTATCTTCATGAAAATGGAAATATCTACACTTCTATCAGCATATACATGGAAATATCTACACAGCTATCTCTTTACACATGGAAATAACTAGACCGCTATCTGTATGAAAATGGAAATATCCACACCGCCATCTGTATGAACATGGAAATATCTGCACCGCCATCTGTATGAACATATAAATATCTGCACCGCCATCTTTATTTAGATGGAGATATCTACACCGCTATCTGCATAAACATGGAAATATCTACACCGCTATCTGTATAAACATGGAAATATCTACACCGCTACCTGTATAAGCATGGAAATATCAGCACCGCTATCTGTATGAACATGGAAATATCTACACCGCTATCTGTATGAACATGGAAATGTCTACACCGCTATCAGTATGAACATGGAAATATCTACTCCGCTATCTGTATGAACATGGATATATCTACACAGCCCTCTGGATGAACATGGAAATATCCACACCGCTATCTGTGTAAACATGCATACATCTTCACCGCTATCTGTATAAACATGGAAATATTTACAGTGCTATCTGTATGAACATGGAAATATCTACACCGCTATCTGTTTGAAGATGGAAATATATACACCGCTATCTGCATGAAAATGGAAATATCTACACAGCTATCTGCATATACATGGAAATATCTACACAGCAATCTCTTTACACATGGAAATAACTACACCGCTATCTGTATGAACATGGAAATATCTACACCGCCATCTGTATGAACATGGAAATATCTGCACCGCCATCTGTATGAACATGGAAATATCTGCACCGCCATCTGTATGAACATATAAATATCTGCACCGCCATCTGTATTAAGATGGAGATATCTACAACGCTATCTGCATAAACATGGAGATATCTACACCGCTATCTGAATAAACATGGAAATATCTACACCGCTATCTGTATAAACATGGAAATATCTACAACGCTATCTGTATAAACATGGAAATATCTACACTGCTACCTGTATAAACATGGAAATATCAGCACCGCTATCTGTATGAACATGGAAATATCTACACCGCTATCTGTATGAACATGGAAACATCTACACCGCTATCTGTATGAACATGGAAATATCTACAAAGCTATCTGAATGAACATGGAAATATCTACACCACTACCTGTATAAACATGGAAATATCAGCACCGCTATCTGTATGAACATGGAATTATCTACACCGCTATCTTTATGAACATGGAAATATCTGCAAAGCTATCTGAATGAACATGGAAATATCTACACCGCTATCTGTTTGAACATGTAAATATCTACACCGCTTTCTGCATGAAAATGGAAATATCTACAAAGCTATCTGCATATACATGGAAATATCTACACAGCTATCTCTTTACACATGGAAATAACTACACCACTATATCTATAAACATGGAAATATCTACACCGCCATCTGTATGAACATGGAATTATCTGCACCGCCATCAGTATGAACATATAAATATCTACACCGCCATCTGTATTAAGAAGGAAATATCTAAACCGCTATCTGTATAAACATGGAGATATCTACACCGCTGCCTGTATAAACATGGAAATATCAGCACCGCTATCTGTATGAACATGGAAGTATCTACACCGCTATCTGTATCAACATGGAAATATCTACACTGCTATCTGTATGAACATGGAAATAGCTACACCGTTATCTGTATGAACATGGAAATAGCTACACCACTATCTGTATGAACACGGAAATATCTACACCGCTATCTGTATGAACATGGATATATCTACACAGACATCTGGATGAACATGGAAATATCTACACCGCTATCTGTATGAACATGGAAATACCTACACCGCTATCTGTATGAACATGGATATATCTACACAGCCATCTGGATGAACATGGAAATATCTGCACCGCTATCTGTGTAAACATGCATAGATCTTCACCGCTATCTGTATAAACATGGAAATATCTACACCGCTATCTGTATGAACATGGAAATATCTACACCGCTATCTGTATGAACATGGAAATATCTACACCGCTATCTGTTTGAACATGGAAATATCTACACCGCTATCTGCATGAAAATGGAAATATCTACACTGCTATCTGCATATACATGGAAATATCTACACAGCTATCTCTTTACACATGGAAATAACTACACCGCTATCTGTATGAACATGGAAATATCCACACCGCCATCTGTATGAACATGGAAATATCTGCACCGCCATCTGTATGAACATATAAATATCTGCACCGCCATCTGTATTAAGATGGAGATATCTACAACGCTATCTGCATAAACATGGAAATATCTACACCGCTATCTGTATAAACATGGAAATGTATACACCGCTATCTGTATAAACATGGAAATATCTACACCGCTACCTGTATAAGCATGGAAATATCAGCACCGCTATCTGTATGAACATGGAAATATCTACACCGCTATCTGTATGAACATGGAAATATCTACACCGCTATCTGTATGAACATGGAAATGTCTACACCGCTATCAGTATGAACATGGAAATATCTACACCGCTATCTGTATGAACATGGATATATCTACACAGCCCTCTGGATGAAGGTGGAAATATCCACACCGCTATCTGTGTAAACATGCATACATCTTCACCGCTATCTGTATAAACATGGAAATATCTACATTGCTATCTGTATGAACATGGAAATATCTACACCGCTATCTGTTTGAAGATGGAAATATATACACCGCTATCTGCATGAAAATGGAAATATCTACACAGCTATCTGCATATACCTGGAAATATCTACACAGCTATCTCTTTACACATGGAAATAACTACACCGCTATCTGTATGAAAATGGAAATATCTACACCGCCATCTGTATGAACATGGAAATATCTGCACCGCCATCTGTATGAACATATAAATATCTACACCGCCATCTGTATTAAGATGGAGATATCTACACCGCTATCTGAATAAACATGGAAATATCTGCACCGCTATCTGTATAAACATGGAAATATCTACACCGCTATCAGTATAAACATGGAAATATGTACACGGCTACCTGTATAAACATGGAAATATCATCACCGCTATCTGTATGAACATGGAAATATCTACACCGCTATCTGTATGAACATGGAAATATCTACACCGCTATCTGTATGAACATGGAAATATCTACAAAGCTATCTGAATGAACATGGAAATATCTGCACCGCTATCTGTTTGAACATGTAAATATCTACACCGCTATCTGCATGAAAATGGAAATATCTACAAAGCTATCTGCATATACATGGAAATATCTACACAGCTATCTCTTTACACATGGAAATAACTACACCGCTATATCTATAAACATGGAAATCTCCACACCGCTATCTGTATAAACATGGAAATATCTACACCGCTATCTGTATAAACATGGAAATATCTACACCACTACCTGTTTAAACATGGAAATATCAGCACCGCTATCTGTATGAACATGGAATTATCTACACCGCTATCTGTATGAACATGGAAATATCTACACCGCTATCTGTATGAACATGGAAATATCTACACCGCTATCTGTATGAACATGGAAATATCTACACCGCTATCTGTTTGAGCATGGAAATATCTACAACGCTGTCTGCTTGAAAATGGAAATATCTACACAGCTATCTGCATACACATGGAAATATCTACACAGCTATCTCTTAACGCATGGAAATAAGTACTCCGCTATCTCTATAAACATGGAAATATCTACACCGCCATCTGTATGAACATGGAAATATCTGCACCGCCATCTGTATGAACATATAAATATCTACACCGCCATCTGTATTAAGAAAGAAATATCTAAACCTCTATCTGTATGAACATTGAAATATCTACACCGCTATCTGTATGAACATTGAAATATCTACACCGCTGCCTGTATAAACATGGAAATATCAGCACCGCTATCTGTATGAGCATGGAAATATCTACACCGCTATCTGTATGAACATGGAAATATCTACACTGCTATCTGTATGAACATGGAAATAGCTACACCGCTATCTGTATGAACACGGAAATATGTACACAGCCATCTGGATGAACATGGAAATATCTACTCCGCTATCTGTGAAAACATGCATAGATCTTCACCGCTATCTGTATAAACATGGAAATATCTACACCGCTATCTGTTTGAACATATAAATATGTACACCGCTATCTGCATGAAAATGGAAATATCTACAAAGCTATCTGCATATACATGGAAATATCTACACAGCTATCCCTTTACACATGGAAATAACTACACAGCTGTATCTATAACCATGGAAATATCTACACCGCCATCTGTATGAACAAGGAAATATCTGCACCGCCATCTGTATGAACAAATAAATATCTACACCGCCATCTGCATTAAGAAGGAAATATCTAAACAGCTATCTGTATAAACATGGAAATATCTACACCGCTGCCTGTTTAAACATGGAAATATCAGCACCGCTATCTGTATGAACATGGAAATATCTACACCGCTATCTGTATCAACATGGAAATATCTACACCGCCATCTATATGAACATAAAATATCTACACCGCCATCTGTATTAAGAAGGAAATATCTAACCCGCTATCTGTAAACGTGGAAATATCTACACCGCTGCCTGTATAAACATGGAAATATCAGCACTGCTATCTGTATGAACATGGAAATATCGACACCGCTATCTGTATGCACATGGAAATATCTACACCGCTATCTGTATGAACATGGAAATATCTACACCGCTATCTGTATGAACATGGAAATATCTACACCGCTATCTGTTTGAACATGGAAATATCTACACCGCTCTCTGCATGAAAATGGAAATAACTACACAGCTATCTGCATATACATGGAAATATCTACACAGCTATCTCTTTACACATGGAAATAACTACAACGCTATCTCTGTAAACATGGAAATATCTACACCGCCATCTGTATGAACATGGAAATATCCGCACCGCCATCTGTATGAACATATAAATATCTACACCGCCATCTGTATTAAGAAGGAGATAACTACACCGCTATCTGTATGAACATGGAAATATCTGCACCGCCATCTGTATAAACATATAAATATCTACACCGCCATCTGTATTAAGATGGAGATATCTACACCGCTATCTGTATAAACTTGGAAATATCTACACCGCAATATGTATAAACATCGAAATACCTACACCGCTATCTGTATAAACATGGAAATATCTACACCGCTACCTGTATAAACATGGAAATATCAGCACCGCTATCTGTATGAACATGGAAATATCTACACCGCTATCTCTATGAACATGGAAATATCTACACTGCTATCTGTATGAACATGGAAATAGCTACACCGCTATCTCTATGAACATGGAAATATCTACACCACTATCTGTATGAACATGGAAATATCTACACCGCTATCTGTATGAACATGGATATATCAACACAGCCATCTGGATGAACATGGAAATATCTACACCGCTCTCTGTTTGAACATGGAAATATCTAAACCGCTATCTGCATGAAAATGGAAACATATACACAGCTATCTGCATATACATGGAAATATCTACACACCTATCTCTTTACACATGGAAATAACTATACCGCTATCTGTATGAACATGGAAATATCTTCACCGCCATCTGTAGGAACATGGATATATCTACACAGCCATCTGGATGAACATGGAAATATCTACACCGCTATCTGTATGAACATGGAAATATCTACACCGCTATCTGTGTAAACATGCATACATCCTCACCGCTATCTGTATAAACATGGAAATATCTAAAGTGCTATCTGTATGAACATGGAAATACCTACACCGCTATCTGTTTGAACATGGAAATATCTACACCGCTATCTGCATGAAAATGGAAATATCTACAAAGCTATCTGCATATACATGGAAATATCTACACAGCTATCTCTTTACACATGGAAATAACTACACCGCTATATCTATAAACATGGAAATATCTACACCGCCATCTGTATGAACATGGAAATATCTGCACCACCATCTGTATGAACATATAAATATCTACACTGCCATCTGTATTAAGAAGGAAATATCTAAACCGCTATCTGTATGAACATTGAAATATCTACACCGCTATCTGTATGAACTTGGAAATATCTACACCGCTATCTGTGTAAACATGCATACATCTTCACCGCTATCTGTATAAACATGGAAATATCTACAACGCTATCTGTATGAACATGGAAATATCTACACCGCTATCTGTATGAACATGGAAATATCTACAAAGCTATCTGAATGAACATGGAAATATCTGCACCGCTATCTGTTTGAACATGTAAATATCTACACCGCTATCTGCATGAAAATGGAAATATCTACAAAGCTATCTGCATATACATGGAAATATCTACACAGCTATCTCTTTACACATGGAAATAACTACACCGCTATATCTATAAACATGGAAATCTCCACACCGCTATCTGTATAAACATGGAAATATCTACACCGCTATCTGTATAAACATGGAAATATCTACACCACTACCTGTTTAAACATGGAAATATCAGCACCGCTATCTGTATGAACATGGAATTATCTACACCGCTATCTGTATGAACATGGAAATATCTGCACCGCTACCTGTATAAACATGGAAATATCAGCACCGCTATCTGTATGAACATGGAAATATCTACACCGCTATCTCTATGAACATGGAAATAGCTACACTGCTATCTGTATGAACATGGAAATTGCTACTCCGCTATCTGTATGAACATGGAAATATCTACACCGCTATCTGTATGAACATGGAAATATCTACACCGCTATCTATATGAACATGGATATATCTGCACCGCCATCTGTATGAACATATAAATATCTACACCACCATCTGTATGAAGATGGAGATATCTACACCGCTATCTGTATAAACATGGAAATATCTACACCGCTATCTGTATAAACATGGAAATATCAGCACCGCTCTCTGTATGAACATGGATATATCAGCCCCTCTATCTGTATGAACATGGAAGTATCTACACCGCTATCTCTATGAACATGGAAATATCTACACCGCTATCTGTTTGAAAATGGAAATATCTAAACCGCTATCTGCATGAAAATGGAAATATCTACAAAGCTATCTGCATATACATGGAAATATCTACACAGCTATCTCTTTACACATGGAAATAACTACACCGCTGTCTGTATGAACATGGAAATATCTTCACCGCCATCTGTATGAACATGGATATATCTACACATTCATCTGGATGAACATGGAAATATCTACACCTCTATCTTTATGAACATGGAAATATCTACACCGCTGTCTGTGTAAACATGCATACATCTTCACCGATATCTGTATAAACATGGAAATATCTACACTGCTATCTGTATGAACATGGAAATATCTACACCGCTATCTGTTTGAACATGGAAATATCTACACCGCTATCTGCATGAAAATGGAAATATCTACAAAGCTATCTGCATATACATGGAAATATCTACAAAGCTATCTCTTTACACATGGAAATAACTACACCGCTATATCTATAAACATGGAAATATCTACACGGCCATCTGTATGAACATGGAAATATCTGCACCGCCATCTGTATAAACATATAAATATCTACACCGCCATCTGTATTAAGTTGGAGATATCTACACCGCTATCTGTATAATCTTGGGAATATCTACACCGCTATCTGTATAAACATGGAAATACCTACACCGCTATCTGTATAAACATGGAAATATCTACACCGCTACCTGTATAAACATGGAAATATCAGCACCGCTATCTGTAGGAACATGGAAATGTCTACACCGCTATATCTATGAACATGGAAATAGCTACACTGCTCTCTGTATGAACATGGAAATAGCTACTCCGCTATCTGTATGAACATGGAAATATCTACACCACTATGTGTATGAACATGGAAATGTCTACACCGCTATCTGCATGAACATGGATATATCTACACAGCCATCTTTATGTACATGGAAATATCTACACCGCTATCTGCATGAACATGGAAATATCTACACCGCTATCAGTGTAAACATGCATACATCTTCACCGCAATCTGTATAAGCATGGAAATATCAACACCGCAATCTGTATGAACGTGGAAATATCTACACCGCTATCTGTTTGAACATGGAAATATCTATACCGCTATCAGCATGAAAATGGAAATATCTACACAGCTATCTGCATATACATGGAAATATCTACACAGCTATCTCTTTACACATGGAAATAACTACACCGCTATCTGTATGAACATGGAAATATCTGAACCGCCATCTGTATGAACATATAAATATCTACACCACCATCTGTATTAAGATGGAGATATCTACACCGCTATCTGTATAAACATGGAAATATCTACACCTCTATCTGTATTAACATGGAAATATCATCTACACCGCTATCTGTATAAACATGGAAATATCAGCACCGCTCTCTGTATGAACATGGAAATATCAGCCCCTCTATCTGTATGAACATGGAAGTATCTACACCGCTATCTCTATGAACATGGAAATATCTACACCGCTAACTGTTTGAACATGGAAATATCTAAACCGCTATCTGCATGAAAATGGAAATATATACTCAGCTATCTGCATATACTTGGAAATATCTACACAGCTATCTCTTTACACATGGAAATAACTACACCGCTATCTGTATGAACATGGAAATATCTTCACCGCCATCTGTATGAACATGGATATATCTACACATTCATCTGGATGAACATGGAAATATCTACACCGCTATCTTTATGAACATGGAAATATCTACACCGCTATCTGTGTAAACATGCATACATCTTCACCGCTATCTGTATAAACATGGAAATATCTACACTGCTATCTGTATGAACATGGAAATATCTACACCGCTATCTGTTTGAACATGGAAATATCTACACCGCTATCTGCATGAAAATGGAAATATCTAAAAAGCTATCTGCATATGCATGGAAATATCTTCACAGCTATATCTTTACACATGGAAATAACTACACCGCTATATCTATAAACATGGAAATATCTACACCGCCATCTGTATGAACATGGAAATATCTGCACCACCATCTCTATGAACATATAAATATCTACACCGCCATCTGTATTAAGAAGGAAATATCTAAACCGCTATCTGTATGAACATTGAAGTATCTACACCGCTATCTGTATGAACATGGAAATATCTACACCGCTATCTGTGTTAACATGCATACATCTTCACCGCTATCTGTATAAACATGGAAATATATACAATGATATCTGTATGAACATGGAAATATCTACACCGCTATCTGCACGAACATGGAAATATCTAAACCGCTATCAGCATGAAAATAGAAATATCTACACTACTATCTGCATATACATGGAAACATCTACAAAGCTATCTCTTTACACATGGAAATAACTACACCGCTATCTCTATAAGCACGGAAATATCTACACCGCCATCTGTATGAACATGGAAATATCTGCACCGCCATCTGTATAAACATATAAATATCTACACCGCCATCTGTATTAAGATGGAGATATCTACACCGCTATCTGTATAAACATGGAAATACCTACACCGCTATCTGTAGGAACATGGAAATATCTACACCGCTATCTGTATGAACATGGATATATCTACACTGCCATCTGGATGAACATGGAAATATCTACACCGCTATCTGCATGAACATGGAAATATCTACACCGCTATCAGTGTAAACATGCATACATCTTCACCGCAATCTGTATAAGTATGGAAATATCAACACCACTTTCTGTATGAACTCGGAAATATCTACACCGCTATCTGTTTGAACATGGAAATATCTAAACCGCTATCAGCATGAAAATGGAAATATCTACACAGCTATCTGCATATAAATGGAAATATCTACACAGCTATCTCTTTACACATGGAAATAACTACACCGCTGTCTGTATGAACATGGAAATCTCTGCACCGCCATCTGTATGAACATATAAATATCTACACCGCCATCTGTATTAAGATGGAGATATCTACACTGCTATCTGTATAAACATGGAAATATCTAAACCGCTATCTGTATAAACATGGAAATATCTACACCGCTCTCTGAATAAAAATGGAAATATCAGCACCGCTGTCTGTATGAACATGGAAATATCAGCCCCTCTATCTGTATGAACATGGAAGCATCTACACCGCTATGTCTATGAACATGGAAATATCTACACCGCTATCCTTTTGAACATGGAAATATCTAAACCGCTATCTGCATGAAAATGGAAATATATACACAGCTATCTGCATATACATGGAAATATCTACACAGCTATCTCTTTACACATGGAAATAACTGCACCGCTATCTGTATGAACATGGAAATATCTTCACCGCCATCTGTAGGAACATGGATATATCTACCCAGCCATCTGGATGAACATGGAAATATCTACAACGCTATCTGTATGAACATGGAAATATCTACACCGCTATCGGTGAAAACATGCATACATCTTCACCGCTATCTGTATAAACATGGAAATATCTACACTGCTATCTTTATGAACATGGAAATATCTACACCTCTATCTGTTTGAACATGGAAATATCTACACCGTTATCTGCATGAAAATGGAAATATCTACACAGCGATCTGCATATACATGGAAATATCTAAAAAGCTATCACTTTACACGTGGAAATAAGTACAGCGCTATCTCTATAAACATGGAAATAGCTACACCGCCATCTGTATGAACATGGAAATATCTGCACCGCCATCTGTATGAACATATAAATATCTACACCGCCATCTATATTAAGATGGAGATAACTATGCCGCTATCTGTATAAACTTGGAAATATCTACACTGCTATCTCTATGAACATGGAAATTTCTACACCGCTATCTGTATTAACATGGAAATAGCTACACCGCTATCTGTATGAACATGGATATATCTACACCGCTATCTGTATGAACATGGAAATATCTACACCGCTATCTGTATGAACAAGGAAATATCTTCACCGCCATCTGTACCAACATGGATATATCTACAGTGCAATCTGGATGAACATGGAAATATCTACACCGCCATCTGTATGAACATATAAATATCTACACCGCCATCTGTATTAAGAGGGAGATTTCTACACCGCTATCTGTATAAACCTGGAAATATCTACACCGCTATCTGTATAAAAATGGAAATATCTACACCGCTATCTGGATAAACATGGAAATTTCTACACCGCTACCTGTATAAACATGGAAATATCAGCACTGCTATCTGTAGGAACATGGAAATATCTACACCGCTATCTGTACGAACATGGAAATATCTAAAGCGCTATCTGTATGAACATGGAAATAGCTACACCACTATCTGTATGAACATGCAAATAACTACACCGATATCTGTATGAACATGGATATATTTACACAGCCATCTAGATGAACATGGATATATCTACACCGCTATCTGTATGAACATGGAAATATCTACACAGCTATCTGTGTAAACATGCATACATCTTCACCGCTATCTGTATAAACATGGAAATATCTACACCGCTATCTGTATGAACATTGAAATATCTACACGGCTATCTGTGTAAATATGCATACATCTTCACCGCAATCTGTATAAACATGGAAATATCTACACCGCTATCTGTATGAACACGGAAATATCTACACCGCTATCTGTTTGAACATGGAAATATCTACACCGCTGTCTGTATGAAAATGGAAATATCTACACAACTATCTGCATATACATGGAAATATCTACAGAGCTATCTCTTAACACATGGAAATAACTACACCGCTATCTCTATAAACATGGAAATATCTGCACCGCCATCTGTATGAACATATAAATATCTACACCGTCATCTGTATTAAGAAGGAAATATCTAAACCGCTATCTGTATGAACATTGAAATATCTACACCGCAATCTGTATGAACGTGGAAATATCTACACCGCTATCTGTGTAAACATGCATACATCTTCAACGCTATCTGTATAAACATGGAAATGTCTACAAGGCTATCTGTATGAACATGGAAATATCTACACCGCCATCTGTATGAACATGGAAATAGCTGCAACGACATCTGTATGAACATACACATATCTACACGGCCATCTGTATTAAGATGGAGATATCTACACCGATATCTGTATAAACATGGAAATATCTAAACCGCTATCTGTATAAACATGGAAATATCTACACCGCTATCTCTATAAACATGGAAATATCTACACCGCAACCTGTATAAACATGGAAATATCAGCACCGCTATCTGTATGAACATGGAAATATCATCCCCTCTATCTGTATGAACATGGAGATATCTACACCGCTATCAGTATGAACATGGAAATATCTACACCGCTATCTGTATGAACATGGAAATACCTTCATCGCCATCTGTATGAACATGGATATATCTACACAGCCATCTGGATGAACATGGATATATCTACACAGCCCTCTGGATGAACATGGAAATATCCACACCGCTATCTGTGTAAACATGCATACATCTTCACCGCTATCTGTATAAACATGGAAATATCTACACCGCTATCTGTATTAACATGGAAATATCTGCACCGCTATCTGTATGAACATGGAAATATCTACACCGCTATCTGTTTGAACATGGAAATATCTACACCGCTATCTGCATGAAAATGGAAATATCTACACAGCTATCTGCATATACATGGAAATATCTTCACAGCTATCTCTTTACACATGGAAATAACTACACCGCTATCTGTATGAACATGGAAATATCTACACCGCCATCTGTATGAACATGGACATATCTGCACCGCCATCTGTATGAACAGATAAATATCTACACTGCCATCTGTATTAAGATGGAGATATCTACACCGCTATTTGAATAAACATGGAAATATCTACACCGCTATCTGTATAAACATGGGAATATCAGCACCGCTATCTGTATGAACATGGAAATATCAGCCCCTCTATCTGTATGAACATGGAGATATCTACACCGCCATCTGTATGAACATGGAAATATCTACACAGCCATCTGGAGGAACATGGAAATATCTACACCGCTATCTGTATGAACATGGAAATAGCTACACCGCTATCTGTATGAACATGGATATATCTACACCGCTATCTGTATGAACATGGAAATATCTACACCGCTATCTGTATGAACAAGGAAATATCTTCACCGCCATCTGTACGAACATGGTAATATCTACAGTGCCATCTGGATGAACATGGAAATATCTACCCCGCTATCTGTATGAACATATAAATATCTACACCGCCATCTGTATTAAGATGGAGATTACTACACCGCTATCTGTATAAACATGGAAATATCTACACCGCTATCTGGATAAACATGGAAATTTCTACACCGCTACCTGTAGAAACATGGAAATATCAGCACCGCTATCTGTAGGAACATGGAAATATCTACACCGCTATCTGTATGAACATGGAAATATCTACACCGCTATCTGTATGAACATGGAAATAGCTACACCGCTATCTGTATGAACATGGAAATAGCTACACCACTATCTGTATGAACATGGAAATAACTACACCGCTATCTGTATGAACATGGAAATATCTACACCGCTATCTGTGTAAACATGCATACATCTTCACCGCTATCTGTATAAACATGGAAATATCTACCCCGCTATCTGTATGAACATGGAAATAGCTACAACGCCTTCTGTATGAACATGGAAATATCTGCACCGCCATCTGTATGAACATATAAATATCTAAACCGCCATCTGTATTAATAATGAAATATCTAAACCACAATCTGTATAAACATGGAAATATCTACACCGCTGCCTGTATAAACTTGGAAATATCAGCACCGCTCTCGGTATGAAAATGGAGATATCTACACCGCTATCTGTATGAACATGGAAATATCTACACCGCCATCTGTATGAACATGGAAATATCGGCAGCGCCATATGTATGAACATATAAATATGTACACCGCCATCTGTATTAAGACGGAGATATCTACACCGCTATCTGAATAAACATGGAAATATCTACACCGCTATCTGTATAAACATGGAAATATCTACACCGCTATCTGTATAAACATGGAAATATCTACACCGCTACCAGTATAAGCATGGAAATATCAGCACTGCTATCTGTATGAACATGGAAATACCTACACAGCTATCTGTATGAACATGGAAATATCTACACCGCTATCTGTATGAACATGGAAATGTCTACACCGCTATCAGTATGAACATGGAAATATCTACACCGCTATCTGTTTGAAGATGGAAATATATACACCGCTATCTGCATGAAAATGGAAATATCTACACAGCTATCTGCATATACATGGAAATATCTACACAGCTATCTCTTTACACATGGAAATAACTGCACCGCTATCTGTATGAACATGGAAATATCTACACTGCCATCTGTATGAAAATGGAAATATCTGCACCGCCATCTGTATGAACATATAAATATCTACACCGCCATCTGTATTAAGATGGAGATATCTACACCGCTATCTGAATAAACATGGAAATATCTACACCGCTATCTGTATAAACATGGAAATATCTACACCGCTATCTGTATAAACATGGAAATATCTACACTGCTACCTGTATAAACATGGAAATATCAGCACCGCTATCTGTATGAACATGGAAATATCTACACCGCTATCTGCATGAAAATGGAAATATCTACACCGCTATCTGCATGAAAATGGAAATATCTACACAGCCATCTGTATGAACATGGAGATATCTGCACCGCCATCTGTATGAACATGGAAATATCCGCACCGCCATCTATTTGAACATATAAATATCTACACCGCCATCTGCATTAAGATGGAGATATCTACACCGCTATCTGAATAAACATGGAAATATCTACACCGCTATCTGTATGAACATGGAAATATCAGCACCGCTATCTGTAGGAACATGGAAATATCAGCCCCTCTATCTGTATGAACATGGAGGTATCTACACGGCCATCTGTATGAACATGGATATATATACACAGCCATCTGGATGAACATGGAAATATTCGCACCGCTATCTGTATGAACATGGAAATAGCTACACCGCTATCTGTATGAACATGGAAATATCTACACCGCTCTCTGTATGAACATGGAAATATCTACACCGCTATCTGTATGAACATGGAAATATCTTCACCGCCATCTGTACGAACATGGATATATCTACAGAGCCATCTGGATGAACATGGAATTATCTACACCGCCATCTGTATGAACATATAAATATTTACACTGCCATCTTTATTAAGATGGAGATATCTACACCGCTATCTGTATAAACCTGGAAATATCTACACTGCTATCTGCATAAACATGGAAATATCTACACCGCTACCTGTATAAACATGGAAATATCAGCACCGCTATCTGTAGGAACATGGAAATATCTACACCGCTATCTGCATGAAAATGGAAATATCTACACTGTTATCTGCATATACATGGAAATATCTAAACAGCTATCTCTTTACACATGGAAATAACTATACCGCTATCTGTATGAACATGGATATATCTACACAGCCCTCTGGATGAACATGGAAATATCCACACCGCTTTCTGTGTAAACATACATACATCTTCACCGCTATCTGTATAAACATGGAAATATCTACACCGCTATCTGTTTGAAGATGGAAATATCTACACCGCTATCTGTATAAACATGGAAATATCTACACCGCTATCTGTATTAACATGGAAATATCTACACCGCTATCTGTATAAACATGGAAATATCTACACCACTACCTGTATAAACATGGAAATATCAGCACCGCTATCTGTATGAACATGGAAATATCTACACCACTATCTGTATGAACATGGAAATATCTACAAAGCTATCTGTATGAACATGGAAATATCTACACCGCTATCTGTTTGAACATGTAAATATCTACACCGGTATCTGCATGAAAATGGAAATATCTACAAAGCTATCTGCATATACATGGAAATATCTACACAGCTATCTCTTTACACATGGAAATAACTACACCGCTATATCTATAAACATGGAAATATCTACACCGCCATCTGTATGAACATGGAAATATCTGCACCGCCACCTGTATGAACATATAAATATCTACACCGCCATCTGTATTAAAAAAGAAATATCTAAACCGCTATCTGTATGAACATTGAAATATCTACACCACTACCTGTATAAACATGGAAATATCAGCACCGCTATCTGTATGAACATGGAAATATCTACACCGCTATCTGTATGAACATGGAAATATCTACACCGCTATCTGTATGAACATGGAAATGCCTACACCGCTATCAGTATGAACATGGAAATATCTACACCGCTATCTGTATGAACATGGAAATGTCTACACCGCTATCAGTATGAACATGGAAATATCTACACCGCTATCTGTATAAACATGGAAATATCTACACCACTGTCTGTATAAACATGGAAATATCTACACCACTACCTGTATAAACATGGAAATATCAGCACCGCTATCTGTATGAACATGGAATTATCTACACCGCTATCTGTATGAACATGGAAATATCTACACCGCTATCTGTATGAACATGGAAATATCTACACCGCTATCTGTATGAACATGGAAATATCTACACCGCTATCTGTTTGAACATGGAAATATCTACAACGCTGTCTGCATGAAAATGGAAATATCTACACAGCTATCTGCATACACATGGAAATATCTACACAGCTATCTCTTAACACATGGAAATAAGTACTCCTTATCTCTATAAACATGGAAATATCTACACCGCCATCTGTATGAACATGGAAATATCTGCACCGCCATCTGTATGAACATATAAATATCTACACCTCCATCTGTATTAAGAAGGAAATATCTAAACCGCTATCTGTATAAACATGGAAATATCTACACCGCTGCCTGTATAAACTTGGAAATATCAGCACCGCTCTCGGTATGAAAATGGAGATATCTACACCGCTATCTGTATGAACATGGAAATATCTACACTGCTATCTGTAGGAACATGGAGATAGCTACACCGCTATCTGTATGAACATGGAAATATCTACACCGCCATCTGTATGAACATGGAAAGATCTGCATCGCCATCTGTATGAACATATAAATATCTACACCGCCATCTGTATTAAGACGGAGATATCTACACCGCTATCTGAATAAACATGGAAATATCTACACCGATATCTGTATAAACATGGAAATGTCTACACCGCTATCAGTATGAACATGGAAATATCTACACCGCTATCTGTATGAACATGGAAATGTCTACACCGCTATCAGTATGAACATGGAAATATCTACACCGCTATCTGTATAAACATGGAAATATCTACACCGCTATCTGTATAAACATGCAAATATCTACACCGCTACCTGTATAAACATGGAAATATCAGCACCGCTATCTGTATGAACATGGAAATATCTACACCGCTATCTGTATGAACATGGAAATATCTACACCGCTATCTGTATGAACATGGAAATGTCTACAAAGCTATCTGAATGAACATGGAAATATCTACACCGCTATCTGTTTGAACATGTAAATATCTACACCGGTATCTGCATGAAAATGGAAATATCTACAAAGCTATCTGCATATACATGGAAATATCTACACAGCTATCTCTTTACACATGGAAATAACTACACCGCTATATCTATAAACATGGAAATATCTACACCGCCATCTGTATGAACATGGAAATATTTGCACCGCCATCTGTATGAACATATAAATATCTACACCGCCATCTGTATTAAGAAAGAAATATCTAAACCGCTATCTGTATGAACATTGAAATATCTACACCGCTATCTGTATAAACATGGAAATATCTACACCGCTATCTGTATAAACATGGAAATATCTACACCACTACCTGTATAAACATGGAAATATCAGCACCGCTATCTGTATGAACATGGAATTATCTACACCGCTATCTGTATGAACATGGAAATATCTACACCGCTATCTGTATGAACATGGAAATATCTACACCGCTATCTGTGTGAACATGGAAATATCTACACCACTATCTGTTTGAACATGGAAATATCTACAACGCTGTCTGCATGAAAATGGAAATATCTACACAGCTATCTGCATACACATGGAAATATCTACACAGCTATCTCTTAACACATGGAAATAAGTACTCCGCTATCTCTATAAACATGGAAATTTCTACACCGCCATCTGTATGAACATGGAAATATCTGCACCGCCATCTGTATGAACATATAAATATCTACACCGCCATCTGTATTAAGAAATATCTAAACCGCTATCTGTATGAACATTGAAATATCTACACTGCTATCTGTATGAACATTGAAATATCTACACCGCTGCCTGTATAAACATGGAAATATCAGCACCGCTATCTGTATGAATATGGAAATATCTACACCGCTATCTGTATGAACATGGAAATATCTACACCGCTATCTGTATGAACATGGAAATAGCTACACCGCTATCTATATGAACATGGAAATATCTACACAGCCATCTGGAAGAACATGGAAATACCTACTCCGCTATCTGTGTAAACATGCATAGATCTTCACCGCGATCTGTATAAACATGGAAATATCTGCACCGCTATCTGTATGAACATGGAAATATCTACACCGCTATCTGTATGAACATGGAAATATCTACACCGCTATCTGTTTGAACATGGAAATATCTACACCGCTATCTGCATGAAAATGGAAATATCTACACTGCTATCTGCATATACATGGAAATATCTACACAGCTATCTCTTTACACATGGAAATAACTACACCGCTATCTGTATGAACATGGAAATATCTACACTGCCATCTGTATGAACATGGAAATTTGTGCACCGCCATCTGTATGAACATATAAATATCTACACCGCCATCTGTATTAAGATGGAGATATCTACACTGCTATCTGTATAAACATGGAAATATCTACACCGCTATCTGTATAAACATGGAAATATCTACACCGCTATCTGTATAAACATGGAAATATCTACACCACTACCTGTATAAACATGGAAATATCAGCACAGCTATCTGTATGAACATGGAATTATCTACACCGCTATCTGTATGAACATGGAAATATCTACACCGCTATCTGTATGAACATGGAAATATCTACACCGCTATCAGTACGAACATGGAAATATCTACACCGCTATCTGTTTGAACATGGAAATATCTACACCGCAGTCTGCATGAATATGGAAATATCTACACAGCTATCTGCATACACATGGAAATACCTACACAGCTATCTCTTACCACATGGAAATAAGTACTCCGCTATCTCTATAAACATGGAAATATCTATACCGCCATCTGTATGAACATGGAAATATCTGCACCGCCATCTGTATGAACATATAAATATCTACACCATCTGTATTAAGAAGGAAATATCTAAACCGCTATCTGTATGAACATTGAAATATGTACACCGCTATCTGTATGAACATTGAAATATCTAAACCGCTGCCTGTATAAACATGGAAATATCAGCACCGCTATCTGTATGAACATGGAAATATCTACACCGCTATCTGTATGAACATGGAAATATCTACACCGCTATCTGTATGAACATGGAAATAGCTACACCGCTATCTGTATGAACATGGAAATATCTACACAGCCATCTGGATGAACATGGAAATATCTACTCCGCTATCTGTGTAAACATGCATAGATCTTCACCGCTATCTGTATAAACATGGAAATATCTACACCGCTATCTGTATGAACATGGAAATATCTACACCGCTATCTGTATGAACATGGAAATATGTACACCGCTATCTGTTTGAACATGGAAATATCTACACCGCTATCTGCATGAAAATGGATATATCTACACTGCTATCTGCATATACATGGAAATATCTACACAGCTATCTCTTTACACATGGAAATAACTACACCGCTATCTGTATGAACATGGAAATATCTACACCGCCATCTGTATGAACATGGAAATATCTGCACCGCCATCTGTATGAACATATAAATATCTACACCGCCATCTGTATTAAGATGTATATATCTACACCGCTATCTGAATAAACATGGAAATATCTACACCGCTATCTGTATAAACAGGGAAATATCTACAGTGCTATCTGTATAACCATGGAAATATCTACACAGCTACATGTATAAACATGGAAATATCAGCACCGCTATCTGTATGAACATGGAAATATCTACACCGCTATCTGTATGAACATGGAAATATCTACACCGCTATCTGTATGAACATGGAAATATCTACAAAGCTATCTGTATGAACATGGAAATATCTACACCGCTATCTGTTTGAACATGTAAATATCTACACCGCTATCTGCATGAAAATGGAAATATCTACAAAGCTATCTGCATATACATGGAAATATCTACACAGCTATCTCTTTACACATGGAAATAACTACACCGCTATATCTATAACCATGGAAATATCTACACCGCCATCTGTATGAACAAGGAAATATCTGCACCGCCATCTGTATGAACAAATAAATATCTACACCGCCATCTGTATTAAGAAGGAAATATCTAAACCGCTATCTGTATAAACATGGAAATATCTACACCGCTATCTGTATAAACAGGGAAATATCTACACCGCTATCTGTATAACCATGGAAATATCTACACTGCTACCTGTATAAACATGGAAATATCAGCACCGCTATCTGTATGAACATGGAAATATCTACACCGCTATCTGTATGAACATGGAAATATCTACACCGCTATCTGTATGAACATGGAAATATCTACAAAGCTATCTGAATGAACATGGAAATATCTACACCGCTATCTGTTTGAACATGTAAATATCTACACCGCTATCTGCATGAAAATGGAAATATCTACAAAGCTATCTGCATATACATGGAAATATCTACACAGCAATCTCTTTACACATGGAAATAACTACACCGCTATATCTATAACCATGGAAATATCTACACCGCCATCTGTATGAACAAGGAAATATCTGCACCGCCATCTGTATGAACAAATATCTACACCGCCATCTGTATTAAGAAGGAAATATCTAAACCGCTATATGTATAAACATGGAAATATCTACACCGCTGCCTGTATAAACATGGAAATATCAGCACCGCTATCTGTATGAACATGGAAATATCTACACCGCTATCTGTATCAACATGGAAATAGCTACACCGCTGCCTGTATAAACATGGAAATATCAGCACCGCTATCTCTATGAACATGGAAATATCTACACCAATATCTGTATGAACATGGATATATTTACACAGCCATCTGGATGAACATGGAAATATCTACACCACTATCTGTATGAACATGGAAATATCTACACCGCTATCTGTGTAAACATGCATACATCTTCACAGCTATCAGTATAAACATGGAAATATCTACACCGCTATCTGTATGAACATGGAAATAGCTACACCGCTATCTTTATGAACATGGAAATATCTACACCGCTCTCTCTATGAACATGGATATATCTACACAGCCATCTGGATGAACATGGAAATATCTACACCGCTATCTGTGTAAACATGCATACGTCTTCACCGCTACGTGTACAAACATGGAAATATCTACACCGCTATCTGTATGAACATGGAAATATCTACACCGCTATCTGTATGAACACGGAAATATCTACACCGCTATCTGCTTGAACATGGAAATATCTACACTGCTATCTGCATGAAAATGGAAATATCTACACTGCTATCAGCATATACATGGAAATATCTACACACCTATCTCTTTACACATGGAAATAACTACACCGCTATCTGTATGAACATGGAAATATCCACACCGCCATCTGTATGAACATGGAAATATCTGCACCGCCATCTGTATGAACATATAAATATCTAAACCGCCATCTGTATTAAGATGGAGATATCTACACCGCTAGCTGTATAAACATGGAAATATCTACTCCGCTATCTGTATAAACATGGAAATATCTACACAGCTACCTGTATAAACATGGAAATATCAGCACCGCCTTCTGTATGAACATGGAAATATCTACACCGATATCTGTATGAACATGGAAATACCTACACCGCAATCGGTATGAACAAGGAAAAATCTTCACCGCTATCTGTTTGAAGATGGAAATATATACACCGCTATCTGCTTGAAAAAGGAAATATCTACACAGCTATCTGCATATACATGGAAATATCTACACAGCTATCTCTTTACACATGGAAATAACTACATCGCTATCTGTATGAACATGGAAATATCTACACCGCCATCTGTCTGAACATGGAAATATCTACACCGCTATCTGTATGAACATGGAAATAGCTACACCGTTATCTGTATGAAAATGGAAATAGCTACACCGCTATCTGTATGAACATGGAAATATCTACACCGCTATTTGTATGAACATGGATATATCTACACAGCCATCTGTCTGAACATGGAAATATCTACACCGCTATCTGTATGAACATGGAAATATCTACACCGCTATCAGTATGAACATTGATATACCTACACAGACATCTGGATGAACATGGAAATATCTACACCGCTATCTGTGTAAACATGCATACATCTTCACCACTATCCGTATAAACATGGAAATATCTGCACCGCTATAGGTATGAACATGGAAATATCTACACAGCTATCTGTGTAAACATGCATACATCTTCACCGCTATCTGTATAAACATGGAAATATCTACACCGCTATCTGTATGAACATGGAAATATCTACACCGCTATCTGTTTGAAGATGGAAATATATACACAGCTATCTGCATGAGAATGGAAATATCTACACAGCTATCTGCATATAGATGGAAATGTCTACACAGCTATCTCTTTACACAGGGAAATAACTACACCGCTATCTGTATTAACATGGAAATATCTACACCGCCATCTATATGAACATCGAAATATCTGCACCGCCATCTGTATGAACATATAAATATCTACACCGCCATCTGTATTAAGATGGAGATATCTACACCGCTATCTGAATAAACATGGAAATATCTACACCGCTATCTGTATAAACATGGAAATATCTACTCCGCTATCTGTATAAACATGGAAATATCTACACCGCTACCTGTATAAACATGGAAATATCAGCACCACTATCTGTATGAACCTGGAAATATCTACACCGCTATCTGTATGAACATGGAAATATCTACACCGCTATCTGTATGAACATGGAAATATCTACAAAGCTATTTGAATGAACATGGAAATATCTACACCGCTATCTGTTTGAACATGTAAATATCTACACCGCTATCTGCATGAAAATGGAAATATCTACACTGCTATCAGCATATACATGGAAATATCTACACACCTATCTCTTTACACATGGAAATAACTACACCGCTATCTGTATGAACATGGAAATATCCACACCGCCATCTGTATGAACATGGAAATATCTGCACCGCCATCTGTATGAACATATAAATATCTACACCGCCATCTGTATTAAGAAGGAAATATCTAAACCGCTATCTATATAAACATGGAAATATCTACACCGCTGCCTGTATAAACATGGAAATATCAGCACCGCTATCTGTATGAACATAGAAGTATCTACACCGCTATCTGTATCAACATGGAAATATCTACACTGCTATCTGTATGAACATGGAAATAGCTACACCGTTATCTGTATGAACATGGAAATAGCTACACCACTATCTGTATGAACATGGAAATATCTACACCGCTATCTGTATGAACATGGATATATCTACACAGCCATATGGATGAACATGGAAATATCTACACCGCTATCTGTATGAACATGGAAATATCTACACCGCTATCTGTATGAACATGGATATATCTACACTGCCATATGGATGAACATGGAAATATCTACACCGCTATCTGTGTAAACATGCATACATCTTCACCTCTATCTGTATAAACATGGAAATATCTAAACCGCTATCTGTATGAACATGGAAATATCTACACCGCTATCTGTATGAACATGGAAATATCTACACCACTATCTGTTTGAACATGGAAATATCTACACCGCTATCTGCATGAAAATGGAAATATCTACACTGCTATCTGCATATACATGGAAATACCTACACAGCTATCTCTTTACACATGGAAATAACTACACCGCTATCTGTATGAACATGGAAATATCCACACCGCCATCTGTATGAACATGGAAATATCTGCACCGCCATCTGTATGAACATATAAATATCTGCACCGCCATCTGTATTAAGATGGAGATATCTACACCGCTATCTGCATAAACATGGAAATATCTACACCGCTATCTGTATAAACATGGAAATGTATACACCGCTATCTGTATAAACATGGAAATATCTACACCGCTATCTGTATGAACATGGAAATATCTACACCGCTATCTGTATGAACATGGAAATGTCTACACCGCTATCAGTATGAACATGGAAATATCTACACCGCTATCTGTATGAACATGGATACATCTACACAGCCATCTGGATGAACATGGAAATATCCACACCGCTATCTGTGTAAACATGCATACATCTTCACCGCTATCTGTATAAACATGGAAATATCTACATTGCTATCTGTATGAACATGGAAATATCTACACCGCTATCTGTTTGAAGATGGAAATATCTACACCGCTATCTGTATAAACATGGAAATATCTACACCGCTATCTGTATAAACATGGAAATATCTACACCGCTATCTGTATAAACATGGAAATATCTACACCACTACCTGTATATACATGGAAATATCAGCACCGCTATCTGTATGAACATGGAAATATCTACACCGCTATCTGAACATGGAAATATCTACACCGCTATCTGTATGAACATGGAAATATCTACACCGCTATCTGTATAAACATGGAAATATCTACACCGCTATCTGTATGAACATGGAAATATCTACACCGCTATCTGTATGAACATGGAAATATCTACCCCACTATCTGTTTGAACATGGAAATATCTACACCACTATCTGCATGAAAATGGAAATATCTACACTGCTATCTGCATATACATGGAAATACCTACACAGCTATCTCTTTACACATGGAAATAACTACACCGCTATCTGTATGAACATGGAAATATCCACACCGCCATCTGTATGAACATGGAAATATCTGCACCGCCATCTGTATGAACATATAAATATCTGCACCGCCATCTGTATTAAGATGGAGATATCTGCACCGCTATCTGCATAAACATGGAAATATCTACACCGCTATCTGTATGAACATGGATATATCTACACAGCCCTCCGGATGAACATGGAAATATCCACACCGCAATCTGTGTAAACATGCATACATCTTCACCGCTATCTGTATAAACATGGAAATATCTACATTGCTATCTGTATGAACATGGAAATATATACACCGCTATCTGTTTGAAGATGGAAATATATACACCGCTATCTGCATGAAAATGGAAATATCTACACAGCTATCTGCATATACATGGAAATATCTACACAGCTATCTCTTTACACATGGAAATAACTACACCGCTATCTGTATGAACATGGAAATATCTACACCGCCATCTGTATGAACATGGAAATATCTGCACCGCCATCTGTATGAACATATAAATATCTACACCGCCATCTGTATTAAGATGGAGATATCTACACCGCTATCTGAATAAACATGGAAATATCTACACCGCTATCTGTATAAACATGGAAATATCTACACAGCTATCAGTATAAACATGGAAATATCTACACGGCTACCTGTAAACATGGAAATATCAGCACCGCTATCTGTATGAACATGGAAATATCTACACCGCTATCTGTATGAACATGGAAATATCTACACCGCTATCTGTATGAACATGGAAATATCTACAAAGCTATCTGAATGAACATGGAAATATCTACACCGCAATCTGTTTGAACATGTAAATATCTACACCGCTATCTGCATGAAAATGGAAATATCTACAAAGCTATCTGCATATACATGGAAATATCTACACAGCTATCTCTTTACACATGGAAATAACTACACCGCTATATCTATAAACATGGAAATCTCTACACCGCTATCTGTATAAACATGGAAATATCTACACCGCTATCTGTATAAACATGGAAATATCTACACCACTACCTGTATAAACATGGAAATATCAGCACCGCTATCTGTATGAACATGGAATTATCTACACCGCTATCTGTATGAACATGGAATTATCTACACCGCTATCTGTATGAACATGGAAATATCTACACCGCTATCTGTATGAACACGGAAATATCTACACCGCTATCTGTTTGAACATGGAAATATCTACAACGCTGTCTGCTTGAAAATGGAAATATCTACACAGCTATCTGCATACACATGGAAATATCTACAAAGCGGTCTCTTAACACATGGAAATAAGTACTCCGCTATCTCTATAAACATGGAAATATCTACACCGCCATCTGTATGAACATGGAAATATCTACAAAGCTATCTGAATGATCATGGAAATATCTACACCGCTATCTGTTCGAACATGTAAATATCTACACCGCTATCTGCATGAAAATGGAAATATCTACAAAGCTATCTGAATGAACATGGAAATATCTACACCGCTATCTGTTCGAACATGTAAATATCTACACCGCTATCTGCATGAAAATGGAAATATCTACAAAGCTATCTGCATATACATGGAAATATCTACAAAGCTATCTCTTAACACATGGAAATAACTACACCGCTATATCTATAAACATGGAAATATCTACACCGCCATCTGTATGAACATGGAAATATCTGCACCGCCATCTGTATGAGCATATATATATCTACACCGCCATCTGTATTAAGAAGGAAATATCTAAACAGCTATCTGTATAAAGATGGAAATATCTACACCGCTGCCTGTATAAACATGGAAATATCAGCACCGCTATCTGTATGAACATGGAAATATCTACACCGCTATCTGTATGAACATGGAAATATCTACACCGCTATCTGTATGAACATGGAAATATCTACAAAGCTATCAGAATGAACATGGAAATATCTACACCGCTATCTCTTTGAACATGTAGATTTCTACACCGCTATCTGTATGAACATGGATATATCTTCACAGCCATCTGTATGAACATATAAATATCTACACCGCCATCTGTATTAAGAAGGAAATATCTAAACCGCTATCTGTATAAACATGGAAATATCTACACCGCTATCTGTATAAACATGGAAATATCAGCACCGATATCTGTATGAACATGGAAGTATCTACACCGCTATCTGTATCAACATGGAAATATCTACACTGCTATCTGTATGAACATGGAAATAGCTACACCGTTATCTGTATGAACATGGAAATAGCTACACCACTATCTGTATGAACATGGAAATATCTACACCGCTATCTGTATGAACATGGATATATCTTCAAAGCCATCTGGATGAACATGGAAATATCTACACCGCTATCTGTATGAACATGGAAATATCTACACCGCTATCTGTATGAACATGGAAATATCTACACCACTATCTGTTTGAACATGGAAATATCTGCACCGCTATCTGCATGAAAATGGAAATATCTACACTGCTATCTGCATATACATGGAAATATCTACACAGCTATCTCTTTACACATGGAAATAACTACACCGCTATCTGTATGAACATGGAAATATCCACACCGCCATCTGTATGAACATGGAAATATCCACACCGCCGTCTGTATGAACATAAAAATATCTGCACCGCCATCTGTATTAAGATGGAGATATCTACACCGCTATCTGCATAAACATGGAAATATCTACACCGCTATCTGTATAAACATGGAAATGTAAACACAGCTATCTGTATAAATATGGAAATATCTACACCGCTATCTGTATGAACATGGAAATATCTACACCGCTATCTGTATGAACATGGAAATATCTACACAGCTATCTGCATATACATGGAAATATCTGCAAAGCTATCTCTTTACACATGGAAATAACTACACCGCTATCTCTATAAACACGGAAATATCTACACCGCCATCTGTATGAACATGGATATATCTACACATTCATCTGGATGAACATGGAAATATCTACACCGCTATCTTTATGAACATGGAAATATCTACACCGCTATCTGTGTAAACATGCATACATCTTCACCGCTATCTGTATAAACATGGAAATATCTACACTGCTATCTGTAAACATGGAAATAGCTACACCGCTACCTGTATAAACATGGAAATATCAGCACCGCTATCTGTATGAACATGGAAATAACTACACCACTATCTGTAGGAACATGGAAATATCTACACCGCTATCTCTATGAACATGGATATATCTACACAGCCATCTGGATGAACATGGAAATATCTACACCGCTATCTGCATGAACATGGAAATATCTACACCGCTATCTGTGTAAACATGCATACATCTTCACCGCAATCTGTATAAACATGGAAATATCAATACCGCTATCTGTTTGAACATGGAAATATCTAAACCGCTATCTGTATGAACATGGAAATATCTACACCGCTATCTGTATGAACATGGAGATATCTACACCGCTATCTGTATGAACATGGAAATATCTACACCGCCATCTGTATGAACATGGAAATATCTGCACCGCCATCTGTATGAACATATAAATATCTACACCGCCATCTGTATTAAGATGGAGATATCTACACCGCTATCTGAATAAACATGGAAATATCTACACCGCTATCTGTATAAACATGGAAATATCTACACCGCTATCAGTATAAACATGGAAATATCTACACGGCTACCTGTAAACATGGAAATATCAGCACCGCTATCTGTATGAACATGGAAATATCTACACCGCTATCTGTATGAACATGGAAATATCTACACCGCTATCTGTATGAACATGGAAATATCTACAAAGCTATCTGAATGAACATGGAAATATCTACACCGCAATCTGTTTGAACATGTAAATATCTACACCGCTATCTGCATGAAAATGGAAATATCTACAAAGCTATCTGCATATACATGGAAATATCTACACAGCTATCTCTTTACACATGGAAATAACTACACCGCTATATCTATAAACATTGAAATCTCTACACCGCTATCTGTATAAACATGGAAATATCTACACCGCTATCTGTATAAACATGGAAATATCTACACCACTACCTGTATAAACATGGAAATATCAGCACCGCTATCTGTATGAACATGGAATTATCTACACCGCTATCTGTATGAACATGGAATTATCTACACAGCTATCTGTATGAACATGGAAATATCTACACCGCTATCTGTATGAACACGGAAATATCTACACCGCTATCTGTTTGAACATGGAAATATCTACAACGCTGTCTGCTTGAAAATGGAAATATCTACACAGCTATCTGCATACACATGGAAATATCTACAAAGCGGTCTCTTAACACATGGAAATAAGTACTCCGCTATCTCTATAAACATGGAAATATCTACACCGCCATCTGTATGAACATGGAAATATCTACAAAGCTATCTGAATGATCATGGAAATATCTACACCGCTATCTGTTCGAACATGTAAATATCTACACCGCTATCTGCATGAAAATGGAAATATCTACAAAGCTATCTGAATGAACATGGAAATATCTACACCGCTATCTGTTCGAACATGTAAATATCTACACCGCTATCTGCATTAAAATGGATATATCTACAAAGCTATCTGCATATACATGGAAATATCTACACAGCTATCTCTTAACACATGGAAATAACTACACCGCTATATCTATAAACATGGAAATATCTACACCGCCATCTGTATGAACATGGAAATATCTGCACCGCCATCTGTATGAACATATATATATCTACACCGCCATCTGTATTAAGAAGGAAATATCTAAACAGCTATCTGTATAAACATGGAAATATCTACACCGCTGCCTGTATAAACATGGAAATATCAGCACCGCTATCTGTATGAACATGGAAATATCTACACCGCTATCTGTATGAACATGGAAATATCTACACCGCTATCTGTATGAACATGGAAATATCTACAAAGCTATCAGAATGAACATGGAAATATCTACACCGCTATCTCTTTGAACATGTAGATTTCTACACCGCTATCTGTATGAACATGGATATATCTTCACAGCCATCTGTATGAACATATAAATATCTACACCGCCATCTGTATTAAGAAGGAAATATCTAAACCGCTATCTGTATAAACATGGAAATATCTACACCGCTATCTGTATAAACATGGAAATATCAGCACCGATATCTGTATGAACATGGAAGTATCTACACCGCTATCTGTATCAACATGGAAATATCTACACTGCTATCTGTATGAACATGGAAATAGCTACACCGTTATCTGTATGAACATGGAAATAGCTACACCACTATCTGTATGAACATGGAAATATCTACACCGCTATCTGTATGAACATGGATATATCTTCAAAGCCATCTGGATGAACATGGAAATATCTACACCGCTATCTGTATGAACATGGAAATATCTACACCGCTATCTGTATGAACATGGAAATATCTACACCACTATCTGTTTGAACATGGAAATATCTGCACCGCTATCTGCATGAAAATGGAAATATCTACACTGCTATCTGCATATACATGGAAATATCTACACAGCTATCTCTTTACACATGGAAATAACTACACCGCTATCTGTATGAACATGGAAATATCCACACCGCCATCTGTATGAACATGGAAATATCCACACCGCCATCTGTATGAACATAAAAATATCTGCACCGCCATCTGTATTAAGATGGAGATATCTACACCGCTATCTGCATAAACATGGAAATATCTACACCGCTATCTGTATAAACATGGAAATGTATACACAGCTATCTGTATAAATATGGAAATATCTACACCGCTATCTGTATGAACATGGAAATATCTACACCGCTATCTGTATGAACATGGAAATATCTACACAGCTATCTGCATATACATGGAAATATCTGCAAAGCTATCTCTTTACACATGGAAATAACTACACCGCTATCTCTATAAACATGGAAATATCTACACGGCCATCTGTATGAACATGGATATATCTACACATTCATCTGGATGAACATGGAAATATCTACACCGCTATCTTTATGAACATGGAAATATCTACACCGCTATCTGTGTAAACATGCATACATCTTCACCGCTATCTGTATAAACATGGAAATATCTACACTGCTATCTGTAAACATGGAAATAGCTACACCGCTACCTGTATAAACATGGAAATATCAGCACCGCTATCTGTATGAACATGGAAATAACTACACCACTATCTGTAGGAACATGGAAATATCTACACCGCTATCTCTATGAACATGGATATATCTACACAGCCATCTGGATGAACATGGAAATATGTACACCGCTATCTGCATGAACATGGAAATATCTACACCGCTATCTGTGTAAACATGCATACATCTTCACCGCAATCTGTATAAACATGGAAATATCAATACCGCTATCTGTTTGAACATGGAAATATGTAAACCGCTATCTGTATGAACATGGAAATATCTACACCGCTATCTGTATGAACATGGAGATATCTACACCGCTATCTGTATGAACATGGAAATATCTACACCGCTATCTGTTTGAACATGGAAATATCTAAACCGCTATCTGTATGAACATGGAAATATCTACACCGCTATTTGTATGAACATGGAGATATCTACACCGCTATATGTATGAACATGGAAATACCTTCACCGCCATCTGTATGAACATGGATATATCTACACAGCCATCTGGATGAACATGGATATATCGACACAGCCCTCTGGATGAACATGGAAATATCCACACCGCTATCTGTGTAAACATGCATACATCTTCACCGCTATCTGTATAAACATGGAAATATCTACACCGCTATCTGTATGAACATGGAAATATCTACACCGCTATCTGTTTGAAGATGGAAATATATACACCGCTATCTGCATGAAAATGGAAATATCTACACAGCTGTCTGCATGAAAATGGAAATACCTACACAGCTATCTGCATATACATGGAAATATCTACACAGCTATCTCTTTACACATGGAAATAACTACACCGCTATCTGTATGAACATGGAAATATCTACACCGCCATCTGTATGAACATGGAAATATCTGCACCACCATCTGTATGAACATATAAATATCTACACTGCCATCTGTATTAAGATGGAGATATCTACACCGCTATCTGTATAAACATGGAAATATCTACACAGCCCTCTGGATGAACATGCAAATATAAACACCGCTATCTGTGTAAACATGCATACACCTTCACCGCTATCTGTATAAACATGGAAATATCTACACCGCTATCTCTATGAACATGGAAATAGCTACACCGCTATCTGTATGAACATGGAAATAGCTACACCGCTATCTGTATGAACATGGAAATATCTACACAGCCATCTGGATGAACATGGAAATATCTACTCCGCTATCTGTGTAAAAATGCATAGATCTTCACCGCTATCTGTATAAACATGGAAATATCCACACCGCTATCTGTATGAACATGGAAATATCTACACCGCTATCTGTATGAACATGGAAATATCTACACCGCTATCTGTTTGAACATGGAAATATCTACACCGCTATCTGCATGAAAATGGAAATATCTACACTGCTATCTGCATATAGATGGAAATATCTACACAGCTATCTCTTTACACATGGAAATAACTACACCGCTATCTGTATGAACATGGAAATATCTACACCGCCATCTGTATGGACATGGAAATATCCGCTCCGCCATCTGTATGAACATATAAATGTCTACACCACCATCTGTATTAAGATGGAGATATCTATACTTCTATCTGTATAAACATGGAAATATCTACACCGCTATCTGTATAAACATGGAAATATCTACACCGCTATCTGTATAAACATGGAAATATCTACACCGCTACCTGTATAAACATGGAAATATCAGCACCGCTATCTGTAGGAACATGGAAATATCTACACCGCTATCTGTATGAACATGGAAATATCTACACCGCTATCTGTATGAACATGGAAATATCTACACCGCTATCTGTATGAACATGGAAATATCTACACCGCTATCTGTTTGAACATGGAAATATCCACACCACTGTCTGCATGAAAATGGAAATATCTACACAGCTATCTGCATATACATGGAAATATCTATACAGCTATCTCTTTACAAATGGAAATATCTACACCGCTATCTCTATAAACATGGAAATATCTACACCGCCATCTGTATGAACATGGAAATATCCGCACCGCCATCTGTATGAACATATAAATATCTAAACCGCCATCTGTATTAAGAAGGAGGTATCTACACAGCTATCTGTATAAACATGGAAATATCTACACCGCTATCTGTATAAACATGGAAATATCTACACCGCTATCTGTATAAACATGGAAATATCTACACCGCTATCTTTATAAACATGGAAATATCTACACCGCTCCCTGTATAAACATGGAAATATCAGCACTGCTATCTGTATGAACATGGAAATATCTACTCAGCTATCTGTATGAACATGGAAATATCTACACCGATATCTGTGTAAACATGCATACATCTTCACCGCTATCTGTATAAACATTTAAATATCTACAACGCTATCTGTATGAACATGGAAATATCTACACCGCTATCTGTACGAACATGGAAATATCTAAACCGCTATCTACATGAAATTACAAATATCTACACAGCTATCTGCATATACATGGAAATATCTACAAAGCTATCTCTTTACACATGGAAATACCTACACCGCTATCTCTATAAACACGGAAATATCTACACCGCCATCTGTATGAACATGGAAATATCTGCACCGCCATCTGTATAAACATATAAATATCTACACCGCCATCTGTATTAAGTTGGAGATATCTACACCGCTATCTGTATAAACTTGGAAATAACTACACCGCTATCTGTATAAACATGGAAATACCTACACCGCTATCTGTATAAACATGGAAATATCTACACCGCTACCTCTATAAACATGGAAATATCAGCACCGCTATCTGTATGAACATGGAAATATGTACACCGCTATCTCTATGAACATGGAAATAGCTACACTGCTATCTGTATGAACATGGAAATAGCTACACCGCTATCTGTATGAACATGGAAATATCTACACCACTATCTGTATGAACATGGAAATATCTACACCGCTATCTGTATGAACATGGATATATCTACACAGCCTTCTGGATGTACATGGAAATATCTACACCGCTATCTGCATGAACATGGAAATATCTACACCGCTATCAGTGTAAACATGCATACATCTTCACCGCAATCTGTATAAGCATGGAAATATCAACACCGCTATCTGTATGAACGTGGAAATATCTACACCGCTGTCTGTTTGAACATGGAAATATCTAAACCGCTATAAGCATGAAAATGGAAATATCTACACAGCTATCTGCATATACCTGGAAATATATACACAGCAATCTCTTTACACATGGAAATAACTACACCGCTATCTGTATGAACATGGAAATATCTGCACCGCCATCTGTATGAACATATAAATATCTACACCACCATCTGTATTAAGATGGAGATATCTACACCGCTATCTGTATAAACATGGAAATATCTACACCGCTATCTGTATAAACATGGAAATATCAACACCGCTATCTGTATAAACATGGAAATATCAGCACCGCTCTGTGTATGAACATGGAAATATCAGCCCCTCTCTCTGTATGAACATGGAAGTATCTACACCGCTATCTCTATGAACATGGAAATATCTACACCGCCATCTGTTTGAACATGGAAATATCTAAACCGCTATCTGCATGAAAATGGAAATATATACACAGCTATCTGCATATACTTGGAAATATCTACACAGCTATCTCTTTACACATGGAAATAACTACACCGCTATCTGTATGAACATGGAAATATCTTCACCGCCATCTGTATGAACATGGATATATCTACACATTCATCTGGATGAACATGGAAATATCTACACCGCTATCTTTATGAACATGGAAATATCTACACCGCTATCTGTGTAAACATGCATACATCTTCACCGCTATCTGTATAAACATGGAAATATCTACACTGCTATCTGTATGAACATGGAAATATCTACACCGCTATCTGTTTGAACATGGAAATATCTACACCGTTATCTGCATGAAAATGGAAATATCTACAAAGCTATCTGCATATACATGGAAATATCTACACAGCTATCTCTTTACACATGGAAATAACTACACCGCTATCTGTATGAACATGGAAATATCTACACCGCCATCTGTATGAACATGGAAATATCTGCACCGCCATCTGTATGAACATATAAATATCTACACCGCCATCTGTATTAAATTGTTGATATCTACACCGCTATCTGTATAAACCTCGAAATATCTACACCGCTATCTGTATAACCATGGAAATATCTACACTGCTATCTGTATAAACATGGAAATATCTACACCGCTACCTGTATAAACATGAAAATATCAGCACCGCTATCTGTATGAACATGGAAATATCTACACCGCTATCTGTATGAACATGGAAATATCTACACCGCCATCTGTATGAACATGGAAATATCCGCACCGCCATCTGTATGAACATATAAATATCAACACCACCATCTGTATTAAGATGGATATATCTACACCGCTATCTGAATAAACATGGAAATATCTACACCGCTATCTGAATAAACATGGATATATCAGCACCGCTATCTGTATGAACATGGTAATATCAGCCCCTCTATCTGTATGAACATGGAGATATCTAAACGGCCATCTGTATGAACATGGATATATCTACACAGCCATCTGGATGAACATGGAAATATCTGCACCGCTATCTGTATAAACATGGAAATAGCTACACCGCTATCTGTATGAACATGGAAATATCTACACCGCTATCTGTATGAACATGGAAATATCTACACCGCTATCTGTATGAACATGGAAATATCTTCACCGCAATCTGTACGAACATGGATATATCTACAGAGCCATCTGGATGAACATGGAAATATCTACACCGCCATCTGTTTGAACATATAAATATCTACACCGCCATCTGTATTAAGATGGAGATATCTACACCGCTATCTGTATTAACCTGGAAATATCTACACTGCTATCTGTATAAACATGGAAATATCTACACCGCTACCTGTATAAACATGGAAATACCAGCACCGCTGTCTGTAGGAACATGGAAATATCTACACCGCTATCTGCATGAAAATGGAAATATCTACACTGTTATCTGCATATACATGGAAATATCTACACAGCTATCACTTTACACATGGAAATAACTACACCGCTATCTGTATGAACATGGATATATCTACACAGCCCTCTGGATGAACATGGAAATATCCACACCGCTAACTGTGTAAACATGCATACATCTTCACCGCTATCTGTATAAACATGGAAATATCTACACCGCTATCTGTATGAACATGGAAATATCTACACCTCTATCTGTTTGAAGATGGAAATATCTACACCGCTATCTGCATGAAAATGGAAATATCTACAAAGCTATCTGCATATACATGGAAATATCTACACAGCTATCTCTTTACACATGGAAATAACTACACCGCTATCTGTATGAACATGGAAATATCTACACTGCCATCTGTATGAACATGGAAATATCTGCACCGCCATCTGTATGAACATATAAATATCTACACCGCCATCTGTATTAAGATGGAGATATCTACACCGCTATCTGTATAAACCTCGAAATATCTACACCGCTATCTGTATAAACATGGAAATATCTACACCGCTACCTGTATAAACATGGAAATATCAGCACCGCTATCTGTATGAACATGGAAATATCTACACTGCTATGTGTATGAACATGGAAATATCTACACCGCTATCTGTATGAACATGGATATATCTACACAGCCCTCTGGATGAACATGGAAATATCCACACTGCTATCTGTGTAAACATGCATACATCTTCACCGCTATCTGTATAAACATGGAAATATCTACACCGCTATCTGTATGAACATGGAAATATCTACACCGCTATCTGTTTGAAGATGGAAATATATACACAGCTATCTGCATGAAAATGGAAATATCTACACAGCTATCTGCATATAGATGGAAATGTCTACACAGCTATCTCTTTACACATGGAAATAACTACACCGCTATATCTATAAACATGGAAATATCTACACCACCATCTGCATGAACATGGAAATATCTGCACCGCCATCTGTATGAACATATAAATATCTACACCGCCATCTGTATTAAGATGGAGATATCTACACTGCTATCTGTATAAACATGGAAATATATACACCGCCATCTGTATGAACATATAAATACACCACCATCTGTATTAAGAAGGAAATATCTAAACCGCTATCTGTATAAACATGGAAATATCTACACCGCTGCCTGTATAAACATGGAAATATCAGCACCGCTATCTGTATGAACATGGAAATATCTACACCGCTATCTGTATGAACATGGAAATATCTACACCGCTATCTGTATGAACATGGAAATATCTACAAAGCTATCAGAATGAACATGGAAATATCTACACCGCTATCTCTTTGAACATGTAGATTTCTACACCGCTATCTGTATGAACATGGATATATCTTCACAGCCATCTGTATGAACATATAAATATCTACACCGCCATCTGTATTAAGAAGGAAATATCTAAACCGCTATCTGTATAAACATGGAAATATCTACACCGCTATCTGTATAAACATGGAAATATCAGCACCGATATCTGTATGAACATGGAAGTATCTACACCGCTATCTGTATCAACATGGAAATATCTACACTGCTATCTGTATGAACATGGAAATAGCTACACCGTTATCTGTATGAACATGGAAATAGCTACACCACTATCTGTATGAACGTGGAAATATCTACACCGCTATCTGTATGAACATGGATATATCTTCAAAGCCATCTGGATGAACATGGAAATATCTACACCGCTATTTGTATGAACATGGAAATATCTACACCGCTATCTGTATGAACATGGAAATATCTACACCACTATCTGTTTGAACATGGAAATATCTACACCGCTATCTGCATGAAAATGGAAATATCTACACTGCTATCTGCATATACATGGAAATATCTACACAGCTATCTCTTTACACATGGAAATAACTACACCGCTATCTGTATGAACATGGAAATATCCACACCGCCATCTGTATGAACATGGAAATATCCACACCGCCATCTGTATGAACATAAAAATATCTGCACCGCCATCTGTATTAAGATGGAGATATCTACACCGCTATCTGCATAAACATGGAAATATCTACACCGCTATCTGTATAAACATGGAAATGTATACACCGCTATCTGTATAAATATGGAAATATCTACACCGCTATCTGTATGAACATGGAAATATCTACACCGCTATCTGTATGAACATGGAAATATCTACACAGCTATCTGCATATACATGGAAATATCTGCAAAGCTATCTCTTTACACATGGAAATAACTACACCGCTATCTCTATAAACACGGAAATATCTACACCGCCATCTGTATGAACATGGATATATCTACACATTCATCTGGATGAACATGGAAATATCTACACCGCTATCTTTATGAACATGGAAATATCTACACCGCTATCTGTGTAAACATGCATACATCTTCACCGCTATCTGTATAAACATGGAAATATCTACACTGCTATCTGTAAACATGGAAATAGCTACACCGCTACCTGTATAAACATGGAAATATCAGCACCGCTATCTGTATGAACATGGAAATAACTACACCACTATCTGTAGGAACATGGAAATATCTACACCGCTATCTCTATGAACATGGATATATCTACACAGCCATCTGGATGAACATGGAAATATCTACACCGCTATCTGCATGAACATGGAAATATCTACACCGCTATCTGTGTAAACATGCATACATCTTCACCGCAATCTGTATAAACATGGAAATATCAATACCGCTATCTGTTTGAACATGGAAATATCTAAACCGCTATCTGTATGAACATGGAAATATCTACACCGCTATCTGTATGAACATGGAGATATCTACACCGCTATCTGTATGAACATGGAAATATCTACACCGCTATCTGTTTGAACATGGAAATATCTAAACCGCTATCGGTATGAACATGGAAATATCTACACCGCTATCTGTATGAACATGGAGATATCTACACCGCTATATGTATGAACATGGAAATACCTTCACCGCCATCTGTATGAACATGGATATATCTACACAGCCATCTGGATGAACATGGATATATCGACACAGCCCTCTGGATGAACATGGAAATATCCACACCGCTATCTGTGTAAACATGCATACATCTTCACCGCTATCTGTATAAACAAGGAAATATCTACACCGCTATCTGTATGAACATGGAAATATCTACACCGCTATCTGTTTGAAGATGGAAATATATACACCGCTATCTGCATGAAAATGGAAATATCTACACAGCTGTCTGCATGAAAATGGAAATACCTACACAGCTATCTGCATATACATGGAAATATCTACACAGCTATCTCTTTACACATGGAAATAACTACACCGCTATCTGTATGAACATGGAAAAATCTACACCGCCATCTGTATGAACATGGAAATATCTGCACCACCATCTGTATGAACATATAAATATCTACACTGCCATCTGTATTAAGATGGAGATATCTACACCGCTATCTGTATAAACATGGAAATATCTACACAGCCCTCTGGATGAACATGCAAATATAAACACCGCTATCTGTGTAAACATGCATACACTTTCACCGCTATCTGTATAAACATGGAAATATCTACACCGCTATCTGTATGAACATGGAAATAGCTACACCGCTATCTGTATGAACATGGAAATAGCTACACCGCTATCTGTATGAACATGGAAATATCTACACAGCCATCTGGATGAACATGGAAATATCTACTCCGCTATCTGTGTAAAAATGCATAGATCTTCACCGCTATCTGTATAAACATGGAAATATCCACACCGCTATCTGTATGAACATGGAAATATCTACACCGCTATCTGTATGAACATGGAAATATCTACACCGCTATCTGTTTGAACATGGAAATATCTACACCGCTATCTGCATGAAAATGGAAATATCTACACTGCTATCTGCATATAGATGGAAATATCTACACAGCTATCTCTTTACACATGGAAATAACTACACCGCTATCTGTATGAACATGGAAATATCTACACCGCCATCTGTATGGACATGGAAATATCCGCTCCGCCATCTGTATGAACATATAAATATCTACACCACCATCTGTATTAAGATGGAGATATCTATACTGCTATCTGTATAAACATGGAAATATCTACACCGCTATCTGTATAAACATGGAAATATCTACACCGCTATCTGTATAAACATGGAAATATCTACACCGCTACCTGTATAAACATGGAAATATCAGCACCGCTATCTGTAGGAACATGGAAATATCTACACCGCTATCTGTATGAACATGGAAATATCTACACCGCTATCTGTATGAACATGGAAATATCTACACCGCTATCTGTATGAACATGGAAATATCTACACCGCTATCTGTTTGAACATGGAAATATCCACACCACTGTCTGCATGAAAATGGAAATATCTACACAGCTATCTGCATATACATGGAAATATCTACACAGCTATCTCTTTACACATGGAAATATCTACACCGCTATCTCTATAAACATGGAAATATCTACACCGCCATCTGTATGAACATGGAAATATCCGCACCGCCATCTGTATGAACATATAAATATCTAAACCGCCATCTGTATTAAGAAGTAGGTATCTACACAGCTATCTGTATAAACATGGAAATATCTACACCGCTATCTGTATAAACATGGAAATATCTACACCGCTATCTGTATAAACATGGAAATATCTACACCGCTATCTTTATAAACATGGAAATATCTACACCGCTCCCTGTATAAACATGGAAATATCAGCACTGCTATCTGTATGAACATGGAAATATCTACTCAGCTATCTGTATGAACATGGAAATATCTACACCGATATCTGTGTAAACATGCATACATCTTCACCGCTATCTGTATAAACATTTAAATATCTACAACGCTATCTGTATGAACATGGAAATATCTACACCGCTATCTGTACGAACATGGAAATATCTAAACCGCTATCTACATGAAAATACAAATATCTACACAGCTATCTGCATATACATGGAAATATCTACAAAGCTATCTCTTTACACATGGAAATACCTACACCGCTATCTCTATAAACACGGAAATATCTACACCGCCATCTGTATGAACATGGAAATATCTGCACCGCCATCTGTATAAACATATAAATATCTACACCGCCATCTGTATTAAGTTGGAGATATCTACACCGCTATCTGTATAAACTTGGAAATAACTACACCGCTATCTGTATAAACATGGAAATACCTACACTGCTATCTGTATAAACATGGAAATATCTACACCGCTACCTGTATAAACATGGAAATATCAGCACCGCTATCTGTATGAACATGGAAATATGTACACCGCTATCTCTATGAACATGGAAATAGCTACACTGCTATCTGTATGAACATGGAAATAGCTACACCGCTATCTGTATGAACATGGAAATATCTACACCACTATCTGTATGAACATGGAAATATCTACACCGCTATCTGTATGAACATGGATATATCTACACAGCCTTCTGGATGTACATGGAAATATCTACACCGCTATCTGCATGAACATGGAAATATCTACACCGCTATCAGTGTAAACATGCATACATCTTCACCGCAATCTGTATAAGCATGGAAATATCAACACCGCTATCTGTATGAACGTGGAAATATCTACACCGCTATCTGTTTGAACATGGAAATATCTAAACCGCTATAAGCATGAAAATGGAAATATCTACACAGCTATCTGCATATACCTGGAAATATATACACAGCAATCTCTTTACACATGGAAATAACTACACCGCTATCTGTATGAACATGGAAATATCTGCACCGCCATCTGTATGAACATATAAATATCTACACCACCATCTGTATTAAGATGGAGATATCTACACCGCTATCTGTATAAACATGGAAATATCTACACCGCTATCTGTATAAACATGGAAATATCTACACCGCTATCTGTATAAACATGGAAATATCAGCACCGCTCTGTGTATGAACATGGAAATATCAGCCCCTCTATCTGTATGAACATGGAAGTATCTACACCGCTATCTCTATGAACATGGAAATATCTACACCGCCATCTGTTTGAACATGGAAATATCTAAACCGCTATCTGCATGAAAATGGAAATATATACACAGCTATCTGCATATACATGGAAATATCTACACAGCTATCTCTTTACACATGGAAATAACTACACCGCTATCTGTATGAACATGGAAATATCTTCACCGCCATCTGTATGAACATGGATATATCTACACATTCATCTGGATGAACATGGAAATATCTACACCGCTATCTTTATGAACATGGAAATATCTACACCGCTATCTGTGTAAACATGCATACATCTTCACCGCTATCTGTATAAACATGGAAATATCTACACTGCTATCTGTATGAACATGGAAATATCTACACCGCTATCTGTTTGAACATGGAAATATCTACACCGTTATCTGCATGAAAATGGAAATATCTACAAAGCTATCTGCATATACATGGAAATATCTACACAGCTATCTCTTTACACATGGAAATAACTACACCGCTATCTGTATGAACATGGAAATATCTACACCGCCATCTGTATGAACATGGAAATATCTGCACCGCCATCTGTATGAACATATATATATCTACACCGCCATCTGTATTAAATTGTTGATATCTACACCGCTATCTGTATAAACCTCGAAATATCTACACCGCTATCTGTATAACCATGGAAATATCTACACTGCTATCTGTATAAACATGGAAATATCTACACCGCTACCAGTATAAACATGAAAATATCAGCACCGCTATCTGTATGAACATGGAAATATCTACACCGCTATCTGTATGAACATGGAAATATCTACACCGCCATCTGTATGAACATGGAAATATCCGCACCGCCAACTGTATGAACATATAAATATCAACACCACCATCTGTATTAAGATGGATATATCTACACCGCTATCTGAATAAACATGGAAATATCTACACCGCTATCTGAATAAACATGGATATATCAGCACCGCTATCTGTATGAACATGGTAATATCAGCCCCTCTATCTGTATGAACATGGAGATATCTAAACGGCCATCTGTATGAACATGGATATATCTACACAGCCATCTGGATGAACATGGAAATATCTGCACCGCTATCTGTATAAACATGGAAATAGCTACACCGCTATCTGTATGAACATGGAAATATCTACACCGCTATCTGTATGAACATGGAAATATCTACACCGCTATCTGTATGAACATGGAAATATCTTCACCGCAATCTGTACGAACATGGATATATCTACAGAGCCATCTGGATGAACATGGAAATATCTACACCGCCATCTGTTTGAACATATAAATATCTACACCGCCATCTGTATTAAGATGGAGATATCTACACCGCTATCTGTATTAACCTGGAAATATCTACACTGCTATCTGTATAAACATGGAAATATCTACACCGCTACCTGTATAAACATGGAAATACCAGCACCGCTGTCTGTAGGAACATGGAAATATCTACACCGCTATCTGCATGAAAATGGAAATATCTACACTGTTATCTGCATATACATGGAAATATCTACACAGCTATCACTTTACACATGGAAATAACTACACCGCTATCTGTATGAACATGGATATATCTACACAGCCCTCTGGATGAACATGGAAATATCCACACCGCTAACTGTGTAAACATGCATACATCTTCACCGCTATCTGTATAAACATGGAAATATCTACACCGCTATCTGTATGAACATGGAAATATCTACACCGCTATCTGTTTGAAGATGGAAATATCTACACCGCTATCTGCATGAAAATGGAAATATCTACAAAGCTATCTGCATATACATGGAAATATCTACACAGCTATCTCTTTACACATGGAAATAACTACACCGCTATCTGTATGAACATGGAAATATCTACACTGCCATCTGTATGAACATGGAAATATCTGCACCGCCATCTGTATGAACATATAAATATCTACACCGCCATCTGTATTAAGATGGAGATATCTACACCGCTATCTGTATAAACCTCGAAATATCTACACCGCTATCTGTATAAACATGGAAATATCTACACCGCTACCTGTATAAACATGGAAATATCAGCACCGCTATCTGTATGAACATGGAAATATCTACACTGCTATGTGTATGAACATGGAAATATCTACACCGCTATCTGTATGAACATGGATATATCTACACAGCCCTCTGGATGAACATGGAAATATCCACACTGCTATCTGTGTAAACATGCATACATCTTCACCGCTATCTGTATAAACATGGAAATATCTACACCGCTATCTGTATGAACATGGAAATATCTACACCGCTATCTGTTTGAAGATGGAAATATATACACAGCTATCTGCATGAAAATGGAAATATCTACACAGCTATCTGCATATAGATGGAAATGTCTACACAGCTATCTCTTTACACATGGAAATAACTACACCGCTATATCTATAAACATGGAAATATCTACACCACCATCTGCATGAACATGGAAATATCTGCACCGCCATCTGTATGAACATATAAATATCTACACCGCCATCTGTATTAAGATGGAGATATCTACACTGCTATCTGTATAAACATGGAAATATATACACCGCCATCTGTATGAACATTTAAATACACAACCATCTGTATTAAGAAGGAAATATCTAAACCGCTATCTGTATAAACATGGAAATATCTACACCGCTGCCTGTATAAACATGGAAATATCAGCACCGCTATCTGTATGAACATGGAAATATCTACACCGCTATCTGTAGGAACATGGAAATAGCTACACCGCTGCCTGTATAAACATGGAAATATCAGCACCGCTATCTCTATGAACATGGAAATATCTACACCAATATCTGTATGAACATGGATATATTTACACAGCCATCTGGATGAACATGGAAATATCTACACCACTATCTGTATGAACATGGAAATATCTACACCGCTATCTGTGTAAACATGCATACATCTTCACAGCTATCAGTATAAACATGGAAATATCTACACCGCTATCTGTATGAACATGGAAATAGCTACACCGCTATCTTTATGAACATGGAAATATCTACACCGCTCTCTCTATGAACATGGATATATCTACACAGCCATCTGGATGAACATGGAAATATCTACACCGCTATCTGTGTAAACATGCATACGTCTTCACCGCTACGTGTATAAACATGGAAATATCTACACCGCTATCTGTATGAACATGGAAATATCTACACCGCTATCTGTATGAACACGGAAATATCTACACCGCTATCTGCTTGAACATGGAAATATCTACACTGCTATCTGCATGAAAATGGAAATATCTACACTGCTATCAGCATATACATGGAAATATCTACACAGCTATCTCTTTACACATGGAAATAACTACACCGCTATCTGTATGAACATGGAAATATCCACACCGCCATCTGTATGAACATGGAAATATCTGCACCGCCATCTGTATGAACATATAAATATCTAAACCGCCATCTGTATTAAGATGGAGATATGTACACCGCTAGCTGTATAAACATGGAAATATCTACTCCGCTATCTGTATAAACATGGAAATATCTACACCGCTACCTGTATAAACATGGAAATATCAGCACCGCCTTCTGTATGAACATGGAAATATCTACACCGATATCTGTATGAACATGGAAATACCTACACCGCAATCGGTATGAACAAGGAAAAATCTTCACCGCTATCTGTTTGAAGATGGAAATATATACACCGCTATCTGCTTGAAAAAGGAAATATCTACACAGCTATCTGCATATACATGGAAATATCTACACAGCTATCTCTTTACACATGGAAATAACTACATCGCTATCTGTATGAACATGGAAATATCTACACCGCCATCTGTCTGAACATGGAAATATCTACACCGCTATCTGTATGAACATGGAAATAGCTACACCGTTATCTGTATGAAAATGGAAATAGCTACACCGCTATCTGTATGAACATGGAAATATCTACACCGCTATTTGTATGAACATGGATATATCTACACAGCCATCTGTCTGAACATGGAAATATCTACACCACTATCAGTATGAACATTGATATACCTACACAGACATCTGGATGAACATGGAAATATCTACACCGCTATCTGTGTAAACATGCATACATCTTCACCACTATCCGTATAAACATGGAAATATCTGCACCGCTATCGGTATGAACATGGAAATATCTACACAGCTATCTGTGTAAACATGCATACATCTTCACCGCTATCTGTATAAACATGGAAATATCTACACCGCTATCTGTATGAACATGGAAATATCTACACCGCTATCTGTTTGAAGATGGAAATATATACACAGCTATCTGCATTAGAATGGAAATATCTACACAGCTATCTGCATATAGATGGAAATGTCTACACAGCTATCTCTTTACACAGGGAAATAACTACACCGCTATCTGTATTAACATGGAAATATCTACACCGCCATCTATATGAACATCGAAATATCAGCACCGCCATCTGTATGAACATATAAATATCTACACCGCCATCTGTATTAAGATGGAGATATCTACACCGCTATCTGAATAAACATGGAAATATCTACACCGCTATCTGTATAAACATGGAAATATCTACTCCGCTATCTGTATAAACATGGAAATATCTACACCGCTACCTGTATAAACATGGAAATATCAGCACCACTATCTGTATGAACCTGGAAATATCTACACCGCTATCTGTATGAACATGGAAATATCTACACCGCTATCTGTATGAACATGGAAATATCTACAAAGCTATTTGAATGAACATGGAAATATCTACACCGCTATCTGTTTGAACATGTAAATATCTACACCGCTATCTGCATGAAAATGGAAATATCTACAAAGCTATCTGCATATACATGGAAATATCTACACAGCTATCTCTTTACACATGGAAATAACTACACCGCTATATCTATAAACATGGAAATATCTACACCACCATCTGCATGAACATGGAAATATCTGCACCACCATCTGTATGAACATATAAATATCTACACCGCCATCTGTATTAAGAAGGAAATATCTAAACCGCTATCTGTATAAACAAGGAAATATCTACACCGCTGCCTGTATAAACATGGAAATATCAGCACCGCTCTCTGTATGAAAATGAAATATCTACACCGCTATCTGTATGAACATGCAAATATCTACACTGCTATCTGAATGAACATGGAAATAGCTACACCGTTATCTCTATGAAAATGGAAATAGCTACACCGCTATCTGTATGAACATGGAAATATCTACACCGCTATTTGTATGAACACGGATATAACTACACAGCCATCTGTCTGAACATGGAAATATCTACACCGCTATCTGTATGAACATGGAAATATCTACAACGCTATCTGTATGAACATGGATATATCTACACAGCCATCTGGATGAACATGGAAATATCTACACCGCTATCTTTGTAAACATGCATACATCTTCACCACTATCTGTATAAACATGGAAATATCTGCACCGCTATCGGTATGAACATGGAAATATCTACACAGCTATCTGTGGAAACATGCATACATCTTCACCGCTATCTGTATAAACATGGAAATATCTACACCGCTATCTGTATGAACATGGAAATATCTACACCGCTATCTGTTTGAAGATGGAAATATATACACAGCTATCTGCATGAAAATGGAAATATGTACGCAGCTAATTGCATATAGATGGAAATGTCTACAAAGCTATCTCTTTACACATGGAAATAACTACACCGCTATCTGTATTAACATGGAAATATCTACACCGCCATCTATATGAACATCGAAATATCTGCACCGCCATCTGTATGAACATATAAATATCTACACCGCCATCTGTATTAAGATGGAGATATCTACACCGCTATCTGAATAAACATGGAAATATCTACACCGCTATCTGTATAAACATGGAAATATCTACTCCGCTATCTGTATAAACATGGAAATATCTACACCGCTATCTGTATGAACATGGAAATATCTACAAAGCTATTTGAATGAACATGGAAATATCTACACCGCTATCTGTTTGAACATGTAAATATCTACACCGCTATCTGCATGAAAATGGAAATATCTACAAAGCTATCTGCATATACATGGAAATATCTACACAGCTATCTCTTTACACATGGAAATAACTACACCGCTATATCTATAAACATGGAAATATCTACACCACCATCTGCATGAACATGGAAATATCTGCACCGCCATCTGTATGAACATATAAATATCTACACCGCCATCTGTATTAAGAAGGAAATATCTAAACCGCTATCTGTATAAACAAGGAAATATCTACACCGCTGCCTGTATAAACATGGAAATATCAGCACCGATCTCTGTATGAAAATTAAATACCTACACCGCTATCTGTATGAACATGCAAATATCTACACTGCTATCTGTATGAACATGGAAATAGCTACACCGTTATCTCTATGAAAATGGAAATAGCTACACCGCTATCTGTATGAACATGGAAATATCTACACCGCTATTTGTATGAACACGGATATACCTACACAGCCATCTGTCTGAACATGGAAATATCTACACCGCTATCTGTATGAACATGGAAATATCTACACCGCTATCTGTATGAACATGGATATATCTTCACAGCCATCTGGATGAACATGGAAATATCTACACCGCTATCTGTGTAAACATGCTAACATCTTCACCACTATCTGTATAAACATGGAAATATCTGCACCGCTATCGGTATGAACATGGAAATATCTACACCGCTATCTCTATGAACATGGAAATACCTACACCGCTATCTGTTTGGACATGGAAATATCTACACCGCTATCTGCATGAAATTGGAAATATCTACACTGCTATCTGCATATACATTTAAATATCTACACAGCTATCTCTTTACACATGGAAAAATCTACACCACTATCTGTATGAACATGGAAATAACTACACCGCCTTCTGTATGAACATGGAAGTATCTGCACCGCCATCTGTATGAACATATAAATATCTACACCGCCATCTGTATTAAGATGGAGATATCTACACTGCTATCTGTATAAACATGGAAATATATACACCGCCATCTGTATGAACATATAAATACACCACCATCTGTATTAAGAAGGAAATATCTAAACCGCTATCTGTATAAACATGGAAATATCTACACCGCTGCCTGTATAAACATGGAAATATCAGCACCGCTATCTGTATGAACATGGAAATATCTACACCGCTATCTGTAGGAACATGGAAATAGCTACACCGCTGCCTCTATAAACATGGAAATATCAGCACCGATATCTCTATGAACATGGAAATATCTAGACGACTATCTGTATGAACATGGATATATTTACACAGCAATCTGGATGAACATGGAAATATCTACACCACTATCTGTATGAACATGGAAATATCTACACCGCTATCTCTGTAAACATGCATACACCTTCACCGCTATCAGTATAAACATGGAAATATCTACACCGCTATCTGTATGAACATGGAAATAGCTACACCGCTATCTTTATGAACATGAAAATATCTACACCGCTCTCTGTATGAACATGGATATATCTACACAGCCATCTGGATGAACATGGAAATATCTACACCGCTATCTGTGTAAACATGCATACAACTTCACCGCTATCTGTATAAACATGGACATATCTACACCGCTATCTGTATGAACATGGAAATATCTACAACGCTATCTGTATGAACACGGAAATATCTACACCGCTATCTGTTTGAACATGGAAATATATACACTGCTATCTGCATGAAAATGGAAATATCTACACTGCTATCAGCATATACATGGAAATATCTACACAGCTATCTCTTTACACATGGAAATAACTACACCGCTATCTGTATGAACATGGAAATATCCACACCGCCATCTGTATGAACATGGAAATATCTGCACCGCCATCTGTATGAACATATAAATATCTACACCGCCATCTGTATTAAGATGGAGATATCTACACCGCTAGCTGTATAAACATGGAAATATCTACACCGCTATCTGTATAAACATGGAAATATCTACACCGATATCTGTATAAACATGGAAATATCTACACCGCTACCTGTATAAACATGGAAATATCAGCACCGCTTTCTGTATGAACATGGAAATATCGACACCGATATCTGTATGAACATGGAAATATCTACACCGCTATCTGTATGAACATGGAAATATCTACACCGCTATCAGTATGAACAAGGAAATATCTACACCGCTATCTGTATGAACATGGATATATCTACACAGCCCTCTGGATTAACATGGAAATATCCACACTGCTATCTGTGTAAACATGCATACATCTTCACCGCTATCTGTATAAACATGGAAACACCTACACCGCTATCTGTATGAACATGGAAATATCTTCACCGCTATCTGTTTGAAGATGGAAATATATACACCGCTATCTGCTTGAAAACGGAAATATCTACACAGCTATCTGCATATACATGGAAATATCTACACAGCTATCTCTTTACACATGGAAATAACTACACCGCTATCTGTATGAACATGGAAATATCTACACGGCCATCTGTCTGAACATGGAAATATCTACACCGCTATCTGTATGAACATGGAAATAGCTACACCGTTATCTGTATGAAAATGGAAATAGCTACACCGCTATCTGTATGAACATGGAAATATCTACACCGCTATTTGTATGAACATGGATATATCTACACAGCCATCTGTCTGAACATGGAAATATCTACACCGCTATCTGTATGAACATGGAAATATCTACACCGCTATCTGTATGAACATGGATATATCTACACAGCCATTTGGATGAACATGGAAATATCTACACCGCTATCTGTGTAAACATGCATACATCTTCACCACTATCTGTATAAACATGGAAATATCTGCACCGCTATCGGTATGAACATGGAAATATCTACACCGCTATCTGTATGAACATGGAAATACCTACACCGCTATCTGTTTGGACATGGAAATACCTACACCGCTATCTGCATGAAATTGGAAATATCTACACTGCTATCTGCATATACATTTAAATATCTACACAGCTATCTCTTTACACATGGAAAAATCTACACCACTATCTGTATGAACATGGAAATAACTACACCGCCATCTGTATGAACACGGAAGTATCTGCACCGCCATCTGTATGAACATATAAATATCTACACCGCCATCTGTATTAAGATGGAGATATCTACACTGCTATCTGTATAAACATGGAAATATCTACACCGCCATCTGTATGAACATATAAATACACCGCCATCTGTATTAAGAAGGAAATATCTAAACCGCTATCTGTATAAACATGGAAATACCTACACCGCTGCCTGTATAAACATGGAAATATCAGCACCGCTATCTGTATGAACATGGAAATATCTACACCGCTATATGTAGGGACATGGAAATAGCTACACCACTGCCTGAAAACATGGAAATATCAGCACCGCTATCTGTATGAACATGGAAATATCTACACCACTATCTGTATGAACATGGATGTATCTACACAGCCATCTGGATGAACATGGAAATATCTACACCACTATCTGTATGAACATGGAAATATCTACACCGCTATCTGTGTAAACATGCATACATCTTCACCGTTATCAGTATAAACATGGAAATATCTAAACCGCTATCTGTATGAACATGGAAATATCTACACCTCTATCTGTATGAACATGGATATATCTACACAGCCATCTGGATGAACATGGAAATATCTATACCGCTATCTGTGTAAACATGCATACACCTTCACGGCTATCTCTATAAACATGGAAATATCTACACCGCTATCTGTATGAACATGGAAATATCTACACCGCTATCTGTATGAACATGGAAATATCTACACCCCTGTCTGTTTGAACATGGAAATATCTACACCGCTATCTGCATGAAAATGGAAATATCTACACTGCTATCTGCATATACATGGAAATATCTACACAGCTATCACTTTACACATGGAAATAGCTACACCGCTATCTGTATGAACATGGAAATATCCACACCGCCATCTGTATGAACATGGAAATATCTGCACTGCCATCTGTATGAACATATAAATATCTACACCGCCGTCTGTATTAAGATGGAGATATCTACACCGCTATCTGCATAAACATGGAAATATCTACACTGCTATCTGTATAAACATGGAAATATCTACACCGCTATCTGTATAAACATGGAAATATCTACACCGCTACCTGTATAAACATGGAAATATCAGCACCGCTTTCTGTATGAACATGGAAATATCTACACCGCTATCTGTATGAACATGGAAATATCTACACCGCTATCTGTATGAACATGGAAATATCTACACCGCTATCAGTATGAACAAGGAAATATCTACACCGCTATCTGTATGAACATGGATATGTATACACAGCCCTCAGGATGAACATGGAAATATCCACACCGCTATCTGTGTAAACATGCATACATCTTCACCGCTATCTGTATAAACATGGAAATATCTACACCGCTATCTGTATGAACATGGAAATATCTACACCGCTATCTGTTTGAAGATGGAAATATATACACCGCTATCTGCATGAAAACGGAAATATCTACACAGCTATCTGCATATACATGGAAATATCTACACAGCTATCTCTTTACACATGGAAATAACTACACCGCTATCTGTATGAACATGGAAATATCTACACAGCCATCTGTCTGAACATGGAAATATCTACACCGCTATCTGTATGAACATGGAAATATCTACACCGCTATCTGTATGAACATGGATATATCTACACCACTATCTGTATGAACATGGATATATCTACACAGCCATCTGGATGAACATGGAAATATCTACACCACTATCTGTATGAACATGGAAATATCTACAACGCTATCTGTGTAAACATGAATACATCTTCACCGCTATCAGTATAAACATGGAAATATCTACACCGCTGCCTGTATAAACATGGAAATATCAGCACCGCTATCTGTATCAACATGGAAATATCTACACCGCTATCTGTAGGAACATGGAAATAGCTACACCGCTGCCTGTATAAACATGGTAATATCAGCACCGCTATCTGTATGAACATGGAAATATCTACACCACTATCTGTATGAACATGGATATATCTACACAGCCATCTGGATGAACATGGAAATATCTACACCACTATCTGTATGAACATGGAAATATCTACAACGCTATCTGTGTAAACATGAATACATCTTCACCGCTATCAGTATAAACATGGAAATATCTACACCGCTATCTGTATGAACATGGAAATAGCTACACCGCTATCTGTATGAACATGGATATATCTACACAGCCCTCTGGATGAACATGGAAATATCCACACCGCTATCTGTGTAAACATGCATACATCTTCACCGCTATCTGTATAAACATGGAAATATCTACACCGCTATCTGTATGAACATGGAAATATCTAAACCGCTATCTGTTTGAAGATGGAAATAAATACACCGCTATCTGCATGAAAACCGAAATATCTACACAGCTATCTGCATATACATGGAAATATCTACACAGCTATCTCTTTACACATGGTAATAACTACACCGCTATCTGTATGAACATGGAAATATCTACACCGCCCTCTGTATGAACATGGTAATATCTGCACCGCCATCTGTATGAACATATAAATATCTACACCGCCATCTGTATTAAGAAAGGAATATCTAAACCGCTATCTGTATGAACATTGAAATATCTACACCGCTATCTGTATGAACATGGAAATATCTACACCGCTATCTGTGTAAACATGCATACATCTTCACCGCTATCTGTATAAACATGGAAATGTCTACAAGGCTATCTGTATGAACATGGAAATATCTACACCGCTATCTGTACGAACATGGAAATATCTAAACCGCTATCTGAATGAAAATAGAAATATCTACACAGCTATCTGCATATATATGGAAATATCTACACAGCTATCTCTTTACACATGGAAATAACTACACCGCTATCTGTATGAACATGGAAATATCTGCACCGCCATCTGTATGAACACATAAATATCTACACCGACATCTGTATTAAGATGGAGATACCTACACCGCTATCTGTATAAACATGGAAATATCTACACCGCTATCTGTATAAACATGGAAATATCTACACCGCTCTCTGTATAAACATGGAAATATCAGCACCGCTATCTGTATGAACATGGAAATATCTACACCGCAATCTGTATGAACACGGAAATATCTACACCGCTATCTGTTTGAACATGGAAATATCTACACCGCTATCTGTATGAACACGGAAATATCTACACCGCTATCTGTTTGAACATGGAAATATCTACACCGCTATCTGCATGAAAATGGAATTATATACACAGCTATCTGCATATTCATGGAAATATCTACACAGCTATCTCTTTACACATGGAAATAACTACACCGCTATCTGTATGAACATGGAAATATCTTCACCGCCATCTGTATGAACATGGATATATCTACACAGCCATCTGGATGAACATGGAAATCTCTACACCGCTATCAGTATGAACATGGAAATATCTACACCGCTATCTGTATGAACATGGATATATCTACACAGGCATCTGGATGAACATGGAAATATCTACACCGCTATCTGTATGAACACGGAAATATCTACACCACTATCTGTTTGAACATGGAAATATCTACACCACTATCTGCATGAAAATGGAAATATCTACACTGCTATCTGCATATACATGGAAATACCTACACAGCTATCTCTTTACACATGGAAATAACTACACCGCTATCTGTATGAACATGGAAATATCCACACCGCCATCTGTATGAACATGGAAATATCTGCACCGCCATCTGTATGAACATATAAATATCTGCACCGCCATCTGTATTAAGATGGAGATATCTGCACCGCTATCTGAATAAACATGGAAATATCTACACCGCTATCTGAATAAACATGGAAATATCTACACCGCTATCTGTAAACATGGAAATATCTACACTGCTACCTGTATAAACATGGAAATATCAGCACCGCTATCTGTATGAACATGGAAATATCTACACCACTATCTGTATGAGCATGGAAATATCTACACCGCTATCTGTACGAACATGGAAATATCTACAAAGCTATCTGAATGAACATGGAAATATCTACACCGCTATCTGTTTGAACATGTAAATATCTACACCGCAATCTGCATGAAAATGGAAATATCTACAAAGCTATCTGCATATACATGGAAATATCTACACAGCTATCTCTTTACACATGGAAATAACTACACCGCTATATCTATAAACATGGAAATATCTACACCGCTATCTGTATAAACATGGAAATGTCTTCACCGCTATCTGTATAAACATGGAAATATCTACACCGCTATCTGTATAAACATGGAAATATCAGCACCGCTATCTGTATGAACATAGAAGTATCTACACCGCTATCTGTATCAACATGGAAATATCTACACTGCTATCTGTATGAACATGGAAATAGCTACACCGTTATCTGTATGAACATGGAAATAGCTACACCACTATCTGTATGAACATGGAAATATCTACACCGCTATCTGTATGAACATGGATATATCTGCACAGCCATCTGGATGAACATGGAAATATCTACACCGCTATCTGTATGAACATGGAAATATCTACACCGCTATCTGTATGAACATGGATATATCTACACTGCCATCTGGATGAACATGGAAATATCTACACCGCTATCTGTGTAAACATGCATACATCTTCACCGCTATCTGTATAAACATGGAAATATCTACACCGCTATCTGTATGAACATGGAAATATCTACACCGCTATCTGTATGAACATGGAAATATCTACACCACTATCTGTTTGAACATGGAAATATCTACACCGCTATCTGCATGAAAATGGAAATATCTACACTGCTATCTGCATATACATGGAAATATCTACACAGCTATCTCTTTACACATGGAAATAACTACACCACTATCTGTATGAACATGGAAATATCCACACCGCCATCTGTATGAACATGGAAATATCTGCACCGCCATCTGTATGAACATATAAATATCTGCACCGCCATCTGTATTAAGATGGAGATATCTACACCGCTATCTGCATAAACATGGAAATATCTACACCGCTATCTGTATAAACATGGAAATGTATACACCGCTATCTGTATAAACATGGAAATATCTACACCGCTAGCTGTATGAACATGGAAATATCTACACCGCTATCTGTATGAACATGGAAATGTCTACACCGCTATCAGTATGAACATGGAAATATCTACACCGCTATCTGTAAGAACATGGATACATCTAAACAGCCATCTGGATGAACATGGAAATATCCACACCGCTATCTGTGTAAACATGCATACATCTTCACCGCTATCTGTATAAACATGGAAATATCTACATTGCTATCTGTATGAACATGGAAATATCTACACCGCTATCTGTTTGAAGATGGAAATATCTACACCGCTATCTGTATAAACATGGAAATATCTACACCGCTATCTGTATAAACATGGAAATATCTACACCGCTATCTGTATAAACATGGAAATATCTACACCACTACCTGTATAAACATAGAAATATCAGCACCGCTATCTGTATGAACATGGAAATATCTACACCGCTATCTGAACATGGAAATATCTACACCGCTATCTGTATGAACATGGAAATATCTACACCGCTATCTGTATAAATATGGAAATATCTACACCGCTATCAGTATGAACATGGAAATATCTACACCGCTATCTGTATGAACATGGAAATATCTACCCCACTATCTGTTTGAAAATGGAAATATATACACCACTATCTGCATGAAAATGGAAATATCTACACTGCTATCTGCATATACATGGAAATACCTACACAGCTATCTCTTTACACATGGAAATAACTACACCGCTATCTGTATGAACATGGAAATATCCACACCGCCATCTGTATGAACATGGAAATATCTGCACCGCCATCTGTATGAACATATAAATATCTGCACCGCCATCTGTATTAAGATGGAGATATCTGCACCGCTATCTGCATAAACATGGAAATATCTACACCGCTATCTGTATGAACATGGATATATCTACACAGCCCTCCGGATGAACATGGAAATATCCACACCGCTATCTGTGTAAACATGCATACATCTTCACCGCTATCTGTATAAACATGGAAATATCTACATTGCTATCTGTATGAACATGGAAATATCTACACCGCTATCTGTTTGAAGATGGAAATATATACACCGCTATCTGCATGAAAATGGAAATATCTACACAGCTATCTGCAAATACATGGAAATATCTACACAGCTATCTCTTTACACATGGAAATAACTACACCGCTATCGGTATGAACATGGAAATATCTACACCGCCATCTGTATGAACATGGAAATATCTGCACCGCCATCTGTATGAACATATAAATATCTACACCGCCATCAGTATTAAGATGGAGATATCTACACCGCTATCTGAATAAACATGGAAATATCTACACCGCTATCTGTATAAACATGGAAATATCTACACCACTATCTGTAAACATGGAAATATCTACACTGCTACCTGTATAAACATGGAAATATCAGCACCGCTATCTGTATGAACATGGAAATATCTACACCACTATCTGTATGAGCATGGAAATATCTACACCGCTATCTGTACGAACATGGAAATATCTACAAAGCTATCTGAATGAACATGGAAATATCTACACCGCTATCTGTTTGAACATGTAAATATCTACACCGCTATCTGCATGAAAATGGAAATATCTACAAAGCTATCTGCATATACATGGAAATATCTACACAGCTATCTCTTTACACATGGAAATAACTACACCGCTATATCTATAAACATGGAAATATCTACACCGCCATCTGTATGAACATGGAAATATCTGCACCGCCATCTGTATGAACATATAAATATCTACACCGCCATCTGTATTAAGAAGGAAATATCTAAACCGCTATCTGTATAAACATGGAAATATCTACACCGCTGCCTGTATAAACATGGAAATATCAGCACCGCTATCTGTATGAACATAGAAGTATCTACACCGCTATCTGTATCAACATGGAAATATCTACACTGCTATCTGTATGAACATGGAAATAGCTACACCGTTATCTGTATGAACATGGAAATAGCTACACCACTATCAGTATGAACATGGAAATATCTACACCGCTATCTGTATGAACATGGATATATCTACACAGCCATCTGGATGAACATGGAAATATCTACACCGCTATCTGTATGAACATGGAAATATCTACACCGCTATCTGTATGAACATGGATATATCTACACTGCCATATGGATGAACATGGAAATATCTACACCGCTATCTGTGTAAACATGCATACATCTTCACCGCTATCTGTATAAACATGGAAATATCTAAACCGCTATCTGTATGAACATGGAAATATCTACACCGCTATCTGTATGAACATGGAAATATCTACACCACTATCTGTTTGAACATGGAAATATCTACACCGCTATCTGCATGAAAATGGAAATATCTACACTGCTATCTGCATATACATGGAAATACCTACACAGCTATCTCTTTACACATGGAAATAACTACACCGCTATCTGTATGAACATGGAAATATCCACACCGCCATCTGTATGAACATGGAAATATCTGCACCGCCATCTGTATGAACATATAAATATCTGCACCGCCATCTGTATTAAGATGGAGATATCTACACCGCTATCTGCATAAACATGGAAATATCTACACCGCTATCTGTATAAACATGGAAATGTATACACCGCTATCTGTATAAACATGGAAATATCTACACCGCTATCTGTATGAACATGGAAATATCTACACCGCTATCTGTATGAACATGGAAATGTCTACACCGCTATCAGTATGAACATGGAAATATCTACACCGCTATCTGTATGAACATGGATACATCTACACAGCCATCTGGATGAACATGGAAATATCCACACCGCTATCTGTGTAAACATGCATACATCTTCACCGCTATCTGTATAAACATGGAAATATATACATTGCTATCTGTATGAACATGGAAATATCTACACCGCTATCTGTTTGAAGATGGAAATATCTACACCGCTATCTGTATAAACATGGAAATATCTACACCGCTATCTGTATAAACATGGAAATATCTACACCGCTATCTGTATAAACATGGAAATATCTACACCACTACCTGTATAAACATGGAAATATCAGCACCGCTATCTGTATGAACATGGAAATATCTACACCGCTATCTGAACATGGAAATATCTACACCGCTATCTGTATGAACATGGAAATATCTACACCGCTATCTGTATAAACATGGAAATATCTACACCGCTATCTGTATGAACATGGAAATATCTACACCGCTATCTGTATGAACATGGAAATATCTACCCCACTATCTGTTTGAACATGGAAATATCTACACCACTATCTGCATGAAAATGGAAATATCTACACTGCTATCTGCATATACATGGAAATACCTACACAGCTATCTCTTTACACATGGAAATAACTACACCGCTATCTGTATGAACATGGAAATATCCACACCGCCATCTGTATGAACATGGAAATATCTGCACCGCCATCTGTATGAACATATAAATATCTGCACCGCCATCTGTATTAAGATGGAGATATCTGCACCGCTATCTGCATAAACATGGAAATATCTACACCGCTATCTGTATGAACATGGATATATCTACACAGCCCTCCGGATGAACATGGAAATATCCACACCGCAATCTGTGTAAACATGCATACATCTTCACCGCTATCTGTATAAACATGGAAATATCTACATTGCTATCTGTATGAACATGGAAATATCTACACCGCTATCTGTTTGAAGATGGAAATATATACACCGCTATCTGCATGAAAATGGAAATATCTACACAGCTATCTGCATATACATGGAAATATCTACACAGCTATCTCTTTACACATGGAAATAACTACACCGCTATCTGTATGAACATGGAAATATCTACACCGCCATCTGTATGAACATGGAAATATCTGCACCGCCATCTGTATGAACATATAAATATCTACACCGCCATCTGTATTAAGATGGAGATATCTACACCGCTATCTGAATAAACATGGAAATATCTACACCGCTATCTGTATAAACATGGAAATATCTACACCGCTATCAGTATAAACATGGAAATATCTACACGGCTACCTGTAAACATGGAAATATCAGCACCGCTATCTGTATGAACATGGAAATATCTACACCGCTATCTGTATGAACATGGAAATATCTACACCGCTATCTGTATGAACATGGAAATATCTACAAAGCTATCTGAATGAACATGGAAATATCTACACCGCAATCTGTTTGAACATGTAAATATCTACACCGCTATCTGCATGAAAATGGAAATATCTACAAAGCTATCTGCATATACATGGAAATATCTACACAGCTATCTCTTTACACATGGAAATAACTACACCGCTATATCTATAAACATGGAAATCTCTACACCGCTATCTGTATAAACATGGAAATATCTACACCGCTATCTGTATGAACATGGAAATATCTACACCGCTATCTGTATGAACACGGAAATATCTACACCGCTATCTGTTTGAACATGGAAATATCTACAACGCTGTCTGCTTGAAAATGGAAATATCTACACAGCTATCTGCATACACATGGAAATATCTACAAAGCGGTCTCTTAACACATGGAAATAAGTACTCCGCTATCTCTATAAACATGGAAATATCTACACCGCCATCTGTATGAACATGGAAATATCTACAAAGCTATCTGAATGATCATGGAAATATCTACACCGCTATCTGTTCGAACATGTAAATATCTACACCGCTATCTGCATGAAAATGGAAATATCTACAAAGCTATCTGAATGAACATGGAAATATCTACACCGCTATCTGTTCGAACATGTAAATATCTACACCGCTATCTGCATGAAAATGGAAATATCTACAAAGCTATCTGCATATACATGGAAATATCTACACAGCTATCTCTTAACACATGGAAATAACTACACCGCTATATCTATAAACATGGAAATATCTACACCGCCATCTGTATGAACATGGAAATATCTGCACCGCCATCTGTATGAACATATATATATCTACACCGCCATCTGTATTAAGAAGGAAATATCTAAACAGCTATCTGTATAAACATGGAAATATCTACACCGCTGCCTGTATAAACATGGAAATATCAGCACCGCTATCTGTATGAACATGGAAATATCTACACCGCTATCTGTATGAACATGGAAATATCTACACCGCTATCTGTATGAACATGGAAATATCTACAAAGCTATCAGAATGAACATGGAAATATCTACACCGCTATCTCTTTGAACATGTAGATTTCTACACCGCTATCTGTATGAACATGGATATATCTTCACAGCCATCTGTATGAACATATAAATATCTACACCGCCATCTGTATTAAGAAGGAAATATCTAAACCGCTATCTGTATAAACATGGAAATATCTACACCGCTATCTGTATAAACATGGAAATATCAGCACCGATATCTGTATGAACATAGAAGTATCTACACCGCTATCTGTATCAACATGGAAATATCTACACTGCTATCTGTATGAACATGGAAATAGCTACACCGTTATCTGTATGAACATGGAAATAGCTACACCACTATCTGTATGAACATGGAAATATCTACACCGCTATCTGTATGAACATGGATATATCTTCAAAGCCATCTGGATGAACATGGAAATATCTACACCGCTATCTGTATGAACATGGAAATATCTACACCGCTATCTGTATGAACATGGAAATATCTACACCACTATCTGTTTGAACATGGAAATAACTACACCGCTATCTGTATGAACATGGAAATATCCACACCGCCATCTGTATGAACATGGAAATATCCACACCGCCATCTGTATGAACATAAAAATATCTGCACCGCCATCTGTATTAAGATGGAGATATCTACACCGCTATCTGCATAAACATGGAAATATCTACACCGCTATCTGTATAAACATGGAAATGTATACACCGCTATCTGTATAAATATGGAAATATCTACACCGCTATCTGTATGAACATGGAAATATCTACACCGCTATCTGTATGAACATGGAAATGTCTACACCGCTATCAGTATGAACATGGAAATATCTACACCGCTATCTGTATGAACATGGATACATCTACACAGCCATCTGGATGAACATGGAAATATCCGCACCGCTATCTGTGTAAACATGCATACATCTTCACCGCTATCTGTATAAACATGGAAATATCTACACTGCTATCTGTATAAACATGGAAATATCTACACCGCTATCTGTATAAACATGGAAATATCTACACCACTACCTGTATAAACATGGAAATATCAGCACCGCTATCTGTATGAACATGGAAATATCTACACCGCTATCTGAACATGGAAATATCTACACCGCTATCTGTATGAACATGGAAATATCTACACCGCTATCTGTTTGAACATGGAAATATCTACACCGCTATATCTTTACACATGGAAATAACTACACCGCTATCTGCATGAACATGCAAATATCCACACCGCCATCTGTATGAACATGGAAATATCTGCACCGCCATCAGTATGAACATATAAATATCTACACCGCCATCTGTATTAAGATGGAGATATCTACACCGCTATCTGTATAAACATGGAAATATCTACACCGCTATCTGTATAAACATGGAAATATCAACACCGCTATCTCTATGAACATGGGAATATCTAAACCGCTATCTGTATGAACATGGAAATATCTACACCGTTATCTGTTTGAACATGGAAATAATACACCGCTGTCTGCATGAAAATGGAAATATCTACACAGCTATCTGCATATACATGGAAATATCTACACAGCTATCTCTTTACACATGGAAATAACTACACCGCTATCTCTATAAACATGGAAATATCTACACCGCTATCTGTATGAACATGGAAATATCTGCACCGCCATCTGTATGAACATATAAATATCTACACCGCCATCTGTATAAAGAAAGGAATATCTAAACCGCTATCTGTATGAACATTGAAATATCTACACCGCTATCTGTATGAACATGGAAATATCTACACCGCTATCTGTGTAAACATGTATACATCTTCACCGCTATCTGTATAAACATGGAAATGTCTACAAGGCTATCTGTATGAACATGGAAATATCTACACCGCTCTCTGTACGAACATGGAAATATCTAAACCGCTATCTGCATGAAAATAGAAATATCTACACAGCTATCTGCATATATATGGAAATATCTACACAGCTATCTCTTTACACATGGAAATAACTACACCGCTATCTGTATGAACATGGAAATATCTGCACCGCCATCTGTATGAACACATAAATATCTACACCGCCATCTGTATTAAGATGGAGATACCTACACAGCTATCTGTATAAACATGGAAATATCTACACCGCTATCTGTATAAACATGGAAATATCTACACCGCTATCTGTAAAAACATGGAAATATCAGCACCGCTATCTGTATGAACATGGAAATATCTACACCGCAATCTGTATGAACACGGAAATATCTACACCGCTATCTGTTTGAACATGGAAATATCTACACCGCTATCTGTATGAACACGGAAATATCTACACCGCTATCTGTTTGAACATGGAAATATCTACACCGCTATCTGCATGAAAATGGAATTATATACACAGCTATCTGCATATACATGGAAATATCTACACAGCTATCTCTTTACACATGGAAATAACTACACCGCTATCTGTATGAACATGGAAATATCTTCACCGCCATCTGTATGAACATGGATATATCTACACAGCCATCTGGATGAACATGGAAATCTCTACACCGCTATCAGTATGAACATGGAAATATCTACACCGCTATCTGTATGAACATGGATATATCTACACAGGCATCTGGATGAACATGGAAATATCTACACCGCTATCTGTATGAACACGGAAATATCTACACCACTATCTGTTTGAACATGGAAATATCTACACCACTATCTGCATGAAAATGGAAATATCTACACCGCTATCTGAATAAACATGGAAATATCTACACCGCTATCTGTAAACATGGAAATATCTACACGGCTACCTGTATAAACATGGAAATATCAGCACCGCTATCTGTATGAACATGGAAATATCTACACCACTATCTGTATGAGCATGGAAATATCTACACCGCTATCTGTACGAACATGGAAATATCTACAAAGCTATCTGAATGAACATGGAAATATCTACACCGCTATCTGTTTGAACATGTAAATATCTACACCGCAATCTGCATGAAAATGGAAATATCTACAAAGCTATCTGCATATACATGGAAATATCTACACAGCTATCTCTTTACACATGGAAATAACTACACCGCTATATCTATAAACATGGAAATATCTACACCGCTATCTGTATAAACATGGAAATGTCTTCACAGCTATCTGTATAAACATGGAAATATCTACACCACTACCTGTATAAACATGGAAATATCAGCACCGCTATCTGTATGAACTGGGAATTATCTACACCGCTATCTGTATGAACATGGAAATATCAACAAAGCTATCTGAATGAACATGGAAATATCTACACCGCTATCTGTTTGAACATGTAAATATCTACACCGCTATCTGCATGAAAATGGAAATATCTACAAAGCTATCTGCATATACATGGAAATATCTACAAAGCTATCTCTTTACACATGGAAATAACTACACCGCTATATCTATAAACTTGGAAATATCTACACCGCCATCTGTATGAACATGGAAATATCTGCACCGCCATCTGTATGAACATATAAATATCTACACCGCCATCTGTATTAAGAAGGAAATATCTAAACCGCTATCTGTATAAACATGGAAATATCTACACCGCTGCCTGTATAAACATGGAAATATCAGCACCGCTATCTGTATGAACATAGAAGTATCTACACCGCTATCTGTATCAACATGGAAATATCTACACTGCTATCGGTATGAACATGGAAATAGCTACACCGTTATCTGTATGAACATGGAAATAGCTACACCACTATCTGTATGAACATGGAAATATCTACACCGCTATCTGTATGAACATGGATATATCTACACAGCCATCTGGATGAACATGGAAATATCTACACCGCTATCTGTATGAACATGGAAATATCTACACCGCTATCTGTATGAACATGGATATATCTACACTGCCATCTGGATGAACATGGAAATATCTACACCGCTATCTGTGTAAACATGCATACATCTTCACCGCTATCTGTATAAACATGGAAATATCTACACCGATATCTGTATGAACATGGAAATATCTACACCGCTATCTGTATGAACATGGAAATGTCTACACCGCTATCAGTATGAACATGGAAATATCTACACCGCTATCTGTATGAACATGGATACATCTACACAGCCATCTGGATGAACATGGAAATATCCACACCGCTATCTGTGTAAACATGCATACATCTTCACCGCTATCTGTATAAACATGGAAATATCTACATTGCTATCTGTATGAACATGGAAATATCTACACCGCTATCTGTTTGAAGATGGAAATATCTACACCGCTATCTGTATAAACATGGAAATATCTACACCGCTATCTGTATAAACATGGAAATATCTACACCGCTATCTGTATAAACATGGAAATATCTACACCACTACCTGTATAAACATGGAAATATCAGCACCGCTATCTGTATGAACATGGAAATATCTACACCGCTATCTGAACATGGAAATATCTACACCGCTATCTGTATGAACATGGAAATATCTACACCGCTATCTGTATAAACATGGAAATATCTACACCGCTATCTGTATGAACATGGAAATATCTACACCGCTATCTGTATGAACATGGAAATATCTACCCCACTATCTGTTTGAACATGGAAATATCTACACCACTATCTGCATGAAAATGGAAATATCTACACTGCTATCTGCATATACATGGAAATACCTACACAGCTATCTCTTTACACATGGAAATAACTACACCGCTATCTGTATGAACATGGAAATATCCACACCGCCATCTGTATGAACATGGAAATATCTGCACCGCCATCTGTATGAACATATAAATATCTGCACCGCCATCTGTATTAAGATGGAGATATCTGCACCGCTATCTGCATAAACATGGAAATATCTACACCGCTATCTGTATGAACATGGATATATCTACACAGCCCTCCGGATGAACATGGAAATATCCACACCGCAATCTGTGTAAACATGCATACATCTTCACCGCTATCTGTATAAACATGGAAATATCTACATTGCTATCTGTATGAACATGGAAATATCTACACCGCTATCTGTTTGAAGATGGAAATATATACACCGCTATCTGCATGAAAATGGAAATATCTACACAGCTATCTGCATATACATGGAAATATCTACACAGCTATCTCTTTACACATGGAAATAACTACACCGCTATCTGTATGAACATGGAAATATCTACACCGCCATCTGTATGAACATGGAAATATCTGCACCGCCATCTGTATGAACATATAAATATCTACACCGCCATCTGTATTAAGATGGAGATATCTACACCGCTATCTGAATAAACATGGAAATATCTACACCGCTATCTGTATAAACATGGAAATATCTACACCGCTATCAGTATAAACATGGAAATATCTACACGGCTACCTGTAAACATGGAAATATCAGCACCGCTATCTGTATGAACATGGAAATATCTACACCGCTATCTGTATGAACATGGAAATATCTACACCGCTATCTGTATGAACATGGAAACATCTACAAAGCTATCTGAATGAACATGGAAATATCTACACCGCAATCTCTTTGAACATGTAAATATCTACACCGCTATCTGCATGAAAATGGAAATATCTACAAAGCTATCTGCATATACATGGAAATATCTACACAGCTATCTCTTTACACATGGAAATAACTACACCGCTATATCTATAAACATGGAAATCTCTACACCGCTATCTGTATAAACATGGAAATATCTACACCGCTATCTGTATAAACATGGAAATATCTACACCACTACCTGTATAAACATGGAAATATCAGCACCGCTATCTGTATGAACATGGAAATATCTACACCGCTATCTGTATGAACACGGAAATATCTACACCGCTATCTGTTTGAACATGGAAATATCTACAACGCTGTCTGCTTGAAAATGGAAATATCTACACAGCTATCTGCATACACATGGAAATATCTACAAAGCGGTCTCTTAACACATGGAAATAAGTACTCCGCTATCTCTATAAACATGGAAATATCTACACCGCCATCTGTATGAACATGGAAATATCTACAAAGCTATCTGAATGATCATGGAAATATCTACACCGCTATCTGTTCGAACATGTAAATATCTACACCGCTATCTGCATGAAAATGGAAATATCTACAAAGCTATCTGAATGAACATGGAAATATCTACACCGCTATCTGTTCGAACATGTAAATATCTACACCGCTATCTGCATGAAAATGGAAATATCTACAAAGCTATCTGCATATACATGGAAATATCTACACAGCTATCTCTTAACACATGGAAATAACTACACCGCTATATCTATAAACATGGAAATATCTACACCGCCATCTGTATGAACATGGAAATATCTGCACCGCCTTCTGTATGAACATATATATATCTACACCGCCATCTGTATTAAGAAGGAAATATCTAAACAGCTATCTGTATAAACATGGAAATATCTACACCGCTGCCTGTATAAACATGGAAATATCAGCACCGCTATCTGTATGAACATGGAAATATCTACACCGCTATCTGTATGAACATGGAAATATCTACACCGCTATCTGTATGAACATGGAAATATCTACAAAGCTATCAGAATGAACATGGAAATATCTACACCGCTATCTCTTTGCACATGTAGATTTCTACACCGCTATCTGTATGAACATGGATATATCTTCACAGCCATCTGTATGAACATATAAATATCTACACCGCCATCTGTATTAAGAAGGAAATATCTAAACCGCTGTCTGTATAAACATGGAAATATCTACACCGCTATCTGTATAAACATGGAAATATCAGCACCGATATCTGTATGAACATGGAAGTATCTACACCGCTATCTGTATCAACATGGAAATATCTACACCGCTATCTGTATGAACATGGAAATATCTACACCACTATCTGTTTGAACATGGAAATATCTACACCGCTATCTGCATGAAAATGGAAATATCTACACTGCTATCTGCATATACATGGAAATACCTACACATCTATCTCTTTACACATGGAAATAACTACACCGCTATCTGTATGAACATGGAAATATCCACACCGCCATCTGTATGAACATGGAAATATCCACACCACTATCTGTATGAACATGGAAATAGCTACACCACTATCTGTATGAACATGGAAATATCTACACCGCTATCTGTATGAACATGGATATATCTTCAAAGCCATCTGGATGAACATGGAAATATCTACACCGCTATCTGTATGAACATGGAAATATCTACACCGCTATCTGTATGAACATGGAAATATCTACACCACTATCTGTTTGAACATGGAAATATCTACACCGCTATCTGCATGAAAATGGAAATACCTACACTGCTATCTGCATATACATGGAAATATCTACACAGCTATCTCTTTACACATGGAAATAACTACACCGCTATCTGTATGAACATGGAAATATCCACACCGCCATCTGTATGAACATGGAAATATCCACACCGCCATCTGTATGAACATAAAAATATCTGCACCGCCATCTGTATTAAGATGGAGATATCTACACCGCTATCTGCATAAACATGGAAATATCTACACCGCTATCTGTATAAACATGGAAATGTATACACCGCTATCTGTATAAATATGGAAATATCTACACCGCTATCTGTATGAACATGGAAATATCTACACCGCTATCTGTATGAACATGGAAATGTCTACACCGCTATCAGTATGAACATGGAAATATCTACACCGCTATCTGTATGAACATGGATACATCTACACAGCCATCTGGATGAACATGGAAATATCCACACCGCTATCTGTGTAAACATGCATACATCTTCACCGCTATCTGTATAAACATGGAAATATCTACATTGCTATCTGTATGAACATGGAAATATCTACACCGCTATCTGTTTGAAGATGGAAATATCTACACCGCTATCTGTATAAACATGGAAATATCTACACTGCTATCTGTATAAACATGGAAATATCTACACCGCTATCTGTATAAACATGGAAATATCTACACCGCTACCTGTATAAACATGGAAATATCAGCACCGCTATCTGTATGAACATGGAAATATCTACACCGCTATCTGAACATGGAAATATCTACACCGCTATCTGTATGAACATGGAAATATCTACACCGCTATCTGTATAAACATGGAAATATCTACACCGCTATCTGTATGAACATGGAAATATCTACACCGCTATCTGTATGAACATGGAAATGTCTACCCCACTATCTGTTTGAACATGGAAATATCTACACCACTATCTGCATGAAAATGGAAATATCTACACTGCTATCTGCATATACATGGAAATACCTACACAGCTATCTCTTTACACATGGAAATAACTACACCGCTATCTGTATGAACATGGAAATATCCACACCGCCATCTGTATGAACATGGAAATATCTGCACCGCCATCTGTATGAACATATAAATATCTGCACCGCCATCTGTATTAAGATGGAGATATCTGCACCGCTATCTGCATAAACATGGAAATATCTACACCGCTATCTGTATGAACATGGATATATCTACACAGCCCTCCGGATGAACATGGAAATATCCACACTGCTATCTGTGTAAACATGCATACATCTTCACCGCTATCTGTATAAACATGGAAATATCTACATTGCTATCTGTATGAACATGGAAATATCTACACCGCTATCTGTTTGAAGATGGAAATATATACACCGCTATCTGCATGAAAATGGAAATATCTACACAGCTATCTGCATATACATGGAAATATCTACACAGCTATCTCTTTACACATGGAAATAACTACACCGCTATCTGTATGAACATGGAAATATCTACACCGCCATCTGTATGAACATGGAAATATCTGCACTGCCATCTGTATGAACATATAAATATCTACACCGCCATCTGTATTAAGATGGAGATATCTACACCGCTATCTGAATAAACATGGAAATATCTACACCGCTATCTGTATAAACATGGAAATATCTACACCGCTATCAGTATAAACATGGAAATATCTACACGGCTACCTGTAAACATGGAAATATCAGCACCGCTATCTGTATGAACATGGAAATATCTACACCGCTATCTGTATGAACATGGAAATATCTACACCGTTATCTGTATGAACATGGAAATATCTACAAAGCTATCTGAATGAACATGGAAATATCTACACCGCAATTGTTTGAACATGGAAATATCTACACCGCTATCTGCATGAAAATGGAAATATCTACAAAGCTATCTGCATATACATGGAAATATCTATACAGCTATCTCTTTATACATGGAAATAACTACACCGCTATATCTATAAACATGGAAATCTCTACACCGCTATCTGTATAAACATGGAAATATCTACACCGCTATCTGTATAAACATGGAAATATCTACACCACTACCTGTATAAACATGGAAATATCAGCACCGCTATCTGTATGAACATGGAATTATCTACACCGCTATCTGTATGAACATGGAATTATCTACACCGCTATCTGTATGAACATGGAAATATCTACACCGCTATCTGTATGAACATGGAAATATCTACACCGCTATCTGTTTGAACATGGAAATATCTACAACGCTGTCTGCTTGAAAATGGAAATATCTACACAGCTATCTGCATACACATGGAAATATCTACAAAGCGGTCTCTTAACACATGGAAATAAGTACTCCGCTATCTCTATAAACATGGAAATATCTACACCGCCATCTGTATGAACATGGAAATATCTGCACCGTCATCTGTATGAACAAATAAATATCTACACCGCCATCTGTATTAAGAAAGAAATATCTAAACCGCTGTCTGTATGAACATTGAAATATCTACACCGCTATCTGTATGAACATTGAAATATCTACACCGCGGCCTGTATAAACATGGAAATATCAGCACCGCTATCTGTATGAACATGGAAATATCTACACCGCTATCTGTATGAATATGGAAATATCTACACCGCTATCTGTATGAACATGGAAATAGCTACACCGCTATCTGTATGAACATGGAAATAACTACACAGCCATCTGGATGAACATGGAAATATCTACTCCGCTATCTGTGTAAACATGCATAGATCTTCACCGCTATCTGTATAAACATGGAAATATCTTCACCGCTATCTGTATGAACATGGAAATATCTACACCGCTATCTGTATGAACATGGAAATATCTACACCGCTATCTGTGTAAAAATGCATACATCTTCACCGCTATCTGTATAAACATGGAAATATCTACACCGCTATCTGTATGAACATGGAAATATCTACACCGCTATCTGTATGAACATGGAAATATCTACACCACTATCTGTTTGAACATGGAAATATCTACACCGCTATCTGCATGAAAATGGAAATATCTACACTGCTATCTGCATATACATGGAAATACCTACACAGCTATCTCTTTACACATGGAAATAACTACACCGCTATCTGTATGAACATGGAAATATCCACACCGCCATCTGTATGAACATGGAAATATCTGCACCGCCATCTGTATGAACATATAAATATCTGCACCGCCATCTGTATTAAGATGGAGATATCTACACCGCTATCTGCATAAACATGGAAATATCTACACCGCTATCTGTATAAACATGGAAATGTATACACCGCTATCTGTATAAACATGGAAATATCTACACCGCTATCTGTATGAACATGGAAATATCTACACCGCTATCTGTATGAACATGGAAATGTCTACACCGCTATCAGTATGAACATGGAAATATCTACACCGCTATCTGTATGAACATGGATACATCTACACAGCCATCTGGATGAACATGGAAATATCCACACCGCTATCTGTGTAAACATGCATACATCTTCACCGCTATCTGTATAAACATGGAAATATCTACATTGCTATCTGTATGAACATGGAAATATCTACACCGCTATCTGTTTGAAGATGGAAATATCTACACCGCTATCTGTATAAACATGGAAATATCTACACCGCTATCTGTATAAACATGGAAATATCTACACAGCTATCTGTATAAACATGGAAATATCTACACCACTACCTGTATAAACATGGAAATATCAGCACCGCTATCTGTATGAACATGGAAATATCTACACCGCTATCTGAACATGGAAATATCTACACCGCTATCTGTATGAACATGGAAATATCTACACCGCTATCTGTATAAACATGGAAATATCTACACCGCTATCTGTATGAACATGGAAATATCTACACCACTATCTGTATGAACATGGAAATATCTACCCCACTATCTGTTTGAACATGGAAATATCTACACCACTATCTGCATGAAAATGGAAATATCTACACTGCTATCTGCATATACATGGAAATACCTACACAGCTATCTCTTTACACATGGAAATAACTACACCGCTATCTGTATGAACATGGAAATATCCACACCGCCATCTGTATGAACATGGAAATATCTGCACCGCCATCTGTATGAACATATAAATATCTGCACCGCCATCTGTATTAAGATGGAGATATCTGCACCGCTATCTGCATAAACATGGAAATATCTACACCGCTATCTGTATGAACATGGATATATCTACACAGCCCTCCGGATGAACATGGAAATATCCACACCGCAATCTGTGTAAACATGCATACATCTTCACCGCTATCTGTATAAACATGGAAATATCTACATTGCTATCTGTATGAACATGGAAATATCTACACCGCTATCTGTTTGAAGATGGAAATATATACACCGCTATCTGCATGAAAATGGAAATATCTACACAGCTATCTGCATATACATGGAAATATCTACACAGCTATCTCTTTACACATGGAAATAACTACACCGCTATCTGTATGAACATGGAAATATCTACACCGCCATCTGTATGAACATGGAAATATCTGCACCGCCATCTGTATGAACATATAAATATCTACACCGCCATCTGTATTAAGATGGAGATATCTACACCGCTATCTGAATAAACATGGAAATATCTACACCGCTATCTGTATAAACATGGAAATATCTACACCGCTATAAGTATAAACATGGAAATATATACACGGCTACCTGTAAACATGGAAATATCAGCACCGCTATCTGTATGAACATGGAAATATCTACACCGCTATCTGTATGAACATGGAAATACCTACACCGCTATCTGTATGAACATGGAAATATCTACAAAGCTATCTGAATGAACATGGAAATATCTACACCGCAATCTGTTTGAACATGTAAATATCTACACCGCTATCTGCATGAAAATGGAAATATCTACAAAGCTATCTGCATATACATGGAAATATCTACACAGCTATCTCTTTACACATGGAAATAACTACACCGCTATATCTATAAACATGGAAATCTCTACACCGCTATCTGTATAAACATGGAAATATCTACACCGCTATCTGTATAAACATGGAAATATCTACACCACTACCTGTATAAACATGGAAATATCAGCACCGCTATCTGTATGAACATGGAATTATCTACACCGCTATCTGTATGAACATGGAATTATCTACACCGCTATCTGTATGAACATGGAAATATCTACACCGCTATCTGTATGAACACGGAAATATCTACACCGCTATCTGTTTGAACATGGAAATATCTACAACGCTGTCTGCTTGAAAATGGAAATATCTACACAGCTATCTGCATACACATGGAAATATCTACAAAGCGGTCTCTTAACACATGGAAATAAGTACTCCGCTATCTCTATAAACATGGAAATATCTACACCGCCATCTGTATGAACATGGAAATATCTACAAAGCTATCTGAATGAACATGGAAATATCTACACCGCTATCTGTTCGAACATGTAAATATCTACACCGCTATCTGCATGAAAATGGAAATATCTACAAAGCTATCTGAATGAACATGGAAATATCTACACCGCTATCTGTTCGAACATGTAAATATCTACACCGCTATCTGCATGAAAATGGAAATATCTACAAAGCTATCTGCATATACATGGAAATATCTACACAGCTATCTCTTAACACATGGAAATAACTACACCGCTATATCTATAAACACGGAAATATCTACACCGCCATCTGTATGAACATGGAAATATCTGCACCGCCATCTGTATGAACATATATATATCTACACCGCCATCTGTATTAAGAAAGAAATATCTAAACAGCTATCTGTATAAACATGGAAATATCTACACCGCTGCCTGTATAAACATGGAAATATCAGCACCGCTATCTGTATGAACATGGAAATATCTACACCGCTATCTGTATGAACATGGAAATATCTACACCGCTATCTGTATGAACATGGAAATATCTACAAAGCTATCAGAATGAACATGGAAATATCTACACCGCTATCTCTTTGAACATGTAGATTTCTACACCGCTATCTGTATGAACATGGATATATCTTCACAGCCATCTGTATGAACATATAAATATCTACACCGCCATCTGTATTAAGAAGGAAATATCTAAACCGCTATCTGTATAAACATGGAAATATCTACACCGCTATCTGTATAAACATGGAAATATCAGCACCGATATCTGTATGAACATGGAAGTATCTACACCACTATCTGTATCAACATGGAAATATCTACACTGCTATCTGTATGAACATGGAAATAGCTACACCGTTATCTGTATGAACATGGAAATAGCTACACCACTATCTGTATGAACATGGAAATATCTACACCGCTATCTGTATGAACATGGATATATCTTCACAGCCATCTGGATGAACATGGAAATATCTACACCGCTATCTGTATGAACATGGAAATATCTACACCGGTATCTGTATGAACATGGAAATATCTACACCACTATCTGTTTGAACATGGAAATATCTACACCGCTATCTGCATGAAAATGGAAATATCTACACTGCTATCTGCATATACATGGAAATATCTACACAGCTATCTCTTTAAACATGGAAATAACTACACCGCTATCTGTATGAACATGGAAATATCCACACCGCCATCTGTATGAACATGGAAATATCTGCACCGCCATCTGTATGAACATATAAATATCTGCACCGCCATCTGTATTAAGATGGAGATATCTACACCGCTATCTGCATAAACATGGAAATATCTACACCGCTATCTGTATAAACATGGAAATGTATACACCGCTATCTGTATAAATATGGAAATATCTACACCGCTATCTGTATGAACATGGAAATGTCTACACCGCTATCAGTATGAACATGGAAATATCTACACCGCTATCTGTATGAACATGGATACATCTACACAGCCATCTGGATGAACATGGAAATATCCACACCGCTATCTGTGTAAACATGCATACATCTTCACCGCTATCTGTATAAACATGGAAATATCTACATTGCTATCTGTATGAACATGGAAATATCTACACCGCTATCTGTTTGAAGATGGAAATATCTACACCACTATCTGTATAAACATGGAAATATCTACACTGCCATCTGTATAAACATGGAAATATCTACACCGCTATCTGTATAAACATGGAAATATCTACACCACTACCTGTATAAACATGGAAATATCAGCACCGCTATCTGTATGAACATGGAAATATCTACACCGCTATCTGAACATGGAAATATCTACACCGCTATCTGTATGAACATGGAAATATCCACACCGCCATCTGTATGAACATGGAAATATCTGCACCGCCATCTGTATGAACATATAAATATCTGCACCGCCATCTGTATTAAGATGGAGATATCTGCACCGCTATCTGCATAAACATGGAAATATCTACACCGCTATCTGTATGAACATGGATATATCTACACAGCCCTCCGGATGAACATGGAAATATCCACACCGCTATCTGTGTAAACATGCATACATCTTCACCGCTATCTGTATAAACATGGAAATATCTACATTGCTATCTGTATGAACATGGAAATATCTACACCGCTATCTGTTTGAAGATGGAAATATATACACCGCTATCTGCATGAAAATGGAAATATCTACACAGCTATCTGCATATACATGGAAATATCTACACAGCTATCTCTTTACACAAGGAAATAACTACACCGCTATCTGTATGAACATGGAAATATCTACACCGCCATCTGTATGAACATGGAAATATCTGCACCGCCATCTGTATGAACATATAAATATCTACACCGCCATCTGTATTAAGATGGAGATATCTACACCGCTATCTGAATAAACATGGAAATATCTACACCGCTATCTGTATAAACATGGAAATATCTACACCGCTATCAGTATAAACATGGAAATATCTACACGGCTACCTGTAAACATGGAATTATCTACACCGCCATCTGTATGAACATGGAAATATCTACACCGCTATCTGTATGAACATGGAAATATCTACACCGCTATCTGTTTGAACATGGAAATATCTACAACGCTGTCTGCTTGAAAATGGAAATATCTACACAGCTATCTGCATACACATGGAAATATCTACAAAGCGGTCTCTTAACACATGGAAATAAGTACTCCGCTATCTCTATAAACATGGAAATATCTACACCGCCATCTGTATGAACATGGAAATATCTGCACCGTCATCTGTATGAACAAATGAATATCTACACCGCCATCTGTATTAAGAAAGAAATATCTAAACCGCTATCTGTATGAACATTGAAATATCTACACCGCTATCTGTATGAACATTGAAATATCTACACCGTGGCCTGTATAAACATGGAAATATCAGCACCGCTATCTGTATGAACATGGAAATATCTACACCGCTATCTGTATGAATATGGAAATATCTACACCGCTATCTGTATGAACATGGAAATAGCTACACCGCTATCTGTATGAACATGGAAATAACTACACAGCCATCTGGATGAACATGGAAATATCTACTCCGCTATCTGTGTAAACATGCATAGATCTTCACCGCTATCTGTATAAACATGGAAATATCTTCACCGCTATCTGTATGAACATGGAAATATCTACACCACTATCTGTATGAACATGGAAATATCTACACCGCTATCTGTTTGAACATGGAAATATCTACACCGCTATCTGCATGAAAATGGAAATATCTACACCGCTATCTGCATGGAAATGGAAATATCTACACTGCTATCTGCATATACATGGAAATATCTACACAGCTATCTCTTTACACATGGAAATAACTACACCGCTGTCTGTATGAACATGGAAATATCTTCACCGCCATCTGTATGAACATGGATATATCTACACATTCATCTGGATGAACATGGAAATATCTACACCTCTATCTTTATGAATATGGAAATATCTACACCGCTGTCTGTGTAAACATGCATACATCTTCACCGCTATCTGTATAAACATGGAAATATCTACACTGCTATCTGTATGAACATGGAAATATCTACACCGCTATCTGGTTGAACATGGAAATATCTACACCGCTATCTGCATGAAAATGGAAATATCTACACCGCTATCTGCATGAAAATGGAAATATCTACACTGCTATCTGCATATACATGGAAATATCTACCCAGCTATCTCTTTACACATGGAAATAACTACACCGCTATCTGTATTAACATGGAAATACCTACACCGCCATCTGTATGAACATGGAAATTTGTACACCCCCATCTGTATGAACATATAAATATCTACACCACCATCTGTATTAAGATGGAGATATCTACACTGCTTTCTGTATAAACATGGAAATATCTACACCGCTATCTGTATAAACATGGAAATATCTACACCGCTATCTGTATAAACATGGAAATATCTACACCACTAAGTGTATAAACATGGAAATATCAGCACCGCTATCTGTATGAACATGGAATTATCTACACCGCTATCTGTATTAACATGGAAATATCTACACCGCTATCTGTTTGAACATGGAAATATCTACACCGCTGTCTGCATGAATATGGAAATATCTACACAGCTATCTGCATACACATGGAAATATCTACACAGCTATCTCTTAACACGTGGAAATAAGTACTCCGCTATCTCTATAAACATGGAAATATCTACACCGCCATATGTATGAACAAGGAAATATCTGCACCGCCATCTGTATGAACATATAAATTTCTACACCGCCATCTGTATTAAGAAGGAAATATCTAAACCGCTATCTGTATGAACATTGAAATATGTACACCGCAATCTGTATGAACATTGAAATATCTACACCGCTGCCTGTATAAACATGGAAATATCAGCACCGCTATCTATATGAACATGGAAATATCTACACCGCTATCTGTATGAACATGGAAATATCTACACCGCTATCTGTATGAACATGGAAATAGCTACACCGCTATCTGTATGAACATGGAAATATCTACACAGCCATCTGGATGAACATGGAAATATCTACTCCGCTATCTGTGTAAACATGCATAGATCTTCACCGCTATCTGTATAAACATGGAAATATCTACACCGCACTCTGTATGAACATGGAAATATCTACAGCGCTATCTGTATAAACATGGAAATATCTACACCGCTATCTGTATAAACATGGAAATATCTACACCGCTACCTGTATAAACATGGAAATATCAGCACCGCTATCTGTATGAACATGGAAATATCTACACCGCTATCTGTATGAACATGGAAATATCTACACCGCTATCTACATGAACATGGAAATATCTACACCGCTATCTGTATGAACATGGAAATATCTACACCGCCATCTGTATGAACATGGAAATATCTACAAAGCTATCTGAATGAACATGGAAATATCTACACCGCTATCTGTTCGAACATGTAAATATCTACACCGCTATCTGCATGAAAATGGAAATATCTACAAAGCTATCTGCATATACATGGAAATATCTACACAGCTATCTCTTAACACATGGAAATAACTACACCGCTATATCTATAAACATGGAAATATCTACACCGCCATCTGTATGAACATGGAAATATCTGCACCGCCATCTGTATGAACATATATATATCTACACCGCCATCTGTATTAAGAAGGAAATATCTAAACAGCTATCTGTATAAACATGGAAATATCTACACCGCTGCCTGTATAAACATGGAAATATCAGCACCGCTATCTGTATGAACATGGAAATATCTACACCGCTATCTGTATGAACATGGAAATATCTACACCGCTATCTGTATGAACATGGAAAGATCTACAAAGCTATCAGAATGAACATGGAAATATCTACACCGCTATCTCTTTGAACATGTAGATTTCTACACCGCTATCTGTATGAACATGGATATATCTTCACAGCCATCTGTATGAACATATAAATATCTACACAGCCATCTGTATTAAGAAGGAAATATCTAAACCGCTATCTGTATAAACATGGAAATATCTACACAGCTATCTGTATAAACATGGAAATATCAGCACCGATATCTGTATGAACATGGAAGTATCTACACCGCTATCTGTATCAACATGGAAATATCTACACTGCTATCTGTATGAACATGGAAATAGCTACACCGTTATCTGTATGAACATGGAAATAGCTACACCACTATCTGTATGAACATGGAAATATCTACACCGCTATCTGTATGAACATGGATATATCTTCACAGCCATCTGGATGAACATGGAAATATCTACACCGCTATCTGTATGAACATGGAAATATCTACACCGCTATCTGTATGAACATGGATATATCTACACAGCCATCTGGATGAACATGGAAATATCTACACCGCTATCTGTGTAAACATGCATAGATCTTCACTGCTATCTGTATAAACATGAAAATTTCTACACCGCTATCTGTATGAACATGGAAATACCTACACTGCTATCTGTATGAACATGGAAATAGCTACACCGTTATCTGTTTGAACATGGAAATAGCTACACCACTATCTGTATGAACATGGAAATATCTACACCGCTATCTGTATGAACATGGATATATCTTCACAGCCATCTGGATGAACATGGAAATATCTACACCGCTATCTGTATGAACATGGAAATATCTACACCGCTATCTGTATGAACATGGATATATCTACACAGCCATCTGGATGAACATGGAAATATCTACACCGCTATCTGTGTAAACATGCATAGATCTTCACCGCTATCTGTATAAACATGGAAATATCTACACCGCTATCTGTATGAACATGGAAATATCTACACCGCTATCTGTATGAACATGGAAATATCTACACCGCTATCTGTTTGAACATGGAAATATCTACACCGCTATCTGCATGAAAATGGAAATATCTACACTTCTATCAGCATATACATGGAAATATCTACACAGCTATCTCTTTACACATGGAAATAACTACACCGCTATCTGTATGAACATGGAAATACCTACACCGCCATCTGTATGAACATGGAAATTTGTACACCACCATCTGTATGAACATATAAATATCTACACCACCATCTGTATTAAGATGGAGATATCTACACTGCTTTCTGTATAAACATGGAAATATCTACACCGCTATCTGTATAAACATGGAAATATCTACACTGCTATCTGTATAAACATGGAAATATCTACACCGCTACCTGTATAAACATGGAAATATCAGCACCGCTATCTGTATGAACATGGAAATATCTACACCGCTATCTGTATGAACATGGAAATATCTACACCGCTATCTACATGAACATGGAAATATCTACACCGCTATCTGTATGAACATGGAAATATCTACACCGCTATCTGTATGAACATGGAAATATCTACAAAGCTATCTGAATGAACATGGAAATATCTACACCGCTATCTGTTCGAACATGTAAATATCTACACCGCTATCTGCATGAAAATGGAAATATCTACAAAGCTATCTGCATATACATGGAAATATCTACACAGCTATCTCTTAACACATGGAAATAACTACACCGCTATATCTATAAACACGGAAATATCTACACCGCCATCTGTATGAACATGGAAATATCTGCACCGCCATCTGTATGAACATATATATATCTACACCGCCATCTGTATTAAGAAGGAAATATCTAAACAGCTATCTGTATAAACATGGAAATATCTACACCGCTGCCTGTATAAACATGGAAATATCAGCACCGCTATCTGTATGAACATGGAAATATCTACACCGCTATCTGTATGAACATGGAAATATCTACACCGCTATCTGTATGAACATGGAAATATCTACAAAGCTATCAGAATGAACATGGAAATATCTACACCGCTATCTCTTTGAACATGTAGATTTCTACACCGCTATCTGTATGAACATGGATATATCTTCACAGCCATCTGTATGAACATATAAATATCTACACCGCCATCTGTATTAAGAAGGAAATATCTAAACCGCTATCTGTATAAACATGGAAATATCTACACCGCTATCTGTATAAACATGGAAATATCGGCACCGATATCTGTATGAACATGGAAGTATCTACACCGCTATCTGTATCAACATGGAAATATCTACACTGCTATCTGTATGAACATGGAAATAGCTACACCGTTATCTGTATGAACATGGAAATAGCTACACCACTATCTGTATGAACATGGAAATATCTACACCGCTATCTGTATGAACATGGATATATCTTCACAGCCATCTGGATGAACATGGAAATATCTACACCGCTATCTGTATGAACATGGAAATATCTACACCTCTATCTGTATGAACATGGATATATCTACACAGCCATCTGGATGAACATGGAAATATCTACACCGCTATCTGTGTAAACATGCATAGATCTTCACTGCTATCTGTATAAACATGGAAATTTCTACACCGCTATCTGTATGAACATGGAAATACCTACACTGCTATCTGTATGAACATGGAAATAGCTACACCGTTATCTGTTTGAACATGGAAATAGCTACACCACTATCTGTATGAATATGGAAATATCTACACCGCTATCTGTATGAACATGGATATATCTTCACAGCCATCTGGATGAACATGGAAATATCTACACCGCTATCTGTATGAACATGGAAATATCTACACCGCTATCTGTATGAACATGGATATATCTACACAGCCATCTGGATGAACATGGAAATATCTACACCGCTATCTGTGTAAACATGCATAGATCTTCACCGCTATCTGTATAAACATGGAAATATCTACACCGCTATCTGTATGAACATGGAAATATCTACACCGCTATCTATATGAACATGGAAATATCTACACCGCTATCTGTTTGAACATGGAAATATCTACACCGCTATCTGCATGAAAATGGAAATATCTACACTTCTATCAGCATATACATGGAAATATCTACACAGCTATCTCTTTACACATGGAAATAACTACACCGCTATCTGTATGAACATGGAAATATCCACACCGCCATCTGTATGAACATGGAAATATCTGCACCGCCATCTGTATGAACATATAAATATCTACACCGCCATCTTTATTTAGATGGAGATATCTACACCGCTATCTGCATAAACATGGAAATATCTACACTGCTATCTGTATAAACATGGAAATATCTACACCGCTACCTGTATAAGCATGGAAATATCAGCACCGCTATCTGTATGAACATGGAAATATCTACACCGCTATCTGTATGAACATGGAAATGTCTACACCGCTATCAGTATGAACATGGAAATATCTACTCCGCTATCTGTATGAACATGGATATATCTACACAGCCCTCTGGATGAACATGGAAATATCCACACCGCTATCTGTGTAAACATGCATACATCTTCACCGCTATCTGTATAAACATGGAAATATCTACAGTGCTATCTGTATGAACATGGAAATATCTACACCGCTATCTGTTTGAAGATGGAAATATATACACCGCTATCTGCATGAAAATGGAAATATCTACACAGCTATCTGCATATACATGGAAATATCTACACAGCTATCTCTTTACACATGGAAATAACTACACCGCTATCTGTATGAACATGGAAATATCTACACCGCCATCTGTATGACAATGGAAATATCTGCACCGCCATCTGTATGAACATGGAAATATCTGCACCGCCATCTGTATGAACATATAAATATCTGCACCGCCATCTGTATTAAGATGGAGATATCTACAACGCTATCTGCATAAACATGGAGATATCTACACCGCTATCTGAATAAACATGGAAATATCTACACCGCTATCTGTATAAACATGGAAATATCTACACCGCTATCTGTATAAACATGGAAATATCTACACTGCTACCTGTGTAAACATGGAAATATCAGCACCGCTATCTGTATGAACATGGAAATATCTACACCGCTATCTGTATGAACATGGAAATATCTACACCGCTATCTGTATGAACATGGAAATATCTACAAAGCTATCTGAATGAACATGGAAATATCTACACCGCTATCTGTTTGAACATGTAAATATCTACACCGCTATCTGCATGAAAATGGAAATATCTACAAAGCTATCTGCATATTCATGGAAATATCTACACAGCTATCTCTTTACACATGGAAATAACTACACCGCTATATCTATAAAAATGGAAATCTCTACACCGCTATCTGTATAAACATGGAAATATCTACACCGCCTTCTGTATGAACATGGAATTATCTGCACCGCCATCAGTATGAACATATAAATATCTACACCGCCATCTGTATTAAGAAGGAAATATCTAAACCGCTATCTCTATAAACATGGAGATATCTACACCGCTGCCTGTATAAACATGGAAATATCAGCACCGCTATCTGTATGAACATGGAAGTATCTACACCGCTATCTGTATCAACATGGAAATATCTACACTGCTATCTGTATGAACATGGAAATAGCTACACCGTTATCTGTATGAACATGGAAATAGCTACACCACTATCTGTATGAACACGGAAATATCTACACCGCAATCTGTATGAACATGGATATATCTACACAGCCATCAGGATGAACATGGAAATATCTACACCGCTATCTGTATGAACATGGAAATATCTACACCGCTATCTGTATGAACATGGATATATCTACACAGCCATCTGGATGAACATGGAAATATCTGCACCGCTATCTGTGTAAACATGCATAGATCTTCACCGCTATCTGTATAAACATGGAAATATCTACACCGCTATCTGTATGAACATGGAAATATCTACACCGCTATCTGTATGAACATGGAAATATCTACACCACTATCTGTTTGAACATGGAAATATCTACACCGCTATCTTCATGAAAATGGAAATATCTACACTGCTATCTGCATATACATGGAAATAACTACACAGCTATCTCTTTACACATGGAAATAACTACACCGCTATCTGTATGAACATGGAAATATCCACACCGCCATCTGTATGAACATGGAAATATCTGCACCGCCATCTGTATGAACATATAAATATCTGCACCGCCATCTGTATTAAGATGGAGATATCTACAACGCTATCTGCATAAACATGGAAATATCTACACCGCTATCTGTATAAACATGGAAATGTATACACCGCTATCTGTATAAACATGGAAATATCTACACCGCTACCTGTATAAGCATGGAAATATCAGCACCGCTATCTGTATGAACATGGAAATATCTACACCGCTATCTGTATGAACATGGAAATATCTACAGCGCTATCTGTATGAACATGGAAATGTCTACACCGCTATCAGTATGAACATGGAAATATCTACACCGCTATCTGTATGATCATGGATATATCTACACAGCCCTCTGGATGAAGGTGGAAATATCCACACCGCTATCTGTGTAAACATGCATACATCTTCACCGCTATCTGTATAAACATGGAAATATCTACATTGCTATCTGTATGAACATGGAAATATCTACACCGCTATCTGTTTGAAGATGGAAATATATACACCGCTATCTGCATGAAAATGGAAATATCTACACAGCTATCTGCATATACATGGAAATATCTACACAGCTATCTCTTTACACATGGAAATAACTACACTGCTATCTGTATGAACATGGAAATATCTACACCGCCATCTGTATGAACATGGAAATATCTGCACCGCCATCTGTATGAACATATAAATATCTACACCGCCATCTGTATTAAGATGGAGATATCTACACCGCTATCTGAATAAACATGGAAATTTCTGCACCGCTATCTGTATAAACATGGAAATATCTACACCGCTATCAGTATAAACATGGAAATATCTACACGGCTACCTGTATAAACATGGAAATATCATCACCGCTATCTGTATGAACATGGAAATATCTACACCGCTATCTGTATGAACATGGAAATATCTACACCGCTATCTGTATGAACATGGAAATATCTACAAAGCTATCTGAATGAACATGGAAATATCTGCACCGCTATCTGTTTGAACATGTAAATATCTACACCGCTATCTACATGAAAATGGAAATATCTACAAAGCTATCTGCATATACATGGAAATATCTACACAGCTATCTCTTTACACATGGAAATAACTACACCGCTATATCTATAAACATGGAAATCTCCACACCGCTATCTGTATAAACATGGAAATATCTACACCGCTATCTGTATGAACATGGAAATATCTACACCGCTATCTGTATGAACATGGAAATATCTACACCGCTATCTATATGAACATGGAAATATCTACACCGCTATCTGTTTGAGCATGGAAATATCTACAACGCTGTCTGCTTGAAAATGGAAATATCTACACAGCTATCTGCATACACATGGAAATATCTACACAGCTATCTCTTAACGCATGGAAATAAGTACTCCGCTATCTCTATAAACATGGAAATATCTACACTGCCATCTGTATGAACATAGAAATATCTGCACCGCCATCTGTAAGAACATATAAATATCTACACCGCCATCTGTATTAAGAAAGAAATATCTAAACCTCTATCTGTATGAACATTGAAATATCTACACCGCTATCTGTATGAACATTGAAATATCTACACCGCTGCCTGTATAAACATGGAAATATCAGCACCGCTATCTGTATGAGCATGGAAATATCTACACTGCTATCTGTATGAACATGGAAATAGCTACACCGCTATCTGTATGAACATGGAAATATCTACAAAGCCATCTGGATGAACATGGAAATATCTACTCCGCTATCTGTGAAAACATGCATAGATCTTCACCGCTATCTGTATAAACATGGAAATATCTACACCGCTATCTCTTTGAACATGTAAATATGTACACCGCTATCTGCATGAAAATGGAAATATCTACAAAGCTATCTGCATATACATGGAAATATCTACACAGCTATCCCTTTACACATGGAAATAACTACACAGCTGTATCTATAACCATGGAAATATCTACACCGCCATCTGTATGAACAAGGAAATATCTGCACCGCCATCTGTATGAACAAATAAATATCTACACCGCCATCTGCATTAAGAAGGAAATATTTAAACCGCTATCTGTATAAACATGGAAATATCTACACCGCTGCCTGTTTAAACATGGAAATATCAGCACCGCTATCTGTATGAACATGGAAATATCTACACCGCTATCTGTATCAACATGGAAATATCTACACCGCCATCTATATGAACATAAAATATCTACACCGCCATCTGTATTAAGAAGGAAATATCTAACCCGCTATCTGTAAACGTGGAAATATCTACACCGCTGCCTGTATAAACATGGAAATATCAGCACTGCTATCTGTATGAACATGGAAATATCGACACCGCTATCTGTACGCACATGGAAATATCTACACCGCTATCTGTATGAACATGGAAATATCTACACCGCTATCTGTATGAACATGGAAATATCTACACCGCTATCTGTTTGAACATGGAAATATCTACACCGCTCTCTGCATGAAAATGGAAATAACTACACAGCTATCTGCATATACATGGAAATATCTACACAGCTATCTCTTTACACATGGAAATAACTACAACGCTATCTCTGTAAACATGGAAATATCTACACCGCCATCTGTATGAACATGGAAATATCCGCACCGCCATCTGTATGAACATATAAATATCTACACCGCCATCTGTATTAAGAAGGAGATATCTACACCGCTATCTGTATGAACATGGAAATATCTGCACCGCCATCTGTATAAACATATAAATATCTACACCGCCATCTGTATTAAGATGGAGATATCTACACCGCTATCTGTATAAACTTGGAAATATCTACTCCGCAATATGTATAAACATCGAAATACCTGCACCGCTATCGGTATAAACATGGAAATATCTACACCGCTACCTGTATAAACATGGAAATATCAGCACCGCTATCTGTATGAACATGGAAATGTCTACACCGCTATCTCTATGAACATGGAAATATCTTCACTGCTATCTGTATGAACATGGAAATAGCTACACCGCTATCTGTATGAACATGGAAATATCTACACCACTATCTGTATGAACATGGAAATATCTACACCGCTATCTGTATGAACATGGATATATCAACACAGCCATCTGGATGAACATGGAAATATCTACACCGCTCTCTGTTTGAACATGGAAATATCTAAACCGCTATCTGCATGAAAATGGAAACATATACACAGCTATCTGCATATACATGGAAATATCTACACACCTATCTCTTTACACATGGAAATAACTATACCGCTATCTGTATGAACATGGAAATATCTTCACCGCCATCTGTAGGAACATGGATATATCTACACAGCCATCTGGATGAACATGGAAATATCTACACCGCTATCTGTATGAACATGGAAATATCTACACCGCTATCTGTGTAAACATGCATACATCCTCACCGCTATCTGTATAAACATGGAAATATCTAAAGTGCTATCTGTATGAACATGGAAATACCTACACCGCTATCTGTTTGAACATGGAAATATCTACACCGCTATCTGCATGAAAATGGAAATATCTACAAAGCTATCTGCATATACATGGAAATATCTACACAGCTATCTCTTTACACATGGAAATAACTACACCGCTATATCTATAAACAAGGAAATATCTACACCGCCATCTGTATGAACATTGAAATATCTACACCGCTATCTGTATGAACATGGAAATATCTACACCGCTATCTGTGTAAACATGCATACATCTTCACCGCTATCTGTATAAACATGGAAATATCTACAACGCTATCTGAATGAACATGGAAATATCTACACCGCTATCTCTACGAACATGTAAATATCTAAACGGCTATCTCCATGAAAATAGAAATATCTACACAGCTATGTGCATATACATGGAAATATCTACACAGCTATCTCTTTACACATGGAAAGAACTATACCGCCATCTGTATGAACATGGAAATATCTGCACCACCATCTGTATGAACATATAAATATCTACACCGCCATCTGTATTAAGAAGGAAATATCTAAACCGCTATCTGTATGAACATTGAAATATCTACACCGCTATCTGTATGAACATGGATATATCTACACCGCTATCTGTGTAAACAAGCATACATCTTCAACGCTATCTGTATAAACATGGAAATATCTACAACGCAATCTGTATGAACATGGAAATATCTACACCGCTATCTGTATGAACATGGAAATATCTAAACCGCTATCTGCATGAAAATAGAAATATCTACACAGCTATCAGCATATACATGGAAATATCTACACAGCTATCTCTTTACACATGGAAATAGCTACACCGCTATCTGTATGAACATGGAAATATCCACACCGCCATCTGTATGAACATGGAAATATCTGCACTGCCATCTGTATGAACATATAAATATCTACACAGCCGTCTGTATTAAGATGGAGATATCTACACCGCTATCTGCATAAACATGGAAATATCTACACCGCTATCTGTATAAACATGGAAATATCTACACCGCTATCTGTATAAACATGGAAATATCTAGACCGCTACCTGTATAAACATGGAAATATCAGCACCGCTTTCTGTATGAACATGGAAATATCTACACCGCTATCTGTATGAACATGGAAATATCTACACCGCTATCTGTATGAACATGGAAATATCTACACCGCTATCAGTATGAACAAGGAAATATCTACACCGCTATCTGTATGAACATGGATATGTATACACAGCCCTCAGGATGAACATGGAAATATCCACACCGCTATCTGTGTAAACATGCATACATCTTCACCGCTATCTGTATAAACATGGAAATATCTACACCGCTATCTGTATGAACATGGAAATATCTACACCGCTATCTGTTTGAAGATGGAAATATATACACCGCTATCTGCATGAAAACGGAAATATCTACACAGCTATCTGCATATACATGGAAATATCTACACAGCTATCTCTTTACACATGGAAATAACTACACCGCTATCTGTATGAACATGGAAATATCTACACAGCCATCTGTCTGAACATGGAAATATCTACACCGCTATCTGTATGAACATGGAAATATCTACACCGCTATCTGTATGAACATGGATATATCTACACAGCCATCTGGATGAACATGGAAATATCTACACCGCTATCTGTGTAAACATGCATATATCTTCACCGCTATCTGTATAAACATGGAAATATCTGCACCGCTATCGGTATGAACATGGAAATATCTACACCGCTATCTGTATGAACATGGAAATACCTACACCGCTATCTGTTTGGACATGGAAATATCTACACCGCTATCTGCATGAAAATGGAAATATCTACACTGCTATCTGCATATACATTTAAATATCTACACAGCTATCTCTTTACACATGGAAATAACTACACGACTATCTGTATGAACATGGAAATAACTACACCGCCATCTGTATGAACATGGAAATATCTGCACCGCCATCTGTATGAACATATAAATATCTACACCGCCATCTGTATTAAGATGGAGATATCTACACTGCTATCTGTATAAACATCTACATATCTACACCGCCATCTCTATGAACATATAAATACGCCGCCATCTGTATTAAGAAGGAAATATCTAAACCGCTATCTGTATATACATGGAAATATCTACACCGCTGCCTGTATAAACATGGAAATATCAGCACCGCTATCTGTATCAACATGGAAATATCTACACCGCTATCTGTAGGAACATGGAAATAGCTACACCGCTGCCTGTATAAACATGGAAATATCAGCACCGCTATCTGTATGAACATGGAAATATCTACACCACTATCTGTATGAACATGGATATATCTACACAGACATCTGGATGAACATGGAAATATCTACACCACTATCTGTATGAACATGGAAATATCTACAACGCTATCTGTGTAAACATGAATACATCTTCACCGCTATCAGTATAAACATGGAAATATCTACACCGCTATCTGTATGAACATGGAAATAGCTACACCGCTATCTGTATGAACATGGATATATCTACACAGCCCTCTGGATGAACATGGAAATATCCACACCGCTATCTGTGTAAACATGCATACATCTTCACCGCTATCTGTATAAACATGGAAATATCTACACCGCTATCTGTATGAACATGGAAATATCTAAACCGCTATCTGTTTGAAGATGGAAATAAATACACCGCTATCTGCATGAAAACCGAAATATCTACACAGCTATCTGCATATACATGGAAATATCTACACAGCTATCTCTTTACACATGGTAATAACTACACCGCTATCTGTATGAACATGGAAATATCTACACCGCCTTCTGTATGAACATGGTAATATCTGCACCGCCATCTGAATGAACATATAAATATCTACACCGCCATCTGTATTAAGCTGGAGATATCTACACTGATATCTGTATAAACATGGAAATATCTACACCGCCATCTGTATGAACACATAAATATCTACACAGCCATCTGTATTAAGAAGGAAATATCTAAACCGCTATCTGTATAAACATGGAAATATCTACACCGCTGCCTGTATAAACAAGGAAATATCAGCACCGCTATCTGTATGAACATGGAAATATCTACACCGCTATCTGTATGAACATGGAAATAACTACTCCGCTATCTGTATGAACATGGAAATAGCTACACCGCTATCTGCATGAACATGGATATATCTACACAGCCATCTAGATGAACATTTAAATATCTACACCGCTATCTGTATAAACATGGAAATATCCACACCGCTATCTGTATGAACATGGAAATATCCACACCGCCATCTGTATGAACATGGAAATATCTGCACTGCCATCTGTATGAACATATAAATATCTACACCGCCGTCTGTATTAAGATGGAGATATCTACACCGCTATCTGCATAAACATGGAAATATCTACACCGCTATCTGTATAAACATGGAAATATCTACACCGCTATCTGTATAAACATGGAAATATCTACACCGCTACCTGTATAAACATGGAAATATCAGCACCGCTTTCTGTATGAACATGGAAATATCTAAACCGCTATCTGTATGAACATGGAAATATCTACACCGCTATCTGTATGAACATGGAAATATCTACACCGCTATCAGTATGAACAAGGAAATATCTACACCGCTATCTGTGTAAACATGCATACATCTTCACCGCTATCTGTATGAACATGGAAATATCTACACCGGTATCTGTTTGAAGATGGAAATATCTACACCGCTATCTGTGTAAACATGCATACATCTTCACCGCTATCTGTATAAACATGGAAATACCTACACCACTATCTGTTTGAACATGGAAATATCTACACCGCTATATCTTTACACATGGAAATAACTACACCGCTATCTGCATGAACATGGAAATATCCACACCGCCATCTGTATGAACATGGAAATACCTACACCGCTATCTGCATGAACATATAAATATCTACACCGCCATCTGTATTAAGATGGAGATATCTACACCGCTATCTGTATAAACATGGAAATATCTACACCGCTATCTGTTTGAACATGGAAATATCTACACCGCTATATCTTTACACATGGAAATAACTACACCGCTATCTGCATGAACATGGAAATATCCACACCGCCATCTGTATGAACATGGAAATATCTGCACCGCCATCTGTATGAACATATAAATATCTACACCGCCATCTGTATTAAGATGGAGATATCTACACCGCTATCTGTATAAACATGGAAATATCTACACCGCTATCTGTATAAACATGGAAATATCTACACCGCTATCTCTATGAACATGGGAATATCTAAACCGCTATCTGTATGAACATGGAAATATCTACACCGTTATCTGTTTGAACATGGAAATAATTCACCGCTGTCTGCATGAAAATGGAAATATCTACACAGCTATCTGCATATACATGGAAATATCTACACAGCTATCTCTTTACACATGGAAATAACTACACCGCTATCTCTATAAACATGGAAATATCTACACCGCTATCTGTATGAACATGGAAATATCTGCACCGCCATCTGTATGAACATATAAATATCTACACCGCCATCTGTATTAAGAAAGGAATATCTAAACCGCTATCTGTATGAACATTGAAATACCTACACCGCTATCTGTATGAACATGGAAATATCTACACCGCTATCTGTGTAAACATGCATACATCTTCACCGCTATCTGTATAAACATGGAAATGTCTACAAGGCTATCTGTATGAACATGGAAATATCTACACCGCTATCTGTACGAACATGGAAATATCTAAACCGCTATCTGCATGAAAATAGAAATATCTACACAGCTATCTGCATATATATGGAAATATCTACACAGCTATCTCTTTACACATGGAAATAACTACACCGCTATCTGTATGAACATGGAAATATCTGCACCGCCATCTGTATGAACACATAAATATCTACACCGCCATCTGTATTAAGATGGAGATACCTACACCGCTATCTGTATAAACATGGAAATATCTACACCGCTATCTGTATAAACATGGAAATATCTACACCGCTATCTGTATAAACATGGAAATATCAGCACCGCTATCTGTATGAACATGGAAATATCAGCCCCTCTATCTGTATAAACATGGAAGTATCTACACCGCTATCTGTATGAACATGGAAATATCTACACCGCAATCTGTATGAACACGGAAATATCTACACCGCTATCTGTTTGAACATGGAAATATCTACACCGCTATCTGTATGAACACGGAAATATCTACACCGCTATCTGTTTGAACATGGAAATATCTACACCGCTATCTGCATGAAAATGGAATTATATACACAGCTATCTGCATATACATGGAAATATCTACACAGCTATCTCTTTACTCATGGAAATAACTACACCGCTATCTGTATGAACATGGAAATATCTTCACCGCTGTCTTTATGAACATGGATATATCTACACAGCCATCTGGATGAACATGGAAATATCTACACCGCTATCTGTATGAACATGGAAATATCTACACCGATATCTGTGTAAACATGAATACATCTTCACCGCTATCTGTATAAACATGGAAATATCCACACTGCTATCTGTATGAACATGGAAATATCTACACCGCTATCTGTTTGAAGATGGAAATATCTACACCGCTATCTGCATGAAAATGGAAATATCTACACAGCGATCTGCATATACACGGAAATATCTACAAAGCTATCTCTTTACACATGGAAATAAGTACAGCGCTATTTCTATAAACATGGAAATAGCTACACCGCCATCTGTATGAACATGGAAATATCTACACCGCTATCTGTATGAACATGGGAATATCTACACCGCTATCTGTATGAACATGGATATATCTACACAGCCCTCTGGATGAACATGCAAATATCCACACCGCTATCTGTGTAAACATGCATACATCTTCACCGCTATCTGTAGAAACATGGAAATATCTACACCGCTATCTGTTTGAACATGGAAATATCTACACCGCTATCTGTATGAACACGGAAATATCTACACCACTATCTGTTTGAACATGGAAATATCTACACCACTATCTGCATGAAAATGGAAATATCTACACTACTATCTGCATATACATGGAAATACCTACACAGCTATCTCTTTACACATGGAAATAACTACACCGCTATCTGCATGAACATGGAAATATCCACACCGCCATCTGTATGAACATATAAATATCTGCACCGCCATCTGTATTAAGATGGAGATATCTGCACCGCTATCTGCATAAACATGGAAATATCTACACCGCTACCTGTATGAACATGGATATATCTACACAGCCCTCCGGATGAACATGGAAATATCCACACCGCTATCTGTGTAAACATGCATACATCTTCACCGCTATCTGTATAAACATGGAAATATCTACATTGCTATCTGTATGAACATGGAAATATCTACACCGCTATCTGTTTGAAGATGGAAATATATACACCGCTATCTGCATGAAAATGGAAATATCTACACAGCTATCTGCAAATACATGGAAATATCTACACAGCTATCTCTTTACACATGGAAATAACTACACCGCTATCGGTATGAACATGGAAATATCTACACCGCCATCTGTATGAACATGGAAATATCTGCACCGCCATCTGTATGAACATATAAATATCTACACCGCCATCTGTATTAAGATGGAGATATCTACACCGCTATCTGAATAAACATGGAAATATCTACACCGCTATCTGTATAAACATGGAAATATCTACACCGCTATCTGTAAACATGGAAATATCTACACTGCTACCTGTATAAACATGGAAATATCAGCACCGCTATCTGTATGAACATGGAAATATCTACACCACTATCTGTATGAGCATGGAAATATCTACACTGCTATCTGTACGAACATGGAAATATCTACAAAGCTATCTGAATGAACATGGAAATATCTACACCGCTATCTGTTTGAACATGTAAATATCTACACCGCAATCTGCATGAAAATAGAAATATCTACAAAGCTATCTGCATATACATGGAAATATCTACACAGCTATCTCTTTACACATGGAAATAACTACACCGCTATATCTATAAACATGGAAATATCTACACCGCTATCTGTATAAACATGGAAATGTCTTCACCGCTATCTGTATAAACATGGAAATATCTACACCACTACCTGTATAAACATGGAAATATCAGCACCGCTATCTGTATGAACTTGGAATTATCTACACCGCTATCTGTATGAACATGGAAATATCTACACCGCTATCTGTTTGAACATGTAAATATCTACACCGCTATCTGCATGAAAATGGAAATATCTACAAAGCTATCTGCATATTCATGGAAATATCTACACAGCTATCTCTTAACACATGGAAATAGCTACACCGCTATCTGTATGAACATGGAAATATCCACACCGCCATCTGTATGAACATGGAAATATCTGCACTGCCATCTGTATGAACATATAAATATCTACACCGCCGTCTGTATTAAGATGGAGATATCTACACCGCTATCTGCATAAACATCTACATATCTACACCGCCATCTCTATGAACATATAAATACGCCGCCATCTATATTAAGAAGGAAATATCTAAACCGCTATCTGTATAAACATGGAAATATCTACACCGCTGCCTGTATAAACATGGAAATATCAGCACCGCTATCTCTATCAACATGGAAATATCTACACCGCTATCTGCATGAAAATGGAATTATATACACAGCTATCTGCGTATACATGGAAATATCTACACAGCTATCTCTTTACTCATGGAAATAACTACACCGCTATCTGTATGAACATGGAAATATCTTCACCGCCATCTTTATGAACATGGATATATCTACACAGCCATCTGGATGAACATGGAAATATCTACACCGCTATCTGTATGAACATGGAAATATCTACACCGATATCTGTGTAAACATGAATACATCTTCACCGCTATCTGTATAAACATGGAAATATCCACACTGCTATCTGTATGAACATGGAAATATCTACACCGCTATCTGTTTGAAGATGGAAATATCTACACCGCTATCTGCATGAAAATGGAAATATCTACACAGCGATCTGCATATACACGGAAATATCTACAAAGCTATCTCTTTACACATAGAAATAAGTACAGCGCTATTTCTATAAACATGGAAATAGCTACACCGCCATCTGTATGAACATGGAAATATCTACACCGCTGCCTTTATAAACATGGAAATATCAGCACCGCTATCTGTATGAACATAGAAGTATCTACACCGCTATCTGTATCAACATGGAAATATCTACACTGCTATCTGTATGAACATGGAAATAGCTACACCGTTATCTGTATGAACATGGAAATAGCTACACCACTATCTGTATGAACATGGAAATATCTACACCGCTATCTGTATGAACATGGATATATCTACACAGCCATCTGGATGAACATGGAAATATCTACACCGCTATCTGTATGAACATGGAAATATCTACACCGCTATCTGTATGAACATGGATATATCTACACTGCCATCTGGATGAACATGGAAATATCTACACCGCTATCTGTGTAAACATGCATACATCTTCACCGCTATCTGTATAAACATGGAAATATCTACACCGCTATCTGTATGAACATGGAAATATCTACACCGCTATCTGTATGAACATGGAAATATCTACACCACTATCTGTTTGAACATGGAAATATCTACACCGCTATCTGCATGAAAATGGAAATATCTACACTGCTATCTGCATATACATGGAAATATCTACACAGCTATCTCTTTACACATGGAAATAACTACACCGCTATCTGTATGAACATGGAAATATCCACACCGCCATCTGTATGAACATGGAAATATCTGCACCGCCATCTGTATGAACATATAAATATCTGCACCGCCATCTGTATTAAGATGGAGATATCTACACCGCTATCTGCATAAACATGGAAATATCTACACCGCTATCTGTATAAACATGGAAATGTATACACCGCTATCTGTATAAACATGGAAATATCTACACCGCTAGCTGTATGAACATGGAAATATCTACACCGCTATCTGTATGAACATGGAAATGTCTACACCGCTATCAGTATGAACATGGAAATATCTACACCGCTATCTGTATGAACATGGATACATCTAAACAGCCATCTGGATGAACATGGAAATATCCACACCGCTATCTGTGTAAACATGCATACATCTTCACCGCTATCTGTATAAACATGGAAATATCTACATTGCTATCTGTATGAACATGGAAATATCTACACCGCTATCTGTTTGAAGATGGAAATATCTACACCGCTATCTGTATAAACATGGAAATATCTACACCGCTATCTGTATAAACATGGAAATATCTACACCGTTATCTGTATAAACATGGAAATATCTACACCACTACCTGTATAAACATGGAAATATCAGCACCGCTATCTGTATGAACATGGAAATATCTACACCGCTATCTGAACATGGAAATATCTACACCGCTATCTGTATGAACATGGAAATATCTACACCGCTATCTGTATAAACATGGAAATATCTACACCGCTATCTGTATGAACATGGAAATATCTACACCGCTATCTGTATGAACATGGAAATATCTACCCCACTATCTGTTTGAACATGGAAATATCTACACCACTATCTGCATGAAAATGGAAATATCTACACTGCTATCTGCATATACATGGAAATACCTACACAGCTATCTCTTTACACATGGAAATAACTACACCGCTATCTGTATGAACATGGAAATATCCACACCGCCATCTGTATGTACATGGAAATATCTGCACCGCCATCTGTATGAACATATAAATATCTGCACCGCCATCTGTATTAAGATGGAGATATCTACACCGCTATCTGCATAAACATGGAAATATCTACACCGCTATCTGTATGAACATGGATATATCTACACAGCCCTCCGGATGAACATGGAAATATCCACACCGCTATCTGTGTAAACATGCATACATCTTCACCGCTATCTGTATAAACATGGAAATATCTACATTGCTATCTGTATGAACATGGAAATATCTACACCGCTATCTGTTTGAAGATGGAAAATATACACCGCTATCTGCATGAAAATGGAAATATCTACACAGCTATCTGCAAATACATGGAAATATCTACACAGCTATCTCTTTACACATGGAAATAACTACACCGCTATCGGTATGAACATGGAAATATCTACACCGCCATCTGTATGAACATGGAAATATCTGCACCGCCATCTGTATGAACATATAAATATCTACACCGCCATCAGTATTAAGATGGAGATATCTACACCGCTATCTGAATAAACATGGAAATATCTACACCGCTATCTGTATAAACATGGAAATATCTACACCACTATCTGTAAACATGGAAATATCTACACTGCTACCTGTATAAAAATAGAAATATCAGCACCGCTATCTGTATGAACATGGAAATATCTACACCACTATCTGTATGAGCATGGAAATATCTACACCGCTATCTGTACGAACATGGAAATATCTACAAAGCTATCTGAATGAACATGGAAATATCTACACCGCTATCTGTTTGAACATGTAAATATCTACACCGCAATCTGCATGAAAATGGAAATATCTACAAAGCTATCTGCATATACATGGAAATATCTACACAGCTATCTCTTTACACATGGAAATAACTACACCGCTATATCTATAAACATGGAAATATCTACACCGCTATCTGTATAAACATGGAAATGTCTTCACCGCTATCTGTATAAACATGGAAATATCTACACCACTACCTGTATAAACATGGAAATATCAGCACCGCTATCTGTATGAACTTGGAATTATCTACACCGCTATCTGTATGAACATGGATATATCAACAAAGCTATCTGAATGAACATGGAAATATCTACACCGCTATCTGTTTGAACATGTAAATATCTACACCGCAATCTGCATGAAAATGGAAATATCTACAAAGCTATCTGCATATACATGGAAATATCTACACAGCTATCTCTTTACACATGGAAATAACTACAACGCTATATCTATAAACATGGAAATATCTACACCGCCATCTGTATGAACATGGAAATATCTGCACCGCCATCTGTATGAACATATAAATATCTACACCGCCATCTGTATTAAGAAGGAAATATCTAAACCGCTATCTGTATAAACATGGAAATATCTACACCGCTGCCTGTATAAACATGGAAATATCAGCACCGCTATCTGTATGAACATAGAAGTATCTGCACCGCTATCTGTATCAACATGGAAATATCTACACTGCTATCTGTATGAACATGGAAATAGCTACACCGTTATCTGTATGAACATGGAAATAGCTACACCGCTATCTGTATGAACATGGAAATATCTACACCGCTATCTGTATGAACATGGATATATCTACACAGCCATCTGGATGAACATGGAAATATCTACACCGCTATCTGTATGAACATGGAAATATCTACACCGCTATCTGTATGAACATGGATATATCTAGACTGCCATCTGGATGAACATGGAAATATCTACACCGCTATCTGTGTAAACATGCATACATCTTCACCGCTATCTGTATAAACATGGAAATATCTACACCGCTATCTGTATGAACATGGAAATATCTACACTGCTATCTGTATGAACATGGAAATATCTACACCACTATCTGTTTGAACATGGAAATATCTACACCGCTATCTGCATGAAAATGGAAATATCTACACTGCTATCTGCATATACATGGAAATACCTACACAGCTATCTCTTTACACATGGAAATAACTACACCGCTATCTGTATGAACATGGAAATATCCACACCGCCATCTGTATGAACATGGAAATATCTGCACCGCCATCTGTATGAACATATAAATATCTGCACCGCCATCTGTATTAAGATGGAGATATCTACACCGCTATCTGCATAAACATGGAAATATCTACACCGCTATCTGTATAAACATGGAAATGTATACACCGCTATCTGTATAAACATGGAAATATCTACACCGCTATCTGTATGAACATGGAAATATCTACACCGCTATCTGTATGAACATGGAAATGTCTACACCGCTATCAGTATGAACATGGAAATATCTACACCGCTATCTGTATGAACATGGATACATCTACACAGCCATCTGGATGAACATGGAAATATCCACACCGCTATCTGTGTAAACATGCATACATCTTCACCGCTATCTGTATAAACATGGAAATATCTACATTGCTATCTGTATGAACATGGAAATGTCTACACCGCTATCTGTTTGAGGATGGAAATATCTACACCGCTATCTGTATAAACATGGAAATATCTACACCGCTATCTGTATAAACATGGAAATATCTACACCGCTATCTGTATAAACATGGAAATATCTACACCACTACCTGTATAAACATGGAAATATCAGCACCGCTATCTGTATGAACATGGAAATATCTACACAGCCATCTGAACATGGAAATATCTACACCGCTATCTGTATGAACATGGAAATATCTACACCGCTATCTGTATAAACATGGAAATATCTACACCGCTATCTGTATGAACATGGAAATATCTACACCGCTATCTGTATGAACATGGAAATATCTACCCCACTATCTGTTTGAACATGGAAATATCTACACCACTATCTGCATGAAAATGGAAATATCTACACTGCTATCTGCATATACATGGAAATACCTACACAGCTATCTCTTTACACATGGAAATAACTACACCGCTATCTGTATGAACATGGAAATATCCACACCGCCATCTGTATGTACATGGAAATATCTGCACCGCCATCTGTATGAACATATAAATATCTGCACCGCCATCTGTATTAAGATGGAGATATCTACACCGCTATCTGCATAAACATGGAAATATCTACACCGCTATCTGTATGAACATGGATATATCTACACAGCCCTCCGGATGAACATGGAAATATCCACACCGCTATCTGTGTAAACATGCATACATCTTCACCGCTATCTGTATAAACATGGAAATATCTACATTGCTATCTGTATGAACATGGAAATATCTACACCGCTATCTGTTTGAAGATGGAAATATATACACCGCTATCTGCATGAAAATGGAAATATCTACACAGCTATCTGCATATACATGGAAATATCTACACAGCTATCTCTTTACACATGGAAATAACTACACCGCTATCTGTATGAACATGGAAATATCTACACCGCCATCTGTATGAACATGGAAATATCTGCACCGCCATCTGTATGAACATATAAATATCTACACCGCCATCTGTATTAAGATGGAGATATCTACACCGCTATCTGAATAAACATGGAAATATCTACACCGCTATCTGTATAAACATGGAAATATCTACACCGCTATCAGTATAAACATGGAAATATCTACACGGCTACCTGTAAACATGGAAATATCTGCACCGCTATCTGTATGAACATGGAAATATCTACACCGCTATCTGTATGAACATGGAAATATCTACACCGCTATCTGTATGAACATGGAAATATCTACAAAGCTATCTGAATGAACATGGAAATATCTACACCGCAATCTGTTTGAACATGTAAATATCTACACCGCTATCTGCATGAAAATGGAAATATCTACAAAGCTATCTGCATATACATGGAAATATCTACACAGCTATCTCTTTACACATGGAAATAACTACACCGCTATATCTATAAACATGGAAATCTCTACACCGCTATCTGTATAAACATGGAAATATCTACACCGCTATCTGTATAAACATGGAAATATCTACACCACTACCTGTATAAACATGGAAATATCAGCACCGCTATCTGTATGAACATGGAATTATCTACACCGCTATCTGTATGAACATGGAATTATCTACACCGCTATCTGTATGAACATGGAAATATCTACACCGCTATCTGTATGAACACGGAAATATCTACACCGCTATCTGTTTGAACATGGAAATATCTACAACGCTGTCTGCTTGAAAATGGAAATATCTACACAGCTATCTGCATACACATGGAAATATCTACAAAGCGGTCTCTTAACACATGGAAATAAGTACTCCGCTATCTCTATAAACATGGAAATATCTACACCGCCATCTGTATGAACATGGAAATATCTGCACCGTCATCTGTATGAACAAATAAATATCTACACCGCCATCTGTATTAAGAAAGAAATATCTAAACCGCTATCTGTATGAACATTGAAATATCTACACCGCTATCTGTATGAACATTGAAATATCTACACCGCGGCCTGTATAAACATGGAAATATCAGCACCGCTATCTGTACGAACATGGAAACATCTACACCGCTATCTGTATGAATATGGAAATATCTACACCGCTATCTGTATGAACATGGAAATAGCTACACCGCTATCTGTATGAACATGGAAATAACTACACAGCCATCTGGATGAAAATGGAAATATCTACACCGCTATCTGCATGGAAATGGAAATATCTACACTGCTATCTGCATATACATGGAAATATCTACACAGCTATCTCTTTACACATGGAAATAACTACACCGCTGTCTGTATGAACATGGAAATATCTTCACCGCCATCTGTATGAACATGGATATATCTACACATTCATCTGGATGAACATGGAAATATCTACACCTCTATCTTTATGAACATGGAAATATCTACACCGCTGTCTGTGTAAACATGCATACATCTTCACCGCTATCTGTATAAACATGGAAATATCTACACTGCTATCTGTATGAACATGGAAATATCTACACCGCTATCTGTTTGAACATGGAAATATCTACACCGCTATCTGCATGAAAATGGAAATATCTACACCGCTATCTGCATAAAAATGGAAATATCTACACTGCTATCTGCATATACATGGAAATATCTACCCAGCTATCTCTTTACACATGGAAATAACTACACCGCTAACTGTATGAACATGGAAATACCTACACCGCCATCTGTATGAACATGGAAATTTGTACACCACCATCTGTATGAACATATAAATATCTACACCACCATCTGTATTAAGATGGAGATATCTACACTGCTTTCTCTATAAACATGGAAATATCTACACCGCTATCTGTATAAACATGGAAATATCTACACCGCTATCTGTATAAACATGGAAATATCTACACCACTAAGTGTATAAACATGGAAATATCAGCACCGCTATCTGTATGAACATGGAATTATCTACACCGCTATCTGTATGAACATGGAAATATCTACACCGCTATCTGTTTGAACATGGAAATATCTACACCGCTGTCTGCATGAATATGGAAATATCTACACAGCTATCTGCATACACATGGAAATATCTACACAGCTATCTCTTAACACGTGGAAATAAGTACTCCGCTATCTCTATAAACATGGAAATATCTACACTGCCATCTGTATGAACAAGGAAATATCTGCACCGCCATCTGTATGAACATATAAATATCTACACCGCCATCTGTATTAAGAAGGAAATATCTAAACCGCTATCTGTATGAACATTGAAATATGTACACCGCAATCTGTATGAACATTGAAATATCTACACCGCTGCCTGTATAAACATGGAAATATCAGCACCGCTATCTATATGAACATGGAAATATCTACACCGCTATCTGTATGAACATGGAAATATCTACACCGCTATCTGTATGAACATGGAAATAGCTACACCGCTATCTGTATGAACATGGAAATATCTACACAGCCATCTGGATGAACATGGAAATATCTACTCCGCTATCTGTGTAAACATGCATAGATCTTCACCGCTATCTGTATAAACATGGAAATATCTACACCGCACTCTGTATGAACATGGAAATATCTACACCGCTATCTGTATAAACATGGAAATATCTACACCGCTATCTGTATAAACATGGAAATATCTACACCGCTACCTGTATAAACATGGAAATATCAGCACCGCTATCTGTATGAACATGGAAATATCTACACCGCTATCTGTATGAACATGGAAATATCTACACCGCTATCTACATGAACATGGAAATATCTACACCGCTATCTGTATGAACATGGAAATATCTACACCGCTATCTGTATGAACATGGAAATATCTACAAAGCTATCTGAATGAACATGGAAATATCTACACCGCTATCTGTTCGAACATGTAAATATCTACACCGCTATCTGCATGAAAATGGAAATATCTACAAAGCTATCTGCATATACATGGAAATATCTACACAGCTATCTCTTAACACATGGAAATAACTACACCGCTATATCTATAAACATGGAAATATCTACACCGCCATCTGTATGAACATGGAAATATCTGCACCGCCATCTGCATGAACATATATATATCTACACCGCCATCTGTATTAAGAAGGAAATATCTAAACAGCTATCTGTATAAACATGGAAATATCTACACCGCTGCCTGTATAAACATGGAAATATCAGCACCGCTATCTGTATGAACATGGAAATATCTACACCGCTATCTGTATGAACATGGAAATAACTACACCGCTATCTGTATGAACATGGAAATATCTACAAAGCTATCAGAATGAACATGGAAATATCTACACCGCTATCTCTTTGAACATGTAGATTTCTACACCGCTATCTGTATGAACATGGATATATCTTCACAGCCATCTGTATGAACATATAAATATCTACACCGCCATCTGTATTAAAAAGGAAATATCTAAACCGCTATCTGTATAAACATGGAAATATCTACACCGCTATCTGTATAAACATGGAAATATCAGCACCGATATCTGTATGAACATGGAAGTATCTACACCGCTATCTGTATCAACATGGAAATATCTACACTGCTATCTGTATGAACATGGAAATAGCTACACCGTTATCTGTATGAACATGGAAATAGCTACACCACTATCTGTATGAACATGGAAATACCTACACCGCTATCTGTATGAACATGGATATATCTTCACAGCCATCTGGATGAACATGGAAATATCTACACCGCTATCTGTATGAACATGGATATATCTTCACAGCCATCTGGATGAACATGGAAATATCTACACCGCTATCTGTATGAACATGGAAATATCTACACCGCTATCTGTATGAACATGGATATATCTACACAGCCATCTGGATGAACATGGAAATATCTACACCGCTATCTGTGTAAACATGCATAGATCTTCACTGCTATCTGTATAAACATGGAAATTTCTACACCGCTATCTGTATGAACATGGAAATACCTACACCGCTATCTGTATGAACATGGAAATAGCTACACCGTTATCTGTTTGAACATGGAAATAGCTACACCACTATCTGTATGAACATGGAAATATCTACACCGCTATCTGTATGAACATGGATATATCTTCACAGCCATCTGGATGAACATGGAAATATCTACACCGCTATCTGTATGAACATGGAAATATCTACACCGCTATCTGTATGAACATGGATATATCTACACAGCCATCTGGATGAACATGGAAATATCTACACCGCTATCTGTGTAAACATGCATAGATCTTCACCGCTATCTGTATAAACATGGAAATATCTACACCGCTATCTGTATGAACATGGAAATATCTACACCGCTATCTGTATGAACATGGAAATATCTACACCGCTATCTGTTTGAACATGGAAATATCTACACCGCTATCTGCATGAAAATGGAAATATCTACACTTCTATCAGCATATACATGGAAATATCTACACAGCTATCTCTTTACACATGGAAATAACTACACCGCTATCTGTATGAACATGGAAATATCCACACCGCCATCTGTATGAACATGGAAATATCTGCACCGCCATCTGTATGAACATATAAATATCTGCACCGCCATCTTTATTTAGATGGAGATATCTACACCGCTATCTGCATAAACATGGAAATATCTACACCGCTATCTGTATAAACATGGAAATATCTACACCGCTACCTGTATAAGCATGGAAATATCAGCACCGCTATCTGTATGAACATGGAAATATCTACACCGCTATCTGTATGAACATGGAAATGTCTACACCGCTATCAGTATGAACATGGAAATATCTACTCCGCTATCTGTATGAACATGGATATATCTACACAGCCCTCTGGATGAACATGGAAATATCCACACCGCTATCTGTGTAAACATGCATACATCTTCACCGCTATCTGTATAAACATTGAAATATCTACAGTGCTATCTGTATGAACATGGAAATATCTACACCGCTATCTGTTTGAAGATGGAAATATATACACCGCTATCTGCATGAAAATGGAAATATCTACACAGCTATCTGCATATACATGGAAATATCTACACAGCTATCTCTTTACACATGGAAATAACTACACCGCTATCTGTATGAACATGGAAATATCTACACCGCCATCTGTATGAACATGGAAATACCTGCACCGCCATCTGTATGAACATGGAAATATCTGCACCGCCATCTGTATGAACATATAAATATCTGCACCGCCATCTGTATTAAGATGGAGATATCTACAACGATATCTGCATAAACATGGAGGTATCTACACCGCTATCTGAATAAACATGGAAATATCTACACCGCTATCTGTATAAACATGGAAATATCTACACTGCTACCTGTATAAACATGGAAATATCAGCACCGCTATCTGTATGAACATGGAAATATCTACACCGCTATCTGTATGAACATGGAAATATCTACACCGCTATCTGTATGAACATGGAAATATCTACAAAGCTATCTGAATGAACATGGAAATATCTACACCGCTATCTGTTTGAACATGTAAATATCTACACCGCTATCTGCATGAAAATGGAAATATCTACAAAGCTATCTGCATATACATGGAAATATCTACACAGCTATCTCTTTACACATGGAAATAACTACACCGCTATATCTATAAAAATGGAAATCTCTACACCGCTATCTGTATAAACATGGAAATATCTACACCGCCATCTGTATGAACATGGAATTATCTGCACCGCCATCAGTATGAACATATAAATATCTACACCGCCATCTGTATTAAGAAGGAAATATCTAAACCGCTATCTGTATAAACATGGAGATATCTACACCGCTGCCTGTATAAACATGGAAATATCAGCACCGCTATCTGTATGAACATGGAAGTATCTACACCGCTATCTGTATCAACATGGAAATATCTACACTGCTATCTGTATGAACATGGAAATAGCTACACCGTTATCTGTATGAACATGGAAATAGCTACACCACTATCTGTATGAACACGGAAATATCTACACCGCTATCTGTATGAACAAGGATATATCTACACAGCCATCTGGATGAACATGGAAATATCTACACCGCTATCTGTATGAACATGGAAATATCTACACCGCTATCTGTATGAACATGGATATATCTACACAGCCATCTGGATGAACATGGAAATATCTGCACCGCTATCTGTGTAAACATGCATAGATCTTCACCGCTATCTGTATAAACATGGAAATATCTACACCGCTATCTGTATGAACATGGAAATATCTACACCGCTATCTGTATGAACATGGAAATATCTACACCACTATCTGTTTGAACATGGAAATATCTACACCGCTATCTGCATGAAAATGGAAATATCTACACTGCTATCTGCATATACATGGAAATATCTACACAGCTATCTCTTTACACATGGAAATAACTACACCGCTATCTGTATGAACTTGGAAATATCCACACCGCCATCTGTATGAACATGGAAATATCTGCACCGCCAACTGTATGAACATATAAATATCTGCACCGCCATCTGTATTAAGATGGAGATATCTACAACGCTATCTGCATAAACATGGAAATATCTACACCGCTATCTGTATAAACATGGAAATGTATACACCGCTATCTGTATAAACATGGAAATATCTACACCGCTACCTGTATAAGCATGGAAATATCAGCACCGCTATCTGTATGAACATGGAAATATCTACACCGCTATCTGTATGAACATGGAAATATCTACAGCGCTATCTGTATGAACATGGATATATCTACACAGCCCTCTGGATGAAGGTGGAAATATCCACACCGCTATCTGTGTAAACATGCATACATCTTCACCGCTATCTGTATAAACATGGAAATATCTACATTGCTATCTGTATGAACATGGAAATATCTACACCGCCATCTGTATGAACAAATAAATATCTACACCGCCATCTGCATTAAGAAGGAAATATCTAAACCGCTATCTATATAAACAAGGAAATATCTATACCGCTGCCTGTTTAAACATGGAAATATCAGCACCGCTATCTGTATGAACATGGAAATATCTACACCGCTATCTGTATCAACATGGAAATATCTACACCGCCATCTATATGAACATAAAATATCTACACCGCCATCTGTATTAAGAAGGAAATATCTAACCCGCTACCTGTAAACGTGGAAATACCTACACTGCTGCCTGTATAAACATGGAAATATCTACACCGCTATCTGTATAAACATGGAAATATCTACACCACTACCTGTATAAACATGGAAATATCAGCACCGCTATCTGTATGAACATGGAAATATCTACACCGCTATCTGAACATGGAAATATCTACACCGCTATCTGTATGAACATGGAAATATCTACACCGCTATCTGTATAAACATGGAAATATCTACACCGCTATCTGTATGAACATGGAAATATCTACACCGCTATCTGTATGAACATGGAAATATCTACCCCACTATCTGTTTGAACATGGAAATATCTACACCACTATCTGCATGAAAATGGAAATATCTACACTGCTATCTGCATATACATGGAAATACCTACACAGCTATCTCTTTACACATGGAAATAACTACACCGCTATCTCTATGAACATGGAAATATCCACACCGCCATCTGTATGAACATGGAAATATCTGCACCGCCATCTGTATGAACATATAAATATCTGCACCGCCATCTGTATTAAGATGGAGATATCTACACCGCTATCTGCATAAACATGGAAATATCTACACTGCTATCTGTATGAACATGGATATATCTACACAGCCCTCCGGATGAACATGGAAATATCCACACCGCTATCTGTGTAAACATGCATACATCTTCACCGCTATCTGTATAAACATGGAAATATCTACTCCGCTATCTGTATAAACATGGAAATATCTACACCGCTATCTGTTTGAAGATGGAAATATGTACACCGCTATCTGCATGAAAATGGAAATATCTACACAGCTATCTGCATATACATGGAAATATCTATACAGCTATCTCTTTACACATGGAAATAACTACACCGCTATCTGTATGAACATGGAAATATCTACACCGCCATCTGTATGAACATGGAAATATCTGCACCGCCATCTGTATGAACATATAAATATCTACACCGCCATCTGTATTAAGATGGAGATATCTACACCGCTATCTGAATAAACATGGAAATATCTACAGCGCTATCTGTATAAACATGGAAATATCTACACCGCTATCAGTATAAACATGGAAATATCAACACGGCTACCTGTAAACATGGAAATATCTGCACCGCTATCTGTATGAACATGGAAATATCTACACCGCTATCTGTATGAACATGGAAATATCTACACCGCTATCTGTATGAACATGGAAATATCTACAAAGCTATCTGAATGAACATGGAAATATCTACACCGCAATCTGTTTGAACATGTAAATATCTACACCGCTATCTGCATGAAAATGGAAATATCTACAAAGCTATCTGCATATACATGGAAATATCTACACAGCTATCTCTTTACACATGGAAATAACTACACCGCTATATCTATAAACATGGAAATCTCTACACCGCTATCTGTATAAACATGGAAATATCTACACCGCTATCTGTATAAACATGGAAATATCTACACCACTACCTGTATAAACATGGAAATATCAGCACCGCTATCTGTATGAACATGGAATTATCTACACCGCTATCTGTATGAACATGGAATTATCTACACCGCTATCTGTATGAACATGGAAATATCTACACCGCTATCTGTATGAACACGGAAATATCTACACCGCTATCTGTTTGAACATGGAAATATCTACAACGCTGTCTGCTTGAAAATGGAAATATCTACACAGCTATCTGCATACACATGGAAATATCTACAAAGCGGTCTCTTAACACATGGAAATAAGTACTCCGCTATTTCTATAAACATGGAAATATCTACACCGCCATCTGTATGAACATGGAAATATCTGCACCGTCATCTGTATGAACAGATAAATATCTACACCGCCATCTGTATTAAGAAAGAAATATCTAAACCGCTATCTGTATGAACATTGAAATATCTACACCGCTATCTGTATGAACATTGAAATATCTACACCGCGGCCTGTATAAACATGGAAATATCAGCACCGCTATCTGTACGAACATGGAAATATCTACACCGCTATCTGTATGAATATGGAAATATCTACACCGCTATCTGTATGAACATGGAAATAGCTACACCGCTATCTGTATGAACATGGAAATAACTACACAGCCATCTGGATGAAAATGGAAATATCTACACCGCTATCTGCATGGAAATGGAAATATCTACACTGCTATCTGCATATACATGGAAATATCTACACAGCTATCTCTTTACACATGGAAATAACTACACCGCTGTCTGTATGAACATGGAAATATCTTCACCGCCATCTGTATGAACATGGATATATCTACACATTCATCTGGATGAACATGGAAATATCTACACCTCTATCTTTATGAACATGGAAATATCTACACCGCTGTCTGTGTAAACATGCATACATCTTCACCGCTATCTGTATAAACATGGAAATATCTACACTGCTATCTGTATGAACATGGAAATATCTACACCGCTATCTGTTTGAACATGGAAATATCTACACCGCTATCTGCATGAAAATGGAAATATCTACACCGCTATCTGCATAAAAATGGAAATATCTACACTGCTATCTGCATATACATGGAAATATCAACCCAGCTATCTCTTTACACATGGAAATAACTACACCGCTAACTGTATGAACATGGAAATACCTACACCGCCATCTGTATGAACATGGAAATTTGTACACCACCATCTGTATGAACATATAAATATCTACACCACCATCTGTATTAAGATGGAGATATCTACACTGCTTTCTCTATAAACATGGAAATATCTACACCGCTATCTGTATAAACATGGAAATATCTACACCGCTATCTGTATAAACATGGAAATATCTACACCACTAAGTGTATAAACATGGAAATATCAGCACCGCTATCTGTATGAACATGGAATTATCTACACCGCTATCTGTATGAACATGGAAATATCTACACCGCTATCTGTTTGAACATGGAAATATCTACACCGCTGTCTGCATGAATATGGAAATATCTACACAGCTATCTGCATACACATGGAAATATCTACACAGCTATCTCTTAACACGTGGAAATAAGTACTCCGCTATCTCTATAAACATGGAAATATCTACACCGCCATCTGTATGAACAAGGAAATATCTGCACCGCCATCTGTATGAACACATAAATATCTACACCGCCATCTGTATTAAGAAAGAAATATCTAAACCGCTATCTGTATGAACATTGAAATATGTACACCGCAATCTGTATGAACATTGAAATATCTACACCGCTGCCTGTATAAACATGGAAATATCAGCACCGCTATCTATATGAACATGGAAATATCTACACCGCTATCTGTATGAACATGGAAATATCTACACCGCTATCTGTATGAACATGGAAATAGCTACACCGCTATCTGTATGAACATGGAAATATCTACACAGCCATCTGGATGAACATGGAGATATCTACTCCGCTATCTGTGTAAACATGCATAGACCTTCACCGCTATCTGTATAAACATGGAAATATCTACACCGCACTCTGTATGAACATGGAAATATCTACACCGCTATCTGTATAAACATGGAAATATCTACACCGCTATCTGTATAAACATAGAAATATCTACACCGCTACCTGTATAAACATGGAAATATCAGCACCGCTATCTGTATGAACATGGAAATATCTACACCGCAATCTGTATGAACATGGAAATATCTACACCGCTATCTACATGAACATGGAAATATCTACACCGCTATCTGTATGAACATGGAAATATCTACACCGCTATCTGTATGAACATGGAAATATCTACAAAGCTATCTGAATGAACATGGAAATATCTACACCGCTATCTGTTCGAACATGTAAATATCTACACCGCTATCTGCATGAAAATGGAAATATCTACAAAGCTATCTGCATATACATGGAAATATCTACACAGCTATCTCTTAACACATGGAAATAACTACACGGCTATATCTATAAACATGGAAATATCTACACCGCCATCTGTATGAACATGGAAATATCTGCACCGCCATCTGTATGAACATATATATATCTACACCGCCATCTGTATTAAGAAGGAAATATCTAAACAGCTATCTGTATAAACATGGAAATATCTACACCGCTGCCTGTATAAACATGGAAATATCAGCACCGCTATCTGTATGAACATGGAAATATCTACACCGCTATCTGTATGAACATGGAAATATCTACAGCGCTATCTGTATGAACATGGAAATATCTACAAAGTTATCAGAATGAACATGGAAATATCTACACCGCTATCTCTTTGAACATGTAGATTTCTACACCGCTATCTGTATGAACATGGATATATCTTCACAGCCATCAGTATGAACATATAAATATCTACACCGCCATCTGTATTAAGAAGGAAATATCTAAACCGCTATCTGTATAAACATGGAAATATCTACACCGCTATATGTATAAACATGGAAATATCAGCACCGATATCTGTATGAACATGGAAGTATCTACACCGCTATCTGTATCAACATGGAAATATCTACACTGCTATCTGTATGAACATGGAAATAGCTACACCGTTATCTGTATGAACATGGAAATAGCTACACCACTATCTGTATGAACATGGAAATATCTACACCGCTATCTTTATGAACATGGATATATCTTCACAGCCATCTGGATGAACATGGAAATATCTACACCGCTATCTGTATGAACATGGAAATATCTACACCGCTATCTGTATGAACATGGAAATATCTACACCACTATCTGTTTGAACATGGAAATATCTACACCGCTATCTGCATGAAAATGGAAATATCTACACTGCTATCTGCATATACATGGAAATATCTACACAGCTATCTCTTTACACATGGAAATAACTACACCGCTATCTGTATGAACATGGAAATATCCACACCGCCATCTGTATGAACATGGAAATATCTGCACCGCCATCTGTATGAACATATAAATATCTGCACCGCCATCTGTATTTAGATGGAGATATCTACACGGCTATCTGCATAAACATGGAAATATCTACACCGCTATCTGTATAAACATGGAAATGTATACACCGCTATCTGTATAAACATGGAAATATCTACACCGCTATCTGTATGAACATGGAAATATCTACACCGCTATCTGTATGAACATGGAAATGTCTACACCGCTATCAGTATGAACATGGAAATATCTACACCGCTATCTGTATGAACATGGATACATCTACACAGCCATCTGGATGAACATGGAAATATCCACACCGCTATCTGTGTAAACATGCATACATCTTCACCGCTATCTGTATAAACATGGAAATATCTACATTGCTATCTGTATGAACATGGAAATATCTACACCGCTATCTGTTTGAAGATGGAAATATCTACACCGCTATCTGTATAAACATGGAAATATCTACACCGCTATCTGTATAAACATGGAAATATCTACACCGCTATCTGTATAAACATGGAAATATCTACACCACTACCTGTATAAACATGGAAATATCAGCACCGCTATCTGTATGAACATGGAAATATCTACACCACTATCTGCATGAAAATGGAAATATCTACACTGCTATCTGCATATACATGGAAATACCTACATAGCTATCTCTTTACACATGGAAATAACTACACCGCTATCTGTATGAACATGGAAATATCCACACCGCCATCTGTATGAACATGGAAATATCTGCACCGCCATCTGTATGAACATATAAATATCTGCACCGCCATCTGTATTAAGATGGAGATATCTGCACCGCTATCTGCATAAACATGGAAATATCTACACCGCTATCTGTATGAACATGGATATATCTACACAGCCCTCCGGATGAACATGGAAATATCCACACCGCTATCTGTGTAAACATGCATACACCTTCACCGCTATCTGTATAAACCTGGAAATATCTACAATGCTATCTGTATGAACATGGAAATATCTACACCGCTATCTGTTTGAAGATGGAAATATATACACCGCTATCTGCATGAAAATGGAAATATCTACACAGCTATCTGCATATACATGGAAATATCTACACAGCTATCTCTTTACACATGGAAATAACTACACCGCTATCTGTATGAACATGGAAATATCTACACCGCCATCTGTATGAACATGGAAATATCTGCACCGCCATCTGTATGAACATATAAATATCTACACCGCCATCTGTATTAAGATGGAGATATCTACACCGCTATCTGAATAAACATGGAAATATCTACACCGCTATCTGTATAAACATGGAAATATCTACACCGCTATCAGTATAAACATGGAAATATCTACACGGCTACCTGTAAACATGGAAATATCAGCACCGCTATATGTATGAACATGGAAATATCTGCACCGCTATCTGTATGAACATGGAAATATCTACACCGCTATCTGTATGAACATGGAAATATCTACAAAGCTATCTGAATGAACATGGAAATATCTACACCGCAATCTGTTTGAACATGTAAATATCTACACCGCTATCTGCATGAAAATGGAAATATCTACAAAGCTATCTGCATATACATGGAAATATCTACACAGCTATCTCTTTACACATGGAAATAACTACACCGCTATATCTATAAACATGGAAATCTCTACACCGCTATCTGTATAAACATGGAAATATCTACACCGCTATCTGTATAAACATGGAAATATCTACACCACTACCTGTATAAACATGGAAATATCAGCACCGCTATCTGTATGAACATGGAATTATCTACACCGCTATCTGTATGAACATGGAATTATCTACACCGCTATCTGTATGAACATGGAAATATCTACACCGCTATCTGTATGAACATGGAGATATCTACACCGCTATCTGTTTGAACATGGAAATATCTACAACGCTGTCTGCTTGAAAATGGAAATATCTACACAGCTATCTGCATACACATGGAAATATCTACAAAGCGGTCTCTTAACACATGGAAATAAGTACTCCGCTATCTCTATAAACATGGAAATATCTACACCGCCATCTGTATGAACATGGAAATATCTGCACCGTCATCTGTATGAACAAATAAATATCTACACCGCCATCTGTCTTAAGAAAGAAATATCTAAACCGCTATCTGTATGAACATTGAAATATCTACACCGCTATCTGTATGAACATTGAAATATCTACACCGCGGCCTGTATAAACATGGAAATATCAGCACCGCTATCTGTATGAACATGGAAATATCTACACCGCTATCTGTATGAATATGGAAATATCTACACCGCTATCTGTATGAACATGGAAATAGCTACACCGCTATCTGTATGAACATGGAAATAACTACACAGCCATCTGGATGAACATGGAAATATCTACTCCGCTATCTGTGTAAACATGCATAGATCTTCACCGCTATCTGTATAAACATGGAAATATCTTCACCGCTATCTGTATGAACATGGAAATATATACACCGCTATCTGTATGAACATGGAAATATCTACACCGCTATCTGTTTGAACATGGAAATATCTACACCGCTATCTGCATGAAAATGGAAATATCTACACCGCTATCTGCATGGAAATGGAAATATCTACACTGCTATCTGCATATACATGGAAATATCTACACAGCTATCTCTTTACACATGGAAATAACTACACCGCTGTCTGTATGAACATGGAAATATCTTCACCGCCATCTGTATGAACATGGATATATCTACACATTCATCTGGATGAACATGGAAATATCTACACCTCTATCTTTATGAACATGGAAATATCTACACCGCTGTCTGTGTAAACATGCATACATCTTCACCGCTATCTGTATAAACATGGAAATATCTACACTGCTATCTGTATGAACATGGAAATATCTACACCGCTATCTGTTTGAACATGGAAATATCTACACCGCTATCTGCATGAAAATGGAAATATCTACACCGCTATCTGCATGAAAATGGAAATATCTACACGGCTATCTGCATATACATGGAAATATCTACCCAGCTATCTCTTTACACATGGAAATAACTACACCGCTATCTGTATGAACATGGAAATACCTACACCGCCATCTGTATGAACATGGAAATTTGTACACCACCATCTGTATGAACATATAAATATCTACACCACCATCTGTATTAAGATGGAGATATCTACAATGCTTTCTGTATAAACATGGAAATATCTACACCGCTATCTGTATAAACATGGAAATATCTACACCGCTATCTGTATAAACATGGAAATATCTACACCACTAAGTGTATAAACATGGAAATATCAGCACCGCTATCTGTATGAACATGGAAATATCTACACCGCTATCTGTTTGAACATGGAAATATCTACACCGCTGTATGCATGAATATGGAAATATCTACACAGCTATCTGCATACACATGGAAATATCTACACAGCTATCTCTTAACACGTGGAAATAAGTACTCCGCTATCTCTATAAACATGGAAATATCTACACCGCCATCTGTATGAACAAGGAAATATCTGCACCGCCATCTGTATGAACATATAAATATCTACACCGCCATCTGTATTAAGAAGGAAATATATAAACCGCTATCTGTATGAACATTGAAATATGTACACCGCAATCTGTATGAACATTGAAATATCTACACCGCTGCCTGTATAAACATGGAAATATCAGCACCGCTATCTATATGAACATGGAAATATCTACACCGCTATCTGTATGAACATGGAAATATCTACACCGCTATCTGTATGAACATGGAAATAGCTACACCGCTATCTGTATGAACATGGAAATATCTACACAGCCATCTGGATGAACATGGAAATATCTACTCCGCTATCTGTGTAAACATGCATAGATCTTCACCGCTATCTGTATAAACATGGAAATATCTACACCGCACTCTGTATGAACATGGAAATATCTACACCGCTATCTGTATAAACATGGAAATATCTACACCGCTATCTGTATAAACATGGAAATATCTACACCGCTACCTGTATAAACATGGAAATATCAGCACCGCTATCTGTATGAACATGGAAATATCTACACCGCTATCTGTATGAACATGGAAATATCTACACCGCTATCTACATGAACATGGAAATATCTACACCGCTATCTGTATGAACATGGAAATATCTACACCGCTATCTGTATGAACATGGAAATATCTACAAAGCTATCTGAATGAACATGGAAATATCTACACCGCTATCTGTTCGAACATGTAAATATCTACACCGCTATCTGCATGAAAATGGAAATATCTACAAAGCTATCTGCATATACATGGAAATATCTACACAGCTATCTCTTAACACATGGAAATAACTACACCGCTATATCTATAAACATGGAAATATCTACACCGCCATCTGTATGAACATGGAAATATCTGCACCGCCATCTGTATGAACATATATATATCTACACCGCTATCTGTATTAAGAAGGAAATATCTAAACAGCTGTCTGTATAAACATGGAAATATCTACACCGCTGCCTGTATAAACATGGAAATATCAGCACCGCTATCTGTATGAACATGGAAATATCTACACCGCTATCTGTATGAACATGGAAATATCTACACCGCTATCTGTATGAACATGGAAATATCTACAAAGCTATCAGAATGAACATGGAAATATCTACACCGCTATATCTTTGAACATGTAGATTTCTACACCGCTATCTGTATGAACATGGATATATCTTCACAGCCATCTGTATGAACATATAAATATCTACACCGCCATCTGTATTAAGAAGGAAATATCTAAACCGCTATCTGTATAAACATGGAAATATCTACACCGCTATCTGTATAAACATGGAAATATCAGCACCGATATCTGTATGAACATGGAAGTATCTACACCGCTATCTGTATCAACATGGAAATATCTACACTGCTATCTGTATGAACATGGAAATAGCTACACCGTTATCTGTATGAACATGGAAATAGCTACACCACTATCTGTATGAACATGGAAATATCTACACCGCTATCTGTATGAACATGGATATATCTTCACAGCCATCTGGATGAACATGGAAATATCTACACCGCTATCTGTATGAACATGGAAATATCTACACCGCTATCTGTATGAACATGGATATATCTACACAGCCATCTGGATGAACATGGAAATATCTACACCGCTATCTGTGTAAACATGCATAGATCTTCACTGCTAACTGTATAAACATGGAAATTTCTACACCGCTATCTGTATGAACATGGAAATACCTACACCGCTATCTGTATGAACATGGAAATAGCTACACCGTTATCTGTTTGAACATGGAAATAGCTACACCACTATCTGTATGAACATGGAAATATCTACACCGCTATCTGTATGAACATGGATATATCTGCACAGCCATCTGGATGAACATGGAAATATCTACACCGCTATCTGTATGAACATGGAAATATCTACACCGCTATCTGTATGAACATGGATATATCTACACAGCCATCTGGATGAACATGGAAATATCTACACCGCTATCTGTGTAAACATGCATAGATCTTCACCGCTATCTGTATAAACATGGAAATATCTACACCGCTATCTGTATGAACATGGAAATATCTACACCGCTATCTGTATGAACATGGAAATATCTACACCGCTATCTGTTTGAACATGGAAATATCTACACCGCTATCTGCATGAAAATGGAAATATCTACACCTCTATCAGCATATACATGGAAATATCTACACAGCTATCTCTTTACACATGGAAATAACTACACCGCTATCTGTATGAACATGGAAATACCTACACCGCCATCTGTATGAACATGGAAATTTGTACACCACCATCTGTATGAACATATAAATATCTACACCACCATCTGTATTAAGATGGAGATATCTACACTGCTTTCTGTATAAGCATGGAAATATCTACACCGCTATCTGTAAAAACATGGATATATATGCACAGCCATCTGGATGAACATGGAAATATCTACACCACCATCTGTATGAACATATATATATATACACAGCCATCTGGATGAACATGGAAATATTCGCACCGCTATCTGTATGAACATGGAAATAGCTACACCGCTATCTGTATGAACATGGAAATATCTACACCGCTCTCCGTATGAACATGGAAATATCTACACCGCTATATGTATGAACATGGAAATATCTTCAACGCCATCTGTACGAACATGGATATATCTACAGAGCCATCTGGATGAACATGGAATTATCTACACCGCCATCTGTATGAACATATAAATATCTACACCGCCATCTTTATTAAGACGGAGATATCTACACCGCTATCTGTATAAACCTGGAAATATCTACACTGCTATCTGCATAAACATGGAAATATCTACACCGCTACCTGTATAAACATGGAAATATCAGCACCGCTATCTGTAGGAACATGGAAATATCTACACCGCTATCTGCATGAAAATGGAAATATCTACACTGTTATCTGCATATACATGGAAATATCTAAACAGCTATCTCTTTACACATGGAAATAACTATACCGCTATCTGTATGAACATGGATATATCTACACAGCCCTCTGGATGAACATGGAAATATCCACACCGCTTTCTGTGTAAACATACATACATCTTCACCGCTATCTGTATAAACATGGAAATATCTACACCGCTATCTGAATGAAAATGGAAATATCTACAAAGCTTTCTGCATATACATGGAAATATCTACACAGCTATCTCTTTACACATGGAAATAACTACACCGCTATATCTATAAACATGGAAATATCTACACCGCCTTCTGTATGAACATGGAAATATCTGCACCGCCATCTGTATGAACATATAAATATCTACACCGCCATCTGTATTAAGAAGGAAATATCTAAACCACAATTTGTATAAACATGGAAATATCTACACCGCTGCCTGTATAAACTTGGAAATATCAGCACCGCTCTCGGTATGAAAATGGAGATATCTACACCGCTATCTGTATGAACATGGAAATATCTACACCGCCATCTGTATGAACATGGAAATATCTGCATCGCCATATGTATGAACATATAAATATCTACACCGCCATCTGTATTAAGACGGAGATATCTACACCGCTATCTGAATAAACATGGAAATATCTACACCGCTATCTGTATAAACATGGAAATATCTACACCGCTTTCTGTATAAACATGGAAATATCTACACCGCTACCTGTATAAGCATGGAAATATCAGCACCGCTATCTGTATGAACATGGAAATATCTACACAGCTATCTGTATGAACATGGAAATATCTACACCGCTATCTGTATGAACATGGAAATGTCTACACCGCTATCAGTATGAACATGGAAATATCTACACCGCTATCTGTATGAACATGGATATATCTACACAGCCCTCTGGATGAACATGGAAATATCCACACCGCTATCTGTGTGAACATGCATACATCTTCACCGCTATCTGTATAAACATGGAAATATCTACATTGCTATCTGTATGAACATGGAAATATCTACACCGCTATCTGTTTGAAGATGGAAATATATACACCGCTATCTGCATGAAAATGGAAATATCTACACAGCTATCTGCATATACATGGAAATATCTACACAGCTATCTCTTTACACATGGAAATAACTACACCGCTATCTGTATGAACATGGAAATATCTACACCGCCATCTGTATGAACATGGAAATATCTGCACCGCCATCTGTATGAACATATAAATATCTACACCGCCATCTGTATTAAGATGGAGATATCTACACCGCTATCTGAATAAACATGGAAATATCTACACCGGTATCTGTATAAACATGGAAATATCTACACCGCTATCTGTATAAACATGGAAATATCTACACCACTAAGTGTATAAACATGGAAATATCAGCACCGCTATCTGTATGAACATGGAATTATCTACACCGCTATCTGTATGAACATGGAAATATCTACACCGCTATCTGTTTGAACATGGAAATATCTACACCGCTGTATGCATGAATATGGAAATATCTACACAGCTATCTGCATACACATGGAAATATCTACACAGCTATCTCTTAACACGTGGAAATAAGTACTCCGCTATCTCTATAAACATGGAAATATCTACACCGCCATCTGTATGAACAAGGAAATATCTGCACCGCCATCTGTATGAACATATAAATATCTACACCGCCATCTGTATTAAGAAGGAAATATATAAACCGCTATCTGTATGAACATTGAAATATGTACACCGCAATCTGTATGAACATTGAAATATCTACACCGCTGCCTGTATAAACATGGAAATATCAGCACCGCTATCTATATGAACATGGAAATATCTACACCGCTATCTGTATGAACATGGAAATATCTACACCGCTATCTGTATGAACATGGAAATAGCTACACCGCTATCTGTATGAACATGGAAATATCTACACAGCCATCTGGATGAACATGGAAATATCTACTCCGCTATCTGTGTAAACATGCATAGATCTTCACCGCTATCTGTATAAACATGGAAATATCTACACCGCACTCTGTATGAACATGGAAATATCTACACCGCTATCTGTATAAACATGGAAATATCTACACCGCTATCTGTATAAACATGGAAATATCTACACCGCTACCTGTATAAACATGGAAATATCAGCACCGCTATCTGTATGAACATGGAAATATCTACACCGCTATCTGTATGAACATGGAAATATCTACACCGCTATCTACATGAACATGGAAATATCTACACCGCTATCTGTATGAACATGGAAATATCTACACCGCTATCTGTATGAACATGGAAATATCTACAAAGCTATCTGAATGAACATGGAAATATCTACACCGCTATCTGTTCGAACATGTAAATATCTACACCGCTATCTGCATGAAAATGGAAATATCTACAAAGCTATCTGCATATACATGGAAATATCTACACAGCTATCTCTTAACACATGGAAATAACTACACCGCTATATCTATAAACATGGAAATATCTACACCGCCATCTGTATGAACATGGAAATATCTGCACCGCCATCTGTATGAACATATATATATCTACACCGCTATCTGTATTAAGAAGGAAATATCTAAACAGCTGTCTGTATAAACATGGAAATATCTACACCGCTGCCTGTATAAACATGGAAATATCAGCACCGCTATCTGTATGAACATGGAAATATCTACACCGCTATCTGTATGAACATGGAAATATCTACACCGCTATCTGTATGAACATGGAAATATCTACAAAGCTATCAGAATGAACATGGAAATATCTACACCGCTATATCTTTGAACATGTAGATTTCTACACCGCTATCTGTATGAACATGGATATATCTTCACAGCCATCTGTATGAACATATAAATATCTACACCGCCATCTGTATTAAGAAGGAAATATCTAAACCGCTATCTGTATAAACATGGAAATATCTACACCGCTATCTGTATAAACATGGAAATATCAGCACCGATATCTGTATGAACATGGAAGTATCTACACCGCTATCTGTATCAACATGGAAATATCTACACTGCTATCTGTATGAACATGGAAATAGCTACACCGTTATCTGTATGAACATGGAAATAGCTACACCACTATCTGTATGAACATGGAAATATCTACACCGCTATCTGTATGAACATGGATATATCTTCACAGCCATCTGGATGAACATGGAAATATCTACACCGCTATCTGTATGAACATGGAAATATCTACACCGCTATCTGTATGAACATGGATATATCTACACAGCCATCTGGATGAACATGGAAATATCTACACCGCTATCTGTGTAAACATGCATAGATCTTCACTGCTAACTGTATAAACATGGAAATTTCTACACCGCTATCTGTATGAACATGGAAATACCTACACCGCTATCTGTATGAACATGGAAATAGCTACACCGTTATCTGTTTGAACATGGAAATAGCTACACCACTATCTGTATGAACATGGAAATATCTACACCGCTATCTGTATGAACATGGATATATCTGCACAGCCATCTGGATGAACATGGAAATATCTACACCGCTATCTGTATGAACATGGAAATATCTACACCGCTATCTGTATGAACATGGATATATCTACACAGCCATCTGGATGAACATGGAAATATCTACACCGCTATCTGTGTAAACATGCATAGATCTTCACCGCTATCTGTATAAACATGGAAATATCTACACCGCTATCTGTATGAACATGGAAATATCTACACCGCTATCTGTATGAACATGGAAATATCTACACCGCTATCTGTTTGAACATGGAAATATCTACACCGCTATCTGCATGAAAATGGAAATATCTACACCTCTATCAGCATATACATGGAAATATCTACACAGCTATCTCTTTACACATGGAAATAACTACACCGCTATCTGTATGAACATGGAAATACCTACACCGCCATCTGTATGAACATGGAAATTTGTACACCACCATCTGTATGAACATATAAATATCTACACCACCATCTGTATTAAGATGGAGATATCTACACTGCTTTCTGTATAAGCATGGAAATATCTACACCGCTATCTGTAAAAACATGGATATATATGCACAGCCATCTGGATGAACATGGAAATATCTACACCACCATCTGTATGAACATATATATATATACACAGCCATCTGGATGAACATGGAAATATTCGCACCGCTATCTGTATGAACATGGAAATAGCTACACCGCTATCTGTATGAACATGGAAATATCTACACCGCTCTCCGTATGAACATGGAAATATCTACACCGCTATATGTATGAACATGGAAATATCTTCACCGCCATCTGTACGAACATGGATATATCTACAGAGCCATCTGGATGAACATGGAATTATCTACACCGCCATCTGTATGAACATATAAATATCTACACCGCCATCTTTATTAAGACGGAGATATCTACACCGCTATCTGTATAAACCTGGAAATATCTACACTGCTATCTGCATAAACATGGAAATATCTACACCGCTACCTGTATAAACATGGAAATATCAGCACCGCTATCTGTAGGAACATGGAAATATCTACACCGCTATCTGCATGAAAATGGAAATATCTACACTGTTATCTGCATATACATGGAAATATCTAAACAGCTATCTCTATACACATGGAAATAACTATACCGCTATCTGTATGAACATGGATATATCTACACAGCCCTCTGGATGAACATGGAAATATCCACACCGCTTTCTGTGTAAACATACATACATCTTCACCGCTATCTGTATAAACATGGAAATATCTACACCGCTATCTGAATGAAAATGGAAATATCTACAAAGCTTTCTGCATATACATGGAAATATCTACACAGCTATCTCTTTACACATGGAAATAACTACACCGCTATATCTATAAACATGGAAATATCTACACCGCCTTCTGTATGAACATGGAAATATCTGCACCGCCATCTGTATGAACATATAAATATCTACACCGCCATCTGTATTAAGAAGGAAATATCTAAACCACAATTTGTATAAACATGGAAATATCTACACCGCTGCCTGTATAAACTTGGAAATATCAGCACCGCTCTCGGTATGAAAATGGAGATATCTACACCGCTATCTGTATGAACATGGAAATATCTACACCGCCATCTGTATGAACATGGAAATATCTGCATCGCCATATGTATGAACATATAAATATCTACACTGCCATCTGTATTAAGACGGAGATATCTACACCGCTATCTGAATAAACATGGAAATATCTACACCGCTATCTGTATAAACATGGAAATATCTACACCGCTTTCTGTATAAACATGGAAATATCTACACCGCTACCTGTATAAGCATGGAAATATCAGCACCGCTATCTGTATGAACATGGAAATATCTACACAGCTATCTGTATGAACATGGAAATATCTACACCGCTATCTGTATGAACATGGAAATGTCTACACCGCTATCAGTATGAACATGGAAATATCTACACCGCTATCTGTATGAACATGGATATATCTACACAGCCCTCTGGATGAACATGGAAATATCCACACCGCTATCTGTGTGAACATGCATACATCTTCACCGCTATCTGTATAAACATGGAAATATCTACATTGCTATCTGTATGAACATGGAAATATCTACACCGCTATCTGTTTGAAGATGGAAATATATACACCGCTATCTGCATGAAAATGGAAATATCTACACAGCTATCTGCATATACATGGAAATATCTACACAGCTATCTCTTTACACATGGAAATAACTACACCGCTATCTGTATGAACATGGAAATATCTACACCGCCATCTGTATGAACATGGAAATATCTGCACCGCCATCTGTATGAACATATAAATATCTACACCGCCATCTGTATTAAGATGGAGATATCTACACCGCTATCTGAATAAACATGGAAATATCTACACCGGTATCTGTATAAACATGGAAATATCTACACCGCTATCTGTATAAACATGGAAATATCTACACTGCTACCTGTATAAACATGGAAATATCAGCAGCTCTATCTGTATGAACATGGAAATATCTACACCGCTCTCTGTATGAACATGGAAATATCTACAAAGCTATCTGTATGAACATGGAAATATCTACACCGCTATCTGTTTGAACATGTAAATATCTACACCGGTATCTGCATGAAAATGGAAATATCTACAAAGCTATCTGCATATACATGGAAATATCTACACAGCTATCTCTTTACACATGGAAATAACTACACCGCTATATCTATAAACATGGAAATATCTACACCGCTATCAGTATGAACATGGGAATATCTACACCGATATCTGTATGAACATGGAAATATCTACACCGCTATCTGTATGAACAAGGAAATATCTTCACCGCTATCTGTATGAAGATGGATATGTCTACAGAGCCATCTGGATGAACATGGAAATATCTACACCGCCATCTGTATGAACATATAAATATCTACACCGCCATCTGTATTAAGATGGAGATATCTACAAAGCTATCTGTATAAACCTGGAAATATCTACACCGCTATCTGTATAAACATGGAAATATCTAAACCGCTATCAGGATTAACATGGAAATTTCTACACCGCTACCTGTATAAACATGGAAATATCAGCACCGCTATCTGTAGGAACATGGAAATATCTACACCGCTATCTGTACGAACATGGAAATACCTACACCGCTATCTGTATGAACATGGAAAGAGCTACACCTCTATCTGTATGAACATGGAAATATCTACACCGCTATCTGAATGAACATGGATATATCTACACAGCCATCTGGATGAACATGGAAATATCTACAACGCTATCTGTGTAAACATGCATACATCTTCACCGCTATCTGTATAAACATGGAAATATCTACACCGCTATCTGTATGAACATGGAAATATCTGCACCGCTATCTGTATGAACATGGAAGTATCTACACCGCTATCTGTTTGAACATGGAAATATCTACAACGCTATCTGCATGAAAATGGCAATATCTACACTGATATCTGCATATACATGGAAATATCTACACAGCTATCTCTTTACACATGGAAATAACTACACCGCTATCTGTATGAACATGGAAATATCTACACCGCCATCTGTATGAACGTGGAAATATCTACACCGCTATCTGTTTGAACATGGAAATATCTAAACAGCTATCTGCATGAAAATAGAAATATCTACACAGCTATCTGCATATACATGGAAATATCTACAAAGCTATCTCTTTACACATGGAAATAACTACACCACTATCACTATAAACACGGAAATATCTACACCGCCATCTGTATGAACATGGAAATATCTGCACCGCCATCTGTATAAACATATAAATATCTACACCGCCATCTGTATTAAGATGGAGATATCTACACCGCTATCTGTATAAACTTGGAAATATCTACACCGCTATCTGTATAAACATGGAAATACCTACACCACTATCTGTATAAACATGGAAATATCTACACCGCTACCTGTATAAACATGGAAATATCAGCACCGCTATCTGTATGAATATGGAAATTTCTACACCGCTATCTCTATGAACATGGAAATATCTACACTGCTATCAGTATGAACATGGAAATAGCTACACCGCTATCTGTATGAACATGGAAATATCTACACCACTATCTGAATGAACATGGAAATATCTACACTGCTATCTGTATGAACATGGATATATCTACACAGCCATCTGGATGAACATGGAAATATCTACACCGCTATCTGTTTGAACATGGAAATATCTAAACCGCTATCTGCATGAAAATGGAAATATATACACAGCTATCTGCATATACATGGAAATATCTACCCAGCTATCTCTTTACACATGGAAATAACTATACGGCTATCTGTATGAACATGGAAATATCTTCACCACCATGTGTAGGAACATGGATATATCTACACAGCCATCTGGATGAACATGGAACTATCTACACCGCTATCTGCATGAACATGGAAATATCTACACCGCTATCTGTGTAAACATGCATACATCTTCACCGCTATCTGTATAAACATGGAAATATCTACAGTGCTATCTGTATGAACATGGAAATATCTACACCGCTATCTGTTTGAAGATGGAAATATCTACACCGCTATCTGCATGAAAATGGAAATATCTACAAAGCTATCTGCATATACATGGAAATATCTACACAGCTATCTCTTTACACATGGAAATAACTACACCGCTATATCTATAAACATGGAAATATCTACACCGCCATTGTATGAACATGGAAATATCTGCACCACCATCTGTATGAACATATAAATATCTACACAGCCATCTGTATTAAGAAGGAAATATCTACACCGCTATCTGTATGAACATTGAAATATCTACACCGCTATCTGTGTAAACATGCATACATCTTCACCGCTATCTGTATAAACATGGAAATATATACAATGCTATCTGTATTAACATGGAAATATCTACACCGCTATCTGTACGAACATGGAAATATCTAAACCGCTATCTGCATGAAAATAGAAATATCTACACAGCTATCTGCATATACATGGAAATATCTACAAAGCTATCTCTTTACACATGGAAATAACTATACCGCCATCTGTATGAACATGGAAATATCTGCACCACCATCTGTAAGAACATATAAATATCTACACCGCCATCTGTATTAAGAAGGAAATATCTAAACCGCTATCTGTATGAACATTGAAATATATACACCGCTATCTGTATGAACATGGAATTATCTACACCGCTATCTGTGTAAACATGCATACATCTTCACTGCTATCTGTATAAACATGGAAATATCTACAATGCTATCTGTATGAACATGGAAATATCTACACCGCTATCTGTACGAACATGGAAATATCTAAACCGCTATCTGCATGAAAATAGAAATATCTACACAGCTATCTGCATATACATGGAAATATCTGCAAAGCTATCTCTTTACACATGGAAATAACTACACCGCTATCTCTATAAACACGGAAATATCTACACCGCCATCTGTATGAACATGGATATATCTACACATTCATCTGGATGAACATGGAAATATCTACACCGCTATCTTTATGAACATGGAAATATCTACACCGCTATCTGTGTAAACATGCATACATCTTCACCGCTATCTGTATAAACATGGAAATATCTACACTGCTATCTGTAAACATGGAAATACCTACACCGCTACCTGTATAAACATGGAAATATCAGCACCGCTATCTGTATGAACATGGAAATATCTACACCACTATCTGTAGGAACATGGAAATATCTACACCGCTATCTCTATGAACATGGATATATCTACACAGCCATCTGGATGAACATGGAAATATCTACACCGCTATCTGCATGAACATGGAAATATCTACACCGCTATCTGTGTAAACATGCATACATCTTCACCGCAATCTGTATAAACAAGGAAATATCAACACCGCTATCTGTTTGAACATGGAAATATCTACACCGCTATCTGTATGAACATGGAGATATCTACACCGCTATCTGTATGAACATGGAAATATCTACACCGCTATCTGTTTGAACATGGAAATATCTAAACCGCTATCTGTATGAACATGGAAATATCTACACCGCTATCTGTATGAACATGGAGATATCTACACCGCTATATGTATGAACATGGAAATACCTTCACCGCCATCTGTATGAACATGGATATATCTACACAGCCATCTGGATGAACATGGATATATCGACACAGCCCTCTGGATGAACATGGAAATATCCACACCGCTATCTGTGTAAACATGCATACATCTTCACCGCTATCTGTATAAACATGGAAATATCTACACCGCTATCTGTATGAACATGGAAATATCTACACCGCTATCTGTTTGAAGATGGAAATATATACACCGCTATCTGCATGAAAATGGAAATATCTACACAGCTGTCTGCATGAAAATGGAAATACCTACACAGCTATCTGCATATACATGGAAATATCTACACAGCTATGTCTTTACACATGGAAATAACTACACCGCTATCTGTATGAACATGGAAATATCTACACCGCCATCTGTATGAACATGGAAATATCTGCACCACCATCTGTATGAACATATAAATATCTACACTGCCATCTGTATTAAGATGGAGATATCTACACCGCTATCTGTATAAACAAGGAAATATCTACACAGCCCTCTGGATGAACATGCAAATATAAACACCGCTATCTGTGTAAACATGCATACACCTTCACAGCTATCTGTATAAACATGGAAATATCTACACCGCTATCTGTATGAACATGGAAATAGCTACACCGCTATCTGTATGAACATGGAAATAGCTACACCGCTATCTGTATGAACATGGAAATATCTACACAGCCATCTGGATGAACATGGAAATATCTACTCCGCTATCTGTGTAAAAATGCATAGATCTTCACCGCTATCTGTATAAACATGGAAATATCCACACCGCTATCTGTATGAACATGGAAATATCTACACCGCTATCTGTATGAACATGGAAATATCTACACCGCTATCTGTTTGAACATGGAAATATCTACGCCGCTATCTGCATGAAAATGGAAATATCTACACTGCTATCTGCATATAGATGGAAATATCTACACAGCTATCTCTTTACACATGGAAATAACTACACCGCTATCTGTATGAACATGGAAATATCTACACCGCCATCTGTATGGACATGGAAATATCTGCTCCGCCATCTGTATGAACATGGAAATATCTACACCGCCATCTGTATTAAGATGGAGATATCTATACTGCTATCTGTATAAACATGGAAATATCTACACCGCTATCTGTATAAACATGGAAATATCTACACCGCTATCTGTATAAACATGGAAATATCTACACCGCTACCTGTATAAACATGGAAATATCAGCACCGCTATCTGTAGGAACATGGAAATATCTACACCGCTATCTGTATGAACATGGAAATATCTACACCGCTATCTGTATGAACATGGAAATATCTACACCGCTATCTGTATGAACATGGAAATATCTACACCGCTATCTGTTTGAACATGGAAATATCCACACCACTGTCTGCATGAAAATGGAAATATCTACACAGCTATCTGCATATACATGGAAATATCTACAAAGCTATCTCTTTACACATGGAAATACCTACACCGCTATCTCTATAAACACGGAAATATCTACACCGCCATCTGTATGAACATGGAAATATCTGCACCGCCATCTTTATAAACATATAAATATCTACACCGCCATCTGTATTAAGTTGGAGATATCTACACCGCTTTCTGTATAAACTTGGAAATAACTACACCGCTATCTGTATAAACATGGAAATACCTACACCGCTATCTGTATAAACATGGAAATATCTACACCGCTACCTGTATAAACATGGAAATATCAGCACCGCTATCTGTATGAACATGGAAATATGTACACCGCTATCTCTATGAACATGGAAATAGCTACACTGTTATCTGTATGAACATGGAAATAGCTACACCGCTATCTGTATGAACATGGAAATATCTACACCACTATCTGTATGAACATGGAAATATCTACACCGCTATCTGTATGAACATGGATATATCTACACAGCCTTCTGGATGTACATGGAAATATCTACACCGCTATCTGCATGAACATGGAAATATCTACACCGCTATCAGCGTAAACATGCATACATCTTCACCGCAATCTGTATAAGCATGGAAATATCAACAACGCTATCTGTATGAACGTGGAAATATCTACACCGCTATCTGTTTGAACATGGAAGTATCTAAACCGCTATAAGCATGAAAATGGAAATATCTACACAGCTATCTGCATATACATGGAAATATATACACAGCAATCTCTTTACACATGGAAGTAACTACACCGCTATCTGTATGAACATGGAAATATCTGCACCGCCATCTGTATGAACATATAAATATCTACACCACCATCTGTATTAAGATGGAGATATCTACACCGCTATCTGTATAAACATGGAAATATCTACACCGCTATCTGTATAAACATGGAAATATCTACACCGCTATCTGTATAAACATGGAAATATCAGCACCGCTCTCTGTATGAACATGGAAATATCAGCCCCTCTATCTGTATGAACATGGAAGTATCTACACCGCTATCTCTATGAACATGGAAATATCTACACCGCCATCTGTTTGAACATGGAAATATCTAAACCGCTATCTGCATGAAAATGGAAATATATACACAGCTATCTGCATATACATGGAAATATCTACACAGCTATCTCTTTACACATGGAAATAACTACACCGCTATCTGTATGAACATGGAAATATCTTCACCGCCATCTGTATGAACATGGATATATCTACACATTCATCTGGATGAACATGGAAATATCTACACCGCTATCTTTATGAACATGGAAATATCTACACCGCTATCTGTGTAAACATGCATACATCTTCACCGCTATCTGTATAAACATGGAAATATCTACACTGCTATCTGTATGAACATGGAAATATCTACACCGCTATCTGTTTGAACATGGAAATATCTACACCGTTATCTGCATGAAAATGGAAATGTCTACAAAGCTATCTGCATATACATGGAAATATCTACACAGCTATCTCTTTACAGATGGAAATAACTACACCGCTATCTGTATGAACATGGAAATATCTACACCGCCATCTGTATGAACATGGAAATATCTGCACCGCCATCTGTATGAACATATAAATATCTACACCGCCATCTGTATTAAATTGTTGATATCTACACCGCTATCTGTATAAACCTCGAAATATCTACACAGCTATCTGTATAAGCATGGAAATATCTACACTGCTATCTGTATAAACATGGAAATATCTACACCGCTACCTGTATAAACATGAAAATATCAGCACCGCTATCTGTATGAACATGGAAATATCTACACCGCTATCTGTATGAACATGGAAATATCTACACCGCCATCTGTATGAACATGGAAATATCCGCACCGCCATCTGTATGAACATATAAATATCAACACCACCATCTGTATTAAGATGGAGATATCTACACCGCTATCTGAATAAACATGGAAATATCTACACCTCTATCTGAATAAACATGGATATATCAGCACCGCTATCTGTATGAACATGGAAATATCAGCCCCTCTATCTGTATGAACATGGAGATATCTAAACGGCCATCTGTATGAACATGGATATATCTACACAGCCCTCTGGATGAACATGGAAATATCTGCACCGCTATCTGTATAAACATGGAAATAGCTACACCGCTATCTGTATGAACATGGAAATATCTACACCGCTATCTGTTTGAACATATAAATATCTACACCGCCATCTGTATTAAGATGGAGATATCTACACCGCTATCTGTATTAACCTGGAAATATCTACACTGCTATCTGTATAAACATGGAAATATCTACAACGCTACCTGTATAAACATGGAAATACCAGCACCGCTGTCTGTAGGAACATGGAAATATCTACACCGCTATCTGCATGAAAATGGAAATATCTACACTGTTATCTGCATATACATGGAAATATCTACACAGCTATCACTTTACACATGGAAATAACTACACCGCTATCTGTATGAACATGGATATATCTACACAGCCCTCTGGATGTACATGGAAATATCAACACCGCTATCTGTGTAAACATGCATACATCTTCACCGCTATCTGTATAAACATGGAAATATCTACACCGCTATCTGTATGAACATGGAAATATCTACACCGCTATCTGTTTGAAGATGGAAATATCTACACCGCTATCTGCATGAAAATGGAAATATCTACAAAGCTATCTGCATATACATGGAAATATCTACACAGCTATCTCTTTACACATGGAAATAACTACACCGCTATCTGTATGAACATGGAAATATCTACACCGCCATCTGTATGAACATGGAAATATCTGCACCGCCATCTGTATGAACATATAAATATCTACACCGCCATCTGTATTAAGATGGAGATATCTACACCGCTATCTGTATAAACCTCGAAATATCTACACCGCTATCTGTATAAACATGGAAATATCTACACCGCTACCTGTATAAACATGGAAATATCAGCACCGCTATCTGTATGAACATGGAAATATCTACACTGCTATCTGTATGAACATGGAAATATCTACACCGCTATCTGTATGAACATGGATATATCTACACAGCCCTCTGGATGAACATGGAAATATCCACACCGCTATCTGTGTAAACATGCATACATCTTCACCGCTATCTGTATAAACATGGAAATATCTACACCGCTATCTGTATGAACATGGAAATATCTGCACCGCTATCTGTTTGAAGATGGAAATATATACACAGCTATCTGCATGAAAATGGAAATATCTACAAAGCTATCTGCATATAGATGGAAATGTCTACACAGCTATCTCTTTACACATGGAAATAACTACACCGCTATATCTATAAACATGGAAATATCTACACCACCATCTGCATGAACATGGAAATATCTGCACCGCCATCTGTATGAACATATAAATATCTACACCGCCATCTGTATTAAGAAGGAAATATCTAAACCGCTATCTGTATAAACAAGGAAATATCTACACCGCTGCCTGTATAAACATGGAAATATCAGCACCGCTCTCTGTATGAAAATGGAAATATCTACACCGCTATCTGTATGAACATGCAAATATCTACACTGCTATCTGTATGAACATGGAAATAGCTACACCGTTATCTCTATGAAAATGGAAATAGCTACACCGCTATCTGTATGAACATGGAAATATCTACACCGCTATTTGTATGAACATGGATATACCTACACAGCCATCTGTCTGAACTTGGGAATATCTACACCGCTATCTGTATGAACATGGAAATATCTACACCGCTATCTGTATGAACATGGATATATCTACACAGCCATCTGGATGAACATGGATATATCTACACCGCTATCTGTGTAAACATGCTAACATCTTCACCACTATCTGTATCAACATGGACATATCTGCACCGCTATCGGTATGAACATGGAAATATCTACACCGCCATCTGTATGAACATATAAATACACCACCATCTGTATTAAGAAGGAAATATCTAAACCGCTATCTGTATAAACATGGAAATATCTACACCGCTGCCTGTATAAACATGGAAATATCAGCACCGCTATCTGTATGAACATGGAAATATCTACACCGCTATCTGTAGGAACATGGAAATAGCTACACCGCTGCCTGTATAAACATGGAAATATCAGCACCGCTATCTCTATGAACATGGAAATATCTACACCAATATCTGTATAAACATGGATATATTTACACAGCCATCTGGATGAACATGGAAATATCTACACCACTATCTGTATGAACATGGAAATATCTACACCGCTATCTGTGTAAACATGCATACATCTTCACCGCTATCAGTATAAACATGGAAATATCTACACCGCTATCTGTATGAACATGGAAATAGCTACACCGCTATCTTTATGAACATGGAAATATCTACACCGCTCTCTGTATGAACATGGATATATCTACACAGCCATCTGGATGAACATGGAAATATCTACACCGCTATCTGTGTAAACATGCATACATCTTCACCGCTATGTGTATAAACATGGAAATATCTACACCGCTATCTGTATGAACATGGAAATATCTACACCGCTATCTGTATGAACACGGAAATATCTACACCGCTATCTGCTTGAACATGGAATATCTACACTGCTATCTGCATGAAAATGGAAATATCTACACTGCTATCAGCATATACATGGAAATATCTACACAGCTATCTCTTTACACATGGAAATAACTACACCGCTATCTGTATGAACATGGAAATATCCACACCGCCATCTGTATGAACATGGAAATATCTGCACCGCCATCTGTATGAACATATATATATCTAAACCGCCATCTGTATTAAGATGGAGATATCTACACCGCTAGCTGTATAAACATGGAAATATCTACACCGCTATCTGTATAAACATGGAAATATCTACACCGCTACATGTATAAACATGGAAATATCAGCACCGCCTTCTGTATGAACATGGAAATATCTACACCGATATCTGTATGAACATGGATATATCTACACAGCCTTCTGGATGTACATGGAAATATCTACACAGCTATCTGCATAAACATGGAAATATCTACACCGCTATCAGTGTAAACATGCATACATCTTCACCGCAATCTGTATAAGCATGGAAATATCAACACCGCTATCTGTATGAATGTGGAAATATCTACACCGCTATCTGTTTGAACATGGAAATATCTAAACCGCTATAAGCATGAAAATGGAAATATCTACACAGCTATCTGCATATACATGGAAATATATACACAGCAATCTCTTTACACATGGAAATAACTACACCGCTATCTGTATGAACATGGAAATATCTGCACCGCCATCTGTATGAACATATAAATATCTACACCACCATCTGTATTAAGATGGAGATATCTACACCGCTATCTGTATAAACATGGAAATATCTACACCGCTATCTGTATAAACATGGAAATATCTACACCGCTATCTGTATAAACATGGAAATATCAGCACCGCTCTCTGTATGAACATGGAAATATCAGCCCCTCTATCTGTATGAACATGGAAGTATCTACACCGCTATCTCTATGAACATGGAAATATCTACACCGCCATCTGTTTGAACATGGAAATATCTAAACCGCTATCTGCATGAAAATGGAAATATATACACAGCTATCTGCATATACATGGAAATATCTACACAGCTATCTCTTTACACATGGAAATAACTACACCGCTATCTGTATGAACATGGAAATATCTTCACCGCCATCTGTATGAACATGGATATATCTACACATTCATCTGGATGAACATGGAAATATCTACACCGCTATCTTTATGAACATGGAAATATCTACACCGCTATCTGTGTAAACATGCATACATCTTCACCGCTATCTGTATAAACATGGAAATATCTACATTGCTATCTGTATGAACATGGAAATATCTACACCGCTATCTGTTTGAACATGGAAATATCTACACCGTTATCTGCATGAAAATGGAAATATCCAGAAAGCTATCTGCATATACATGGAAATATCTACACAGCTATCTCTTTACACATGGAAATAACTACACCGCTATCTGTATGAACATGGAAATATCTACACCGCCATCTGTATGAACATGGAAATATCTGCACCGCCATCTGTATGAACATATAAATATCTACACCGCCATCTGTATTAAATTGTTGATATCTACACCGCTATCTGTATAAACCTCGAAATATCTACACCGCTATCAGTATAAGCATGGAAATATCTACACTGCTATCTGTATAAACATGGAAATATCTACACCGCTACCTGTATAAACATGAAAATATCAGCACCGCTATCTGTATGAACATGGAAATATCTACACCGCTATCTGTATGAACATGGAAATATATACACCGCCATCTGTATGAACATGGAAATATCCGCACCGCCATCTGTATGAACATATAAATATCAACACCACCATCTGTATTAAGATGGAGATATCTACACCGCTATCTGAATAAACATGGAAATATCTACACCGCTATCTGAATAAACATGGATATATCAGTACCGCTATCTGTATGAACATGGAAATATCAGCCCCTCTATCTGTATGAAGATGGAGATATCTAAACGGCCATCTGTATGAACATGGATATATCTACACAGCCATCTGGATGAACATGGAAATATCTGCACCGCTATCTGTATAAACATGGAAATAGCTACACCGCTATCTGTATGAACATGGAAATATCTACACCGCTATCTGTATGAACATGGAAATATCTACACCGCTATCTGTATGAACATGGAAATATCTTCACCGCAATCTGTACGAACATGGATATATCTACAGAGCCGTCTGGATGAACATGGAAATATCTACACCGCCATCTGTTTGAACATATAAATATCTACACCGCCATCTGTATTAAGATGGAGATATCTACACCGCTATCTGTATTAACCTGGAAATATCTACACTGCTATCTGTATAAACATGGAAATATCTACACCACTACCTGTATAAACATGGAAATACCAGCACCGCTGTCTGTAGGAACATGGAAATATCTACACCGCTATCTGCATGAAAATGGAAATATCTACACTGTTATCTGCATATACATGGAAATATCTACACAGCTATCACTTTACACATGGAAATAACTACACCGCTATCTGTATGAACATGGATATATCTACACAGCCCTCTGGATGAACATGGAAATATCCACACCGCTATCTGTGTAAACATGCATACATCTTCACCGCTATCTGTATAAACATGGAAATATCTACACCGCTATCTGTATGAACATGGAAATATCTACACCGCTATCTGTTTGAAGATGGAAATATCTACACCGCTATCTGCATGAAAATGGAAATATCTACAAAGCTATCTGCATATACATGGAAATATCTACACAGCTATCTCTTTACACATGGAAATAACTACACCGCTATCTGTATGAACATGGAAATATCTACACCGCCATCTGTATGAACATGGAAATATCTGCACCGCCATCTGTATGAACATATAAATATCTACACCGCCATCTGTATTAAGATGGAGATATCTACACCGCTATCTGTATAAACCTCGAAATATCTACACCGCTATCTGTATAAACATGGAAATATCTACACCGCTACCTGTATAAACATGGAAATATCAGCACCGCTATCTGTATGAACATGGAAATATCTACACTGCTATCTGTATGAACATGGAAATATCTACACCGCTATCTGTATGAACATGGATATATCTACACAGCCCTCTGGATGAACATGGAAATATCCACACCGCTATCTGTGTAAACATGCATACATCTTCACCGCTATCTGTATAAACATGGAAATATCTACACCGCTATCTGTATGAACATGGAAATATCTACACCGCTATCTGTTTGAAGATGGAAATATATACACAGCTATCTGCATGAAAATGGAAATATCTACACAGCTATCTGCATATAGATGGAAATGTCTACACAGCTATCTCTTTACACATGGAAATAACTACACCGCTATATCTATAAACATGGAAATATCTACACCACCATCTGCATGAACATGGAAATATCTGCACCGCCATCTGTATGAACATATAAATATCTACACCGCCATCTGTATTAAGAAGGAAATATCTAAACCGCTATCTGTATAAACAAGGAAATATCTACACCGCTGCCTGTATAAACATGGAAATATCAGCACCGCTCTCTGTATGAAAATGGAAATAACTACACCGCTATCTGTATGAACATGCAAATATCTACACTGCTATCTGTATGAACATGGAAATAGCTACACCGTTATCTCTATGAAAATGGAAATAGCTACACCGCTATCTGTATGAACATGGAAATATCTACACCGCTATTTGTATGAACATGGATATACCTACACAGCCATCTGTCTGAACATGGAAATATCTACACCGCTATCTGTATGAACATGGAAATATCTACACCGCTATCTGTATGAACATGGATATATCTACACAGCCATCTGGATGAACATGGATATATCTACACCGCTATCTGTGTAAACATGCTAACATCTTCACCACTATCTGTATCAACATGGACATATCTGCACCGCTATCGGTATGAACATGGAAATATCTACACCGCTATCTGTATGAACATGGAAATACCTACACCGCTATCTGTTTGGACATGGAAATATCTACACCGCTATCTGCATTAAATTGGAAATATCTACACTGCTATCTACATATACATTTAAATATCTACACAGCTATCTCTTTACACATGGAAATAACTACACCACTATCTGTATATACATGGAAATAACTACACCGCCATCTGTATGAACATGGAAGTATCTGCACCGCCATCTGTATGAACATATAAATATCTACACCGCCATCTGTATTAAGATGGAGATATCTACACTGCTATCTGTATAAACATGGAAATATATACACCGCCATCTTTATGAACATATAAATACACCACCATCTGTATTAAGAAGGAAATATCTAAACCGCTATCTGTATAAAAATGGAAATATCTACACCGCTGCCTGTATAAACATGGAAATATCAGCACCGCTATCTGTATGAACATGGAAATATCTACACCGCTATCTGTAGGAACATGGAAATAGCTACACCGCTGCCTGTATAAACATGGAAATATCAGCACCGCTATCTCTATGAACATGGAAATATCTACACCAATATCTGTATGAACATGGATATATTTACACAGCCATCTGGATGAACATGGAAATATCTACACCACTATCTGTATGAACATGGAAATATCTACACCGCTATCTGTGTAAACATGCATACATCTTCACCGCTATCAGTATAAACATGGAAATATCTACACCGCTATCTGTATGAACATGGAAATAGCTACACCGCTATCTTTATGAACATGGAAATATCTACACCGCTCTCTGTATGAACATGGATATATCTACACAGCCATCTGGATGAACATGGAAATATCTACACCGCTATCTGTGTAAACATGCATACATCTTCACCGCTATGTGTATAAACATGGAAATATCTACACCGCTATCTGTATGAACATGGAAATATCTACACCGCTATCTGTATGAACACGGAAATATCTACACCGCTATCTGCTTGAACATGGAAATATCTACACTGCTATCTGCATGAAAATGGAAATATCTACACTGCTATCAGCATATACATGGAAATACCTACACAGCTATCTCTTTACACATGGAAATAACTACACCGCTATCTGTATGAACATGGAAATATCCACACCGCCATCTGTATGAACATGGAAATATCTGCACCGCCATCTGTATGAACATATAAATATCTAAACCGCCATCTGTATTAAGATGGAGATATCTACACCGCTAGCTGTATAAACATGCAAATATCTACACCGCTATCTGTATAAACATGGAAATATCTACACCGCTACCTGTATAAACATGGAAATATCAGCACCGCCTTCTGTATGAACATGGAAATATCTACACCGATATCTGTATGAACATGGAAATATCTACACCGCTATCGGTATGAACATGGAAATATCTTCACCGCTATCTGTTTGAAGATGGAAATATATACACCGCTATCTGCTTGAAAACGGAAATATCTACACAGCTATCTGCATATACATGGAAATATCTACACAGCTATCTCTTTACACATGGAAATAACTACATCGCTATCTGTATGAACATGAAAATATCTACACCGCCATCTGTCTGAACATGGAAATATCTACTGCGCTATCTGTATGAACATGGAAATAGCTACACCGTTATCTGTATGAAAATGGAAATAGCTACACCGCTATCTGTATGAACATGGAAATATCTACACCGCTATTTGTATGAACATGGATATATCTACACAGCCATCTGTCTGAACATGGAAATATCTACACCGCTATCTGTATGAACATGGAAATATCTACACCGCTATCAGTATGAACATTGATATACCTACACAGCCATCTGGATGAACATGGAAATATCTACACCGCTATCTGTGTAAACATGCATACATCTTCACCACTATCTGTATAAACATGGAAATATCTGCACCGCTATCGGTATGAACATGGAAATATCTACACAGCTATCTGTGTAAACATGCATACATCTTCACCGCTATCTGTATAAACATGGAAATATCTACACCGCTATCTGTATGAACATGGAAATATCTACACCGCTATCTGTTTGAAGATGGAAATATATACACAGCTATCTGCATGAAAATGGAAATACCTACACAGCTATCTGCATATAGATGGAAATGTCTACACAGCTATCTCTTTACACAGGGAAATAACTGCACCGCTATCTGTATTAACATGGAAATATCTACACCGCCATCTATATGAACATAGAAATATCTGCACCGCCATCTGTATGAACATATAAATATCTACACAGCCATCTGTATTAAGATGGAGATATCTACACCGCTATCTGAATAAACATGGAAATATCTACACCGCTATCTGTATAAACATGGAAATATCTACTCCACTATCTGTATAAACATGGAAATATCTACACCGCTACCTGCATAAACATGGAAATATCAGCACCACTATCTGTATGAACCTGGAAATATCTACACCGCTATCTGTATGAACATGGAAATATCTACACCGCTATCTGTATGAACATGGAAATATCTACAACGCTATCTGTATGAACACGGAAATATCTACACCGCTATCTGTTTGAACATGGAAATGTCTACACTGCTATCTGCATGAAAATGGAAATATCTACACTGCTATCAGCATATACATGGAAATATCTACACAGCTATCTCTTTACACATGGAAATAACTACACCGCTATCTGTATGAACATGGAAATATCCACACCGCCATCTGTATGAACATGGAAATATCTGCACCGCCATCTGTATGAACATATAAATATCTACACCGCCATCTGTATTAAGATGGAGATATCTACACCGCTAGCTGTATAAACATGGAAATATCTACACCGCTATCTGTATAAACATGGAAATATCTACACCGATATCTGTATAAACATGGAAATATCTACAACGCTACCTGTATAAACATGGAAATATCAGCACCGCTTTCTGTATGAACATGTAAATATCGACACCGATATCTGTATGAACATGGAAATATCTACACCGCTATCTGTATGAACATGGAAATATCTACACCGCTATCAGTATGAACAAGGAAATATCTACACCGCTATCTGTATGAACATGGATATATCTACACAGCCCTCTGGATTAACATGGAAATATCCACACTGCTATCTGTGTAAACATGCATACATCTTCACCGCTATCTGTATAAACATGGAAACACCTACACCGCTATCTGTATGAACATGGAAATATCTTCACCGCTATCTGTTTGAAGATGGAAATATATACACCGCTATCTGCTTGAAAACCGAAATATCTACACAGCTATCTGCATATACATGGAAATATCTACACAGCTATCTCTTTACACATGGAAATAACTACACCGCTATCTGTATGAACATGGAAATATCTACACCGCCATCTGTCTGAACATGGAAATATCTACACCGCTATCTGTATGAACATGGAAATAGCTACACCGTTATCTGTATGAAAATGGAAATAGCTACACCGCTATCTGTATGAACATGGAAATATCTACACCGCTATTTGTATGAACATGGATATATCTACACAGCCATCTGTCTGAACATGGAAATATCTACACCGCTATCTGTATGAACATGGAAATATCTACACCGCTATCTGTATGAACATGGATATATCTACACAGCCATCTGGATGAACATGGAAATATCTACACCGCTATCTGTGTAAACATGCATACATCTTCACCACTATCTGTATAAACATGGAAATATCTGCACCGCTATCGGTATGAACATGGAAATATCTACACCGCTATCTGTATGAACATGGAAATACCTACACCGCTATCTGTTTGGACATGGAAATACCTACACCACTATCTGCATGAAATTGGAAATATCTACACTGCTATCTGCATATACATTTAAATATCTACACAGCTATCTCTTTACACATGGAAAAATCTACACCACTATCTGTATGAAGATGGAAATAACTACACCGCCATCTGTATGAACATGGAAGTATCTGCACCGCCATCTGTATGAACATATAAATATCTACACCGCCATCTGTATTAAGATGGAGATATCTACACTGCTATCTGTATAAACATGGAAATATCTACACCGCCATCTGTATGAACATATAAATACACCGCCATCTGTATTAAGAAGGAAATATCTAAACCGCTATCTGTATAAACATGGAAATACCTACACCGCTGCCTGTATAAACATGGAAATATCAGCACCGCTATCTGTATGAACATGGAAATATCTACACCGCTATATGTAGGGACATGGAAATAGCTACACCGCTGCCTGTAAAAACATGGAAATATCAGCACCGCTATCTGTATGAACATGGAAATATCTACACCACTATCTGTATGAACATGGATATATCTACACAGCCATCTGGATGAACATGGAAATATCTACACCACTATCTGTATGAACATGGAAATATCTACACCGCTATCTGTGTAAACATGCATACATCTTCACCGTTATCAGTATAAACATGGAAATATCTAAACCGCTATCTGTATGAACATGGAAATAGCTACACCGCTATCTGTATGAACATGGAAATATCTACACCTCTATCTGTATGAACATGGATATATCTACACAGCCCTCTGGGTGAACATGGAAATATCTACACCGCTATCTGTGTAAACATGCATACATCTTCACCGCTATCTGTATAAACATGGAAATATCTACACCGCTATCTGTATGAATATGGAAATATCTACACCGCTATCTGTATGAACATGGAAATATCTACACCGCTATCTGTTTGAACATGGAAATATCTACACCGCTATCTGCATGAAAATGGAAATATCTACACTGCTATCTGCATATACATGGAAATATCTACACAGCTATCTCTTTACACATGGAAATAACTACACCGCTATCTGCTTGAACATGGAAATATCCACACCGCCATCTGTATGAACATGGAAATATCTGCACCGCCATCTGAATGAACTTATAAATATCTACACCGCCATCTGTATTAAGATGGAGATATCTACACCGCTATCTGTATAAACATGGAAATATCTACACCACTATCTGTATAAACATGGAAATATCTACACCGCTACCTGTATAAACATGGAAATATCTACACCGCTACCTTTTATAAACATGGAAATATCAGCACCGCTATCTGTATGAACATGGAAATATCTACACCGCTACCTGTATGAACATGGAAATATCTACACCGTTATCTGTATGAACATGGAAATATCTACACCGCTATCAGTATGAACAAGGAAATATCTACACCGCTATCTGTATGAACATGGATATATCTACACAGCCCTCTGGATGAACATGGAAATATCCACACCGCTATCTGTGTAAACATGCATACATCTTCACCGCTATCTGTATAAACATGGAAATATCTACACCGCTATCTGTATGAAAATGGAAATATCTAAACCGCTATCTGTTTGAAGATGGAAATAAATACACCACTATCTGCATGAAAACCGAAATATCTAGACAGCTATCTGCATATACATGGAAATATCTACACAGCTATCTCTTTACACATGGTAATAACTACACCGCTATCTGTATGAACATGGAAATATCTACACCGCCTTCTGTATGAACATGGAAATAGCTGCACCGCCATCTGTATGAACATATAAATATCTACACCGCCATCTGTATTAAGACGGAGATATCTACACTGCTATCTGAATAAACATGGAAATATCTACACCGCTATCTGTATAAACATGGAAATATCTACACCGCTATCTGTATAACCATGGAAATATCTACACCGCTACCTGTATAAACATGGAAATATAATCACCGCAATCTGTATGAACATGGAAATATCTACACCGCTGCCTGGATAAACATGGAAATATCAGCACGGCTATCTGTATGAACATGGAAATATCTACACCGCTATCTGTATGAACATGGAAATATCTACACCACTATCTGTATGAACATGGATATATCTACACAGCCATCTGGATGAACATGGAAATATCTACACCGCTATCTGTGTAAACATGCATAGATCTTCACCGCTACCTCTATAAACATGGAAATAACTACACCGCTATCTGTATGAACATGGAAATATCCACACCGCTATCTGTATGAACATGGAAATATCTACACCGCTATCTGTTTGAACATGGAAATATCTACACCGCTATCTGCACGAAAATGGAAATATCTACACTGCTATCTGCATATACATTTAAATATCTACACAGCTATCTCTTTTCACATGGAAATAACTACACCGCTATCTATATGAACATGGAAATATCTACACCGCCATCTGTATGAACACGGAAATATCTGCACCGCCATCTGTATGAACATATAAATATCTACACCGCCATCTGTGTTAAGCTGGAGATATCTACACTGATATCTGTATAAACATGGAAATATCTACACCGCCATCTGTATGAACACATAAATATCTACACAGCCATCTGTATTAAGAAGGAAATATCTAAACCGCTATCTGTATAAACATGGAAATATCTACACCGCTGCCTGTATAAACAAGGAAATATCAGCACCGCTATCTGTATGAACATGGAAATATCTACACCGCTATCTGTATGAACATGGAAATAACTACTCCGCTATCTGTATGAACATGGAAATAGCTACACCGCTATCTGCATGAACATGGATATATCTACACAGCCATCTAGATGAACATTTAAATATCTACACCGCTATCTGTATAAACATGGAAATATCCACACCGCTATCTGTATGAACATGGAAATATCTACACCGCTATCTGTATGAACATGGAAATATCTACACCGCTATCTGTTTGAACATGGAAATATCTACACCGCTATCTGCATGAAAATGGAAATATCTACACTGCTATCTGCATATACATTAAAATATCTACACAGCTATCTCTTTGCACATGGAAATAACTACGCTGCTATCAGCATGAAGATGGAAATATCTACACCGCCATCTGTATGAACATGGAAATATCTGCACCGCCATCTGTATGAACATATAAATATCTACACCGCAATCTGTATTAAGATAGAGATATCTCCACTGCTATCTGTATAAACATGGAAATATCTACACCGCTATCTGTATAAACATGGAAATATCTACACCGCTATCTGTATAAACATGGAAATATCTACACCACTACCTGTATAAACTTGGAAATATCAGCACCGCTATCTGTATGAACATGGAAATATCTACACCGCTATCTCTATGAACATGGAAATATCTAAACCACTATCTGAATGAACATGGAAAAATCTACACCGCTATCTGTTTGAACATGTAAATATCTACACCGCTATCTGTATAACCATGGAAATATCTACACCGCTACCTGTATAAACTTGGAAATATAAGCACCGCCATCTGTATGAACATGGAAATATCTACACCGCCATCCATATGAACATGGAAATATCTACACCGCTATCTGTATGAACATGGAAATGTCTACACCGCTATCTGTATGAACATGGAAATATCTACACCGCTATCTGTATAAACATGGAAATATCTTCACCGCTATCTGTATGAACAAAGAAATATCTACACCGCTATCTGTACGAACATGGAAATATCTAAACCGCTATCTGCATGAAAATAGAAATATCTACACAGCTATCTGTATATATATGGAAATATCTACACAGCTACCTCTTTACACATGGAAATAACTACACCGCTATCTGTATGAACATGGAAATATCTGCACCGCCATCTGTATGAACACATAAATATCTACACCGCCATATGTATTAAGATGGAGATACCTACACCGCTATCTGTATAAACATGGAAATATCTACACCGCTATCTGTATAAACATGGAAATATCTACACCGCTATCTGTATAAACATGGAAATATCAGCACCGCTATCTGTATGAACATGGACATATCATCCCCTCTATCTGTATGAACATGGAAGTATCTACACCGCTATCTGTATGAACATGGAAATATCTACACCGCAATCTGTATGAACACGGAAATATCTACACCGCTATCTGTTTGAACATGGAAATATCTACACCGCTATCTGTATGAACACGGAAATATCTACACCGCTATCTGTTTGAACATGGAGATATCTACACCGCTATCTGCATGAAAATGGAATTATATACGCAGCTATCTGCATATACATGGAAATATCTACACAGCTATCTCTTTACACATGGAAATAACTACACCGCTATCTGTATGAACATGGAAATATCTTCACCGCCATCTTTATGAACATGGATATATCTACACAGCCATCTGGATGAACATGGAAATATCTACACCGCTATCTGTATGAACATGGAAATATCTACACCGATATCTGTGTAAACATGAATACATCTTCACCGCTATCTGTATAAACATGGAAATATCCACACTGCTATCTGTTTGAACATGGAAATATCTAAACCGATATCTGTATGAACATGGATATATCTACACAGCCCTCTGGATGAACATGCAAATATCCACACCGCTATCTGTGTAAACATGCATACATCTTCACCGCTATCTGTAGAAACATGGAAATATCTACACCGCTATCTGTATGAACATGGAAATATCTACACCGCTATCTGTTTGAAGATGGAAATATATACACCGCTATCTGCATGAAAATGGAAATATCTACACAGCTATCTGCATATAGATGGAAATATCTACACAGCTATCTCTTTACACATGGAAATAACTACACCACTATCTGTATGAACATGGAAATATCTACACCGCCATCTGTATGAACATGGAAATATCTGCACCGCCATCTGTATGAACATATAAATATCTACACCGCCATCTGTATTAAGATGGAGATATCTACACCGCTATCTGAATAAACATGGAAATATCTACACCGCTATCTGTATAAACATGGAAATATCTACACCGCCATGTGTATAACCATGGAAATATCTACACCGCTACCTGTATAAACATGGAAATATCAGCACCGCTATCTGTATGAACATGGAAATATCTACACCGCTATCTGTATGAACATGGAAATATCTACACCGCTATCTGTATGAACATGGAAATATCTACAAAGCTATCTGAATGAACATGGAAAAATCTACACCGCTATCTGTTTGAACATGTAAATATCTACACCGCTATCTGCATGAAAATGGAAATATCTACAAAGCTATCTGCATATACATGGAAATATCTACACAGGTATCTCTTTACACATGGAAATAACTACACCGCTATATCTATAAACATGGAAATATCTACACCGCCATGTGTATGAACATGGAAATATCTGCACCGCCATCTGTATGAACATATAAATATCTACACCGCCTTCTGTATTAAGAAGGAAATATCTAAACCGCTATCTGTATAAACCTGGAAATATCTACACCGCTGCCTGTAAAAACATGGAAATATCAGCACCGCTATCAGTATGAACATGGAAATATCTGCACCGCTATCTGTATGAACATGGAAATATCTACACCGCTATCAGTATGAACAAGGAAATATCTACACCGCTATCTGTATGAACATGGATATATCTACACAGCCCTATGGATGAACATGGAAATATCTACACCGCTATCAGTATGAACAAGGAAATATCTACACCGCTATCTCTATGAACAAGGAAATATCTACACCGCTATCTGTTTGAAGATGGAAATATATACACCGCTATCTGCATGAAAACCGAAATATCTACACAGCTTTCTGCATATACATGGAAATATCTACACAGCTATCTCTTTACACATGGAAATAACTACACCGCTGTCTGTATGAACATGGAAATATCTACACCGCAATCTGTATGAACATGGAAATATCTGCACCGACATCTGTATGAACATATAAATATCTACACCGCCATCTGTATTAAGACGGAGATATTTACACTGCTATCTGAATAAACATGGAAATATCTACACCGCTATCTGTATAAACATGGAAATATCTACACCGCTATCTGTATAACCATGGAAATATCTACACCGCTACCTGTATAAACATGGAAATATCAGCACCGCTATCTGTATGAACATGGAAATATCTACACCGCTGCCTGTATAAACATGGAAATATCAGCACGGCTATCTGTATGAACATGGAAATATCTACACCGCTATCTATATAAACATGGAAATAAATACACTGCTATCTGTATGAACATGGAAATAGCTACACCGTTATCTGTATGAACATGGAAATAGCTACACCACTATCTGTATGAACATGGAAATATCTACACCGCTATCTGTATGAACATGGATATATCTACACAGCCATCTGGATGAACATGGAAATATCTACACCGCTATCTGTATGAACATGGAAATATCTACACCACTATCTGCATGAACATGGATATATCTACACAGCCATCTGGATGAACATGGAAATATCTACACCACTATCTGTGTAAACATGCATAGATCTTCACCGCTACCTCTATAAACATGGAAATATCTACACCGCTATCTGTATGAACATGGAAATATCCACACCGCTATCTGTATGAACATGGAAATATCTACACCGCTATCTGTTTGAACATGGAAATATCTACACCGCAATCTGCATGAAAATGGAAATATCTACACTGCTATCTGCATATACATTTAAATATCTACACAGCTATCTCTTTACACATGGAAATAACTACACCGCTATCTGTATGAACATGGAAATATCTACACCGCCATCTGTATGAACACGGAAATATCTGCACCGCCATCTGTATGAACATATAAATATCTACACTGCCATCTGTATTAAGATGGAGATATCTACACTGCTATCTGTATAAACATGGAAATATCTACACCGCCATCTGTATGAACATATAAATATCTACACAGCCATCTGTATTAAGAAGGCAATATCTAAACTGCTATCTGTATAAACATGGAAATATCTACACCGATGCCTGTATAAACAAGGAAATATCAGCACCGCTATCTGTATGAACATGGAAATATCTACACCGCTATCTGTATGAACATGGAAATATCTACTCCGCTATCTGTATGAATATGGAAATAGCTACACCGCTATCTGTATGAACATGGATATATCTACACAGCCATCTGGATGAACATGGAAATATCTACACCGCTATCTGTATAAACATGGAAATATCTACACCGCTATCTGTATGAACATGGAAATATCTACACCGCTATCTGTATGAACATGGAAATATCTACACCGCTATCTGTTTGAACATGGAAATATCTACACCGCTATCTGCATGAAAATGGAAATATCTACACTGCTATCTGCATATACATTTAAATATCTACACAGCTATCTCTTTACACATGGAAATAACTACACTGCTATCTGCATGAACATGGAAATATCTACACCGCCATCTGTATGAACATGGAAATATCTGCACCGCCATCTGTAGGAACATATAAATATCTACACCGCAATCTGTATTAAGATAGAGATATCTCCACTGCTATCTGTATAAACATGGAAATATCTACACCGCTATCTGTATAAACATGGAAATATCTACACCGCTATCTGTATAAACATGGAAATATCTACACCACTACCTGTATAAACATGGAAATATCAGCACCGCTATCTGTATGAAAATGGAAATATCTACACCGCCATCTGTATGAACATGGAAATATCTACACCGCTATCTCTATGAACATGGAAATATCTAAACCGCTATCTGTATGAACATGGAAATATCTACACCGCTATCTGTTTGAACATGGAAATATCTACACCGCTGTCTGCATGAAAATGGAAATATCTACACAGCTATCTGCATATACATGGAAATATCTACACAGCTATCTCTTAACACATGGAAATAACTACACCGCTATCTCTACAAACATGGAAATATCTACACCGCTATCTGTATGAACATGGAAATATCTGCACCGCCATCTGTATGAATATATAAATATCTACACCGCCATCTGTATTAAGAAAGAAATATCTAAACCGCTATCTGTATGAACATTGAAATATCTACTCCGCTATCTGTATGAACATGGAAATATATACACCGCTATCTGTGTAAACATACATACACCTTCACCGCTATCTGTATAAACATGGAAATGTCTACAAGGCTATCTGTATGAACATGGAAATATCTACACCGCTATCTGTACAAACATGGAAATATCTAAACCGCTATCTACACGAAAATAGAAATATGTACACAGCTATCTGCATACACATGCAAATATCTACACAGCTATCTCTTTACACATGGAAATAACTACACCGCTATCTGTATGAACATGGAAATATGTGCACCGCCATCTGTATGAACACATAAATATCTACAACGCCATCTGTATTAAGATGGAGATACCTACACCGCTATCTGTATAAACATGGAAATATCTACACCTCTATCTGTATAAACATGGAAATATCTACACCGCTATCTGTATAAACATGTAAATATCAGCACCACTATCTGTATGAACATGGAAATATCAGCCCCTCTATCTGTATGAACATGGAAGTATCTTCACCGCTATCTGTATGAACACGGAAATATCTACACAGCTATCTGTATGAACACGAAAATATCTACACCGCTATCTGTATAAACATGGAAATATCTACACCGCTATCTGTATAAACATGGAAATATCAGCACCACTATCTGTATGAACATGGAAATATCAGCCCCTCTATCTGTGTGAACATGGAAGTATCTTCACCGCTATCAGCATGAAAATGGAAATATATACACAGCTATCTGCATATACATGGAAATATCTACACAGCTATCTCTTTACACATGGAAATAACTACACCGCTATCTGTATGAACATGGAAATATCTTCACCGCCATCTTTATGAACATGGATATATCTTCACAGCCATCTGGATGAACATGGAAATATCTACACCGCTATCTGTATGAACATGGAAATATCTACACCGATATCTGTGGAAACATGAATTCATCTTCACCGCTATCTGTATAAACATGGAAATATCTACACTGCTATCTGTATGAACATGGAAATATCTACACCGCTATCTGTTTGAACATGGAAATATCTACATCGCTATCTGCATGAAAATGGAAATATCTACACAGCGATCTGCATATACATGGAAATATCTACAAACCTATCTTTTAAACATGGAAATAAGTACAGCGCTATTTCTATAAACATGGAAATAGCTACACCGCCATCTGTATGAACATGGAAATATCTACACCGCTATCGGTATGAACATGGGAATATCTACACCGCTATCTGTATGAACATGGATATATCTACACAGCCCTCTGGATGAACATGGAAATATCCACACCGCTATCTGTGTAAACATGCATACATCTTCCCCGCTATCTGTAGAAACATGGAAATAAATACACCGCTATCTGTATGAACATGGAAATATCTACACCGCTATCTGTTTGAAGATGGAAATATATACACCGCTATCTGCATGAAAATGGAAATATCTACACAGCTATCTGCATATACATGGAAATATCTACACAGCTATCTCTTTACACATGGAAATAACTACACTGCTATCTGCATGAACATGGAAATATCTGCACCGCCATCTGTATGAACATATAAATATCTACACCGCCATCTGTATTAAGAAGGAAATATCTAAACCGCTATCTGTATAAACCTGGAAATATCTACACCGCTGCCTGTATAAACATGGAAATATCAGCACCGCTATCTGTATGAACATGGAAATATCTACACCGCTATCTGTATGAACATGGAAATATCTACACTGCTATCTGTATGAACATGGAAATAGCTTCACCGTTATCTGTATGAACATGGAAATAGCTACACCACTATCTGTATGAACATGGAAATATCTACACCGCTATCTGTATGAACATGGATATATCTACACAGCCATCTGGGTGAACATGGAAATATCTACACTGCTATCTGTATGAACATGGAAATATGTACACCGCTATCTGTATGAACATGGATATATCTACACAGCCATCTGGATGAACATGGAAATATCTACACCGCTATCAGTGTAAACATGCATAGATCTTCACCGCTATCTCTATAAACATGGAAATATCTACACCGCTATCTGTATGAACATGGAAATATACACACAGCTATCTGTATGAACATGGAAATATCTACTAGCTATCTGTTTGAACATGGAAATATCTACACCACTATCTGTATGAAAATGGAAATATCTACACTGCTATCTGCATATACATTTAAATATCTACACAGCTATCTCTTTACACATGGAAATAACTAAACCGCTATCTGTATGAACATGGAAATATCTACACCGCCATCTGTATGAACACGAAAATATCTGCACCGCCATCTATAAGAACATATAAATATCTACACCGCCATCTGTATTAAGATGGAGATATCTACACTGCTATCTGTATAAACATGGAAATATCTAAACCGCCATCTGTATGAATATATAAATATCTACACCGCCATCTGTATTAAGAAGGAAATATCTAAACCTCTATCTGTATAAACATGGAAATATCTACACCGCTGCCTGTATAAACAAGGAAATATCAGCACCGCTATCTGTATGAACATGGAAATATCTACACCGCTATCTGTATGAACATGGAAATATCTACACCGCTAGCTGTATTAACATGGAAATAGCTACACCGCTATCTGTATGAACATGGATATATCTACACCGCCATCTGGATGAACATGGAAATATCTACACCGCTATGTGTGTAAACATGCATAGATCTTCACCGCTATCTGAATAAACATGGAAATATCTACACCGCTATCTGTATGAACATGGAAATATCTATACCGCTATCTGTATGAACAAGGAAATATCTACACCGCTATCTGTTTGAACATGGAAATATCTACACCGCTATCTGCATGAAAATGGAAATATCTACACTGCTATCTGTATATACATTTAAATATCTACACAGCTATCTCTTTACTCATGGAAATAACTACACCGCTATCTGTATGAACATGGAAATATCTACACCGCTATCTGTATGAACATGGAAATATCTGCACCGCCATCTGTATGAACATATAAATATCTACACCGCCATCTGTATTAAGATGGAGATATCTACACCGCTATCTGTTTAAACATGGAAATATCTACACCGCTATCTGTATAAACATGGAAATATCTACACCGCTATCTGTATAAACATGGAAATAACTACACCACTACCTGTATAAACATGGAAATATCAGCACCGCTATCTGTATGAACATGGAAATATCTACAAAGCTATCTGAATGAACATGGAAAAATCTACACCGCTATCTGTTTGAACATGTAAATATCTACACCGCTATCTGCATGAAAATGGAAATATCTACAAAGCTATCTGCATATACATGGAAATATCTACACAGCTATCTCTTTACACATGGAAATAACTACACCGCTATATCTATAAACATGGAAATATCTACACCGCCATCTGTATGAACATGGAAATATCTGCACCGCCATCTGTATGAACATATAAATATCTACACCGCCTTCTGTATTAAGAAGGAAATATCTAAACCGCTATCTGTATAAACCTGGAAATATCTACACCGCTGCCTGTAAAAACATGGAAATATCAGCACCGCTATCAGTATGAACATGGAAATATCTGCACCGCTATCTGTATGAACATGGAAATATCTACACTGCTATCTGTATGAACATGGAAATAGCTACACCGTTATCTGTATGAACATGGAAATAGCTACACCACTATATGTATGAACATGGAAATATCTACACCACCATCTGTCTGAACATGGAAATATCTACACCGCTATCTGCATGAACATGGAAATATCTACACCGCTATCTGTATGAACATGGATATATCTACACAGCCATCTGGATGAACATGGAAATACCTACACCGCTATCTGTGTAAACATGCATACATCTTCACCACTATCTGTATAAACATGGAAATATTTGCACCGCTATCGGTATGAACATGGAAATATCTACACCGCTATCTGTATGAACATGGAAATACCTACACCGCTATCTGTTTGGACATGGAAATATCTACACCGCTATCTGCATGAAATTGGAAATATCTACACTGCTATCTGCATATACATTTAAATATCTACACAGCTATCTCTTTACACATGGAAATAACTACACCACTATCTGTATGAACATGGAAATAACTACACCGCCATCTGTATGAACATGGAAATATCTGCACCGCCATCTGTATGAACATATAAATATCTACACCGCCATCTGTATTAAGATGGAGTTATCTACACTGTTATCTGTATAAACATGGAAATATCTACACCGCCATCTGTATGAAAATATAAATACGCCGCCATATGTATTAAGAAGAAATATCTAAACCGCTATCTGTATAAACATGGAAATATCTACACCGCTGCCTGTATAAACATGGAAATATCAGCACCGCTATCTGTATGAACATGGAAATATCTACACCGCTATCTGTAGGAACATGGAAATAGCTACACCGCTGCCTGTATAAACATGGAAATATCAGCACCGCTATCTGTATGAACATGGAAATATCTACAGTACTATCTGTATGAACATGGATATATCTACACAGCCATCTGGATGAACATGGAAATATCTACACCACTATCTGTATGAACATGGAAATATCTACACCGCTATCTGTGTAAACATGCATACATCTTCACCGCTATCAGTATAAACATGGAAATATCTACACCGCTATGTGTATGAACATGGAAATAGCTACACCGCTATCTGTATGAACATGGAAATATCTACACCGCTATCTGTATGAACATGGATATATCTACACAGCCATCTGGATGAACATGGAAATATCTACACCGCTATCTGTGTAAACATGCATACATCTTCACCGCTATCTGTATAAACATGGAAATATCTACACCGCTATCTGTATGAACATGGAAATATCTACACCGCTATCTGTTTGAACATGGAAATATCTACACCGCTATCTGCATGAAAATGGAAATATCTACACTGCTATCTGCATATACATGGAAATATCTACACAGCTATCTCTTTACACATGGAAATAACTACACTGCAATCTGTATGAACATGGAAATATCCACACCGCCATCTGTATGAACATGGAAATATCTGCACCGCCATCTGTATGAACATATAAATATCTACACCGCCATCTGTATTAAGATGGAGATATCTACACCGCTATCTGTATAAACATGGAAATATCTACACCGCTATCTGTATAAACATGGAAATATCTACACCGCTATCTGTAAAAACATGGAAATATCTACACCGCTACCTGTATAAACATGGAAATGTCAGCACCGCTATCTGTATGAACATGGAAATATCTACACTGCTATCTTTATGAACATGGAAATATCTACACCGCTATCTGTATGAACATGGAAATATCTACACCGCTATCAGTATGAACAAGGAAATATCTACACCGCTATCTGTATGAACATGGATATATCTACACAGCCCTATGGATGAACATGGAAATATCTACACCGCTATCAGTATGAACAAGGAAATATCTACACCGCTATCTCTATGAACAAGGAAATATCTACACCGCTATCTGTTTGAAGATGGAAATATATACACCGCTATCTGCATGAAAACCGAAATATCTACACAGCTATCTGCATATACATGGAAATATCTACACAGCTATCTCTTTACACATGGAAATAACTACACCGCTGTCTGTATGAACATGGAAATATCTACACCGCAATCTGTATGAACATGGAAATATCTGCACCGACATCTGTATGAACATATAAATATCTACACCGCCATCTGTATTAAGACGGAGATATTTACACTGCTATCTGAATAAACATGGAAATATCTACACCGCTATCTGTATAAACATGGAAATATCTACACCGCTATCTGTATAACCATGGAAATATCTACACCGCTACCTGTATAAACATGGAAATATCAGCACCGCTATCTGTATGAACATGGAAATATCTACACCGCTGCCTGTATAAACATGGAAATATCAGCACGGCTATCTGTATGAACATGGAAATATCTACACCGCTATCTATATAAACATGGAAATAAATACACTGCTATCTGTATGAACATGGAAATAGCTACACCGTTATCTGTATGAACATGGAAATAGCTACACCACTATCTGTATGAACATGGAAATATCTACACCGCTATCTGTATGAACATGGATATATCTACACAGCCATCTGGATGAACATGGAAATATCTACACTGCTATCTGTATGAACATGGAAATATCTACACCACTATCTGCATGAACATGGATATATCTACACAGCCATCTGGATGAACATGGAAATATCTACACCACTATCTGTGTAAACATGCATAGATCTTCACCGCTACCTCTATAAACATGGAAATATCTACACCGCTATCTGTATGAACATGGAAATATCCACACCGCTATCTGTATGAACATGGAAATATCTACACCGCTATCTGTTTGAACATGGAAATATCTACACCGCAATCTGCATGAAAATGGAAATATCTACACTGCTATCTGCATATACATTTAAATATCTACACAGCTATCTCTTTACACATGGAAATAACTACACCGCTATCTGTATGAACATGGAAATATCTACACCGCCATCTGTATGAACACGGAAATATCTGCACCGCCATCTGTATGAACATATAAATATCTACACTGCCGTCTGTATTAAGATGGAGATATCTACACTGCTATCTGTATAAACATGGAAATATCTACACCGCCATCTGTATGAACATATAAATATCTACACAGCCATCTGTATTAAGAAGGCAATATCTAAACTGCTATCTGTATAAACATGGAAATATCTACACCGATGCCTGTATAAACAAGGAAATATCAGCACCGCTATCTGTATGAACATGGAAATATCTACACCGCTATCTGTATGAACATGGAAATATCTACTCCGCTATCTGTATGAATATGGAAATAGCTACACCGCTATCTGTATGAACATGGATATATCTACACAGCCATCTGGATGAACATGGAAATATCTACACCGCTATCTGTATAAACATGGAAATATCTACACCGCTATCTGTATGAACATGGAAATATCTACACCGCTATCTGTATGAACATGGAAATATCTACACCGCTATCTGTTTGAACATGGAAATATCTACACCGCTGTCTGCATGAAAGTGGAAATATCTACACAGCTATCTGCATATACATGGAAATATCTACACAGCTATCTCTTTACACATGGAAATAACTACACCGCTATCTCTATAAACATGGAAATATCTACACCGCCATCTGTATGGAGATGGAAATATCTGCACCACCATCTCTATGAACATATAAATATCTACACCGCCATCTGTATTAAGAAGGAGATATCTACACCGCTATCTGTATAAAGATGGAAATATCTACACCGCTATATGTATAAACATGGAAATATCTACACCGGTATCTGTATAAACATGGAAATATCTACACCGCTACCTGTATAAACATGGAAATATCAGCACCGCTATCTGTATGAACATGGAAATATCTTCACCGGCATCTGTATGAACATGGATATATCTACACAGCCATCTGGATGAACATGGAAATATCTGCACCGCTATCTGTATGAACATGGAAATAGCTACACCGGTATCTGTATGAACATGGAAATATCTACACCGCTATCTGTATGAACATGGAAATATCTACACCGCTATCTGTATGAAAATGGAAAAATCTTCACCGCCATCTGTATGAACATGGATATATCTACACAGCCATCTGGATGAACATTGAAATATCTACACAGCTATCTGTATGAACATGGAAATATATACACCGCTATCTGTGTAAACATGCATACATCTTCAGCGCTATCTGTATAAACATGGAAATATCTACACCTCTATCTGTATGAACACGGAAATATCTACACCGCTATCTGTTTGAACATGGAAATATCAACACCGCTATCTGCATGAAAATGGAAATATCTACACACCTATCTGCATATACCTGGAAATATCCACAAAGAAATCTCTTTTCACAAGGAAATAACTACACCGCTGTCTCTATAAACATGGAAATATCTACACCGCCATCTGTATGAACATGGAAATATCTGCACCGGCATCTGTATGAACATATAAATATCTAAACCGCCATCTGTATTAAGATGGAGATATCTACACCGCTATCTGTATAAACCTGGAAATATCTACACCGCTATCTGTGTAAACATGCATACATCTTCAGCGCTATCTGTATAAACATGGAAATATCAGCACCGCTATCTGTATGAACATGGATATATCTACACGGCCATCTGTATGAACATGGAAATATCTAAACCGCTGTCTGTGTAAACATGCATACATCTTCACCGCTATCTGTATAAACATGGAAATATCTACACCGCTATCTGCATGAAAATGGAAATATCTACACAGCGATCTGCATATACATTTAAATATCTACACAGCTATCTCTTTACACATGGAAATAACTACACCGTTATCTGTATGAACATGGAAATATCTACACCGCCATCTGTATGAACATGGAAATATCTGCACCTCCATCTGTATGAAAATATAAATATCTACACCGCCATCTGTATTAAGATAGAGATATCTACACTGCTATCTGTATAAACATGGAAATATCTACACCCCTATCTGTATAAACATGGAAATATCTACACCGCTATCTGTATATACATGGAAATATCTACACCACTACCTGTATAAACATGGAAATATCAGCACCGCTATCTATATGAACATGGAAATATCTACACCGCTATCTGTATGAACATGGAAATATCTACACCGCTATCTGTATGAACATGGAAATACCTACACCGCTATCTGTATGAACATGGAAATCTCTACACCGCTATCTGTTTGAACATGGAAATATCTACACCGCTGTCTGCATGAAAATGGAAATATATACACAGCTATCTGCATATACATGGAAATATCTACACAGCTATCTCTTTACACGTGGAAATAACTACACCGTTATCTGTATGAACATGGAAATATCTACACCGCCATCTGTATGAACATGGAAATATCTGCACCGCCATCTGTATGAAAATATAAATATCTACACCGCCATCTGTATTAAGATAGAGATATCTACACTGCTATCTGTATAAACATGGAAATATCTACACCGCTATCTGTATAAACATGGAAATATCTACACCGCTATCTGTATATACATGGAAATATCTACACCACTACCTGTATAAACATGGAAATATCAGCACCGCTATCTATATGAACATGGAAATATCTACACCGCTATCTGTATGAACATGGAAATATCTACACCGCTATCTGTATGAACATGGAAATACCTACACCGCTATCTGTATGAACATGGAAATATCTACACCGCTATCTGTTTGAACATGGCAATATCTACACCGCTGTCTGCATGTAAATGGAAATATATACACAGATATCTGCATATACATGGAAATATCTACACAGCTATCTCTTTACACTTGGAAATAACTACACCGCTATCTCTATAAACATGGAAATATCTACACCGCCATCTGTATGAACATGGAAATATCTGCACCGCCATCTGTATGAACATATAAATATATACACCGCCATCTGTGTTAAGAAGGAGATATCTACACCGCTATCTGTATAAACCTGGAAATATCTACTCCGCTATCTGTATAAACATGGAAATATCTACACCGCTATCTGTATAAACATGGAAATATCTACACCGCTACCTGTATAAACATGGAAATATCAGCACCGCTATCGGTATGAACATGGAAATATCTACACCGATATCTGTATGAACATGGATACATCTACACCGCTATCTGTATGAACATGGAAATATCTTTACCGCCATCTGTATTCACATGGAAAAATCTACACAGCCATCTGTATGAACATGGAGACATCTACACCGCTATCTGTATGAACATGGAAATATCTACAACGCAATCTGTACGAACATGGAAATACCTTCACCGCCATCTGTATGAAAATGAACATGGCTACACAGCCATCTGGATGAACATGGAAATATCTACACCGCTATCTGTGTAAACATGCATACACCTTCACCGCTATCTGTATAACCATGGAAATATCTACACCGCTATCTGTATGAACATGGAAATATCTACACCGCTATCTGTTTGAACATTTAAATATCTAAACCGCTATCTGCATGAAAATGGAAATATCTACACAGTTATCTGCATATACATGGAAATATCTACACAGCTATCTCTTTACACGTGGAAATAACTACACCGCTATCTGTATGAACATGGAAATATCTTCACCGCCATCTGTATGAACATGTATATATCTACACAGCCATCTGGATGAACATGGAAATATCTACACCGCTATCTGTATGAAGTTGGAAATATCTGCAACGCTGTCTGTGTAAACATGCATACATCTTCACCGCTATCTATATAAACATGGAAATATCTACACTGCTATCTGTATGAACATGGAAATATCTACACCGCTATCTGAACATGGAAATATCTACACCGCTATCTGCATGAAAATGGAAATATCTACACAGCTATCTGCATATACATGGCAATATCTACGCAGCTATCTCTTTACACATGGAAATAACTACACCGCTATCTCTATAATCATGGAAATATCTACACCGCGATCGGTATGAACATGGAAATATCTGCACCGCCATCTGTATGAACATATAAATATCTACACCGCCATCTGCATTAAGAAGGAGATATCTACACCGCTATCTGTATAAACATGGAAATATTTACACCGCTATCTGTATAAACATGGAAATATCTACACCGCTATCTGTATAAAGATGGAAATATCTACACCGCTACCTGTATAAACATGGAAATATCAGCACCGCTATCGGTATGAACATGGAAATATCTACACCGCTATCTGTATGAACATGGAAATAGCTACACCGCTATCTGTATGAACATGGAAATATCTTCAACGCCATCTGTATGAACATGGATATATCTACAAAGCCATCTGTATGAACATGGAAATATCTACACCGCTATCTGTATGAACATGGAAATATCTACACCGCTATCTGTATGAACATGGAAATATCTTCACCGCCATCTGTATGAACATGGATATGTCTACACAGCCATCTGGATGAACATGGAAATATCTACACCGCTATCTGTATGAAGATGGAAATATCTACACCGCTATCTGTGTAAACATGCATACATCTTCACCGCTATCTGTATTAACATGGAAATATCTACACTGCTATCTGTATGAAAATGGAAATATCTACACCGCTATCTGTATGAACATGGAAATATCTACACCGCTATCTGTATGAACATGGAAATATCTTCACCGCCATCTGTGTAAACATGCATTCACATTCACCGCTATCTCTATAACCATGGAAATATCTACACCGCTATCTGTATGAACATGGAAATATCTACACCGCTATCTGTTTGAACATGGAAATATCTAAACCGCTATCTACATGAAAAAGGAAATATCTACACAGCTATCTGCATGTTCATGGAAATATCTACACAGCTATCTCTTTACACGTGGAAATAACTACACCGCTATCTGTATGAACATGGAAATATCTTCACCGCCATCCGTATGAACATGGATATATCTACACAGCCATCTGGATGAACATGGAAATATCTACACCGCTATCTGTATGAAGATGGAAATATCCACAACGCTATCTGTGCAAACATGCATACATCTTCACCGCTATCTATATAAACATGGAAATATCTACACTGCTATCGGTATGAACATGGAAATATCGACACCGCTATCTGTTTGAACATGGAAATATCTACACTGCTATCTGCATGAAAATGGAAATATCTACACAGCGATCTGCTTATACATGGAAATATCTACAAAGCTATCTCTTTACACATGGAAATAACTATAGTGCTATCTCTATAAACATACAAATATCTACACCGCCATCTGTATGAACATGGAAATATCTGCACCGCCATCTGTATGAACATATAAATATCTACACCGCCATCTATATTAAAATGGAGATATCTACACCGCTATCTGAATAAACTTGGAAATATCTACACCGCTATCTGTATAAACATGGAAATATGTACACCGCAATCTATATAAACATGGAAATATCTACACCGCTACCTGTATAAACATGGAAATATCAGCACCGCTATCTGTATGAACTTGGAAATATCTACACCGCTATCTCCATGAACATGAAAATAGCTACACCAAAATCTATATGAACATGGAAATAACTGCACCGCTATCTGTATGAACATTTAAATATCTACACCACTACCTGTATGAACATGGAAATATCTACACCGCTATCTGTATGAACATGGATATATCTACACAGCCATCTGCATGAACACGGAAATATCTACACCGCTATCTGTATGAACATGGAAATATCTACACCGCTATCTGTTTAAATATGCATACATCTTCACCGCAATCTGTATAAACATGGAAATATCTACACCGCTATCTGTATAAATATGGAAATATCTACACCGCTACCTGTATAAACATGGAAATATCAGCACCGCTATCTGTATGAACATGGAAATATCAGCCCCACTATCTGTATGAACATGGAAATACCTACACCGCTATCTGTGTGAACATGGAAATATCTACACCGCTATCTGAATGAACATGGAAATATCTTCACCGCCATCTGTATGAACATGGATATATCTACAAAGCCATCTGGATGAACATGGAAATAGCTACACCGGTATCTGTATGAACATGGAAATATCTACACCGCTATCTGTATGAACATGGAAATATCTACACTGCTATCTGTATGAAAATGGAAAAATCTTCACCGCCATCTGTATGAACATGGATATATCTACAAAGCCATCTGGATGAACATTGAAATATCTACACAGCTATCTGTATGAACATGGAAATATATACACCGCTATCTGTGTAAACATGCATACATCTTCAGCGCTATCTGTATAAACATGGAAATACCTACACCGCGATCAGTATGAACATGGAAATATCTACACCGCTATCTGTATGAACATGGAAATATCTGCACCGCTATCGGTATGAACATTGGAATATCTACACCGCTATCTGTATGAACATGGAAATATCTACACCGCCATCTGTATGAACATATAAATACGCCGCCATCTGTATTAAGAAGGAAATATCTAAACGGCTCTCTGTATAAACATGGAAATATCTACACCGCTGCCTGTATAAACATGGAAATATCAGCACCGCTATCTGTATGAACATGGAAATACCTACACCGCTATCTGTAGGAACATGAAAATAGCTACACCGCTGCCTGTATAAACATGGAATTATCAGCACCGCTATCTGTATGAACATGGAAATATCTACACCACTATCTGTATGAACATGGATATATCTACACAACCATCTGGAGGAACATGGAAATATCTACACCACTATCTGTATGAACATGGAAATATCTACACCGCTATCTGTGCAAACATGCATACATCTTCACCGCTATCTGTATAAACATGGAAATATCTACACCGCTATCTGTATGAACATGGAAATATCTACACCGCTATCTGTATGAACATGGAAATAACTACACCGCTATCTGTTTGAACATGGAAATATCTACACCGCTATCTGCATGCAAATGGAAATATCTACACTGCTATCTGCATATACATGGAAACATCTACACAGCTATCTCTTTACACATGGAAATAACTACACCGCTATCTCTATAAACATGGAAATATCTACACCGCCATCTGTATGGACATGAAAATATCTGCACCGCCATCTGTATGAACATATAAATATCTACAAAGCCATCTGTATTAAGAAGGAGATATCTACACCGCTATCTGTATAAAGATGGAAATATCTACACCGATATCTGTATAAACATGGAAATATCTACACCGGTATCTGTATAAACAAGGAAATATCTACACCGCTACCTGTATAAACATGGAAATATCAGCACCGCTATCTGTATAACCATGGAAATATCTACACCGCTATCTGTATGAACATGGAAATATCTACACCGCTATCTGTTTGAACATGGAAATATCTAAACCGCTATCTGCATGAAAATGGAAATATCTACACAGCTATCTCTTTACACGTGGAAATAACTGCACGGCTATCTGTATGAACATGGAAATATCTTCACCGCCTTCTGTATGAAAAGGATATATCTACACAGCCATCTGGATGAACATGGAAATATCTACACCGCTATCTGTATGAAGATGGAAATATCTACAACGCTATCTGTGTAAACATGCATACATCTTCACCGCTATCTACATAAACATGGAAATATCTACACTACTATCTGTATGAACATGGAAATATCTACACCGCTATCTGTTTGAACATGGAAATATCTACACCGCTATCTGCATGAAAATGGAAATCTCTACACAGCGATCTGCATATACATGGAAATATCTACAAAGATATCTCTTTACACATGGAAATAACTACAGCGCTATCTCTATAAACATACAAATATCTACACCGCCATCTGTATGAACATGGAAATATCTGCACCGCCATCTAAATGAACATATAAATATCTACACCGCCATCTATATTAAGATGGAGATATCTACACCGCTATCTGTATAAACATGGAAATGTCTACACCGCAATCTGTATAAACATGGAAATATCTACACCGCTACCTGTATAAACATGGAAATATCAGCACCGCGATCTGTATGAACTGGAAATATCTACACCGCTATCTCCATGAACATGAAAATAGCTACACCACTATCTGTATGAACATGGAAAAATCTACACAGCCATCTGGATGAACACGGCAATATCTACACAGCTATCTGTATGAACATTGAAATATCTACACCGCTATCTGTGTAAATATGCATACATCTTCACCGCAATCTGTATAAACATGGAAATATCTACACCGCTATCTGTATGAACATGGAAATATCTACACCGCTATCTGAACATGGAAATATCTACACCGCTATCTGCATGAAAATGGAAATATCTACACTGCTATCTGCATATACATGGAAATATCTACACAGCTATCTCTTTACACATGGAAATAACTACACCGCTATCTGTATGAACATGGAAATATCTACACCGCCATCTGTATGAACACGGAAATATCTGCACCGCCATCTGTATGAACATATAAATATCTACACGGCGATCTGTATTAAGATGTAGATATCTACACCGCCATCTGTATAAACATGGAAATATCTACACCGCTATCTGTATAAATATGGAAATATCTACACCACTATCTGTATTAATATTTAAATATCTACACCGCTACCTGTATAAACATGGAAATATCAACACCGCTATCTGTATGAACATGGAAATATCTACAACGCTACCTGTATAAACATGGAAATATCAGCACCGCTATCTCTATGAACCTGGAAATGTCTACACCGCTATCTGAATGAACATGGAAATATCTACACCGCTATCTGTTTGAACATGTAAATATCTACACCGCTATCTGCATGAAAATGGAAATATCTACAAAGATATCTGCATATACATGGAAATATCTACACAGCTATCTCTTTACACATGGAAATAACTACACCGCTATCTCTATAAACATGGAAATATCTACACCTCCATTTGTATGAACATGGAAATATCTGCACCGCCATCTGTATGAACATATAAATATCTACACCGCCATCTGTATTAAGAAGGAAATATCAAAACCGCTATCTGTATATACATGGAAATATCTACACCGCTGCCTGTATAAACATGGAAATATCAGCACCGCTCTCTGTATGAAAATGGAGATATCTACACCGCTATCTGTATGAACATGGAAATATCTACACGGCTATCTGTATGAACATGGAAATAGCTACACCGTTATCTGTATGAACATGGAAATAGCTACACCGCTATCTGTATGAACATGGAAATATCTACACCGCTATCTGTATGAACATGGATATATCTACACAGCCATCTGGATGAACATGGAAATATCTACACCGCTATCTGTATGAACATGGAAATATCTACACCGCTATCTGTATGAACATGGATATATCTACACAGCCATCTGGATGAACATGGAAATATCTACACCGCTATCTGTATGAACATGGAAATAACTTCACAGCCATCTATATGAAAATGGATATGGCTACACAGCCATCTGGATGAACATGGAAATATCTACACCGCGATCTGTATGAACATGGAAATATGTACACCGCTATCTGTGTAAACATGCATACACCTTCACCGCTATCTGTATAACCATGGAAATATCTACACCGCTATCTGTATGAACATGGAAATATCTACACCGCTATCTGTTTGAACATGGAAATATCTAAAGCGCTATCTGCATGAAAATGGAAATATCTACACCGCTATCTGCTTCTACATGGAAATATCTACACAGCTATCTCTTTACACGTGGAAATAACTACACCGCTATCTGTATGAACATGGAAATATCTTCACCGCCATATGTATGAACATGGATATATCTACACAGCCATCTGGATGAACATGGAAATATCTACACCGCTATCAGTATGAAGATGGAAATATCTACAACGCTATCTGTGTAAACATGCATACATCTTCACCGCTATCTATATAAACATGGAAATATCTACACTGCTATCTGTATGAACATGGAAATAACTACACCGCTATCTGTTTGAACATGGAAATATCTACACCACTATCTGCATGAAAATGGAAATATCTACACAGCGGTCTGCATATACATTGAAATATCTACAAAGCTATCTCTTTACACATGGAAATAACTACAGCGCTATCTCTATAAACATACAAATATCTACACCGCTATCTGTATAAACTTGGAAATATCTACACCGCTATATGTATAAACATGGAAATATCTACACCGCAATCTGTATAAACATGGAAATATCTACACCGCTACCTGTATAAACATGGAAATATCACCACCGCTATCTGTATGAACATGGAAATATCTACACCGCTATCTGAACATGGAAATATCTACACCGCTACCTGTATAACATGGAAATAGCTACACTGCTATCTGTATGAACATGGAAATATCTTCAACGCCATCTGTATGAACATGGATATATCTACACAGCCATCTGTGTGAACATGGAAATATCTACACCGCTATCTGTATGAACATGGAAATATCTACACCGCTATCTGTATGAACATGGAAATATCTTCACCGCCATCTGTATGAACATGGATATGTCTACACATCCATCTGGATGAACATGGAAAAATCTACACCGCGATCTGTATGAACATGGGAATATCTACACCGCTATCTGTGTAAACATGCATACACCTCCACCGCTATCTGTATAAACATGGAAATATCTACACCGCTATCTGTATGAACATGGAAATATCTACACCTCTATCTGTTTGAACATGGAAATATCTAAACAGCTATCTGCATGAAAATGGAAATATCTACACAGCTATCTGCATATACATGGAAATATCTACAAAGCTATCTCTTTACACATGGAAATAACTACACCGCTATGTGTATGAACATGGAAATATCTGCACCGCCATCTGTATGAACATATAAATATCTACGCCGCCATCTGTATTAAGAAGGAAATATCTAAACCGCTATCTGTATAAACATGGAAATATCTACAACGCTGCCTGTATAAACATCGAAATATCAGAACCGCTATCTGAATGAACATTGAAATATCTACACCGCTATCTGTATGAACATGGAAATAGCTACCCTGCTATCTGTATGAACATGGATATATCTACACAGCCATCTGGATGAACATGGAAATATCTACACTGCTATCTGTGTAAACATGCATACATCTTCACAGCTATCTGTATAAAGATGGAAATATCTACACCGCTATCTTTATGAACATGGAAATATCTACACCGCTATCTGTATGAACATGGAAATATCTACACCGCTATCTGTTTGAACATGGAAATATCTATACCACTATCTGCATGAAAATGGAAATATCTACACTGCTATCTGCATATACATTTAAATATGTACACTGCTATCTCTTTACACATGGAAATAACTACACCGTTACCTGTATGAACATGGAAATATCTACACCGCCATCTGTATGAACATGGAAATATCTGCACCGCCATCTGTATGAAAATATAAGTATCTACACCGACATCTGTGTTAAGATAGGGATATCTCCACTGCTATCTGTATAAACATGGAAATATCTACACCGCTATCTGTATGAACATGGAAATATCTACACCGCTATCTGTATGAACATGGATATATCTACACCGCTATCTGTATGAACATGGAAATATCTTCAACGCCATCTGTATGAACATGGATATATCTACACAGCCATCTGTATGAACATGGAAATATCTACACCGCTATCTGTATGACATTGGAAATATCTACACCGTTATCTGTATGAATGTGGAAGTATCTTCACAGCCATCTGTATGAACATGGATATGTCTACTCATCCATCTGGATGAACATGGAAAAATCTACACCGCTATCTGTTTGAACATGGAAATATCTAAACCGCTATCTACATGAAAATGGAAATATCTACACAGCTATCTGCATATACATGGAAATATCTACACAGCTATCTCTTTACACATGGAAATTACTACATCGCTATCTGTATGAACATGGAAATATCTTCACCGCCATGTGTAGGAACATGGATATATCTACACAGCCATCTGGATGAACATGGAAATATCTACACCGCTATCTGTATGAAGATGGAAATATCTACACCGCTATCTGAGTAAACATGCATACATCTTCACCGCTACCTCTATAAACATGGAAATATCTACACTGCTATCTGTATGAACATGGAAATATCTACACCGCTATCTGTTTGAACATGGAAATATCTACACCGCTATCTGCATGAAAATGGAAATATCTACAAAGCTATCTGCATATACATGGAAACGTCTACACAGCTATCTCTTTACACATGGAAATAACTACACCGCTAAATCTATAAACATGGAAATATCTACACCGCCATCAGTATGAACATGGAAATATCTGCACCACCATCTGTATGAACATATAAATATCTACACCGCCATCTGTATTAAGAAGGAAATATCTAAACCGCTATCTGTATGAACATTGAAATATCTACACCGCTATCTGTATGAACATGGAAATATCTACACCGCTATCTGTGTGAACACGCATATAACTTCACCGCTATCTCTATGAACATGGAAATATCTACACCGCTATCTGTACGAACATGGAAATATCTAAACCGCTATCTGCATGAAAATAGAAATATCTACACAGCTATCTGCATATACATGGAAATATCTACAAAGCTATCTCTTTACACATGGAAATAACTACACCGCTATCTCTATAAACTCGGAAATATCTACACCGCCATCTGTATGAACATGGAAATATCTGCACCGCCATCTCTATAAACATATAAATATCTACACCGCCATCTGTATTTAGATGGAGATATCTACACCGCTATCTGTATAAACTTGGAAATATCTACACCGCTATCTGCATAAATATGGAAATACCTACACCGCTATCTGCATAAACATGGAAATATCAGCACCGCTATCTGTATGAACATGGAAATATCTACACCGCTATCTGTATGAACATGGAAATAGCTACACTGCTATCTGTATGAACATGGAAATATCTACACCACTACCTGTAGGAACATGGAAATATCTACACCGCTGTCAGCATGAACATGGATGTATCTACACAGCCGTCTGGATGAACATGGAAATATCTACACCGCTATCTGCATGAACTTGGAAATATCTACACCGCTATCTGGGTAAACATGCATACATCTTCACTGCAATCTGTATAAGCATGGAAATATCAACGCCGCTATCTGTTTGAACGTGGAAATATCTACACCGCTATCTGTTTGAACATGGAAATATCTAAACCGCTATCAGCATGAAAATGGAAATATCTACACAGCTATCTGCATATACATGGAAATATCTACACATCTATCTCTTTACACATGTAAATAACTACACCGCTATCTGTATGAACATGGAAATGTCTGCACCGCCATCTGTATGAACATATAAATATCTACACCGCCATCTGTATTAAGATGGAGATATCTACACCGTTATCTGTATAAACATGGAAATATCTACGCCGCGATCTGAATAAACATGGAAATATCTACACCGCTCTCTGTATAAACATGGAGATATCAGCACCGCTATCTGAATGAACATGGAAATATCAGCCTCTCTATCTGTATGAACATGGAAGTATCTACACCGCTATCTCTATGAACATGGAAATATCTACACCGCTATCTGTTTGAACATGGAAATATCTAAACCGCTATCTGCATGAAAATGGAAATATATACACAGCTATCTGCATATACATGGAAATATCTACACAGCTATCTCTTTACACATGGAAAAAACTACACCGCTATCTGTATGAACATGGAAATACCTTCACCGCCATCTGTAGGAACATGGATATATCTACACAGCCATCTGGATGAACATGGAAATATCTACACCGCTATCTGTATGAACATGGAAATATCTACACCGCTATCTGTGTAAACATGCATACATCTTCACCGCTATCTCTATAAACATGGAAATAACTACACCGCTATCTGTATGAACATGGAAATATCTACCACGCCATCTGAATGAACATGGAAATATCTGCACCGCCATCTGTATGAACATATAAATATCTACACCGCCATCTGTATTAAAATGGAGATATCTACACTGCTATCTGTATAAACATGGAAATATCTACAACGCCATCTGTATGAACATATAAATATCTACGCCGCCATCTGTATTTAGAAGGAAATATCTAAACCGCTATCTGTATAAACATGGAAATATCTACAACGCTGCCTGTATAAACATGGAAATATCAGAACCGCTATCTGAATGAACATGGAAATATCTACACCGCTATCTGCATGAACATGGAAATAGCTACACCGCTATCTGTATGAACATGGATATATCTACACAGCCATCTGGATGAACATGGAAATATCTACACCGCTATCTGTGTAAACATGCATACATCTTCACCGCTATCTGTATAAACATGGAAATATCTACACCGCTATCTTTATCAACATGGAAATATCTACACCGCTATCTGTATGAACATGGAAATATCTACACCGCTATCTGAACGTGGAAATATCTACACCACTATCTGCATGAAAATGGAAATATCTACACTGCTATCTGCATATATATTTAAATATGTACACTGCTATCTCTTTACACATGGAAATAACTACACCGTTACCTGTATGAACATGAAATATCTACACCGCCATCTGTATGAACATGGAAATATCTGCACCGCCATCTGTATGAAAATATAAATATCTACACTGCCATCTGTATTAAGATAGAGATATCTCCACTGCTATCTGTATAAACATGGAAATATCTACACCGCTATCTTTGTGAACATGGAAATATCTACACCGTTATCTGTATGAACATGGAAATATCTACACCGCTATCTGATTGAACGTGGAAATATCTACACCACTATCTGCATGAAAATGGAAATATCTACACTGCTATCTGCATATACATTTAAATATCTACACAGCTATCTCTTTACACATGGAAATAACTACACCGTTATCTGTATGAACATCGAAATATCTACACCGCCATCTGTATGAACATGGAAATATCTGCACCGCCATCTGTTTGAAAATATAAATATCTACACCGCCATCTGTATTAAGATAGAGATATCTACACTGCTATCTGTATAAACATGGAAATATCTACACCACTATCTGTATAAACATGGAAATATCTACACCGCTATCTGTATATACATGGAAATATCTACACCACTACCTGTATAAACATGGAAATATCAGCACCGCTATCTATATGAACATGGAAATATCTACACCGCTATCTGTATGAACATGGAAATATCTACACCGCTATCTGTATGAACATGGAAATACATACACCGCTATCTGTATGAACATGGAAATATCTACACCGCTATCTGTTTGAACATGGAAATATCTACACCGCTGTCTGCATGAAAATGGAAATATCTACACAGCTATCTGCATATACATGGAAATATCTACACAGATATCTCTTTACACATGGAAATAACTACACCGCTATCTCTATAAACATGGAAATATCTACACCGCCATCTGTATGAATATGGAAATATCTGCACCGCCATCTGTATGAACATATAAATATCTACACCGCCATCTGTATTAAGAAGGGGATATCTACACCGCTATCTGTATAAACATGGAAATATCTACACCGCTATCTGTATAAACATGGAAATATCTACACCGCTATCTGTATAAACATGGAAATATCTACACCGCTACCTGTATAAACATGGAAATATCAGCACCGCTATCGGTATGAACATGGAAGTATCTACACCGATATCTGTATGAACATGGGTATATCTACACCGCTATCTGTATGAACATGGAAACATCTTTACCGCCATCTGTATGAACATGGATGTATCTACACAGCCATCTGTATGAACATGGAAATATCTACACCGCTATCTGTATGAACATGGAAATATCTACACCGCTATCTGTACGAACATGGAAATACCTTCACCGCCATCTGTATGAAAATGGATATGGCTACACAGCCATCTGGATGAACATGGAAATATCTACACCGCCATCTGTATGAACATGGAAATATCTACACCGCTATCTGTGTAAACATGCATACACCTTCACCGCTATCTGTATAACCATGGAAATATCTACACCGCTATCTGTATGAACATGGAAATATCTACACCGCTATCTGTTTGAACATGGAAATATCTAAACCGCTATCTGCATGAAAATGGAAATATCTACACAGTTATCTGCATATACATGGAAATATCTACACAGCTATCACTTTACACGTGGAAATAACTACACCGCTATCTGTATGAACATGGAAAGATCTTCACCGCCATCTGTATGAACATGGATATATCTACACAGCCATCTGGATGAACATGGAAATATCTACACCGCTATCTGTATGAAGATGGAAATATCTACAACACTATCTCTGTAAACATGCATACATCTTCACCGCTATCTATATAAACATGGAAATGTCTACACTGCTATCTGTATGAACATGGAAATATCTACACCGCTATCTGAACATGGAAATATCTACACCGCTATCTGCATGAAAATGGAAATATCTACACAGCGATCTGCATATACATGGAAATATCTACAAAGCTATCTCTTTACACATGGAAATAACTACAGCGCTATCTCTATAAACATACAAATATCTACTCCGCCATCTGTATGAACATGGAAATATCTGCACCGCCATCTGTATGAACATATAAATATCTACACCGCCATCTATATTAAGATGGAGATATCTACACCGCTATCTGTATGAACTTGGAAATATCTACACCGCTATCTGTATAAACATGGAAATATCTACACCGCAATCTGTATAAACATGGAAATATCTACACCGCTAACTGTAAAAACATGGAAATATCAGCACCGCTATCTGCATGAACATGGAAATATCTACACCGCTATCTGAACATGGAAATATCTACACCGCTATCTGCATGAAAATGGAAATATCTACACAGTTATCTGCTTATACATGGAAATATCCACGCAGCTATCTCTTTACACTTGGAAATAACTACACCGCTATCTCTATAAACTTGGAAATATCTACACCGCCATCACTATGAACATGGAAATATCTGCACCGCCATCTGTATGAACATATAAATATCTACACCGCCATCTGCATTAAGAAGGAGATATCTACACCGCTATCTGTATAAACATGGAAATATTTACACCGCTATCTGTATAAACATGGAAATATCTACACCGCTATCAGTATAAACATGGAAATATCTACACCGCTACCTGTATAAACATGGAAATATCAGCACCGCTATCGGTATGAACATGGAAATATCTACACCGCTATCTGTATGAACATGGAAATAGCTACACCGCTATCTGTATGAACATGGAAATATCTTCAACGCCATCTGTATGAACATGGATATATCTACACAGCCATCTGTATGAACATGGAAATATCTACACCGCTATCTGTATGAAGATGGAAATATCTACACCGCTATCTGTGTAAACATGCATACATCTTCACCGCTATCTGTCTAAACATGGAAATATCTACACTGCTATCTGTATGAAAATGAAAATATCTACACCGCTATCTGTTTGAACATGGAAATATCTACACCGCTGTCTGCATGAAAATGGAAATATCTACACAGCGATCTGCATATACATGGAAATATCTACAAAGCTATCTCTTTACACATGGAAATAACTACAGCGCTATCTCTATAAACATACAAATATCTACTCCGCCATCTGTATGAACATGGAAATATCTGCACCGCCATCTGTATGAACATATAAATATCTACACCGCCATCTATATTAAGATGGAGATATCTACACCGCTATCTGTATGAACTTGGAAATATCTACACCGCTATCTGTATAAACATGGAAATATCTACACCGCAATCTGTATAAACATGGAAATATCTACACCGCTAACTGTATAAACATGGAAATATCTACACCGCTATGTGTATGAACATGGAAATAGCTACACCGCTATCTGTATGAACATGGAAATATCTACACCACTATCTGAATGAACATGGAAATATCTACTCTGCTATCTGTATGAACATGGATATTTCTTCACAGCCATCTGGATGAACATGGAAATATCTTCACCGCTATCTGTATGAACATGGAAATATCTACACCGCTATCTGTGTAAACATGCATACATCTTCACCGCTATTTGTATAAACATGGAAATATCTACACCGCTATCTGTATGAACATGGAAATAGCTACACCGCTATCTGTATGAACATGGAAATATCTACACCGCTATCTGTACGAACATGGAAATATCTTCACCGCCATCTGTATGAAAATGGATATGGCTACACAGCCATCTGGATGAACATGGAAATATCTACACCGCGATCTGTATGAACATGGAAATATCTACACCGCTATCTGTGTAAACATGCATACACCTTCACCGCTATCTGTATAACCATGGAAATATCTACACCGCTATCTGTATGAACATGGAAATATCTACACCGCTATCTGTTTGAACATGGAAATATCTAAACCGCTATCTGCATGAAAATGGAAATATCTACACAGTTATCTGCATATACATGGAAATATCTACACAGCTATCTCTTTACACGTGGAAATAACTACACCGCTATCTGTATGAACATGGAAATATCTTCACCGCCATCTGTATGAACATGGATATATCTACACAGCCATCTGGATGAACATGGAAATATCTACACCGATATCTGTATGAAGATGGAAATATCTACAACACTATCTGTATAAACATGCATACATCTTCACCGCTATCTATATAAACATGGAAATATCTACACTGCTATCTGAATGAACATGGAAATATCTACACCGCTATCTGAAGATGGAAATATCTACACCGCAATCTGCATGAAACTGGAAATATCTACACAGCGATCTGCATATACATGGAAATACCTACAAAGCTATCTCTTTACACATGGAAATAACTACAGCACTATCTCTATAAACATACAAATATCTACACCGCCATCTGTATGAACATGGAAATATCTGCACCGCCATCTGTATGAACATATAAATATCTACACCGCCATCTATATTAAAATGGAGATATCTACACCGCTATCTGTACGAACATGGAAATATCTAAACCGCTATCTGCATGAAAATAGAAATATCTACACAGCTATTTGCATATACATGGAAATATCTACAAAGCTATCTCTTTACACATGGAAATAACTACACCGCTATCTCTATAAACACGGAAATATCTACACCGCCATCTGTATGAACATGGAAATATCTGCACCGCCATCTGTATAAACATATAAATATCTACACCGCCATCTGTATTTAGATGGAGATATCCACACCGCTATCTGTATAAACATGGAAATATCAGCACCGCTATCTGTATGAACATGGAAATATCTACACCGCTATCTCTATGAACATGGAAGTATCTACACCGCTATCTGTATGAACATGGAAATAGCTACACCGCTATCTGCATGAAAATGGAAATATCTACACTGCTATCTGCATATACATGGAAATATCTACACAGCTATATCTTTACACATGGAAATAACTACACCGCTATCTGTATGAACATGGAAATATCCACACCGCTATCTGTATGAACATGGAAATATCTGCACCACCATCTGTATGAACATATAAATATCTACACCGCCATCTGTATTAAGATGGAGATATCTACACCGCTATCTGTATAAACATGGAAATATGTACACCGCTATCTGTATAAACATGGAAATATCTACACTGCTATCTGTATAATCATGGAAATATCTACACCGCTACCTGTATAAACATGGAAATATTAGAACCGCTATCTGTATGAACATGGAAATAACTACACCGCTATCTGTATGAACATGGAAATATCTACACCGCTATCTGTATGAACATGGAAATATCTACACCGCTATCTGTATGAACATGGATATATCTACACAGCCCTCTGGATGAACATGGAAATATCCACACCGCTATCTTTGTAAACATGCATACATCTTCACCGCTATCTTTATAAACATGGAAATATCTACACCGCTAGCTGTATGAACATGGAAATATCTACACCGCTATCTGTTTGAAGATGGAAATACATACACCGCTATCTGCATGAAAATGTAAATATCTACACTGCTATCTGCATATATATTTAAATATGTACACTGCTATCTCTTTACACATGGAAATAACTACACCGTTACCTGTATGAACATGAAATATCTACACCGCCATCTGTATGAACATGGAAATATCTGCACCGCCATCTGTATGAAAATATAAATATCTACACTGCCATCTGTATTAAGATAGAGATATCTCCACTGCTATCTGTATAAACATGGAAATATCTACACCGCTATCTTTGTGAACATGGAAATATCTACACCGCTATCTGTATGAACATGGAAATATCTACACCGCTATCTGATTGAACGTGGAAATATCTACACCACTATCTGCATGAAAATGGAAATATCTACACTGCTATCTGCATATACATTTAAATATCTACACAGCTATCTCTTTACACATGGAAATAACTACACCGTTATCTGTATGAACATGGAAATATCTACACCGCCATCTGTATGAACATGGAAATATCTGCACCGCCATCTGTTTGAAAATATAAATATCTACAACGCCATCTGTATTAAGATAGAGATATCTACACTGCTATCTGTATAAACATGGAAATATCTACACCACTATCTGTATAAACATGGAAATATCTACACCGCTATCTGTATATACATGGAAATATCTACACCACTACCTGTATAAACATGGAAATATCAGCACCGCTATCTATATGAACATGGAAATATCTACACCGCTATCTGTATGAACATGGAAATATCTACACCGCTATCTGTATGAACATGGAAATACATACACCGCTATCTGTATGAACATGGAAATATCTACACCGCTATCTGTTTGAACATGGAAATATCTACACCGCTGTCTGCATGAAAATGGAAATATCTACACAGCTATCTGCATATACATGGAAATATCTACACAGATATCTCTTTACACATGGAAATAACTACACCGCTATCTCTATAAACATGGAAATATCTACACCGCCATCTGTATGAATATGGAAATATCTGCACCGCCATCTGTATGAACATATAAATATCGACACCGCCATCTGTATTAAGAAGGGGATATCTACACCGCTATCTGTATAAACATGGAAATATCTACACCGCTATCTGTATAAACATGGAAATATCTACACCGCTATCTGTATAAACATGGAAATATCTACACCGCTACCTGTATAAACATGGAAATATCAGCACCGCTATCGGTAAGAACATGGAAGTATCTACACCGATATCTGTATGAACATGGGTATATCTACACCGCTATCTGTATGAACATGGAAATATCTTTACCGCCATCTGTATGAACATGGATGTATCTACACAGCCATCTGTATGAACATGGAAATATCTACACCGCTATCTGTACGAACATGGAAATATCTTCACCGCCATCTGTATGAAAATGGATATGGCTACACAGCCATCTGGATGAACATGGAAATATCTACACCGCCATCTGTATGAACATGGAAATATCTACACCGCTATCTGTGTAAACATGCATACACCTTCACCGCTATCTGTATAACCATGGAAATATCTACACCGCTATCTGTATGAACATGGAAATATCTACACCGCTATCTGTTTGAACATGGAAATATCTAAACCGCTATCTGCATGAAAATGGAAATATCTACACAGTTATCTGCATATACATGGAAATATCTACACAGCTATCACTTTACACGTGGAAATAACTACACCGCTATCTGTATGAACATGGAAAGATCTTCACCGCCATCTGTATGAACATGGATATATCTACACAGCCATCTGGATGAACATGGAAATATCTACACCGCTATCTGTATGAAGATGGAAATATCTACAACACTATCTGTGTAAACATGCATACATCTTCACCGCTATCTATATAAACATGGAAATATCTACACTGCTATCTGTATGAACATGGAAATATCTACACCGCTATCTGAACATGGAAATATCTACACCGCTATCTGCATGAAAATGGAAATATCTACACAGCGATCTGCATATACATGGAAATATCTACAAAGCTATCTCTTTACACATGGAAATAACTACAGCGCTATCTCTATAAACATACAAATATCTACTCCGCCATCTGTATGAACATGGAAATATCTGCACCGCCATCTGTATGAACATATAAATATCTACACCGCCATCTATATTAAGATGGAGATATCTACACCGCTATCTGTATGAACTTGGAAATATCTACACCGCTATCTGTATAAACATGGAAATATCTACACCGCAATCTGTATAAACATGGAAATATCTACACCGCTAACTGTATAAACATGGAAATATCAGCACCGCTATCTGCATGAACATGGAAATATCTACACCGCTATCTGAACATGGAAATATCTACACCGCTATCTGCATGAAAATGGAAATATCTACACAGGTATCTGCTTATACATGGAAATATCCACGCAGCTATCTCTTTACACTTGGAAATAACTACACCGCTATCTCTATAAACATGGAAATATCTACACCGCCATCACTATGAACATGGAAATATCTGCACCGCCATCTGTATGAACATATAAATATCTACACCGCCATCTGCATTAAGAAGGAGATATCTACACAGCTATCTGTATAAACATGGAAATATTTACACCGCTATCTGTATAAACATGGAAATATCTACACCGCTATCAGTATAAACATGGAAATATCTACACCGCTACCTGTATAAACATGGAAATATCAGCACCGCTATCGGTATGAACATGGAAATATCTACACCGCTATCTGTATGAACATGGAAATAGCTACACCGCTATCTGTATGAACATGGAAATATCTTCAACGCCATCTGTATGAACATGGATATATCTACACAGCCATCTGGATGAACATGGAAATATCTACACCGCTATCTGTATGAAGATGGAAATATCTACACCGCTATCTGTGTAAACATGCATACATCTTCACCGCTATCTGTCTAAACATGGAAATATCTACACTGCTATCTGTATGAAAATGAAAATATCTACACCGCTATCTGTTTGAACATGGAAATATCTACACCGCTGTCTGCATGAAAATGGAAATATCTACACAGCGATCTGCATATACATGGAAATATCTACAAAGCTATCTCTTTACACATGGAAATAACTACAGCGCTATATCTATAAACATACAAATATCTACTCCGCCATCTGTATGAACATGGAAATATCTGCACCGCCATCTGTATGAACATATAAATATCTACACCGCCATCTATATTAAGATGGAGATATCTACACCGCTATCTGTATGAACTTGGAAATATCTACACCGCTATCTGTATAAACATGGAAATATCTACACCGCAATCTGCATAAACATGGAAATATCTACACCGCTAACTGTATAAACATGGAAATATCTACACCGCTATCTGTATGAACATGGAAATAGCTACACCGCTATCTGTATGAACATGGAAATATCTACACCACTATCTGAATGAACATGGAAATATCTACTCTGCTATCTGTATGAACATGGATATTTCTTCACAGCCATCTGGATGAACATGGAAATATCTTCACCGCTATCTGTATGAACATGGAAATATCTACACCGCTATCTGTGTAAACATGCATACATCTTCACCGCTATTTGTATAAACATGGAAATATCTACACCGCTATCTGTATGAACATGGAAATAGCTACACCGCTATCTGTATGAACATGGAAATATCTACACCGCTATCTGTACGAACATGGAAATATCTTCACCGCCATCTGTATGAAAATGGATATGGCTACACAGCCATCTGGATGAACATGGAAATATCTACACCGCGATCTGTATGAACATGGAAATATCTACACCGCTATCTGTGTAAACATGCATACACCTTCACCGCTATCTGTATAACCATGGAAATATCTACACCGCTATCTGTATGAACATGGAAATATCTACACCGCTATCTGTTTGAACATGGAAATATCTAAACCGCTATCTGCATGAAAATGGAAATATCTACACAGTTATCTGCATATACATGGAAATATCTACACAGCTATCTCTTTACACGTGGAAATAACTACACCGCTATCTGTATGAACATGGAAATATCTTCACCGCCATCTGTATGAACATGGATATATCTACACAGCCATCTGGATGAACATGGAAATATCTACACCGATATCTGTATGAAGATGGAAATATCTACAACACTATCTGTATAAACATGCATACATCTTCACCGCTATCTATATAAACATGGAAATATCTACACTGCTATCTGAATGAACATGGAAATATCTACACCGCTATCTGAAGATGGAAATATCTACACCGCTATCTGCATGAAAATGGAAATATCTACACAGCGATCTGCATATACATGGAAATATCTACAAAGCTATCTCTTTACACATGGAAATAACTACAGCGCTATCTCTATAAACATACAAATATCTACACCGCCATCTGTATGAACATGGAAATATCTGCACCGCCATCTGTATGAACATATAAATATCTACACCGCCATCTATATTAAAATGGAGATATCTACACCGCTATCTGTACGAACATGGAAATATCTAAACCGCTATCTGCATGAAAATAGAAATATCTACACAGCTATTTGCATATACATGGAAATATCTACAAAGCTATCTCTTTACACATGGAAATAACTACACCGCTATCTCTATAAACACGGAAATATCTACACCGCCATCTGTATGAACATGGAAATATCTGCACCGCCATATGTATAAACATATAAATATCTACACCGCCATCTGTATTTAGATGGAGATATCTACACCGCTATCTGTATAAACTTGGAAATATCTACACCGCTATCTGCATAAACATGGAAATACCTACACCGCTATCTGTATAAACATGGAAATACCTACACCGCTACCTGTATAAACATGGAAATATCAGCACCGCTATCTGTATGAACATGGAAATATCTACACCGCTATCTCTATGAACATGGAAATATCTACACCGCTATCTGTATGAACATGGAAATAGCTACACCGCTATCTGCATGAAAATGGAAATATCTACACTGCTATCTGCATATACATGGAAATATCTACACAGCTATATCTTTACACATGGAAATAACTACACCGCTATCTGTATGAACATGGAAATATCCACACCGCTATCTTTATGAACATGGAAATATCTGCACCGCCATCTGTATGAACATATAAATATCTACACCGCCATCTGTATTAAGATGGAGATATCTACACCGCTATCTGTATAAACATGGAAATATGTACACCGCTATCTGTATAAACATGGAAATATCTACACTGCTATCTGTATAATCATGGAAATATCTACACCGCTACCTGTATAAACATGGAAATATTAGAACCGCTATCTGTATGAACATGGAAATATCTTCACCGCTATCTGTATGAACATGGAAATATCTACACCGCTATCTGTATGAACATGGAAATATCTACACCGCTATCTGTATGAACATGGATATATCTACACAGCCCTCTGGATGAACATGGAAATATCCACACCGCTATCTTTGTAAACATGCATACATCTTCACCGCTATCTGTATAAACATGGAAATATCTACACCGCTAGCTGTATGAACATGGAAATATCTACACCGCTATCTGTTTGAAGATGGAAATACATACACCGCTATCTGCATGAAAATGTAAATATCTACACAGCTATCTGCATATACATGGAAATATCTACACAGCTATCTCTTTACACATGGAAATAACTACACCGCTATCTGTATGAACATGGAAATATCTACACGGCCATCTGTATGAACATGGAAATATCTGCACCGCCATCTGTATGAACATATAAATATCTACACCGCCATCTGTATTAAGATGGAGATATCTACACCGCTATCTGAAAAAACATGGAAATATCTACACCGCTATCTGTACGAACATGGAAATATCTAAACCGCTATCTGCATTAAAATAGAAATATCTACACAGCTATCTGCATATACATGGAAATATCTACAAAGCTATCTCTTTACACATGGAAATAACTACACCGCTATCTCTATAAACATGGAAATATCTACACCGCCATCTGTATGAACATGGAAATATCTGCACCGCCACCTGTATAAACATATAAATATCTACAACGCCATCTGTATTATGATGGAGATATCTACACCGCTATCTGTATAAACTTGGAAATATCTACACCGCTATCTGTACAAACATGGAAATACCTACACCGCTATCTGTATAAACATGGAAATATCAGCACCGCTCTCTGTATGAACATGGAAATATCAGCCCCTCCATCTATATGAACATGGAAGTATCTACACCGCTATCTCTATGAACATGGAAATATCTACACCGCTATCTGTTTGAACATGGAAATATCTATACCGCTATCTGCATGAAAATGGAAATACATACACAGCTATCTGCATATACATGGAAATATCTACACAGCTATCCCTTTACACATGGAAATAACTACACCGCTATCTGTATGAACATGGAAATATCTTCACCGCCATGTGTAGGAACATGGATATATCTACACAGCCATCTGGATGAACATGGAAATATCTACACCGCTATCTGTTTGAACATGGAAATATCTACACCGCTATCTGTGTAAACATGCATACATCTTCACCGCTATCTCTAAAAACATGGAAATATCTACACTGCTATCTGTATGAACATGGAAATATCTACACCGCTATCTGTTTGAACATGGAAATATCTACACCGCTATCTGCATGAAAATGGAAATATCTACAAAGCTATCTGCATATACATGGAAACATCTACACAGCTATCTCTTTACACATGGAAATAACTACACCGCTAAATCTATAAACATGGAAATATCTACACCGCCATCTGTATGAACATGGAAATATCTGCACCACCATCTGTATGAACATATAAATATCTACACCGCCATCTGTATTAAGAAGGAAATATCTAAACCGCTATCTGTATGAACATTGAATTATCTCCTCCGCTATCTGTATGAACATGGAAATATCTACACCGCTATCTGTGTGAACATGCATATATCTTCACCGCTATCTGTATAAACATGGAAATATCTACAACGCTATCTGTATGAACATGGAAATATCTACACCGCTATCTGTATGAACATGGAAATACCTAAAGCGCTATCTGCATGAAAATAGAAATATCTACACAGCTATTTGCATATACATTTAAATATCTACAAAGCTATCTCTTTACACATGGAAATAACTACACCGCTATCTCTATAAACACGGAAATATCTACACCGCCATCTGTATGAACATGGAAATATCTGCACCGCCATCTGTATAAACATATAAATATCTACACCGCCATCTGTATTTAGATGGAGATATCTACACCGCTATCTGTATAAACTTGGAAATATCTACACCGCTATCTGCATAAATATGGAAATACCTACACCGCTATCTGTATAAACATGGAAATACCTACACCGCTACCAGTATAAACATGGAAATATCAGCACCGCTATCTGTATGAACATGGAAATATCTACACCGCTATCTCTATGAACATGGAAATATCTACACCGCTATCTGTATGAACATGGAAATAGCTACACTGCTATCTGTATGAACATGGAAATATCTACACCACTATCTGTAGGAACATGGAAATATCTACACCGCTGTCAGCATGAACATGGATGTATCTACACAGCCGTCTGGATGAACATGGAAATATCTACACCGCTATCTGCATGAACTTGGAAATATCTACACCGCTATCTGTGTAAACATGCATACATCTTCACCGCAATCTGTATAAGCATGGAAATATCAACTCCGCTATCTGTTTGAACGTGGAAATATCTACACCGCTATCTGTTTGAACATGGAAATATCTAAACCGCTATCAGCATGAAAATGGAAATATCTACACAGCTATCTGCATATACATGGAAATAACTACACATCTATCTCTTTACACATGTAAATAACTACACCGCTATCTGTATGAACATGGAAATGTCTGCACCGCCATCTGTATGAATATATAAATATCTACACTGCCATCTGTATTAAGATGGAGATATCTACACCGTTATCTGTATAAACATGGAAATATCTACGCCGCGATCTGAATAAACATGGAAATATCTACACCGCTCTCTGTATAAACATGGAGATATCAGCACCGCTATCTGAATGAACATGGAAATATCAGCCTCTCTATCTGTATGAACATGGAAGTATCTACACCGCTATCTCTATGAACATGGAAATATCTACACCGCTATCTGTTTGAACATGGAAATATCTAAACCGCTATCTGCATGAAAATGGAAATATATACACAGCTATCTGCATATACATGGAAATATCTACACAGCTATCTCTTTACACATGGAAAAAACTACACCGCTATCTGTATGAACATGGAAATACCTTCACCGCCATCTGTAGGAACATGGATATATCTACACAGCCATCTGGATGAACATGGAAATATCTACACCGCTATCTGTATGAACATGGAAATATCTACACCGCTATCTGTGTAAACATGCATACATCTTCACCGCTATCTCTATAAACATGGAAATAACTACACCGCTATCTGTATGAACATGGAAATATCTACCACGCCATTTAATGAACATGGAAATATCTGCACCGCCATCTGTATGAACATATAAATATCTACACCGCCATCTATATTAAAATGGAGATATCTACACTGCTATCTGTATAAACATGGAAATATCTACACCGCCATCTGTATGAACATATAAATATCTACGCCGCCATCTGTATTTAGAAGGAAATATCTAAACCGCTATCTGTATAAACATGGAAATATCTACAACGCTGCCTGTATAAACATGGAAATATCAGAACCGCTATCTGAATGAACATGGAAATATCTACACCGCTATCTGTATGAACATGGAAATAGCTACACCGCTATCTGTATGAACATGGATATATCTACACAGCCATCTGGATGAACATGGAAATATCTACACCGCTATCTGTGTAAACATGCATACATCTTCACCGCTATCTGTATAAACATGGAAATATCTACACCGCTATCTTTATCAACATGGAAATATCTACACCGCTATCTGTATGAACATGGAAATATCTACACCGCTATCTGTTTGAACGTGGAAATATCTACACCACTATCTGCATGAAAATGGAAATATCTACACTGCTATCTGCATATATATTTAAATATGTACACTGCTATCTCTTTACACATGGAAATAACTACACCGTTACCTGTATGAACATGAAATATCTACACCGCCATCTGTATGAACATGGAAATATCTGCACCGCCATCTGTATGAAAATATAAATATCTACACTGCCATCTGTATTAAGATAGAGATATCTCCACTGCTATCTGTATAAACATGGAAATATCTACACCGCTATCTTTGTGAACATGGAAATATCTACACCGCTATCTGTATGAACATGGAAATATCTACACCGCTATCTGTTTGAACGTGGAAATACCTACACCACTATCTGCATGAAAATGGAAATATCTACACTGCTATCTGCATATACATTTAAATATCTACACAGCTATCTCTTTACACATGGAAATAACTACACCGTTATCTGTATGGACATGGAAATATCTACACCGCCATCTGTATGAACATGGAAATATCTGCACCGCCATCTGTATGAAAATTTAAATATCTACACCGCCATCTGTATTAAGATAGAGATATCTACACTGCTATCTGTATAAACATGGAAATATCTACACCGCTATCTGTATAAACATGGAAATATCTACACCGCTATCTGTATATACATGGAAATATCTACACCACTACCTGTATAAACATGGAAATATCAGCACCGCTATCTATATGAACATGGAAATATCTACACCGCTATCTGTATGAACATGGAAATATCTACACCGCTATCTGTATGAACATGGAAATACATACACCGCTATCTGTATGAACATGGAAATATCTACACCGCTATCTGTTTGAACATGGAAATATCTACACCGCTGTCTGCATGAAAATGGAAATATCTACACAGCTATCTGCATATACATGGAAATATCTACACAGCTATCTCTTTACACATGGAAATAACTACACCGCTATCTCTATAAACATGGAAATATCTACACCGCCATCTGTATGAATATGGAAATATCTGCACCGCCATCTGTATGAACATATAAATATCTACACCGCCATCTGTATTAAGAAGGAGATATCTACACCGCTATCTGTATAAACATGGAAATATCTACACCGCTATCTGTATAAACATGGAAATATCTACACCGCTATCTGTATAAACATGGAAATATCTACACCGCTACCTGTATAAACATGGAAATATCTGCACCGCTATCAGTATGAACATGGAAGTATCTACACCGATATCTGTATGAACATGGGTATATCTACACCGCTATCTGTATGAACATGGAAATATCTTTACCGCCATCTGTATGAACATGGATATATCTACACAGCCATCTGTATGAACATGGAAATATCTACACCGCTATCTGTATGAACATGGAAATATCTACACCGCTATCTCCATGAACATGAAAATAGCTACACCACTATCTGTATGAACATGGAAAAATCTACACAGCCATCTGGATGAACACGGCAATATCTACACCGCTATCTGTATGAACATTGAAATATCTACACCGCTATCTGTGTAAATATGCATACATCTTCACCGCAATCTGTATAAACATGGAAATATCTACACCGCTATCTGTATGAACATGGAAATATCTACACCGCTATCTGTTTGAACATGGAAATATCTAAACCGCTATCTGCATGAAAATGGAAATATCTACACAGTTATCTGCATATACATGGAAATATCTACACAGCTATCACTTTACACGTGGAAATAACTACACCGCTATCTGTATGAACATGGAAATATCTTCACCGCCATCTGTATGAACATGGATATATCTACACAGCCATCTGGATGAACATGGAAATATCTACACCGCTATCTGTATGAAGATGGAAATATCTACAACGCTATCTGTGTAAACATGCATACATCTTCACCGCTATCTATATAAACATGGAAATATCTACACTGCTATCTGTATGAACATGGAAATATCTACACCGCTATCTGAACATGGAAATATCTACACCGCTATCTGCATGAAAATGGAAATATCTACACAGCGATCTGCATATACATGGAAATATCTACAAAGCTATCTCTTTACTCATGGAAATAACTACAGCGCTATCTCTATAAACATACAAATATCTACTCCGCCATCTGTATGAACATGGAAATATCTGCACCGCCATCTGTATGAACATATAAATATCTACACCGCCATCTATATTAAGATGGAGATATCTACACCGCTATCTGTATGAACTTGGAAATATCTACACCGCTATCTGTATAAACATGGAAATATCTACACCGCAATCTGTATAAACATGGAAATATCTACACCGCTAACTGTATAAACATGGAAATATCAGCACCGCTATCTGCATGAACATGGAAATATCTACACCGCTATCTGAACATGGAAATATCTACACCGCTATCTGCATGAAAATGGAAATATCTACACAGGTATCTGCTTATACATGGAAATATCCACGCAGCTATCTCTTTACACTTGGAAATAACTACACCGCTATCTCTATAAACATGGAAATATCTACACCGCCATCACTATGAACATGGAAATATCTGCACCGCCATCTGTATGAACATATAAATATCTACACCGCCATCTGCATTAAGAAGGAGATATCTACACCGCTATCTGTATAAACATGGAAATATTTACACCGCTATCTGTATAAACATGGAAATATCTACACCGCTATCAGTATAAACATGGAAATATCTACACCGCTACCTGTATAAACATGGAAATATCAGCACCGCTATCGGTATGAACATGGAAATATCTACACCGCTATCTGTATGAACATGGAAATAGCTACACCGCTATCTGTATGAACATGGAAATATCTTCAACGCCATCTGTATGAACATGGATATATCTACACAGCCATCTGGATGAACATGGAAATATCTACACCGCTATCTGTATGAAGATGGAAATATCTACACCGCTATCTGTGTAAACATGCATACATCTTCACCGCTATCTGTCTAAACATGGAAATATCTACACTGCTATCTGTATGAAAATGAAAATATCTACACCGCTATCTGTTTGAACATGGAAATATCTACACCGCTATCTGCATGAAAATGGAAATATCTACACAGCGATCTGCATATACATGGAAATATCTACAAAGCTATCTCTTTACACATGGAAATAACTACAGCGCTATCTCTATAAACATACAAATATCTACATCGCCATCTGTATGAACATGGAAATATCTGCAATGCCATCTGTATGAACATATAAATATCTACACCGCCATCTATATTAAGATGGAGATATCTACACTGCTATCTACATGAAAATGGAAATATCTACACTGCTATCTGCATATACATTTAAATATCTACACAGCTATCTCTTTACACATGGAAATAACTAAACCGTTATCTGTATGAACATGGAGATATCTACACCGCCATCTGTATGAACATGGAAATATCTGCACCGCCATCTGTATGAACATATAAATATCTACACTGCCATCTGTATTAAGATAGAGATATCTCCACTGCTATCTGTATAAACATGGAAATATCTACACCGCTATCTGTATAAACATGGAAATATCTACACCGCTATCTGTATATACATGGAAATATCTACACCACTACCTGTATAAACATGGAAATATCAGCACCGATATCTATATGAACATGGAAATATCTACACCGCTATCTGTATGAACATGGAAATATCTACACCGCTATCTGTATGAACATGGAAATATCTACACCGCTATCTGTATGAACATGGAAATATCTACACCTCTATCTGTTTGAACATGGAAATATCTACACCGCTGTCTGCATGAAAATGGAAATATCTACACAGCTATCTGCATAAACATGGAAATATCTACACAGCTATCTCTTTACACATGGAAATAACTACACCGCTATCTCTATAAACATGGAAATATCTACACCGCCATCTGTATGGACAAGGAAATATCTGCACCGCCATCTGCATGAACATATAAATATCTACAAAGCCATCTGTATTAAGAAGGAGATATCTACACCGCTATCTGTATAAAGATGGAAATATCTACACCGATATCTGTATAAACATGGAAATATCTACACCGGTATCTGTATAAACATGGAAATATCTACACCGCTACCTGTATAAACATGGAAATATCAGCACCGCTATCTGTATAACCATGGAAATATCTACACCGCTATCTGTATGAACATGGAAATATCTACACCGCTATCTGTTTGAACATGGAAATATCTAAACTGCTATCTGCATGAAAATGGAAATATCTACACAGCTATCTCTTTACACGTGGAAATAACTGCACGGCTATCTGTATGAACATGGAAATATCTTCACCGCCATCTGTATGAAAAGGATATATCTACACAGCCATCTGGATGAACATGGAAATATCTACACCGCGATCTGTATGAAGATGGATATATCTACAACGCTATCTGTGTAAACATGCATACATCTTCACCGCTATCTACATAAACATGGAAATATCTACACTACTATCTGTATGAACATGGAAATATCTACACTGCTATCTGTTTGAACATGGAAATATCTACACCGCTATCTGCATGAAAATGGAAATCTCTACACAGCGATCTGCATATACATGGAAATATCTACAAAGATATCTCTTTACACATGGAAATAACTACAGCGCTATCTCTATAAACATACAAATATCTACACCGTCATCTGTATGAACATGGAAATATCTGCACCGCCATCTGTATGAACATATAAATATCTACACCGCCATCTATATTAAGATGGAGATATCTACACCGCTATCTGTATAAACATGGAAATGTCTACACCACAATCTGTATAAACATGGAAATATCTACACCGCTACCTGTATAAACATGGAAATATCAGCACCGCGATCTGTATGAACTGGAAATATCTACACCGCTATCTCCATGAACATGAAAATAGCTACACCACTATCTGTATGAACATGGAAAAGTCTACACAGCCATCTGGATGAACACGGCAATATCTACACCGCTATCTGTATGAACATTGAAATATCTACACCGCTATCTGTGTAAATATGCATACATCTTCACCGCAATCTGTATAAACATGGAAATATCTACACCGCTATCTGTATGAACATGGAAATATCTACACCGCTATCTGAACTTGGAAATATCTACACCGCTATCTGCATGAAAATGGAAATATCTACACAGCTATCTGCATATACATGGAAATATCTACACAGCTATCTCTTTACACGTGGAAATAACTACACCGCTATCTGTATGAACATGGAAATATCTACACCGCCATCTGTATGAACACGGAAATATCTGCACCGCCATCTGTATGAACATATAAATATCTACACGGCGATCTGTATTAAGATGTAGATATCTACACCGCCATCTGTATAAACATGGAAATATCTACACCGCTATCTGTATAAATATGGAAATATCTACACCACTATCTGTATTAATATGGAAATATCTACACCGCTACCTGTATAAACATGGAAATATCAACACCGCTATCTGTATGAACATGGAAATATCTACAACGCTACCTGTATAAACATGGAAATATCAGCACCGCTATCTCTATGAACCTGGAAATGTCTACACCGCTATCTGAATGAACATGGAAATATCTACACCGCTATCTGTTTGAACATGTAAATATCTACACCGCTATCTGCATGAAAATGGAAATATCCACAAAGATATCTGCATATACATGGAAATATCTACACAGCTATCTCTTTACACATGGAAATAACTACACCGCTATCTCTATAAACATGGAAATATCTACACCGCCATCTGTATGAACATGGAAATATCTGCACCGCCATCTGTATGAACATATAAATATCTACACCGCCATCTGTATTAAGAAGGAAATATCAAAACCGCTATCTGTATATACATGGAAATATCTACACCGCTGCCTGTATAAACATGGAAATATCAGCACCGCTCTCTGTATGAAAATGGAGATATCTACACCGCTATCTGTATGAACATGGAAATATCTACACGGCTATCTGTATGAACATGGAAATAGCTACACCGTTATCTGCATGAACATGGAAATAGCTACACCGCTATCTGTATGAACATGGAAATATCTACACCGCTATCTGTATGAACATGGATATATCTACACAGCCATCTGGATGAACATGGAAATATCTACACCGCTATCTGTATGAACATGGAAATATCTACACCGCTATCTGTATGAACATGGATATATCTACACAGCCATCTGGATGAACATGGAAATATCTACACCGCTATCTGTATGAACATGGAAATAACTTCACAGCCATCTATATGAAAATGGATATGGCTACACAGCCATCTGGATGAACATGGAAATATCTACACCGCGATCTGTATGAACATGGAAATATGTACACCGCTATCTGTGTAAACATGCATACACCTTCACCGATATCTGTATAACCATGGAAATATCTACACCGCTATCTGTATGAACATGGAAATATCTACACCGCTATCTGTTTGAACATGGAAATATCTAAAGCGCTATCTGCATGAAAATGGAAATATCTACACAGCTATCTGCTTATACATGGAAATATCTACACAGCTATCTCTTTACACGTGGAAATAACTGCACCGCTATCTGTATGAACATGGAAATATCTTCACCGCCATCTGTATGAACATGGATATATCTACACAGTCATCTGGATGAACATGGAAATATCTACACCGCTATCAGTATGAAGATGGAAATATCTACAACGCTATCTGTGTAAACATGCATACATCTTCACCGCTATCTATATAAACATGGAAATATCTACACTGCTATCTGTATGAACATGGAAATAACTACACCGCTATCTGTTTGAACATGGAAATATCTACACCACTATCTGCTTGAAAATGGAAATATCTACACAGCGGTCTGCATATACATGGAAATATCTACAAAGCTATCTCTTTACACATGGAAATAACTACAGCGCTATCTCTATAAACATACAAATATCTACACCGCCATCTGTATGAACATGGAAATATCTGCACCGCCATCTGTATGAACATATAAATATCTACACCGCCATCTATATTAAGATGGAGATATCTACACCGCTATCTGTATAAACTTGGAAATATCTACACCGCTATCTGTATAAACATGGAAATATCTACACCGCAATCTGTATAAACATGGAAATATCTACACCGCTACCTGTATAAACATGGAAATATCACCACCGCTATCTGTATGAACATGGAAATATCTACACCGCTATCTGAACATGGAAATATCTACACCGCTACCTGTATGAACATGGAAATAGCTACACCGCTATCTGTATGAACATGGAAATATCTTCAATGCCATCTGTATGAACATGGATATATCTACACAGCCATCTGTGTGAACATGGAAATATCTACACCGCTATCTGTATGAACATGGAAATATCTACACCGCTATCTGTATGAACATGGAAATATCTTCACCGCCATCTGTATGAACATGGATATGTCTACACATCCATCTGGATGAACATGGAAAAATCTACACCGCGATCTGTATGAACATGGGAATATCTACACCGCTATCTGTGTAAACATGCATACACCTCCACCGCTATCTGTATAAACATGGAAATATCTACACCGCTATCTGTATGAACATGGAAATATCTACACCGCTATCTGTTTGAACATGGAAATATCTAAACAGCTATCTGCATGAAAATGGAAATATCTACACAGCTATCTGCATATACATGGAAATATCTACAAAGCTATCTCTTTACACATGGAAATAACTACACCGCTATGTGTATGAACATGGAAATATCTGCACCGCCATCTGTATGAACATATAAATATCTACGCCGCCATCTGTATTAAGAAGGAAATATCTAAACCGCTATCTGTATAAACATGGAAATATCTACAACGCTGCCTGTATAAACATCGAAATATCAGAACCGCTATCTGAATGAACATTGAAATATCTACACCGCTATCTGTATGAACATGGAAATAGCTACACCGCTATCTGTATGAACATGGATATATCTACACAGCCATCTGGATGAACATGGAAATATCTACACCGCTATCTGTGTAAACATGCATACATCTTCACAGCTATCTGTATAAAGATGGAAATATCTACACCGCTATCTTTATGAACATGGAAATATCTACACCGCTATCTGTATGAACATGGAAATATCTACACCGCTATCTGTTTGAACATGGAAATATCTATACCACTATCTGCATGAAAATGGAAATATCTACACTGCTATCTGTATATACATTTAAATATGTACACTGCTATCTCTTTACACATGGAAATAACTACACCGTTACCTGTATGAACATGGAAATATCTACTCCGCCATCTGTATGAACATGGAAATATCTGCACCGCCATCTGTATGAAAATATAAGTATCTACACCGCCATCTGTGTTAAGATAGGGATATCTCCACTGCTATCTATATAAACATGGAAATATCTACACCGCTATCTGTATGAACATGGAAATATCTACACCGCTATCTGTATGAACATGGATATATCTACACCGCTATCTGTATGAACATGGAAATATCTTCAACGCCATCTGTATGAACATGGATATATCTACACAGCCATCTGTATGAACATGGAAATATCTACACCGCTATCTGTATGACATTGGAAATATCTACACCGCTATCTGTATGAATGTGGAAATATCTTCACAGCCATCTGTATGAACATGGATATGTCTACTCATCCATCTGGATGAACATGGAAAAATCTACACCGCTATCTGTTTGAACATGGAAATATCTAAACCGCTATCTACATGAAAATGGAAATATCTACACAGCTATCTGCATATACATGGAAATATCTACACAGCTATCTCTTTACACATGGAAATCACTACATCGCTATCTGTATGAACATGGAAATATCTTCACCGCCATCTGTAGGAACATGGATATATCTACACAGCCATCTGGATGAACATGGAAATATCTACACCGCTATCTGTATGAAGATGGAAATATCTACACCGCTATCTGTTTGAACATGGAAATATCTACACCGCTATCTGCATGAAAATGGAAATATCTACACAGCTATCTGCATGAAAATGGAAATATCTACACAGCTATCTGCATATACATGGAAATATCTACACAGCTATCTCTTTACACATGGAAATCACTACATCGCTATCTGTATGAACATGGAAATATCTTCACCGCCATCTGTAGGAACATGGATATATCTACACAGCCATCTGGATGAACATGGAAATATCTACACCGCTATCTGTATGAAGATGGAAATATCTACACCGCTATCTGAGTAAACATGCAAACATCTTCACCGCTATCTGTATAAACATGGAAATATCTACACTGCTATCTGTACGAAAATGGAAATATCTACACCGCTATCTGTTTGAACATGGAAATATCTACACCGCTTTCTGCATGAAAATGGAAATATCTACACAGCGATCTGCATATACATGGAAATATCTACAAAGCTATCTCCTTACACATGGAAATAACTGCAGCGCTATCTCTATAAACATACAAATATCTACACCGCCATCTGTATGAACATGGAAATATCTGCAATGCCATCTCTATGAACATATAAATATATACACCGCCATCTATATTAAGATGGAGATAGCTACACCGCTATCTACATGAAAATGGAAATATCTACACTGCTATCTGCATATACATTTAAATATCTACACAGCTATCTCTTTACACATGGAAATAACTACACCGTTATCTGTATGAACATGGAAATATCTACACCGCCATCTGTATGAACATGGAAATATCTGCACCGCCATCTGTATGAACATATAAATATCTACACCGCCATCTGTATTAAGATAGAGATATCTACACTGATATCTGTATAAACATGGAAATATCTACACCGCTATCTGTATAAACATGGAAATATCTACACCGCTATCTGTATATACATGGAAATATCTACACCACTACCTGCATAAACATGGAAATATCAGCACCGCTATCTATATGAACATGGAAATACCTACACCGCTATCTGTATGAACATTGAAATATCTACACCGCTATCTGTTTCAACATGGAAATATCTACACCGCTGTCTGCATGAAAATGGAAATATCTACACAGCTATCTGCATATACATGGAAATATCTACACAGCTATCTCTTTACACATGGAAATAACTACACCGCTGTCTCTATAAACATGGAAATATCTACACCGCCATCTGCATGAACATGGAAATATCTGCACCGCCATCTGTATGAACATATAAATATCTACACCGCCATCTGTATTAAGAAGGAGATATCTACACAGCTATCTGTATAAAAATGGAAATATCTACACCGCTATCTGTATAAACATGGAAATATCTACACCGCTATCTGTATAAACATGGAAATATCTACACCGTTACCTGTATAAACATGGAAATATCAGCACCGCTATCGGTATGAACATGGAAATATCTACACCGATATCTGTATGAACATGGGTATATCTACACCGCTATATGAATGAACATGGAAATATCTTTACCGCCATCTGTATGAACATGGATATATCTTCACAGCCATCTGTATGAACATGGAAATATCTACACCGCTATCTGTATGAACATGGAAATATCTACACCGCTATCTGTACGAACATGGAAATATCTTCACCGCCATCTGTATGAAAATGGATATGGCTACACAGCCATCTGGATGAACATGGAAATATCTACACCGCCGTCTGTATGAACATGGAAATATCTACACCGCTATCTGTGTAAACATGCATATACCTTCACTGCTATCTGTATAACCATGGAAATATCTACACCGTTATCTGTATGAACATGGAAATATCTACACCGCTATCTGTTTGAACATGGAAATATCTAAACCGCTATCTGCATGAAAATGGAAATATCTACACAGTTATCTGCATATACATGGAAATATCTACACAGCTATCTCTTTCCACGTGGAAATAACTACACCGCTATCTGTATGAACATGGAAATATCTTCACCGCCATCTGTATGAACATGGATATATCTACACAGCCATCTGGATGAACATGGAAATATCTACACCGCTATCTGTATGAAGATGGAAATATCTACAACACTATCTGTGTAAACATGCATACATCTTCACCGCTATCTATATAAACATGGAAATATCTACACTGCTATCTGTATGAACATGGAAATATCTGCACCGCTATCTGAACATGGAAATATCTACACCGCTATCTGCATGAAAATGGAAATATCTACACAGCGATCTGCATATACATGGAAATATCTACAAAGCTATCTCTTTACACATGGAAATAACTACAGCGCTATCTCTATAAACATACAAATATCTACACCGCCATCTGTATGAACATGGAAATATCTGAACCGCCATCTGTATGAACATATATATATCTACACCGCCATCTATATTAAGATGGAGATATCTACACCGCTATCTGTATAAACTTGGAAATATCTACACCGCTATCTGTATAAACATAGAAATATCTACACCGCAATATGTATAAACATGGAAATATCTAAACCGCTACCAGTATAAACATGGAAATATCAGCACCGCTATCTGCATGAACATGGAAATATCCACACCGCTATCTGAACATGGAAATATCTACACCGCTATCTGCATGAAAATGGAAATATCTACACAGGTATCTGCATATACATGGAAATATCCACGCAGCTATCTCTTTACACATGGAAATAACTACACCGCTATCTCTATAAACATGGAAATATCTACACCGCCATCACTATGAACATGGAAATATCTGAACCGCCATCTGTATGAACATATAAATATCTACACCGCCATCTGCATTAAGAAGGAGATATCTACACCGCTATCTGTATAAACATGGAAATATTTACACCGCTATCTGTATAAACATGGAAATATCTACACCGCTATCAGTATAAACATGGAAATATCTACACCGCTACCTGTATAAACATGGAAATATCAGCACCGCTATCGGTATGAACATGGAAATATCTACACCGCTATCTGTATGAACATGGAAATAGCTACACCGCTATCTGTATGAACATGGAAATATCTTCAATGCCATCTGTATGAACATGGAAATATCTACACCGCCATCTGTATAAACATGGAAATATCTACACCGCTATCTGTATAAATATGGAAATAACTACACCACTATCTGTATTAATATGGAAATATCTACACCGCTACCTGTATAAACATGGAAATATCAACACCGCTATCTGTATGAACATGGAAATATCTACAACGCTACCTGTATAAACATGGAAATATCAGCACCGCTATCTCTATGAACCTGGAAATGTCTACACCGCTATCTGAATGAACATGGAAATATCTACACCGCTATCTGTTTGAACATGTAAATATCTACACCGCTATCTGCATGAAAATGGAAATATCCACAAAGATATCTGCATATACATGGAAATATCTACACAGCTATCTCTTTACACATGGAAATAACTACACCGCTATCTCTATAAACATGGAAATATCTACACCGCCATCTGTATGAACATGGAAATATCTGCACCGCCATCTGTATGAACATATAAATATCTACACCGCCATCTGTATTAAGAAGGAAATATCAAAACCGCTATCTGTATATACATGGAAATATCTACACCGCTGCCTGTATAAACATGGAAATATCAGCACCGCTCTCTGTATGAAAATGGAGATATCTACACCGCTATCTGTATGAACATGGAAATATCTACACGGCTATCTGTATGAACATCGAAATAGCTACACCGTTATCTGTATGAACATGGAAATAGCTACACCGCTATCTGTATGAACATGGAAATATCTACACCGCTATCTGTATGAACATGGATATATCTACACAGCCATCTGGATGAACATGGAAATATCTACACCGCTATCTGTATGAACATGGAAATATCTACACCGCTATCTGTATGAACATGGATATATCTACACAGCCATCTGGATGAACATGGAAATATCTACACCGCTATCTGTATGAACATGGAAATAACTTCACAGCCATCTATATGAAAATGGATATGGCTACAAAGCCATCTGGATGAACATGGAAATATCTACACCGCGATCTGTATGAACATGGAAATATGTACACCGCTATCTGTGTAAACATGCATACACCTTCACCGCTATCTGTATAACCATGGAAATATCTACACCGCTATCTGTATGAACATGGAAATATCTACACCGCTATCTGTTTGAACATGGAAATATCTAAAGCGCTATCTGCATGAAAATGGAAATATCTACACAGCTATCTGCTTATACATGGAAATATCTACACAGCTATCTCTTTACACGTGGAAATAACTGCACCGCTATCTGTATGAACATGGAAATATCTTCACCGCCATCTGTATGAACATGGATATATCTACACAGTCATCTGGATGAACATGGAAATATCTACACCGCTATCAGTATGAAGATGGAAATATCTACAACGCTATCTGTGTAAACATGCATACATCTTCACCGCTATCTATATAAACATGGAAATATCTACACTGCTATCTGTATGAACATGGAAATAACTACACCGCTATCTGTTTGAACATGGAAATATCTACACCACTATCTGCTTGAAAATGGAAATATCTACACAGCGGTCTGCATATACATGGAAATATCTACAAAGCTATCTCTTTACACATGGAAATAACTACAGCGCTATCTCTATAAACATACAAATATCTACACCGCCATCTGTATGAACATGGAAATATCTGCACCGCCATCTGTATGAACATATAAATATCTACACCGCCATCTATATTAAGATGGAGATATCTACACCGCTATCTGTATAAACTTGGAAATATCTACACCGCTATCTGTATAAACATGGAAATATCTACACCGCAATCTGTATAAACATGGAAATATCTACACCGCTACCTGTATAAACATGGAAATATCACCACCGCTATCTGTATGAACATGGAAATATCTACACCGCTATCTGAACATGGAAATATCTACACCGCTACCTGTATGAACATGGAAATAGCTACACCGCTATCTGTATGAACATGGAAATATCTTCAATGCCATCTGTATGAACATGGATATATCTACACAGCCATCTGTGTGAACATGGAAATATCTACACCGCTATCTGTATGAACATGGAAATATCTACACCGCTATCTGTATGAACATGGAAATATCTTCACCGCCATCTGTATGAACATGGATATGTCTACACATCCATCTGGATGAACATGGAAAAATCTACACCGCGATCTGTATGAACATGGGAATATCTACACCGCTATCTGTGTAAACATGCATACACCTCCACCGCTATCTGTATAAACATGGAAATATCTACACCGCTATCTGTATGAACATGGAAATATCTACACCGCTATCTGTTAGAACATGGAAATATCTAAACAGCTATCTGCATGAAAATGGAAATATCTACACAGCTATCTGCATATACATGGAAATATCTACAAAGCTATCTCTTTACACATGGAAATAACTACACCGCTATGTGTATGAACCTGGAAATATCTGCACCGCCATCTGTATGAACATATAAATATCTACGCCGCCATCTGTATTAAGAAGGAAATATCTAAACCGCTATCTGTATAAACATGGAAATATCTACAACGCTGCCTGTATAAACATCGAAATATCAGAACCGCTATCTGAATGAACATTGAAATATCTACACCGCTATCTGTATGAACATGGAAATAGCTACACCGCTATCTGTATGAACATGGATATATCTACACAGCCATCTGGATGAACATGGAAATATCTACACCGCTATCTTTGTAAACATGCATACATCTTCACAGCTATCTGTATAAAGATGGAAATATCTACACCGCTATCTTTATGAACATGGAAATATCTACACCGCTATCTGTATGAACATGGAAATATCTACACCGCTATCTGTTTGAACATGGAAATATCTATACCACTATCTGCATGAAAATGGAAATATCTACACGGCTATCTGTATATACATTTAAATATGTACACTGCTATCTCTTTACACATGGAAATAACTACACCGTTACCTGTATGAACATGGAAATATCTACACCGCCATCTGTATGAACATGGAAATATCTGCACCGCCATCTGTATGAAAATATAAGTATCTACACCGCCATCTGTGTTAAGATAGGGATATCTCCACTGCTATCTATATAAACATGGAAATATCTACACCGCTATCTGTATGAACATGGAAATATCTACACCGCTATCTGTATGAACATGGATATATCTACACCGCTATCTGTATGAACATGGAAATATCTTCAACGCCATCTGTATGAACATGGATATATCTACACAGCCATCTGTATGAACATGGAAATATCTACACCGCTATCTGTATGACATTGGAAATATCTACACCGCTATCTGTATGAATGTGGAAATATCTTCACAGCCATCTGTATGAACATGGATATGTCTACTCATCCATCTGGATGAACATGGAAAAATCTACACCGCTATCTGTTTGAACATGGAAATATCTAAACCGCTATCTACATGAAAATGGAAATATCTACACAGCTATCTGCATATACATGGAAATATCTACACAGCTATCTCTTTACACATGGAAATCACTACATCGCTATCTGTATGAACATGGAAATATCTTCACCGCCATCTGTAGGAACATGGATATATCTACACAGCCATCTGGATGAACATGGAAATATCTACACCGCTATCTGTATGAAGATGGAAATATCTACACCGCTATCTGTTTGAACATGGAAATATCTACACCGCTATCTGCATGAAAATGGAAATATCTACACATCTATCTGCATGAAAATGGAAATATCTACACAGCTATCTGCATATACATGGAAATATCTACACAGCTATCTCTTTACACATGGAAATCACTACATCGCTATCTGTATGAACATGGAAATATCTTCACCGCCATCTGTAGGAACATGGATATATCTACACAGCCATCTGGATGAACATGGAAATATCTACACCGCTATCTGTATGAAGATGGAAATATCTACACCGCTATCTGAGTAAACATGCAAACATCTTCACCGCTATCTGTATAAACATGGAAATATCTACACTGCTATCTGTATGAAAATGGAAATATCTACACCGCTATCTGTTTGAACATGGAAATATCTACACCGCTTTCTGCATGAAAATGGAAATATCTACACAGCGATCTGCATATACATGGAAATATCTACAAAGCTATCTCCTTACACATGGAAATAACTGCAGCGCTATCTCTATAAACATACAAATATCTACACCGCCATCTGTATGAACATGGAAATATCTGCAATGCCATCTCTATGAACATATAAATATATACACCGCCATCTATATTAAGATGGAGATAGCTACACCGCTATCTACATGAAAATGGAAATATCTACACTGCTATCTGCATATACATTTAAATATCTACACAGCTATCTCTTTACACATGGAAATAACTACACCGTTATCTGTATGAACATGGAAATATCTAAACCGCCATCTGTATGAACATGGAAATATCTGCACCGCCATCTGTATGAACATATAAATATCTACACCGCCATCTGTATTAAGATAGAGATATCTACACTGCTATCTGTATAAACATGGAAATATCTACACCGCTATCTGTATAAACATGGAAATATCTACACCGCTATCTGTATATACATGGAAATATCTACACCACTACCTTCATAAACATGGAAATATCAGCACCGCTATCTATATGAACATGGAAATACCTACACCGCTATCTGTATGAACATGGAAATATCTACACCGCTATCTGTATGAACATGGATATACATACACCGCTATCTGTATGAACATGGAAATATCTACACCGCTATCTGTTTCAACATGGAAATATCTACACCGCTGTCTGCATGAAAATGGAAATATCTACACAGCTATCTGCATATACATGGAAATATCTACACAGCTATCTCTTTACACATGGAAATAACTACACCGCTGTCTCTATAAACATGGAAATATCTACACCGCCATCTGCATGAACATGGAAATATCTGCACCGCCATCTGTATGAACATATAAATATCTACACCGCCATCTGTATTAAGAAGGAGATATCTACACAGCTATCTGTATAAAAATGGAAATATCTACACCGCTATCTGTATAAACATGGAAATATCTACACCGCTATCTGTATAAACATGGAAATATCTACACCGTTACCTGTATAAACATGGAAATATCAGCACCGCTATCGGTATGAACATGGAAATATCTACACCGATATCTGTATGAACATGGGTATATCTACACCGCTATATGAATGAACATGGAAATATCTTTACCGCCATCTGTATGAACATGGATATATCTTCACAGCCATCTGTATGAACATGGAAATATCTACACCGCTATCTGTATGAACATGGATATATCTACACCGCTATCTGTACGAACATGGAAATATCTTCACCGCCATCTGTATGAAAATGGATATGGCTACACAGCCATCTGGATGAACATGGAAATATCTACACCGCCATCTGTATGAACATGGAAATATCTACACCGCTATCTGTGTAAACATGCATATACCTTCACTGCTATCTGTATAACCATGGAAATATCTACACCGTTATCTGTATGAACATGGAAATATCTACACCGCTATCTGTTTGAACATGGAAATATCTAAACCGCTATCTGCATGAAAATGGAAATATCTACACAGTTATCTGCATATACATGGAAATATCTACACAGCTATCTCTTTCCACGTGGAAATAACTACACCGCTATCTGTATGAACATGGAAATATCTTCACCGCCATCTGTATGAACATGGATATATCTACACAGCCATCTGGATGAACATGGAAATATCTACACCGCTATCTGTATGAAGATGGAAATATCTACAACACTATCTGTGTAAACATGCATACATCTTCACCGCTATCTATATAAACATGGAAATATCTACACTGCTATCTGTATGAACATGGAAATATCTGCACCGCTATCTGAACATGGAAATATCTACACCGCTATCTGCATGAAAATGGAAATATCTACACAGCGATCTGCATATACATGGAAATATCTACAAAGCTATCTCTTTACACATGGAAATAACTACAGCGCTATCTCTATAAACATACAAATATCTACACCGCCATCTGTATGAACATGGAAATATCTGAACCGCCATCTGTATGAACATATATATATCTACACCGCCATCTATATTAAGATGGAGATATCTACACCGCTATCTGTATAAACTTGGAAATATCTACACCGCTATCTGTATAAACATAGAAATATCTACACCGCAATATGTATAAACATGGAAATATCTAAACCGCTACCTGTATAAACATGGAAATATCAGCACCGCTATCTGCATGAACATGGAAATATCCACACCGCTATCTGAACATGGAAATATCTACACCGCTATCTGCATGAAAATGGAAATATCTACACAGGTATCTGCATATACATGGAAATATCCACGCAGCTATCTCATTACACATGGAAATAACTACACCGCTATCTCTATAAACATGGAAATATCTACACCGCCATCACTATGAACATGGAAATATCTGAACCGCCATCTGTATGAACATATAAATATCTACACCGCCATCTGCATTAAGAAGGAGATATCTACACCGCTATCTGTATAAACATGGAAATATTTACACCGCTATCTGTATAAACATGGAAATATCTACACCGCTATCAGTATAAACATGGAAATATCTACACCGCTACCTGTATAAACATGGAAATATCAGCACCGCTATCGGTATGAACATGGAAATATCTACACCGCTATCTGTATGAACATGGAAATAGCTACACCGCTATCTGTATGAACATGGAAATATCTTCAACGCCATCTGTATGAACATGGATATATCTCCACAGCCATCTGTATGAACATGGAAATATCTACACCGCTATCTGTATGAACATGGAAATATCTACACCGCTATCTGTATGAACATGGAAATATCTTCACCGCCATCTGTATGAACATGGATATGTCTACACATCCATCTGGATGAACATGGAAAAATCTACACCGTGATCTGTATGAACATGGGAATATCTACACCGCTATCTTTGTAAACATGCATACACCTTCACCGCTATCTGTATAAACATGGAAATATCTACAACGCTATCTGTATGAACATGGAAATATCTACACCGCTATCTGTTTGAACATGGAAATATCTAAACCGCTATCTGCATGAAAATGGAAATATCTACACAGCTATCTGCATATACATGGAAATATCCACAGCTATCTCTTTACACATGGAAATAACTACACCGCCATCTGTATGAACATGGAAATATCTTCACCGCCATCTGTATGAACATGGATATATCTACACAGCCATCTGGATGAACATGGAAATATCTACACCGCTATCTGTATGAAGATGGAAATATCTACACCGCTATCTGTGTAAACATGCATACATCTTCACCGCTATCTGTCTAAACATGGAAATATCTACACTGCTATCTGTATGAAAATGAAAATATCTACACCGCTATCTGTTTGAACATGGAAATATCTACACCGCTATCTGCATGAAAATGGAAATATCTACACAGCGATCTGCATATACATGGAAATATCTACAAAGCTATCTCTTTACACATGGAAATAACTACAGCGCTATATCTATAAACATACAAATATCTACACCGCCATCTGTATGAACATGGAAATATCTGCAATGCCTTCTGTATGAACATATAAATATCTACACCGCCATCTATATTAAGATGGAGATATCTACACTGCTATCTACATGAAAATGGAAATATCTACACTGCTATCTGCATATACATTTAAATATCTACACAGCTATCTCTTTAAACATGGAAATAACTACACCGTTATCTGTATGAACATGGAGATATCTACACCGCCATCTGTATGAACATGGAAATATCTGCACCGCCATCTGTATGAAAATACAAATATCTACACTGCCATCTGTATTAAGATAGAGATATCTCCACTGCTATCTGTATAAACATGGAAATAACTACACCGCTATCTGTATAAACATGGAAATATCTACACCGCTATCTGTATATACATGGAAATATCTACACCACTACCTGTATAAACATGGAAATATCAGCACCGATATCTATATGAACATGAAAATATCTACACCGCTATCTGTATGAACATGGAAATATCTACACCGCTATCTGTATGAACATGGAAATATCTACACCGCTATCTGTATGAACATGGAAATATCTACACCGCTATCTGTTTGAACATGGAAATATCTATACCACTATCTGCATGAAAATGGAAATATCTACACTGCTATCTGTATATACATTTAAATATGTACACTGCTATCTCTTTACACATGGAAATAACTACACCGTTACCTGTATGAACATGGAAATATCTACACCGCCATCTGTATGAACATGGAAATATCTGCACCGCCATCTGTATGAAAATATAAGTATCTACACCGCCATCTGTGATAAGATAGGGATATCTCCACTGCTATCTATATAAACATGGAAATATCTACACCGCTATCTGTATGAACATGGAAATATCTACACCGCTATCTGTATGAACATGGATATATCTACACCGCTATCTGTATGAACATGGAAATATCTACACCGCTATCTGTATGAACATGGATATATCTACACAGCCATCTGTATGAACATGGAAATATCTACACCGCTATCTGTATGACATTGGAAATATCTACACCGCTATCTGTATGAATGTGGAAATATCTTCACAGCCATCTGTATGAACATGGATATGTCTACTCATCCATCTGGATGAACATGGAAAAATCTACACCGCTATCTGTTTGAACATGGAAATATCTAAACCGCTATCTACATGAAAATGGAAATATCTACACAGCTATCTGCATATACATGGAAATATCTACACAGCTATCTCTTTACACATGGAAATCACTACATCGCTATCTGTATGAACATGGAAATATCTTCACCGCCATCTGTAGGAACATGGATATATCTACACAGCCATCTGGATGAACATGGAAATATCTACACCGCTATCTGTATGAAGATGGAAATATCTACACCGCTATCTGTTTGAACATGGAAATATCTACACCGCTATCTGCATGAAAATGGAAATATCTACACAGCTATCTGCATGAAAATGGAAATATCTACACAGCTATCTGCATATACATGGAAATATCTACACAGCTATCTCTTTACACATGGAAATCACTACATCGCTATCTGTATGAACATGGAAATATCTTCACCGCCATCTGTAGGAACATGGATATATCTACACAGCCATCTGGATGAACATGGAAATATCTACACCGCTATCTGTATGAAGATGGAAATATCTACACCGCTATCTGAGTAAACATGCAAACATCTTCACCGCTATCTGTATAAACATGGAAATATCTACACTGCTATCTGTATGAAAATGGAAATATCTACACCGCTATCTGTTTGAACATGGAAATATCTACACCGCTTTCTGCATGAAAATGGAAATATCTACACAGCGATCTGCATATACATGGAAATATCTACAAAGCTATCTCCTTACACATGGAAATAACTGCAGCGCTATCTCTATAAACATACAAATATCTACACCGCCATCTGTATGAACATGGAAATATCTGCAATGCCATCTCTATGAACATATAAATATATACACCGCCATCTATATTAAGATGGAGATAGCTACACCGCTATCTACATGAAAATGGAAATATCTACACTGCTATCTGCATATACATTTAAATATCTACACAGCTATCTCTTTACACATGGAAATAACTACACCGTTATCTGTATGAACATGGAAATATGTACACCGCCATCTGTATGAACATGGAAATATCTGCACCGCCATCTGTATGAACATATAAATATCTACACCGCCATCTGTATTAAGATAGAGATATCTACACTGCTATCTGTATAAACATGGAAATATCTACACCGCTATCTGTATAAACATGGAAATATCTACACCGCTATCTGTATATACATGGAAATATCTACACCACTACCTGCATAAACATGGAAATATCAGCACCGCTATCTATATGAACATGGAAATACCTACACCGCTATCTGTATGAACATGGAAATATCTACACCGCTATCTGTATGAACATGGATATACATACACCGCTATCTGTATGAACATGGAAATATCTACACCGCTATCTGTTTCAACATGGAAATATCTACACCGCTGTCTGCATGAAAATGGAAATATCTACACAGCTATCTGCATATACATGGAAATATCTACACAGCTATCTCTTTACACATGGAAATAACTACACCGCTGTCTCTATAAACATGGAAATATCTACACCGCCATCTGCATGAACATGGAAATATCTGCACCGCCATCTGTATGAACATATAAATATCTACACCGCCATCTGTATTAAGAAGGAGATATCTACACAGCTATCTGTATAAAAATGGAAATATCTACACCGCTATCTGTATAAACATGGAAATATCTACACCGCTATCTGTATAAACATGGAAATATCTACACCGTTACCTGTATAAACATGGAAATATCAGCACCGCTATCGGTATGAAAATGGAAATATCTACACCGATATCTGTATGAACATGGGTATATCTACACCGCTATATGAATGAACATGGAAATATCTTTACCGCCATCTGTATGAACATGGATATATCTTCACAGCCATCTGTATGAACATGGAAATATCTACACCGCTATCTGTATGAACATGGAAATATCTACACCGCTATCTGTACGAACATGGAAATATCTTCACCGCCATCTGTATGAAAATGGATATGGCTACACAGCCATCTGGATGAACATGGAAATATCTACACCGCCATCTGTATGAACATGGAAATATCTACACCGCTATCTGTGTAAACATGCATATACCTTCACTGCTATCTGTATAACCATGGAAATATCTACACCGTTATCTGTATGAACATGGAAATATCTACACCGCTATCTGTTTGAACATGGAAATATCTAAACCGCTATCTGCATGAAAATGGAAATATCTACACAGTTATCTGCATATACATGGAAATATCTACACAGCTATCTCTTTCCACGTGGAAATAACTACACCGCTATCTGTATGAACATGGAAATATCTTCACCGCCATCTGTATGAACATGGATATATCTACACAGCCATCTGGATGAACATGGAAATATCTACACCGCTATCTGTATGAAGATGGAAATATCTACAACACTATCTGTGTAAACATGCATACATCTTCACCGCTATCTATATAAACATGGAAATATCTACACTGCTATCTGTATGAACATGGAAATATCTGCACCGCTATCTGAACATGGAAATATCTACACCGCTATCTGCATGAAAATGGAAATATCTACACAGCGATCTGCATATACATGGAAATATCTACAAAGCTATCTCTTTACACATGGAAATAACTACACCGCTATCTCTATAAACATACAAATATCTACACCGCCATCTGTATGAACATGGAAATATCTGAACCGCCATCTGTATGAACATATATATATCTACACCGCCATCTATATTAAGATGGAGATATCTACACCGCTATCTGTATAAACTTGGAAATATCTACACCGCTATCTGTATAAACATAGAAATATCTACACCGCAATATGTATAAACATGGAAATATCTAAACCGCTACCTGTATAAACATGGAAATATCAGCACCGCTATCTGCATGAACATGGAAATATCCACACCGCTATCTGAACATGGAAATATCTACACCGCTATCTGCATGAAAATGGAAATATCTACACAGGTATCTGCATATACATGGAAATATCCACGCAGCTATCTCTTTACACATGGAAATAACTACACCGCTATCTCTATAAACATGGAAATATCTACACCGCCATCACTATGAACATGGAAATATCTGAACCGCCATCTGTATGAACATATAAATATCTACACCGCCATCTGCATTAAGAAGGAGATATCTACACCGCTATCTGTATAAACATGGAAATATTTACACCGCTATCTGTATAAACATGGAAATATCTACACCGCTATCAGTATAAACATGGAAATATCTACACCGCTACCTGTATAAACATGGAAATATCAGCACCGCTATCGGTATGAACATGGAAATATCTACACCGCTATCTGTATGAACATGGAAATAGCTACACCGCTATCTGTATGAACATGGAAATATCTTCAACGCCATCTGTATGAACATGGATATATCTCCACAGCCATCTGTATGAACATGGAAATATCTACACCGCTATCTGTATGAACATGGAAATATCTACACCGCTATCTGTATGAACATGGAAATATCTTCACCGCCATCTGTATGAACATGGATATGTCTACACATCCATCTGGATGAACATGGAAAAATCTACACCGTGATCTGTATGAACATGGGAATATCTACACCGCTATCTTTGTAAACATGCATACACCTTCACCGCTATCTGTATAAACATGGAAATATCTACAACGCTATCTGTATGAACATGGAAATATCTACACCGCTATCTGTTTGAACATGGAAATATCTAAACCGCTATCTGCATGAAAATGGAAATATCTACACAGCTATCTGCATATACATGGAAATATCCACAGCTATCTCTTTACACATGGAAATAACTACACCGCCATCTGTATGAACATGGAAATATCTTCACCGCCATCTGTATGAACATGGATATATCTACACAGCCATCTGGATGAACATGGAAATATCTACACCGCTATCTGTATGAAGATGGAAATATCTACACCGCTATCTGTGTAAACATGCATACATCTTCACCGCTATCTGTCTAAACATGGAAATATCTACACTGCTATCTGTATGAAAATGAAAATATCTACACCGCTATCTGTTTGAACATGGAAATATCTACACCGCTATCTGCATGAAAATGGAAATATCTACACAGCGATCTGCATATACATGGAAATATCTACAAAGCTATCTCTTTACACATGGAAATAACTACAGCGCTATATCTATAAACATACAAATATCTACACCGCCATCTGTATGAACATGGAAATATCTGCAATGCCTTCTGTATGAACATATAAATATCTACACCGCCATCTATATTAAGATGGAGATATCTACACTGCTATCTACATGAAAATGGAAATATCTACACTGCTATCTGCATATACATTTAAATATCTACACAGCTATCTCTTTAAACATGGAAATAACTACACCGTTATCTGTATGAACATGGAGATATCTACACCGCCATCTGTATGAACATGGAAATATCTGCACCGCCATCTGTATGAAAATACAAATATCTACACTGCCATCTGTATTAAGATAGAGATATCTCCACTGCTATCTGTATAAACATGGAAATATCTACACCGCTATCTGTATATACATGGAAATATCTACACCACTACCTGTATAAACATGGAAATATCAGCACCGATATCTATATGAACATGGAAATATCTACACCGCTATCTGTATGAACATGGAAATATCTACACCGCTATCTGTATGAACATGGAAATATCTACACCGCTATCTGTATGAACATGGAAATATCTACACCGCTATCTGTTTGAACATGGAAATATCTACACCGCGGTCTGCATGAAAATGGAAATATCTACACAGCTATCTGCATATACATGGAAATATCTACACAGCTATCTCTTTACACATGGAAATAACTACACCGCTATCTCTATAAACATGGAAATATCTACACCGCCATCTGTATGGACATGGAAATATCTGCACCGCCATCTGTATGAACATATAAATATCTACAAAGCCATCTGTATTAAGAAGGAGATATCTACACCGCTATCTGTATAAAGATGGAAATATCTACACCGATATCTGTATAAACATGGAAATATCTACACCGGTATCTGTATAAACATGGAAATATCTACACCGCTACCTGTATAAACATGGAAATATCAGCACCGCTATCGGTATGAACATGGAAATATCTACACCTCTATCTGTATGAACATGGATATATCTACACCGCTATGTGTATGAACATGGAAATATCTACACCGCCATCTGTATGAACATGGATATATCTACACAGTCATCTGTACGAACATGGAAATATCTACACCGCTATCTGTATGAACATGGAAATATCTACACCGCTATCTGTATGAACATGGAAATATCTTCACAGCCATCTGTGTAAACATGCATACACCTTCACCGCTATCTGTATAACCATGGAAATATCTACACCGCCATCTGTATGAACATGGAAATATCTACACCGCTATCTGTTTGAACATGGAAATATGTAAACCGCTATCTGCATGAAAATGGAAATATCTACACAGCTATCTGCATGTACATGGAAATATCTACACAGCTATCTCTTTACACGTGGAAATAACTACACCGCTATCTGTATGAACATGGAAATATCTTCACCGCCATCTGTATGAAAAGGATATATCTACACAGCCATCTGGATGAACATGAAAATATCTACACCGCTATCTGTATGAAGATGGAAATATCTACAAGGCTATCTGTGTAAACATGAATACATCTTCACCGCTATCTATATAAACATGGAAATATCTACACTACTATCTGTATGAACATGGAAATACCTACACCGCTATCTGTTTGAACATGGAAATATCTACACCGCTACCAGTATAAACATGGAAATATCAGCACCGCTATCTGTATGAACTTGGAAATATCTACACCGCTATCCCCGTGAACATGAAAATAGCTACACCACTATCTGTATGAACATGGAAAAATCTACACAGCCATCTGGATGAACACGGAAATATCTACACCGCTATCTGTATGAACATGGAAATAGCTACACCGCTATCTGTATGAACATGGAAATATCTACACCGCTATCTGTATGAACATGGAAATATCTACACCGCTATCTGTATGAACATGGAAATATCTTCACCGCCATCAGTATGAACATGGATATATCTACAGAGCCATCGGGATGAACATGGAAATATCTACACAGCTATCTGTATGAACATGGAAATATATACAGCGCTATCTGTGTAAACATGCATACATCTTCACCGCTATCTCTATAAACATGGAAATATCTACACCGCTATCTGAATGAACATGGAAATATCTACACCGCTATCTGTTTGAACATGGAAATATCTACACCGCTATCTGTATAAACATGGAAATATCCACACCGCTATCTGAATGAACATGGAAATACCTTCACCGCCATCTGTATGAACATGGATATATCTACACAGCCATGTGGATGAACATGGATATTTCTACACAGCCCTCTGGATGAACATGGAAATATCCACACCGCTATCTGTGTAAACATGCATACATCTTCACTGCTATCTGTATAAACATGGAAATATCTACACCGCTATCTGTATGAACATGGAAATATCAGCACCGCTATCTGTATGAACATGGAAATATCTACACCGCTATCTGTATAAACATGGAAATATCAGCACCGCTATCTGTATGAACATGGAAATATCAGCCCCTCTATCTGTATGAACACGGAGATATCTACACCGCCATCTGTATGAACTTGGATATATCTACACAGCCATCTGGAGGAACATGGAAATATCTACACCGCTATCTGTATGAACATGGAAATAGCTACACCGCTATCTGTATGAACATGGAAATATCTACACCGCTATCTCTATGAACATGGAAATATCTACACCGCTATCTGTATGAACAGGGAAATATCTTCACAGCCATCTGTACGAACATGGATATATCTACAGAGCCATCTGGATGAACATGGAAATATCTACACCGCTATCTGTATGAACATATAAATATCTACTCCGCCATCGGTATTAAGATGGAGATATCTACACCGCTATCTGTATAAACCTGGAAATATCTACACCGCTATCTGTATACACATGGAAATATCTACACCGCTATCTGGATAAAAATGGAAATTTCAACACCGCTACCTTTATAAACATGGAAATATCAGCTCCGCTATCTCTAGGAACATGGAGATATCTGCACCGCCATCTGTATGAACATGGATATATCTACACAGCCATCTGGAGGAACATGGAAATATCTACAACGCTATCTGTACGAACATGGAAATATCTACACCGCTATCTGTATGAACATGGAAATAGCTACACCGCTATCTGTATGAACATGGAAATATCTACAAAACTATCTGAATGAACATGGAAATATCTACTCTGCTATCTGTATGAACATGGATATTTCTTCACAGCCATCTGGATGAACATGGAAATATCTACACCGCTATCTGTATGAACATGGAAATATCTACACCGCTATCTGTGTAAACATGCATACATCTTCACCGCTATTTGTATAAACATGGAAATATCTACACCGCTATCTGTATGAACATGGAAATAGCTACACCGCTATCTGTATGAACATGGAAATATCTACACCGCTATCTGTACGAACATGGAAATATCTTCACCGCCATCTGTATGAAAATGGATATGGCTACACAGCCATCTGGATGAACATGGAAATATCTACACCGCGATCTGTATGAACATGGAAATATCTGCACCGCTATCTGTGTAAACATGCATACACCTTCACCGCTATCTGTATAACCATGGAAATATCTACACCGCTATCTGTATGAACATGGAAATATCTACACCGCTATCTGTTTGAACATGGAAATATCTAAACCGCCATCTGTATGAACATGGATATATCTACACAGCCATCTGGATGAACATGGAAATATCTACACCGATATCTGTATGAAGATGGAAATATCTACAACACTATCTGTATAAACATGCATACATCTTCACCGCTATCTATATAAACATGGAAATATCTACACTGCTATCTGAATGAACATGGAAATATCTACACCGCTATCTGAAGATGGAAATATCTACACCGCTATCTGCATGAAAATGGAAATATCTACACAGCGATCTGCATATACATGGAAATATCTACAAAGCTATCTCTTTACACATGGAAATAACTACAGCGCTATCTCTATAAACATACAAATATCTACACCGCCATCTGTATGAACATGGAAATATCTGCACCGCCATCTGTATGAACATATAAATATCTACACCGCCATCTATATTAAGATGGAGATATATACACCGCTATCTGTACAAACTTGGAAATATCTACACCGCTATCTGTATAAACATGGAAATATCTACAACGCAATCTGTATAAACATGGAAATATCTACACCGCTACCTGTATAAACATGGAAATATCAGCACCGCTATCGGTATGAACATGAAAATACCTACACCGCTATCTGAACATGGAAATAGCTACACCGCTATCTGTATGAACATGGAAATATCTTCAACGCCATCTGTATGAACTTGGATATATCTACACAGCCATCTGTATGAACATGGAAATATCTGCACCGCCATCTGTATGAACATATAAATATCTACACCGCCATCTATATTAAGATGGAGATATCTACACCGCTATCTGTATAAACTTGGAAACATCTACACCGCTATCTGTATAAACATGGAAACATCTACACCGCAATCTGTATAAACATGGAAATATCTACACCGCTACCTGTATAAACATGGAAATATCAGCACCGCTATCCGCATGAACATGGAAATATCTACACCGCTATCTGAACATGGAAATATGTACACCGCTATCTGCATGAAAATGGAAATATCTACACAGCTATCTGCATATACATGGAAATATCCACGCAGCTATCTCTTTACACATGGAAATAACTACACCGCTATCTCTATAAACATGGAAATATCTACACCGCCATCTCTATGAACATGGAATTATCTGCACCGCCATCTGTATGAACATATAAATATCTACACCGCAGTCTGCATTAAGAAGGAGATATCTACACCGCTATCTGTTTAAACATGGAAATATTTACACCGCTATCTGTATAAACATGGATATATCTACACCGCTATCAGTATAAACATGGAAATATCTACACCGCTACCTGTATAAACATGGAAATATCAGCACCGCTATCGGTATGAACATGGAAATATCTACACCGCTATCTGTATGAACATGGAAATAGCTACACTGCTATCTGTATGAACATGGAAATATCTTCAACGCCATCAGTATGAACATGGATATATCTTCACAGCCATCTGTATGAACATGGAAATATCTACACCGCTATCTGTATGAACATGGAAATATCTACACCGCTATATGTATGAACATGGAAATATCTTCACCGCCATCTGTATGAACATGGATATGTCTACACATCCATCTGGATGAACATGGAAAAATCTACACCGTGATCTGTATGAACATGGGAATATCTACACCGCTATCTGTGTAAACATGCATACACCTTCACCGCTATCTGTATAAACATGGAAATATCTACACCGCTATCTGTATGAACATGGAAATATCTACACCGCTATCTGTTTGAACATGGAAATATCTAAACCGCTATCTGCATGAAAATGGAAATATCTACACAGCTATCTGCATATACATGGAAATATCCACAGCTATCTCTTTACACATGGAAATAACTACACCGCCATCTGTATGAACATGGAAATATCTTCACCGCCATCTGTATGAACATGGATATATCTACACAGCCATCTGGATGAACATGGAAATATCTACACAGCTATCTGTGTAAACATGCATACACCTTCACCGCTATCTGTATAAACATGGAAATATCTACACTGCTATCTGTATGAAAATGGAAATATCTACACCGCTGTCTGTTTGAACATGGATATATCTACACCGCTATCTGCATGAAAATGGAAATATCTACACAGCGATCTGCATATACATGGAAATATCTACAAAGCTATCTCTTTACACATGGAAACAACTACAGCGCTATATCTTTAAACATACAAATATCTACACCGCCATCTGTATGAACATGGAAATATCTGCAATGCCATCTGTATGAACATATAAATATCTACTCCGCCATCTATATTAAGATGGAGATATCTACACCGCTATCTACATGAAAATGGAAATATCTACACTGCTATCTGCATATACATTTAAATATCTACACAGCTATCTCTTTACACATGGAAATAACTACACCGTTATCTGTATGAACATGGAGATATCTACACCGCCATCTGTATGAACATGGAAATATCTGCACCGCCATCTGTATGAATATATAAATATCTACACTGCCATTTGTATTAAGATAGAGATATCTCCACTGCTATCTGTATAAACATGGAAATATCTACACCGCTACCTGTATAAACATGGAAATATCAGCACCGCTATCTGTATGAACATGGAAATATCTACACTGCTATCTGTATGAACATGGAAATATCTACACCGCTATCTGTATGAACATGGACATATCTACACAGCCCTCTGGATGAACATGGAAATATCCACACCGCTATCTGTGTAAACATGCTTACATCTTCACCGCTATCTGTATAAACATGGAAATATCTACACCGCTATCTCTATGAACATGGAAATATCTACACCGCTATCTGTTTGAACATGGAAATATATACACCGCTATCTGCATGAAAATGGAAATATCTACACAGCAATCTGCATATAGATGGAAATATCTACACAGCTATCTCTTTACACATGGAAATAACTACACCGCTATCTCTATAAACATGGAAATATCTACACCGCCATGTGTATGAACATGGAAATATCTGCAACACCATCTGTATGAACATATAAATATCTACACCGCCATCTGTATTAAGAAGGAAATATCTAAACCGCTATCTGAATAAACATGGAAATATCTACACCGCTATCTCTATGAACATGGAAATATCTACACCGCTATCTGTACCAACATGGAAATATCTACACCGCCATCTGTATGAACATGGAAATATCTGCACCGCCATCTGTATGAACATATTAATATCTACACCGCCATCTCTTTTAAGATGGAGATATCTACACCGCTATCTGAATAAACATGGAAATATCTACACCGCTATCTGTATAAACATGGAAATATCTACACCGCTATCTGTATAAACATGGAAATATCTACACAGCTACCTGTATAAACATGGAAATATCAGCACCGCTATCTGTATGAACCTGGAAATATCTACACCGCTATCTGTATGAACATGAAAATATCTACACCGCTATCTGTATGAACATGGAAATATATACAAAGCTATCTGAATGAACATGGAAATATCTACACCGCTATCTGTTTGAACATGTAAATATCTACACCGCTATCTGCATGAAAATGGAAATATCTACAAAGCTATCTGCATATACATGGAAATATATACACAGCTATCTCTTTACACATGGAAATAACTACACCGCTATCTCTATAAACATGGAAATATCTACACCGCCATGTGTATGAACATGGAAATATCTGCACCACCATCTGTATGAACATATAAATATCTACACCGCCATCTGTATTAAGAAGGAAATATCTAAACCGCTATCTGTATAAACATGGAAATATCTACACCGCTGCCTGTATAAACATGGAAATTTCAGCACCGCTCTCTGTATGAAAATGGAGATATCTACACCGCTATCTGCATGAACATGGAAATATCTACACTGCTATCTGTATGAACATGGAAATAGCTACACCGTTATCTGTATGAACATGGAAATAGCTACACCGCTATCTGTATGAACATGGAAATATCTACACCGCTATCTGTATGAACATGGATATATCTACACAGCCATCTGGAAGAACATGGAAATATCTACACCGCTATCTGTATGAACATGGAAATATCTACACCGCTATCTGTATGAACATGGATATATCTACACAGCCATCTGGATGAACATGGAAATATCTACACCGCTATCTGTGTAAACATGCAAACGTCTTCACCGCTATCTGTATAAACATGGAAATATCTACACTGCTATCTGTATGAACATGGAAATATCTGCACCGCTATCTGTATGAACATGGAAATATCTACACCGCTATCTGTTTGAACATGGAAATATCTACACTGCTATCTGCATGAAAATGGAAATATCTACACTGCTATCTGCATATACCTGGAAATACGTACACAGCTATCTCTTTACACATGGAAATATCTACAGCGCTATCTGTATGAACATGGAGATATCTACACCGTTATCTGTATAAACATGGAAATATCTACACCGCTATCTGTATAAACATGGAAATATCTACACTGCTATCTATATAAACATGGAAATATCTACACCGCTACCTGTATAAACATGGAAATATCAGCACCGCTATCTGTATAAACATGGAAATATCTACACTGCTATCTGTATGAACATGGAAATATCTACACCGCTTTCTGTATGAACATGTATATATCTACACAGCCCTCTGGATGAACATGGAAATATCCACACAGCTATCTGTGTAAACATGCATACATCTTCACCGCTATCTATATAAACATGGAAATATCTACACCGCTATCTCTATGAACATGGAAATATCTACACCGCTATCTGTTTGAACTTGTAAGTATCTACACCGCTATCCGCAAGAAAATGGAAATATCTACACAGCTATCTGCATATACATGGAAATATCTACACAGCTATCTCTTTACACATGGAAATAACTACACTGCTATATCTATAAACATGGAAATATCTACACCGCCATCTCTATGAACATGGAAATATCTGCACCGCCATCTGTATGAACATATAAATATCTACACCGCCATCTGCATTAAGAAGGAGATATCTACACCGCTATCTGTTTAAACATGGAAATATTTACACCGCTATCTGTATAAACATGGAAATATCTACACCGCTATCAGTATAAACATGGAAATATCTACACCGCTACCTGTATAAACATGGACATATCAGCACTGCTATCGGTATGAACATGGAAATATCTACACCGCTATCTGTATGAACATGGAAATAGCTACACCGCTATCTGTATGAACATGGAAATATCTTCAACGCCATCAGTATGAACATGGATATATCTTCACAGCCGTCTGTATGAACATGGAAATATCTACACCGCTATCTGTATGAACATGGAAATATCTACACCGCTATCTGTATGAACATGGAAATATCTTCACCGCCATCTGTATGAACATGGATATGTCTACACATCCATCTGGATGAACATGGAAAAATCTACACCGTGATCTGTATGAACATGGGAATATCTACACCGCTATCTGTGTAAACATGCATACACCTTCACCGCTATCTGTATAAACATGGAAATATCTACACCGCTATCTGTATGAACATGGAAATATCTAAACCGCTATCTGCATGAAAATGGAAATATCTACACAGCTATCTGCATATACATGGAAATATCCACAGCTATCTCTTTACACATGGAAATAACTACACCGCCATCTGTATGAACATGGAAATATCTTCACCGCCATCTGTATGAACATGGATATATTTACACAGCCATCTGGATGAACATGGAAATATCTACACAGCTATCTGTGTAAACATGCATACACCTTCACCGCTATCTGTATAAACATGGAAATATCTACACTGCTATCTGTATGAAAATGGAAATATCTACACCGCTGTCTGTTTGAACATGGAAATATCTACACCGCTATCTCCATGAAAATGGAAATATCTACACAGCGATCTGCATATACATGGAAATATCTACAAAGCTATCTCTTTACACATGGAAACAACTACAGCGCTATATCTATAAACATACAAATTTCTACACTGCCATCTGTATGAACATGGAAATATCTGCAATGCCATCTTTATGAACATATAAATATCTACTCCGCCATCTTTATTAAGATGGAGATATCTACACCGCTATCTACATGAAAATGGAAATATCTACACTGCTATCTGCATATACATTTAAATATCTACACTGCTATCTCTTTACACATGGAAATAACTACACCGTTATCTGTATGAACATGGAGATATCTACACCGCCATCTGTATGAACATGGAAATATCTGCACAGCCATCTGAATCAATATATAAACATCTACACTGCCATCTGTATTAAGATAGAGATATCTCCACTGCTATCTGTATAAACATGGAAATATCTACACCGCTACCTGTATAAACATGGAAATATCAGCACCGCTATCTGTATGAACATGGAAATATCTACACTGCTATCTGTATGAACATGGAAATATCTACACCGCTATCTGTATGAACATGGATATATCTACACAGCCCTCTGGATGAACATGGAAATATCCACACCGCTATCTGTGTAAACATGCATACATCTTCACCGCTATCTGTATAAACATGGAAATATCTACACCGCTATCTCTATGAACATGGAAATATCTACACCGCTATCTGTTTGAAGATGGAAATATATACACTGCTATCTGCATGAAAATGGAAATATCTACACAGCAATCTGCATATAGATGGAAATATCTACAAAGCTATCTCTTTACACATGGAAATAACTACACCGCTATCTGTATGAACATGGAAATATCTACACCGCCATCTGTATGAACATGGAAATATCTGCACCGCCATCTGTATGAACATATTAATATCTACACCGCCATCTCTTTTAAGATGGAGATATCTACACCGCTATCTGAATAAACATGGAAATATCTACACCGCTATCTGTATAAACATGGAAATATCTACACCGCTATCTGTATAAACATGGAAATATCTACACAGCTACCTGTATAAACATGGAAATATCAGCACCGCTATCTGTATGAACCTGGAAATATCTACACCGCTATCTGTATGAACATGAAAATATCTACACCGCTATCTGTATGAACATGGAAATATATACAAAGCTATCTGAATGAACATGGAAATATCTACACCGCTATCTGTTTGAACATGTAAATATCTACACCGCTATCTGCATGAAAATGGAAATATCTACAAAGCTATCTGCATATACATGGAAATATCTACACAGCTATCTCTTTACACATGGAAATAACTACAGCGCTATCTCTATAAACATGGAAATATCTACACCGCCATCTGTATGAACATGGAAATATCTGCACCACCATCAGTATGAACATATAAATATCTACACCGCCATCTGTATTAAGAAGGAAATATCTAAACCGCTATCTGTATAAACATGGAAATATCTACACCGCTGCCTGTATAAACATGGAAATTTCAGCACCGCTCTCTGTATGAAAATGGAGATATCTACACCGCTATCTGCATGAACATGGAAATATCTACACTGCTATCTGTATGAACATGGAAATAGCTACACCGTTATCTGTATGAACATGGAAATAGCTACACCGCTATCTGTATGAACATGGAAATATCTACACCGCTATCTGTATGAACATGGATATATCTACACAGCCATCTGGATGATCATGGAAATATCTACACCGCTATCTGTATGAACATGGAAATATCTACACCGCTATCTGTATGAACATGGATATATCTACACAGCCATCTGGATGAACATGGAAATATCTACACCGCTATCTGTGTAAACATGCAAACGTCTTCACCGCTATCTGTATAAACATGGAAATATCTACACTGCTATCTGTATGAACATGGGAATATCTGCACCGCTATCTGTATGAACATGGAAATATCTACACCGCTATCTGTTTGAACATGGAAATATCTACACCGCTATCTGCATGAAAATGGAAATATCTACACTGCTATCTGCATATACATGGAAATATCTACACAGCTATCTCTTTACACATGGAAATATCTACAGCGCTATCTGTATGAACATGGAGACATCTACACCGCTATCTGTATAAACATGGAAATATCTACACCGCTATCTGTATAAACATGGAAATATCTACACTGCTATCTATATAAACATGGAAATATCTACACCGCTACCTGTATAAACATGGAAATATCAGCACCGCTATCTGTATAAACATGGAAATATCTACACTGCTATCTGCATTAACATGGAAATATCTACACCGCTATCTGTATGAACATGTATATATCTACACAGCCCTCTGGATGAACATGGAAATATCCACACCGCTATCTGTGTAAACATGCATACATCTTCACCGCTATCTGTATAAACATGGAAATATCTACACCGCTATCTCTATGAACATGGAAATATCTACACCGCTATCTGCATGAACAGGGAAATATCTACACCGCTATCTGTTTGAAGATGGAAATATATACACCGCTATCTGCATGAAAATGGAAATATCTACACAGCTATCTGCATGAAAATGGAAATATCTACACAGCTATCTGCATATACATGGAAATATCTACACAGCTATCTCTTTACACACGTAAATAACTGCACCGCTATCTGTATGAAAATGGAAATATCTACACCGCCATCTGTATGAACATGGAAATATCTGCACCGCCATCTGTATGAACATATAAATATCTACACTGCCATCTGTATTAAGATGGAGATATCTGCACCGCTATCTGAATAAACATGGAAATATCTACACCGCTATCTGTATAAACATGGAAATATCAGCAACGTTATCTGTATGAACATGGAAATATCAGCCCCTCTATCTGTATGAACATGGAGATATCTTCACCGCCATCTGGATGAACATGGATATATCTACACAGAAATCTGGAGGAACATGGAAATATCTACACCGCTATCAGTATGAACATGGAAATAGCTACACCGCTATCTGTATGAACATGGAAATATCTACACCGCTATCTGTATGAACAAGGAAATACCTTCACCGCCATCTGTACGAACATGGATATATCTACAGAGCCATCTGGATGAACATGGAAATATCTACACCGCCATCTGAATGAACATATAAATATCTACACCGCCATCTGTATTAAGATGGAGATATCTACACCGCTATCTGTATAAACCTGGAAATATCTACACCGCTATCTGTATAAACATGGAAATATCTTCACCGCTATCTGGATAAACATGGAAATTTCTACACCGCTACCTGTATAAACATGGAAATATCAGCACTGCTATCTGTAGGAACATGGAGATATCTACACCGCCATCTGTATGAACATGGAAATATCTACTCAGCCATCTGGAGGAACATGGAAATATCTACAACGGTCTCTGTATGAACATGGAAATATCTACACCGCTATCTGTATGAACATGGAAATAGCTACAACGCTATCAGTATGAACATGGAAATATCTACACCACTATCTGAATGAAGATGGAAATATCTACACCGCTATCTGTATGAACATGGATATATCTACACAGCCATCTGGATGAACATGGAAATATCTACACCGCTATCTGTATGAACATGGAAATATCTACACCGCTATCTGTGTAAACATGCATACATCTTCACCGCTATCTGTATAAACATGGAAATAGCTACACCGCTATCTGTATTAACATGGAAATAGCTACACCGCTATCTGTATGAACATGGAAATATCTACACCGCTACCTGTATGAACATGGATATATCTACACAGCCATCTGGATGAACATGGAAATATCTACACCGCTATCTGTGTAAACATGCATACATCTTCACCGCTATCTGTATAAACATGGAAATATCTACACCGCTATCTGTATGAACATGGAAATATCTGCACCGCTATCTGTATGAACATGGAAATATCTACACCGCTATCTGTTTGAACATGGAAATATCTACACGGCTATCTGCATGAAAATGGAAATATCTACACTGCTATCTGCAAATACATGGAAATATCTACACAGCTATCTCTTTACACATGGAAATAACTACACCGCTATCTGTATGAACATGGAAATATCTACACCGCCATCTGTATGAACATGGAAATATCTGCACCGCCATCTGTATGAACATATAAATATCTTCACCGCCATCTGTATTAAGATGGAGATATCTACACCGCTATCTGTATAAACATGGAAATATCTACACCGCTATCTGTATAAGCATGGAAATATGTACACCGCTATCTGTATAAACATGGAAATATCTACACCGCTACCTGTATAAACATGGAAATATCAGCACCGCTATCTGTATGAACATGGAAATACCTACACCGCTATCTGTATGAACATGGAAATATCTACACCGCCATCTGTATGAACATGGAAATATCTGCCCGCCATCTGTATGAACATATAAATATCTACACCGCCATCTGTATTAAGATGTAGATATCTACACCGCTATCTGAATAAACATGGAAATATCTACACCGCTATCTGTATAAACATGGAAATATCAGCACCGCTATCTGTATGAACATGGAAATATCAGCCCCTCTATCCGTATGAACATGGAGATATCTACACCGCCACCTGTATGAACATGGATATATCTACACAGCCATCTGGATGAACATGGAAATATCTACACCGCTATCTGTATGAACATGGAAATAGCTACACCGGTATCTGTAAGAACATGGAAATCTCTACACCGCTATCTGTATGAACATGGAAATATCTACACCGCTATCTGTATGAACATGGAAATATCTTCACCGCCATCTGTACGAACATGGATATATCTACAGAGCCATCTGGATGAACATGGAAATATCTACAACGCCATCTGTATGAACATATAAATATCTACACCGCCATCTGTATTAAAATGGAGATATCTACACCGCTATATGTGTGAACATGGAAATATCAACACCGCTATCTGTATAAACATGGAAATATCTACACCGCTATCTGTATAAACATGGAAATATCTACACCGCTACCTGTATAAACATGGAAATATCAGCACCGCTATCTGTATGAACATGGAAATATCTACACCGCTATCTGTATGAACATGGAAATATCTACACCGCTATTTGTGTAAACATGCATACATCTTCAGCGCTATCTGTATAAACATGGAAATATCTACACCGCTATCTCTATGAACATGGAAATATCTACACCGCTGTCTGTTTGAAGATGGAAATATATACACAGCTATCTGCATGGAAATTGAAATATCTACACAGCTATCTGTTTATGGATGGAAATATCTACACAGCTATCTCTTTACACATTGAAATATCTACACCGCTATCTGTAGGAACACGGAAATATCAGCACCGCTATCTGTATGAACATGGAAATATCTACACCGCTATCTGTATGAACATGGATATATCTACACAGCCCTCTGGATGAACATGGAAATATCCACACCGCTATCTGTGTAAACATGCATACATCTTCACCGCTATCTGTATAAACATGGAAATATCTACACCGCTATCTGTATGAACATGGAAATATCTACACCGCTATCTGTTTGAAGATGGAAATATATACATCGCTATCTGCATGTAAATGGAAATATCTACACAGCTATCTGTATATAGATGGAAATATCTACACAGCAATCTCTTTACACATGGAAATAACTACACCGCTATCTGTATGAACATGGACATATCTACACCGCCATCTGTATGAACATGGAAATATCTGCACCGCCATCTGTATGAACATATAAATATCTACACCGCCATCTGTATTAAGATGGAGATATCTACACCGCTATCTGAATAAACATGGAAATATCTACACCGCTATCTGTATAAACATGGAAATATCTACACCACTATCTGTATAAACATGGAAATATCTACAACGCTACCTGTATAAACATGGAAATATCAGCTCCGCTATCTCTATGAACCTGGAAATGTCTACACCGCTATCTGAATGAACATGGAAATATCTACACCGCTATCTGTTTGAACATGTAAATATCTACACCGCTATCTGCATGAAAATGGAAATATCAACAAAGCTATCTGCATATACATGGAAATATCTACACAGCTATCTCTTTACACATGGAAATAACTACACCGCTATCTCTATAAACATGGAAATATCTACACCGCCATCTGTATGAACATGGAAATATCTGCACCACCATCTGTATGAACATATAAATATCTACACCGCCATCTGTATTAAGAAGGAAATATCTAAACCGCTTTCTGTGTAAACATGGAAATATCTACACCGCTGCCTGTATGAACATGGAAATTTCAGCACCGCTGTCTGTATGAAAATGGAGATATCTACACCGCTATCTGCATGAACATGGAAATATCTACACTGCTATCTGTATGAACATGGAAATAGCTACACCGATATCTGTATGAACATGGAAATAGCTACACCGCTATCTGTATGAACATGGAAATATCTACACCGCTATCTGTATGAACATGGATATATCTACACAGCCATCTGGATGAACATGGAAATATCTACACCGCTATCTGTATGAACATGGAAATATCTACACCGCTATCTGTATGAACATGGATATATCTACACAGCCATCTGGATGAACATGGAAATATCTACACCGCTATCAGTGTAAACATGCATACGTCTTCACCGCTATCTGTATAAACATGGAAATATCTACACTGCTATCTGTATGAACATGGAAATATCTGCACCGCTATCTGTATGAACATGGAAATATCTACACCGCTATCTGTTTGAACATGGAAATATCTACACCGCTATCTGCATGAAAATGGAAATATCTACACTGCAATCTGCATATACATGGAAATATCTACACAGCTATCTCTTTACACATGGAAATATCTACACCGCTATCTGTATGAACATGGAGATATCTACACCGCTATCTGTATAAACATGGAAATATCTACACCGCTATCTGTATAAACATGGAAATATCTACACTGCTATCTATATAAACATGGAAATATCTACACCGCTACCTGTATAAACATGGAAATATCAGCACCGCTATCTGTATAAACATGGAAATATCTACACTGCTATCTGTATGAACATGGAAATATCTACACCGCTATCTGTATGAACATGTATATGTCTACACAGCCCTCTGGATGAACATGGAAATATCCACACAGCTATCTGTGTAAACATGCATACATCTTCACCGCTGTCTGTATAAACATGGAAATATCTACACCGCTATCTATATGAACATGGAAATATCTACACCGCTATCTGTTTGAACTTGTAAATATCTACACCGCTATCTGCAAGAAAATGGAAATATCTACACAGCTATCTGCATATACATGGAAATATCTACACAGCTATCTCTTTACACATGGAAATAACTACACCTCTATATCTATAAACATGGAAATATCTACACCACCATCTGTATGAACATGGAAATATCTGCACCGCCATCTGTTTGAACATATAAATATCTACACCGCCATCTGTATTAAGAAGGAAATATCTAAACCGCTATCTGTATAAACATGGAAATATCAGCACCACTCTCTGTATGAAAATGGAAATATCTACACCGCTATCTGTATGAACATGGAAATATCTACACTGCTATCTGTATGAACATGGAAATAGCTACACCGTTATGTGTATGAAAATGGGAATAGCTACACCGCTATCTGAACGAACATGGAAATATCTACACCGCTATCTGTATGAACATGGATATATCTACACAGCCATCTGGATGAACATGGAAATATCTACACCGCTATCTGTATGAACATGGAAATATCTACACCGCTATCTGTATGAACATGGATATATCTACACAGCCATCTGGATGAACATGGAAATATCTACACCGCAGTCTGTGTAAACATGCATACATCTTCACCACTATCTGTATAAACATGGAAATATCTGCACCGCTATCGGTATGAACATCGAAATATCTCCACGGCTATCTGTATAAACATGGAAATATCTACACCGCTATCTGTATGAACATGGAAATATCTACACCGCTATCTGTATGAACATGGAAATATCTACACCGCTATCTCTATTAACATGGAAATATCTACACCGCTATCTGTATGAACATGGAAATATCTACACCGCTATCTGTATGAACAGGGAAATATCTACACCGCTATCTGTTTGAAGATGGAAATATATACACCGCTATCTGCATGAAAATGGAAATATCTACACTGCTATCTGCATGAAAATGGAAATAACTACACAGCTATCTGCATATACATGGAAATATCTACACAGCTATCTCTTTACACATGTAAATAACTACACCGCTATCTGTATGAACATGGAAATATCTACACCGCCATCTGTATGAACATGGAAATATCTGCACCGCCATCTGTATGAACATATAAATATCTACACTGCCATCTGTATTAAGATGGAGATATCTACACCGCTATCTGAATAAACATGGAAATATCTACACCGCTGTCTGTATAAACATGGAAATATCAGCAACGTTATCTGTATGAACATGGAAATATCAGCCCCTCTATCTGTATGAACATGGAGATATCTTCACCGCCATCTGGATGAACATGGATATAGCTACACAGCCATCTGGAGGAACATGGAAATATCTACACCGCTATCAGTATGAACATGGAAATAGCTACACCGCTATCTGTATGAACATGGAATTATCTAAACCGCTATCTGTATGAACATGGAAATATCTACACCGCTATCTGTATGAACAAGGAAATATCTTCACCGCCATCTGTACGAACATGGATATATCTACAGAGCAATCTGGATGAACATGGAAATATCTACACCGCCATCTGAATGAACATATAAATATCTACACCGCCATCTGTATTAAGATGGAGATATCTACACCGCTATCTGTATAAACCTGGAAATTTCTACACCGCTATCTGTATAAACATGGAAATATCTTCACCGCTATCTGGATAAACATGGAAATTTCTACACCGCTACCTGTATAAACATGGAAATATCAGCACTGCTATGTGTAGGAACATGGAGATATCTACACCGCCATCTGTATGAACATGGAAATATCTACTCAGCCATCTGGAGGAACATGGAAATATCTACAACGGTCTCTGTATGAACATGGAAATATCTACACCGCTATCTGTATGAACATGGAAATAGCTACACCGCTATCAGTATGAACATGGAAATATCTACACCAATATCTGAATGAAGATGGAAATATCTACACCGCTATCTGTATGAACATGGATATATCTACACAGCCATCTGGATGAACATGGAAATATCTACACCGCTATCTGTATGAACATGGAAATATCTACACCGCTATCTGAGTAAACATGGGTAAATCTTCACCGCTATCTGTATAAACATGGAAATATCTACACCGCTATCTGTATGAACATGGAAATAGCTACACCGCTATCTGTATGAACATGGAAATATCTACACCGCTATCTGTATGAACATGGATATATCTACACAGTCATCTGGATGAACATGGAAATATCTACACCGCTATCTGTGTAAACATGCATACATCTTCACCGCTATCTGTATAAACATGGAAATATCTACACCGCTATCTGTATGAACATGGAAATATCTGCACCGCTATCTGTATGAACATGGAAATATCTACACCGCTATCTGTTTGAACATGGAAATATCTACAAGGCTATCTGCATGAAAATGGAAATATCTACACTGCTATCTGCATATACATGGAAATATCTACACAGCTATCCCTTTACACATGGAAATAACTACACCGCTATCTGTATGAACATGGAAATATCTACACCGCCATCTGTATGAACATGGAAATATCTGCACCGCCATCTGTATGAACATATAAATATCTACACCACCATCTGTATTAAGATGGAGATATCTACACCGCTATCTGTATAAACATGGAAATATCTACACCGCTATCTGTATAAGCATGGAAATATGTACACCGCTATCTGTATAAACATGGAAATATCTACACCGCTACCTGTATAAACATGGAAATATCAGCACCGCTATCTGTATGAACATGGAAATATCTACACCGCTATCTGTATGAACATGGAAATATCTACACCGCCATCTGTATGAACATGGAAATATCTGCCCGCAATCTGTATGAACATATAAATATCTACACCACCATCTGTATTAAGATGGAGATATCTACACCGCTATCTGAATAAACATGGAAATATCTACACCGCTATCTGTATAAACATGGAAATATCAGCACCGCTATCTGTATGAACATGGAAATATCAGCCCCTCTATCCGTATGAACATGGAGATATCTACACCGCCACCTGTATGAACATGGATATATCTACACAGCCATCTGGATGAACATGGAAATATCTACACCGCTATCTGTATGAACATGGAAATAGCTACACCGCTATCTGTGTAAACATGGAAATATCAACACCGCTATCTGTATCAACATGGAAATATCTACACCGCTACCTGTATAAACATGGAAATATCAGCACCGCTATCTGTATGAACATGGAAATATCTACACCGCTATCTGTATGAACATGGAAATATCTACACCGCTATTTGTGTAAACATGCGTACATCTTCAGCGCTATCTGTATAAACATGGAAATATCTACACCGCTATCTCTATGAACATGGAAATATCTACACCGCTGTCTGTTTGAAGATGGAAATATATACACAGCTATCTGCATGGAAATGGAAATATCTAAACAGCTATCTGCATATAGATGGAAATATCTACACAGCTATCTCTTTACACATTGAAATATCTACACCGCTATCTGTAGGAACATGGAAATATCTACACCGCTATCTGTATGAACATGGAAATATCTACACCGCTATTTGTGTAAACATGCGTACATCTTCAGCGCTATCTGTATAAACATGGAAATATCTACACCGCTATCTCTATGAACATGGAAATATCTACACCGCTGTCTGTTTGAAGATGGAAATATATACACAGCTATCTGCATGGAAATGGAAATATCTAAACAGCTATCTGCATATAGATGGAAATATCTACACAGCTATCTCTTTACACATTGAAATATCTACACCACTATCTGTAGGAACATGGAAATATCAGCACCGCTATCTGTATGAACATGGAAATATCTACACCTCTATCTGTAAGAACATGGAAATATCTACACCGCTATCTGTATGAACATGGATATATCTACACAGCCCTCTGGATGAACATAGAAATATCCACACCGCTATCTGTGTAAACATGCATACATCTTCACCACTGTCTGTATAAACATGGAAATATCTGCACCGCTATCGGTATGAACATCAAAATATCTACACGGCTATCTGCATAAACATGGAAATATCTACACCGCTATCTGTATGAACATGGAAATATCTACACCGCTATCTGTATGAACATGGAAATATCTACACCGCTATCTGTATGAACAGGGAAATATCTACACCGCTATCTGTTTGAAGATGGAAATATATACACCGCTATCTGCATGAAAATGGAAATATCTACACAGCTATCTGCATGAAAATGGAAATATCTACACAGCTATCTGCATATACATGGAAATATCTACACAGCTATCTCTTTACACATGTAAATAACTACACGGCTATCTGTATGAACATGGAAATATCTACACCGCCATCTGTATGAACATGGAAATATCTGCACCGCCATCTGTATGAACTTATAAATATCTACACTGCCATCTGTATTAAGATGGAGATATCTACACCGCTATCTGAATAAACATGGAAATCTCTACACCGCTATCTGTATAAACATGGAAATATCAGCACCGTTATCTGTATGAACATGGAAATATCAGCCCCTCTATCTGCATGAACATGGAGATATCTACACCGCCATCTAGATGAACATGGATATATCTACACAGCCATCTGGAGGAACATGGAAATATCTACACCACTATCAGTATGAACATGGAAATAGCTACACCGCTATCTGTATGAACATGGAATTATCTAAACCGCTATCTGTATGAACATGGAAATATCTACACCGCTATCTGTATGAACAAGGAAATATCTTCACCGCCATCTGTACGAACATGGATATATCTACAGAGCCATCTGGATGAACATGGAAATATCTACACCGCCATCTGAATGAACATATAAATATCTACACCGCCATCTGTATTAAGATGGAGATATCTACACCGCTATCTGTATAAACCTGGAAATATCTAGACCGCTATCTGTATAAACATGGAAATATCTTCACCGCTATCTGGATAAACATGGAAATTTCTACACCACTACCTGTATAAACATGGAAATATCAGCACTGCTATCTGTAGGAACATGGAAATATCTGCACCGCCATCTGTATGAACATGGAGATATCTACACCGACATCTGGATGAACATGGATATATCTACACAGCCATCTGGAGGAACATGGAAATATCTACACCGCTATCAGTATGAACATGGAAATAGCTACACCGCTATCTGTTTGAACATGGAAATATCTGCACTGCTATCTGTATAAACATGGAAATATCAACACCGCTATCTGTATGAACATGGAAATATCTACACTGCTATCTCTATGAACATGGAAATATCTACACCGCTATCTGTATGAACATGTATATATCTACACAGCCCTCTGGATGAACATGGAAATATCCACACCGCTATCTGTGTAAACATGCATACATCTTCACCGCTATCTGTATAAACATGGAAATATCTACACCGCTATCTCTATGATCATGGAAATATCTACACCGCTATCTGTTTGAAGATGGAAATATATACACCGCTATCTGCATGAAAATGGAAATATCTACACAGCTATCTGCATATAGATGGAAATATCTACACAGCTATCTCTTTACACATGGAAATAACTACACCGCTATCTGTATGAACATGGAAATATCTACACCGCTATCTGTATAAACATGGAAATATCTGCACCGCTATCTGTATAAACATGGAAATATCTACACCGCTACCTGTATAAACATGGAAATATCGGGACCGCTATCTGTATGAACATGGAAATATCCACAAAGCTATCTGAATGAACATGGAAATATCTACACCGCTATCTGTTTGAACATGTAAATATCTACACCGCTATCTGCAAGAAAATGGAAATATCTACACAGCTATCTGCATATAGACGGAAATATCTACACAGCTATCTCTTTACACATGGAAATAACTACACCGCTATATCTATAAACATGGAAATATCTACACCACCATCTGTATGAACATGGAAATATCTGCACCGCCATCTGTTTGAACATATAAATATCTACACCGCCATCTGTATTAAGAAGGAAATATCTAAACCGCTATCTGTATAAACATGGAAATATCAGCACCACTCTCAGTATGAAAATGGAAATATCTGCACCGCTATCTGTATGAACATGGAAATATCTACACTGCTATCTGTATGAACATGGAAATAGCTACACCGTTATGTGTATGAAAATGGAAATAGCTACACCGCTATCTGTATGAACATGGATATATCTACACAGCCATCTGGATGAACATGGAAATATCTACACCGCTATCTGTGTAAACATGCATACATCTTCACCGCTATCTGTGTGAACATGGATATATCTACACAGCCATCTGGATGAACATGGAAATATCTACACCGCTATCTGTGTAAACATGCATACATCTTCACCGCTATCTGTATAAACATGGAAATATCTACACTGCTATCTGTATGAACATGGAAATATCGGCACCGCTCTCTGTATGAACATGGAAATATCTACACCGCTATCTGTTTGAACATGGAAATATCTACACCGCTATCTGCATGAAAATGGAAATATCTACACTGCTATCTGCATATATATTTAAATATCTACACAGCTATCTGTTTACCAATGGAAATAACTACACCGCTATCTGTATGAACATGGAAATATCTACACCGCCATCTGTATGAACTTGGAAATATCTGCACCGCCATCCGTATGAACATATAAATATCTACACCGCCATCTGTATTAAGATGGAGATATCTACACCGCTATCTGTATAAACATGGAAATATCTACACCGCTATCTGTATAAACATGGAAATATCTACACCGCTATCTGTATAAACATGCAAATATCTACACCGCTATCTGTATAAACATGGAAATATCTACACCGCTATCTGTATAAACATGGAAATATCTACAGCGCTATCTGTATAAACATGGAAATATCTACACCGCTACCTGTATAAACATGGAAATATCAGCACCGCTATCTGTATGAACATGGAAATATCTACACTGCTATCTCTATGAACAAGGAAATATCTACACCGCTATCTGTATGAACATGTATATATGTACACAGCCCTCTGGATGAACATGGAAATATCCACACCGCTATCTGTGTAAACATGCATACATCTTCACCGCTATCTGTATAAACATGGAAATATCTACACCGCTCTCTGTATGAAAATGGAAATATCTACACTGCTATCTGTATGAACATGGAAATATCTACACTGCTATCTGTATGAACATGAAAACAGCTACACCGTTACGTGTATGAAAGTGGAAATAGCTACACCGCTATCTGTATGAACATGGAAATATCTACACCGCTATCTGTATGAACATGGAAATATCTACACCGCTATCTGTATGAACAGGGAAATATCTACACCGCTATCTGTTTGAAGATGGAAATATATACACCGCTATCTGCATGAAAATGGAAATATCTACACAGCTATCTGCATGAAAATGGAAATATCTACACAGCTATCTGCATGAAAATGGAAATATCTACACAGCTATCTGCCTATACATGGAAATATCTACACAGCTATCTCTTTACACATGTAAATAACTACACCGCTATCTGTATGAACATGGAAATATCTACACCGCCATCTGTATGAACATGGAAATATCTGCACCGCCATCTGTATGAACATATAAATATCTACACTGCCATCTGTATTAAGATGGAGATATCAACACCGCTATCTGAATAAACATGGAAATATCTACACCGCTATCTGTATAAACATGGAAATATGAGCACCGTTATCTGTATGAACATGGAAATATCAGCCCCTCTATCTGTATGAACATGGAGATATCTACACCGCCATCTAGATGAACATGGATATATCTACACAGCCATCTAGAGGAACATGGAAATATCTACACCACTATCAGTATGAACATGGAAATAGCTACACCGCTATCTGTATGAACATGGAATTATCTAAACCGCTATCTGTATGAACATGGAAATATCTACACCGCTATCTGTATGAACAAGGAAATATCTTCACCGCCATCTGTACGAACATGGATATATCTACAGAGCCATCTGGATGAACATGGAAATATCTACACCGCCATCTGAATGAACATATAAATATCTACACCGCCATCTGTATTAAGATGGAGATATCTACACCGCTATCTGTATAAACCTGGAAATATCTAGACCGCTATCTGTATAAACATGGAAATATCTTCACCGCTATCTGGATAAACATGGAAATTTCTACACCGCTACCTGTATAAACATGGAAATATCAGCACTGCTATCTGTAGGAACATGGAAATATCTGCACCGCCATCTGTATGAACATGGAGATATCTACACCGACATCTGGATGAACATGGATATATCTACACAGCCATCTGGAGGAACATGGAAATATCTACACCGCTATCAGAATGAACATGGAAATAGCTACACCGCTATCTGTTTGAACATGGAAATATCTGCACTGCTATCTGTATAAACATGGAAATATCAGCACCGCTATCTGTATGAACATGGAAATATCTACACTGCTATCTCTATGAACATGGAAATATCTACACCGCTATCTGTATGAACATGTATATATCTACACAGCCCTCTGGATGAACATGGAAATATCCACACCGCTATCTGTGTAAACATGCATACATCTTCACCGCTATCTGTATAAACATGGAAATATCTACACCGCTATCTCTATGATCATGGAAATATCTACACCGCTATCTGTTTGAAGATGGAAATATATACACCGCTATCTGCATGAAAACGGAAATATCTACACAGCTATCTGCATATAGATGGAAATATCTACACAGCTATCTCTTTACACATGGAAATAACTACACCGCTATTTGTATGAACATGGAAATATCTACACCGCTATCTGTATAAACATGGAAATATCTACACCGCTATCTGTATAAACATGGAAATATCTACACCGCTACCTGTATAAACATGGAAATATCGGGACCGCTATCTGTATGAACATGGAAATATCCACAAAGCTATCTGAATGAACATGGAAATATCTACACCGCTATCTGTTTGAACATGTAAATATCTACACCGCTATCTGCAAGAAAATGGAAATATCTACACAGCTATCTGCATATAGACGGAAATATCTACACAGCTATCTCTTTACACATGGAAATAACTACACCGCTATATCTATAAACATGGAAATATCTACACCACCATCTGTATGAACATGGAAATATCTGCACCGCCATCTGTTTGAACATATAAATATCTACACCGCCATCTGTATTAAGAAGGAAATATCTAAACCGCTATCTGTATAAACATGGAAATATCAGCACCACTCTCAGTATGAAAATGGAAATATCTGCACCGCTATCTGTATGAACATGGAAATATCTACACTGCTATCTGTATGAACATGGAAATAGCTACACCGTTATGTGTATGAAAATGGAAATAGCTACACCGCTATCTGTATGAACATGGATATATCTACACAGCCATCTGGATGAACATGGAAATATCTACACCGCTATCTGTGTAAACATGCATACATCTTCACCGCTATCTGTGTGAACATGGATATATCTACACAGCCATCTGGATGAACATGGAAATATCTACACCGCTATCTGTGTAAACATGCATACATCTTCACCGCTATCTGTATAAACATGGAAATATCTACACTGCTATCTGTATGAACATGGAAATATCGGCACCGCTCTCTGTATGAACATGGAAATATCTACACCGCTATCTGTTTGAACATGGAAATATCTACACCGCTATCTGCATGAAAATGGAAATATCTACACTGCTATCTGCATATATATTTAAATATCTACACAGCTATCTGTTTACCCATGGAAATAACTACACCGCTATCTGTATGAACATGGAAATATCTACACCGCCATCTGTATGAACTTGGAAATATCTGCACCGCCATCCGTATGAACATATAAATATCTACACCGCCATCTGTATTAAGATGGAGATATCTACACCGCTATCTGTATAAACATGGAAATATCTACACCGCTATCTGTATAAACATGGAAATATCTACACCGCTATCTGTATAAACATGCAAATATCTACACCGCTATCTGTATAAACATGGAAATATCTACACCGCTATCTGTATAAACATGGAAATATCTACAGCGCTATCTGTATAAACATGGAAATATCTACACCGCTACCTGTATAAACATGGAAATATCAGCACCGCTATCTGTATGAACATGGAAATATCTACACTGCTATCTCTATGAACAAGGAAATATCTACACCGCTATCTGTGTGAACATGTATATATGTACACAGCCCTCTGGATGAACATGGAAATATCCACACCGCTATCTGTGTAAACATGCATACATCTTCACCGCTATCTGTATAAACATGGAAATATCTACACCGCTCTCTGTATGAAAATGGAAATATCTACACTGCTATCTGTATGAACATGGAAATATCTACACTGCTATCTGTATGAACATGAAAATAGCTACACCGTTATGTGTATGAAAGTGGAAATAGCTACACCGCTATCTGTATGAACATGGAAATATCTACACCGATATCTGTATGAACATGGATAAATCTACACAGCCATCTGGATGAACATGGAAATATCTACACCGCTATCTGTATGAACATGGAAATATCTTCTCCGCTATCTGTATGAACATGGATATATCTACACAGCCATCTGGATGAACATGGAAATATCTACACCGCTATCTGTGTAAACATGCATACATCTTCACCACTATCTGTATAAACATGGAAATATCTGCACCGCTATCGGTATGAACATGGAAATATCTACACCGCTATCTGTATGAACATGGAAATACCTACACCGCTATCTGTTTGGACATGGAAATATCTACACCGCTATCTGCATGAAAATGGAAATATCTACACTGCTATCTGCATATACATTTAAATATCTACACAGCTATCTCTTTACACATGGAAATAACTACACCACTATCTGTATGAACATGGAAATAACTACACCGCCATCTGTATGAACATGGAAATATCTGCACCGCCATCTGTATGAACATATAAATATCTACACCGCCATCTGTATTAAGATGGAGATATCCACACTGCTATCTGTATAAACATGGAAATATCTACACCGCCATCTGTATGAACATATAAATACACCGCCATCTGTATTAAGAAGGAAATATCTAAACCGCTATCTGTATAAACATGGAAATATCTACACCGCTGCCTGTATAAACATGGAAATATCAGCACCGCTATCTGTATAAACATGGAAATATCTACACCGCTATCTTTAGGAACATGGAAATAGCTACACCGCTGCCTATATAAACATGGAAATATCAGCACCGCTATCTGTATGAACATGGAAATATCTACACCACTATCTGTATGAACATGGATATATCTACACAGCCATCTGGATGAACACGGAAATATCTACACCACTATCTGTATGAACATGGAAATATCTACACCGCTATCTGTATGAACATGGAAATATCTACACCGCTATCTGTATGAACATGGAAATATCTACACCGCTATCTGTATGAACATGGAAATATCTACACCGATATCTGTATAAACATGGAAATATCTACACCGCTATCTGTATAAACATGGAAATATCTACACCGCTACCTGTATAAACATGGAAATATCAGCACCGCTATCTGTATGAACATGGAAATATCTACACCGCTATCTGTATGAACATGGAAATATCTACACCGCCATCTGTATGAACATGGAAATATCAGCACCGCCATCTGTATGAACATATAAATATCTACACCGCCATCTGTATTAAGATGGAGTTATCTACACCGCTATCTGAATAAACATGGAAATATCTTCACCGCTATCTGTATAAACATGGAAATATCTACACCGCTATCTGTATGAAGATGGAAATATCTACACCGCTATCTGTTTGAAGATGGAAATACATACACCGCTATCTGCATGAAAATGGAAATATCTACAAAGCTATCTGCATATACATGGAAATATCTACACAGCTATCTCTTTACACATGGAAATAACTACACCGCTATCTGTATGAACATGGAAATATCTTCACCGCCATCTGTATGAACATGGAAATAGCTGCACCGCTACCTGTATAAACATGGAAATATCAGCACCGCTATCTGTATGAACATGGAAATATCATCCCCTCTATCTGTATGAACATGGAGATATCTACACCGCTATCTGTATGAACATGGAAATATCTAGACCGCTATCGGAATGAACATGGAAATACATTCATCGCCGTCTGTATGAACATGGATATATCTACACAGCCATCTGGATGAACATGGATATATCTACACAGCCCTCTGGATGAACATGGAAATATCCACACCGCTATCTGTGTAAACATGCATACATCTTCACCGCTATCTGTATAAACATGGAAATATCTACACAGCCATCTGGATGAACATGGAAATATCTACACCGCTATCTGTATGAACATGGAAATATCTACACCGCTATCTGTATGAACATGGATATATCTACACAGCCATCTTGATGAACAGGGAAATATCTACACCGCTCTCTGTGTAAACATGCATACATCTTCACCGCAATCTGTATAAACATGGAAATATCTACACTGCTATCTGTATGAACATGGAAATATCTGCACCGCTATCTGTATGAACATGGAAATATCTACACCGCTATCTGTTTGAACATGGAAATATCTACACCGCTATCTGCATGAAAATGGAAATATCTACACTGCTATCTGCATATACATGGAAATATCTACACAGCTATCTCTTTACGCATGGAAATAACTACACCGCTATCTGTATGAACATGGAAATATCTACACCGCCATCTGTATGAACATGGAAATATCTGCACCACCATCTGTATGAACATATAAATATCTACACCGCCATCTGTATTAAGATGGAGATATCTACACCGCTATCTGTATAAACATGGAAATATATACACCGCTATCTCTATAAACATGGAAATATCTACACCGCTATCTGAATAAACATGGAAATATCTACACCGCTACCTGTATAAACATGGAAATATCAGCACCGCTATCTGTATGAGCATGGAAATATCTACACCGCTATCTGTATGAACATGGTTATATCTACACAGCCCTGTGGATGAACATGGAAATATCCACACCGCTATCTGTGTAAACATGCATACATCTTCACCGCTATCTGTATAAACATGGAAATATCTACACCGCTATCTCTATGAACATGGAAATATCTACACCGCTATCTGTTTGAAGATGGAAATACATACACCGCTATCTGCATGAAAATGGAAAAATCTACACAGCTATCTGAATATAGATGGAAATATCTACACAGCTATCCCTTTACACATGGAAATAACTACACCGCTATCTGTATGAACATGGAAATGTCTACACCGCCATCTGTATGAACATGTAAATATCTGCACCGCCATCTGTATGAACATATAAATATCTACACCGCCATCTCTATTAAGATGGAGATATCTACACCGCTATCTGAATAAACATGGAAATATCTACACCGCTATCTCTATAAACATGGAAATATCTACACCGCTATCTGAATAAACATGGAAATATCTACACCGCTACCTGTATAAACATGGAAATATCAGCACCGCTATCTGTATGAGCATGGAAATATCTACACCGCTATCTGTATGAACATGGTTATATCTACACAGCCCTGTGGATGAACATGGAAATATCCACACCGCTATCTGTGTAAACATGCATACATCTTCACCGCTATCTGTATAAACATGGAAATATCTACACCGCTATCTCTATGAACATGGAAATATCTACACCGCTATCTGTTTGAAGATGGAAATACATACACCGCTATCTGCATGAAAATGGAAAAATCTACACAGCTATCTGCATATAGATGGAAATATCTACACAGCTATCCCTTTACACATGGAAATAACTACACCGCTATCTGTATGAACATGGAAATGTCTACACCGCCATCTGTATGAACATGTAAATATCTGCACCGCCATCTGTATGAACATATAAATATCTACACCGCCATCTCTATTAAGATGGAGATATCTACACCGCTATCTGAATAAACATGGAAATATCTACACCGCTATCTGTATAAACATGGAAATATCTACACCGCTATCTGTATAAACATGGAAATATCTACACCGCAACCTGTATAAACATGGAAATATCAGCACCGCTATCTGTATGAACATGGAAATACCTACACCGCTATCTGTATGAACATGGAAATACCTACACAGCCATCTGGAGGAACATGGAAATATCTTCACCGCCATCTGTACGAACATGGATATATCTACAGAGCCATCTGGATGAACATGGAAATATCTACACCGCCATCTGTATTAATATATAAATATCTACACTGCCATCTGTATTAAGATGGAGATATCTACACCGCTATCTGTATAAACCTGAAAATATCTACACCGCTATCTGTATAAACATGGAAATATCTACACCGCTATCTGGATAAACATGGAAATTTCTACACCGCTACCTGTATAAACATGGAAATATTAGCACCGCTGTCTGTAGGAACATGGAGATATCTACACCGAAATCTGCATGAACATGGATATATCTACACAGCCATCTGGAGGAACATGGAAATATCTACAACGCTATCTGTACGAACATGGAAATATCTACAACGCTATCTGTATGAACATGGAAATATCTACACCACTATCTGAATGAACATGGAAATATCTACACCGCTATCTGTATGAACATGGATATATCTACACAGCCATCTGGATGAACATGGAAATATCTACACCGCTATCTGGATGAACATGGAAATATCTACACCGCTATCTGTGTAAACATGCATACATCTTCACCGCTACCTGTATAAACTTGGAAATATCTACACAACTATCTGTATGAACATGGAAATATCTGCACCGCTATCTGTATGAACATGGAAATATCTACACCGCTATCTGTTTGAACATGGAAATATCTACACTGCTATCTGCATGAAAATGGAAATATCTACACTGCTATCTGCATATACATGGAAATATCTACACAGCTATCTCTTTACACATGGAAATAACTACACCGCTATCTGTATGAACATGGAAATATCTACACCGCCATCTGTATGAACATGGAAATATCTGCACCGCCATCTGTATGAACATATAAATATCTACACCGCCATCTGTATTAAGATGGAGATATCTACACCGCTATCTGTATAAACATGGAAATATCTACACCGCTATCTGTATAAACATGGAAATATCTACACCGCTATCTGTATAAACATGGAAATATCTACACCGCTACCTGTATAAACATGGAAATATCAGCACCGCTATCTGTATGAACATGGAAATATCTACACCGCTATCTGTATGAACATGGGAATATCTACACCGCCATCTGTATGAACATGGAAATATCAGCACCGCCATCTGTATGAACATATAAATGTCTACACCGCCATCTGTATTAAGATGGAGTTATCTACACCGCTATCTGAATAAACATGGAAATATCTTCACCGCTATCTGTATAAACATGGAAATATCAGCACCGCTATCTGTATGAATATGGAAATATCAGCCCCTCTATCAGTATGAACATGGAGATATCTACACCGCCATCTGTATGAACACGGATATATCTACACAGCCATCCGGATGAACATGGAAATATCTACACCGCTACCTGTATAAACACGGAAATATCAGCACCGCTATCTGTATGAACCTGGAAATGTCTACACCGCTATCTGAATGAACATGGAAATATCTACACCGCTATCTGTTTGAACATGTAAATATCTACACCGCTATCTGCATGAAAATGGAAATATCTACAAAGCTATCTGAATATACATGGAAATATCTACACAGCTATCTCTTTACACATGGAAATAACTACACCGCTATCTCTATAAACATGGAAATATCTACACCGCCATCTGTATGAACATGGAAATATCTGCACCGCCATCTGTATGAACATATAAATATATACACCGTCATCTGTATTAAGAAGGAAATATCTAAACCGCTATCTGTATAAACATGGAAATATCTACACCGCTGCCTGTATAAACATGGAAATATCAGCACCGCTATCTGTATGAAAATGGAAATATCTACACCGCTATCTGTAGGAACATGGAAATAGCTACACCGCTGCCTGTATCAACATGGAAATATCAGCACCGCTATCTGTATGAACATGGAAATATCCAAACCACTATCTGTATGAACATGGATATATCTACACAGCCATCTGGATGAACATGGAAATATCTACACCACTATCTGTATGAACATGGAAATATCTACACCACTATCTGTGTAAACATGCATACATCTTCACCGCTATCTGTATAAACATGGAAATATCTACACCGCTATCTGTATGAAAATGGAAATATCTACACCGCTATCTGTATGAACTTGGAAATATCTACACCGCTATCTGTTTGAACATGGAAATATCTACACCACTATCTGCATGAAAATGGAAATATCTACACTGTTATCTGCATATACATGGAAATATCTACACAGCTATATCTTTACACATGGAAATAACTACACCGCTATCTGTATGAACATGGAAATATCCACACCGCCATCTGTATGAACATGGAAATATCTGCACCGCCATCTGTATGAACATATAAATATCTACACCGCCATCTGTATTAAGATGGAGATATCTACACCGCTATCTGTATAAACATGCAAATATCTGCACCGCTATCTGTATAAACATGGAAATATCTACACCGCTATCTATATAAACATGGAAAAATCTACACCTCTACCTGTATAAACATGGAAATATCAGCACCGCTATCTGTATGAACATGGAAATATCTACACCGCTATCTGTATGAACATGGAAATATCTACACTGCTATCTGTATGAACATGGAAATATCTACACCGCTATCTGTATGAACATGGATATATCTACACAGCCCTCTGGATGAACATGGAAATATCCACACCGATATGTGTGTAAACATGCATACATCTTCACCGCTATCTGTATAAACATGGAAATATCTACACCGCTATCTGTATGAACATGGAAATATCTACACCGCTATCTGTTTGAAGATGGAAATACATACACCGCTATCTGCATGAAAATGGAAATATCTACAAAGCTATCTGCATATACATGGAAATATCTACACAGCTATCTCTTTACACATGGAAATAACTACACCGCTATCTGTATGAACATGGAAATATCTTCACCGCCATCTGTATGAACAAGGAAATAGCTGCACCGACATCTGTATGAACATATACATATCTACACGGCCCTCTGTATTAAGATGGAGATATCTACACCGATATCTGTATAAACATGGAAATATCTACACCGCAATCTGTATAAACATGGAAATATCTACACCGCTACCTGTATAAACATGGAAATATCAGCACCGCTATCTGTATGAACATGGAAATATCATCCCCTCTATCTGTATGAAAATGGAGATATCTACACCGCTATCTGTATGAACATGGAAATATCTAGACCGCTATCTGAATGAACATGGAAATACCTTCATCGCCATCTGTATGAACATGGATATATCTACACAGCCATCTGGATGAACATGGATATATCTACACAGCCCTCTGGATGAACATGGAAATATCCACACCGCTATCTGTGTAAACATGCATACATCTTCAACGCTATCTGTATAAACATGGAAATATCTACACAGCCATCTGGATGAACATGGAAATATCTACACCGCTATCTGTATGAACATGGAAATATCTACACCGCTATCTGTATGAACATGGATATATCTACACAGCCATCTTGATGAACAGGGAAATATCTACAACGCTCTCTGTGTAAACATGCATACATCTTCACCGCTATCTGTATAAACATGGAAATATCTACACTGCTATCTGTATGAACATGGAAATATCTGCACCGCTATCTGTATGAACATGGAAATATCTACACCACTATCTGTTTGAACATGGAAATATCTACACCGATATCTGCATGAAAATGGAAATATCTACACTGCTATCTGCATATACATGGAAATATCTACACAGCTATCTCTTTAAGCATGGAAATAACTACACCGCTATCTGTATGAACATGGAAATATCTACACCGCCATCTGTATGAACATGGAAATATCTGCACCGCCATCTGTATGAACATATAAATATCTACACCGCCATCTGTATTAAGATGGAGATATCTACAACGCTATCTGTATAAACATGGAAATATCTACACCGCTATCTCCATAAACATGGAAATATCTACACCGCTATCTGTATAAACATGGAAATATCTACACCGCTACCTGTATAAACATGGAAATATCAGCACTGCTATCTGTATGAACATGGAAATATCTACACTGCTATCTGTATGAACATGGTTATATCTACACAGCGCTGTGGATGAACATGGAAATATCCACACCGCTATCTGTGTAAACATGCATACATCTTCACCGCTATCTGTATAAACATGGAAATATCTACACCGCTATCTCTATGAACATGGAAATATCTACACCGCTATCTGTTTGAAGATGGAAATATATACACCGCTATCTGCATGAAAATGGAAAAATCTACACAGCTATCTGCATATAGATGGAAATATCTACACAGCTATCCCTTTACACATGGAAATAACTACACCGCTATCTGTATGAACATGGAAATGTCTACACCGCCATCTGTATGAACATGGAAATATCTGCACCGCCATCTGTATGAACATATAAATATCTACACCGCCATCTCTATTAAGATGGAGATATCTACACCGCTATCTGAATAAACATGGAAATATCTACACCGCTATCTGTATAAACATGGAAATATCTACACCGCTATCTGTATAAACATGGAAATATCTACACCGCTACCTGTATAAACATGGAAATATCAGCACCGCTATCTGTATGAACCTGGAAATATCTACACCGCTACCTGTATGAACATGGAAATATCTACACCGCTATCTGTATGAACATGGAAATATCTACAAAGCTATCTGAATGAACATGGAAATATCTACACCGATATCTGAACATGTAAATATCTACACCGCTATCTGCATGAAAATGGAAATATCTACACAGCTATCTGCATATACATGGAAATATCTACACAGCTATCTCTTTACACATGGAAATAACTACACCGCTATATCTATAAACATGGAAATATCTACACCACCATCTGTATGAACATGGAAATATCTGCACCGCCATCTGTTTGAACATGTAAATATCTACACCGCCATCTGTATTAAGAAGGAAATATCTAAACCGCTATCTGTATAAACATGGAAATATCAGCACCGCTCTCTGTATGAAAATGGAAATATCTACACCGCTATCTGTATGAACATGGAAATATCTACACTGCTATCTATATGAACATGAAAATAGCTACACCGTTATGTGTATGAAAATGGAAATAGCTACACCGCTATCTGTATGAACATGGAAATATCTACACCGATATCTTTATGAACATGGATATATCTACACAGCCATCTGGATGAACATGGAAATATCTACACCGCTATCTGTATGAACATGGAAATATCTTCTCCGCTATCTGTATGAACATGGATATATCTACAGAGCCATCTGGATGAACATGGAAATATCTACACCGCTATCTGTGTAAACATGCATACATCTTCACCACTATCTGTATAAACATGGAAATATATGCACCGCTATCGGTATGAACATGGAAATATCTACACCGCTATCTGTATGAACATGGAAATACCTACACCGCTATCTGTTTGGACATCGAAATATCTACACCGCTATCTGCATGAAAATGGAAATATCTACACTGCTATCTGCATATACATTTAAATATCTACACAGCTATCTCTTTACACATGGAAATAACTACACCACTACCTGTATGAACATGGAAATAACTACACCGCCATCTGTATGAACATGGAAATATCTGCACCGCCATCTGTATGAACATATAAATATCTACACCGCCATCTGTATTAAGATGGAGATATCTACACTGCTATCTGTATAAACATGGACATATCTACACCGCCATCTGTATGAACATATAAATACACCGCCATCTGTATTAAGAAGGAAATATCTAAACCGCTATCTGTATAAACATGGAAATATCTACACCGCTGCCTGTATAAACATGGAAATATCAGCACCGCTATCTGTATAAACATGGAAATATCTACACCGCTATCTTTAGGAACATGGAAATAGCTACACCGCTGCCTGTATAAACATGGAAATATCAGCACCACTATCTGTATGAACATGGAAATATCTACACCACTATCTGTATGAACATGGATATATCTACACAGCCATCTGGATGAACACGGAAATATCTACACCACTATCTCTATAAACACGGAAATATCTACACCGCCACCTGTATGAACATGGAAATATCTGCACCGCCATCTGTATAAACATATAAATATCCACACCGCCATCTGTATTATGATGGAGATATCTACACCGCTATCTGTATAAACTTGGAAATATCTACACCGCTATCTGTATAAACATGGAAATACCTACACCGCTATCTCTATAAACATGGAAATATCAGCACCGCTCTCTGTATGAACATGGAAATATCAGCCCCTCTATCTGTATGAACATGGAAGTATCTACACCGCTATCTCTATGAACATGGAAATATCTAAACCGCCATCTGTTTGAACATGGAAATATCTATACCGCTATCTGCATGAAAATGGAAATACATACACAGCTATCTCTATATACATGGAAATATCTACACAGCTATCTCTTTACACATGGAAATAACTACACCGCTATCTGTATGAACATGGAAATATCTTCACCGCCATCTGTAGGAACATGGATATATCTACACAGCCATCTGGATGAACATGGAAATATCTACACCGCTATCTGTTTGAACATGGAAATATCTACACCGCTATTTGTGTAAACATGCATACATCTTCACCGCTATCTCTATAAACATGGAAATATCTACACTGCTATCTGTATGAACATGGAAATATCTACACCGCTATCTGTTTGAACATGGAAATATCTACTCCGCTATCTGCATGAAAATGGAAATATCTACAAAGCTATCTGCATATACGTGGAAACATCTACACAGCTATCTCTTTACACATGGAAATAACTACACCGCTAAATCTATAAACGTGGAAATATCTACACCGCCATCTGTATGAACATGGAAATATCTGCACCACCATCTGTATGAACATATAAATATCTACACCGCCATCTGTATTAAGAAGGAAATATCTAAACCGCTATCTGTATGAACATTGAAATATCTACACCGCTATCTGTATGAACATGGAAATATCTACTCCGCTATCTGTGTAAACATGCATATATCTTCACTGCTATCTGTATAAACATGGAAATATCTACAACGCTATCTGTATGAACATGGAAATATCTACACCGCTATCTGTACGAACATGGAAATATCTAAACAGCTATCTGCATGAAAATAGAAATATCTAAACAGCTATCTGCATATACATGGAAATATCTACAAAGCTATCTCTTTACACATGGAAATAACTACACCGCTATCTCTATAAACACGGAAATATCTACACTGAAATCTGTATGAACATGGAAATATCTGCACCGCCATCTGTATAAACATATAAATATCTACACCGCCATCTGTATTTAGATGGAGATATCTACACCTCTATCTGTATAAACTTGGAAATATCTACACCGCTATCTGTATAAACATGGAAATACCTACACCGCTATCTGTATAAACATGGAAATACCTAAACCGCTACCTGTATAAACATGGAAATATCAGCACCGCTATCTGTATGAACATGGAAATATCTAAACCGCTATCTGTATGAACATGGAAATATCAGCCCCTCTATCTGTATGAACGTGGAAGTATCTACACCGCTATCTCTATGAACATGGAAATATCTACACCGCTATCTGTTTGAACATGGAAATACCTAAACCGCTATCTGCATGAAAATGGAAATATATACACAGCTATCTGCATATACATGGAAATATCTACACAGCTATCTCTTTACACATGGAAATAACTACACCGCTATCTGTATGAACATGGAAATATCTTCACCGCCATCTGTAGGAACATGGATATATCTACACAGCCATCTGGATGAACATGGAAATATCTACACCGCTATCTGTATGAACATGGAAATATCTACACCGCTATCTGTGTAAACATGCATACATCTTCACCGCTATCTGTATAAACATGGAAATATCTACACTGCTATCTGTATGAACATGGAAATATCTACACCGCTATCTGTTTGAACATGCAAATATCTACACCGCTATCTGCATGAAAATGGAAATATCTACACAGCGATCTGCATATACATGGAAACATCTACAAAGCTATCTCTTTACACGTGGAAATAAGTACAGCGCTATCTCTATAAACATGGAAATAGCTACACCGCCATCTGTATGAACATGGAAATATCTGCACCGCCATCTGTATGAACATATAAATATCTACACCGCCATCTATATTAAAATGGAGATATCTACACCGCTATCTGTATAAACTTGGAAATATCTACACTGCTATCTCTATGAACATGGAAATTTCTACACCGCTATCTGTATGAACATGGAAATAGCTACACCGCTATCTGTATGAACATGGAAATATCTACACCACTACCTGTATGAACATGGAAATATCTACACCGCTATTTGTATCAACATGGATATATCTACACAGCCATCTGGATGAACACGGAAATATCTACACCACTATCTGTATGAACATGGAAATATCTACACCGCTATCTGTGTAAATATGCATACATCTTCACCGCAATCTGTATAAACATGGTAATATCTACACCGCTCTCTGTATGAACATGGAAATATCTACACCGCTATCTGTTTAAACATGGAAATATCTACACAGCTATCTGCATGAAAATGGAAATATCTACAGAGCTATCTGCATATACATGGAAATATCTACACAACTATCTCTTTACACATGGAAATAACTATACCGCTATCTGTATGAACACGGAAATATCTTCACCGCCATCTGTAAGAACATGGATATATCTACACAGCCATCTGGATGAACATGGAAATATCTACACCGCTATATGTATGAACATGGCAATATCTACACCGCTATCTGTATAAACATGGAAATATCTACACCGCTTCCTGTATAAACATGGAAATATCAGCACCGCTATCTGTATGAACATGGAAATATCAGCCCCTCTATCTGTATGAACATGGAGATATCTGCACCGCTATCTGTACGAACATGGAAATATCTAGACCGCTATCTTAATGAACATGGAAATACCTTCACCGCCATCTGTATGAACATGGATATATCTACACAGCCATCTGGATGAACATGGATATATCTACACAGCCCTCTGGATGAACTTGGAAATATCCACACTGCTATCTGTGTAAACATGCATACATCTTCACCGCTATCTGTATAAACATGGAAATATCTACACCGCTATCGGTAGGAACATGGAAATATCTACACCGCTATCTGTTTGAAGATGGAAATATCTACACCGCTATCTGTGTAAACATGCATACATCTTCACCGCTATCTCTATAAACATGGAAATATCTACACTGCTATCTGTATGAACATGGAAATATCTACACCGCTATCTGTTTGAACATGGAAATATCTACACCGCTATCTGCATGAAAATGGAAATATCTACACAGCGATCTGCATATACATGGAAATATCTACAAAGCTATCTCTTTACACGTGGAAATAAGTACAGCGCTATCTCTATAAACATGGAAATAGCTACACCGCCATCTGTATGAACATGGAAATATCTGCACCGCCATCTGTATGAACATATAAATATCTACACCGCCGTCTATATTAAATGGAGATATCTACACCGCTATCTGTATAAACTTGGAAATATCTACCCTGCTATCTCTATGAACATGGAAATATCTACACCGCTATCTGTATAAGCATGGAAATATGTACACCACTACCTATATAAACATGGATATATCAGCACCGCTATCTGTATGAACATGGAAATATCTACACAGCCATCTGGATGAATATGGAAATATCAGCACCGCTATCTGTATGAACATGGATATGTCTACACAGCCATCTGGATGAACATGGAAATATCAACACCGCTATCTGTATGAACATGGAAATATGTACACCGCTATCTGTATGAATATGGAAATATCTACACCGCTATCTGTTTGAGAATGGAAATATCTACACTGCTATCTGCATGAAAATGGAAATACTTACACAGCTATCTGCATATACATGGAAATATCTACAAACCTATCTCTATACACATGGAAATAACTACACCGATATCTCTATAAACATGGAAATATCTACACCGCCATCTGTATGAACATGGAAATATCTGCAACGCCTTCTGTATGAACATATAAATATCTGCACCGCCATCTGTATTAAGATGGAGATATCTACACCGCTATCTGTATAAACATGGAAATATCTACACCGCTATCTGTATGAGCATGGAAATATCTACACCGCCATCTGTATGAAGATATAAATATCTTCACCGACATCTGTATGAACATGGATATATCTACACAGCCATCTGGATGAACATGGAAATATCTACACCGCTATCTGTATGAACATGGAAATATCTACACCGCTATCTGTGTAAACATGCATACATCTTCACCGCTATCTGTATAAACATGGAAATATCTGCACCGCTATCTGTATGAACATTGAAATATCTACTCCGCTGTCTGTTTGAACATGGAAGTATCTACAACGCTATCTGCATGAAAATGGAAATATCTACTCAGCTATCTGCATATACATGGAAATATCTACAAAGCTATCTCTTTACACATGGAAATAACTACACTGCTATCTCTATAAACATGGAAATATCTACACCGCCATTTGTATGAACATGGAAATATCTGAACCGCCATCTCTATGAACATATAAATATCTGCACCGCCATCTGTATTAAGATGGAGATATCTACACAGCTATCTGTATAAACATGGAAATATCTACACCGCTATCTGTATAAACATGGAAATATCAGCACCGCTATCTGTATGAACATGGAAATATCTACACCGCTATCTTTATGAACATGGAAATATCTACACCGATATCTGTATGAACATGGAAATATCTTCACCGCCATCTGTATGAACATGGATATATCTACACAGCCATCTGGATGAACATGGAAATATCTACACCACTATCTGTATGAACATCGAAGTATCTACACCGCTATCTGTGTAAACATGCATACATCTTCACCGCTATCTGTATAAACATGGAAATATCTACACCGCTATCTGTATAAGCAGGGAAATATGTACACCACTACCTGTATAAATATGGAAATATCTGCACCGCTATCTGTATGAACATGGAAATATCTACACAGCCATCTGGATGAATATGGAAATATCTACACCGCTATCTGTTTGAGCATGGAAATATCTTCACCGCTATCTGCATGAAAATGGAAATATCTACACAGCTATCTGCATATACGTGGAAATACCTACAAAGCTATCTCTTTACACATGGAAATAACTACACCGATATCTCTATAAACATGGAAATATCTACACCGCCATCTGTATGAACATGGAAATATCAGCACCGCTATCTGTTTGAACAAGGATATGTCTACACAGCCATCTGGATGAACATGGAAATATCTACACCGCTATCTGTATGAACATGGAAATATCTACACCGCTATCTGTGTAAACAAGCATACGTCTTCACCGCTATCTGTATAAACATGGAAATATCTACCCCGCTATCTGTATGAACATGGAATTATCTACACCGCTATCTGTTTGAGCATGGAAATATCTACACCGCTACCTGCATGAAAATGGAAATATCTACACAGCTATCTGCATATACATGGAAATATCTACAAAGCTATCTCTTTACACATGGAAATAACTACACCGATATCTCTATAAACATGGAAATATCTACACCGCCATCTGTATGATCATGGAAATATCAGCACCACTATCTGTATGAACGTGGAAATATCTACACAGCCATCTGGATGAACATGGAAATATCTACACCGCTATCTGTATAAACATGGAAATATCTACACCGCTATCTGTATAAACATGGAAATATCTACACCGCTATCTGTATAAACATGGAAATATCTACACCGCTATCTGTATAAACATAGAAATATCACCACCGCTATCTGTATGAACATGGAAATATCTACACCGCTATCTGTATGAACATGGAAATATCTACACCGCTATCTGTATGAACATGGAAATATCTTCACCGCCATCTGTGAGAACATGGATATATCTACACAGCCATCTGGATGAACATGGAAATATCTACACCGCTATCTGTAGGAACATGGAAATATCTACACCGCTATCTGTGTAAACATACATACACCTTCACCACTATCTGTATAAACATGGAAATATCTACACTGCTATCTGTATGAACATGGAAATATCTACACCACTATCTGTTTGAACATGGAAATATCTACACCGGTATCAGCATGAAAATGGAAATATCTACAAAGCTATCTGCATACACATGGAAATATCTATACAGCTATTTACACATGGAAATAACTACACCGCTATCTCTATAAACATGGAAATATCTACACCGTCATCTGTATGAACATGGAACTATCTACACCGCCGTCTGCATGAACATATAAATATCTACACCGCCATCTGTATTAAGATGAAGATATCTACACCGCTATCCGTATAAACATGGAAATATCTACACCGCTATCTGTATAAACATGGAAATATCTACACCGCTATCTGTATAAACATGGAAATATCTACACCGCTACCTGTATAAACATGGAAATATCAGCACGGCAATCTGTATGAACATGGAAATATCTACACTGATATCTGTATGAACATAGAAATATCTACACCACTATCTGTATGAACATGGAAATAGCTACACCGCTATCTGTATGAACATGGAAATGTCCACACCGCTATCTGTATGAACATGGAAATATCTACACCGCCATCTGTATGAACATGGAAATATCTTCACCGCCATCTGTTTGAACATGGATATATCTACACAGCCATCTGGATGAACATGGAAATATCTACACCGCTATATGTATGAACATGGAAATAGCTACAACGCTATCTGCATGAACATGGAAATACCTACACCACTATGTGTATGAACATGGAAATATCTACACTGCTATCTGTATGAACATGGAAATATATTCACCGCCATCTGTATGAACATGGATATATCTACACAGCCATCTGGATGAACATGGAAATATCTACACCGCTATCTGTATTAACATGGAAATATCTACACCGCTATCTGTGTAAACATGCATACATCTTCACCGCTATCTGTATAAACAAGGAAATATCTACACCGCTATCTGTATGAACATGGAAATTTCTACACCTCTATCTGTTTGAACATGGAAATATCTACACCGCTATCTCCATGGAAATGGAAATATCTACACAGCTATCTGCATATACATGGAAATATCTACAAAGAAATTTCTTTACACATGAAAATAACTACACCGCTATCTCTATAAACATGGAAATATGTACACCGCCATCTGTATGAACATGGAAATATCTGCACCGCCATCTGTTTGAAGATATAAATATCTACACCGCCATCTGTATTAAGATGGAGATATCTACACCGCTATGTGTGTAAACATGGAAATATCTACACCGCTATCTGTATAAACATGGAAATATCTACACCGCTATCTGTATGACCATGGAAATATTTACACCGCTACCTGTATAAACATGGAAATATCAGCACCGCTATCTGTATGAACATGGAAATATCTTCACAGCCATCTGGATGAACATGGAAATATCTACACCGCTATCTGTATGAACATGGAAATATCTACACCACTATCTGTATGAACATGGAAATATCTGCACCGCTATCTGTATGAACATGGAAATATCTACACCGCTATCTGTATGAACATGGAAATATCTACACCGCTATCTGTATAAACATGGAAATATCTACACCACTATCTGTATAAACATGGAATTATCAGCACCGCTATCTGTACGAACATGGAAATATCTACACCGCTATCTTTATGAACATGGAAATATCTACACAGATATCTGTATGAACATGGAAATATCTTCACCGCCATCTGTATGAACATGGATATATCTAAACAGCCATCTGGATGAACATGAAAATATCTACACCAATATCTGTATGAACATGGAAATATCTACACCGCTATCTGTGTAAACATGCATACATATTCATCGCTATCTGTATAAACATGGAAATATCTACACCGCTATCTGTATAAGCATGGAAATATATACACCACTACCTGTATAAACATGGAAATATCAGCACCGCTATCTGTATGAACATGGAAATATCTACACAGCCATCTGGATGAATATGGAAATATCAGCACCGCTATCTGTATGAACATGGATATGTCTACACAGCCATCTGGATGAACATGGAAATATCTACCCCGCTATCTGTACGAACATGGAAATATCTACACCGCTATCTTTATGAACATGGAAATATCTACACCAATATCTGTATGAACATGGAAATATCTACACCGCTATCTGTGTAAACATGCATACATCTTCATCGCTATCTGTATAAACATGGAAATATCTACACCGCTATCTGTATAAGCATGGAAATATATACACCACTACCTGTATAAACATGGAAATATCAGCACCGCTATCTGTATGAACATGGAAATATCTACACAGCCATCTGGATGAATATGGAAATATCAGCACCGCTATCTGTATGAACATGGATATGTCTACACAGCCATCTGGATGAACATGGAAATATCCACCCCGCTATCTGTATGAACATGGAAATATCTACACCGCTATCCGTGTAAACAAGCATACATCTTCACCGCTATCTGTATAAACCTGGAAATATCTACACCGCTATCTGTATGAACATGGAAATATCTACACCGCTATCTCTTTGAGCATGGAAATATCTACACCGCTATCTGCATGAAAATGGAAATATCTACACAGATATCTGCATAAACATGGAAATATCTACAAAGTTATCTCTTTACACATGGGAATAACCAAACCGATATCTCTATAAACATGGAAATACCTACACCGCCATCTGTATGAACATGGATATATCAGCACCGCTATCTGAATGAACAAGGATATGTCTACACAGCCATCTGGATGAACATGGAAATATCTACACCGCTATCTGTATGAACATGGAAATATCTACACCGCTATCTGTGTAAACATGCATACATCTTCACCGCTATCTGTATAAACATGGAAATATCTACACCGCTATCTGTATGAACATGGAAATATCTACACCGCTATCTGTTTGAGCATGGAAATATCTACACCGCTATCTGCTTGAAAATGGAAATATCTACACAGCTATCTGCATATACATGGAAATATCTACAAAGCTATCTCTTTACACATGGAAATAACTACACCGATATCTCTATAAACATGGAAATATCTACACCGCCATCTGTATGAACATGGAAATATCAGCACCGCTATCTGTATGAACATGGAAATATCTACACAGCCATCTGGATGAACATGGAAATATCTACACCGCTATCTGTATGAACATGGAAATAGCTACACCGCTATCTGTATGAACATGGAAATATCTACACCGCTATCTGTTTAAACATGGAAATATCTACACCGCTATCTGTATAAACATGGAAATATCTACACCGCTATCTGTATGAACATGGAAATATCTACACCGCTATCTGTTTGAGCATTGAAATATCTACACAGCTATCTGCAGGAAAATGGAAATATCTACACAGCTATCTGCATATACATGGAAATATCTACAAAGCTATCTCTTTACACATGGAAATAACTACACCGATATCTCTATAAACATGGAAATATCTACACCGCCATCTGTATGAACATGGAAATATCTGCACCGCCATCTGTATGAACATATAAATATCTGCACCGCCATCTGTATTAAGATGGAGATATCTACACCGCTATCTGTATAAACATGGAAATATCTACACCGCTATCTGTATGAGCATGGAAATATCTACACCGCTATCTGTATAAACATGGAAATATCAGCACCGCTATCTGTATGAACAAGGAAATATCTACACCGCTATCTTTATGAACATGGAAATATCTACACCGATATCTGTATGAACATGGAAATATCTTCACCGCCATCTGTATGAACATGGATATATCTACACAGCCATCTGGATGAACATGGAAATATCTACACCGCTATCTGTATGAACATGGAAATATCTACACCGCTATCTGTGTAAACAAGCATACATCTTCACCGCTATCTGTATAAACATGGAAATATCTACACCGCTATCTGTATGAACATGGAAATATCTACACCGCTATCTGTTTGAGCATGGAAATATCTACACCGCTATCTGCATGAAAATGGAAATATCTACACAGCTATCTGCATATACATGGAAATATCTACAAAGCTATCTCTTTACACATGGAAATAACTACACCGATATCTCTATAAACATGGAAATATCTACACCGCCATCTGTATGAACATGGAAATATCAGCACCGCTATCTGTATGAACATGGAAATATCTACACAGCCATCTGGATGAACATGGAAATATCTACACCGCTATCTGTATGAACATGGAAATAGCTACACCGCTATCTGTATGAACATGGAAATATCTACACCGCTATCTGTATGAACATGGAAATATCTACACCGCTATCTGTATGAACATGGAAATATCTTCACCGCTATCTGTATGAACATGGAAATATCTACACCGCTATCTGTATGAACATGGAAATATCTACACCGCTATCTGTTTGAGCATGGAAATATCTACACAGCTATCTTCATGAAAATGGAAATATCTACACAGCTATCTGCATGTACATGGAAATATCTACAAAGCTATCTCTTTACACATGGAAATAACTACACCGATATCTCTATAAACATGGAAATGTCTACACCGCCATCTGTATGAACATGGAAATATCTGCACCGCCATCTGTATTAAGATGGAGATATCTACACCGCTATCTGTATAAACATGGAAATATCTACACCGCTATCTGTATGAGCATGGAAATATCTACACCGCCATCTGTATGAAGATATAAATATCTTCACCGACATCTGTATGAACATGCATTTATCTACACAGCCATCTGGATGAACATGGAAATATCTACACCGCTATCTGTATGAACATGGAAATATCTACACCGCTATCTGTGTAAACATGCATACATCTTCACCGCTATCTGTATAAACATGGAAATACCTACACCGCAATCTGTATGAACATTGAAATATCTACACCGCTATCTGAACATGGAAGTATCTACACCGCTATCTGCATGAAAATGGATATATCTACACAGCTATCTACATATACATGGAAATATCTACAAAGCTATCTCTTTACACATGGAAATAACTACACCGCTATCTCTATAAACGTGGAAATATCTACACCGCCATCTGTATGAACATGGAAATATCTGAACCGCCATCTCTATGAACATATAAATATCTGCACCGCCATCTGTATTAAGATGGAGATATCTACACCGCTATCTGTATAAACATGGAAATATCTACACCGCAATCTGTATAAACATGGAAATATCTACACCGCTATCTGTATAAACATGGAAATATCTACACCGCTACCTGTATAAACATGGAAATATCAGCACCGCTATCTGTATGAACATGGAAATACCTACACTGCTATCTGTATGAACATGGAAATATCTACACCGCTATCTGTATGAACATCGAAATATCTACACCGCTATCTGTATGAACATGGAAATATCTACACCGCTATCTGTATAAACATGGAAATATCTACACCGCTATCTGTATAAACATGGAAATATCTACACCGCTATCTGTATGAACATGGAAATATCTACACTGCTATCTGTTTGACCATGGAAATATCTACAGCGCTATCTGCATGAAAATGGAAATATCAACACAGCTATCTGCATATACATGGAAACATCTACAAAGCTATCTCTTTACACATGGAAATAACTACACCGATATCTCTATAAACATGGAAATATCTACACCGCCATCTGTATGAACATGGAAATATCAGCACCGCTATCTGTATGAACATGGATATGTCTACACAGCCATCTGGATGAACATGGAAATATCTACACCGCTATCTGTAGGAACATGGAAATATCTACACCGCTATCTGTGTAAAAAAGCATACATCTTCACCGCTATCTGTATAAACATGGAAATATCTACACCGCTATCTGTATGAACGTGCAAATATCTACACCGCTATCTGTTTGAGCATGGAAATATCTCCACCACTATCTGCATGAAAATGGAAATATCTACACAGCTATCTGCATATACATGCAAATATCTACAAAGCTATCTCTTTACACATGGAAATAACTACACCGATATCTGTATAAACATCGAAATATCTACACCGCCATCTGTATGAACATGGAAATATCTGCACCGCCATCTGTTTGAACATATAAATATCTGCACCGCCATCTGTATTAAGATGGAGATATCTACACCGCTATATGTATAAACATGGAAATATCTACACCGCTATCTGTATGAGCATGGAAATATCTACACCGCCATCTGTATGAAGATATAAATATATTCACCGCCATCTGTATGAACATGGATATATCTACACAGCCATCTGGATGAAGATGGAAATATCTACAACGCTATCTGTGTAAACATGCATACATCTTAACCGCTATCTGTATAAACATGGAAATATCTACACCGCTATCTGTATGAACATGGAAATATCTACACCGCTATCTGTTTGAACATGGAAATATCTACATCGTTATCTGCATGAAAATGGAAATATCTACACAGCTATCTGCATATACATGGAAATATCTACAAAGCTATCTCTTTACACATGGAAATAACTTCACCGATATATCTATAAACATCGAAATATCTACACCGCCATCTGTATGAACATGGAAATATCTGCACCGAAATCTGTTTGAACATATAAATACCTGCACCGCCATCTGTATTAAGATGGAGATATCTACACCGCTATATGTATAAACATGGAAAATCTACACCGCTATCTGTATGAGCATGGAAATATCTACACCGCCATCTGTATGAAGATATAAATATATTCACCGCCATCTGTATGAACATGGATATATCTACACAGCCATCTGGATGAACATGGAAATATCTACACCGCTATCTGTATGAACATGGAAATATCTACAACGCTATCTGTGTAAACATGCATACATCTTAACCGCTATCTGTATAAACATGGAAATATCTACACCGCTATCTGTATGAACATGGAAATATCTACACCGCTATCTGTTTGAACATGGAAATATCTACACCGCTATCTGCATGAAAATGGAAATATCTACACAGCTATCTGCATATACATGGAAATATCTACAAAGCTATCTCTTTACACATGGAAATAACTTCACCACTATCTCTATAAACATGGAAATATCTACACCGCCATCTGTATGAACATGGAAATATCTGAACCGCCATCTCTATGAACATATAAATATCTGCACCGCCATCTGTATTAAGATGGAGATATCTTCACCGCTATCTGTATAAACATGGAAATGTCTACACCGCTATCTGTATAAACATGGAAATATCTACACCGCTATCTGTATAAACATGGAAATATCTACACCGCTACCAGTATAAACATGGAAATATCAGCACCGCTGTCTGTATGAACATGGAAATATCTACACCGCTCTCTGTATGAACATGGAAATATCTACACCGCTATCTGAACATGGAAATATTTTCACCGCCATCTGTAAGAACATGGATATATCTACACAGCCATCTGGATGAACATGAAAATATCTACACCGCTATCTGTATGAACATGGAAATATCTACACCGCTATCTGTGTAAACATGCATACATCTTCACCGCTATCTGTATAAACATGGAAATATCTACACCGCTATCTCTATGAACATGGAAATATCTTCACCGCTATCTGTTTGAACATGGATATTTCTAAACCGCTATCTGCATGAAAATGGAAATATCTACACAGCGATCTGCATATACATGGAAATATCTACAAAGCTATCTCTTTACACATGGAAATAACTACAGCGCTATCTCTATAAACATACAAATATCTACACCGCCATCTGCATGAACATGGAAATATCTGAACCGCCATCTCTATGAACATATAAATATCTGCACCGCCATCTATATTAAGATGCAGATATCTACACCGCTATCTGTATAAACTTGGAAATATCTACACCGCTATCTGTATAAACATGGAAATATCTACACCGCAATCTATATAAACATGGAAATATCTACACCGCTACCTGTAAAAACATGGAAATATCAGCACCGCTATCTGTATGAACATGGAAATATCTACACCGCTATCTCTATGAACATGGAAATTTCTACACCGCTATCTGTATGAACATGGAAATAGCTACACAGCCATCTGGATGAACACGGAAATATCTACACCACTATCTGTATGAACATGGAAATATCTACACCGCTATCTGTGTAAATATGCATACATCTTCCCCGCAATCTGTATAAACATGGAAATATCTACACCGCTATCTGTATGAACATGGAAATATCTACACCGCTATCTGTTTGAACATGGAAATATCTCTGCACCGCTGTCTGCATGAAAATGGAAATATCTACACAGCTATCTGCATATACATGGAATTATCTACAAAGCTATCTCTTTACACATGGAAATAACTACACCGCTATCTTTATAAACATGGAACTATCTACACCGCCATCTGTATGAACATGGAAATATCTGCACCGCCATCTGTATGAACATATAAATATCTACACAGCCATCTGTATTAAAAGGAGATATCTACACCGCTATCTGTATAAACTTATAAATATCTACACCGCTATCTGTATAAACATGGAAATATCTACACCACTATCTGTATAAACATGGAAATATCTACGCCGCTACCTGTATAAACATGGAAATATCAGCACAGCTATCGGTATGAACATGGAAATATCTTCACCGCTATCTCTATGAACATGGAAATATCTACACCGCTATCTGTATGAACATGGAAATATCTTCACCGCCATCTGTATGAACATGGATATATCTACACAGCCATCTGTATGAACATGGAAATATCTACACTGCTATCTGTATGAACATGGAAATATCTACTCCGCTATCTGTATGAACATGGAAATATCTTCACCGCCATCGGTATTAACATGGAAATGTCTACACCGCTATCTGTGTAAGCATGCATACATCTTCACCGCTATCTGTATAAACATGGAAATATCTACACCGCTATGTTTATGAACATGGAAATATCTAAACCGCTCTCTGCATGAAAATAGAAATATCTACAATGCTATCTGCATATACATGGAAATATCTACAAAGCTATCTCTTTACACATGGAAATAACTACACCGCTATCTCTATAAACATGGAAATATCAACACCGCCATCCAAATGAACATGGAAATATCTGCAACGCCATCTGTATGAACTTATAAATATCCACACCGCCATCTGTATTAAGATGGAGATATCTTCACCGCTATCTGTATAAACATGGAAATATCTACACCGCTATCTGTATAAACATGGAAATATCTATGCCGCTACCTGTATAAACATGGAAATATCAGCACCGCTATCTGTATGAACATGGAAACACCTACACCGCTATATGTATGAACATGGAAATATCTACACCGCTATCTGTATGAACATGGAAATATCTTCACCGCCATCTGTATGAACATGGATATATCTACACAGCCATCTGGATGAACATGGAAATACCTACACCGCTATCTTTATGAACATGGAAATAGCTACACCGCTATCTGTATGAACATGGAAATATCTACACCGCTATTTGTATGAAGATGGAAATATCTACACCGCTATTTGTATGAACATGGAAATATCTACACCGCTATCTGTTTGAACATGGAAATATCTACAACGCTATCTGCATGAAAATTGAAATATCTACACAGTGATCTGCATATACATGGAAATATCTACAAAGCTATCTCTTTACACATGGAAATATCTACAGCGCTATCTCTATAAACATGGAAATATCCGCACCGCCATCTGTATGAACATGGAAATATCTGCAACGCCATCTGTATGAACATATAAATATCTACACCGCCATCTATATTAAGATGGAGATATCTACACCGCTATCTGTATAAACTTGGAAATATCTACACCGCTATCTCTATAAACATGGAAATATCTACACCGCATTCTGTATAAACATGGAAATATCTACACCGCTACCTGTATAAACATGGAAATATCAGCACCGCTATCTGTATGAACATGGAAACATCTACACCGCTATCTCTATGAACTTGGAAATTTCTACACCGCTATCTGTGTGAACATGGAAATAGCTACACCGCTATCTGTATGAGCATGGAAATATCTACACCACTAACTGTATGAACATGGAAATATCTACACTGCTATCTGTATGAACATGGATATATCTACACCGCCATCTGGATGAACACGGAAATATCTACACCGCTATCTGTATGAAGATGGAAATATCTACACCGCTATCTGTGTAAACATGCATACATCTTCACCGCAATCTGTATAAACGTGGAAATATCTACACCGCTATCTGTTTCACCATGGAAATATCTACACCGCTATCTGTTTCAACATGGAAATATCTACACCGCTGTCTGCATGAAAATGGAAATAACTACACAGCTATCTGCATATACATGGAAATATCTACTCAGCTATCTCTTTACACATGGAAATAACTACACCGCTATCTCTATAAACACTGAAATATCTACACCGGAATCTGTATGAACATGGAAATATCTGCACCGCCATCTGTATGAACATATAAATATCTACACCGCCATCTGTATTAAGAAGGAGATATCTACACCACTATTTGAATAAACATGGAAATATATACACCGCTATCTGTATAAACATAGAAATATCTACACAGCTATCTGTATAAACATGGAAATATCTACACCGCTACCTGTATAAACATGGAAATATCAGCACAGCTAACGGTATGAACATGGAAATATCTACACCGCTATCTGTATGAACATGGAAATATCTACACCGCTATCTGTATGAACTTGGAAATATCTTCAACGCCATCTGTATGAACATGCATGTATCAACACAGCCATCTGTATGAACATGGAAATACCTACACCGCAATCTGTATGAACATGGAAATATCTACACCGCTATCTGTATGAACATGGAAATATCTTCACCGCCATCTGTATGAACATGGATATGTCTACACAGCCATCTGGATGAACATGGAAATATCTACACCGCGATCTGTATGAACATGGAAATATCTACACTGCTATCTGTGTAAACATGCATACATCTGCACCGCTATCTGTATAAACATGGAAATATCTACAACGCTATCTGTATGAACATGGAAATATCTACACCGCTATCTGTTTGAACATGGAAATATCTAAACCGCTATCTGCATGAAAATAGAAATATCTACACAGCTATCTGCATATACATGGAAATATCTACAAAGCTATCTCTTTACACAAGGATATAACTACACAGCTATCTCTATAAACACGGAAATATCTACACCGTCATCTGTATGAACATGGAAATATCTCCACCGCCATCTGTATGAACATATAAATATCTACACCGCCATCTGTATTAAGATTGGAGATATCTACACCGCTCTCTGTATAAACATGGAAATATCTACACCGCTACCTGTATAAACATGGAAATATCAGCACCGCTATCTGTATGAACATGGAAATGTCTACACCGCTATCTCTATGAACATGGAAATACCTACACCGCTATCTGTATGAACATGGAAATAGCTACACCGCTATCTGTATGAACATGGAAATATCTACACCACTATCTGTAGGAACATGGAAATATCTACACCGCTATCTGTATGAACATGGATATATCTACACAGCCATCTGGATGAAAATGGAAATATCTACACCGCTATCTGCATGAACATGGAAATATCTACACCGCTATCTGTGTAAAGAAGCATACATCTTCACCGCAATCTGTATAAGCATGGAAATATCAACACCGCTTTCTGTATGAACGTGGAAATATCTACACCGCTATCTGTTTGAACATGGAAATATCTAAACCGCTATGAGCATGAAAATGGAAATATCTACACAGCTATCTGCATATACATGGAAATATCTACACAGCTATCTCTTTACACATGGAAATAACTACACCGCTATCTCTATAAACATGGAAATATCTACACCGCCATCTGTATGAACATGGAAATATCTGCACCGCCATCTGTATGAACATATAAATATCTACACCGCCAACTGTATTAAGATGGAGATATCAACACCGCTATCTGTATAAACATGGAAATATTTACACCGCTATCTGTATAAACATGGAAATATCTACACCGCTATCTGTATAAACATGGAAATATCAGCACCGCTATCTGTATGAACATGGAAATATCAGCCCCTCTATCTGTATGAACATGGAAGTATCTACACCGCTATCACTATGAACATGGAAATATCTACACCGCTATCTGTTTCCACATGGAAATATCGAAACTGCTATCTGCATGAAAATGGAAATATATACACAGCTATCTGCATATACATGGAAATATCTACACAGCTATCTCTTTACACATGGAAATCACTACACAGCTATCTGTATGAACATGGAAATATCCACACCACTATCTGTATGAACATGGAAATATCTACACCGCTATCTGTATGAACATGGAAATATCTTCACCACCATCTGTATGAACATGGATATAACTACACAGCCATCTGGATGAACATGGAAATATCTACACCGCTATCTGTTTGAACATGGAAATATCTACACCGCTATCTGTATGAACATGGAAATAGCTACACTGCTATCTGTATGAACATGGAAATATCTACAGCACTATCTGTATGAACATGGAAATATCTACACCACTATCTGTATGAACATGGATATATCTACACAGCCATCTGGATTAACATGGAAATATCTACACCGCTATCTCTACGAACATGGAAATATCTACACCGCTATCTGTGTAAACATGCATACATCTTCACCGCTATCTGTATGAACATGGAAATATCTACACCACTATCTGTATGAACACGGAAATATCTACACCGCTATCTGTATGAACATGGAAATATCTTCACCGCCGTCTGTATGAACATAGATATATCTACACAGCCATATGGATGAACATGGAAATATCTACACCGCTATATGCATGAACATGGAAATAGCTGCACAGCTATCTGTTTGAACATGGAAATAGCCACACCGCCTTCTGTATGAACATGGAAATATCTGCACCGCCATCTGTATGAACATATACATATCTACACCGCCATCTGTATTAAGATGGAGATATCTACACCGCTATCTGTATAAACCTGGAAATAACTACACCGCTATCTGTATAAACATGGAAATATCCACACCGCTATCCGTATGAACATGGAAATATCAGCACTGCTATCTGTATAAACATGGAAATATCAGCACCGCTATCTGTATGAACATGGAAATATCAGCCCCTCTATCTGTATGAACACGGAGATATCTACACCGCCATCTGTATGAACATGGAAATAGCTACACCGCTATCTGTTTGAACATGGAAATATCTACACCGCTATCTGTATGAACATGGAAGTAGCTACACCGCTATCTGTATGAACATGGAAATATCTACACCTCTATCTGTATGGACATGGAAATATCTACACCGCTATCTGTATGAACATGGATATATCTACACAGCCTTCTGGATGAACATTTAAATATCTACACCGCTATCTCTATGAACATGGAAATATCTTCACCGCTATCTGTGTAAACTTGCATACAACTTCACCCCTATCTGTATAAACATGGAAATATCTACACCGCTATCTGTATGAACATGGAAATATCTACACGGCTATCTGTTTGAACATGGAAATATCTAAACCACTATCTGCATGAAAATGGAAATATCTACACAGCTATCTGCATATACATGGAAATATCTACACAGCTATCTCTTTACACATGGAAATAACTACACCGCTATCTCTATAAACATGGAAATATCTACACCGCCATCTGTATGAACATGGAAATATCTGCACCGCCATCTGTATGAACATATAAATATCTACACCGCCAACTGTATTAAGATGGAGATATCTACACCGCTATCTGTATAAACATGGAAATATCTACACCGCTATCTGTATAAACATGGAAATATCAGCACCGCTATCAGTATGAACATGGAAATATCAGCCCCTCTATCTGTATGAACATGGAAGTATCTACACCGCTATCACTATGAACATGGAAATATCTACACCGCTATCTGTTTCCACATGGAAATATCGAAACTGATATCTGCATGAAAATGGAAATATATACACAGCTATCTGCATATACATGGAAATATCTACACAGCTATCTCTTTACACATGGAAATCACTACACAGCTATCTGTATGAACATGGAAATATCCACACCACTATCTGTATGAACATGGAAATATCTACACCGCTATCTGTATGAACATGGAAATATCTTCACCGCCATCTGTATGAACATGGATATAACTACACAGCCATCTGGATGAACATGGAAATATCTACACCGCTATCTGTTTGAACATGGAAATATCTACACCGCTATCTGTATGAACATGGAAATAGCTACACTGCTATCTGTATGAACATGGAAATATCTACAGCACTATCTGTATGAACATGGAAATATCTACACCGCTATCTGTATGAACATGGAAATATCTTCACCGCCGTCTGTATTAACATAGATATATCTACACAGCCATATGGATGAACATGGAAATATCTACACCGCTATATGCATGAACATGGAAATAGCTACACAGCTATCTGTTTGAACATGGAAATAGCCACACCGCCTTCTGTATGAACATGGAAATATCTGCACCTCCATCTGTATGAACATATACATATCTACACCGCCATCTGTATTAAGATGGAGATATCTACACCGCTATCTGTATAAACCTGGAAATAACTACACCGCTATCTGTATAAACATGGAAATATCCACACCGCTATCCGTATGAACATGGAAATATCAGCACTGCTATCTGTACGAACATGGAAATATCTACACCGCTCTCTGTATGAACATGGAAGTAGCTACACCGCTATCTGTATGAACATGGAAATATCTACACCACTATCTGTATGGACATGGAAATATCTACACCGCTATCTGTATGAACATGGATATATCTACACAGCCTTCTGGATGAACATTTAAATATCTACACCGCTATCTCTATGAACATGGAAATATCTTCACCGCTATCTGTGTAAACTTGCATACAACTTCACCCCTATCTGTATAAACATGGAAATATCTACACCGCTATCTGTATGAACATGGAAATATCTACACGGCTATCTGTTTGAACATGGAAATATCTAAACCACTATCTGCATGAAAATGGAAATATCTACACAGCTATCTGCATATACATGGAAATATCTACACAGCTATCTCTTTACACATGGAAATAACTACACCGCTATCTCTATAAACATGGAAATATCTACACCGCCATCTGTATGAACATGGAAATATCTGCACCGCCATCTGTATGAACATATAAATATCTACACCGCCAACTGTATTAAGATGGAGATATCTACACCGCTATCTGTATAAACATGGAAATATCTACACCGCTATCTGTATAAACATGGAAATATCTACACCGCTATCTGTATAAACATGGAAATATCAGCACCGCTATCAGTATGAACATGGAAATATCAGCCCCTCTATCTGTATGAACATGGAAGTATCTACACCGCTATCTCTATGAACATGGAAATATCTACACCGCTATCTGTGTAAACTTGCATACAACTTCACCGCTATCTGTATAAACATGGAAATATGTACATCGCTATCTGTGTGAATATGGAAATATCTACACCGCCAACTGTATGGACATGGAAATATCTGCACCGCCATCAGTATTAACATACAAATATCTACACCGCCATCTGTATTAAGATGGAGATATCTACACCGCTATCTGTATAAACCTGGAAATATCTACACCGCTATCTGTATAAACATGGAAATATCTACACCGCCATCTGTATGAACGTGGAAATGTCTAAACCGCCATCTCTATAAACATGTAAATATCTACACCCCCCTCTGTAGGAACATGGAAATATCTACAACGCTATCTGCTTAAACATTGAAATATCTACACCGCTATCTGCCTAAAAGTGGAAATATCTACACCGCGATCTGCATAAACTTGGAAATATCTACACCGCTGTCTGTGTAAACATGGAAATATCTAAACCAAAAACTGTAGGAACATGGAAATATCTACACGACTATCTCCATAAACATGGAAATATCTACACCGCTATCTGTATAAACATGGAAATATCTACACAGCCATCTGTAGGAACATGTAAATATCTACACCACTATCTCTATAAACATGGAAATATCTACACTGCTATCTGTATAAACATGGAAATATCTACACCGCTATCTGTGTAAACATGGAAAGATCTACACCGCTATCTCTGAAAACATGGAAAGATCTACACCATTATGTGTATAAAGACGTAAATATCTACACCGCTATCTGTATAAACATGGAAATATCTACACAGCCATCTGTAGGAACATGTAAATATCTACCCCACTATCTCTATAAACATGGAAATATCTACACTGCTATCTGTATAAATATGGAAATATCTACACCGCTATCTGTGTAAACATGGAAAGATCTACACCGCTATCTCTGAAAACATGGAAAGATCTACAGCATTATGTGTATAAAGACGTAAATATCTACACTGCTATCTGTATAAACATGGAAATATCTACGCAGCCATCTGTAGGAACATGTAAATATCTACACAGCTATCTGTATGAACATGGAAATATCTACACCGCTATCTGTATAAACATGGAAATATCTACACAGCCATCTGTAGGAACATGTAAATATCTACCCCACTATCTCTATAAACATGGAAATATCTACACTGCTATCTGTATAAATATGGAAATATCTACACCGCTATCTGTGTAAACATGGAAAGATCTACACCGCTATCTCTGAAAACATGGAAAGATCTACAGCATTATGTGTATAAAGACGTAAATATCTACACTGCTATCTGTATAAACATGGAAATATCTACGCAGCCATCTGTAGGAACATGTAAATATCTACACAGTTATCTGTATTCACATGGAAATATCTACACCGCTATCTGTATAAACATGGAAATATCTACACCGCTATCTGTGTAAACTTGGAAATATCTACACCGCTATCTGTGTAAACATGGAAATATCTACACCACTATCTGTGTAAACATGGAAATATCTACACCGCTATCTGTACAAACATGGAAATATCTACACAGCCCTCGGTAGGAATATGTAAGTACCTACACCGTTATCTGTATACACATGGAATTATCTACACCGCTATCTGTATGAACATGGAAATATCTACACCGCTATCTGTGTAAACATGGAAATATCTACACGGATATCTGTGTAAACATGGAAATATCTACACCGCTATCTCTGTAAACATGGAAATATCTACAGAGTCATCTGTATACATCTGTATAAACATGGAAATATCTACACCGTTATCTGTGTAAACATGGAAATATCTACACCGTTATCTGTGTAAACATGGAAATATCTACATCGCTATCTCTAAAAACATGGAAAGACCTACACCATTATGTGTCTAAAGACGGAAATATCTACACCGCTATCTGTATAAACATGGAAATATCTACACCGCCATCTGTATGAACATGGAAATATCTAAACCGCCATCTCTATAAACATGTAAATATCTACACCCCCCTCTGTAGGAACATGGAAATATCTACAACGCTATCTGCTTAAACATTGAAATATCTACACCGCTATCTGCCTAAAAGTGGAAATATCCACACCGCTATCTGCATAAACTTGGAAATATCTACACCGCTGTCTGTGTAAACATGGAAATATCTAAACCAAAAACTGTAGGAACATGGAAATATCTACACGACTATCTCCATAAACATGGAAATATCTACACCGCTATCTGTATAAACATGGAAATATCTACACAGCCATCTGTAGGAACATGTAAATATCTACACCACTATCTCTATAAACATGGAAATATCTACACTGCTATCTGTATAAACATGGAAATATCTACACCGCTATCTGTGTAAACATGGAAAGTTCTACACCGCTATCTCTGAAAACATGGAAAGATCTACACCATTATGTGTATAAAGACGTAAATATCTACACCGCTATCTGTATAAACATGGAAATATCTACACAGCTATCTGTATGAACATGGAAATATCTACACCGCTATCTTTATAAACATGGAAATATCTACACAGCCATCTGTAGGAACATGTAAATATCTACACCACTATCTCTATAAACATGGAAATATCTACACTGCTATCTGTATAAATATGGAAATATCTACACCGCTATCTGTGTAAACATGGAAAGATCTACACCGCTATCTCTGAAAACATGTAAAGATCTACAGCATTATGTGTATAAAGACGTAAATATCTTCACTGCTATCTGTATAAACATGGAAATATCTACGCAGCCATCTGTAGGAACATGTAAATATCTACACAGTTATCTGTATACACATGGAATTATCTACACCGCTATCTGTATGAACATGGAAATATCTACACCGCTATCTGTGTAAACATGGAAATATCTACACCGCTATCTGTGTAAACATGGAGATATCTGCACCGCTATCTCTATAAACATGGAAATATCCACACAGCCATCTATATAAACATGGAAATATCTACACTACGCTCTGTATAAACCTGGAAATATCTACCCTGATATCTCTATAAACATGGAAATATCTACACCGCTATCTGTGTAAACATGGAAATATCTACACCGCTGTCTGTGTAAACATGGAAATACCTACACCGCTATATCTATAAACATGGAAATATCTACACCACCATCTGTATGGGTATGGAAATATCTACACCGCCATCTGTATAAACATGGAAATATCTACACCGTTATCTGTGTACACATGGAATTATCTACACCGCTATCTGTATAAACATGTACATATCTACAATGCTATCTGCGTAAACATGGAAATATCCTCACCGCTATCTCTATATACATGCAAATATCTACACCGCTATCTGTGTAAACATGGAAATATCTACACCGATATCTCTGTAAACTTGGAAATATCTACACCGCTATGTCTGTAAACATGGAAATATCTACAGAGTCATCTGTATAAACATGGAAATATCTACACCGCTATCTGTGTAAACATGGAAATATCTACACCGCTATCTCTAAAAACATGGAATGATCTACACCATTATGTGTATAAAGACGGAAATATCTACACCGCTATCTGTATAAACATGGAAATATCTACACCGCCATCTGTATGAACGTGGAAATGTCTAAACCGCCATCTCTATAAACATGTAAATATCTACACCGCCCTCTGTAGGAACATGGAAATATCTACAACGCTATCTGTTTAAACATTGAAATATCTACACCGCTATCTGCCTAAAAGTGGAAATATCTACACCGCTATCTGCATAAACTTCGAAATACCTACACCGCTATCTGTGTACACATGGAAATATCTACACCACCAACTGTAGGAACATGAAAATATCTACACCGCCAACTCTATAAACATTGAAATATCTACACCGCTATCTGTATAAACATGGAAATATCTACACCGCTATCTGTGTAAACATGGAAATAGCTACACCGCCTTCTGTGTAAACATGGAAATATCTACACCGCCATATCTATAAACATGGAAATATCTTCAACTCCATCTGTATGAACATGGAATTATCTACACTGCCATCTGTATGAACATGGATACATCTACACCGCTATCTGTATAAACATGGAAATATCTACACCGCCATCGGTAGGAAAATGAAAATATCTACACCGCCATCTGTATGAACAGGGAACTATGTACACCACCATCTGTATCAACATGAAAATGCCTACACCGCCATCTGTATCACAATGGAAATATCTGCACCGCCATCTTTATAACAATGGAAATATCTAAACCGCCGTCTGTATGGAAATGGAAAAATCTACACCACCATCTGTATAAAGGTGGAAATATCTACACCGCTATCTGTGTGAACATGGAAATATCTACAACGCTATGTGTAAAAACATGGAAATATCTACACCTCCATCTGTATAAACATGGAAATATCTACACCGCCATCTGTAGAAACATGGAAATATCTACACCGCCATCTCTATAAACATGGAAATATCTACACAGCTATCTGTATAAACATTTAAATATCTACACCGCCATCTCTATAAACATAGAAATATCTACACCGCCATCTGTATGAACATGGAAATATGTACACCGCCATCTGTATAAATGTGGAAATATCTACACCGCTATCTGTATGAACATGGCAATATGTACACCGCTACCTGTATTAACATGGAAATATCTACACCGCTATCTGTATAAACATGGAAATATCTACACCGCTGTCTCTATAAATATGGAAATATGTGCGCCGCTATCTCTATAAATATAGAAATATATACACCTCTGTCTCTATAAACATGGAAATATCTACAATGCTATCTGTATAAACATGGAAATATCTACACCGCTATCTCTATAAACATGGATATATCTACACCACTATCTCTATAAACATGGAAATATCTACACCACTATCTGTATGAACATGGAAATATCCACACCGCTATCTGTATAGACATGGAAGTATCTACACCGGTAACTGTATAAACATGGAAATATCTACAACGCTATCGGTATAAATGTCTGTATTTGCTCTTAATTTATATCCAAGGCTGGGATGTTTCATATGATAAAAAGACCAAATACAGAAATAGACTATATTTGGTCTTTCAATTGATCTCTGCAATAATCAAACCTCAAAGACAATCAAACCTGAAATCTAAGCTGCATATTAAATAGCTTGGTTTTTAGGTTGCACGTTGCTGTGTATGCTGGCTTCATAGAAAATGCAAGTAGCAATGGCCATTTTTTAATAGTCATTTGCCTTGAAGCTCTCCTACTTTTGAATCACATAGAAATAGAAATCAAATCTCACTAGATTTGTTTTTTGAAACAGGGTCTGGCTTGGTTGCCCAGGCTGAAGAGCAGGGCATGATCTTGGCTCACACCTCTGCCTCTCGGACTCAAGCCATCCTCCCACCTCAGCCTTGGAGTAGCTGGGACCACAGGCATGTGCCACCATATCCAGCTAATATTTTTATTTTTGTACAAATGGGGTTTGTCATCTTTCCCAGGCAGGCCTCAAACTCCAAGACTCAAGCAATACACCTGCCTTGAATTCCCAAAGTACTGGGTTTACAGGCGACAGCCACTACGCCCAGCAACTAAACTTCTAAAAATCAATTTTACATAAAATTATCTAAGCGTGCAAGGAAAGATAAGAAGCCTAAGGAACCAGTGAGTTGAAGAATAAATGCAGTTTAAATCATACATGTAAACAACATGATGTGATGTGGTAGGAATCATCTAACATGCTTTAAAGCATGAGTAAAAGGTCTTTACTTAGAAAACTGGATCTTAGTTTAGGATATCTTTAGATAAGAGTATGAAACGTCATATCATATTGATAAGTAAAGTGCTTCCTTTGGCTCATTTTAAGGATAGGACATTTACTTTCATATAATTCATAGGAATCTTAGACTTAAAAATAAAATTTCCCTTCTCAAATCCTTACTTTTATACTTTTTTGCATTTCTTTCACTTTTGTGTTAATGGCCTATGTCTCAACATATTCTATTAAGCCTTCTGGAAACACATACTTTGTTTCCAGCCTCTTCAGAGAACCATCACTCGAATTCCTAGGCTTCTGAAGAAGCAGACCCAAGCTTATAATTATTACATATTTCCAAATCTAGGTGACCAACAAAAATTGATACTTTTCCCATCATACCTTTAAGTTAATAATCAGGTGTATGCTGAGAGGTAAAGACCCAAGAGTGTTGGTTGTCTAATTGTGCAGCTGTATAAACAAATCTTAATGCTTGAAAATATTCAAAGGTTATTCTCACGTTGATTGTTGGTAACTATGTGTAACAACATGAAAAGAAAAAAAAAATCAAAGAATTACGTCTGAGGATAATACACAATCTCTAAGGGTAAGAAGAGCAACAAAAATTCTGCTTCAATTACCACTGAAATAATATATTTATCCTGTAAAATCTATGGTGGCTGGTTGTAAAAATTAGGCATTAGCAAACTGATAAAGACTTTTTAATGAAAACATTATGAAACATAGTTTTTAAAAAGTTAAATACACCCACACCAGTTTTTCACATTCTTTGGGCTGCTTTAATGCTGCCATTAAATAATTGATTTAGTTGTGACATAGATCCTATGTTCCATGGAGTCTACCATTCATAAAGATGCAATGTAAGGTAACAAAAATATAAATTGTGTGTGTGGGGAGGAGAAGTCAAGAGTATTTTTATGTGACAGAAGTTAAGTTGTTATCAGTGTAAAATAGTCTGTTACAAATACCGGACTCTGTATGTTAGTTTCGCTAACCAGAAAGAAAGAAATTACAGCAGATACACACACACACACCAAAAAAGGGAAAAGAAACAAAGCTTAGCACCACAGAAAACCACCGAACTAGAGGGATAAACAATAAGAAAGGAAGAAGTGAACAAGTAATCTAAAAAACAACTAATGAAATGGTAGAAGGAAGTCCTAATTTATCAATAATAAACTTCAATAGAAGTGGATTAAACTCTACTTAAAAGATATAAAGTGGATGAATGGATTCGGATAGCAAAACCCACCTATATGCTGCCTACATGATACTTACCTCACTATTAAAGACAAATAGACTGAAAGTGAAGAGATGGAAAAATATATTTTATGCAAACAAATGAAAAGCAAGCAGGAGTAGCCACAGTCATGTCATATTTTAAAAGGCTTTAAATAAAAAAAAACTATATAAAAAAAGAATGTCACTGTATAATGAAATGATAAAAGGCCCAATTCAATAAGAGGACATAACATATATATTACTTAGGTGTAACTATATATGTACCCAACACCAGAACAACCAGATATATAAAGCAAATATTAGATTTAAAGGTAGAGATAGACTGCAATACAATATTAGTAGGAAATTTCAACACTCCACTTTAAAAATGGACAGATTCTATGAAGAGAAAATCAACCAAAAAATGACAGACTCAAACTATACCATAGACCAAATGGACCTAGCAGCTAAAGAAGATCTCACCTGATATGGTTTGGCTGTATATCCCCACCCAAATCTCATCTTGATTATAGCTCCCATAATTCATACATGTTGTGGGAGGGAACCAGTGGGAGATAATTGAATCATGGGGGCGGTTCCCCCATACTGTTCTTGTGGTAGTGAATACGTCTAACAAGATCTGAGGTTTTATAAGGGGGAACCCTTTCACTTGGTTCTCAATTCTATTTTGTTTGCTACCATGTAAGATGTGTCTTTCGCCTTCCATCATGATTGGGAGACCTCCCCAGCCACGTGGAACTATGAGTCCACTAAACCTCTTTTTCTCTGTAAATTACCCAGTCTCGGGTATGTCTTTATCAGCAGTATGAAAACAGACTAATACATCATCCAACAGCTGCAGAATACAAATTATTCTCAACTGTACACCAAACATTCTCTAGGACCAATCATACATTATGACACATAATAAGTCTTAACAAACTTAAGAAGACAGATATCATATGAAGTATCTTTTCTGATTCCAGGGATATAAAGCCAGAAATCAACAACAGGAAAGCCCTTGGAAATTTTATAAAAACATGGAAATTAAATAGCACGCACCCAAGAAATCAATAGGTCTCATTAAGACATTAATAGGAAAATTTCAAAAGTCACTGAGACAAGTAAGAATGAAAATCCAACATACCCAAACCTATGGAACGTAGCAAAAGCAGTTCTAAGAGGGAAATTTATAGCAATAAAAGCCTACACCAAAAAAGAAGAAAGATTTTCAAATCACAAAGCAAAATTATACACTTCAAGTAACTAGAACATCAAAAACAAACTAAACCCAAAATTGGTAGAAGGAAGGAAATAATAAAGCTCACAGCAGATATAAATGAAACAGACACTAAAAAATATTTCAAAAGATAAATAAGACAAAGTGTAAAGGTAAAACTGACAAACCTTTAGCTAAACTAAGACAAAAGGAGAGAAAATTCAAATAAATAAAAGATGAAAAAGGAGACATTACAACTGATACACCACAGAAATAGAAGGGATTGTAAGACATTACTCATAACTATATGCCAACAAATTTGATAGTGTAGAATAAAATGAATAAATTTCTGCACACATACAACTACCCAGATTAAATTGTGAGGAAATATAACATCTGAACACATCAATAATGAGTTTGGAAATTGAATCAATAATAAAACATCTTCCATCAAAACAACAACAACAACAACCAACACCCAGGACCTGATGTCTTCACTGCTGAATTCTACCAAACAGTTAAAGAATAACTACCAATTCTCCACAAACTTTTCCACAAAAGTAATGAGGAAGGAATACTTCCATACTCATCTTATGAGGCTCGCAATATCCTGATTCTAAAACCAGACAAAGACACGCACAAAATGAAAATAACAGGCCAATATTCCTGAAGAACATAGATACAAAAATTCTCAACAAGATACAAGTGAACTGACTTCGACAGCACACTAAAAAGAGTATTCACTATAATCAAGTGGGGTTCATCCCAGGGATGAAAGGATGGCTTAACATGCACAAATCAGTAAATATGATACACCACCACAATAGAAAGAAGAACAAAAACCATGTGATCATTTCAACAGATGCAAAAAGAACACTTGACAAAAGTCAACATTCCTTTATGATAAAAACTGTCAAGAAAGTAGGTATAGGAGTGTACCTCAACGCAGTAAAGGCCATAGGTGACAAACCCACAGCTAACATCTTATTTATGGTGAATAGTTAAATGCTTTTCCTCTTTGATGTGGAGGAAGACAAGGATGTCAACTTCTACCACTTCTATTTAGCATAGTACTGGAGGTCAGAGCCAGAGCAATTAGACAAAAGAAATAAATAAGAGGGATCCAAACTGGAAAGAAGGAAGTCAGATTGTTTCTGTTTGTAGAAAATGTGATCTCACATACATATGTATACATCTATATATATGATCATATAGATATATATGATCTCTCTCTCTTTAGGGTTCTTTCTATATATACTTATATAGAGTGAGAACCCTAAAGACTTGACCAAAAACTACTAGAAATCATAAATAAATTCAGTAAAGTTATAGTATACAAAATCAACACAGAAAATTCAGTGGTGTTTCTATACACTAATAGTGAACTATCTGAAAAAGTCATCAAGAAAGGAATTCCATTTACAATAGCTACCAAGAAATCTGCAGATAAATTTAATCAAGGTCGTGAAAGATCTCTACAATGAAAACTATAACACACTGATGGAAAAATTTACGATCCACAAAAAATGGACACTATATACTCATGGAATGGGAGAACTGATACTATTGAAATGACCATACTAACAAAATGTCCTACAGATTCAATGCAATCCCTATCAAAATACCAATGAAATTCTTCACAGAAATAGAAAAAAATACCCTAAAATTTGTATGAAACCAGAAAAGACCCCAAATAACCAAAGCAATCCTGTGCAAAAATAACAAAGCTGGAGGCACCACACTACCTGACTTCAAAATATACTACAAAGCCATAGTAAGCAAAACAGCATGGCACTGCCATAAAGCAAACACATAGACCAATGGAAGAGAATATACAGCTCAGAAATAAATTCTCATACCTAAAGTCAACTGATTTTCCAAAAAGGAGTCAAGAGCACACACAGGGGTAAAGACAGTCTCTTCATTAAATGGTACTGAGAAGATTGGATATCTACATGTGGGATAATGAAATTAGACCCCTATCTTTTACCTTATACAAAAATCAACTCAAATGCGATTAAAGACCTAAAGGTAAGATTGAAAACTATGAAAAACTACTAGAAGATAACATGTGGGAAATTCTCTATAACTTTGGGTTCTACAAGGATTTTTTAAATGAGACGTCAAAAGCACAGGCAACAAAAGCAAAAATAGATAAATGGGGTTTCATCAAACTAAAATGCTTTTGCACAGCAAAGGAAACTTAACAGAGTGAAAAAACAACTTACAGAATGGGATACAATATTTGCAAACTATACATCTGCTAAGGAGTTAATGCCCAGATTATATAACAAACTTAAACAACTCAACAGCAAAAACATAAATAACTTATTTAAAAATGGGCAAAACTGGGAGGCTGAGGCAGGCGGATTGCCTGAGGTCAGGAGTTTGAGACCAGCCTGACCAATATGGTGAAATCATTTCTCTACTAAAAATACAAAAATTTAGCCAAACATGATGGCGTGTGCCTGTAACCCCAGCTGCTCAGCAGGCTGAGGCAGGCGAATTGCTTGAACCAGGGAGATGGAGGTTGCCGTGAGCCCCGATTGCACCACTGCACTCCAGCTTGGGCAAGAGAACAAGACTCCTTCGCAAAAAAAAAAAAAAAAAAAAAGGACAAAATAAACTAAAAGACATGCCACAAGAGAAAATATAGAAATGGTCAAGACGAATATATAATAAAATCATGTTCAACATCACTAACCATCAGGGAAATGCAAATCAAAACCGCAATGAGATACCAGTTCACCCATTAGAATGGCTATTAGCAAAAAGGTAAAAGATAACAAGAGTTGGCAAGGAAGTGGAGAAAACGGAACACTTATGCACTGTGGATGGGGTTGTAAACTAGTACAACCATTAAGCAAAACTTTATGGAAGTTCGCTAAAAAATAAAAAATAAAAAAAAAAAACAATCATTCGATCACATAACCCAGCAATCCCACTACTGGGTATATATCCATAGGAAATGAAATCATTGTGTTTGAAAAATATCTGCACTCTTATGTTTACTGTAGCACTATTTCTAATAATCAGATATGGAATCAACCTATGTGTATAAAAACAAACAAGTGAATTATATATATATAATATATATTATGTATATTATATATAATACATATTATGTATATTATATATAATATATTATGTATAATATATAATATATTATATATTAATATATTATTAATATTAATGTATTATATATTAATATTAATAATATTAATAAAAATAATAATTATTAATTAATAATTATTAATAATTATTAATAATTAATATTAATATTAATATGTTATTAATATATATTATATGTATAATATACATTATATATTATGTATATTTTATATATAATACATATTATGTATATTATATACATAATATATATTATGTGTATTATAATATATATAATGTATAATGTATATAATATACGTTATGTATATTATATATAATATACATTATGTATGTTATGTATATTATATATTACATATAATATATATATTATTATATATAATTATATATAATTATAATTATAATTATATATAATTTTATGTGTAATTATAATTATGCATAAAATTAATTATAATTATATATAATTTTATGTGTAATTATAATTACACATAAAATTATATATGTATATATATATATATATATGGACACACACACAATGAAATACTATTCAGCCATAAAAAAAGAATGAAATTCTGCCAGTTGCAACAACATGGATGACCCTGTAGGATACAATGTTAAGTGAAATAAGCCAGACACAGAAAGCAAATACCGCATGATCTCGCTCATATGTGGAATCTTAAAAAAAAAAATGTTAATAGAGAAGTAGAGTAGAATAGTGGTTACCAAACAGTGAGGAAGAAGTGGGGAGGGCAAAATGGAGATAGATTGGTTAACAGTTATGAAATCACAATTATATAGGAAGAATAAGTTGTAGTGTTCTTTGCAAAGCAGGGTGACTATAGTTAAAAGTAAAGTATTGTATATTACAAAGTATCTAGAAGAAAGGATTTTGAAATTTCTTATTAAAAAGAAATGATGAATGCATGAGGTAATTAATACACTAACTATCCTTATTGGATCATTAGACAACATACATATTCATTGAAACATCAAATTGTATCCTATAAATCTATATAATTACAATGTGAAAATTTTTAAAAAATAAATTAATGAATTAAATAACAATTTTAAAATGTTCTCAATCACCAATGCAAAGTTTAGGAGCTTTGTTCTTGACTCAGCCTTAAGACTGAAAACTAATGTGTTAGAAATATTTGTAGATCCTCTCAATTTTGAAAGAATCCTAGCTAAACTACTGAAATATAAAATATATTCTATGTAATATGCTCTTAGGTATATTCTTAGGTGAACTCTGCTTTTAGATGAAGCTTATAAAAATGAAAAACGTATCTGAAATAAAATTTTAAAGTATTTGGAAAATTACAGCTTAATCTCTTAAAGACAAATTTTCTATACAGTAACCTTTTTATGTGCTTTTGAAATGGGGTATACAATTATTTTCCCTGATGTGAGACAAAATATAGAATGTTGGCATTTTATCTAAGAAGTTAACTTAGGAAGAAAGAGTGAGAGGCAGAGGAATGAGGGAAGAAAGGAAGGCTGATGATGGGATACCTTATCAAGTTGCCTAATGCTGTATTGGAACCTAATAGGCCTTCTAAGGAGTTTTATTACATAATGCAAGACTCCTCAATCTGGGAAGAGGAAAGGGCTTTATTTTTGAGTGGTCACAGGTTGCCCCATGGGCATAAACTCTACCAAGCTGCTAGGTTACACCTACATGAGCATCCCACCTGCTTAAGTAAGAGCAGCCACAAACTGTGGGCCATTCCAGGTAAGTGTCATATCACACCTGCACCAACTAGTCAAAGCCTGGGTCAAAGCCTGTGCAGAACTGATCGCTACAGCAGAGGCTAAAATAAGAAATGGGGCTAAGAGAGTGAAAAGCAGTGCCCATATGTATCCAAAAACAGGTTGAAGATATCTTTAGGAAGGAACAGATAATTTTTTTTATTCATACAATAACAGATGCATATGAACTCCTCGACTAGTCACCCATTCCTGTCAGCCCTTGGGCTTCATAACTAAATCATTCTTCCTTTGTAATCCAGTCCCACATTTTCAGCTATCTCTATATGTTTATTATCTTAAATATTTCTTTGCTCTATACTCTTCCCCTAGTCTTCAACCAATTTCTTTCTTTATTGTCCCAACCCACAGACTGTTATTTCCACTTCGATGTCCCATAGAAGCTTCAAGGGTTTGAAATACCTAAAAAAACAACTCATCTTTCTCCCTAAAACTCCCTCTCCTTCTCCCACTTCAAAATTTCAACTAATGGCTCCCCCTGTTATTCCCACCAGAATCCTGAATGATCCCTGTTTCCCCTCATTCACTCCATACATGTAAATCTCATTAACGTTACTTTCTAGATATTTCATGAATCCTTTCCATTCATTCTGTACTAGAAAGTGTTCCCAGTTTAGACCCTGGTGGTTGGTGGCCTCTTACCTAGGCGCTCTCTCTCTCTCTCTCTCTCTCTCTCTCTCTCTCTCTGTGGGTGTGGGTGTGGGTGTGTGTGTCCTGAGAATTTATTTACTTCTGGTTTTTGTTTGTTTTTTAGTATCCAGAATCTACAGGGAACTTAAATCAATTAGAAAAAAAAATAACCCAATTAAAAAATGGGCAAAGGACATGAACAAACACTTCTCAAAAGAACACATACAAATGGCCAACAAATACACGAAAAAAAAATGCTTAGAATCACTAATCATCAGAAAAATGCAAATCAAAACACAATGAGATACCATTTCATACCGGTTGGAATGGCTATTATTAAAAAGTCAAAATACAACAGATGCCAGCAGGGCTGTAGACAAGAGGAAGTGTCTGTATATTTTTAGCTATAGCCCTACTTCAAACGTGTCCCCATTACAGCCAAAAGAGCGGCCTATCTAAAGGACTGTTCTGATCAGCTCACTTACCTGACTGAAACCTTCAGTGACTCCCATGGCCTGCAGGTCAATGCACTAATTCATGACTATAACATCTGAGATATCCTTGATCTGGCTACTGGTCTAGCCCTCTCTGACTCACGCTTTATAAACCATGCATTCTGGAACTTTTTAGTTGTTTCCCACATCAGCATGCTACTTCCCATCCATGTAGATTTGCAGAGACCTCCTCATCTTTTTAATTCCCAGTTCCCACTCTCAACATGGGCCATCTCCTACCCACACTTCAAAACCTAAGCAAAACAACACCTTCCGTGACACCTCCATGCTGAGTCAGATGCCATCCCCTTTGTATTGTAGTTCTTTGCTTGTGTGCCTTTGTCTCACTTTGTTCTCTTTAAAATAAACTCCATGAGGACAATGATCACCTGCTATTTGTGTTAATATCTGCACCTAGTGGCATAGTGTCTGGAGTATAGTAGGATCTATTTTCAAGGAAAAAAAGATTATATCTATACCAATAGACATGAATTAGCGCTTTTTTTTTTAAAGATAAGCTCCCTTTGAACTAAGTCAATGTTTACAAGAAGAGTTATACTAAAAAGTTCACTTTTGCTGCTTATGTTTCATTTATTTCAGGCAATTAATTCATTGTTATTGGTAAATCGATACTTTTTATTGATACTGAAAAGAGAGAAATAAACTAATGACTATCTCTGTTAGAGTAGATTTGTTCATATCTATCAGTAAAATGTTAATTATCTGAAAGTCAATAATAAAACATAAACTGTGATCTTAAATGTTTTTTAGGGGCTCAAAAACAATTAGAATTCATGTCAGCATATAAAAAAAGATCAGAGTATTTTTAAGATACGATAAAATTTTATTTTAGTTTCTTAATAGGGATTTTTGTGACCTTATAGAGTTCAACTAATTATAATTTTAAAAATAGGATTTATAGAGTTTTAGAATTAGAAACAATTTATAGATTATTTTATTTTTCTTTTGAGGAATCAGGTCATCAGAAGATCAAGGAACACCTATAATGTCACTAGATCCTAATTTAATTTAAATTTTAGAATCCAGGTATTCTAACTCCTGTCTTGATACTATTTCTACTTTATTATGTTGCTTCCCAGGGCTTTAAAAAATAAAAGCTGGGAAATTACATTTGCTTTGCATATACAGCACCAATTATCAAATTCAGCATAAAAGCATAACATGTATACATCAAAAAGAAAACATAAAAACTTCAAATTAAAAGCATCTCAAAACAATTGAATATAATAGGGAAACCTTATACAAATGCAACACTCCCCCATTAATAAAAAGAAACCAATTGGAGAAAAAAGAAATTCAATATAAACATGTTGGAATATAACCTAATTCATTTTAATCCAATGCTTCAAATTGAAAAAAATTAGCACTAGTGTTATTTTCCTTTATCATTACAATCTTGCTTTTCATTACATTATGCTATGTTTTGTATTAAACATAAAATCAATTTTTCACCTTAACACATGCTAGAAATACAGAGTCACCATATTGGAAATCAGTAGAAAGTGTCTTTGTTTCTACTTTTTTTTCTTTGAAAAAGCTTTGGGAAAAAAAATCATTTACAATGTTTAATTTTAATAACTTAAAGAATGTAATTGATTTTTGTTTGTTTTTGACATGGAGTTTCACTCTTGTCACTCAGGCTGGAGTACAATGGCATGATCTCGGCTCACTGTAACCTCCACCTCCCAGGTTCAAATGATTCTCCTGTCTCAGCCTCCCGAGTAGCTGGGATGACAGGCACTCGCCACCACACCCGGCTAATTTTTGTATTTTTAGTAGAGATGGGGTTTCATCATGTTGGCCAGGCTGGTCTCAAACTCCTGACCTCAGGCGATCTGCCAACCTCGCCCTCCCAAAGAGCTGGGACTACAGGCGTGAGCCACCATGCCCAGCCAATTGAATAGTTTTTAACTCAGAGGATAAATGCTTGAGGGGATGGAAAGCCCATTCCTCATGACGTGATTATTTCACACTGCATGCCTGTATCAAAACATCTCATGTACCCCACAAATATATAAACCTCCTATGTACCCACAAAAATTTTATAAAATAATGAAAATATTTTAAAACTAAAAAAATTGTTTTTTAATTAAGCAACTTTATTTAAATAAAATCATTCTTCCTCATCCTCAGTCCTGGGATCTACCAGAAAGAATTAGCAACATCTTAAAGATGACAAAGTGTTAAAGATAAACTGCTATTAAGTAAAAGTGTGAAGTGTGGAGGGGACAAGCTGGATGCCTGAACCATTTTGTTCTATCTTTAGGACAGTGAAAGAGCAAGAAGCAGGGTTGGGTGGGGGACACATATTCTGTTGAGCATTGTCACCACTATATTCACTGAAATTCATCTGCATGCTTGTATGTATACTTTTGATTCGCCTGATACACTGAAAATTATATGAAATTGTTCTCTATTCTTTAGATAATTATAATCTAAGTGCTAATATGAAGCTTAGAATTTATATGAAATATGTATGCCCACAACAAGACATTTCAGCTATTTCCTAGATAATAATCTCACTTCACCCTGCACAAAACAGGCACATGATCATGTCACTCTGACCTGGTTTGAGTCCAAGGAGGCTTTTGTTTTTAAAATAATTTAGGTTAGTAGTTAAAATATGAACTTTGGGCCAGGAGTGGGAGCTCATGCCTATAATCCCAGCACTTCGGGAGGCTGAGGCGGGCGGATGACTTGAAGTCAGGAGTAGGAGACTGGACTGGCCAACATGCTGAAACCCCATCTCTACTAAAAAAAAAAAAAATAGAAAACTTAGCTGGGTGTGGTGGCGGGCACCTATAATCCCAGCTACTTGGGAGACTGAGGCAGGAGAATTGCTTGAGCCTGGGAAGTGGAGGTTGCAGTGAGCAGAGATCTTACCACTACACTCCAAAACAAACAACAAACAAAAAAATTCTAGAGTCACACTGAAAATCTTAACAACCTGCTTCTACTACCCATTTTTTAAATTTTTATTTTGACCTGATTTTAGATTGATAGCAAAATGCACAAATAACACAAAGTGCCCCCTATGTCCCTCACCCTACTTCCCCTAATGCTAACATTTTCAGAGCCATCCTTATTTTCTCTATAAAAGAGCAGAGTTCTCCTTTTAGAGATTTGGAAAGATTATTAAAAGATAAGTTACAAAATACAGTACCTGACACGTATAAAATATTAAATAAATACTAGCCATGCTTAATTATTTTGTTTTAAGTCTATATGAGTCAAGTTTTAGTAGAAATATGGGCTAGAAAAAAAAAAACAGAAAGCGGGACTCTGTGATCCGACTTGGGCTTATAGAACAGACTGCACTAGTTTGTTCTCATGCTGCTAATAAAGTCATACCCAAGACCGGGTAATTTAGAAAGGAAAGAGGTTTAAGGAACTCACAATTCCACATGGCTGGGGAGGCCTCACAGTCACGGCAGAAGGCAAAAAAGAAGCAAAGGCACATCTTAAATGGTAGCAGAGAAGAAAGCTTGTGTAGGGAAGCTCCCATTTTAAAAGCATCAGATCTCGTGAGACTTATTCGCTACCAGGAGAACAGTAGGGGGAACCCGCCCCTATGATTCAATGATCTCCACCTGACTCCATCCTTGACATGCGGGGATAATTACAATCAAGGTGAGATTCGGATGGAGACACAGCCGAATCATATCAATGACTAATGAGAGTTACGTCCAGAACCTAATGAAAACCTGTCTGAGGCCACATTCCCTGTAAAGCAGATTTGAGATAGAGATTTGTGTAGAGAATATTTAACTGGGTAAAATCCTAGGAACCAACAACTGTGGCGAAAAAGCTGAATTGGATAAAGGGAGTTGAGATGTGAGGCAGTCACAACAAATACCTCAGCTAATCTCAAGGGGGAGCTGAGAAGCTGGGGCGACCCTTCAGAGTTGCCCTAAATTGAGGCAGGAGTATGGAGTTTTAATACCTTTCACTGGCCATTCTTCAGATACGAGTTGTCCCCAAGGATGGACATCAGCTTGACAAGTTATTAATTAGATCTCCTGAGAATAAATTCTAGAGAGAATCAGCTGAGAGGCATGATTTGCCAACACTCCCAATAGCTGGGCAAACTTCAGTTTTGAGGGAGGATTTGGGTCACACACAAAAGTCTCCACAACCAATTATTCATGGGAAATTCTATGTAGGCAGAGCTATTTCATGGCCAGTTAATCAAAACTACATAATCTATTTGGTTAAGCAAAAGAAATTAAAAAGATAAAATAAAATCTATGTATTAACACTCAAAAGTTTTTTAATGCATTTGCCTTGCATTTCGTATGTTTTGCCTTGACTTTTATATGTTTTGCCTTGCATTTGCTTATTTGCTTTTAAGAACCTTTAGAGAACAATAATTACTAATATAATATGGAGTAGCACAGCATAGACGAGGGAAGCTAACTCTCTCCCTTTTCCCAGAACCTGGAACAGCTAAAGATCCTAAGCATTGTCAGCTTTGGTATCTGACATAGTTTGGATGTTTGTCCCCTTCAAATCTCACGTTAAAATGTGATCCCCAATGTTGGAGAGAGATGCCTCCTGAATGGCTTGGTGCTGTCCTCTTGGTAATGAATGAGTTCTTACCCTGTGAGTTCATGCGATATCTGGTTGTTTAAAAGAGACTGACACCTCCTCCCTGTCTCTCTTGCTTCCTCTCTCACCATGTGATATGCTGGTTTCCCTTCACCTTCCACCATGATTGGAAGGTTCCTGAGGCCCTCCCTGGAAGCAGGTGCCAGTACTATGCTTCATGTACAGCCTTCACAACAAGGAGCCAAATAAACCGCATTTCTTTATAAATTACCCAGCCTCAGGTATTTCTTTATAACAATGCAAATGGGCTAACAGAGTATCATTCATGGACAGTGAGTGTATTAGTCAATTTTCATGCTGCTGATAAAGACATACCCAAGACTGGGTCATTTATAAAGAAAAAGAGGTTTAATGAATTCACAGTTCCACATGGCTGAGGAGGCCTCACAGTTATGGCAGAAGGCGAAAGGCGCATCTTACGTGGCAGCAGGCAAACAGCAAATGAGAACCAAGTGAAAGGCGAAAGGGGTTTCCCCTTATAAAACCATCAGATCTCATGAGACTTATTCACTACCACTAGAACAGTGTGGGGAAAACTGCCCCCATGATCCACTTACCTCTCACTGGGTCCCTCCCACAACATGTGAATTATGGGAGCTACAGTGCAAGATGAGATTTCAGTGGGGACACAGCCAAACCATATCAGACAGTAATAACTTTCAATTAAATATAGCTAGACTTTCTGTCAGTGGGTCACAGCAGTCTAGAGAACACATTGAAAAACTCTGGGAACAGCAGATATAGAGGTCAGATCTAGAGATTTTGAACAAAGTTTAGTGCTACAATGCATTGGTGACCACAGACAAAAGGTGTCTGTTGTTGTTATAGTTTGTTTTCTGTCTTGTTTTTCATCATGGGAGGACAAAAAGAAAAAATGGGGGCAATGGTGAAGGAGAAATGAAAAAGACCTGCTTTTCTATGGGTGGAAGCGACTAAACGAGAGAATAAATTTGGATCACACAACAAATGCAAATCAAGTTAGAAGCATGAAAGGCATGATTAAGGCCATGGTTCTAATAGAGATCAGCCAGCGGAACCAGGATCATGCCACACCGAGAGAGGCTGCAGAGCCATTGCCTTCTCTCCTGTCAAAGCTAAATTAATGAAATGGAACTCACAGAAGCACTATGTAATCAAATATTGGTGGGACACAAGCAAATTCTGAAAAAGTTTCATTGATCAGTGATAATATCTTTTGGTGTAAATATCTCCTCAAAACATTTCAGGAAAAAAAAATAAAGCTATAATTTTACTTTAGAAATATTTAACTTTGTTATACTAGTTTACTTATTTTTTACCTAATACTTCTGATATATTGTTATGTAGGTTAAAGATGCTCGATTCATGCCACTGTGGAAACCACACATAATTTAGGCAATAATGCAAATTCTTTTCAAATACTTTTATCAGTGTATTCACTTTATTTTTATTTCAAACACAATACAAAATTACAGGATGCTATCAAAGTGATGCTACAAAACCCCACTAAAATTTTTTCAATTCTTCAAATCACACACTTACACACACACACACACACACACACACACACCACATGCATTCCCCGTACAGACCTTTTTTTGGGGGGCCTGAGTAAATAATTGCATTTTATTTTCAATTTTTCATTTTGAAATAATTAAAGACTTACCAAAAATGTTGCAAAACTACGTGCCTTTTTGAAGTAAAGTCTTGAAAAAGTTGTTTGGTATATCCTTTATAGTAATAAAAGAAAACACGTGTATATTCTGTTGATTAAAGGCATGCTGAGATCGTCAGACATGTGATTTCATCAGAGACTCCAATATAGAGCGCAGCTGTAACGACATCCTAAGAGTGTTCTAACTGAAATGTGTTGGAAGAAGGTTCTAATTTTTTTCAACCCTTCTCAAGTTGGCACTCAGCAGATTTCCACTCTATAAAAGTAACTCCTGCTCTGCAACTAATGTTCACAGATAAGCTCCAAACATATTTACAGCTCCATTTAAGTATAATGTACACACAGTAAAATTCACCCTTTTCAATGTGCAATTTAATGGGTTATGGCAGATGAATATCATCATTTGACCACAATCATGATCAAGATACAGAAAATCTGCATCATCACAAAACGTTTTCTTTTGCTGTTTTGCATTTGATCTTTTCTCCATTCCTGAACACAGGCAACCACTAATCTGCTTCTGTTTCTACAGTTTGCATTTTCTAGAGTATCCTATTAGTGGAATGATACATTGGTGTCTTTCATGTCTAGCTTCTTTCACTGAGCATAATGCTTTTGATATTCATTTATATTGCTGTTGTATCAGTTTGCTCCTTTTTATTGTTGAGTGGTACTCCATCTACAACTGGTTTATCCATTTACAAGTTGATGGACACATCTGCTATGAACTTCAAGGATGAGGCTTGGTACGGATATGTTTTTATTTATTTTGAGTCGCAGTGGGATTATTTGGCTATATGATCAGTACTAAGTTTAACATTAAAAGAAACTGCCAAACTGCTTTCCAAAATGTCTGTACCATTTTGAAGTCCCACTAGCCAGGTGTGAATAGCAATTCTTCACATCATGTGGTATGGTCAGTTCTGCTCGTGTCAGCCACTCCAGTGGGTGTACAGTGGTACCTCAATGTGGTTTTAACTTGCATTTCCCTGATGACGGGTAATGTTAAGTATCTTTTCATTTGTGTATTGGACATCATCTCTTTTTAAATTAAAATATCTGTACAAATATTTGGCCCATTTAGGTCAAAATATTACGTTAAATGAGTTATTTGTGTTTTGTTATTTAGTTTTTTAGTTATGTGTACATTCTAGATGAAAGTTCTTTATCAGACATATTTAAAATTATTCTGTCCCAATCTGTGGTTTGCCTTTTCATTTTTTGATGCTATGTTTTAAGTTGCAAAAGTCTTAATTTCATGAAGTCCAACTTACTATTTTTTTCCATTTTCATCCATCCTTTTCTTATCTAAAAAGTTTTTAGCTATAGTAAGATTATTAAAAATTTTTCCTATTCAGTAAGCTTTATACATTTTATATTTACATTATGTATAAAATACATGTTGAGTTAATTTGAGGATATGGTGTGAGGTAATTCTGAAGTTCATATTCTCCATTTAATATCCAATTTTAATAGTACCATCTTTATAAAGACATTGATTTCCTTATTGAAATATTTTGGCAACTTTGGCCATGTAAGGCAGGATATATTTCTAAATTATTTATTCTGTTTCACTGATATATATGTCTTCTTCATGCCAGTAAGTTTACTGTACTGTTTAGTGTAGCTTTACAATATGTCTTGAAATTTGGAAAGTTTTCCAACTTTATTCTTCTTTCTAAAACATGCTCTGGCTATTCTAGGACTTCTGCATTTAAAAAAAAAATTAGAATCAGCTTTGTAATTTCTCCAAAAAGGCCTATAGGTTTGACTGGGATTGTGCCAAATCTGGAGATCAGTTTCAGAAGAATTATCATCTAATAAGTATGACATGTATATTTACCAATGAACTTGATACATATTTCTACCTATTCAATCTCTCGTATTAGTGATTTAGAAATTTTGGATCAGCATACCTTTTATTAAATTTATTCTGAATTATTTTATTATTTTTGAGGCTATTATAAGTTAAATTGCTTACATAATTTTATTTTCTAATTGGTGTTGATTGTGTATAGAAACACAATTGATTTTATTTATTGATCTTTCATCCTACAACTTTGTTAAATTCACTTCATACCTCTAGCACACTTCTGCAGATGCCTAAGGATTTTCTGTGTATATGTTTACATCACGTGAGAATAGTATTTTTCTTTCTTCCCAACTTGGGTGTCACTTATTTCTTATTTTCTTTTCTTTTCTCTTTATTTCTTTCTTCTTTCTGTCCATTCCTCCTTCCTTCCCTTCTTTCTTTCTCCCTGTTTTAGAATCAGTTTTGTAATTTATCCAAAAGGACCTATAAGGTTTCATGGGAATTCCACTGAATCTAGAGATCAATTTCAGGAGAATTATCATCTCATAAGTATTAAATATTTATCAATGAACTTGGTATATATTTCCACTTATTTAATATTGAATGCAATACTTTAAAGAACTAGGGAGAGAGGACATCATTGCATTTTTCATAATCTTATGTAGAAAGTATTAAGGCTTTCACCATTTTAAGTAAGATGTTTGCTATAGATTTTTTGTAAACACATAATCAGTTTGAAAATGTACTTTTCTATCCTCAGTTTGCTGGGAGTTTTTAATTTAAAAAATGTGTTACATTTTGTAAATTCCTTTTTTGCATCTATTGAGAGTGTCACGTGATTTTTCTTTTTTCTGTCAGCATGGTAGATTTTCAGTTGTTGAAACCAACTTGAGATAAACCCCACTTGGTTAAAACACATTATCATTTTTAAATATTCCTAGACTCAATTTGCTAATATTGTATTAAGAATGTTGCATCTAAGTTCATAATGGTTATCAGTCTGTCATTTTTGAGTTGTGATATCTGTATTTGTTTCTGATATCGAGAGAATCCACGTAAAACATCTACTTCTGTCATCAGTAATAATCTGACCAGGGATAACACCAACAGTTAGAGAGGAACCTGTCATTACCTGTGGCAGCAGAGATATCAGAGATTCCAAAAAGAAAAGCAAGGTTAAAATTTCAAATATAATCACATGAAATATCAGAAAGCCAGGGGATAGAAATATAGGAGAGCAAAATCTTAGAGGTCAAAACAAGTAGTTAAGTACTGCACATGATAATAAAAAGTAAAATCTTTTCCTAAGGCAGAGCCTGGCTGCTGCCTAGCTTCTTTGACAATTCTTGGTAGGCTTTCATGGCTTTATAAGGGCTTATACTTTAGGTAAAGTTATAGTCAGGGAAACGGTGGGTGTAGGTTGGCTCTGTAGAAATGAAGCATTACAGGAGCACTGCAGTGAGAAAGAAACTGATACTGATGATACTTCGGTCACACTAATAATACATGCTAATGATAATCATAGCAATCATGGTAATGACAGACAATATATATATAATATTAGCATGCTTCTATTTGCACATATACATATGTGAATAGAAACATTGATTTAAAGACATGAAAGTATAGAAATAGCCTACACCTGATAAAGATATGCTCATACACAATAACAAACCTCAGCATAAACAGAGATTTTGATGTATCACAGAATTCTCCAATAGATCACAATTTTGACACTATGGGAAGTGTCATTTTCAGAACTTTTCTTTATCTCCATTATCTCTATTCTCTATTTCCAACATTCCTGGAGACTGAACTCAAGGATCAGTAAATATTCTCAACCTTAACCATAGCAGACTTCATTCATCCCATATATGCTTGTTATTTTTCCCCATTGACAGAAGGCATTGTACCATGAAATATACAACATATCTCTGACACACCTGACGAAAACAAACAATGGGGAAAGATTGACTATTTAATAAATGGTGATGGGAAAACTGGCTAGCCATATGAAGAAAGCTGAAAGTGGACCCCTTCCTTACACCTTATAAAATAATTAACTCAAGATGGATTAAAGACTTAAACATAAGATCTAAAACCATAAAAACTCTAGAAGACAACCTAGCCAATACCATTCAGAACATAGGCATAGGCAAAGACTTCACGACTAAAACACCAAAAGCAGTGGCAACAAAAGCCAAAATTGAGAAATGGGATCTAATTAAACTAAAGATAGCTTCTGCACAGCAAAAGACACTATCATCGGAGTGAACACACAACCTACAGAGTGGGAGAAAATTTTTGCAATCTATCCATCTAACAAAGGGCTAATATCCAGAATCTACAAGGAACTTAAACAAATTTACAAGAAAAAAACAACCCCATCAAAAAGTGGGAAAAGGATATGAACAGACACTTCTCAAAAGAAGACATTTATGCGGCCAATAAACACATGAGATAAAGCTCATCATAGGCTGGGCGTGGTGGCTCACGCCTGTAATCCCATCACTTTGGGAGGCCAAGGCGAGTGGATCACAAGGTCAGGAGTTTGAGACTTGCCTGGCCACTATGGTGAAACTCTGTCTCTACCAAAAACACACAAAAAAACTTTAGCCAGGCGTGGTGGTATATATCTGTAATCCCAGCTACTCAAGAGGCTAAGGCAGGAGAATTGCTTGAACCCATTAGGTGGAGGTTGCAGTGAGCCGAAATTGTGCCACTGCACTCCACCCTGGGTGACAGAGTGAGGCTGTCTCGAAGAAAAAAAAAAAAAAAGCTCATCACCCCTGGTCCAATGAGATACCATCTCGCGCCAGTTAGAATGGCAATCATTAAAAAGTCAGGAAACAACAGGTGCTAGAGAGGATGTGGAGAAATAGGAATGCTTTTACACTGTTGGTGGGAGTGTAAATTAGTTCAACCATTGTGGAAGACAGTGTAGCAATTCCTCAAGGATCCAGAACTAGAAATATCATTTGACCTAACAGTCTCATTACTAGGTACACATCCAAAGGATTATAAATCATTCTACTATAAAGACACATTCACACATATGTTTATTGCAGCACTATTCACAAGAGCAAAGACTAGGAACCAACCCAAATGCCCATCAATGATAGACTGGATAAAGAATATGTGGCACATATACACCATGGAATACCATGCAGCTATAAAAAAGGATGGATTAATGTCTTTTGCAGAGACATGGATGAAGCTGGAAACCATCATTCTCAGCAAACTATCACAAGAACAGAAAACCAAACACCACATGTTCTCACTCATAAGTGGGAGTTGAACAATGAGAACACATAGACACAGGGAGGGGAACATCACACACTGGGGCCTGTCAGTGGGTAGGAAGGAAAGAGGAGGGATAGCATTAGGAGAAATACTTAATGTAGATGACGAGTTGATGGGTGCAGCAAACCACGACAGCACATGTATACCTATTTCACAAAACTGCAAGTTCTGCAAATGTATCCCAGAACTTAAAGTGTATGTATGTGTGTATATATATATACACACAAATGTAAATGTAAATGTAAATAAATTGAAAATGGTAAAAATAGAAATATGTTTCCTACACAAATAGTGACATAATAAAGCAAGATAGAATGTATGTTTGAGTTAAAAAAATTGCTTAGAAGACAACTTGAATTCCATTCCAAGGAACTAGTTTTCAAAAGTTTACAACCAGATTTCAGTTTGGCAAAAGGCAACAATGCTGTTTTGAAAATAATTTCTGAAAAGAGCTTCCCCAGCAGTTCCAAATGGCAGTCCTGATACAAGGAAGTAGGGGCAATTTTGTTACCACCAGGAACACTGAATTCATTTTCAGACCTTGAAATTCTGGGAGGCCCTCGAATAATAATCAACTACAATATTTTACTTTACATAGAAATATTGTTTTAATGTTAATATAAAAGCTTGTATATGAACTAAAATTGTCAATCTGCCACTTTTAAGAAAGAAGAATCCATTATGTCCCTATTCTATAGTGAGTTGATATGTTCCATAAGCAGTTCTGGAAGGAGGCTACACTTAGAGCATAAATTGGTATAGATCGCTTTGCTCTCACAGATAGCGACACAATATTTTCTGCTGAATGGGAAAAAGTTTGAAGGCATAAATCAAGATAAAGCAATCATCTGACAAAGAATTACAAAGAGGCCCCATACCTTTTTCTTAGTGAACTCCATGTGACACATTGATTTTCCACTGAAGATAAAAGCCAAAATCATGTGTCATCAATAGAAAGCAAGCAAAACTATTTGGTTCAATATGTTATGGTACTTAACAAAAAAAACTTGCAGAGAAAAGACAAATCTAAAATGTTGCACATGATTCAAACAAGTCTGGATCAGAAGAGACATTTCAGAGGTCACTGCTAGAGAGTCAAGGATACATTAGAGAGAAATAAACTCCTGCTTTTTTGTTTATCTCCTTACATACACAGATACTGTCTGATGAAGATGATTGATATCAGGTATGGTATTTGATGGTATAGTCATTTACAAAATAATTCATCCCTTATGATCTAATGCAATTTTCTTCATATTACACGTGTATATTTAAATACTTCCTTGTGAAGTGGAGGCTAGCCAGGCTGCTGTTAGCATATCCAGTACATTTCTGCAAATTCCAAAATGGCAAATCCCACAGTTGAAATTTCAACCTCTCTAGCGTCCCTCGGCTGGAGTGCATAATCACGGCAAAAGTCTGCAACATCAGAGGTGGCCGCCACAGACACAAAGTCTATGTTTCTCATTCCATTCTACCAAATCTATTCAGCAGTCTGGGTGAGGGGGCTTGGCAGTATCTATGAGCAGAAAGCATTCAAATGGCTGGTATATGTGCTTCCGGGGAAACTAAGGGGAAAAAAGAGAGAGGGAGGGAGGGAGGGAACAAGAAAGAAGAAGGAAACTCAAGGAGAGAGGAAGGGAAGGAGGCTGGCAAGAAGGGATGGAGGGAGCAAGGGAGGGAGGAATAAAGGAAGGAAGTTACACCAAGTTTCAAAACTGGCCACGGACTGAGAAGGATTAAGAGACAAACGGAATTGAAAGCATTTATGTTCATACTCGGTATTTTTCTTACCCATTCTTGCAAATTAGTAATTTAAAAATTTTCATTTCCACAAATCCACGTGTTTTCTTGTTCCTCTCTCTCCGCTCTTTTTCCTTCTTTCCTTCCTGCCTTTCTTCTTTCTTTTCAACATAGGTTATATAAATGTGTGAGAGCTATCACTAGTCTACATTAATCATCAGGATTTTCCTGTATATTTCCAATTAAGATGACCCATAATAATATTCTACTGTAATTTTGGAGGGTCCAAAATACTAGATGGCATTTAGTGTTTTGGAAATCATGACAAGTCTAACAGGACTTTAAAAAACCTATCAAGACATCTGATGTGTTTTCTTGCCCATACACTCTTTAATGAGGTCTGCTTGACCCTTTCTTCTTCCCTTCTCTAGTCATGGGTTCTTCACACTGAAAACTAAGCTTTGCATCAGTGTTTGACGAACAGGTGACATAATAAACTGCAGTTACATTTTAAATTCAGCTCAAGATGGTAGATGAGAAATCTAAGATTGTGAAGTGAGATTTAGCATGCTGTTCAGTATGCAACAAATCTGAGTGTTGCTCACACAGGATTCATACCAACAGGCTCCTTCCAAAACCTTTCAATGCAAATTCTAGCAAATGCACACTTGGAAGAAAAATGTTCCATGAAGTTGTATATGTAAATTTATACTTTCAGCATTTATGTATATAATTTCAGGGGAAGTGGGATCAACTTAACATTATTAAACATAGTCCAATGATATTTACAACATAACTTCAGAAACATTTTATTACTAGAAGTATTTTAAAAAGGATGTACCATTTAGGATTTAAGACACACCCCACAAATGAAAAAACAAATGAGATTATAAACAACATTTTTAAAAAAATTGTGCCATCTTTTCACTACAAAATCCTCCTGGGGGAAAAATATCTTTTCCTTCATTATTAAAGGATGTTATCAGAGCACAGTGGAATTCTTTCAGATTTAGTCAGAAGGTTCTCTGGAGTTGAGAGATCTATTGGAGAATATTTTCTTTGAAAGTCCATGTCCTTTCCCCAGGCCTACATCATATATAAATAAACATTTCAGAAAAGGGGCCATGTTAAGAAAAAGTGGGTTGAAGATTGTAAGACCTGGTTCCTGGGTGCCAAATAATTCACAAGTTGGAATAAGCTGGGTTTCTGTAACACTTCTCTATGACTGCCATTGATACTGAACTATGCCAAGGAACTAAGTCCTACCAAGGAAAAGCAGGAGGAAAACAGGTGTAAGAAAACATTTCCTGTCAGTGTGTCCAGAGATAGCATGAGTCAACAGCGGCTCCTCATGAAGCCATCGATTCGTAACACTGGAGTATCTAGAATGCATCTGGGTCGAATTATTAAAAAGAAAGTTCTTCTCAAGCTAGTTGTAATGGTAGCTAATTTAAAAAATTAATGTTCTGCGATTCTGATAAAAACCTATGTGGTGAACCAACAATAAAGGCGGCTGGAGATATTGGTATGAAATAGTTATTTTTCCTTATATACCTGGACGTTCATGTAAGAAATTATACTTTTGGAAGGTCTGTCATATTCTCAGTGTATAAGAGTTGAATCATTTTTAGAAGTTATTGTCAGAATTTTGCTTTAATAGTGCAGTAAAGTGTGCATTCTCTCTCCCTCATTTTCATTCAACAGCCTCTACAAATTGAGCCTGGCTCAAAGGTCTTTCCCTCTTGGAATATGACTCCTCCCCTGTCCCTCTACATAGGCTGTTCTATAACAAATTATTTTGCTGTCTTGATTTTTCAGAGACCTCATGCTAGTAGTAGAGAGTCAGGAGAAAGTGAGATGTCCTATATAAAAGGCCTGCTAGAAAAAGAAATCAGCACTGAGTTCTAAGGATACTGAACAACTTTTTAAAAAACAAGCAAGCCATATTAAACACATTAGTTACAACCAAATTAGATAAAACCATGAAAATTATCCAAGAAGAAAAAGTACATCACCTGTCTAGGTTTAAAATTGCTTAAGGCTGCCATCCAAGGACCATCTATGATAACAAATACAGTAGTCTGTATTGACACAAAGTTTTAGTGATAGACGTAATTACATTCTTCTGCTGGTGGTGTTCTAGAATAAATGGAATATCTGCTGATCAAATCTGAATGCATCCCATAATATTAGCATGTAGGATCCCAGATCTGCAGGCACTATCTCTTTCTCAGATCTACACTTTGAATATTATGTTAGTTAAAATGAGAAGTATGTTAGAAAATGTCTTTTACAAAAGAAATATTGGCTGAGTATGGTGGCTCATGCCTGTAATCCCAACACTCTGGGAGGCCAAGGTGAGAAGATCTCTTGAGCTCAAGAATTTGAGACCAGCTTGGGCAACATATCTATAAAAAATTTTAAAACTTAGCCGGTGTGGTGGTGCACACCTATAGGCACAGCTACTTCAGAGGCTGAATCAAGAGGATCACTTGAGCTTGGGAGTTTGAGGTTGCAGTGAACTATGAACATGGCACTGAACTCCAGTCTGGGCAACAGAGTGAGAACTTGTCTTCAAAAAAATAAAAAAGAAGAAAAAAATAGGAAATATTGTGTTCACATCTGCTATGGTACTCTTTCTTATATAAACTATTTCTTTGCAGTATTCTAGAGGATTTAAGACAAATTTACCACTGAATAATTTCATATGGTATATTATTGCATTAGTATAGTATGTTATTATATAATTAGTATAAGTGACCAGTGCTGCAACAACCACATTCCAAAAAGTATTGTGATCCTCCAAAATTACAATGTCTAAATGACATTATTCTCCTTCATGAGACCATTATACCTTAATTTTTCAGCACCATGAAAATCTACAAATGCCCTCTAAAATATATTTAGAAAACGTGGGGAAAAAATAGATACAGTTTCAGAAGATACATATATTTTGAAAATTAGCCTTTTTGGAATAAATTATTCTTTATGACATATAAATAAACACATTTTTCAGACTGGCGGGGTAACATTTGCATCAGTCAAAATAATTAGATTACTAAAACCTGTAATCTTATTAGAAAAATGGTTTATTCAGAGAATCATTGGAATTATTAGCCTTCAAGCTGCTATAGATTGAATCTGATCAAAATAATTAAGATAATATTATTTCATTTTTCAGTATAATATCTCCTTAGTATTTTTGTTTCTTATTTAATATGTGATTATATTTACTTCTGTGAATAATATGGATGAAGATCATTACAGTGTCAAGATCACTGGGTTCAGAGCACAGAAACCTCAAGTCTATTCTTTTTTCTTAAATACCTGTAAGACTTTAAAGAAGACAGAGTTTCTGGACTCTAATTTCTCTATCTGTAGAATAAATGGGTTAGACCAAATAACTCCTTTCTGCTTATAAATTTTCTAATTATATGACTGAGCTTACACCTGGAAAACAGTCTATCTCCTGTATAAATTAATGATAGAAATGAAAACCACCACGTTTCATGAAATTAACCACATAAATATCAACATCAACTGCTCAGAAGGACTTAAGTGCAAGTATCACAGGAATTCTGAAGCACAGAGAACTAAATATAAGAAATGTAACACTCTTCGTATTTTCAAAGAAGATTTTAATAATATATGTAAACACAGTAGCCTGTTCATAAGAAAAAAGAAAAGGGACGTCTTAGCATATTCAGGGTTCAACCAAAACTACTACTGGAATGTAAATCAAAGTAATATTCACCTAACTGTCATAATTGGCATGAATAATTTTAAGTAAAACACTTTTATTTGATATTAAATGTGAACAATAAGCCAAAACAGAGAAAATTAATAAATTGATCATTTATTGAAACTGAAATAAAAATATATAATTATTGAAGCCTCTTATATACATAAACCAATCATTGCTTAAATGAGCTGACATACTAGCTCCATAGTTTTATGTCACTAAGGAACTCTTTTGAACACAATAAAGAAACCAGAATTGAGCACAAAGAATGATGAACTGGGAAGTACATGGCTTTCTATCTACTAATTAGGAGTACAATCATTCAGTCAAACAGCCACTCAACAAACATTTAGCATACAGCTTCTGGATACCAGGTACTGGTGTAGGTGCTAGAGCAACAAGGAAATAGTCCCTGCATTCAGTGAGCTCACAGGCAAGTAAACAAGTAAGTATAAAGACTGCATGACTGATTGGGAGTGGTGGTTCATGCCTGTAATCCCAGCACTTTGGGAGGCCAACGTGGGCAGATCACGAGGTCAAGAGATCGAGACCATCCTGGCCAACATAGTGAAACCCCGTCTCTACTAAAAATACAAAAATTAGCTGGGCACGGTGGTGCACGCCTGTAGTTACTTGGGAGGCTGAGGCAAGAGAATCAGTTGAACCTGGAAGGTAAAGGTTGCAGTGAGCTGAGATCACACCACTGCACTCCAGCGGGGTGACAGAGTGAGACTCTGTCTCAAAAAAAAAAAAAAAAAGACTCCATGATAAATGTGTATCTACAAAGGGCACAAAGGAATGAGTAGCTAATCCCCAAAGCCATATGGAGCAGTCAGTATAAGCTTCAGGAAAAGAAACTGAAGTAAAAAGCTAACCTGAATCTGAAAAAAATGAGTAGGTATTTTCCAAGCACGTTTCAGGGGAAAAGTTGCAGGATGCAGAAGTCCTCCCAAGTACAAAAAGAGAATGAACTCTGGACAACTGGCAATTTATGGCACACAGGAATCAGTAAATGTAGGGATGAGAGGCACACAGAAACATGGGCAAAAACAGGAATTTTGACTTTATTCCATAAATCATGGAAAGCCACCAATGGGTTTTAAGTAATAAAATACTAAGACCAGGTTTGCATTTTAGAAAGATCAATTTGATTTCAGTGAGGAGGTCCAAAAATGAGAGCAGCAAGGCCAGATAGAAGTCCTGCTGCAACTAGCTATGGTTAGAGATGCAGACCAAAACTAAGGTGAAATCATTTAGAAGAAAGAACGTGGATATAAGAGCCATTGGTTTGGCCTCTCCACATCATTTTTTTTTATTTTATTTTCATTTATTTATTTATTTATTTATTTATTGAGACAGAGTCTCGCTCTGTCACCCAGGCTGGAGTGCAGTGGCGTGATCTTGGCTCACTGCAAGTTCTGCCTCCCGGGTTCACACTATTCTCCTGCCTCAGCCTCCCGAGTAGCTGGGACTACAGGCACGCGCCACCACGCCCAGCTAATTTTTTCTATTTTTTAGTAGAGATGGGGTTTCACCGTGTTAGCCAGGATGGTCTCGATCTCCTGACCTCGTGATCCACCCACCTCGGCCTCCCAATGTGCTGGGATTACAGGCTTGAGCCACCATGCCCAGCTGGCCTCTCCACATCTTTACTGTTATACTGATAACATGGGGATGAAAATAAATATTATTTGTATTTAAACTATTATTGTTATGTGAAAATTAAACAAATAACATACTATGATAACATCTGAGGTTCAAGAAATATTAAGTCTTGAAAATAGGAAAGATGAAAGGAAGGAAACAGGGAGTGGGGAGGAAAGTAGGAGAAAGGAGAGAATATAGGAATGAGAGAGGAGGAAAATAATAAGAAAGAAGTAGAAAGCTAGGTACGGTGGCTCATGACTGTAATCCCAGCGCTTTGGGAGGCCGAGTCAGGCAGATCACAAGGTCAGGAGTTCAAGACCAGCCTGGCCAATATGGTGAAACCTTGTCTCCACTAAAAATACAAAAATTAGCTGGGTGTGGTGTCAGGCACCTATAGTCCCAGCTACTCGGGAGGCTGAGGCAGGAGAATCACTTGACCCTGGGAGGCAGAGGTTGCAGTGAGCTGAGATCACACCACTGCACTCCAGCCTGGGTGACAGAGAAAGATGCTGTCTCAAAAAAAAAAAAAGAAAAAAAAAAAAAGAAAGAAGTAGAAAAAGATATAGTATTTCTTAATCAGCAGAAGCTACTCTTATTTTTCAATACTCTACCTTTCTAATGTATCACTGACAAGGAAAGGTCTTGAATAATTGACTGAAGTCAGAATAGGTAAGGCACTCTACCTGTGGATACATGAGAGGCCTTAAAAAGTTCATGGAAAATGTATATTATGAAAAAAACTATGCAAAGGTTTCAATTTTGGCAGCAAAATAAACTCATACTAATTTATTATAGCATGTTTGAACAGGATCTAGTTTGAGACAGTAAGAAGGAGTAGACATTAGTTTGAAAAGAGCCCCTAGCAGAGCAATGTAAATTCTGCTAAAATTGAAGCAAGAACAAACATTAGATTATGATGAAGCTTGAGTGAAAGAATGGTGAAATCACTGATGCTTTACAAGAAGCTTGAGGGGACAATGCACCAAAGAAATCAGTAGTTCACAAGCGGACAGCTTTTTTAAAGAAGAAACGAGATGATGTGGAAGATGAAGTCCACAGGGACAGATCATCCATATCAATTTGCAAGGAAAAAAATTAATCTTGTTTGTGCCCTAATTGAAGAGGACTGATAATCAACAGCACAAACAATAGCCAACATCATAGACATCTTAATTGGTTCAGCTTACACAGTTCTGACTAAAAAATTAAAGTTGAACCAACTTTCCACTGCATGGGTGCCAAAAGTGTTGTGCTCAGATCAGCTGCAGACAAGAGGAGAGCTCTCAATGGAAATTTTAAAGAACTAGGGTCAAGATCCTGAAGGATTTCTTTGAAGAATTGTAACAGAAGATAAAACATGGCTTTCCCAGTATGACCCTGAGGGCAAAACACAATCAAAGCAATGGCTACCAAAGGTGGAAGTGGTCCAGTCAAAGCTAAAGGGGATCACTCAAGAGCAAAGGTCACGGCAACAGTTTTTTGGGGACATTCCAGGCATTTTGCTTGTTGACTTTGTGGAAGGTCAAAGAACAATAATATCTGCATATCATGAGAGTGTTTTGAATAAGTTAGCCAAAGTTTTAGGGCAAAATACCTGGGAAAGCTTTAGCAGACAGTCCTCTAACACCACAATGTTTCTGCTCATTCCTGTCATCAAGCAAAGGCAATTTTGTGAGAGTCTCAATGGGAAATTGTCAGGCATCCACCTTACAGCTCTGATTTGGCTCCTTCTGACTTCTTTTTGTTTCCCAATCTCAACAAATGTGGAAAGGGCACCCATTTTTCTTAAGTTAATAATGTATAAGAGACTGCATTGACATTGTTAAGTTCCCAGGACCATCAGTTCTTTAGGGATGAAAACCGAAGATCACATTTTCAATGTTTATCTTTTAACTTCATTTTTCCACAAACTTTTTGAAGTTTCTCCATACAAATGTCTCCATACAAATGAGCACTTGCAAAATAAGCAGAGAGTCTCATTCAATGGACAGAAAGTTCTGTGCCATCTAAAAATTATCTTAAGCAAGTTCAATGTGTAGCAACAGACTGTATTGATAAATATCAGTTAGTTTGACTTCTGCAATGACCATGATGGAGTAACAAGAACTAGACTTTCTCTCCCTCCTGAAACAACCAAAAAAATGGCCAAAATGTATGCCACAAAAATTTGCAAGACCCTGTAAAGTCAGTCTCAAACAAGGTGAGCCTATCAACGGCCCTAATTTATGCCTGGAGAAAGTTTTCCAGCCCACTACTCCAGGAGAAAAGCCCAAGAGGAGCCCATTGTTCTCCCTGAGCTGAGGGGACAGAGCTGAGAGTCCACAGAAACCATGTTGACATGAGCTCTCAGGACAAGGTTTCCGAGAAGAAGGGGCTGCACAGAAAGAGAACTCCAGAGCTCTGCAAAGGGTCCCCCTAAAGTACATAGCTAAGTAATTGTTAGGACAGGCCTAGAGAAAAGTACCTACGGTTGGGGAAACAACACCCAGATAAGATGAAAAGTAACAGTACACATGCTCACCAAGGTCCAGTAATAGTGCTTATTTTATCAGCCAAACCAGAAACACCTCAAGATTCCCAGGGATACCCAGAAGGATCTTGCCTCACTAGTTGGGAGTGATTAGCTCTAAAATGAGAACTGGTCTGATCCCACCTAATGAATTTTTAAAGCAAGACCAAAAAGAGTCAAACTCTTTCCAACTAAACTTAAATACATACCAATACAAAGATCAAGAATATTTATATATACTTCCAGCACTCAATAAGATAAAAGTCACCATATCTGACATCCAGACACAGTTTAGCAGAGACACAACAGTAACAACAAAAGACAGAAGAACGTGGCTCATAATAAGGAGAAAAATCACTGAGTCAGAACTGATCCAGAGTAAATCAAGGTGCCAGGGTTATCAGTTAAGAACATTCAAATGCTTATTGAAACAGTATTCTATATGTTCTAAAATAGAGACATGCAAGATACACTAAAGGAGGCTGGGCGCAGTGGCTCACGCCTGTAATCTCAGCATTTTGCGAGGCCGAGGCAGGTGGATCACGAAGTCAGGAGTTCAGGACCAGCCTGACCAATATGGTGAAATCCCATCTCTACTAAAAATACAAAAATTAGCGGGGCATAGTAGCATGCGGCTGTAGTCCCAGCTACATGGTAGGCTGATAGCACATTAGTCATTAAAGAAGAAAAGATAGACACCTCTCAAAATAAAATAGAGAGAGAAAATAAATTTTTAAAAAACATGAACAGAGCAATAGTAGACAGTAAATTTCAAGTAACTGAATTTACGTGTAATCTCAGTTCCCAAAGGAGAGGAGAGGGAAGATGTGAAAACATTTGGGACTTTGAGTCAGGCAAAGCTTTCTTTGATATGACCCCACAGCATGATTTATATAATAATATATTGATAAGAAGAACTCATCAAATTTAAAAAAAAGAATCTGCTCTTCAAAAGAATCTATTAAGAGACTGAAAAGACAAGCTGCAGGCTGGGAGAAAATATTTGCAATTCATATATCTGATGAAAGGCTTGCATCAAAAATATATTTTAAAAGCTCAAAATTTAATAATGAAAAACAAACAACCCCATTTAAAACTTGGGTGAAAGACTGGAACAGACATTACAAAGTAGACATTTGTTTGGTAAATAAGCACATATGCTCAACATAATTAATGCTTAGGGCAATGCAAATTAAAACCAAAATGAGACGCCACTATCTATTTTTAAATAGCTAAGATTAGCATGACTGATAACAGCCAAGCACTGGCTTGGATGTGGAGAAGCTGAAACTCTCATACACTGCTGATGGGAATACAAAAAAGTGTAACCTTTGAAAAACAGTTTAAGAGTCCCTTAAAAAGTTAAACATACTTCTGCCGTAAGACTCAGCCATTGCACTCCTGGGTATTTACCCAAGAGAGATAAAAGTAGGTGTTCATATAATGATATCAACACAAATGTTCATAGCACATGTATTCATAATAGCCCAAACTAGAAACACTCTAAATATCAATCAATACATTAATGAATTAACTTGCTTTATCCGAATTAATTATGGATACATACTATAACATGAATGAATCTCAAAATAACTATACTAAGTGAAACAAGGCAGACTCTAGAGGTAAAACATGCAGAGAAAAAAACATAAAATGTCAGACAAAAAAGTGCATAGTGTAAAATTGTATTTATATACATTTTTTGACTGTATAAATTACTGTCCAGTGACAGAAAGCAGTTTGGTGGTTTTTAGGGGCCAGGAATGAGGGGCCAGAGAAATGTATTATAAAGAGGCATCAGGAAACTGGAGGTGAAGTATATTTCCATCACCTCGATTGCGTGCTGATGGTTTCTAAACTTTCAATATTTTTAGTTTATTATATGTTATACAAAATAAAGCTTGTAATAAAAATCAAAAGATTGAGCCATCCTTATTTTCTCTATAAAAGAGCAGAATTATCCTTTTAGAGATTTGGAAAGATTATTAAAAGATAAGTTACAAAATACAGTACCTGACACGTATAAAATATTAAATAAATACTAGCCATGCTTAATTATTTTGTTTTAAGTCTATATGAGTCAAGTTTTAGTAGAAATATGGGCTAGAAAAAAAAAACAGAAAGCGGGACTCTGTGATCCGACTTGGGCTTATAGAACAGACTGCACTAGTTTGTTCTCATGCTGCTAATAAAGTCATACCCAAGACCGGGTAATTTAGAAAGGAAAGAGGTTTAATGAACTCACAATTCCACATGGCTGGGGAGGCCTCACAGTCACGGCAGAAGGCAAAAAAGAAGCAAAGGCACATCTTAAATGGTAGCAGAGAAGAAAGCTTGTGTAGGGAAACTCCCATTTTAAAAGCATCAGATCTCGTGAGACTTATTCGCTACCAGGAGAACAGTAGGGGGAACCCGCCCCTATGATTCAATGATCTCCACCTGACTCCATCCTTGACATGCGGGGATAATTACAATCAAGGTGAGATTCGGGTGGAGACACAGCCGAATCATATCAATGACTAATGAGAGTTACGTCCAGAACCTAATGAAAACCTGTCTGAGGCCACATTCCCTGTAAAGCAGATTTGAGATAGAGATTTGTGTAGAGAACATTTAACTGGGTAAAATCCTAGGAACCAACAACTGTGGCGAAAAAGCTGAATTGGACAAAGGGATTTGAGATGTGAGGCAGTCACAACAAATACCTCAGCTAATCTCAAGGGGGAGCTGAGAAGCAGGGGTGACCCTTCAGAGTTGCCCTAAATTGAGGCAGGAGTATGGAGTTTTAATACCTTTCACTGGCCATTCTTCAGATACGAGTTGTCCCCAAGGATGGACATCAGCTTGACAAGTTATTAATTAGATCTCCTGAGAATAAATTCTAGAGAGAATCAGCTGAGAGGCATGATTTGCCAACACTCCCAATAGCTGGGCAAACTTCAGTTTTGAGGGAGGATTTGGGTCACACACAAAAGTCTCCACAACCAATTATTCATGGGAAATTCTATGTAGGCAGAGCTATTTCATGGCCAGTTAATCAAAACTACATAATCTATTTGGTTAAGCAAAAGAAATTAAAAAGATAAAATAAAACCTATATATTAACACTCAAAAGTTTTTAATGCATTTGCCTTGCATTTCATATGTTTTGCCTTGCATTTGTTTATTTGCTTTCAAGAACCTTTAGAGAACAATAATTACTAATATAATATGGAGTAGCACAGCATAGACGAGGGAAGCTAACTCTCTCCCTTTTCCCAGAACCTGGAACAGCTAAAGATCCTAAGCATTGTCAGCTTTGGTATCTGACATAGTTTGGATGTTTGTCCCCTTCAAATCTCACGTTAAAATGTGATCCCCAATGTTGGAGAGAGATGCCTCCTGAATGGCTTGGTGCTGTCCTCTTGGTAATGAATGAGTTCTTACCCTGTGAGTTCATGCGATATCTGGTTGTTTAAAAGAGACTGACACCTCCTCCCTGTCTCTCTTGCTTCCTCTCTCACCATGTGATATGCTGGTTTCCCTTCACCTTCCACCATGATTGGAAGGTTCCTGAGGCCCTCCCTGGAAGCAGGTGCCAGTACTATGCTTCACGTACAGCCTTCAGAACAAGAAGCCAAATAAACCTCATTTCTTTATTAATTACCCCACCTCAGGTATTTCTTTATAACAATGCAAATGGGCTAACAGAGTATCATTCATGGACAGTGAGTGTATTAGTCAATTTTCATGCTGCTGATAAAGACATACCCAAGATTGGGTAATTTATAAAGAAAAAGAGGTTTAATGAATTCACATATCTGCACCGCTAGCTGTATAAATATGGAAATATCTTCACTGCTACCTGTACAAATATGGAAATATCTACAGCGCTACCTGTATAAACATGGAAATATCTACACCGCTATCTGTATAAACATAGAAATATCTACACCGCTATCTCTATAAACATGGAAATATCTACAGCGCTATCCATATGAACATGGAAATATCTACACCGCTATCTGTATAAACAAGGAAATAACTACACCGCCATCTCTATAAACATGGATATATCTACAGGGCCATCTGTATAAACACGGAAATAACTACACCGCTATCTGTATATACATGGAAATATATACACCGCTATCTCTATAAACATGGAAATATCTACACCATTATCTGTATAAACATGGAAATAACTACACCTCTATCTCTATAAACATGGAAATATCTACACTGCTATCTGCATAAACATCGAAATATCTAAACCGCTACCTGTAAAACAGGGAAATATCTACACCGCTATCTCTATAAACATTGAAACATCTACACTGCTATCTTTATAAACATTGAAATACCTACACTGCTATTTGTATAAACATGGAAATATCTACAACGCTATCTCTATAAACATGGAAATAACTACACCGCTATCTCTATAAACGTGGAAATATCTACACCACCATCTGTATGAACATGGAATTATCTACAACACCATCTGTATGAACATTGAAATATCTTCACCGCTATCTGTATAAACATGGAAATATCTACACCGCTATCTGTATATACATGGAAATATCAACACCGCTATCTCTATCAACATGGAAATATCTACACCGCTATCACTATAAACATGGAAATACCTAAACCGCCATCTGTATCGACATGAAAATATCTACACCGCCATCTGTATAAACATGGAAATATCTAAACTGCTACCTGTATTAAGATGGAAATATCTACACCGCCATCTATATAAACATGGAAATATCTACACCGCCATCTGTATGAACATGGAAATATATACAGTGCAATTTCTATAAAGATGGAAATATCTACACCGCAATCTGTTTAAACATGGAAATATCTACACCTCTATCTGTATTAAGATGGAAATATCTACACTGCCATCTCTATAAAGATGGAAATATCTACACCGCCATCTGTATGAACATGGAAATATCTACACCGCTATCTGTATATACATGGAAATATCTACACCGCAATCTCTATAAACATGGAAATATCTAAACTGCTACCTGTAAAACAGGGAAATATCTACACCGCTATCTCAATAAACATTGAAATATCTACACTGCAATCTTTATAAACATTGAAATACCTGCACTGCTATTTGTATAAACATGGAAATATCTACAACGCTATCTCTATAAACATGGAAATAACTACACCGCTATCTCTATAAACGTGAAAATATCTACACTGCCAACTGTATGAACATGGAAATAACTACAACGCCATCTGTATGAACATTGAAATATCTACACCGCTATCTGTATAAACATGGAAATATCTACACCGCTATCTGTATATACATGGAAATATCTACACCGCTATCTCTAACAACATGGAAATATCTACACCGCTTTCTCCATAAACATGGAAATACCTACACCGCCATCTGTATCGACATGAAAATATCTACACCGCCATCTGCATAAACATGGAAATATCTACACGGCTATCTGTATTAAGATGGAAATATCTACACCGCCATCTATATAAACATGGAAACATCTACACCGCCATCTGTATGAATATGGAAATATCTACAGCACAATCTCTATAAAGATGGAAATATCTACACCGCCATCTGTTTAAACATGGAAATATCTACACCTCTATCTGTATTAAGATGGAAATATCTACACTGCCATCTCTATAAAGATGGAAATACCTACAACGCCATCCCTATGAACATGGAAATATCTACACCGCCATCTATATGAACATGGAAATATCTACACCGCTACCTATATAAACATGGAAATATCAGCACCGCTATCTCTATGAACATGGAAATATCTACACCGCTATCTGTATGAACATGGAAATATCTACACCGCTATCTGTATGAACATGGAAGTATCTAAAAAGCTATCTGAATGAACATGGAAATATCTACACCGCTATTTGAACATGTAAATATCTACACCGCTATCTGCATGAAAATGGAAATATCTACAAAGCTATCTGCATATACATGGAAATATCTACACAGCTATCTCTTTACACATGGAAATAACTACACCGCTATATCTATAAACATGGAAATATCTACACCGCCATCTGTATGTACATGGAAATATCTGCACCGCCATCTGTATGAACATATAAATACCTACACCGCCATCTGTATTAAGAAGGAAATATCTAAACCGCTATCTGTATAAACATGGAAATATCTACACCGTTGCCTGTATAAACATGGAAATAACAGCACCGCTATCTGTATGAACATGGAAATATCTACACCGCTATCTGTATGAACATGGAAATATCTACACTGCTATCTGTATGAACATGGAAATAGGTACTCCGTTATCTGTATGAACATGGAAATAGCTACACCACTATCTGTATGAACATGGAAATATCTGCACCGCTATCTGTATGAACATGGATATATCTACACAGCCATCAGGATGAACATGGAAATATCTACACCGCTATCTGTATGAACATGGAAATATCTACACCGCTATCTGTATGAACATGGATATATCTACACAGCCATCTGGATGAACATGGAAATATCTACACCGCTATCTGTGTAAACATGCATAGATCTTCAACGCTATCTGTATAAACATGGAAATATCTACACCGCTATCTGTATGAACATGGAAATATCTACACCGCTATCTGTATGCACATGGAAATATCTACACCGCTATCTGTTTGAACAAGGAAATATCTACACCGCTATCTGCATGAAAATGGAAATATCTACACTGCTATCTGCATATACATTTAAATATCTACACAGCTATCTCTTTACACATGGAAATAACTACACCGCTATCTGTATGAACATGGAAATATCTACATCGCCATCTGTATGAACATGGAAATATCCGCACCGCCATCTGTATGAACATATGAATATCTACACCGCCATCTGTATTAAGATGGAGATATCTACACTGCTATCTGTATAAACATGGAAATATCTACACCGCCATCTGTATGAACATATAAATATCTACACCGCCATCTGTATTAAGAAGGAAATATCTAAACCGCTATCTGTATAAACATGGAAATATCTACACCGCTGCCTGTATAAACATGGAAATATCAGCACCGCTATCTGTATGAACATGGAAATATCTACACCGCTATCTGTATGAACATGGAAATATCTACACCTCTATATGTATGAACATGGAAATAGCTACACCGCTATCTGTGTGAACATGGATATATCTACACAGCCATCTGGATGAAGATGGAAATATCTACACCGCTATCTGTGTAAACATGCATACATCTTCACCGCTATCTGTATAAACATGGAAATATCTACACCGCTATCTGTATGAACATGGAAATATCTACACCGCTATCTGTTTGAACATGGAAATATCTACATCGCTATCTGCATGAAAATGGAAATATCTACACTGCTATCTGCATATACATTTAAATATCTACACAGCTATCTCTTTACACATGGAAAGAACTACACCGCAATCTGTATGAACACGGAAATATGTACACCGCCATCTGTATGAACATGGAAATATCTGCACTGCCATCTGTATGAACATATAAATATCTACACCGCCATCTGTATTAAGATGGAGATTTCTTCACTGCTATCTGTATAAACATGGAAATATCTACACCGCTATCTGTATAAACATGGAAATATCTACACCGCTATCTGTATAAACATGGAAATATCTACACCTCTACCTGTATAAACATGGAAATATCAGCACCGCTATCTGTATGAACATGGAAATATCTACACCGCTATCTGTATGAACAAGGAAATATCTACACCGCTATCTGTATAAACATGGAAATATCTACACCGCTATCTGTATGAACATGGAAATATCTACACCGCTATCTGTTTGAACATGGAAATATCTACACCGCTGTCTGCATGAAAATGGAAATATCTACACAGCTATCTGCATACACATGGAAATATCTACACAGCTATCTCTTAACACATGGAAATAAGTACTCCGCTATATCTATAAACATGGAAATGTCTACACCGCCATCTGTATGAACATGGAAATATCTGCACCACCATCTGTATGGACATATAAATATCTACACCGCCATCTGTATTAAGAAGGAAATATCTAAACCGCTATCTGTATGAACATTGAAATATCTACACCGCTATCTGTATGAACATGGAATTATCTACACCGCTATCTGTGTAAACATGCATACATCTTCACCGCTATCTGAATAAACATGGAAATATCTACAACGCTATCTGTATGAACATGGATATATCTACACAGCCCTCTGGATGAACATGGAAATATCCACACCGCTATCTGCATGAACATGGAAATATCTACACCGCTATCTGTGTGAACATGCATTCATGTTCACCGCAATCTGTATAAACATGGAAATATCTACACCGCTATCTGTATGAACATGGATATATCTACACAGCCCTCTGGATGAACATGGAAATATCTACACCGCTATCTGTATGAACATGGATGTATCTACACAGCCCTCTGGATGAACATGGAAATATCCACACCGCTATCTGTGTAAACATGCATACATCTTCACCGCTATCTGTATAAACATGGAAATATCTACACCGCTACCTGTATAAACATGGAAATATCAGCACCGCTATCTGTATGAACATGGAAATATCTACCCCGCTATCTGTATGAACATGGAATTATCTACACCGCTCTCTGTATGAACATGGAAATATCTACAAAGCTATCTGAATGAACATGGAAGTATCTACACCGCTATCTGTTTGAACATGTAAATATCTACACCGCTGTCTGCATGAAAATGGAAATATCTACAAAGCTATCTGCATATACATGTAAATATCTACACAGCTATCTCTTTACACATGGAAATAACTACACCGCTATAACTATAAACAGGGAAATATCTACACCGCCATGTGTATGAACATGGAAATATCAGCACCGCCATCTGTATGAACATATAAATATCTACTCCGCCATCTGTATTAAGAAGGAAGTATCTAAACCGCTATCTGTATAAACATGGAAATATCTACACCGCTGCCTGTATAAACATGGAAATATCAGCACCGCTATCTGTATGAACATGGAAATATCTACACCACTATCTGTATCAACATGGAAATATCTACACCGCTATCTGTATGAACATGGAAATAGCTACACCGTTATCTGTATGAACATGGAAATAGCAACACCGCTATCTGTATGAACATGGAAATATCTACACCGCTATCTGTATGAACATGGAAATATCTACACCGCTATCTGTATGAACATGGATATATCTACACAGCCATATGGATGAACATGGAAATATCTACACCGCTATCTGTATGAACATGGAAATATCTACACCACTATCTGTATGAACATGGATATATCAACACAGTCATCTGTATGAACATGGGAATATCTACACCGCTATCTGTGTAAACATGCATACACCTCCACCGCTATCTGTATAAACATGGAAATATCTACACCGCTATCTGTATGAACATGGAAATATCTACACCGCTATCTGTTTGAACATGGAAATATCTAAAGAGCTATCTGCATGAAAATGGAAATATCTACACAGCTATCTGCATATACATGGAAATATCTACAAAGCTATCTCTTTACACATGGAAATAACTACACCGCTATGTGTATGAACATGGCAATATCTGCACCGCCATCTGTATGAACATATAAATATCTACGCCGCCATCTGTATTAAGAAGGAAATATCTAAACCGCTATCTGTATAAACATGGAAATATCTACAACGCTGCCTGTATAAACATCGAAATATCAGAACCGCTATCTGAATGAACATTGAAATATCTACACCGCTATCTGTATGAACATGGAAATAGCTACCCTGCTATCTGTATGAACATGGATATATCTACACAGCCATCTGGATGAACATGGAAATATCTACACCGCTATCTGTGTAAACATGCATACATCTTCACAGCTATCTGTATAAAGATGGAAATATCTACACCGCTATCTTTATGAACATGGAAATATCTACACCGCTATCTGTATGAACATGGAAATATCTACACCGCTATCTGTTTGAACATGGAAATATCTATACCACTATCTGCATGAAAATGGAAATATCTACACTGCTATCTGCATATACATTTAAATACGTACACTGCTATCTCTTTACACATGGAAATAACTACACCGTTACCTGTATGAACATGGAAATATCTACACCGCCATCTGTATGAACATGGAAATATCTGCACCGCCATCTGTATGAAAATATAAGTATCTACACCGACATCTGTGTTAAGATAGGGATATCTCCACTGCTATCTGTATAAACATGGAAATATCTACACCGCTATCTGTATGAACATGGAAATATCTACACCGCTATCTGTATGAACATGGATATATCTACACCGCTATCTGTATGAACATGGAAATATCTTCAACGCCATCTGTATGAACATGGATATATCTACACAGCCATCTGTATGAACATGGAAATATCTACACCGCTATCTGTATGACATTGGAAATATCTACACCGTTATCTGTATGAATGTGGAAGTATCTTCACAGCCATCTGTATGAACATGGATATGTCTACTCATCCATCTGGATGAACATGGAAAAATCTACACCGCAATCTGTTTGAACATGGAAATATCTAAACCGCTATCTACATGAAAATGGAAATATCTACACAGCTATCTGCATATACATGGAAATATCTACACAGCTATCTCTTTACACATGGAAATCACTACATCGCTATCTGTATGAACATGGAAATATCTTCACCGCCATCTGTAGGAACATGGATATATCTACACAGCCATCTGGATGAACATGGAAATATCTACACCGCTATCTGTATGAAGATAGAAATATCTACACCGCTATCTGAGTAAACATGCAAACATCTTCACCGCTATCTGTATAAACATGGAAATATCTACACTGCTATCTGTATGAAAATGGAAATATCTACACCGCTATCTGTTTGAACATGGAAATATCTACACCGCTATCTGCATGAAAATGGAAATATCTACACAGTGATCTGCATATACATGGAAATATCTACAAAGCTATCTCCTTACACATGGAAATAACTACAGCGCTATCTCTATAAACATACAAATATCTACACCGCCATCTGTATGAACGTGGAAATATCTGCAATGCCATCTCTATGAACATATAAATATATACACCGCCATCTATATTAAGATGGAGATAGCTACACCGCTATCTACAAGAAAATGGAAATATCTACACTGCTATCTGCATATACATTTAAATATCTACACAGCTATCTCTTTACACATGGAAATAACTACACCGTTATCTGTATGAACATGGAAATATGTACACCGCCATCTGTATGAACATGGAAATATCTGCACCGCCATCTGTTTGAAAATATAAATATCTACACCGCCATCTGTATTAAGATAGAGATATCTACACTGCTATCTGTATAAACATGGAAATATCTACACCGCTATCTGTATAAACATGGAAATATCTACACCGCTGTCTGTATATACATGGAAATATCTGCACCACTACCTGTATAAACATGGAAATATCAGCACCGCTATCTATATGAACATGGAAATACCTACACCGCTATCTGTATGAACATGGAAATATCTACACCGCTATCTGTATGAACATGGATATACATACACCGCTATCTGTATGAACATGGAAATATCTACACCGCTATCTGTTTCAACATGGAAATATCTACACCGCTGTCTGCATGAAAATGGAAATATCTACACAGCTATCTGCATATACATGGAAATATCTACACAGCTATCTCTTTACACATGGAAATAACTACACCGCTGTCTCTATAAACATGGAAATATCTACACCGCCATCTGCATGAACATGGAAATATCTGAACCGCCATCTGTATGAACATATAAATATCTACACCGCCATCTGTATTAAGAAGGAGATATCTACACCGCTATCTGTATAAACATGGAAATATCTACACCGCTATCTGTATAAACATGGAAATATCTACACCGCTATCTGTATAAACATGGAAATATCTACACCGTTACCTGTATAAACATGGAAATATCAGCACCGCTATCGGTATGAACATGGAAATATCTACACCGATATCTGTATGAACATGGGTATATCTACACCGCTATCTGTATGAACATGGAAATATCTTTACCGCCATCTGTATGAACATGGATATATCTACACAGCCATCTCTATGAACATGGAAATATCTACACCGCTATCTGTATGAACATGGAAATATCTACACCGCTATCTGTACGAACATGGAAATATCTTCACCGCCATCTGTATGAAAATGGATATGGCTACACAGCCATCTGGATGAACATGGAAATATCTACACCGCCATCTGTATGAACATGGAAATATCTACACCGCTATCTGTGTAAACATGCATAGACCTTCACTGCTATCTGTATAACCATGGAAATACCTACACCGCTATCTGTATGAACATGGAAATATCTACACCGCTATCTGTTTGAACATGGAAATATCTAAACCGCTATCTGCATGAAAATGGAAATATCTACACAGTTATCTGCATATACATGGAAATATCTACACAGCTATCTCTTTACACGTGGAAATAACTACACCGCTATCTGTATGAACATGGAAATATCTTCACCGCCATCTGTATGAACATGGATATATCTACACAGCCATCTGGATGAACATGGAAATATCTACACCGCTATCTGTTTGAAGATGGAAATATCTACAACACTATCTGTGTAAACATGCATACATCTTCACCGCTATCTATATAAACATGGAAATATCTACACTGCTATCTGTATAAACATGGAAATATCTACACCGCTATCTGAACATGGAAATATCTACACCGCTATCTGCATGAAAATGGAAATATCTACACAGCGATCTGCATATACATGGAAATATCTACAAAGCTATCTCTTTACACATGGAAATAACTACAGTGCTATCTCTATAAACATACAAATATCTACACCGCCATCTCTATGAACATGGAAATATATACACCGCTATCTGTGTAAACATGCATACATCTTCACCGCTATCTCTATAAACATGGAAATATCTACACCGCTATCTGTATGAACATGGAAATATCTACACCGCTATCTGTTTTAACATGGAAATATCTACACCGCTATCTGTATAAACATGGAAATATCCACACCGCTATCTGAATGAACATGGAAATACCTTCACCGCCATCTGTATGAACATGGATATATCTACACAGCCATGTGGATGAACATGGATATTTCTACACAGCCCTCTGGATGAACATGGAAATATCCACACCGCTATCTGTGTAAACATGCATACATCTTCACTGCTATCTGTATAAACATGGAAATATCTACACCGCTATCTGTATGAACATGGAAATATCAGCACCGCTATCTGTATGAACATGGAAATATCTACACCGCTATCTGTATAAACATGGAAATATCAGCACCGCTATCTGTATGAACATGGAAATATCAGCCCCTCTATCTGTATGAACATGGAGATATCTACACCGCCATCTGTATGAACATGGATATATCTACACAGCCATCTGGAGGAACATGGAAATATCTACACCGCTATCTGTATGAACATGGAAATAGCTACACCGCTATCTGTATGAACATGGAAATATCTACACCGCTATCTGTATGAACATGGAAATATCTACACCGCTATCTGTATCAACAGGGAAATATCTTCACAGCCATCTGTACGAACATGGATATATATACAGAGCCATCTGGATGAACATGGAAATATCTACACCGCCATCTGTATGAACATATAAATATCTACACCGCCATCTGTATTAAGATGGAGATATCTACACCGCTATCTGTATAAACCTGGAAATATCTACACCGCTATCTATATACACATGGAAATATCTACACCGCTATCTGGATAAACATGGAAATTTCTACACCGCTACCTGTATAAACATGGAAATATCAACACCGCTATCTCTAGGAACATGGAGATATCTGCTCCGCCATCTGTATGAACATGGATATATCTACACAGCCATCTGGAGGAACATGGAAATATCTACAACGCTATCTGTACGAACATGGAAATATCTACACCGCTATCTGTATGAACATGGAAATAGCTACACCGCTATCTGTATGAACATGGAAATATCTACACCCCTATCTGAATGAACATGGAAATATCTACTCTGCTATCTGTATGAACATGGATATTTCTTCACAGCCATCTGGATGAACATGGAAATATCTACACCGCTATCTGTATGAACATGGAAATATCTACACCGCTATCTGTGTAAACATGCATACATCTTCACCGCAATCTGTATAAACATCGAAATATCTACACCGCTATCTGTATGAACATGGAAATATCTACACCGCTATCTGAACATGGAAATATCTACACCGCCATCTGTATGAACACGGAAATATCTGCACCGCCATCTGTATGAACATATAAATATCTACACGGCGATCTGTATTAAGATGTATATATCTACACCTCCATTTGTATAAACATGGAAATATCAACACCGCTATCTGTATAAACATGGAAATATCTACAACGCTATCTGTATAAACATGAATATATCTACACCGCTACCTGTATAAACAAGGAAATATCAGCAACGGTATCTGTTTGAACATGGAAATATCAGCCCCTCTATCTGTATGAACATGGAGATATCTACACCGCTATCTGTATGAACATGGAAATATCTTCACCGCCATCTGTATGAACATGGATATATCTACACAGCCATCTGGATGAACATGGAAATATCTTCACCGCTATCTGTATGAACATGGAAATAGCTACACCGCTATCTGTATGAACATGGAAATATCTACACCGCTATCTGTATGAACATGGAAATATCTACACCGCTATCTGTATGAACATGGAAATATCTTCACCGCCATCAGTATGAACATGGATATATCTACAGAGCCATCGGGATGAACATGGAAATATCTACACAGCTATCTGTATGAACATGGAAATATATACACCGCTATCTGTGTAAACATGCATACATCTTCACCGCTATCTCTATAAACATGGAAATATCTACACCGCTATCTGTATGAACATGGAAATATCTACACCGCTATCTGTTTGAACATGGAAATATCTACACCGCTATCTGTATAAACATGGAAATATCCACACCGCTATCTGAATGAACATGGAAATACCTTCACCGCCATCTGTATGAACATGGATATATCTACACAGCCATGTGGATGAACATGGATATTTCTACACAGCCCTCTGGATGAACATGGAAATATCCACACCGCTATCTGTGTAAACATGCATACATCTTCACTGCTATCTGTATAAACATGGAAATATCTACACCGCTATCTGTATGAACATGGAAATATCAGCACCGCTATCTGTATGAACATGGAAATATCTACACCGCTATCTGTATAAACATGGAAATATCAGCACCGCTATCTGTATGAACATGGAAATATCAGCCCCTCTATCTGTATGAACATGGAGATATCTACACCGCCATCTGTATGAACATGGATATATCTACACACCCATCTGGAGGAACATGGAAATATCTACACCGCTATCTGTATGAACATGGAAATAGCTACACCGCTATCTGTATGAACATGGAAATATCTACACCGCTATCTGTATGAACATGGAAATATCTACACCGCTATCTGTATGAACAGGGAAATATCTTCACAGCCATCTGTACGAACATGGATATATCTACAGAGCCATCTGGATGAACATGGAAATATCTACACCGCCATCTGAATGAACATATAAATATCTACTCCGCCATCTGTATTAAGATGGAGATATCTACACCGCTATCTGTATAAACCTGGAAATATCTACACCGCTATCTGTATACACATGGAAATATCTACACCGCTATCTGGATAAACATGGAAATTTCAACACCGTTACCTGTATAAACATGGAAATATCAGCACCGCTATCTCTAGGAACATGGAGATATCTGCACCGCCATCTGTATGAACATGGATATATCTACACAGCCATCTGGATGAACATGGAAATATCTACACCGATATCTGTATGAAGATGGAAATATCTACAACACTATCTGTATAAACATGCATACATCTTCACCGCTATCTATGTAAACATGGAAATATCTACACTGCTATCTGAATGAACATGGAAATATCTACACCGCTATCTGAAGATGGAAATATCTACACCGCTATCTGCAGGAAAATGGAAATATCTACACAGCGATCTGCATATACATGGAAATTTCTACAAAGCTATCTCTTTACACATGGAAATAACTACAGCGCTATCTCTATAAACATACAAATATCTACACCGCCATCTGTATGAACATGGAAATATCTGCACCGCCATCGGTATGAACATATAAATATCTACACCGCCATCTATATTAAAATGGAGATATCTACACCGCTATCTTTACGAACATGGAAATATCTAAACCGCTATCTGCATGAAAATAGAAATATCTACACAGCTATTTGCATATACATGGAAATATCTACAAAGCTATCTCTTTACACATGGAAATAACTACACCGCTATCTCTATAAACACGGAAATATCTACACCGCGATCTGTATGAACATGGAAATATCTGCACCGCCATCTGTATAAACATATAAATATCTACACCGCCATCTGTATTTAGATGGAGATATCTACACCGCTATCTGTATAAACTTGGAAATATCTACACCGCTATCTGCATAAACATGGAAATACCTACACCGCTATCTGTATAAACATGGAAATACCTACACCGCTACCTGTATAAACATGGAAATATCAGCACCGCTATCTGTATGAACATGGAAATATCTACACCGCTATCTCTATGAACATGGAAATATCTACACCGCTATCTGTATGAACATGGAAATAGCTACACCGCTATCTGCATGAAAATGGAAATATCTACACTGCTATCTGCATATACATGGAAATATCTACACAGCTATATCTTTACACATGGAAATAACTACACCGCTATCTGTATGAACATGGAAATATCCACACCGCTATCTGTATGAACATGGAAATATCTGCACCGCCATCTGTATGAACATATAAATATCTACACCGCCATCTGTATTAAGATGGAGATATCTACACCGCTATCTGTATAAACATGGAAATATGTACACCGCTATCTGTATAAACATGGAAATATCTACACTGCTATCTGTATAAACATGGAAATATCTACACCGCTACCTGTATAAACATGGAAATATTAGAACCGCTATCTGTATGAACATGGAAATATCTACACCGCTATCTGTATGAACATGGAAATAGCTACACCGCTATCTGCATGAACATGGAAATATCTACACCGCTATCTGTATGAACATGGATATATCTACACAGCCCTCTGGATGAATATGGAAATATCCACACCGCTAACTTTGTAAACATGCATACATCTTCACCGCTATCTGTATAAACATGGAAATATCTACACCGCTAGCTGTATGAACATGGAAATATCTACACTGCTATCTGTTTGAAGATGGAAATACATACACCGCTATCTGCATGAAAATGGAAATATCTACACAGCTATCTGCATATACATGGAAATATCTACACAGCTATCTCTTTACACATGGAAATAACTACACCGCTATCTGTATGAACATGGAAATATCTACACGGCCATCTGTATGAACATGGAAATATCTGCACCGCCATCTGTATGAACATATAAATATCTACACCGCCATCTGTATTAAGATGGAGATATCTACACCGCTATCTGAATAAACATGGAAATATCTACACCGCTATCTGTACGAACATGGAAATATCTAAACCGCTATCTGCATTAAAATATAAATATCTACACAGCTATCGACATATACATGGAAATATCTACAAAGCTATCTCTTTACACATGGAAATAACTACACCGCTATCTCTATAAACATGGAAATATCTACACCGCCATCTGTATGAACATGGAAATATCTGCACCGCCACCTGTATAAACATATAAATATCTACAACGCCATCTGTATTATGATGGAGATATATACACCGCTATCTGTATAAACTTGGAAATCTCTACACCGCTATCTGTACAAACATGGAAATACCTACACCGCTATCTGTATAAACATGGAAATATCAGCACCGCTCTCTGTATGAACATGGAAATATCAGCCCCTCCATCTATATGAACATGGAAGTATCTACACCGCTATCTCTATGAACATGGAAATATCTACACCGCTATCTGTTTGAACATGGAAATATCTATACCGCTATCTGCATGAAAATGGAAATACATACACAGCTATCTGCATACACATGGAAATATCTACACAGCTATCCCTTTACACATGGAAATAACTACACCGCTATCTGTATGAACATGGAAATATCTTCACCGCCATGTGTAGGAACATGGATATATCTACACAGCCATCTGGATGAACATGGAAATATCTACACCGCTATCTGTTTGAACATGGAAATATCTTCACCGCTATCTGTGTAAACATGCATACATCTTCACCGCTATCTCTATAAACATGGAAATATCTACACTGCTATCTGTATGAACATGGAAATATCTACACCGCTATCTGTTTGAACATGGAAATATCTACACCGCTATCTGCATGAAAATGGAAATATCTACAAAGCTATCTGCATATACATGGAAACGTCTACACAGCTATCTCTTTACACATGGAAATAACTACACCGCTAAATCTATAAACATGGAAATATCTACACCGCCATCAGTATGAACATGGAAATATCTGCACCACCATCTGTATGAACATATAAATATCTCCACCGCCATCTGTATTAAGAAGGAAATATCTAAACCGCTATCTGTATGAACATTGAAATATCTACACCGCTATCTGTATGAACATGGAAATATCTACACCGCTATCTGTGTGAACATGCATATAACTTCACCGCTATCTGTATAAACATGGAAATATCTACAACGCTATCTCTATGAACATGGAAATATCTACACCGCTATCTGTACGAACATGGAAATATCTAAACCGCTATCTGCATGAAAATAGAAATATCTACACAGCTAACTGCATATACATGGAAATATCTACAAAGCTATCTCTTTACACATGGAAATAACTACACCGCTATCTCTATAAACTCGGAAATATCTACACCGCCATCTGTATGAACATGGAAATATCTGCACCGCCATCTCTATAAACATATAAATATCTACACCGCCATCTGTATTTAGATGGAGATATCTACACCGCTATCTGTATAAACTTGGAAATATCTACACCGCTATCTGCATAAATATGGAAATACCTACACCGCTATCTGTATAAACATGGAAATACCTACACCTCTACCTGTATAAACATGGAAATATCAGCACCGCTATCTGTATGAACATGGAAATATCTACACCGCTATCTCTATGAACATGGAAATATCTACACCGCTATCTGTATGAACATGGAAATAGCTACACTGCTATCTGTATGAACATGGAAATATCTACACCACTACCTGTAGGAACATGGAAATATCTACACCGCTGTCAGCATGAACATGGATGTATCTACACAGCCGTCTGGATGAACATGGAAATATCTACACCGCTATCTGCTTGAACTTGGAAATATCTACACCGCTATCTGTGTAAACATGCATACATCTTCACCGCAATCTGTATAAGCATGGAAATATCAACGCCGCTATCTGTTTGAACGTGGAAATATCTACACCGCTATCTGTTTGAACATGGAAATATCTAAACCGCTATCAGCATGAAAATGGAAATATCTACACAGCTATCTGCATATACATGGAAATATCTACACATCTATCTCTTTACACATGTAAATAACTACACCGCTATCTGTATGAACATGGAAATGTCTGCACCGCCATCTGTATGAACATATAAATATCTACACCGCCATCTGTATTAAGATGGAGATATCTACACCGTTATCTGTATAAACATGGAAATATCTACGCCGCGATCTGAATAAACATGGAAATATCTACACCGCTCTCTGTATAAACATGGAGATATCAGCACCGCTATCTGAATGAACATGGAAATATCAGCCTCTCTATCTGTATGAACATGGAAGTATCTACACCGCTATCTCTATGAACATGGAAATATCTACACCGCTATCTGTTTGAACATGGAAATATCTAAACCGCTATCTGCATGAAAATGGAAATATATACACAGCTATCTGTATATACATGGAAATATCTACACAGCTATCTCTTTACACATGGAAAAAACTACACCGCTATCTGTATGAACATGGAAATACCTTCACCGCCATCTGTAGGAACATGGATATATCTACACAGCCATCTGGATGAACATGGAAATATCTACACCGCTATCTGTATGAACATGGAAATATCTACACCGCTATCTGTGTAAACATGTATACATCTTCACCGCTATCTCTATAAACATGGAAATAACTACACCGCTATCTGTATGAACATGGAAATATCTACCACGCCATCTGAATGAACATGGAAATATCTGCACCGCCATCTGTATGAACATATAAATATCTACACCGCCATCTGTATTAAAATGGAGATATCTACACTGCTATCTGTATAAAAATGGAAATATCTACACCGCCATCTGTATGAACATATAAATATCTACGCCGCCATCTGTATTTAGAAGGAAATATCTAAACCGCTATCTGTATAAACATGGAAATATCTACAACGCTGCCTGTATAAACATGGAAATATCAGAACCGCTATCTGAATGAACATGGAAATATCTACACCGCTATCTGTATGAACATGGAAATAGCTACACCGCTATCTGTATGAACATGGATATATCTACACAGCCATCTGGATGAACATGGAAATATCTACACCGCTATCTGAGTAAACATGCATACATCTTCACCGCTATCTGTATAAACATGGAAATATCTACACCGCTATCTGTATGAACATGGAAATATCTACACCGCTATCTGTTTGAACGTGGAAATATCTACACCACTATCTGCATGAAAATGGAAATATCTACACTACTATCTGCATATATATTTAAATATGTACACTGCTATCTCTTTACACATGGAAATAACTACACCGTTACCTGTATGAACATGAAATATCTACACCGCCATCTGTATGAACATGGAAATATCTGCACCGCCATCTGAAAGAAAATATAAATATCTACACTGCCATCTGTATTAAGATAGAGATATCTCCACTGCTATCTGTATAAACATGGAAATATCTACACCGCTATCTTTGTGAACATGGAAATATCTACACCGCTATCTGTATGAACATGGAAATATCTACACCGCTATCTGATTGAACGTGGAAATATCTACACCACTATCTGCATGAAAATGGAAATATCTACACTGCTATCTGCATATACATTTAAATATCTACACAGCTATCTCTTTACACATGGAAATAACTACACCGTTATCTGTATGAACATGGAAATATCTACACCGCCATCTGTATGAACATGGAAATATCTGCACCGCCATCTGTATGAAAATATAAATATCTACACCGCCATCTGTATTAAGATAGAGATATCTACACTGCTATCTGTATAAACATGGAAATATCTACACCGCTATCTGTATGAACATGGAAATATCTACACCGCTATCTGTATGAACATGGAAATACATACACCGCTATCTGTATGAACATGGAAATATCTACACCGCTATCAGTTTGAACATGGAAATATCTACACCGCTGTCTGCATGAAAATGGAAATATCTACACAGCTATCTGCATATACATGGAAATATCTACACAGATATCTCTTTACACATGGAAATAACTACACCGCTATCTCTATAAACATGGAAATATCTACACCGCCATCTGTATGAATATGGAAATATCTGCACCGCCATCTGTATGAACATATAAATATCTACACCGCCATCTGTATTAAGGAGATATCTACACCGCTATCTGTATAAACATGGAAATATCTACACCGCTATCTGTATAAACATGGAAATATCTACACCGCTATCTGTATAAACATGGAAATATCTACACCGCTACCTGTATAAACATGGAAATATCAGCACCGCTATCGGTATGAACATGGAAGTATCTACACCGATATCTGTATGAACATGGGTATATCTACACCGCTATCTGTATGAACATGGAAATATCTTTACCGCCATCTGTATGAACATGGATATATCTACACAGCCATCTGTATGAACATGGAAATATCTACACCGCTATCTGTATGAACATGGAAATATCTACACCGCTATCTGTACGAACATGGAAATATCTTCACCGCCATCTGTATGAAAATGGATATGGCTACACAGCCATCTGGATGAACATGGAAATATCTACACCGCCATCTGTATGAACATGGAAATATCTACACCGCTATCTGTGTAAACATGCATACACCTTCACCGCTATCTGTATAACCATGGAAATATCTACACCGCTATCTGTATGAACATGGAAATATCTACACCGCTATCTGTTTGAACATGGAAATATCTAAACCGCTATCTGCATGAAAATGGAAATATCTACACAGTTATCTGCATATACATGGAAATATCTACACAGCTATCACTTTACACGTGGAAATAACTACACCGCTATCTGTATGAACATGGAAAGATCTTCACCGCCATCTGTATGAACATGGATATATCTACACAGCCATCTGGATGAACATGGAAATATCTACACCGCTATCTGTATGAAGATGGAAATATCTACAACACTATCTGTGTAAACATGCATACATCTTCACCGCTATCTATATAAACATGGAAATATCTACACTGCTATCTGTATGAACATGGAAATATCTACACCGCTATCTGAACATGGAAATATCTACACCGCTATCTGCATGAAAATGGAAATATCTACACAGCGATCTGCATATACATGGAAATATCTACAAAGCTATCTCTTTACACATGGAAATAACTACAGCGCTATCTCTATAAACATACAAATATCTACTCCGCCATCTGTATGAACATGGAAATATCTGCACCGTCATCTGTATGAACATATAAATATCTACACCGCCATCTATATTAAGATGGAGATATCTACACCGCTATCTGTATGAACTTGGAAATATCTACACCGCTATCTGTATAAACATGGAAATATCTACACCGCAATCTGTATAAACATGGAAATATCTACACCGCTAACTGTGTAAACATGGAAATATCAGCACCGCTATCTGCATGAACATGGAAATATCTACACCGCTATCTGAACATGGAAATATCTACACCGCTATCTGCATGAAAATGCAAATATCTACACAGGTATCTGCTTATACATGGAAATATCCACGCAGCTATCTCTTTACACTTGGAAATAACTACACCGCTATCTCTATAAACATGGAAATATCTACACCGCCATCACTATGAACATGGAAATATATGCACCGCCATCTGTATGAACATATAAATATCTACACCGCCATCTGCATTAAGAAGGAGATATCTACACCGCTATCTGTATAAACATGGAAATATTTACACCGCTATCTGTATAAACATGGAAATATCTACACCGCTATCAGTATAAACATGGAAATATCTACACCGCTACCTGTATAAACATGGAAATATCAGCACCGCTATCGGTATGAACATGGAAATATCTACACCGCTATCTGTATGAACATGGAAATAGCTACACCGCTATCTGTATGAACATGGAAATATCTTCAACGCTATCTGTATGAACATGGATATATCTACACAGCCATCTGGATGAACATGGAAATATCTACACCGCTATCTGTATGAAGATGGAAATATCTACACCGCTATCTGTGTAAACATGCATACATCTTCACCGCTATCTGTCTAAACATGGAAATATCTACACTGCTATCTGTATGAAAATGAAAATATCTACACCGCTATCTGTTTGAACATGGAAATATCTACACCGCTGTCTGCATGAAAATGGAAATATCTACACAGCGATCTGCATATACATGGAAATATCTACAAAGCTATCTCTTTACACATGCAAATAACTACAGCGCTATCTCTATAAACATACAAATATCTACTCCGCCATCTGTATGAACATGGAAATATCTGCACCGCCATCTGTATGAACATATAAATATCTACACCGCCATCTATATTAAGATGGAGATATCTACACCGCTATCTGTATGAACTTGGAAATATCTACACCGCTATCTGTATAAACATGGAAATATCTACACCGCAATCTGTATAAACATGGAAATATCTACACCGCTAACTGTATAAACATGGAAATATCTACACCGCTATCTGTATGAACATGGAAATAGCTACACCGCTATCTGTATGAACATGGAAATATCTACACCACTATCTGAATGAACATGGAAATATCTACTCTGCTATCTGTATGAACATGGATATTTCTTCACAGCCATCTGGATGAACATGGAAATATCTACACCGCTATCTGTATGAACATGGAAATATCTACACCGCTATCTGTGTAAACATGCATACATCTTCACCGCTATTTGTATAAACATGGAAATATCTACACCGCTATCTGTATGAACATGGAAATAGCTACACCGCTATCTGTATGAACATGGAAATATCTACACCGCTATCTGTACGAACATGGAAATATCTTCACCGCCATCTGTATGAAAATGGATATGGCTACACAGCCATCTGGATGAACATGGAAATATCTACACCGCGATCTGTATGAACATGGAAATATCTACACCGCTATCTGTGTAAACATGCATACACCTTCACCGCTATCTGTATAACCATGGAAATATCTACACCGCTATCTGTATGAACATGGAAATATCTACACCGCTATCTGTTTGAACATGGAAATATCTAAACCGCTATCTGCATGAAAATGGAAATATCTACACAGTTATCTGCATATACATGGAAATATCTACACAGCAATCTCTTTACACGTGGAAATAACTACACCGCTATCTGTATGAACATGGAAATATCTTCACCGCCATCTGTATGAACATGGATATATCTACACAGCCATCTGGATGAACATGGAAATATCTACACCGATATCTGTATAAAGATGGAAATATCTACAACACTATCTGTATAAACATGCATACATCTTCACCGCTATCTATATAAACATGGAAATATCTACACTGCTATCTGAATGAACATGGAAATATCTACACCGCTATCTGAAGATGGAAATATCTACACCGCTATCTGCATGAAAATGGAAATATCTACACAGCGATCTGCATATACATGGAAATATCTACAAAGCTATCTCTTTACACATGGAAATAACTACAGCGCTATCTCTATAAACATACAAATACCTACACCGCCTTCTGTATGAACATGGAAATATCTGCACCGCCATCTGTATGAACATATAAATATCTACACCGCCATCTATATTAAAATGGAGATATCTACACCGCTATCTGTACGAACATGGAAATATCTAAACCGCTATCTGCATGAAAATAGAAATATCTACACTGCTATTTGCATATACATGGAAATATCTACAAAGCTATCTCTTTACACATGGAAATAACTACACCGCTATCTCTATAAACACGGAAATATCTACACCGCCATCAGTATGAACATGGAAATATCTGCACCGCCATCTGTATAAACATATAAATATCTACACCGCCATCTGTATTTAGATGGAGATTTCTACACCGCTATCTGTATAAACTTGGAAATATCTACACCGCTATCTGCATAAACATGGAAATACCTACACCGCTATCTGTATAAACATGGAAATACCTACACCGCTACCTGTATAAACATGGAAATATCAGCACCGCTATCTCTATGAACATGGAAATATCTACACCGCTATCTCTATGAACATGGAAATATCTACACCGCTATCTGTATGAACATGGAAATAGCTACACCGCTATCTGCACGAAAATGGAAATATCTACACTGCTATCTGCATATACATGGAAATATCTACTCAGCTATATCTTTACACATGGAAATAACTACACCGCTATCTGTATGAACATGGAAATATCCACACCGCTATCTGTATGAACATGGAAATATCTGCACCGCCATCTGTATGAACATATAAATATCTACACCGCCATCTGTATTAAGATGGAGATATCTACACCGCTATCTGTATAAACATGGAAATATGTACACCGCTATCTGTATAAACATGGAAATATCTACACTGCTATCTGTATAATCATGGAAATATCTACACCGCTACCTGTATAAACATGGAAATATTAGAACCGCTATCTGTATGAACATGGAAATATCTACACCGCTATCTGTATGAACATGGAAATATCTACACCGCTATCTGTATGAACATGGAAATATCTACACCGCTATCTGTATGAACATGGATATATCTACACAGCCCTCTGGATGAACATGGAAATATCCACACCGCTATCTTTGTAAACATGCATACATCTTCACCGCTATCTGTATAAACATGGAAATATCTACACCGCTAGCTGTATGAACATGGAAATATCTACACCGCTATCTGTTTGAAGATGGAAATACATACACCGCTATCTGCATGAAAATGTAAATATCTACACAGCTATCTGCATATACATGGAAATATCTACACAGCTATCTCTTTGCACATGGAAATAACTACACCGCTATCTGTATGAACATGGAAATATCTACACGGCCATCTGTATGAACATGGAAATATCTGCACCGCCATCTGTATGAACATATAAATATCTACACCGCCATCTGTATTAACATGGAGATATCTACACCGCTATCTGAAAAAACATGGAAATATCTACACCGCTATCTGTACGAACATGGAAATATCTAAACCGCTATCGGCATTAAAATAGAAATATCTACACAGCTATCTGCATATACATGGAAATATCTACAAAGCTATCTCTTTACACATGGAAATAACTACACCGCTATCTCTATAAACATGGAAATATCTACACCGCCATCTGTATGAACATGGAAATATCTGCACCGCCACCTGTATAAACATATAAATATCTACAACGCCATCTGTATTATGATGGAGATATCTACACCGCTATCTGTATAAACTTGGAAATATCTACACCACTATCTGTACAAACATGGAAATACCTACACCGCTATCTGTATAAACATGGAAATATCAGCACCGCTCTCTGTATGAACATGGAAATATCAGCCCCTCCATCTATATGAACATGGAAGTATCTACACCGCTATCTCTATGAACATGGAAATATCTACACCACTATCTGTTTGAACATGGAAATATCTATACCGCTATCTGCATGAAAATGGAAATACATACACAGCTATCTGCATATACATGGAAATATCTACACAGCTATCCCTTTACACATGGAAATAACTACACCGCTATCTGTATGAACATGGAAATATCTTCACCGCCATGTGTAGGAACATGGATATATGTACACAGCCATCTGGATGAACATGGAAATATCTACACCGCTATCTGTTTGAACATGGAAATATCTACACCGCTATCTGTGTAAACATGCATACATCTTCACCGCTATCTCTATAAACATGGAAATATCTACACTGCTATCTGTATGAACATGGAAATATCTACACCGCTATCTGTTTGAACATGGAAATATCTACACCGCTATCTGCATGAAAATGGAAATATCTACAAAGCTATCTGCATATACCTAGAAACATCTACACAGCTATCTCTTTACACATGGAAATAACTACACCGCTAAATCTATAAACATGGAAATATCTACACCGCCATCTGTATGAACATGGAAATATCTGCACCACCATCTGTATGAACATATAAATATCTACACCGCCATCTGTATTAAGAAGGAAATATCTAAACCGCTATCTGTATGAACATTGAATTATCTACACCGCTATCTGTATGAACATGGAAATATCTACACCGCTATCTGTGTGAACATGCATATATCTTCACCGCTATCTGTATAAACATGGAAATATCTACAACGCTATCTGTATGAACATGGAAATATCTACACCGCTATCTGTACGAACATGGAAATATCTAAACCGCTATCTGCATGAAAATAGAAATATCTACACAGCTATTTGCATATACATTTAAATATCTGCAAAGCTATCTCTTTACACATGGAAATAACTACACCGCTGTCTCTATAAACACGGAAATATCTACACCGCCATCTGTATGAACATGGAAATATCTGCACCGCCATCTCTATAAACATATAAATATCTACACCGCCATCTGTATTTAGATGGAGATATCTACACCGCTATCTGTATAAACTTGGAAATATCTACACCGCTATCTGCATAAATATGGAAATACCTACACCGCTATCTGTATAAACATGGAAATACCTACACCGCTACCTGTATAAACATGGAAATATCAGCACCGCTATCTGTATGAACATGCAAATATCTACACCGCTATCTCTATGAACATGGAAATATCTACACCGCTATCTGTATGAACATGGAAATAGCTACACTGCTATCTGTATGAACATGGAAATATCTACACCACTATCTGTAGGAACATGGAAATATCTACACCGCTGTCAGCATGAACATGGATGTATCTACACAGCCGTCTGGATGAACATGGAAATATCTACACCGCTATCTGCATGAACTTGGAAATATCTACACCGCTATCTGTGTAAACATGCATACATCTTCACCGCAATCTGTATAAGCATGGAAATATCCACTCCGCTATCTGTTTGAACGTGGAAATATCTACACCGCTATCTGTTTGAACATGGAAATATCTAAACCGCTATCAGCATGAAAATGGAAATATCTACACAGCTATCTGCATATACATGGAAATATCTACACATCTATCTCTTTACACATGTAAATAACTACACCGCTATCTGTATGAACATGGAAATGTCTGCACCGCCATCTGTATGAACATGGAAATATCTACACTGCTATCTGTATGAACATGGAAATAGCTACACCGTTATGTGTATGAAAATGGAAATAGCTACACCGCTATCTGTATGAACATGGATATATCTACACAGCCATCTGTATGAACATGGAAATATCTACACCGCTATCTGTATGAAGATGGAAATATCTACAACACTATCTGTGTAAACATGCATACATCTTCACCGCTATCTATATAAACATGGAAATATCTACACTGCTATCTGTATGAACATGGAAATATCTACACCGCTATCTGAACATGGAAATATCTACACCGCTATCTGCATGAAAATGGAAATATCTACACAGCGATCTGCATATACATGGAAATATCTACAAAGCTATCTCTTTACACATGGAAATAACTACAGCGCTATCTCTATAAACATACAAATATCTACTCCGCCATCTGTATGAACATGGAAATATCTGCACCGCCATCTGTATGAACATATAAATATCTACACCGCCATCTATATTAAGATGGAGATATCTACACCGCTATCTGTATGAACTTGGAAATATCTACACCGCTATCTGTATAAACATGGAAATATCTACACCGCAATCTGTATAAACATGGAAATATCTACACCGCTAACTGTATAAACATGGAAATATCAGCACCACTATCTGCATGAACATGGAAATATCTACACCGCTATCTGAACATGGAAATATCTACACCGCTATCTGCATGAAAATGGAAATATCTACACAGGTATCTGCTTATACATGGAAATATCCACGCAGCTATCTCTTTACACTTGGAAATAACTACACCGCTATCTCTATAAACATGGAAATATCTACACCGCCATCACTATGAACATGGAAATATCTGCACCGCCATCTGTATGAACATATAAATATCTACACCGCCATCTGCATTAAGAAGGAGATATCTACACCGCTATCTGTATAAACATGGAAATATTTACACCGCTATCTGTATAAACATGGAAATATCTACACCGCTATCAGTATAAACATGGAAATATCTACACCGCTACCTGTATAAACATGGAAATATAAGCACCGCTATCGGTATGAACATGGAAATATCTACACCGCTATCTGTATGAACATGGAAATAGCTACACCGCTATCTGTATGAACATGGAAATATCTTCAACGCCATCTGTATGAACATGGATATATCTACACAGCCATCTGGATGAACATGGAAATATCTACACCGCTATCTGTATGAAGATGGAAATATCTACACCTCTATCTGTGTAAACATGCATACATCTTCACCGCTATCTGTCTAAACATGGAAATATCTACACTGCTATCTGTATGAAAATGAAAATATCTACACCGCTATCTGTTTGAACATGGAAATATCTACACCGCTGTCTGCATGAAAATGGAAATATCTACACAGCGATCTGCATATACATGGAAATATCTACAAAGCTATCTCTTTACACATGGAAATAACTACAGCGCTATATCTATAAACATACAAATATCTACATCGCCATCTCTATGAACATGGAAATATCTGCAATGCCATCTGTATGAACATATAAATATCTACACCACCATCTATATTAAGATGGAGATATCTACACTGCTATCTACATGAAAATGGAAATATCTACACTGCTATCTGCATATACATTTAAATATCTACACAGCTATCTCTTTACACATGGAAATAACTACACCGTTATCTGTATGAACATGGAGATATCTACACCGCCATCTGTATGAACATGGAAATATCTGCACCGCCATCTGTATGAAAATATAAATATCTACACTGCCATCTGTATTAAGATAGAGATATCTCCACTGCTATCTGTATAAACATGGAAATATCTACACCGCTATCTGTATAAACATGGAAATATCTACACCGCTATCTGTATATACATGGAAATATCTACACCACTACCTGTATAAACATGGAAATATCAGCACCGATATCTATATGAACATGGAAATATCTACATTGCTATCTGTATGAACATGGAAATATCTACACCGCTATCTGTATGAACATGGAAATATCTACACCGCTATCTGTATGAACATGGAAATATCTACACCTCTATCTGTTTGAACATGGAAATATCTACACCGCTGTCTGCATGAAAATGGAAATATCTACACAGCTATCTGCATAAACATGGAAATATCTACACAGCTATCTCTTTACACATGGAAATAACTACACCGCTATCTCTATAAACATGGAAATATCTACACCGCCATCTGTATGGACAAGGAAATATCTGCACCGCCATCTGCATGAACATATAAATATCTACAAAGCCATCTGTATTAAGAAGGAGATATCTACACCGCTATCTGTATAAAGATGGAAATATCTACACGGATATCTGTATATACATGGAAATATCTACACCGGTATCTGTATAAACATGGAAATATCTACACCGCTACCTGTATAAACATGGAAATATCAGCACCGCTATCTGTATAACCATGGAAATATCTACACCGCTATCTGTATGAACATGGAAATATCTACACCGCTATCTGTTTGAACATGGAAATATCTAAACTGCTATCTGCATGAAAATGGAAATATCTACACAGCTATCTCTTTACACGTGGAAATAACTGCACGGCTATCTGTATGAACATGGAAATATCTTCACCGCCATCTGTATGAAAAGGATATATCTACACAGCCATCTGGATGAACATGGAAATATCTACACCGCTATCTGTATGAAGATGGAAATATCTACAACGCTATCTGTGTAAACATGCATACATCTTCACCGCTATCTACATAAACATGGAAATATCTACACTACTATCTGTATGAACATGGAAATATCTACACCGCTATCTGTTTGAACATGGAAATATCTACACCGCTATCTGCATGAAAATGGAAATCTCTACACAGCGATCTGCATATACATGGAAATATCTACAAAGATATCTCTTTACACATGGAAATAACTACAGCGCTATCTCTATAAACATACAAATATCTACACCGTCATCTGTATGAACATGGAAATATCTGCACTGCCATCTGTATGAACATATAAATATCTACACCGCCATCTATATTAAGATGGAGATATCTACACCGCTATCTGTATAAACATGGAAATGTCTACACCACAATCTGTATAAACATGGAAATATCTACACCGCTACCTGTATAAACATGGAAATATCAGCACCGCGATCTGTATGAACTGGAAATATCTACACCGCTATCTAGATGAACATGAAAATAGCTACACCACTATCTGTATGAACATGGAAAAATCTACACAGCCATCTGGATGAACACGGCCATATCTACACCGCTATCTGTATGAACATTGAAATATCTACACCGCTATCTGTGTAAATATGCATACATCTTCACCGCAATCTGTATAAAAATGGAAATATCTACACCGCTATCTGTATGAACATGGAAATATCTACACCGCTATCTGAACATGGAAATATCTACACCGCTATCTGCATGAAAATGGAAATATCTACACAGCTATCTGCATATACATGGAAATATCTACACAGCTATCTCTTTACACGTGGAAATAACTACACCGCTATCTGTATGAACATGGAAATATCTACACCGCCATCTGTATGAACACGGAAATATCTGCACCGCCATCTTTATGAACATATAAATATCTACACGGCGATCTGTATTAAGATGTAGATATCTACACCGCCATCTGTATAAACATGGAAATATCTACACCGCTATCTGTATAAATATGGAAATATCTACACCACTATCTGTATTAATATGGAAATATCTACACCGCTACCTGTATAAACATGGAAATATCAACACCGCTATCTGTATGAACATGGAAATATCTACAACGCTACCTGTATAAACATGGAAATATCAGCACCGCTATCTCTATGAACCTGGAAATGTCTACACCGCTATCTGAATGAACATGGAAATATCTACACCGCTATCTGTTTGAACATGTAAATATCTACACCGCTATCTGCATGAAAATGGAAATATCCACAAAGATATCTGCATATACATGGAAATATCTACACAGTTATCTCTTTACACATGGAAATAACTACACCGCTATCTCTGTAAACATGGAAATATCTACACCTCCATCTGTATGAACATGGAAATATCTGCACCGCCATCTGTATGAACATATAAATATCTACACCGCCATCTGTATTAAGAAGGAAATATCAAAACCGCTATCTGTATATACATGGAAATATCTACACCGCTGCCTGTATAAACATGGAAATATCAGCACCGCTCTCTGTATGAAAATGGAGATATCTACACCACTATCTGTATGAACATGGAAATATCTACACGGCTATCTGTATGAACATGGAAATAGCTACACCGTTATCTGTATGAACATGGAAATAGCTACACCGCTATTTGTATGAACATGGAAATATCTACACCGCTATCTGTATGAACATGGAAATATCTACACCGCAATCTGTATGAACATGGATATATCTACACAGCCATCTGGATGAACATGGAAATATCTACACCGCTATCTGTATGAACATGGAAATAACTTCACAGCCATCTATATGAAAATGGATATGGCTTCACAGCCATCTGGATGAACATGGAAATATCTACACCGCCATCTGTATGAACATGGAAATATCTACACCGCTATCTGTGTAAACATGCATACACCTTCACCGCTATCTGTATAACCATGGAAATATCTACACCGCTATCTGTATGAACATGGAAATATCTACACCGCTATCTGTTTGAACATGTAAATATCTAAAGCGCTATCTGCATGAAAATGGAAATATCTACACAGCTATCTGCTTATACATGGAAATATCTACACAGCTATCTCTTTACACGTGGAAATAACTACACCGCTATCTGTATGAACATGGAAATATCTTCACCGCCATCTGTATGAACATGGATATATCTACACAGTCATCTGGATGAACATGGAAATATCTACACCGCTATCTGTTTGGATATGGAAATATCTAAACCGATAACTGCATGAAAATGGAAATATCTACACCACTATCTTTATGAACATGGAAATATCTACACCGCTATCTGTGTAAACATGCATACATCTTCACCGCTATCTGTATAAACATGGAAATATCTACACCGCTATCAGTATGAAGATGGAAATATCTACAACGCTATCTGTGTAAACATGCATACATCTTCACCGCTATCTATATAAACATGGAAATATCTACACTGCTATCTGTATGAACATGGAAATAACTACACCGCTATCTGTTTGAACATGGAAATATCTACACAACTATCTGCATGAAAATGGAAATATCTACACAGCGGTCTGCATATACATGGAAATATCTACAAAGCTATCTCTTTACACATGGAAATAACTACAGCGCTATCTCTATAAACATACAAATATCTACACCGCCATCTGTATGAACATGGAAATATCTGCACCGCCATCTGTATGAACATATAAATATCTACACCGCCATCTATATTAAGATGGAGATATCTACACCGCTATCTGTATAAACTTGGAAATATCTACACCGCTATCTGTATAAACATGGAAATATCTACACCGCAATCTGTATAAACATGGAAATATCTACACCGCTACCTGTATAAACATGGAAATATCACCACCGCTATCTGTATGAACATGGAAATATCTACACCGCTATCTGAACATGGAAATATCTACACCGCTACCTGTATGAACATGGAAATAGCTACACCGCTATCTGTATGAACATGGAAATACCTTCAATGCCATCTGTATGAACATGGATATATCTACACAGCCATCTGTGTGAACATGGAAATATCTACACCGCTATCTGTATGAACATGGAAATATCTACACCGCTATCTGTATGAACATGGAAATATCTTCACCGCCATCTGTATGAACATGGATATGTCTACACATCCATCTGGATGAACATGGAAAAATCTACACCGCGATCTGTATGAACATGGGAATATCTACACCGCTATCTGTGTAAACATGCATACACCTCCACCGCTATCTGTATAAACATGGAAATATCTACACCGCTATCTGTATGAACATGGAAATATCTACACCGCTATCTGTTTGAACATGGAAATATCTAAACAGCTATCTGCATGAAAATGGAAATATCTACACAGCTATCTGCATATACATGGAAATATCTACACAGCTATCTCTTTACACATGGAAATAACTACACCGCTATGTGTATGAACATGGAAATATCTGCACCGCCATCTGTATGAACACATAAATATCTACGCCGCCATCTGTATTAAGAAGGAAATATCTAAACCGCTATCTGTATAAACATCGAAATATCAGAACCGCTATCTGAATGAACATTGAAATATCTACACCGCTATCTGTATGAACATGGAAATAGCTACACCGCTATCTGTATGAACATGGATATATCTACACAGCCATCTGGATGAACATGGAAATATCTACACCGCTATCTGTGTAAACATGCATACATCTTCACAGCTATCTGTATAAAGATGGAAATATCTACACCGCTATCTTTATGAACATGGAAATATCTACACCGCTATCTGTATGAACATGGAAATATCTACACCGCTATCTGTTTGAACATGGAAATATCTATACCACTATCTGCATGAAAATGGAAATATCTACACTGCTATCTGTATATACATTTAAATATGTACACTGCTATCTCTTTACACATGGAAATAACTACACCGTTACCTGTATGAACATGGAAATATCTACACCGCCATCTGTATGAACATGGAAATATCTGCACCGCCATCTGTATGAAAATATAAGTATCTACACCGCCATCTGTGTTAAGATAGGGATATCTCCACTGCTATCTATATAAACATGGAAATATCTACACCGCTATCTGTATGAACATGGAAATATCTACACCGCTATCTGTATGAACATGGATATATCTACACCGCTATCTGTATGAACATGGAAATATCTTCAACGCCATCTGTATGAACATGGATATATCTACACAGCCATCTGTATGAACATGGAAATATCTACACCGCTATCTGTATGACATTGGAAATATCTACACCGCTATCTGTATGAATGTGGAAATATCTTCACAGCTATCTGTATGAACATGGATATGTCTACTCATCCATCTGGATGAACATGGAAAAATCTACACCGCTATCTGTTTGAACATGGAAATATCTAAACCGCTATCTACATGAAAATGGAAATATCTACACAGCTATCTGCATATACATGGAAATATCTACACAGCTATCTCTTTACACATGGAAATCACTACATCGCTATCTGTATGAACATGGAAATATCTTCACCGCCATCTGTAGGAACATGGATATATCTACACAGCCATCTGGATGAACATGGAAATATCTACACCGCTATCTGTATGAAGATGGAAATATCTACACCGCTATCTGAGTAAACATGCAAACATCTTCACCGCTATCTGTATAAACATGGAAATATCTACACTGCTATCTGTATGAAAATGGAAATATCTACACCGCTATCTGTTTGAACATGGAAATATCTACACCGCTTTCTGCATGAAAATGGAAATATCTACACAGCGATCTGCATATACATGGAAATATCTACAAAGCTATCTCCTTACACATGGAAATAACTACAGCGCTATCTCTATAAACATACAAATATCTACACCGCCATCTGTATGAACATGGAAATATCTGCAATGCCATCTCTATGAACATATAAATATATACACCGCCATCTATATTAAGATGGAGATAGCTACACCGCTATCTACATGATAATGGAAATATCTACACTGCTATCTGCATATACATTTAAATATCTACACAGCTATCTCTTTACACATGGAAATAACTACACCGTTATCTGTATGAACATGGAAATATGTACACCGCCATCTGTAGGAACATGGAAATATCTGCACCGCCATCTGTATGAAAATATAAATATCTACACCGCAATCTGTATTAAGATAGAGATATCTACACTGCTATCTGTATAAACATGGAAATATCTACACCGCTATCTGTATAAACATGGAAATATCTACACCGCTATCTGTATATACATGGAAATATCTACACCACTACCTGCATAAACATGGAAATATCAGCACCGCTATCTATATGAACATGGAAATACCTACACCGATATCTGTATGAACATGGAAATATCTACACCGCTATCTGTATGAACATGGATATACATACACCGCTATCTGTATGAACATGGAAATATCTACACCGCTATCTGTTTCAACATGGAAATATCTACACCGCTGTCTGCATGAAAATGGAAATATCTACACAGCTATCTGCATATACATGGAAATATCTACACAGCTATCTCTTTACACATGGAAATAACTACACCGCTGTCTCTATAAACATGGAAATATCTACACCGCCATCTGCATGAACATGGAAATATCTGCACCGCCATCTGTATGAACATATAAATATCTACACCGCCATCTGTATTAAGAAGGAGATATCTACACAGCTATCTGTATAAAAATGGAAATATCTACACCGCTATCTGTATAAACATGGAAATATCTACACCGCTATCTGTATAAACATGGAAATATCTACACCGTTACCTGTATAAACATGGAAATATCAGCACCGCTATCGGTATGAACATGGAAATATCTACACCGATATCTGTATGAACATGGGTATATCTACACCGCTATCTGTATGAACATGGAAATATCTTTACCGCCATCTGTATGAACATGGATATATCTACACAGCCATCTGTATGAACATGGAAATATCTACACCGCTATCTGTATGAACATGGAAATATCTACACCGCTATCTGTATGAACATGGAAATATCTACACCGCTATCTGTATGAACATGGAAATATCTACACCGCTATCTGTTTGAACATGGAAATATCTACACCGCGGTCTGCATGAAAATGGAAATATCTACACAGCTATCTGCATATACATGGAAATATCTACACAGCTATCTCTTTACACATGGAAATAACTACACCGCTATCTCTATAAACATGGAAATATCTACACCGCCATCTGTATGGACATGGAAATATCTGCACCGCCATCTGTATGAACATATAAATATCTACAAACCCATCTGTATTAAGAAGGAGATATCTACACCGCTATCTGTATAAAGATGGAAATATCTACACCGATATCTGTATAAACATGGAAATATCTACACCGCTATCTGTATAAACATGGAAATATCTACACCGCTACCTGTATAAACATGGAAATATCAGCACCGCTATCGGTATGAACATGGAAATATCTACACCTCTATCTGTATGAACATGGATATATCTACACCGCTATCTGTATGAACATGGAAATATCTACACCGCCATCTGTATGAACATGGATATATCTACACAGCCATCTGTACGAACATGGAAATATCTACACCGCTATCTGTATGAACATGGAAATATCTACACCGCTATCTGTATGAACATGGAAATATCTTCACCGCCATCTGTGTAAACATGCATACACCTTCACCGCTATATGTATAACCATGGAAATATCTACACCGCCATCTGTATGAACATGGAAATATCTACACCGCTATCTGTTTGAACATGGAAATATCTAAACCGCTATCTGCATGAAAATGGGAATATCTACACAGCTATCTGCATGTACATGGAAATATCTACACAGCTATCTCTTTACACGTGGAAATAACTACACCGCTATCTGTATGAACATGGAAATATCTTCACCGCCATCTGTATGAAAAGGATATATCTACACAGCCATCTGGATGAACATGGAAATATCTACACCGCTATCTGTATGAAGATGGAAATATCTACAACGCTATCTGTGTAAACATGAATACATCTTCACCTCTATCTATATAAACATGGAAATATCTACACTACTATCTGTATGAACATGGAAATATCTACACCGCTATCTGTTTGAACATGGAAATATCTACACCGCTATCTGCATGAAAATGGAAATCTCTACACAGCGATCTGCATATACATGGAAATATCTACAAAGATATCTCTTTACACATGGAAATAACTACAGCGCTATCTCTATAAACATACAAATATCTACACCGCCATCTGTACGAACATGGAAATATCTGCACCGCCATCTGTATGAACATATAAATATCTACACCGCCATCTATATTAAGATGGAGATATCTACACCGCTATCAGTATAAACATGGAAATATCTACACCGCAATCTGTATAAACATGGAAATATCTACACCGCTACCAGTATAAACATGGAAATATCAGCACCGCTATCTGTATGAACTTGGAAATATCTACACCGCTATCTCCGTGAACATGAAAATAGCTACACCACTATCTGTATGAACATGGAAAAATCTACACAGCCATCTGGATGAACACGGAAATATCTACACCGCTATCTGTATGAACATGGAAATAGCTACACCGCTATCTGTGTAAATATGCATACATCTTCACCGCAATCTGTATAAACATGGAAATATCTACACCGCTATCTGTATGAACATGGAAATATCTACACCGCTATCTGAACATGGAAATATCTACACCGCCATCTGTATGAACACGGAAATATCTGCACCGCCATCTGTATGAACATATAAATATCTACACGGCGATCTGTATTAAGATGTAGATATCTACACCGCCATTTGTATAAACATGGAAATATCAACACCGCTATCTGTATAAACATGGAAATATCTACAACGCTATCTGTATAAACATGAATATATCTACACCGCTACCTGTATAAACAAGGAAATATCAGCACCGGTATCTGTTTGAACATGGAAATATCAGCCCCTCTATCTGTATGAACATGGAGATATCTACACCGCTATCTGTATGAACATGGAAATATCTTCACCGCCATCTGTATGAACATGGATATATCTACACAGCCATCTGGATGAACATGGAAATATCTTCACCGCTATCTGTATGAACATGGAAATAGCTACACCGCTATCTGTATGAACATGGAAATATCTACACCGCTATCTGTATGAACATGGAAATATCTACACCGCTATCTGTATGAACATGGAAATATCTTCACCGCCATCAGTATGAACATGGATATATCGACAGAGCCATCGGGATGAACATGGAAATATCTACACAGCTATCTGTATGAACATGGAAATATATACACCGCTATCTGTGTAAACATGCATACATCTTCACCGCTATCTCTATAAACATGGAAATATCTACACCGCTATCTGTATGAACATGGAAATATCTACACCGCTATCTGTTTGAACATGGAAATATCTACACCGCTATCTGTATAAACATGGAAATATCCACACCGCTATCTTAATGAACATGGAAATACCTTCACCGCCATCTGTATGAACATGGATATATCTACACAGCCATGTGGATGAACATGGATATTTCTACACAGCCCTCTGGATGAACATGGAAATATCCACACCGCTATCTGTGTAAACATGCATACATCTTCACTGCTATCTGTATAAACATGGAAATATCTACACCGCTATCTGTATGAACATGGAAATATCAGCACCGCTATCTGTATGAACATGGAAATATCTACACCGCTATCTGTATAAACATGGAAATATCAGCACCGCTATCTGTATGAACATGGAAATATCAGCCCCTCTATCTGTATGAACATGGAGATATCTACACCGCCATCTGTATGAACATGGATATATCTACACAGCCATCTGGAGGAACATGGAAATATCTACACCGCTATCTGTATGAACATGGAAATAGCTACACCGCTATCTGTATGAACATGGAAATATCTACACCGCTATCTGTATGAACATGGAAATATCTAAACCGCTATCTGTATGAACAGGGAAATATCTTCACAGCCATCTGTACGAACATGGATATATCTACAGAGCCATCTGGATGAACATGGAAATATCTACACCGCCATCTGTATAAACATATAAATATCTACTCCGCCATCTGTATTAAGATGGAGATATCTACACCGCTATCTGTATAAACCTGGAAATATCTACACCGCTATCTGTATACACATGGAAATATATACACCGCTATCTGGATAAAAATGGAAATTTCAACACCGCTACCTGTATAAACATGGAAATATCAGCTCCGCTATCTCTAGGAACATGGAGATATCTGCACCGCCATCTGTATGAACGTGGATATATCTACACAGCCATCTGGAGGAACATGGAAATATCTACAACGCTATATGTACGAACATGGAAATATCTACACCGCTATCTGTATGAACATGGAAATAGCTACACCGCTATCTGTGTAAACATGCATACATCTTCACCGCTATTTGTATAAACATGGAAATATCTACACCGCTATCTGTATGAACATGGAAATATCTACAACACTATCTGAATGAACATGGAAATATCTACTCTGCTATCTGTATGAACATGGATATTTCTTCACAGCCATCTGGATGAACATGGAAATATCTACACCGCTATCTGTATGAACATGGAAATATCTACACCGCTATCTGTGTAAACATGCATACATCTTCACCGCTATTTGTATAAACATGGAAATATCTACACCGCTATCTGTATGAACATGGAAATAGCTACACCGCTATCTGTATGAACATGGATATATCTACACCGCTATCTGTACGAACATGGAAATATCTTCACCGCCATCTGTATGAAAATGGATATGGCTACACAGCCATCTGGATGAACATGGAAATATCTACACCGCGATCTGTATGAACAAGAAATATCTACACCGCTATCTGTGTAAACATGCATACACCTTCACCGCTACCTGTATAACCATGGAAATATCTACACCGCTATCTGTATGAACATGGAAATATCTACACCGCTATCTGTTTGAACATGGAAATATCTAAACCGCCATCTGTATGAACATGGATATATCTACACAGCCATCTGGATGAACATGGAAATATCTACACCGATATCTGTATGAAGATGGAAATATCTACAACACTATCTGTATAAACATGCATACATCTTCACCGCTATCTATATAAACATGGAAATATCTACACTGCTATCTGAATGAACATGGAAATATCTACACCGCTATCTGAAGATGGAAATATCTACACCGCTATCTGCATGAAAATGGAAATATCTACACAGCGATCTGCATATACATGGAAATATCTACAAAGCTATCTCTTTACACATGGAAATAACTACAGCGCTATCTCTATAAACATACAAATATCTACACCGCCATCTGTATGAACATGGAAATATCTGCACCGCCATCTGTATGAACATATAAATATCTACACCGCCATCTATATTAAGATGGAGATATATACACCGCTATCTGTACAAACTTGGATATATCTACACCGCTATCTGTATAAACATGGAAATATCTACAACGCAATCTGTATAAACATGGAAATATCTACACCGCTACCTGTATAAACATGGAAATATCAGCACCGCTATCGGTATGAACATGAAAATACCTACACCGCTATCTGTATGAACATGGAAATAGCTACACCGCTATCTGTATGAACATGGAAATATCTTCAACGCCATCTGTATGAACTTGGATATATCTACACAGCCATCTGTATGAACATGGAAATATCTGCACCACCATCTGTATGAACATATAAATATCTACACCGCCATCTATGTTAAGATGGAGATATCTACACCGCTATCTGTATAAACTTGGAAATATCTACACCGCTATCTGTATAAACATGGAAACATCTACACCGCAATCTGTATAAACATGGAAATATCTACACCGCTACCTGTATAAACATGGAAATATCAGCACCGCTATCCGCATGAACATGGAAATATCTACACCGCTATCTGAACATGGAAATATGTACACCGCTATCTGCATGAAAATGGAAATATCTACACAGCTATCTGCATATACATGGAAATATCCACGCAGCTATCTCTTTACACATGGAAATAACTACACCGCTATCTCTATAAACATGGAAATATCTACACCGCCATCTCTATGAACATGGAATTATCTGCACCGCCATCTGTATGAACATATAAATATCTACACCGCTGTCTGCATTAAGAAGGAGATATCTACACCGCTATCTGTTTAAACATGGAAATATTTACACCGCTATCTGTATAAACATGGAAATATCTACACCGCTATCAGTATAAACATGGAAATATCTACACCGCTACCTGTATAAACATGGAAATATCAGCACCGCTATCGGTATGAACATGGAAATATCTACACCGCTATCTGTATGAACATGGAAATAGCTACACCGCTATCTGTATGAACATGGAAATATCTTCAACGCCATCAGTATGAACATGGATATATCTTCACAGCAATCTGTAAGAACATGGAAATATCTACACCGCTATCTGTATGAACATGGAAATATCTACACCGCTATATGTATGAACATGGAAATATCTTCACCGCCATCTGTATGAACATGGATATGTCTACACATCCATCTGGATGAACATGGAAAAATCTACACCGTGATCTGTATGAACATGGGAATATCTACACCGCTATCTGTGTAAACATGCATACACCTTCACCGCTATCTGTATAAACAAGGAAATATCTACACCGCTATCTGTATGAACATGGAAATATCTACACCGCTATCTGTTTGAACATGGAAATATCTAAACCGCTATCTGCATGAAAATGGAAATATCTACACAGCTATCTGCATATACATGGAAATATCCACAGCTATCTCTTTACACATGGAAATAACTACACCGCCATCTGTATGAACATGGAAATATCTTCACCGCCATCTGTATGAACATGGATATATCTACACAGCCATCTGGATGAACATGGAAATATCTACACAGCTATCTGTGTAAACATGCATACACCTTCACCGCTATCTGTATAAACATGGAAATATCTACACTGCTATCTGTATGAAAATGGAAATATCTAAACCGCTGTCTGTTTGAACATGGAAATATCTACACCGCTATCTGCATGAAAATGGAAATATCTACACAGCGATCTGCATATACATGGAAATATCTACAAAGCTATCTCTTTACACATGGAAACAACTACAGCGCTATATCTATAAACATACAAATATCTACACCGCCATCTGTATGAACATGGAAATATCTGCAATGCCATCTGTATGAACATATAAATATCTACTCCGCCATCTATATTAAGATGGAGATATCTACACCGCTATCTACATGAAAATGGAAATATCTACACTGCTATCTGCATATACATTTAAATATCTACACAGCTATCTCTTTACACGTGGAAATAACTACACCGTTATCTGTATGAACATGGAGATATCTACACCGCCATCTGTATGAACATGGAAATATCTGCACCGCCATCTGTATGAATATATAAATATCTACACTGCCATCTGTATTAAGATAGAGATATCTCCACTGCTATCTGTATAAACATGGAAATATCTAAACCGCTACCTGTATAAACATGGAAATATCAGCACCGCCTTCTGTATGAACATGGAAATATCTACACCGCCATCTGTATAAAGATGGAGATATCTACACCGCTATCTGTATAAACATGGAAATATCTACACAGCCCTCTGGATGAACATGGAAATATCCACACCGCTATCTGTGTAAACATGCATACATCTTCACCGCTATCTGTATAAACATGGAAATATCTACACCGCTATCTCTATGAACATGGAAATATCTACACCGCTATCTGTTTGAACATGGAAATATATACACCGCTATCTACATGAAAATGGAAATATCTACACAGCAATCTGCATATAGATGGAAATATCTACACAGCTATCTCTTTACACATGGAAATAACTACACCGCTATCTCTATAAACATGGAAATATCTACACCGCCATGTGTATGAACATGGAAATATCTGCACCACCATCTGTATGAACATATAAATATCTACACCGCCATCTGTATTAAGAAGGAAATATCTAAACCGCTATCTGAATAAACATGGAAATATCTACACCGCTATCTCTATGAACATGGAAATATCTACACCGCTATCTGTATGAACATGGAAATATCTACACCGCCATCTGTATGAACATGGAAATATCTGCACCGCCATCTGTATGAACATATTAATATCTACACCGCCATCTCTTTTAAGATGGAGATATCTACACCGCTATCTGAATAAACATGGAAATATCTACACCGCTATCTGTATAAACATGGAAATATCTACACCGCTACCTGTATAAACATGGAAATATCAGCACCGCTATCTGTATGAACATGGAAATATCTACACTGCTATCTGTATGAACATGGAAATATCTACACCGCTATCTGTATGAACATGGATATATCTACACAGCCCTCTGGATGAACATGGAAATATCCACACCGCTATCTGTGTAAACATGCATACATCTTCACCGCTATCTGTATAAACATGGAAATATCTACACCGCTATCTCTATGAACATGGAAATACCTACACCGCTATCTGTTTGAAGATGGAAATATATACACCGATATCTGCAAGAAAATGGAAATATCTACACAGCAATCTGCATATAGATGGAAATATCTACACAGCTATCTCTTTACACATGGAAATAACTACACCGCTATCTGTATGAACATGGAAATATCTACACCGCCATCTGTATGAACATGGAAATATCTGCACCGCCATCTGTATGAACATATTAATATCTACACCGCCATCTCTTTTAAGATGGAGATATCTACACCGCTATCTGAATAAACATGGAAATATCTACACCGCTATCTGTATAAACATGGAAATATCTACACCGCTATCTGTATAAACATGGAAATATCTACACAGCTACCTGTATAAACATGGAAATATCAGCACCGCTATCTGTATGAACCTGGAAATATCTACACCGCTATCTGTATGAACATGAAAATATCTACACCGCTATCTGTATGAACATGGAAATATATACAAAGCTATCTGAATGAACATGGAAATATCTACACCGCTATCTGTTTGAACATGTAAATATCTACAACGCTATCTGCATGAAAATGGAAATATCTACAAAGCTATCTGCATATACATGGAAATATCTACACAGCTATCTCTTTACACAAGGAAATAACAACAGCGCTATCTCTATAAACATGGAAATATCTACACCGCCATCTGTATGAACATGGAAATATCTGCACCACCATCTGTATGAACATATAAATATCTACACCGCCATCTGTATTAAGAAGGAAATATCTAAACCGCTATCTGTATAAACATGGAAATATCTACACCGCTGCCTGTATAAACATGGAAATTTCAGCACCGCTCTCTGTATGAAAATGGAGATATCTACACCGCTATCTGCATGAACATGGAAATAGCTACACTGCTATCTGTATGAACATGGATATAGCTACACCGTTATCTGTATGAACATGGAAATAGCTACACCGCTATCTGTATGAACATGGAAATATCTACACCGCTATCTGTATCAACATGGATATATCTACACAGCCATCTGGATGAACATGGAAATATCTACACCGCTATCTGTATGAACATGGAAATATCTACACCGCTATCTGTATGAACATGGATATATCTACACAGCCATCTGGATGAACATGGAAATATCTACACCGCTATCTGTGAAAACATGCAAACGTCTTCACCGCTATATGTATAAACATGGAAATATCTACACTGCTATCTGTATGAACATGGAAATATCTGCACCGCTATCTGTATGAACATGGAAATATCTACACCGCTATCTGTTTGAACATGGAAATATCTACACCGCTATCTGCATGAAAATGGAAATATCTACACTGCTATCTGCATATACATGGAAATATCTACACAGCTATCTCTTTACACATGGAAATATCTACAGCGCTATCTGTATGAACATGGAGATATCTACACCGCTATCTGTATAAACATGGAAATATCTACACCGCTATCTGTATAAACATGGAAATATCTACACTGCTATCTATATAAACATGGAAATATCTACACCGCTACCTGTACAAACATGGAAATATCAGCACCGCTATCTGTATAAACATGGAAATATCTACACTGCTATCTGTATTAACATGGAAATATCTACACCGCTATCTGTATGAACATGGATATATCTACACAGCCATCTGGATGAACATGGAAATATCTACACCGCTACCTGTATAAACATGGAAATATCAGCACCGCTATCTGTATAAACATGGAAATATCTACACTGCTATCTGTATTAACATGGAAATATCTACACCGCTATCTGTATGAACATGTATATATCTACACAGCCCTCTGGATGAACATGGAAATATCCACACAGCTATCTGTGTAAACATGCATACATCTTCACCGCTATCTGTATAAACATGGAAATATCTACACGGCTATCTCTATGAACATGGAAATATCTACACCGCTATCTGTATGAACAGGGAAATATCTACACCGCTATCTGTTTGAAGATGGAAATATATACACCGCTATCTGCATGAAAATGGAAATATCTACACAGCTATCTGCATGAAAATGGAAATATCTACACAGCTATCTGCATATACATGGAAATATCTACACAGCTATCTCTTTACACACGTAAATAACTACACCGCTATCTGTATGAAAATGGAAATATCTACACCGCCATCTGTATGAACATGGAAATATCTGCACCGCCATCTGTATGAACATATAAATATCTACACTGCCATCTGTATTAAGATGGAGATATCTACACCGCTATCTGAATAAACATGGAAATGTCTACACCGCTATCTGTATAAACATGGAAATATCAGCAACGTTATCTGTATGAACATGGAAATATCAGCCCCTCTATCTGTATGAACATGGAGATATCTTCACCGCCATCTGGATGAACATGGATATATCTACACAGAAATCTGGAGGAACATGGAAATATCTACACCGCTATCAGTATGAACATGGAAATAGCTACACCGCTATCTGTATGAACATGGAAATATCTACACCGCTATCTGTATGAACAAGGAAATACCTTCACCGCCATCTGTACGAACATGGATATATCTACAGACCCATCTGGATGAACATGGAAATATCTACACCGCCATCTGAATGAACATATAAATATCTACACCGCCATCTGTATTAAGATGGAGATATCTACACCGCTATCTGTATAAACCTGGAAATATCTACACCGCTATCTGTATAAACATGGAAATATCTTCACCGCTATCTGGATAAACATGGAAATTTCTACACCGCTACCTGTATAAACATGGAAATATCAGCACTGCTATCTGTAGGAACATGGAGATATCTACACCGCCATCTGTATTAACATGGAAATATCTACTCAGCCATCTGGAGGAACATGGAAATATCTACAACGGTCTCTGTATGAACATGGAAATATCTACACCGCTATCTGTATGAACATGGAAATATCTACACCGCTATCTGTATGAACATGGAAATAGCTACACCGCTATCTGTATGAACATGGAAATATCTACACCGCTATCTGTATGAACATGGATATATCTACACAGCCATCTGGATGAACATGGAAATATCTACACCGCTATCTGTGTAAACATGCATACATCTTCACCGCTATCTGTATAAACATGGAAATATCTACACCGCTATCTGTATGAACATGGAAATATCTGCACCGATATCTGTATGAACATGGAAATATCTACACCGCTATCTGTTTGAACATGGAAATATCTACACGGCTATCTGCATGAAAATGGAAATATCTACACTGCTATCTGCATATACATGGAAATATCTACACAGCTATCTCTTTACACATGGAAATAACTACACCGCTATCTGTATGAACATGGAAATATCTACACCGCCATCTGTATGAACATGGAAATATCTGCACCGCCATCTGTATGAACATATAAATATCTTCACCGCCATCTGTATTAAGATGGAGATATCTACACCGCTATCTGTATAAACATGGAAATATCTACACCGCTATCTGTATAAGCATGGAAATATGTACACCGCTATCTGTATAAACATGGAAATATCTACACCGCTACCTGTATAAACATGGAAATATCAGCACCGCTATCTGTATGAACATGGAAATACCTACACCGCTATCTGTATGAACATGGAAATATCTACACCGCCATCTGTATGAACATGGAAATATCTGCCCGCCATCTGTATGAACATATAAATATCTACACCGCCATCTGTATTAAGATGGAGATATCTACACCGCTATCTGAATAAACATGGAAATATCTACACCGCTATCTGTATAAACATGGAAATATCAGCACCGCTATCTGTATGAACATGGAAATATCAGCCCCTCTATCCGTATGAACATGGAGATATCTACACCGCCACCTGTATGAACATGGATATATCTACACAGCCATCTGGATGAACATGGAAATATCTACACCGCTATCTGTATGAACATGGAAATAGCTACACCGCTATCTGTAAGAACATGGAAATATCTACACCGCTATCTGTATGAACATGGAAATATCTACACCGCTATCTGTATGAACATGGAAATATCTTCACCGCCATCTGTACGAACATGGATATATCTACAGAGCCATCTGGATGAACATGGAAATATCTACAACGCCATCTGTATGAACATATAAATATCTACACCGCCATCTGTATTAAAATGGAGATATCTACACCGCTATCTGTGTGAACATGGAAATATCAACACCGCTATCTGTATAAACATGGAAATATCTACACCGCTATCTGTATAAACATGGAAATATCTACACCGCTACCTGTATAAACATGGAAATATCAGCACCGCTATCTGTATGAACATGGAAATATCTACACCGCTATCTGTATGAACATGGAAATATCTACACCGCTATTTGTGTAAACATGCATACATCTTCATCGCTATCTGTATAAACATGGAAATATCTACACCGCTATCTCTATGAACATGGAAATATCTACACCGCTGTCTGTTTGAAGATGGAAATATATACACAGCTATCTGCATGGAAATGGAAATATCTACACAGCTATCTGTTTATGGATGGAAATATCTACACAGCTATCTCTTTACACATTGAAATATCTACACCGCTATCTGTAGGAACACGGAAATATCAGCACCGCTATCTGTATGAACATGGAAATATCTACACCGCTATCTGTATGAACATGGATATATCTACACAGCCCTCTGGATGAACATGGAAATATCCACACCGCTATCTGTGTAAACATGCATACATCTTCACCGCTATCTGTATAAACATGGAAATATCTACACCGCTATCTGTATGAACATGGAAATATCTACACCGCTATCTGTTTGAAGATGGAAATATATACATCGCTATCTGCATGAAAATGGAAATATCTACACAGCTATCTGTATATAGATGGAAATATCTACACAGCAATCTCTTTACACATGGAAATAACTACACCGCTATCTGTATGAACATGGACATATCTACACCGCCATCTGTATGAACATGGAAATATCTGCACCGCCATCTGTATGAACATATAAATATCTACACCGCCATCTGTATTAAGATGGAGATATCTACACCGCTATCTGAATAAACATGGAAATATCTACACCGCTATCTGTATAAACATGGAAATATCTACACCACTATCTGTATAAACATGGAAATATCTACAACGCTACCTGTATAAACATGGAAATATCAGCTCCGCTATCTCTATGAACCTGGAAATGTCTACACCGCTATCTGAATGAACATGGAAATATCTACACCGCTATCTGTTTGAACATGTAAATATCTACACCGCTATCTGCATGAAAATGGAAATATCTACAAAGCTATCTGCATATACATGGAAATATCTACACAGCTATCTCTTTACACATGGAAATAACTACACCGCTATCTCTATAAACATGGAAATATCTACACCGCCATCTGTATGAACATGGAAATATCTGCACCACCATCTGTATGAACATATAAATATCTACACCGCCATCTGTATTAAGAAGGAAATATCTAAACCGCTATCTGTATAAACATGGAAATATCTACACCGCTGCCTGTATGAACATGGAAATTTCAGCACCGCTCTCTGTATGAAAATGGAGATATCTACACCGCTATCTGCATGAACATGGAAATATCTACACTGCTATCTGTATGAACATGGAAATAGCTACACCGATATCTGTATGAACATGGAAATAGCTACACCGCTATCTGTATGAACATGGAAATATCTACACCGCTATCTGTATGAACATGGATATATCTACACAGCCATCTGGATGAACATGGAAATATCTACACCGCTATCTGTATGAACATGGAAATATCTACACCGCTATCTGTATGAACATGGAGATATCTACACCGCTATCTGTATAAACATGGAAATATCTACACCGCTATCTGTATAAACATGGAAATATCTACACTGCTATCTATATAAACATGGAAATATCTACACCGCTACCTGTATAAACATGGAAATATCAGCACCGCTATCTGTATAAACATGGAAATATCTACACTGCTATCTGTATGAACATGGAAATATCTACACCGCTATCTGTATGAACATGTATATATCTACACAGCCCTCTGGATGAACATGGAAATATCCACACAGCTATCTGTGTAAACATGCATACATCTTCACCGCTATCTGTATAAACATGGAAATATCTACACCGCTATCTATATGAACATGGAAATATCTACACCGCTATCTGTTTGAACTTGTAAATATCTACACCGCTATCTGCAAGAAAATGGAAATATCTACACAGCTATCTGCATATACATGGAAATATCTACACAGCTATCTCTTTACACATGGAAATAACTACACCGCTATATCTATAAACATGGAAATATCTACACCACCATCTGTATGAACATGGAAATATCTGCACCGCCATCTGTTTGAACATATAAATATCTACACCGCCATCTGTATTAAGAAGGAAATATCTAAACCGCTATCTGTATAAACATGGAAATATCAGCACCACTCTCTGTATGAAAATGGAAATATCTACACGGCTATCTGTATGAACATGGAAATATCTACACTGCTATCTGTATGAACATGGAAATAGCTACACCGTTATGTGTATGAAAATGGGAATAGCTACACCGCTATCTGAACGAACATGGAAATATCTACACCGCTATCTGTATGAACATGGATATATCTACACAGCCATCTGGATGAACATGGAAATATCTACACCGCAATCTGTGTAAACATGCATACATCTTCACCACTATCTGTATGAACAGGGAAATATCTACACCGCTATCTGTTTGAAGATGGAAATATATACACCGCTATCTGCATGAAAATGGAAATATCTACACAGCTATCTGCATGAAAATGGAAATAACTACACAGCTATCTGCATATACATGGAAATATCTACACAGCTATCTCTTTACACATGTAAATAACTACACCGCTATCTGTATGAACATGGAAATATCTACACCGCCATCTGTATGAACATGGAAATATCTGCACCGCCATCTGTATGAACATATAAATATCTACACTGCCATCTGTATTAAGATGGAGATATCTACACCGCTATCTGAATAAACATGGAAATATCTACACCGCTGTCTGTATAAACATGGAAATATCAGCACCGTTATCTGTATGAACATGGAAATATCAGCCCCTCTATCTGTATGAACATGGAGATATCTTCACCGCCATCTGGATGAACATGGATATATCTACACAGCCATCTGGAGGAACATGGAAATATCTACACCGCTATCAGTATGAACATGGAAATAGCTACACCGCTATCTGTATGAACATGGAATTATCTAAACCGCTATCTGTATGGACATGGAAATATCTACACCGCTATCTGTATGAAGAAGGAAATATCTTCACCGCCATCTGTACGAACATGGATATATCTACAGAGCCATCTGGATGAACATGGAAATATCTACACCGCCATCTGAATGAACATATAAATATCTACACCGCCATCTGTATTAAGATGGAGATATCTACACCGCTATCTGTATAAACCTGGAAATATCTACACCGCTATCTGTATAAACATGGAAATATCTTCACCGCTATCTGGATAAACATGGAAATTTCTACACCGCTACCTGTATAAACATGGAAATATCAGCACTGCTATGTGTAGGAACATGGAGATATCTACACCGCCATGTGTATGAACATGGAAATATCTACTCAGCCATCTGGAGGAACATGGAAATATCTACAACGGTCTCTGTATGAACATGGAAATATCTACACCGCTATCTGTATGAACATGGAAATAGCTACACCGCTATCAGTATGAACATGGAAATATCTACACCAATATCTGAATGAAGATGGAAATATCTACACCGCTATCTGTATGAACATGGATATATCTACACAGCCATTTGGATGAACATGGAAATATCTACACCGCTATCTGTATGAACATGGAAATATCTACACCGCTATCTGAGTAAACATGGATAAATCTTCACCGCTATCTGTATAAACATGGAAATATCTACACCGCTATCTGTATGAACATGGAAATAGCTACACCGCTATCTGTATGAACATGGATATATCTACACAGTCATCTGGATGAACATGGAAATATCTACACCGCTATCTGTGTAAACATGCATACATCTTCACCGCTATCTGTATAAACATGGAAATATCTACACCGCTATCTGTATGAACATGGAAATATCTGCACCGCTATCTGTATGAACATGGAAATATCTACACCGCTATCTGTTTGAACATGGAAATATCTACACGGCTATCTGCATGAAAATGGAAATATCTACACTGCTATCTGCATATACATGGAAATATCTACACAGCTATCTCTTTACACATGGAAATAACTACACCGCTATCTGTATGAACATGGAAATATCTACACCGCCATCTGTATGAACATGGAAATATCTGCACCGCCATCTGTATGAACATATAAATATCTACACCACCATCTGTATTAAGATGGAGATATCTACACCGCTATCTGTATAAACATGGAAATATCTACACCGCTATCTGTATAAGCATGGAAATATGTACACCGCTATCTGTATAAACATGGAAATATATACACCGCTACCTGTATAAACATGGAAATATCAGCACCGCTATCTGTATGAACATGGAAATATCTACACCGCTATCTGTATGAACATGGAAATATCTACACCGCCATCTGTATGAACATGGAAATATCTGCCCGCCATCTGTATGAACATATAAATATCTACACCACCATCTGTATTAAGATGGAGATATCTACACCGCTATCTGAATAAACATGGAAATATCTACACCGCTATCTGTATAAACATGGAAATATCAGCACCGCTATCTGTATGAACATGGAAATATCAGCCCCTCTATCCGTATGAACATGGAGATATCTACACCGCCACCTGTATGAACATGGATATATCTACACAGCCATCTGGATGAACATGGAAATATCTACACCGCTATCTGTATGAACATGGAAATAGCTACACCGCTATCTGTGTAAACATGGAAATATCAACACCGCTATCTGTATAAACATGGAAATATCTACACCGCTACCTGTATAAACATGGAAATATCAGCACCGCTATCTGTATGAACATGGAAATATCTACACCGCTATCTGTATGAACATGGAAATATCTACACCGCTATTTGTGTAAACATGCATACATCTTCAGCGCTATCTGTATAAACATGGAAATATCTACACCGCTATCTCTATGAACATGGAAATATCTACACCGCTGTCTGTTTGAAGATGGAAATATATACACAGCTATCTGCATGGAAATGGAAATATCTAAACAGCTATCTGCATATAGATGGAAATATCTACACAGCTATCTCTTTACACATTGAAATATCTACACCGCTATCTGTAGGAACATGGAAATATCAGCACCGCTATCTGTATGAACATGGAAATATCTACACCGCTATCTGTAAGAACATGGAAATATCTACACCGCTATCTGTATGAACATGGATATATCTACACAGCCCTCTGGATGAACATAGAAATATCCACACCGCTATCTGTGTAAACATGCATACATCTTCACCACTGTCTGTATAAACATGGAAATATCTGCACCGCTATCGGTATGAACATCAAAATATCTACACGGCTATCTGCATAAACATGGAAATATCTACACCGCTATCTGTATGAACATGGAAATATCTACACCGCTATCTGTATGAACATGGAAATATCTACACCGCTGTCTGTATGAACAGGGAAATATCTACACCGCTATCTGTTTGAAGATGGAAATATATACACCGCTATCTGCATGAAAATGGAAATATCTACACAGCTATCTGCATGAAAATGGAAATATCTACACAGCTATCTGCATATACATGGAAATATCTACACAGCTATCTCTTTACACATGTAAATAACTACACCGCTATCTGTATGAACATGGAAATATCTACACCGCCATCTGTATGAACATGGAAATATCTGCACCGCCATCTGTATGAACTTATAAATATCTACACTGCCATCTGTATTAAGATGGAGATATCTACACCGCTATCTGAATAAACATGGAAATATCTACACCGCTATCTGTATAAACATGGAAATATCAGCACCGTTATCTGTATGAACATGGAAATATCACCCCCTCTATCTGTATGAACATGGAGATATCTACATCGCCATCTAGATGAACATGGATATATCTACACAGCCATCTGGAGGAACATGGAAATATCTACACCACTATCAGTATGAACATGGAAATAGCTACACCGCTATCTGTATGAACATGGAATTATCTAAACCGCTATCTGTATGAACATGGAAATATCTACACCGCTATCTGTATGAACAAGGAAATATCTTCACCGCCATCTGTACGAACATGGATATATCTACAGAGCCATCTGGATGAACATGGAAATATCTACACCGCCATCTGAATGAACATATAAATATCTACACCGCCATCTGTATTAAGATGGAGATATCTACACCGCTATCTGTATAAACCTGGAAATATCTAGACCGCTATCTGTATAAACATGGAAATATCTTCACCGCTATCTGGATAAACATGGAAATTTCTACACCACTACCTGTATAAACATGGAAATATCAGCACTGCTATCTGTAGGAACATGGAAATATCTGCACCGCCATCTGTATGAACATGGAGATATCTACACCGACATCTGGATGAACATGGATATATCTACACAGCCATCTGGAGGAACATGGAAATATCTACACCGCTATCAGTATGAACATGGAAATAGCTACACCGCTATCTGTTTGAACATGGAAATATCTGCACTGCTATCTGTATAAACATGGAAATATCAGCACCGCTATCTGTATGAACATGGAAATATCTACACTGCTATCTCTATGAACATGGAAATATCTACACCGCTATCTGTATGAACATGTATATATCTACACAGCCCTCTGGATGAACATGGAAATATCCACACCGCTATCTGTGTAAACATGCATACATCTTCACCGCTATCTGTATAAACATGGAAATATCTACACCGCTATCTCTATGATCATGGAAATATCTACACCGCTATCTGTTTGAAGATGGAAATATATACACCGCTATCTGCATGAAAATGGAAATATCTACACAGCTATCTGCATATAGATGGAAATATCTACACAGCTATCTCTTTACACATGGAAATAACTACACCGCTATCTGTATGAACATGGAAATATCTACACCGCTATCTGTATAAACATGGAAATATCTACACCGCTATCTGTATAAACATGGAAATATCTACACAGCCATCTGTAGGAACATGTAAATATCTACCCCACTATCTCTATAAACATGGAAATATCTACACTGCTATCTGTATAAATATGGAAATATCTACACCGCTATCTGAGTAAACATGGAAAGATCTACACCGCTATCTCTGAAAACATGGAAAGATCTACAGCATTATGTGTATAAAGACGTAAATATCTACACTGCTATCTGTATAAACATGGAAATATCTACGCAGCCATCTGTAGGAACATGTAAATATCTACACAGCTATCTGTATGAACATGGAAATATCTACACCGCTATCTGTATAAACATGGAAATATCTACACAGCCATCTGTAGGAACATGTAAATATCTACCCCACTATCTCTATAAACATGGAAATATCTACACTGCTATCTGTATAAATATGGAAATATCTTCACCGCTATCTGTGTAAACATGGAAAGATCTACACCGCTATCTCTGAAAACATGGAAAGATCTACAGCATTATGTGTATAAAGACGTAAATATCTACACTGCTATCTGTATAAACATGGAAATATCTACGCAGCCATCTGTAGGAACATGTAAATATCTACACAGTTATCTGTATTCACATGGAAATATCTACACCGCTATCTGTATAAACATGGAAATATCTACACCGCTATCTGTGTAAACTTGGAAATATCTACACCGCTATCTGTGTAAACATGGAAATATCTACACCACTATCTGTGTAAACATGGAAATATCTACACCGCTATCTGTACAAACATGGAAATATCTACACAGCCCTCGGTAGGAATATGTAAGTACCTACACCGTTATCTGTGTACACATGGAATTATCTACACCGCTATCTGTATGAACATGGAAATATCTACACCGCTATCTGTGTAAACATGGAAATATCTACACGGATATCTGTGTAAACATGGAAATATCTACACCGCTATCTCTGTAAACATGGAAATATCTACAGAGTCATCTGTATACATCTGTATAAACATGGAAATATCTACACCGTTATCTGTGTAAACATGGAAATATCTACACCGTTATTTGTGTAAACATGGAAATATCTACATCGCTATCTCTAAAAACATGGAAAGACCTACACCATTATGTGTCTAAAGACGGAAATATCTACACCGCTATCTGTATAAACATGGAAATATCTACACCGCCATCTGTATGAACGTGGAAATGTCTAAACCGCCATCTCTATAAACATGTAAATATCTACACCCCCCTCTGTAGGAACATGGAAATATCTACAACGCTATCTGCTTAAACATTGAAATATCTACACCGCTATCTGCCTAAAAGTGGAAATATCCACACCGCTATCTGCATAAACTTGGAAATATCTACACCGCTGTCTGTGTAAACATGGAAATATCTAAACCAAAAACTGTAGGAACATGGAAATATCTACACGACTATCTCCATAAACATGGAAATATCTACACCGCTATCTGTATAAACATGGAAATATCTACACAGCCATCTGTAGGAACATGTAAATATCTACACCACTATCTCTATAAACATGGAAATATCTACACTGCTATCTGTATAAACATGGAAATATCTACACCGCTATCTGTGTAAACATGGAAAGTTCTACACCGCTATCTCTGAAAACATGGAAAGATCTACACCATTATGTGTATAAAGACGTAAATATCTACACCGCTATCTGTATAAACATGGAAATATCTACACAGCTATCTGTATGAACATGGAAATATCTACACCGCTATCTTTATAAACATGGAAATATCTACACAGCCATCTGTAGGAACATGTAAATATCTACACCACTATCTCTATAAACATGGAAATATCTACACTGCTATCTGTATAAATATGGAAATATCTACACCGCTATCTGTGTAAACATGGAAAGATCTACACCGCTATCTCTGAAAACATGTAAAGATCTACAGCATTATGTGTATAAAGACGTAAATATCTTCACTGCTATCTGTATAAACATGGAAATATCTACGCAGCCATCTGTAGGAACATGTAAATATCTACACAGTTATCTGTATACACATGGAATTATCTACACCGCTATCTGTATGAACATGGAAATATCTACACCGCTATCTGTGTAAACATGGAAATATCTACACCGCTATCTGTGTAAACATGGAGATATCTGCACCGCTATCTCTATAAACATGGAAATATCCACACAGCCATCTATATAAACATGGAAATATCTACACTACGCTCTGTATAAACCTGGAAATATCTACCCTGATATCTCTATAAACATGGAAATATCTACACCGCTATCTGTGTAAACATGGAAATATCTACACCGCTGTCTGTGTAAACATGGAAATACCTACACCGCTATATCTATAAACATGGAAATATCTACACCACCATCTGCATGGGTATGGAAATATCTACACCGCCATCTGTATAAACATGGAAATATCTACACCGTTATCTGTGTACACATGGAATTATCTACACCGCTATCTGTATAAACATGTACATATCTACAATGCTATCTGCGTAAACATGGAAATATCCTCACCGCTATCTCTATATACATGCAAATATCTACACCGCTATCTGTGTAAACATGGAAATATCTACACCGATATCTCTGTAAACTTGGAAATATCTACACCGCTATGTCTGTAAACATGGAAATATCTACAGAGTCATCTGTATAAACATGGAAATATCTACACCGCTATCTGTGTAAACATGGAAATATCTACACCGCTATCTCTAAAAACATGGAATGATCTACACCATTATGTGTATAAAGACGGAAATATCTACACCGCTATCTGTATAAACATGGAAATATCTACACCGCCATCTGTATGAACGTGGAAATGTCTAAACCGCCATCTCTATAAACATGTAAATATCTACACCGCCCTCTGTAGGAACATGGAAATATCTACAACGCTATCTGTTTAAACATTGAAATATCTACACCGCTATCTGCCTAAAAGTGGAAATATCTACACCGCTATCTGCATAAACTTCGAAATACCTACACCGCTATCTGTGTACACATGGAAATATCTACACCACCAACTGTAGGAACATGAAAATATCTACACCGCCAACTCTATAAACATTGAAATATCTACACCGCTATCTGTATAAACATGGAAATATCTACACCGCTATCTGTGTAAACATGGAAATAGCTACACCGCCTTCTGTGTAAACATGGAAATATCTACACCGCCATATCTATAAACATGGAAATATCTTCAACTCCATCTGTATGAACATGGAATTATCTACACTGCCATCTGTATGAACATGGATACATCTACACCGCTATCTGTATAAACATGGAAATATCTACACCGCCATCGGTAGGAAAATGAAAATATCTACACCGCCATCTGTATGAACAGGGAACTATGTACACCACCATCTGTATCAACATGAAAATGCCTACACCGCCATCTGTATCACAATGGAAATATCTGCACCGCCATCTTTATAACAATGGAAATATCTAAACCGCCGTCTGTATGGAAATGGAAAAATCTACACCACCATCTGTATAAAGGTGGAAATATCTACACCGCTATCTGTATAAACATGGAAATATCTACACCGCTGTCTCTATTAATATGGAAATATGTGCGCCGCTATCTCTATAAATATAGAAATATATACACCTCTGTCTCTATAAACATGGAAATATCTACAATGCTATCTGTATAAACATGGAAATATCTACACCGCTATCTGTATAAACATGGAAATATCTACACCGCTATCTCTATAAACATGGATATATCTACACCACTATCTCTATAAACATGGAAATATCTACACCACTATCTGTATGAACATGGAAATATCCACACCGCTATCTGTATAGACATGGAAGTATCTACACCGGTAACTGTATAAACATGGAAATATCTACACCGCTATCGGTATAAATGTCTGTATTTGCTCTTAATTTATATCCAAGGCTGGGATGTTTCATATGATAAAAAGACCAAATACAGAAATAGACTATATTTGGTCTTTCAATTGATCTCTGCAATAATCAAACCTCAAAGACAATCAAACCTGAAATCTAAGCTGCATATTAAATAGCTTGGTTTTTAGGTTGCACGTTGCTGTGTATGCTGGCTTCATAGAAAATGCAAGTAGCAATGGCCATTTTTTAATAGTCATTTGCCTTGAAGCTCTCCTACTTTTGAATCACATAGAAATAGAAATCAAATCTCACTAGATTTGTTTTTTGAAACAGGGTCTGGCTTGGTTGCCCAGGCTGAAGAGCAGGGCATGATCTTGGCTCACACCTCTGCCTCTCGGACTCAAGCCATCCTCCCACCTCAGCCTTGGAGTAGCTGGGACCACAGGCATGTGCCACCATATCCAGCTAATATTTTTATTTTTGTACAAATGGGGTTTGTCATCTTTCCCAGGCAGGCCTCAAACTCCAAGACTCAAGCAATACACCTGCCTTGAATTCCCAAAGTACTGGGTTTACAGGCGACAGCCACTACGCCCAGCAACTAAACTTCTAAAAATCAATTTTACATAAAATTATCTAAGCGTGCAAGGAAAGATAAGAAGCCTAAGGAACCAGTGAGTTGAAGAATAAATGCAGTTTAAATCATACATGTAAACAACATGATGTGATGTGGTAGGAATCATCTAACATGCTTTAAAGCATGAGTAAAAGGTCTTTACTTAGAAAACTGGATCTTAGTTTAGGATATCTTTAGATAAGAGTATGAAACGTCATATCATATTGATAAGTAAAGTGCTTCCTTTGGCTCATTTTAAGGATAGGACATTTACTTTCATATAATTCATAGGAATCTTAGACTTAAAAATAACATTTCCCTTCTCAAATCCTTACTTTTATACTTTTTTGCATTTCTTTCACTTTTGTGTTAATGGCCTATGTCTCAACATATTCTATTAAGCCTTCTGGAAACACATACTTTGTTTCCAGCCTCTTCAGAGAACCATCACTCGAATTCCTAGGCTTCTGAAGAAGCAGACCCAAGCTTATAATTATTACATATTTCCAAATCTAGGTGACCAACAAAAATTGATACTTTTCCCATCATACCTTTAAGTTAATAATCAGGTGTATGCTGAGAGGTAAAGACCCAAGAGTGTTGGTTGTCTAATTGTGCAGCTGTATAAACAAATCTTAATGCTTGAAAATATTCAAAGGTTATTCTCACGTTGATTGTTGGTAACTATGTGTAACAACATGAAAAGAAAAAAAAAATCAAAGAATTACGTCTGAGGATAATACACAATCTCTAAGGGTAAGAAGAGCAACAAAAATTCTGCTTCAATTACCACTGAAATAATATATTTATCCTGTAAAATCTATGGTGGCTGGTTGTAAAAATTAGGCATTAGCAAACTGATAAAGACTTTTTAATGAAAACATTATGAAACATAGTTTTTAAAAAGTTAAATACACCCACACCAGTTTTTCACATTCTTTGGGCTGCTTTAATGCTGCCATTAAATAATTGATTTAGTTGTGACATAGATCCTATGTTCCATGGAGTCTACCATTCATAAAGATGCAATGTAAGGTAACAAAAATATAAATTGTGTGTGTGGGGAGGAGAAGTCAAGAGTATTTTTATGTGACAGAAGTTAAGTTGTTATCAGTGTAAAATAGTCTGTTACAAATACCGGACTCTGTATGTTAGTTTCGCTAACCAGAAAGAAAGAAATTACAGCAGATACACACACACACACCAAAAAAGGGAAAAGAAACAAAGCTTAGCACCACAGAAAACCACCGAACTAGAGGGATAAACAATAAGAAAGGAAGAAGTGAACAAGTAATCTAAAAAACAACTAATGAAATGGTAGAAGGAAGTCCTAATTTATCAATAATAAACTTCAATAGAAGTGGATTAAACTCTACTTAAAAGATATAAAGTGGATGAATGGATTCGGATAGCAAAACCCACCTATATGCTGCCTACATGATACTTACCTCACTATTAAAGACAAATAGACTGAAAGTGAAGAGATGGAAAAATATATTTTATGCAAACAAATGAAAAGCAAGCAGGAGTAGCCACAGTCATGTCATATTTTAAAAGGCTTTAAATAAAAAAAAACTATATAAAAAAAGAATGTCACTGTATAATGAAATGATAAAAGGCCCAATTCAATAAGAGGACATAACATATATATTACTTAGGTGTAACTATATATGTACCCAACACCAGAACAACCAGATATATAAAGCAAATATTAGATTTAAAGGTAGAGATAGACTGCAATACAATATTAGTAGGAAATTTCAACACTCCACTTTAAAAATGGACAGATTCTATGAAGAGAAAATCAACCAAAAAATGACAGACTCAAACTATACCATAGACCAAATGGACCTAGCAGCTAAAGAAGATCTCACCTGATATGGTTTGGCTGTATATCCCCACCCAAATCTCATCTTGATTATAGCTCCCATAATTCATACATGTTGTGGGAGGGAACCAGTGGGAGATAATTGAATCATGGGGGCGGTTCCCCCATACTGTTCTTGTGGTAGTGAATACGTCTAACAAGATCTGAGGTTTTATAAGGGGGAACCCTTTCACTTGGTTCTCAATTCTATTTTGTTTGCTACCATGTAAGATGTGTCTTTCGCCTTCCATCATGATTGGGAGACCTCCCCAGCCACGTGGAACTATGAGTCCACTAAACCTCTTTTTCTCTGTAAATTACCCAGTCTCGGGTATGTCTTTATCAGCAGTATGAAAACAGACTAATACATCATCCAACAGCTGCAGAATACAAATTATTCTCAACTGTACACCAAACATTCTCTAGGACCAATCATACATTATGACACATAATAAGTCTTAACAAACTTAAGAAGACAGATATCATATGAAGTATCTTTTCTGATTCCAGGGATATAAAGCCAGAAATCAACAACAGGAAAGCCCTTGGAAATTTTATAAAAACATGGAAATTAAATAGCACGCACCCAAGAAATCAATAGGTCTCATTAAGACATTAATAGGAAAATTTCAAAAGTCACTGAGACAAGTAAGAATGAAAATCCAACATACCCAAACCTATGGAACGTAGCAAAAGCAGTTCTAAGAGGGAAATTTATAGCAATAAAAGCCTACACCAAAAAAGAAGAAAGATTTTCAAATCACAAAGCAAAATTATACACTTCAAGTAACTAGAACATCAAAAACAAACTAAACCCAAAATTGGTAGAAGGAAGGAAATAATAAAGCTCACAGCAGATATAAATGAAACAGACACTAAAAAATATTTCAAAAGATAAATAAGACAAAGTGTAAAGGTAAAACTGACAAACCTTTAGCTAAACTAAGACAAAAGGAGAGAAAATTCAAATAAATAAAAGATGAAAAAGGAGACATTACAACTGATACACCACAGAAATAGAAGGGATTGTAAGACATTACTCATAACTATATGCCAACAAATTTGATAGTGTAGAATAAAATGAATAAATTTCTGCACACATACAACTACCCAGATTAAATTGTGAGGAAATATAACATCTGAACACATCAATAATGAGTTTGGAAATTGAATCAATAATAAAACATCTTCCATCAAAACAACAACAACAACAACCAACACCCAGGACCTGATGTCTTCACTGCTGAATTCTACCAAACAGTTAAAGAATAACTACCAATTCTCCACAAACTTTTCCACAAAAGTAATGAGGAAGGAATACTTCCATACTCATCTTATGAGGCTCGCAATATCCTGATTCTAAAACCAGACAAAGACACGCACAAAATGAAAATAACAGGCCAATATTCCTGAAGAACATAGATACAAAAATTCTCAACAAGATACAAGTGAACTGACTTCGACAGCACACTAAAAAGAGTATTCACTATAATCAAGTGGGGTTCATCCCAGGGATGAAAGGATGGCTTAACATGCACAAATCAGTAAATATGATACACCACCACAATAGAAAGAAGAACAAAAACCATGTGATCATTTCAACAGATGCAAAAAGAACACTTGACAAAAGTCAACATTCCTTTATGATAAAAACTGTCAAGAAAGTAGGTATAGGAGTGTACCTCAACGCAGTAAAGGCCATAGGTGACAAACCCACAGCTAACATCTTATTTATGGTGAATAGTTAAATGCTTTTCCTCTTTGATGTGGAGGAAGACAAGGATGTCAACTTCTACCACTTCTATTTAGCATAGTACTGGAGGTCAGAGCCAGAGCAATTAGACAAAAGAAATAAATAAGAGGGATCCAAACTGGAAAGAAGGAAGTCAGATTGTTTCTGTTTGTAGAAAATGTGATCTCACATACATATGTATACATCTATATATATGATCATATAGATATATATGATCTCTCTCTCTTTAGGGTTCTTTCTATATATACTTATATAGAGTGAGAACCCTAAAGACTTGACCAAAAACTACTAGAAATCATAAATAAATTCAGTAAAGTTATAGTATACAAAATCAACACAGAAAATTCAGTGGTGTTTCTATACACTAATAGTGAACTATCTGAAAAAGTCATCAAGAAAGGAATTCCATTTACAATAGCTACCAAGAAATCTGCAGATAAATTTAATCAAGGTCGTGAAAGATCTCTACAATGAAAACTATAACACACTGATGGAAAAATTTACGATCCACAAAAAATGGACACTATATACTCATGGAATGGGAGAACTGATACTATTGAAATGACCATACTAACAAAATGTCCTACAGATTCAATGCAATCCCTATCAAAATACCAATGAAATTCTTCACAGAAATAGAAAAAAATACCCTAAAATTTGTATGAAACCAGAAAAGACCCCAAATAACCAAAGCAATCCTGTGCAAAAATAACAAAGCTGGAGGCACCACACTACCTGACTTCAAAATATACTACAAAGCCATAGTAAGCAAAACAGCATGGCACTGCCATAAAGCAAACACATAGACCAATGGAAGAGAATATACAGCTCAGAAATAAATTCTCATACCTAAAGTCAACTGATTTTCCAAAAAGGAGTCAAGAGCACACACAGGGGTAAAGACAGTCTCTTCATTAAATGGTACTGAGAAGATTGGATATCTACATGTGGGATAATGAAATTAGACCCCTATCTTTTACCTTATACAAAAATCAACTCAAATGCGATTAAAGACCTAAAGGTAAGATTGAAAACTATGAAAAACTACTAGAAGATAACATGTGGGAAATTCTCTATAACTTTGGGTTCTACAAGGATTTTTTAAATGAGACGTCAAAAGCACAGGCAACAAAAGCAAAAATAGATAAATGGGGTTTCATCAAACTAAAATGCTTTTGCACAGCAAAGGAAACTTAACAGAGTGAAAAAACAACTTACAGAATGGGATACAATATTTGCAAACTATACATCTGCTAAGGAGTTAATGCCCAGATTATATAACAAACTTAAACAACTCAACAGCAAAAACATAAATAACTTATTTAAAAATGGGCAAAACTGGGAGGCTGAGGCAGGCGGATTGCCTGAGGTCAGGAGTTTGAGACCAGCCTGACCAATATGGTGAAATCATTTCTCTACTAAAAATACAAAAATTTAGCCAAACATGATGGCGTGTGCCTGTAACCCCAGCTGCTCAGCAGGCTGAGGCAGGCGAATTGCTTGAACCAGGGAGATGGAGGTTGCCGTGAGCCCCGATTGCACCACTGCACTCCAGCTTGGGCAAGAGAACAAGACTCCTTCGCAAAAAAAAAAAAAAAAAAAAAGGACAAAATAAACTAAAAGACATGCCACAAGAGAAAATATAGAAATGGTCAAGACGAATATATAATAAAATCATGTTCAACATCACTAACCATCAGGGAAATGCAAATCAAAACCGCAATGAGATACCAGTTCACCCATTAGAATGGCTATTAGCAAAAAGGTAAAAGATAACAAGAGTTGGCAAGGAAGTGGAGAAAACGGAACACTTATGCACTGTGGATGGGGTTGTAAACTAGTACAACCATTAAGCAAAACTTTATGGAAGTTCGCTAAAAAATAAAAAATAAAAAAAAAAAACAATCATTCGATCACATAACCCAGCAATCCCACTACTGGGTATATATCCATAGGAAATGAAATCATTGTGTTTGAAAAATATCTGCACTCTTATGTTTACTGTAGCACTATTTCTAATAATCAGATATGGAATCAACCTATGTGTATAAAAACAAACAAGTGAATTATATATATATAATATATATTATGTATATTATATATAATACATATTATGTATATTATATATAATATATTATGTATAATATATAATATATTATATATTAATATATTATTAATATTAATGTATTATATATTAATATTAATAATATTAATAAAAATAATAATTATTAATTAATAATTATTAATAATTATTAATAATTAATATTAATATTAATATGTTATTAATATATATTATATGTATAATATACATTATATATTATGTATATTTTATATATAATACATATTATGTATATTATATACATAATATATATTATGTGTATTATAATATATATAATGTATAATGTATATAATATACGTTATGTATATTATATATAATATACATTATGTATGTTATGTATATTATATATTACATATAATATATATATTATTATATATAATTATATATAATTATAATTATAATTATATATAATTTTATGTGTAATTATAATTATGCATAAAATTAATTATAATTATATATAATTTTATGTGTAATTATAATTACACATAAAATTATATATGTATATATATATATATATATGGACACACACACAATGAAATACTATTCAGCCATAAAAAAAGAATGAAATTCTGCCAGTTGCAACAACATGGATGACCCTGTAGGATACAATGTTAAGTGAAATAAGCCAGACACAGAAAGCAAATACCGCATGATCTCGCTCATATGTGGAATCTTAAAAAAAAAAATGTTAATAGAGAAGTAGAGTAGAATAGTGGTTACCAAACAGTGAGGAAGAAGTGGGGAGGGCAAAATGGAGATAGATTGGTTAACAGTTATGAAATCACAATTATATAGGAAGAATAAGTTGTAGTGTTCTTTGCAAAGCAGGGTGACTATAGTTAAAAGTAAAGTATTGTATATTACAAAGTATCTAGAAGAAAGGATTTTGAAATTTCTTATTAAAAAGAAATGATGAATGCATGAGGTAATTAATACACTAACTATCCTTATTGGATCATTAGACAACATACATATTCATTGAAACATCAAATTGTATCCTATAAATCTATATAATTACAATGTGAAAATTTTTAAAAAATAAATTAATGAATTAAATAACAATTTTAAAATGTTCTCAATCACCAATGCAAAGTTTAGGAGCTTTGTTCTTGACTCAGCCTTAAGACTGAAAACTAATGTGTTAGAAATATTTGTAGATCCTCTCAATTTTGAAAGAATCCTAGCTAAACTACTGAAATATAAAATATATTCTATGTAATATGCTCTTAGGTATATTCTTAGGTGAACTCTGCTTTTAGATGAAGCTTATAAAAATGAAAAACGTATCTGAAATAAAATTTTAAAGTATTTGGAAAATTACAGCTTAATCTCTTAAAGACAAATTTTCTATACAGTAACCTTTTTATGTGCTTTTGAAATGGGGTATACAATTATTTTCCCTGATGTGAGACAAAATATAGAATGTTGGCATTTTATCTAAGAAGTTAACTTAGGAAGAAAGAGTGAGAGGCAGAGGAATGAGGGAAGAAAGGAAGGCTGATGATGGGATACCTTATCAAGTTGCCTAATGCTGTATTGGAACCTAATAGGCCTTCTAAGGAGTTTTATTACATAATGCAAGACTCCTCAATCTGGGAAGAGGAAAGGGCTTTATTTTTGAGTGGTCACAGGTTGCCCCATGGGCATAAACTCTACCAAGCTGCTAGGTTACACCTACATGAGCATCCCACCTGCTTAAGTAAGAGCAGCCACAAACTGTGGGCCATTCCAGGTAAGTGTCATATCACACCTGCACCAACTAGTCAAAGCCTGGGTCAAAGCCTGTGCAGAACTGATCGCTACAGCAGAGGCTAAAATAAGAAATGGGGCTAAGAGAGTGAAAAGCAGTGCCCATATGTATCCAAAAACAGGTTGAAGATATCTTTAGGAAGGAACAGATAATTTTTTTTATTCATACAATAACAGATGCATATGAACTCCTCGACTAGTCACCCATTCCTGTCAGCCCTTGGGCTTCATAACTAAATCATTCTTCCTTTGTAATCCAGTCCCACATTTTCAGCTATCTCTATATGTTTATTATCTTAAATATTTCTTTGCTCTATACTCTTCCCCTAGTCTTCAACCAATTTCTTTCTTTATTGTCCCAACCCACAGACTGTTATTTCCACTTCGATGTCCCATAGAAGCTTCAAGGGTTTGAAATACCTAAAAAAACAACTCATCTTTCTCCCTAAAACTCCCTCTCCTTCTCCCACTTCAAAATTTCAACTAATGGCTCCCCCTGTTATTCCCACCAGAATCCTGAATGATCCCTGTTTCCCCTCATTCACTCCATACATGTAAATCTCATTAACGTTACTTTCTAGATATTTCATGAATCCTTTCCATTCATTCTGTACTAGAAAGTGTTCCCAGTTTAGACCCTGGTGGTTGGTGGCCTCTTACCTAGGCGCTCTCTCTCTCTCTCTCTCTCTCTCTCTCTCTCTCTCTGTGGGTGTGGGTGTGGGTGTGTGTGTCCTGAGAATTTATTTACTTCTGGTTTTTGTTTGTTTTTTAGTATCCAGAATCTACAGGGAACTTAAATCAATTAGAAAAAAAAATAACCCAATTAAAAAATGGGCAAAGGACATGAACAAACACTTCTCAAAAGAACACATACAAATGGCCAACAAATACACGAAAAAAAAATGCTTAGAATCACTAATCATCAGAAAAATGCAAATCAAAACACAATGAGATACCATTTCATACCGGTTGGAATGGCTATTATTAAAAAGTCAAAATACAACAGATGCCAGCAGGGCTGTAGACAAGAGGAAGTGTCTGTATATTTTTAGCTATAGCCCTACTTCAAACGTGTCCCCATTACAGCCAAAAGAGCGGCCTATCTAAAGGACTGTTCTGATCAGCTCACTTACCTGACTGAAACCTTCAGTGACTCCCATGGCCTGCAGGTCAATGCACTAATTCATGACTATAACATCTGAGATATCCTTGATCTGGCTACTGGTCTAGCCCTCTCTGACTCACGCTTTATAAACCATGCATTCTGGAACTTTTTAGTTGTTTCCCACATCAGCATGCTACTTCCCATCCATGTAGATTTGCAGAGACCTCCTCATCTTTTTAATTCCCAGTTCCCACTCTCAACATGGGCCATCTCCTACCCACACTTCAAAACCTAAGCAAAACAACACCTTCCGTGACACCTCCATGCTGAGTCAGATGCCATCCCCTTTGTATTGTAGTTCTTTGCTTGTGTGCCTTTGTCTCACTTTGTTCTCTTTAAAATAAACTCCATGAGGACAATGATCACCTGCTATTTGTGTTAATATCTGCACCTAGTGGCATAGTGTCTGGAGTATAGTAGGATCTATTTTCAAGGAAAAAAAGATTATATCTATACCAATAGACATGAATTAGCGCTTTTTTTTTTAAAGATAAGCTCCCTTTGAACTAAGTCAATGTTTACAAGAAGAGTTATACTAAAAAGTTCACTTTTGCTGCTTATGTTTCATTTATTTCAGGCAATTAATTCATTGTTATTGGTAAATCGATACTTTTTATTGATACTGAAAAGAGAGAAATAAACTAATGACTATCTCTGTTAGAGTAGATTTGTTCATATCTATCAGTAAAATGTTAATTATCTGAAAGTCAATAATAAAACATAAACTGTGATCTTAAATGTTTTTTAGGGGCTCAAAAACAATTAGAATTCATGTCAGCATATAAAAAAAGATCAGAGTATTTTTAAGATACGATAAAATTTTATTTTAGTTTCTTAATAGGGATTTTTGTGACCTTATAGAGTTCAACTAATTATAATTTTAAAAATAGGATTTATAGAGTTTTAGAATTAGAAACAATTTATAGATTATTTTATTTTTCTTTTGAGGAATCAGGTCATCAGAAGATCAAGGAACACCTATAATGTCACTAGATCCTAATTTAATTTAAATTTTAGAATCCAGGTATTCTAACTCCTGTCTTGATACTATTTCTACTTTATTATGTTGCTTCCCAGGGCTTTAAAAAATAAAAGCTGGGAAATTACATTTGCTTTGCATATACAGCACCAATTATCAAATTCAGCATAAAAGCATAACATGTATACATCAAAAAGAAAACATAAAAACTTCAAATTAAAAGCATCTCAAAACAATTGAATATAATAGGGAAACCTTATACAAATGCAACACTCCCCCATTAATAAAAAGAAACCAATTGGAGAAAAAAGAAATTCAATATAAACATGTTGGAATATAACCTAATTCATTTTAATCCAATGCTTCAAATTGAAAAAAATTAGCACTAGTGTTATTTTCCTTTATCATTACAATCTTGCTTTTCATTACATTATGCTATGTTTTGTATTAAACATAAAATCAATTTTTCACCTTAACACATGCTAGAAATACAGAGTCACCATATTGGAAATCAGTAGAAAGTGTCTTTGTTTCTACTTTTTTTTCTTTGAAAAAGCTTTGGGAAAAAAAATCATTTACAATGTTTAATTTTAATAACTTAAAGAATGTAATTGATTTTTGTTTGTTTTTGACATGGAGTTTCACTCTTGTCACTCAGGCTGGAGTACAATGGCATGATCTCGGCTCACTGTAACCTCCACCTCCCAGGTTCAAATGATTCTCCTGTCTCAGCCTCCCGAGTAGCTGGGATGACAGGCACTCGCCACCACACCCGGCTAATTTTTGTATTTTTAGTAGAGATGGGGTTTCATCATGTTGGCCAGGCTGGTCTCAAACTCCTGACCTCAGGCGATCTGCCAACCTCGCCCTCCCAAAGAGCTGGGACTACAGGCGTGAGCCACCATGCCCAGCCAATTGAATAGTTTTTAACTCAGAGGATAAATGCTTGAGGGGATGGAAAGCCCATTCCTCATGACGTGATTATTTCACACTGCATGCCTGTATCAAAACATCTCATGTACCCCACAAATATATAAACCTCCTATGTACCCACAAAAATTTTATAAAATAATGAAAATATTTTAAAACTAAAAAAATTGTTTTTTAATTAAGCAACTTTATTTAAATAAAATCATTCTTCCTCATCCTCAGTCCTGGGATCTACCAGAAAGAATTAGCAACATCTTAAAGATGACAAAGTGTTAAAGATAAACTGCTATTAAGTAAAAGTGTGAAGTGTGGAGGGGACAAGCTGGATGCCTGAACCATTTTGTTCTATCTTTAGGACAGTGAAAGAGCAAGAAGCAGGGTTGGGTGGGGGACACATATTCTGTTGAGCATTGTCACCACTATATTCACTGAAATTCATCTGCATGCTTGTATGTATACTTTTGATTCGCCTGATACACTGAAAATTATATGAAATTGTTCTCTATTCTTTAGATAATTATAATCTAAGTGCTAATATGAAGCTTAGAATTTATATGAAATATGTATGCCCACAACAAGACATTTCAGCTATTTCCTAGATAATAATCTCACTTCACCCTGCACAAAACAGGCACATGATCATGTCACTCTGACCTGGTTTGAGTCCAAGGAGGCTTTTGTTTTTAAAATAATTTAGGTTAGTAGTTAAAATATGAACTTTGGGCCAGGAGTGGGAGCTCATGCCTATAATCCCAGCACTTCGGGAGGCTGAGGCGGGCGGATGACTTGAAGTCAGGAGTAGGAGACTGGACTGGCCAACATGCTGAAACCCCATCTCTACTAAAAAAAAAAAAAATAGAAAACTTAGCTGGGTGTGGTGGCGGGCACCTATAATCCCAGCTACTTGGGAGACTGAGGCAGGAGAATTGCTTGAGCCTGGGAAGTGGAGGTTGCAGTGAGCAGAGATCTTACCACTACACTCCAAAACAAACAACAAACAAAAAAATTCTAGAGTCACACTGAAAATCTTAACAACCTGCTTCTACTACCCATTTTTTAAATTTTTATTTTGACCTGATTTTAGATTGATAGCAAAATGCACAAATAACACAAAGTGCCCCCTATGTCCCTCACCCTACTTCCCCTAATGCTAACATTTTCAGAGCCATCCTTATTTTCTCTATAAAAGAGCAGAGTTCTCCTTTTAGAGATTTGGAAAGATTATTAAAAGATAAGTTACAAAATACAGTACCTGACACGTATAAAATATTAAATAAATACTAGCCATGCTTAATTATTTTGTTTTAAGTCTATATGAGTCAAGTTTTAGTAGAAATATGGGCTAGAAAAAAAAAAACAGAAAGCGGGACTCTGTGATCCGACTTGGGCTTATAGAACAGACTGCACTAGTTTGTTCTCATGCTGCTAATAAAGTCATACCCAAGACCGGGTAATTTAGAAAGGAAAGAGGTTTAAGGAACTCACAATTCCACATGGCTGGGGAGGCCTCACAGTCACGGCAGAAGGCAAAAAAGAAGCAAAGGCACATCTTAAATGGTAGCAGAGAAGAAAGCTTGTGTAGGGAAGCTCCCATTTTAAAAGCATCAGATCTCGTGAGACTTATTCGCTACCAGGAGAACAGTAGGGGGAACCCGCCCCTATGATTCAATGATCTCCACCTGACTCCATCCTTGACATGCGGGGATAATTACAATCAAGGTGAGATTCGGATGGAGACACAGCCGAATCATATCAATGACTAATGAGAGTTACGTCCAGAACCTAATGAAAACCTGTCTGAGGCCACATTCCCTGTAAAGCAGATTTGAGATAGAGATTTGTGTAGAGAATATTTAACTGGGTAAAATCCTAGGAACCAACAACTGTGGCGAAAAAGCTGAATTGGATAAAGGGAGTTGAGATGTGAGGCAGTCACAACAAATACCTCAGCTAATCTCAAGGGGGAGCTGAGAAGCTGGGGCGACCCTTCAGAGTTGCCCTAAATTGAGGCAGGAGTATGGAGTTTTAATACCTTTCACTGGCCATTCTTCAGATACGAGTTGTCCCCAAGGATGGACATCAGCTTGACAAGTTATTAATTAGATCTCCTGAGAATAAATTCTAGAGAGAATCAGCTGAGAGGCATGATTTGCCAACACTCCCAATAGCTGGGCAAACTTCAGTTTTGAGGGAGGATTTGGGTCACACACAAAAGTCTCCACAACCAATTATTCATGGGAAATTCTATGTAGGCAGAGCTATTTCATGGCCAGTTAATCAAAACTACATAATCTATTTGGTTAAGCAAAAGAAATTAAAAAGATAAAATAAAATCTATGTATTAACACTCAAAAGTTTTTTAATGCATTTGCCTTGCATTTCGTATGTTTTGCCTTGACTTTTATATGTTTTGCCTTGCATTTGCTTATTTGCTTTTAAGAACCTTTAGAGAACAATAATTACTAATATAATATGGAGTAGCACAGCATAGACGAGGGAAGCTAACTCTCTCCCTTTTCCCAGAACCTGGAACAGCTAAAGATCCTAAGCATTGTCAGCTTTGGTATCTGACATAGTTTGGATGTTTGTCCCCTTCAAATCTCACGTTAAAATGTGATCCCCAATGTTGGAGAGAGATGCCTCCTGAATGGCTTGGTGCTGTCCTCTTGGTAATGAATGAGTTCTTACCCTGTGAGTTCATGCGATATCTGGTTGTTTAAAAGAGACTGACACCTCCTCCCTGTCTCTCTTGCTTCCTCTCTCACCATGTGATATGCTGGTTTCCCTTCACCTTCCACCATGATTGGAAGGTTCCTGAGGCCCTCCCTGGAAGCAGGTGCCAGTACTATGCTTCATGTACAGCCTTCACAACAAGGAGCCAAATAAACCGCATTTCTTTATAAATTACCCAGCCTCAGGTATTTCTTTATAACAATGCAAATGGGCTAACAGAGTATCATTCATGGACAGTGAGTGTATTAGTCAATTTTCATGCTGCTGATAAAGACATACCCAAGACTGGGTCATTTATAAAGAAAAAGAGGTTTAATGAATTCACAGTTCCACATGGCTGAGGAGGCCTCACAGTTATGGCAGAAGGCGAAAGGCGCATCTTACGTGGCAGCAGGCAAACAGCAAATGAGAACCAAGTGAAAGGCGAAAGGGGTTTCCCCTTATAAAACCATCAGATCTCATGAGACTTATTCACTACCACTAGAACAGTGTGGGGAAAACTGCCCCCATGATCCACTTACCTCTCACTGGGTCCCTCCCACAACATGTGAATTATGGGAGCTACAGTGCAAGATGAGATTTCAGTGGGGACACAGCCAAACCATATCAGACAGTAATAACTTTCAATTAAATATAGCTAGACTTTCTGTCAGTGGGTCACAGCAGTCTAGAGAACACATTGAAAAACTCTGGGAACAGCAGATATAGAGGTCAGATCTAGAGATTTTGAACAAAGTTTAGTGCTACAATGCATTGGTGACCACAGACAAAAGGTGTCTGTTGTTGTTATAGTTTGTTTTCTGTCTTGTTTTTCATCATGGGAGGACAAAAAGAAAAAATGGGGGCAATGGTGAAGGAGAAATGAAAAAGACCTGCTTTTCTATGGGTGGAAGCGACTAAACGAGAGAATAAATTTGGATCACACAACAAATGCAAATCAAGTTAGAAGCATGAAAGGCATGATTAAGGCCATGGTTCTAATAGAGATCAGCCAGCGGAACCAGGATCATGCCACACCGAGAGAGGCTGCAGAGCCATTGCCTTCTCTCCTGTCAAAGCTAAATTAATGAAATGGAACTCACAGAAGCACTATGTAATCAAATATTGGTGGGACACAAGCAAATTCTGAAAAAGTTTCATTGATCAGTGATAATATCTTTTGGTGTAAATATCTCCTCAAAACATTTCAGGAAAAAAAAATAAAGCTATAATTTTACTTTAGAAATATTTAACTTTGTTATACTAGTTTACTTATTTTTTACCTAATACTTCTGATATATTGTTATGTAGGTTAAAGATGCTCGATTCATGCCACTGTGGAAACCACACATAATTTAGGCAATAATGCAAATTCTTTTCAAATACTTTTATCAGTGTATTCACTTTATTTTTATTTCAAACACAATACAAAATTACAGGATGCTATCAAAGTGATGCTACAAAACCCCACTAAAATTTTTTCAATTCTTCAAATCACACACTTACACACACACACACACACACACACACACACCACATGCATTCCCCGTACAGACCTTTTTTTGGGGGGCCTGAGTAAATAATTGCATTTTATTTTCAATTTTTCATTTTGAAATAATTAAAGACTTACCAAAAATGTTGCAAAACTACGTGCCTTTTTGAAGTAAAGTCTTGAAAAAGTTGTTTGGTATATCCTTTATAGTAATAAAAGAAAACACGTGTATATTCTGTTGATTAAAGGCATGCTGAGATCGTCAGACATGTGATTTCATCAGAGACTCCAATATAGAGCGCAGCTGTAACGACATCCTAAGAGTGTTCTAACTGAAATGTGTTGGAAGAAGGTTCTAATTTTTTTCAACCCTTCTCAAGTTGGCACTCAGCAGATTTCCACTCTATAAAAGTAACTCCTGCTCTGCAACTAATGTTCACAGATAAGCTCCAAACATATTTACAGCTCCATTTAAGTATAATGTACACACAGTAAAATTCACCCTTTTCAATGTGCAATTTAATGGGTTATGGCAGATGAATATCATCATTTGACCACAATCATGATCAAGATACAGAAAATCTGCATCATCACAAAACGTTTTCTTTTGCTGTTTTGCATTTGATCTTTTCTCCATTCCTGAACACAGGCAACCACTAATCTGCTTCTGTTTCTACAGTTTGCATTTTCTAGAGTATCCTATTAGTGGAATGATACATTGGTGTCTTTCATGTCTAGCTTCTTTCACTGAGCATAATGCTTTTGATATTCATTTATATTGCTGTTGTATCAGTTTGCTCCTTTTTATTGTTGAGTGGTACTCCATCTACAACTGGTTTATCCATTTACAAGTTGATGGACACATCTGCTATGAACTTCAAGGATGAGGCTTGGTACGGATATGTTTTTATTTATTTTGAGTCGCAGTGGGATTATTTGGCTATATGATCAGTACTAAGTTTAACATTAAAAGAAACTGCCAAACTGCTTTCCAAAATGTCTGTACCATTTTGAAGTCCCACTAGCCAGGTGTGAATAGCAATTCTTCACATCATGTGGTATGGTCAGTTCTGCTCGTGTCAGCCACTCCAGTGGGTGTACAGTGGTACCTCAATGTGGTTTTAACTTGCATTTCCCTGATGACGGGTAATGTTAAGTATCTTTTCATTTGTGTATTGGACATCATCTCTTTTTAAATTAAAATATCTGTACAAATATTTGGCCCATTTAGGTCAAAATATTACGTTAAATGAGTTATTTGTGTTTTGTTATTTAGTTTTTTAGTTATGTGTACATTCTAGATGAAAGTTCTTTATCAGACATATTTAAAATTATTCTGTCCCAATCTGTGGTTTGCCTTTTCATTTTTTGATGCTATGTTTTAAGTTGCAAAAGTCTTAATTTCATGAAGTCCAACTTACTATTTTTTTCCATTTTCATCCATCCTTTTCTTATCTAAAAAGTTTTTAGCTATAGTAAGATTATTAAAAATTTTTCCTATTCAGTAAGCTTTATACATTTTATATTTACATTATGTATAAAATACATGTTGAGTTAATTTGAGGATATGGTGTGAGGTAATTCTGAAGTTCATATTCTCCATTTAATATCCAATTTTAATAGTACCATCTTTATAAAGACATTGATTTCCTTATTGAAATATTTTGGCAACTTTGGCCATGTAAGGCAGGATATATTTCTAAATTATTTATTCTGTTTCACTGATATATATGTCTTCTTCATGCCAGTAAGTTTACTGTACTGTTTAGTGTAGCTTTACAATATGTCTTGAAATTTGGAAAGTTTTCCAACTTTATTCTTCTTTCTAAAACATGCTCTGGCTATTCTAGGACTTCTGCATTTAAAAAAAAAATTAGAATCAGCTTTGTAATTTCTCCAAAAAGGCCTATAGGTTTGACTGGGATTGTGCCAAATCTGGAGATCAGTTTCAGAAGAATTATCATCTAATAAGTATGACATGTATATTTACCAATGAACTTGATACATATTTCTACCTATTCAATCTCTCGTATTAGTGATTTAGAAATTTTGGATCAGCATACCTTTTATTAAATTTATTCTGAATTATTTTATTATTTTTGAGGCTATTATAAGTTAAATTGCTTACATAATTTTATTTTCTAATTGGTGTTGATTGTGTATAGAAACACAATTGATTTTATTTATTGATCTTTCATCCTACAACTTTGTTAAATTCACTTCATACCTCTAGCACACTTCTGCAGATGCCTAAGGATTTTCTATGTATATGTTTACATCACGTGAGAATAGTATTTTTCTTTCTTCCCAACTTGGGTGTCACTTATTTCTTATTTTCTTTTCTTTTCTCTTTATTTCTTTCTTCTTTCTGTCCATTCCTCCTTCCTTCCCTTCTTTCTTTCTCCCTGTTTTAGAATCAGTTTTGTAATTTATCCAAAAGGACCTATAAGGTTTCATGGGAATTCCACTGAATCTAGAGATCAATTTCAGGAGAATTATCATCTCATAAGTATTAAATATTTATCAATGAACTTGGTATATATTTCCACTTATTTAATATTGAATGCAATACTTTAAAGAACTAGGGAGAGAGGACATCATTGCATTTTTCATAATCTTATGTAGAAAGTATTAAGGCTTTCACCATTTTAAGTAAGATGTTTGCTATAGATTTTTTGTAAACACATAATCAGTTTGAAAATGTACTTTTCTATCCTCAGTTTGCTGGGAGTTTTTAATTTAAAAAATGTGTTACATTTTGTAAATTCCTTTTTTGCATCTATTGAGAGTGTCACGTGATTTTTCTTTTTTCTGTCAGCATGGTAGATTTTCAGTTGTTGAAACCAACTTGAGATAAACCCCACTTGGTTAAAACACATTATCATTTTTAAATATTCCTAGACTCAATTTGCTAATATTGTATTAAGAATGTTGCATCTAAGTTCATAATGGTTATCAGTCTGTCATTTTTGAGTTGTGATATCTGTATTTGTTTCTGATATCGAGAGAATCCACGTAAAACATCTACTTCTGTCATCAGTAATAATCTGACCAGGGATAACACCAACAGTTAGAGAGGAACCTGTCATTACCTGTGGCAGCAGAGATATCAGAGATTCCAAAAAGAAAAGCAAGGTTAAAATTTCAAATATAATCACATGAAATATCAGAAAGCCAGGGGATAGAAATATAGGAGAGCAAAATCTTAGAGGTCAAAACAAGTAGTTAAGTACTGCACATGATAATAAAAAGTAAAATCTTTTCCTAAGGCAGAGCCTGGCTGCTGCCTAGCTTCTTTGACAATTCTTGGTAGGCTTTCATGGCTTTATAAGGGCTTATACTTTAGGTAAAGTTATAGTCAGGGAAACGGTGGGTGTAGGTTGGCTCTGTAGAAATGAAGCATTACAGGAGCACTGCAGTGAGAAAGAAACTGATACTGATGATACTTCGGTCACACTAATAATACATGCTAATGATAATCATAGCAATCATGGTAATGACAGACAATATATATATAATATTAGCATGCTTCTATTTGCACATATACATATGTGAATAGAAACATTGATTTAAAGACATGAAAGTATAGAAATAGCCTACACCTGATAAAGATATGCTCATACACAATAACAAACCTCAGCATAAACAGAGATTTTGATGTATCACAGAATTCTCCAATAGATCACAATTTTGACACTATGGGAAGTGTCATTTTCAGAACTTTTCTTTATCTCCATTATCTCTATTCTCTATTTCCAACATTCCTGGAGACTGAACTCAAGGATCAGTAAATATTCTCAACCTTAACCATAGCAGACTTCATTCATCCCATATATGCTTGTTATTTTTCCCCATTGACAGAAGGCATTGTACCATGAAATATACAACATATCTCTGACACACCTGACGAAAACAAACAATGGGGAAAGATTGACTATTTAATAAATGGTGATGGGAAAACTGGCTAGCCATATGAAGAAAGCTGAAAGTGGACCCCTTCCTTACACCTTATAAAATAATTAACTCAAGATGGATTAAAGACTTAAACATAAGATCTAAAACCATAAAAACTCTAGAAGACAACCTAGCCAATACCATTCAGAACATAGGCATAGGCAAAGACTTCACGACTAAAACACCAAAAGCAGTGGCAACAAAAGCCAAAATTGAGAAATGGGATCTAATTAAACTAAAGATAGCTTCTGCACAGCAAAAGACACTATCATCGGAGTGAACACACAACCTACAGAGTGGGAGAAAATTTTTGCAATCTATCCATCTAACAAAGGGCTAATATCCAGAATCTACAAGGAACTTAAACAAATTTACAAGAAAAAAACAACCCCATCAAAAAGTGGGAAAAGGATATGAACAGACACTTCTCAAAAGAAGACATTTATGCGGCCAATAAACACATGAGAAAAAGCTCATCATAGGCTGGGCGTGGTGGCTCACGCCTGTAATCCCATCACTTTGGGAGGCCAAGGCGAGTGGATCACAAGGTCAGGAGTTTGAGACTTGCCTGGCCACTATGGTGAAACTCTGTCTCTACCAAAAACACACAAAAAAACTTTAGCCAGGCGTGGTGGTATATATCTGTAATCCCAGCTACTCAAGAGGCTAAGGCAGGAGAATTGCTTGAACCCATTAGGTGGAGGTTGCAGTGAGCCGAAATTGTGCCACTGCACTCCACCCTGGGTGACAGAGTGAGGCTGTCTCGAAGAAAAAAAAAAAAAAAAGCTCATCACCCCTGGTCCAATGAGATACCATCTCGCGCCAGTTAGAATGGCAATCATTAAAAAGTCAGGAAACAACAGGTGCTAGAGAGGATGTGGAGAAATAGGAATGCTTTTACACTGTTGGTGGGAGTGTAAATTAGTTCAACCATTGTGGAAGACAGTGTAGCAATTCCTCAAGGATCCAGAACTAGAAATATCATTTGACCTAACAGTCTCATTACTAGGTACACATCCAAAGGATTATAAATCATTCTACTATAAAGACACATTCACACATATGTTTATTGCAGCACTATTCACAAGAGCAAAGACTAGGAACCAACCCAAATGCCCATCAATGATAGACTGGATAAAGAATATGTGGCACATATACACCATGGAATACCATGCAGCTATAAAAAAGGATGGATTAATGTCTTTTGCAGAGACATGGATGAAGCTGGAAACCATCATTCTCAGCAAACTATCACAAGAACAGAAAACCAAACACCACATGTTCTCACTCATAAGTGGGAGTTGAACAATGAGAACACATAGACACAGGGAGGGGAACATCACACACTGGGGCCTGTCAGTGGGTAGGAAGGAAAGAGGAGGGATAGCATTAGGAGAAATACTTAATGTAGATGACGAGTTGATGGGTGCAGCAAACCACGACAGCACATGTATACCTATTTCACAAAACTGCAAGTTCTGCAAATGTATCCCAGAACTTAAAGTGTATGTATGTGTGTATATATATATACACACAAATGTAAATGTAAATGTAAATAAATTGAAAATGGTAAAAATAGAAATATGTTTCCTACACAAATAGTGACATAATAAAGCAAGATAGAATGTATGTTTGAGTTAAAAAAAATTGCTTAGAAGACAACTTGAATTCCATTCCAAGGAACTAGTTTTCAAAAGTTTACAACCAGATTTCAGTTTGGCAAAAGGCAACAATGCTGTTTTGAAAATAATTTCTGAAAAGAGCTTCCCCAGCAGTTCCAAATGGCAGTCCTGATACAAGGAAGTAGGGGCAATTTTGTTACCACCAGGAACACTGAATTCATTTTCAGACCTTGAAATTCTGGGAGGCCCTCGAATAATAATCAACTACAATATTTTACTTTACATAGAAATATTGTTTTAATGTTAATATAAAAGCTTGTATATGAACTAAAATTGTCAATCTGCCACTTTTAAGAAAGAAGAATCCATTATGTCCCTATTCTATAGTGAGTTGATATGTTCCATAAGCAGTTCTGGAAGGAGGCTACACTTAGAGCATAAATTGGTATAGATCGCTTTGCTCTCACAGATAGCGACACAATATTTTCTGCTGAATGGGAAAAAGTTTGAAGGCATAAATCAAGATAAAGCAATCATCTGACAAAGAATTACAAAGAGGCCCCATACCTTTTTCTTAGTGAACTCCATGTGACACATTGATTTTCCACTGAAGATAAAAGCCAAAATCATGTGTCATCAATAGAAAGCAAGCAAAACTATTTGGTTCAATATGTTATGGTACTTAACAAAAAAAACTTGCAGAGAAAAGACAAATCTAAAATGTTGCACATGATTCAAACAAGTCTGGATCAGAAGAGACATTTCAGAGGTCACTGCTAGAGAGTCAAGGATACATTAGAGAGAAATAAACTCCTGCTTTTTTGTTTATCTCCTTACATACACAGATACTGTCTGATGAAGATGATTGATATCAGGTATGGTATTTGATGGTATAGTCATTTACAAAATAATTCATCCCTTATGATCTAATGCAATTTTCTTCATATTACACGTGTATATTTAAATACTTCCTTGTGAAGTGGAGGCTAGCCAGGCTGCTGTTAGCATATCCAGTACATTTCTGCAAATTCCAAAATGGCAAATCCCACAGTTGAAATTTCAACCTCTCTAGCGTCCCTCGGCTGGAGTGCATAATCACGGCAAAAGTCTGCAACATCAGAGGTGGCCGCCACAGACACAAAGTCTATGTTTCTCATTCCATTCTACCAAATCTATTCAGCAGTCTGGGTGAGGGGGCTTGGCAGTATCTATGAGCAGAAAGCATTCAAATGGCTGGTATATGTGCTTCCGGGGAAACTAAGGGGAAAAAAGAGAGAGGGAGGGAGGGAGGGAACAAGAAAGAAGAAGGAAACTCAAGGAGAGAGGAAGGGAAGGAGGCTGGCAAGAAGGGATGGAGGGAGCAAGGGAGGGAGGAATAAAGGAAGGAAGTTACACCAAGTTTCAAAACTGGCCACGGACTGAGAAGGATTAAGAGACAAACGGAATTGAAAGCATTTATGTTCATACTCGGTATTTTTCTTACCCATTCTTGCAAATTAGTAATTTAAAAATTTTCATTTCCACAAATCCACGTGTTTTCTTGTTCCTCTCTCTCCGCTCTTTTTCCTTCTTTCCTTCCTGCCTTTCTTCTTTCTTTTCAACATAGGTTATATAAATGTGTGAGAGCTATCACTAGTCTACATTAATCATCAGGATTTTCCTGTATATTTCCAATTAAGATGACCCATAATAATATTCTACTGTAATTTTGGAGGGTCCAAAATACTAGATGGCATTTAGTGTTTTGGAAATCATGACAAGTCTAACAGGACTTTAAAAAACCTATCAAGACATCTGATGTGTTTTCTTGCCCATACACTCTTTAATGAGGTCTGCTTGACCCTTTCTTCTTCCCTTCTCTAGTCATGGGTTCTTCACACTGAAAACTAAGCTTTGCATCAGTGTTTGACGAACAGGTGACATAATAAACTGCAGTTACATTTTAAATTCAGCTCAAGATGGTAGATGAGAAATCTAAGATTGTGAAGTGAGATTTAGCATGCTGTTCAGTATGCAACAAATCTGAGTGTTGCTCACACAGGATTCATACCAACAGGCTCCTTCCAAAACCTTTCAATGCAAATTCTAGCAAATGCACACTTGGAAGAAAAATGTTCCATGAAGTTGTATATGTAAATTTATACTTTCAGCATTTATGTATATAATTTCAGGGGAAGTGGGATCAACTTAACATTATTAAACATAGTCCAATGATATTTACAACATAACTTCAGAAACATTTTATTACTAGAAGTATTTTAAAAAGGATGTACCATTTAGGATTTAAGACACACCCCACAAATGAAAAAACAAATGAGATTATAAACAACATTTTTAAAAAAATTGTGCCATCTTTTCACTACAAAATCCTCCTGGGGGAAAAATATCTTTTCCTTCATTATTAAAGGATGTTATCAGAGCACAGTGGAATTCTTTCAGATTTAGTCAGAAGGTTCTCTGGAGTTGAGAGATCTATTGGAGAATATTTTCTTTGAAAGTCCATGTCCTTTCCCCAGGCCTACATCATATATAAATAAACATTTCAGAAAAGGGGCCATGTTAAGAAAAAGTGGGTTGAAGATTGTAAGACCTGGTTCCTGGGTGCCAAATAATTCACAAGTTGGAATAAGCTGGGTTTCTGTAACACTTCTCTATGACTGCCATTGATACTGAACTATGCCAAGGAACTAAGTCCTACCAAGGAAAAGCAGGAGGAAAACAGGTGTAAGAAAACATTTCCTGTCAGTGTGTCCAGAGATAGCATGAGTCAACAGCGGCTCCTCATGAAGCCATCGATTCGTAACACTGGAGTATCTAGAATGCATCTGGGTCGAATTATTAAAAAGAAAGTTCTTCTCAAGCTAGTTGTAATGGTAGCTAATTTAAAAAATTAATGTTCTGCGATTCTGATAAAAACCTATGTGGTGAACCAACAATAAAGGCGGCTGGAGATATTGGTATGAAATAGTTATTTTTCCTTATATACCTGGACGTTCATGTAAGAAATTATACTTTTGGAAGGTCTGTCATATTCTCAGTGTATAAGAGTTGAATCATTTTTAGAAGTTATTGTCAGAATTTTGCTTTAATAGTGCAGTAAAGTGTGCATTCTCTCTCCCTCATTTTCATTCAACAGCCTCTACAAATTGAGCCTGGCTCAAAGGTCTTTCCCTCTTGGAATATGACTCCTCCCCTGTCCCTCTACATAGGCTGTTCTATAACAAATTATTTTGCTGTCTTGATTTTTCAGAGACCTCATGCTAGTAGTAGAGAGTCAGGAGAAAGTGAGATGTCCTATATAAAAGGCCTGCTAGAAAAAGAAATCAGCACTGAGTTCTAAGGATACTGAACAACTTTTTAAAAAACAAGCAAGCCATATTAAACACATTAGTTACAACCAAATTAGATAAAACCATGAAAATTATCCAAGAAGAAAAAGTACATCACCTGTCTAGGTTTAAAATTGCTTAAGGCTGCCATCCAAGGACCATCTATGATAACAAATACAGTAGTCTGTATTGACACAAAGTTTTAGTGATAGACGTAATTACATTCTTCTGCTGGTGGTGTTCTAGAATAAATGGAATATCTGCTGATCAAATCTGAATGCATCCCATAATATTAGCATGTAGGATCCCAGATCTGCAGGCACTATCTCTTTCTCAGATCTACACTTTGAATATTATGTTAGTTAAAATGAGAAGTATGTTAGAAAATGTCTTTTACAAAAGAAATATTGGCTGAGTATGGTGGCTCATGCCTGTAATCCCAACACTCTGGGAGGCCAAGGTGAGAAGATCTCTTGAGCTCAAGAATTTGAGACCAGCTTGGGCAACATATCTATAAAAAATTTTAAAACTTAGCCGGTGTGGTGGTGCACACCTATAGGGACAGCTACTTCAGAGGCTGAATCAAGAGGATCACTTGAGCTTGGGAGTTTGAGGTTGCAGTGAACTATGAACATGGCACTGAACTCCAGTCTGGGCAACAGAGTGAGAACTTGTCTTCAAAAAAATAAAAAAGAAGAAAAAAATAGGAAATATTGTGTTCACATCTGCTATGGTACTCTTTCTTATATAAACTATTTCTTTGCAGTATTCTAGAGGATTTAAGACAAATTTACCACTGAATAATTTCATATGGTATATTATTGCATTAGTATAGTATGTTATTATATAATTAGTATAAGTGACCAGTGCTGCAACAACCACATTCCAAAAAGTATTGTGATCCTCCAAAATTACAATGTCTAAATGACATTATTCTCCTTCATGAGACCATTATACCTTAATTTTTCAGCACCATGAAAATCTACAAATGCCCTCTAAAATATATTTAGAAAACGTGGGGAAAAAATAGATACAGTTTCAGAAGATACATATATTTTGAAAATTAGCCTTTTTGGAATAAATTATTCTTTATGACATATAAATAAACACATTTTTCAGACTGGCGGGGTAACATTTGCATCAGTCAAAATAATTAGATTACTAAAACCTGTAATCTTATTAGAAAAATGGTTTATTCAGAGAATCATTGGAATTATTAGCCTTCAAGCTGCTATAGATTGAATCTGATCAAAATAATTAAGATAATATTATTTCATTTTTCAGTATAATATCTCCTTAGTATTTTTGTTTCTTATTTAATATGTGATTATATTTACTTCTGTGAATAATATGGATGAAGATCATTACAGTGTCAAGATCACTGGGTTCAGAGCACAGAAACCTCAAGTCTATTCTTTTTTCTTAAATACCTGTAAGACTTTAAAGAAGACAGAGTTTCTGGACTCTAATTTCTCTATCTGTAGAATAAATGGGTTAGACCAAATAACTCCTTTCTGCTTATAAATTTTCTAATTATATGACTGAGCTTACACCTGGAAAACAGTCTATCTCCTGTATAAATTAATGATAGAAATGAAAACCACCACGTTTCATGAAATTAACCACATAAATATCAACATCAACTGCTCAGAAGGACTTAAGTGCAAGTATCACAGGAATTCTGAAGCACAGAGAACTAAATATAAGAAATGTAACACTCTTCGTATTTTCAAAGAAGATTTTAATAATATATGTAAACACAGTAGCCTGTTCATAAGAAAAAAGAAAAGGGACGTCTTAGCATATTCAGGGTTCAACCAAAACTACTACTGGAATGTAAATCAAAGTAATATTCACCTAACTGTCATAATTGGCATGAATAATTTTAAGTAAAACACTTTTATTTGATATTAAATGTGAACAATAAGCCAAAACAGAGAAAATTAATAAATTGATCATTTATTGAAACTGAAATAAAAATATATAATTATTGAAGCCTCTTATATACATAAACCAATCATTGCTTAAATGAGCTGACATACTAGCTCCATAGTTTTATGTCACTAAGGAACTCTTTTGAACACAATAAAGAAACCAGAATTGAGCACAAAGAATGATGAACTGGGAAGTACATGGCTTTCTATCTACTAATTAGGAGTACAATCATTCAGTCAAACAGCCACTCAACAAACATTTAGCATACAGCTTCTGGATACCAGGTACTGGTGTAGGTGCTAGAGCAACAAGGAAATAGTCCCTGCATTCAGTGAGCTCACAGGCAAGTAAACAAGTAAGTATAAAGACTGCATGACTGATTGGGAGTGGTGGTTCATGCCTGTAATCCCAGCACTTTGGGAGGCCAACGTGGGCAGATCACGAGGTCAAGAGATCGAGACCATCCTGGCCAACATAGTGAAACCCCGTCTCTACTAAAAATACAAAAATTAGCTGGGCACGGTGGTGCACGCCTGTAGTTACTTGGGAGGCTGAGGCAAGAGAATCAGTTGAACCTGGAAGGTAAAGGTTGCAGTGAGCTGAGATCACACCACTGCACTCCAGCGGGGTGACAGAGTGAGACTCTGTCTCAAAAAAAAAAAAAAAAAGACTCCATGATAAATGTGTATCTACAAAGGGCACAAAGGAATGAGTAGCTAATCCCCAAAGCCATATGGAGCAGTCAGTATAAGCTTCAGGAAAAGAAACTGAAGTAAAAAGCTAACCTGAATCTGAAAAAAATGAGTAGGTATTTTCCAAGCACGTTTCAGGGGAAAAGTTGCAGGATGCAGAAGTCCTCCCAAGTACAAAAAGAGAATGAACTCTGGACAACTGGCAATTTATGGCACACAGGAATCAGTAAATGTAGGGATGAGAGGCACACAGAAACATGGGCAAAAACAGGAATTTTGACTTTATTCCATAAATCATGGAAAGCCACCAATGGGTTTTAAGTAATAAAATACTAAGACCAGGTTTGCATTTTAGAAAGATCAATTTGATTTCAGTGAGGAGGTCCAAAAATGAGAGCAGCAAGGCCAGATAGAAGTCCTGCTGCAACTAGCTATGGTTAGAGATGCAGACCAAAACTAAGGTGAAATCATTTAGAAGAAAGAACGTGGATATAAGAGCCATTGGTTTGGCCTCTCCACATCATTTTTTTTTATTTTATTTTCATTTATTTATTTATTTATTTATTTATTGAGACAGAGTCTCGCTCTGTCACCCAGGCTGGAGTGCAGTGGCGTGATCTTGGCTCACTGCAAGTTCTGCCTCCCGGGTTCACACTATTCTCCTGCCTCAGCCTCCCGAGTAGCTGGGACTACAGGCACGCGCCACCACGCCCAGCTAATTTTTTCTATTTTTTAGTAGAGATGGGGTTTCACCGTGTTAGCCAGGATGGTCTCGATCTCCTGACCTCGTGATCCACCCACCTCGGCCTCCCAATGTGCTGGGATTACAGGCTTGAGCCACCATGCCCAGCTGGCCTCTCCACATCTTTACTGTTATACTGATAACATGGGGATGAAAATAAATATTATTTGTATTTAAACTATTATTGTTATGTGAAAATTAAACAAATAACATACTATGATAACATCTGAGGTTCAAGAAATATTAAGTCTTGAAAATAGGAAAGATGAAAGGAAGGAAACAGGGAGTGGGGAGGAAAGTAGGAGAAAGGAGAGAATATAGGAATGAGAGAGGAGGAAAATAATAAGAAAGAAGTAGAAAGCTAGGTACGGTGGCTCATGACTGTAATCCCAGCGCTTTGGGAGGCCGAGTCAGGCAGATCACAAGGTCAGGAGTTCAAGACCAGCCTGGCCAATATGGTGAAACCTTGTCTCCACTAAAAATACAAAAATTAGCTGGGTGTGGTGGCAGGCACCTATAGTCCCAGCTACTCGGGAGGCTGAGGCAGGAGAATCACTTGACCCTGGGAGGCAGAGGTTGCAGTGAGCTGAGATCACACCACTGCACTCCAGCCTGGGTGACAGAGAAAGATGCTGTCTCAAAAAAAAAAAAAGAAAAAAAAAAAAGAAAGAAGTAGAAAAAGATATAGTATTTCTTAATCAGCAGAAGCTACTCTTATTTTTCAATACTCTACCTTTCTAATGTATCACTGACAAGGAAAGGTCTTGAATAATTGACTGAAGTCAGAATAGGTAAGGCACTCTACCTGTGGATACATGAGAGGCCTTAAAAAGTTCATGGAAAATGTATATTATGAAAAAAACTATGCAAAGGTTTCAATTTTGGCAGCAAAATAAACTCATACTAATTTATTATAGCATGTTTGAACAGGATCTAGTTTGAGACAGTAAGAAGGAGTAGACATTAGTTTGAAAAGAGCCCCTAGCAGAGCAATGTAAATTCTGCTAAAATTGAAGCAAGAACAAACATTAGATTATGATGAAGCTTGAGTGAAAGAATGGTGAAATCACTGATGCTTTACAAGAAGCTTGAGGGGACAATGCACCAAAGAAATCAGTAGTTCACAAGCGGACAGCTTTTTTAAAGAAGAAACGAGATGATGTGGAAGATGAAGTCCACAGGGACAGATCATCCATATCAATTTGCAAGGAAAAAAATTAATCTTGTTTGTGCCCTAATTGAAGAGGACTGATAATCAACAGCACAAACAATAGCCAACATCATAGACATCTTAATTGGTTCAGCTTACACAGTTCTGACTAAAAAATTAAAGTTGAACCAACTTTCCACTGCATGGGTGCCAAAAGTGTTGTGCTCAGATCAGCTGCAGACAAGAGGAGAGCTCTCAATGGAAATTTTAAAGAACTAGGGTCAAGATCCTGAAGGATTTCTTTGAAGAATTGTAACAGAAGATAAAACATGGCTTTCCCAGTATGACCCTGAGGGCAAAACACAATCAAAGCAATGGCTACCAAAGGTGGAAGTGGTCCAGTCAAAGCTAAAGGGGATCACTCAAGAGCAAAGGTCACGGCAACAGTTTTTTGGGGACATTCCAGGCATTTTGCTTGTTGACTTTGTGGAAGGTCAAAGAACAATAATATCTGCATATCATGAGAGTGTTTTGAATAAGTTAGCCAAAGTTTTAGGGCAAAATACCTGGGAAAGCTTTAGCAGACAGTCCTCTAACACCACAATGTTTCTGCTCATTCCTGTCATCAAGCAAAGGCAATTTTGTGAGAGTCTCAATGGGAAATTGTCAGGCATCCACCTTACAGCTCTGATTTGGCTCCTTCTGACTTCTTTTTGTTTCCCAATCTCAACAAATGTGGAAAGGGCACCCATTTTTCTTAAGTTAATAATGTATAAGAGACTGCATTGACATTGTTAAGTTCCCAGGACCATCAGTTCTTTAGGGATGAAAACCGAAGATCACATTTTCAATGTTTATCTTTTAACTTCATTTTTCCACAAACTTTTTGAAGTTTCTCCATACAAATGTCTCCATACAAATGAGCACTTGCAAAATAAGCAGAGAGTCTCATTCAATGGACAGAAAGTTCTGTGCCATCTAAAAATTATCTTAAGCAAGTTCAATGTGTAGCAACAGACTGTATTGATAAATATCAGTTAGTTTGACTTCTGCAATGACCATGATGGAGTAACAAGAACTAGACTTTCTCTCCCTCCTGAAACAACCAAAAAAATGGCCAAAATGTATGCCACAAAAATTTGCAAGACCCTGTAAAGTCAGTCTCAAACAAGGTGAGCCTATCAACGGCCCTAATTTATGCCTGGAGAAAGTTTTCCAGCCCACTACTCCAGGAGAAAAGCCCAAGAGGAGCCCATTGTTCTCCCTGAGCTGAGGGGACAGAGCTGAGAGTCCACAGAAACCATGTTGACATGAGCTCTCAGGACAAGGTTTCCGAGAAGAAGGGGCTGCACAGAAAGAGAACTCCAGAGCTCTGCAAAGGGTCCCCCTAAAGTACATAGCTAAGTAATTGTTAGGACAGGCCTAGAGAAAAGTACCTACGGTTGGGGAAACAACACCCAGATAAGATGAAAAGTAACAGTACACATGCTCACCAAGGTCCAGTAATAGTGCTTATTTTATCAGCCAAACCAGAAACACCTCAAGATTCCCAGGGATACCCAGAAGGATCTTGCCTCACTAGTTGGGAGTGATTAGCTCTAAAATGAGAACTGGTCTGATCCCACCTAATGAATTTTTAAAGCAAGACCAAAAAGAGTCAAACTCTTTCCAACTAAACTTAAATACATACCAATACAAAGATCAAGAATATTTATATATACTTCCAGCACTCAATAAGATAAAAGTCACCATATCTGACATCCAGACACAGTTTAGCAGAGACACAACAGTAACAACAAAAGACAGAAGAACGTGGCTCATAATAAGGAGAAAAATCACTGAGTCAGAACTGATCCAGAGTAAATCAAGGTGCCAGGGTTATCAGTTAAGAACATTCAAATGCTTATTGAAACAGTATTCTATATGTTCTAAAATAGAGACATGCAAGATACACTAAAGGAGGCTGGGCGCAGTGGCTCACGCCTGTAATCTCAGCATTTTGCGAGGCCGAGGCAGGTGGATCACGAAGTCAGGAGTTCAGGACCAGCCTGACCAATATGGTGAAATCCCATCTCTACTAAAAATACAAAAATTAGCGGGGCATAGTAGCATGCGGCTGTAGTCCCAGCTACATGGTAGGCTGATAGCACATTAGTCATTAAAGAAGAAAAGATAGACACCTCTCAAAATAAAATAGAGAGAGAAAATAAATTTTTAAAAAACATGAACAGAGCAATAGTAGACAGTAAATTTCAAGTAACTGAATTTACGTGTAATCTCAGTTCCCAAAGGAGAGGAGAGGGAAGATGTGAAAACATTTGGGACTTTGAGTCAGGCAAAGCTTTCTTTGATATGACCCCACAGCATGATTTATATAATAATATATTGATAAGAAGAACTCATCAAATTTAAAAAAAAGAATCTGCTCTTCAAAAGAATCTATTAAGAGACTGAAAAGACAAGCTGCAGGCTGGGAGAAAATATTTGCAATTCATATATCTGATGAAAGGCTTGCATCAAAAATATATTTTAAAAGCTCAAAATTTAATAATGAAAAACAAACAACCCCATTTAAAACTTGGGTGAAAGACTGGAACAGACATTACAAAGTAGACATTTGTTTGGTAAATAAGCACATATGCTCAACATAATTAATGCTTAGGGCAATGCAAATTAAAACCAAAATGAGACGCCACTATCTATTTTTAAATAGCTAAGATTAGCATGACTGATAACAGCCAAGCACTGGCTTGGATGTGGAGAAGCTGAAACTCTCATACACTGCTGATGGGAATACAAAAAAGTGTAACCTTTGAAAAACAGTTTAAGAGTCCCTTAAAAAGTTAAACATACTTCTGCCGTAAGACTCAGCCATTGCACTCCTGGGTATTTACCCAAGAGAGATAAAAGTAGGTGTTCATATAATGATATCAACACAAATGTTCATAGCACATGTATTCATAATAGCCCAAACTAGAAACACTCTAAATATCAATCAATACATTAATGAATTAACTTGCTTTATCCGAATTAATTATGGATACATACTATAACATGAATGAATCTCAAAATAACTATACTAAGTGAAACAAGGCAGACTCTAGAGGTAAAACATGCAGAGAAAAAAACATAAAATGTCAGACAAAAAAGTGCATAGTGTAAAATTGTATTTATATACATTTTTTGACTGTATAAATTACTGTCCAGTGACAGAAAGCAGTTTGGTGGTTTTTAAGGGCCAGGAATGAGGGGCCAGAGAAATGTATTATAAAGAGGCATCAGGAAACTGGAGGTGAAGTATATTTCCATCACCTCGATTGCGTGCTGATGGTTTCTAAACTTTCAATATTTTTAGTTTATTATATGTTATACAAAATAAAGCTTGTAATAAAAATCAAAAGATTGAGCCATCCTTATTTTCTCTATAAAAGAGCAGAATTATCCTTTTAGAGATTTGGAAAGATTATTAAAAGATAAGTTACAAAATACAGTACCTGACACGTATAAAATATTAAATAAATACTAGCCATGCTTAATTATTTTGTTTTAAGTCTATATGAGTCAAGTTTTAGTAGAAATATGGGCTAGAAAAAAAAAACAGAAAGCGGGACTCTGTGATCCGACTTGGGCTTATAGAACAGACTGCACTAGTTTGTTCTCATGCTGCTAATAAAGTCATACCCAAGACCGGGTAATTTAGAAAGGAAAGAGGTTTAAGGAACTCACAATTCCACATGGCTGGGGAGGCCTCACAGTCACGGCAGAAGGCAAAAAAGAAGCAAAGGCACATCTTAAATGGTAGCAGAGAAGAAAGCTTGTGTAGGGAAACTCCCATTTTAAAAGCATCAGATCTCGTGAGACTTATTCGCTACCAGGAGAACAGTAGGGGGAACCCGCCCCTATGATTCAATGATCTCCACCTGACTCCATCCTTGACATGCGGGGATAATTACAATCAAGGTGAGATTCGGGTGGAGACACAGCCGAATCATATCAATGACTAATGAGAGTTACGTCCAGAACCTAATGAAAACCTGTCTGAGGCCACATTCCCTGTAAAGCAGATTTGAGATAGAGATTTGTGTAGAGAACATTTAACTGGGTAAAATCCTAGGAACCAACAACTGTGGCGAAAAAGCTGAATTGGACAAAGGGATTTGAGATGTGAGGCAGTCACAACAAATACCTCAGCTAATCTCAAGGGGGAGCTGAGAAGCAGGGGTGACCCTTCAGAGTTGCCCTAAATTGAGGCAGGAGTATGGAGTTTTAATACCTTTCACTGGCCATTCTTCAGATACGAGTTGTCCCCAAGGATGGACATCAGCTTGACAAGTTATTAATTAGATCTCCTGAGAATAAATTCTAGAGAGAATCAGCTGAGAGGCATGATTTGCCAACACTCCCAATAGCTGGGCAAACTTCAGTTTTGAGGGAGGATTTGGGTCACACACAAAAGTCTCCACAACCAATTATTCATGGGAAATTCTATGTAGGCAGAGCTATTTCATGGCCAGTTAATCAAAACTACATAATCTATTTGGTTAAGCAAAAGAAATTAAAAAGATAAAATAAAACCTATATATTAACACTCAAAAGTTTTTAATGCATTTGCCTTGCATTTCATATGTTTTGCCTTGCATTTCATATGTTTTGCCTTGCATTTGTTTATTTGCTTTCAAGAACCTTTAGAGAACAATAATTACTAATATAATATGGAGTAGCACAGCATAGACGAGGGAAGCTAACTCTCTCCCTTTTCCCAGAACCTGGAACAGCTAAAGATCCTAAGCATTGTCAGCTTTGGTATCTGACATAGTTTGGATGTTTGTCCCCTTCAAATCTCACGTTAAAATGTGATCCCCAATGTTGGAGAGAGATGCCTCCTGAATGGCTTGGTGCTGTCCTCTTGGTAATGAATGAGTTCTTACCCTGTGAGTTCATGCGATATCTGGTTGTTTAAAAGAGACTGACACCTCCTCCCTGTCTCTCTTGCTTCCTCTCTCACCATGTGATATGCTGGTTTCCCTTCACCTTCCACCATGATTGGAAGGTTCCTGAGGCCCTCCCTGGAAGCAGGTGCCAGTACTATGCTTCACGTACAGCCTTCAGAACAAGAAGCCAAATAAACCTCATTTCTTTATTAATTACCCCACCTCAGGTATTTCTTTATAACAATGCAAATGGGCTAACAGAGTATCATTCATGGACAGTGAGTGTATTAGTCAATTTTCATGCTGCTGATAAAGACATACCCAAGATTGGGTAATTTATAAAGAAAAAGAGGTTTAATGAATTCACATATCTGCACCGCTAGCTGTATAAATATGGAAATATCTTCACTGCTACCTGTACAAATATGGAAATATCTACAGCGCTACCTGTATAAACATGGAAATATCTACACCGCTATCTGTATAAACATAGAAATATCTACACCGCTATCTCTATAAACATGGAAATATCTACAGCGCTATCCATATGAACATGGAAATATCTACACCGCTATCTGTATAAACAAGGAAATAACTACACCGCCATCTCTATAAACATGGATATATCTACAGGGCCATCTGTATAAACACGGAAATAACTACACCGCTATCTGTATATACATGGAAATATATACACCGCTATCTCTATAAACATGGAAATATCTACACCATTATCTGTATAAACATGGAAATAACTACACCTCTATCTCTATAAACATGGAAATATCTACACTGCTATCTGCATAAACATCGAAATATCTAAACCGCTACCTGTAAAACAGGGAAATATCTACACCGCTATCTCTATAAACATTGAAACATCTACACTGCTATCTTTATAAACATTGAAATACCTACACTGCTATTAGTATAAACATGGAAATATCTACAACGCTATCTCTATAAACATGGAAATAACTACACCGCTATCTCTATAAACGTGGAAATATCTACACCACCATCTGTATGAACATGGAATTATCTACAACACCATCTGTATGAACATTGAAATATCTTCACCGCTATCTGTATAAACATGGAAATATCTACACCGCTATCTGTATATACATGGAAATATCAACACCGCTATCTCTATCAACATGGAAATATCTACACCGCTATCACTATAAACATGGAAATACCTAAACCGCCATCTGTATCGACATGAAAATATCTACATCGCCATCTGTATAAACATGGAAATATCTAAACTGCTACCTGTATTAAGATGGAAATATCTACACCGCCATCTATATAAACATGGAAATATCTACACCGCCATCTGTATGAACATGGAAATATCTACAGTGCAATTTCTATAAAGATGGAAATATCTACACCGCAATCTGTTTAAACATGGAAATATCTACACCTCTATCTGTATTAAGATGGAAATATCTACACTGCCATCTCTATAAAGATGGAAATATCTACACCGCCATCTGTATGAACATGGAAATATCTACACCGCTATCTGTATATACATGGAAATATCTACACCGCAATCTCTATAAACATGGAAATATCTAAACTGCTACCTGTAAAACAGGGAAATATCTACACCGCTATCTCTATAAACATTGAAATATCTACACCGCTATCTGTATAAACATGGAAATATCTACACCGCTATCTGTATATACATGGAAATATCTACACCGCTATCTCTATCAACATGGAAATATCTACACCGCTTTCTCCATAAACATGGAAATACCTACACCGCCATCTGTATCGACATGAAAATATCTACACCGCCATCTGCATAAACATGGAAATATCTACACCGCTATCTGTATTAAGATGGAAATATCTACACCGCCATCTATATAAACATGGAAACATCTACACCGCCATCTGTATGAATATGGAAATATCTACAGCACAATCTCTATAAAGATGGAAATATCTACACCGCCATCTGTTTAAACATGGAAATATCTACACCTCTATCTGTATTAAGATGGAAATATCTACACTGCCATCTCTATAAAGATGGAAATACCTACAACGCCATCCCTATGAACATGGAAATATCTACACCGCCATCTATATGAACATGGAAATATCTACACCGCTACCTATATAAACATGGAAATATAAGCACCCCTATCTCTATGAACATGGAAATATCTACACCGCTATCTGTAAAACATGGAAATATCTACACCGCTATCTGTATGAACATGGAAGTATCTAAAAAGCTATCTGAATGAACATGGAAATATCTACACCGCTATTTGTTTGAACATGTAAATATCTACACCGCTATCTGCATGAAAATGGAAATATCTACAAAGCTATCTGCATATACATGGAAATATCTACACAGCTATCTCTTTACACATGGAAATAACTACACCGCTATATCTATAAACATGGAAATATCTACACCGCCATCTGTATGTACATGGAAATATCTGCACCGCCATCTGTATGAACATATAAATATCTACACCGCCATCTGTATTAAGAAGGAAATATCTAAACCGCTATCTGTATAAACATGGAAATATCTACACCGTTGCCTGTATAAACATGGAAATATCAGCACCGCTATCTGTATGAACATGGAAATATCTACACCGCTATCTGTATGAACATGGAAATATCTACATTGCTATCTGTATGAACATGGAAATAGCTACTCCGTTATCTGTATGAACATGGAAATAGCTACACCACTATCTGTATGAACATGGAAATATCTGCACCGCTATCTGTATGAACATGGATATATCTACACAGCCATCAGGATGAACATGGAAATATCTACACCGCTATCTGTATGAACATGGAAATATCTACACCGCTATCTGTATGAACATGGATATATCTACACAGCCATCTGGATGAACATGGAAATATCTACACCGCTATCTGTGTAAACATGCATAGATCTTCAACGCTATCTGTATAAACATGGAAATATCTACACCGCTATCTGTATGAACATGGAAATATCTACACCGCTATCTGTATGAACATGGAAATATCTACACCGCTATCTGTTTGAACAAGGAAATATCTACACCGCTATCTGCATGAAAATGGAAATATCTACACTGCTATCTGCATATACATTTAAATATCTACACAGCTATCTCTTTACACATGGAAATAACTACACCGCTATCTGTATGAACATGGAAATATCTACATCGCCATCTGTATGAACATGGAAATATCTGCACCGCCATCTGTATGAACATATGAATATCTACACCGCCATCTGTATTAAGATGGAGATATCTACACTGCTATCTGTATAAACATGGAAATATCTACACCGCCATCTGTATGAACATATAAATATCTACACCGCCATCTGTATTAAGAAGGAAATATCTAAACCGCTATCTGTATAAACATGGAAATATCTACACCGCTGCCTGTATAAACATGGAAATATCAGCACCGCTATCTGTATGAACATGGAAATATCTACACCGCTATCTGTATGAACATGGAAATATCTACACCTCTATATGTATGAACATGGAAATAGCTACACCGCTATCTGTGTGAACATGGATATATCTACACAGCCATCTGGATGAAGATGGAAATATCTACACCGCTATCTGTGTAAACATGCATACATCTTCACCGCTATCTGTATAAACATGGAAATATCTACACCGCTATCTGTTTGAACACGGAAATATCTACATCGCTATCTGCATGAAAATGGAAATATCTACACTGCTATCTGCATATACATTTAAATATCTACACAGCTATCTCTTTACACATGGAAAGAACTACACCGCAATCTGTATGAACATGGAAATATGTACACCGCCATCTGTATGAACATGGAAATATCTGCACTGCCATCTGTATGAACATATAAATATCTACACCGCCATCTGTATTAAGATGGAGATTTCTTCACTGCTATCTGTATAAACATGGAAATATCTACACCGCTATCTGTATAAACATGGAAATATCTACACCGCTATCTGTATAAACATGGAAATATCTACACCACTACCTGTATAAACATGGAAATATCAGCACCGCTATCTGTATGAACATGGAAATATCTACACCGCTATCTGTATGAACATGGAAATATCTACACCGCTATCTGTATGAACATGGAAATATCTACACCGCTATCTGTATGAACATGGAAATATCTACACCGCTATCTGTTTGAACATGGAAATATCTACACCGCTGTCTGCATGAAAATGGAAATATCTACACAGCTATCTGCATACACATGGAAATATCTACACAGCTATCTCTTAACACATGGAAATAAGTACTCCGCTATATCTATAAACATGGAAATGTCTACACCGCCATCTGTATGAACATGGAAATATCTGCACCACCATCTGTATGGACATATAAATATCTACACCGCCATCTGTATTAAGAAGGAAATATCTAAACCGCTATCTGTATGAACATTGAAATATCTACACCGCTATCTGTATGAACATGGAATTATCTACACCGCTATCTGTGTAAACATGCATACATCTTCACCGCTATCTGAATAAACATGGAAATATCTACAACGCTATCTGTATGAACATGGATATATCTACACAGCCCTCTGGATGAACATGGAAATATCCACACCGCTATCTGCATGAACATGGAAATATCTACACCGCTATCTGTGTGAACATGCATTCATGTTCACCGCAATCTGTATAAACATGGAAATATCTACACCGCTATCTGTATGAAGATGGATATATCTACACAGCCCTCTGGATGAACATGGAAATATCTACACCGCTATCTGTATGAACATGGATGTATCTACACAGCCCTCTGGATGAACATGGAAATATCCACACCGCTATCTGTGTAAACATGCATACATCTTCACCGCTATCTGTATAAACATGGAAATATCTACACCGCTAGCTGTATAAACATGGAAATATCAGCACCGCTATCTGTATGAACATGGAAATATCTACCCCGCTATCTGTATGAACATGGAATTATCTACACCGCTATCTGTATGAACATGGAAATATCTACAAAGCTATCTGAATGAACATGGAAGTATCTACACCGCTATCTGTTTGAACATGTAAATATCTACACCGCTGTCTGCATGAAAATGGAAATATCTACAAAGCTATCTGCATATACATGTAAATATCTACACAGCTATCTCTTTACACATGGAAATAACTACACCGCTATAACTATAAACAGGGAAATATCTACACCGCCATGTGTATGAACATGGAAATATCAGCACCGCCATCTGTATGAACATATAAATATCTACTCCGCCATCTGTATTAAGAAGGAAGTATCTAAACCGCTATCTGTATAAACATGGAAATATCTACACCGCTGCCTGTATAAACATGGAAATATCAGCACCGCTATCTGTATGAACATGGAAATATCTACACCGCTATCTGTATCAACATGGAAATATCTACACCGCTATCTGTATGAACATGGAAATATCTACACCGTTATCTGTATGAACATGGAAATAGCAACACCGCTATCTGTATGAACATGGAAATATCTACACCGCTATCTGTATGAACATGGATATATCTACACAGCCATATGGATGAACATGGAAATATCTACACCGCTATCTGTATGAACATGGAAATATCTACACCACTATCTGTATGAACATGGATATATCAACACAGTCATCTGTATGAACATGGGAATATCTACACCGCTATCTGTGTAAACATGCATACACCTCCACCGCTATCTGTATAAACATGGAAATATCTACACCGCTATCTGTATGAACATGGAAATATCTACACCGCTATCTGTTTGAACATGGAAATATCTAAACAGCTATCTGCATGAAAATGGAAATATCTACACAGCTATCTGCATATACATGGAAATATCTACAAAGCTATCTCTTTACACATGGAAATAACTACACCGCTATGTGTATGAACATGGAAATATCTGCACCGCCATCTGTATGAACATATAAATATCTACGCCGCCATCTGTATTAAGAAGGAAATATCTAAACCGCTATCTGTATAAACATGGAAATATCTACAACGCTGCCTGTATAAACATCGAAATATCAGAACCGCTATCTGAATGAACATTGAAATATCTACACCGCTATCTGTATGAACATGGAAATAGCTACCCTGCTATCTGTATGAACATGGATATATCTACACAGCCATCTGGATGAACATGGAAATATCTACACCGCTATCTGTGTAAACATGCATACATCTTCACAGCTATCTGTATAAAGATGGAAATATCTACACCGCTATCTTTATGAACATGGAAATATCTACACCGCTATCTGTATGAACATGGAAATATCTACACCGCTATCTGTTTGAACATGGAAATATCTATACCACTATCTGCATGAAAATGGAAATATCTACACTGCTATCTGCATATACATTTAAATATGTACACTGCTATCTCTTTACACATGGAAATAACTACACCGTTACCTGTATGAACATGGAAATATCTACACCGCCATCTGTATGAACATGGAAATATCTGCACCGCCATCTGTATGAAAACATAAGTATCTACACCGACATCTGTGTTAAGATAGGGATATCTCCACTGCTATCTGTATAAACATGGAAATACCTACACCGCTATCTGTATGAACATGGAAATATCTACACCGCTATCTGTATGAACATGGATATATCTACACCGCTATCTGTATGAACATGGAAATATCTTCAACGCCATCTGTATGAACATGGATATATCTACACAGCCATCTGTATGAACATGGAAATATCTACACCGCTATCTGTATGACATTGGAAATATCTACACCGTTATCTGTATGAATGTGGAAGTATCTTCACAGCCATCTGTATGAACATGGATATGCCTAATCATCCATCTGGATGAACATGGAAAAATCTACACCGCTATCTGTTTGAACATGGAAATATCTAAACCGCTATCTACATGAAAATGGAAATATCTACACAGCTATCTGCATATAGATGGAAATATCTACACAGCTATCTCTTTACACATGGAAATCACTACATCGCTATCTGTATGAACATGGAAATATCTTCACCGCCATCTGTAGGAACATGGATATATCTACACAGCCATCTGGATGAACATGGAAATATCTACACCGCTATCTGTATAAACATGGAAATATCTACACCGCTGCCTGTATAAACATGGAAATATCAGCACCGCTATCTGTATGAACATGGAAATATCTACACCGCTATCTGTATCAACATGGAAATATCTACACCGCTATCTGTATGAACATGGAAATAGCTACACCGTTATCTGTATGAACATGGAAATAGCAACACCGCTATCTGTATGAACATGGAAATATCTACACCGCTATCTGTATGAACATGGATATATCTACACAGCCATATGGATGAACATGGAAATATCTACACCGCTATCTGTATGAACATGGAAATATCTACACCACTATCTGTATGAACATGGATATATCAACACAGTCATCTGTATGAACATGGGAATATCTACACCGCTATCTGTGTAAACATGCATACACCTCCACCGCTATCTGTATAAACATGGAAATATCTACACCGCTATCTGTATGAACATGGAAATATCTACACCGCTATCTGTTTGAACATGGAAATATCTAAACAGCTATCTGCATGAAAATGGAAATATCTACACAGCTATCTGCATATACATGGAAATATCTACAAAGCTATCTCTTTACACATGGAAATAACTACACCGCTATGTGTATGAACATGGAAATATCTGCACCGCCATCTGTATGAACATATAAATATCTACGCCGCCATCTGTATTAAGAAGGAAATATCTAAACCGCTATCTGTATAAACATGGAAATATCTACAACGCTGCCTGTATAAACATCGAAATATCAGAACCGCTATCTGAATGAACATTGAAATATCTACACCGCTATCTGTATGAACATGGAAATAGCTACCCTGCTATCTGTATGAACATGGATATATCTACACAGCCATCTGGATGAACATGGAAATATCTACACCGCTATCTGTGTAAACATGCATACATCTTCACAGCTATCTGTATAAAGATGGAAATATCTACACCGCTATCTTTATGAACATGGAAATATCTACACCGCTATCTGTATGAACATGGAAATATCTACACCGCTATCTGTTTGAACATGGAAATATCTATACCACTATCTGCATGAAAATGGAAATATCTACACTGCTATCTGCATATACATTTAAATATGTACACTGCTATCTCTTTACACATGGAAATAACTACACCGTTACCTGTATGAACATGGAAATATCTACACCGCCATCTGTATGAACATGGAAATATCTGCACCGCCATCTGTATGAAAATATAAGTATCTACACCGACATCTGTGTTAAGATAGGGATATCTCCACTGCTATCTGTATAAACATGGAAATACCTACACCGCTATCTGTATGAACATGGAAATATCTACACCGCTATCTGTATGAACATGGATATATCTACACCGCTATCTGTATGAACATGGAAATATCTTCAACGCCATCTGTATGAACATGGATATATCTACACAGCCATCTGTATGAACATGGAAATATCTAAACAGCTATCTGTATGACATTGGAAATATCTACACCGTTATCTGTATGAATGTGGAAGTATCTTCACAGCCATCTGTATGAACATGGATATGTCTACTCATCCATCTGGATGAACATGGAAAAATCTACACCGCTATCTGTTTGAACATGGAAATATCTAAACCGCTATCTACATGAAAATGGAAATATCTACACAGCTATCTGCATATAGATGGAAATATCTACACAGCTATCTCTTTACACATGGAAATCACTACATCGCTATCTGTATGAACATGGAAATATCTTCACCGCCATCTGTAGGAACATGGATATATCTACACAGCCATCTGGATGAACATGGAAATATCTACACCGCTATCTGTATGAAGATGGAAATATCTACACCGCTATCTGAGTAAACATGCAAACATCTTCACCGCTATCTGTATAAACATGGAAATATCTACACTGCTATCTGTATGAAAATGGAAATATCTACACCGCTATCTGTTTGAACATGGAAATATCTACACCGCTATCTGCATGAAAATGGAAATATCTACACAGCGATCTGCATATACATGGAAATATCTACAAAGCTATCTCCTTACACATGGAAATAACTACAGCGCTATCTCTATAAACAAACAAATATCTACACCGCCATCTGTATGAACATGGAAATATCTGCAATGCCATCTCTATGAACATATAAATATATACACCGCCATCTATATTAAGATGGAGATAGCTAAACCGCTATCTACATGAAAATGGAAATATCTACACTGCTATCTGCATATACATTTAAATATCTACACAGCTATCTCTTTACACATGGAAATAACTACACCGTTATCTGTATGAACATGGAAATATGTACACCGCCATCTGTATGAACATGGAAATATCTGCACCGCCATCTGTTTGAAAATATAAATATCTACACCGCCATCTGTATTAAGATAGAGATATCTACACTGCTATCTGTATAAACATGGAAATATCTACACCGCTATCTGTATAAACATGGAAATATCTACACCGCTGTCTGTATATACATGGAAATATCTGCACCACTACCTGTATAAACATGGAAATATCAGCACCGCTATCTATATGAACATGGAAATACCTACACCGCTATCTGTATGAACATGGAAATATCTACACCGCTATCTGTATGAACATGGATATACATACACCGCTATCTGTATGAACATGGAAATATCTACACCGCTATCTGTTTCAACATGGAAATATCTACACCGCTGTCTGCATGAAAATGGAAATATCTACACAGCTATCTGCATATACATGGAAATATCTACACAGCTATCTCTTTACACATGGAAATAACTACACCGCTGTCTCTATAAACATGGAAATATCTACACCGCCATCTGCATGAACATGGAAATATCTGAACCGCCATCTGTATGAACATATAAATATCTACACCGCCATCTGTATTAAGAAGGAGATATCTACACCGCTATCTGTATAAACATGGAAATATCTACACCGCTATCTGTATAAACATGGAAATATCTACACCGCTATCTGTATAAACATGGAAATATCTACACCGTTACCTGTATAAACATGGAAATATCAGCACCGCTATCGGTATGAACATGGAAATATCTACACCGATATCTGTATGAACATGGGTATATCTACACCGCTATCTGTATGAACATGGAAATATCTTTACCGCCATCTGTATGAACATGGATATATCTACACAGCCATCTGTATGAACATGGAAATATCTACACCGCTATCTGTATGAACATGGAAATATCTACACCGCTATCTGTACGAACATGGAAATATCTTCACCGCCATCTGTATGAAAATGGATATGGCTACACAGCCATCTGGATGAACATGGAAATATCTACACCGCCATCTGTATGAACATGGAAATATCTACACCGCTATCTGTGTAAACATGCATAGACCTTCACTGCTATCAGTATAACCATGGAAATACCTACACCGCTATCTGTATGAACATGGAAATATCTACACCGCTATCTGTTTGAACATGGAAATATCTAAACCGCTATCTGCCTGAAAATGGAAATATCTACACAGTTATCTGCATATACATGGAAATATCTACACAGCTATCTCTTTACACGTGGAAATAACTACACCGCTATCTGTATGAACATGGAAATATCTTCATCGCCATCTGTATGAACATGGATATATCTACACAGCCATCTGGATGAACATGGAAATATCTACACCGCTATCTCTTTGAAGATGGAAATATCTACAACACTATCTGTGTAAACATGCATACATCTTCACCGCTATCTATATAAACATGGAAATATCTACACTGCTATCTGTATGAACATGGAAATATCTACACCGCTATCTGAACATGGAAATATCTACACCGCTATCTGCATGAAAATGGAAATATCTACACAGCGATCTGCATATACATGCAAATATCTACAAAGCTATCTCTTTACACATGGAAATAACTACAGCGCTATCTCTATAAACATACAAATATCTACACCGCCATCTGTATGAACATGGAAATGTATACACCGCTATCTGTGTAAACATGCATACATCTTCACCGCTATCTCTATAAACATGGAAATATCTACACCGCTATCTGTATGAACATGGAAATATCTACACAGCCATCTGGAGGAACATGGAAATATCTACACCGCTATCTGTATGAACATGGAAATAGCTACACCGCCATCTGTATGAACATGGATATATCTACACAGCCATCTGGAGGAACATGGAAATATCTACACCGCTATCTGTATGAACATGGAAATAGCTACACCGCTATCTGTATGAACATGGAAATATCTACACCGCTATCTGTATGAACATGGAAATATCTCCACCGCTATCTGTATGAACAGGGAAATATCTTCACAGCCATCTGTACGAACATGGATATATATACAGAGCCATCTGGATGAACATGGAAATATCTACACCGCCATCTGTATGAACATATAAACATCTACACCGCCATCTGTATTAAGATGGAGATATCTACACCGCTATCTGTATAAACCTGGAAATATCTACACCGCTATCTATATACACATGGAAATATCTACACCGCTATCTGGATAAACATGGAAATTTCTACACCGCTACCTGTATAAACATGGAAATATCAACACCGCTATCTCTAGGAACATGGAGATACCTGCACCGCCATCTGTATGAACATGGATATATCTACACAGCCATCTGGAGGAACATGGAAATATCTACAACGCTATCTGTACGAACATGGAAATATCTACACCGCTATCTGTATGAACATGGAAATAGCTACACCGCTATCTGTATGAACATGGAAATATCTACACCACTATCTGAATGAAGATGGAAATATCTACTCTGCTATCTGTATGAACATGGATATTTCTTCACAGCCATCTGGATGAACATGGAAATATCTACACCGCTATCTGTATGAACATGGAAATATCTACACCGCTATCTGTGTAAACATGCATACATCTTCACCGCAATCTGTATAAACATGGATATATCTACACCGCTATCTGTATGAACATGGAAATATCTACACCGCTATCTGAACATGGAAATATCTACACCGCCATCTGTATGAACACGGAAATATCTGCACCGCCATCTGTATGAACATATAAATATCTACACGGCGATCTGTATTAAGATGTAGATATCTACACCGCCATTTGTATAAACATGGAAATATCAAAACCGCTATCTGTATAAACATGGAAATATCTACAACGCTATCTGTATAAACATGAGTATATCTACACCGCTACCTGTATAAACAAGGAAATATCAGCACCGGTATCTGTTTGAACATGGAAATATCAGCCCCTCTATCTGTATGAACATGGAGATATCTACACCGCTATCTGTATGAACATGGAAATATCTTCACCGCCATCTGTATGAACATGGATATATCTACACAGCCATCTGGATGAACATGGAAATATCTTCACCGCTATCTGTATGAACATGGAAATAGCTACACCGCTATCTGTATGAACATGGAAATATCTACACCGCTATCTGTATGAACATGGAAATATCTACACCGCTATCTGTATGAACATGGAAATATCTTCACCGCCATCAGTATGAACATGGATATATCTACAGAGCCATCGGGATGAACATGGAAATATCTACACAGCTATCTGTATGAACATGGAAATATATACACCGCTATCTGTGTAAACATGCATACATCTTCACCGCTATCTCTATAAACATGGAAATATCTACACCGCTATCTGTATGAACATGGAAATAGCTACACCGCTATCTGTTTGAACATGGAAATATCTACACCGCTATCTGTATAAACATGGAAATATCCACACCGCTATCTGAATGAACATGGAAATACCTTCACCGCCATCTGTATGAACATGGATATATCTACACAGCCATGTGGATGAACATGGATATTTCTACACAGCCCTCTGGATGAACATGGAAATATCCACACCGCTATCTGTGTAAACATGCATACATCTTCACTGCTATCTGTATAAACATGGAAATATCTACACCGCTATCTGTATGAACATGGAAATATCAGCACCGCTATCTGTATGAACATGGAAATATCTACACCGCTATCTGTATAAACATGGAAATATCAGCACCGCTATCTGTATGAACATGGAAATATCAGCCCCTCTATCTGTATGAACATGGAGATATCTACACCGCCATCTGTATGAACATGGATATATCTACACAGCCATCTGGAGGAACATGGAAATATCTACACCGCTATCTGTATGAACATGGAAATAGCTACACCGCTATCTGTATGAACATGGAAATATCTACACCGCTATCTGTATGAACATGGAAATATCTACACCGCTATCTGTATCAACAGGGAAATATCTTCACAGCCATCTGTACGAACATGGATATATCTACAGAGCCATCTGGATGAACATGGAAATATCTACACCGTCATCTGTATGAACATATAAATATCTACTCCGCCATCTGTATTAAGATGGAGATATCTACACCGCTATCTGTATAAACCTGGAAATATCTACACCGCTATCTGTATACACATGGAAATATCTACACCGCTATCTGGATAAACATGGAAATTTCAACACCGCTACCTGTATAAACATGGAAATATCAGCACCGCTATCTCTAGGAACATGGAGATATCTGCACCGCCACCTGTATGAACATGGATATATCTACACAGCCATCTGGAGGAACATGGAAATATCTACAACGCTATCTGTACGAACATGGAAATATCTACACCGCTATCTGTATGAACATGGAAATAGCTACACCGCTATCTGTATGAACATGGAAATATCTACACCACTATCTGAATGAAGATGGAAATATCTACTCTGCTACCTGTATGAACATGGATATTCTTCACAGCCATCTGGATGAACATGGAAATATCTACACCGCTATCTGTATGAACATGGAAATATCTACACCGCTATCTGTGTAAACATGCATACATCTTCACCGCAATCTGTATAAACATAGAAATATCTACACCGCTATCTGTATGAACATGGAAATATCTACACCGCTATCTGAACATGGAAATATCTACACCGCCATCTGTATGAACACGGAAATATCTGCACCGCCATCTGTATGAACATATAAATATCTACACGGCGATCTGTATTAAGATGTAGATATCTACACCGCCATTTGTATAAACATGGAAATATCAAAACCGATATCTGTATAAACATGGAAATATCTACAACGCTATCTGTATAAACATGAGTATATCTACACCGCTACCTGTATAAACAAGGAAATATCAGCACCGGTATCTGTTTGAACATGGAAATATCAGCCCCTCTATCTGTATGAACATGGAGATATCTACACCGCTATCTGTATGAACATGGAAATATCTTCACCGCCATCTGTATGAACATGGATATATCTACACAGCCATCTAGATGAACATGGAAATATCTTCACCGCTATCTGTATGAACATGGAAATAGCTACACCGCTATCTGTATGAACATGGAAATATCTACACCGCTATCTGTATGAACATTGAAATATCTACACCGCTAGCTGTTTGAAGATGGAAATATCTACACCGCTATCTGCATGAAAATGGAAATATCAGCACCGCTATCTGTATGAACATGGAAATATCTACACCGCTATCTGTATAAACATGGAAATATCAGCACCGCTATCTGTATGAACATGGAAATATCAGCCCCTCTATCTGTATGAACATGGAGATATCTACACCGCCATCTGTATGAACATGGATATATCTACACAGCCATCTGGAGGAACATGGAAATATCTACACCGCTATCTGTATGAACATGGAAATAGCTACACCGCTATCTGTATGAACATGGAAATATCTACACCGCTATCTGTATGAACATGGAAATATCTACACCGCTATCTATATCAACAGGGAAATATCTTCACAGCCATCTGTACGAACATGGATATATCTACAGAGCCATCTGGATGAACATGGAAATATCTACACCGTCATCTGTATGAACATATAAATATCTACTCCGCCATCTGTATTAAGATGGAGATATCTACACCGCTATCTGTATAAACCTGGAAATATCTACACCGCTATCTGTATACACATGGAAATATCTACACCGCTATCTGGATAAACATGGAAATTTCAACACCGCTACCTGTATAAACATGGAAATATCAGCACCGCTATCTCTAGGAACATGGAGATATCTGCACCGCCACCTGTATGAACATGGATATATCTACACAGCCATCTGGAGGAACATGGAAATATCTACAACGCTATCTGTACGAACATGGAAATATCTACACCGCTATCTGTATGAAAATGGAAATAGCTACACCGCTATCTGTATGAACATGGAAATATCTACACCACTATCTGAATGAACATGGAAATATCTACTCTGCTATCTGTATGAACATGGATATTTCTTCACAGCCCTCTGGATGAACATGTAAATATCTACACCGCCATCTGTATGAACATGGAAATATCTACACCGCTATCTGTGTCAACATGCATACATCTTCACCGCTATTTGTATAAACATGGAAATATCTACACCGCTATCTGTATGAATATGGAAATAGCTACACCGCTATCTGTATGAACATGGAAATATCTACACCGCTATCTGTATGAACATGGAAATATCTTCACCGCCATCTGTATGAAAATGGATATGGCTACACAGCCATCTGGATGAACATGGAAATATCTACACCGCGATCTGTATGAACATGGAAATATCTACACCGCTATCTGTGTAAACATGCATACACCTTCACCGCTATCTGTATAACCATGGAAATATCTACACCGCTATCTGTATGAACATGGAAATATCTACACCGCTATCTGTTTGAACATGGAAATATCTAAACCGCTATCTGCATGAAAATGGAAATATCTACACTGTTATCTGCATATACATGGAAATATCTAAACAGCTATCTCTTTACACGTGGAAATAACTACACCGCTATCTGTATGAACATGGAAATATCTTCACCGCCATCTGTATGAACATGGATATATCTACACAGCCATCTGGATGAACATGGAAATATCTACACCGATATCTGTATGAAGATGGAAATATCTACAACACTATCTGTATAAACATGCATACATCTTCACCGCTATCTATGTAAACATGGAAATATCTACACTGCTATCTGAATGAACATGGAAATATCTACACCGCTATCTGAAGATGGAAATATCTACACCGCTATCTGCAGGAAAATGGAAATATCTACACAGCGATCTGCATATACATGGAAATTTCTACAAAGCTATCTCTTTACACATGGAAATAACTACAGCGCTATCTCTATAAACATACAAATATCTACACCGCCATCTGTATGAACATGGAAATATCTGCACCGCCATCTGTATCAACATATAAATATCTACACCGCCATCTATATTAAAATGGAGATATCTACACCGCTATCTGTACGAACATGGAAATATCTAAACCGCTATCTGCATGAAAATAGAAATATCTACACAGCTATTTGCATATACATGGAAATATCTACAAAGCTATCTCTTTACACATGGAAATAACTACACCGCTATCTCTATAAACACGGAAATATCTACACCGCCATCTGTATGAACATGGAAATATCTGCACCGCCATCTGTATAAACATATAAATATCTACACCGCCATCTGTATTTAGATGGAGATATCTACACCGCTATCTCTATAAACTTGGAAATATCTACACCAGTATCTGCATAAACATGGAAATACCTACACCGCTATCTGTATAAACATGGAAATACCTACACCGCTACCTGTATAAACATGGAAATATCAGCACCGCTATCTGTATGAACATGGAAATATCTACACCGCTATCTCTATGAACATGGAAATATCTACACCGCTATCTGTATGAACATGGAAATAGCTACACCGCTATCTGCATGAAAATGGAAATATCTACACTGCTATCTGCATATACATGGAAATATCTACACAGCTATATCTTTACACATGGAAATAACTACACCGCTATCTGTATGAACATGGAAATATCCACACCGCTATCTGTATGAACATGGAAATATCTGCACCGCCATCTGTATGAACATATAAATATCTACACCGCCATCTGTATTAAGATGGAGATATCTACATGGCTATCTGTATAAACATGGAAATATGTACACCGCTATCTGTATAAACATGGAAATATCTACACTGCTATCTGTATAAACATGGAAATATCTACACCGCTACCTGTATAAACATGGAAATATTAGAACCGCTATCTGTATGAACATGGAAATATCTACACCGCTATCTGTATGAACATGGAAATATCTACACCGCTATCTGTATGAACATGTATATTTCTACACAGCCCTCTGGATGAACATGGAAATATCCACACCGCTATCTTTGTAAACATGCATACATCTTCACCGCTATCTGTATAAACATGGAATTATCTACACCGCTAGCTGTATGAACATGGAAATATCTACACTGCTATCTGTTTGAAGATGGAAATACATACACCGCTATCTGCATGAAAATGGAAATATCTACACAGCTATCTGCATATACATGGAAATATCTACACAGCTATCTCTTTACACATGGAAATAACTACACCGCTATCTGTATGAACATGGAAATATCTACACGGCCATCTGTATGAACATGGAAATATCTGCACCGCCATCTGTATGAACATATAAATATCTACACCGCCATCTGTATTAAGATGGAGATATCTACACCGCTATCTGAATAAACATGGAAATATCTACACCGCTATCTGTACGAACATGGAAATATCTAAACCGCTATCTGCATTAAAATATAAATATCTACACAGCTATCTGCATATACATGGAAATATCTACAAACCTATCTCTTTACACATGGAAATAACTACACCGCTATCTCTATAAACATGGAAATATCTACACCGCCATCTGTATGAACATGGAAATATCTGCACCGCCACCTGTATAAACATATAAATATCTACAATGCCATCTGTATTATGATGGAGATATATACACCGCTATCTGTATAAACTTGGAAATCTCTACACCGCTATCTGTACAAACATGGTAATACCTACACCGCTATCTGTATAAACATGGAAATATCAGCACCGCTCTCTGTATGAACATGGAAATATCAGCCCCTCCATCTATATGAACATGGAAGTATCTACACCGCTATCTCTATGAACATGGAAATATCTACACCGCTATCTGTTTGAACATGGGAATATCTATACCGCTATCTGCATGAAAATGGAAATACATACACACCTATCTGCATATACATGGAAATATCTACACAGCTATCCCTTTACACATGGAAATAACTACACCGCTATCTGTATGAACATGGAAATATCTTCACCGCCATGTGTAGGAACATGGATATATCTACACAGCCATCTGGATGAACATGGAAATATCTACACAGCTATCTGTTTGAACATGGAAATATCTACACCGCTATCTGTGTAAACATGCATACATCTTCACCGCTATCTCTATAAACATGGAAATATCTACACTGCTATCTGTATGAACATGGAAATATCTACACCGCTATCTGTTTGAACATGGAAATATCTACACCGCTATCTGCATGAAAATGGAAATATCTACAAAGCTATCTGCATATACATGGAAACGTCTACACAGCTATCTCTTTACACATGGAAATAACTACACCGCTAAATTTATAAACATGGAAATATCTACACCGCCATCAGTATGAACATGGAAATATCTGCACCACCATCTGTATGAACATATAAATATCTACACCGCCATCTGTATTAAGAAGGAAATATCTAAACCGCTATCTGTATGAACATTGAAATATCTACACCGCTATCTGTATGAACATGGAAATATCTACACCGCTATCTGTGTGAACATGCATATAACTTCACCGCTATCTGTATAAACATGTAAATATCTACAACGCTATCTCTATGAACATGGAAATATCTACACCGCTATCTGTACGAACATGGAAATATCTAAACCGCTATCTGCATGAAAATAGAAATATCTACACAGCTATCTGCATATACATGGAAATATCTACACAGCTATCTCTTTACACATGGAAATAACTACACCGCTATCTGTATGAACATGGAAATATCTACACGGCCATCTGTATGAACATGGAAATATCTGCACCGCCATCTGTATGAACATATAAATATCTACACCACCATCTGTATTAAGATGGAGATATCTACACCGCTATCTGAATAAACATGGAAATATCTACACCGCTATCTGTACGAACATGGAAATATCTAAACCGCTATCTGCATTAAAATATAAATATCTACACAGCTATCTGCATATACATGGAAATATCTACAAAGCTATCTCTTTACACATGGAAATAACTACACCGCTATCTCTATAAACATGGAAATATCTACACCGCCATCTGTATGAACATGGAAATATCTGCACCGCCACCTGTATAAACATATAAATATCTACAACGCCATGTGTATTATGATGGAGATATCTACACCGCTATCTGTATAAACTTGGAAATCTCTACACCGCTATCTGTACAAACATGGAAATACCTACACCGCTATCTGTATAAACATGGAAATATCAGCACCGCTCTCTGTATGAACATGGAAATATCAGCCCCTCCATCTATATGAACATGGAAGTATCTACACCGCTATCTCTATGAACATGGAAATATCTACACCGCTATCTGTTTGAACATGGAAATATCTATACCGCTATCTGCATGAAAATGGAAATACATACACACCTATCTGCATATACATGGAAATATCTACACAGCTATCCCTTTACACATGGAAATAACTACACCGCTATCTGTATGAACATGGAAATATCTTCACCGCCATGTGTAGGAACATGGATATATCTACACAGCCATCTGGATGAACATGGATATATCTACACAGCTATCTGTTTGAACATGGAAATATCTACTCCGCTATCTGTGTAAACATGCATACATCTTCACCGCTATCTCTATAAACATGGAAATATCTACACTGCTATCTGTATGAACATGGAAATATCTACACCGCTATCTGTTTGAACATGGAAATATCTACACCGCTATCTGCATGAAAATGGAAATATCTACAAAGCTATCTGCATATACATGGAAACGTCTACACAGCTATCTCTTTACACATGGAAATAACTACACCGCTAAATCTATAAACATGGAAATATCTACACCGCCATCAGTATGAACATGGAAATATCTGCACCACCATCTGTATGAACATATAAATATCTACATCGCCATCTGTATTAAGAAGGAAATATCTAAACCGCTATCTGTATGAACATTGAAATATCTACACCGCTATCTGTATGAACATGGAAATATCTACACCGCTATCTGTGTGAACATGCATATAACTTCACCGCTATCTGTATAAACATGGAAATATCTACAACGCTATCTCTATGAACATGGAAATATCTACACCGCTATCTGTACGAACATGGAAATATCTAAACCGCTATCTGCATGAAAATAGAAATATCTACACAGCTATCTGCATATACATGGAAATATCTACAAAGCTATCTCTTTACACATGGAAATAACTACACCGCTATCTCTATAAACTCGGAAATATCTACACCGCCATCTGTATGAACATGGAAATATCTGCACCGCCATCTCTATAAACATATATATATCTACACCGCCATCTGTATTTAGATGGAGATATCTACACCGCTATCTGTATAAACTTGGAAATATATACACCGCTATCTGCATAAATATGGAAATACCTACACCGCTATCTGTATAAACATGGAAATACCTGCACCGCTACCTGTATAAACATGGAAATATCAGCACCGCTATCTGTATGAACATGGAAATATCTACACCGCTATCTCTATGAACATGGAAATATCTACACCGCTATCTGTATGAACATGGAAATAGCTACACTGCTATCTGTATGAACATGGAAATATCTACACCACTACCTGTAGGAACATGGAAATATCTACACCGCTGTCAGCATGAACATGGATGTATCTACACAGCCGTCTGGATGAACATGGAAATATCTACACCGCTATCTGCATGAACTTGGAAATATCTACACCGCTATCTGTGTAAACATGCATACATCTTCACCGCAATCTGTATAAGCATGGAAATATCAACGCCGCTATCTGTTTGAACGTGGAAATATCTACACCGCTATCTGTTTGAACATGGAAATATCTAAACCGCTATCAGCATGAAAATGGAAATATCTACACAGCTATCTGCATATACATGGAAATATCTACACATCTATCTCTTTACACATGTAAATAACTACACCGCTATCTGTATGAACATGGAAATGTCTGCACCGCCATCTGTATGAACATATAAATATCTACACCGCCATCTGTATTAAGATGGAGATATCTACACCGTTATCTGTATAAACATGGAAATATCTACGCCGCGATCTGAATAAACATGGAAATATCTACACCGCTCTCTGTATAAACATGGAGATATCAGCACCGCTATCTGAATGAACATGGAAATATCAGCCTCTCTATCTGTATGAACATGGAAGTATCTACACCGCTATCTCTATGAACATGGAAATATCTACACCGCTATCTGTTTGAACATGGAAATATCTAAACCGCTATCTGCATGAAAATGGAAATATATACACAGCTATCTGCATATACATGGAAATATCTACACAGCTATCTCTTTACACATGGAAAAAACTACACCGCTATCTGTATGAACATGGAAATACCTTCACCGCCATCTGTAGGAACATGGATATATCTACACAGCCATCTGGATGAACATGGAAATATCTACACCGCTATCTGTATGAACATGGAAATATCTACACCGCTATCTGTGTAAACATGCATACATCTTCACCGCTATCTCTATAAACATGGAAATAACTACACCGCTATCTGTATGAACATGGAAATATCTACCACGCCATCTGAATGAACATGGAAATATCTGCACCGCCATCTGTATGAACATATAAATATCTACACTGCCATCTGTATTAAAATGGAGATATCTACACTGCTATCTGTATAAAAATGGAAATATCTACACCGCCATCTGTATGAACATATAAATATCTACGCCGCCATCTGTATTTAGAAGGAAATATCAAAACCGCTATCTGTATAAACATGGAAATATCTACAACGCTGCCTGTATAAACATGGAAATATCAGAACCGCTATCTGAATGAACATGGAAATATCTACACCGCTATCTGTATGAACATGGAAATAGCTACACCGCTATCTGTATGAACATGGAAATATCTACACAGCCATCTGGATGAACATGGAAATATCTACACCGCTATCTGTGTAAACATGCATACATCTTCACCGCTATCTGTATAAACATGGAAATATCTACACCGCTATCTGTATGAACATGGAAATATCTACACCGCTATCTGTTTGAACGTGGAAATATCTACACCACTATCTGCATGAAAATGGAAATATCTACACTGCTATCTGCATATATATTTAAATATGTACACTGCTATCTCTTTACACATGGAAATAACTACACCGTTACCTGTATGAACATGAAATATCTACACCGCCATCTGTATGAACATGGAAATATCTGCACCGCCATCTGTATGAAAATATAAATATCTACACTGCCATCTGTATTAAGATAGAGATATCTCCACTGCTATCTGTATAAACATGGAAATATCTACACCGCTATCTTTGTGAACATGGAAATATCTACACCGCTATCTGTATGAACATGGAAATATCTACACCGCTATCTGATTGAACGTGGAAATATCTACACCACTATCTGCATGAAAATGGAAATATCTACACTGCTATCTGCATATACATTTAAATATCTACACAGCTATCTCTTTACACATGGAAATAACTACACCGTTATCTGTATGAACATGGAAATATCTACACCGCCATCTGTATGAACATGGAAATATCTGCACCGCCATCTGTATGAAAATGTAAATATCTACACCGCCATCTGTATTAAGATAGAGATATCTACACTGCTATCTGTATAAACATGGAAATATCTACACCGCTATCTGTATGAACATGGAAATATCTACACCGCTATCTGTATGAACATGGAAATACATACACCGCTATCTGTATGAACATGGAAATATCTACACCGCTATCTGTTTGAACATGGAAATATCTACACCGCTGTCTGCATGAAAATGGAAATATCTACACAGCTATCTGCATATACATGGAAATATCTACACAGATATCTCTTTACACATGGAAATAACTACACCGCTATCTCTATAAACATGGAAATATCTACACCGCCATCTGTATGAATATGGAAATATCTGCACCGCCATCTGTATGAACATATAAATATCTACACCGCCATCTGTATTAAGAAGGAGATATCTACACCGCTATCTGTATAAACATGGAAATATCTACACCGCTATCTGTATAAACATGGAAATATCTACACCGCTATCTGTATAAACATGGAAATATCTACACCGCTACCTGTATAAACATGGAAATATCAGCACCGCTATCGGTATGAACATGGAAGTATCTACACCGATATCTGTATGAACATGGGTATATCTACACCGCTATCTGTATGAACATGGAAATATCTTTACCGCCATCTGTATGAACATGGATATATCTACACAGCCATCTGTATGAACATGGAAATATCTACACCGCTATCTGTATGAACATGGAAATATCTACACCGCTATCTGTACGAACATGGAAATATCTTCACCGCCATCTGTATGAAAATGGATATGGCTACACAGCCATCTGGATGAACATGGAAATATCTACACCGCCATCTGTATGAACATGGAAATATCTACACCGCTATCTGTGTAAACATGCATACACCTTCACCGCTATCTGTATAACCATGGAAATATCTACACCGCTATCTGTATGAACATGGAAATATCTACACAGCTATCTGTTTGAACATGGAAATATCTAAACCGCTATCTGCATGAAAATGGAAATATCTACACAGTTATCTGCATATACATGGAAATATCTACACAGCTATCACTTTACACGTGGAAATAACTACACCGCTATCTGTATGAACATGGAAAGATCTTCACCGCCATCTGTATGAACATGGATATATCTACACAGCCATCTGGATGAACATGGAAATATCTACACCGCTATCTGTATGAAGATGGAAATATCTACAACACTATCTGTGTAAACATGCATACATCTTCACCGCTATCTATATAAACATGGAAATATCTACACTGCTATCTGTATGAACATGGAAATATCTACACCGCTATCTGAACATGGAAATATCAACACCGCTATCTGCATGAAAATGGAAATATCTACACAGCGATCTGCATATACATGGAAATATTTACAAAGCTATCTCTTTACACATGGAAATAACTACAGCGCTATCTCTATAAACATACAAATATCTACTCCGCCATCTGTATGAACATGGAAATATCTGCACCGCCATCTGTATGAACATATAAATATCTACACCGCCATCTATATTAAGATGGAGATATCTACACCGCTATCTGTATGAACTTGGAAATATCTACACCGCTATCTGTATAAACATGGAAATATCTACACCGCAATCTGTATAAACATGGAAATATCTACACCGCTAACTGTATAAACATGGAAATATCAGCACCGCTATCTGCATGAACATGGAAATATCTACACCGCTATCTGAACATGGAAATATCTACACCTCTATCTGAATGAAAATGGAAATATCTACACAGGTATCTGCTTATACATGGAAATATCCACGCAGCTATCTCTTTACACTTGGAAATAACTACACCGCTATCTCTATAAACATGGAAATATCTACACCGCCATCACTATGAACATGGAAATATCTGCACCGCCATCTGTATGAACATATAAATATCTACACCGCCATCTGCATTAAGAAGGAGATATCTACACCGCTATCTGTATAAACATGGAAATATTTACACCGCTATCTGTATAAACATGGAAATATCTACACCGCTATCAGTATAAACATGGAAATATCTACACCGCTACCTGTATAAACATGGAAATATCAGCACCGCTATCGGTATGAACATGGAAATATCTACACCGCTATCTGTATGAACATGGAAATAGCTACACCGCTATCTGTATGAACATGGAAATATCTTCAACGCCATCTGTATGAACATGGATATATCTACACAGCCATCTGGATGAACATGGAAATATCTACACCGCTATCTGTATGAAGATGGAAATATCTACACCGCTATCTGTGTAAACATGCATACATCTTCACCGCTATCTGTCTAAACATGGAAATATCTACACTGCTATCTGTATGAAAATGAAAATATCTACACCGCTATCTGTTTGAACATGGAAATATCTACACCGCTGTCTGCATGAAAATGGAAATATCTACACTGCGATCTGCATATACATGGAAATATCTACAAAGCTATCTCTTTACACATGGAAATAACTACAGCGCTATCTCTATAAACATACAAATATCTACTCCGCCATCTGTATGAACATGGAAATATCTGCACCGCCATCTGTATGAACATATAAATATCTACACCGCCATCTATATTAAGATGGAGATATCTACACCGCTATCTGTATGAACTTGGAAATATCTACACCGCTATCTGTATAAACATGGAAATATCTACACCGCAATCTGTATAAACATGGAAATATCTACACCGCTAACTGTATAAACATGGAAATATCTACACCGCTATCTGTATGAACATGGAAATAGCTTCACCGCTATCTGTATGAACATGGAAATATCTACACCACTATCTGAATGAACATGGAAATATCTACTCTGCTATCTGTATGAACATGGATATTTCTTCACAGCCATCTGGAGGAACATGGAAATATCTACACCGCTATCTGTATGAACATGGAAATATCTACACCGCTATCTGTGTAAACATGCATACATCTTCACCGCTATCTCTATAAACATGGAAATAACTACACCGCTATCTGTATGAACATGGAAATATCTACCACGCCATCTGAATGAACATGGAAATATCTGCACCGCCATCTGTATGAACATATAAATATCTACACTGCCATCTGTATTAAAATGGAGATATCTACACTGCTATCTGTATAAAAATGGAAATATCTACACCGCCATCTGTATGAACATATAAATATCTACGCCGCCATCTGTATTTAGAAGGAAATATCTAAACCGCTATCTGTATAAACATGGAAATATCTACAACGCTGCCTGTATAAACATGGAAATATCAGAACCGCTATCTGAATGAACATGGAAATATCTACTCCGCTATCTGTATGAACATGGAAATAGCTACACCGCTATCTGTATGAACATGGAAATATCTACACAGCCATCTGGATGAACATGGAAATATCTACACCGCTATCTGTGTAAACATGCATACATCTTCACCGCTATCTGTATAAACATGGAAATATCTACACCGCTATCTGTATGAACATGGAAATATCTACACCGCTATCTGTTTGAACGTGGAAATATCTACACCACTATCTGCATGAAAATGGAAATATCTACACTGCTATCTGCATATATATTTAAATATGTACACTGCTATCTCTTTACACATGGAAATAACTACACCGTTACCTGTATGAACATGAAATATCTACACCGCCATCTGTATGAACATGGAAATATCTGCACCGCCATCTGTATGAAAATATAAATATCTACACTGCCATCTGTATTAAGATAGAGATATCTCCACTGCTATCTGTATAAACATGGAAATATCTACACCGCTATCTTTGTGAACATGGAAATATCTACACCGCTATCTGTATGAACATGGAAATATCTACACCGCTATCTGATTGAACGTGGAAATATCTACACCACTATCTGCATGAAAATGGTAATATCTACACTGCTATCTGCATATACATTTAAATATCTACACAGCTATCTCTTTACACATGGAAATAACTACACCGTTATCTGTATGAACATGGAAATATCTACACCGCCATCTGTATGAACATGGAAATATCTGCACCGCCATCTGTATGAAAATGTAAATATCTACACCGCCATCTGTATTAAGATAGAGATATCTACACTGCTATCTGTATAAACATGGAAATATCTACACCGCTATCTGTATGAACATGGAAATATCTACACCGCTATCTGTATGAACATGGAAATACATACACCGCTATCTGTATGAACATGGAAATATCTACACCGCTATCTGTTTGAACATGGAAATATCTACACCGCTGTCTGCATGAAAATGGAAATATCTACACAGCTATCTGCATATACATGGAAATATCTACACAGATATCTCTTTACACATGGAAATAACTACACCGCTATCTCTATAAACATGGAAATATCTACACCGCCATCTGTATGAATATGGAAATATCTGCGCCGCCATCTGTATGAACATATAAATATCTACACCGCCATCTGTATTAAGAAGGAGATATCTACACCGCTATCTGTATAAACATGGAAATATCTACACCGCTATCTGTATAAACATGGAAATATCTACACCGCTATCTGTATAAACATGGAAATATCTACACCCCTACCTGTATAAACATGGAAATATCAGCACCGCTATCGGTATGAACATGGAAGTATCTACACCGATATGTGTATGAACATGGGTATATCTACACCGCTATCTGTATGAACATGGAAATATCTTTACCGCCATCTGTATGAACATGGATATATCTACACAGCCATCTGTATGAACATGGAAATATCTACACCGCTATCTGTATGAACATGGAAATATCTACACCGCTATCTGTACGAACATGGAAATATCTTCACCGCCATCTGTATGAAAATGGATATGGCTACACAGCCATCTGGATGAACATGGAAATATCTACACCGCCATCTGTATGAACATGGAAATATCTACACCGCTATCTGTGTAAACATGCATACACCTTCACCGCTATCTGTATAACCATGGAAATATCTACACCGCTATCTGTATGAACATGGAAATATCTACACCGCTATCTGTTTGAACATGGAAATATCTAAACCGCTATCTGCATGAAAATGGAAATATCTACACAGTTATCTGCATATACATGGAAATATCTACACAGCTATCACTTTACACGTGGAAATAACTACACCGCTATCTGTATGAACATGGAAAGATCTTCACCGCCATCTGTATGAACATGGATATATCTACACAGCCATCTGGATGAACATGGAAATATCTACACCGCTATCTGTATGAAGATGGAAATATCTACAACACTATCTGTGTAAACATGCATACATCTTCACCGCTATCTATATAAACATGGAAATATCTACACTGCTATCTGTATGAACATGGAAATATCTACACCGCTATCTGAACATGGAAATATCAACACCGCTATCTGCATGAAAATGGAAATATCTACACAGCGATCTGCATATACATGGAAATATCTACAAAGCTATCTCTTTACACATGGAAATAACTACAGCGCTATCTCTATAAACATACAAATATCTACTCCGCCATCTGTATGAACATGGAAATATCTGCACCGCCATCTGTATGAACATATAAATATCTACACCGCCATGTATATTAAGATGGAGATATCTACACCGCTATCTGTATGAACTTGGAAATATCTACACCGCTATCTGTATAAACATGGAAATATCTACACCGCAATCTGTATAAACATGGAAATATCTACACCGCTAACTGTATAAACATGGAAATATCAGCACCGCTATCTGCATGAACATGGAAATATCTACACCGCTATCTGAACATGGAAATATCTACACCGCTATCTGCATGAAAATGGAAATATCTACACAGGTATCTGCTTATACATGGAAATATCCACGCAGCTATCTCTTTACACTTGGAAATAACTACACCGCTATCTCTATAAACATGGAAATATCTACACCGCCATCACTATGAACATGGAAATATCTGCACCGCCATCTGTATGAACATATAAATATCTACACCGCCATCTGCATTAAGAAGGAGATATCTACACCGCTATCTGTATAAACATGGAAATATTTACACCGCTATCTGTATAAACATGGAAATATCTACACCGCTATCAGTATAAACATGGAAATATCTACACCGCTACCTGTATAAACATGGAAATATCAGCACCGCTATCGGTATGAACATGGAAATATCTACACCGCTATCTGTATGAACATGGAAATAGCTACACCGCTATCTGTATGAACATGGAAATATCTTCAACGCCATCTGTATGAACATGGATATATCTACACAGCCATCTGGATGAACATGGAAATATCTACACCGCTATCTGTATGAAGATGGAAATATCTACACCGCTATCTGTGTAAACATGCATACATCTTCACCGCTATCTGTCTAAACATGGAAATATCTACACTGCTATCTGTATGAAAATGAAAATATCTACACCGCTATCTGTTTGAACATGGAAATATCTACACCGCTGTCTGCATGAAAATGGAAATATCTACACTGCGATCTGCATATACATGGAAATATCTACAAAGCTATCTCTTTACACATGGAAATAACTACAGCGCTATCTCTATAAACATACAAATATCTACTCCGCGATCTGTATGAACATGGAAATATCTGCACCGCCATCTGTATGAACATATAAATATCTACACCGCCATCTATATTAAGATGGAGATATCTACACCGCTATCTGTATGAACTTGGAAATATCTACACCGCTATCTGTATAAACATGGAAATATCTACACCGCAATCTGTATAAACATGGAAATATCTACACCGCTAACTGTATAAACATGGAAATATCTACACCGCTATCTGTATGAACATGGAAATAGCTACACCGCTATCTGTATGAACATGGAAATATCTACACCACTATCTGAATGAACATGGAAATATCTACTCTGCTATCTGTATGAACATGGATATTTCTTCACAGCCATCTGGAGGAACATGGAAATATCTACACCGCTATCTGTATGAACATGGAAATATCTACACCGCTATCTGTGTAAACATGCATACATCTTCACCGCTATTTGTATAAACATGGAAATATCTACACCGCTATCTGTATGAACATGGAAATAGCTACTCCGCTATCTGTATGAACATGGAAATATCTACACCGCTATCTGTACGAACATGGAAATATCTTCACCGCCATCTGTATGAAAATGGATATGGCTACACAGCCATCTGGATGAACATGGAAATATCTACACCGCGATCTGTATGAACATGGAAATATCTACACCGCTATCTGTGTAAACATGCATACACCTTCACCGCTATCTGTATAACCATGGAAATATCTACACCGCTATCTGTATGAACATGGAAATATCTACACCGCTATCTGTTTGAACATGGAAATATCTAAACCGCTATCTGCATGAAAATGGAAATATCTACACAGTTTTCTGCATATACATGGAAATATCTACACAGCTATCTCTTTACACGTGGAAATAACTACACCGCTATCTGTATGAACATGGAAATATCTTCACCGCCATCTGTATGAACATGGATATATCTACACAGCCATCTGGATGAACATGGAAATATCTACACCGATATCTGTATGAAGATGGAAATATCTTCAACACTATCTGTATAAACATGCATACATCTTCACCGCTATCTATATAAACATGGAAATATCTACACTGCTATCTGAATGAACATGGAAATATCTACACCGCTATCTGAAGATGGAAATATCTACACCGCTATCTGCATGAAAATGGAAATATCTACACAGCCATCTGCATATACATGGAAATATCTACAAAGCTATCTCTTTACACATGGAAATAACTACAGCGCTATCTCTATAAACATACAAATATCTACACCGCCATCTGTATGAACATGGAAATATCTGCACCGCCATCTGTATGAACATATAAATATCTACACCGCCATCTATATTAAAATGGAGATATCTACACCGCTATCTGTACGAACATGGAAATATCTAAACCGCTATCTGCATGAAAATAGAAATATCTACACAGCTATTTGCATATACATGGAAATACCTACAAAGCTATCTCTTTACACATGGAAATAACTACACCGCTATCTCTATAAACACGGAAATATCTACACCACCATCTGTATGAACATGGAAATATCTGCACCGCCATCTGTATAAACATATAAATATCTACACCGCCATCTGTATTTAGATGGAGATATCTACACCGCTATCTGTATAAACTTGGAAATATCTACACCGCTATCTGCATAAACATGGAAATACCTACACTGCTATCTGTATAAACATGGAAATACCTACACCGCTACCTGTATAAACATGGAAATATCAGCACCGCTATCTGTATGAACATGGAAATATCTACACCGCTATCTCTATGAACATGGAAATATCTACACCGCTATCTGTATGAACATGGAAATAGCTACACCGCTATCTGCATGAAAATGGAAATATCTACACTGCTATCTGCATATACATGGAAATATCTACTCAGCTATATCTTTACACATGGAAATAACTACACCGCTATCTGTATGAACATGGAAATGTCCACACCGCTATCTGTATGAACATGGAAATATCTGCACCGCCATCTGTATGAACATATAAATATCTACACCGCCATCTGTATTAAGATGGAGATATCTACACCGCTATCTGTATAAACATGGAAATATGTACACCGCTATCTGTATAAACATGGAAATATCTACACTGCTATCTGTATAATCATGGAAATATCTACACCGCTACCTGTATAAACATGGAAATATTAGAACCGCTATCTGTATGAACATGGAAATATCTACACCGCTATCTGTATGAACATGGAAATATCTACACCGCTATCTGTATGAACATGGAAATACCTACACCGCTATCTGTATGAACATGGATATATCTACACAGCCCTCTGGATGAACATGGAAATATCCACACCGCTATCTTTGTAAACATGCATACATCTTCACCGCTATCTGTATAAACATGGAAATATCTACACCGCTAGCTGTATGAACATGGAAATATCTACACCGCTATCTGTTTGAAGATGGAAATACATACACCGCTATCTGCATGAAAATGTAAATATCTACACAGCTATCTGCATATACATGGAAATATCTACACAGCTATCTCTTTACACATGGAAATAACTACACCGCTATCTGTATGAACATGGAAATATCTACACGGCCATCTGTATGAACATGGAAATATCTGCACCGCCATCTGTATGAACATATAAATATCTACACCGCCATCTGTATTAAGATGGAGATATCTACACCGCTATCTGAAAAAACATGGAAATATCTACACCGCTATCTGTACGAACATGGAAATATCTAAACCGCTATCTGCATTAAAATAGAAATATCTACACAGCTATCTGCATATACATGGAAATATCTACAAAGCTATCTCTTTACACATGGAAATAACTACACCGCTATCTCTATAAACATGGAAATATCTACACCGCCATCTGTATGAACATGGAAATATCTGCACCGCCACCTGTATAAACATATAAATATCTACAACGCCATCTGTATTATGATGGAGATATCTACACCGCTATCTGTATAAACTTGGAAATATCTACACCGCTATCTGTACAAACATGGAAATACCTACACCGCTATCTGTATAAACATGGAAATATCAGCACCGCTCTCTGTATGAACATGGAAATATCAGCCCCTCCATCTATATGAACATGGAAGTATCTACACCGCTATCTCTATGAACATGGAAATATCTACACCGCTATCTGTTTGAACATGGAAATATCTATACCGCTATCTGCATGAAAATGGAAATACATACACACCTATCTGCATATACATGGAAATATCTACACAGCTATCCCTTTACACATGGAAATAACTACACCGCTATCTGTATGAACATGGAAATATCTTCACCGCCATGTGTAGGAACATGGATATATCTACACAGCCATCTGGATGAACATGGAAATATCTACACCGCTATCTGTTTGAACATGGAAATATCTACACCGCTATCTGTGTAAACATGCATACATCTTCACCGCTATCTCTATAAACATGGAAATATCTACACTGCTATCTGTATGAACATGGAAATATCTACACCGCTATCTGTTTGAACATGGAAATATCTACACCGCTATCTGCATGAAAATGGAAATATCTACAAAGCTATCTGCATATACATGGAAACATCTACACAGCTATCTCTTTACACATGGAAATAACTACACCGCTAAATCTATAAACATGGAAATATCTACACCGCCATCTGTATGAACATGGAAATATCTGCACCACCATCTGTATGAACATATAAATATCTACACCGCCATCTGTATTAAGAAGGAAATATCTAAACCGCTATCTGTATGAACATTGAATTATCTACACCGCTATCTGTATGAACATGGAAATATCTACACCGCTATCTGTGTGAACATGCATATATCTTCACCGCTATCTGTATAAACATGGAAATATCTACAACGCTATCTGTATGAACATGGAAATATCTACACCGCTATCTGTACGAACATGGAAATATCTAAACCGCTATCTGCATGAAAATAGAAATATCTACACAGCTATCTGCATATACATGGAAATATCTACAAAGCTATCTCTTTACACATGGAAATAACTACACCGCTATCTCTATAAACACGGAAATATCTACACCGCCATCTGTATGAACATGGAAATATCTGCACCGCCATCTCAATAAACATATAAATATCTACACCGCCATCTGTATTTAGATGGAGATATCTACACCGCTATCTGTATAAACTTGGAAATATCTACACCGCTATCTGTACAAACATGGAAATACCTACACCGCTATCTGTATAAAGATGGAAATATCAGCACCGCTCTCTGTATGAACATGGAAATATCAGCACCGCTATCTGTATGAACATGGAAATATCTACACCGCTATCTCTATGAACATGGAAATAACTACACCGCTATCTGTATGAACATGGAAATATCTTCACCGCCATGTGTAGGAACATGGATATATCTACACAGCCATCTGGATGAACATGGAAATATCTACACTGCTATCTGTTTGAACATGGAAATATCTACACCGCTATCTGTGTAAACATGCATACATCTTCACCGCTATCTCTATAAACATGGAAATATCTACACTGCTATCTGTATGAACATGGAAATATCTACACCGCTATCTGTTTGAACATGGAAATATCTACACCGCTATCTGCATGAAAATGGAAATATCTACAAAGCTATCTGCATATACATGGAAACATCTACACAGCTATCTCTTTACACATGGAAATAACTACACCGCTAAATCTATAAACATGGAAATATCTACACCGCCATCTGTATGAACATGGAAATATCTACACCGCTATCTGTTTGAACATGGAAATATCTGTACCGCTATCTGCATGAAAATGGAAATACATACACAGCTATCTGCATATACATGGAAATATCTACACAGCTATTCCTTTACACATGGAAATAACTACACCGCTATCTGTATGAACATGGAAATATCTTCACCGCCATGTGTAGGAACATGGATATATCTACACAGCCATCTGGATGAACATGGAAATATCTACACCGCTATCTGTTTGAACATGGAAATATCTACACCGCTATCTGTGTAAACATGCATACATCTTCACCGCTATCTCTATAAACATGGAAATATCTACACTGCTATCTGTATGAACATGGAAATATCTACACCGCTATCTGTTTGAACATGGAAATATCTACACCGCTATCTGCATGAAAATGGATATATCAACAAAGCTATCTGCATATACATGGAAACATCTACACAGCTATCTCTTTACACATGGAAATAACTACACCGCTAAATCTATAAACATGGAAATATCTACACCGCCATCTGTATGAACATGGAAATATCTGCACCACCATCTGTATGAACATATAAATATCTACACCACCATCTGTATTAAGAAGGAAATATCTAAACCGCTATATGTATGAACATTGAATTATCTACACCGCTATCTGTATGAACATGGAAATATCTACACCGCTATCTGTGTGAACATGCATATATCTTCACCGCTATCTGTATAAACATGGAAATATCTACAACGCTATCTGTATGAACATGGAAACATCTACACCGCTATCTGTACGAACATGGAAATATCTACACAGCTATCTGTATGAACATGGAAATATCTACACAGCTATCTGTGTAAACATGCATACATCTTCACCGCTATCTCTATAAACATGGAAATATCTACACCGCCATCTGTATGAACATATAAATATCTACAAAGCCATCTGTATTAAGAAGGAGATATCTACACCGCTATCTGTATAAAGATGGAAATATCTACACCGATATCTGTATAAACATGGAAATATCTACACCGGTATCTGTATAAACTTGGAAATATCTACACCGCTACCTGTATAAACATGGAAATATCAGCACCGCTATCTGTATAACCATGGAAATATCTACACCGCTATCTGTATGAACATGGAAATATCTACACCGCTATCTGTTTGAACATGGAAATATCTAAACTGCTATCTGCATGAAAATGGAAATATCTACACAGCTATCTCTTTACACGTGGAAATAACTGCACGGCTATCTGTATGAACATGGAAATATCTTCACCGCCATCTGTATGAAAAGGATATATCTACACAGCCATCTGGATGAACATGGAAATATCTACACCGCTATCTGTATGAAGATGGAAATATCTACGACGCTATCTGTGTAAACATGCATACATCTTCACCGCTATCTACACAAACATGGAAATATCTACACTACTATCTGTATGAACATGGAAATATCTACACCGCTATCTGTTTGAACATGGAAATATCTACACCGCTATCTGCATGAAAATGGAAATCTCTACACAGCGATCTGCATATACATGGAAATATCTACAAAGATATCTCTTTACACATGGAAATAACTACAGCGCTATCTCTATAAACATACAAATATCTACACCGTCATCTGTATGAACATGGAAATATCTGCACCGCCATCTGTATGAACATATAAATATCTACACCGCCATCTGTATTAAGATGGAGATATCTACACCGCTATCTGTATAAACATGGAAATGTCTACACCGCAATCTGTATAAACATGGAAATATCTACACCGCTACCTGTATAAACATGGAAATATCAGCACCGCGATCTGTATGAACTGGAAATATCTACACCGCTATCTCCATGAACATGAAAATAGCTACACCACTATCTGTATGAACATGGAAAAATCTACACAGCCATCTGGATGAACACGGCAATATCTACACCGCTATCTGTATGAACATTGAAATATCTACACCGCTATCTGTGTAAATATGCATACATCTTCACCGCAATCTGTATAAACATGGAAATATCTACACCGCTATCTGTATGAACATGGAAATATCTACACCGCTATCTGTTTGAACATGGAAATATCTAAACCGCTATCTGCATGAAAATGGAAATATCTACACAGTTATCTGCATATACATGGAAATATCTACACAGCTATCACTTTACACGTGGAAATAACTACACCGCTATCTGTATGAACATGGAAATATCTTCACCGCCATCTGTATGAACATGGATATATCTACACAGCCATCTGGATGAACATGGAAATATCTACACCGCTATCTGTATGAAGATGGAAATATCTACAACACTATCTGTGTAAACATGCATACACCTTCACCGCTATCTATATAAACATGGAAATATCTACACTACTATCTGTATGAACATGGAAATATCTACACCGCTATCTGAACATGGAAATATCTACACCGCTATCTGCATGAAAATGGAAATATCTACACAGCGATCTGCATATACATGGAAATATCTACAAAGCTATCTCTTTACACATGGAAATAACTACAGCGCTATCTCTATAAACATACAAATATCTACTCCGCCATCTGTATGAACATGGAAATATCTGCACCGCCATCTGTATGAACATATAAATATCTACACCGCCATCTATATTAAGATGGAGATATCTACACCGCTATCTGTATGAACTTGGAAATATCTACACCGCTATCTGTATAAACATGGAAATATCTACACCGCAATCTGTATAAACATGGAAATATCTACACCGCTAACTGTATAAACATGCAAATATCAGCACCGCTATCTGCATGAACATGGAAATATCTACACCGCTATCTGAACATGGAAATATCTACACCGCTATCTGCATGAAAATGGAAATATCTTCACAGGTATCTGCTTATACATGGAAATATCCACGCAGCTATCTCTTTACACTTGGAAATAACTACACCGCTATCTCTATAAACATGGAAATATCTACACCGCCATCACTATGAACATGGAAATATCTGCACCGCCATCTGTATGAACATATAAATATCTACACCACCATCTGCATTAAGAAGGAGATATCTACACCGCTATCTGTATAAACATGAAAATATTTACACCGCTATCTGTATAAACATGGAAATATCTACACCGCTATCAGTATAAACATGGAAATATCTACACCGCTACCTGTATAAACATGGAAATATCAGCACCGCTATCGGTATGAACATGGAAATATCTACACCGCTATCTGTATGAACATGGAAATAGCTACACCGCTATCTGTATGAACATGGAAATATCTTCAACGCCATCTGTATGAACATGGATATATCTACACAGCCATCTGGATGAACATGGAAATATCTACACCGCTATCTGTATGAAGATGGAAATATCTACACCGCTATCTGTGTAAACATGCATACATCTTCACCGCTATCTGCCTAAACATGGAAATATCTACACTGCTATCTGTATGAAAATGAAAATATCTACACCGCTATCTGTTTGAACATGGAAATATCTACACCGCTGTCTGCATGAAAATGGAAATATCTACACAGCGATCTGCATATACATGGAAATATCTACAAAGCTATCTCTTTACACATGGAAATAACTACAGCGCTATATCTATAAACATACAAATATCTACATCGCCATCTCTATGAACATGGAAATATCTGCAATGCCATCTGTATGAACATATAAATATCTACACCGCCATCTCTATTAAGATGGAGATATCTACACTGCTATCTACATGAAAATGGAAATATCTACACTGCTATCTGCATATACATTTAAATATCTACACAGCTATCTCTTTACACATGGAAATAACTACACCGTTATCTGTATGAACATGGAGATATCTACACCGCCATCTGTATGAACATGGAAATATCTGCACCGCCATCTGTATGAAAATATAAATATCTACACTGTCATCTGTATTAAGATAGAGATATCTCCACTGCTATCTGTATAAACATGGAAATATCTACACCGCTATCTGTATAAACATGGAAATATCTACACCGCTATCTGTATATACATGGAAATATCTACACCACTACCTGTATAAACATGGAAATATCAGCACCGATATCTATATGAACATGGAAATATCTACACCGCTATCTGTATGAACATGGAAATATCTACACCGCTATCTGTATGAACATGGAAATATCTACACCGCTATCTGTATGAACATGGAAATATCTACACCTCTATCTGTTTGAACATGGAAATATCTACACCGCTGTCTGCATGAAAATGGAAATATCTACACAACTATCTGCATAAACATGGAAATATCTACACAGCTATCTCTTTACACATGGAAATAACTACACCGCTATCTCTATAAACATGGAAATATCTACACCGCCATCTGTATGGACAAGGAAATATCTGCACGGCCATCTGCATGAACATATAAATGTCTACAAAGCCGTCTGTATTAAGAAGGAGATATCTACACCGCTATCTGTATAAAGATGGAAATATCTACACCGATATCTGTATAAACATGGAAATATCTACACCGGTATCTGTATAAACATGGAAATATCTACACCGCTACCTGTATAAACATGGAAATATCAGCACCGCTATCTGTATAACCATGGAAATATCTACACCGCTATCTGTATGAACATGGAAATATCTACACCGCTATCTGTTTGAACATGGAAATATCTAAACTGCTATCTGCATGAAAATGGAAATATCTACACAGCTATCTCTTTACACGTGGAAATAACTGCACGGCTATCTGTATGAACATGGAAATATCTTCACCGCCATCTCTATGAAAAGGATATATCTACACAGCCATCTGGATGAACATGGAAATATCAACACCGCTATCTGTATGAAGATGGAAATATCTACAACGCTATCTGTGTAAACATGCATACATCTTCACCGCTATCTACATAAACATGGAAATATCTACACTACTATCTGTATGAACATGGAAATATCTACACCGCTATCTGTTTGAACATGGAAATATCTACACCGCTATCTGCATGAAAATGGAAATCTCTACACAGCGATCTGCATATACATGGAAATATCTACAAAGATATCTCTTTACACATGGAAATAACTACAGCGCTATCTCTATAAACATACAAATATCTACACCGTCATCTGTATGAACATGGAAATATCTGCACCGCCATCTGTATGAACATATAAATATCTACACCACCATCTATATTAAGATGGAGATATCTACACCGCTATCTGTATAAACATGGAAATGTCTACACCGCAATCTGTATAAACATGGAAATATCTACACCGCTACCTGTATAAACATGGAAATATCAGCACCGCGATCTGTATGAACTGGAAATATCTACACCGCTATCTCCATGAACATGAAAATAGCTACACCACTATCTGTATGAACATGGAAAAATCTACACAGCCATCTGGATGAACACGGCAATATCTACACCGCTATCTGTATGAACATTGAAATATCTACACCGCTATCTGTGTAAATATGCATACATCTTCACCGCAATCTGTATAAACATGGAAATATCTACACCGCTATCTGTATGAACATGGAAATATCTACACCGCTATCTGTTTGAACATGGAAATATCTAAACCGCTATCTGCATGAAAATGGAAATATCTACACAGTTATCTGCATATACATGGAAATATCTACACAGCTATCACTTTACACGTGGAAATAACTACACCGCTATCTGTATGAACATGGAAATATCTTCACCGCCATCTGTATGAACATGGATATATCTACACAGCCATCTGGATGAACATGGAAATATCTACACCGCTATCTGTATGAAGATGGAAATATCTACAACACTATCTGTGTAAACATGCATACACCTTCACCGCTATCTATATAAACATGGAAATATCTACACTACTATCTGTATGAACATGGAAATATCTACACCGCTATCTGAACATGGAAATATCTACACCGCTATCTGCATGAAAATGGAAATATCTACACAGCGATCTGCATATACATGGAAATATCTACAAAGCTATCTCTTTACACATGGAAATAACTACAGCGCTATCTCTATAAACATACAAATATCTACTCCGCCATCTGTATGAACATGGAAATATCTGCACCGCCATCTGTATGAACATATAAATATCTACACCGCCATCTATATTAAGATGGAGATATCTACACCGCTATCTGTATGAACTTGGAAATATCTACACCGCTATCTGTATAAACATGGAAATATCTACACCGCAATCTGTATAAACATGGAAATATCTACACCGCTAACTGTATAAACATGCAAATATCAGCACCGCTATCTGCATGAACATGGAAATATCTACACCGCTATCTGAACATGGAAATATCTACACCGCTATCTGCATGAAAATGGAAATATCTTCACAGGTATCTGCTTATACATGGAAATATCCACGCAGCTATCTCTTTACACTTGGAAATAACTACACCGCTATCTCTATAAACATGGAAATATCTACACCGCCATCACTATGAACATGGAAATATCTGCACCGCCATCTGTATGAACATATAAATATCTACACCACCATCTGCATTAAGAAGGAGATATCTACACCGCTATCTGTATAAACATGAAAATATTTACACCGCTATCTGTATAAACATGGAAATATCTACACCGCTATCAGTATAAACATGGAAATATCTACACCGCTACCTGTATAAACATGGAAATATCAGCACCGCTATCGGTATGAACATGGAAATATCTACACCGCTATCTGTATGAACATGGAAATAGCTACACCGCTATCTGTATGAACATGGAAATATCTTCAACGCCATCTGTATGAACATGGATATATCTACACAGCCATCTGGATGAACATGGAAATATCTACACCGCTATCTGTATGAAGATGGAAATATCTACACCGCTATCTGTGTAAACATGCATACATCTTCACCGCTATCTGCCTAAACATGGAAATATCTACACTGCTATCTGTATGAAAATGAAAATATCTACACCGCTATCTGTTTGAACATGGAAATATCTACACCGCTGTCTGCATGAAAATGGAAATATCTACACAGCGATCTGCATATACATGGAAATATCTACAAAGCTATCTCTTTACACATGGAAATAACTACAGCGCTATATCTATAAACATACAAATATCTACATCGCCATCTCTATGAACATGGAAATATCTGCAATGCCATCTGTATGAACATATAAATATCTACACCGCCATCTCTATTAAGATGGAGATATCTACACTGCTATCTACATGAAAATGGAAATATCTACACTGCTATCTGCATATACATTTAAATATCTACACAGCTATCTCTTTACACATGGAAATAACTACACCGTTATCTGTATGAACATGGAGATATCTACACCGCCATCTGTATGAACATGGAAATATCTGCACCGCCATCTGTATGAAAATATAAATATCTACACTGTCATCTGTATTAAGATAGAGATATCTCCACTGCTATCTGTATAAACATGGAAATATCTACACCGCTATCTGTATAAACATGGAAATATCTACACCGCTATCTGTATATACATGGAAATATCTACACCACTACCTGTATAAACATGGAAATATCAGCACCGATATCTATATGAACATGGAAATATCTACACCGCTATCTGTATGAACATGGAAATATCTACACCGCTATCTGTATGAACATGGAAATATCTACACCGCTATCTGTATGAACATGGAAATATCTACACCTCTATCTGTTTGAACATGGAAATATCTACACCGCTGTCTGCATGAAAATGGAAATATCTACACAACTATCTGCATAAACATGGAAATATCTACACAGCTATCTCTTTACACATGGAAATAACTACACCGCTATCTCTATAAACATGGAAATATCTACACCGCCATCTGTATGGACAAGGAAATATCTGCACGGCCATCTGCATGAACATATAAATGTCTACAAAGCCGTCTGTATTAAGAAGGAGATATCTACACCGCTATCTGTATAAAGATGGAAATATCTACACCGATATCTGTATAAACATGGAAATATCTACACCGGTATCTGTATAAACATGGAAATATCTACACCGCTACCTGTATAAACATGGAAATATCAGCACCGCTATCTGTATAACCATGGAAATATCTACACCGCTATCTGTATGAACATGGAAATATCTACACCGCTATCTGTTTGAACATGGAAATATCTAAACTGCTATCTGCATGAAAATGGAAATATCTACACAGCTATCTCTTTACACGTGGAAATAACTGCACGGCTATCTGTATGAACATGGAAATATCTTCACCGCCATCTCTATGAAAAGGATATATCTACACAGCCATCTGGATGAACATGGAAATATCAACACCGCTATCTGTATGAAGATGGAAATATCTACAACGCTATCTGTGTAAACATGCATACATCTTCACCGCTATCTACATAAACATGGAAATATCTACACTACTATCTGTATGAACATGGAAATATCTACACCGCTATCTGTTTGAACATGGAAATATCTACACCGCTATCTGCATGAAAATGGAAATCTCTACACAGCGATCTGCATATACATGGAAATATCTACAAAGATATCTCTTTACACATGGAAATAACTACAGCGCTATCTCTATAAACATACAAATATCTACACCGTCATCTGTATGAACATGGAAATATCTGCACCGCCATCTGTATGAACATATAAATATCTACACCACCATCTATATTAAGATGGAGATATCTACACCGCTATCTGTATAAACATGGAAATGTCTACACCACAATCTGTATAAACATGGAAATATCTACACCGCTACCTGTATAAACATGGAAATATCAGCACCGCGATCTGTATGAACTGGAAATATCTACACCGCTATCTCCATGAACATGAAAATAGCTACACCACTATCTGTATGAACATGGAAAAATCTACACAGCCATCTGGATGAACACGGCAATATCTACACCGCTATCTGTATGAACATTGAAATATCTACACCGCTATCTGTGTAAATATGCACACATCTTCACCGCAATCTGTATAAACATGGAAATATCTACACCGCTATCTGTATGAACATGGAAATATCTACACCGCTATCTGAACATGGAAATATCTACACCGCTATCTGCATGAAAATGGAAATATCTACACAGCTATCTGCATATACATGGAAATATCTACACAGCTATCTCTTTACACGTGGAAATAACTACACCGCTATCTGTATGAACATGGAAATATCTACACCGCCATCTGTATGAACACGGAAAAATCTGCACCGCCATCTGTATGAACATATAAATATCTACACGGCGATCTGTATTAAGATGTAGATATCTACACCGCCATCTGTATAAACATGGAAATATCTACACCGCTATCTGTATAAATATGGAAATATCTACACCACTATCTGTATTAATATGGAAATATCTACACCGCTACCTGTATAAACATGGAAATATCAACACCGCTATCTGTATGAACATGGAAATATCTACAACGCTACCTGTATAAACATGGAAATATCAGCACCGCTATCTCTATGAACCTGGAAATGTCTACACCGCTATCTGAATGAACATGGAAATATCTACACCGCTATCTGTTTGAACATGTAAATATCTACACCGCTATCTGCATGAAAATGGAAATATCCACAAAGATATCTGCATATACATGGAAATATCTACACAGCTACCTCTTTACACATGGAAATAACTACACCGCTATCTCTATAAACATGGAAATATCTACACCTCCATCTGTATGAACATGGAAATATCTGCACCGCCATCTGTATGAACATATAAATATCTACACCGCCATCTGTATTAAGAAGGAAATATCAAAACCGCTATCTGTATATACATGGAAATATCTACACCGCTGCCTGTATAAACATGGAAATATCAGCACCGCTCTCTGTATGAAAATGGAGATATCTACACCACTATCTGTATGAACATGGAAATATCTACACGGCTATCTGTATGAACATGGAAATAGCTACACCGTTATCTGTATGAACATGGAAATAGCTACACCGCTATCTGTATGAACATGGAAATATCTACACCGCTATCTCTATGAACATGGATATATCTACACAGCCATCTGGATGAACATGGAAATATCTACACCGCTATCTGTATGAACATGGAAATATCTACACCGCTATCTGTATGAACATGGATATATCTACACAGCCATCTGGATGAACATGGAAATATCTACACCGCTATCTGTATGAACATGGAAATAACTTCACAGCCATCTATATGAAAATGGATATGGCTACACAGCCATCTGGATGAACATGGAAATATCTACACCGCGATCTGTATGAACATGGAAATATGTACACCGCTATCTGTGTAAACATGCATACACCTTCACCGCTATCTGTATAACCATGGAAATATCTACACCGCTATCTGTATGAACATGGAAATATCTACACCGCTATCTGTTTGAACATGTAAATATCTAAAGCGCTATCTGCATGAAAATGGAAATATCTACACAGCTATCTGCTTATACATGGAAATATCTACACAGCTATCTCTTTACACGTGGAAATAAATACACCGCTATCTGTATGAACATGGAAATATCTTCACCGCCATCTGTATGAACATGGATATATCTACACAGTCATCTGGATGAACATGGAAATATCTACACCGCTATCAGTATGAAGATGGAAATATCTACAACGCTATCTGTGTAAACATGCATACATCTTCACCGCTATCTATATAAACATGGAAATATCTACACTGCTATCTGTATGAACATGGAAATAACTACACCGCTATCTGTTTGAACATGGAAATATCTACACCACTATCTGCATGAAAATGGAAATATCTACACAGCGGTCTGCATATACATGGAAATATCTACAAAGCTATCTCTTTACACATGGAAATAACTACAGCGCTATCTCTATAAACATACAAATATCTACACCGCCATCTGTATGAACATGGAAATATCTGCACCGCCATCTGTATGAACATATAAATATCTACACCGCCATCTATATTAAGATGGAGATATCTACACCGCTATCTGTATAAACTTGGAAATATCTACACCGCTATCTGTATAAACATGGAAATATCTACACCGCAATCTGTATAAACATGGAAATATCTACACCGCTACCTGTATAAACATGGAAATATCACCACCGCTATCTGTATGAACATGGAAATATCTACACCGCTATCTGAACATGGAAATATCTACACCGCTACCTGTATGAACATGGAAATAGCTACACCGCTATCTGTATGAACATGGAAATACCTTCAATGCCATCTGTATGAACATGGATATATCTACACAGCCATCTGTGTGAACATGGAAATATCTACACCGCTATCTGTATGAACATGGAAATATCTACACCGCTATCTGTATGAACATGGAAATATCTTCACCGCCATCTGTATGAACATGGATATGTCTACACATCCATCTGGATGAACATGGAAAAATCTACACCGCGATCTGTATGAACATGGGAATATCTACAAAGCTATCTGTGTAAACATGCATACACCTCCACCGCTATCTGTATAAACATGGAAATATCTACACCGCTATCTGTATGAACATGGAAATATCTACTCCGCTATCTGTTTGAACATGGAAATATCTAAACAGCTATCTGCATGAAAATGGAAATATCTACACAGCTATCTGCATATACATGGAAATATCTACAAAGCTATCTCTTTACACATGGAAATAACTACACCGCTATGTGTATGAACATGGAAATATCTGCACCGCCATCTGTATGAACATATAAATATCTACGCCGCCATCTGTATTAAGAAGGAAATATCTAAACCGCTATCTGTATAAACATGGAAATATCTACAACGCTGCCTGTATAAACATCGAAATATCAGAACCGCTATCTGAATGAACATTGAAATATCTACACCGCTATCTGTATGAACATGGAAATAGCTACACCGCTATCTGTATGAACATGGATATATCTACACAGCCATCTGGATGAACATGGAAATATCTACACCGCTATCTGTGTAAACATGCATACATCTTCACAGCTATCTGTATAAAGATGGAAATATCTACACCGCTATCTTTATGAACATGGAAATATCTACACCGCTATCTGTATGAACATGGAAATATCTACACCGCTATCTGTTTGAACATGGAAATATCTATACCACTATCTGCATGAAAATGGAAATAACTACACTGCTATCTGTATATACATTTAAATATGTACACTGCTATCTCTTTACACATGGAAATAACTACACCGTTACCTGTATGAACATGGAAATATGTACACCGCCATCTGTATGAACATGGAAATATCTGCACCGCCATCTGTATGAAAATATAAGTATCTACACCGCCATCTGTGTTAAGATAGGGATATCTCCACTGCTATCTATATAAACATGGAAATATCTACACCGCTATCTGTATGAACATGGAAATATCTACACCGCTATCTGTATGAACATGGATATATCTACACCGCTATCTGTATGAACATGGAAATATCTTCAACGCCATCTGTATGAACATGGATATATCTACACAGCCATCTGTATGAACATGGAAATATCTACACCGCTATCTGTATGACATTGGAAATATCTACACCGCTATCTGTATGAATGTGGAAATATCTTCACAGCCATCTGTATGAACATGGATATGTCTACTCATCCATCTGGATGAACATGGAAAAATCTACACCGCTATCTGTTTGAACATGGAAATATCTAAACCGCTATCTACATGAAAATGGAAATATCTACACAGCTATCTGCATATACATGGAAATATCTACACAGCTATCTCTTTACACATGGAAATCACTACATCGCTATCTGTATGAACATGGAAATATCTTCACCGCCATCTGTAGGAACATGGATATATCTACACAGCCATCTGGATGAACATGGAAATATCTACACCGCTATCTGTATGAAGATGGAAATATCTACACCGCTATCTGAGTAAACATGCAAACATCTTCACCGCTATCTGTATAAACATGGAAATATCTACACTGCTATCTGTATGAAAATGGAAATATCTACACCGCTATCTGTTTGAACATGGAAATATCTACACCGCTTTCTGCATGAAAATGGAAATATCTACACAGCGATCTGCATATACATGGAAATATCTACAAAGCTATCTCCTTACACATGGAAATAACTACAGCGCTATCTCTATAAACATACAAATATCTACACCGCCATCTGTATGAACATGGAAATATCTGCAAGCCATCTCTATGAACATATAAATATATACACCGCCATCTATATTAAGATGGAGATAGCTACACCGCTATCTACATGAAAATGGAAATATCTACACTGCTATCTGCATATACATTTAAATATCTACACAGCTATCTCTTTACACATGGAAATAACTACACCGTTATCTGTATGAACATGGAAATATGTACACCGCCATCTGTATGAACATGGAAATATCTGCACCGCCATCTGTATGAACATATAAATATCTACACCGCCATCTGTATTAAGATGGAGATATCTACACTGCTATCTGTATAAACATGGAAATATCTACACCGCTATCTGTATAAACATGGAAATATCTACACCGCTATCTGTATATACATGGAAATATCTACACCACTACCTGCATAAACATGGAAATATCAGCACCGCTATCTATATGAACATGGAAATACCTACACCGCTATCTGTATGAACATGGAAATATCTACACCGCTATCTGTATGAACATGGATATACATACACCGCTATCTGTATGAACATGGAAATATCTACACCGCTATCTGTTTCAACATGGAAATATCTACACCGCTGTCTGCATGAAAATGGAAATATCTACACAGCTATCTGCATATACATGGAAATATCTACACAGCTATCTCTTTACACATGGAAATAACTACACCGCTGTCTCTATAAACATGGAAATATCTACACCGCCATCTGCATGAACATGGAAATATCTGCACCGCCATCTGTATGAACATATAAATATCTACACCGCCATCTGTATTAAGAAGGAGATATCTACACAGCTATCTGTATAAAAATGGAAATATCTACACCGCTATCTGTATAAACATGGAAATATCTACACCGCTATCTGTATAAACATGGAAATATCTACACCGTTACCTGTATAAACATGGAAATATCAGCACCGCTATCGGTATGAACATGGAAATATATACACCGATATCTGTATGAACATGGGTATATCTACACCGATATCTGTATGAACATGGAAATTTCTTTACCGCCATCTGTATGAACATGGATATATCTACACAGCCATCTGTATGAACATGGAAATATCTACACCGCTATCTGTATGAACATGGAAATATCTACACCGCTATCTGTACGAACATGGAAATATCTTCACCGCCATCTGTATGAAAATGGATATGGCTACACAGCCATCTGGATGAACATGGAAATATCTACACCGCCATCTGTATGAACATGGAAATATCTACACCGCTATCTGTGTAAACATGCATACACCTTCACTGCTATCTGTATAACCATGGAAATATCTACACCGTTATCTGTATGAAAATGGAAATATCTACACAGCGATCTGCATATACATGGAAATATCTACAAAGCTATCTCTTTACACTTGGAAATAACTACAGCGCTATCTCTATAAACATACAAATATCTACACCGCCATCTGTATGAACATGGAAATATCTGAACCGCCATCTGTATGAACATATATATATCTACACCGCCATCTATATTAAGATGGAGATATCTACACCGCTATCTGTATAAACTTGGAAATATCTACACCGCTATCTGTATAAACATAGAAATATCTACACCGCAATATGTATAAACATGGAAATATCTAAACCGCTACCTGTATAAACATGGAAATATCAGCACCGCTATCTGCATGAACATGGAAATATCCACACCGCTATCTGAACATGGAAATATCTACACCGATATCTGCATGAAAATGGAAATATCTACACAGGTATCTGCATATACATGGAAATATCCACGCAGCTATCTCTTTACACATGGAAATAACTAAACCGCTATCTCTATAAACATGGAAATATCTACACCGCCATCACTATGAACATGGAAATATCTGAACCGCCATCTGTATGAACATATAAATATCTACACCGCCATCTGCATTAAGAAGGAGATATCTACACCGCTATCTGTATAAACATGGAAATATTTACACCGCTATCTGTATAAACATGGAAATAGCTACACCGCTATCAGTATAAACATGGAAATATCTACACCGCTACCTGTATAAACATGGAAATATCAGCACCGCTATCGGTATGAACATGGAAATATCTACACCGCTATCTGTATGAACATGGAAATAGCTACACCGCTATCTGTATGAACATGGAAATATCTTCAACGCCATCTGTATGAACATGGATATATCTCCACAGCCATCTGTATGAACATGGAAATATCTACACCGCTATCTGTATGAACATGGAAATATCTACACCGCTATCTGTATGAACATGGAAATATCTTCACCGCCATCTGTATGAACATGGATATGTCTACACATCCATCTGGATGAACATGGAAAAATCTACACCGTGATCTGTATGAACATGGGAATATCTACACCGCTATCTTTGTAAACATGCATACACCTTCACCGCTATCTGTATAAACATGGAAATATCCACAACGCTATCTGTATGAACATGGAAATATCTACACCGCTATCTGTTTGAACATGGAAATATCTAAACCGCTATCTGCATGAAAATGGAAATATCTACACAGCTATCTGCATATACATGGAAATATCCACAGCTATCTCTTTACACATGGAAATAACTACACCGCCATCTGTATGAACATGGAAATATCTTCACCGCCATCTGTATGAACATGGATATATCTACACAGCCATCTGGATGAACATGGAAATATCTACACCGCTGTCTGTATGAAGATGGAAATATCTACACCGCTATCTGTGTAAACATGCATACATCTTCACCGCTATCTGTCTAAACATGGAAATATCTACACTGCTATCTGTATGAAAATGAAAATATCTACACCGCTATCTGTTTGAACACGGAAATATCTACACCGCTATCTGCATGAAAATGGAAATATCTACACAGCGATCTGCATATACATGGAAATATCTACAAAGCTATCTCTTTACACATGGAAATAACTACAGCGCTATATCTATAAACATACAAATATCTACACCGCCATCTGTATGAACATGGAAATATCTGCAATGCCTTCTGTATGAACATATAAATATCTACACCGCCATCTATATTAAGATGGAGATATCTACACTGCTATCTACATGAAAATGGAAATATCTACACTGCTATCTGCATATACATTTAAATATCTACACAGCTATCTCTTTAAACATGGAAATAACTACACCGTTATCTGTATGAACATGGAGATATCTACACCGCCATCTGTATGAACATGGAAATATCTGCACCGCCATCTGTATGAAAATACAAATATCTACACTGCCATCTGTATTAAGATAGAGATATCTCCACTGCTATCTGTATAAACATGGAAATATCTACATCGCTATCTGTATAAACATGGAAATATCTACACCGCTATCTGTATATACATGGAAATATCTACACCACTACCTGTATAAACATGGAAATATCAGCACCGATATCTATATGAACATGGAAATATCTACACCGCTATCTGTATGAACATGGAAATATCTACATCGCTATCTGTATGAACATGGAAATATCTACACCGCTATGTGTATGAACATGGAAATATCTACACCGCTATCTGTTTGAACATGGAAATATCTACACCGCGGTCTGCATGAAAATGGAAATATCTACACAGCTATCTGCATATACATGGAAATATCTACACAGCTATCTCTTTACACATGGAAATAACTACACCGCTATCTCTATAAACATGGAAATATCTACACCGCCATCTGTATGGACATGGAAATATCTGCACCGCCATCTGTATGAACATATAAATATCTACAAAGCCATCTGTATTAAGAAGGAGATATCTACACCGCTATCTGTATAAAGATGGAAATATCTACACCGATATCTGTATAAACATGGAAATATCTACACCGGTATCTGTATAAACATGGAAATATCTACACCGCTACCTGTATAAACATGGAAATATCAGCACCGCTATCGGTATGAACATGGAAATATCTACACCTCTATCTGTATGAACATGGATATATCTACACCGCTGTCTGTATGAACATGGAAATATCTACACCGCCATCTGTATGAACATGGATATATCTACACAGCCATCTGTACGAACATGGAAATATCTACACCGCTATCTGTATGAACATGGAAATATCTACACCGCTATCTGTATGAACATGGAAATATCTTCACCGCCATCTGTGTAAACATGCATACACCTTCACCGCTATCTGTATAACCATGGAAATATCTACACCGCCATCTGTATGAACATGGAAATATCTACACCGCTATCTGTTTGAACATGGAAATATCTAAACCGCTATCTGCATGAAAATGGAAATATCTACACAGCTATCTGCATGTACACGGAAATATCTACACAGCTATCTCTTTACACGTGGAAATAACTACACCGCTATCTGTATGAACATGGAAATATCTTCACCGCCATCTGTATGAAAAGGATATATCTACACAGCCATCTGGATGAACATGGAAATATCTACACCGCTATCTGTATGAAGATGGAAATATCTACAAGGCTATCTGTGTAAACATGAATACATCTTCACCGCTATCTATATAAACATGGAAATATCTACACTACTATCTGTATGAACATGGAAATATCTACACCGCTATCTGTATGAACATGGAAATAGCTACACCGCTATCTGTGTAAATATGCATACATCTTCACCGCAATCTGTATAAACATGGAAATATCTACACCGCTATCTGTATGAACATGGAAATATCTACACCGCTATCTGAACATGGAAATATCTACACCGCCATCTGTATGAACACGGAAATATCTGCACCGCCATCTGTATGAACATATAAATATCTACACGGCGATCTGTATTAAGATGTAGATATCTACACCGCCATTTGTATAAACATGGAAATATCAACACCGCTATCTGTATAAACATGGAAATATCTACAACGCTATCTGTATAAACATGAATATATCTACACCGCTACCTGTATAAACAAGGAAATATCAGCACCGGTATCTGTTTGAACATGGAAATATCAGCCCCTCTATCTGTATGAACATGGAGATATCTACACCGCTATCTGTATGAACATGGAAATATCTTCACCGCCATCTGTATGAACATGGATATATCTACACAGCCATCTGGATGAACATGGAAATATCTTCACCGCTATCTGTATGAACATGGAAATAGCTACACCGCTATCTGTATGAACATGGAAATATCTACACGCTATCTGTATGAACATGGAAATATCTACACCGCTATCTGTATGAACATGGAAATATCTTCACCGCCATCAGTATGAACATGGATATATCGACAGAGCCATCGGGATGAACATGGAAATATCTACACAGCTATCTGTATGAACATGGAAATATATACACCGCTATCTGTGTAAACATGCATACATCTTCACCGCTATCTCTATAAACATGGAAATATCTACACCGCTATCTGTATGAACATGGAAATATCTACACCGCTATCTGTTTGAACATGGAAATATCTACACCGCTATCTGTATAAACATGGAAATATCCACACCGCTATCTTAATGAACATGGAAATACCTTCACCGCCATCTGTATGAACATGGATATATCTACACAGCCATGTGGATGAACATGGATATTTCTACACAGCCCTCTGGATGAACATGGAAATATCCACACCGCTATCTGTGTAAACATGCATACATCTTCACTGCTATCTGTATAAACATGGAAATATCTACACCGCTATCTGTATGAACATGGAAATATCAGCACCGCTATCTGTATGAACATGGAAATATCTACACCGCTATCTGTATAAACATGGAAATATCAGCACCGCTATCTGTATGAACATGGAAATATCAGCCCCTCTATCTGTATGAACATGGAGATATCTACACCGCCATCTGTATGAACATGGATATATCTACACAGCCATCTGGAGGAACATGGAAATATCTACACCGCTATCTGTATGAACATGGAAATAGCTACACCGCTATCTGTATGAACATGGAAATATCTACACCGCTATCTGTATGAACATGGAAATATCTACACCGCTATCTGTATGAACAGGGAAATATCTTCACAGCCATCTGTACGAACATGGATATATCTACAGAGCCATCTGGATGAACATGGAAATATCTACACCGCCATCTGTATGAACATATAAATATCTACTCCGCCATCTGTATTAAGATGGAGATATCTACACCGCTATCTGTATAAACCTGGAAATATCTACACCGCTATCTGTATACACATGGAAATATCTACACCGCTATCTGGATAAAAATGGAAATTTCAACACCGCTACCTGTATAAACATGGAAATATCAGCTCCGCTATCTCTAGGAACATGGAGATATCTGCACCGCCATCTGTATGAACATGGATATATCTACACAGCCATCTGGAGGAACATGGAAATATCTACAACGCTATCTGTACGAACATGGAAATATCTACACCGCTATCTGTATGAACATGGAAATAGCTACACCGCTATCTGTATGAACATGGAAATATCTACAACACTATCTGAATGAACATGGAAATATCTACACCGCTACCTGTATAAACATGGAAATATCAGCACCGCTATCCGCATGAACATGGAAATATCTACACCGCTATCTGAACATGGAAATATGTACTCCGCTATCTGCATGAAAATGGAAATATCTACACAGCTATCTGCATATACATGGAAATATCCACGCAGCTATCTCTTTACACATGGAAATAACTACACCGCTATCTCTATAAAGATGGAAATATCTACACCGCCATCTCTATGAACATGGAATTATCTGCACCGCCATCTGTATGAACATATAAATATCTACACCGCAGTCTGCATTAAGAAGGAGATATCTACACCGCTATCTGTTTAAACATGGAAATATTTACACCGCTATCTGTATAAACATGGAAATATCTACACCGCTATCAGTATAAACATGGAAATATCTACACCGCTACCTGTATAAACATGGAAATATCAGCACCGCTATCGGTATGAACATGGAAATATCTACACCGCTATCTGTATGAACATGGAAATAGCTACACCGCTATCTGTATGAACATGGAAATATCTTCAACGCCATCAGTATGAACATGGATATATCTTCACAGCCATCTGTAAGAACATGGAAATATCTACACCGCTATCTGTATGAACATGGAAATATCTACACCGCTATATGTATGAACATGGAAATATCTTCACCGCCATCTGTATGAACATGGATATGTCTACACATCCATCTGGATGAACATGGAAAAATCTACACCGTGATCTGTATGAACATGGGAATATCTACACCGCTATCTGTGTAAACATGCATACACCTTCACCGCTATCTGTATAAACATGGAAATATCTACACCGCTATCTGTATGAACATGGAAATATCCACACCGCTATCTGTGTAAACATGCATACATCTTCACCGCTATCTGTATAAACATGGAAATATCTACACCGCTATCTCTATGAACATGGAAATATCTACACCGCTATCTGTTTGAACATGGAAATATATACACCGCTATCTACATGAAAATGGAAATATCTACACAGCAATCTGCATATAGATGGAAATATCTACACAGCTATCTCTTTACACATGGAAATAACTACACCGCTATCTCTATAAACATGGAAATATCTACACCGCCATGTGTATGAACATGGAAATATCTGCACCACCATCTGTATGAACATATAAATATCTACACCGCCATCTGTATTAAGAAGGAAATATCTAAACCGCTATCTGAATAAACATGGAAATATCTACACCGCTATCTCTATGAACATGGAAATATCTACACCGCTATCTGTATGAACATAGAAATATCTACACCGCCATCTGTATGAACATGGAAATATCTGCACCGCCATCTGTATGAACATATTAATATCTACACCGCCATCTCTTTTAAGATGGAGATATCTACACCGCTATCTGAATAAACATGGAAATATCTACACCGCTATCTGTATAAACATGGAAATATCTACACCGCTATCTGTATAAACATGGAAATATCTACACAGCTACCTGTATAAACATGGAAATATCAGCACCGCTATCTGTATGACCCTGGAAATATCTACACCGCTATCTGTATGAACATGAAAATATCTACACCGCTATCTGTATGAACATGGAAATATATACAAAGCTATCTGAATGAACATGGAAATATCTACACCGCTATCTGTTTGAACATGTAAATATCTACACCGCTATCTGCATGAAAATGGAAATATCTACAAAGCTATCTGCATATACATGGAAATATCTACACAGCTATCTCTTTACACATGGAAATAACTACACCGCTATCTCTATAAACATGGAAATATCTACACCGCCATGTGTATGAACATGGAAATATCTGCACCACCATCTGTATGAACATATAAATATCTACACCGCCATCTGTATTAAGAAGGAAATATCTAAACCGCTATCTGTATAAACATGGAAATATCTACACCGCTGCCTGTATAAACATGGAAATTTCAACACCGCTCTCTGTATGAAAATGGAGATATCTACACCGCTATCTGCATGAACATGGAAATATCTACACTGCTATCTGTATGAACATGGAAATAGCTACACCGTTATCTGTATGAACATGGAAATAGCTACACCGCTATCTGTATGAACATGGAAATATCTACACCGCTATCTGTATGAACATGGATATATCTACACAGCCATCTGGATGAACATGGAAATATCTACACCGCTATCTGTATGAACATGGAAATATCTACACCGCTATCTGTATGAACATGGATATATCTACACAGCCATCTGGATGAACATGGAAATATCTACACCGCTATCTGTGTAAACATGCAAACGTCTTCACCGCTATCTGTATAAACATGGAAATATCTACACTGCTATCTGTATGAACATGGAAATATCTGCACCGCTATCTGTATGAACATGGAAATATCTACACCACTATCTGTTTGAACATGGAAATATCTACACTGCTATCTGCATGAAAATGGAAATATCTACACTGCTATCTGCATATACCTGGAAATATGTACACAGCTATCTCTTTACACATGGAAATATCTACAGCGCTATCTGTATGAACATGGAGATATCTACACCGCTATCTGTATAAACATGGAAATATCTACACCGCTATCTGTATAAACATGGAAATATCTACACTGCTATCTATATAAACATGGAAATATCTACACCGCTACCTGTATAAACATGGAAATATCAGCACCGCTATCTGTATAAACATGGAAATATCTACACTGCTATCTGTATGAACATGGAAATATCTACACCGCTTTCTGTATGAACATGTATATATCTACACAGCCCTCTGGATGAACATGGAAATATCCACACAGCTATCTGTGTAAACATGCATACATCTTCACCGCTATCTGTATAAACATGGAAATATCTACACCGCTATCTCTATGAACATGGAAATATCTACACCGCTATCTGTTTGAACTTGTAAATATCTACACCGCTATCTGCAAGAAAATGGAAATATCTACACAGCTATCTGCATATACATGGAAATATCTACACAGCTATCTCTTTACACATGGAAATAACTACACTGCTATATCTTTAAACATGGAAATATCTACACCGCCATCTCTATGAACATGGAAATATCTGCACCGCCATCTGTATGAACATATAAATATCTACACCGCCATCTGCATTAAGAAGGAGATATCTACACCGCTATCTGTTTAAACATGGAAATATTTACACCGCTATCTGTATAAACATGGAAATATCTACACCGCTATCAGTATAAACATGGAAATATCTACACCGCTACCTGTATAAACATGGAAATATCAGCACCGCTATCGGTATGAACATGGAAATATCTACACCGCTATCTGTATGAACATGGAAATAGCTACACTGCTATCTGTATGAACATGGAAATATCTTCAACGCCATCAGTATGAACATGGATATATCTTCACAGCCATCTGTATGAACATGGAAATATCTACACCGCTATCTGTATGAACATGGAAATATCTACACCGCTATCTGTATGAACATTGAAATATCTTCACCGCCATCTGTATGAACATGGATATGTCTACACATCCATCTGGATGAACATGGAAAAATCTACACGGTGATCTGTATGAACATGGGAATATCTACACCGCTATCTGTGTAAACATGCATACACCTTCACCGCTATCTGTATAAACATGGAAATATCTACACCGCTATCTGTATGAACATGGAAATATCTAAACCGCTATCTGCATGAAAATGGAAATATCTACACAGCTATCTGCATATTCATGGAAATATCCACAGCTATCTCTTTACACATGGAAATAACTACACCGCCATCTGTATGAACATGGAAATATCTTCACCGCCATCTGTATGAACATGGATATATCTACACAGCCATCTGGATGAACATGGAAATATCTACACAGCTATCTGTGTAAACATGCATACACCTTCACCGCTATCTGTATAAACATGGAAATATCTACACTGCTATCTGTATGAAAATGGAAATATCTACACCGCTGTCTGTTTGAACATGGAAATATCTACACCGCTATCTCCATGAAAATGGAAATATCTACACAGCGATCTGCATATACATGGAAATATCTACAAAGCTATCTCTTTACACATGGAAACAACTACAGCGCTATATCTATAAACATACAAATATCTACACCGCCATCTGTATGAACATGGAAATATCTGCAATGCCATCTTTATGAACATATAAATATCTACTCCGCCATCTTTATTAAGATGGAGATATCTACACCGCTATCTACATGAAAATGGAAATATCTACACTGCTATCAGCATATACATTTAAATATCTACACAGCTATCTCTTTACACATGGAAATAACTACACCGTTATCTGTATGAACATGGAGATATCTACACCGCCATCTGTATGAACATGGAAATATCTGCACAGCCATCTGTATGAATATATAAATATCTACACTGCCATCTGTATTAAGATAGAGATATCTCCACTGCTATCTGTATAAACATGGAAATATCTACACCGCTACCTGTATAAACATGGAAATATCAGCACCGCTATCTGTATGAACATGGAAATATCTACACTGCTATCTGTATGAACATGGAAATATCTACACCGCTATCTGTATGAACATGGATATATCTACACAGCCCTCTGGATGAACATGGAAATATCCACACCGCTATCTGTGTAAACATGCATACATCTTCACCGCTATCTGTATAAACATGGAAATATCTACACCGCTATCTCTATGAACATGGAAATATCTACACCGCTATCTGTTTGAAGATGGAAATATATACACCGCTATCTGCATGAAAATGGAAATATCTACACAGCAATCTGCATATAGATGGAAATATCTACACAGCTATCTCTTTACACATGGAAATAACTACACCGCTATCTGTATGAACATGGAAATATCTACACCGCCATCTGTATGAACATGGAAATATCTGCACCGCCATCTGTATGAACATATTAATATCTACACCGCCATCTCTTTTAAGATGGAGATATCTACAGCGCTATCTGAATAAACATGGAAATATCTACACCGCTATCTGTATAAACATGGAAATATCTACACCGCTATCTGTATATACATGGAAATATCTACACAGCTACCTGTATAAACATGGAAATATCAGCACCGCTATCTGTATGAACCTGGAAATATCTACACCGCTATCTGTATGAACATGAAAATATCTACACCGCTATCTGTATGAACATGGAAATATATACAAAGCTATCTGAATGAACATGGAAATATCTACACCGCTATCTGTTTGAACATGTAAATATCTACAACGCTATCTGCATGAAAATGGAAATATCTACAAAGCTATCTGCATATACATGGAAATATCTACACAGCTATCTCTTTACACATGGAAATAACAACAGCGCTATCTCTATAAACATGGAAATATCTACACCGCCATCTGTATGAACATGGAAATATCTGCACCACCATCTGTATGAACATATAAATATCTACACCGCCATCTGTATTAAGAAGGAAATATCTAAACCGCTATCTGTATAAACATGGAAATATCTACACCGCTGCCTGTATAAACATGGAAATTTCAGCACCGCTCTCTGTATGAAAATGGAGATACCTACACCGCTATCTGCATGAACATGGAAATATCTACACTGCTATCTGTATGAACATGGAAATAGCTACACCGTTATCTGTATGAACATGGAAATAGCTACACCGCTATCTGTATGAACATGGAAATATCTACACCGCTATCTGTATGAACATGGATATATCTACACAGCCATCTGGATGAACATGGAAATATCTACACCGCTTATCTGTATGAACATGGAAATATCTACACCGCTATCTGTATGAACATGGATATATCTACACAGCCATCTGGATGAACATGGAAATATCTACACCGCTATCTGTGTAAACATGCAAACGTCTTCACCGCTATCTGTATAAACATGGAAATATCTACACTGCTATCTGTATGAACATGGAAATATCTGCACCGCTATCTGTATGAACATGGAAATATCTACACCGCTATCTGTTTGAACATGGAAATATCTACACCGCTATCTGCATGAAAATGGAAACATCTACACTGCTATCTGCATATACATGGAAATATCTACACAGCTATCTCTTTACACATGGAAATATCTACAGCGCTATCTGTATGAACATGGAGATATCTACACCGCTATCTGTATAAACATGGAAATATCTACACCGCTATCTGTATAAACATGGAAATATCTACACTGCTATCTATATAAACATGGAAATATCTACACCGCTACCTGTATAAACATGGAAATATCAGCACCGCTATCTGTATAAACATGGAAATATCTACACTGCTATCTGTATGAACATGGAAATATCTACACCGCTATCTGTATGAACATGTATATATCTACACAGCCCTCTGGATGAACATGGAAATATCCACACAGCTATCTGTGTAAACATGCATACATCTTCACCGCTATCTGTATAAACATGGAAATATCTACACCGCTATCTCTATGAACATGGAAATATCTACACCGCTATCTGTATGAACAGGGAAATATCTACACCGCTATCTGTTTGAAGATGGAATTATATACACCGCTATCTGCATGAAAATGGAAATATCTACACAGCTATCTGCATGAAAATGGAAATATCTATACAGCTATCTGCATATACATGGAAATATCTACACCGCTATCTCTTTACACATGGAAATAACTACACCGCTATCTGTATGAAAATGGAAATATCTACACCGCCATCTGTATGAACATGGAAATATCTGCACCGCCATCTGTATGAACATATAAATATCTACACTGCCATCTGTATTAAGATGGAGATATCTACACCGCTATCTTAATAAACATGGAAATATCTACACCGCTATCTGTATAAACATGGAAATATCAGCAACGTTATCTGTATGAACATGGAAATATCAGCCCCTCTATCTGTATGAACATGGAGATATCTTCACCGCCATCTGGATGAACATGGATATATCTACACAGAAATCTGGAGGAACATGGAAATATCTACACCGCTATCAGTATGAACATGGAAATAGCTACACCGCTATCTGTATGAACATGGAAATATCTACACCGCTATCTGTATGAACAAGGAAATACCTTCACCGCCATCTGTACGAACATGGATATATCTACAGACCCATCTGGATGAACATGGAAATATCTACACCGCCATCTGAATGAACATATAAATATCTACACCGCCATCTGTATTAAGATGGAGATATCTACACCGCTATCTGTATAAACCTGGAAATATCTACACCGCTATCTGTATAAACATGGAAATAGCTTCACCGCTATCTGGATAAACATGGAAATTTCTACACCGCTACCTGTATAAACATGGAAATATCAGCACTGCTATCTGTAGGAACATGGAGATATCTACACCGCCATCTGTATGAACATGGAAATATCCACTCAGCCATCTGGAGGAACATGGAAATATCTACAACGGTCTCTGTATGAACATGGAAATATCTACACCGCTATCTGTATGAACATGGAAATAGCTACACCGCTATCAGTATGAACATGGAAATATCTACACCAATATCTGAATGAAGATGGAAATATCTACACCGCTATCTGTATGAACATGGATATATCTACACAGCCATCTGGATGAACATGGAAATATCTACACCGCTATCTGTATGAACATGGAAATATCTACACCGCTATCTGTGTAAACATGCATACATCTTCACCGCTATCTGTATAAACATGGAAATATCTACACCGCTATCTGTATGAACATGGAAATAGCTACACCGCTATCTGTATGAACATGGAAATATCTACACCGCTATCTGTATGAACATGGATATATCTACACAGCCATCTGGATGAACATGGAAATATCTACACCGCTACCTGTATAAACATGGAAATATCAGCACCGCTATCTGTATAAACATGGAAATATCTACACTGCTATCTGTATTAACATGGAAATATCTACACCGCTATCTGTATGAACATGTATATATCTACACAGCCCTCTGGATGAACATGGAAATATCCACACAGCTATCTGTGTAAACATGCATACATCTTCACCGCTATCTGTATAAACATGGAAATATCTACACCGCTATCTCTATGAACATGGAAATATCTACACCGCTATCTGTATGAACAGGGAAATATCTACACCGCTATCTGTTTGAAGATGGAAATATATACACCGCTATCTGCATGAAAATGGAAATATCTACACAGCTATCTGCATGAAAATGGAAATATCTACACAGCTATCTGCATATACATGGAAATATCTACACAGCTATCTCTTTACACACGTAAATAACTACACCGCTATCTGTATGAAAATGGAAATATCTACACCGCCATCTGTATGAACATGGAAATATCTGCACCGCCATCTGTATGAACATATAAATATCTACACTGCCATCTGTATTAAGATGGACATATCTACACCGCTATCTGAATAAACATGGAAATATCTACACCGCTATCTGTATAAACATGGAAATATCAGCAACGTTATCTGTATGAACATGGAAATATCAGCCCCTCTATCTGTATGAACATGGAGATATCTTCACCGCCATCTGGATGAACATGGATATATCTACACAGAAATCTGGAGGAACATGGAAATATCTACACCGCTATCAGTATGAACATGGAAATAGCTACACCGCTATCTGTATGAACATGGAAATATCTACACCGCTATCTGTATGAACAAGGAAATACCTTCACCGCCATCTGTACGAACATGGATATATCTACAGACCCATCTGGATGAACATGGAAATATCTACACCGCCATCTGAATGAACATATAAATATCTACACCGCCATCTGTATTAAGATGGAGATATCTACACCGCTATCTGTATAAACCTGGAAATATCTACACCGCTATCTGTATAAACATGGAAATATCTTCACCGCTATCTGGATAAACATGGAAATTTCTACACCGCTACCTGTATAAACATGGAAATATCAGCACTGCTATCTGTAGGAACATGGAGATATCTACACCGCCATCTGTATGAACATGGAAATATCTGCTCAGCCATCTGGAGGAACATGGAAATATCTACAACGGTCTCTGTATGAACATGGAAATATCTACACCGCTATCTGTATGAACATGGAAATAGCTACACCGCTATCAGTATGAACATGGAAATATCTACACCAATATCTGAATGAAGATGGAAATATCTACACGGCTATCTGTATGAACATGGATATATCTACACAGCCATCTGGATGAACATGGAAATATCTACACCGCTATCTGTATGAACATGGAAATATCTACACCGCTATCTGTGTAAACATGCATACATCTTCACCGCTATCTGTATAAACATGGAAATATCTACACCGCTATCTGTATGAACATGGAAATAGCTACACCGCTATCTGTATGAACATGGAAATATCTACACCGCTATCTGTATGAACATGGATATATCTACACAGCCATCTGGATGAACATGGAAATATCTACACCGCTATCTGTGTAAACATGCATACATCTTCACCGCTATCTGTATAAACATGGAAATATCTACACCGCTATCTGTATGAACATGGAAATATCTGCACCGCTATCTGTATGAACATGGAAATATCTACACCGCTATCTGTTTGAACATGGAAATATCTACACGGCTATCTGCATGAAAATGGAAATATCTACACTGCTATCTGCATATACATGGAAATATCTACACAGCTATCTCTTTACACATGGAAATAACTACACCGCTATCTGTATGAACATGGAAATATCTACACCGCCATCTGTATGAACATGGAAATATCTGCACCGCCATCTGTATGAACATATAAATATCTTCACCGCCATCTGTATTAAGATGGAGATATCTACACCGCTATCTGTATAAACATGGAAATATCTACACCGCTATCTGTATAAGCATGGAAATATGTACACCGCTATCTGTATAAACATGGAAATATCTACACCGCTACCTGTATAAACATGGAAATATCAGCACCGCTATCTGTATGAACATGGAAATACCTACACCGCTATCTGTATGAACATGGAAATATCTACACCGCCATCTGTATGAACATGGAAATATCTGCCCGCCATCTGTATGAACATATAAATATCTACACCGCCATCTGTATTAAGATGGAGATATCTACACCGCTATCTGAATAAACATGGAAATATCTACACCGCTATCTGTATAAACATGGAAATATCAGCACCGCTATCTGTATGAACATGGAAATATCAGCCCCTCTATCCGTATGAACATGGAGATATCTACACCGCCACCTGTATGAACATGGATATATCTACACAGCCATCTGGATGAACATGGAAATATCTACACCGCTATCTGTATGAACATGGAAATAGCTACACCGCTATCTGTAAGAACATGGAAATATCTACACCGCTATCTGTATGAACATGGAAATATCTACACCGCTATCTGTATGAACATGGAAATATCTTCACCGCCATCTGTACGAACATGGATATATCTACAGAGCCATCTGGATGAACATGGAAATATCTACAACGCCATCTGTATGAACATATAAATATCTACACCGCCATCTGTATTAAAATGGAGATATCTACACCGCTATCTGTGTGAACATGGAAATATCAACACCGCTATCTGTATAAACATGGAAATATCTACACCGCTATCTGTATAAACATGGAAATATCTACAGCGCTACCTGTATAAACATGGAAATATCAGCACCGCTATCTGTATGAACATGGAAATATCTACACCGCTATCTGTATGAACATGGAAATATCTACACCGCTATTTGTGTAAACATGCATACATCTTCAGCGCTATCTGTATAAACATGGAAATATCTACACCGCTATCTCTATGAACATGGAAATATCTACAACGCTGTCTGTTTGAAGATGGAAATATATACACAGCTATCTGCATGGAAATGGAAATATCTACACAGCTATCTGTTTATGGATGGAAATATCTACACAGCTATCTCTTTACACATTGAAATATCTACACCGCTATCTGTAGGAACACGGAAATATCAGCACCGCTATCTGTATGAACATGGAAATATCTACACCGATATCTGTATGAACATGGATATATCTACACAGCCCTCTGGATGAACATGGAAATATCCACACCGCTATCTGTGTAAACATGCATACATCTTCACCGCTATCTGTATAAACATGGAAATATCTACACCGCTATCTGTATGAACATGGAAATATCTACACCGCTATCTGTTTGAAGATGGAAATATATACATCGCTATCTGCATGAAAATGGAAATATCTACACAGCTATCTGTATATAGATGGAAATATCTACACAGCAATCTCTTTACACATGGAAATAACTACACCGCTATCTGTATGAACATGGACATATCTACACCGCCATCTGTATGAACATGGAAATATCTGCACCGCCATCTGTATGAACATATAAATATCTACACCGCCATCTGTATTAAGATGGAGATATCTACACCGCTATCTGAATAAACATGGAAATATCTACACCGCTATCTGTATAAACATGGAAATATCTACACCACTATCTGTATAAACATGGAAATATCTACAACGCTACCTGTATAAACATGGAAATATCAGCTCCGCTATCTCTATGAACCTGGAAATGTCTACACCGCTATGTGAATGAACATGGAAATATCTACACCGCTATCTGTTTGAACATGTAAATATCTACACCGCTATCTGCATGAAAATGGAAATATCTACAAAGCTATCTGCATATACATGGAAATATCTACACAGCTATCTCTTTACACATGGAAATAACTACACCGCTATCTCTATAAACATGGAAATATCTACACCGCCATCTGTATGAACATGGAAATATCTGCACCACCATCTGTATGAACATATAAATATCTACACCGCCATCTGTATTAAGAAGGAAATATCTAAACCGCTATCTGTATAAACATGGAAATATCTACACCGCTGCCTGTATGAACATGGAAATTTCAGCACCGCTCTCTGTATGAAAATGGAGATATCTACACCGCTATCTGCATGAACATGGAAATATCTACACTGCTATCTGTATGAACATGGAAATAGCTACACCGATATCTGTATGAACATGAAAATAGCTACACCGCTATCTGTATGAACATGGAAATATCTACACCGCTATCTGTATGAACATGGATATATCTACACAGCCATCTGGATGAACATGGAAATATCTACACCGCTATCTGTATGAACATGGAAATATCTACACCGCTATCTGTATGAACATGGATATATCTACACAGCCATCTGGATGAACATGGAAATATCTACACCGCTATCAGTGTAAACATGCATACGTCTTCACCGCAATCTGTATAAACATGGAAATATCTACACTGCTATCTGTATGAACATGGAAATATCTGCACCGCTATCTGTATGAACATGGAAATATCTACACCGCTATCTGTTTGAACATGGAAATATCTACACCGCTATCTGCATGAAAATGGAAATATCTACACTGCAATCTGCATATACATGGAAATATCTACACAGCTATCTCTTTACACATGGAAATATCTACACTGCTATCTGTATGAACATGGAGATATCTACACCGCTATCTGTATAAACATGGAAATATCTACACCGCTATCTGTATAAACTTGGAAATATCTACACTGCTATCTATATAAACATGGAAATATCTACACCGCTACCTGTATAAACATGGAAATATCAGCACCGCTATCTGTATAAACATGGAAATATCTACACTGCTATCTGTATGAACATGGAAATATCTACACCGCTATCTGTATGAACATGTATATATCTACACAGCCCTCTGGATGAACATGGAAATATCCACACAGCTATCTGTGTAAACATGCATACATCTTCACCGCTATCTGTATAAACATGGAAATATCTACACCGCTATCTATATGAACATGGAAATATCTACACCGCTATCTGTTTGAACTTGTAAATATCTACACCGCTATCTGCAAGAAAATGGAAATATCTACACAGCTATCTGCATATACATGGAAATATCTACACAGCTATCTCTTTACACATGGAAATAACTACACCGCTATATCTATAAACAAGGAAATATCTACACCACCATCTGTATGAACATGGAAATATCTGCACCGCCATCTGTTTGAACATATAAATATCTACACCGCCATCTGTATTAAGAAGGAAATATCTAAACCGCTATCTGTATAAACATGGAAATATCAGCACCACTCTCTGTATGAAAATGGAAATATCTACACGGCTATCTGTATGAACATGGAAATATCTACACTGCTATCTGTATGAACATGGAAATAGCTACACCGTTATGTGTATGAAAATGGGAATAGCTACACCGCTATCTGAACGAACATGGAAATATCTACACCGCTATCTGTATGAACATGGATATATCTACACAGCCATCTGGATGAACATGGAAATATCTACACCGCTATCTGTATGAACATGGAAATATCTACACCGCTATCTGTATGAACATGGATATATCTACACAGCCATCTGGATGAACATGGAAATATCTACACCGCAATCTGTGTAAACATGCATACATCTTCACCACTATCAGTATAAACATGGAAATATCTGCACCGCTATCGGTATGAACATCGAAATATCTCCACGGCTATCTGTATAAACATGGAAATATCTACACCGCTACCTGTATGAACATGGAAATATCTACACCGCTATCTGTATGAACATGGAAATATCTACACCGCTATCTCTATGAACATGGAAATATCTACACCGCTATCTGTATGAACATGGAAATATCTACACCGCTATCTGTATGAACAGGGAAATATCTACACCGCTATCTGTTTGAAGATGGAAATATATACACCGCTATCTGCATGAAAATGGAAATATCTACACAGCTATCTGCATGAAAATGGAAATAACTACACAGCTATCTGCATATACATGGAAATATCTACACAGCTATCTCTTTACACATGTAAATAACTACACCGCTATCTGTATGAACATGGAAATATCTACACCGCCATCTGTATGAACATGGAAATATCTGCACCGCCATCTGTATGAACATATAAATATCTACACTGCCATCTGTATTAAGATGGAGATATCTACACCGCTATCTGAATAAACATGGAAATATCTACACCGCTGTCTGTATAAACATGGAAATATCAGCACCGTTATCTGTATGAACATGGAAATATCAGCCCCTCTATCTGTATGAACATGGAGATATCTTCACTGCCATCTGGATGAACATGGATATATCTACACAGCCATCTGGAGGAACATGGAAATATCTACACCGCTATCAGTATGAACATGGAAATAGCTACACCGCTATCTGTATGAACATGGAATTATCTAAACCGCTATCTGTATGAACATGGAAATATCTACACCGCTATCTGTATGAACAAGGAAATATCTTCACCGCCATCTGTACGAACATGGATATATCTACAGAGCCATCTGGATGAACATGGAAATATCTACACCGCCATCTGAATGAACATATAAATATCTACACCGCCATCTGTATTAAGATGGAGATATCTACACCGCTATCTGTATAAACCTGGAAATATCTACACCGCTATCTGTATAAACATGGAAATATCTTCACCTCTATCTGGATAAACATGGAAATTTCTACACCGCTACCTGTATAAACATGGAAATATCAGCACTGCTATCTGTAGGAACATGGAGATATCTACACCGCCATCTGTATGAACATGGAAATATCTACTCAGCCATCTGGAGGAACATGGAAATATCTACAACGGTCTCTGTATGAACATGGAAATATCTACACCGCTATCTGTATGAACATGGAAATAGCTACACCGCTATCAGTATGAACATGGAAATATCTACACCAATATCTGAATGAAGATGGAAATATCTACACCGCTATCTGTATGAACATGGATATATCTACACAGCCATCTGGATGAACATGGAAATATCTACACCGCTATCTGTATGAACATGGAAATATCTACACCGCTATCTGAGTAAATATGGATAAATCTTCACCGCTATCTGTATAAACATGGAAATATCTACACCGCTATCTGTATGAACATGGAAATAGCTACACCGCTATCTGTATGAACATGGAAATATCTACACCGCTATCTGTATGAACATGGATATATATACACAGTCATCTGGATGAACATGGAAATATCTACACCGCTATCTGTGTAAACATGCATACATCTTCACCGCTATCTGTATAAACATGGAAATATCTACACCGCTATCTGTATGAACATGGAAATATCTACACCGCTATCTGTATGAACATGGAAATATCTACACCGCTATCTGTTTGAACATGGAAATATCTACACGGCTATCTGCATGAAAATGGAAATATCTACACTGCTATCTGCATATACATGGAAATATCTACACAGCTATCTCTTTACACATGGAAATAACTACACCGCTATCTGTATGAACATGGAAATATCTACACCGCCATCTGTATGAACATGGAAATATCTGCACCGCCATCTGTATGAACATATAAATATCTACACCACCATCTGTATTAAGATGGAGATATCTACACCGCTATCTGTATAAACATGGAAATATCTACACCGCTATCTGTATAAGCATGGAAATATGTACACCGCTATCTGTATAAACATGGAAATATCTACACCGCTACCTGTATAAACATGGAAATATCAGCACCGCTATCTGTATGAACATGGAAATATCTACACCGCTATCTGTATGATCATGGAAATATCTACACCGCCATCTGTATGAACATGGAAATATCTGCCCGCCATCTGTATGAACATATAAATATCTACACCACCATCTGTATTAAGATGGAGATATCTACACCGCTATCTGAATAAACATGGAAATATCTACACCGCTATCTGTATAAACATGGAAATATCAGCACCGCTATCTGTATGAACATGGAAATATCAGCCCCTCTATCCGTATGAACATGGAGATATCTACACCGCCACCTGTATGAACATGGATATATCTACACAGCCATCTGGATGAACATGGAAATATCTACACCGCTATCTGTATGAACATGGAAATAGCTACACCGCTATCTGTGTAAACATGGAAATATCAACACCGCTATCTGTATAAACATGGAAATATCTACACCGCTACCTGTATAAACATGGAAATATCAGCACCGCTATCTGTATGAACATGGAAATATCTACACCGCTATCTGTATGAACATGGAAATATCTACACCGCTATTTGTGTAAACATGCATACATCTTCAGCGCTATCTGTATAAACATGGAAATATCTACACCGCTATCTCTATGAACATGGAAATATCTACACCGCTGTCTGTTTGAAGATGGAAATATATACACAGCTATCTGCATGGAAATGGAAATATCTAAACAGCTATCTGCATATAGATGGAAATATCTACACAGCTATCTCTTTACACATTGAAATATCTACACCGCTATCTGTAGGAACATGGAAATATCAGCACCGCTATATGTATGAACATGGATATATCTACACAGCCCTCTGGATGAACATAGAAATATCCACACCGCTATCTGTGTAAACATGCATACATCTTCACCACTGTCTGTATAAACATGGAAATATCTGCACCGCTATCGGTATGAACATCAAAATATCTACACGGCTATCTGCATAAACATGGAAATATCTACACCGCTATCTGTATGAACATGGAAATATCTACACCGCTATCTGTATGAACATGGAAATATCTACACCGCTATCTGTATGAACAGGGAAATATCTACACCGCTATCTGTTTGAAGATGGAAATATATACACCGCTATCTGCATGAAAATGGAAATATCTACACAGCTATCTGCATGAAAATGGAAATATCTACACACCTATCTGCATATACATGGAAATATCTACACAGCTATCTCTTTACACATGTAAATAACTACACCGCTATCTGTATGAACATGGAAATATCTACACCGCCATCTGTATGAACATGGAAATATCTGCACCGCCATCTGTATGAACATATAAATATCTACACTGCCATCTGTATTAAGATGGAGATATCTACACCTCTATCTGAATAAACATGGAAATATCTACACCGCTATCTGTATAAACATGGAAATATCAGCACCGTTATCTGTATGAACATGGAAATATCAGCCCCTCTATCTGTATGAACATGGAGATATCTACACCGCCATCTAGATGAACATGGATATATCTACACAGCCATCTGGAGGAACATGGAAATATCTACACCACTATCAGTATGAACATGGAAATAGCTACACCGCTATCTGTATGAACATGGAATTATCTAAACCGCTATCTGTATGAACATGGAAATATCTACACCGCTATCTGTATGAACAAGGAAATATCTTCACCGCCATCTGTACGAACATGGATATATCTACAGAGCCATCTGGATGAACATGGAAATATCTACACCGCCATCTGAATGAACATATAAATATCTACACCGCCATCTGTATTAAGATGGAGATATCTACACCGCTATCTGTATAAACCTGGAAATATCTAGACCGCTATCTGTATAAACATGGAAATATCTTCACCGCTATCTGGATAAACATGGAAATTTCTACACCACTACCTGTATAAACATGGAAATATCAGCACTGCTATCTGTAGGAACATGGAAATATCTGCACCGCCATCTCTATGAACATGGAGATATCTACACCGACATCTGGATGAACATGGATATATCTACACAGCCATCTGGAGGAACATGGAAATATCTACACCGCTATCAGTATGAACATGGAAATAGCTACACCGCTATCTGTTTGAACATGGAAATATCTGCACTGCTATCTGTATAAACATGGAAATATCAGCACCGCTATCTGTATGAACATGGAAATATCTACACTGCTATCTCTATGAACATGGAAATATCTACACCGCTATCTGTATGAACATGTATATATCTACACAGCCCTCTGGATGAACATGGAAATATCCACACCGCTATCTGTGTAAACATGCATACATCTTCACCGCTATCTGTATAAACATGGAAATATCTACACCGCTATCTCTATGATCATGGAAATATCTACACCGCTATCTGTTTGAAGATGGAAATATATACACCGCTATCTGCATGAAAATGGAAATATCTACACAGCTATCTGCATATAGATGGAAATATCTACACAGCTATCTCTTTACACATGGAAATAACTACACCGCTATCTGTATGAACATGGAAATATCTACACCGCTATCTGTATAAACATGGAAATATCTACACCGCTATCTGTATAAACATGGAAATATCTACACCGCTACCTGTATAAACATGGAAATATCGGGACCGCTATCTGTATGAACATGGAAATATCCACAAAGCTATCTGAATGAACATGGAAATATCTACACCGCTATCTGTTTGAACATGTAAATATCTACACCGCTATCTGCAAGAAAATGGAAATATCTACACAGCTATCTGCATATAGATGGAAATGTCTACACAGCTATCTCTTTACACATGGAAATAACTACACCGCTATATCTATAAACATGGAAATATCTACACCACCATCTGTATGAACATGGAAATGTCTGCACCGCCATCGGTTTGAACATATAAATATCTACACCGCCATCTGTATTAAGAAGGAAATATCTAAACCGCTATCTGTATAAACATGGAAATATCAGCACCACTCTCAGTATGAAAATGGAAATATCTGCACCGCTATCTGTATGAACATGGAAATATCTACACTGCTATCTGTATGAACATGGAAATAGCTACACCGTTATGTGTATGAAAATGGAAATAGCTACACCGCTATCTGTATGAACATGGATATATCTACACAGCCATCTGGATGAACATGGAAATATCTACACCGCTATCTGTGTAAACATGCATACATCTTCACCGCTATCTGTGTGAACATGGATATATCTACACAGCCATCTGGATGAACATGGAAATATCTACACCGCTATCTGTGTAAACATGCATACATCTTCACCGCTATCTGTATAAACATGGAAATATCTACACTGCTATCTGTATGAACATGGAAATATCGGCACCGCTCTCTGTATGAACATGGAAATATCTACACCGCTATCTGTTTGAACATGGAAATATCTACACCGCTATCTGCATGAAAATGGAAATATCTACACTGCTATCTGCATATATATTTAAATATCTACACTGCTATCTGTTTACCCATGGAAATAACTACACCGCTATCTGTATGAACATGGAAATATCTACACCGCCATCTGTATGAACTTGGAAATATCTGCACCGCCATCCGTATGAACATATAAATATCTACACCGCCATCTGTATTAAGATGGAGATATCTACACCGCTATCTGTATAAACATGGAAATATCTACAGCGCTATCTGTATAAACATGGAAATATCTACACCGCTATCTGTATAAACATGCAAATATCTACACCGCTATCTGTATAAACATGGAAATATCTACACCGCTATCTTTATAAACATGGAAATATCTACAGCGCTATCTGTATAAACATGGAAATATCTACACCGCTACCTGTATAAACATGGAAATATCAGCACCGCTATCTGTATGAACATGGAAATATCTACACCGCTATCTCTATGAACAAGGAAATATCTACACCGCTATCTGTATGAACATGTATATATGTACACAGCCCTCTGGATGAACATGGAAATATCCACACCGCTATCTGTGTAAACATGCATACATCTTCACCGCTATCTGTATAAACATGGAAATATCTACACCGCTCTCTGTATGAAAATGGAAATATCTACACTGCTATCTGTATGAACATGGAAATATCTACACTGCTATCTGTATGAACATGAAAATAGCTACACCGTTATGTGTATGAAAGTGGAAATAGCTACACCGCTATCTGTATGAACATGGAAATATCTACACCGCTATCTATATGAACATGGAAATATCTACACCGCTATCTGTATGAACAGGGAAATATCTACACCGCTATCTGTTTGAAGATGGAAATATATACACCGCTATCTGCAGGAAAATGGAAATATCTACACAGCTATCTGCATGAAAATGGAAATATCTACACAGCTATCTGCATATACATGGAAATATCTACACAGCTATCTCTTTACACATGTAAATAACTACACCGCTATCTGTATGAACATGGAAATATCTACACCGCCATCTGTATGAACATGGAAATATCTGCACCGCCATCTGTATGAACTTATAAATATCTACACTGCCATCTGTATTAAGATGGAGATATCTACACCGCTATCTGAATAAACATGGAAATATCTACACCGCTATCTGTATAAACATGGAAATATCAGCACCGTTATCTGTATGAACATGGAAATATCAGCCCCTCTATCTGTATGAACATGGAGATATCTACACCGCCATCTAGATGAACATGGATATATCTACACAGCCATCTGGAGGAACATGGAAATATCTACACCACTATCAGTATGAACATGGAAATAGCTACACCGCTATCTGTATGAACATGGAATTATCTAAACCGCTATCTGTATGAACATGGAAATATCTACACCGCTATCTGTATGAACAAGGAAATATCTTCACCGCCATCTGTACGAACATGGATATATCTACAGAGCCATCTGGATGAACATGGAAATATCTACACCGCCACCTGAATGAACATATAAATATCTACACCGCCATCTGTATTAAGATGGAGATATCTACACCGCTATCTGTATAAACCTGGAAATATCTAGACCGCTATCTGTATAAACAAGGAAATATCTTCACCGCTATCTGGATAAACATGGAAATTTCTACACCGCTACCTGTATAAACATGGAAATATCAGCACTGCTATCTGTAGGAACATGGAAATATCTGCACCGCCATCTGTATGAACATGGAGATATCTACACCAACATCTGGATGAACATGGATATATCTACACAGCCATCTGGAGGAACATGGAAATATCTACACCGCTATCAGAATGAACATGGAAATAGCTACACCGCTCTCTGTTTGAACATGGAAATATCTGCACTGCTATCTGTATAAACATGGAAATATCAGCACCGCTATCTGTATGAACATGGAAATATCTACACTGCTATCTCTATGAACATGGAAATATCTACACCGCTATCTGTATGAACATGTATATATCTACACAGCCCTCTGGATGAACATGGAAATATCCACACCGCTATCTGTGTAAACATGCATACATCTTCACCGCTATCTGTATAAACATGGAAATATCTACACCGCTATCTCTATGATCATGGAAATATCTACACCGCTATCTGCAAGAAAATGGAAATATCTACACAGCTATCTGCATATAGACGGAAATATCTACACAGCTATCTCTTTACACATGGAAATAACTACACCGCTATATCTATAAACATGGAAATATCTACACCACCATCTGTATGAACATGGAAATATCTGCACCGCCATCTGTTTGAACATATAAATATCTACACCGCCATCTGTATTAAGAAGGAAATATCTAAACCGCTATCTGTATAAACATGGAAATATCAGCACCACTCTCAGTATGAAAATGGAAATATCTGTACCGCTATCTGTATGAACATGGAAATATCTACACTGCTATCTGTATGAACATGGAAATAGCTACACCGTTATGTGTATGAAAATGGAAATAGCTACACCGCTATCTGTATGAACATGGATATATCTACACAGCCATCTGGATGAACATGGAAATATCTACACCGCTATCTGTGTAAACATGCATACATCTTCACCGCTATCTGTGTGAACATGGATATATCTACACAGCCATCTGGATGAACATGGAAATATCTACACCGCTATCTGTGTAAACATGCATACATCTTCACCGCTATCTGTATAAACATGGAAATATCTACACTGCTATCTGTATGAACATGGAAATATCGGCACCGCTCTCTGTATGAACATGGAAATATCTACACCGCTATCTGTTTTAACATGGAAATATCTACACCGCTATCTGCATGAAAATGGAAATATCTACACTGCTATCTGCATATATATTTAAATATCTACACAGCTATCTGTTTACCCATGGAAATAACTACACCGCTATCTGTATGAACATGGAAATATCTACACCGCCATCTGTATGAACTTGGAAATATCTACACCGCCATCCGTATGAACATATAAATATCTACACCGCCATGTGTATTAAGATGGAGATATCTACACCGCTATCTGTATAAACATGGAAATATCTACACCGCTATCTGTATAAACATGGAAATATCTACACCGCTATCTGTATAAACATGCAAATATCTACACCGCTATCTGTATAAACATGGAAATATCTACACCGCTATCTGTATAAACATGGAAATATCTACAGCGCTATCTGTATAAACATGGAAATATCTACACCGCTACCTGTATAAACATGGAAATATCAGCACCGCTATCTGTATGAACATGGAAATATCTACACTGCTATCTCTATGAACAAGGAAATATCTACACCGCTATCTGTATGAACATGTATATATGTACACAGCCCTCTGGATGAACATGGAAATATCCACACCGCTATCTGTGTAAACATGCATATATCTTCACCGCTATCTATATAAACATGGAAATATCTACACCGCTCTCTGTATGAAAATGGAAATATCTACACTGCTATCTGTATGAACATGGAAATATCTACACTGCTATCTGTATGAACATGAAAATAGCTACACCGTTATGTGTATGAAAGTGGAAATAGCTACACCGCTATCTGTATGAACATGGAAATATCTACACCGATATCTGTATGAACATGGATAAATCTACACAGCCATCTGTATGAACATGGAAATATCTACACCGCTATCTGTATGAACAAGGAAATATCTTCACCGCCATCTGTACGAACATGGATATATCTACAGAGCCATCTGGATGAACATGGAAATATCTACACCGCCATCTGAATGAACATATAAATATCTACACCGCCATCTGTATTAAGATGGAGATATCTACACCGCTATCTGTATAAACCTGGAAATATCTAGACCGCTATCTGTATAAACATGGAAATATCTTCACCGCTATCTGGATAAACATGGAAATTTCTACACCGCTACCTGTATAAACATGGAAATATCAGCACTGCTATCTGTAGGAACATGGAAATATCTGCACCGCCATCTGTATGAACATGGAGATATCTACACCAACATCTGGATGAACATGGATATATCTACACAGCCATCTGGAGGAACATGGAAATATCTACACCGCTATCAGAATGAACATGGAAATAGCTACACCGCTCTCTGTTTGAACATGGAAATATCTGCACTGCTATCTGTATAAACATGGAAATATCAGCACCGCTATCTGTATGAACATGGAAATATCTACACTGCTATCTCTATGAACATGGAAATATCTACACCGCTATCTGTATGAACATGTATATATCTACACAGCCCTCTGGATGAACATGGAAATATCCACACCGCTATCTGTGTAAACATGCATACATCTTCACCGCTATCTGTATAAACATGGAAATATCTACACCGCTATCTCTATGATCATGGAAATATCTACACCGCTATCTGTTTGAAGATGGAAATATATACACCGCTATCTGCATGAAAATGGAAATATCTACACAGCTATCTGCATATAGATGGAAATATCTACACAGCTATCTCTTTACACATGGAAATAACTACACCGCTATTTGTATGAACATGGAAATATCTACACCGCTATCTGTATAAACATGGAAATATCTACACCGCTATCTGTATAAACATGGAAATATCTACACCGCTACCTGTATAAACATGGAAATATCGGGACCGCTATCTGTATGAACATGGAAATATCCACAAAGCTATCTGAATGAACATGGAAATATCTACACCGCTATCTGTTTGAACATGTAAATATCTACACCGCTATCTGCAAGAAAATGGAAATATCTACACAGCTATCTGCATATAGACGGAAATATCTACACAGCTATCTCTTTACACATGGAAATAACTACACCGCTATATCTATAAACATGGAAATATCTACACCACCATCTGTATGAACATGGAAATATCTGCACCGCCATCTGTTTGAACATATAAATATCTACACCGCCATCTGTATTAAGAAGGAAATATCTAAACCGCTATCTGTATAAACATGGAAATATCAGCACCACTCTCAGTATGAAAATGGAAATATCTGTACCGCTATCTGTATGAACATGGAAATATCTACACTGCTATCTGTATGAACATGGAAATAGCTACACCGTTATGTGTATGAAAATGGAAATAGCTACACCGCTATCTGTATGAACATGGATATATCTACACAGCCATCTGGATGAACATGGAAATATCTACACCGCTATCTGTGTAAACATGCATACATCTTCACCGCTATCTGTGTGAACATGGATATATCTACACAGCCATCTGGATGAACATGGAAATATCTACACCGCTATCTGTGTAAACATGCATACATCTTCACCGCTATCTGTATAAACATGGAAATATCTACACTGCTATCTGTATGAACATGGAAATATCGGCACCGCTCTCTGTATGAACATGGAAATATCTACACCGCTATCTGTTTTAACATGGAAATATCTACACCGCTATCTGCATGAAAATGGAAATATCTACACTGCTATCTGCATATATATTTAAATATCTACACAGCTATCTGTTTACCCATGGAAATAACTACACCGCTATCTGTATGAACATGGAAATATCTACACCGCCATCTGTATGAACTTGGAAATATCTACACCGCCATCCGTATGAACATATAAATATCTACACCGCCATGTGTATTAAGATGGAGATATCTACACCGCTATCTGTATAAACATGGAAATATCTACACCGCTATCTGTATAAACATGGAAATATCTACACCGCTATCTGTATAAACATGCAAATATCTACACCGCTATCTGTATAAACATGGAAATATCTACACCGCTATCTGTATAAACATGGAAATATCTACAGCGCTATCTGTATAAACATGGAAATATCTACACCGCTACCTGTATAAACATGGAAATATCAGCACCGCTATCTGTATGAACATGGAAATATCTACACTGCTATCTCTATGAACAAGGAAATATCTACACCGCTATCTGTATGAACATGTATATATGTACACAGCCCTCTGGATGAACATGGAAATATCCACACCGCTATCTGTGTAAACATGCATATATCTTCACCGCTATCTATATAAACATGGAAATATCTACACCGCTCTCTGTATGAAAATGGAAATATCTACACTGCTATCTGTATGAACATGGAAATATCTACACTGCTATCTGTATGAACATGAAAATAGCTACACCGTTATGTGTATGAAAGTGGAAATAGCTACACCGCTATCTGTATGAACATGGAAATATCTACACCGATATCTGTATGAACATGGATAAATCTACACAGCCATCTGTATGAACATGGAAATATCTACACCGCTATCTGTATGAACAAGGAAATATCTTCACCGCCATCTGTACGAACATGGATATATCTACAGAGCCATCTGGATGAACATGGAAATATCTACACCGCCATCTGAATGAACATATAAATATCTACACCGCCATCTGTATTAAGATGGAGATATCTACACCGCTATCTGTATAAACCTGGAAATATCTAGACCGCTATCTGTATAAACATGGAAATATCTTCACCGCTATCTGGATAAACATGGAAATTTCTACACCGCTACCTGTATAAACATGGAAATATCAGCACTGCTATCTGTAGGAACATGGAAATATCTGCACCGCCATCTGTATGAACATGGAGATATCTACACCAACATCTGGATGAACATGGATATATCTACACAGCCATCCGGAGGAACATGGAAATATCTACACCGCTATCAGAATGAACATGGAAATAGCTACACCGCTCTCTGTTTGAACATGGAAATATCTGCACTGCTATCTGTATAAACATGGAAATATCAGCACCGCTATCTGTATGAACATGGAAATATCTACACTGCTATCTCTATGAACATGGAAATATCTACACCGCTATCTGTATGAACATGTATATATCTACACAGCCCTCTGGATGAACATGGAAATATCCACACCGCTATCTGTGTAAACATGCATACATCTTCACCGCTATCTGTATAAACATGGAAATATCTACACCGCTATCTCTATGATCATGGAAATATCTACACCGCTATCTGTTTGAAGATGGAAATATATACACCGCTATCTGCATGAAAATGGAAATATCTACACAGCTATCTGCATATAGATGGAAATATCTACACAGCTATCTCTTTACACATGGAAATAACTACACCGCTATTTGTATGAACATGGAAATATCTACACCGCTATCTGTATAAACATGGAAATATCTACACCGCTATCTGTATAAACATGGAAATATCTACACCGCTACCTGTATAAACATGGAAATATCGGGACCGCTATCTGTATGAACATGGAAATATCCACAAAGCTATCTGAATGAACATGGAAATATCTACACCGCTATCTGTTTGAACATGTAAATATCTACACCGCTATCTGCAAGAAAATGGAAATATCTACACAGCTATCTGCATATAGACGGAAATATCTACACAGCTATCTCTTTACACATGGAAATAACTACACCGCTATATCTATAAACATGGAAATATCTACACCACCATCTGTATGAACATGGAAATATCTGCACCGCCATCTGTTTGAACATATAAATATCTACACCGCCATCTGTATTAAGAAGGAAATATCTAAACCGCTATCTGTATAAACATGGAAATATCAGCACCACTCTCAGTATGAAAATGGAAATATCTGTACCGCTATCTGTATGAACATGGAAATATCTACACTGCTATCTGTATGAACATGGAAATAGCTACACCGTTATGTGTATGAAAATGGAAATAGCTACACCGCTATCTGTATGAACATGGATATATCTACACAGCCATCTGGATGAACATGGAAATATCTACACCGCTATCTGTGTAAACATGCATACATCTTCACCGCTATCTGTGTGAACATGGATATATCTACACAGCCATCTGGATGAACATGGAAATATCTACACCGCTATCTGTGTAAACATGCATACATCTTCACCGCTATCTGTATAAACATGGAAATATCTACACTGCTATCTGTATGAACATGGAAATATCGGCACCGCTCTCTGTATGAACATGGAAATATCTACACCGCTATCTGTTTTAACATGGAAATATCTACACCGCTATCTGCATGAAAATGGAAATATCTACACTGCTATCTGCATATATATTTAAATATCTACACAGCTATCTGTTTACCCATGGAAATAACTACACCGCTATCTGTATGAACATGGAAATATCTACACCGCCATCTGTATGAACTTGGAAATATCTACACCGCCATCCGTATGAATATATAAATATCTACACCGCCATGTGTATTAAGATGGAGATATCTACACCGCTATCTGTATAAACATGGAAATATCTACACCGCTATCTGTATAAACATGGAAATATCTACACCGCTATCTGTATAAACATGCAAATATCTACACCGCTATCTGTATAAACATGGAAATATCTACACCGCTATCTGTATAAACATGGAAATATCTACAGCGCTATCTGTATAAACATGGAAATATCTACACCGCTACCTGTATAAACATGGAAATATCAGCACCGCTATCTGTATGAACATGGAAATATCTACACTGCTATCTCTATGAACAAGGAAATATCTACACCGCTATCTGTATGAACATGTATATATGTACACAGCCCTCTGGATGAACATGGAAATATCCACACCGCTATCTGTGTAAACATGCATATATCTTCACCGCTATCTATATAAACATGGAAATATCTACACCGCTCTCTGTATGAAAATGGAAATATCTACACTGCTATCTGTATGAACATGGAAATATCTACACTGCTATCTGTATGAACATGAAAATAGCTACACCGTTATGTGTATGAAAGTGGAAATAGCTACACCGCTATCTGTATGAACATGGAAATATCTACACCGATATCTGTATGAACATGGATAAATCTACACAGCCATCTGGATGAACATGGAAATATCTACACCGCTATCTGTATGAACAAGGAAATATCTTCACCGCCATCTGTACGAACATGGATATATCTACAGAGCCATCTGGATGAACATGGAAATATCTACACCGCCATCTGAATGAACATATAAATATCTACACCGCCATCTGTATTAAGATGGAGATATCTACACCGCTATCTGTATAAACCTGGAAATATCTAGACCGCTATCTGTATAAACATGGAAATATCTTCACCGCTATCTGGATAAACATGGAAATTTCTACACCGCTACCTGTATAAACATGGAAATATCAGCACTGCTATCTGTAGGAACATGGAAATATCTGCACCGCCATCTGTATGAACATGGAGATATCTACACCAACATCTGGATGAACATGGATATATCTACACAGCCATCTGGAGGAACATGGAAATATCTACACCGCTATCAGAATGAACATGGAAATAGCTACACCGCTCTCTGTTTGAACATGGAAATATCTGCACTGCTATCTGTATAAACATGGAAATATCAGCACCGCTATCTGTATGAACATGGAAATATCTACACTGCTATCTCTATGAACATGGAAATATCTACACCGCTATCTGTATGAACATGTATATATCTACACAGCCCTCTGGATGAACATGGAAATATCCACACCGCTATCTGTGTAAACATGCATACATCTTCACCGCTATCTGTATAAACATGGAAATATCTACACCGCTATCTCTATGATCATGGAAATATCTACACCGCTATCTGTTTGAAGATGGAAATATATACACCGCTATCTGCATGAAAATGGAAATATCTACACAGCTATCTGCATATAGATGGAAATATCTACACAGCTATCTCTTTACACATGGAAATAACTACACCGCTATTTGTATGAACATGGAAATATCTACACCGCTATCTGTATAAACATGGAAATATCTACACCGCTATCTGTATAAACATGGAAATATCTACACCGCTACCTGTATAAACATGGAAATATCGGGACCGCTATCTGTATGAACATGGAAATATCCACAAAGCTATCTGAATGAACATGGAAATATCTACACCGCTATCTGTTTGAACATGTAAATATCTACACCGCTATCTGCAAGAAAATGGAAATATCTACACAGCTATCTGCATATAGACGGAAATATCTACACAGCTATCTCTTTACACATGGAAATAACTACACCGCTATATCTATAAACATGGAAATATCTACACCACCATCTGTATGAACATGGAAATATCTGCACCGCCATCTGTTTGAACATATAAATATCTACACCGCCATCTGTATTAAGAAGGAAATATCTAAACCGCTATCTGTATAAACATGGAAATATCAGCACCACTCTCAGTATGAAAATGGAAATATCTGTACCGCTATCTGTATGAACATGGAAATATCTACACTGCTATCTGCATGAACATGGAAATAGCTACACCGTTATGTGTATGAAAATGGAAATAGCTACACCGCTATCTGTATGAACATGGATATATCTACACAGCCATCTGGATGAACATGGAAATATCTACACCGCTATCTGTGTAAACATGCATACATCTTCACCGCTATCTGTGTGAACATGGATATATCTACACAGCCATCTGGATGAACATGGAAATATCTACACCGCTATCTGTGTAAACATGCATACATCTTCACCGCTATCTGTATAAACATGGAAATATCTACACTGCTATCTGTATGAACATGGAAATATCGGCACCGCTCTCTGTATGAACATGGAAATATCTACACCGCTATCTGTTTTAACATGGAAATATCTACACCGCTATCTGCATGAAAATGGAAATATCTACACTGCTATCTGCATATATATTTAAATATCTACACAGCTATCTGTTTACCCATGGAAATAACTACACCGCTATCTGTATGAACATGGAAATATCTACACCGCCATCTGTATGAACTTGGAAATATCTACACCGCCATCCGTATGAACATATAAATATCTACACCGCCATGTGTATTAAGATGGAGATATCTACACCGCTATCTGTATAAACATGGAAATATCTACACCGCTATCTGTATAAACATGGAAATATCTACACCGCTATCTGTATAAACATGCAAATATCTACACCGCTATCTGTATAAACATGGAAATATCTACACCGCTATCTGTATAAACATGGAAATATCTACAGCGCTATCTGTATAAACATGGAAATATCTACACCGCTACCTGTATAAACATGGAAATATCAGCACCGCTATCTGTATGAACATGGAAATATCTACACTGCTATCTCTATGAACAAGGAAATATCTACACCGCTATCTGTATGAACATGTATATATGTACACAGCCCTCTGGATGAACATGGAAATATCCACACCGCTATCTGTGTAAACATGCATATATCTTCACCGCTATCTATATAAACATGGAAATATCTACACCGCTCTCTGTATGAAAATGGAAATATCTACACTGCTATCTGTATGAACATGGAAATATCTACACTGCTATCTGTATGAACATGAAAATAGCTACACCGTTATGTGTATGAAAGTGGAAATAGCTACACCGCTATCTGTATGAACATGGAAATATCTACACCGATATCTGTATGAACATGGATAAATCTACACAGCCATCTGTATGAACATGGAAATATCTACACCGCTATCTGTATGAACAAGGAAATATCTTCACCGCCATCTGTACGAACATGGATATATCTACAGAGCCATCTGGATGAACATGGAAATATCTACACCGCCATCTGAATGAACATATAAATATCTACACCGCCATCTGTATTAAGATGGAGATATCTACACCGCTATCTGTATAAACCTGGAAATATCTAGACCGCTATCTGTATAAACATGGAAATATCTTCACCGCTATCTGGATAAACATGGAAATTTCTACACCGCTACCTGTATAAACATGGAAATATCAGCACTGCTATCTGTAGGAACATGGAAATATCTGCACCGCCATCTGTATGAACATGGAGATATCTACACCAACATCTGGATGAACATGGATATATCTCCACAGCCATCTGGAGGAACATGGAAATATCTACACCGCTATCAGAATGAACATGGAAATAGCTACACCGCTCTCTGTTTGAACATGGAAATATCTGCACTGCTATCTGTATAAACATGGAAATATCAGCACCGCTATCTGTATGAACATGGAAATATCTACACTGCTATCTCTATGAACATGGAAATATCTACACCGCTATCTGTATGAACATGTATATATCTACACAGCCCTCTGGATGAACATGGAAATATCCACACCGCTATCTGTGTAAACATGCATACATCTTCACCGCTATCTGTATAAACATGGAAATATCTACACCGCTATCTCTATGATCATGGAAATATCTACACCGCTATCTGTTTGAAGATGGAAATATATACACCGCTATCTGCATGAAAATGGAAATATCTACACAGCTATCTGCATATAGATGGAAATATCTACACAGCTATCTCTTTACACATGGAAATAACTACACCGCTATTTGTATGAACATGGAAATATCTACACCGCTATCTGTATAAACATGGAAATATCTACACCGCTATCTGTATAAACATGGAAATATCTACACCGCTACCTGTATAAACATGGAAATATCGGGACCGCTATCTGTATGAACATGGAAATATCCACAAAGCTATCTGAATGAACATGGAAATATCTACACCGCTATCTGTTTGAACATGTAAATATCTACACCGCTATCTGCAAGAAAATGGAAATATCTACACAGCTATCTGCATATAGACGGAAATATCTACACAGCTATCTCTTTACACATGGAAATAACTACACCGCTATATCTATAAACATGGAAATATCTACACCACCATCTGTATGAACATGGAAATATCTGCACCGCCATCTGTTTGAACATATAAATATCTACACCGCCATCTGTATTAAGAAGGAAATATCTAAACCGCTATCTGTATAAACATGGAAATATCAGCACCACTCTCAGTATGAAAATGGAAATATCTGTACCGCTATCTGTATGAACATGGAAATATCTACACTGCTATCTGTATGAACATGGAAATAGCTACACCGTTATGTGTATGAAAATGGAAATAGCTACACCGCTATCTGTATGAACATGGATATATCTACACAGCCATCTGGATGAACATGGAAATATCTACACCGCTATCTGTGTAAACATGCATACATCTTCACCGCTATCTGTGTGAACATGGATATATCTACACAGCCATCTGGATGAACATGGAAATATCTACACCGCTATCTGTGTAAACATGCATACATCTTCACCGCTATCTGTATAAACATGGAAATATCTACACTGCTATCTGTATGAACATGGAAATATCGGCACCGCTCTCTGTATGAACATGGAAATATCTACACCGCTATCTGTTTTAACATGGAAATATCTACACCGCTATCTGCATGAAAATGGAAATATCTACACTGCTATCTGCATATATATTTAAATATCTACACAGCTATCTGTTTACCCATGGAAATAACTACACCGCTATCTGTATGAACATGGAAATATCTACACCGCCATCTGTATGAACTTGGAAATATCTACACCGCCATCCGTATGAACATATAAATATCTACACCGCCATGTGTATTAAGACGGAGATATCTACACCGCTATCTGTATAAACATGGAAATATCTACACCGCTATCTGTATAAACATGGAAATATCTACACCGCTATCTGTATAAACATGCAAATATCTACACCGCTATCTGTATAAACATGGAAATATCTACACCGCTATCTGTATAAACATGGAAATATCTACAGCGCTATCTGTATAAACATGGAAATATCTACACCGCTACCTGTATAAACATGGAAATATCAGCACCGCTATCTGTATGAACATGGAAATATCTACACTGCTATCTCTATGAACAAGGAAATATCTACACCGCTATCTGTATGAACATGTATATATGTACACAGCCCTCTGGATGAACATGGAAATATCCACACCGCTATCTGTGTAAACATGCATATATCTTCACCGCTATCTATATAAACATGGAAATATCTACACCGCTCTCTGTATGAAAATGGAAATATCTACACTGCTATCTGTATGAACATGGAAATATCTACACTGCTATCTGTATGAACATGAAAATAGCTACACCGTTATGTGTATGAAAGTGGAAATAGCTACACCGCTATCTGTATGAACATGGAAATATCTACACCGATATCTGTATGAACATGGATAAATCTACACAGCCATCTGGATGAACATGGAAATATCTACACCGCTATCTGTATGAACATGGAAATATCTTCTCCGCTATCTGTATGAACATGGATATATCTACACAGCCATCTGGATGAACATGGAAATATCTACACCGCTATCTGTGTAAACATGCATACATCTTCACCACTATCTGTATAAACATGGAAATATCTGCACCGCTATCGGTATGAACATGGAAATATCTACACCGCTATCTGTATGAACATGGAAATACCTACACCGCTATCTGTTTGGACATGGAAATATCTACACCGCTATCTGCATGAAAATGGAAATATCTACACTGCTATCTGCATATACATTTAAATATCTACACAGCTATCTCTTTACACATGGAAATAACTACACCACTACCTGTATGAACATGGAAATAACTACACCGCCATCTGTATGAACATGGAAATATCTGCACCGCCATCTGTATGAACATATAAATATCTACACCGCCATCTGTATTAAGATGGAGATATCTACACTGCTATCTGTATAAACATGGAAATATCTACACCGCCATCTGTATGAACATATAAATACACCGCCATCTGTATTAAGAAGGAAATATCTAAACCGCTATCTGTATAAACATGGAAATATCTACACCGCTGCCAGTATAAACATGGAAATATCAACACCGCTATCTGTATAAACATGGAAATATCTACACCGCTATCTTTAGGAACATGGAAATAGCTACACCGCTGCCTATATAAACATGGAAATATCAGCACCGCTATCTGTATGAACATGGAAATATCTACACCACTATCTGTATGAACATGGATATATCTACACAGCCATCTGGATGAACACGGAAATATCTACACCACTATCTGTATGAACATGGAAATATCTACACCGCAATCTGTGTAAACATGCACACGTCTTCACCGCTATCTGTATAAACATGGAAATATCTACACCGCTATCTGTATGAACATGGAAATATCTACACCGCTATCTGTATGAACATGGAAATATCTACACCGTTATCTGTTCGAACATGGAAATATCTACACCGCTATCTGCAAGAAAATGGAAATATCTACACTGCTATCTGCATATACATGGAAATATCTACACAGCTATATCTTTACACATGGAAATAACTACACCGCTATCTGTATGAACATGGAAATATCCACACCGCCATCTGTATGAACATGGAAATATCTGCACCACCATACGTATGAACATATAAATATCTACACCGCCATCTGCATTAACATGGAGATATCTACACGGCTATCTGTATAAACATGGAAATATCTACACCGCTATCTGTATAAACATGGAAATATCTACACCGCTATCTGTATAAACATGGAAATATCTACACCGCTACCTGTATAAACATGGAAATATCAGCACCGCTATCTGTTTGAACATGGAAATATCTACACCGCTATCTGTATGAACATGGAAATATCTACACCGCTATCTGTATAAACATGGAAATATCTACACCGCTATCTGTATGAACATGGATATATCTACACAGCCCTCTGGATGAACATGGAAATATCCTCACCGCTATCTGTGTAAACATGCATACATCTTCACCGCTATCTGTATAAACATGGAAATATCTACACCGCTATCTGTTTGAACATGGAAATATCTATACCGCTATCTGCATGAAAATGGAAATACATACACAGCTATCTGCATATACATGGAAATATCTACACAGCTATCTCTTTACACATGGAAATAACTACACCGCTATCTGTATGAACATGGAAATATCTTCACCGCCATCTGTAGGAACATGGATATATCTACACAGCCATCTGGATGAACATGGAAATATCTACACCGCTATCTGTTTGAACTTGGAAATATCTACACCGCTATCTGTGTAAACATGCATACATCTTCACCGCTGTCTCTATAAACATGGAAATATCTACACTGCTATCTGTATGAACATGGAAATATCTACACCGCTATCTGTTTGAACATGGAAATATCTACACCGCTATCTGCATGAAAATGGAAATACATACACAGCTATCTGCATATACATGGAAATAGCTACACTGCTATCTGAATGAACATGGAAATATCTACACCACTATCTGTAGGAACATGGAAATATCTACACCGCTATCAGCATGAACATGGATATATCTACACAGCCATCAGGATGAACCTGGAAATATCTACACCGCTATCTGCATGAACATGGAAATATCTACACTGCTATCTGTGCAAACATGCATACATCTTCACCGCAATCTGTATAAGCATGGAAATATCAACACCGCTATCTGAATGCACGTGGAAATATCTACACCGCTATCTGTTTGAACATGGAAATATCTAAACCGCTATCAGCATGAAAATGGAAATATCTACACAGCTATCTGCATATACATGGAAATATCTACACATCTATCTCTTTACACATGTAAATAACTACACCGCTATCTGTATGAACATGGAAATGTCTGCACCGCCATCTGTATGAACATATAAATATCTACACCGCCATCTGTATTAAGATGGAGATATCTACACCGCTATCAGTATAAACATGGAAATATCTACACCGCTATATGTTTGAACATGGAAATATATAAACCGATATCTGCATGAAAATGGAAATATACACACAGCTATCTGCATATACATGGAAATATCTACACAGCTATCTCTTTACACATGGAAATAACTACACCGCTATCTGTATGAACATGGAAATATCTTCACCGCCATCTGTAGGAAAATGGATATATCTACACAGCCATCTGGATGAACATGGAAATATCTACACCGCTATCTGTATGAACATGGAAATGTCTACACCGCTATCTGTGTAAACATGCATACATCTTCACCGCTATCTGTATAAACATGGAAATATCTACACTGCTATCTATATGAACAAGGAAATATCTACACCGCTATCTGTTTGAACATGGAAATATCTACACCGCTATCTGCATGAAAATGGAAATATCTACACAGCGATCTGCATATACATGGAAATATCTACAAAGCTATCTCTATACACGTGGAAATAATTACAGCGCTATCTCTATAAACATGGAAATAGCTACACCGCCGTCTGTATGAATATGGAAATATCTGCACCGCCATCTGTATGAACATATAAATATCTACACCGCCATCTATATTAAAATGGAGATATCTACACCGCTATCTGTATAAACATGGAAATATCAGCACCGCTATCTGTATGAACATGGAAATATCAGCCCCTATATCTGTATGAACATGGAGATATCTACACCGCCATCTGTATGAACATGGATATATCTACACAGCCATCTGGAGGAACATGGAAATATCTACACCGATATCTGTATGAACATAGAAATAGCTACACTGCTATCTGTATTAACATGGAAATATCTACACCGCTATCTGTATGAACATGGAAATATCTACACCGCTATCTGTACGAACAAGGAAATATCTTCACCGCCATCTGTACGAACATGGATATATCTACAGAGCCATCTGGATGAACATGGAAATATCTACACCGCCATCTGTATGAACATATAAATATCTACACTGCCATCTGTATTAAGATGGAGATATCTACACCGCTATCTGAATAAACATGGAAATATCTACACCGCTATCTGTATAAACATGGAAATATCAGCACCGCTATCTGTATGAACATGGAAATATTAGCCCCTCTATCTGTATGAACATGGAGATATCTACACCGCCATCTGTATGAACATGGAAATATCTGCACCGCCATCTGTATGAACATATAAATATCTACACCGCCATCTGTATTAAGATGGAGATATCTACACCGCTATCTGTATAAACATGGAAATATCTACACCGCTATCTGTATAAACATGGAAATATCTACACCGCTATCTGTATAAACATGGAAATATCTACACCGCTATCTGTATAAACATGGATATATCTACACCGCTATCTGGATAAACATGGAAATTTCTACACCGCTACCTGTATAAACATGGAAATATCAGCACCGCTGTCTGTAGGAACATGGAGATATCTACACCGAAATCTGCATGAACATGGATATATCTACACAGCCATCTGGAGGAACATGGAAATACCTACAACGCTATCTGTACGAACATGGAAATATCTACACCGCTATCTGTATGAACATGGAAATAGGTACACCGCTATCTGTATGAACATGGAAATATCTACACCACTATCTGAATGAACATGGAAATATCTACACCGCTATCTGTATGAACATGGATATATCTACACAGCCATCTGGATGAACATGGAAATATCTACACCGCTATCTGTATGAACATGGAAATATCTACACCGCTATCTGTGTAAACATGCATACATCTTCACCGCTATCTGTATAAACTTGGAAATATCTACACCACTATCTGTATGAACATGGAAATATCTGCACCGCTATCTGTATGAACATGGAAATATCGACACCGCTATCTGTTTGAACATGGAAATATCTACACGGCTATCTGCATGAAAATGGAAATATCTACACTGCTATCTGCATATACATGGAAATATCTACACAGCTATCTCTTTACACATGGAAATAACTACACCGCTATCTGTATGAACATGGAAATATCTACACCGCCATCTGTATGAACATGGAAATATCTACACCGCTACCTGTATAAACATGGAAATATCAGCACCGCTATCTGTATGAACATGGAAATATCTACACAGCTATCTGTATGAACATGGAAATATCTACACCGCCATCTGTATGAACATGGAAATATCAGCACCGCCATCTGTATGAACATATAAATATCTACACCGCCATCTGTATTAAGATGGAGTTATCTACACCGCTATCTGAATAAACATGGAAATATCTTCACCGCTATCTGTATAAACATGGAAATATCAGCACCGCTATCTGTATGAATATGGAAATATCAGCCCCTCTATCAGTATGAACATGGAGATATCTACACCGCCATCTGTATGAACACGGATATATCTACACAGCCATCCGGATGAACATGGAAATATCTACACCGCTATCTGTTTGAACATGGAAATAGCTACACCGCTATCTGTATGAACATGGAAATATCTACACCGCTATCTCTATGAACATGGAAATATCTACACCGCTATCTGTTTGAAGATGGAAATATATACACAGCTATCTGCATGGAAATGGAAATATCTACACAGCTATCTGCATATAGATGGAAATATCTACACAGCTATCTCTTTACACATTGAAATATCTACACCGCTATCTGTATGAACATGGAAATATCAGCACCGCTATCTGTATGAACATGGAAATATCTACACCGCTATCTGTATGAACATGGAAATATCTACACCGCTATCTGTATGAACATGGATATATCTACACAGCCCTCTGGATGAACATGGAAATATCCACACTGCTATCTGTGTAAACATGCATACATCTTCACCGCTATCTGTATAAACATGGAAATATCTACACCGCTATCTGTATGAACATGGAAATATCTACACAACTATCTGTTTGAAGATGGAAATATATAAATCGCTATCTGCATGAAAATGGAAATATCTACAGAGCTATCTGCATATAGATGGAAATATCTACACAGCAATCTCTTTACACATGGAAATAACTACACCGCTATCTGTATGAACATGGACATATCTACACCGCCATCTGTATGAACATGGAAATATCTGCACCGCCATCTGTATGAACATATAAATATCTACACCACCATCTGTATTAAGATGGAGATATCTACACCGCTATCTGAATAAACATGGAAATATCTACACCGCTATCTGTATAAACATGGAAATTTCTACACCACTATCTGTAGAAACATGGAAATATCTACACCGCTACCTGTATAAACACGGAAATATCAGCACCGCTATCTGTATGAACCTGGAAATGTCTACACCGCTATCTGAATGAACATGGAAATATCTACACCGCTATCTGTTTGAACATGTAAATATCTACACCGCTATCTGCATGAAAATGGAAATATCTACAAAGCTATCTGCATATACATGGAAATATCTACACAGCTATCTCTTTACACATGGAAATAACTACACCGCTATCTCTATAAACATGGAAATATCTACACCGCCATCTGTATGAACATGGAAATATCTGCACCGCCATCTGTATGAACATATAAATATCTACACCGCCATCTGTATTAAGAAGGAAATATCTAAACCGCTATCTGTATAAACATGGAAATATCTACACCGCTGCCTGTATAAACATGGAAATATCAGCACCGCTATCTGTATGAACATGGAAATATCTACACCGCTATCTGTAGGAACATGGAAATAGCTACACCGCTGCCTGTATAAACATGGAAATATCAGCACCGCTATCTGTATGAACATGGAAATATCCACACCACTATCTGTATGAACATGGATATATATACACAGCCATCTGGATGAACATGGAAATATCTACACCACTATCTGTATGAACATGGAAATATCTACACCACTACCTGTGTAAACATGCATACATCTTCACCGCTATCTGTATAAACATGGAAATATCTACACTGCTATCTGTATGAAAATGGAAATATCTACACCGCTATCTGTATGAACTTGGAAATATCTACACCGCTATCTGTTTGAACATGGAAATATCTACACCGCTATCTGCATGAAAATGGAAATATCTACACTGCTATCTGCATATACATGGAAATATCTACACAGCTATATCTTTACACATGGAAATAACTACACCGCTATCTGTATGAACATGGAAATATCCACACCGCCATCTGTATGAACATGGAAATATCTGCACCGCCATCTGTATGAACATATAAATATCTACACCGCCATCTGTATTAAGATGGAGATATCTACACCGCTATCTGTATAAACATGCAAATATCTGCACCGCTATCTGTATAAACATGGAAATATCTACACCGCTATCTATATAAACATGGAAAAATCTACACCGCTACCTGTATAAACATGGAAATATCAGCACCGCTATCTGTATGAACATGGAAATATCTTCACCGCTATCTGTATGAACATGGAAATATCTACACTGCTATCTGTATGAACATGGAAATATCTGCACCGCTATCTGTATGAACATGGAAATATCTACACCGCTATCTGTTTGAACATGGAAATATCTACACCGCTATCTGCATGAAAATGGAAATATCTACACTGCTATCTGCATATACATGGAAATATCTACAAAGCTATCTCTTTACGCATGGAAATAACTACACCGCTATCTGTATGAACATGGAAATATCTACACCGCCATCTGTATGAACATGGAAATATCTTCACCGCCATCTGTATGAACATATAAATATCTACACCGCCATCTGTATTAAGATGGAGATATCTACACCGCTATCTGTATAAACATGGAAATATCTACACCGCTATCTCTATGAACATGGAAATATCTACACCGCTATCTGTTTGAAGATGGAAATATATACACCGCTATCTGCATGAAAATGGAAAAATCTACACAGCTATCTGCATATAGATGGAAATATCTACACAGCTATCCCTTTACACATGGAAATAACTACACCGCTATCTGTATGAACATGGAAATGTCTACACTGCCATCTGTATGAACATGTAAATATCTGCACCGCCATCTGTATGAACATATAAATATCTACACCGCCATCTCTATTAAGATGGAGATATCTACACCGCTATCTGAATAAACATGGAAATATCTACACCGCTATCTGTATAAACATGGAAATATCTACACCGCTATCTGTATAAACATGGAAATATCTACACCGCTACCTGTATAAACATGGAAATATCAGCACCGCTATCTGTATGAACATGGAAATACCTACACCGCTATCTGTATGAACATGGAAATATCTACACAGCCATCTCGAGGAACATGGAAATATCTTCACCGCCATCTGTACGAACATGGATATATCTACAGAGCCATCTGGATGAACATGGAAATATCTACACCGCCATCTGTATGAATATATAAATGTCTACACTGCCATCTGTATTAAGATGGAGATATCTACACCGCTATCTGTATAAACCTGAAAATATCTACACCGCTATCTGTATAAACATGGAAATATCTACACCGCTATCTGGATAAACATGGAAATTTCTACACCGCTACCTGTATAAACATGGAAATATCAGCACCGCTGTCTGTAGGAACATGGAGATATCTACACCGAAATCTGCATGAACATGGATATATCTACACAGCCATCTGGAGGAACATGGAAATACCTACAACGCTATCTGTACGAACATGGAAATATCTACACCGCTATCTGTATGAACATGGAAATAGGTACACCGCTATCTGTATGAACATGGAAATATCTACACCACTATCTGAATGAACATGGAAATATCTACACCGCTATCTCTATGAACATGGATATATCTACACAGCCATCTGGATGAACATGGAAATATCTACACCGCTATCTGTATGAACATGGAAATATCTACACCGCTATCTGTGTAAACATGCATACATCTTCACCGCTATCTGTATAAACTTGGAAATATCTACACCACTATCTGTATGAACATGGAAATATCTGCACCGCTATCTGTATGAACATGGAAATATCTACACCGCTATCTGTTTGAACATGGAAATATCTACACGGCTATCTGCATGAAAATGGAAATATCTACACTGCTATCTGCATATACATGGAAATATCTACACAGCTATCTCTTTACACATGGAAATAACTACACCGCTATCTGTATGAACATGGAAATATCTACACCGCCATCTGTATGAACATGGAAATATCTGCACCGCGATCTGTATGAACATATAAATATCTACACCGCCATCTGTATTAAGATGGAGATATCTACACCGCTATCTGTATAAACATGGAAATATCTACACCGCTATCTGTATAAACATGGAAATATCTACACCGCTATCTGTATAAACATGGAAATATCTACACCGCTACCTGTATAAACATGGAAATATCAGCACCGCTATCTGTATGAACATGGAAATATCTACACCGCTATCTGTATGAACATGGAAATATCTACACTGCTATCTGTATGAACATGGAAATATCTACACCGCTATCTGTATGAACATGGATATATCTACACAGCCCTCTGGATGAACATGGAAATATCCACACTGCTATCTGTGTAAACATGCATACATCTTCACCGCTATCTGTATAAACATGGAAATATCTACACCGCTATCTGTATGAACATGGAAATATCTACACAACTATCTGTTTGAAGATGGAAATATATAAATCGCTATCTGCATGAAAATGGAAATATCTACAGAGCTATCTGCATATAGATGGAAATATCTACACAGCAATCTCTTTACACATGGAAATAACTACACCGCTATCTGTATGAACATGGACATATCTACACCGCCATCTGTATGAACATGGAAATATCTGCACCGCCATCTGTATGAACATATAAATATCTACACCACCATCTGTATTAAGATGGAGATATCTACACCGCTATCTGAATAAACATGGAAATATCTACACCGCTATCTGTATAAACATGGAAATTTCTACACCACTATCTGTAGAAACATGGAAATATCTACACCGCTACCTGTATAAACACGGAAATATCAGCACCGCTATCTGTATGAACCTGGAAATGTCTACACCGCTATCTGAATGAACATGGAAATATCTACACCGCTATCTGTTTGAACATGTAAATATCTACACCGCTATCTGCATGAAAATGGAAATATCTACAAAGCTATCTGCATATACATGGAAATATCTACACAGCTATCTCTTTACACATGGAAATAACTACACCGCTATCTCTATAAACATGGAAATATCTACACCGCCATCTGTATGAACATGGAAATATCTGCACCGCCATCTGTATGAACATATAAATATCTACACCGCCATCTGTATTAAGAAGGAAATATCTAAACCGCTATCTGTATAAACATGGAAATATCTACACCGCTGCCTGTATAAACATGGAAATATCAGCACCGCTATCTGTATGAACATGGAAATATCTACACCGCTATCTGTAGGAACATGGAAATAGCTACACCGCTGCCTGTATAAACATGGAAATATCAGCACCGCTATCTGTATGAACATGGAAATATCCACACCACTATCTGTATGAACATGGATATATATACACAGCCATCTGGATGAACATGGAAATATCTACACCACTATCTGTATGAACATGGAAATATCTACACCACTACCTGTGTAAACATGCATACATCTTCACCGCTATCTGTATAAACATGGAAATATCTACACTGCTATCTGTATGAAAATGGAAATATCTACACCGCTATCTGTATGAACTTGGAAATATCTACACCGCTATCTGTTTGAACATGGAAATATCTACACCGCTATCTGCATGAAAATGGAAATATCTACACTGCTATCTGCATATACATGGAAATATCTACACAGCTATATCTTTACACATGGAAATAACTACACCGCTATCTGTATGAACATGGAAATATCCACACCGCCATCTGTATGAACATGGAAATATCTGCACCGCCATCTGTATGAACATATAAATATCTACACCGCCATCTGTATTAAGATGGAGATATCTACACCGCTATCTGTATAAACATGCAAATATCTGCACCGCTATCTGTATAAACATGGAAATATCTACACCGCTATCTATATAAACATGGAAAAATCTACACCGCTACCTGTATAAACATGGAAATATCAGCACCGCTATCTGTATGAACATGGAAATATCTTCACCGCTATCTGTATGAACATGGAAATATCTACACTGCTATCTGTATGAACATGGAAATATCTGCACCGCTATCTGTATGAACATGGAAATATCTACACCGCTATCTGTTTGAACATGGAAATATCTACACCGCTATCTGCATGAAAATGGAAATATCTACACTGCTATCTGCATATACATGGAAATATCTACAAAGCTATCTCTTTACGCATGGAAATAACTACACCGCTATCTGTATGAACATGGAAATATCTACACCGCCATCTGTATGAACATGGAAATATCTTCACCGCCATCTGTATGAACATATAAATATCTACACCGCCATCTGTATTAAGATGGAGATATCTACACCGCTATCTGTATAAACATGGAAATATCTACACCGCTATCTCTATGAACATGGAAATATCTACACCGCTATCTGTTTGAAGATGGAAATATATACACCGCTATCTGCATGAAAATGGAAAAATCTACACAGCTATCTGCATATAGATGGAAATATCTACACAGCTATCCCTTTACACATGGAAATAACTACACCGCTATCTGTATGAACATGGAAATGTCTACACTGCCATCTGTATGAACATGTAAATATCTGCACCGCCATCTGTATGAACATATAAATATCTACACCGCCATCTCTATTAAGATGGAGATATCTACACCGCTATCTGAATAAACATGGAAATATCTACACCGCTATCTGTATAAACATGGAAATATCTACACCGCTATCTGTATAAACATGGAAATATCTACACCGCTACCTGTATAAACATGGAAATATCAGCACCGCTATCTGTATGAACATGGAAATACCTACACCGCTATCTGTATGAACATGGAAATATCTACACAGCCATCTCGAGGAACATGGAAATATCTTCACCGCCATCTGTACGAACATGGATATATCTACAGAGCCATCTGGATGAACATGGAAATATCTACACCGCCATCTGTATGAATATATAAATGTCTACACTGCCATCTGTATTAAGATGGAGATATCTACACCGCTATCTGTATAAACCTGAAAATATCTACACCGCTATCTGTATAAACATGGAAATATCTACACCGCTATCTGGATAAACATGGAAATTTCTACACCGCTACCTGTATAAACATGGAAATATCAGCACCGCTGTCTGTAGGAACATGGAGATATCTACACCGAAATCTGCATGAACATGGATATATCTACACAGCCATCTGGAGGAACATGGAAATACCTACAACGCTATCTGTACGAACATGGAAATATCTACACCGCTATCTGTATGAACATGGAAATAGGTACACCGCTATCTGTATGAACATGGAAATATCTACACCACTATCTGAATGAACATGGAAATATCTACACCGCTATCTCTATGAACATGGATATATCTACACAGCCATCTGGATGAACATGGAAATATCTACACCGCTATCTGTATGAACATGGAAATATCTACACCGCTATCTGTGTAAACATGCATACATCTTCACCGCTATCTGTATAAACTTGGAAATATCTACACCACTATCTGTATGAACATGGAAATATCTGCACCGCTATCTGTATGAACATGGAAATATCTACACCGCTATCTGTTTGAACATGGAAATATCTACACGGCTATCTGCATGAAAATGGAAATATCTACACTGCTATCTGCATATACATGGAAATATCTACACAGCTATCTCTTTACACATGGAAATAACTACACCGCTATCTGTATGAACATGGAAATATCTACACCGCCATCTGTATGAACATGGAAATATCTGCACCGCGATCTGTATGAACATATAAATATCTACACCGCCATCTGTATTAAGATGGAGATATCTACACCGCTATCTGTATAAACATGGAAATATCTACACCGCTATCTGTATAAACATGGAAATATCTACACCGCTATCTGTATAAACATGGAAATATCTACACCGCTACCTGTATAAACATGGAAATATCAGCACCGCTATCTGTATGAACATGGAAATATCTACACCGCTATCTGTATGAACATGGAAATATCTACACTGCTATCTGTATGAACATGGAAATATCTACACCGCTATCTGTATGAACATGGATATATCTACACAGCCCTCTGGATGAACATGGAAATATCCACACCGATATCTGTGTAAACATGCATACATCTTCACCGCTATCTGTATAAACATGGAAATATCTACACCGCTATCTGTATGAACATGGAAATATCTACACCGCTATCTGTTTGAAGATGGAAATACATACACCGCTATCTGCATGAAAATGGAAATATCTACAAAGCTATCTGCATATACATGGAAATATCTACACAGCTATCTCTTTACACATGGAAATAACTACACCGCTATCTGTATGAACATGGAAATATCTTCACCGCCATCTGTATGAACATGGAAATAGCTGCACCGACATCTGTATGAACATATACATATCTACACGGCCATCTGTATTAAGATGGAGATATCTACACCGATATCTGTATAAACATGGAAATATCTACACCGCAATCTGTATAAACATGGAAATATCTACACCTCTACCTGTATAAACATGGAAATATCAGCACCGCTATCTGTATGAACATGGAAATATCATCCCCTCTATCTGTATGAACATGGAGATATCAACAACCGCTATCTGTATGAACATGGAAATATCTAGACCGCTATCGGAATGAACATGGAAATACCTTCATCGCCATCTGTATGAACATGGATATATCTACACAGCCATCTGGATGAACATGGATATATCTACACAGCCCTCTGGATGAACATGGAAATATCCACACCGCTATCTGTGTAAACATGCATACATCTTCACCGCTATCTGTATAAACATGGAAATATCTACACAGCCATCTGGATGAACATGGAAATATCTACACCGCTATCTGTACGAACATGGAAATATCTACACCGCTATCTGTATGAACATGGATATATCTACACAGCCATCTTGATGAACAGGGAAATATCTACACCGCTCTCTGTGTAAACATGCATACATCTTCACCGCAATCTGTATAAACATGGAAATATCTACACTGCTATCTGTATGAACATGGAAATATCTGCACCGCTATCTGTATGAACATGGAAATATCTACACCGCTATCTGTTTGAACATGGAAATATCTACACCGCTATCTGCATGAAAATGGAAATATCTACACTGCTATCTGCATATACATGGAAATATCTACACAGCTATCTCTTTACGCATGGAAATAACTACACCGCTATCTGTATGAACATGGAAATATCTACACCGCCATCTGTATGAACATGGAAATATCTGCACCGCGATCTGTATGAACATATAAATATCTACACCGCCATCTGTATTAAGATGGAGATATCTACACCGCTATCTGTATAAACATGGAAATATCTACACCGCTATCTGTATAAACATGGAAATATCTACACCGCTATCTGTATAAACATGGAAATATCTACACCGCTACCTGTATAAACATGGAAATATCAGCACCGCTATCTGTATGAACATGGAAATATCTACACCGCTATCTGTATGAACATGGAAATATCTACACTGCTATCTGTATGAACATGGAAATATCTACACCGCTATCTGTATGAACATGGATATATCTACACAGCCCTCTGGATGAACATGGAAATATCCACACCGATATCTGTGTAAACATGCATACATCTTCACCGCTATCTGTATAAACATGGAAATATCTACACCGCTATCTGTATGAACATGGAAATATCTACACCGCTATCTGTTTGAAGATGGAAATACATACACCGCTATCTGCATGAAAATGGAAATATCTACAAAGCTATCTGCATATACATGGAAATATCTACACAGCTATCTCTTTACACATGGAAATAACTACACCGCTATCTGTATGAACATGGAAATATCTTCACCGCCATCTGTATGAACATGGAAATAGCTGCACCGACATCTGTATGAACATATACATATCTACACGGCCATCTGTATTAAGATGGAGATATCTACACCGATATCTGTATAAACATGGAAATATCTACACCGCAATCTGTATAAACATGGAAATATCTACACCTCTACCTGTATAAACATGGAAATATCAGCACCGCTATCTGTATGAACATGGAAATATCATCCCCTCTATCTGTATGAACATGGAGATATCAACAACCGCTATCTGTATGAACATGGAAATATCTAGACCGCTATCGGAATGAACATGGAAATACCTTCATCGCCATCTGTATGAACATGGATATATCTACACAGCCATCTGGATGAACATGGATATATCTACACAGCCCTCTGGATGAACATGGAAATATCCACACCGCTATCTGTGTAAACATGCATACATCTTCACCGCTATCTGTATAAACATGGAAATATCTACACAGCCATCTGGATGAACATGGAAATATCTACACCGCTATCTGTACGAACATGGAAATATCTACACCGCTATCTGTATGAACATGGATATATCTACACAGCCATCTTGATGAACAGGGAAATATCTACACCGCTCTCTGTGTAAACATGCATACATCTTCACCGCAATCTGTATAAACATGGAAATATCTACACTGCTATCTGTATGAACATGGAAATATCTGCACCGCTATCTGTATGAACATGGAAATATCTACACCGCTATCTGTTTGAACATGGAAATATCTACACCGCTATCTGCATGAAAATGGAAATATCTACACTGCTATCTGCATATACATGGAAATATCTACACAGCTATCTCTTTACGCATGGAAATAACTACACCGCTATCTGTATGAACATGGAAATATCTACACCGCCATCTGTATGAACATGGAAATATCTGCACCACCATCTGTATGAACATATAAATATCTACACCGCCATCTGTATTAAGATGGAGATATCTACACCGCTATCTGTATAAACATGGAAATATCTACACCGCTATCTCTATAAACATGGAAATATCTACACCGCTATCTGAATAAACATGGAAATATCTACACCGCTACCTGTATAAACATGGAAATATCAGCACCGCTATCTGTATGAACATGGAAATATCTACACTGCTATCTGTATGAACATGGTTATATCTACACAGCCCTGTGGATGAACATGGAAATATCCACACCGCTATCTGTGTAAACATGCATACATCTTCACCGCTACCTGTATAAACATGGAAATATCTACACCGCTATCTCTATGAACATGGAAATATCTACACCGCTATATGTTTGAAGATGGAAATATATACACCGCTATCTGCATGAAAATGGAAAAATCTACACAGCTATCTGCATATAGATGGAAATATCTACACAGCTATCCCTTTACACATGGAAATAACTACACCGCTATCTGTATGAACATGGAAATGTCTACACCGCCATCTGTATGAACATGTAAATATCTGCACCGCCATCTGTATGAACATATAAATATCTACACCGCCATCTCTATTAAGATGGAGATATCTACACCGCTATCTGAATAAACATGGAAATATCTACACCGCTATCTGTATAAACATGGAAATATCTACACCGCTATCTGTATAAACATGGAAATATCTACACCGCAACCTGTATAAACATGGAAATATCAGCACCGCTATCTGTATGAACATGGAAATACCTACACCGCTATCTGTATGAACATGGAAATACCTACACAGCCATCTGGAGGAACATGGAAATATCTTCACCGCCATCTGTACGAACATGGATATATCTACAGAGCCATCTGGATGAACATGGAAATATCTACACCGCCATCTGTATGAATATATAAATGTCTACACTGCCATCTTTATTAAGATGGAGATATCTACACCGCTATCTGTATAAACCTGAAAATATCTACACCGCTATCTGTATAAACATGGAAATATCTACACCGCTATCTGGATAAACATGGAAATTTCTACACCGCTACCTGTATAAACATGGAAATATCAGCACCGCTGTCTGTAGGAACATGGAGATATCTACACCGAAATCTGCATGAACATGGATATATCTACACAGCCATCTGGAAGAACATGGAAATATCTACAACGCTATCTGTACGAACATGGAAATATCTACACCGCTATCTGTATGAACATGGAAATAGGTACACCGCTATCTGTATGAACATGGAAATATCTACACCACTATCTGAATGAACATGGAAATATCTACACCGCTATCTGTATGAACATGGATATATCTACACAGCCATCTGGATGAACATGGAAATATCTACACCGCTATCTGGATGAACATGGAAATATCTACACCGCTATCTGTGTAAACATGCATACATCTTCACCGCTATCTGTATAAACTTCGAAATATCTACACCACTATCTGTATGAACATGGAAATATCTGCACCGCTATCTGTATGAACATGGAAATATCTACACCGCTATCTGTTTGAACATGGAAATATCTACACGGCTATCTGCATGAAAATGGAAATATCTACTCTGCTATCTGCATATACATGGAAATATCTACACAGCTATCTCTTTACACATGGAAATAACTACACCGCTATCTGTATGAACATGGAAATATCTACACCGCCATCTGTATGAACATGGAAATAGCTGCACCGCCATCTGTATGAACATATAAATATCTACACCGCCATCTGTATTAAGATGGAGATATCTACACCGCTATCTGTATAAACATGGAAATATCTACACCGCTATCTGTATAAACATGGAAATATCTACACCGCTATCTGTATAAACATGGAAATATCTACACCGCTACCTGTATAAACATGGAAATATCAGCACCGCTATCTCTATAAACATGGAAATTTCAGCACCGCTATCTGTATGAACATGGGAATATCTACACCGCTATCTGTATGAACATGGAAATATCTACACCACTACCTGTATGAACATGGAAATATCTACAACGCTATTTCTATGAACATGGATATATCTACACAGCCATCTGGATGAACACGGAAATATCTACACAACTATCTGTATGAATATGGAAATATCTACACCGCTATCTGTGTAAATATGCATACATCTTCACCGCAATCTGTATAAACATGGTAATATCTACACCGCTCTCTGTATGAACATGGAAATATCTACACCGCTATCTGTTTGAACATGGAAATATCTACACCGCTATCTGCTTGAAAATTTAAATATCTACACAGCTATCTGCATATACATGGAAATATCTACACAGCTATCTCTTTACACATGGAAATAACTGCACCGCTATCTGTATGAACATGGAAATATCTTCACCGCCATCTGTATGAACATGGAAATAACTGCACCGACATCTGTATGAACATGTACATATCTACACGGCCATCTGTATTAAGATGGAGATATCTACACCGATATCTGTATAAACATGGAAATATCTACACCGCTATCTGTATAATCATGGCAATATCTACACCGCTATCTGTATAAACATGGAAATATCTACACCGCAACCTGTATAAACATGGAAATATCAGCACCGCTATCTGTATGAACATGGAAATATCAGCCCCTCTATCTGTATGAACACGGAGATATCTACACCGCTATCTGTATGAACATGGAAATAGCTACACCACTATCTGAATGAACATGGAAATAACTTCACCGCCATCTGTATGAACATGGATATATCTACACAGCCATCTGGATGAACATGGATATATCTACACAGCCCTCTGGATGAACATGGAAATATCTACACCGCTATCTGTAGGAACATGGAAATATCTACACCGCTATCTGTATAAGCATGGAAATATGTACACCACTACCTATATAAACATGGATATATCAGCACCGCTATCTGTATGAACATGGAAATATCTACACAGCCATCTGGATGAATATGGAAATATCAGCACCGCTATCTGTATGAACATGGATATGTCTACACAGCCATCTGGATGAACATGGAAATATCTACACCGCTACCTGTATGAACATGGAAATATGTACACCGCTATCTGTATGAATATGGAAATATCTACACCGCTATCTGTTTGAGCATGGAAATATCTACACTGCTATCTGCATGAAAATGGAAATACTTACACAGCTATCTGCATATACATGGAAATATCTACAAACCTATCTCTATACACATGGAAATAACTACACCGATATCTCTATAAACATGGAAATATCTACAGCGCCATCTGTATGAACATGGAAATATCTGCAACGCCTTCTGTATGAACATATAAATATCTGCACCGCCATCTGTATTAAGATGGAGATATCTACACCGCTATCTGTATAAACATGGAAATATCTACACCGCTATCTGTATGAGCATGGAAATATCTACACCGCCATCTGTATGAAGATATAAATATCTTCACCGACATCTGTATGAACATGGATATATCTACACAGCCATCTGGATGAACATGGAAATATCTACACCGCTATCTGTATGAACATGGAAATATCTACACCGCTATCTGTGTAAACATGCATACATCTTCACCGCTATCTGTATAAACATGGAAATATCTGCACCGCTATCTGTATGAACATTGAAATATCTACTCCGCTATCTGTTTGAACATGGAAGTATCTACAACGCTATCTGCATGAAAATGGAAATATCTACTCAGCTATCTGCATATACATGGAAATATCTACAAAGCTATCTCTTTACACATGGAAATAACTACACTGCTATCTCTATAAACATGGAAATATCTACACCGCCATTTGTATGAACATGGAAATATCTGAACCGCCATCTCTATGAACATATAAATATCTGCACCGCCATCTGTATTAAGATGGAGATATCTACACCGCTATCTGTATAAACATGGAAATATCTACACCGCTATCTGTATAAACATGGAAATATCAGCACCGCTATCTGTATGAACATGGAAATATCTACACGGCTATCTTTATGAACATGGAAATATCTACACCGATATCTGTATGAACATGGAAATATCTTCACCGCCATCTGTATGAACATGGATATATCTACACAGCCATCTGGATGAACATGGAAATATCTACACCACTATCTGTATGAACCTCGAAGTATCTACACCGCTATCTGTGTAAACATGCATACATCTTCACCGCTATCTGTATAAACATGGAAATATCTACACCGCTATCTGTATAAGCAGGGAAATATGTACACCACTACCTGTATAAATATGGAAATATCTGCACCGCTATCTGTATAAACATGGAAATATCTACCCCGCTATCTGTATGAACATGGAATTATCTACACCGCTATCTGTTTGAGCATGGAAATATCTACACCGCTGCCTGCATGAAAATGGAAATATCTACACAGCTATCTGCATATACATGGAAATATCTACAAAGCTATCTCTTTACACATGGAAATAACTACACCGATATCTCTATAAACATGGAAATATCTACACCGCCATCTGTATGATCATGGAAATATCAGCACCACTATCTGTATGAACATGGAAATATCTACACAGCCATCTGGATGAACATGGAAATATCTACAACGCTATCTGTATAAACATGGAAATATCTACACCGCTATCTGTATAAACATGGAAATATCTACACCGCTATCTGTATAAACATGGAAATATCTACACCGCTATCTGTATAAACATAGAAATATCAGCACCGCTATCTGTATGAACATGGAAATATCTACACCGATATATGTATGAACAAGGAAATATCTACACCGCTATCTGTATGAACATGGAAATATCTTCACCGCCATCTGTGAGAACATGGATATATCTACACAGCCATCTGGATGAACATGGAAATATCTACACCGCTATCTGTAGGAACATGGAAATATCTACACCGCTATCTGTGTAAACATACATACACCTTCACCACTATCTGTATAAACATGGAAATATCTACACTGCTATCTGTATGAACATGGAAATATCTACACCACTATCTGTTTGAACATGGAAATATCTACACCGGTATCAGCATGAAAATGGAAATATCTACAAAGCTATCTGCATACACATGGAAATATCTATACAGCTATTTACACATGGAAATAACTACACCGCTATCTCTATAAACATGGAAATATCTACACCGTCATCTGTATGAACATGGAACTATCTACACCGCCGTCTGCATGAACATATAAATATCTACACCGCCATCTGTATTAAGATGAGGATATCTACACCGCTATCCGTATAAACATGGAAATATCTACACCGCTATCTGTATAAACATGGAAATATCTACACCGCTATCTGTATAAACATGGAAATATCTACACCGCTACCTGTATAAACATGGAAATATCAGCACGGCAATCTGTATGAACATGGAAATATCTACACTGATATCTGTATGAACATAGAAATATCTACACCACTATCTGTATGAACATGGAAATAGCTACACCGCTATCTGTGTGAACATGGAAATGTCCACACCGCTATCTGTATGAACATGGAAATATCTACACCGCCATCTGTATGAACATGGAAATATCTTCACCGCCATCTGTATGAACATGGATATATCTACACAGCCATCTGGATGAACATGGAAATATCTACACCGCTATATGTATGAACATGGAAATAGCTACAACGCTATCTGCATGAACATGGAAATACCTACACCACTATGTGTATGAACATGGAAATATCTACACTGCTATCTGTATGAACATGGAAATATATTCACCGCCATCTGTATGAACATGGATATATCTACACAGCCATCTGGATGAACATGGAAATATCTACACCGCTATCTGTATTAACATGGAAATATCTACACCGCTATCTGTGTAAACATGCATACATCTTCACCGCTATCTGTATAAACATGGAAATATCTACACCGCTATCTGTATGAACATGGAAATTTCTACACCTCTATCTGTTTGAACATGGAAATATCTACACCGCTATCTCCATGGAAATGGAAATATCTACACAGCTATCTGCATATACATGGAAATATCTACAAAGAAATTTCTTTACACATGAAAATAACTACACCGCTATCTCTATAAACATGGAAATATGTACACCGCCATCTGTATGAACATGGAAATATCTGCACCGCCATCTGTTTGAAGATATAAATATCTACACCGCCATCTGTATTAAGATGGAGATATCTACACCGCTATGTGTGTAAACATGGAAATATCTACACCGCTATCTGTATAAACATGGAAATATCTACACCGCTATCTGTATGACCATGGAAATATTTACACCGCTACCTGTATAAACATGGAAATATCAGCACCGCTATCTATATGAACATGGAAATATCTTCACAGCCATCTGGATGAACATGGAAATATCTACACCGCTATCTGCATGAACATGGAAATAGCTACACCGCTATCTGTATGAAGATGGAAATATCTACACCACTATCTGTATGAACATGGAAATATCTGCACCGCTATCTGTATGAACATGGAAATATCTACACCGCTATCTGTATGAACATGGAAATATCTACACCGCTATCTGTATAAACATGGAAATATCTACACCACTATCTGTATAAACATGGAAATATCAGCACCGCTATCTGTACGAACATGGAAATATCTACACCGCTATCTTTATGAACATGGAAATATCTACACAGATATCTGTATGAACATGGAAATATCTTCACCGCCATCTGTATGAACATGGATATATCTAAACAGCCATCTGGATGAACATGAAAATATCTACACCAATATCTGTATGAACATGGAAATATCTACACCGCTATCTGTGTAAACATGCATACATCTTCATCGCTATCTGTATAAACATGGAAATATCTACACCGCTATCTGTATAAGCATGGAAATATATACACCACTACCTGTATAAACATGGAAATATCAGCACCGCTATCTGTATGAACATGGAAATATCTACACAGCCATCTGGATGAATATGGAAATATCAGCACCGCTATCTGTATGAACATGGATATGTCTACACAGCCATCTGGATGAACATGGAAATAGCTACACCGCTATCTGTATGAACATGGAAATATCTACACCGCTATCTGTTTCAACATGGAAATATCTACACCGCTATCTGTATAAACATGGAAATATCTACACCGCTATCTGTATGAACATGGAAATATCTACACCGCTATCTGTTTGAGCATTGAAATATCTACACAGCTATCTGCATGAAAATGGAAATATCTACACAGCTATCTGCATATACATGGAAATATCTACAAAGCTATCTCTTTACACATGGAAATAACTACACCGATATCTCTATAAACATGGAAATATCTACACCGCCATCTGTATGAACATGGAAATATCTGCACCGCCATCTGTATGAACATATAAATATCTGCACCGCCATCTGTATTAAGATGGAGATATCTACACCGCTATCTGTATAAACATGGAAATATCTACACCGCTATCTGTATGAGCATGGAAATATCTACACCGCTATCTGTATAAACATGGAAATATCAGCACCGCTATCTGTATGAACAAGGAAATATCTACACCGCTATCTTTATGAACATGGAAATATCTACACCGATATCTGTATGAACATGGAAATATCTTCACCGCCATCTGTATGAACATGGATATATCTACACAGCCATCTGGATGAACATGGAAATATCTACACCGCTATCTGTATGAACATGGAAATATCTACACCGCTATCTGTGTAAACAAGCATACGTCTTCACCGCTATCTGTATAAACATGGAAATATCTACCCCGCTATCTGTATGAACATGGAATTATCTACACCGCTATCTGTTTGAGCATGGAAATATCTACACCGCTACCTGCATGAAAATGGAAATATCTACACAGCTATCTGCATATACATGGAAATATCTACAAAGCTATCTCTTTACACATGGAAATAACTACACCGATATCTCTATAAACATGGAAATATCTACACCGCCATCTGTATGATCATGGAAATATCAGCACCACTATCTGTATGAACATGGAAATATCTACACAGCCATCTGGATGAACATGGAAATATCTACACCGCTATCTGTATGAACATGTAAATAGCTACACCGCTATCTGTATGAACATGGAAATATCTACACCGCTACCTGTATGAACATGGAAATATCTACACTGCTATCTGTAAGAACATGGAAATATCTTCACCGCTATCTGTATGAACATGGAAATATCTACACCGCTATCTGTATGAACATGGAAATATCTACACCGCTGTCTGTTTGAGCATGGAAATATCTACACAGCTATCTTCATGAAAATGGAAATATCTACACAGCTATCTGCATGTACATGGAAATAACTACAAAGCTATCTCTTTACACATGGAAATAACTACACCGATATCTCTATAAACATGGAAATGTCTACACCGCCATCTGTATGAACATGGAAATATCTGCACCGCCATCTGTATTAAGATGGAGATATCTACACCGCTATCTGTATAAACATGGAAATATCTACACCGCTATCTGTATGAGCATGGAAATATCTACACCGCCATCTGTATGAAGATATAAATATCTTCACCGACATCTGTATGAACATGCATTTATCTACACAGCCATCTGGATGAACATGGAAATATCTACACCGCTATCTGTATGAACATGGAAATATCTACACCGCTATCTGTGTAAACATGCATACATCTTCACCGCTATCTGTATAAACATGGAAATACCTACACCGCAATCTGTATGAACATTGAAATATCTACACCGCTATCTGTTTGAACATGGAAGTATCTACACCGCTATCTGCATGAAAATGGAAATATCTACACAGCTATCTGCATATACATGGAAATATCTACAAAGCTATCTCTTTACACATGGAAATAACTACACCGCTTTCTCTATAAACGTGGAAATATCTACACCGCCATCTGTATGAACATGGAAATATCTGAACCGCCATCTCTATGAACATATAAATATCTGCACCGCCATCTGTATTAAGATGGAGATATCTACACCGCTATCTGTATAAACATGGAAATATCTACACCGCTATCTGTATAAACATGGAAATATCTACACCGCTATCTGTATAAACATGGAAATATCTACACGGTTACCTGTATAAACATGGAAATATCAGCACCGCTATCTGTATGAACATGGAAATACCTACACTGCTATCTGTATGAACATGGAAATATCTACACCGCTATCTGAACATGGAAATATTTTCACCGCCATCTGTATGAACATGGATATATCTACACAGCCATCTGGATGAACATGAAAATATCTACACCGCTATCTGTATGAACATGGAAATATCTACACCGCTATATGTGTAAACATGCATACATCTTCACCGCTATCTGTATAAACATGGAAATATCTACACCGCTATCTCTATTAACATGGAAATATCTTCACCGCTATCTGTTTGAACATGGAAATATCTAAACCGCTATCTGCATGACAATGGAAATATCTACACAGCGATCTGCATATACATGGAAATATCTACAAAGCTATCTCTTTACACATGGAAATAACTACAGCGCTATCTCTATCAACATACAAATATCTACACCGCCATCTGCATGAACATGGAAATATCTGAACCGCCATCTCTATGAACATATAAATATCTGCACTGCCATCTATATTAAGATGCAGATATCTACACCGCTATCTGTATAAACTTGGAAATATCTACACCGCTATCTGTATAAACATGGAAATATCTACACCGCAATCTGTATAAACATGGAAATATCTACACCGCTACCTGTATAAACATGGAAATATCAGCACCGCTATCTGTATGAACATGGAAATATCTACACCGCTATCTGTACGAACATGGAAATATCTACACCACTACCTGTAGGAACATGGAAATATCTACACCGATATCTGTATGAACATGGATATATCTACACAGCCATCTGGATGAACACAGAAATATCTACACAGCTATCTGTATGAACATGGAAATATCTACACCGCTATCTGTGTAAATATGCATACATCTTCACCGCAATCTGTATAAACATGGAAATATCTACACCGCTATCTGTATGAACATGGAAATATCTACACCGCTATCTGTTTGAACATGGAAATATCTACACCGCTGTCTGCATGAAAATGGAAATATCTACACAGCTATCTGCATATACATGGAAATATCTACAAAGCTATCTCTTTACACATGGAAATAACTACACCGCTATCTTTATAAACATGGAAATATCTACACCGCCATCTGTATGAACATGGAAATATCTGCACCGCCATCTGTATGAACATATAAATATCTACACCGCCATCTGTATTAAGAAGGAGATATCTACACCGCTATCTGTATAAACTTATAAATATCTACACCGCTCTCTGTATAAACATAGAAATATCTACACCACTATCTGTATAAACATGGAAATATCTACGCCGTTACCTGTATAAACATGGAAATATCAGCACAGCTATCGGTATGAACATGGAAATATCTTCACCGCTATCTCTATAAACATGGAAATATCTACAAAGCCATCTGTATGAACATGGAAATATCAGCACCGCTATCTGTATGAACATGGAAATATCTACACAGCCATCTGGATGAACATGGAAATATCTACACCGCTATCTGTATGAACATGGAAATAGCTACACCGCTATCTGTATGAACATGGAAATATCTACACCGCTATCTGTATGAACATGGAAATATCTACACCGCTATCTGTATGAACATGGAAATATCTACACCGCTATCTGTATAAACATGGAAATATCTACACCGCTATCTGTATAAACATGGAAATATCTACACCGCTATCTGTATGAACATGGAAATATCTACACCGCTATCTGTTTGAGCATGGAAATATCTACACAGCTATCTGCATGAAAATGTAAATATCTACACAGCTATCTGCATATACATGGAAATATCTACAAAGCTATCTCTTTACACATGGAAATAACTTCACCAATATCTCTATAAACATGGAAATGTCTACACCGCCATCTGTATGAACATGGAAATATCTGCACCGCCATCTGTATTAAGATGGAGATATCTACACCGCTATCTGTATAAACATGGAAATATCAACACCGATATCGGTATGAGCATGGAAATATCTACACCGCCATCTGTATGAAGATATAAATATCTTCACCGACATCTGTATGAACATGCATTTATCTACACAGCCATCTGGATGAACATGGAAATATCTACACCGCTATCTGTATGAAGATGGAAATATCTACACCGCTATCTGTGTAAACATGCATACATCTTCACCGCTATCTGTATAAACATGGAAATACCTACACCGCAATTTGTATGAACATTGAAATATCTACACCGCTATCTGTTTGAACATGGAAGTATCTACACCGCTATCTGCATGAAAATGGAAATATCTACACAGCTATCTGCATATACATGGAAATATCTACAAAGCTATCTCTTTACACGTGGAAATAACTACACCACTATCTCTATAAATGTGGAAATATCTACACCGCCATCTGTATGAACATGGAAATAACTGAACCGCCATCTCTATGAACATATAAATATCTGCACCGCCATCTGTATTAAGATGGAGATATCTACACCGCTATCTGTATAAACATGGAAATATCTACACCGCTATCTGTATAAACATGGAAATATCTACACCGCTATCTGTATAAACATGGAAATATCTACACCGCTACCTGTATAAACATGGAAATATCAGCACCGCTATCTGTATGAACATGGAAATACCTACACTGCTATCTGTATGAACATGGAAATATCTACACCGCTATCTGTATGAACATCGAAATATCTACACCGATATCTTTATCAACATGGAAATATCTACACCGCTATCTGTATAAACATGGAAATATCAGCACCGCTATCTGTATGAACATGGAAATATCTACACCGCTATCTGTATGAATATGGAAATATCTACACCGATATCTGTATGAACATGGAAATATCTTCACCGCCATCTGTATGAACATGGATATATCTACACAGCCATCTGGATGAACATGGAAATATCTACACCACTATCTGTATGAACATGGAAATATCTACACCGCTATCTGTGTAAACATGCATACATCTTCAACGCTATCTGTATAAACATGTAAATATCTACACCGCTATCTGTATAAGCATGGAAATATGTACACCACTACCTGTATAAACATGGAAATATCAGCACCGCTATCTGTATGAACATGGAAATATCTACACAGCCATCTGGATGAATATGGAAATATCAGCACCGCTATCTGTATGAACATGGATATGTCTACACAGCCATCTGGATGAACATGGAAATATCTACACCGCTATCTGTATGAACATGGAGATATCTACACTGCTATCTGTGTAAACAAGCATACATCTTCACCGCTATCTGTATAAACATGGAAATAACTACACCGCTATCTGTATGAACATGGAAATATCTACACTGCTATCTGTTTGACCATGGAAATATCTACAGCGCTATCTGCATGAAAATGGAAATATCTACACAGCTATCTGCATATACATGGAAATATCTACAAAGCTATCTCTTTACACATGGAAATAACTACACCGATATATCTATAAACATCGAAATATCTACACCGCCATCTGTATGAACATGGAAATATCTGCACCGAAATCTGTTTGAACATATAAATACCTGCACCGCCATCTGTATTAAGATGGAGATATCTACACCGCTATATGTATAAACATGGAAATATCTACACCGCTATCTGTATGAGCATGGAAATATCTACACCGCCATCTGTATGAAGATATAAATATATTCACCGCCATCTGTATGAACATGGATATATCTACACAGCCATATGGATGAACATGGAAATATCTACACCGCTATCTGTATGAACATGGAAATATCTACAACGCTATCTGTGTAAACATGCATACATCTTAACCGCTATCTGTATAAACATGGAAATATCTACACCGCTATCTGTATGAACATGGAAATATCTACACCGCTATCTGTTTGAACATGGAAATATCTACACCGCTATCTGCATGAAAATGGAAATATCTGCACAGCTATCTGCATATACATGGAAATATCTACAAAGCTATCTCTTTACACATGGAAATAACTACACCGCTATCTCTATAAACATGGAAATATCAACACCGCCATCTGTATGAACATGGAAATATCTGAACCGCCATCTCTATGAACATATAAATATCTGCACCGCCATCTGTATTAAGATGGAGATATCTTCACCGCTATCTGTATAAACATGGAAATATCTACACCGCTATCTGTATAAACATGGAAATATCTATGCCGCTACCTGTATAAACATGGAAATATCAGCACCGCTATCTGTATGAACATGGAAACACCTACACCGCTATATGTATGAACATGGAAATATCTACACCGCTATCTGTATGAACATGGAAATATCTTCACCGCCATCTGTATGAACATGGATATATCTACACAGCCATCTGGATGAACATGGAAATACCTACACCGCTATCTGTATGAACATGGAAATAGCTACACCGCTATCTGTATGAACATGGAAATATCTACACCGCTATCTGTATGAACATGGAAATATCTACACCGCTATTTGTATGAACATGGAAATATCTACACCGCTATCTGTTTGAACATGGAAATATCTACAACGCTATCTGCATGAAAATTGAAATATCTACACAGTGATCTGCATATACATGGAAATATCTACAAAGCTATCTCTTTACACATGGAAATAACTACAGCGCTATCTCTATAAACATGGAAATATCCGCACCGCCATCTGTATGAACATGGAAATATCTGCAACGCCATCTGTATGAACATATAAATATCTACACCGCCATCTATATTAAGATGGAGATATCTACACCGCTATCTGTATAAACTTGGAAATATCTACACCGCTATCTCTATAAACATGGAAATATCTACACCACAATCTGTATAAACATGCAAATATCTACACCGCTACCTGTATAAACATGGAAATATCAGCACCGCTATCTGTATGAACATGGAAATTTCTACACCGCTATCTGTGTGAACATGGAAATAGCTACACCGCTATCTGTATGAACATGGAAATATCTACACCACTAACTGTATGAACATGGAAATATCTACACTGCTATCTGTATGAACATGGATATATCTACACCGCCATCTGGATGAACACGGAAATATCTACACCGCTATCTGTATGAAGATGGAAATATCTACACCGCTATCTGTGTAAACATGCATACATCTTCACCGCAATCTGTATAAACGTGGAAATATCTACACCGCTATCTGTTTCACCATGGAAATATCTACACCGCTATCTGTTTCAACATGGAAATATCTACACCGCTGTCTGCATGAAAATGGAAATAACTACACAGCTATCTGCATATACATGGAAATATCTACTCAGCTATCTCTTCACACATGGAAATAACTACACCGCTATCTCTATAAACACTGAAATATCTACACCGGGATCTGTATGAACATGGAAATATCTGCACCGCCATCTGTATGAACATATAAATATGTACACCGCCATCTGTATTAAGAAGGAGATATCTACACCACTATTTGAATAAACATGGAAATATATACACCGCTATCTGTATAAACATAGAAATATCTACACAGCTATCTGTATAAACATGGAAATATCTACACCGCTACCTGTATAAACATGGAAATATCAGCACAGCTAACGGTATGAACATGGAAATATCTACACCGCTATCTGTATGAACATGGAAATATCTACACCGCTATCTGTATGAACATGGAAATATCTTCAACGCCATCTGTATGAACATGCATATATCAACACAGAAATCTGTATGAACATGGAAATACCTACACCGCAATCTGTATGAACATGGAAATATCTACACCGCTATCTGTATGAACATGGAAATATCTTCACCGCCATCTGTATGAACATGGATATGTCTACACAGCCATCTGGATGAACATAGAAATATCTACACCGCGATCTGTATGAACATGGAAATATCTACACTGCTATCTGTGTAAACATGCATACATCTGCACCGCTATCTGTATAAACATGGAAATATCTACAACGCTATCTGTATGAACATGGAAATATCTACACCGCTATCTGTTTGAACATGGAAATATCTAAACCGCTATCTGCATGAAAATAGAAATATCTACACAGCTATCTGCATTTACATGGAAATATCTACAAAGCTATCTCTTTACACAAGGATATAACTACACCGCTATCTCTATAAACACGGAAATATCTACACCGTCATCTGTATGAACATGGAAATATCTCCACCGCCATCTGTATGAACATATAAATATCTACACCGCCATCTGTATTAAGATTGGAGATATCTACACCGCTCTCTGTATAAACATGGAAATATCTACACCGCTACCTGTATAAACATGGAAATATCAGCACCGCTATCTGTATGAACATGGAAATGTCTACACCGCTATCTCTATGAACATGGAAATACCTACACCGCTATCTGTATGAACATGGAAATAGCTACACCGCTATCTGTATGAACATGGAAATATCTACACCACTATCTGTAGGAACATGGAAATATCTACACCGCTATCTGTATGAACATGGATATATCTACACAGCCATCTGGATGAACATGGAAATATCTACACCGCTATCTGCATGAACATGGAAATATCTACACCGCTATCTGTGTAAAGAAGCATACATCTTCACCGCAATCTGTATAAGCATGGAAATATCAATACCGCTTTCTGTATGAACGTGGAAATATCTACACCGCTATCTGTTTGAACATGGAAATATCTAAACCGCTATGAACATGAAAATGGAAATATCTACACAGCTATCTGCATATACATGGAAATATCTACACAGCTATCTCTTTACACATGGAAATAACTACACCGCTATCTCTATAAACATGGAAATATCTACACCGCCATCTGTATGAACATGGAAATATCTGCACCGCCATCTGTATGAACATATAAATATCTACACCGCCAACTGTATTAAGATGGAGATATCAACACCGCTATCTGTATAAACATGGAAATATTTACACCGCTATCTGTATAAACATGGAAATATCTACACCGCTATCTGTATAAACATGGAAATATCAGCACCGCTATCTGTATGAACATGGAAATATCAGCCCCTCTATCTGTATGAACATGGAAGTATCTACACCGCTATCACTATGAACATGGAAATATCTACACCGCTATCTGTTTCCACATGGAAATATCGAAACTGCTATCTGCATGAATATGGAAATATATACACAGCTATCTGCATATACATGGAAATATCTACACAGCTATCTCTTTACACATGGAAATCACTACACAGCTATCTGTATGAACATGGAAATATCCACACCACTATCTGTATGAACATGGAAATATCTACACCGCTATCTGTATGAACATGGAAATATCTTCACCGCCATCTGTATGAACATGGATATAACTACACAGCCATCTGGATGAACATGGAAATATCTACACCGCTATCTGTTTGAACATGGAAATATCTACACCGCTATCTGTATGAACATGGAAATAGCTACACTGCTATCTGTATGAACATGGAAATATCTACAGCACTATCTGTATGAACATGGAAATATCTACAGCACTATCTGTATGAACATGGATATATCTACACAGCCATCTGGATTAACATGGAAATATCTACACCGCTATCTCTACGAACATGGAAATATCTACACCGCTATCTGTGTAAACATGCATACATCTTCACCGCTATCTGTATGAACATGGAAATATCTACACCACTATCTGTATGAACATGGAAATATCTACACCGCTATCTGTATGAACATGGAAATATCTTCACCGCCGTCTGTATGAACATAGATATATCTACACAGCCATATGGATGAACATGGAAATATCTACACCGCTATATGCATGAACATGGAAATAGCTACACAGCTATCTGTTTGAACATGGAAATAGCCACACCGCCTTCTGTATGAACATGGAAATATCTGCACCGCAATCTGTATGAACATATACATATCTACACCGCCATCTGTATTAAGATGGAGATATCTACACCGCTATCTGTATAAACCTGGAAATAACTACACCGCTATCTGTATAAACATGGAAATATCCACACCGCTATCTGTATGAACATGGAAATATCAGCACTGCTATCTGTATGAACATGGAAATATCTACACCGCTATCTGTATGAACATGGAAGTAGCTACACCGCTATCTGTATGAACATGGAAATATCTACACCACTATCTGTATGGACATGGAAATATCTACACCGCTATCTGTATGAACATGGATATATCTACACAGCCTTCTGGATGAACATTTAAATATCTACACCGCTATCTCTATGAACATGGAAATATCTTCACCGCTATCTGTGTAAACTTGCATACAACTTCACCCCTATCTGTATAAACATGGAAATATCTACACCGCTATCTGTATGAACATGGAAATATCTACACGGCTATCTGTTTGAACATGGAAATATCTAAACCACTATCTGCATGAAAATGGAAATATCTACACCGCCATCTGTATGAACATGGAAATATCTGCACCGCCATCTGTATGAACATATAAATATCTACACCGCCAACTGTATTAAGATGGAGATATCTACACCGCTATCTGTATAAACATGGAAATATCTACACCGCTATCTGTATAAACATGGAAATATCTACACCGCTATCTGTATAAACATGGAAATATCAGCACCGCTATCAGTATGAACATGGAAATATCAGCCCCTCTATCTGTATGAACATGGAAGTATCTACACCGCTATCTCTATGAACATGGAAATATCTACACCGCTATCTGTGTAAACTTGCATACAACTTCACCGCTATCTGTATAAACATGGAAATATGTACATCGCTATCTGTGTGAATATGGAAATATCTACACCGCCATCTGTATGAACATGGAAATATCTGCACCGCCATCAGTATTAACATACAAATATCTACACCGCCATCTGTATTTAGATGGAGATATCTACAATGCTATCTGTATAAACCTGGAAATATCTACACCGCTATCTGTATAAACATGGAAATATCTACACCGCCATCTGTATGAACGTGGAAATGTCTAAACCGCCATCTCTATAAACATGTAAATATCTACACCCCCCTCTGTAGGAACATGGAAATATCTACAACGCTATCTGCTTAAACATTGAAATATCTACACCGCTATCTGCCTAAAAGTGGAAATATCTACACCGCGATCTGCATAAACTTGGAAATATCTACACCGCTGTCTGTGTAAACATGGAAATATCTAAACCAAAAACTGTAGGAACATGGAAATATCTACACGACTATCTCCATAAACATGGAAATATCTACACCGCTATCTGTATAAACATGGAAATATCTACACAGCCATCTGTAGGAACATGTAAATATCTACACCACTATCTCTATAAACATGGAAATATCTACACTGCTATCTGTATAAACATGGAAATATCTACACCGCTATCTGTGTAAACATGGAAAGATCTACACCGCTATCTCTGAAAACATGGAAAGATCTACACCATTATGTGTATAAAGACGTAAATATCTACACCGCTATCTGTATAAACATGGAAATATCTACACAGCCATCTGTAGGAACATGTAAATATCTACCCCACTATCTCTATAGACATGGAAATATCTACACTGCTATCTGTATAAATATGGAAATATCTACACCGCTATCTGTGTAAACATGGAAAGATCTACACCGCTATCTCTGAAAACATGGAAAGATCTACAGCATTATGTGTATAAAGACGTAAATATCTACACTGCTATCTGTATAAACATGGAAATATCTACGCAGCCATCTGTAGGAACATGTAAATATCTACACAGCTATCTGTATGAACATGGAAATATCTACACCGCTATCTGTATAAACATGGAAATATCTACACAGCCATCTGTAGGAACATGTAAATATCTACCCCACTATCTCTATAAACATGGAAATATCTACACTGCTATCTGTATAAATATGGAAATATCTACACCGCTATCTGTGTAAACATGGAAAGATCTACACCGCTATCTCTGAAAACATGGAAAGATCTACAGCATTATGTGTATAAAGACGTAAATATCTACACTGCTATCTGTATAAACATGGAAATATCTACGCAGCCATCTGTAGGAACATGTAAATATCTACACAGTTATCTGTATTCACATGGAAATATCTACACCGCTATCTGTATAAACATGGAAATATCTACACCGCTATCTGTGTAAACTTGGAAATATCTACACCGCTATCTGTGTAAACATGGAAATATCTACACCACTATCTGTGTAAACATGGAAATATCTACACCGCTATCTGTACAAACATGGAAATATCTACACAGCCCTCGGTAGGAATATGTAAGTACCTACACCGTTATCTGTGTACACATGGAATTATCTACACCGCTATCTGTATGAACATGGAAATATCTACACCGCTATCTGTGTAAACATGGAAATATCTACACGGATATCTGTGTAAACATGGAAATATCTACACCGCTATCTCTGTAAACATGGAAATATCTACAGAGTCATCTGTATACATCTGTATAAACATGGAAATATCTACACCGTTATCTGTGTAAACATGGAAATATCTACACCGTTATCTGTGTAAACATGGAAATATCTACATCGCTATCTCTAAAAACATGGAAAGACCTACACCATTATGTGTCTAAAGACGGAAATATCTACACCGCTATCTGTATAAACATGGAAATATCTACACCGCCATCTGTATGAACGTGGAAATGTCTAAACCGCCATCTCTATAAACATGTAAATATCTACACCCCCCTCTGTAGGAACATGGAAATATCTACAACGCTATCTGCTTAAACATTGAAATATCTACACCGCTATCTGCCTAAAAGTGGAAATATCCACACCGCTATCTGCATAAACTTGGAAATATCTACACCGCTGTCTGTGTAAACATGGAAATATCTAAACCAAAAACTGTAGGAACATGGAAATATCTACACGACTATCTCCATAAACATGGAAATATCTACACCGCTATCTGTATAAACATGGAAATATCTACACAGCCATCTGTAGGAACATGTAAATATCTACACCACTATCTCTATAAACATGGAAATATCTACACTGCTATCTGTATAAACATGGAAATATCTACACCGCTATCTGTGTAAACATGGAAAGTTCTACACCGCTATCTCTGAAAACATGGAAAGATCTACACCATTATGTGTATAAAGACGTAAATATCTACACCGCTATCTGTATAAACATGGAAATATCTACACAGCTATCTGTGTGAACATGGAAATATCTACACCGCTATCTGTATAAACATGGAAATATCTACACAGCCATCTGTAGGAACATGTAAATATCTACACCACTATCTCTATAAACATGGAAATATCTACACTGCTATCTGTATAAATATGGAAATATCTACACCGCTATCTGTGTAAACATGGAAAGATCTACACCGCTATCTCTGAAAACATGTAAAGATCTACAGCATTATGTGTATAAAGACGTAAATATCTTCACTGCTATCTGTATAAACATGGAAATATCTACGCAGCCATCTGTAGGAACATGTAAATATCTACACAGTTATCTGTATACACATGGAATTATCTACACCGCTATCTGTATGAACATGGAAATATCTACACCGCTATCTGTGTAAACATGGAAATATCTACACCGCTATCTGTGTAAACATGGAGATATCTGCACCGCTATCTCTATAAACATGGAAATATCCACACAGCCATCTATATAAACATGGAAATATCTACACTACGCTCTGTATAAACCTGGAAATATCTACCCTGATATCTCTATAAACATGGAAATATCTACACCGCTATCTGTGTAAACATGGAAATATCTACACCGCTGTCTGTGTAAACATGGAAATACCTACACCGCTATATCTATAAACATGGAAATATCTACACCACCATCTGTATGGGTATGGAAATATCTACACCGCCATCTGTATAAACATGGAAATATCTACACCGTTATCTGTGTACACATGGAATTATCTACACCGCTATCTGTATAAACATGTACATATCTACAATGCTATCTGCGTAAACATGGAAATATCCTCACCGCTATCTCTATATACATGCAAATATCTACACCGCTATCTGTGTAAACATGGAAATATCTACACCGATATCTCTGTAAACTTGGAAATATCTACACCGCTATCTCTGTAAACATGGAAATATCTACAGAGTCATCTGTATAAACATGGAAATATCTACACCGCTATCTGTGTAAACATGGAAATATCTACACCGCTATCTCTAAAAACATGGAAAGATCTACACCATTATGTGTATAAAGACGGAAATATCTACACCGCTATCTGTATAAACATGGAAATATCTACACCGCCATCTGTATGAACGTGGAAATGTCTAAACCGCCATCTCTATAAACATGTAAATATCTACACCGCCCTCTGTAGGAACATGGAAATATCTACAACGCTATCTGTTTAAACATTGAAATATCTACACCGCTATCTGCCTAAAAGTGGAAATATCTACACCGCTATCTGCATAAACTTGGAAATACCTACACCGCTATCTGTGTACACATGGAAATATCTACACCACCAACTGTAGGAACATGAAAATATCTACACCGCCAACTCTATAAACATTGAAATATCTACACCGCTATCTGTATAAACATGGAAATATCTACACCGCTATCTGTGTAAACATGGAAATATCTACACCGCCTTCTGTGTAAACATGGAAATATCTACACCGCCATATCTATAAACATGGAAATATCTTCAACTCCATCTGTATGAACATGGAATTATCTACACTGCCATCTGTATGAACATGGATACATCTACACCGCTATCTGTATAAACATGGAAATATCTACACCGCCATCGGTAGGAAAATGAAAATATCTACACCGCCATCTGTATGAACAGGGAACTATGTACACCACCATCTGTATCAACATGAAAATGCCTACACCGCCATCTGTATCACAATGGAAATATCTGCACCGCCATCTTTATAACAATGGAAATATCTAAACCGCCGTCTGTATGGAAATGGAAAAATCTACACCACCATCTGTATAAAGGTGGAAATATCTACACCGCTATCTGTGTGAACATGGAAATATCTACAACGCTATGTGTAAAAACATGGAAAAATCTACACCTCCATCTGTATAAACATGGAAATATCTACACCGCCATCTGTAGAAACATGGAAATATCTACACCGCCATCTCTATAAACATGGAAATATCTACACAGCTATCTGTATAAACATTTAAATATCTACACCGCCATCTCTATAAACATAGAAATATCTACACCGCCATCTGTATGAACATGGAAATATGTACACCGCCATCTGTATAAATGTGGAAATATCTACACCGCTATCTGTATGAACATGGCAATATGTACACCGCTACCTGTATTAACATGGAAATATCTACACCGCTATCTGTATAAACATGGAAATATCTACACCGCTGTCTCTATAAATATGGAAATATGTGCGCCGCTATCTCTATAAATATAGAAATATATACACCTCTGTCTCTATAAACATGGAAATATCTACAATGCTATCTGTATAAACATGGAAATATCTACACCGCTATCTGTATAAACATGGAAATATCTACACCGCTATCTCTATAAACATGGATATATCTACACCACTATCTCTATAAACATGGAAATATCTACACCACTATCTGTATGAACATGGAAATATCCACACCGCTATCTGTATAGACATGGAAGTATCTACACCGGTAACTGTATAAACATGGAAATATCTACACCGCTATCGGTATAAATGTCTGTATTTGCTCTTAATTTATATCCAAGGCTGGGATGTTTCATATGATAAAAAGACCAAATACAGAAATAGACTATATTTGGTCTTTCAATTGATCTCTGCAATAATCAAACCTCAAAGGCAATGAAACCTGAAATCTAAGCTGCATATTAAATAGCTTGGTTTTTAGGTTGCACGTTGCTGTGTATGCTGGCTTCATAGAAAATGCAAGTAGCAATGGCCATTTTTTAATAGTCATTTGCCTTGAAGCTCTCCTACTTTTGAATCACATAGAAATAGAAATCAAATCTCACTAGATTTGTTTTTTGAAACAGGGTCTGGCTTCGTTGCCCAGGCTGAAGAGCAGGGCATGATCTTGGCTCACATCTCTGCCTCTCGGACTCAAGCCATCCTCCCACCTCAGCCTTGGAGTAGCTGGGACCACAGGCATGTGCCACCATATCCAGCTAATATTTTTATTTTTGTACAAATGGGGTTTGTCATCTTTCCCAGGCAGGCCTCAAACTCCAAGACTCAAGCAATACACCTGCCTTGAATTCCCAAAGTACTGGGTTTACAGGCGACAGCCACTACGCCCAGCAACTAAACTTCTAAAAATCAATTTTACATAAAATTATCTAAGCGTGCAAGGAAAGATAAGAAGCCTAAGGAACCAGTGAGTTGAAGAATAAATGCAGTTTAAATCATATATGTAAACAACATGATGTGATGTGGTAGGAATCATCTAACATGCTTTAAAGCATGAGTAAAAGGTCTTTACTTAGAAAACTGGATCTTAGTTTAGGATATCTTTAGATAAGAGTATGAAACGTCATATCATATTGATAAGTAAAGTGCTTCCTTTGGCTCATTTTAAGGATAGGACATTTACTTTCATATAATTCATAGGAATCTTAGACTTAAAAATAAAATTTCCCTTCTCAAATCCTTACTTTTATACTTTTTTGCATTTCTTTCACTTTTGTGTTAATGGCCTATGTCTCAACATATTCTATTAAGCCTTCTGGAAACACATACTTTGTTTCCAGCCTCTTCAGAGAACCATCACTCGAATTCCTAGGCTTCTGAAGAAGCAGACCCAAGCTTATAATTATTACATATTTCCAAATCTAGGTGACCAACAAAAATTGATACTTTTCCCATCATACCTTTAAGTTAATAATCAGGTGTATGCTGAGAGGTAAAGACCCAAGAGTGTTGGTTGTCTAATTGTGCAGCTGTATAAACAAATCTTAATGCTTGAAAATATTCAAAGGTTATTCTCACGTTGATTGTTGGTAACTATGTGTAACAACATGAAAAGAAAAAAAAATCAAAGAATTACGTCTGAGGATAATACACAATCTCTAAGGGTAAGAAGAGCAACAAAAATTCTGCTTCAATTACCACTGAAATAATATATTTATCCTGTAAAATCTATGGTGGCTGGTTGTAAAAATTAGGCATTAGCAAACTGATAAAGACTTTTTAATGAAAACATTATGAAACATAGTTTTTAAAAAGTTAAATACACCCACACCAGTTTTTCACATTCTTTGGGCTGCTTTAATGCTGCCATTAAATAATTGATTTAGTTGTGACATAGATCCTATGTTCCATGGAGTCTACCATTCATAAAGATGCAATGTAAGGTAACAAAAATATAAATTGTGTGTGTGGGGAGGAGAAGTCAAGAGTATTTTTATGTGACAGAAGTTAAGTTGTTATCAGTGTAAAATAGTCTGTTACAAATACCGGACTCTGTATGTTAGTTTCACTAACCAGAAAGAAAGAAATTACAGCAGATACACACACACACACCAAAAAAGGGAAAAGAAACAAAGCTTAGCACCACAGAAAACCACCGAACTAGAGGGATAAACAATAAGAAAGGAAGAAGTGAACAAGTAATCTAAAAAACAACTAATGAAATGGTAGAAGGAAGTCCTAATTTATCAATAATAAACTTCAATAGAAGTGGATTAAACTCTACTTAAAAGATATAAAGTGGATGAATGGATTCGGATAGCAAAACCCACCTATATGCTGCCTACATGATACTTACCTCACTATTAAAGACAAATAGACTGAAAGTGAAGAGATGGAAAAATATATTTTATGCAAACAAATGAAAAGCAAGCAGGAGTAGCCACAGTCATGTCATATTTTAAAAGGCTTTAAATAAAAAAAAACTATATAAAAAAAGAATGTCACTGTATAATGAAATGATAAAAGGCCCAATTCAATAAGAGGACATAACATATATATTACTTAGGTGTAACTATATATGTACCCAACACCAGAACAACCAGATATATAAAGCAAATATTAGATTTAAAGGTAGAGATAGACTGCAATACAATATTAGTAGGAAATTTCAACACTCCACTTTAAAAATGGACAGATTCTATGAAGAGAAAATCAACCAAAAAATGACAGACTCAAACTATACCATAGACCAAATGGACCTAGCAGCTAAAGAAGATCTCACCTGATATGGTTTGGCTGTATATCCCCACCCAAATCTCATCTTGATTATAGCTCCCATAATTCATACATGTTGTGGGAGGGAACCAGTGGGAGATAATTGAATCATGGGGGCGGTTCCCCCATACTGTTCTTGTGGTAGTGAATACGTCTAACAAGATCTGAGGTTTTATAAGGGGGAACCCTTTCACTTGGTTCTCAATTCTATTTTGTTTGCTACCATGTAAGATGTGTCTTTCGCCTTCCATCATGATTGGGAGACCTCCCCAGCCACGTGGAACTATGAGTCCACTAAACCTCTTTTTCTCTGTAAATTACCCAGTCTCGGGTATGTCTTTATCAGCAGTATGAAAACAGACTAATACATCATCCAACAGCTGCAGAATACAAATTATTCTCAACTGTACACCAAACATTCTCTAGGACCAATCATACATTATGACACATAATAAGTCTTAACAAACTTAAGAAGACAGATATCATAAGAAGTATCTTTTCTGATTCCAGGGATATAAAGCCAGAAATCAACAACAGGAAAGCCCTTGGAAATTTTATAAAAACATGGAAATTAAATAGCACGCACCCAAGAAATCAATAGGTCTCATTAAGACATTAATAGGAAAATTTCAAAAGTCACTGAGACAAGTAAGAATGAAAATCCAACATACCCAAACCTATGGAACGTAGCAAAAGCAGTTCTAAGAGGGAAATTTATAGCAATAAAAGCCTACACCAAAAAAGAAGAAAGATTTTCAAATCACAAAGCAAAATTATACACTTCAAGTAACTAGAACATCAAAAACAAACTAAACCCAAAATTGGTAGAAGGAAGGAAATAATAAAGCTCACAGCAGATATAAATGAAACAGACACTAAAAAATATTTCAAAAGATAAATAAGACAAAGTGTAAAGGTAAAACTGACAAACCTTTAGCTAAACTAAGACAAAAGGAGAGAAAATTCAAATAAATAAAAGATGAAAAAGGAGACATTACAACTGATACACCACAGAAATAGAAGGGATTGTAAGACATTACTCATAACTATATGCCAACAAATTTGATAGTGTAGAATAAAATGAATAAATTTCTGCACACATACAACTACCCAGATTAAATTGTGAGGAAATATAACATCTGAACACATCAATAATGAGTTTGGAAATTGAATCAATAATAAAACATCTTCCATCAAAACAACAACAACAACAACCAACACCCAGGACCTGATGTCTTCACTGCTGAATTCTACCAAACAGTTAAAGAATAACTACCAATTCTCCACAAACTTTTCCACAAAAGTAATGAGGAAGGAATACTTCCATACTCATCTTATGAGGCTCGCAATATCCTGATTCTAAAACCAGACAAAGACACGCACAAAATGAAAATAACAGGCCAATATTCCTGAAGAACATAGATACAAAAATTCTCAACAAGATACAAGTGAACTGACTTCGACAGCACACTAAAAAGAGTATTCACTATAATCAAGTGGGGTTCATCCCAGGGATGAAAGGATGGCTTAACATGCACAAATCAGTAAATATGATACACCACCACAATAGAAAGAAGAACAAAAACCATGTGATCATTTCAACAGATGCAAAAAGAACACTTGACAAAAGTCAACATTCCTTTATGATAAAAACTGTCAAGAAAGTAGGTATAGGAGTGTACCTCAACGCAGTAAAGGCCATAGGTGACAAACCCACAGCTAACATCTTATTTATGGTGAATAGTTAAATGCTTTTCCTCTTTGATGTGGAGGAAGACAAGGATGTCAACTTCTACCACTTCTATTTAGCATAGTACTGGAGGTCAGAGCCAGAGCAATTAGACAAAAGAAATAAATAAGAGGGATCCAAACTGGAAAGAAGGAAGTCAGATTGTTTCTGTTTGTAGAAAATGTGATCTCACATACATATGTATACATCTATATATATGATCATATAGATATATATGATCTCTCTCTCTTTAGGGTTCTTTCTATATATACTTATATAGAGTGAGAACCCTAAAGACTTGACCAAAAACTACTAGAAATCATAAATAAATTCAGTAAAGTTATAGTATACAAAATCAACACAGAAAATTCAGTGGTGTTTCTATACACTAATAGTGAACTATCTGAAAAAGTCATCAAGAAAGGAATTCCATTTACAATAGCTACCAAGAAATCTGCAGATAAATTTAATCAAGGTCGTGAAAGATCTCTACAATGAAAACTATAACACACTGATGGAAAAATTTACGATCCACAAAAAATGGACACTATATACTCATGGAATGGAAGAACTGATACTATTGAAATGACCATACTAACAAAATGTCCTACAGATTCAATGCAATCCCTATCAAAATACCAATGAAATTCTTCACAGAAATAGAAAAAAATACCCTAAAATTTGTATGAAACCAGAAAAGACCCCAAATAACCAAAGCAATCCTGTGCAAAAATAACAAAGCTGGAGGCACCACACTACCTGACTTCAAAATATACTACAAAGCCATAGTAAGCAAAACAGCATGGCACTGCCATAAAGCAAACACATAGACCAATGGAAGAGAATATACAGCTCAGAAATAAATTCTCATACCTAAAGTCAACTGATTTTCCAAAAAGGAGTCAAGAGCACACACAGGGGTAAAGACAGTCTCTTCATTAAATGGTACTGAGAAGATTGGATATCTACATGTGGGATAATGAAATTAGACCCCTATCTTTTACCTTATACAAAAATCAACTCAAATGCGATTAAAGACCTAAAGGTAAGATTGAAAACTATGAAAAACTACTAGAAGATAACATGTGGGAAATTCTCTATAACTTTGGGTTCTACAAGGATTTTTTAAATGAGACGTCAAAAGCACAGGCAACAAAAGCAAAAATAGATAAATGGGGTTTCATCAAACTAAAATGCTTTTGCACAGCAAAGGAAACTTAACAGAGTGAAAAAACAACTTACAGAATGGGATACAATATTTGCAAACTATACATCTGCTAAGGAGTTAATGCCCAGATTATATAACAAACTTAAACAACTCAACAGCAAAAACATAAATAACTTATTTAAAAATGGGCAAAACTGGGAGGCTGAGGCAGGCGGATTGCCTGAGGTCAGGAGTTTGAGACCAGCCTGACCAATATGGTGAAATCATTTCTCTACTAAAAACACAAAAATTTAGCCAAACATGATGGCGTGTGCCTGTAACCCCAGCTGCTCAGCAGGCTGAGGCAGGCGAATTGCTTGAACCAGGGAGATGGAGGTTGCCGTGAGCCCCGATTGCACCACTGCACTCCAGCTTGGGCAAGAGAACAAGACTCCTTCGCAAAAAAAAAAAAAAAAAAAAGGACAAAATAAACTAAAAGAAATGCCACAAGAGAAAATATAGAAATTGTCAAGACGAATATATAATAAAATCATGTTCAACATCACTAACCATCAGGGAAATGCAAATCAAAACCGCAATGAGATACCAGTTCACCCATTAGAATGGCTATTAGCAAAAAGGTAAAAGATAACAAGAGTTGGCAAGGAAGTGGAGAAAACGGAACACTTATGCACTGTGGATGGGGTTGTAAACTAGTACAACCATTAAGCAAAACTTTATGGAAGTTCGCTAAAAAATAAAAAATAAAAAAAAAAAACAATCATTCGATCACATAACCCAGCAATCCCACTACTGGGTATATATCCATAGGAAATGAAATCATTGTGTTTGAAAAATATCTGCACTCTTATGTTTACTGTAGCACTATTTCTAATAATCAGATATGGAATCAACCTATGTGTATAAAAACAAACAAGTGAATTATATATATATAATATATATTATGTATATTATATATAATACATATTATGTATATTATATATAATATATTATGTATAATATATAATATATTATATATTAATATATTATTAATATTAATGTATTATATATTAATATTAATAATATTAATAAAAAATAATTATTAATTAATAATTATTAATAATTATTAATAATTAATATTAATATTAATATGTTATTAATATATATTATATGTATAATATACATTATATATTATGTATATTTTATATATAATACATATTATGTATATTATATACATAATATATATTATGTGTATTATAATATATATAATGTATAATGTATATAATATACGTTATGTATATTATATATAATATACATTATGTATGTTATGTATATTATATATTACATATAATATATATATTATTATATATAATTATATATAATTATAATTATAATTATATATAATTTTATGTGTAATTATAATTATGCATAAAATTAATTATAATTATATATAATTTTATGTGTAATTATAATTACACATAAAATTATATATGTATATATATATATATATATGGACACACACACAATGAAATACTATTCAGCCATAAAAAAAGAATGAAATTCTGCCAGTTGCAACAACATGGATGACCCTGTAGGATACAATGTTAAGTGAAATAAGCCAGACACAGAAAGCAAATACCGCATGATCTCGCTCATATGTGGAATCTTAAAAAAAAAAATGTTAATAGAGAAGTAGAGTAGAATAGTGGTTACCAAACAGTGAGGAAGAAGTGGGGAGGGCAAAATGGAGATAGATTGGTTAACAGTTATGAAATCACAATTATATAGGAAGAATAAGTTGTAGTGTTCTTTGCAAAGCAGGGTGACTATAGTTAAAAGTAAAGTATTGTATATTACAAAGTATCTAGAAGAAAGGATTTTGAAATTTCTTATTAAAAAGAAATGATGAATGCATGAGGTAATTAATACACTAACTATCCTTATTGGATCATTAGACAACATACATATTCATTGAAACATCAAATTGTATCCTATAAATCTATATAATTACAATGTGAAAATTTTTTAAAAATAAATTAATGAATTAAATAACAATTTTAAAATGTTCTCAATCACCAATGCAAAGTTTAGGAGCTTTGTTCTTGACTCAGCCTTAAGACTGAAAACTAATGTGTTAGAAATATTTGTAGATCCTCTCAATTTTGAAAGAATCCTAGCTAAACTACTGAAATATAAAATATATTCTATGTAATATGCTCTTAGGTATATTCTTAGGTGAACTCTGCTTTTAGATGAAGCTTATAAAAATGAAAAACGTATCTGAAATAAAATTTTAAAGTATTTGGAAAATTACAGCTTAATCTCTTAAAGACAAATTTTCTATACAGTAACCTTTTTATGTGCTTTTGAAATGGGGTATACAATTATTTTCCCTGATGTGAGACAAAATATAGAATGTTGGCATTTTATCTAAGAAGTTAACTTAGGAAGAAAGAGTGAGAGGCAGAGGAATGAGGGAAGAAAGGAAGGCTGATGATGGGATACCTTATCAAGTTGCCTAATGCTGTATTGGAACCTAATAGGCCTTCTAAGGAGTTTTATTACATAATGCAAGACTCCTCAATCTGGGAGGAGGAAAGGGCTTTATTTTTGAGTGGTCACAGGTTGCCCCATGGGCATAAACTCTACCAAGCTGCTAGGTTACACCTACATGAGCATCCCACCTGCTTAAGTAAGAGCAGCCACAAACTGTGGGCCATTCCAGGTAAGTGTCATATCACACCTGCACCAACTAGTCAAAGCCTGGGTCAAAGCCTGTGCAGAACTGATCGCTACAGCAGAGGCTAAAATAAGAAATGGGGCTAAGAGAGTGAAAAGCAGTGCCCATATGTATCCAAAAACAGGTTGAAGATATCTTTAGGAAGGAACAGATAATTTTTTTTATTCATACAATAACAGATGCATATGAACTCCTCGACTAGTCACCCATTCCTGTCAGCCCTTGGGCTTCATAACTAAATCATTCTTCCTTTGTAATCCAGTCCCACATTTTCAGCTATCTCTATATGTTTATTATCTTAAATATTTCTTTGCTCTATACTCTTCCCCTAGTCTTCAACCAATTTCTTTCTTTATTGTCCCAACCCACAGACTGTTATTTCCACTTCGATGTCCCATAGAAGCTTCAAGGGTTTGAAATACCTAAAAAAACAACTCATCTTTCTCCCTAAAACTCCCTCTCCTTCTCCCACTTCAAAATTTCAACTAATGGCTCCCCCTGTTATTCCCACCAGAATCCTGAATGATCCCTGTTTCCCCTCATTCACTCCATACATGTAAATCTCATTAACGTTACTTTCTAGATATTTCATGAATCCTTTCCATTCATTCTGTACTAGAAAGTGTTCCCAGTTTAGACCCTGGTGGTTGGTGGCCTCTTACCTAGGCGCTCTCTCTCTCTCTCTCTCTCTCTCTCTCTGTGGGTGTGGGTGTGGGTGTGTGTGTCCTGAGAATTTATTTACTTCTGGTTTTTGTTTGTTTTTTAGTATCCAGAATCTACAGGGAACTTAAATCAATTAGAAAAAAAAATAACCCAATTAAAAAATGGGCAAAGGACATGAACAAACACTTCTCAAAAGAACACATACAAATGGCCAACAAATACACGAAAAAAAAATGCTTAGAATCACTAATCATCAGAAAAATGCAAATCAAAACACAATGAGATACCATTTCATACCGGTTGGAATGGCTATTATTAAAAAGTCAAAATACAACAGATGCCAGCAGGGCTGTAGACAAGAGGAAGTGTCTGTATATTTTTAGCTATAGCCCTACTTCAAACGTGTCCCCATTACAGCCAAAAGAGCGGCCTATCTAAAGGACTGTTCTGATCAGCTCACTTACCTGACTGAAACCTTCAGTGACTCCCATGGCCTGCAGGTCAATGCACTAATTCATGACTATAACATCTGAGATATCCTTGATCTGGCTACTGGTCTAGCCCTCTCTGACTCACGCTTTATAAACCATGCATTCTGGAACTTTTTAGTTGTTTCCCACATCAGCATGCTACTTCCCATCCATGTAGATTTGCAGAGACCTCCTCATCTTTTTAATTCCCAGTTCCCACTCTCAACATGGGCCATCTCCTACCCACACTTCAAAACCTAAGCAAAACAACACCTTCCGTGACACCTCCATGCTGAGTCAGATGCCATCCCCTTTGTATTGTAGTTCTTTGCTTGTGTGCCTTTGTCTCACTTTGTTCTCTTTAAAATAAACTCCATGAGGACAATGATCACCTGCTATTTGTGTTAATATCTGCACCTAGTGGCATAGTGTCTGGAGTATAGTAGGATCTATTTTCAAGGAAAAAAAGATTATATCTATACCAATAGACATGAATTAGCGCTTTTTTTTTTTAAAGATAAGCTCCCTTTGAACTAAGTCAATGTTTACAAGAAGAGTTATACTAAAAAGTTCACTTTTGCTGCTTATGTTTCATTTATTTCAGGCAATTAATTCATTGTTATTGGTAAATCGATACTTTTTATTGATACTGAAAAGAGAGAAATAAACTAATGACTATCTCTGTTAGAGTAGATTTGTTCATATCTATCAGTAAAATGTTATCTGAAAGTCAATAATAAAACATAAACTGTGATCTTAAATGCTTTTTAGGGGCTCAAAAACAATTAGAATTCATGTCAGCATATAAAAAAAGATCAGAGTATTTTTAAGATACGATAAAATTTTATTTTAGTTTCTTAATAGGGATTTTTGTGACCTTATAGAGTTCAACTAATTATAATTTTAAAAATAGGATTGATAGAGTTTTAGAATTAGAAACAATTTATAGATTATTTTATTTTTCTTTTGAGGAATCAGGTCATCAGAAGATCAAGGAACACCTATAATGTCACTAGATCCTAATTTAATTTAAATTTTAGAATCCAGGTATTCTAACTCCTGTCTTGATACTATTTCTACTTTATTATGTTGCTTCCCAGGGCTTTAAAAAATAAAAGCTGGGAAATTACATTTGCTTTGCATATACAGCACCAATTATCAAATTCAGCATAAAAGCATAACATGTATACATCAAAAAGAAAACATAAAAACTTCAAATTAAAAGCATCTCAAAACAATTGAATATAATAGGGAAACCTTATACAAATGCAACACTCCCCCATTAATAAAAAGAAACCAATTGGAGAAAAAAGAAATTCAATATAAACATGTTGGAATATAACCTAATTCATTTTAATCCAATGCTTCAAATTGAAAAAAATTAGCACTAGTGTTATTTTCCTTTATCATTACAATCTTGCTTTTCATTACATTATGCTATGTTTTGTATTAAACATAAAATCAATTTTTCACCTTAACACATGCTAGAAATACAGAGTCACCATATTGGAAATCAGTAGAAAGTGTCTTTGTTTCTACTTTTTTTTCTTTGAAAAAGCTTTGGGAAAAAAAATCATTTACAATGTTTAATTTTAATAACTTAAAGAATGTAATTGATTTTTGTTTGTTTTTGACATGGAGTTTCACTCTTGTCACTCAGGCTGGAGTACAATGGCATGATCTCGGCTCACTGTAACCTCCACCTCCCAGGTTCAAATGATTCTCCTGTCTCAGCCTCCCGAGTAGCTGGGATGACAGGCACTCGCCACCACACCCGGCTAATTTTTGTATTTTTAGTAGAGATGGGGTTTCATCATGTTGGCCAGGCTGGTCTCAAACTCCTGACCTCAGGCGATCTGCCAACCTCGCCCTCCCAAAGAGCTGGGACTACAGGCGTGAGCCACCATGCCCAGCCAATTGAATAGTTTTTAACTCAGAGGATAAATGCTTGAGGGGATGGAAAGCCCATTCCTCATGACGTGATTATTTCACACTGCATGCCTGTATCAAAACATCTCATGTACCCCACAAATATATAAACCTCCTATGTACCCACAAAAATTTTATAAAATAATGAAAATATTTTAAAACTAAAAAAATTGTTTTTTAATTAAGCAACTTTATTTAAATAAAATCATTCTTCCTCATCCTCAGTCCTGGGATCTACCAGAAAGAATTAGCAACATCTTAAAGATGACAAAGTGTTAAAGATAAACTGCTATTAAGTAAAAGTGTGAAGTGTGGAGGGGACAAGCTGGATGCCTGAACCATTTTGTTCTATCTTTAGGACAGTGAAAGAGCAAGAAGCAGGGTTGGGTGGGGGACACATATTCTGTTGAGCATTGTCACCACTATATTCACTGAAATTCATCTGCATGCTTGTATGTATACTTTTGATTCGCCTGATACACTGAAAATTATATGAAATTGTTCTCTATTCTTTAGATAATTATAATCTAAGTGCTAATATGAAGCTTAGAATTTATATGAAATATGTATGCCCACAACAAGACATTTCAGCTATTTCCTAGATAATAATCTCACTTCACCCTGCACAAAACAGGCACATGATCATGTCACTCTGACCTGGTTTGAGTCCAAGGAGGCTTTTGTTTTTAAAATAATTTAGGTTAGTAGTTAAAATATGAACTTTGGGCCAGGAGTGGGAGCTCATGCCTATAATCCCAGCACTTCGGGAGGCTGAGGCGGGCGGATGGCTTGAAGTCAGGAGTAGGAGACTGGACTGGCCAACATGCTGAAACCCCATCTCTACTAAAAAAAAAAAAATAGAAAACTTAGCTGGGTGTGGTGGCGGGCACCTATAATCCCAGCTACTTGGGAGACTGAGGCAGGAGAATTGCTTGAGCCTGGGAAGTGGAGGTTGCAGTGAGCAGAGATCTTACCACTACACTCCAAAACAAACAACAAACAAAAAAATTCTAGAGTCACACTGAAAATCTTAACAACCTGCTTCTACTACCCATTTTTTAAATTTTTATTTTGACCTGATTTTAGATTGATAGCAAAATGCACAAATAACACAAAGTGCCCCCTATGTCCCTCACCCTACTTCCCCTAATGCTAACATTTTCAGAGCCATCCTTATTTTCTCTATAAAAGAGCAGAGTTCTCCTTTTAGAGATTTGGAAAGATTATTAAAAGATAAGTTACAAAATACAGTACCTGACACGTATAAAATATTAAATAAATACTAGCCATGCTTAATTATTTTGTTTTAAGTCTATATGAGTCAAGTTTTAGTAGAAATATGGGCTAGAAAAAAAAAAACAGAAAGCGGGACTCTGTGATCCGACTTGGGCTTATAGAACAGACTGCACTAGTTTGTTCTCATGCTGCTAATAAAGTCATACCCAAGACCGGGTAATTTAGAAAGGAAAGAGGTTTAAGGAACTCACAATTCCACATGGCTGGGGAGGCCTCACAGTCACGGCAGAAGGCAAAAAAGAAGCAAAGGCACATCTTAAATGGTAGCAGAGAAGAAAGCTTGTGTAGGGAAGCTCCCATTTTAAAAGCATCAGATCTCGTGAGACTTATTCGCTACCAGGAGAACAGTAGGGGGAACCCGCCCCTATGATTCAATGATCTCCACCTGACTCCATCCTTGACATGCGGGGATAATTACAATCAAGGTGAGATTCGGATGGAGACACAGCCGAATCATATCAATGACTAATGAGAGTTACGTCCAGAACCTAATGAAAACCTGTCTGAGGCCACATTCCCTGTAAAGCAGATTTGAGATAGAGATTTGTGTAGAGAATATTTAACTGGGTAAAATCCTAGGAACCAACAACTGTGGCGAAAAAGCTGAATTGGATAAAGGGAGTTGAGATGTGAGGCAGTCACAACAAATACCTCAGCTAATCTCAAGGGGGAGCTGAGAAGCTGGGGCGACCCTTCAGAGTTGCCCTAAATTGAGGCAGGAGTATGGAGTTTTAATACCTTTCACTGGCCATTCTTCAGATACGAGTTGTCCCCAAGGATGGACATCAGCTTGACAAGTTATTAATTAGATCTCCTGAGAATAAATTCTAGAGAGAATCAGCTGAGAGGCATGATTTGCCAACACTCCCAATAGCTGGGCAAACTTCAGTTTTGAGGGAGGATTTGGGTCACACACAAAAGTCTCCACAACCAATTATTCATGGGAAATTCTATGTAGGCAGAGCTATTTCATGGCCAGTTAATCAAAACTACATAATCTATTTGGTTAAGCAAAAGAAATTAAAAAGATAAAATAAAATCTATGTATTAACACTCAAAAGTTTTTTAATGCATTTGCCTTGCATTTCGTATGTTTTGCCTTGACTTTTATATGTTTTGCCTTGCATTTGCTTATTTGCTTTTAAGAACCTTTAGAGAACAATAATTACTAATATAATATGGAGTAGCACAGCATAGACGAGGGAAGCTAACTCTCTCCCTTTTCCCAGAACCTGGAACAGCTAAAGATCCTAAGCATTGTCAGCTTTGGTATCTGACATAGTTTGGATGTTTGTCCCCTTCAAATCTCACGTTAAAATGTGATCCCCAATGTTGGAGAGAGATGCCTCCTGAATGGCTTGGTGCTGTCCTCTTGGTAATGAATGAGTTCTTACCCTGTGAGTTCATGCGATATCTGGTTGTTTAAAAGAGACTGACACCTCCTCCCTGTCTCTCTTGCTTCCTCTCTCACCATGTGATATGCTGGTTTCCCTTCACCTTCCACCATGATTGGAAGGTTCCTGAGGCCCTCCCTGGAAGCAGGTGCCAGTACTATGCTTCATGTACAGCCTTCACAACAAGGAGCCAAATAAACCGCATTTCTTTATAAATTACCCAGCCTCAGGTATTTCTTTATAACAATGCAAATGGGCTAACAGAGTATCATTCATGGACAGTGAGTGTATTAGTCAATTTTCATGCTGCTGATAAAGACATACCCAAGACTGGGTCATTTATAAAGAAAAAGAGGTTTAATGAATTCACAGTTCCACATGGCTGAGGAGGCCTCACAGTTATGGCAGAAGGCGAAAGGCGCATCTTACGTGGCAGCAGGCAAACAGCAAATGAGAACCAAGTGAAAGGCGAAAGGGGTTTCCCCTTATAAAACCATCATATCTCATGAGACTTATTCACTACCACTAGAACAGTGTGGGGAAAACTGCCCCCATGATCCACTTACCTCTCACTGGGTCCCTCCCACAACATGTGAATTATGGGAGCTACAGTGCAAGATGAGATTTCAGTGGGGACACAGCCAAACCATATCAGACAGTAATAACTTTCAATTAAATATAGCTAGACTTTCTGTCAGTGGGTCACAGCAGTCTAGAGAACACATTGAAAAACTCTGGGAACAGCAGATATAGAGGTCAGATCTAGAGATTTTGAACAAAGTTTAGTGCTACAATGCATTGGTGACCACAGACAAAAGGTGTCTGTTGTTGTTATAGTTTGTTTTCTGTCTTGTTTTTCATCATGGGAGGACAAAAAGAAAAAATGGGGGCAATGGTGAAGGAGAAATGAAAAAGACCTGCTTTTCTATGGGTGGAAGCGACTAAACGAGAGAATAAATTTGGATCACACAACAAATGCAAATCAAGTTAGAAGCATGAAAGGCATGATTAAGGCCATGGTTCTAATAGAGATCAGCCAGCGGAACCAGGATCATGCCACACCGAGAGAGGCTGCAGAGCCATTGCCTTCTCTCCTGTCAAAGCTAAATTAATGAAATGGAACTCACAGAAGCACTATGTAATCAAATATTGGTGGGACACAAGCAAATTCTGAAAAAGTTTCATTGATCAGTGATAATATCTTTTGGTGTAAATATCTCCTCAAAACATTTCAGGAAAAAAAAATAAAGCTATAATTTTACTTTAGAAATATTTAACTTTGTTATACTAGTTTACTTATTTTTTACCTAATACTTCTGATATATTGTTATGTAGGTTAAAGATGCTCGATTCATGCCACTGTGGAAACCACACATAATTTAGGCAATAATGCAAATTCTTTTCAAATACTTTTATCAGTGTATTCACTTTATTTTTATTTCAAACACAATACAAAATTACAGGATGCTATCAAAGTGATGCTACAAAACCCCACTAAAATTTTTTCAATTCTTCAAATCACACACTTACACACACACACACACACACACACACACCACATGCATTCCCCATACAGACCTTTTTTTGGGGGGCCTGAGTAAATAATTGCGTTTTATTTTCAATTTTTCATTTTGAAATAATTAAAGACTTACCAAAAATGTTGCAAAACTACGTGCCTTTTTGAAGTAAAGTCTTGAAAAAGTTGTTTGGTATATCCTTTATAGTAATAAAAGAAAACACGTGTATATTCTGTTGATTAAAGGCATGCTGAGATCGTCAGACATGTGATTTCATCAGAGACTCCAATATAGAGCGCAGCTGTAACGACATCCTAAGAGTGTTCTAACTGAAATGTGTTGGAAGAAGGTTCTAATTTTTTTCAACCCTTCTCAAGTTGGCACTCAGCAGATTTCCACTCTATAAAAGTAACTCCTGCTCTGCAACTAATGTTCACAGATAAGCTCCAAACATATTTACAGCTCCATTTAAGTATAATGTACACACAGTAAAATTCACCCTTTTCAATGTGCAATTTAATGGGTTATGGCAGATGAATATCATCATTTGACCACAATCATGATCAAGATACAGAAAATCTGCATCATCACAAAACGTTTTCTTTTGCTGTTTTGCATTTGATCTTTTCTCCATTCCTGAACACAGGCAACCACTAATCTGCTTCTGTTTCTACAGTTTGCATTTTCTAGAGTATCCTATTAGTGGAATGATACATTGGTGTCTTTCATGTCTAGCTTCTTTCACTGAGCATAATGCTTTTGATATTCATTTATATTGCTGTTGTATCAGTTTGCTCCTTTTTATTGTTGAGTGGTACTCCATCTACAACTGGTTTATCCATTTACAAGTTGATGGACACATCTGCTATGAACTTCAAGGATGAGGCTTGGTACGGATATGTTTTTATTTATTTTGAGTCGCAGTGGGATTATTTGGCTATATGATCAGTACTAAGTTTAACATTAAAAGAAACTGCCAAACTGCTTTCCAAAATGTCTGTACCATTTTGAAGTCCCACTAGCCAGGTGTGAATAGCAATTCTTCACATCATGTGGTATGGTCAGTTCTGCTCGTGTCAGCCACTCCAGTGGGTGTACAGTGGTACCTCAATGTGGTTTTAACTTGCATTTCCCTGATGACGGGTAATGTTAAGTATCTTTTCATTTGTGTATTGGACATCATCTCTTTTTAAATTAAAATATCTGTACAAATATTTGGCCCATTTAGGTCAAAATATTACGTTAAATGAGTTATTTGTGTTTTGTTATTTAGTTTTTTAGTTATGTGTACATTCTAGATGAAAGTTCTTTATCAGACATATTTAAAATTATTCTGTCCCAATCTGTGGTTTGCCTTTTCATTTTTTGATGCTATGTTTTAAGTTGCAAAAGTCTTAATTTCATGAAGTCCAACTTACTATTTTTTTCCATTTTCATCCATCCTTTTCTTATCTAAAAAGTTTTTAGCTATAGTAAGATTATTAAAAATTTTTCCTATTCAGTAAGCTTTATACATTTTATATTTACATTATGTATAAAATACATGTTGAGTTAATTTGAGGATATGGTGTGAGGTAATTCTGAAGTTCATATTCTCCATTTAATATCCAATTTTAATAGTACCATCTTTATAAAGACATTGATTTCCTTATTGAAATATTTTGGCAACTTTGGCCATGTAAGGCAGGATATATTTCTAAATTATTTATTCTGTTTCACTGATATATATGTCTTCTTCATGCCAGTAAGTTTACTGTACTGTTTAGTGTAGCTTTACAATATGTCTTGAAATTTGGAAAGTTTTCCAACTTTATTCTTCTTTCTAAAACATGCTCTGGCTATTCTAGGACTTCTGCATTTAAAAAAAAAATTAGAATCAGCTTTGTAATTTCTCCAAAAAGGCCTATAGGTTTGACTGGGATTGTGCCAAATCTGGAGATCAGTTTCAGAAGAATTATCATCTAATAAGTATGACATGTATATTTACCAATGAACTTGATACATATTTCTACCTATTCAATCTCTCGTATTAGTGATTTAGAAATTTTGGATCAGCATACCTTTTATTAAATTTATTCTGAATTATTTTATTATTTTTGAGGCTATTATAAGTTAAATTGCTTACATAATTTTATTTTCTAATTGGTGTTGATTGTGTATAGAAACACAATTGATTTTATTTATTGATCTTTCATCCTACAACTTTGTTAAATTCACTTCATACCTCTAGCACACTTCTGCAGATGCCTAAGGATTTTCTATGTATATGTTTACATCACGTGAGAATAGTATTTTTCTTTCTTCCCAACTTGGGTGTCACTTATTTCTTATTTTCTTTTCTTTTCTCTTTATTTCTTTCTTCTTTCTGTCCATTCCTCCTTCCTTCCCTTCTTTCTTTCTCCCTGTTTTAGAATCAGTTTTGTAATTTATCCAAAAGGACCTATAAGGTTTCATGGGAATTCCACTGAATCTAGAGATCAATTTCAGGAGAATTATCATCTCATAAGTATTAAATATTTATCAATGAACTTGGTATATATTTCCACTTATTTAATATTGAATGCAATACTTTAAAGAACTAGGGAGAGAGGACATCATTGCATTTTTCATAATCTTATGTAGAAAGTATTAAGGCTTTCACCATTTTAAGTAAGATGTTTGCTATAGATTTTTTGTAAACACATAATCAGTTTGAAAATGTACTTTTCTATCCTCAGTTTGCTGGGAGTTTTTAATTTAAAAAATGTGTTACATTTTGTAAATTCCTTTTTTGCATCTATTGAGAGTGTCACGTGATTTTTCTTTTTTCTGTCAGCATGGTAGATTTTCAGTTGTTGAAACCAACTTGAGATAAACCCCACTTGGTTAAAACACATTATCATTTTTAAATATTCCTAGACTCAATTTGCTAATATTGTATTAAGAATGTTGCATCTAAGTTCATAATGGTTATCAGTCTGTCATTTTTGAGTTGTGATATCTGTATTTGTTTCTGATATCGAGAGAATCCACGTAAAACATCTACTTCTGTCATCAGTAATAATCTGACCAGGGATAACACCAACAGTTAGAGAGGAACCTGTCATTACCTGTGGCAGCAGAGATATCAGAGATTCCAAAAAGAAAAGCAAGGTTAAAATTTCAAATATAATCACATGAAATATCAGAAAGCCAGGGGATAGAAATATAGGAGAGCAAAATCTTAGAGGTCAAAACAAGTAGTTAAGTACTGCACATGATAATAAAAAGTAAAATCTTTTCCTAAGGCAGAGCCTGGCTGCTGCCTAGCTTCTTTGACAATTCTTGGTAGGCTTTCATGGCTTTATAAGGGCTTATACTTTAGGTAAAGTTATAGTCAGGGAAACGGTGGGTGTAGGTTGGCTCTGTAGAAATGAAGCATTACAGGAGCACTGCAGTGAGAAAGAAACTGATACTGATGATACTTCGGTCACACTAATAATACATGCTAATGATAATCATAGCAATCATGGTAATGACAGACAATATATATATAATATTAGCATGCTTCTATTTGCACATATACATATGTGAATAGAAACATTGATTTAAAGACATGAAAGTATAGAAATAGCCTACACCTGATAAAGATATGCTCATACACAATAACAAACCTCAGCATAAACAGAGATTTTGATGTATCACAGAATTCTCCAATAGATCACAATTTTGACACTATGGGAAGTGTCATTTTCAGAACTTTTCTTTATCTCCATTATCTCTATTCTCTATTTCCAACATTCCTGGAGACTGAACTCAAGGATCAGTAAATATTCTCAACCTTAACCATAGCAGACTTCATTCATCCCATATATGCTTGTTATTTTTCCCCATTGACAGAAGGCATTGTACCATGAAATATACAACATATCTCTGACACACCTGACGAAAACAAACAATGGGGAAAGATTGACTATTTAATAAATGGTGATGGGAAAACTGGCTAGCCATATGAAGAAAGCTGAAAGTGGACCCCTTCCTTACACCTTATAAAATAATTAACTCAAGATGGATTAAAGACTTAAACATAAGATCTAAAACCATAAAAACTCTAGAAGACAACCTAGCCAATACCATTCAGAACATAGGCATAGGCAAAGACTTCACGACTAAAACACCAAAAGCAGTGGCAACAAAAGCCAAAATTGAGAAATGGGATCTAATTAAACTAAAGATAGCTTCTGCACAGCAAAAGACACTATCATCGGAGTGAACACACAACCTACAGAGTGGGAGAAAATTTTTGCAATCTATCCATCTAACAAAGGGCTAATATCCAGAATCTACAAGGAACTTAAACAAATTTACAAGAAAAAAACAACCCCATCAAAAAGTGGGAAAAGGATATGAACAGACACTTCTCAAAAGAAGACATTTATGCGGCCAATAAACACATGAGAAAAAGCTCATCATAGGCTGGGCGTGGTGGCTCACGCCTGTAATCCCATCACTTTGGGAGGCCAAGGCGAGTGGATCACAAGGTCAGGAGTTTGAGACTTGCCTGGCCACTATGGTGAAACTCTGTCTCTACCAAAAACACACAAAAAAACTTTAGCCAGGCGTGGTGGTATATATCTGTAATCCCAGCTACTCAAGAGGCTAAGGCAGGAGAATTGCTTGAACCCATTAGGTGGAGGTTGCAGTGAGCCGAAATTGTGCCACTGCACTCCACCCTGGGTGACAGAGTGAGGCTGTCTCGAAGAAAAAAAAAAAAAAAAGCTCATCACCCCTGGTCCAATGAGATACCATCTCGCGCCAGTTAGAATGGCAATCATTAAAAAGTCAGGAAACAACAGGTGCTAGAGAGGATGTGGAGAAATAGGAATGCTTTTACACTGTTGGTGGGAGTGTAAATTAGTTCAACCATTGTGGAAGACAGTGTAGCAATTCCTCAAGGATCCAGAACTAGAAATATCATTTGACCTAACAGTCTCATTACTAGGTACACATCCAAAGGATTATAAATCATTCTACTATAAAGACACATTCACACATATGTTTATTGCAGCACTATTCACAAGAGCAAAGACTAGGAACCAACCCAAATGCCCATCAATGATAGACTGGATAAAGAATATGTGGCACATATACACCATGGAATACCATGCAGCTATAAAAAAGGATGGATTAATGTCTTTTGCAGAGACATGGATGAAGCTGGAAACCATCATTCTCAGCAAACTATCACAAGAACAGAAAACCAAACACCACATGTTCTCACTCATAAGTGGGAGTTGAACAATGAGAACACATAGACACAGGGAGGGGAACATCACACACTGGGGCCTGTCAGTGGGTAGGAAGGAAAGAGGAGGGATAGCATTAGGAGAAATACTTAATGTAGATGACGAGTTGATGGGTGCAGCAAACCACGACAGCACATGTATACCTATTTCACAAAACTGCAAGTTCTGCAAATGTATCCCAGAACTTAAAGTGTATGTATGTGTGTATATATATATACACACAAATGTAAATGTAAATGTAAATAAATTGAAAATGGTAAAAATAGAAATATGTTTCCTACACAAATAGTGACATAATAAAGCAAGATAGAATGTATGTTTGAGTTAAAAAAAATTGCTTAGAAGACAACTTGAATTCCATTCCAAGGAACTAGTTTTCAAAAGTTTACAACCAGATTTCAGTTTGGCAAAAGGCAACAATGCTGTTTTGAAAATAATTTCTGAAAAGAGCTTCCCCAGCAGTTCCAAATGGCAGTCCTGATACAAGGAAGTAGGGGCAATTTTGTTACCACCAGGAACACTGAATTCATTTTCAGACCTTGAAATTCTGGGAGGCCCTCGAATAATAATCAACTACAATATTTTACTTTACATAGAAATATTGTTTTAATGTTAATATAAAAGCTTGTATATGAACTAAAATTGTCAATCTGCCACTTTTAAGAAAGAAGAATCCATTATGTCCCTATTCTATAGTGAGTTGATATGTTCCATAAGCAGTTCTGGAAGGAGGCTACACTTAGAGCATAAATTGGTATAGATCGCTTTGCTCTCACAGATAGCGACACAATATTTTCTGCTGAATGGGAAAAAGTTTGAAGGCATAAATCAAGATAAAGCAATCATCTGACAAAGAATTACAAAGAGGCCCCATACCTTTTTCTTAGTGAACTCCATGTGACACATTGATTTTCCACTGAAGATAAAAGCCAAAATCATGTGTCATCAATAGAAAGCAAGCAAAACTATTTGGTTCAATATGTTATGGTACTTAACAAAAAAAACTTGCAGAGAAAAGACAAATCTAAAATGTTGCACATGATTCAAACAAGTCTGGATCAGAAGAGACATTTCAGAGGTCACTGCTAGAGAGTCAAGGATACATTAGAGAGAAATAAACTCCTGCTTTTTTGTTTATCTCCTTACATACACAGATACTGTCTGATGAAGATGATTGATATCAGGTATGGTATTTGATGGTATAGTCATTTACAAAATAATTCATCCCTTATGATCTAATGCAATTTTCTTCATATTACACGTGTATATTTAAATACTTCCTTGTGAAGTGGAGGCTAGCCAGGCTGCTGTTAGCATATCCAGTACATTTCTGCAAATTCCAAAATGGCAAATCCCACAGTTGAAATTTCAACCTCTCTAGCGTCCCTCGGCTGGAGTGCATAATCACGGCAAAAGTCTGCAACATCAGAGGTGGCCGCCACAGACACAAAGTCTATGTTTCTCATTCCATTCTACCAAATCTATTCAGCAGTCTGGGTGAGGGGGCTTGGCAGTATCTATGAGCAGAAAGCATTCAAATGGCTGGTATATGTGCTTCCGGGGAAACTAAGGGGAAAAAAGAGAGAGGGAGGGAGGGAGGGAACAAGAAAGAAGAAGGAAACTCAAGGAGAGAGGAAGGGAAGGAGGCTGGCAAGAAGGGATGGAGGGAGCAAGGGAGGGAGGAATAAAGGAAGGAAGTTACACCAAGTTTCAAAACTGGCCACGGACTGAGAAGGATTAAGAGACAAACGGAATTGAAAGCATTTATGTTCATACTCGGTATTTTTCTTACCCATTCTTGCAAATTAGTAATTTAAAAATTTTCATTTCCACAAATCCACGTGTTTTCTTGTTCCTCTCTCTCCGCTCTTTTTCCTTCTTTCCTTCCTGCCTTTCTTCTTTCTTTTCAACATAGGTTATATAAATGTGTGAGAGCTATCACTAGTCTACATTAATCATCAGGATTTTCCTGTATATTTCCAATTAAGATGACCCATAATAATATTCTACTGTAATTTTGGAGGGTCCAAAATACTAGATGGCATTTAGTGTTTTGGAAATCATGACAAGTCTAACAGGACTTTAAAAAACCTATCAAGACATCTGATGTGTTTTCTTGCCCATACACTCTTTAATGAGGTCTGCTTGACCCTTTCTTCTTCCCTTCTCTAGTCATGGGTTCTTCACACTGAAAACTAAGCTTTGCATCAGTGTTTGACGAACAGGTGACATAATAAACTGCAGTTACATTTTAAATTCAGCTCAAGATGGTAGATGAGAAATCTAAGATTGTGAAGTGAGATTTAGCATGCTGTTCAGTATGCAACAAATCTGAGTGTTGCTCACACAGGATTCATACCAACAGGCTCCTTCCAAAACCTTTCAATGCAAATTCTAGCAAATGCACACTTGGAAGAAAAATGTTCCATGAAGTTGTATATGTAAATTTATACTTTCAGCATTTATGTATATAATTTCAGGGGAAGTGGGATCAACTTAACATTATTAAACATAGTCCAATGATATTTACAACATAACTTCAGAAACATTTTATTACTAGAAGTATTTTAAAAAGGATGTACCATTTAGGATTTAAGACACACCCCACAAATGAAAAAACAAATGAGATTATAAACAACATTTTTAAAAAAATTGTGCCATCTTTTCACTACAAAATCCTCCTGGGGGAAAAATATCTTTTCCTTCATTATTAAAGGATGTTATCAGAGCACAGTGGAATTCTTTCAGATTTAGTCAGAAGGTTCTCTGGAGTTGAGAGATCTATTGGAGAATATTTTCTTTGAAAGTCCATGTCCTTTCCCCAGGCCTACATCATATATAAATAAACATTTCAGAAAAGGGGCCATGTTAAGAAAAAGTGGGTTGAAGATTGTAAGACCTGGTTCCTGGGTGCCAAATAATTCACAAGTTGGAATAAGCTGGGTTTCTGTAACACTTCTCTATGACTGCCATTGATACTGAACTATGCCAAGGAACTAAGTCCTACCAAGGAAAAGCAGGAGGAAAACAGGTGTAAGAAAACATTTCCTGTCAGTGTGTCCAGAGATAGCATGAGTCAACAGCGGCTCCTCATGAAGCCATCGATTCGTAACACTGGAGTATCTAGAATGCATCTGGGTCGAATTATTAAAAAGAAAGTTCTTCTCAAGCTAGTTGTAATGGTAGCTAATTTAAAAAATTAATGTTCTGCGATTCTGATAAAAACCTATGTGGTGAACCAACAATAAAGGCGGCTGGAGATATTGGTATGAAATAGTTATTTTTCCTTATATACCTGGACGTTCATGTAAGAAATTATACTTTTGGAAGGTCTGTCATATTCTCAGTGTATAAGAGTTGAATCATTTTTAGAAGTTATTGTCAGAATTTTGCTTTAATAGTGCAGTAAAGTGTGCATTCTCTCTCCCTCATTTTCATTCAACAGCCTCTACAAATTGAGCCTGGCTCAAAGGTCTTTCCCTCTTGGAATATGACTCCTCCCCTGTCCCTCTACATAGGCTGTTCTATAACAAATTATTTTGCTGTCTTGATTTTTCAGAGACCTCATGCTAGTAGTAGAGAGTCAGGAGAAAGTGAGATGTCCTATATAAAAGGCCTGCTAGAAAAAGAAATCAGCACTGAGTTCTAAGGATACTGAACAACTTTTTAAAAAACAAGCAAGCCATATTAAACACATTAGTTACAACCAAATTAGATAAAACCATGAAAATTATCCAAGAAGAAAAAGTACATCACCTGTCTAGGTTTAAAATTGCTTAAGGCTGCCATCCAAGGACCATCTATGATAACAAATACAGTAGTCTGTATTGACACAAAGTTTTAGTGATAGACGTAATTACATTCTTCTGCTGGTGGTGTTCTAGAATAAATGGAATATCTGCTGATCAAATCTGAATGCATCCCATAATATTAGCATGTAGGATCCCAGATCTGCAGGCACTATCTCTTTCTCAGATCTACACTTTGAATATTATGTTAGTTAAAATGAGAAGTATGTTAGAAAATGTCTTTTACAAAAGAAATATTGGCTGAGTATGGTGGCTCATGCCTGTAATCCCAACACTCTGGGAGGCCAAGGTGAGAAGATCTCTTGAGCTCAAGAATTTGAGACCAGCTTGGGCAACATATCTATAAAAAATTTTAAAACTTAGCCGGTGTGGTGGTGCACACCTATAGGCACAGCTACTTCAGAGGCTGAATCAAGAGGATCACTTGAGCTTGGGAGTTTGAGGTTGCAGTGAACTATGAACATGGCACTGAACTCCAGTCTGGGCAACAGAGTGAGAACTTGTCTTCAAAAAAATAAAAAAGAAGAAAAAAATAGGAAATATTGTGTTCACATCTGCTATGGTACTCTTTCTTATATAAACTATTTCTTTGCAGTATTCTAGAGGATTTAAGACAAATTTACCACTGAATAATTTCATATGGTATATTATTGCATTAGTATAGTATGTTATTATATAATTAGTATAAGTGACCAGTGCTGCAACAACCACATTCCAAAAAGTATTGTGATCCTCCAAAATTACAATGTCTAAATGACATTATTCTCCTTCATGAGACCATTATACCTTAATTTTTCAGCACCATGAAAATCTACAAATGCCCTCTAAAATATATTTAGAAAACGTGGGGAAAAAATAGATACAGTTTCAGAAGATACATATATTTTGAAAATTAGCCTTTTTGGAATAAATTATTCTTTATGACATATAAATAAACACATTTTTCAGACTGGCGGGGTAACATTTGCATCAGTCAAAATAATTAGATTACTAAAACCTGTAATCTTATTAGAAAAATGGTTTATTCAGAGAATCATTGGAATTATTAGCCTTCAAGCTGCTATAGATTGAATCTGATCAAAATAATTAAGATAATATTATTTCATTTTTCAGTATAATATCTCCTTAGTATTTTTGTTTCTTATTTAATATGTGATTATATTTACTTCTGTGAATAATATGGATGAAGATCATTACAGTGTCAAGATCACTGGGTTCAGAGCACAGAAACCTCAAGTCTATTCTTTTTTCTTAAATACCTGTAAGACTTTAAAGAAGACAGAGTTTCTGGACTCTAATTTCTCTATCTGTAGAATAAATGGGTTAGACCAAATAACTCCTTTCTGCTTATAAATTTTCTAATTATATGACTGAGCTTACACCTGGAAAACAGTCTATCTCCTGTATAAATTAATGATAGAAATGAAAACCACCACGTTTCATGAAATTAACCACATAAATATCAACATCAACTGCTCAGAAGGACTTAAGTGCAAGTATCACAGGAATTCTGAAGCACAGAGAACTAAATATAAGAAATGTAACACTCTTCGTATTTTCAAAGAAGATTTTAATAATATATGTAAACACAGTAGCCTGTTCATAAGAAAAAAGAAAAGGGACGTCTTAGCATATTCAGGGTTCAACCAAAACTACTACTGGAATGTAAATCAAAGTAATATTCACCTAACTGTCATAATTGGCATGAATAATTTTAAGTAAAACACTTTTATTTGATATTAAATGTGAACAATAAGCCAAAACAGAGAAAATTAATAAATTGATCATTTATTGAAACTGAAATAAAAATATATAATTATTGAAGCCTCTTATATACATAAACCAATCATTGCTTAAATGAGCTGACATACTAGCTCCATAGTTTTATGTCACTAAGGAACTCTTTTGAACACAATAAAGAAACCAGAATTGAGCACAAAGAATGATGAACTGGGAAGTACATGGCTTTCTATCTACTAATTAGGAGTACAATCATTCAGTCAAACAGCCACTCAACAAACATTTAGCATACAGCTTCTGGATACCAGGTACTGGTGTAGGTGCTAGAGCAACAAGGAAATAGTCCCTGCATTCAGTGAGCTCACAGGCAAGTAAACAAGTAAGTATAAAGACTGCATGACTGATTGGGAGTGGTGGTTCATGCCTGTAATCCCAGCACTTTGGGAGGCCAACGTGGGCAGATCACGAGGTCAAGAGATCGAGACCATCCTGGCCAACATAGTGAAACCCCGTCTCTACTAAAAATACAAAAATTAGCTGGGCACGGTGGTGCACGCCTGTAGTTACTTGGGAGGCTGAGGCAAGAGAATCAGTTGAACCTGGAAGGTAAAGGTTGCAGTGAGCTGAGATCACACCACTGCACTCCAGCGGGGTGACAGAGTGAGACTCTGTCTCAAAAAAAAAAAAAAAGACTCCATGATAAATGTGTATCTACAAAGGGCACAAAGGAATGAGTAGCTAATCCCCAAAGCCATATGGAGCAGTCAGTATAAGCTTCAGGAAAAGAAACTGAAGTAAAAAGCTAACCTGAATCTGAAAAAAATGAGTAGGTATTTTCCAAGCACGTTTCAGGGGAAAAGTTGCAGGATGCAGAAGTCCTCCCAAGTACAAAAAGAGAATGAACTCTGGACAACTGGCAATTTATGGCACACAGGAATCAGTAAATGTAGGGATGAGAGGCACACAGAAACATGGGCAAAAACAGGAATTTTGACTTTATTCCATAAATCATGGAAAGCCACCAATGGGTTTTAAGTAATAAAATACTAAGACCAGGTTTGCATTTTAGAAAGATCAATTTGATTTCAGTGAGGAGGTCCAAAAATGAGAGCAGCAAGGCCAGATAGAAGTCCTGCTGCAACTAGCTATGGTTAGAGATGCAGACCAAAACTAAGGTGAAATCATTTAGAAGAAAGAACGTGGATATAAGAGCCATTGGTTTGGCCTCTCCACATCATTTTTTTTTATTTTATTTTCATTTATTTATTTATTTATTTATTTATTGAGACAGAGTCTCGCTCTGTCACCCAGGCTGGAGTGCAGTGGCGTGATCTTGGCTCACTGCAAGTTCTGCCTCCCGGGTTCACACTATTCTCCTGCCTCAGCCTCCCGAGTAGCTGGGACTACAGGCACGCGCCACCACGCCCAGCTAATTTTTTCTATTTTTTAGTAGAGATGGGGTTTCACCGTGTTAGCCAGGATGGTCTCGATCTCCTGACCTCGTGATCCACCCACCTCGGCCTCCCAATGTGCTGGGATTACAGGCTTGAGCCACCATGCCCAGCTGGCCTCTCCACATCTTTACTGTTATACTGATAACATGGGGATGAAAATAAATATTATTTGTATTTAAACTATTATTGTTATGTGAAAATTAAACAAATAACATACTATGATAACATCTGAGGTTCAAGAAATATTAAGTCTTGAAAATAGGAAAGATGAAAGGAAGGAAACAGGGAGTGGGGAGGAAAGTAGGAGAAAGGAGAGAATATAGGAATGAGAGAGGAGGAAAATAATAAGAAAGAAGTAGAAAGCTAGGTACGGTGGCTCATGACTGTAATCCCAGCGCTTTGGGAGGCCGAGTCAGGCAGATCACAAGGTCAGGAGTTCAAGACCAGCCTGGCCAATATGGTGAAACCTTGTCTCCACTAAAAATACAAAAATTAGCTGGGTGTGGTGGCAGGCACCTATAGTCCCAGCTACTCGGGAGGCTGAGGCAGGAGAATCACTTGACCCTGGGAGGCAGAGGTTGCAGTGAGCTGAGATCACACCACTGCACTCCAGCCTGGGTGACAGAGAAAGATGCTGTCTCAAAAAAAAAAAAAGAAAAAAAAAAAAGAAAGAAGTAGAAAAAGATATAGTATTTCTTAATCAGCAGAAGCTACTCTTATTTTTCAATACTCTACCTTTCTAATGTATCACTGACAAGGAAAGGTCTTGAATAATTGACTGAAGTCAGAATAGGTAAGGCACTCTACCTGTGGATACATGAGAGGCCTTAAAAAGTTCATGGAAAATGTATATTATGAAAAAAACTATGCAAAGGTTTCAATTTTGGCAGCAAAATAAACTCATACTAATTTATTATAGCATGTTTGAACAGGATCTAGTTTGAGACAGTAAGAAGGAGTAGACATTAGTTTGAAAAGAGCCCCTAGCAGAGCAATGTAAATTCTGCTAAAATTGAAGCAAGAACAAACATTAGATTATGATGAAGCTTGAGTGAAAGAATGGTGAAATCACTGATGCTTTACAAGAAGCTTGAGGGGACAATGCACCAAAGAAATCAGTAGTTCACAAGCGGACAGCTTTTTTAAAGAAGAAACGAGATGATGTGGAAGATGAAGTCCACAGGGACAGATCATCCATATCAATTTGCAAGGAAAAAAATTAATCTTGTTTGTGCCCTAATTGAAGAGGACTGATAATCAACAGCACAAACAATAGCCAACATCATAGACATCTTAATTGGTTCAGCTTACACAGTTCTGACTAAAAAATTAAAGTTGAACCAACTTTCCACTGCATGGGTGCCAAAAGTGTTGTGCTCAGATCAGCTGCAGACAAGAGGAGAGCTCTCAATGGAAATTTTAAAGAACTAGGGTCAAGATCCTGAAGGATTTCGTTGAAGAATTGTAACAGAAGATAAAACATGGCTTTCCCAGTATGACCCTGAGGGCAAAACACAATCAAAGCAATGGCTACCAAAGGTGGAAGTGGTCCAGTCAAAGCTAAAGGGGATCACTCAAGAGCAAAGGTCACGGCAACAGTTTTTTGGGGACATTCCAGGCATTTTGCTTGTTGACTTTGTGGAAGGTCAAAGAACAATAATATCTGCATATCATGAGAGTGTTTTGAATAAGTTAGCCAAAGTTTTAGGGCAAAATACCTGGGAAAGCTTTAGCAGACAGTCCTCTAACACCACAATGTTTCTGCTCATTCCTGTCATCAAGCAAAGGCAATTTTGTGAGAGTCTCAATGGGAAATTGTCAGGCATCCACCTTACAGCTCTGATTTGGCTCCTTCTGACTTCTTTTTGTTTCCCAATCTCAACAAATGTGGAAAGGGCACCCATTTTTCTTAAGTTAATAATGTATAAGAGACTGCATTGACATTGTTAAGTTCCCAGGACCATCAGTTCTTTAGGGATGAAAACCGAAGATCACATTTTCAATGTTTATCTTTTAACTTCATTTTTCCACAAACTTTTTGAAGTTTCTCCATACAAATGTCTCCATACAAATGAGCACTTGCAAAATAAGCAGAGAGTCTCATTCAATGGACAGAAAGTTCTGTGCCATCTAAAAATTATCTTAAGCAAGTTCAATGTGTAGCAACAGACTGTATTGATAAATATCAGTTAGTTTGACTTCTGCAATGACCATGATGGAGTAACAAGAACTAGACTTTCTCTCCCTCCTGAAACAACCAAAAAAATGGCCAAAATGTATGCCACAAAAATTTGCAAGACCCTGTAAAGTCAGTCTCAAACAAGGTGAGCCTATCAACGGCCCTAATTTATGCCTGGAGAAAGTTTTCCAGCCCACTACTCCAGGAGAAAAGCCCAAGAGGAGCCCATTGTTCTCCCTGAGCTGAGGGGACAGAGCTGAGAGTCCACAGAAACCATGTTGACATGAGCTCTCAGGACAAGGTTTCCGAGAAGAAGGGGCTGCACAGAAAGAGAACTCCAGAGCTCTGCAAAGGGTCCCCCTAAAGTACATAGCTAAGTAATTGTTAGGACAGGCCTAGAGAAAAGTACCTACGGTTGGGGAAACAACACCCAGATAAGATGAAAAGTAACAGTACACATGCTCACCAAGGTCCAGTAATAGTGCTTATTTTATCAGCCAAACCAGAAACACCTCAAGATTCCCAGGGATACCCAGAAGGATCTTGCCTCACTAGTTGGGAGTGATTAGCTCTAAAATGAGAACTGGTCTGATCCCACCTAATGAATTTTTAAAGCAAGACCAAAAAGAGTCAAACTCTTTCCAACTAAACTTAAATACATACCAATACAAAGATCAAGAATATTTATATATACTTCCAGCACTCAATAAGATAAAAGTCACCATATCTGACATCCAGACACAGTTTAGCAGAGACACAACAGTAACAACAAAAGACAGAAGAACGTGGCTCATAATAAGGAGAAAAATCACTGAGTCAGAACTGATCCAGAGTAAATCAAGGTGCCAGGGTTATCAGTTAAGAACATTCAAATGCTTATTGAAACAGTATTCTATATGTTCTAAAATAGAGACATGCAAGATACACTAAAGGAGGCTGGGCGCAGTGGCTCACGCCTGTAATCTCAGCATTTTGCGAGGCCGAGGCAGGTGGATCACGAAGTCAGGAGTTCAGGACCAGCCTGACCAATATGGTGAAATCCCATCTCTACTAAAAATACAAAAATTAGCGGGGCATAGTAGCATGCGGCTGTAGTCCCAGCTACATGGTAGGCTGATAGCACATTAGTCATTAAAGAAGAAAAGATAGACACCTCTCAAAATAAAATAGAGAGAGAAAATAAATTTTTAAAAAACATGAACAGAGCAATAGTAGACAGTAAATTTCAAGTAACTGAATTTACGTGTAATCTCAGTTCCCAAAGGAGAGGAGAGGGAAGATGTGAAAACATTTGGGACTTTGAGTCAGGCAAAGCTTTCTTTGATATGACCCCACAGCATGATTTATATAATAATATATTGATAAGAAGAACTCATCAAATTTAAAAAAAAGAATCTGCTCTTCAAAAGAATCTATTAAGAGACTGAAAAGACAAGCTGCAGGCTGGGAGAAAATATTTGCAATTCATATATCTGATGAAAGGCTTGCATCAAAAATATATTTTAAAAGCTCAAAATTTAATAATGAAAAACAAACAATCCCATTTAAAACTTGGGTGAAAGACTGGAACAGACATTACAAAGTAGACATTTGTTTGGTAAATAAGCACATATGCTCAACATAATTAATGCTTAGGGCAATGCAAATTAAAACCAAAATGAGACGCCACTATCTATTTTTAAATAGCTAAGATTAGCATGACTGATAACAGCCAAGCACTGGCTTGGATGTGGAGAAGCTGAAACTCTCATACACTGCTGATGGGAATACAAAAAAGTGTAACCTTTGAAAAACAGTTTAAGAGTCCCTTAAAAAGTTAAACATACTTCTGCCGTAAGACTCAGCCATTGCACTCCTGGGTATTTACCCAAGAGAGATAAAAGTAGGTGTTCATATAATGATATCAACACAAATGTTCATAGCACATGTATTCATAATAGCCCAAACTAGAAACACTCTAAATATCAATCAATACATTAATGAATTAACTTGCTTTATCCGAATTAATTATGGATACATACTATAACATGAATGAATCTCAAAATAACTATACTAAGTGAAACAAGGCAGACTCTAGAGGTAAAACATGCAGAGAAAAAAACATAAAATGTCAGACAAAAAAGTGCATAGTGTAAAATTGTATTTATATACATTTTTTGACTGTATAAATTACTGTCCAGTGACAGAAAGCAGTTTGGTGGTTTTTAAGGGCCAGGAATGAGGGGCCAGAGAAATGTATTATAAAGAGGCATCAGGAAACTGGAGGTGAAGTATATTTCCATCACCTCGATTGCGTGCTGATGGTTTCTAAACTTTCAATATTTTTAGTTTATTATATGTTATACAAAATAAAGCTTGTAATAAAAATCAAAAGATTGAGCCATCCTTATTTTCTCTATAAAAGAGCAGAATTATCCTTTTAGAGATTTGGAAAGATTATTAAAAGATAAGTTACAAAATACAGTACCTGACACGTATAAAATATTAAATAAATACTAGCCATGCTTAATTATTTTGTTTTAAGTCTATATGAGTCAAGTTTTAGTAGAAATATGGGCTAGAAAAAAAAAAACAGAAAGCGGGACTCTGTGATCCGACTTGGGCTTATAGAACAGACTGCACTAGTTTGTTCTCATGCTGCTAATAAAGTCATACCCAAGACCGGGTAATTTAGAAAGGAAAGAGGTTTAATGAACTCACAATTCCACATGGCTGGGGAGGCCTCACAGTCACGGCAGAAGGCAAAAAAGAAGCAAAGGCACATCTTAAATGGTAGCAGAGAAGAAAGCTTGTGTAGGGAAACTCCCATTTTAAAAGCATCAGATCTCGTGAGACTTATTCGCTACCAGGAGAACAGTAGGGGGAACCCGCCCCTATGATTCAATGATCTCCACCTGACTCCATCCTTGACATGCGGGGATAATTACAATCAAGGTGAGATTCGGGTGGAGACACAGCCGAATCATATCAATGACTAATGAGAGTTACGTCCAGAACCTAATGAAAACCTGTCTGAGGCCACATTCCCTGTAAAGCAGATTTGAGATAGAGATTTGTGTAGAGAACATTTAACTGGGTAAAATCCTAGGAACCAACAACTGTGGCGAAAAAGCTGAATTGGACAAAGGGATTTGAGATGTGAGGCAGTCACAACAAATACCTCAGCTAATCTCAAGGGGGAGCTGAGAAGCAGGGGTGACCCTTCAGAGTTGCCCTAAATTGAGGCAGGAGTATGGAGTTTTAATACCTTTCACTGGCCATTCTTCAGATACGAGTTGTCCCCAAGGATGGACATCAGCTTGACAAGTTATTAATTAGATCTCCTGAGAATAAATTCTAGAGAGAATCAGCTGAGAGGCATGATTTGCCAACACTCCCAATAGCTGGGCAAACTTCAGTTTTGAGGGAGGATTTGGGTCACACACAAAAGTCTCCACAACCAATTATTCATGGGAAATTCTATGTAGGCAGAGCTATTTCATGGCCAGTTAATCAAAACTACATAATCTATTTGGTTAAGCAAAAGAAATTAAAAAGATAAAATAAAACCTATATATTAACACTCAAAAGTTTTTAATGCATTTGCCTTGCATTTCATATGTTTTGCCTTGCATTTCATATGTTTTGCCTTGCATTTGTTTATTTGCTTTCAAGAACCTTTAGAGAACAATAATTACTAATATAATATGGAGTAGCACAGCATAGACGAGGGAAGCTAACTCTCTCCCTTTTCCCAGAACCTGGAACAGCTAAAGATCCTAAGCATTGTCAGCTTTGGTATCTGACATAGTTTGGATGTTTGTCCCCTTCAAATCTCACGTTAAAATGTGATCCCCAATGTTGGAGAGAGATGCCTCCTGAATGGCTTGGTGCTGTCCTCTTGGTAATGAATGAGTTCTTACCCTGTGAGTTCATGCGATATCTGGTTGTTTAAAAGAGACTGACACCTCCTCCCTGTCTCTCTTGCTTCCTCTCTCACCATGTGATATGCTGGTTTCCCTTCACCTTCCACCATGAATGGAAGGTTCCTGAGGCCCTCCCTGGAAGCAGGTGCCAGTACTATGCTTCACGTACAGCCTTCAGAACAAGAAGCCAAATAAACCTCATTTCTTTATTAATTACCCCACCTCAGGTATTTCTTTATAACAATGCAAATGGGCTAACAGAGTATCATTCATGGACAGTGAGTGTATTAGTCAATTTTCATGCTGCTGATAAAGACATACCCAAGATTGGGTAATTTATAAAGAAAAAGAGGTTTAATGAATTCACATATCTGCACCGCTAGCTGTATAAATATGGAAATATCTTCACTGCTACCTGTACAAATATGGAAATATCTACAGCGCTACCTGTATAAACATGGAAATATCTACACCGCTATCTGTATAAACATAGAAATATCTACACCGCTATCTCTATAAACATGGAAATATCTACAGCGCTATCCATATGAACATGGAAATATCTACACCGCTATCTGTATAAACAAGGAAATAACTACACCGCCATCTCTATAAACATGGACATATCTTCAGGGCCATCTGTATAAACACGGAAATAACTACACCGCTATCTGTATATACATGGAAATATATACACCGCTATCTCTATAAACATGGAAATATCTACACCATTATCTGTATAAACATGGAAATAACTACACCTCTATCTCTATAAACATGGAAATATCTACACTGCTATCTGCATAAACATCGAAATATCTAAACCGCTACCTGTAAAACAGGGAAATATCTACACCGCTATCTCTATAAACATTGAAACATCTACACTGCTATCTTTATAAACATTGAAATACCTACACTGCTATTTGTATAAACATGGAAATATCTACAACGCTATCTCTATAAACATGGAAATAACAACACCGCTATCTCTATAAACGTGGAAATATCTACACCACCATCTGTATGAACATGGAATTATCTACAACACCATCTGTATGAACATTGAAATATCTTCACCGCTATCTGTATAAACATGGAAATATCTACACCGCTATCTGTATATACATGGAAAATCAACACCGCTATCTCTATCAACATGGAAATATCTACACCGCTATCACTATAAACATGGAAATACCTAAACCGCCATCTGTATTGACATGAAAATATCTACACCGCCATCTGTATAAACATGGAAATATCTAAACTGCTACCTGTATTAAGATGGAAATATCTACACCGCCATCTATATAAACATGGAAATATCTACACCGCCATCTGTATGAACATGGAAATATCTACAGTGCAATTTCTATAAAGATGGAAATATCTACACCGCAATCTGTTTAAACATGGAAATATCTACACCTCTATCTGTATTAAGATGGAAATATCTACACTGCCATCTCTATAAAGATGGAAATATCTACACCGCCATCTGTATGAACATGGAAATATCTACACCGCTATCTGTATATACATGGAAATATCTACACCGCAATCTCTATAAACATGGAAATATCTAAACTGCTACCTGTAAAACAGGGAAATATCTACACCGCTATCTCAATAAACATTGAAATATCTACACTGCAATCTTTATAAACATTGAAATACCTGCACTGCTATTTGTATAAACATGGAAATATCTACAACGCTATTTCTATAAACATGGAAATAACTACACCGCTATCTCTATAAACGTGAAAATATCTACACTGCCAACTGTATGAACATGGAAATAACTACAACGCCATCTGTATGAACATTGAAATATCTACACCGCTATCTGTATAAACATGGAAATATCTACACCGCTATCTGTATATACATGGAAATATCTACACCGCTATCTCTATCAACATGGAAATATCTACACCGCTTTCTCCATAAACATGGAAATACCTACACCGCCATCTGTATCGACATGAAAATATCTACACCGCCATCTGCATAAACATGGAAATATCTACACCGCTATCTGTATTAAGATGGAAATATCTACACCGCCATCTATATAAACATGGAAACATCTACACCGCCATCTGTATGAATATGGAAATATCTACAGCACAATCTCTATAAAGATGGAAATATCTACACGGCCATCTGTTTAAACATGGAAATATCTACACCTCTATCTGTATTAAGATGGAAATATCTACACTGCCATCTCTATAAAGATGGAAATACCTACAACGCCATCCCTATGAACATGGAAATATCTACACCGCCATCTATATGAACATGGAAATATCTACACCGCTACCTATATAAACATGGAAATATCAGCACCGCTATCTCTATGAACATGGAAATATCTACACCGCTATCTGTATGAACATGGAAATATCTACACCGCTATCTGTATGAACATGGAAGTATCTAAAAAGCTATCTGAATGAACATGGAAATATCTACACCGCTATTTGTTTGAACATGTAAATATCTACACCGCTATCTGCATGAAAATGGAAATATCTACAAAGCTATCTGCATATACATGGAAATATCTACACAGCTATCTCTTTACACATGGAAATAACTACACCGCTATATCTATAAACATGGAAATATCTACACCGCCATCTGTATGTACATGGAAATATCTGCACCGCCATCTGTATGAACATATAAATATCTACACCGCCATCTGTATTAAGAAGGAAATATCTAAACCGCTATCTGTATAAACATGGAAATATCTACACCGTTGCCTGTATAAACATGGAAATATCAGCACCGCTATCTGTATGAACATGGAAATATCTACACCGCTATCTGTATGAACATGGAAATATCTACACTGCTATCTGTATGAACATGGAAATAGCTACTCCGTTATCTGTATGAACATGGAAATAGCTACACCACTATCTGTATGAACATGGAAATATCTGCACCGCTATCTGTATGAACATGGATATATCTACACAGCCATCAGGATGAACATGGAAATATCTACACCGCTATCTGTATGAACATGGAAATATCTACACCGCTATCTGTATGAACATGGATATATCTACACAGCCATCTGGATGAACATGGAAATATCTACACCGCTATCTGTGTAAACATGCATAGATCTTCAACGCTATCTGTATAAACATGGAAATATCTACACCGCTATCTGTATGAACATGGAAATATCTACACCGCTATCTGTATGAACATGGAAATATCTACACCGCTATCTGTTTGAACAAGGAAATATCTACACCGCTATCTGCATGAAAATGGAAATATCTACACTGCTATCTGCATATACATTTAAATATCTACACAGCTATCTCTTTACACATGGAAATAACTACACCGCTATCTGTATGAACATGGAAATATCTACATCGCCATCTGTATGAACATGGAAATATCTGCACCGCCATCTGTATGAACATATGAATATCTACACCGCCATCTGTATTAAGATGGAGATATCTACACTGCTATCTGTATAAACATGGAAATATCTACACCGCCATCTGTATGAACATATAAATATCTACACCGCCATCTGTATTAAGAAGGAAATATCTAAACCGCTATCTGTATAAACATGGAAATATCTACACCGCTGCCTGTATAAACATGGAAATATCAGCACCGCTATCTGTATGAACATGGAAATATCTACACCGCTATCTGTATGAACATGGAAATATCTACACCTCTATATGTATGAACATGGAAATAGCTACACCGCTATCTGTGTGAACATGGATATATCTACACAGCCGTCTGGATGAAGATGGAAATATCTACACCGCTATCTGTGTAAACATGCATACATCTTCACCGCTATCTGTATAAACATGGAAATATCTACACCGCTATCTGTATGAACATGGAAATATCTACACCGCTATCTGTTTGAACATGGAAATATCTAAACCGCTATCTGCATGAAAATGGAAATATCTACACTGCTATCTGCATATACATTTAAATATCTACACAGCTATCTCTTTACACATGGAAAGAACTACACCGCAATCTGTATGAACATGGAAATATGTACACCGCCATCTGTATGAACATGGAAATATCTGCACTGCCATCTGTATGAACATATAAATATCTACACCGCCATCTGTATTAAGATGGAGATTTCTTCACTGCTATCTGTATAAACATGGAAATATCTACACCGCTATCTGTATAAACATGGAAATATCTACACCGCTATCTGTATAAACATGGAAATATCTACACCACTACCTGTATAAACATGGAAATATCAGCACCGCTATCTGTATGAACATGGAAATATCTACACCGCTATCTGTATGAACATGGAAATATCTACACCGCTATCTGTATGAACATGGAAATATCTACACCGCTATCTGTATGAACATGGAAATATCTACACCGCTATCTGTTTGAACATGGAAATATCTACACCGCTGTCTGCATGAAAATGGAAATATCTACACAGCTATCTGCATACACATGGAAATATCTACACAGTTATCTCTTAACACATGGAAATAAGTACTCCGCTATATCTATAAACATGGAAATGTCTACACCGCCATCTGTATGAACATGGAAATATCTGCACCACCATCTGTATGGACATATAAATATCTACACCGCCATCTGTATTAAGAAGGAAATATCTAAACCGCTATCTGTATGAACATTGAAATATCTACACCGCTATCTGTATGAACATGGAATTATCTACACCGCTATCTGTGTAAACATGCATACATCTTCACCGCTATCTGAATAAACATGGAAATATCTACAACACTATCAGTATGAACATGGATATATCTACACAGCCCTCTGGATGAACATGGAAATATCCACACCGCTATCTGCATGAACATGGAAATATCTACACCGCTATCTGTGTGAACATGCATTCATATTCACCGCAATCTGTATAAACATGGAAATATCTACACCGCTATCTGTATGAACATGGATATATCTACACAGCCCTCTGGATGAACATGGAAATATCTACACCGCTATCTGTATGAACATGGATGTATCTACACAGCCCTCTGGATGAACATGGAAATATCCACACCGCTATCTGTGTAAACATGCATACATCTTCACCGCTATCTGTATAAACATGGAAATATCTACACCGCTATCTGTATGAACATGGAAATAGCTACACCGCTATCTGTATGAACATGGAAATATCTACGCCACTATCTGTATGAACATGGAAATATCTGCTCCGCTATCTGTATGAACATGGAAATATCTTCACCGATATCTGTATGAACATGGATATATCTACACAGCCATCAGGATGAACATGGAAATATCTACACCGCTATCTGTATGAACATGGAAATAGCTACTCCGCTATCTGTATGAACATGGAAATATCTACACCGCTATCTGTATGAACATGGAAATATCTACACCGCTATCTGTATGAACATGGAAATATCTTCACCGCCATCTGTGTGAACATAGATATATCTACAGAGCCATCTTGATGAATATGGAAATAACTACACAGCTATCTGTATGAACATGGAAATTTATACACCGCTATCAGTGTAAACATGCATACATCTTCACCGCTATCTGTATAAACATGGAAATATCTACACCGCTATCTGTATGAACATGGAAATATCTACACCGCTATCTGTTTGAACATGGAAATATCTACACCGCTTTCTGCATGAAAATGGAAATATCTACACAGCTATCTGCATATACATGGAAATATCTTCAAAGCTATCTCTTTACACATGGAAATAACTACACCGGTATCTCTATAAACATGGAAATATCTACACCGCCATCTGTATGAACATGGAAATATCTGCATCGCCATCTGTATGAACATATAAATATCTACACCGCCATCTGTATTAAGATGGAGATATCTACACCGCTATCTGTATAAACCTGGAAATATCTACACCGCTACCTGTATAAACATGGAAATATCAGCACCGCTCTCTGTATGAACTCGGAAATATCTACACCGCTATCTGTACGAACATGGAAATATCTACACCGCTATCTGTATGAACATGGAAATAGCTACACTGCTATCTGTATGAACAAGGAAATATCTACACCACTATCTGTATGAACATGGAAATATCTACACCGATATCTGTGAAAACATGCATATATCTTCACCGCTATCTGTATAAACATGGAAATATCTACACCGCTATCTGTATGAACATGGAAATAGCTACACCGCTATCTGTATGAACATGGAAATATCTACACCGCTATCTGTATGAACATGGATATATCTACACAGCCATCTGGATGAACATGGAAATATCTACACCGCTATCTGTGTAAACATGCATACATCTTCACCGCTATCTATATAAACATGGAAATATCTACACCACTATCTGTATGAACATGCAAATATCTACACCGCTACCTGTATAAACATGGAAATATCAGCACCGCTATCTGTATGAACATGGAAATAGCTACACCGCTATCTGTATGAACATGCAAATATCTACACCACTATCTGTATGAAGATGGAAATATCTACACCACTATCTGTATGAACATGAATATATCTACACAGCCATCTGGATGAACATGGAAATATCTACACCGCTATCTGTATGAACATAGAAATATCTACACCGCTATCTGTGTAAACATGCGTATATCTTCACCGCTATCTCTATAAACATGGAAATATCTACACCGCTATATGTATGAACATGGAAATAGCTACACCGCTATCTGTATGAACATGGAAATATCTACTCCGCTATCTGTGTGAACATGGATATATCTACACAGCCATCTGGATGAACATGGAAATATCTACACCGCTATATGTGTAAACATGCATACATCTTCACCGCTATCTGTAAAAACATGGAAATATCTACACCGCTATCTGTATGAACATGGAAATATCTACACCGCTATCTGTATGAACATGGAAATATCTACACCGCTATCTGTTTGAACATGGAAATATCTACACCGCTATCTGCAAGAAAATGGAAATATCTACACAGCTATCTGCATATACATGGAAATATCTACACAGCTATCTCTTTACACATGGAAATAACTACACCGCTATCTGTACGAACATGGAAATATCTACACCGCCATCTGTATGAACATGGAAATATCTGCACAGCCATCTGTATGAACATATAAATATCTACACCGCCATCTGTATTAAGATGGAGATATCTACACCGCTATCTGTATAAACATGGAAATATCTACACCGCTATCTGTATAAGCAGGGAAATATCTACACCAATATCTGTATAAACATGGAAATATCTGCACCGCCATCTATATGAACAAGGAAATATCTGCACAGCCATCTGTATGAACATATAAATATCTACACCGCCATCTGTATTAAGTTGGAGATATCTACACCGCTATCTGTATAAACATGGAAATATCTACACCGCTATCTGTATAAACAGGGAAATATCTACACCAATATCTGTATAAACATGGAAATATCAGCACCGCTATCTTTATGAACATGGAAATATCAGCCCCTCTATCAGTAAGAACATGGAAGTATCTACACCGCTATCAATATGAACATGGAAATATCTACACCGCTATCTGTATGAACTTGGAAATACCTTCACCGCCATCTGTATGAACATGGAAATATCTGCACCGCCATCTGTATGAACAAATAAATATCTACACCGCCATCTGTATTAAGAAGGAAATATCTAAACCGCTATCTGTATGAACATGGAAATAGCTACACCGTTATCTGTATGAAGATGGAAATATCTACACCGCTATATGTATGAACATGGAAATATCTACACCGCTATCTGCATGAACATGGAAATAGCTACACCGTTATCTGTATCAACATGGAATTAGCTACTCCGCTATCTGTATGAACATGGAAGTATCTACATCGCTATCTGTATGAACATGGATATACCTACACAGCCATCTGGATGAACATGGAAATATCTACACCGTTATCTGTATGAACATGGAAATATCTACACCGCTATCTGTGTGAACATGGATATATCTACACAGCCATCTGGATGAACATGGAAATATCTACACCGCTATCTGTGTAAACATGCATACATCTTCACCGCTATCTGTATAAACATGGAAATATCTACACCGCTATCTGTATGAACATGGAAATATCTACACCGATATCTGTATGAACATTGAAATATCTACACCGCTATCTGTATGAACATGGAAATATCTACACCGCTACCTGTATAAACATGCAAATATCTACACCGCTACCTGTATAAACATGGAAATATCAGCACCGCTATCTGTATGAACATGGAAATATCTACACCGCTATGTGTATGAACATGGAAATATATACACCGCTATCTGTATGAACATGGAAATATCTACACCGCTACCTGTATAAACATGGAAATATCAGCACCGCTATCTGTATGAACATGGAAATATCTACACCGCTATCTGTATGAACATGGAAATATCTACACCGCTATCTGTATGAACATGGAAATATCTACAAAGCTATCTGAATGAACATGGAAATATCTACACCGCTATCTGTTCGAAAATGTAAATATCTACACTGCTACCTGCATGAAAATGGAAATATTTACACTGCTATCTGCATATACATTTAAATATCTACACAGCTATCTCTTTACACATGGAAATAATTACACCAGTATCTGTATGAACATGGATATATCTACACAGCCCTCTGGATGAACATGGAAATATCCACACTGCTATCTGTGTAAACATGCATACATCTTCACCGCTATCTGTATAAACATGGAAATACCTACACCGCCATCTGTATTAAGATGGAGATATCTACACCGCTATCTGAATAAACATGGAAATATCTACACCGCTATCTGTATAAACATGGAAATATCTACACCGCTATCTGTATAACCATGGAAATATCTACACCGCTACCTGTATAAACATGGAAATATCAGCACCGCTATCTGTATGAACATGGAAATATCTACACCGCTATCTGTATGAACATGGAAGTATCTACACCGCTATCTGTATGAACGTGGAAATATCTACAAAGCTATCTGAATGAACATGGAAAAATCTACACCGCTATCTGTTTGATCATGTAAATATCTACACCGCTATCTGCATGAAAATGGAAATATCTACAAAGCTATCTGCATATACATGGAAATATCTACACAGCTATCTCTTTACACATGGAAATAACTGCACCGCTATATCTATAAACATGGAAATATCTACACCGCCATCTGTATGAACATGGGAATATCTGCACCGACATCTGTATGAACATATAAATATCTACACCGCCATCTGTATTAAGAAGGAAATATCTAAACCGCTATCTGTATAAACATGGAAATATCTACACCGCTGCCTGTAAAACCATGGAAATATCAGCACCGCTATCTGTATGAACTAGGAAATATCTACACCGCTATCTGTATTAACATGGAAATATCTACACTGCTATCTGTATGAACATGGAAATATCTACACCGTTCTCTGTATGAACATGGAAATATCTACACCGCTATCTGTATGAACATGGAAATATCTACAAAGCTATCTGAATGAACATGGAAATATCTACACCGCTATCTGTTTGAACATGGAAATATCTACACCGCTATCTGCATGAAAATGGAAATATCTACAAAGCTATCTGCATATTCATGGAAATATCTACACAGCTATCTCTTTACACATGGAAATAACTACACTGCTATCTGTATGAACATGGAAATATCTACACCGCCATCAGCATGAACATGGAAATATCTGCACCGCAATCTGTATGAACATATAAATATCTACACCGCCATCTGTATTAAGATGGAGATATCTACACCGCTATCTGTATAAACATGGAAATATCTACACCGCTATCTGTATAAACAGGGATATATCTACACCACTATCTGTATAAACATGGAAATATCAGCACCGCTATCTTTATGAACATGGAAATATCAGCCCCTCTATCTGTATGAACATGGAAGTATCAACACCGCTATCAGTATGAACATGGAAATATCTACACCGCTATCGGTATGAACATGGAAATACCTTCACCGCCATCTGTATGAACATGGATATATCTACACAGCCATCTGGATGAACATGGAAATATCTACACCGCTATCTGTATGAACATGGAAATAGCTACACCGCTATCTGTATGAACATGGAAATATCTACACCACTATCTGTATGAACATGGAAATATCTACACCGCTATCTGTATGAACATGGAAATATCTTCACCGCTTTCTGTATGAACATGGATATATCTACACAGCCAGCAGGATGAACATGTAAATATCTACACCGCTATCTGTATGAACATGGAAATAGCTACACCGCTATCTGTATGAACATGGAAATATCTACACCGCTATCTGTATGAACATGGAAATATCTACACCGCTATCTGTATGAACATGGAAATATCTTCACCGCCATCTGTATGAACATAGATATTTCTACACAGCCATCTTGATGAACATGGAAATATCTACACAGCTATCTGTATGAACATGGAAATTTATACACCGCTATCAGTGTAAACATGCAAACAACTTCACCGCTATCTGTATAAACATGGAAATATCTACACCGCTATCTGTATGAACATGGAAATATCTACACCGCTATCTGTTTGAACACGGAAATATCAACACCGCTTTCTGCATGAAAATGGAAATATCTACACAGCTATCTGCATATACATGGAAATATCTTCAAAGCTATCTCTTTACACATGGAAATAACTACACCGCTATCTCTATAAACATGGAAATATCTACACCGCCATCTGTATGAACATGGAAATATCTGCATCGTCATCTCTATGAACATATAAATATCTACACCGCCATCTTCATTAAGATGGAGATATCTACACCGCTATCTGTATAAACCTGGATATATCTACACCGCTACCTGTATAAACATGGAAATATCAGCACCGCTCTCTGTATGAACTCGGAAATATCTACACCGCTTTCTGTACGAACATGGAAATATCTACACCGCTATCTGTATGAACATGGAAATAGCTACACCGCTATCTGTATGAACAAGGAAATATCTACACCACTATCTGTATGAACATGGAAATATCTACACCGCTATCTGTGAAAACATGCATATATCTTCACCGCTATCTGTATAAACATGGAAATATCTACACCGCTATCTGTATGAACATAGAAATAGCTACACCGCTATCTGTATGAACATGGAAATATCTACACCGCTATCTGTATGAACATGGATATATCTACAGAGCCATCTTGATGAACATGGAAATATCTACACAGCTATCTGTATGAACATAGAAATTTATACACCGCTATCTCTGTAAACATGCATACATCTTCACCGCTATCTGTATAAACATGGAAATATCTACACCGCTATCTGTCTGAACATGGAAATATCTACACCGCTATCTGTTTGAACATGGAAATAACTACACCGCTTTCTGCATAAAAATGGAAATATCTACACAGCTATCTGCATATACATGGAAATATCTTCAAAGCTATCTCTTTACACATGGAAATATCTACACCGCTATCTCTATAAACATGGAAATATCTACACCGCCATCTGTATGAACATGGAAATATCTGCATTGCCATCTGTATGAACATATAAATACCTACACCGCCATCTGTATTAAGATGGAGATATCTACACCGCTATCTGCATAAACCTGGAAATATCTACACCGCTACCTGTATAAACATGGAAATATCAGCACCGCTCTCTGTATGAACTCGGAAATATCTACACCGCTATCTGTACGAACATGGAAATATCTACACTGCTATCTGTATGAACATGGAAATAGGTACACCGCTATCTGTATGAACAAGGAAATATCTACACCACTATCTGTATGAACATGGAAATATCTACACCGCTATCAGTGAAAACATACATATATCTTCACCGCTATCTGTATAAACATGGAAATATCTACACCGCTATCTGTATGAACATGGAAATAGCTACACCGCTACCTGTATAAACATGGAAATATCAGCACCGCTATCTGTATGAACATGGAAATAACTACACCGCTATCTGTATGAACATGCAAATATCTACACCACTATCTGTATGAACATGGAAATATCTACACTACTATCTGTATGAACATGGATATATCTACACAGCCATCTGGATGAACATGGAAATATCTACACCACTATCTGTATGAACATGGAAATATCTACACCGCTATCTGTTTAAACATGCATACATCTTCACCGCTGTCAGTATAAACATGGAAATATCTACACCGCTATCTGTATGAACATGGAAATAGCTACAACGCTATCTGTATGAACATGGAAATATCTACACCGTTATCTCTATGAACATGGATATATCTACACAGCCATCTGGATGCACATGGAAATATCTACACCGCTATCTGTGTAAACATGCATACATCTTCTCCGCTATCTGTATAAACATGGAAATATCTACACCGCTATCTGTATGAACATTGAAATATCTACACCGCTATCTGTATGAACATGGAAATACCTACACCGCTATCTTTTTGAACATGGAAATATCTACACCGCTATCTGCATGAAAATGGAAATATCTACACTGCTATCTGCATATACATGGAAATATCCACACAGCTATCTCTTTACACATGGAAATAACTACACCGCTATCTGTATGAACATGGAAATATCCACACCGCCATCTGTATGAACATGGAAATATCTGCACCGCCATCTGTATGAACATATAAATATCTACACCGCCATCTATATTAAGATGGAGATATCTACACCGCTATCTGTATAAACATGGAAATATCTACACCGCTATCTGTATAAACATGGAAATATCTACACCTCTATCTGTATAAACATGGAAATATCTACACCGCTACATGTATAAACATGGAAATATCAGCACCGCTATCTGTATGAACATGGAAATATCTACACCGCTATCTTTATGAACATGGAAATATCTACACCGCTATCTGTATGAACATGGAAATATCTACACCGCTATCTGTATAAACATGGAAATATCAACAACGCCATCTGTATGAACACATAAATATCTACACCGCCATCTGTATTAAGAAGGAAATATCTAAACCGCTATCTGTATAAACATGGAAATATCTGCACCGCTGCCTGTATAAACATGGAAATATCAGCAACGCTATCTGTTTGAACATGGAAATATCTACACCGCTATCTGTAGGAACATAGAAATAGCTACACCGCTGCCTGTATAAACATGGAAATATCAGCACCGCTATCTGTATGAAAATGGAAATATCTACACCACTATCTGTATGAACATGGATATATCTACACAGCCATCTGGATGAACATGGAAATATCTACACCATTATCTGTAAGAACGTGGAAATATCTACACTGCTATCTGTGTAAATATGCATACATATTCACCGCTATCAGTATAAACATGGAAATATCTACACCGCTATCTGTATGAACATGGAAATAGCTACACCGCTATCTGAATGAACATGGAAATATCTACACCGCTACCTGTATAAACATGGAAATGTCAGCACCGCTATCTGTATGAACATGGAAATATCTACACCGCTATCTGTATGAACATGGAAATATCTACACCGCTATCTGTATGAACATGGAAATATCTGCAAAGCTATCTGAATGAACATGGAAATATCTACACCGCTATCTGTTTGAACATGTAAATATCTACACCGCTATCTGCATGAAAATGGAAATATCTACACTGCTATCTGCATATACATTTAAATATCTACACAGCTATCTCTTTACACATGGAAATAACTACACCACTATCTGTATGAACATGGAAATATCTACACCGCCATCTGTATGAACATGGAAATATCTGCACCGCCATCTGTATGAACATGTAAATATCTACACCGCCATCTGTATTAAGATGGAGATATCTACACTGCTATCTGTATAAACATGGAAATATCAACACCGCCATCTGTATGAACACATAAATATCTACACCGCCATCTGTATTAAGAAGGAAACATCTAAACCGCTATCTGTATAAACATGGAAATATCTACACCGCTGCCTGTATAAAAATGGAAATATCAGCACCGCTATCTGTTTGAACATAGAAATATCTACACCGCTATCTGTAGGAACGTAGAAATAGCTAAACCGCTGCCTGTTTAAACATGGAAATATCTACACCGCTATCTCTGTAAACATGCATACATCTTCACCGCTATCTGTATAAACATGGAAATATCTACACCGCCATCTGTATGAACATGGAGATATCTACACCGCTATCTGTATGAACATGGAAATATCTACTCCGCTATCTGTTTGAACATGGAAATATCTACACCGCTATCTGCATGAAAATGGAAATATCTACACTGCTATCTGCATATACATGGAAATATCTACAAAGCTATCTCTTTACACATGGAAATAACTACACCGCTATCTGTATGAACATGGAAATAGCTACACCGCCATCTGTATGAACATGGAAATATCTACACCGCTACCTGTATAAACATGGAAATATCAGCACCGCTCTCTGTATGAACTCGGAAATATCTACACCACTATCTGTACGAACATGGAAATATCTACACTGCTATCTGTATGAACATGGAAATAGTTACACCGCTATCTGTATGAACAAGGAAATATCTACACCACTATCTGTATGAACATGGAAATATCTACACCGCTATCTGTGAAAACATGCATATACCTTCACCGCTATCTGTATAAACATGGAAATATCTACACCGCTATCTGTATGAACATGGAAATAGCTACACCGCTATCTGTATGAACTTGGAAATATCTACACCGCTATCTGTATGAACATGGATATATCTACACAGCCATCGGGATGAACATGGAAATATCTCCACCGCTATCTGTGTAAACATGCATACATCTTCACCGCTATCTATATAAACATGGAAATATGTACACCACTATCTGTATGAACATGCAAATATCTACACCGCTACCTGTATAAACATGGAAATATCAGCACCGCTATCTGTATGAACATGGAAATAGCTACACCGCTATCTGTATGAACATGCAAATATCTACACCACTATCTGAATGAACATGGAAATATCTACACCACTATCTGCATGAACATGGATATATCTACACAGCCATCTGGATGAACATGGAAATACCTACACCACTATCTGTATGAACATGGAAATATCTACACCGCTATCTGTGTAAACATGCATACATCTTCACCGCTATCAGTATAAACATGGAAATATCTACACCGCTATCTGTATGAACATGGAAATAGCTACACCGCTATCTGTATGAACATGGAAATATCTACACCGCTATCTGTATGAACATGGATATATCTACACAGCCATCTGGATGAACATGGAAATATCTACACCGCTATCTGTGTAAACATGCATACATCTTCACCGCTATCTGTATTAACTTGGAAATATCTACACCGCTATCTGTATGAACACTGAAATATCTACACCGCTATCTGTATGAACATGGAAATACCTACACCGCTATCTGTTTGAACATGGAAATATCTACACCGCTATCTGCATGAAAATGGAAATATCTACACTGCTATCTGCATATACATGGAAATATCTACACAGCTATCTCTTTACACATGGAAATACCTACACCGCTATCTGTATGAACATGGAAATATCCACACCGCCATCTGTATGAACATGGAAATATCTGCACCGCCATCTGTATGAACATATAAATATCTACACCGCCATCTCTATTAAGATGGAGATATCTACACCGCTATCTGTATAAACATGGAAATATCTAAACTGCTATCTGTATAAATATGGAAATATCTAAACCGCTGCCTGTATAACCATGGAAATATCAGCACCGCTATCTGTATGAACATGGAAATATCTACACCGTTCTCCGTATGAACATGGAAATATCTACACCGCTATCTGTATGAAAATGGAAATATCTACAAAGCTATCTGAATGAACATGGAAATATCTACACCGCTATCTGTTTGAACATGTAAATATCTACACCGCTATCTGCATGAAAATGGAAATATCTACAAGCTATCTGCATATTCATGGAAATATCTACACAGCTATCTCTTTACACATGGAAATAACTACACCGCTATATCTATAAACATGGAAATATGTACACCGCCATCTGTATGAATATGGAAATATCTGCACCGCCATCTGTATGAACATATAAATATCTACACCGCAATCTGTATTAAGAAGGAAATATCTAAACCGCTGTTTAAACATGGAAATATCTACACCGCTGCCTGTATAAACATGGAAATATCAGCACCGCTCTCTGTAAGAGAATGGAAATATCTACACCGCTATCTGTATGAACATGGAAATATCCACACTGCTATCTGTATGAACATGGAAATAGCTACACCGCTATCTGTATGAACATGGACTATCTACACCGCTATCTGTATTAACATGGATATATCTACACAGCCATCTGGATGAACATGGAAATATCTACACCGCTATCTGTATGAACATGGAAATATCTACACCGTTATCTGTGTGAACATGGATATATCTACACAGCCATCTGGATGAACATGGAAATATCTACACCGCTATCTGTGTATACATGCATACATCTTCACCGCTATCTGTAAAAACATGGAAATATCTACACCGCTATCTGTATGAACATGGAAATATCTACACCGCTATCTGTATGAACATGGAAATATCTACACCGCTATCTGTTTGAACATGGAAATATCTAAACCGCTATCTGCATGAAAATGGAAATATCTACACTGCTATCTGCATATACATGGAAATATCTACACAGCTATCTCTTTACACATGGAAATAACTACACCGCTACCTGTATGAACATGGAAATATCGACACCGCCATCTGTATGAACATGGAAATATCTGTATGAACATATAAATATCTACACCGCCATCTGTATTAAGATGGAGATATCTACACCGCTCTCTGTATAAACATGGAAATATCTACACCGCTATCTGTATAAACAGGGAAATATCTACACCACTATCTGTATAAACATGGAAATATCAGCACCGCTCTCTTTATGAACATGGAAATATCAGCCCCTCTATCTGTAAGAACATGGAAGTATCTACACCGCTATCAGTATGAACATGGAAATATCTACACCGCTATCTGTATGAACAAGGAAATACCTTCACCGCCATCTGTATGAACATGGATATATCTACACAGCCATCTGGATGAACATGGAAATATCTACACCGCTATCTGTATGAACATGGAAATAGCTACACCGCTATCTGTATGAACATGGAAATATCTACACCACTATCTGTATGAACAAGGAAATATCTACACCGCTATCTGTATGAACATGGAAATATCTTCACCGCTATCAGTATGAACATGGATATATCTACACAGCCATCTGGATGAACATGGAAATATCTACACCGCTATCTGTATGAACATGGAAATATCTACACCGCAATCTGTATGAACACGGAAATATCTTCACCGCCATCTGTATGAACATGGAAATATCTGCACTGCCATCTGTATGAACATATAAATATCTACACCGCCATCTGTATTAAGATGGAGATATCTACACTGCTATCTGTATAAACATGGAAATATCAACAACGCCATCTGTATGAACACATAAATATCTACACCGCCATCTGTATTAAGAAGGAAATATCTAAACCACTATCTGTATAAACATGGAAATATCTGCACCGCTGCCTGTATAAACATGGAAATATCAGCACCGGTATCTGTTTGAACATGGAAATATCTACACCGCTATCTGTAGGAACATAGAAATAGCTACACCGCTGCCTGTATAAACATGGAAATATCAGCACCGCTATCTGTATGAAAATGGAAATATCTACACCACTATCTGTATGAACATGGATATATCTACACAGCCATCTGGATGAACATGGAAATATCTACACCATTATCTGTATGAACGTGGAAATATCTACACTGCTATCTGTGTAAATATGCATACATATTCACCGCTCTCAGTATAAAAATGGAAATATCAACACTGCTATCTGTATGAACATGGAAATAGCTACACCGCTATCTGAATGAACATGGAAATATCTACACCGCTACCTGTATAAACATGGAAATGTCAGCACCGCTATCTGTATGAACATGGAAATATCTACACCGCTATCTGTATGAACATGGAAATATCTACAAAGCTATCTGAATGAACATGGAAATATCTACACCGCTGCCTGTATAAACATGGAAATATCAGCACCACTCTCTGTAAGAGAATGGAAATATCTACACCGCTATCTGTATTAACATGGAAATATCCACACAGCTATCTGTATGAACATGGGAATAGCTACACCGTTATCTGTATGAACATGGAAATAGCTACACCGCTATCTGTATGAACATGGAAATATCTACACCGCTATCTGTAGGAACATGGAAATAGCTACACCGTTATCTGTATCAACATGGAAATAGGTACACCGCTATCTGTATGAACATGGAAGTATCTACACCGCTATCTGTATTAACATGGATATATCTACACAGCCATCTGGATGAACATGGAAATATCTACACCGCTATCTGTATGAACATGGAAATATCTACACCGTTATCTGTGTGAACATGGATATATCTACACAGCCATCTGGATGAACATGGAAATATCTACACCGCTATCTGTGTATACATGCATACATCTTCACCGCTATCTGTAAAAACATGGAAATATCTACACCGCTATCTGTATGAACATGGAAATATCTACACCGCTATCTGTATGAACATGGAAATATCTACACCGCTATCTGTTTGAACATGGAAATATCTAAACCGCTATCTGCATGAAAATGGAAATATCTACACTGCTATCTGCATATACATGGAAATATCTACACAGCTATCTCTTTACACATGGAAATAACTACACCGCTACCTGTATGAACATGGAAATATCGACACCGCCATCTGTATGAACATGGAAATATCTGCACCGCCATCTGTATGAACATATAAATATCTACACCGCCATCTGTATTAAGATGGAGATATCTACACCGCTATCTGTATAAACATGGAAATATCTACACCGCTATCTGTATAAACAGGGAAATATCTACACCACTATCTGTATAAACATGGAAATATCAGCACCGCTATCTTTATGAACATGGAAATATCAGCCCCTCTATCTGTAAGAACATGGAAGTATCTACACCGCTATCAGTATGAAGATGGAAATATCTACACCGCTTTCTGTATGAACATGGAAATACCTTCACCGCCATCTGTATGAACATGGATATATCTACACAGCCATCTGGATGAACATGGAAATATCTACACCGCTATCTGTATGAACATGGAAATAGCTACACCGCTATCTGTATGAACATGGAAATATCTACACAACTATCTGTATGAACAAGGAAATATCTACACCGCTATCTGTATGAACATGGAAATATCTTCACCGCTATCAGTATGAACATGGATATATCTACACAGCCATCTGGATGAACATGGAAATATCTACACCGCTATCTGTATGAACATGGAAATAGCTACACCGCTATCTGTATGAACATGGAAATATCTACACCGCTATCTGTATGAACATGGAAATATCTACACCGCTATCTGTGTAAACATGCATACATCTTCACCGCTATCTGTATAAACATGGAATTATCTACACCGCTATCTGTATGAACATGGAAATACCTACACCGCTATCTGTTTGAACATTGAAATATCTACACCGCTTTCTGCATAAAAATGGAAATATCTACACAGCTATCTGCATATACATTGAAATATCTTCAAAGCTATCTCTTTACATATGGAAATATCTACACCGCTATCTCTATAAACATGGAAATATCTACACCGCCATCTGTATGAACATGGAAATAACTGCATTGCCATCTGTATGAACATATAAATTCCTACACCGCCATCTGTATTAAGATGGAGATATCTACACCGCTATCTGCATAAACCTGGAAATATCTACACCCCTTCCTGTATAAACATGGAAATATTAGCACCGCTCTCTGTATGAACTCGGAAATATCTACACCGCTATCTGTACGAACATGGAAATATCTACACCGCTATCTGTAGGAACATGGAAATAGCTACACCGCTATATGTATTAACAAGGAAATATCTACACCACTATCTGTATGAACATGGAAATATCTACACCGCTATCTGTGAAAACATGCATATATCTTCACCGCTATCTGTATAAACATGGAAATATCTACAACACTATCTGTATGAACATGGAAATAGCTACACCGCTATCTGTATGAACATGGAAATATCTACACCGCTATCTGTATGAACATGGAAATACCTTCACAGCCATCTGTATGAACATGGATATATCTACACAGCCATCAGGATGAACATGGAAATATCTACACCGCTATCTGTATGAACATGGAAATAGCTACACCACTATCTGTATGAACATGGAAATATTTTCACCGCTATCTGTATGAACATGGATACATCTACACAGCCATCTGGATGAACATGGAAATATCTACACCGCTATCTGTGTAAACATGCATATATCTTCACCGCTATCTGTATAAACATGGAAATATCTACACCGCTATCTGTATGAACATTGAAATATCTACACCGCTATCTGTATGAACATGGAAATACCTACACCGCTATCTGTTTGAACATGGAAATATCTACACCGCTATCTGCATGAAAATGGAAATATCTACACTGCTATCTGCATATACATGGAAATATCTACACAGCTATCTCTTTACACATGGAAATAACTACACCGATATCTGTATGAACATGGAAATATCCACACCGCCATCTGTATGAACATGGAAATATCTGCACTGCCATCTGTATGAACATATAAATATCTACAACGCCATCTGTATTAAGATGGAGATATCTACACCGCTATCTGTATAAACATGGAAATATCTACACCGCTATCTGTATAAACATGGAAATATCTACACCGCTATCTGTATAAACATGGAAATATCTACACCGCTACCTGTATAAACATGGAAATATCTACACCGCTACCTGTATAAACATGGAAATATCAGCACCGCTATCTGTATGAACATGGAAATATCTACACCCCTATCTGTATGAACATGGAAATATCTACACCGCTATCTGTATTAACATGGAAATATCTACAACGCTATCTGTATAAACATGGAAATATCTACACCGCTACCTGTATAAACATGGAAATATCAGCACCGCTATCTGTATGAACATGGAAATATCTACACCGCTATCTGTATGAACATGGAAATATCTACACCGCTATCTATATGAACATGGAAATATCTACACCGCTACCTGTATAAACATGGAAATATCAGCACCGCTATCTGTTTGAACATGGAATTATCTACACCGCTATCTGCATGAAAATGGAAATATCTACAAAGCTATCTGCATATACATGGAAATATCTACACAGCTATCTCTTTACACATGGAAATAACTACACCGCTATATCTATAAACATGGAAATATCTACACCGCCATCTGTATGAACATGGAAATATCTGCACCGCCATCTGTATGAGCATATAAATATCTACACCTCCATCTGTATTAAGAAGGAAATATCTAAACCGCTGTTTAAACATGGAAATATCTACACCGCTGCCTGTATAAACATGGAAATATCAGCACCGCTCTCTGTAAGAGAATGGAAATATCTACACTGCTATCTGTATGAACACGGAAATAGCTACACCGTTATCTGTATGAACATGGAAATAGCTACACCGTTATCTGTGTGAACATGGAAATATCTACACCGGTATCTGTATGAACATGGAAATAGCTACACCGTTATCTGTATCAACATGGAAATAGCTACACCGCTATCTGTATGAACATTGAAGTATCTACACCGCTATCTGTATGAACATGGATATATCTACACAGCCATCTGGATGAACATGGAAATATCTACACCGCTATCTGTATGAACATGGTAATAGCTACACCGCTATCTGTATGAACATGGAAATATCTACACCGCTATCTGTATGAACATGGAAATATCTACACCGCTATCTGTATGAACATGGAAATATCTTCACCGCCATCTGTATGAACATGGATATATCTACAGAGCCATCTTGATGAACATGGAAACATCTACACAGCTATCTGTATGAACATGGAAATTTATACACCGCTATCTGTGAAAACATGCATACATGTTCACCGCTATCTGTATAAACATGGAAATATCTACACCGCTATCTGTATGAACATGGAAATATCTACACGGCTATCTATTTGAACATGGAAATATCTACACCGCTTTCTGCAGAAAAATGGAAATATCTACACAGCTATCTGCATATACTTGGAAATATCTTCAAAGCTATCTCTTTACACATGGAAATAACTACACCGGAATCTCTATAAACATGGAAATATCTACACCGCCATCTGTATGAACATGGAAATATCTGCATTGCCATCTGTATGAACATATAAATACCTACACCGCCATCTGTATTAAGACGGAGATATCTACACCGCTATCTGTATAAACCTGGAAATATCTACACCGCTACCTGTATAAACATGGAAATATCAGCACCGATCTCTGTATGAACTCGGAAATATCTACACCGCTATCTGTACGAACATGGAAATATCTACACCGCTATCTGTATGAACATGGAAATAGCTACACCGCTATCTGTATGAACAAGGAAATATCTACACCACTATCTGTATGAACATGGAAATATCTACACCGCTATCTGTGAAAACATGCATATATCTTCACCGCTATCTGTATAAACATGGAAATATCTACACCGCTATCTGTATGAACATGGAAATAGCTACACCGCTATCTGTATGAACATGGAAATATCTACACCGCTATCTGTATGAAGAGGGATATATCTACACAGCCATCTGGATGAACATGGAAATATCTCCACCGCTATCTGTGTAAACATGCATACATCTTCACCGCTATCTATATAAACATGGAAATATCTACACCACTATCTGTATGAACATGCAAATATCTACACCGCTACCTGTATAAACATGGAAATATCAGCACCGCTATCTGTATGAACATGGAAATAGCTACACCGCTATCTGTATGAACATGCAAATATCTACACCACTATCTGTATGAACATGGAAATATCTACACCACTATCTGTATGAACATGGATATATCTACACAGCCATCTAGATGAACATGGAAATATCTACACCACTATCTGTATGAACATGGAAATATCTACACCGCTATCTGTGTAAACATGCATAAATCTTCACCGCTATCAGTATAAACATGGAAATATCTACACCGCTATCTGTATGAACATGGAAATAGCTACACCGCTATCTGTATGAACATGGAAATATCTACACCGTTGTCTGTATGAACATGGATATATCTACACAGCCATCTGGATAAACATGGAAATATCTACACCGCTATCTGTGTAAACATTGATACATCTTCACCGCTATCTGTATAAACATGGAAATATCTACACCGCTATCTGTATGAACATTGAAATATCTACACCGCTATCTGTATGAACATGGAAATACCTACACCGCTATCTGTTTGAACATGGAAATATCTACACCGCTATCTGCATCAAAATGGAAATATCTACACTGCTATCTGCATATACTTGGAAATATCTACACAGCTATCTCTTTACACATGGAAATAACTACACCGCTATCTGTATGAACGTGGAAATATCCACACCGCCATCTGTATGAACATGGAAATATCTGCACCGCCATGTGTATGAACATATAAATATCTACACCGCCATCTGTAATAAGATGGAGATATCTACACTGCTATCTGTATAAACATGGAAATATCTACACCACTATCTGTATAAACATGGAAATATCAGCACCGCTACCTTTATGAACATGGAAATATCAGCCCCTCTATCTGAATGAACATGGAAGTATCTACACCGCCATCTGTATGAACATGGAAATAGCTACACCGCTATCTGTATGAACATGGAAATATCTACACCACTATCTGTATGAACATGGAAATATCTACACCGCTATCTGTATGAACATGGAAATATCTTCACCGCTATCAGTATAAACATGGATATATCTACTCAGCCATCTGGATGAACATGGAAATATCTACACCGCTATCTGTATGAACATGGAAATAGCTACACCGCTATCTGTATGAACATGGAAATAGCTACACCGCTATCTGTATGAACATGGAAATATCTACACCGCTATCTGTATGAACATGGAAATATCTTCACCGCCATCTGTATGAACATGGATATATCTACAGAGCCATATTGATGAACATGGAAATATCTACACAGCTATCTGTATGAACATGGAAATTTATACACCGCTATCTGTGTAAACATGCATACATCTTCACCGCTATCTGTATAAACATGGAAATATCTACACCGCTATCTGTATGAACATGGAAATATCTACACCGCTATCTGTTTGAACATGGAAATATCTGCACCGCTTTCTGCATAAAAATGGAAATATCTACACAGCTATCTGCATATACATGGAAATATCTTCAAAGCTATCTCTTTACACATGGAAATAACTACACCGGTATCTCTATAAACATGGAAATATCTACACCGCTATCTGTATGAACATGGAAATAGCTACACCGCTATCTGTATGAACAAGGCAATATCTACACCACTATCTGTATGAACATGGAAATATCTACACCGCTATCTGTGAAAACATGCATATATCTTCACCGCTGTCTGTATAAACTTTGAAATATCTACACCGCTATCTGTATGAACATGGAAATAGCTACAACGCTATCTGTATGAACATGGAAATATCTACACCGCTATCTGTATGAACAGGGATATATCTACACAGCCATCTGGATGAACATGGAAATATCTGCACCGCTATCTGTGTAAACATGCATACATGTTCACCGCTACCAGTATAAACATGGAAATATCAGCACCGTTATCTGTATGAACATGGAAATATCTACACCGCTATCTGTATGAACATGGTAATATCTACACCGCTATCTGTATCAACATGGAAATATCTACACCGCTATCAGTATGAACAAGGAAATATCTACACCGCTATCTGTATGAACATGGATATATCCACACAACCCTCCGGATGAACATGGAAATATCCACACCGCTATCTGTGTAAACATGCATACATCTTCACCGCTATCTGTAGAAACATGGAAATATCTACACCGCTATCTGTATGAACATGGAAATATCTACACCGCTATCTGTATAAACATGGAAATATCTACACCGCCATCTGTATTAAGAAGGAAATATCTAAACCGCTATCTGTATAAACATGGAAATATCTACACCGCTGCCTGTATAACCATCGAAGTATCAGCACCGCTATCTGTATGAGCACGGAAATATCTACACCGCTATCTGTATTAACATGGAAATATCTACACTGCTATCTGTATGAACATGGAAATATCTACACCGTTCTCAGTATGAACATGGAAATAGCTACACCGCTATCTGTATGAACATGGAAATATCTACACCGCTATCTGTATGAACATGGAAATAGCTACACCGTTATCTGTATCAACATGGAAATAGCTACACCGCTATCTGTATGAACATGGAAGTATCTACACCGCTAACTGTATTAACATGGATATATCTACACAGCCATCTGGATGAACATGGAAATATCTACACCACTATCTGTATGAACATGGAAATATCTACACCGCTATCTGTGTGAACATGGATATATCTACACAGCCATCTGGATGAACATGGAAATATCTACACCGCTATCTGTGTAAACATGCATACATCTTCACCGCTATCTGTAAAAACATGGAAATATCTTCACCGCTATCTGTATGAACATGGAAATATCTACACCGCTATCTGTATGAACATGGAAATATCTACACCGCTATCTGTTTGAACATGGAAATATCTACACCGCTATCTGCATGAAAATGGAAATATCTACACAGCTATCTGCATATACATGGAAATATCTACACAGCTATCTCTTTACACATGGAAATAACTACACCGCTATCTGTATGAACATGGAAATATCCACACCGCCATCTGTATGAACATTGAAATATCTGCACCGCCATCTGTATGAACATATAAATATCTACACCGCCATCTGTATTAAGATGGAGATATCTACACCGCTATCTGTATAAACATGGAAATATCTACACCGCTATCTGTATAAACATGGAAATATCTACACCGCTATCTGTATAAACATGGAAATATCTACACCGCTACCAGTATAAACATGGAAATATCAGCACCGCTATCTGTATGAACATGGAAATATCTACACCGCTATCTGTATGAACATGGTAATATCTACACCGCTATCTGTATGAACTTGGAAATATCTACACCGCTATCAGTATGAACAGGGAAATATCTACACCGCTATCTGTATGAACAAGGATATATCCACACAACCCTCTGGATGAACATGGAAATATCCACACCGCTATCTGTATGAACATGGAAATATCTACACCGCTATCTGTATGAACATGGAAATATCTACACCGCTATCTGTATGAACATGGAAATATCTACACCGCTATCTGTTTGAAGATGGAAATATATACACTGCTATCTGCATGAAAATGGAAATATCTACACAGCTATCAGCAAATACATGGAAATATCTACACAGCTATCTCTTTACACATGGAAATAACTACACCGCTATCTGTATGAAGATGGAAATATCTACACCGCCATCAGTATGAACATGGAAATATCTGCACCGCCACCTGTATGAAAATATAAATATCTACACCGCCATCTGTATTAAGATGGAGATATCTACACCGCTATCTGAATAAACATGGAAATATCTACACAGCTATCTGTATAAACATGGATATATCTACACAGCTATCTGTATAACCATGGAAATATCTACACCGCTACCTGTATAAACATGGAAATATCAGCACCGCTATCTGTATGAACATGGAAATAGCTACACCGCTATCTGTATGAACATGGAAATATCTACACCGCTATCTGTATGAACATGGATATATCTACACAGCCATCTGGATGAACATGGAAATATCTACACCGCTATCTGTGTAAACATTGATACTTCTTCACCGCTATCTGTATAAACATGGAAATATCTACACCGCTATCTGTATGAACATTGAAATATCTACACCGCTATCTGAATGAACATGGAAATACCTACACCGCTATCTGTTTGAACATGGAAATATCTACACCGCTATCTGCATGAAAATGGAAATATCTACACTGCTATCTGCATATATATGGAAATATCTACACAGCTATCTCTTTACACATGGAAATAGCTACACCGCTATCTGTATGAACATGGAAATATCCACACCGCCATCAGTATGAACATGGAAATATCTGCACCGCCATCTGTATGAACATATAAATATCTACACCGCCATCTGTATTAAGAAGGAAATATCTAAACCGCTGTTTAAACATGGAAATATCTACACCGCTGCCTGTATAAACATGGAAATATCAGCACCGCTCTCTGTAAGACAATGGAAATATCTACACCGCTATCTGTATGAACATGGAAATATCTACACTGCTATCTGTATGAACATGGAAATAGCTACACCGTTATCTGTAGGAACATGGAAATAGCTACACCGTTATCTGTATGAACATGGAAATATCTACACCGGTATCTGTATGAACATGGAAATAGCTACACCGTTATCTGTATCAACATGGAAATAGCTACACCGCTATCTGTATGAACATTGAAGTATCTACACCGCTATCTGTATGAACATGGATATATCTACACAGCCATCTGGATGAACATGGAAATATCTACATCGCTATCTGTATGAACATGGAAATATCTACACCACTATCTGTGTGAACATGGATATATCTACACAGCCATCTGGATGAACATGGAAATATCTACACCGCTATCTTTGTAAACATGCATACATCTTCACCTCTATCTGTAAAAACATGGAAATATCTACACCGCTATCTGTATGAACATGGAAATATCTACACCGCTATCTGTTTGAACATGGAAATATCTACACCGCTATCTGCATGAAAATGGAAATATCTACACAGCTATCTGCATGTACATGGAAATATCTACTCAGCTATCTCTTTACACATGGAAATAACTACACCGCTATCTGTATGAACATGGAAATATCTACACCGCCACCTGTATGAACATGGAAATATCTGCACCGCCATCTGTATGAACATATAAATATCTACACCGCCATCTGTATTAAGATGGAGATATCTACACCGCTATCTGTATAAACCTGGAAATATCTACACAGCTACCTGTATAAACATGGAAATATCAGCACCGCTCTCTGTATGAACTCGGAAATATCTACACCGCTATCTGTACGAACATGGAAATATCTACACCGCTATCTGTATGAACATGGAAATAGCTACACCGCTATCTGTATGAACAAGGAAATATCTACACCACTATCTGTATGAACATGGAAATATCTACACCACTATCTGTGAAAACATGCATATATCTTCACCGCTATCTGTATAAACATGGAAATATCTACACCGCTATCTGTATGAACATGGAAATAGCTACACCGCTATCTGTATGAACATGGAAATATCTACACCGCTATCTGTATGAACAGGGATATATCTACACAGCCATCTGGATGAACATGGAAATAACTGCACCGCTATCTGTGTAAACATGCATACATCTTCACCGCTATCTATATAAACATGGAAATATCTACACCACTATTTGTATGAACATGCAAATATCTACACCGCTACCTGTATAAACATGGAAATATCAGCACCGTTATCTGTATGAACATGGAAATATCTACACCGCTATCTGTATGAACATGGAAATAACTACACCGCAATCTGTATGAACATGGAAATATCTACAAAGCTATCTGAATGAACATGGAAATATCTACACCGCTATCTGTTTGAACATGTAAATATCTACACCGCTATCTGCATGAAAATGGAAATATCTACACTGCTATCTGCATATACATTTAAATATCTACACAGCTATCTCTTTACACATGGAAATAACTACACCACTATCTGTATGAACATGGAAATATCTACACCGCCATCAGTATGAACATGGAAATATCTGCACCGCCATCTGTATGAACATATAAATATCTACACCGCCATCTGTATTAAGATGGAGATATCTACACTGCTATCTGTGTAAACATGGAAATATCAACACCGCCATCTGTATGAACACATAAATATCTACACCGCCATCTGTATTAAGAAGGAAACATCTAAACCGCTATCTGTATAAACATGGAAATATCTATACCGCTGCCTGTATAAACATGGAAATATCAGCACCGCTATCTGTTTGAACATGGAAATATCTACACCGCTATCTGTAGGAACATAGAAATAGCTACACCGCTGCCTGTATAAACATGGAAATATCTACACCGCTATCTGTGTAAACATGCATACATCTCCACCGCTATCTGTATAAACATGGAAATATCTACACCGCTATCTGTATGAACATGGAAATATCTACACCGCTATCTGTATGAACATGGAAATATCTACACCACTATCTGTTTGAACATGGAAATATCTACACCGCTATCTGCATGAAAATGGAAATATCTACACTGCTACCTGCATATACATGGAAATATCTACACAGCTATCTCTTTACACATGGAAATAACTACACCGCTATCTGTATGAACATGGAAATAGCTACACCGCTATCTGTATGAACATGGAAATATCTACACCGCTACCTGTATAAACATGGAAATATCAGCACCGCTCTCTGTATGAACTCGGAAATATCTACACCGCTATCTGTACGAACATGGAAATATCTACACTGCTATCTGTATGAACATGGAAATAGCTACACCGCTATCTGTGAAAACACGCATATATCTTCACTGCTATCTGTATAAACATGGAAATATCTACACCTCTATCTGTATGAACATGGAAATAGCTACACAGCTATCTGTATGAACATGAAAATATCTACACCGCTATCTGTATGAACATGGATATATCTACACAGCCATCCAGATGAACATGGAAATATCTCCACCGCTATCTGTGTAAACATGCATACATCATCACCGCTATCTATATAAACACGGAAATATCTACACCAATATCTGTATGAACATGCAAATATCTACACCGCTACCTGTATAAACATGGAAATATCATCACCGCTATCTGTATGAACATGGAAATAGCTACACCGCTATCTGTATGAACATGCAAATATCTACACCACTATCTGTATGAACATGGAAATATCTACACCACTATCTGCATGAACATGGATATATCTACACAGCCATCTGGATGAACATGGAAATATCTACACCACAATCTGTATGAACATGGACATATCTACACCGCTATCTGTGTAAACATGCATACATCTTCACCGCTATCAGTATAAACATGGAAATATCTACACCGCTATCTGTATGAACATGGAAATAGCTACACCGCTATGTGTATGAACATGGAAATAGCTACACCGCTATCTGTATGAACATGGATATATCTACACAGCCATCTGGATGAACATGGAAATATCTACACCGCTATCTGTGTAAACATGCATACATCTTCACCGCTATCTGTATTAACTTGGAAATATCTACACCGCTATCTGTATGAACATTGAAATATCTACACCGCTATCTGTATGAACATGGAAATACCTACACCGCTATCTGTTTGAACATGGAAATATCTACACCGCTATCTGTATGAAAATGGAAATAACTACACTGCTATCTGCATATACATGGAAATATCAACACAGCTATCTCTTTACACATGGAAATACCTACACCGCTATCTGTATGAACATGGAAATATCGACACCGCCATCTGTATGAACATGGAAATATCTGCACCGCCATCTGTAGGAACATATAAATATCTACACCGCCATCTGTATTAATATGGAGATATCTACACCGCTATCTGTATAAACATGGAAATATCTAAACTGCTATCTGTATAAACATGGAAATATCTACACCGCTGCCTGTATAACCATGGAAATATCAGCACCGCTATCTGTATGAACATGGAAATATCTACACCGCTATCTGTATTAAAATGGAAATGTCTACACTGCTATCTGTATGAACATGGAAATATCTACACCGTTCTCCGTATGAACATGGAAATATCTACACCGCTATCTATATGAAAATGGAAATATCTACAAAGCTCTCTGAATGAACATGGAAATATCTACACCGCTATCTGTTTGAACATGTAAATATCTACACCGCTGTCTGCATGAAAATGGAAATATCTACAAGCTATCTGCATATTCATGGAAATATCTACACAGCTATCTCTTTACACATGGAAATAACTACACCGCTATATCTATAAACATGGAAATATGTACACCGCCATCTGTATGAATATGGAAATATCTGCACCGCCATCTGTATGAACATATAAATATATACAGCGCAATCTGTATTAAGAAGGAAATATCTAAACCGCTGTTTAAACATGGAAATATCTACACCGCTGCCTGTATAAACATGGAAATATCAGCACCGCTCTCTGTAAGAGAATGGAAATATCTACACCGCTATCTGTATGAACATGGAAATATCCACACTGCTATCTGTATGAAGATGGAAATAGCTACACCGTTATCTGTATGAACATGGAAATAGCTATACCGCTATCTGTATGAACATGGAAATATCTACACTGCTATCTGTATGAACATGGAAATAGCTACACCGTTATCTGTATCAACATGGAAAGAGCTACACCGCTATCTGTATGAACATGGAAGTATCTACACCGCTATCTGTATTAACATGGATATATCTACACAGCCATCTGGATGAACATGGAAATATCTACACCGCTATCTGTATGAACATGGAAATATCTACACTGCTATCTGTGTGAACATGGATATATCTACACAGACATCTGGATGAACATGGAAATATCTACACCGCTATCTGTGTATACATGCATACATCTTCACCGCTATCTGAAAAAACATGGAAATATCTAAACCGCTATCTGTATGAACATGGAAATATCTACACCGCTATCTGTATGAACATGGAAATATCTACACCGCTATCTGTTTGAACATGGAAATATCTAAACCGCTATCTGCATGAAAATGGAAATATCTACACTGCTATCTGCATATACATGGAAATATCTACACAGCTATCTCTTTACACATGGAAATAACTACACCGCTATCTGTATGAACATGGAAATATCGACACCGCCATCTGTATGAACATGGAAATATCTGCACCGCCATCTGTATGAACATATAAATATCTACACCGCCATCTGTATTAAGATGGAGATATCTACACCGCTATCTGTATAAACATGGAAATATCTACACCGCTATCTGTATAAACAGGGAAATATCTACACCACTATCTGTATAAACATGGAAATATCAGCAACGCTATCTTTATGAACATGGAAATATCAGCCCCTCTATCTGTAAGAACATGGAAGTATCTACACCGCTATCAGTATGAACATGGAAATATCTACACCGCTATCTGTATGAACATGGAAATACCTTCACCGCCATCTGTATGAACATGGATATATCTACACAGCCATCTGGATGAACATGGAAATATCTACACCACTATCTGTATGAACATGGAAATAGCTACACCGCTATCTGTATGAACATGGAAATATCTACACCACTATCTGTATGAACATGGAAATATCTACACCGCTATCTGTATGAACATGGAAATATCTTCACCGCTATCAGTATGAACATGGATATATCTACACAGCCATCTGGATGAACATGGAAATATCTACACCGCTATCTGTATGAACATGGAAATAGCTACACCGCTATCTGTATGAACATGGAAATATCTACACCGCTATCTGTATGACAATGGAAATATCTACACCGCTACCTGTATGAACACGGAAATATCTTCACCGCCATCTGTATGAACATGGATATATCTACAGAGCCATCTTGATGAACATGGAAATATCTACACAGCTATCTGTATGAACATGGAAATTTATACACCGCTATCTGTGTAAACATGCATACATCTTCACCGCTATCTGTATAAACATGGAAATATCTACACCGCTATCTGTATGAACATGGAAATACCTACACCGCTATCTGTTTGAACATTGAAATATCTACACCGCTTTCTGCATAAAAATGGAAATATCTACACAGCTATCTGCATATACATGGAAATATCTTCAAAGCTATCTCTTTACACATGGAAATAACTACACCGCTATCTCTATAAACATGGAAATATCTACACCGCTATCTGTATGAACACGGAAATATCTTCACCGCCATCTGTATGAACATGGATATATCTACAGAGCCATCTTGATGAACATGGAAATATCTACACAGCTATCTGTATGAACATGGAAATATCTACACCGCTATCTGTGAAAACATGCATATATCTTCACCGCTATCTGTATAAACATGGAAATATCTACACTGCTATATGTATGAACATGGAAATAGCTACACCGCTATCTGTATGAACATGGAAATATCTACACCGCTCTCTGTATGAACATGGAAATACCTTCACAGCCATCTGTATGAACATGGATATATCTACACAGCCATGTGGATGAACATGGAAATATCTACACCGCTATCTGTATGAACATGGAAATAGCTACACCGCTATCTGTATGAACATGGAAATATCTACACCGCTATCTGTATGAACATGGATATATCTACACAGCCATCTGGATGAAGATGGAAATATCTACACCGCTATCTGTGTAAACATGCATACATCTTCACCGCTATCTGTATAAACATGGAAATATCTACACCGCTATCTGTATGAACATTGAAATATCTACACCGCTATCTGTATGAACATGGAAATACCTACACCGCTATCTGTTTGAACATGGAAATATCTACACCGCTATCTGCATGAAAATGGAAATATCTACACTGCTATCTGCATATACATGGAAATATCTACACAGCTATCTCTTTACACATGGAAATAACTACACCGATATCTGTATGAACATGGAAATATCCACACCGCCATCTGTATGAACATGGAAATATCTGCACCGCCATCTGTATGAACATATAAATATCTACAACGCCATCTGTATTAAGATGGAGATATCTACACCGCTATCTGTAAACATGGAAATATCTACACCGCTATCTGTATAAACATGGAAATATCTACACCGCTACCTGTATAAACATGGAAATATCAGCACCGCTATCTGTATGATCATGGAAATATCTACACCGCTATCTGTATGAACATGGAAATATCTACACCGCTGTCTATATGAACATGGAAATATCTACACCGCTACCTGTATAAACATGGAAATATCAGCACCGCTATCTGTTTGAACATGGAATTATCTACACCGCTATCTGCATGAAAATGGAAATATCTACAAAGCTATCTGCACATACATGGAAATATCTACACAGCTATCTCTTTACACATGGAAATAACTACACCGCTATATCTATAAACATGGAAATATCTAAACCGCCATCTGTATGAACATGGAAATATCTGCACCGCCATCTGTATGAACATATAAATATCTACACCGCCATCTGTATTAAGAAGGAAATATCTAAACCGCTGTTTAAACATGGAAATATCTACACCGCTGCCTGTATAAACATGGAAATATCAGCACCGCTCTCTGTAAGACAATGGAAATATCTACACCGCTATCTGTATGAACATGGAAATATCTACACTGCTATCTGTATGAACATGGAAATAGCTACACCGTTATCTGTAGGAACATGGAAATAGCTACACCGTTATCTGTATGAACATGGAAATATCTACACCGCTATCTGTATGAACATGGAAATAGCTACACCGTTATCTGTATCAACATGGAAATAGCTACACCCCTATCTGTATGAACATTGAAGTATCTACACCGCTATCTGTATGAACATGGATATATCTACACAGCCATCTGGATGAACATGGAAATATCTACATCGCTATCTGTATGAACATGGAAATATCTACACCACTATCTGTGTGAACATGGATATATCTACACAGCCATCTGGATGAACATGGAAATATCTACACCGCTATCTTTGTAAACATGCATACGTCTTCACCGATATCTGTAAAAACATGGAAATATCTACACCGCTATCTGTATGAACATGGAAATATCTACACCGCTATCTGTTTGAACATGGAAATATCTACACCGCTATCTGCATGAAAATGGAAATATCTACACAGCTATCTGCATATACATGGAAATATCTACTCAGCTATCTCTTTACACATGGAAATAACTACACCGCTATCTGTATGAACATGGAAATATCTACACCGCCACCTGTATGAACATGGAAATATCTGCACCGTCATCTGTATGAACATATAAATATCTACACCGCCATCTGTATTAAGATGGAGATATCTACACCGCTATCTGTATAAACCTGGAAATATCTACACAGCTACCTGTATAAACATGGAAATATCAGCACCGCTCTCTGTATGAACTCGGAAATATCTACACCGCTATCTGTACGAACATGGAAATATCTACACCGCTGTCTGTATGAACATGGAAATAGGTACACCGCTATCTGTATGAACAAGGAAATATCTACACCACTATCTGTATGAACATGGAAATATCTCCACCACTATCTATGAAAACATGCATATATCTTCACCGCTATCTGTATAAACATGGAAATATCTACACCGCTATCTGTATGAACATGGAAATAGCTACACCCCTATCTGTATGAACATGGAAATATCTACACCGCTATCTGTATGAACAGGGATATATCTACACAGCCATCTGGATGAACATGGAAATAACTGCACCGCTATCTGTGTAAACATGCATACATCTTCACCGCTATCTATATAAACATGGAAATATCTACACCACCATCTGTATGAACATGCAAATATCTACACCGCTACCTGTATAAACATGGAAATATAAGCACCGCTATCTGTATGAACATGGAAATAGCTACACCGCTATCTGTATGAACATGGAAATATCTACACCACTATCTGTATGAACATGGAAATATCTACACCACTATCTGTATGAACATGGATATATCCACACAGCCATCTGGATGAACATGGAAATATCTACACCACTATCTGTATGAACATGGAAATATCTACACCGCTATCTGTGTAAACATGCATACATCTTCACCGCTATCAGTATAAACATGGAAATATCTACACCGCTATCTGTATGAACATGGAAATAGCTACACCGCTATCTGTATGAACATGGAAATATCTACACCGCTATCTGTATGAACATGGATATATCTACACAGCCATCTGGATGAACATGGAAATATCTACACCGCTATCTGTGTAAACATTGATACATCTTCACCGCTATCTGTATAAACATGGAAATATCTACACCGCTATCTGTATGAACATTGAAATATCTACACCGCTATCTGAATGAACATGGAAATACCTACACCGCTATCTGTTTGAACATGGAAATATCTACACCGCTATCTGCATGAAAATGGAAATATCTACACTGCTATCTGCATATATATGGAAATATCTACACAGCTATCTCTTTACACATGGAAATAGCTACACCGCTATCTGTATGAACATGGAAATATCCACACCGCTATCTGTATGAACATGGAAATATCCACACCGCCATCAGTATGAACATGGAAATATCTGCACCGCCATCTGTATGAACATATAAATATCTACACCGCCATCTGTATTAAGAAGGAAATATCTAAACCGCTGTTTAAACATGGAAATATCTACACCGCTGCCTGTATAAACATGGAAATATCAGCACCGCTCTCTGTAAGACAATGGAAATATCTACACCGCTATCTGTATGAACATGGAAATATCTACACTGCTATCTGTATGAACATGGAAATAGCTACACCGTTATCTGTAGGAACATGGAAATAGCTACACCGTTATCTGTATGAACATGGAAATATCTACACCGCTATCTGTATGAACATGGAAATAGCTACACCGTTATCTGTATCAACATGGAAATAGCTACACCGCTATCTGTATGAACATTGAAGTATTTACACCGCTATCTGCATGAACATGGATATATCTACACAGCCATCAGTATGAACATGGAAATATCTGCACCGCCATCTGTATGAATATATAAATATCTACACCGCCATCTGTATTAAGATGGCGATATCTACACCGCTATCTGTGTAAACATGGAAATATCTACACCGCTATCTGTATAAACATGGAAATATCTACACCGCTATCTGTATAAACATGGAAAAATCTAAACCACTACCTGTATAAACATGGAAATATCAGCACCGCTATCTGTATGAACATGGAAATATCTACACCGCTATCTGTATGAACATGGAAATATCTACACCGCTATCTGTATAAACATGGAAATATCTACACCGCTATCTGTATAAACATGGAAATATCTACACCGCTATCTGTATGAACATGGAAATATCTACACCGCTATCTGTATGAACATGGAAATATCTACACCACTATCTGTTTGAACATGGAAATATCTACACCACTATCTGCATGAAAATGGAAATATCTACACTGTTATCTGCATATACATGGAAATACCTACACAGCTATCTCTTTACACATGGAAATAACTACACCGCTATCTGTATGAACATGGAAATATCCACACCGCCATCTGTATGAACATGGAAATATCAGCACCGCCATCTGTATGAACATATAAATATCTGCACCGCCATCTCTATTAAGATGGAGATATCTACACCGCTATCTGCATAAACATGGAAATATCTACACCGCTATCTGTATGAACATGGATATATCTACACAGCCCTCCGGATGAACATGGAAATATCTACACCGCTATCTGTATGAACATGGAAATATCTACACCGCTATCTCTATGAACATGGATATATCTACACAGCCATCTGGATGAACATGGAAATATCCACACCGCTATCTGTGTAAACATGCATACATCTTCACCGCTATCTGTATAAACATGGAAATATCTACATTGCTATCTGTATGAACATGGAAATATCTACACCGCTATCTGTTTGAAGATGGAAATATATACACCGCTATCTGCATGAAAATGGAAATATCTACACAGCTATCTGCATATACATGGAAATATCTACACAGCTATCTCTTTACACATGGAAATAACTACACCGCTATCTGTATGAACATGGAAATATCTACACCGCCATCTGTATGAACATGGAAATATCTGCACCGCCATCTGTATGAGCATATAAATATCTACACCGCCATCTGTATTAAGAAGGAGATATCTACACTGCTATCTGAATAAACATGGAAATATCTACACCGCTATCTGTATAAACATGGAAATATCTACACCGCTATCAGTATAAACATGGAAATATGTACACGGCTACCTGTAAACATGGAAATATCAGCACCGCTATCTGTATGAACATGGAAATATCTACACCGCTATCTGAACATGGAAATATCTACACCGCTATCTGTATGAAGATGGAAATATCTACAAAGCTATCTGAATGAACATGGAAAATCTACACCGCTATCTGTTTGAACATGTAAATATCTGCACCGCTATCTGCATGAAAATGGAAATATCTACAAAGCTATCTGCATATACATGGAAATATCTACACAGCTATCTCTTTACACATGGAAATAACTACACCGCTATATCTATAAACATGGAAATCTCTACACCGCTATCTGTATAAACATGGAAATATCTACACCGCTATCTGTATGAACATGGAAATAGCTACACCGCTATCTGTATGAACATGGAAATATCTACACCGCTATCTGTATGAACATGGAAATATCTACACCGCTATCTGTTTGAACATGGAAATATCTACAACGCTGTCTGCTTGAAAATGGAAATATCTACACAGCTATCTGCATACACATGGAAATATCTACACAGCTATCTCTTAACACATGGAAATATGTACTCCACTATCTCTATAAACATGGAAATATCTACACCGCCATCTGTATGAACATGGAAATATCTGCACCGCCATCTGTATGAACAAATAAATATCTACACCGCCATCTGTATTAAGAAAGAAATATCTAAACGGCAATCTGTATGAACATTGAAATATCTACACCGCGGCCTGTATAAACATGGAAATATCAGCACCGCTATCTGTATGAACATGGAAATATCTACACCGCTATCTGTATGAACATGGAAATATCTACACCGCTATCTGTATGAACATGGAAATAGCTACACCGCTATCTGCATGAACATGGAAATATCTACACAGCCATCTGGATGAACATGGAAATATCTACTCCGCTATCTGTGTAAACATGCATAGATCTTCACCGCTATCTGTATTAACATGGAAATATCTACACCGTTATCTGTATGAACATGGAAATACCTACACCGCTATCTGTATGAACATGGAAATATCTACACCGCTATCTGTTTGAACATGGAAATATCTACACCGCTATCTGCATGAAAATGGAAATATCTATACTGCTATCTGCATATACATGGAAATATCTACACAGCTATCTCTTTACACATGGAAATAACTACACCGCTATCTGTATGAACATGGAAATATCTACACCGCCATCTGTATGAACATGGAAATATCTGCACCGCCATCTGTATGAACATATAAATATCTACACCGCCATCTGTATTAAGATGGATATATCTACACCGCTATCTGAATAAACATGGAAATATCTACACCGCTATCTGTATAAACAGGGAAATATCTACACCGCTATCTGTATAACCATGGAAATATCTACACTGCTACCTGTATAAACATGGAAATATCAGCAACGCTATCTGCATGAACATGGAAATATCTACACCGCTATCTGTATGAACATGGAAATATCTACAAAGCTATCTGAATGAACATGGAAATATCTACACAGCTATCTGTTTGAACATGGAAATATCTACACCGCTATCTGCATGAAAATGGAAATATCTACAAAGCTATCTGCATATACATGGAAATATCTACACAGCTATCTCTTTACACATGGAAATAACTACACCGCTATATCTATAAACATGGAAATCTCTACACCGCTATCTGTATAAACATGGAAATATCTACACCGCTATCTGTAGGAACATGGAAATAGCTACACCGCTATCTGTATGAACATGGAAATATCTTCACCGCCATCTGTACGAACAAGGATATATCTACAGAGCCATCTGGATGAACATGGAAATATCTACACCGCCATCGGTATTAAGATGGAGATATCTACACCGCTATCTGTATAAACATGGAAATATCTACACCGCTATCTGAATAAACACGGAAATATCTACACCGCAATCTGTATAAACATGGAAATATCTACACCGCTACCTGTATAAACATGGAAATATCAGCACCGCTATCTGTATGAACATGGAAATATCTACACCGCTATCTGTATGAACATGGAAATATCTACACCGCCATCTGAATGAACATGGAAATATCTGCACCGCCATCTGAATGAACATATAAATATCTACACCGCCATCTGTATTAAGATGGAGATATCTACACCGCTATCTGAATAAACATGGAAATATCTACACCGCTATCTGTATAAACATGGAAATATCAGCACCGCTATCTGTATGTACATGGAAATATCAGCCCCTCTATCTCTATGAACATGGAGATATCTACACCGCCATCTGTGCGAACATGGATATATCTACACAGCCATCTGGATGAACATGGAAATATCTACACCGCTATCTGTATGAACATGGAAAGAGCTACACCGCTATCTGTATGAACATGGAAATATCTACACCGCTCTCTGTATGAACATGGAAATATCTACACCGCTATCTGTATGAACATGGAAATATCTTCACCGCCATCTCTACGAACATGGATATATCTACAGAGCCATCTGGATGAACATGGAAATATCTACACCGCCATCTGTATGAACATATAAATATCTACACCGCCATCTGTATTAAGATGGAAATATCTACACCGCTATCTGTATAAACCTCGAAATATCTACACCGCTATCTGTATAAACATGGAAATATCTACTCCGCTATCTGTATAAACATGGAAATTTCTACACCGCTACCTGTATAATCATTGAAATATCAGCACCGCTATCTGTAGGAACATGGATATATCTACACAGCCATCTGGATGAACATGGATATATCTACACAGCCATCTGGATGAACATGGAAATATCTACACCGCTATCTGTATGAACATGGAAATATCTACACCGCTATCTGTGTAAACATGCATACATCTTCACCGCTATCTGTATGAACATGGAAATATCTACACCGCTATCTGTATGAACATGGAAATAGCTACACCGCTATCTGTATGAACATGGAAATATCTACACCGATATCTGTATGAACTTGGATATATCTACACAGCCATCTGGATGAACATGGAAATATCTACACCGCTATCTGTGTAAACATGCATACATCTTCACCGCTATCTGTATAAACATGGAAATATCTACACAGCCCTCTGAATGAACATGGAAATATAAACACCGCTATCTGTGTAAACATGCATACATCTTCACCGCTATCTGTATAAACATGGAAATATCTACACCGCTATCTGTATGAACATGAAAATAGCTACACCGCTATCTGTATGAACATGGAAATAGCTACACCGCTATCTGTATGAACATGGAAATATCTACACAGCCATCTGGATGAACATGGAAATATCTACTCCGCTATCTGTGTAAAAATGCATAGATCTTCACCGCTATCTGTATAAACATGGAAATATCCACACCGCTATCTGTATGAACATGGAAATATCTACACCGCTATCTGCATGAAAATGGAAATATCTACACTGCTATCTGCATATACATGGAAATATCTACACAGCTATCTCTTTACACATGGAAATAACTACACCGCTATCTGTATGAACATGGAAATATCTTCACCGCCATCTGTATGAACATGGATATATCTACACATTCATCTGGATGAACATGGAAATATCTACACCGCTATCTTTATGAACATGGAAATATCTACATAGCTATCTGTGTAAACATGCATACATCTTCACCGCTATCTGTATAAACACGGAAATATCTACACTGCTATCTGTATGAACATGGAAATATCTACACCGCTATCTGTATGAACATGGAAATATCTACACCGCTATCTGTTTGAACATGGAAATATCTACAACGCTCTCTGCATGAAAATGGAAATATCTACACAGCTATCTGCATACACATGGAAATATCTACACAGCTATCTCTTAACACATGGAAATAAGTACTCCGCTATCTCTATAAACATGGAAATATCTACACCGCCATCTGTATGAACATGGAAATATCTGCACCACCATCTGTATGAACATATAAATATCTACACCGCCATCTGTATTAAGAAGGAAATATCTAAACCGCTATCTGTATGAACATTGAAAAATGTACACCGCTATCTGTATGAACATTGAAATATCTAAACCGCTGCCTGTATAAACATGGAAATATCAGCACCGCTATCTGTATGAACATGGAAATATCTACACAGCCATCTGGATGAACATGGAAATATCTACTCCGCTATCTGTGTAAACATGCATAGATCTTCACCGCTATCTGTATAAACATGGAAATATCTACACCGCTATCTGTATAAACTGGGAAATATCTACACCGCTATCTGTATAACCATGGAAATATCTACACTGCTACCTGTATAAACATGGAAATATCAGCACCGCTATCTGTATGAACATGGAAATGTCTACACCGCCATCAGTATGAACATGGAAATATCTACACCGCTATCTGTATGAACATGGAAATATCTACAAAGCTATCTGAATGAACATGGAAATATCTACACCGCTATCTGTTTGAACATGTAAATATCTACACCGCTATCTGCATGAAAATGGAAATATCTACAAAGCTATCTGCATATACATGGAAATATCTACACAGCAATCTCTTTACACATGGAAATAACTACACCGCTATATCTATAACCATGGAAATATCTTCACCGCCATCTGTATGAACAAGGAAATATCTGCACCGCCATCTGTATGAACAAATAAATATCTACAACGCCATCTGTATTAAGAAGGAAATATCTAAACTGCTATCTGTATAAACATGGAAATATCTACACCGCTGAATGTATAAACATGGAAATATCAGCACCGCTATCTGTATGAACATGGAAATATCTACTCCGCTATCTGTATCAACATGGAAATATCTACACCGCCATCTGTATGAACATAAAATATCTACACCGCCATCTGTATTAAGAAGGAAATATCTCAACCGCTATCTGTATAAACATGGAAATATCTACACCGCTATCTGTATAAACATGGAAATATCTACACCGCTCTCTGTATAAACATGGAAATATCTACACCACTCCCTGTATAAACATGGAAATATCAGCACAGCTATCTGTATGAACATGGAAATATCTACACAGCTATCTGTATGAACATGGAAATATCTACACCGCTATCTGTATCAACATGGAAATATCTACACCGCTATCTGTACGAACATGGAAATATCTAAACAGCTATCTGCATGGAAATAGAAATATCTACACAGCTATCTGCATATACATGGAAATATCTACAAAGCTATCTCTTTACACATGGAAATAACTACACCGCTATCTCTATAAAGACGGAAATATCTACACCGCCATCTGTATGAACATGGAAATATCTGCACCGCCATCTGTATAAACATATAAATATCTACACCGCCATCTGTATTAAGATGGAGATATCTACACCGCTATCTGTATAAACTTGGAAATATCTACACCGCTATCTGTATAAACATGGAAATATCTACACCGCTATCTGTATAAACATGGAAATATCTACACCGCTACCTGTATAAACATGGAAATAGCACCGCTATCTGTATGAACATGGAAATTTCTACACCGCTATCTCTATGAACATGGAAATATATACACTGCTATCTGTATGAACATGGAAATAGCTACACCGCTATCTGTATGAACATGGAAATATCTACACCACTCTCTGAATGAACATGGAAGTATCTACACCGCTATCTGTATGAACATGGATATATCTACACAGCCATCTGGATGAACATGGAAATATCTACACCGCTATCTCTTTGAACATGGAAATATCTAAACCGCTATCTGCATGAAAATGGAAATATATACATAGCTATCTGCATATACATGGAAATATCTACACAGCTATCTCTTTTCACATGGAAATAACTATACCGCTATCTGTATGAACATGGAAATATCTTCACCACCATCTGTAGGAACATGGATATATCTACACAGCCATCTGGATGAACATGGAAATATCTACACCGCTATCTGTATGAACATGGAAATATCTACACCGCTATCTGTGTAAACATGCATACATCTTCACCGCTATCTGTATAAACATGGAAATATTTACAGTGCTATCTGTATGAACATGGAAATATCTACACCGCTATCTGTTTGAACATGGAAATATCTACACCGCTATCTGCATGAAAATGGAAATATCTACAAAGCTATCTGCATATACATGGAAATATCTACACAGCTATCTCTTTACACATGGAAATAACTACACCGCTATATCTATAAACATGGAAATATCTACACCGCCATCTGTATGAACATGGAAATATCTGCACCACCATCTGTATGAACATATAAATATCTACACCGCCATCTGTATTAAGAAGGAAATATCTACACCGCTATCTGTATGAACATTGAAATATCTACACCGCTATCTGTGTAAACATGCATACATCTTCACCGCTATCTGTATAAACATGGAAATATCTACAACGCTATCTGTATGAACATGGAAATATCTACACCGCTATCTGTTCGAACATCGAAATATCTAAACCGCTATCTGCATGAAAATAGAAATATCTACACAGCTATCTGCATATACATGGAAATATCTACACAGCTATCTCTTTACACATGGAAATAACTATACCGCCATCTGTATTAACATGGAAATATCTGCACCGCCATCTGTAAGAACATATAAATATCTACACCGCCATCTGTATTAAGAAGGAAATATCTAAACCGCTATCTGTATGAACATTGAAATATCTACACCGCTATCTGTATGAACATGGAATTATCTACACCGCTATCTGTGTAAACATGCATATATCTTCACTGCTATCTGTATAAACATGGAAATATCTACAACGCTATCTGTATGAACATGGAACTATCTACACCGCTATCTGTACGAACATGGAAATATCTAAACCGCTATCTGCATGAAAATAGAAATATCTACACAGCTATCTGCATATACATGGAAATATCTGCAAAGCTATCTCTTTACACATGGAAATAACTACACCGCTATCTCTATAAACACGGAAATATCTACACCGCCATCTATGTGAACATGGAAATATCTGCACCGCCATCTGTATAAACATATAAATATCTACACCGCCATCTGTATTAAGATTGAGATATCTACACCGCTATGTGTATAAACTTGGAAATATCTACACCGCTATCTGTATAAACATGGAAATACCTACACCGCTACCTGTATAAACATGGAAATATCAGCACCGTTATCTTTATGAAAATGGAAATATCTACACGGCTATCTCTATGAACATGGAAATATGTACACCGCTATCTCTATGAACATGGAAATAGCTACACTGCTATCTGTATGAACATGGAAATATCTACACCACTATCTGTAGGAACATGGAAATATCTACACCGCTATCACTATGAACATGGATATATCTACACAGCCATCTGGATGAACATGGAAATATCTACACCGCTATCTGCATGAACATGGAAATATCTACACCGCTATCTGTGTAAACATGCATACATCTTCACCGCAATCTGTATAAACATGGAAATATCAACACCGCTATCTGTATGAACATGGAAATATCTAAACCGCTATCTGTATGAACATGGAAATATCTACACCGCTATATGTATGAACATGGAAATAGCTACACCGCTATCTGTATGAACATGGAAATACCTTCACCGCCATCTGTATGAACATGGATATATCTACACAGCCATCTGGATGAACATGGATATATCGACACAGCCCTCTGGATGAACATGGAAATATCCACACCGCTATCTGTGTAAACATGCATACATCTTCACCGCTATCTGTATCAACATGGAAATATCTACACCGCTATCTGTATGAACATGGAAATATCTACACCACTATCTGTTTGAAGATGGAAATATATACACCGCTATCTGCATGAAAATGGAAATATCTACACAGCTGTCTGCATGAAAATGGAAATACCTACACAGCTATCTGCATATACATGGAAATATCTACACAGCTATCTCTTTACACATGGAAATAACTACACCGCCATCTGTATGAACATGGAAATAACTACACCGCTATCTGTATGAACATGGAAATATCTACACCGCTATCTGTATGAACATGGAAATAGCTACACCGCTACCTGTATGAACATGGAAATATCTACACCGCTATCTGTATGAACATGTAGATATCTACACAGCCATCTGGATGAACATGGAAATATCTACACCGCTATCTGTGTAAACATGCATACATCTTCACCGCTATCTGTATAAACATGGAAATATCTACACCGCTATCTGAATGAACATGGAAATATCTGCACCGCTATCTGTATGAACATGGAAATATCTACACCGCTATAAGTTGGAACATGGAAATATCTACACCGCTATCTGCATGAAAATGGAAATATCTACACTGCTATCTGCATATACATGGAAATATCTACACAGCTATCTCTTTACACATGGAAATAACTACAACGCTATCTGTATCAACATGGAAATACCTACACCGCCATCTGTATGAACATGGAAATATCTGCACCGCCATATGTATGAACATGGAAATATCCGCACCGCCATCTATATGAACATATAAATATCTACACCGCCATCTGTATTAAGATGGAGATATCTACACCGCTATCTGAATAAACATGGAAATATCTACACCGCTATCTGTATAAACATGGAAATATCAGCACCGCTATCTGTATGAACATGGAAATATCAGCCCCTCTATCTGTATGAACATGGAGATATCTACACGGCCATCTGTATGAACATGGATATATCTACACAGCCATCTGGATGAACATGGAAATATTCGCACCGCTATCTGTATGAACATGGAAATAGATACACCGCTATCTGTATGAACATGGAAATATCTACACCGCTATCTGTATGAACATGGAAATATCTACACCGCTATCTGTATGAACATGGAAATATCTTCACCGCCATCTGTACGAACATGCATATATCTACAGAGCCAACTGGATGAACATGGAAATATCTACACCACCATCTGTATTAAGATGGAGATATCTACACCGCTATCTGTATAAACCTGGAAATATCTACACTGCTATCTGTATAAACATGGAAATATCTACACCGCTACCTGTATAAACATGGAAATATCAGCACCGCTATCTGTAGGAACATGGAAATATCTACACCGCTATCTGCATGAAAATGGAAATATCTACACTGTTATCTGCATATACATGGAAATATCTAAACAGCTATCTCTTTACACATGGAAATAACTATACCGCTATCTGTATGAACATGGATATATCTACACAGCCCTCTGGATGAACATGGAAATATCCACACCGCTATCTGTGTAAACATGCATACATCTTCACCGCTATCTGTATAAGCATGGAAATATCTACACCGCTATCTGCATGAAAATGGAAATATCTACAAAGCTTTCTGCATATACATGGAAATATCTACACAGCTATCTCTTTACACATGGAAATAACTACACCGCTATATCTATAAACATGGAAATATCTACACCGCCTTCTGTATGAACATGGAAATATCTGCACCGCCATCTGTATGAACATATAAATATCTACACCGCCATCTGTATTAAGAAGGAAATATCTCAACCACAATCTGTATAAACATGGAAATATCTACACCGCTACCTGTATAAACTTGGAAATATCAGCACCGCTCTCGGTATGAAAATGGAGATATCTACACCGCTATCTGTATGAACATGGAAATATCTACACCGCCATCTGTATGAACATGGAAATATCTGCATTGCCATATGTATGAACATATAAATATCTACACCGCCATCTGTATTAAGACGGAGATATCTACACCGCTATCTGAATAAACATGGAAATATCTACACCGCTATCTGTATAAACATGGAAATATCTACACCGCTATCTGTATAAACATGGAAATATCTACACCGCTACCTGTATAAGCATGGAAATATCAGCACCGCTATCTGTATGAACATGGAAATATCTACACCGCTATCTGTATGAACATGGAAATATCTGCACCGCTATCTGTATGAACATGGAAATGTCTACACCGCTATCAGTATGAACATGGAAATATCTACACCGCTATCTGTATGAACATGGATATATCTACACAGCCCTCTGGATGAACATGGAAATATCCACACCGCTATCTGTGTGAACATGCATACATCTTCACCGCTATCTGTATAAACATGGAAATATCTACATTGCTATCTGTATGAACATGGAAATATCTACATCGCTATCTGTTTGAAGATGGAAATATATACACCGCTATCTGCATGAAAATGGAAATATCTACACAGCTATCTGCATATACATGGAAATATCTACACAGCTATCTCTTTACACATGGAAATAACTACACCGCTATCTGTATGAACACTGAAATATCTACACCGCTATCTGTATAAACATGGAAATATCTACACCGCTATCTGTATAAACATGGAAATATCTACACCACTACCTGTATAAACATGGAAATATCAGCACCGCTATCTGTATGAACATGGAATTATCTACACCGCTATCTGTATGAACATGGAAATATCTACACCGCTATCTGTATGAACATGGAAATATCTACACCGCTATCTGTATGAACATGGAAATATCTGCACCGTTATCTGTTTGAACATGGAAATATCTACAACGCTGTCTGCATGAAAATGGAAATATCTACACAGCTATCTGCATACACATGGAAATATCCACACAGCTATCTCTTAACACATGGAAATAAGTACTCCTTATCTCTATAATCATGGAAATATCTACACCGCCATCTGTATGAACATGGAAATATCTGCACCGCCATCTGTATGAACATATAAATATCTACACCGCCATCTGTATTAAGAGGAAATATCTAAACCGCTATCTGTATAAACATGGAAATATCTACACCGCTGCCTGTATAAACTTGGAAATATCAGCACCGCTCTCGGTATGAAAATGGAGATATCTACACCGCTATCTGTATGAACATGGAAATACCTACACTGCTATCTGTATGAACATGGAGATAGCTACACCGCTATCTGTATGAACATGGAAATATCTACACCGCCATCTGTATGAACATGGAAATATCTGCATCGCCATCTGTATGAACATATAAATATCTACACCGCCATCTGTATTAAAACGGAGATATCTACACCGCTATCTGAATAAACATGGAAATATCTACACCGCTATCTGTATAAACATGGAAATATCCACACCGCTATCTGTATAAACATGGAAATATCTACACCGCTACCTGTATAAGCATGGAAATATCAGCACCGCTATCTGTATGAACATGGAAATATCTACACCGCTATCTGTATGAACATGGAAATATCTACACCGCTATCTGTATGAACATGGAAATGTCTACACCGCTATCAGTATGAACATGGAAATATCTACACCGCTATCTGTATAAACATGCAAATATCTACACCGCTATCTGTATAAACATGGAAATATCTACACGGCTACCTGTATAAACATGGAAATATCAGCACCGCTATCTGTATGAACATGGAAATATCTACACCGCTATCTGTATGAACATGGAAATATCTACACCGCTATCTGTATGAACATGGAAATATCTACAAAGCTATCTGAATGAACATGGAAATATCTACACCGCTATCTGTTTGAACATGTAAATATCTACACCGGTATCTGCATGAAAATGGAAATATCTACAAAGCTATCTGCATATACATGGAAATATCTACACAGCTATCTCTTTACACATGGAAATAACTACACCGATATATCCATAAACATGGAAATATCCACACCACCATCTGTATGAACATGGAAATATCTGCACCGCCATCTGTATGAACATATAAATATCTACACCGCCATCTGTATTAAGAAAGAAATATCTAAACCGCTATCTGTATGAACTTTGAAATATCTACACCGCTATCTGTATAAACATGGAAATATCTACACCGCTATCTGTATAAACATGGAAATATCTACACCACTACCTGTAAAAACATGGAAATATCAGCACCGCTATCTGTATGAACATGGAATTATCTACACCGCTATCTGTATGAACATGGAAATATCTACACCGCTATCTGTATGAACATGGAAATATCTACACCGCTATCTGTATGAACATGGAAATATCTACACCGCTATCTGTTTGAACATGGAAATATCTACAACGCTGTCTGCATGAAAATGGAAATATCTACACAGCTATCTGCATACACATGGAAATATCTACACAGCTATCTCTTAACACATGGAAATAAGTACTCCGCTATCTCTATAAACATGGAAATATCTACACCGCCATCTGTATGAACATGCAAATATCTGCTCCGCCATCTGTACGAACATATAAATATCTACACCGCCATCTGTATTAAGATGGAGATATCTACACTGCTATCTGTATAAACATGGACATATCTACACCGCTATCTGTATGAACATGCAAATATCTACACAGCTATCTGTATACAAATGGAAATATCTACACTGCTATCTCTATAAACATGGAAATAACTACACTGCAATCTGTATAAACATGGAAATATCTACACCGCCATCTCTATGAACATGGAAATAACTACACCGCCATTTGAATGAACATGGAGATATCTACACCGCCATCTCTATGAACATGGAAATATCTACATCGCCATTTGTATGAACATGTAAATATCTGCACCGCCATCTGTATGAACATGGAAATATCTTCACCACCGTCTGTATGAACATGGATATACCTACACCGGCATCTGGATGAACATGGAAATATCTACACCGCTTTCTGCATGAACATGGAAATATCTACACAGCTATCTGCATATACATGGAAATAGCTACACAGATTTCTCTATAAATATGGAAATATCTACAGCGTTATCTCTATAAACTTCGAAATACCTACACCGCCATCTGTACTAACGTGGAAATATCTACACCGCCATCTGAACGAGCATGGACATATCTACAGCGCCATCTGTATTAAGATGGAAATATCTACACCGCTATCTGTATAAACATGGAAATATCTGCACCACTATCTGTATAAACATGGAAATATCCACACCGCTATCTGTGTAAACATGGAAATGTCTACACCGCTATCTGTGTAAACATGGAAATATCTACACCGCCATCTGTGTAAACATGAAAATATCTACAGCACCATCTCTATAAACATGGAAAAATCTACACTGCCATCTGTATGAACATGGAAATATCTACACCGCCATCTCTATAAACGTGTAAATATCTACACCGCTATCTGTATGAACTTGGAAATATCTACACTGCTATCTGTATAAAATTGGAATTATCTACACCACTATCTCTATAAACATAGAAATACCTAAACCGCTATATGTATAAACATGGAAATATCTGCCCAACTATCTGTACAAACATGGAAATATCCGCACCGCTATCTGTATAAACATGGAAATATCTACAACGCTGTCTCTATAAACTTGGAAATAACAACACCTCTATCTCTATAAAGATGGAAATATCTAGACCGACATCTGTATAAACATAGAAATATCTACACCACCATCTGTATAAACATGTAAATATCTATACCGCTATCTGCATACACATGGAAATATCTACACAGCTATCTCTTAACACATGGAAATAAGTACTCCGCTATCTCTATAAACATGGAAATATCTACACCGCCATCTGTATGAACATGGAAATATCTGCACCGCCATCTGTATGAACACATAAATATCTACACCGCTATCTGTATTAAGAAGGAAATATCTAAACCGCTATCTGTATGAACATTGAAAAATGTACACCGCTATCTGTATGAACATTTAAATATCTAAACCGCTGCCTGTATAAACATGGAAATATCAGCACCGCTATCTGTATGAACATGGAAATATCTACACAGCCATCTGGATGAACATGGAAATATCTACTCCGCTATCTGTGTAAACATGCATAGATCTTCACCGCTATCTGTATAAACATGGAAATATCTACACTACTATCTGTATGAACATGGAAATATCTACACCGCTATCTGTATGAACATGGAAATATCTACACCGCTATCTGTTTGAACATGGAAATATCTACACCGCTATCTGCATGAAAATGGAAATATCTACACTGCTATCTGCATATACATGGAAATATCTACACAGCTATCTCTTTACACATGGAAATAACTACACCGCTATCTGTATGAACATGGAAATATCTACACCGCCATCTGTATGAACATGGAAATATCTGCACCGCAATCTGTATGAACATATAAATATCTACACCGCCATCTGTATTAAGATGGATATATCTACACCGCTATCTGAATAAACATGGAAATATCTACACCGCTATCTGTATAAACTGGGAAATATCTACACCGCTATCTGTATAACCATGGAAATATCTACACTGCTACCTGTATAAACATGGAAATATCAGCACCGCTATCTGTATGAACATGGAAATATCTACACCGCCATCAGTATGAACATGGAAATATCTACACCGCTATCTGCAAGAAAATGGAAATATCTACACAGCTATCTGCATATACATGGAAATATCTACACAGCTATCTCTTTACACATGGAAATAACTACACCGCTATCTGTATGAACATGGAAATATCTACACCGCCATCTGTATGAACATGGAAATATCTGCACCGCAATCTGTATGAACATATAAATATCTACACCGCCATCTGTATTAAGATGGATATATCTACACCGCTATCTGAATAAACATGGAAATATCTACACCGCTATCTGTATAAACTGGGAAATATCTACACCGCTATCTCTATAACCATGGAAATATCTACACTGCTACCTGTATAAACATGGAAATATCAGCACCGCTATCTGTATGAACATGGAAATATCTACACCGCCATCAGTATGAACATGGAAATATCTACACCGCTATCTGTATGAACATGGAAATATCTACAAAGCTATCTGAATGAACATGGAAATATCTACACCGCTATCTGTTTGAACATGTAAATATCTACACCGCTATCTGCATGAAAATGGAAATATCTACAAAGCTATCTGCATATACATGGAAATATCTACACAGCAATCTCTTTACACATGGAAATAACTACACCGCTATATCTATAACCATGGAAATATCTTCACCGCCATCTGTATGAACAAGGAAATATCTGGACCGCCATCTGTATGAACAAATAAATATCTACAACGCCATCTGTATTAAGAAGGAAATATCTAAACCGCTATCTGTATAGACATGGAAATATCTACACCGCTGAATGTATAAACATGGAAATATCAGCACCGCTATCTGTATGAACATGGAAATATCTGCACCGCCATCTGTATGAACATAAAATATCTACACCGCCATCTGTATTAAGAAGGAAATATCTCAACCGCTATCTGTAAACGTGGAAATATCTACACCGCTGCCTGTATAAACATGGAAATATCAGCACCGCTATCTGTATGAACATGGAAATATCTACACTGCTATCTGTATGCACATGGAAATATCTACAACGCTATCTGTATGAACATGGAAATATCTACACCGCTATCTGTATGAACATGGAAATATCTACACCGCTATCTGTTTGAACATGGAAATATCTACACCGCTGTCTGCATGAAAATGGAAATATCTACACAGCTATCTGCATATACATGGAAATATCTACGCAGCTATCTCTTTACACATGGAAATAACTACACCGCTACCTCAGTAAACATGGAAATATCTACACCGCCATCTGTATGAACATGGAAATATCCGCACCGCCTTCTGTATGAACATATAAATATCTACACCGCCATCTGTATTAAGAAGGAGATATCTACACCGCTATCTGTATAAACATGGAAATATCTGCGCCGCTATCTGTATAAACATGGAAATATCTACACCGCTATCTGTATAAACATGGAAATATCTACACCACTCCCTGTATAAACATGGAAATATCAGCACTGCTATCTGTATGAACATGGAAATATCTACACAGCTATCTGTATGAACATGGAAATATCTACACCGCTATCTGTATCAACATGGAAATATCTACACCGCTATCTGTACGAACATGGAAATATCTAAACAGCTATCTGCATGAAAATAGAAGTATCTACACAGCTATCTGCATATACATGGAAATATCAACAAAGCTATCTCTTTACACATGGAAATAACTACACCGCTATCTCTATAAACACGGAAATATCTGCACCGCCATCTGTATAAACATATAAATATCTACACCGCCACCTGTATTAAGATGGAGATATCTAAACCGCTATCTGTATAAACTTGGAAATATCTACACCGCTATTTGTATAAACATGGAAATATCTACACCGCTACCTGTATAAACATGGAAATAGCACCGCTATCTGTATGAACATGGAAATTTCTACACCGCTATCTCTATGAACATGGAAATATATACACTGCTATCTGTATGAACATGGAAATAGCTACACCGCTATCTGTATGAACATGGAAATATCTACACCACTATCTGAATGAACATGGAAATATCTACAACGCTATCTGTATGAACATGGATATATCTACACAGCCATCTGGATGAACATGGAAATATCTACACCACTATCTCTTTGAACATGGAAATATCTAAACCGCTATCTGCATGAAAATGGAAATATATACACAGCTATCTGCATATACATGGAAATATCTACACAGCTATCTCTTTTCACATGGAAATAACTATACCGCTATCTGTATGAACATGGAAATATCTTCACCACCATCTGTAGGAACATGGATATATCTACACAGCCATCTGGATGAACATGGAAATATCTACACCGCTATCTGTATGAACATGGAAATATCTACACCGCTATCTGTGTAAACATGCATACATCTTCACCGCTATCTGTATAAACATGGAAATATTTACAGTGCTATCTGTATGAACATGGAAATATCTACACCGCTATCTGTTTGAACATGGAAATATCTACACCGCTATCTGCATGAAAATGGAAATATCTACAAAGCTATCTGCATATACATGGAAATATCTACACAGCTATCTCTTTACACATGGAAATAACTACACCGCTATATCTATAAACATGGAAATATCTACACCGCCATCTGTATGAACATGGAAATATCTGCACCACCATCTGTATGAACATATAAATATGTACACCGCCATCTGTATTAAGAAGGAAATATCTATACCGCTATCTGTATGAACATTGAAATATCTACACCGCTATCTGTGTAAACATGCATACATCTTCACCGCTATCTGTATAAACATGGAAATATCTACAATGCTATCTGTATGAACATGGAAATATCTACACCGCTATCTGTTCGATCATGGAAATATCTAAACCGCTATCTGCATGAAAATAGAAATATGTACACAGCTATCTGCATATACATGGAAATATCTACACAGCTATCTCTTTACACATGGAAATAACTATACCGCCATCTGTATGAACATGGAAATATCTGCACCGCCATCTGTAAGAACATATAAATATCTACACCGCCATCTGTATTAAGAAGGAAATATCTAAACCGCTATCTGTATGAACATTGAAATATCTACACCGCTATCTGTATGAACATGGAATTGTCTACACCGCTATCTGTGTAAACATGCATATATCTTCACCGCTATCTGTATAAACATGGAAATATCTACAACGCTATCTGTAGGAACATGGAACTATCTACACCGCTATCTGTACGAACATGGAAATATCTAAACCGCTATCTGCATGAAAATAGAAATAGCTACACAGCTATCTGCATATACATGGAAATATCTGCAAAGCTATCTCTTTACACATGGAAATAACTACACCGCTATCTCTATAAACACGGAAATATCTACACCGCCATCTATATGAACATGGAAATATCTGCACCGCCATCTGTATAAACATATAAATATCTACACCGCCATCTGTATTAAGATGGAGATATCTACACCGCTATCTGTATAAACTTGGAAATATCTACACCGCTATCTGTATAAACATGGAAATACCTACACAGCTATCTGTATAAACATGGAAATACCTACACCGCTACCTGTATAAACATGGAAATATCAGCACCGTTATCTGTATGAAAATGGAAATATCTACACCGCTATCTCTATGAACATGGAAATATGTACACCGCTATCTGTATGAACATGGAAATAGCAACGCTGCTATCTGTATGAACATGGAAATATCTACACCGCTATCTGTAGGAACATGGAAATATCTACACCGCTATCTCTATGAACATGGATATATCTACACAGCCATCTGGATGAACATGGAAATATCTACACCGCTATCTGCATGAACATGGAAATATCTACAACGCTATCTGTGTAAACATGCATACATCTTCACCGCAATCTGTATAAACATGGAAATATCAACACCGCTATCTGTATGAACATGGAAATATCTACACCGCTATCTGTTTGAACATGGAAATATCTAAACCGCTATCTGTATGAACATGGAAATATCTACACCGCTATCTGTATGAACATGGAAACAGCTACACCGCTATCTGTATGAACATGGAAATACCTTCACCGCCATCTGTATGAACATGGATATATCTACACAGCCATCTGGATGAACATGGATATATCGACACAGCCCTCTGGATGAACATGGAAATATCCACACCGCTATCTGTGTAAACATGCATACATCTTCACCGCTATCTGTATCAACATGGAAATACCTACACCGCTATCTGTATGAACATGGAAATATCTACACCGCTATCTGTTTGAAGATGGAAATATATACACCGCTATCTGCATGAAAATGGAAATATCTACACAGCTGTCTGCATGAAAATGGAAATACCTACACAGCTATCTGCATATACATGGAAATATCTACACAGCTATCTCTTTACACATGGAAATAACTACACCGCCATCTGTATGAACATGGAAATAACTACACCGCTATCTGTATGAACATGGAAATATCTACACCGCTATCTGTGTAAACATGCATACATCTTCACTGCTATCTGTATAAACATGGAAATATCTACACCGCTATCTGTATGAACATGGAAATAGCTACACCGCTACCTGTATGAACATGGAAATATCTACACCGCTATCTGTATGAACATGTAGATATCTACACAGCCATCTGAATGAACATGGAAATATCTACACCGCTATCTGTGTAAACATGCATACATCTTCACCGCTATCTGTATAAACATGGAAATATCTACACCGCTATCTGAATGAACATGGAAATATCTGCACCGCTATCTGTATGAAAATGGAAATATCTACACCGCTATAAGTTTGAACATGGAAATATCTACACCGCTATCTGCATGAAAATGGAAATATCTTCACTGCTATCTGCATATACATGGAAATATCTACACCGCTATCTGTATGAACAAGGAAATATCTTCACCGCCATCTGTACGAACATGGATATAGCTACAGTGCCATCTGGATGAACATGGAAATATCTACACCGCCATCTGTATGAACATATAAATATCTACACCGCCATCTGTATTAAGATGGAGATTTCTACACCGCTATCTGTATAAACCTGGAAATATCTACACCGCTATCTGTATAAACATGGAAATATCTACACCGCTATCTGGATAAACATGGAAATTTCTACACCGCTACCTGTATAAACATGGAAATATCAGCACAGCTATCTGTAGGAACATGGAAATATCTACACCGCTATCTGAACGAACATGGAAATATCTACACCGCTATCTGTATGAACATGGAAATAGCTACACCGCTATCTGTATGAACATGGAAATAGCTACACCACTATCTGTATGAACATGGAAATAACTACACCGCTATCTGTATGAACATGGATATATCTACACAGCCATCTGGATGAACATGGATATATCTACACCGCTATCTGTATGAACATGGAAATGTCTACACCGCTATCTGTGTAAACACGCATACATCTTCACCGCTATCTGTATAAACATGGAAATATCTACACCGCTATCTGTATGAACATGGAAATAGCTACACCGCTATCTGTATGAACATGGAAATATCTACACCGCTATCTGTATGAACATGGATATATCTACACAGCCATCTGGATGAACATGGAAATATCTACACCGCTATCTGTGTAAACATGCATACATCTTCACCGCTATCTGTATAAACATGGAAATATCTACACCGCTATCTGAATGAACATGGAAATATCTGCACCGCTATCTGTATGAACATGGAAATATCTACACCGCTATATGTTTCAACATGGAAATATCTACACCGCTATCTGCATGAAAATGGAAATATCTACACTGCTAACTGCATATACATGGAAATATCTACACAGCTATCTCCTTACACATGGAAATAACTACAACGCTATCTGTATGAACATGGAAATAGCTACACCGCCATCTGTATGACCATGGATATATCTGCACCGCCATCTGTATAAACATATAAATATCTACACCGCCACCTGTATTAAGATGGAGATATCTACACCGCTATCTGTATAAACTTGGAAATATCTACACCGCTATCTGTATAAACATGGAAATATCTACACCGCTACCTGTATAAACATGGAAATAGCACCGCTATCTGTATGAACATGGAAATTTCTACACCGCTATCTCTATGAACATGGAAATATATACACTGCTATCTGTATGAACATGGAAATAGCTACACCGCTATCTGTATGAACATGGAAATATCTACACCACTATCTGAATGAACATGGAAATATCTACACCGCTATCTGTATGAACATGGATATATCTACACAGCCATCTGGATGAACATGGAAATATCTACACCACTATCTCTTTGAACATGGAAATATCTAAACCGCTATCTGCATGAAAATGGAAATATATACACAGCTATCTGCATATACATGGAAATATCTACACAGCTATCTCTTTTCACATGGAAATAACTATACCGCTATCTGTATGAACATGGAAATATCTTCACCACCATCTGTAGGAACATGGATATATCTACACAGCCATCTGGATGAACATGGAAATATCTACACCGCTATCTGTATGAACATGGAAATATCTACACCGCTATCTGTATGAACATGGAAATATCTACACCGCTATCTGTATGAACATGGAAATGTCTACACCGCTATCAGTATGAACATGGAAATATCTACACCGCTATCTGTATGAACATGGATATATCTACACAGCCCTCTGGATGAACATGGAAATATCCACACCGCTATCTGTGTGAACATGCTTACATCTTCACCTCTATCTGTATAAACATGGAAATATCTACATTGCTATCTGTATGAACATGGAAATATCTTCACCGCTATCTGTTTGAAGATGGAAATATATACACCGCTATCTGCATGAAAATGGAAATATCTACACAGCTATCTCTTTACACATGGAAATAACTACACCGCTATCAGTATGAACATGGAAATATCTACACCGCCATCTGTATGAACATGGAAATATCTGCACCGCCATCTGTAAGAACATATAAATATCTGCACCGCCGTCTGTATTAACATGGAGATATGTGCACCGCTATCTGAATAAACATGGAAATATATACACCGCTATCTGTATAAACATGGAAATATCTACACCGCTATCTGTATAAACATGGAAATATCTACACTGCTACCTGTATAAACATGGAAATATCAGCACCTTCATCTGTATGAACATGGAAATATCTACACCGCTATCTGTATGAACATGGAAATATCTACAAAGCTATCTGAATGAACATGGAAATATCTACACCGCTATCTGTTTGAACATGTAAATATCTACACCGGTATCTGCATGAAAATGGAAATATCTACAAAGCTATCTGCATATACATGGAAATATCTACACAGCTATCGCTTTACAAATGGAAATAACTACACCGCTATATCTATAAACATGGAAATATCTACACCGCCATCTGTATGAACATGGAAATATCTGCACCGCCATCTGTATGAACATATAAATATCTACACCGCCATCTGTATTAAGATGGAGATATCTACACCGCTATCTGTATAAACATGGAAATATCTACACCGCTATCTGTATAAACATGGAAATATCTACACCGCTATCTGTATAAACATGGAAATATCTACACCACTACCTGTATAAACATGGAAATATCAGCACAGCTATCTGTATGAACATGGAATTATCTACACCGCTATCTGTATGAACATGGAAATATCTACACCGCTATCTGTATGAACATGGAAATATCTACACCGCTATCCGTATGAACATGGAAATATCTACACCGCTGTCTGCATGAATATGGAAATATCTACACAGCTATCTGCATACACATGGAAATATCTACACAGCTATCTCTTAACACATGCAAATAAGTACTCCGCTATCTCTATAAACATGGAAATATCTACACCGCCATCAGTATGAACATGGAAATATCTGCACCGCCATCTGTATGAACATATAAATATCTACACGGCCATCTGTATTAAGAAGGAAATATCTAAACCGCTATCTGTATGAACATTGAAAAATGTACACCGCTATCTGTATGAACATTGAAATATCTAAGCCGCTGCCTGTATAAACATGGAAATATCAGCACCGCTATCTGTATGAACATCGAAATATCTACACCGCCATCTGTATGAACATGGAAATATCTTCACCGCCATCTGTATGAGCATGGAAATAGCTACACCGCTATCTGTATGAACATGGAATTATCTACACAGCCATCTGGATGAACATGGAAATATCTACTCCGCTATCTGTGTAAACATGCATAGATCTTCACCGCTATCTGTATAAACATGGAAATATCTACACCGCTATCTGTATGAACATGGAAATATCTACACCGCTATCTGTATGAACATGGAAATATCTACACCGCTATCTGCATGAAAATGGAAATATCTACACTGCTATCTGCATATACATGGAAATATCTACACAGCTATCTCTTTACACATGGAAATAACTACACCGCTATCTGTATGAACATGGAAATATCTACACCGCCATCTGTATGAACATGGAAATATCTGCACCGCCATCTGTATGAAAATATAAATATCTACACCGCCATCTGTATTAAGATGGATATATCTACACCGCTATCTGAATAAACATGGAAATATCTACACCGCTATCTGTATAAACTGGGAAATATCTACACCGCTATCTCTATAACCATGGAAATATCTACACTGCTACCTGTATAAACATGGAAGTATCAGCACCGCTATCTGTATGAACACGGAAATATCTACACAGCCATCTGTATGAACATGGAAATATCTACACCGCTATCTGTATGAACATGGAAATATCTACAAAGCTATCCGAATGAACATGGAAATATCTACACCGCTATCTGTTTGAATATGTAAATATCTACACCGCTATCTGCATGAAAATGGAAATATCTACAAAGCGATCTGCATATACATGGAAATATCTACACAGCAATCTCTTTACACATGGAAATAACTACACCGCTATATCTATAACCATGGAAATATCTACACCGCCATCTGTATGAACAAGGAAATATCTGCACCGCCATCTGTATGAACAAATAAATATCTACACCGCCATCTGTATTAAGAAGGAAATATCTAAACCGCTATCTGTATAAACATGGAAATATCTACACCGCTGAATGTATAAACATGGAAATATCAGCACCGCTATCTGTATGAACATGGAAATATCTACACAGCTATCTGTATGAACATGGAAATATCTACACCGATGTCTGTGTAAAGATGCATACATCTTCACCGCTATCTGTATAAACATTTAAATATCTACAACGCTATCTGTATGAACATGGAAATATCTACACCGCTATCTGTACGAACATGGAAATATCTAAACCGCTATCTAAATGAAAATACAAATATCTACACAGCTATCTGCATATACATGGAAATATCTACAAAGCTATCTCTTTACACATGGAAATACCTACACCGCTATCTCTATAAACACGGAAATATCTACACCGCCATCTGTATGAACATGGAAATATCTGCACCGCCATCTGTATAAACATATAAATATCTACACCGCCATCTTTATTAAGTTGGAGATATCTTCACCGCTATCTGTATAAACTTGGAAATATCTTCACCGCTATCTGTATAAACATGGAAATATCTACACCGCTATCTGTATGAACATGGAAATAGCTACACCGCTATCTGTATGAACATGGAAATATCTACACCGCTATCTGTATGAACATGGATATATCTACACAGCCATCTGGATGAACATGGAAATATCTACACCGCTATCTGTGTAAACATGCATACATCTTCACCGCTATCTGTATAAACATGGAAATATCTACACCGCTATCTGAATGAACATGGAAATATCTGCACCGCTATCTGTATGAATATGGAAATATCTACACCGCTATATGTTTCAACCTGGAAATATCTACACCGCTATCTGCATGAAAATGGAAATATCTACACTGCTAACTGCTTATACATGGAAATATCTACACAGCTATCTCCTTACACATGGAAATAACTACAACGCTATCTGTATGAACATGGAAATAGCTACACCGCCATCTGTATGACCATGGATATATCTACACATTCATCTGGATGAACATGGAAATATCTACACCGCTATCTTTATGAACATGGAAATATCCACACCGCTATCTGTGTAAACATGCATACATCTTCACCGCTATCTGTATAAACATGGAAATATCTACACCGCTATCTGTATGAACATGGAAATATCTGCACCGCTATCTGTATGCACATGGAAATATCTACACCGCTATCTGTTTGAACATGGAAATATCTACACCGCAATCTGCATGAACATGGAAATATCTACACAGCTATCTGCATATACATGGAAATATCTACACAGCTATCTCTTTACACATGGAAATAACTACACCGCTATCTGTATGAACATGGAAATATCTAAACCGCCATCTGTACGAACATGGAAATATCTGCACCGCCATCTGTATCAACATATAAATATCTACACTGCCATCTGTATTAAGATGGAGATATCTACACCGCTATCTGAATAAACATGGAAATATCTACACCGCTATCTGTATAAACATGGGAATATCAGCACCGCTATCTGTATGAACATGGAAATATCAGCCCCTCTATCTGTATGAACATGGAGATATCTACACCGCCATCTGAATGAACATGGATATATCTACACAGCCATCTGGAGGAACATGGAAATATCTACACCGCTATCTGTATAAACATGGAAATAGCTACACCACTATCTGTATGAACATGGATATATCTACACCGCTATCTGTATGAACATGGAAATATCTACACCGCTATCTGTATGAACAAGGAAATATCTTCACCGCCATCTGTACGAACATGGATATAGCTACAGTGCCATCTGGATGAACATGGAAATATCTACACCGCCATCTGTATGAACATATAAATATCTACACCGCCATCTGTATTAAGATGGAGATTTCTACACCGCTATCTGTATAAACCTGGAAATATCTACACCGCTATCTGAATGAACATGGAAATATCTGCACCACTATCTGTATGAAAATGGAAATATCTACACCGCTATAAGTTTGAACATGGAAATATCTACACCGCTATCTGCATGAAAATGGAAATATCTTCACTGCTATCTGCATATACATGGAAATATCTACACCGCTATCTGTATGAACAAGGAAATATCTTCACCGCCATCTGTACGAACATGGATATAGCTACAGTGCCATCTGGATGAACATATAAATATCTACACCGCCATCTGTATGAACATATAAATATCTACACCGCCATCTGTATTAAGATGGAGATTTCTACACCGCTATCTGTATAAACCTGGAAATATCTACACCGCTATCTGTATAAACATGGAAATATCTACACCGCTATCTGGATAAACATGGAAATTTCTACACCGCTACCTGTATAAACATGGAAATATCAGCACAGCTATCTGTAGGAACATGGAAATATCTACACCGCTATCTGAACGAACATGGAAATATCTACACCGCTATCTGTATGAACATGGAAATAGCTACACCGCTATCTGTATGAACATGGAAATAGCTACACCACTATCTGTATGAACATGGAAATAACTACACCGCTATCTGTATGAACATGGATATATCTACACAGCCATCTGGATGAACATGGATATATCTACACCGCTATCTGTATGAAAATGGAAATGTCTACACCGCTATCTGTGTAAACACGCATACATCTTCACCGCTATCTGTATAAACATGGAAATATCTACACCGCTATCTGTATGAACATGGAAATAGCTACACCGCTATCTGTATGAACATGGAAATATCTACACCGCTATCTGTATGAACATGGATATATCTACACAGCCATCTGGATGAACATGGAAATATCTACACCGCTATCTGTGTAAACATGCATACATCTTCACCGCTATCTGTATAAACATGGAAATATCTACACCGCTATCTGAATGAACATGGAAATATCTGCACCGCTATCTGTATGAACATGGAAATATCTACACCGCTATATGTTTCAACATGGAAATATCTACACCGCTATCTGCATGAAAATGGAAATATCTACACTGCTAACTGCATATACATGGAAATATCTACACAGCTATCTCCTTACACATGGAAATAACTACAACGCTATCTGTATGAACATGGAAATAGCTACACCGCCATCTGTATGACCATGGATATATCTGCACCGCCATCTGTATAAACATATAAATATCTACACCGCCACCTGTATTAAGATGGAGATATCTACACCGCTATCTGTATAAACTTGGAAATATCTACACCGCTATCTGTATAAACATGGAAATATCTACACCGCTACCTGTATAAACATGGAAATAGCACCGCTATCTGTATGAACATGGAAATTTCTACACCGCTATCTCTATGAACATGGAAATATATACACTGCTATCTGTATGAACATGGAAATAGCTACACCGCTATCTGTATGAACATGGAAATATCTACACCACTATCTGAATGAACATGGAAATATCTACACCGCTATCTGTATGAACATGGATATATCTACACAGCCATCTGGATGAACATGGAAATATCTACACCACTATCTCTTTGAACATGGAAATATCTAAACCGCTATCTGCATGAAAATGGAAATATATACACAGCTATCTGCATATACATGGAAATATCTACACAGCTATCTCTTTTCACATGGAAATAACTATACCGCTATCTGTATGAACATGGAAATATCTTCACCACCATCTGTAGGAACATGGATATATCTACACAGCCATCTGGATGAACATGGAAATATCTACACCGCTATCTGTATGAACATGGAAATATCTACACCGCTATCTGTATGAACATGGAAATATCTACACCGCTATCTGTATGAACATGGAAATGTCTACACCGCTATCAGTATGAACATGGAAATATCTACACCGCTATCTGTATGAACATGGATATATCTACACAGCCCTCTGGATGAACATGGAAATATCCACACCGCTATCTGTGTGAACATGCTTACATCTTCACCTCTATCTGTATAAACATGGAAATATCTACATTGCTATCTGTATGAACATGGAAATATCTTCACCGCTATCTGTTTGAAGATGGAAATATATACACCGCTATCTGCATGAAAATGGAAATATCTACACAGCTATCTCTTTACACATGGAAATAACTACACCGCTATCAGTATGAACATGGAAATATCTACACCGCCATCTGTATGAACATGGAAATATCTGCACCGCCATCTGTAAGAACATATAAATATCTGCACCGCCGTCTGTATTAACATGGAGATATGTGCACCGCTATCTGAATAAACATGGAAATATATACACCGCTATCTGTATAAACATGGAAATATCTACACCGCTATCTGTATAAACATGGAAATATCTACACTGCTACCTGTATAAACATGGAAATATCAGCACCTTCATCTGTATGAACATGGAAATATCTACACCGCTATCTGTATGAACATGGAAATATCTACAAAGCTATCTGAATGAACATGGAAATATCTACACCGCTATCTGTTTGAACATGTAAATATCTACACCGGTATCTGCATGAAAATGGAAATATCTACAAAGCTATCTGCATATACATGGAAATATCTACACAGCTATCGCTTTACAAATGGAAATAACTACACCGCTATATCTATAAACATGGAAATATCTACACCGCCATCTGTATGAACATGGAAATATCTGCACCGCCATCTGTATGAACATATAAATATCTACACCGCCATCTGTATTAAGATGGAGATATCTACACCGCTATCTGTATAAACATGGAAATATCTACACCGCTATCTGTATAAACATGGAAATATCTACACCGCTATCTGTATAAACATGGAAATATCTACACCACTACCTGTATAAACATGGAAATATCAGCACAGCTATCTGTATGAACATGGAATTATCTACACCGCTATCTGTATGAACATGGAAATATCTACACCGCTATCTGTATGAACATGGAAATATCTACACCGCTATCCGTATGAACATGGAAATATCTACACCGCTGTCTGCATGAATATGGAAATATCTACACAGCTATCTGCATACACATGGAAATATCTACACAGCTATCTCTTAACACATGCAAATAAGTACTCCGCTATCTCTATAAACATGGAAATATCTACACCGCCATCAGTATGAACATGGAAATATCTGCACCGCCATCTGTATGAACATATAAATATCTACACGGCCATCTGTATTAAGAAGGAAATATCTAAACCGCTATCTGTATGAACATTGAAAAATGTACACCGCTATCTGTATGAACATTGAAATATCTAAGCCGCTGCCTGTATAAACATGGAAATATCAGCACCGCTATCTGTATGAACATCGAAATATCTACACCGCCATCTGTATGAACATGGAAATATCTTCACCGCCATCTGTATGAGCATGGAAATAGCTACACCGCTATCTGTATGAACATGGAATTATGTACACAGCCATCTGGATGAACATGGAAATATCTACTCCGCTATCTGTGTAAACATGCATAGATCTTCACCGCTATCTGTATAAACATGGAAATATCTACACCGCTATCTGTATGAACATGGAAATATCTACACCGCTATCTGTATGAACATGGAAATATCTACACCGCTATCTGCATGAAAATGGAAATATCTACACTGCTATCTGCATATACATGGAAATATCTACACAGCTATCTCTTTACACATGGAAATAACTACACCGCTATCTGTATGAACATGGAAATATCTACACCGCCATCTGTATGAACATGGAAATATCTGCACCGCCATCTGTATGAACATATAAATATCTACACCGCCATCTGTATTAAGATGGATATATCTACACCGCTATCTGAATAAACATGGAAATATCTACACCGCTATCTGTATAAACTGGGAAATATCTACACCGCTATCTCTATAACCATGGAAATATCTACACTGCTACCTGTATAAACATGGAAGTATCAGCACCGCTATCTGTATGAACACGGAAATATCTACACAGCCATCTGTATGAACATGGAAATATCTACACCGCTATCTGTATGAACATGGAAATATCTACAAAGCTATCCGAATGAACATGGAAATATCTACACCGCTATCTGTTTGAATATGTAAATATCTACACCGCTATCTGCATGAAAATGGAAATATCTACAAAGCGATCTGCATATACATGGAAATATCTACACAGCAATCTCTTTACACATGGAAATAACTACACCGCTATATCTATAACCATGGAAATATCTACACCGCCATCTGTATGAACAAGGAAATATCTGCACCGCCATCTGTATGAACAAATAAATATCTACACCGCCATCTGTATTAAGAAGGAAATATCTAAACCGCTATCTGTATAAACATGGAAATATCTACACCGCTGAATGTATAAACATGGAAATATCAGCACCGCTATCTGTATGAACATGGAAATATCTACACAGCTATCTGTATGAACATGGAAATATCTACACCGATATCTGTGTAAAGATGCATACATCTTCATCGCTATCTGTATAAACATTTAAATATCTACAACGCTATCTGTATGAACATGGAAATATCTACACCGCTATCTGTACGAACATGGAAATATCTAAACCGCTATCTAAATGAAAATACAAATATCTACACAGCTATCTGCATATACATGGAAATATCTACAAAGCTATCTCTTTACACATGGAAATACCTACACCGCTATCTCTATAAACACGGAAATATCTACACCGCCATCTGTATGAACATGGAAATATCTGCACCGCCATCTGTATAAACATATAAATATCTACACCGCCATCTTTATTAAGTTGGAGATATCTTCACCGCTATCTGTATAAACTTGGAAATATCTTCACCGCTATCTGTATAAACATGGAAATATCTACACCGCTATCTGTATGAACATGGAAATAGCTACACCGCTATCTGTATGAACATGGAAATATCTACACCGCTATCTGTATGAACATGGATATATCTACACAGCCATCTGGATGAACATGGAAATATCTACACCGCTATCTGTGTAAACATGCATACATCTTCACCGCTATCTGTATAAACATGGAAATATCTACACCGCTATCTGAATGAACATGGAAATATCTGCACCGCTATCTGTATGAACATGGAAATATCTACACCGCTATATGTTTCAACATGGAAATATCTACACCGCTATCTGCATGAAAATGGAAATATCTACACTGCTAACTGCTTATACATGGAAATATCTACACAGCTATCTCCTTACACATGGAAATAACTACAACGCTATCTGTATGAACATGGAAATAGCTACACCGCCATCTGTATGACCATGGATATATCTACACATTCATCTGGATGAACATGGAAATATCTACACCGCTATCTTTATGAACATGGAAATATCCACACCGCTATCTGTGTAAACATGCATACATCTTCACCGCTATCTGTATAAACATGGAAATATCTACACCGCTATCTGTATGAACATGGAAATATCTGCACCGCTATCTGTATGCACATGGAAATATCTACACCGCTATCTGTTTGAACATGGAAATATCTACACCGCAATCTGCATGAACATGGAAATATCTACACAGCTATCTGCATATACATGGAAATATCTACACAGCTATCTCTTTACACATGGAAATAACTACACCGCTATCTGTATGAACATGGAAATATCTAAACCGCCATCTGTACGAACATGGAAATATCTGCACCGCCATCTGTATCAACATATAAATATCTACACTGCCATCTGTATTAAGATGGAGATATCTACACCGCTATCTGAATAAACATGGAAATATCTACACCGCTATCTGTATAAACATGGGAATATCAGCACCGCTATCTGTATGAACATGGAAATATCAGCCCCTCTATCTGTATGAACATGGAGATATCTACACCGCCATCTGAATGAACATGGATATATCTACACAGCCATCTGGAGGAACATGGAAATATCTACACCGCTATCTGTATAAACATGGAAATAGCTACACCACTATCTGTATGAACATGGATATATCTACACCGCTATCTGTATGAACATGGAAATATCTACACCGCTATCTGTATGAACAAGGAAATATCTTCACCGCCATCTGTACGAACATGGATATAGCTACAGTGCCATCTGGATGAACATGGAAATATCTACACCGCCATCTGTATGAACATATAAATATCTACACCGCCATCTGTATTAAGATGGAGATTTCTACACCGCTATCTGTATAAACCTGGAAATATCTACACCACTATCTGTATAAACATGGAAATATCTACACCGCTATCGGGATAAACATGGAAATTTCTACACCGCTACCTGTATAAACATGGAAATATCAGCACAGCTATCTGTAGGAACATGGAAATATCTACACCGCTATCTGTACGAACATGGAAATATCTACACCGCTATCTGTATGAACATGGAAATAGCTACACCGCTATCTGTATGAACATGGAAATAGCTACACTGCTATCTGTATGAACATGGAAATATCTACACCGCTATCTGTATGAACATGGATATATCTACACAGCCATCTGGATGAACATGGATATATCTACACCGCTATCTGTATGAACATGGAAATATCTACACCGCTATCTGTGTAAACATGCATACATCTTCACCGCTATCTGTATAAACATGGAAATATCTACACCGCTATCTGTATGAACATGGAAATAGCTACACCGCTATCTGTATGAACATGGAAATATCTACACCGCTATCTGTATGAACATGGATATATCTACACAGCCATCTGGATGAACATGGAAATATCTACACCGCTATCTGTTTAAACATGCATACATCTTCACCGCTATCTGTATAAACATGGAAATATCTACACCGCTATCTGAATGAACATGAAAATATCTGCACCGCTATCTGTATGAACATGGAAATATCTACACCGCTATATGTTTCAAGATGGAAATATCTAAACAGCTATCTGCATGAAAATAGAAATATCTACACAGCTATCTGCATATACATGGAAATATCTGCAAAGCTATCTCTTCACACATGGAAATAACTACACCGCTATCTCTATAAACACGGAAATATCTACAGCGCCATCTGTACGAACATGGAAATATCTACACCGCTATCTCTATGAACATGGAGATACGTACACCGCTATCTGTATGAACATGGAAATATCTACACCGCAATCTGTTTGAACATGGAAATATCTAAACCGCTATCTGTATGAACATGGAAATATCTACACCGCTATCTGTATGAACATGGAGATATCTACACCGCTATCTGTATGAACATGGAAATAACTTCACCGCCATCTGTATGAACATGGATATATCTACACAGCCATCTGGATGAACATGGATATACCGACACAACCCTCTGGATGAACATGGAAATATCCATACCGCTATCTCTGTAAACATGCATACATCTTCACCGCTATCTGTATAAACATGGAAATATCTACACCGCTATCTGTATGAACATGGAAATATCTACACCGCTATCTGTTTGAAGATGGAAATATATACACCGCTATCTGCATGAAAATGGAAATATCTACACAGCTATCTGCATGAAAATGGAAATACCTACACAGCTATCTGCATATACATGGAAATATCTACAAAGATATCTCTTTACACATGGAAATAACTACACCGCTATCTGTATGAACATGGAAATATCTACACCGCCATCTGTATGAACATGGAAATATCTGCACCGCCATCTGTATGAACCTATAAATATCTACACTGCCATCTGTATTAAGATGGAGATATCTACACCGCTATCTGAATAAACATGGAAATATCTACACCGCTATCTGTATAAACATGGAAATATCAGCACCGCTATCTGTATGAACATGGAAATATCAGCCCCTCTATCTGTATGAACATGGAGATATCTACACCGCCATCTGTATGAACATGGATATATCTACACAGCCATCTGGAGGAACATGGAAATATCTACACCGCTATCTGTATGAACATGGGAATATCTACACCGCTATCTGTATGAACATGGAAATATCTACACCGCTATCTGTATGAAAATGGAAATATCTTCACCGCTATCTGTAAGAACATGGATATATCTACACAGCCATCTGGATGAACATGGAAATATCTACACCGCTATCTGTATGAACATGGAAATAGCTACACCGCTATCTGTATAAACATGGAAATATCTACACCGCTCCCTGTATAAACATGGAAATATCAGCACTGCTATCTGTATGAACATGGAAATATCTACACAGCTATCTGTATGAACATGGAAATATCTACACCGATATCTGTGTAAACATGCATACATCTTCACCGCTATCTGTATAAACATTTAAATATCTTACAACGCTATCTGTATGAACATGGAAATACCTACACCGCTATCTGTACGAACATGGAAATATCTAAACCGCTATCTACATGAAAATACAAATATCTACACAGCTATCTGCATATACATGGAAATATCTACAAAGCTATCCCTTTACACATGGAAATACCTACACCGCTATCTCTATAAACACGGAAATATCTACACCGCCATCTGTATGAACATGGAAATATCTGCACCGCCATCTGTATAAACATATAAATATCTACACCGCCATCTGTATTAAGTTGGAGATATCTACACTGCTATCTGTATAAACTTGGAAATAACTACACCGCTATCTGTATAAACATGGAAATACCTACACCGCTATCTGTATAAAAATGGAAATATCTACACCGCTACCTGTATAAACATGGAAATATCAGCACCGCTATCTGTATGAACATGGAAATACCTACACTGCTATCTGTATGAACATGGAGATATCTACACCGGTATCTGTATGAACATGGAAAAATCTAGACCGCTATCTGAATGAACATGGAAATACCTTCACCGCTATCTGTATGAACATGGAAATATCTACAACGCTATCTGTGTAAACATGCACACATCTTCACCGCTATCTGTATAAACATGGAAATGTCTACAAGGCTATCTGTATGAACATAGAAATATCTACACCGCCATTTGTATGAACATGGAAATAGCTGCACCGACATCTGTATGAACATATACATATCTACACGGCCATCTGTATTAAGATGGAAATATCTACACCGATATCTGTATAAACTTGGAAATACCTACAGCGCTATCTGTATAAACATGGAAATATCTACACCGCTATCTGTATAAACATGGAAATATCTACCCCGCAACCTGTGTAAACATGGAAATATCAGACCGCTATCTGTATGAACATGGAAATATCATCCCCTCTATCTGTATGAACATGGAGATATCTACACCGCTATCTGTATGAACATGGAAATATCTACACCGCTATCTGTATGAACATGGAAATACCTTCACCGCCATCTGTATGAACATGGATATATCTACACAGCCATCTGGATGAACATGGATATATCTACACAGCCCTCTGGATGAACATGGAAATATCCACACCGCTATCTGTGTAAACATGCATACATCTTCACCGCTATCTGTATAAACATGGAAATATCTACACCGCTATCAGTATGAACATGGAAATATCTGCACCGCTATCTGTATGAACATGGAAATATCTACACCGCTATCTGTTTGAACATGGAAATATCTACACCGCAATCTGCATGAAAATGGAAATATCTACACAGCTATCTGCATATACATGGAAATATCTACACAGCTATCTCTTTACACATGGAAATAACTACACCGCCATGTGTATGAACATGGAAATATCTAAACCGCCATCTGTATGAACATGGAAATATCTGCACCGCCATCTGTATGAACATATAAATATCTACACTGCCATCTGTATTAAGATGGAGATATCTACACCGCTTTCTGAATAAACATGGAAATATCTACACCGCTATCTGTATAAACATGGAAATATCAGCACCGCTATCTGTATGAACATGGAAATATCAGCCCCTCTATCTGTATGAACATGGAGATATCTACACCGCCATCTGTATGAACATGGATATATCTACACAACCATCTGGAGGAACATGGAAATATCTACACCGCTATCTGTATGAACATGGAAATACCTACACCGCTATCTCTATAAACACGGAAATATCTACACCGCGATCTGTATAAACATAGAAATAACTACACCGCTATCTCTATAAACACGGAAATATCTACACTGCTATCTGTATTAACATGGAAATAGCTACACCGCTATCTGTATGAACATGGAAATATCTACACCACTATCTGAAGGAACATGGAAATATCTACACCGCTATCTGTATGAACTTGGATATATCTACACAGCCATCTGGATAAACATGGAAATATCTACACCGCTATCTGTTTGAACATGGAAATATCTGAACCGCTATCTGTATGAAAATGGAAATATATACACAGCTATCTGCATATACATGGAAATATTTCTACTCAGCTATCTCTTTACACATGGAAATAACTATACCGCTATCTGTATGAACATGGAAATATCTTCACCGCCATCTGTAAGAACATGGATATATCTACACAGCCATCTGGATGAACATGGAAATATCTACACCGCTATCTGTATGAACATGGAAATATCTACACCGCTATCTGTGTAAACATGCATACATCTTCACCGTTATCTGTATTAACATGAAAATATCTACAGTGCTATCTGTATGAACATGGAAATATCTGCACCGCCATCTGTATAAACATATAAATATCTACACCGCCATATGTATTAAGAAGGAAATATCTAAACCGCTATCTGTATGAACATTGAAATATCTACACCGCTATCTGTATGAACATGGAAATATCTACACCGCTATCTGTGTAAACATGCATACATCTTCACCGCTATCTGTATAAACATGGAAATGTCTACAAGGCTATCTGTATGAACATGGAAATATCTACACCGCCATCTGTATGAACATGGAAATAGCTGCACCGACATCTGTATGAACATATACATATCTACACGGCCATCTGTATTAAGATGGAAATATCTACACCGATATCTGTATAAACATGGAAATATCTACAGCGCTATCTGTATAAACATGGAAATATCTACACCGCTATCTGTATAAACATGGAAATATCTACACCGCAACCTGTATAAACATGGAAATATCAGCACCGCTATCTGTATGAACATGGAAATATCATCCCCTCTATCTGTATGAACATGGAGATATCTACACCGCTATCTGTATGAACATGGAAATATCTACACCGCTATCTGTAGGAACATGGAAATACCTTCACAGCCACTTGTATGAACATGGATATATCTACTCAGCCATCTGGGTGAACATGGATATATCTACACAGCCCTCTGGATGAACATGGAAATATCCACACCGCTATCTGTGTAAACATGCATACATCTTCACCGCTATCTGTATAAACATGGAAATATCTACACCGCTATCTGTATGAACATGGAAATATCTGCACCGCTATCTGTATGAACATGGAAATATCTACACCGCTATCTGTTTGAACATGGAAATATCTACACCGCAATCTGCATGAAAATGGAAATATCTACACAGCTATCTGCATATACATGGAAATATCTACACAGCTATCTCTTTACACATGGAAATAACTACACCGCTATGTGTATGAACATCGAAATATCTAAACCGCCATCTGTATGAACATGGAAATATCTGCACCGCCATCTGTATCAACATATAAATATCTACACTGCCATCTGTATTAAGATGGAGATATCTACACCGCTATCTGAATAAACATGGAAATATCTACACCGCTATCTGTATAAACATGGGAATATCAGCACCGCTATCTGTATGAAAATGGAAATATCAGCCCCTCTCTCTGTATGAACATGGAGATATCTACACCGCCATCTGTATGAACATGGATATATCTACACAGCCATCTGGAGGAACATGGAAATATCTACACCGCTATCTGTATGAACATGGAAATAGCTACACCGCTATCTGTATGAACATGGATATATCTACACCGCTATCTGTATGAACATGGAAATATCTACACCACTATCTGTATGAACAAGGAAATATCTTCACCGCCATCTATACGAACATGGATATATCTACAGTGCCATCTGGATGAACATGGAAATATCTACACCGCCATCTGTATGAACATATAAATATCTACACTGCAATCTGTATTAAGATGGAGATTTCTACACCGCTATCTGTATAAACCTGGAAATATCTACACCGCTATCTGTATAAACATGGAAATATCTACACCGCTATCTGGATAAACATGGAAATTTCTACACCGCTACCTGTATAAACATGGAAATATCAGCACAGCTATCTGTAGGAACATGGAAATATCTACACCGCTATCTGTATAAACATGGAAATATCTACACCGCTATCTGTATAAACATGGAAATATCTACACTGCTATCTGTATAAACATGGAAATATCTACACCGCTACCTGTTTAAACATGGAAATATCAGCACCGCTATCTGTATGAACATGGAAATATCTACACCGCTATCTGTATGAACATGGAAATATCTACACCGCCATCTGTATGAACATGGAAATATCCGCAACGCCATCTGTATGAACATATAAATATCTACACCGCCATCTGTATTAAGAAGGAGATATCTACGCCACTATCTGTATAAACATGGAAATATCTACACCGCTATCTGTATAAACATGGAAATATCTACACCGCTATCTGTATAAACATGGAAATATCTACACCGCTATCTGTATAAACATGGAAATATCTAAACCGCTATCTGTAGGAACATGGAAATACCTTCACCGCCACTTGTATGAACATGGATATATCTACACAGCCATCTGGGTGAACATGGATATATCTACACAGCCCTCTGGATGAACATGGAAATATCCACACCGCTATCTGTGTAAACATGCATACATCTTCACCGCTATCTGTATAAACATGGAAATATCTACACCGCTATCTGTATGAACATGGAAATATCTGCACCGCTATCTGTATGAACATGGAAATATCTACACCGCTATCTGTTTGAACATGGAAATATCTACACCGCAATCTGCATGAAAATGGAAATATCTACACAGCTATCTGCATATACATGGAAATATCTACACAGCTATCTCTTTACACATGGAAATAACTACACCGCTATGTGTATGAACATGGAAATATCTAAACCGCCATCTGTATGAACATGGAAATATCTGCACCGCCATCTGTATCAACATATAAATATCTACACTGCCATCTGTATTAAGATGGAGATATCTACACCGCTATCTGAATAAACATGGAAATATCTACACCGCTATCTGTATAAACATGGGAATATCAGCACCGCTATCGGTATGAAAATGGAAATATCAGCCCCTCTCTCTGTATGAACATGGAGATATCTACACCGCCATCTGTATGAACATGGATATATCTACACAGCCATCTGGAGGAACATGGAAATATCTACACCGCTATCTGTATGAACATGGAAATAGCTACACCGCTATCTGTATGAACATGGATATATCTACACCGCTATCTGTATGAACATGGAAATATCTACACCGCTATCTGTATGAACAAGGAAATATCTTCACCGCCATCTATACGAACATGGATATATCTACAGTGCCATCTGGATGAACATGGAAATATCTACACCGCCATCTGTATGAACATATAAATATCTACACTGCCATCTGTATTAAGATGGAGATTTCTACACCGCTATCTGTATAAACCTGGAAATATCTACACCGCTATCTGTATAAACATGGAAATATCTACACCGCTATCTGGATAAACATGGAAATTTCTACACCGCTACCTGTATAAACATGGAAATATCAGCACAGATATCTGTAGGAACATGGAAATATCTACACCGCTATCTGTATAAACATGGAAATATCTACACCGCTATCTGTATAAACATGGAAATATCTACACCGCTATCTGTATAAACATGGAAATATCTACACCGCTACCTGTTTAAACATGGAAATATCAGCACCGCTATCTGTATGAACATGGAAATATCTACACCGCTATCTGTATGAACATGGAAATATCTACACCGCCATCTGTATGAACATGGAAATATCCGCACCGCCATCTGTATGAACATATAAATATCTACACCGCCATCTGTATTAAGAAGGAGATATCTACGCCACTATCTGTATAAACATGGAAATATCTACACCGCTATCTGTATAAACATGGAAATATCTACACCGCTATCTGTATAAACATGGAAATATCTACACCGCTATCTGTATAAACATGGAAATATCTACTCCGCTCCCTGTATAAACATGGAAATATCAGCACTGCTATCTGTATGAACATGGAAATATCTACACAGCTATCTGTATGAACATGGAAATATCTACACCGATATCTGTGTAAACATGCATACATCTTCACTGCTATCTGTATAAACATTTAAATATCTACAACGCTATCTGTATGAAGATGGAAATATCTACACCGCTATCTGTACGAACATGGAAATATCTAAACCGCTATCTACATGAAAATACAAATATCTACACAGCTATCTGCATATACATGGAAATATCTACAAAGCTATCTCTTTACACATGGAAATACCTACACCGCTATTTCTATAAACATGGAAATATCTACACCGCCATCTGTATGAACATGGAAATATCTGCACCGCCATCTGTATAAACATATAAATATCTACACCGCCATCTATATTAAGTTGGAGATATCTACACCGCTATCAGTATAAACTTGGAAATATCTACACCGCTATCTGTATAAACATGGAAATACCTACACCGCTATCTGTATAAACATGGAAATATCTACACCTCTACCTGTATAAACATGGAAATATCAGCACCGCTATCTGTATGAACATGGAAATATCTACACCGCTATCTCTATGAACATGGAAATAGCTACACTGCTATCTGTATGAACATGGAAATAGCTACACCGCAATCTGTATGAACATGGAAATATCTACACCACTATCTGTATGAACATGGAAATATCTAAACAGCTATCTGCATGAAAATAGAAATATCTACACAGCTATCTCCATATACATGGAAATATCTACAAAGCTATCTCTTTACACATGGAAATACCTACACCGCTATCTCTATATACACGGAAATATCTACACCGCTATCTGTATAAACATGGAAATAACTACACCGCTATCTCCATAAACACGGAAATATCTACACTGCTATCTGTATGAACATGGAAATAGCTACACCGCTATCTGTATGAACATGGAAATATCTACACCACTATCTGAATGAACATGGATATATCTACACAGCCATCTGGATGAACATGGAAATATCTACACAGCTATCTGTTTGAACATGGAAATATCTAAACCGCTATCTGCATGAAAATGGAAATATATACACAGCTATCTGCATATACTTGGAAATATCTACACAGCTATCTCTTTACACATGGAAATAACTATACCGCTATCTGTATGAACATGGAAATATCTTCACCGCCATCTGTAAGAACATGGATATATCTACACAGCCATCTGGATGAACATGGAAATATCTACACCGCTATCTGTATGAACTTGGAAATATCTACACCGCTATCTGTGTAAACATGCATACATCTTCACCGCTATCTGTATAAACATGGAAATATCTACAGTGCTATCTGTATGAACATGGAAATATCTACACCGCTATCTGTTTGAACATGGAAATATCTACACCGCTATCTGCATGAAAATGGAAATATCTACAAAGCTATCTGCATATACATGGAAATATCTACTCAGCTATCTCTTTACACATGGAAATAACTACACCGCTATATCTATAAACATGGAAATATCTACACCGCCATCTGTATGAACATGGAAATATCTGCACCACCATCTGTATGAACATATAAATATCTACACCGCCATCTGTATTAAGAAGGAAATATCTAAACCGCTATCTGTATGAACATTGAAATATCTACACCGCTATCTGTATGAACATGGAAATATCTACACCGCTATCTGTGTAAACATGAATACATCTTCACCGCTATCTGTATAAACATGGAAATATCTACAACGCTATCTGTATGAACATGGAAATATCTACACCGCTATCTGTACGAACATGGAAATATCTAAACCGCTATCTGCATGAAAATAGAAATATCTACACAGCTATCTGCATATACATGGAAATATCTACACAGCTATCTCTTTACACATGGAAATAACTATACCGCCATCTGTATGAACATGGAAATATCTGCACCACCATCTGTAAGAACATATAAATATCTACACCGCCATCTGTATTAAGAAGGAAATATCTAAACCGCTATCTGTATGAACATTGAAATATCTACACCGCTATCTGTATGAACATGGAAATATCTACACCGCTATCTGTGTAAACATGCATATATCTTCACCATTATCTGTATAAACTTGGAAATATCTACAACGCTATCTGTATGAACATGGAAATATCTACACCGCTATCTGTACGAACATGGAAATATCTAAACAGCTATCTGCATGAAAATAGAAATATCTACACAGCTGTCTGCATATACATGGAAATATCTGCAAAGCTATCTCTTTACACATGGAAATAACTACACCGCTATCTCTATAAACACGGAAATATCTACACCGCCATCTGTATGAACATGGAAATATCTGCACCGCCATCTGTATAAACATATAAATATCTACACCGCCATCTGTATTAAGATGGAGATATCTACACCGCAATCTGTATAAACTTGGAAATATCTACACCGCTATCTGTATAAACATGGAAATACCTACACCGCTATCTGTATAAACATGGAAATACCTACACCGCTACCTGAATAAACATGGAAATATCAGCACCGTTATCTGTATGAAAATGGAAATATCTACACCGCTATCTCTATGAACATGGAAATATCTACACCGCTATCTGTATGAACATGGAAATAGCTACACTGCAATCTGTATGAACATGGAAATATCTACACCGCTATCTGTAGGAACATGGAAATATCTACACCGCTATCTCTATGAACATGGATATATCTACACAGCCATCTGGATGAACATGGAAATATCCACACAGCTATCTGTGTAAACATGCATACATCTTCACCGCTCTCTGTATAAACATGGAAATATCTACACCGCCACCTGTATGAACATGGAAATATCTACACCGCTAACTGTATGAACATGGAAATATCAGCACTGCTATCTGTATGAACATGGAAATATCTACACAGCTATCTGTATGAACATGGAAATATCAACACCGATATCTGTGTAAACATGCATACATCTTCACCGCTATCTGTATAAACATTTAAATATCTACACCGCTATCTGTATGAACATGGAGATATCTACACCGCTATCTGTATGAACATGGAGATATCTACACCGCTATCTGTATGAGCATGGAAATAACTTCACCGCCATCTGTATGAACATGGATATATCTACACAGCCATCTGGATGAACATGGATATATCGACACAACCCTCTGGATGAACATGGAAATATCCACACCGCTATCTGTGTAAACATGCATACATCTGCACCGCTATCTGTATAAACATGGAAATATCTACACCGCTATCTGTATGAACATGGAAATATCTACACCGCCATCTGTATGAACATGGAAATATCCGCACCGCCATCTGTATGAACATATAAATATCTACACCGCCATCTGTATTAAGATGGACATATCTACACCGCTATCTGAATAAACATGGAAATATCTACACCGCTATCTGAATAAACATGGATATATCAGCACCGCTATCTGTATGAACATGGAAATATCAGCCCCTCTATCTGTATGAACATGGAGATATCTACACGGCCATCTGTATGAACATGGATATATCTACACAGCCATCTGGATGAACATGGAAATATCTGCACCGCTATCTGTATGAATATGGAAATAGCTACACCGCTATCTGTATGAACATGGAAATATCTACAACGCTATCTGTATGAACATGGAAATATCTACACCGCTATCTGTATGAACATGGAAATATCTTCACCGCCATCTGTACGAATATGGATATAAATACAGAGCCATCTGGATGAACATGGAAATATCTACACCGCCATCTGTTTGAACATATAAATATCTACACCGCCATCTGCATTAAGATGGAGATATCTACACCGCTATCTGTATTAACCTGGAAATATCTACACTGCTATCTGTATAAACATGGAAATATCTACACTGCTACCTGTATAAACATGGAAATATCAGCACCGCTGTCTGTAGGAACATGGAAATATCTAAACCGCTATCTGCATGAAAATGGAAATATCTACACTGTTATCTGCATATACATGGAAATATCTACACAGCTATCTCTTTACACATGGAAATAACTACACCGCTATCTGTATGAGCATGGATATATCTAAACAGCCCTCAGGATGAACATGGAAATATCCACACCGCTATCTGTGTAAACATGCATACATCTTCACCGCTATCTGTATAAACATGGAAATATCTACACCGCTATCTGTATGAACATTGAAATATCTACACCGCTAGCTGTTTGAAGATGGAAATATCTACACCGCTATCTGCATGAAAATGGAAATATCTACAAAGCTATCTGCATATACATGGAAATATCTACACAGCTATCTCTTTACACATGGAAATAACTACACCGCTATCTGTATGAACATGGAAATATCTACACCGCCATCTGTATGAACATGGAAATATCTGCACCGCCATCTGTATGAACATATAAATATCTACACCGCCATCTGTATTAAGATGGAGATGTCTACACCGCTATCTGTACAAACCTCGAAATATCTACACCGCTATCTGTATAAACATGGAAATATCTACACCGCTACCTGTATAAACATGGAAATATCAGCACCGCTATCTGTATGAACATGGAAATATCTACACTGCTATCTGTATGAACATGGAAATATCTACACCGCTATCTGTATGAACATGGATATATCTACACAGCCCTCTGGATGAACATGGAAATATCCACACCGCTATCTGTGTAAACATGCATACATCTTCACCGCTATCTGTATAAACATGGAAATATCTACAAAGCTATTTGAATGAACATGGAAATATCTACACCGCTATCTGTTTGAACATGTAAATATCTACACTGCTATCTGCATGAAAATGGAAATATCTACAAAGCTATCTGCATATACATGGAAATATCTACACAGCTATCTCTTTACACATGGAAATAACTACACCGCTATATCTATAAACATGGAAATATCTACACCACCATCTGCATGAACATGGAAGTATCTGCACCGCCATCTGTATGAACATATAAATATCTACACCGCCATCTGTATTAAGAAGGAAATATCTAAACCGCTATCTGTATAAACAAGGAAATATCTACACCGCTGCCTGTATAAACATGGAAATATCAGCACCGCTCTCTGTATGAAAATGGAAATATCTACACCGCTATCTGTATGAACATGCAAATATCTACACTGCTATCTGTATGAACATGGAAATAGCTACACCGTTATCTCTATGAAAATGGAAATAACTACACCGCTATCTGTATGAACATGGAAATATCTACACCGCTATTTGTATGAACATGGATATACCTACACAGCCATCTGTCTGAACATGGAAATATCTACACCGCTATCTGTATGAACATGGAAATATCTACACCGCTATCTGTATGAACATGGATATATCTACACAGCCATCTGGATGAACATGGAAATATCTACACCGCTATCTGTGTAAACATGCTAACATCTTCACCACTATCTGTATAAACATGGAAATATCTGCACCGCTATCGGTATGAACATGGAAATATCTACACCGCTATCTGTATGAACATGGAAATACCTACACCGCTATCTGTTTGGACATTGAAATATATACACCGCTATCTGCATGAAATTGGAAATATCTACACTGCTATCTGCATATACATTTAAATATCTACACAGCTATCTCTTTACACATGGAAATAACTACACCACTATCTGTATATACATGGAAATAACTACACCGCCATCTGTATGAACATGGAAGTATCTGCACCGCCATCTGTATGAAGATATATATATCTACACCGCCATCTGTATTAAGATGGAGATATCTACACTGCTATCTGTATAAACATGGAAATATATACACCGCCATCTGTATGAACATATAAATACACCACCATCTGTATTAAGAAGGAAATATCTAAACCGCTATCTGTATAAACATGGAAATATCTACACCGCTGCCTGTTTAAACATGGAAATATCAGCACCGCTATCTGTATGAACATGGAAATATCTACAACGCTATCTGTAGGAACATGGAAATAGCTACACCGCTGCCTGTATAAACATGGAAATATCAGCACCGCTATCTCTATGAACATGGAAATATCTACACCACTATCTGTATGAACATGGATATATTTACTCAGCCATCTGGATGAACATGGAAATATCTACACCACTATCTGTATGAACATGGAAATATCTGCACCTCTATCTGTGTAAACATGCATACATCTTCACCGCTATCAGTATAAACATGGAAATATCTACACCGCTATCTGTATGAACATGGAAATAGCTACAACGCTATCTTTATGAACATGGAAATATCTACACCGCTCTCTGTATGAACATGGATATATCTACACAGCCATCTGGATGAACATGGAAATATCTACACCGCTATCTGTGTAAACATGCATACATCTTCACCGCTATCTGTATAAAAATGGAAATATCTACACCGCTATCTGTATGAACATGGAAATATCTACACCGCTATCAGTATGAACACGGAAATATCTACACAGCTATCTGTTTGAACATGGAAATATCTACACTGCTATCTGCATGAAAATGGAAATATCTACACAGCTATCAGCATATACATGGAAATATCTACACAGCTATCTCTTTACACATGGAAATAACTACACCGCTATCTGTATGAACATGGAAATATCCACACCGCCATCTGTATGAACATGGAAATATCTGCACCGCCATCTGTATGAACATATAAATATCTACACCGCCATCTGTATTAAGATGGAGTTATCTACACCGCTAGCTGTATAAACATGGAAATATCTACACCGCTATCTGTATAAACATGGAAATATCTACACCGCTATCTGTATAAACATGGAAATATCTACACCGCTACCTGTATAAACATGGAAATATCAGCACCGCTTTCTGTATGAACATGGAAATATCTACACCGATATCTGTATGAACATGGAAATATCTACACCGCTATCTGTATGAACATGGAAATATCTACACCGCTATCAGTATGAACAAGGAAATATCTACACCGCTATCTGTATGAACATGGATATATCTACACAGCCCTCTGGATTAACATGGAAATATCCACACCGCTATCTGTGTAAACATGCATACATCTTCACCGCTATCTGTATAAACATGGAAATACCTACACCGCTATCTGTATGAACATGGAAATATCTTCACCGCTATCTGTTTGAAGATGGAAATATATACACCGCTATCTGCTTGAAAACGGAAATATTTACACAGCTATCTGCATATACATGGAAATATCTACACAGCTATCTCTTTACACATGGAAATAACTACACCGCTATCTGTATGAACATGGAAATATCTACACCGCCATCTGTCTGAACATGGAAATATCTACACCGCTATCTGTATGAACATGGAAATAGCTACACCGTTATCTGTATGAAAATGGAAATAGCTACACCGCTATCTGTATGAAAATGGAAATATCTGCACCGCTATTTGTATGAACATGGATATATCTACACAGCCATCTGTCTGAACATGGAAATATCTACACCGCTATCTGTATGAACATGGAAATATCTACACCGCTATCTGTATGAACATGGATATATCTACACAGCCATCTGGATGAACATGGAAATATCTACACCGCTATCTGTGTAAACATGCATACATCTTCACCACTAACTGTATAAACATGGAAATATCTGCACCGCTATCGGTATGAACATGGATATATCTACACCGCTACCTGTGTAAACGTGCATACATCTTCACCGCTATCTGTATAAACATGGAAATATCTACACCGCTATCTGTATGAACATGGAAATATCTACACCGCTACCTGTTTGAAGATGGAAATATATACACAGATATCTGCATGAAAATGGAAATATCTACACAGCTATCTGCATATAGATGGAAATGTCTACACAGCTATCTCTTTACACATGGAAATAACTACACCGCTATCTGTATTAACATGGAAATATCTACACCGCCATCTATATGAATATCGAAATATCTGCACCGCCATCTGTATGAACATATAAATATCTACACCGCCATCTGTATTAAGATGGAGATATCTACACCGCTATCTAAATAAACATGGAAATATCAACACCGCTATCTGTATAAACATGGAAATATCTACTCCGCTATCTGTATAAACATGGAAATACCTACACCGCTACCTGTATAAACATGGAAATATCAGCACCACTATCTGTATGAACCTGGAAATATCTACACCGCTATCTGTATGAACATGGAAATATCTACACCGCTATCTGTATGAACATGGAAATATCTACAAAGCTATTTGAATGAACATGGAAATATCTACACCGCTATCTGTTTGAACATGGAAATATCTACACCGCTATCTGCATGAAAATGGAAATATCTACAAAGCTATCTGCATATACATGGAAATATCTACACAGCTATCTCTTTACACATGGAAATAACTACACCGCTATATCTATAAACATGGAAATATCTACACCACCATCTGCATGAACATGGAAATATCTGCACCGCCATCTGTATGAACATATAAATATCTACACCGCCATCTGTATTAAGAAGGAAATATCTAAACCGCTATCTGTATAAACAAGGAAATATCTACACCGCTGCCTGTATAAACATGGAAATATCAGCACCGCTCTCTGTATGAAAATGGAAATATCTACACCGCTATCTGTATGAACATGCAAATATCTACACTGCTATCTGTATGAACATGGAAATAGCTACACCGTTATCTCTATGAAAATGGAAATAACTACACCGCTATCTGTATGAACATGGAAATATCTACACCGCTATTTGTATGAACATGGATATACCTACACAGCCATCTGTCTGAACATGGAAATATCTACACCGCTATCTGTATGAACATGGAAATATCTACACCGCTATCTGTATGAACATGGATATATCTACACAGCCATCTGGATGAACATGGAAATATCTACACCGCTATCTGTGTAAACATGCTAACATCTTCACCACTATCTGTATAAACATGGAAATATCTGCACCGCTATCGGTATGAACATGGAAATATCTACACCGCTATCTGTATGAACATGGAAATACCTACACCGCTATCTGCTTGGACATGGAAATATCTACACCGCTATCTGCATGAAATTGGAAATATCTACACTGCTATCTGCATATACATTTAAATATCTACACAGCTATCTCTTTACACATGGAAATAACTACACCACTATCTGTATATACATGGAAATAACTACACCGCCATCTGTATGAACATGGAAGTATCTGCACCGCCATCTGTATGAGCATATAAATATCTACACCGCCATCTGTATTAAGATGGAGATATCTACACTGCTATCTGTATAAACATGGAAATATATACACCGCCATCTGTATGAACATATAAATACACCACCATCTGTATTAAGAAGGAAATATCTAAACCGCTATCTGTATAAACATGGAAATATCTACACCGCTGCCTGTATAAACATGGAAATATCAGCACCGCTATCTGTATGAACACGGAAATATCTACACCGCTATCTGTAGGAACATGGAAATAGCTACACCGCTGCCTGTATAAACATGGAAATATCAGCACCGCTATCTCTATGAATATGGAAATATCTAAACCACTATCTGTATGAACATGGATATATTTACACAGCCGTCTGGATGAACATGGAAATATCTACACCACTATCTGTATGAACATGGAAATATCTACACCGCTATCTGTGTAAACATGCATACATCTTCACCGCTATCAGTATAAACATGGAAATATCTACACTGCTATCTGTATGAACATGGAAATAGCTACACCGCTATCTTTATGAACATGGAAACATCTACACCGCTCTCTGTATGAACATGGATATATCTACACAGCCATCTGGATGAACATGGAAATATCTACACCGCTATCTGTGTAAACATGCATACATCTTCACCGCTATCTGTATAAACATGGAAATATCTACACCGCTATCTGTATGAACATGGAAATATCTACACCGCTATCTGTATGAACACGGAAATATCTACACCGCTATCTGTTTGAACATGGAAATATCTACACTGCTATCTGCATGAAAATGGAAATATCTACACTGCTATCAGCATATACATGGAAATATCTACACAGCTATCTCTTTACACATGGAAATAACTACACCGCTAACTGTATGAACATGGAAATATCCACACCGCCATCTGTATGAACATGGAAATATCTGCACCGCCATCTGTATGAACATATAAATATCTACCCCGGCATCTGTATTAAGATGGAGATATCTACACCGCTAGCTGTATAAACATGGAAATATCTACACCGCTATCTGTAGAAACATGGAAATATCTACACCGCTATCTGTATAAACATGGAAATATCTACACTGCTACCTGTATAAACATGGAAATATCAGCACCGCTTTCTGTATGAACATGGAAATATCTACACCGATATCTGTATGAACATGGAAATATCTACACCGCTATCTGTATGAACATGGAAATATCTACACCGCTATCAGTATGAACAAGGAAATATCTACACCGCTATCTGTATGAACATGGATATATCTACACAGCCCTCTGGATGAACATGGAAATATCCACACCGCTATCTGTGTAAACATGCATACATCTTCACCGCTATCTGTATAAACATGGAAATACCTACACCGCTATCTGTATGAACATGGAAATATCTTCACCGCTATCTGTTTGAAGATGGAAATATATACACCGCTATCTGCTTGAAAACGGAAATATCTACACAGCTATCTGCATATACATGGAAATATCTACACAGCTATCTCTTTACACATGGAAATAACTACACCGCTATCTGTATGAACATGGAAATATCTACACCGCCATCTGTCTGAACATGGAAATATCTACACCGCTATCTGTATGAACATGGAAATAGCTACACCGTTATCTGTATGAAAATGGAAATAGCTACACCGCTATCTGTATGAACATGGAAATATCTACACCGCTATTTGTATGAACATGGATATATCAACACAGCCATCTGTCTGAACATGGAAATATCTACACCGCTATCTGTATGAAAATGGAAATATCTACACCGCTATCTGTATGAACATGGATATATCTACACAGCCATCTGGATGAACATGGAAATATCTACACCGCTATCTGTGTAAACATGCATACATCTTCACCACTATCTGTATAAACATGGAAATATCTGCACCGCTATCGGTATGAACATGGAAATATCTACACCGCTATCTGTGTAAACATGCATACATCTTCACCGCTATCTGTATAAACATGGAAATATCTGCACCGCTATCTGTATGAACATGGAAATATCTACACCGCTATCTGTTTGAAGATGGAAATATATACACAGCTATCTGCATGAAAATGGAAATATCTACACAGCTATCTGCATATAGATGGAAATGTCTACACAGCTATCTCTTTACACATGGAAATAACTACACCGCTATCTGTATTAACATGGAAATATCTACACCGCCATCTATATGAACATCGAAATATCTGCACCGCCATCTGTATGAACATATAAATATCTACACCACCATCTGTATTAAGATGGAGATATCTACACCGCTATCTGAATAAACATGGAAATATCTACACCGCTATCTGTATAAACATGGAAATATCTACTCCGCTATCTGTATAAACATGGAAATATCTACACTGCTACCTGTATAAACATGGAAATATCAGCACCGCTATCTGTATGAACCTGGAAATATCTACACCGCTATCTGTATGAACATGGAAATATCTACATAGCTATTTGAATGAACATGGAAATATCTACACCGCTATCTGTTTGAACATGTAAATATCTACACCGCTATCTGCATGAAAATGGAAATATCTACAAAGCTGTCTGCATATACATGGAAATATCTACACAGCTATCTCTTTACACATGGAAATAACTACACCGCTATATCTATAAACATGGAAATATCTACACCACCATCTGCATGAACATGGAAATATCTGCACCGCCATCTGTATGAACATATAAATATCTACACCGCCATCTGTATTAAGAAGGAAATATCTAAACCGCTATCTGTATAAACAAGGAAATATCTACACCGCTGCCTGTATAAACATGGAAATATCAGCACCGCTCTCTGTATGAAAATGGAAATATCTACACCGCTATCTGTATGAACATGCAAATATCTACACTGCTATCTGTATGAACATGGAAATAGCTACACCGTTATCTCTATGAAAATGGAAATAACTACACCGCTATCTGTATGAACATGGAAATATCTACACCGCTATTTGTATGAGCATGGATATACCTACACAGCCATCTGTCTGAACTTGGAAATATCTACACCGCTATCTGTATGAACATGGAAATATCTACACCGCTATCTGTATGAACATGGATATATCTACACAGCCATCTGGATGAACATGGAAATATCTACACCGCTATCTGTGTAAACATGCTAACATCTTCACCACTATCTGTATAAACATGGAAATATCTGCACCGCTATCGGTATGAACATGGAAATATCTACACCGCTATCTGTATGAACACGGAAATACCTACACCGCTATCTGTTTGGACATGGAAATATCTACACCGCTATCTGCATGAAATTGGAAATATCTACACTGCTATCTGCATATACATTTAAATATCTACACAGCTATCTCTTTACACATGGAAATAACTACACCACTATCTGTATATACATGGAAATAACTACACCGCCATCTGTATGAACATGGAAGTATCTGCACCGCCATCTGTATGAACATATAAATATCTACACCGCCATCTGTATTTAGATGGAGATATCTACACTGCTATCTGTATAAACATGGAAATATATACACCGCCATCTGTATGAACATATAAATACACCACCATCTGTATTAAGAAGGAAATATCTAAACCGCTATCTGTATAAACATGGAAATATCTACACCGCTGCCTGTATAAACATGGAAATATCAGCACCGCTATCTGTATGAACATGGAAATATCTACACCGCTATCTGTAGGAACATGGAAATAGCTACACCGCTGCCTGTATAAACATGGAAATATCAGCACCGCTATCTCTATGAACATGGAAATATCTACACCACTATCTGTATGAACATGGATATATTTACACAGCCATCTGGATGAACATGGAAATATCTACACCACTATCTGTATGAACATGGAAATATCTGCACCTCTATCTGTGTAAACATGCATACATCTTCACCGCTATCAGTATAAACATGGAAATATCTACACCGCTATCTGTATGAACATGGAAATAGCTACACCGCTATCTTTATGAACATGGAAATATCTACACCGCTCTCTGTATGAACATGGATATATCTACACAGCCATCTTGATGAACATGGAAATATCTACACCGCTATCTGTGTAAACATGCATACATCTTCACCGCTATCTGTATAAAAATGGAAATATCTACACCGCTATCTGTATGAACATGGAAATATCTACACCGCTATCTGTATGAACATGGAAATATCTACACCGCTATTTGTATGAACATGGATATACCTACACAGCCATCTGTCTGAACATGGAAATATCTACACCGCTATCTGTATGAACATGGAAATATCTACACCGCTATCTGTATGAACATGGATATATCTACACAGCCATCTGGATGAACATGGAAATATCTACACCGCTATCTGTGTAAACATGCTAACATCTTCACCACTATCTGTATAAACATGGAAATATCTGCACCGCTATCGGTATGAACATGGAAATATCTACACCGCTATCTGTATGAACACGGAAATACCTACACCGCTATCTGTTTGGACATGGAAATATCTACACCGCTATCTACATGAAATTGGAAATATCTACACTGCTATCTGCATATACATTTAAATATCTACACAGCTATCTCTTTACACATGGAAATAACTACACCACTATCTGTATATACATGGAAATAACTACACCGCCATCTGTATGAACATGGAAGTATCTGCACCGCCATCTGTATGAGCATATAAATATCTACACCGCCATCTGTATTAAGATGGAGGTATCTACACTGCTATCTGTATAAACATGGAAATATATACACCGCCATCTGTATGAACATATAAATACACCACCATCTGTATTAAGAAGGAAATATCTAAACCGCTATCTGTATAAACATGGAAATATCTACACCGCTGCCTGTATAAACATGGAAATATCAGCACCGCTATCTGTATGAACACGGAAATATCTACACCGCTATCTGTAGGAACATGGAAATAGCTACACCGCTGCCTGTATAAACATGGAAATATCAGCACCGCTATCTCTATGAACATGGAAATATCTACACCACTATCTGTATGAACATGGATATATTTACACAGCCATCTGGATGAACATGGAAATGTCTACACCACTGTCTGTATGAACATGGAAATATCTACACCGCTATCTGTGTAAACATGCATACATCTTCACCGCTATCAGTATAAACATGGAAATATCTACACCGCTATCTGTTTGAACATGGAAATAGCTACACCGCTATCTTTATGAACATGGAAACATCTACACCGCTCTCTGTATGAACATGGATATATCTACACAGCCATCTGGATGAACATGGAAATATCTACACTGCTATCTGTGTAAACATGCATACATCTTCACCGCTATCTGTATAAACATGGAAATATCTACACCGCTATCTGTATGAACATGGAAATATCTACACCGCTATCTGTATGAACACGGAAATATCTACACCGCTATCTGTTTGAACATGGAAATATCTACACTGCTGTCTGCATGAAAATGGAAATATCTACACTGCTATCAGCATATACATGGAAATATCTACACAGCTATCTCTTTACACATGGAAATAACTACACCGCTATCTGTATGAACATGGAAATATCCACACCGCCATCTGTATGAACATGGAAATATCTGCACCTCCATCTGTATGAACATATAAATATCTACACCGCCATCTGTATTAAGATGGAGATATCTACACCGCTAGCTGTATAAACATGGAAATATCTACACCGCTATCTGTAGAAACATGGAAATATCTACACCGCTATCTGTATAAACATGGAAATATCTACACTGCTACCTGTATAAACATGGAAATATCAGCACCGCTTTCTGTATGAACATGGAAATATCTACACCGATATCTGTATGAACATGGAAATATCTACACCGCTATCTGTATGAACATGGAAATATCTACACCGCTATCAGTATGAACAAGGAAATATCTACACCGCTATCTGTATGAACATGGATATATCTACACAGCCCTCTGGATGAACATGGAAATATCCACACCGCTATCTGTGTAAACATGCATACATCTTCACCACTATCTGTATAAACATGGAAATACCTACACCGCTATCTGTATGAACATGGAAATATCTTCACCGCTATCTGTTTGAAGATGGAAATATATACACCGCTATCTGCTTGAAAACGGAAATATCTACACAGCTATCTGCATATACATGGAAATATCTACACAGCTATCTCTTTACACATTCAAATAACTACACCGCTATCTGTATGAACATGGAAATATCTACACCGCCATCTGTCTGAACATGGAAATATCTACACCGCTATCTGTATGAACATGGAAATAGCTACACCGTTATCTGTATGAAAATGGAAATAGCTACACCGCTATCTGTATGAACATGGAAATATCTACACCGCGATTTGTATGAACATGGATATATCTACACAGCCATCTGTCTGAACATGGAAATATCTACACCGCTATCTGTATGAAAATGGAAATATCTACACCGCTATCTGTATGAACATGGATATATCTACACAGCCATCTGGATGAACATGGAAATATCTACACCGCTATCTGTGTAAACATGCATACATCTTCACCACTATCTGTATAAACATGGAAATATCTGCACCGCTATCGGTATGAACATGGAAATATCTACACCGCTATCTGTGTAAACATGCATACATCTTCACCGCTATCTGTATAAACATGGAAATATCTACACCGCTATCTGTATGAACATGGAAATATCTACACCGCTATCTGTTTGAAGATGGAAATATATACACAGCTATCTGCATGAAAATGGAAATATCTACACAGCTATCTGCATATAGATTGAAATGTCTACACAGCTATCTCTTTACACATGGAAATAACTACACCGCTATCTGTATTAACATGGAAATATCTACACCGCCATCTATATGAACATCGAAATATCTGCACCGCCATCTGTATGAACATATAAATATCTACACCACCATCTGTATTAAGATGGAGATATCTACACCGCTATCTGAATAAACATGGAAATATCTACACCGCTATCTGTATAAACATGGAAATATCTACTCCGCTATCTGTATAAACATGGAAATATCTACACCGCTACCTGTATAAACATGGAAATATCAGCACCGCTATCTGTATGAACCTGGAAATATCTACACCGCTATCTGTATGAACATGGAAATATCTACAAAGCTATTTGAATGAACATGGAAATATCTACACCGCTATCTGTTTGAACATGTAAATATCTACACCGCTATCTGCATGAAAATGGAAATATCTACAAAGCTATCTGCATATACATGGAAATATCTACACAGCTATCTCTTAACACATGGAAATAACTACACCGCTATATCTATAAACATGGAAATATCTACACCACCATCTGCATGAACATGGAAATATCTGCACCGCCATCTGTATGAACATATAAATATCTACACCGCCATCTGTATTAAGAAGGAAATATCTAAACCGCTATCTGTATAAACAAGGAAATATCTACACCGCTGCCTGTATAAACATGGAAATATCAGCACCGCTCTCTGTATGAAAATGGAAATATCTACACCGCTATCTGTATGAACATGCAAATATCTACACTGCTATCTGTATGAACATGGAAATAGCTACACCGTTATCTCTATGAAAATGGAAATAACTACACCGCTATCTGTATGAACATGGAAATATCTACACCGCTATTTGTATGAACATGGATATACCTACACAGCCATCTGTCTGAACATGGAAATATCTACACCGCTATCTGTATGAACATGGAAATATCTACACCGCTATCTGTATGAACATGGATATATCTACACAGCCATCTGGATGAACATGGAAATATCTACACCGCTATCTGTGTAAACATGCTAACATCTTCACCACTATCTGTATAAACATGGAAATATCTGCACCGCTATCGGTATGAACATGGAAATATCTACACCGCTATCTGTATGAACATGGAAATACCTACACCGCTATCTTTTTGGACATGGAAATATCTACACCGCTATCTGCATGAAATTGGAAATATCTACACTGCTATCTGCATATACATTTAAATATCTACACTGCTATCTCTTTACACATGGAAATAACTACACCACTATCTGTATATACATGGAAATAACTACACCGCCATCTGTATGAACATGGAAGTATCTGCACCGCCATCTGTATGAACATATAAATATCTACACCGCCATCTGTATTTAGATGGAGATATCTACACTGCTATCTGTATAAACATGGAAATATATACACCGCCATCTGTATGAACATATAAATACACCACCATCTGTATTAAGAAGGAAATATCTAAACCGCTATCTGTATAAACATGGAAATATCTACACCGCTGCCTGTATAAACATGGAAATATCAGCACCGCTAGCTGTATGAACATGGAAATATCTACACCGCTATCTGTAGGAACATGGAAATAGCTACACCGCTGCCTGTATAAACATGGAAATATCAGCACCGCTATCTCTATGAACATGGAAATATCTACACCACTATCTGTATGAACATGGATATATTTACACAGCCATCTGGATGAACATGGAAATATCTACACCACTATCTGTATGAACATGGAAATATCTGCACCTCTATCTGTGTAAACATGCATACATCTTCACCGCTATCAGTATAAACATGGAAATATCTACACCGCTATCTGTATGAACATGGAAATAGCTACACCGCTATCTTTATGAACATGGAAATATCTACACCGCTCTCTGTATGAACATGGATATATCTACACAGCCATCTGGATGAACATGGAAATATCTACACCGCTATCTGTGTAAACATGCATACATCTTCACCGCTATCTGTATAAAAATGGAAATATCTACACCGCTATCTGTATGAACATGGAAATATCTACACCGCTATCTGTATGAACATGGAAATATCTACACCGCTATTTGTATGAACATGGATATACCTACACAGCCATCTGTCTGAACATGGAAATATCTACACCGCTATCTGTATGAACATGGAAATATCTACACCGCTATCTGTATGAACATGGATATATCTACACAGCCATCTGGATGAACATGGAAATATCTACACCGCTATCTGTGTAAACATGCTAACATCTTCACCACTATCTGTATAAACATGGAAATATCTGCACCGCTATCGGTATGAACATGGAAATATCTACACCGCTATCTGTATGAACATGGAAATACCTACACCGCTATCTGTTTGGACATGGAAATATCTACACCGCTATCTACATGAAATTGGAAATATCTGCACTGCTATCTGCATATACATTTAAATATCTACACAGCTATCTCTTTACACATGGAAATAACTACACCACTATCTGTATATACATGGAAATAACTACACTGCCATCTGTATGAACATGGAAGTATCTGCACCGCCATCTGTATGAGCATATAAATATCTACACCGCCATCTGTATTAAGATGGAGATATCTACACTGCTATCTGTATAAACATGGAAATATATACACCGCCATCTGTATGAACATATAAATACACCACCATCTGTATTAAGAAGGAAATATCTAAACCGCTATCTGTATAAACATGGAAATATCTACACCGCTGCCTGTATAAACATGGAAATATCAGCACCGCTATCTGTATGAACACGGAAATATCTACACCGCTATCTGTAGGAACATGGAAATAGCTACACCGCTGCCTGTATAAACATGGAAATATCAGCACCGCTATCTCTATGAACATGGAAGTATCTACACCACTATCTGTATGAACATGGATATATTTACACAGCCATCTGAATGAACATGGAAATGTCTACACCACTATCTGTATGAAGATGGAAATATCTACACCGCTATCTGTGTAAACATGCATACATCTTCACCGCTATCAGTATAAACATGGAAATATCGACACCGCTATCTGTATGAACATGGAAATAGCTACACCGCTATCTTTATGAACATGGAAACATCTACACCGCTCTCTGTATGAACATGGATATATCTACACAGCCATCTGGATGAACATGGAAATATCTACACCGCTATCTGTGTAAACATGCATACATCTTCACCGCTATCTGTATAAACATGGAAATATCTACACCGCTATCTGTATAAACATGGAAATATCTACACCGCTATCTGTATGAACACGGAAATATCTACACCGCTATCTGTTTGAACATGGAAATATCTACACTGCTATCTGCATGAAAATGGAAATATCTACACTGCTATCAGCATATACATGGAAATATCTACACAGCTATCAGTTTACACATGGAAATAACTACACCGCTATCTGTATGAACATGGAAATATCCACACCGCCATCTGAATGAACATGGAAATATCTGCACCTCCATCTGTATGAACATATAAATATCTACACCGCCATCTGTATTAAGATGGAGATATCTACACCGCTAGCTGTATAAACATGGAAATATCTACACCGCTATCTGTAGAAACATGGAAATATCTACACCGCTATCTGTATAAACATGGAAATATCTACACTGCTACCTGTATAAACATGGAAATATCAGCACCGCTTTCTGTATGAACATGGAAATATCTACACCGATATCTGTATGAACATGGAAATATCTACACCGCTATCTGTATGAACATGGAAATATCTACACCGCTATCAGTATGAACAAGGAAATATCTACACCGCTATCTGTATGAACATGGATATATCTACACAGCCCTCTGGATGAACATGGAAATATCCACACCGCTATCTGTGTAAACATGCATACATCTTCACCGCTATCTGTATAAACATGGAAATACCTACACCGCTATCTGTATGAACATGGAAATATCTTCACCGCTATCTGTTTGAAGATGGAAATATATACACCGCTATCTGCTTGAAAACGGAAATATCTACACAGCTATCTGCATATACATGGAAATATCTACACAGCTATCTCTTTACACATTCAAATAACTACACCGCGATCTGTATGAACATGGAAATATCTACACCGCCATCTGTCTGAACATGGAAATATCTACACCGCTATCTGTATGAACATGGAAATAGCTACACCGTTATCTGTATGAAAATGGAAATAGCTACACCGCTATCTGTATGAACATGGAAATATCTACACCGCGATTTGTATGAACATGTATATATCTACACAGCCATCTGTCTGAACATGGAAATATCTACACCGCTATCTGTATGAACATGGAAATATCCACACCGCCATCTGTATGAACATGGAAATATCTGCACCTCCATCTGTATGAACATATAAATATCTACACCGCCATCTGTATTAAGATGGAGATATCTACACCGCTAGCTGTATAAACATGGAAATATCTACACCGCTATCTGTATAAACATGGAAATATCAGCACCGCTATCTGTATGAACATGGAAATATCAGCCCCTCTATCTGTATGAACATGGAGATATCTACACCGCCATCTGTATGAACATGGATATATCTACACAGCCATCTGGAGGAACATGGAAATATCTACACCGCTATCTGTATGAACATGGGAATATCTACACCGCTATCTGTATGAAAATGGAAATATCTTCACCGCTATCTGTAAGAACATGGATATATCTACAGAGCCATCTGTATGAACATGGAAATATCCTCACCGCCATCTGTATGAACATATAAATATCTACACCGCCATCTGTATTAAGAAGGAGATATCTACACCGCTATCTGTATAAACATGGAAATATCTACATCGCTATCTGTATAAACATGGAAATATCTACACCGCTATCTGTATAAACATGGAAATATCTACACCGCTCCCTGTATAAACATGGAAATATCAGCACTGCTATCTGTATGAACATGGAAATATCTACACAGCTATCTGTATGAACATGGAAATATCTACACCGATATCTGTGTAAACATGCATACATCTTCACCGCTATCTGTATAAACATGGAAATATCTACACCGCTATCTGTATGAACATGGAAATATCTACACCGCTATCTGTTTGAAAATGGAAATATCTACACAGCTATCTGCATATACATGGAAATATCTACAAAGCTATCCCTTTACACATGGAAATACCTACACCGCTATCTCTATAAGCACGGAAATATCTACACCGCCATCTGTATGAACATGGAAATATCTGCACCGCCATCTGTATAAACATATAAATATCTACACCGCCATCTGTATTAAGTTGGAGATATCTACACTGCTATCTGTATAAACATGGAAATACCTACACCGCTATCTGTATAAAAATGGAAATATCTACACCGCTACCTGTATAAACATGGAAATATCAGCACCGCTATCTGTATGAACATGGAAATACCTACACTGCTATCTGTATGAACATGGAGATATCTACACCGGTATCTGTATGAACATGGAAATATCTAGACCGCTATCTGAATGAACATGGAAATACCTTCACCGCTATCTGTATGAACATGGAAATATCTACAACGCTATCTGTGTAAACATGCACACATCTTCACCGCTATCTGTATAAACATGGAAATGTCTACAAGGCTATCTGTATGAACATAGAAATATCTACACCGCCATTTGTATGAACATGGAAATAGCTGCACCGACATCTGTATGAACATATACATATCTACACGGCCATCTGTATTAAGATGGAAATATCTACACCGATATCTGTATAAACTTGGAAATACCTACAGCGCTATCTGTATAAACATGGAAATATCTACACCGCTATCTGTATAAACATGGAAATATCTACCCCGCAACCTGTGTAAACATGGAAATATCAGCACCGCTATCTGTATGAACATGGAAATATCATCCCCTCTATCTGTATGAACATGGAGATATCTACACCGCTATCTGTATGAACATGGAAATATCTACACCGCTATCTGTATGAACATGGAAATACCTTCACCGCCATCTGTATGAACATGGATATATCTACACAGCCATCTGGATGAACATGGATATATCTACACAGCCCTCTGGATGAACATGGAAATATCCACACCGCTATCTGTGTAAACATGCATACATCTTCACCGCTATCTGTATAAACATGGAAATATCTACACCGCTATCTGTATGAACATGGAAATATCTGCACCGCTATCTGTATGAACATGGAAATATCTACACCGCTATCTGTTTGAACATGGAAATATCTACACCGCAATCTGCATGAAAATGGAAATATCTACACAGCTATCTGCATATACATGGAAATATCTACACAGCTATCTCTTTACACATGGAAATAACTACACCGCTATGTGTATGAACATGGAAATATCTAAACCGCCATCTGTATGAAAATGGAAATATCTGCACCGCCATCTGTATGAACATATAAATATCTACACTGCCATCTGTATTAAGATGGAGATATCTACACCGCTATCTGAATAAACATGGAAATATCTACACCGCTATCTGTATAAACATGGAAATATCAGCACCGCTATCTGTATGAACATGGAAATATCAGCCCCTCTATCTGTATGAACATGGAGATATCTACACCGCCATCTGTATGAACATGGATATATCTACACAGCCATCTGGAGGAACATGGAAATATCTACACCGCTATCTGTATGAACATGGAAATACCTACACCGCTATCTCTATAAACACGGAAATATCTACACCGCTATCTGTATAAACATAGAAATAACTACACCGCTATCTCTATAAACACGGAAATATCTACACTGCTATCCTTATTAACATGGAAATAGCTACACCGCTATCTGTATGAACATGGAAATATCTACACCACTATCTGAATGAACATGGAAATATCTACACCGCTATCTGTATGAACTTGGATATATCTACACAGCCATCTGGATAAACATGGAAATATCTACACCGCTATCTGTTTGAACATGGAAATATCTGAACCGCTATCTGCATGAAAATGGAAATATATACACAGCTATCTGCATATACATGGAAATATTTCTACTCAGCTATCTCTTTACACATGGAAATAACTATACCGCTATCTGTATGAACATGGAAATATCTTCACCGCCATCTGTAAGAACATGGATATATCTACACAGCCATCTGGATGAACATGGAAATATCTACACCGCTATCTGTATGAACATGGAAATATCTACACAGCTATCTGTGTAAACATGCATACATCTTCACCGTTATCTGTATAAACATGGAAATATCTACAGTGCTATCTGTATGAACATGGAAATATCTGCACCGCCATCTGTATAAACATATAAATATCTACACCGCCATATGTATTAAGAAGGAAATATCTAAACCGCTATCTGTATGAACATTGAAATATCTACACCGCTATCTGTATGAACATGGAAATATCTACACCGCTATCTGTGTAAACATGCATACATCTTCACCGCTATCTGTATAAACATGGAAATGTCTACAAGGCTATCTGTATGAACATGGAAATATCTACACCGCCATCTGTATGAACATGGAAATAGCTGCACCGACATCTGTATGAACATATACATATCTACACGGCCATCTGTATTAAGATGGAAATATCTACACCGATATCTGTATAAACATGGAAATATCTACAGCGCTATCTGTATAAACATGGAAATATCTACACCGCTATCTGTATAAACATGGAAATATCTACACCGCAACCTGTATAAACATGGAAATATCAGCACCGCTATCTGTATGAACATGGAAATATCATCCCCTCTATCTGTATGAACATGGAGATATCTACACCGCTATCTGTATGAACATGGAAATATCTACACCGCTATCTGTAGGAACATGGAAATACCTTCACCGCCACTTGTATGAACATGGATATATCTACACAGCCATCTGGGTGAACATGGATATATCTACACAGCCCTCTGGATGAACATGGAAATATCCACACCGCTATCTGTGTAAACATGCATACATCTTCACCGCTATCTGTATAAACATGGAAATATCTACACCGCTATCTGTATGAACATGGAAATATCTGCACCGCTATCTGTATGAACATGGAAATATCTACACCGCAATCTGCATGAAAATGGAAATATCTACACAGCTATCTGCATATACATGGAAATATCTACACAGCTATCTCTTTACACATGGAAATATCTACACCGCTATCTGTATGAACAAGGAAATATCTTCACCGCCATCTATACGAACATGGATATATCTACAGTGCCATCTGGATGAACATGGAAATATCTACATCGCCATCTGTATGAACATATAAATATCTACACTGCCATCTGTATTAAGATGGAGATTTCTACACCGCTATCTGTATAAACCTGGAAATATCTACACCGCTATCTGTATAAACATGGAAATATCTACACCGCTATCTGGATAAACATGGAAATTTCTACACCGCTACCTGTATAAACATGGAAATATCAGCACAGCTATCTGTAGGAACATGGAAATATCTACACCGCTATCTGTATAAACATGGAAATATCTACACCGCTATCTGTATAAACATGGAAATATCTACACTGCTATCTGTATAAACATGGAAATATCTACACCGCTACCTGTTTAAACATGGAAATATCAGCACCGCTATCTGTATGAACATGGAAATATCTACACCGCTATCTGTATGAACATGGAAATATCTACACCCCCATCTGTATGAACATGGAAATATCCGCACCGCCATCTGTATGAACATATAAATATCTACACAGCCATCTGTATTAAGAAGGAGATATCTACGCCACTATCTGTATAAACATGGAAATATCTACACCGCTATCTGTATAAACATGGAAATATCTACACCGCTATCTGTATAAACATGGAAATATCTACACCGCTATCTGTATAAACATGGAAATATCTACACCGCTATCTGTAGGAACATGGAAATACCTTCACCGCCACTTGTATGAACATGGATATATCTACACAGCCATCTGGGTGAACATGGATATATCTACACAGCCCTCTGGATGAACATGGAAATATCCACACCGCTATCTGTGTAAACATGCATACATCTTCACCGCTATCTGTATAAACATGGAAATATCTACACCGCTATCTGTATGAACATGGAAATATCTGCACCGCTATCTGTATGAACATGGAAATATCTACACCGCTATCTGTTTGAACATGGAAATATCTACACCGGAATCTGCATGAAAATGGAAATATCTACACAGCTATCTGCATATACATGGAAATATCTACACAGCTATCTCTTTACACATGGAAATAACTACACCGCTATGTGTATGAACATGGAAATATCTAAACCGCCATCTGTATGAACATGGAAATATCTGCACCGCCATCTGTATCAACATATAAATATCTACACTGCCATCTGTATTAAGATGGAGATATCTACACCGCTATCTGAATAAACATGGAAATATCTACACCGCTATCTGTATAAACATGGGAATATCAGCACCGCTATCTGTATGAAAATGGAAATATCAGCCCCTCTCTCTGTATGAACATGGAGATATCTACACCGCCATCTGTATGAACATGGATATATCTACACAGCCATCTGGAGGAACATGGAAATATCTACACCGCTATCTGTATGAACATGGAAATAGCTACACCGCTATCTGTATGAACATGGATATATCTACACCGCTATCTGTATGAACATGGAAATATCTACACCGCTATCTGTATGAACAAGGAAATATCTTCACCGCCATCTATACGAACATGGATATATCTACAGTGCCATCTGGATGAACATGGAAATATCTACACCGCCATCTGTATGAACATATAAATATCTACACTGCCATCTGTATTAAGATGGAGATTTCTACACCGCTATCTGTATAAACCTGGAAATATCTACACCGCTATCTGTATAAACATGGAAATATCTACACCGCTATCTGGATAAACATGGAAATTTCTACACCGCTACCTGTATAAACATGGAAATATCAGCACAGCTATCTGTAGGAACATGGAAATATCTACACCGCTATCTGTATAAACATGGAAATATCTACACCGCTATCTGTATAAACATGGAAATATCTACACCGCTATCTGTATAAACATGGAAATATCTACACCGCTATCTGTATGAACATGGAAATATCTACACAGCTATCTGTGTAAACATGCATACATCTTCACCGTTATCTGTATAAACATGGAAATATCTACAGTGCTATCTGTATGAACATGGAAATATCTGCACCGCCATCTGTATAAACATATAAATATCTACACCGCCATATGTATTAAGAAGGAAATATCTAAACCGCTATCTGTATGAACATTGAAATATCTACACCGCTATCTGTATGAACATGGAAATATCTACACCGCTATCTGTGTAAACATGCATACATCTTCACCGCTATCTGTATAAACATGGAAATGTCTACAAGGCTATCTGTATGAACATGGAAATATCTACACCGCCATCTGTATGAACATGGAAATAGCTGCACCGACATCTGTATGAACATATACATATCTACACGGCCATCTGTATTAAGATGGATATATCTACACCGATATCTGTATAAACATGGAAATATCTACAGCGCTATCTGTATAAACATGGAAATATCTACACCGCTATCTGTATAAACATGGAAATATCTACACCGCAACCTGTATAAACATGGAAATATCAGCACCGCTATCTGTATGAACATGGAAATATCATCCCCTCTATCTGTATGAACATGGAGATATCTACACCGCTATCTGTATGAACATGGAAATATCTACACCGCTATCTGTAGGAACATGGAAATACCTTCACCGCCACTTGTATGAACATGGATATATCTACACAGCCATCTGGGTGAACATGGATATATCTACACAGCCCTCTGGATGAACATGGAAATATCCACACCGCTATCTGTGTAAACATGCATACATCTTCACCGCTATCTGTATAAACATGGAAATATCTACACCGCTATCTGTATGAACATGGAAATATCTGCACCGCTATCTGTATGAACATGGAAATATCTACACCGCAATCTGCATGAAAATGGAAATATCTACACAGCTATCTGCATATACATGGAAATATCTACACAGCTATCTCTTTACACATGGAAATATCTACACCGCTATCTGTATGAACAAGGAAATATCTTCACCGCCATCTATACGAACATGGATATATCTACAGTGCCATCTGGATGAACATGGAAATATCTACATCGCCATCTGTATGAACATATAAATATCTACACTGCCATCTGTATTAAGATGGAGATTTCTACACCGCTATCTGTATAAACCTGGAAATATCTACACCGCTATCTGTATAAACATGGAAATATCTACACCGCTATCTGGATAAACATGGAAATTTCTACACCGCTACCTGTATAAACATGGAAATATCAGCACAGCTATCTGTAGGAACATGGAAATATCTACACCGCTATCTGTATAAACATGGAAATATCTACACCGCTATCTGTATAAACATGGAAATATCTACACTGCTATCTGTATAAACATGGAAATATCTACACCGCTACCTGTTTAAACATGGAAATATCAGCACCGCTATCTGTATGAACATGGAAATATCTACACCGCTATCTGTATGAACATGGAATTATCTACACCTCCATCTGTATGAACATGGAAATATCCGCACCGCCATCTGTATGAACATATAAATATCTACACAGCCATCTGTATTAAGAAGGAGATATCTACGCCACTATCTGTATAAACATGGAAATATCTACACCGCTATCTGTATAAACATGGAAATATCTACACCGCTATCTGTATAAACATGGAAATATCTACACCGCTATCTGTATAAACATGGAAATATCTACACCGCTATCTGTAGGAACATGGAAATACCTTCACCGCCACTTGTATGAACATGGATATATCTACACAGCCATCTGGGTGAACATGGATATATCTACACAGCCCTCTGGATGAACATGGAAATATCCACACCGCTATCTGTGTAAACATGCATACATCTTCACCGCTATCTGTATAAACATGGAAATATCTACACCGCTATCTGTATGAACATGGAAATATCTGCACCGCTATCTGTATGAACATGGAAATATCTACACCGCTATCTGTTTGAACATGGAAATATCTACACCGCAATCTGCATGAAAATGGAAATATCTACACAGCTATCTGCATATACATGGAAATATCTACACAGCTATCTCTTTACACATGGAAATAACTACACCGCTATGTGTATGAACATGGAAATATCTAAACCGCCATCTGTATGAACATGGAAATATCTGCACCGCCATCTGTATCAACATATAAATATCTACACTGCCATCTGTATTAAGATGGAGATATCTACACCGCTATCTGAATAAACATGGAAATATCTACACCGCTATCTGTATAAACATGGGAATATCAGCACCGCTATCTGTATGAAAATGGAAATATCAGCCCCTCTCTCTGTATGAACATGGAGATATCTACACCGCCATCTGTATGAACATGGATATATCTACACAGCCATCTGGAGGAACATGGAAATATCTACACCGCTATCTGTATGAACATGGAAATAGCTACACCGCTATCTGTATGAACATGGATATATCTACACCGCTATCTGTATGAACATGGAAATATCTACACCGCTATCTGTATGAACAAGGAAATATCTTCACCGCCATCTATACGAACATGGATATATCTACAGTGCCATCTGGATGAACATGGAAATATCTACACCGCCATCTGTATGAACATATAAATATCTACACTGCCATCTGTATTAAGATGGAGATTTCTACACCGCTATCTGTATAAACCTGGAAATATCTACACCGCTATCTGTTTAAACATGGAAATATCTACACCGCTATCTGGATAAACATGGAAATTTCTACACCGCTACCTGTATAAACATGGAAATATCAGCACAGCTATCTGTAGGAACATGGAAATATCTACACCGCTATCTGTATAAACATGGAAATATCTACACCGCTATCTGTATAAACATGGAAATATCTACACCGCTATCTGTATAAACATGGAAATAGCTACACCGCCATCTGTATGAACATGGAAATATCCCCACCGCCATCTGTATGAACATATAAATATCTACACCGCCATCTGTATTAAGAAGGAGATATCTACGCCACTATCTGTATAAACATGGAAATATCTACACCGCTATCTGTATAAACATGGAAATATCTACACCGCTATCTGTATAAACATGGAAATATCTACACCGCTATCTGTATAAACATGGAAATATCTACTCCGCTCCCTGTATAAACATGGAAATATCAGCACTGCTATCTGTATGAACATGGAAATATCTACACAGCTATCTGTATGAACATGGAAATATCTACACCGATATCTGTGTAAACATGCATACATCTTCACTGCTATCTGTATAAACATTTAAATATCTACAACGCTATCTGTATGAAGATGGAAATATCTACACCGCTATCTGTACGAACATGGAAATATCTAAACCGCTATCTACATGAAAATACAAATATCTACACAGCTATCTGCATATACATGGAAATATCTACAAAGCTATCTCTTTACACATGGAAATACCTACACCGCTATTTCTATAAACATGGAAATATCTACACCGCCATCTGTATGAACATGGAAATATCTGCACCGCCATCTGTATAAACATATAAATATCTACACCGCCATCTATATTAAGTTGGAGATATCTACACCGCTATCAGTATAAACTTGGAAATATCTACACCGCTATCTGTATAAACATGGAAATACCTACACCGCTATCTGTATAAACATGGAAATATCTACACCGCTACCTGTATAAACATGGAAATATCAGCACCGCTATCTGTATGAACATGGAAATATCTACACCGCTATCTCTATGAACATGGAAATAGCTACACTGCTATCTGTATGAACATGGAAATAGCTACACCGCAATCTGTATGAACATGGAAATATCTACACCACTATCTGTATGAACATGGAAATATCTAAACAGCTATATGCATGAAAATAGAAATATCTACACAGCTATCTCCATATACATGGAAATATCTACAAAGCTATCTCTTTACACATGGAAATACCTACACCGCTATCTCTATAAACACGGAAATATCTACACCGCTATCTGTATAAACATGGAAATAACTACACCGATATCTCCATAAACACGGAAATATCTACACTGCTATCTGTATGAACATGGAAATAGCTACACCGCTATCTGTATGAACATGGAAATATCTACACCACTATCTGAATGAACATGGAAATATCTACACCACTATCTGTATGAACATGGATATATCTACACAGCCATCTGGATGAACATGGAAATATCTACACCGCTATCTGTTTGAACATGGAAATATCTAAACCGCTATCTGCATGAAAATGGAAATATATACACAGCTATCTGCATATACTTGGAAATATCTACACAGCTATCTCTTTACACATGGAAATAACTATACCGCTATCTGTATGAACATGGAAATATCTTCACCGCCATCTGTAAGAACATGGATATATCTACACAGCCATCTGGATGAACATGGAAATATCTACACCGCTATCTGTATGAACTTGGAAATATCTACACCGCTATCTGTGTAAACATGCATACATCTTCACCGCTATCTGTATAAACATGGAAATATCTACAGTGCTATCTGTATGAACATGGAAATATCTACACCGCTATCTGTTTGAACATGGAAATATCTACACCGCTATCTGCATGAAAATGGAAATATCTACAAAGCTATCTGCATATACATGGAAATATCTACTCAGCTATCTCTTTACACATGGAAATAACTACACCGCTATATCTATAAACATGGAAATATCTACACCGCCATCTGTATGAACATGGAAATATCTGCACCACCATCTGTATGAACATATAAATATCTACACCGCCATCTGTATTAAGAAGGAAATATCTAAACCGCTATCTGTATGAACATTGAAATATCTACACCGCTATCTGTATGAACATGGAAATATCTACACCGCTATCTGTGTAAACATGCATACATCTTCACCGCTATCTGTATAAACATGGAAATATCTACAACGCTATCTGTATGAACATGGAAATATCTACACCGCTATCTGTACGAACATGGAAATATCTAAACCGCTATCTGCATGAAAATAGAAATATCTACACAGCTATCTGCATATACATGGAAATATCTACACAGCTATCTCTTTACACATGGAAATAACTATACCGCCATCTGTATGAACATGGAAATAACTGCACCACCATCTGTAAGAACATATAAATATGTACACCGCCATCTGTATTAAGAAGGAAATATCTAAACCGCTATCTGTATGAACATTGAAATATCTACACCGCTATCTGTATGAACATGAAATATCTACACCGCTATCTGTGTAAACATGCATATATCTTCACCGCTATCTGTATAAACTTGGAAATATCTACAACGCTATCTGTATGAACATGGAAATATCTACACCGCTATCTGTACGAACATGGAAATATCTAAAGAGCTATCTGCATGAAAATAGAAATATCTACACAGCTATCTGCATATACATGGAAATATCTGCAAAGCTATCTCTTTACACATGGAAATAACTACACCGCTATCTCTATAAACACGGAAATATCTACACCGCCATCTGTATGAACATGGAAATATCTGCACCGCCATCTGTATAAACATATAAATATCTACACCGCCATCTGTATTAAGATGGAGATATCTACACCGCAATCTGTATAAACTTGGAAATATCTACACCGCTATCTGTATAAACATGGAAATACCTACACCGCTATCTGTATAAACATGGAAATACCTACACCGCTACCTGAATAAACATGGAAATATCAGCACCGTTATCTGTATGAAAATGGAAATATCTACACCGCTATCTCTATGAACATGGAAATATCTACACCGCTATCTGTATGAACATGGAAATAGCTACACTGCAATCTGTATGAACATGGAAATATCTACACCGCTATCTGTAGGAACATGGAAATATCTACACCGCTATCTCTATGAACATGGATATATCTACACAGCCATCTGGATGAACATGGAAATATCCACACAGCTATCTGTGTAAACATGCATACATCTTCACCGCTCTCTGTATAAACATGGAAATATCTACACCGCCACCTGTATGAACATGGAAATATCTACACCGCTAACTGTATGAACATGGAAATATCAGCACTGCTATCTGTATGAACATGGAAATATCTACACAGCTATCTGTATGAACATGGAAATATCAACACCGATATCTGTGTAAACATGCATACATCTTCACCGCTATCTGTATAAACATTTAAATATCTACACCGCTATCTGTATGAACATGGAGATATCTACACCGCTATCTGTATGAGCATGGAAATAACTTCACCGCCATCTGTATGAACATGGATATATCTACACAGACATCTGGATGAACATGGATATATCGACACAACCCTCTGGATGAACATGGAAATATCCACACCGCTATCTGTGTAAACATGCATACATCTGCACCGCTATCTGTATAAACATGGAAATATCTACACCGCTATCTGTATGAACATGGAAATATCTACACCGCCATCTGTATGAACATGGAAATATCCGCACCGCCATCTGTATGAACATATAAATATCTACACCGCCATCTGTATTAAGATGGAGATATCTACACCGCTATCTGAATAAACATGGAAATATCTACACCGCTATCTGAATAAACATGGATATATCAGCACCGCTATCTGTATGAACATGGAAATATCAGCCCCTCTATCTGTATGAACATGGAGATATCTACACGGCCATCTGTATGAACATGGATATATCTACACAGCCATCTGGATGAACATGGAAATATCTGCACCGCTATCTGTATGAATATGGAAATAGCTACACCGCTATCTGTATGAACATGGAAATATCTACAACGCTATCTGTATGAACATGGAAATATCTACACCGCTATCTGTATTAACATGGAAATATCTTCACCGCCATCTGTACGAACATGGATATAAATACAGAGCCATCTGGATGAACATGGAAATATCTACACCGCCATCTGTTTGAACATATAAATATCTACACCGCCATCTGCATTAAGATGGAGATATCTACACCGCTATCTGTATTAACCTGGAAATATCTACACTGCTATCTGTATAAACATGGAAATATCTACACTGCTACCTGTATAAACATGGAAATATCAGCACCGCTGTCTGTAGGAACATGGAAATATCTACACCGCTATCTGCATGAAAATGGAAATATCTACACTGTTATCTGCATATACATGGAAATATCTACACAGCTATCTCTTTACACATGGAAATAACTACACCGCTATCTGTATGAACATGGATATATCTAAACAGCCCTCAGGATGAACATGGAAATATCCACACCGCTATCTGTGTAAACATGCATACATCTTCACCGCTATCTGTATAAACATGGAAATATCTACAAAGCTATTTGAATGAACATGGAAATATCTACACCGCTATCTGTTTGAACATGTAAATATCTACACCGCTATCTGCATGAAAATGGAAATATCTACAAAGCTATCTGCATATACATGGAAATATCTACACAGCTATCTCTTTACACATGGAAATAACTACACCGCTATATCTATAAACATGGAAATATCTACACCACCATCTGCATGAACATGGAAATATCTGCACCGCCATCTGTATGAACATATAAATATCTACACCGCCATCTGTATTAAGAAGGAAATATCTAAACCGCTATCTGTATAAACAAGGAAATATCTACACCGCTGCCTGAATAAACATGGAAATATCAGCACCGCTCTCTGTATGAAAATGGAAATATCTACACCGCTATCTGTATGAACATGCAAATATCTACACTGCTATCTGTATGAACATGGAAATAGCTACACCGTTATCTCTATGAAAATGGAAATAACTACACCGCTATCTGTATGAACATGGAAATATCTACACCGCTATTTGTATGAACATGGATATACCTACACAGCCATCTGTCTGAACATGGAAATATCTACACCGCTATCTGTATGAACATGGAAATATCTACACCGCTATCTGTATGAACATGGATATATCTACACAGCCATCTGGATGAACATGGAAATATCTACACCGCTATCTGTGTAAACATGCTAACATCTTCACCACTATCTGTATAAACATGGAAATATCTGCACCGCTATCGGTATGAACATGGAAATATCTACACCGCTATCTGTATGAACATGGAAATACCTACAGCGCTATCTGTTTGGACATGGAAATATATACACCGCTATCTGCATGAAATTGGAAATATCTACACTGCTATCTGCATATACATTTAAATATCTACACAGCTATCTCTTTACACATGGAAATAACTACACCACTATCTGTATATACATGGAAATAACTACACCGCCATCTGTATGAACATGGAAGTATCTGCACCGCCATCTGTATGAAGATATATATATCTACACCGCCATCTGTATTAAGATGGAGATATCTACACTGCTATCTGTATAAACATGGAAATATATACACCGCCATCTGTATGAACATATAAATACACCACCATCTGTATTAAGAAGGAAATATCTAAACCGCTATCTGTATAAACATGGAAATATCTACACCGCTGCCTGCTTAAACATGGAAATATCAGCACCGCTATCTGTATGAACATGGAAATATCTACACCGCTATCTGTAGGAACATGGAAATAGCTACACCGCTGCCTGTATAAACATGGAAATATCAGCACCGCTATCTCTATGAACATGGAAATATCTACACCACTATCTGTATGAACATGGATATATTTTCACAGCCATCTGGATGAACATGGAAATATCTACACCACTATCTGTATGAACATGGAAATATCTGCACCTCTATCTGTGTAAACATGCATACATCTTCACCGCTATCAGTATAAACATGGAAATATCTACACCGCTATCTGTATGAACATGGAAATAGCTACAACGGTATCTTTATGAACATGGAAATATCTACACCGCTCTCTGTATGAACATGGATATATCTACACAGCCATCTGGATGAACATGGAAATATCTACACCGCTATCTGTGTAAACATGCATACATCTTCACCGCTATCTGTATAAAAATGGAAATATCTACACCGCTATCTGTATGAACATGGAAATATCTACACCGCTATCAGTATGAACACGGAAATATCTACACAGCTATCTGTTTGAACATGGAAATATCTACACTGCTATCTGCATGAAAATGGAAATATCTACACAGCTATCAGCATATACATGGAAATATCTACACAGCTATCTCTTTACACATGGAAATAACTACACCGCTATCTGTATGAACATGGAAATATCCACACCGCCATCTGTATGAACATGGAAATATCTGCACCGCCATCTGTATGAACATATAAATATCTACACCGCCATCTGTATTAAGATGGAGTTATCTACACCGCTAGCTGTATAAACATGGAAATATCTACACCGCTATCTGTATAAACATGGAAATATCTACACCGCTATCTGTATAAACATGGAAATATCTACACCGCTACCTGTATAAACATGGAAATATCAGCACCGCTTTCTGTATGAACATGGAAATATCTACACCGATATCTGTATGAACATGGAAATATCTACACCGCTATCTGTATGAACATGGAAATATCTACACCGCTATCAGTATGAACAAGGAAATATCTACACCGCTATCTGTATGAACATGGATATATCTACACAGCCCTCTGGATTAACATGGAAATATCCACACCGCTATCTGTGTAAACATGCATACATCTTCACCGCTATCTGTATAAACATGGAAATACCTACACCGCTATCTGTATGAACATGGAAATATCTTCACCGCTATCTGTTTGAAGATGGAAATATATACACCGCTATCTGCTTGAAAACGGAAATATCTACACAGCTATCTGCATATACATGGAAATATCTACACAGCTATCTCTTTACGCATGGAAATAACTACACCGCTATCTGTATGAACATGGAAATATCTACACCGCCATCTGTCTGAACATGGAAATATCTACACCGCTATCTGTATGAACATGGAAATAGCTACACCGTTATCTGTATGAAAATGGAAATAGCTACACCGCTATCTGTATGAAAATGGAAATATCTGCACCGCTATTTGTATGAACATGGATATATCTACACAGCCATCTGTCTGAACATGGAAATATCTACACCGCTATCTGTATGAACATGGAAATATCTACACCGCTATCTGTATGAACATGGATATATCTACACAGCCATCTGGATGAACATGGAAATATCTACACCGCTATCTGTGTAAACATGCATACATCTTCACCACTAACTGTATAAACATGGAAATATCTGCACCGCTATCGGTATGAACATGGAAATATCTACACCGCTACCTGTGTAAACATGCATACATCTTCACCGCTATCTGTATAAACATGGAAATATCTACACCGCTATCTGTATGAACATGGAAATATCTACACCGCTACCTGTTTGAAGATGGAAATATATACACAGATATCTGCATGAAAATGGAAATATCTACACAGCTATCTGCATATAGATGGAAATGTCTACACAGCTATCTCTTTACACATGGAAATAACTACACCACTATCTGTATTAACATGGAAATATCTACACCGCCATCTATATGAATATCGAAATATCTGCACCGCCATCTTTATGAACATATAAATATCTACACCGCCATCTGTATTAAGATGGAGATATCTACACCGCTATCTGAATAAACATGGAAATATCAACACCGCTATCTGTATAAACATGGAAATATCTACTCCGCTATCTGTATAAACATGGAAATATCTACACCGCTACCTGTATAAACATGGAAATATCAGCACCACTATCTGTATGAACCTGGAAATATCTACACCGCTATCTGTATGAACATGGAAATATCTACACCGCTATCTGTATGAACATGGAAATATCTACAAAGCTATTTGAATGAACATGGAAATATCTACACCGCTATCTGTTTGAACATGGAAATATCTACACCGCTATCTGCATGAAAATGGAAATATCTACAAAGCTATCTGCATATACATGGAAATATCTACACAGCTATCTCTTTACACATGGAAATAACTACACCGCTATATCTATAAACATGGAAATATCTACACCACCATCTGCATGAACATGGAAATATCTGCACCGCCATCTGTATGAACATATAAATATCTACACCGCCATCTGTATTAAGAAGGAAATATCTAAACCGCTATCTGTATAAACAAGGAAATATCTACACCGCTGCCTGTAAAAACATGGAAATATCAGCACCGCTCTCTGTATGAAAATGGAAATATCTACACCGCTATCTGTATGAACATGCAAATATCTACACTGCTATCTGTATGAACATGGAAATAGCTACACCGTTATCTCTATGAAAATGGAAATAACTACACCGCTATCTGTATGAACATGGAAATATCTACACCGCTATTTGTATGAACATGGATATACCTACACAGCCATCTGTCTGAACATGGAAATATCTACACCGCTATCTGTATGAACATGGAAATATCTACACCGCTATCTGTATGAACATGGATATATCTACACAGCCATCTGGATGAACATGGAAATATCTACACCGCTATCTGTGTAAACATGCTAACATCTTCACCACTATCTGTATAAACATGGAAATATCTGCACCGCTATCGGTATGAACATGGAAATATCTACACCGCTATCTGTATGAACATGGAAATACCTACACCGCTATCTGTTTGGACATGGAAATATCTACACCGCTATCTGCATGAAATTGGAAATATCTACACTGCTATCTGCATATACATTTAAATATCTACACAGCTATCTCTTTACACATGGAAATAACTACACCACTATCTGTATATACATGGAAATAACTACACCGCCATCTGTATGAACATGGAAGTATCTGCACCGCCATCTGTATGAGCATATAAATATCTACACCGCCATCTGTATTAAGATGGAGATATCTACACTGCTATCTGTATAAACATGGAAATATATACACCGCCATCTGTATGAACATATAAATACACCACCATCTGTATTAAGAAGGAAATATCTAAACCGCTATCTGTATAAACATGGAAATATCTACACTGCTGCCTGTATAAACATGGAAATATCAGCACCGCTATCTGTATGAACACGGAAATATCTACACCGCTATCTGTAGGAACATGGAAATAGCTACACCGCTGCCTGTATAAACATGGAAATATCAGCACCGCTATCTCTATGAATATGGAAATATCTACACCACTATCTGTATGAACATGGATATATTTACACAGCCATCTGGATGAACATGGAAATATCTACACCACTATCTGTATGAACATGGAAATATCTACACCGCTATCTGTGTAAACATGCATACATCTTCACCGCTATCAGTATAAACATGGAAATATCTACACCGCTATCTGTATGAACATGGAAATAGCTACACCGCTATCTTTATGAACATGGAAACATCTACACCGCTCTCTGTATGAACATGGATATATCTACACAGCCATCTGGATGAACATGGAAATATCTACACCGCTATCTGTGTAAACATGCATACATCTTCACAGCTATCTGTATAAACATGGAAATATCTACACCGCTATCTGTATGAACATGGAAATATCTACACCGCTATCTGTATGAACACGGAAATATCTACACCGCTATCTGTTTGAACATGGAAATATCTACACTGCTATCTGCATGAAAATGGAAATATCTACACTGCTATCAGCATATACATGGAAATATCTACACAGCTATCTCTTTACACATGGAAATAACTACACCGCTAACTGTATGAACATGGAAATATCCACACCGCCATCTGTATGAACATGGAAATATCTGCACCGCCATCTGTATGAACATATAAATATCTACCCCGGCATCTGTATTAAGATGGAGATATCTACACCGCTAGCTGTATAAACATGGAAATATCTACACCGCTATCTGTAGAAACATGGAAATATCTACACCGCTATCTGTATAAACATGGAAATATCTACACTGCTACCTGTATAAACATGGAAATATCAGCACCGCTTTCTGTATGAACATGGAAATATCTACACCGATATCTGTATGAACATGGAAATATCTACACCGCTATCTGTATGAACATGGAAATATCTACACCGCTATCAGTATGAACAAGGAAATATCTACACCGCTATCTGTATGAACATAGATATATCTACACAGCCCTCTGGATGAACATGGAAATATCCACACCGCTATCTGTGTAAACATGCATACATATTCACCGCTATCTGTATAAACATGGAAATACCTACACCGCTATCTGTATGAACATGGAAATATCTTCACCGCTATCTGTTTGAAGATGGAAATATATACACCGCTATCTGCTTGAAAACGGAAATATCTACACAGCTATCTGCATATACATGGAAATATCTACACAGCTATCTCTTTACACATGGAAATAACTACACCGCTATCTGTATGAACATGGAAATATCTACACCGCCATCTGTCTGAACATGGAAATATCTACACCGCTATCTGTATGAAAATGGAAATAGCTACACCGCTATCTGTATGAACATGGAAATATCTACACCGCTATTTGTATGAACATGGATATATCTACACAGCCATCTGTCTGAACATGGAAATATCTACACCGCTATCTGTATGAAAATGGAAATATCTACACCGCTATCTGTATGAACATGGATATATCTACACAGCCATCTGGATGAACATGGAAATATCTACACCGCTATCTGTGTAAACATGCATACATCTTCACCACTATCTGTATAAACATGGAAATATCTGCACCGCTATCGGTATGAACATGGAAATATCTACACCGCTATCTGTGTAAACATGCATACATCTTCACCGCTATCTGTATAAACATGGAAATATCTGCACCGCTATCTGTATGAACATGGAAATATCTACACCGCTATCTGTTTGAAGATGGAAATATATACACAGCTATCTGCATGAAAATGGAAATATCTACACAGCTATCTGCATATAGATGGAAATGTCTACACAGCTATCTCTTTACACATGGAAATAACTACACCGCTATCTGTATTAACATGGAAATATCTACACCGACATCTATATGAACATCGAAATATCTGCACCGCCATCTGTATGAACATATAAATATCTACACCACCATCTGTATTAAGATGGAGATATCTACACCGCTATCTGAATAAACATGGAAATATCTACACCGCTATCTGTATAAACATGGAAATATCTACTCCGCTATCTGTATAAACATGGAAATATCTACACCGCTACCTGTATAAACATGGAAATATCAGCACCGCTATCTGTATGAACCTGGAAATATCTACACCGCTATCTGTATGAACATGGAAATATCTACAAAGCTATTTGAATGAACATGGAAATATCTACACCGCTATCTGTTTGAACATGTAAATATCTACACCGCTATCTGCATGAAAATGGAAATATCTACAAAGCTGTCTGCATATACATGGAAATATCTACACAGCTATCTCTTTACACATGGAAATAACTACACCGCTATATCTATAAACATGGAAATATCTACACCACCATCTGCATGAACATGGAAATATCTGCACCGCCATCTGTATGAACATATAAATATCTACACCGCCATCTGTATTAAGAAGGAAATATCTAAACCGCTATCTGTATAAACAAGGAAATATCTACACCGCTGCCTGTATAAACATGGAAATATCAGCACCGCTCTCTGTATGAAAATGGAAATATCTACACCGCTATCTGTATGAACATGCAAATATCTACACTGCTATCTGTATGAACATGGAAATAGCTACACCGTTATCTCTATGAAAATGGAAATAACTACACCGCTATCTGTATGAACATGGAAATATCTACACCGCTATTTGTATGAGCATGGATATACCTACACAGCCATCTGTCTGAACTTGGAAATATCTACACCGCTATCTGTATGAACATGGAAATATCTACACCGCTATCTGTATGAACATGGATATATCTACACAGCCATCTGGATGAACATGGAAATATCTACACCGCTATCTGTGTAAACATGCTAACATCTTCACCACTATCTGTATAAACATGGAAATATCTGCACCGCTATCGGTATGAACATGGAAATATCTACACCGCTATCTGTATGAACACGGAAATACCTACACCGCTATCTGTTTGGACATGGAAATATCTACACCGCTATCTGCATGAAATTGGAAATATCTACACTGCTATATGCATATACATTTAAATATCTACACAGCTATCTCTTTACACATGGAAATAACTACACCACTATCTGTATATACATGGAAATAACTACACCGCCATCTGTATGAACATGGAAGTATCTGCACCGCCATCTGTATGAACATATAAATATCTACACCGCCATCTGTATTTAGATGGAGATATCTACACTGCTATCTGTATAAACATGGAAATATATACACCGCCATCTGTATGAACATATAAATACACCACCATCTGTATTAAGAAGGAAATATCTAAACCGCTATCTGTATAAACATGGAAATATCTACACCGCTGCCTGTATAAACATGGAAATATCAGCACCGCTATCTGTATGAACATGGAAATATCTACACCGCTATCTGTAGGAACATGGAAATAGCTACACCGCTGCCTGTATAAACATGGAAATATCAGCACCGCTATCTCTATGAACATGGAAATATCTACACCACTATCTGTATGAACATGGATATATTTACACAGCCATCTGGATGAACATGGAAATATCTACACCACTATCTGTATGAACATGGAAATATCTGCACCTCTATCTGTGTAAACATGCATACATCTTCACCGCTATCAGTATAAACATGGAAATATCTACACCGCTATCTGTATGAACATGGAAATAGCTACACCGCTATCTTTATGAACATGGAAATATCTACACCGCTCTCTGTATGAACATGGATATATCTACACAGCCATCTGGATGAACATGGAAATATCTACACCGCTATCTGTGTAAACATGCATACATCTTCACCGCTATCTGTATAAAAATGGAAATATCTACACCGCTATCTGTATGAACATGGAAATATCTACACCGCTATCTGTATGAACATGGAAATATCTACACCGCTATTTGTATGAACATGGATATACCTACACAGCCATCTGTCTGAACATGGAAATATCTACACCGCTATCTGTATGAACATGGAAATATCTACACCGCTATCTGTATGAACATGGATATATCTACACAGCCATCTGGATGAACATGGAAATATCTACACCGCTATCTGTGTAAACATGCTAACATCTTCACCACTATCTGTATAAACATGGAAATATCTGCACCGCTATCGGTATGAACATGGAAATATCTACACCGCTATCTGTATGAACATGGAAATACCTACACCGCTATCTGTTTGGACATGGAAATATCTACACCGCTATCTACATGAAATTGGAAATATCTACACTGCTATCTGCATATACATTTAAATATCTACACAGCTATCTCTTTACACATGGAAATAACTACACCACTATCTGTATATACATGGAAATAACTACACCGCCATCTGTATGAACATGGAAGTATCTGCACCGCCATCTGTATGAGCATATAAATATCTACACCGCCATCTGTATTAAGATGGAGGTATCTACACTGCTATCTGTATAAACATGGAAATATATACACCGCCATCTGTATGAACATATAAATACACCACCATCTGTATTAAGAAGGAAATATCTAAACCGCTATCTGTATAAACATGGAAATATCTACACCGCTGCCTGTATAAACATGGAAATATCAGCACCGCTATCTGTATGAACATGGAAATATCTACACCGCTATCTGTAGGAACATGGAAATAGCTACACCGCTGCCTGTATAAACATGGAAATATCAGCACCGCTATCTCTATGAACATGGAAATATCTACACCACTATCTGTATGAACATGGATATATTTACACAACCATCTGGATGAACATGGAAATGTCTACACCACTGTCTGTATGAACATGGAAATATCTACACCGCTATCTGTGTAAACATGCATACATCTTCACCGCTATCAGTATAAACATGGAAATATCTACACCGCTATCTGTTTGAACATGGAAATAGCTACACCGCTATCTTTATGAACATGGAAACATCTACACCGCTCTCTGTATGAACATGGATATATCTACACAGCCATCTGGATGAACATGGAAATATCTACACCGCTATCTGTGTAAACATGCATACATCTTCACCGCTATCTGTATAAACATGGAAATATCTACACCGCTATCTGTATGAACATGGAAATATCTACACCGCTATCTGTATGAACACGGAAATATCTACACCGCTATCTGTTTGAACATGGAAATATCTACACTGCTATCTGCATGAAAATGGAAATATCTACACTGCTATCAGCATATACATGGAAATATCTACACAGCTATCTCTTTACACATGGAAATAACTACGCTATCTGTATGAACATGGAAATATCCACACCGCCATCTGTATGAACATGGAAATATCTGCACCTCCATCTGTATGAACATATAAATATCTACACCGCCATCTGTATTAAGATGGAGATATCTACACCGCTAGCTGTATAAACATGGAAATATCTACACCGCTATCTGTAGAAACATGGAAATATCTACACCGCTATCTGTATAAACATGGAAATATCTACACTGCTACCTGTATAAACATGGAAATATCAGCACCGCTTTCTGTATGAACATAGAAATATCTACACCGATATCTGTATGAACATGGAAATATCTACACCGCTATCTGTATGAACATGGAAATATCTACACCGCTATCAGTATGAACAAGGAAATATCTACACAGCTATCTGTATGAACATGGATATATCTACACAGCCCTCTGGATGAACATGGAAATATCCACACCGCTATCTGTGTAAACATGCATACATCTTCACCACTATCTGTATAAACATGGAAATACCTACACCGCTATCTGTATGAACATGGAAATATCTTCACCGCTATCTGTTTGAAGATGGAAATATATACACCGCTATCTGCTTGAAAACGGAAATATCTACACAGCTATCTGCATATACATGGAAATATCTACACAGCTATCTCTTTACACATTCAAATAACTACACCGCTATCTGTATGAACATGGAAATATCTACACCGCCATCTGTCTGAACATGGAAATATCTACACCGCTATCTGTATGAACATGGAAATAGCTACACCGTTATCTGTATGAAAATGGAAATAGCTACACCGCTATCTGTATGAACATGGAAATATCTACACCGTGATTTGTATGAACATGGATATATCTACACAGCCATCTGTCTGAACATGGAAATATCTACACCGCTATCTGTATGAAAATGGAAATATCTACACCGCTATCTGTATGAACATGGATATATCTACACAGCCATCTGGATGAACATGGAAATATCTACACCGCTATCTGTGTAAACATGCATACATCTTCACCACTATCTGTATAAACATGGAAATATCTGCACCGCTATCGGTATGAACATGGAAATATCTACACCGCTATCTGTGTAAACATGCATACATCTTCACCGCTATCTGTATAAACATGGAAATATCTACACCGCTATCTGTATGAACATGGAAATATCTACACCGCTATCTGTTTGAAGATGGAAATATATACACAGCTATCTGCATGAAAATGGAAATATCTACACAGCTATCTGCATATAGATTGAAATGTCTACACAGCTATCTCTTTACACATGGAAATAACTACACCGCTGTCTGTATTAACATGGAAATATCTACACCGCCATCTATATGAACATCGAAATATCTGCACTGCCATCTGTATGAACATATAAATATCTACACCACCATCTGTATTAAGATGGAGATATCTACACCGCTATCTGAATAAACATGGAAATATCTACACCGCTATCTGTATAAACATGGAAATATCTACTCCGCTATCTGTATAAACATGGAAATATCTACACCGCTACCTGTATAAACATGGAAATATCTACTCCGCTATCTGTATGAACCTGGAAATATCTACACCGCTATCTGTATGAACATGGAAATATCTACAAAGCTATTTGAATGAACATGGAAATATCTACACCGCTATCTGTTTGAACATGTAAATATCTACACCGCTATCTGCATGAAAATGGAAATATCTTCAAAGCTATCTGCATATACATGGAAATATCTACACAGCTATCTCTTAACACATGGAAATAACTACACCGCTATATCTATAAACATGGAAATATCTACACCACCATCTGCATGAACATGGAAATATCTGCACCGCCATCTGTATGAACATATAAATATCTACACCGCCATCTGTATTAAGAAGGAAATATCTAAACCGCTATCTGTATAAACAAGGAAATATCTACACCGCTGCCTGTATAAACATGGAAATATCAGCACCGCTCTCTGTATGAAAATGGAAATATCTACACCGCTATCTGTATGAACATGCAAATATCTACACTGCTATCTGTATGAACATGGAAATAGCTACACCGTTATCTCTATGAAAATGGAAATAACTACAACGCTATCTGTATGAACATGGAAATATCTACACCGCTATTTGTATGAACATGGATATACCTACACAGCCATCTGTCTGAACATGGAAATATCTACACCGCTATCTGTATGAACATGGAAATATCTACACCGCTATCTGTATGAACATGGATATATCTACACAGCCATCTGGATGAACATGGAAATATCTACACCGCTATCTGTGTAAACATGCTAACATCTTCACCACTATCTGTATAAACATGGAAATATCTGCACCGCTATCGGTATGAACATGGAAATATCTACACCGCTATCTGTATGAACATGGAAATACCTACACCGCTATCTTTTTGGACATGGAAATATCTACACCGCTATCTGCATGAAATTGGAAATATCTACACTGCTATCTGCATATACATTTAAATATCTACACAGCTATCTCTTTACACATGGAAATAACTACACCACTATCTGTATATACATGGAAATAACTACACCGCCATCTGTATGAACATGGAAGTATCTGCACCGCCATCTGTATGAACATATAAATATCTACACCGCCATCTGTATTTAGATGGAGATATCTACACTGCTATCTGTATAAACATGGAAATATATACACCGCCATCTGTATGAACATATAAATACACCACCATCTGTATTAAGAAGGAAATATCTAAACCGCTATCTGTATAAACATGGAAATATCTACACCGCTGCCTGTATAAACATGGAAATATCAGCACCGCTATCTGTATGAACATGGAAATATCTACACCGCTATCTGTAGGAACATGGAAATAGCTACACCGCTGCCTGTATAAACATGGAAATATCAGCACCGCTATCTCTATGAACATGGAAATATCTACACCACTATCTGTATGAACATGGATATATTTACACAGCCATCTGGATGAACATGGAAATATCTACACCACTATCTGTATGAACATGGAAATATCTGCACCTCTATCTGTGTAAACATGCATACATCTTCACCGCTATCAGTATAAACATGGAAATATCTACACCGCTATCTGTATGAACATGGAAATAGCTACACTGCTATCTTTATGAACATGGAAATATCTACACCGCTCTCTGTATGAACATGGATATATCTACACAGCCATCTGGATGAACATGGAAATATCTACACCGCTATCTGTGTAAACATGCATACATCTTCACCGCTATCTGTATAAAAATGGAAATATCTACACCGCTATCTGTATGAACATGGAAATATCTACACCGCTATCTGTATGAACATGGAAATATCTACACCGCTATTTGTATGAACATGGATATACCTACACAGCCATCTGTCTGAACATGGAAATATCTACACCGCTATCTGTATGAACATGGAAATATCTACACCGCTATCTGTATGAACATGGATATATCTACACAGCCATCTGGATGAACCTGGAAATATCTACACCGCTATCTGTGTAAACATGCTAACATCTTCACCACTATCTGTATAAACATGGAAATATCTGCACCGCTATCGGTATGAACATGGAAATATCTACACCGCTATCTGTATGAACATGGAAATACCTACACCGCTATCTGTTTGGACATGGAAATATCTACACCGCTATCTACATGAAATTGGAAATATCTGCACTGCTATCTGCATATACATTTAAATATCTACACAGCTATCTCTTTACACATGGAAATAACTACACCACTATCTGTATATACATGGAAATAACTACACCGCCATCTGTATGAACATGGAAGTATCTGCACCGCCATCTGTATGAGCATATAAATATCTACACCGCCATCTGTATTAAGATGGAGATATCTACACTGCTATCTGTATAAACATGGAAATATATACACCGCCATCTGTATGAACATATAAATACACCACCATCTGTATTAAGAAGGAAATATCTAAACCGCTATCTGTATAAACATGGAAATATCTACACCGCTGCCTGTATAAACATGGAAATATCAGCACCGCTATCTGTATGAACACGGAAATATCTACACCGCTATCTGTAGGAACATGGAAATAGCTACACCGCTGCCTGTATAAACATGGAAATATCAGCACCACTATCTCTATGAACATGGAAATATCTACACCACTATCTGTATGAACATGGATATATTTACACAGCCATCTGGATGAACATGGAAATGTCTACACCACTATCTGTATGAACATGGAAATGTCTACACCGCTATCTGTGTAAACATGCATACATCTTCACCGCTATCAGTATAAACATGGAAATATCTACACCGCTATCTGTATGAACATGGAAATAGCTACACCGCTATCTTTATGAACATGGAAACATCTACACCGCTCTCTGTATGAACATGGATATATCTACACAGCCATCTGGATGAACATGGAAATATCTACACCGCTATCTGTGTAAACATGCATACATCTTCACCGCTATCTGTATAAACATGGAAATATCTACACCGCTATCTGTATGAACATGGAAATATCTACACCGCTATCTGTATGAACACGGAAATATCTACACCGCTATCTGTTTGAACATGGAAATATCTACACTGCTATCTGCATGAAAATGGAAATATCTACACTGCTATCAGCATATACATGGAAATATCTACACAGCTATCTCTTTACACATGGAAATAACTACACCGCTATCTGTATGAACATGGAAATATCCACACCGCCATCTGTATGAACATGGAAATATCTGCACCTCCATCTGTATGAACATATAAATATCTACACCGCCATCTGTATTAAGATGGAGATATCTACACCGCTAGCTGTATAAACATGGAAATATCTACACCGCTATCTGTAGAAACATGGAAATATCTACACCGCTATCTGTATAAACATGGAAATATCTACACTGCTACCTGTATAAACATGGAAATATCAGCACCGCTTTCTGTATGAACATGGAAATATCTACACCGATATCTGTATGAACATGGAAATATCTACACCGCTATCTGTATGAACATGGAAATATCTACACCGCTATCAGTATGAACAAGGAAATATCTACACCGCTATCTGTATGAACATTGATATATCTACACAGCCCTCTGGATGAACATGGAAATATCCACACCGCTATCTGTGTAAACATGCATACATCTTCACCGCTATCTGTATAAACATGGAAATACCTACACCGCTATCTGTATGAACATGGAAATATCTTCACCGCTATCTGTTTGAAGATGGAAATATATACACCGCTATCTGCTTGAAAACGGAAATATCTACACAGCTATCTGCATATACATTGAAATATCTACACAGCTATCTCTTTACACATTCAAATAACTTCACCGCTATCTGTATGAACATGGAAATATCTACACCGCCATCTGTCTGAACATGGAAATATCTACACCGCTATCTGTATGAACATGGAAATAGCTACACCGTTATCTGTATGAAAATGGAAATAGCTACACCGCTATCTGTATGAACATGGAAATATCTACACCGCGATTTGTATGAACATGGATATATCTACACAGCCATCTGTCTGAACATGGAAATATCTACACCGCTATCTGTATGAAAATGGAAATATCTACACCGCTATCTGTATGAACATGGATATATCTACACAGCCATCTGGATGAACATGGAAATATCTACACCGCTATCTGTGTAAACATGCATACATCTTCACCACTATCTGTATAAACATGGAAATATCTGCACCGCTATCGGTATGAACATGGAAATATCTACACCGCTATCTGTGTAAACATGCATACATCTTCACCGCTATCTGTATAAACATGGAAATATCTACACCGCTATCTGTATGTACATGGAAATATCTACACCGCTATCTGTTTGAAGATGGAAATATATACACAGCTATCTGCATGAAAATGGTAATATCTACACAGCTATCTGCATATAGATTGAAATGTCTACACAGCTATCTCTTTACACATGGAAATAACTACACCGCTATCTGTATTAACATGGAAATATCTACACCGCCATCTATATGAACATCGAAATATCTGCACCGCCATCTGTATGAACATATAAATATCTACACCACCATCTGTATTAAGATGGAGATATCTACACCGCTATCTGAATAAACATGGAAATATCTACACCGCTATCTGTATAAACATGGAAATATCTACTCCGCTATCTGTATAAACATGGAAATATCTACACCGCTACCTGTATAAACATGGAAATATCAGCACCGCTATCTGTATGAACCTGGAAATATCTACACCGCTATCTGTATGAACATGGAAATATCTACAAAGCTATTTGAATGAACATGGAAATATCTACACCGCTATCTGTTTGAACATGTAAATATCTACACCGCTATCTGCATGAAAATGGAAATATCTACAAAGCTATCTGCATATACATGGAAATATCTACACAGCTATCTCTTTACACATGGAAATAACTACACTGCTATATCTATAAACATGGAAATATCTACACCACCATCTGCATGAACATGGAAATATCTGCACCGCCATCTATATGAACATATAAATATCTACACCGCCATCTGTATTAAGAAGGAAATATCTAAACCGCTATCTGTATAAACAAGGAAATATCTACACCGCTGCCTGTATAAACATGGAAATATCAGCACCGCTCTCTGTATGAAAATGGAAATATCTACACCGCTATCTGAATGAACATGCAAATATCTACACTGCTATCTGTATGAACATGGAAATAGCTACACCGTTATCTCTATGAAAATGGAAATAACTACACCGCTATCTGTATGAACATGGAAATATCTACACCGCTATTTGTATGAACATGGATATACCTACACAGCCATCTGTCTGAACATGGAAATATCTACACCGCTATCTGTATGAACATGGAAATATCTACACCGCTATCTGTATGAACATGGATATATCTACACAGCCATCTGGATGAACATGGAAATATCTACACCGCTATCTGTGTAAACATGCTAACATCTTCACCACTATCTGTATAAACATGGAAATATCTGCACCGCTATCGGTATGAACATGGAAATATCTACATCGCTATCTGTATGAACATGGAAATACCTACACCGCTATCTGTTTGGACATGGAAATATCTACACCGCTATCTGCATGAAATTGGAAATATCTACACTTCAATCTGCATATACATTTAAATATCTACACAGCTATCTCTTTACACATGGAAATAACTACACCGCCATCTGTATGAACATGGAAGTATCTGCACCGCCATCTGTATGAACATATAAATATCTACACTGCCATCTGTATTAAGATGGAGATATCTACACTGCTATCTGTATAAACATGGAAATATATACACCGCCATATGTATGAACATATAAATACACCAACATCTGTATTAAAAAGGAAATATCTAAACCGCTATCTGTATAAACATGGAAATATCTACACCGCTGCCTGTATAAACATGGAAATATCAGCACCGCTATCTGTATGAACATGGAAATATCTACACCGCTATCTGTATGAACATGGAAATAGCTACACCGCTGCCTGTATAAACATGGAAATATGAGCACCGCTATCTCTATGAACATGGAAATATCTACACCACTATCTGTATGAACATGGATATATTTACACAGCCATCTGGATGAACATGGAAATATCTACACCACTATCTGTATGAACATGGAAATATCTGCACCTCTATATGTGTAAACATGCATACATCTTCACCGCTATCAGTATAAACATGGAAATATCTACACCGCTATCTGTATGAACATGGAAATAGCTACACCGCTATCTTTATGAACATGGAAATATCTACACCGCTCTCTGTATGAACATGGATATATCTACACAGCCATCTGGATGAACATGGAAATATCTACACCGCTATCTGTGTAAACATGCATACATCTTCACCGCTATGTATATAAAAATGGAAATATCTACACCGCTATCTGTATGAACATAGAAATATCTACACTGCTATCTGTATGAACACGGAAATATCTACACCGCTATCTGTTTGAACATGGAAATATCTACACTGCTATCTGCATGAAAATGGAAATATCTACACTGCTATCAGCATATACATGGAAATATCTACACAGCTATCTCTTTACACATGGAAATAACTACACCGCTATCTGTATGAACATGGAAATATCCACACCGCCATCTGTATGAACATGGAAATATCTGCACCGCCATCTGTATGAACATATAAATATCTACACCGCCATCTGTATTAAGATGGAGTTATCTACACCGCTAGCTGTATAAACATGGAAATATCTACACCTCTATCTGTATAAACATGGAAATATCTACACCGCTATCTGTATAAACATGGAAATACCTACACCGCTACCTGTATAAACATGGAAATAGCACCGCTTTCTGTATGAACATGGAAATATCTACACCGATATCTGTATGAACATGGAAATATCTACACCGCTATCTGTATGAACATGGAAATATCTACCCCGCTATCAGTATGAACAAGCAAATATCTACACCGCTATCTGTATGAACATGGATATATCTACACAGCCCTCTGGATTAACATGGAAATATCCACACCGCTATCTGTGTAAACATGCATACATCTTCACCGCTATCTGTATAAACATGGAAATACCTACACCGCTATCTGTATGAATATGGAAATATCTTCACCGCTATCTGTTTGAAGATGGAAATATATACACCGCTATCTGCTTGAAAACGGAAATATCTACACAGCTATCTGCATATACATGGAAATATCTACACAGCTATCTCTTTACACATGGAAATAACTACACCGCTATCTGTATGAACATGGAAATATCTACACCGCCATCTGTCTGAACATGGAAATATCTACACCGCTATCTGTAGGAACATGGAAATAGCTACACCGCTGCCTGTATAAACATGGAAATATGAGCACCGCTATCTCTATGAACATGGAAATATCTACACCACTATCTGTATGAACATGGATATATTTACACAGCCATCTGGATGAACATGGAAATATCTACACCACTATCTGTATGAACATGGAAATATCTGCACCTCTATATGTGTAAACATGCATACATCTTCACCGCTATCAGTATAAACATGGAAATATCTACACCGCTATCTGTATGAACATGGAAATAGCTACACCGCTATCTTTATGAACATGGAAATATCTACACCGCTCTCTGTATGAACATGGATATATCTACACAGCCATCTGGATGAACATGGAAATATCTACACCGCTATCTGTGTAAACATGCATACATCTTCACCGCTATGTGTATAAAAATGGAAATATCTACACCGCTATCTGTATGAACATGGAAATATCTACTCTGCTATCTGTATGAACACGGAAATATCTACACCGCTATCTGTTTGAACATGGAAATATCTACACTGCTATCTGCATGAAAATGGAAATATCTACACAGCTATCAGCATATACATGGAAATATCTACACAGCTATCTCTTTACACATGGAAATAACTACACCGCTATCTGTATGAACATGGAAATATCCACACCGCCATCTGTATGAACATATAAATATCTACACCGCTATCTGTATTAAGATGGAGTTATCTACACCGCTGGCTGTATAAACATGGAAATATCTACACCTCTATCTGTATAAACATGGAAATATCTACACCGCTATCTGTATAAACATGGAAATACCTACACCGCTACCTGTATAAACATTGAAATATCAGCACCGCTTTCTGTATGAACATGGAAATATCTACACCGATATCTGTATGAACATGGAAATATCTACACCGCTATCTCTATGAACATGGAAATATCTACACCGCTATCAGTATGAACAAGGAAATATCTACACCGCTATCTGTATGAACATGGATATATCTACACAGCCCTCTGGATTAACATGGAAATATCCACACCGCTATCTGTGTAAACATGCATACATCTTCACCGCTATCTGTATAAACATGGAAATACCTACACCGCTATCTGTATGAATATGGAAATATCTTCACCGCTATCTGTTTGAAGATGGAAATATATACACCGCTATCTGCTTGAAAACGGAAATATCTACACAGCTATCTGCATATACATGGAAATATCTACACAGCTATCTCTTTACACATGGAAATAACTACACCGCTATCTGTATGAACATGGAAATATCTACACCGCCATCTGTCTGAACATGGAAATATCTACACCGCTATCTGTATGAACATGGAAATAGCTACACCGTTATCTGTATGAAAATGGAAATAGCTACACCGCTATCTGTATGAACATGGAAATATCTTCACCGCTATTTGTATGAACATGGATATATCTACACAGCCATCTGTCTGAACATGGAAATATCTACACCGCTATCTGTATGAACATGGAAATATCTACACCGCTATCTGTATGAACATGGATATATCTACACAGCCATCTGGATGAACATGGAAATATCTACACCGCTATCTGTGTAAACATGCATATATCTTCACCACTATCTGTATAAACATGGAAATATCTGCACCGCTATCGGTATGAACTTGGAAATATCTACACCGCTATCTGTGTAAACATGCATACATCTTCACCGCTATCTGTATAAACATGGAAATATCTACACCGCTATCTGTATGAACATGGAAATATCTACACCGCTATCTGTTTGAAGATGGAAATATATACACAGATATCTGCATGAAAATGGAAATATCTACACAGCTATCTGCATATAGATGGAAATGTCTACACAGCTATCTCTTTACACATGGAAATAACTACACCGCTATCTGTATTAACATGGAAATATCTACACCGCCATCTATATGAGCATCGAAATATCTGCACCGCCATCTGTATGAACATATAAATATCTACACCGCCATCTGTATTAAGATGGAGATATCTACACCGCTATCTGAATAAACATGGAAATATCTACACCGCTATCTGTATAAACATGGAAATATCTACTCCGCTATCTGTATAAACATGGAAATATCTACACCGCTACCTGTATAAACATGGAAATATCAGCACCACTATCTGTATGGACCTGGAAATATCTACACCGCTATCTGTATGAACATGGAAATATCTACACCGCTATCTGTATGAACATGGAAATATCTACAAAGCTATTTGAATGAACATGGAAATATCTACACCGCTATCTGTTTGAACATGTAAATATCTACACCGCTATCTGCATGAAAATGGAAATATCTACAAAGCTATCTGCATATACATGGAAATATCTACACAGCTATCTCTTTACACATGGAAATAACTACACCGCTATATCTATAAACATGGAAATATCTACACCACCATCTGCATGAACATGGAAATATCTGCACCGCCATCTGTATGAATATATAAATATCTACACCGCCATCTGTATTAAGAAGGAAATATCTAAACCGCTATCTGTATAAACAAAGAAATATCTACACCGCTGCCTGTAAAAACATGGAAATATCAGCACCGCTCTCTGTATGAAAATGGAAATATCTACACCGCTATCTGTAGGAACATGCAAATATCTACACTGCTATCTGTATGAACATGGAAATAGCTACACCGTTATCTCTATGAAAATGGAAATAGCTACACCGCTATCTGTATGAACATGGAAATATCTACACCGCTATTTGTATGAACATGGATATACCTACACAGCCATCTGTCTGAACATGGAAATATCTACACCGCTATCTGTATGAACATGGAAATATCTACACCGCAATCTGTATGAACATGGATATATCTACACAGCCATCTGGATGAACATGGAAATATCTACACCGCTATCTGTGTAAACATGCTAACATCTTCACCACTATCTGTATAAACATGGAAATATCTGCACCGCTATCGGTATGAACATGGAAATATCTACACCGCTATCTGTATGAACATGGAAATACCTACACCGCTATCTGTTTGGACATGGAAATATGTACATCGCTATCTGCATGAAATTGGAAATATCTACACTGCTATCTGCATATACATTTAAATATCTAAACAGCTATCTCTTTACACATGGAAATAACTACACCACTATCTGTATATACATGGAAATAACTACATCGCCATCTGTATGAACATGGAAGTATCTGCACCGCCATCTGTATGAACATATAAATATCTACACCGCCATCTGTATTAAGATGGAGATATCTACACTGCTATCTGTATAAACATGGAAATATATACACCGCCATCTGTATGAACATATAAATACACCACCATCTGTATTAAGAAGGAAATATCTAAACCGCTATCTGTATAAACATGGAAATATCTACACCGCTGCCTGTATAAACATGGAAATATCAGCACCGCTATCTCTATGAACATGGAAATATCTACACCACTATCTGTATGAACATGGATATATTTACACAGCCATCTGGATGAACATGGAAATATCTACACCATTATCTCTATGAACATGGAAATATCTACACCGCTATCTGTGTAAACATGCATACATCTTCACCGCTATCAGTATAAACATGGAAATATCTACACCGCTATCTGTATGAACATGGAAATAGCTACACCGCTATCTTTATGAACATGGAAACATCTACACCGCTCTCTGTATGAACATGGATATATCTACACAGCCATCTGGATGAACATGGAAATATCTACACCGCTATCTGTGTAAACATGCATACATCTTCACCGCTATCTGTATAAACATGGAAATATCTACACCGCTATCTGTATGAACATGGAAATATCTACACCGCTATCTGTATGAACACGGAAATATCTACACCGCTATCTGTTTGAACATGGAAATATCTACACTGCTATCTGCATGAAAATGGAAATATCTACACTGCTATCAGCATATACATGGAAATATCTACACAGCTATCTCTTTACACATGGAAATAACTACACCGCTATCTGTATGAACATGGAAATATCCACACCGCCATCTGTATGAACATGGAAATATCTGCACCGCCATCTGTATGAACATATAAATATCTACACCGCCATCTGTATTAAGATGGAGATATCTACACCGCTAGCTGTATAAACATGGAAATATCTACACCGCTATCTGTATAAACATGGAAATATCTACACCGCTATCTGTATAAACATGGAAATATCTACACTGCTACCTGTATAAACATGGAAATATCAGCACCGCTTTCTGTATGAACATGGAAATATCTACACCGATATCTGTATGAACATGGAAATATCTACACCGCTATCTGTATGAACATGGAAATATCTACACCGCTATCAGTATGAACAAGGAAATATCTACACCGCTATCTGTATGAACATGGATATATCTACACAGCCCTCTGGATGAACATGGAAATATCCACACCGCTACCTGTGTAAACATGCATACATCTTCACCGCTATCTGTATAAACATGGAAATACCTACACCGCTATCTGTATGAACATGGAAATATCTTCACCGCTATCTGTTTGAAGATGGAAATATATACACCGCTATCTGCTTGAAAACGGAAATATCTACACAGCTATCTGCATATACATGGAATTATCTACACAGCTATCTCTTTACACATGGAAATAACTACACCGCTATCTGTATGAACATGGAAATAGCTACACCGCCATCTGTCTGAACATGGAAATATCTACACCGCTATCTGTATGAACATGGAAATATCTACACCGCTATTTGTATGAACATGGATATATCTACACAGCCATCTGTCTGAACATGGAAATATCTACACCGCTATCTGTATGAAAATGGAAATATCTACACCGCTATCTGTATGAACATGGATATATCTACACAGCCATCTGGATGAACATGGAAATATCTACACCACTATCTGTGTAAACATGCATACATCTTCACCACTATCTGTATAAACATGGAAATATCTGCACCGCTATCGGTATGAACATGGAAATATCTACAGCGCTATCTGTGTAAACATGCATACATCTTCACAGCTATCTGTATAAACATGGAAATATCTACACCGCTATCTGTATGAACATGGAAATATCTACACCGTTATCTGTTTGAAGATGGAAATATATACACAGCTATTTGCATGAAAATGGAAATATCTACACAGCTATCTGCATATAGATGGAAATGTCTACACAGCTATCTTTTTACACATGGAAATAACTACACCGCTATCTGTATTAACATGGAAATATCTACACCGCCATCTATATGAATATCGAAATACCTGCACCGCCATCTGTATGAACATATAAATACCTACACCGCCATCTGTATTAAGATGGAGATATCTACACCGCTATCTGAATAAACATGGAAATATCTACACCGCTATCTGTATAAATATGGAAATATCTACTCCGCTATCTGTATAAACATGGAAATATCTACACCGCTACCTGTATAAACATGGAAATATCAGCACCACTATCTGTATGAACCTGGAAATATCTACACCGCTATCTGTATGAACATGGAAATATCTACACCGCTATCTGTATGAACATGGAAATATATACAAAGCTATTTGAATGAACATGGAAATATCTACACCGCTATCTGTTTGGACATGGAAATATCTACACCGCTATCTGCATGAAATTGGAAATATCTACACTGCTATCTGCATATACATTTAAATATCTACACAGCTATCTCTTTACACATGGAAATAACTACACCACTATCTGTATATACATGGAAATAACTACACCGCCATCTGTATGAACATGGAAGTATCTGCACCGACATCTGTATGAACATATAAATATCTACACCGCCATCTGTATTAAGATGGAGATATCTACACTGCTATCTGTATAAACATGGAAATATATACACCGCCATCTGTATGAACATATAAATACACCACCATCTGTATTAAGAAGGACATATCTAAACCGCTATCTGTATAAACATGGAAATATCTACACCGCTGCCTGTATAAACATGGAAATATCAGCACCGCTATCTGTATGAACATGGAAATATCTACACCACTATCTGTAGGAACATGGAAATAGCTACACCGCTGCCTGTATAAACATGGAAATACCAGCACCGCTATCTCTATGAACATGGAAATATCTACACCACTATCTGTATGACCATGGATATATATACACAGCCATCTGGATGAACATGGAAATATCAACACCGATATCTGTATGAACATGGAAATATCTACACCGCTATCTGTATGAACATGGAAATATCTACACCGCTATCAGTATGAACAAGGAAATATCTACACCGCTATCTGTATGAACATGGATATATCTACACAGCCCTCTGGATGAACATGGAAATATCCACACTGCTATCTGTGTAAACATGCATACATCTTCACCGCTATCTGTATAAACATGGAAATACCTACACCGCTATCTGTATGAACATGGAAATATCTTCACCGCTATCTGTTTGAAGATGGAAATATATACACCGCTATCTGCTTGAAAACGGAAATATCTACACAGCTATCTGCATATACATGGAAATATCTACACAGCTATCTCTTTACACATGGAAATAACTACACCGCTATCTGTATGAACATGGAAATATCTACACCGCCATCTGTCTGAACATGGAAATATCTACACCGCTATCTGTATGAACATGGAAATAGCTACACCGTTATCTGTATGAAAATGGAAATAGCTACACCGCTATCTGTATGAACATGGAAATATCTACACCGCTATTTGTATGAACATGGATATATCTACACAGCCATCTGTCTGAACATGGAAATATCTACACCGCTATCTGTATGAACATGGAAATATCTACACCGCTATCTGTATGAACATGGATATATCTACACAGCCATCTGGATGAACATGGAAATATCTACACCGCTATCTGTGTAAACATGAATACATCTTCACCACTATCTGTATAAACATGGAAATATCTGCACCGCTATCGGTATGAACATGGAAATATCTACACAGCTATCTGTGTAAACATGCATACATCTTCACCGCTATCTGTATAAACATGGAAATATCTACACCGCTATCTGTATGAACATGGAAAAATCTACACCGCTATCTGTTTGAAGATGGAAATATGTACACAGCTATCGGCATGAAAATGGAAATATCTACACAGCTATCAGCATATAGATGGAAATGTCTACACAGCTATCTCTTTACACATGGAAATAACTACACCGCTATCTGTATTAACATGGAAATTTCTACACCGCCATCTATATGAACATCGAAATATCTGCACTGCCCTCTGTATGAACATATAAATATCTACACCGCCATCTGTATTAAGATGGAGATATCTACACCGCTATCTGAATAAACATGGAAATATCCACACCGCTATCTGTATAAACATGGAAATATCTACTCCCCTATCTGTATAAACATGGAAATATCTACACCGCTACCTGTATAAACATGGAAATATCAGCACCACTATCTGTATGAACCTGGAAATATCTACACCGCTATCTGTATGAACATGGAAATATCTACACCGCTATCTGTATGAACATGGAAATATCTACAAAGCTATCTGAATGAACATGGAAATATCTACACCGCTATCTGTTTGAACATGTAAATATCTACACCGCTATCTGCATGAAAATGGAAATATCTACAAAGCTATCTGCATATACATGGAAATATCTACACAGCTATCTCTTTACACATGGAAATAACTACACCGCTATATCTATAAACATGGAAATATCTACACCACCATCTGCATGAACATGGAAATATCTGCACCGCCATCTGTATGAACATATAAATATCTACACCACCATCAGTATTAAGAAGGAAATATCTAAACCGCTATCTGTATAAACAAGGAAATATCTACACCGCTGCCTGTATAAACATGGAAATATCAGCACCGCTCTCTGTATGAAAATGGAAATATCTACACCGCTATCTGTATGAACATGCAAATATCTACACTGCTATCTGTATGAACATGGAAATAGCTACACCGTTATCTCTATGAAAATGGAAATAGCTACACCGCTATCTGTATGAACATGGAAATATCTACACCGCTATTTGTATGAACATGGATATACCTACACAGCCATCTGTCTGAACATGGAAATATCTACACCGCTATCTGTATGAACATGGAAATATCTACACCGCTATCTGTATGAACATGGATATATCTACACAGCCATCTGGATGAACATGGAAATATCTACACCGCTATCTGTGTAAACATGCTTACATCTTCACCGCTATCTGTATAAACATGGAAATATCTACACCGCTATCTGTATGAAAATGGAAATATCTACACCGCTATCTGTATGAACACGGAAATATCTACACCGCTATCTGTTTGAACATGGAAATATCTACACTGCTATCTGCATGAAAATGGAAATATCTACACTGCTATCAGCATATACATGGAAATATCTACACAGCTATCTCTTTACACATGGAAATAACTACACCGCTATCTGTATGGACATGGAAATATCCACACCGCCATCTGTATGAACATGGAAATATCTGCACCGCCATCTGTATGAACATATAAATATCTACACCGCCATCTGTATTAAGATGGAGATATCTACACTGCTAGCTGTATAAACATGGAAATATCTACACCGCTATCTGTATAAACATGGAAATATCTACACCGCTATCTGTATAAACATGGAAATATCTACAGCGCTACCTGTATAAACATGGAAATATCAGCACCGCTTTCTGTATGAACATGGAAATATCTACACCGATATCTGTATGAACATGGAAATATCTACACCGCTATCTGTATGAAGATGGAAATATCTACACCGCTATCAGTATGAACAAGGAAATATCTACACCGCTATCTGTATGAACATGGATATATCTACACAGCCCTCTGGATGAACATGGAAATATCCACACCGCTATCTGTGTAAACATGCATACATCTTCACCGCTATCTGTATAAACATGGAAATATCTACACCGCTATCTGTATGAACATGGAAATATCTACACCGCTATCTGTATGAACACGGAAATATCTACACCGCTATCTGTTTGAACATGGAAATATCTACACTGCTATCTGTTTGAACATGGAAATATCTACACTGCTATCTGCATGAAAATGGAAATATCTACACTGCTATCAGCATATACATGGAAATATCTACACAGCTATCTCTTTACACATGGAAATAACTACACCGCTATCTGTATGAACATGGAAATATCCACACCGCCATCTGTATGACCATGGAAATATCTGCACCGCCATCTGTATGAACATATAAATATCTACACCGCCATCTGTATTAAGATGGAGATATCTACACCGCTAGCTGTATAAACATGGAAATATCTACACCGCTATCTGTATAAACATGGAAATATCTACACCGCTATCTGTATAAACATGGAAATATCTACACTGCTACCTGTATAAACATGGAAATATCAGCACCGCTTTCTGTATGAACATGGAAATATCTACACCGATATCTGTATGAACATGGAAATATCTACACCGCTATCTGTATGAACATGGAAATATCTACACCGCTATCAGTATGAACAAGGAAATATCTACACCGCTATCTGTATGAACATGGATATATCTACACAGCCCTCTGGATGAACATGGAAATATCCACACCGCTACCTGTGTAAACATGCATACATCTTCACCGCTATCTGAATAATCATGGAAATACCTACACCGCTATCTGTATGAACATGGAAATATCTTCACCGCTATCTGTTTGAAGATGGAAATATATACACCGCTATCTGCTTGAAAACGGAAATATCTACACAGCTATCTGCATATACATGGAATTATCTACACAGCTATCTCTTTACACATGGAAATAACTACACCGCTATCTGTATGAACATGGAAATAGCTACACCGCCATCTGTCTGAACATGGAAATATCTACACCGCTATCTGTATGAACATGGAAATATCTACACCGCTATTTGTATGAACATGGATATATCTACACAACCATCTGTCTGAACATGGAAATATCTACACCGCTATCTGTATGAAAATGGAAATATCTACACCGCTATCTGTATGAACATGGATATATCTACACAGCCATCTGGATGAACATGGAAATATCTACACCACTATCTGTGTAAACATGCATACATCTTCACCACTATCTGTATAAACATGGAAATATCTGCACCGCTATCGGTATGAACATGGAAATATCTACAGCGCTATCTGTGTAAACATGCATACATCTTCACAGCTATCTGTATAAACATGGAAATATCTACACCGCTATCTGTATGAACATGGAAATATCCACACCGTTATCTGTTTGAAGATGGAAATATATACACAGCTATTTGCATGAAAATGGAAATATCTACACAGCTATCTGCATATAGATGGAAATGTCTACACAGCTATCTTTTTACACATGGAAATAACTACACCGCTATCTGTATTAACATGGAAATATCTACACCGCCATCTATATGAATATCGAAATACCTGCACCGCCATCTGTATGAACATATAAATACCTACACCGCCATCTGTATTAAGATGGAGATATCTACACCGCTATCTGAATAAACATGGAAATATCTACACCGCTATCTGTATAAATATGGAAATATCTACTCCGCTATCTGTATAAACATGGAAATATCTACACCGCTACCTGTATAAACATGGAAATATCAGCACCACTATCTGTATGAACCTGGAAATATCTACACCGCTATCTGTATGAACATGGAAATATCTACACCGCTATCTGTATGAACATGGAAATATATACAAAGCTATTTGAATGAACATGGAAATATCTACACCGCTATCTGTTTGGACATGGAAATATCTACACCGCTATCTGCATGAAATTGGAAATATCTACACTGCTATCTGCATATACATTTAAATATCTACACAGCTATCTCTTTACACATGGAAATAACTACACCACTATCTGTATATACATGGAAATAACTACACCGCCATCTGTATGAACATGGAAGTATCTGCACCGACATCTGTATGAACATATAAATATCTACACCGCCATCTGTATTAAGATGGAGATATCTACACTGCTATCTGTATAAACATGGAAATATATACACCGCCATCTGTATGAACATATAAATACACCACCATCTGTATTAAGAAGGAAATATCTAAACCGCTATCTGTATAAACATGGAAATATCTACACCACTGCCTGTATAAACATGGAAATATCAGCACCGCTATCTGTATGAACATGGAAATATCTACACCACTATCTGTAGGAACATGGAAATAGCTACACCGCTGCCTGTATAAACATGGAAATACCAGCACCGCTATCTCTATGAACATGGAAATATCTACACCACTATCTGTATGACCATGGATATATATACACAGCCATCTGGATGAACATGGAAATATCAACACCGATATCTGTATGAACATGGAAATATCTACACCGCTATCTGTATGAACATGGAAATATCTACACCGCTATCAGTATGAACAAGGAAATATCTACACCGCTATCTGTATGAACATGGATATATCTACACAGCCCTCTGGATGAACATGGAAATATCCACACTGCTATCTGTGTAAACATGCATACATCTTCACCGCTATCTGTATAAACATGGAAATACCTACACCGCTATCTGTATGAACATGGAAATATCTTCACCGCTATCTGTTTGAGGATGGAAATATATACACCGCTATCTGCTTGAAAACGGAAATATCTACACAGCTATCTGCATATACATGGAAATATCTACACAGCTATCTCTTTACACATGGAAATAACTACACCGCTATCTGTATGAACATGGAAATATCTACACCGCCATCTGTCTGAACATGGAAATATCTACACCGCTATCTGTATGAACATGGAAATAGCTACACCGTTATCTGTATGAAAATGGAAATAGCTACACCGCTATCTGTATGAACATGGAAATATCTACACCGCTATTTGTATGAACATGGATATATCTACACAGCCATCTGTCTGAACATGGAAATATCTACACCGCTATCTGTATGAACATGGAAATATCTACACCGCTATCTGTATGAACATGGATATATCTACACAGCCATCTGGATGAACATGGAAATATCTACACCGCTATCTGTGTAAACATGAATACATCTTCACCACTATCTGTATAAACATGGAAATATCTGCACCGCTATCGGTATGAACATGGAAATATCTACACAGCTATCTGTGTAAACATGCATACATCTTCACCGCTATCTGTATAAACATGGAAATATCTACACCGCTATCTGTATGAACATGGAAAAATCTACACCGCTATCTGTTTGAAGATGGAAATATGTACACAGCTATCGGCATGAAAATGGAAATATCTACACAGCTATCAGCATATAGATGGAAATGTCTACACAGCTATCTCTTTACACATGGAAATAACTACACCGCTATCTGTATTAACATGGAAATTTCTACACCGCCATCTATATGAACATCGAAATATCTGCACTGCCCTCTGTATGAACATATAAATATCTACACCGCCATCTGTATTAAGATGGAGATATCTACACCGCTATCTGAATAAACATGGAAATATCCACACCGCTATCTGTATAAACATGGAAATATCTACTCCGCTATCTGTATAAACATGGAAATATCTACACCGCTACCTGTATAAACATGGAAATATCAGCACCACTATCTGTATGAACCTGGAAATATCTACACCGCTATCTGTATGAACATGGAAATATCTACACCGCTATCTGTATGAACATGGAAATATCTACAAAGCTATCTGAATGAACATGGAAATATCTACACCGCTATCTGTTTGAACATGTAAATATCTACACCGCTATCTGCATGAAAATGGAAATATCTACAAAGCTATCTGCATATACATGGAAATATCTACACAGCTATCTCTTTACACATGGAAATAACTACACCGCTATATCTATAAACATGGAAATATCTACACCACCATCTGCATGAACATGGAAATATCTGCACCGCCATCTGTATGAACATATAAATATCTACACCACCATCAGTATTAAGAAGGAAATATCTAAACCGCTATCTGTATAAACAAGGAAATATCTACACCGCTGCCTGTATAAACATGGAAATATCAGCACCGCTCTCTGTATGAAAATGGAAATATCTACACCGCTATCTGTATGAACATGCAAATATCTACACTGCTATCTGTATGAACATGGAAATAGCTACACCGTTATCTCTATGAAAATGGAAATAGCTACACCGCTATCTGTATGAACATGGAAATATCTACACCGCTATTTGTATGAACCTGGATATACCTACACAGCCATCTGTCTGAACATGGAAATATCTACACCGCTATCTGTATGAACATGGAAATATCTACACCGCTATCTGTATGAACATGGATATATCTACACAGCCATCTGGATGAACATGGAAACATCTACACCGCTATCTGTGTAAACATGCTAACATCTTCACCGCTATCTGTATAAACATGGAAATATCTACACCGCTATCTGTATGAAAATGGAAATATCTACACCGCTATCTGTATGAACACGGAAATATCTACACCGCTATCTGTTTGAACATGGAAATATCTACACTGCTATCTGCATGAAAATGGAAATATCTACACTGCTATCAGCATATACATGGAAATATCTACACAGCTATCTCTTTACACATGGAAATAACTACACCGCTATCTGTATGGACATGGAAATATCCACACCGCCATCTGTATGAACATGGAAATATCTGCACCGCCATCTGTATGAACATATAAATATCTACACCGCCATCTGTATTAAGATGGAGATATCTACACTGCTAGCTGTATAAACATGGAAATATCTACACCGCTATCTGTATAAACATGGAAATATCTACACCGCTATCTGTATAAACATGGAAATATCTACACCGCTACCTGTATAAACATGGAAATATCAGCACCGCTTTCTGTATGAACATGGAAATATCTACACCGATATCTGTATGAACATGGAAATATCTACACCGCTATCTGTATGAAGATGGAAATATCTACACCGCTATCAGTATGAACAAGGAAATATCTACACCGCTATCTGTATGAACATGGATATATCTACACAGCCCTCTGAATGAACATGGAAATATCCACACCGCTATCTGTGTAAACATGCATACATCTTCACCGCTATCTGTATAAACATGGAAATACCTACACCACTATCTGTATGAACATGGAAATATCTTCACCGCTATCTGTTTGAAGATGGAAATATATACACCGCTATCTGCTTGAAAACGGAAATATCTACACAGCTATCTGCATATACATGGAAATATCTACACAGCTATCTCTTTACACATGGAAATAACTACACCGCTATCTGTATGAACATGGAAATATCTACACCGCCATCTGTCTGAACATGGAAATATCTACACCGCTATCTGTATGAACATGGAAATATCTACACCGCTATCTGTATGAACATGGATATATCTACACAGCCATCTGGATGAACATGGAAATATCTACACCGCTATCTGTGTAAACATGCATATATCTTCACCACTATCTGTATAAACATGGAAATATCTGCACCGATATCTGTATGAACATGGAAATATCTACACCGCTATCTGTATGAACATGGAAATACCTACACCGCTATCTGTTTGGACATGGAAATATCTACACCGCTATCTGCATGAAATTGGAAATATCTACACTGCTATCTGCAAATACATTTAAATATCTACACAGCTATCTCTTTACACATGGAAATAACTACACCACTGTCTGTATGAACATGGAAATAACTACACCGCCATCTGTATGAACATGGAAATATCTGCACCGCCATCTGTATGAACATATAAATATCTACACCACCATCTGTATTAAGATGGAGATATCTACACTGCTATCTGTATAAACATGGAAATATCTACACCGCCATCTCTATGAACATATAAATACGCCGCCATCTGTATTAAGAAGGAAATATCTAAACCGCTATCTGTATAAACATGGAAATATCTACACCGCTGCCTGTATAAACATGGAAATGTCAGCACCGCTATCTGTATCAACATGGAAATATCTACACCGCTATCTGTAGGAACATGGAAATAGCTACACCGCTGCCTGTATAAACACGGAAATATCAGCACCGCTATCTGTATGAACATGGAAATATCTACACCACTATCTGTATGAACATAGATGTATCTACACAGCCATCTGGATGAAAATGGAAAAATCTACACCACTATCTGTATGAACATAGAAATATCTACAACGCTATCTGTGTAAACATGAATACACCTTCACCGCTATCAGTATAAACATGGAAATATCTACACCGCTATCTGTATGAACATGGAAATAGCTACACCGCTATCTGTATGAACATGGAAATATCTACACCGCTATCTGTATGAATATGGATATATCTACACAGCCCTCTGGATGAACATGGAAATATCTACACCGCTATCTGTGTAAACATGCATACATCTTCACCACTATCTGTATAAACATGGAAATATCTGCACCGCTATCGGTATGAACATGGAAATATCTACACACCTATCTGTGTAAACATGCATACATCTTCACCGCTATCTGTATAAACATGGAAATATCTACACCGCTATCTGTATGAACATGGAAAAATCTACACCGCTATCTGTTTGAAGATGGAAATATATACACAGCTATCGGCATGAAAATGGAAATATCTACACAGCTATCTGCATATAGATGGAAATGTCTACACAGCTATCTCTTTACACATGGAAATAACTACACCGCTATCTGTATTAACATGGAAATATCTACACCGCCATCTATATGAACATCGAAATATCTGCACCGCCATCTGTATGAACATATAAATATCTACACCGCCATCTGTATTAAGATGGAGATATCTACACCGCTATCTGAATAAACATGGAAATATCTACACCGCTATCTGTATAAACATGGAAATATCTACTCCGCTATCTGTATAAACATGGAAATATCTACACCGCTACCTGTATAAACATGGAAATATCAGCACCACTATCTGTATGAACCTGGAAATATCTACACCGCTATCTGTGTAAACATGCATACATCTTCAATACTATCTGTATAAACATGGAAATGTCTGCACGGCTATCGGTATGAACATGGAAATATCTACACCGCTATCTGTGTAAACATGCATACATCTTCACAGCTATCTGTATAAACATGGAAATATCTACACCGCTATCTGTATGAACATGGAAATATCTACACCGTTATCTGTTTGAAGATGGAAATATATACACAGCTATTTGCATGAAAATGGAAATATCTACACAGCTATCTGCATATAGATGGAAATGTCTACACAGCTATCTTTTTACACATGGAAATAACTACACCGCTATCTGTATTAACATGGAAATATCTACACCGCCATCTATATGAATATCGAAATATCTGCACCGCCATCTGTATGAACATATAAATACCTACACCGCCATCTGTATTAAGATGGAGATATCTACACCGCTATCTGAATATACATGGAAATATCTACACCGCTATCTGTATAAACATGGAAATATCTACTCCGCTATCTGTATAAACATGGAAATATCTACACCGCTACCTGTATAAACATGGAAATATCAGCACCACTATCTGTATGAACCTGGAAATATCTACACCGCTATCTCTATGAACATGGAAATATCTACACCGCTATCTGTATGAACATGGAAATATATACAAAGCTATTTGAATGAACATGGAAATATCTACACCGCTATCTGTTTGAACATGTAAATATCTACACCGCTATCTGCATGAAAATGGAAATATCTACAAAGCTATCTGCATATACATGGAAATATCTACACAGCTATCTCTTTACACATGGAAATAACTACACCGCTATAACTGTAAACATGGAAATATCTACACCACCATCTGCATGAACATGGAAATATCTGCACCGCCATCTGTATGAACATATAAATATCTACACCGCCATCTGTATTAAGAAGGAAATATCTAAACCGCTATCTGTATAAACAAGGAAATATCTACACCGCTGCCTGTATAAACATGGAAATATCAGCACCGCTCTCTGTATGAAAATGAAATATCTACACCGCTATCTGTATGAACATGCAAATATCTACACTGCTATCTGTATGAACATGGAAATAGCTACACCGTTATCTCTATGAAAATGGAAATAGCTACACCGCTATCTGTATGAACATGGAAATATCTACACTGCTATTTGTATGAACATGGATATACCTACACAGCCATCTGTCTGAACATGGAAATATCTACACCGCTATCTGTATGAACATGGAAATATCTACACCGCTATCTGTATGAACTTGGATATATCTACACAGCCATCTGGATGAACATGGAAATAACTACACCGCTATCTGTGTAAACATGCTAACATCTTCACCACTATCTGTATAAACATGGAAATATCTGCACCGCTATCAGTATGAACATGGAAATATCTACACCGCTATATGTATGAACATGGAAATACCTACACCGCTATCTGTTTGGACATGGAAATATCTACACCGCTATCTGCATGAAATTGGAAATATCTACACTGCTATCTGCATATACATTTAAATATCTACACAGCTATCTCTTTACACATGGAAATAACTACACCACTATCTGTATATACATGGAAATAACTACACCGCCATCTGTATGAACATGGAAGTATCTGCACCGCCATCTGTATGAACATATAAATATCTACACCGCCATCTGTATTAAGATGGAGATATCTACACTGCTATCTGTATAAACATGGAAATATATACACCGCCATCTGTATGAACATATAAATACACCACCATCTGTATTAAGAAGGAAATATCTAAACCGCTATCTGTATAAACATGGAAATATCTACACCGCTGCATGTATAAACATGGAAATATCAGCACCGCTATCTGTATGAACATGGAAATATCTACACCACTATCTGTAGGAACATGGAAATAGCTACACCGCTGCCTGTATAAACATGGAAATACCAGCACCGCTATCTCTATGAACATGGAAATATCTACAGCACTATCTGTATGACCATGGATATATATACACAGCCATCTGGATGAACATGGAAATATCAACACCGATATCTGTATGAACATGGAAATATCTACACCGCTATCTGTATGAACATGGAAATATCTACACCGCTATCAGTATGAACAAGGAAATATCTACACCGCTATCTGTATGAACATGGATATATCTACACAGCCCTCTGGATGAACATGGAAATATCCACACTGCTATCTGTGTAAACATGCATACATCTTCACCGCTATCTGTATAAACATGGAAATACCTACACCGCTATCTGTATGAACATGGAAATATCTTCACCGCTATCTGTTTGAAGATGGAAATATATACACCGCTATCTGCTTGAAAACGGAAATATCTACACAGCTATCTGCATATACATGGAAATATCTACACAGCTATCTCTTTACACATGGAAATAACTACACCGCTATCTGTATGAACATGGAAATATCTACACCGCCATCTGTCTGAACATGGAAATATCTACACCGCTATCTGTATGAACATATAAATAGCTACACCGTTATCTGTATGAAAATGGAAATAGCTACACCGCTATCTGTATGAACATGGAAATATCTACACCGCTATTTGTATGAACATGGATATATCTACACAGCCATCTGTCTGAACATGGAAATATCTACACCGCTATCTGTATGAACATGGAAATATCTACACTGCTATCTGTATGAACATGGATATATCTACACAGCCATCTGGATGAACATGGAAATATCTACACCGCTATCTGTGTAAACATGAATACATCTTCACCACTATCTGTATAAACATGGAAATATCTGCACCGCTATCGGTATGAACATGGAAATATCTACACAGCTATCTGTGTAAACATGCATACATCTTCACCGCTATCTGTATAAACATGGAAATATCTACACCGCTATCTGTATGAACATGGAAAAATCTACACCGCTATCTGTTTGAAGATGGAAATATATACACAGCTATCGGCATGAAAATGGAAATATCTACACAGCTATCAGCATATAGATGGAAATGTCTACACAGCTATCTCTTTACACATGGAAATAACTACACCGCTATCTGTATTAACATGGAAATATCTACACCGCCATCTATATGAACATCGAAATATCTGCACCGCCATCTGTATGAACATATAAATATCTACACCGCCATCTGTATTAAGATGGAGATATCTACACAGCTATCTGAATAAACATGGAAATATCCACACCGCTATCTGTATAAACATGGAAATATCTACTCCGCTATCTGTATAAACATGGAAATATCTACACCGCTACCTGTATAAACATGGAAATATCAGCACCACTATCTGTATGAACCTGGAAATATCTACACCGCTATCTGTATGAACATGGAAATATCTACACCGCTATCTGTATGAACATGGAAATATCTACAAAGCTATCTGAATGAACATGGAAATATCTACACCGCTATCTGTTTGAACATGTAAATATCTACACCGCTATCTGCATGAAAATGGAAATATCTACAAAGCTATCTGCATATACTTGGAAATATCTACACAGCAATCTCTTTACACATGGAAATAACTACACCGCTATATCTATAAACATGGAAATATCTACACCACCATCTGCATGAACATGGAAATATCTGCACCGCCATCTGTATGAACATATAAATATCTACACCGCCATCAGTATTAAGAAGGAAACATCTAAACCGGTATCTGTATAAACAAGGAAATATCTACACCGCTGCCTGTATAAACATGGAAATATCAGCACCGCTCTCTGTATGAAAATGGAAATATCTACACCGCTATCTGTATGAACATGCAAATATCTACACTGCTATCTGTATGAACATGGAAATAGCTACACCGTTATCTCTATGAAAATGGAAATAGCTACACCGCTATCTGTATGAACATGGAAATATCTACACCGCTATTTGTATGAACATGGATATACCTACACAGCCATCTGTCTGAACATGGAAATATCTACACCGCTATCTGTATGAACATGGAAATATCTACACCGCTATCTGTATGAACATGGATATATCTACACAGCCATCTGGATGAACATGGAAATATCTACACCGCTATCTGTGTAAACATGCTAACATCTTCACCACTATCTGTATAAACATGGAAATATCTGCACCGCTATCGGTATGAACATGGAAAGATCTACACCGCTATCTGTATGAACTTGGAAATTCCTACACCGCTATCTGTTTGGACATGGAAATATCTACACCGCTATCTGCATGAAATTGGAAATATCTACACTGCTATCTGCATATACATTTAAATATCTACACAGCTATCTCTTTACACATGGAAATAACTACACCACTATCTGTATATACATGGAAATAACTACACCGCCATCTGTATGAACATGGAAGTATCTCCACCGCCATCTGTATGAACATATAAATATCTACACCGCCATCTGTATTAAGATGGAGATATCTACACTGCTATCTGTATAAACATGGAAATATATACACCGCCATCTGTATGAACATATAAATACACCACCATCTGTATTAAGAAGGAAATATTTAAACCGCTATCTGTATAAACATGGAAATATCTACACCGCTGCCTGTATAAACATGGAATTATCAGCACCGCTATCTGAATGAACGTGGAAATATCTACACCGCTATCTGTATGAACATGGATATATCTACACAGCCATCTGGATGAACATGGAAATATCTACACCGCTATCTGTGTAAACATGCATACATCTTCACCGCTATCTGTATAAACATGGAAATATCTACACCGCTATCTGTATGAAAATGGAAATATCTACACCGCTATCTGTATGAACACGGAAATATCTACACCGCTATCTGTTTGAACATGGAAATATCTACACTGCTATCTGCATGAAAATGGAAATATCTACACTGCTATCAGCATATACATGGAAATATCTACACAGCTATCTCTTTACACATGGAAATAACTACACCGCTATCTCTATGAACATGGAAATATCCACACCGCCATCTGTATGAACATGGAAATATCTTCACCGCCATCTGTATGAACATATAAATATCTACACCGCCATCTGTATTAAGATGGAGATATCTACACTGCTAGCTGTATAAACATGGAAATATCTACACCGCTATCTGTATAAACATGGAAATATCTACACCGCTATCTGGATAAACATGGAAATATCTACACCGTTACCTGTATAAACATGGAAATATCAGCACCGCTTTCTGTATGAACATGGAAATATCTACACCGATATCTGTATGAACATGGAAATATCTACACCGCTATCTGTATGAACATGGAAATATCTACACCGCTATCAGTATGAACAAGGAAATATCTACACCGCTATCTGTATGAACATGGATATATCTACACAGCCCTCTGGATGAACATGGAAATATCCACACCGCTATCTGTGTAAACATGCATACATCTTCACCGCTATCTGTATAAACATGGAAATACCTACACCGCTATCTGTATGAACATGGAAATATCTTCACCGCTATCTGTTTGAAGATGGAAATATATACACCGCTATCTGCTTGAAAACGGAAATATCTACACAGCTATCTGCATATACATGGAAATATCTACACAGCTATCTCTTTACACATGGAAATAACTACACCGCTATCTGTATGAACATGGAAATATCTACACCGCCATCTGTCTGAACATGGAAATATCTACACCGCTATCTGTATGAACATGGAAATATCTACACCGCTATCTGTATGAACATGGATATATCTACACAGCCATCTGGATGAACATGGAAATATCTACACCGCTATCTGTTGAAACATGCATATATCTTCACCACTATCTGTATAAACATGGAAATATCTGCACCGCTATCGGTATGAACATGGAAATATCTACACCGCTATCTGTAGGAACATGGAAATACCTACACCGCTATCTGTTTGGACATGGAAATATCTACACCGCTATCTGCATGAAATTGGAAATATCTACACTGCTATCTGCAAATACATTTAAATATCTACACAGCTATCTCTTTACACATGGAAATAACTACACCACTGTCTGTATGAACGTGGAAATAACTACACCGCCATCTGTATGAACATGGAAATATCTGCACCGCCATCTGTATGAACATATAAATATCTACACCACCATCTGTATTAAGATGGAGATATCTACACTGCTATCTGTATAAACATGGAAGTATCTACACCGCCATCTCTATGAACATATAAATACGCCGCCATCTGTATTAAGAAGGAAATATCTAAACCGCTATCTGTATAAACATGGAAATATCTACACCGCTGCCTGTATAAACATGGAAATGTCAGCACGCTATCTGTATCAACATGGAAATATCTACACCGCTATCTGTAGGAACATGGAAATAGCTACACCGCTGCCTGTATAAACACGGAAATATCAGCACCGCTATCTGTATGAACATGGAAATATCTACACCACTATCTGTATGAACATGGATGTATCTACACAGCCATCTGGATGAAAATGGAAATATCTACACCACTATCTGTATGAACATGGAAATATCTAAAACGCTATCTGTGTAAACATGAATACACCTTCACCGCTATCATTATAAACATGGAAATATCTACACCGCTATCTGTATGAACATGGAAATAGCTACACCGCTATCTGTATGAACATGGAAATATCTACACCGCTATCTGTATGAACATGGATATATCTACACAGCCCTCTGGATGAACATGGAAATATCTACACCGCTATCTGTGTAAACATGCATACATCTTCACCGCTATCTGTATAAACATGGAAATATCTACACCGCTATCTGTATGAACATGGAAAAATCTACACCGCTATCTGTTTGAAGATGGAAATATATACACAGCTATCGGCATGAAAATGGAAATATCTACACAGCTATCTGCATATAGATGGAAATGTCTACACAGCTATCTCTTTACACATGGAAATAACTACACCGCTATCTGTATTAACATGGAAATATCTACACCGCCATCTATATTAACATCGAAATATCTGCACCGCCATCTGTATGAACATATAAATATCTACACCGCCATCTGTATTAAGATGGAGATATCTACACCGCTATCTGAATAAACATGGAAATATTTTCACCGCTATCTGTATAAACATGGAAATATCTACTCCGCTATCTGTATAAACATGGAAATATCTACACCGCTACCTGTATAAACATCGAAATATCAGCACCACTATCTGTATGAACCTGGAAATATCTACACCGCTATCTGTATGAACATGGAAATATCTACACCGCTATCTGTATGAACATGGAAATATCTACAAAGCTATCTGAATGAACATGGAAATATCTACACCGCTATCTGTTTGAACATGTAAATATCTACACCGCTATCTGCATGAAAATGGAAATATCTACAAAGCTATCTGCATATACATGGAAATATCTACACAGCTATCTCTTTACACATGGAAATAACTACACCGCTATATCTATAAACATGGAAATATCTACACCACCATCTGCATGAACATGGAAATATCTGCACCGACATCTGTATGAACATATAAATATCTACACCGCCATCTGTATTAAGAAGGAAATATCTAAACCGCTATCTGTATAAACAAGGAAATATCTACACCGCTGCCTGTATAAACATGGAAATATCAGCACCGCTCTCTGTATGAAAATGGAAATATCTACACCGCTATCTGTATGAACATGCAAATATCTACACTGCTATCTGTATGAACATGGAAATAGCTACACCGTTATCTCTATGAAAATGGAAATAGCTACACCGCTATCTGTATGAACATGGAAATATCTACACCGCTATTTGTATGAACATGGATATACCTACACAGCCATCTGTCTGAACATGGAAATATCTACACCGCCATCTGTATGAACATGGAAATATCTGCACCGACATCTGTATGAACATATAAATATCTACACCGCCATCTGTATTAAGAAGGAAATATCTAAACCGCTATCTGTATAAACATGGAAATATCTACACCGCTGAATGTATAAACATGGAAATATCAGCACCGCTATCTGTATGAACATGGAAATATCTACACCGCTATCTGTATCAACATGGAAATATCTACACCGCCATCTGTATGAACATAAAATATCTACACCGACATCTGTATTAAGAAGGAAATATCTCAACCGCTATCTGTAAACGTGGAAATATCTACACCGCTGCCTGTATAAAGATGGAAATATCAGCAACGCTATCTGTATGAACATGGAAATATCTACACGGCTATCTGTATGCACATGGAAATATCTACAACGCTATCTGTATGAACATGGAAATATCTACACCGCTATCTGTATGAACATGGAAATATCTACACCGCTATCTGTTTGAACATGGAAATATCTACACCGCTGTCTGCATGAAAATGGAAATATCTACACAGCTATCTGCATATACATGGAAATATCTACACAGCTATCTCTTTAAACATGGAAATAACTACACCGCTACCTCAGTAAACATGGAAATATCTACACCGCCATCTGTATGAACATGGAAATATCCGCACCGCCATCTGTATGAACATATAAATATCTACACCGCCATCTGTATTAAGAAGGAGATATCTACACCGCTATCTGTATAAACATGGAAATAGCTACACGGCTATCTGTATAAACATGGAAATATCTACACCGCTATCTGTATAAACATGGAAATATCTACACCACTCCCTGTATAAACAAGGAAATATCAGCACTGCTATCTGTATGAACATGGAAATATCTACACCGCTATCTGTATGAACATGGAAATATCTACACCGCTATCTGTATCAACATGGAAATATCTACACCGCTATCAGTACGAACATGGAAATATCTAAACAGCTATCTGCATGAAAATAGAAATATCTACACAGCTATCTGCATATACATGGAAATATCTACAAAGCTATCTCTTTACACATGGAAATAACTACACCGCTATCTCTATAAACACGGAAATATCTACACCGCCATCTGTATGAACATGGAAATATCTGCACCGCCATCTGTATCAACATATAAATATCTACACCGCCATCTGTATTAAGATGGAGATATCTACACCGCTATCTGTATAAACTTGGAAATATCTACACCGATATCTGTATAAACATGGAAATATCTACACCGCTATCTGTATAAACATGGAAATATCTACACCGCTACCTGTATAAACATGGAAATATCAGCACCGCTATCTGTATGAACATGGAAATTTCTACACCGCTTTCTCTATGAACATGGAAATATCTACACTGCTATCTGTATGAACATGGAAATAGCTACACCGCTATCTGTATGAACATGGAAATATCTACACCGCTATCTGTATGAACATGGAAATATCTACACCGCTATCTGTATGAACCTGGAAATATCTTCACCGCCATCTGTACGAACATGGATGTATCTACAGAGCCATCTGGATGAACATGGAAATATCTACACCGCCATCTGCATGAACATATAAATATCTACACCGCCATCTGTATTAAGTTGGAGATATCTACCCCGCTATCTGTATAAACCTCGATATATCTACACCGCTATCTGTATAAACATGGAAATATCTACACCGCTATCTGTATAAACATGGAAATTTCTACTCCGCAACCTGTATAATCATGGTAATATCAGCACCGCTATCTGTAGGAACATTGATATATCTACACAGCCATCTGGATGAACATGGATATATCTACACAGCCATCTGGATGAACATGGAAATATCTACACCGCTATCTGTGTCAACCTGCATACGTCTTCACCGCTATCTGTATAAACATGGAAATATCTACACAGCCCTCTGGATGAACATGGAAATATAAACACCGCTATCTGTGTAAACATGCATACATCTTCACCGCAATCTGTATAAACATGGAAATATCTGCACCACCATCTGTATGAACATATAAATATCTACACCGCCATCTGTATTAAGAAGGAAATATCTAAACCGCTATCTGTATGAACATTGAAATATCTACACCGCTATCTGCATATTCATGGAAATATCTACACAGCTATCTCTTTACACATGGAAATAACTATACCGCCATCTGTATGAACATGGAAATATCTGCACCACCATCTGTAAGAACATATAAATATCTACACCGCCATCTGTATTAAGAAGGAAATATCTAAACCGCTATCTGTATGAACATTGAAATATCTACACCGCTATCTGTATGAACATGGAAATATCTACACCGCTATCTGTGTAAACATGCATACATCTTCACCGCTATCTGTATAAACATGGAAATATCTACAACGCTATCTGTATGAACATGGAAATATCTACACCGCTATCTGTACGAACATGGAAATATCTAAACAGCTATCTGCATGAAAATAGAAATATCTACACAGCTATCTGCATATACATGAAAATATCTGCAAAGCTATCTCTTCACACATGGAAATAACTACACCGCTATCTCTATAAACACGGAAATATCTACAGCGCCATCTGTATGAACATGGAAATATCTGCACCGCCATCTGTATAAACATATAAATATCTACACCGCCATCTGTATTAAGATGGAGATATCTACACCGCTATCGGTATAAACTTGGAAATATCTACACCGCTATCTGTATAAACATGGAAATACCTACACCGCTATCTGTATAAACATGGAAATACCTACACCGCTACCTGTATAAACATGGAAATATCAGCACCGTTATCTGTATGAAAATGGAAACATCTACACCGCTATCTCTATGAACATGGAAATATCTACACCGCTATCTGTATGAACATGGAAATAGCTACACTGCTATCTGTATGAACATGGAAATATCTACACCGCTATCTGTAGGAACATGGAAATATCTACACCGCTATCTCTATGAACATGGATATATCTACACAGCCATCTGGATGAACATGGAAATATCTACACCGCTATCTGCATGAACATGGAAATATCTACACCGCTATCTGTGTAAACATGCATACATCTTCACCGCAATCTGTATAAACATGGAAATATCAACACCGCTATCTGTATGAACTTGGAAGTATCTACACCGCTATCTGTTTGAACATGGAAATATCTAAACCGCTATCTGTACGAACATGGAAATATCTACACCGCTATCTGTATGAACATGGAGATACCTACACCGCTATCTGTATGATCATGGAAATATCTACACCGCAATCTGTTTGAACATGGAAATATCTAAACCGCTATCTGTATGAACATGGAAATATCTACACCACTATCTGTATGAACATGGAGATATCTACAACGCTATCAGTATGAACATGGAAATAACTTCACCGCCATCTGTATGAACATGGATATATCTACACAGCCATCTGGATGAACATGGATATACCGACACAACCCTCTGGATGAACATGGAAATATCCACACCGCTATCTCTGTAAACATGCAAACATCTTCACCGCTATCTGTATAAACATGGAAATATCTACACCGCTATCTGTATGAACATGGAAATATCTACACCGCTATCTGTTTGAAGATGGAAATATATACACCGCTATCTGCATGAAAATGGAAATATCTACACAGCTATCTGCATGAAAATGGAAATACCTACACAGCTATCTGCATATACATGGAAATATCTACAAAGATATCTCTTTACACATGGAAATAACTACACCGCTATCTGTATGAACATGGAAATATCTACACCGCCATCTGTATGAACATGGAAATATCTGCACCGCCATCTGTATGAACCTATAAATATCTACACTGCCATCTGTATTAAGATGGAGAAATCTACACCGCTATCTGAATAAACATGGAAATATCTACACCGCTATCTGTATAAACATGGAAATATCAGCACCGCTATCTGTATGAACATGGAAATATCAGCCCCTCTATCTGTATGAACATGGAGATATCTACACCGCCATCTGTATGAACATGGATATATCTACACAGCCATCTGGAGGAACATGGAAATATCTACACCGCTATCTGTATGAACATGGGAATATCTACACCGCTATCTGTATGAACATGGAAATATCTACACCGCTATCTGTATGAAAATGGAAATATCTTCACCGCTATCTGTAAGAACATGGATATATCTACAGAGCCATCTGTATGAACATGGAAATATCCGCACCGCCATCTGTATGAACATATAAATATCTACACCGCCATCTGTATTAAGAAGGAGATATCTACACCGCTATCTGTATAAACATGGAAATATCTACATCGCTATCTGTATAAACATGGAAATATCTACACCGCTATCTGTATAAACATGGAAATATCTACACCGCTCCCTGTATAAACATGGAAATATCAGCACTGCTATCTGTATGAACATGGAAATATCTACACAGCTATCTGTATGAACATGGAAATATCTACACCGCTATCTGTGTAAACATGCATACATCTTCACCGCTATCTGTATAAACATTTAAATATCTACAACGCTATCTGTATGAACATGGAAATACCTACACCGCTATCTGTACGAACATGGAAATATCTAAACCGCTATCTACATGAAAATACAAATATCTACACAGCTATCTGCATATACATGGAAATATCTACAAAGCTATCCCTTTACACATGGAAATACCTACACCGCTATCTCTATAAACACGGAAATATCTACACCGCCATCTTTATGAACATGGAAATATCTGCACCGCCATCTGTATAAACATATAAATATCTACACCGCCATCTGTATTAATTTGGAGATATCTACACTGCTATCTGTATAAACTTGGAAATAACTACACCGCTATCTGTATAAACATGGAAATACCTACACCGCTATCTGTATAAAAATGGAAATATCTACACCGCTACCTGTATAAACATGGAAATATCAGCACCGCTATCTGTATGAACATGGAAATACCTACACTGCTATCTGTATGAACATGGAGATATCTACACCGGTATCTGTATGAACATGGAAATATCTAGACCGCTATCTGAATGAACATGGAAATACCTTCACCGCTATCTGTATGAACATGTAAATATCTACAACGCTATCTGTGTAAACATGCACACATCTTCACCGCTATCTGTATAAACATGGAAATGTCTACAAGGCTATCTGTATGAACATAGAAATATCTACACCGCCATTTGTATGAACATGGAAATAGCTGCACCGACATCTGTATGAACATATACATATCTACACGGCCATCTGTATTAAGATGGATATATCTACACCGATATCTGTATAAACTTGGAAATACCTACAGCGCTATCTGTATAAACATGGAAATATCTACACCGCTATCTGTATAAACATGGAAATATCTGCCCCGCAACCTGTGTAAACATGGAAATATCAGCACCGCTATCTGTATGAACATGGAAATATCATCCCCTCTATCTGTATGAACATGGAGATATCTACACCGCTATCTGTATGAACATGGAAATATCTACACAGCTATCTGTATGAACATGGAAATACCTTCACCGCCATCTGTATGAACATGGATATATCTACACAGCCATCTGGATGAACATGGATATATCTACACAGCCCTCTGGATGAACATGGAAATATCCACACCGCTATCTGTGTAAACATGCATACATCTTCACCGCTATCTGTATAAACATGGAAATATCTACACCGCTATCTGTATGAACATGGAAATATCTGCACCGCTATCTGTATGAACATGGAAATATCTACACCGCTATCTGTTTGAACATGGAAATATCTACACCGCAATCTGCATGAAAATGGAAATATCTACACAGCTATCTGCATATACATGGAAATATCTACACAGCTATCTCTTTACACATGGAAATAACTACACCGCTATGTGTATGAACATGGAAATATCTAAACCGCCATCTGTATGAACATGGAAATATCTGCACCGCCATCTGTATGAACATATAAATATCTACACTGCCATCTGTATTAAGATGGAGATATCTACACCGCTATCTGAATAAACATGGAAATATCTACACCGCTATCTGTATAAACATGGAAATATCAGCACCGCTATCTGTATGAACATGGAAATATCAGCCCCTCTATCTGTATGAACATGGAGATATCTACACCGCCATCTGTATGAACATGGATATATCTACACAGCCATCTGGAGGAACATGGAAATATCTACACCGCTATCTGTATGAACATGGAAATACCTACACCGCTATCTCTATAAACACGGAAATATCTACACCGCTATCTGTATAAACATGGAAATAACTACACCGCTATCTCTATAAACACGGAAATATCTACACTGCTATCTGTATTAACATGGAAATAGCTACACCGCTATCTGTATGAACATGGAAATATCTACACCACTATCTGAATGAACATGGAAATATCTACACCGCTATCTGTATGAACATGGATATATCTACACAGCCATCTGGATAAACATGGAAATATCTACACCGCTATCTGTTTGAACATGGAAATATCTGAACCGCTATCTGCATGAAAATGGAAATATATACACAGCTATCTGCATATACATGGAAATATTTCTACACAGCTATCTCTTTACACATGGAAATAACTATACCGCTATCTGTATGAACATGGAAATATCTTCACCGCCATCTGTAAGAACATGGATATATCTACACAGCCATCTGGATGAACATGGAAATATCTACACCGCTATCTGTATGAACATGGAAATATCTACACCGCTATCTGTGTAAACATGCATACATCTTCACCGTTATCTGTATAAACATGGAAATATCTACAGTGCTATCTGTATGAACATGGAAATATCTGCACCGCCATCTGTATAAACATATAAATATCTACACCGCCATCTGTATTAAGATGGAGATATCTACACCGATATCTGTATAAACATGGAAATACCTACACCGCTATCTGTAGGAACATGGAAATATCTACACCGCTATCTGTATGAACATGGAAATATCTACACCGCTATCAGTGTAAACATGCATACATCTTCACCACAATCTGTATAAGTATGGAAATATCAACACCGCTATCTGTATGAACTTGGAAATATCTACACCGCTATCTGTTTGAACATGGAAATATCTAAACCGCTATCAGCATGAAAATGGAAATATCTACACAGCTATCTGCATATACATGGAAATATATACACAACTATCTCTTTACACATGGAAATAACTACACCGTTGTCTGTATGAACATGGAAATGTCTGCACTGCCATCTGTATGAACATATAAATATCAACACCGCCATCTGTATTAAGATGGAGATATCTACACTGCTATCTGTATAAACATGGAAATATCTAAACCGCTATCTGTATAAACATGGAAATATCTACACCGCTCTCTGAATAAAAATGGAAATATCAGCACCGCTGTCTGTATGAACATGGAAATATCAGCTCATCTATCTGTATGAACATGGAAGTATCTACACCGCTATCTCTATGAACATGGAAATATCTACACCGCTATCTGTTTGAACATGGAAATATCTAAGCCGCTATCTGCATGAAAATGGAAATATATACACAGCTATCTGCATATACATGGAAATATCTACACAGCTATCTCTTTACACATGGAAATAACTGCACCGCTATCTGTATGAACATGGAAATATCTTCACCGCCATCTGTAGGAACATGGATATATCTACACAGCCATCTGGATGAACATGGAAATATCTACACCGCTATCTGTATGAACATGGAAATATCTACACCGCTATCTGTGAAAACATGCATACATCTTCACCGCTATCTGTATAAACATGGAAATATCTACACTGCTATCTTTACGAACATGGAAATATCTACACCGCTATCTGTTTGAACATGGAAATATCTACACCGCTATCTGCATGAAAATGGAAATATCTACACAGCGATCTGCATATACATGGAAATATCTAAAAAGCTATCACTTTACACGTGGAAATAAGTACAGCGCTATCTCTATAAACATGGAAATAGCTACACCGCCATCTGTATGAACATGGAAATATCTGCACCGCCATCTGTATGAACATATAAATATCTACACCGCCATCTATATTAAGATGGAGATAACTACACCGCTAACTGTATAAACTTGGAAATATCTACACTGCTATCTCTATGAACATGGAAATTTCTACACCGCTATCTGTATTAACATGGAAATAGCTACACCGCTATCTGTATGAACATGGAAATATCTACACCGCTACCTGTATGAACATGGAAATATCTACACCGCAATCTGTATGAACATGGATATATCTACACAGCCATCTGGATGAACATGGAAATATCTACACCGCTATCTGTATGAACATGGAAATATCTACACGGCTATCTGTGTAAATATGCATACATCTTCACCGCAATCTGTATAAACATGGAAATATCTACACCGCTATCTGTATGAACATGGAAATATCTACACCGCTATCTGTTTGAACATGGAAATATCTACACCGATGTCTGCATGAAAATGGAAATATCTACACAACTATCTGCATATACATGGAAATATCTACAGAGCTATCTCTTAACACATCGAAATAACTACACCGCTATCTCTATAAACATGGAAATATCTACACCGCCATCTGTATGAACATGGAAATATCTGCACCGCCATCTGTATGAACATATAAATATCTACACCGCCATATGTATTAAGAAGGAAATATCTAAACCGCTATCTGTATGAACATTGAAATATCTACACCGCTATCTGTATGAACATGGAAATATCTACACCGCTATCTGTGTAAACATGCATACATCTTCACCGCTATCTGTATAAACATGGAAATGTCTACAAGGCTATCTGTATGAACATGGAAAAATCTACACCGCCATCTGTATGAACATGGAAATAGCTGCACCGACATCTGTATGAACATATACATATCTACACGGCCATCTGTATAAACATGGAAATATCTACACCGCTATCTGTATAAACATGGAAATATCTACACCGCAACCTGTGTAAACATGGAAATATCAGCACCGCTATCTGTATGAACATGGAAATATCATCCCCTCTATCTGTATGAACATGGAGATATCTACACCGCTATCTGTATAAACATGGAAATATCTACACCGCTATCTGTAGGAACATGGAAATACCTTCACTGCCACTTGTATGAACATGGATATATCTACACAGCCATCTGGGTGAACATGGATATATCTACACAGCCCTCTGGATGAACATGGAAATATCCACACCGCTATCTGTGTAAACATGCATACATCTTCACCGCTATCTGTATAAACATGGAAATATCTACACCGCTATCTGTATGAACATGGAAATATCTGCACCGCTATCTGTATGAACATGGAAATATCTACACCGCTATCTGTTTGAACATGGAAATATCTACACCGCAATCTGCATGAAAATGGAAATATCTACACAGCTATCTGCATATACATGGAAATATCTACACAGCTATCTCTTTACACATGGAAATAACTACACCGCTATGTGTATGAACATGGAAATATCTAAACCGCCATCTGTATGAACATGGAAATATCTGCACCGCCATCTGTATCAACATATAAATATCAACACTGCCATCTGTATTAAGATGGAGATATCTACACCGCTATCTGAATAAACATGGAAATATCTACACCGCTATCTGTATAAACATGGGAATATCAGCACCGCTATCTGTATGAAAATGGAAATATCAGCCCTTCGCTCTGTATGAACATGGAGAAATCTACACCGCCATCTGTATGAACATGGATATATCTACACAGCCATCTGGAGGAACATGGAAATATCTACACCGCTATCTGTATGAACATGGAAATAGCTACACCGCTATCTGTATGAACATGGATATATCTACACCGCTATCTGTATGAACATGGAAATATCTACACCGCTATCTGTATGAACAAGGAAATATCTTCACCGCCATCTATACGAACATGGATATATCTACAGTGCCATCTGGATGAACATGGAAATATCTACACCGCCATCTGTATGAACATATAAATATCTACACTGCCATCTGTATTAAGATGGAGATTTCTACACCGCTATCTGTATAAACCTGGAAATATCTACACCGCTATCTGTATAAACATGGAAATATCTACACCGCTATCTGGATAAAAATGGAAATTTCTACACCGCTACCTGTATAAACATGGAAATATCAGCACAGCTATCTGTAGGAACATGGAAATATCTACACCGCTATCTGTATAAACATGGAAATATCTACACCGCTATCTGTATAAACATGGAAATATCTACACCGCTATCTGTATAAACATGGAAATATCTACACCGCTACCTGTTTAAACATGGAAATATCAGCACCGCTATCTGTATGAACATGGAAATATCTACACCGCTATCTGTATGAACATGGAAATATCTACACCGCCATCTGTATGAACATGGAAATATCCGCACCGCCATCTGTATGAACATATAAATATCTACACCGCCATCTGTATTAAGAAGGAGATATCTACGCCACTATCTGTATAAACATGGAAATATCTACACCGCTATCTGTATAAACATGGAAATATCTACACCGCTATCTGTATAAACATGGAAATATCTACACCGCTATCTGTATAAACATGGAAATATCTACACCGCTATCTGTAGGAACATGGAAATACCTTCACCGCCACTTGTATGAACATGGATATATCTACACAGCCATCTGGGTGAACATGGATATATCTACACAGCCCTCTGGATGAACATGGATATATCCACACCGCTATCTGTGTAAACATGCATACATCTTCACCGCTATCTGTATAAACATGGAAATATCTACACCGCTATCTGTATGAACATGGAAATATCTGCACCGCTATCTGTATGAACATGGAAATATCTACACCGCTATCTGTTTGAACATGGAAATATCTACACCGCAATCTGCATGAAAATGGAAATATCTACACAGCTATCTGCATATACATGGAAATATCTACACAGCTATCTCTTTACACATGGAAATAACTACACCGCTATGTGTATGAACATGGAAATATCTAAACCGCCATCTGTATGAACATGGAAATATCTGCACCGCCATCTGTATCAACATATAAATATCTACACTGCCATCTGTATTAAGATGGAGATATCTACACCGCTATCTGAATAAACATGGAAATATCTACACCGCTATCTGTATAAACATGGGAATATCAGCACCGCTATCTGTATGAAAATGGAAATATCAGCCCCTCTCTCTGTATGAACATGGAGATATCTACACCGCCATCTGTATGAACATGGATATATCTACACAGCCTTCTGGAGGAACATGGAAATATCTACACCGCTATCTGTATGAACATGGAAATAGCTACACCGCTATCTGTATGAACATGGATATATCTACACCGCTATCTGTATGAACATGGAAATATCTACACCGCTATCTGTATGAACAAGGAAATATCTTCACCGCCATCTATACGAACATGGATATATCTACAGTGCCATCTGGATGAACATGGAAATATCTACACCGCCATCTGTATGAACATATAAATATCTACACTGCCATCTGTATTAAGATGGAGATTTCTACACCGCTATCTGTATAAACCTGGAAATATCTACACCGCTATCTGTATAAACATGGAAATATCTACACCGCTATCTGGATAAACATGGAAATTTCTACACCGCTACCTGTAGAAACATGGAAATATCAGCACAGCTATCTGTAGGAACATGGAAATATCTACACCGCTATCTGTATAAACATGGAAATATCTACACCGCTATCTGTATAAACATGGAAATATCTACACCGCTATCTGTATAAACATGGAAATATCTACACCGCTACCTGTTTAAACATGGAAATATCAGCACCGCTATCTGTATGAACATGGAAATATCTACACCGCTATCTGTATGAACATGGAAATATCTACACCGCCATCTGTATGAACATGGAAATATCCGCACCGCCATCTGTATGAACATATAAATATCTACACCGCCATCTGTATTAAGAAGGAGATATCTACGCCACTATCTGTATAAACATGGAAATATCTACACCGCTATCTGTATAAACATGGAAATATCTGCACCGCTATCTGTATAAACATGGAAATATCTACACCGCTATCTGTATAAACATGGAAATATCTACTCCGCTCCCTGTATAAACATGGAAATATCAGCACTGCTATCTGTATGAACATGGAAATATCTACACAGCTATCTGTATGAACATGGAAATATCTACACCGATATCTGTGTAAACATGCATACATCTTCACTGCTATCTGTATAAACATTTAAATATCTACAACGCTATCTGTATGAACATGGAAATATCTACACCGCTATCTGTACGAACATGGAAATATCTAAACCGCTATCTACATGAAAATACAAATATCTACACAGCTATCTGCATATACATGGAAATATCTACAAAGCTATCTCTTTACACATGGAAATACCTACACCGCTATTTCTATAAACATGGAAATATCTACACCGCCATCTGTATGAACATGGAAATATCTGCACCGCCATCTGTATAAACATATAAATATCTACACCGCCATCTATATTAAGTTGGAGATATCTACACCGCTATCAGTATAAACTTGGAAATATCTACACCGCTATCTGTATAAACATGGAAATACCTACACCGCTATCTGTATAAACATGGAAATATCTACACCGCTACCTGTATAAACATGGAAATATCAGCACCGCTATCTGTATGAACATGGAAATATCTACACCGCTATCTCTATGAACATGGAAATAGCTACACTGCTATCTGTATGAACATGGAAATAGCTACACCGCAATCTGTATGAACATGGAAATATCTACACCACTATCTGTATGAACATGGAAATATCTAAACAGCTATCTGCATGAAAATAGAAATATCTACACAGCTATCTCCATATACATGGAAATATCTACAAAGCTATCTCTTTACACATGGAAATACCTACACCGCTATCTCTATAAACACGGAAATATCTACACCGCTATCTGTATAAACATGGAAATAACTACACCGCTATCTCCATAAACACGGAAATATCTAAACTGCTATCTGTATGAACATGGAAATAGCTACACCGCTATCTGTATGAACATGGAAATATCTACACCACTATCTGAATGAACATGGAAATATCTACACCGCTATCTGTATGAACATGGATATATCTACACAGCCATCTGGATGAACATGGAAATATCTACACCGCTATCTGTTTGAACATGGAAATATCTAAACCGCTATCTGCATGAAAATGGAAATATATACACAGCTATCTGCATATACTTGGAAATATCTACACAGCTATCTCTTTACACATGGAAATAACTATACCGCTATCTGTATGAACATGGAAATATCTTCACCGCCATCTGTAAGAACATGGATATATCTACACAGCCATCTGGATGAAGATGGAAATATCTACACCGCTATCTGTATGAACTTGGAAATATCTACACCGCTATCTGTGTAAACATGCATACATCTTCACCGCTATCTGTATAAACATGGAAATATCTACAGTGCTATCTGTATGAACATGGAAATATCTACACCGCTATCTGTTTGAACATGGAAATATCTACACCGCTATCTGCATGAAAATGGAAATATCTACAATGCTATCTGCATATACATGGAAATATCTACTCAGCTATCTCTTTACACATGGAAATAACTACACCGCTATATCTATAAACATGGAAATATCTACACCGCCATCTGTATGAACATGGAAATATCTGCACCACCATCTGTATGAACATATAAATATCTACACCGCCATCTCTATTAAGAAGGAAATATCTAAACCGCTATCTGTATGAACATTGAAATATCTACACCGCTATCTGTATGAACATGGAAATATCTACACTGCTATCTGTGTAAACATGCATACATCTTCACCGCTATCTGTATAAACATGGAAATATCTACAACGCTATCTGTATGAACATGGAAATATCTACACCGCTATCTGTACGAACATGGAAATATCTAAACCGCTATCTGCATGAAAATAGAAATATCTACACAGCTATCTGCATATACATGGAAATATTTACACAGCTATCTCTTTACACATGGAAATAACTATACCGCCATCTGTATGAACATGGAAATATCTGCACCACCATCAGTAAGAACATATAAATATCTACACCGCCATCTGTATTAAGAAGGAAATATCTAAACCGCTATCTGTATGAACATTGAAATATCTACACCGCTATCTGTATGAACATGGAAATATCTACACCGCTATCTGTGTAAACATGCATATATCTTCACCGCTATCTGTATAAACTTGGAAATATCTACAACGCTATCTGTATGAACATGGAAATATCTACACCGCTATCTGTACGAACATGGAAATATCTAAACAGCTATCTGCATGAAAATAGAAATATCTACACAGCTATCTGCATATACATGGAAATATCTGCAAAGCTATCTCTTTACACATGGAAATAACTACACCGCTATCTCTATAAACACGGAAATATCTACACAGCCATCTGTATGAACATGGAAATATCTGCACCGCCATCTGTATAAACATATAAATATCTACACCGCCATCTGTATTAAGATGGAGATATCTACACCGCAATCTGTATAAACTTGGAAATATCTACACCGCTATCTGTATAAACATGGAAATACCTACACCGCTATCTGTATAAACATGGAAATACCTACACCGCTACCTGAATAAACATGGAAATATCAGCACCGTTATCTGTATGAAAATGGAAATATCTACACCGCTATCTCTATGAACATGGAAATATCTACACCGCTATCTGTATGAACATGGAAATAGCTACACTGCTATCTGTATGAACATGGAAATATCTACACCGCTATCTGTAGGAACATGGAAATATCTACACCGCTATCTCTATGAACATGGATATATCTACACAGCCATCTGGATGAACATGGAAATATCCACACAGCTATCTGTGTAAACATGCATACATCTTCACCGCTCTCTGTATAAACATGGAAATATCTACACCGCCACCTGTATGAACATGGAAATATCTACACCGCTAACTGTATGAACATGGAAATATCAGCACTGCTATCTGTATGAACATGGAAATATCTACACAGCTATCTGTATGAACATGGAAATATCAACACCGATATCTGTGTAAACATGCATACATCTTCACCGCTATCTGTATAAACATTTAAATATCTACACCGCTATCTTTATGAACATGGAGATATCTACACCGCTATCTGTATGAGCATGGAAATAACTTCACCGCCATCTGTATGAACATGGATATATCTACACAGCCATCTGGATGAACATGGATATATCGACACAACCCTCTGGATGAACATGGAAATATCCACACCGCTATCTGTGTAAACATGCATACATCTGCACCGCTATCTGTATAAACATGGAAATATCTACACCGCTATCTGTATGAACATGGAAATATCTACACCGCCATCTGTATGAACATGGAAATATCCGCACCGCCATCTGTATGAACATATAAATATCTACACCGCCATCTGTATTAAGATGGAGATATCTACACCGCTATCTGAATAAACATGGAAATATCTACACCGCTATCTGAATAAACATGGATATATCAGCACCGCTATCTGTATGAACATGGAAATATCAGCCCCTCTATCTGTATGAACATGGAGATATCTACACGGCCATCTGTATGAACATGGATATATCTACACAGCCATCTGGATGAACATGGAAATATCTGCACCGCTATCTGTATGAATATGGAAATAGCTATACCGCTATCTGTATGAACATGGAAATATCTACAACGCTATCTGTATGAACATGGAAATATCTACACCGCTATCTGTATGAACATGGAAATATCTTCACCGCCATCTGTACGAACATGGATATAAATACAGAGCCATCTGGATGAACATGGAAATATCTACACCGCCATCTGTTTGAACATATAAATATCTACACCGCCATCTGCATTAAGATGGAGATATCTACACCGCTATCTGTATTAACCTGGAAATATCTACACTGCTATCTGTATAAACATGGAAATATCTACACTGCTACCTGTATAAACATGGAAATATCAGCACCGCTGTCTGTAGGAACATGGAAATATCTACACCGCTATCTGCATGAAAATGGAAATATCTACGCTGTTATCTGCATATACATGGAAATATCTACACAGCTATCTCTTTACACATGGAAATAACTACACCGCTATCTGTATGAACATGGATATATCTAAACAGCCCTCAGGATGAACATGGAAATATCCACACCGCTATCTGTGTAAACATGCATACATCTTCACCGCTATCTGTATAAACATGGAAATATCTACACCGCTATCTGTATGAACATGGAAATATCTACACCGCTAGCTGTTTGAAGATGGAAATATCTACACCGCTATCTGCATGAAAATGGAAATATCTACAAAGCTATCTGCATATACATGGAAATATCTACACAGCTATCTCTTTACACATGGAAATAACTACACCGCTATCTGTATGAACATGGAAATATCTACACCGCCATCTGTATGAACATGGAAATATCTGCACCGCCATCTGTATGAACATATAAATATCTACACCGCCATCTGTATTAAGATGGAGATGTCTACACCGCTATCTGTACAAACCTCGAAATATCTACACCGCTATCTGTATAAACATGGAAATATCTACACCGCTACCTGTATAAACATGGAAATATCAGCACCGCTATCTGTATGAACATGGAAATATCTACACTGCTATCTGTATGAACATGGAATTATCTACACCGCTATCTGTATGAACATGGATATATCTACACAGCCCTCTGGATGAACATGGAAATATCCACACCGCTATCTGTGTAAACATGCATACATCTTCACCGCTATCTGTATAAACATGGAAATATCTACAAAGCTATTTGAATGAACATGGAAATATCTACACCGCTATCTGTTTGAACATGTAAATATCTACACCGCTATCTGCATGAAAATGGAAATATCTACAAAGCTATCTGCATATACATGGAAATATCTACACAGCTATCTCTTTACACATGGAAATAACTACACCGCTATATCTATAAACATGGAAATATCTACACCACCATCTGCATGAACATGGAAATATCTGCACCGCCATCTGTATGAACATATAAATATCTACACCGCCATCTGTATTAAGAAGGAAATATCTAAACCGCTATCTGTATAAACAAGGAAATATCTACACCGCTGCCTGTATAAACATGGAAATATCAGCACCGCTCTCTGTATGAAAATGGAAATATCTACACCGCTATCTGTATGAACATGCAAATATCTACACTGCTATCTGTATGAACATGGAAATAGCTACACCGTTATCTCTATGAAAATGGAAATAACTACACCGCTATCTGTATGAACATGGAAATATCTACACCGCTATTTGTATGAACATGGATATACCTACACAGCCATCTGTCTGAACATGGAAATATCTACACCGCTATCTGTATGAACATGGAAATATCTACACCGCTATCTGTATGAACATGGATATATCTACACAGCCATCTGGATGAACATGGAAATATCTACACCGCTATCTGTGTAAACATGCTAACATCTTCACCACTATCTGTATAAACATGGAAATATCTGCACCGCTATCGGTATGAACATGGAAATATCTACACCGCTATCTGTATGAACATGGAAATACCTACACCGCTATCTGTTTGGACATTGAAATATATACACCGCTATCTGCATGAAATTGGAAATATCTACACTGCTATCTGCATATACATTTAAATATCTACACTGCTATCTCTTTACACATGGAAATAACTACACCACTATCTGTATATATATGGAAATAACTACACCGCCATCTGTATGAACATGGAAGTATCTGCAGCGCCATCTGTATGAACATATATATATCTACACCGCCATCTGTATTAAGATGGAGATATCTACACTGCTATCTGTATAAACATGGAAATATATACACCGCCATCTGTATGAACATATAAATACACCACCATCTGTATTAAGAAGGAAATATCTAAACCGCTATCTGTATAAACATGGAAATATCTACACCGCTGCCTGTATAAACATGGAAATATCAGCACCGCTATCTGTATGAACATGGAAATATCTACACCGCTATCTGTAGGAACATGGAAATAGCTACACCGCTGCCTGTATAAACATGGAAATATCAGCACCGCTATCTCTATGAACATGGAAATATCTACACCACTATCTGTATGAACATGGATATATTTACACAGCCATCTGGATGAACATGGAAATATCTACACCATTATCTGTATGAACATGGAAATATCTGCACCTCTATCTGTGTAAACATGCATACATCTTCACCGCTATCAGTATAAACATGGAAATATCTACACCGCTATCTGTATGAACATGGAAATAGCTACAACGCTATCTTTATGAACTTGGAAATATCTACACCGCTCTCTGTATGAACATGGATATATCTACACAGCCATCTGGATGAACATGGAAATATCTACACCGCTATCTGTGTAAACATGCATACATCTTCACCGCTATCTGTATAAAAATGGAAATATCTACACCGCTATCTGTATGAACATGGAAATATCTACACCGCTATCAGTATGAACACGGAAATATCTACACCGCTATCTGTTTGAAAATGGAAATATCTACACTGCTATCTGCATGAAAATGGAAATATCTACACAGCTATCAGCATATACATGGAAATATCTACACAGCTATCTCTTTACACATGGAAATAACTACACCGCTATCTGTATGAACATGGAAATATCCACACCGCCATCTGTATGAACATGGAAATATCTACACCGCCATCTGTATGAACATATAAATATCTACACCGCCATCTGTATTAAGATGGAGTTATCTACACCGCTAGCTGTATAAACATGGAAATATCTACACCGCTATCTGTATAAACATGGAAATATCTACACCGCTATCTGTATAAACATGGAAATATCTACACCGCTACCTGTATAAACATGGAAATATCAGCACCGCTTTCTGTATGAACATGGAAATATCTACACCGATATCTGTATGAACATGGAAATATCTACACTGCTATCTGTATGAACATGGAAATATCTACACCGCTATCAGTATGAACAAGGAAATATCTACACCGCTATCTGTATGAACATGGATATATCTACACAGCCCTCTGGATTAACATGGAAATATCTACACCGCTATCTGTGTAAACATGCATACATCTTCACCGCTATCTGTATAAACATGGAAATACCTACACCGCTATCTGTATGAACATGGAAATATCTTCACGGCTATCTGTTTGAAGATGGAAATATATACACCGCTATCTGCTTGAAAACGGAAATATCTACACAGCTATCTGCATATACATGGAAATATCTACACAGCTACCTCTTTACACATGGAAATAACTACACCGCTATCTGTATGAACATGGAAATATCTACACCGCCATCTGTCTGAACATGGAAATATCTACACCGCTATCTGTATGAACATGGAAATAGCTACACCGTTATCTGTATGAAAATGGAAATAGCTACACCGCTATCTGTATGAAAATGGAAATATCTGCACCGCTATTTGTATGAACATGGATATATCTACACAGCCATCTGTCTGAACATGGAAATATCTACACCGCTATCTGTATGAACATGGAAATATCTACACCGCTATCTGTATGAACATGGATATATCTACACAGCCATCTGGATGAACATGGAAATATCTACACCGCTATCTGTGTAAACATGCATACATCTTCACCACTATCTGTATAAACATGGAAATATCTGCACCGCTATCGGTATGAACATGGAAATATCTACACCGCTACCTGTGTAAACATGCATACATCTTCACCGCTATCTGTATAAACATGGAAATATCTACACCGCTATCTGTATGAACATGGAAATATCTACACCGCTATCTGTTTGAAGATGGAAATATATACACAGATATCTGCATGAAAATGGAAATATCTACACAGCTATCTGCATATAGATGGAAATGTCTACACAGCTATCTCTTTACACATGGAAATAACTACACCGCTATCTGTATTAACATGGAAATATCTACACCGCCATCTATATGAATATCGAAATATCTGCACCGCCATCTGTATGAACATATAAATATCTACACCGCCATCTGTATTAAGATGGAGATATCTACACCGCTATCTGAATAAACATGGAAATATCCACACCGCTATCTGTATAAACATGGAAATATCTACTCCGCTATCTGTATAAACATGGAAATATCTACACCGCTACCTGTATAAACATGGAAATATCAGCACCACTATCTGTATGAACCTGGAAATATCTACACCGCTATCTGTATGAACATGGAAATATCTACATAGCTATTTGAATGAACATGGAAATATCTACACCGCTATCTGTTTGAACATGGAAATATCTACACCGCTATCTGCATGAAAATGGAAATATCTACAAAGCTATCTGCATATACATGGAAATATCTACACAGCTATCTCTTTACACATGGAAATAACTACACCGCTATATCTATAAACATGGAAATATCTACACCACCATCTGCATGAACATGGAAATATCTGCACCGCCATCTGTATGAACATATAAATATCTACACCGCCATCTGTATTAAGAAGGAAATATCTAAACCGCTATCTGTATAAACATGGAAATATCTACACCGCTGCCTGTATAAACATGGAAATATCAGCACCGCTATCTGTATGAACACGGAAATATCTACACCGCTATCTGTAGGAACATGGAAATAGCTACACCGCTGCCTGTATAAACATGGAAATATCAGCACCGCTATCTCTATGAACATGGAAATATCTACACCACTATCTGTATGAACATGGATATATTTACACAGCCATCTGGATGAACATGGAAATATCTACACCACTATCTGTATGAACATGGAAATATCTACACCGCTATCTGTGTAAACATGCATACATCTTCACCGCTATCAGTATAAACATGGAAATATCTACACCGCTATCTGTATGAACATGGAAATAGCTACACCGCTATCTTTATGAACATGGAAACATCTACACCGCTCTCTGTATGAACATGGAAATATCAGCACCGCTATCTGTATGAACATGGAAATATCTACACCGCTATCTCTATGAACATGGAAATATCTACACCGCTATCTGTATAAACATGGAAATATCTACACCGCTATCTGTATGAACATGGAAATATCTACACCGCTATCTGTATGAACATGGAAATATCTACACCACTATCTGTTTGAACATGGAAATATCTACACCACTATCTGCATGAAAATGGAAATATCTACACTGCTATCTACATATACTTGGAAATACCTACACAGCTATCTCTTTACACATGGAAATAACTACACCGCTATCTGTATGAACATGGAAATATCCACACCGCCATCTGTATGAACATGGAAATATCTGCACTGCCATCTTTATGAACATATAAATATCTGCACCGCCATCTGTATTAAGATGGAGATATCTGCACCGCTATCTGCATAAACATGGAAATATCTACACCGCTATCTGTATGAACATGGATATATCTACACAGCCCTCCGGATGAACATGGAAATATCCACACCGCTATCTGTGTAAACATGCATACATCTTCACCGCTATCTGTATAAACATGGAAATATCTACATTGCTATCTGTATGAACATGGAAATATCTACACCGCTATCTGTTTGAAGATGGAAATATATACACCGCTATCTGCATGAAAATGGAAATATCTACACAGCTATCTGCAAATACATGGAAATATCTACACAGCTATCTCTTTACACATGGAAATAACTACACCGCTATCGGTATGAACATGGAAATATCTACACCGCCATCTGTATGAACATGGAAATATCTGCACCGCCATCTGTATGAACATATAAATATCTACACCGCCATCTGTATTAAGATGGAGATATCTACACCGCTATCTGAATAAACATGGAAATATCTACACCGCTATCTGTATAAACATGGAAATATCTACACCGCTATATGTAAACATGGAAATATCTACACTGCTACCTGTATAAACATGGAAATATCAGCACCGCTATCTGTATGAACATGGAAATATCTACACCGCTATCTGTATGAGCATGGAAATATCTACACCGCTATCTGTACGAACATGGAAATATCTACAAAGCTATCTGAATGAACATGGAAATATCTACACCGCTATCTGTTTGAACATGTAAATATCTACACCGCAATCTGCATGAAAATGGAAATATCTACAAAGATATCTGCATATACATGGAAATATCTACACAGCTATCTCTTTACACATGGAAATAACTACACCGCTATATCTATAAACATGGAAATATCTACTCCGCTATCTGTATAAACATGGAAATGTCTACACCGCTATCTGTATAAACATGGAAATATCTACACCACTACCTGTATAAACATGGAAATATCAGCACCGCTATCTGTATGAACTTGGAATTATCTACACCGCTATCTGTATGAACATGGAAATATCAACAAAGCTATCTGAATGAACATGGAAATATCTACACCGCTATCTGTTTGAACATGTAAATATCTACACCGCTATCTGCATGAAAATGGAAATATCTACAAAGCTATCTGCATATACATGGAAATATCTACACAGTTATCTCTTTACACATGGAAATAACTACACCGCTATATCTATAAACATGGAAATATCTACACCGCCATCTGTATGAACATGGAAATATCTGCACCGCCATCTGTATGAACATATAAATATCTACACCGCCATCTGTATTAAGAAGGAAATATCTAAACCGCTATCTGAATAAACATGGAAATATCTACACCGCTGCCTGTATAAACATGGAAATATCAGCACCGCTCTCTGTATGAACATGGAAATATCAGCCCCTCTATCTGTATGAACATGGAAATATCTACACTGCTATCCGTATGAACATGGAAACATCTTCACCGCTATCTGTATGAACATGGATATATCTACCCAGCCATCTGGATGAACATGGAAATATCTACACCGCTATCTGTATGAACATGGAAATATCTACACCGCTATCTGTATGAACATGGATATATCTACACTGCCATCTGGATGAACATGGAAATATCTACACCGCTCTCTGTATGAACATGGAAATATCTACACCGCTATCTGTATGAACATGGATATATCTACACTGCCATCTGGATTAACATGGAAATATCTACACCGCTATCTGTGTAAACATGCATACATCTTCACCGCTATCTGTATAAACATGGAAATATCTACACCGCTATCTGTATGAACATGGAAATATCTACACCGCTATCTGTATGAACATGGAAATATCTACACCACTATCTGTTTGAACATGGAAATATCTACACCGCTATCTGCATGAAAATGGAAATATCTACACTGCTATCTGCATATACATGGAAATATCTACACAGCTATCTCTTTACACGTGGAAATAACTACACCGCTATCTGTATGAACATGAAAATATCCACACCGCCATCTGTATGAACATGGAAATATCTGCACCGCCATCTGTATGAACATATAAATATCTGCACCGCCATCTGTATTAAGATGGAGATATCTACACCGCTATCTGCATAAACATGGAAATATCTAAACCGCTATCTGTATAAACATGGAAATGTATACACCGCTATCTGTATAAACATGGAAATATCTACACCGCTATCTGTATGAACATGGAAATATCTACACCGCTATCTGTGTAAACATGCATACATCTTCACCACTATCTGTGTAAACATGGAAATATCTACACCGCTATCTGTATAAACATGGAAATATCTACACCGCTATCTGTATAAACATGGAAATATCTACACCGCTACCTGTATAAACATGGAAATATCAGCACCGCTATCTGTATGAACATGGAAATATCTACACCGCTATCTGTATGAACATGGAAATATCTACACCGCTATCTGTATGAACATGGAAATATCTACACCGCTATCTGTATAAACATGGAAATATCTACACCGCTATCTGTATGAACATGGAAATATCTACACCGCTATCTGTTTGAAGATGGAAATATCTACACCGCTATCTGTATAAACATGGAAATATCTACACCGCTATCTGTATAAACATGGAAATATCTACACCGCTATCTGTATAAACATGGAAATATCTACACCACTACCTGTATAAACATGGAAATATCAGCACCGCTATCTGTATGAACATGGAAATATCTACACCGCTATCTGAACATGGAAATATCTACACCGCTATCTGTATGAACATGGAAATATCTACACCGCTATCTGTATAAACATGGAAATATCTACACCGCTATCTGTATGAACATGGAAATATCTACACCGCTATCTGTATGAACATGGAAATATCTACCCCACTATCTGTTTGAACATGGAAATATCTACACCGCTATCTGCATGAAAATGGAAATATCTACACTGCTATCTGCATATACATGGAAATACCTACACAGCTATCTCTTTACACATGGAAATAACTACACCGCTATCTGTATGAACATGGAAATATCCACACCGCTATCTGCATGAAAATGGAAATATCTACACTGCTATCTGCATATACATGGAAATATCTACACAGCTATCTCTTTACACATGGAAATAACTACACCGCTATCTGTATGAACATGGAAATATCCACACCGCCATCTGTATGAACATGGAAATATCTGCACCGCCATCTGAATGAACATATAAATATCTGCACCGCCATCTGTATTAAGATGGAGATATCTACACCGCTATCTGCATAAACATGGAAATATCTACACCGCTATCTGTATAAACATGGAAATGTATACACCGCTATCTGTATAAACATGGAAATATCTACACCGCTATCTGTATGAACATGGAAATATCTACACCGCTATCCGTATGAACATGGAAATGTCTACACCGCTATCAGTATGAACATGGAAATATCTACACCGCTATCTGTATGAACATGGATACATCTACACAGCCATCTGGACGAACATGGAAATATCCACACCGCTATCTGTGTAAACATGCATACATCTTCACCGCTATCTCTATAAACATGGAAATATCTACATTGCTAACTGTATGAACATGGAAATATCTAGACCGCTATCTGTTTGAAGATGGAAATATCTACACCGCTATCTGTATAAACATGGAAATATCTACACCGCTATCTGTATAAACATGGAAATATCTACACCGCTATCTGTATAAACATGGAAATATCTACACCACTACCTGTATACACATGGAAATATCAGCACCGCTATCTGTATGAACATGGAAATATCTACACCGCTATCTGAACATGGAAATATCTACACCGCTATCTGTATGAACATGGAAATATCTACACCGCTATCTGTATAAACATGGAAATATCTACACCGCTATATGTATGAACATGGAAATATCTACACCGCTATCTGTATGAACATGGAAATATCTACCCCACTATCTGTTTCAACATGGAAATATCTACACCACTATCTGCATGAAAATGGAAATATCTACACTGCTATCTGCATATACATGGAAATACCTACACAGCTATCTCTTTACACATGGAAATAACTACACCGCTATCTGTATGAACATGGAAATATCCACACCGCCATCTGTATGAACATGGAAATATCTGCACCGCCATCTGTATGAACATATAAATATCTGCACCGCCATCTGTATTAAGATGGAGATATCTGCACCGGTATCTGCATAAACATGGAAATATCTACACCGCTATCTGTATGAACATGGATATATCTACACAGCCCTCCGGATGAACATCGAAATATCCACACCGCTATCTGTGTAAACATGCATACATCTTCACCGCTATCTGTATAAACATGGAAATATCTACATTGCTATCTGTATGAACATGGAAATATCTACACCGCTATCTGTTTGAAGATGGAAATATATACACCGCTATCTGCATGAAAACGGAAATATCTACACAGCTATCTGCATATACATGGAAATATCTACACAGCTATCTCTTTACACATGGAAATAACTACACCGCTATCTGTATGAACATGGAAATATCTACACCGCCATCTGTATGAACATGGAAATATCTGCACCGCCATCTGTATGAACATATAAATATCTACACCGCCATGTGTATTAAGATGGAGATATCTACACCGCTATCTGAATAAACATGGAAATATCTACACCGCTATCTGTATAAACATGGAAATATCTGCACCGCTATCTGCATAAACATGGAAATATCTACACGGCTACCTGTAAACATGGAAATATCAGCACCGCTATCTGTATGAACATGGAAATATCTACACCGCTATCTGTATGAACATGGAAATATCTACACCGCTATCTGTATGAACATGGAAATATCTACACCGCTATCTGTATGAACATGGAAATATCTACACCGCTATCTGTTTGAACATGGAAATATCTACAAAGCTGTCTGCTTGAAAATGGAAATATCTACACAGCTATCTGCATACACATGGAAATATCTACAAAGCGGTCTCTTAACACATGGAAATAAGTACTCCGCTATCTCTATAAACATGGAAATATCTACACCGCCATCTGTATGAACATGGAAATATCTGCACCGTCATCTGTATGAACAAATAAATATCTACACCGCCATCTGTATTAAGAAAGAAATATCTAAACCGCTATCTGTATGAACATTGAAATATCTACACCGCTATCTGTATGAACATTGAAATATCTACACCGCGGCCTGTATAAACATGGAAATATCAGCACCGCTATCTGTATGAACATGGAAATATCTACACCGCTATCTGTATGAACATGGAAACAGCTACACCGCTATCTGTATGAACATGGAAATAACTACACAGCCATCTGGATGAACATGGAAATATCTACTCCGCTATCTGTGTAAACATGCATAGATCTTCACCGCTATCTGTATAAACATGGAAATATCTTCACCGCTATCTGTATGAACATGGAAATATCTACACCGCTATCTGTATGAACATGGAAATATCTACACCGCTATCTGTTTGAACATGGAAATATCTACACCGCTATCTGCATGAAAATGGAAATATCTACACCGCTATCTGCATGGAAATGGAAATATCTACACTGCTATCTGCATATACATGGAAATATCTACACAGCTATCTCTTTACACATGGAAATAACTACACCGCTGTCTGTATGAACATGGAAATATCTTCACCGCCATCTGTATGAACATGGATATATCTACACATTCATCTGGATGAACATGGAAATATCTACACCCCTATCTTTATGAACATGGAAATATCTACACCGCTGTCTGTGTAAACATGCATACATCTTCACCGCTATCTGTATAAACATGGAAATATCTACACTGCTATCTGTATGAACATGGAAATATCTACACCGCTATCTGTTTGAACATGGAAATATCTACACCGCTATCTGCATGAAAATGGAAATATCTACACCGCTATCTGCATGAAAATGGAAATATCTACACTGCTATCTGCATATACATGGAAATATCTACCCAGCTATCTCTTTACACATGGAAATAACTACACCGCTATCTGTATGAACATGGAAATACCTACACCGCCATCTGTATGAACATGGAAATTTGTACACCACCATCTGTATGAACATATAAATATCTACACCACCATCTGTATTAAGATGGAGATATCTACACTGCTTTCTGTATAAACATGGAAATATCTACACCGCTATCTGTATAAACCTGGAAATATCTACACCGCTATCTGTATAAACATGGAAATATCTACACCACTAAGTGTATAAACATGGAAATATCAGCACCGCTATCTGTATGAACATGGAATTATCTACACCGCTATCTGTCTGAACATGGAAATATCTACACCGCTATCTGTTTGAACATGGAAATATCTACACCGCTATCTGTATGAACATGGAAATAGCTACACCGCTATCTGTATGAAGATGGAAATATCTACACAGCCATCTGGATGAACATGGAAATATCTACTCCGCTATCTGTGTAAACATGCATAGATCTTCACCGCTATCTGTATAAACATGGAAATATCTACACCGCACTCTGTATGAACATGGAAATATCTACACCGCTATCTGTATAAACATGGAAATATCTACACCGCTATCTGTATGAACATGGAAATATCTACACCGCTACATGTATAAACATGGAAATATCAGCACCGCTATCTGTATGAACATGGAAATATCTACACCGCTATCTGTATGAACATGGAAATATCTACACCGCTATCTACATGAACATGGAAATATCTACACCGCTATCTGTATGAACATGGAAATATCTACACCGCTATCTGTATGAACATGGAAATATCTACAAAGCTATCTGAATGAACATGGAAATATCTACACCGCTATCTCTTTGAACATGTAGATTTCTACACCGCTATCTGTATGAACATGGATATATCTTCACAGCCATCTGTATGAACATATAAATATCTACACCGCCATCTGTATTAAGAAGGAAATATCTAAACCGCTATCTGTATAAACATGGAAATATCTACACCGCTATCTGTATAAACATGGAAATATCAGCACCGATATCTGTATGAACATGGAAGTATCTACACCGCTATCTGTATCAACATGGATATATCTACACTGCTATCTGTATGAACATGGAAATAGCTACACCGTTATCTGTATGAACATGGAAATAGCTACACCACTATCTGTATGAACATGGAAATATCTACACCGCTATCTGTATGAACATGGATATATCTTCACAGCCATCTGGATGAACATGGAAATATCTACACCGCTATCTGTATGAACATGGAAATATCTACACCGCTCTCTGTATGAACATGGATATATCTACACAGCCATCTGGATGAACATGGAAATATCTACACCGATATCTGTGTAAACATGCATAGATCTTCACTGCTATCTGTATAAACATGGAAATTTCTACACCGCTATCTGTATGAACATGGAAATACCTACACCGCTATCTGTATGAACATGGAAATAGCTACACCGTTATCTGTATGAACATGGAAATAGCTACACCACTATCTGTATGAACATGGAAATATCTACACCGCTATCTGTATGAACATGGATATATCTTCACAGCCATCTGGATGAACATGGAAATATCTACACCGCTATCTGTATGAACATGGAAATATCTACACCGCTATCTGTATGAACATGGATATATCTACACAGCCATCTGGATGAACATGGAAATATCTACACCGCTATCTGTGTAAACATGCATACATCTTCACCGCTATCTGTATAAACATGGAAATATCTACACCGCTATCTGTATGAACATGGAAATATCTACACCGCTATCTGTATGAACATGGAAATATCTACACCGCTATCTGTTTGAACATGGAAATATCTACACCGCTATCTGCATGAAAATGGAAATATCTACACTTCTATCAGCATATACATGGAAATATCTACACAGCTATCTCTTTACACATGGAAATAACTAGACCGCTATCTGTATGAACATGGAAATATCCACACCGCCATCTGTATGAACATGGAAATATCTGCACCGCCATCTGTATGAACATATAAATATCTGCACCGCCATCTTTATTTAGATGGAGATATCTACACCGCTATCTGCATAAACATGGAAATATCTACACCGCTATCTGTATAAACATGGAAATATCTACACCGCTACCTGTATAAGCATGGAAATATCAGCACCGCTATCTGTATGAACATGGAAATATCTACACCGCTATCTGTATGAACATGGAAATGTCTACACCGCTATCAGTATGAACATGGAAATATCTACTCCGCTATCTGTATGAACATGGATATATCTACACAGCCCTCTGGATGAACATGGAAATATCCACACCGCTATCTGTGTAAACATGCATACATCTTCACCGCTATCTGTATAAACATGGAAATATTTACAGTGCTATCTGTATGAACATGGAAATATCTACACCGCTATCTGTTTGAAGATGGAAATATATACACCGCTATCTGCATGAAAATGGAAATATCTACACAGCTATCTGCATATACATGGAAATATCTACACAGCAATCTCTTTACACATGGAAATAACTACACCGCTATCTGTATGAACATGGAAATATCTACACCGCCATCTGTATGAACATGGAAATATCTGCACCGCCATCTGTATGAACATGGAAATATCTGCACCGCCATCTGTATGAACATATAAATATCTGCACCGCCATCTGTATTAAGATGGAGATATCTACAACGCTATCTGCATAAACATGGAGATATCTACACCGCTATCTGAATAAACATGGAAATATCTACACCGCTATCTGTATAAACATGGAAATATCTACACCGCTATCTGTATAAACATGGAAATATCTACACTGCTACCTGTATAAACATGGAAATATCAGCACCGCTATCTGTATGAACATGGAAATATCTACACCGCTATCTGTATGAACATGGAAACATCTACACCGCTATCTGTATGAACATGGAAATATCTACAAAGCTATCTGAATGAACATGGAAATATCTACACCGCTATCTGTTTGAACATGTAAATATCTACACCGCTCTCTGCATGAAAATGGAAATATCTACAAAGCTATCTGCATATACATGGAAATATCTACACAGCTATCTCTTTACACATGGAAATAACTACACCGCTATATCTATAAAAATGGAAATCTCTACACCGCTATCTGTATAAACATGGAAATATCTACACCGCTATCTTTATAATCATGGAAATATCTACACCACTACCTGTATAAACATGGAAATATCAGCACCGCTATCTGTATGAACATGGAATTATCTACACCGCTATCTTTATGAACATGGAAATATCTGCAAAGCTATCTGAATGAACATGGAAATATCTACACCGCTATCTGTTTGAACATGTAAATATCTACACCGCTTTCTGCATGAAAATGGAAATATCTACAAAGCTATCTGCATATACATGGAAATATCTACACAGCTATCTCTTTACACATGGAAATAACTACACCACTATATCTATAAACATGGAAATATCTACACCGCCATCTGTATGAACATGGAATTATCTGCACCGCCATCAGTATGAACATATAAATATCTACACCGCCATCTGTATTAAGAAGGAAATATCTAAACCGCTATCTGTATAAACATGGAGATATCTACACCGCTGCCTGTATAAACATGGAAATATCAGCACCGCTATCTGTATGAACATGGAAGTATCTACACCGCTATCTGTATCAACATGGAAATATCTACACTGCTATCTGTATGAACATGGAAATAGCTACACCGTTATCTGTATGAACATGGAAATAGCTACACCACTATCTGTATGAACACGGAAATATCTACACCGCTATCTGTATGAACATGGATATATCTACACAGACATCTGGATGAACATGGAAATATCTACACCGCTATCTGTATGAACATGGAAATATCTACACCGCTATCTGTATGAACATGGATATATCTACACAGCCATCTGGATGAACATGGAAATATCTGCACCGCTATCTGTGTAAACATGCATAGATCTTCACCGCTATCTGTATAAACATGGAAATATCTACACCGCTATCTGTATGAACATGGAAATATCTACACGGCTATCTGTATGAACATGGAAATATCTACACCACTATCTGTTTGAACATGGAAATATCTACACCGCTATCTGCATGAAAATGGAAATATCTACACTGCTATCTGCATATACATGGAAATATCTACACAGCTATCTCTTTACACATGGAAATAACTACACCGCTATCTGTATGAACATGGAAATATCCACACCGCCATCTGTATGAACATGGAAATATCTGCACCGCCATCTGTATGAACATATAAATATCTGCACCGCCATCTGTATTAAGATGGAGATATCTACAACGCTATCTGCATAAACATGGAAATATCTACACCGCTATCTGTATAAACATGGAAATGTATACACCGCTATCTGTATAAACACGGAAATATCTACACCGCTACCTGTATAAGCATGGAAATATCAGCACCGCTATCTGTATGAACATGGAAATATCTACACCGCTATCTGTATGAACATGGAAATATCTACACCGCTATCTGTATGAACATGGAAATGTCTACACCGCTATCAGTATGAACATGGAAATATCTACACCGCTATCTGTATGAACATGGATATATCTACACAGCCCTCTGGATGAAGGTGGAAATATCCACACCGCTATCTGTGTAAACATGCATACATCTTCACCGCTATCTGTATAAACATGGAAATATCTACATTGCTATCTGTATGAACATGGAAATATCTACACCGCTATCTGTTTGAAGATGGAAATATATACACCGCTATCTGCATGAAAATGGAAATATCTACACAGCTATCTGCATATACATGGAAATATCTACACAGCTATCTCTTTACACATGGAAATAACTACACCGCTATCTGTATGAAAATGGAAATATCTACACCGCCATCTGTATGAACATGGAAATATCTGCACCGCCATCTGTATGAACATATAAATATCTACACCGCCATCTGTATTAAAATGGAGATATCTACACCGCTATCTGAATAAACATGGAAATATCTGCACCGCTATCTGTATAAACATGGAAATATCTACACCGCTATCAGTATAAACATGGAAATATGTACACGGCTACCTGTATAAACATGGAAATATCATCACCGCTATCTGTATGAACATGGAAATATCTACACCGCTATCTGTATGAACATGGAAATATCTACACCGCTATCTGTATGAACATGGAAATATCTACAAAGCTATCTGAATGAACATGGAAATATCTGCACCGCTATCTGTTTGAACATGTAAATATCTACACCGCTATCTGCATGAAAATGGAAATATCTACAAAGCCATCTGCATATACATGGAAATATCTACACAGCTATCTCTTTACACATGGAAATAACTACACCGCTATATCTATAAACATGGAAATCTCCACACCGCTATCTGTATAAACATGGAAATATCTACACCGCTATCTGTATAAACATGGAAATATCTACACCACTACCTGTTTAAACATGGAAATATCAGCACCGCTATCTGTATGAACATGGAATTATCTACACCGCTATCTGTATGAACATGGAAATATCTACACCGCTATCTGTATGAACATGGAAATATCTACACCGCTATCTGTATGAACATGGAAATATCTACACCGCTATCTGTTTGAGCATGGAAATATCTACAACGCTGTCTGCTTGAAAATGGAAATATCTACACAGCTATCTGCATACACATGGAAATATCTACACAGCTATCTCTTAACGCATGGAAATAAGAACTCCGCTATCTCTATAAACATGGAAATATCTACACCGCCATCTGTATGAACATGGAAATATCTGCACCGCCATCTGTATGATCATATAAATATCTACACCGCCATCTGTATTAAGAAAGAAATATCTAAACCTCTATCTGTATGAACATTGAAATATCTACACCGCTATCTGTATGAACATTGAAATATCTACACCGCTGCCTGTATAAACATGGAAATATCAGCACCGCTATCTGTATGAGCATGGAAATATCTACACCGCTATCTGTATGAACATGGAAATATCTACACTGCTATCTGTATGAACATGGAAATAGCTACACCGCTATCTGTATGAACACGGAAATATGTACATAGCCATCTGGATGAACATGGAAATATCTACTCCGCTATCTGTGAAAACATGCATAGATCTTCACCGCTATCTGTATAAACATGGAAATATCTACACCGCTATCTGTTTGAACATGTAAATATGTACACCGCTATCTGCATGAAAATGGAAATATCTACAAAGCTATCTGCATATACATGGAAATATCTACACAGCTATCCCTTTACACATGGAAATAACTACACAGCTGTATCTATAACCATGGAAATATCTACACCGCCATCTGTATGAACAAGGAAATATCTGCACCGCCATCTGTATGAACAAATAAATATCTACACCGCCATCTGCATTAAGAAGGAAATATCTAAACCGCTATCTGTATAAACATGGAAATATCTACACCGCTGCCTGTTTAAACATGGAAATATCAGCACCGCTATCTGTATGAACATGGAAATATCTACACCGCTATCTGTATCAACATGGAAATATCTACACCGCCATCTATATGAACATAAAATATCTACACCGCCATCTGTATTAAGAAGGAAATATCTAACCCGCTATCTGTAAACGTGGAAATATCTACACCGCTGCCTGTATAAACATGGAAATATCAGCACTGCTATCTGTATGAACATGGAAATATCGACACCGCTATCTGTATGCACATGGAAATATCTACACCGCTATCTGTATGAACATGGAAATATCTACACCGCTATCTGTATGAACATGGAAATATCTACACCGCTATCTGTTTGAACATGGAAATATCTACACCGCTCTCTGCATGAAAATGGAAATAACTACACAGCTATCTGCATATACATGGAAATATCTTCACAGCTATCTCTTTACACATGGAAATAACTACAACGCTATCTCTGTAAACATGGAAATATCTACACCGCCATCTGTATGAACATGGAAATATCCGCACCGCCATCTGTATGAACATATAAATATCTACACCGCCATCTGTATTAAGAAGGAGATAACTACACCGCTATCTGTATGAACATGGAAATATCTGCACCGCCATCTGTATAAACATATAAATATCTACACCGCCATCTGTATTAAGATGGAGATATCTACACCGCTATCTGTATAAACTTGGAAATATCTACACCGCAATATGTATAAACATCGAAATACCTACACCGCTATCTGTATAAACATGGAAATATCTACACCGCTACCTGTATAAACATGGAAATATCAGCACCGATATCTGTATGAACATGGAAATATCTACACACCTATCTCTTTACACATGGAAATAACTATACCGCTATCTGTATGAACATGGAAATATCTTCACCGCCATCTGTAGGAACATGGATATATCTACACAGCCATCTGGATGAACATGGAAATATCTACACCGCTATCTGTATGAACATGGAAATATCTACACCGCTATCTGTGTAAACATGCATACATCCTCACCGCTATCTGTATAAACATGGAAATATCTAAAGTGCTATCTGTATGAACATGGAAATACCTACACCGCTATCTGTTTGAACATGGAAATATCTACACCGCTATCTGCGTGAAAATGGAAATATCTACACTGCTATCTGCATATACATGGAAATATCTACACAGCTATCTCTTTACACATGGAAATAACTACACCGCTATCTGTATGAACATGGAAATATCCACACCGCCATCTGTATGAACATGGAAATATCTGCACCGCCATCTGTATGAACATATAAATATCTGCACCGCCATCTGTATTAAGATGGAGATATCTACAACGCTATCTGCATAAACATGGAAATATCTACACCGCTATCTGTATAAACATGGAAATGTATACACCGCTATCTGTATAAACACGGAAATATCTACACCGCTACCTGTATAAGCATGGAAATATCAGCACCGCTATCTGTATGAACATGGAAATATCTACACCGCTATCTGTATGAACATGGAAATATCTACACCGCTATCTGTATGAACATGGAAATGTCTACACCGCTATCAGTATGAACATGGAAATATCTACACCGCTATCTGTATGAACATGGATATATCTACACAGCCCTCTGGATGAAGGTGGAAATATCCACACCGCTATCTGTGTAAACATGCATACATCTTCACCGCTATCTGTATAAACATGGAAATATCTACATTGCTATCTGTATGAACATGGAAATATCTACACCGCTATCTGTTTGAAGATGGAAATATATACACCGCTATCTGCATGAAAATGGAAATATCTACACAGCTATCTGCATATACATGGAAATATCTACACAGCTATCTCTTTACACATGGAAATAACTACACCGCTATCTGTATGAAAATGGAAATATCTACACCGCCATCTGTATGAACATGGAAATATCTGCACCGCCATCTGTATGAACATATAAATATCTACACCGCCATCTGTATTAAAATGGAGATATCTACACCGCTATCTGAATAAACATGGAAATATCTGCACCGCTATCTGTATAAACATGGAAATATCTACACCGCTATCAGTATAAACATGGAAATATGTACACGGCTACCTGTATAAACATGGAAATATCATCACCGCTATCTGTATGAACATGGAAATATCTACACCGCTATCTGTATGAACATGGAAATATCTACACCGCTATCTGTATGAACATGGAAATATCTACAAAGCTATCTGAATGAACATGGAAATATCTGCACCGCTATCTGTTTGAACATGTAAATATCTACACCGCTATCTGCATGAAAATGGAAATATCTACAAAGCCATCTGCATATACATGGAAATATCTACACAGCTATCTCTTTACACATGGAAATAACTACACCGCTATATCTATAAACATGGAAATCTCCACACCGCTATCTGTATAAACATGGAAATATCTACACCGCTATCTGTATAAACATGGAAATATCTACACCACTACCTGTTTAAACATGGAAATATCAGCACCGCTATCTGTATGAACATGGAATTATCTACACCGCTATCTGTATGAACATGGAAATATCTACACCGCTATCTGTATGAACATGGAAATATCTACACCGCTATCTGTATGAACATGGAAATATCTACACCGCTATCTGTTTGAGCATGGAAATATCTACAACGCTGTCTGCTTGAAAATGGAAATATCTACACAGCTATCTGCATACACATGGAAATATCTACACAGCTATCTCTTAACGCATGGAAATAAGAACTCCGCTATCTCTATAAACATGGAAATATCTACACCGCCATCTGTATGAACATGGAAATATCTGCACCGCCATCTGTATGATCATATAAATATCTACACCGCCATCTGTATTAAGAAAGAAATATCTAAACCTCTATCTGTATGAACATTGAAATATCTACACCGCTATCTGTATGAACATTGAAATATCTACACCGCTGCCTGTATAAACATGGAAATATCAGCACCGCTATCTGTATGAGCATGGAAATATCTACACCGCTATCTGTATGAACATGGAAATATCTACACTGCTATCTGTATGAACATGGAAATAGCTACACCGCTATCTGTATGAACACGGAAATATGTACATAGCCATCTGGATGAACATGGAAATATCTACTCCGCTATCTGTGAAAACATGCATAGATCTTCACCGCTATCTGTATAAACATGGAAATATCTACACCGCTATCTGTTTGAACATGTAAATATGTACACCGCTATCTGCATGAAAATGGAAATATCTACAAAGCTATCTGCATATACATGGAAATATCTACACAGCTATCCCTTTACACATGGAAATAACTACACAGCTGTATCTATAACCATGGAAATATCTACACCGCCATCTGTATGAACAAGGAAATATCTGCACCGCCATCTGTATGAACAAATAAATATCTACACCGCCATCTGCATTAAGAAGGAAATATCTAAACCGCTATCTGTATAAACATGGAAATATCTACACCGCTGCCTGTTTAAACATGGAAATATCAGCACCGCTATCTGTATGAACATGGAAATATCTACACCGCTATCTGTATCAACATGGAAATATCTACACCGCCATCTATATGAACATAAAATATCTACACCGCCATCTGTATTAAGAAGGAAATATCTAACCCGCTATCTGTAAACGTGGAAATATCTACACCGCTGCCTGTATAAACATGGAAATATCAGCACTGCTATCTGTATGAACATGGAAATATCGACACCGCTATCTGTATGCACATGGAAATATCTACACCGCTATCTGTATGAACATGGAAATATCTACACCGCTATCTGTATGAACATGGAAATATCTACACCGCTATCTGTTTGAACATGGAAATATCTACACCGCTCTCTGCATGAAAATGGAAATAACTACACAGCTATCTGCATATACATGGAAATATCTACACAGCTATCTCTTTACACATGGAAATAACTACAACGCTATCTCTGTAAACATGGAAATATCTACACCGCCATCTGTATGAACATGGAAATATCCGCACCGCCATCTGTATGAACATATAAATATCTACACCGCCATCTGTATTAAGAAGGAGATAACTACACCGCTATCTGTATGAACATGGAAATATCTGCACCGCCATCTGTATAAACATATAAATATCTACACCGCCATCTGTATTAAGATGGAGATATCTACACCGCTATCTGTATAAACTTGGAAATATCTACACCGCAATATGTATAAACATCGAAATACCTACACCGCTATCTGTATAAACATGGAAATATCTACACCGCTACCTGTATAAACATGGAAATATCAGCACCGATATCTGTATGAACATGGAAATATCTACACACCTATCTCTTTACACATGGAAATAACTATACTGCTATCTGTATGAACATGGAAATATCTTCACCGCCATCTGTAGGAACATGGATATATCTACACAGCCATCTGGATGAACATGGAAATATCTACACCGCTATCTGTATGAACATGGAAATATCTACACCGCTATCTGTGTAAACATGCATACATCCTCACCGCTATCTGTATAAACATGGAAATATCTAAAGTGCTATCTGTATGAACATGGAAATACCTACACCGCTATCTGTTTGAACATGGAAATATCTACACCGCTATCTGCGTGAAAATGGAAATATCTACAAAGCTATCTGCATATACATGGAAATATCTACACAGCTATCTCTTTACACATGGAAATAACTACACCGCTATATCTATAAACATGGAAATATCTACACCGCCATCTGTATGAACATGGAGATATCTGCACCACCATCTGTATGAACATATAAATATCTACACTGCCATCTGTATTAAGAAGGAAATATCTAAACCGCTATCTGTATGAACATTGAAATATCTACACAGCTATCTGTATGAACTTGGAAATATCTACACCGCTATCTGTGTAAACATGCATACATCTTCACCGCTATCTGTATAAACATGGAAATATCTACAACGCTATCTGTATGAACATGGAAATATCTACACCGCTATCTGTATGAACATGGAAATATCTACAAAGCTATCTGAATGAACATGGAAATATCTGCACCGCTATCTGTTTGAACATGTAAATATCTACACTGCTATCTGCATGAAAATGGAAATATCTACAAAGCTATCTGCATATACATGGAAATATCTACACAGCTATCTCTTTACACATGGAAATAACTACACCGCTATATCTATAAACATGGAAATCTCCACACCGCTATCTGTATAAACATGGAAATATCTACACCGCTATCTGTATAAACATGGTAATATCTACACCACTACCTGTTTAAACATGGAAATATCAGCACCGCTATCTGTATGAACATGGAATTATCTACACCGCTATCTGTATGAACATGGAAATATCTGCACCGCTACCTGTATAAACATGGAAATATCAGCACCGCTATCTGTATGAACATGGAAATATCTACACCGCTATCTCTATGAACATGGAAATAGCTACACTGCTATCTGTATGAACATGGAAATAGCTACTCCGCTATCTGTATGAACATGGAAATATCTACACCACTATCTGTATGAACATGGAAATATCTACACCGCTATCTGTATGAACATGGATATATCTGCACCGCCATCTGTATGAACATATAAATATCTACACCACCATCTGTATGAAGATGGAGATATCTACACCGCTATCTGTATAAACATGGAAATATCTACACCGCTATCTGTATAAACATGGAAATATCAGCACCGCTCTCTGTATGAACATGGATATATCAGCCCCTCTATCTGTATGAACATGGAAGTATCTACACCGCTATCTCTATGAACATGGAAATATCTACACCGCTATCTGTTTGAAAATGGAAATATCTAAACCGCTATCTGCATGAAAATGGAAATATCTACAAAGCTATCTGCATATACATGGAAATATCTACACAGCTATCTCTTTACACATGGAAATAACTACACCGCTGTCTGTATGAACATGGAAATATCTTCACCGCCATCTGTATGAACATGGATATATCTACACATTCATCTGGATGAACATGGAAATATCTACACCTCTATCTTTATGAACATGGAAATATCTACACCGCTGTCTGTGTAAACATGCATACATCTTCACCGATATCTGTATAAACATGGAAATATCTACACTGCTATCTGTATGAACATGGAAATATCTACACCGCTATCTGTTTGAACATGGAAATATCTACACCGCTATCTGCATGAAAATGGAAATATCTACAAAGCTATCTGCATATACATGGAAATATCTACAAAGCTATCTCTTTACACATGGAAATAACTACACCGCTATATCTATAAACATGGAAATATCTACACCGCCATCTGTATGAACATGGAAATATCTGCACCGCCATCTGTATAAACATATAAATATCTACACCGCCATCTGTATTAAGTTGGAGATATCTACACCGCTATCTGTATAATCTTGGGAATATCTACACCGCTATCTGTAAAAACATGGAAATACCTACACCGCTATCTGTATAAACATGGAAATATCTACACCGCTACCTGTATAAACATGGAAATATCAGCACCGCTATCTGTAGGAACATGGAAATGTCTACACCGCTATATCTATGAACATGGAAATAGCTACACTGCTCTCTGTATGAACATGGAAATAGCTACTCCGCTATCTGTATGAACATGGAAATATCTACACCACTATGTGTATGAACATGGAAATATCTACACCGCTATCTGCATGAACATGGATATATCTACACAGCCATCTTTATGTACATGGAAATATCTACACCGCTATCTGCATGAACATGGAAATATCTACACCGCTCTCAGTGTAAACATGCATACATCTTCACCGCAATCTGTATAAGCATGGAAATATCAACACCGCAATCTGTATGAACGTGGAAATATCTACACCGCTATCTGTTTGAACATGGAAATATCTATACCGCTATCAGCATGAAAATGGAAATATCTACACAGCTATCTGCATATACATGGAAATATCTACACAGCTATCTCTTTACACATGGAAATAACTACACCGCTATCTGTATGAACATGGAAATATCTGAACCGCCATCTGTATGAACATATAAATATCTACACCACCATCTGTATTAAGATGGAGATATCTACACCGCTATCTGTATAAACATGGAAATATCTACACAGCTATCTGTATTAACATGGAAATATCATCTACACCGCTATCTGTATAAACATGGAAATATCAGCACCGCTCTCTGTATGAACATGGAAATATCAGCCACTCTATCTGTATGAACATGGAAGTATCTACACCGCTATCTCTATGAACATGGAAATATCTACACCGCTATCTGTTTGAACATGGAAATATCTAAACCGCTATCTGCATGAAAATGGAAATATATACTCAGCTATCTGCATATACTTGGAAATATCTACACAGCTATCTCTTTACGCATGGAAATAACTACACCGCTATCTGTATGAACATGGAAATATCTTCACCGCCATCTGTATGAACATGGATATATCTACACATTCATCTGGATGAACATGGAAATATCTACACCGCTATCTTTATGAACATGGAAATATCTACACCGCTATCTGTGTAAACATGCATACATCTTCACCGCTATCTGTATAAACATGGAAATATCTACACTGCTATCTGTATGAACATGGAAATATCTACACCGCTATCTGTTTGAACATGGAAATATCTACACCGCTATCTGCATGAAAATGGAAATATCTAAAAAGCTATCTGCATATGCATGGAAATATCTACACAGCTATATCTTTACACATGGAAATAACTACACCGCTATATCTATAAACATGGAAATATCTACACCGCCATCTGTATGAACATGGAAATATCTGCACCACCATCTCTATGAACATATAAATATCTACACCGCCATCTGTATTAAGAAGGAAATATCTAAACCGCTATCTGTATGAACATTGAAGTATCTACACCGCTATCTGTATGAACATGGAAATATCTACACCGCTATCTGTGTTAACATGCATACATCTTCACCGCTATCTGTATAAACATGGAAATATATACAATGATATCTGTATGAACATGGAAATATCTACACCGCTATCTGCACGAACATGGAAATATCTAAACCGCTATCAGCATGAAAATAGAAATATCTACACTGCTATCTGCATATACATGGAAACATCTACAAAGCTATCTCTTTACACATGGAAATAACTACACCGCTATCTCTATAAGCACGGAAATATCTACACCGCCATCTGTATGAACATGGAAATATCTGCACCGCCATCTGTATAAACATATAAATATCTACACCGCCATCTGTATTAAGATGGAGATATCTACACCGCTATCTGTATAAACATGGAAATACCTACACCGCTATCTGTAGGAACATGGAAATATCTACACCGCTATCTGTATGAACATGGATATATCTACACTGCCATCTGGATGAACATGGAAATATCTACACCGCTATCTGCATGAACATGGAAATATCTACACCGCTATCAGTGTAAACATGCATACATCTTCACCGCAATCTGTATAAGTATGGAAATATCAACACCACTTTCTGTATGAACTCGGAAATATCTACACCGCTATCTGTTTGAACATGGAAATATCTAAACCGCTATCAGCATGAAAATGGAAATATCTACACAGCTATCTGCATATAAATGGAAATATCTACACAGCTATCTCTTTACACATGGAAATAACTACACCGCTGTCTGTATGAACATGGAAATCTCTGCACCGCCATCTGTATGAACATATAAATATCTACACCGCCATCTGTATTAAGATGGAGATATCTACACTGCTATCTGTATAAACATGGAAATATCTAAACCGCTATCTGTATAAACATGGAAATATCTACACCGCTCTCTGAATAAAAATGGAAATATCAGCACCGCTGTCTGTATGAACATGGAAATATCAGCCCCTCTATCTGTATGAACATGGAAGTATCTACACCGCTATGTCTATGAACATGGAAATATCTACACCGCTATCCTTTTGAACATGGAAATATCTAAACCGCTATCTGCATGAAAATGGAAATATATACACAGCTATCTGCATATACATGGAAATATCTACACAGCTATCTCTTTACACATGGAAATAACTGCACCGCTATCTGTATGAACATGGAAATATCTTCACCGCCATCTGTAGGAACATGGATATATCTACACAGCCATCTGGATGAACATGGAAATATCTACAACGCTATCTGTATGAACATGGAAATATCTACACCGCTATCGGTGAAAACATGCATACATCTTCACCGCTATCTGTATAAACATGGAAATATCTACACTGCTATCTTTATGAACATGGAAATATCTACACCTCTATCTGTTTGAACATGGAAATATCTACACCGTTATCTGCATGAAAATGGAAATATCTACACAGCGATCTGCATATACATGGAAATATCTAAAAAGCTATCACTTTACACGTGGAAATAAGTACAGCGCTATCTCTATAAACATGGAAATAGCTACACCGCCATCTGTATGAACATGGAAATATCTGCACCGCCATCTGTATGAACATATAAATATCTACACCGCCATCTATATTAAGATGGAGATAACTACGCCGCTATCTGTATAAACTTGGAAATATCTACACTGCTATCTCTATGAACATGGAAATTTCTACACCGCTATCTGTATTAACATGGAAATAGCTACACCGCTATCTGTATGAACATGGATATATCTACACCGCTATCTGTATGAACATGGAAATATCTACACCGCTATCTGTATGAACAAGGAAATATCTTCACCACCATCTGTACGAACATGGATATATCTACAGTGCAATCTGGATGAACATGGAAATATCTACACCGCCATCTGTATGAACATATAAATATCTACACCGCCATCTGTATTAAGAGGGAGATTTCTACACCGCTATCTGTATAAACCTGGAAATATCTACACCGCTATCTGTATAAAAATGGAAATATCTACACCGCTATCTGGATAAACATGGAAATTTCTACACCGCTACCTGTATAAATATGGAAATATCAGCACTGCTATCTGTAGGAACATGGAAATATCTACACCGCTATCTGTACGAACATGGAAATATCTAAACCGCTATCTGTATGAACATGGAAATAGCTACACCACTATCTGTATGAACATGCAAATAACTACACCGATATCTGTATGAACATGGATATATTTACACAGCCATCTAGATGAACATGGATATATCTACACCGCTATCTGTATGAACATGGAAATATCTACACAGCTATCTGTGTAAACATGCATACACCTTCACCGCTATCTGTATAAACATGGAAATATCTACACCGCTATCTGTATGAACATGGAAATAGCTACACCGCTATCTGTATGAACATGGAAATATCTACACCGCTATCTGTATGAACATGGATATATCTACACAGCCATCTGGATGAACATGGAAATATCTACACCGCTATCTGTGTAAACATGCATACATCTTCACCGCTATCTGTATAAACATGGAAATATCTACACCGCTATCTGAATGAACATGGAAATATCTGCACCGCTATCTGTATGAACATGGAAATATCTACACCGCTATATGTTTCAACATGGAAGTATCTACACTGCTATCAGTATGAACATGGAAATAGCTACACCGCTATCTGTATGAACATGGAAATATCTACACCACTATCTGAATGAACATGGAAATATCTACACTGCTATCTGTATGAACATGGATATATCTACACAGACATCTGGATGAACATGGAAATATCTACACCGCTATCTGTTTGAACATGGAAATATCTAAACCGCTATCTGCATGAAAATGGAAATATATACACAGCTATCTGCATATACATGGAAATATCTACACAGCTATCTCTTTACACATGGAAATAACTATGCCGCTATCTGTATGAACATGGAAATATCTTCACCACCATCTGTAGGAACATGGATATATCTACACAGCCATCTGGATGAACATGGAAATATCTACACCGCTATCTGCATGAACATGGAAATATCTACACCGCTATCTGTGTAAACATGCATACATCTTCACCGCTATCTGTATAAACATGGAAATATCTACAGTGCTATCTGTTTGAACATGTAAATATCTACACCGCTATCTGCATGAAAATGGAAATATCTACAAAGCTATCTGCATATACATGGAAATATCTACACAGCTATCTCTTTACACATGGAAATAACTACACCGCTATATCTATAAACATGGAAATATCTACACCGCCATCTGTATGAACATGGAAATATCTGCACCACCATCTGTATGAACATATAAATATCTGCACCGCCATCTGTATTAAGATGGAGATATCTACAACGCTATCTGCATAAACATGGAGATATCTACACCGCTATCTGAATAAACATGGAAATATCTACACCGCTATCTGTATAAACATGGAAATATCTACACCGCTATCTGTATAAACATGGAAATATCTACACTGCTACCTGTATAAACATGGAAATATCAGCACCGCTATCTGTATGAACATGGAAATATCTACACCGCTATCTGTATGAACATGGAAACATCTACACCGCTATCTGTATGAACATGGAAATATCTACAAAGCTATCTGAATGAACATGGAAATATCTACACCGCTATCTGTTTGAACATGTAAATATCTACACCGCTCTCTGCATGAAAATGGAAATATCTACAAAGCTATCTGCATATACATGGAAATATCTACACAGCTATCTCTTTACACATGGAAATAACTACACCGCTATATCTATAAAAATGGAAATCTCTACACCGCTATCTGTATAAACATGGAAATATCTACACCGCTATCTTTATAATCATGGAAATATCTACACCACTACCTGTATAAACATGGAAATATCAGCACCGCTATCTGTATGAACATGGAATTATCTACACCGCTATCTTTCTGAACATGGAAATATCTGCAAAGCTATCTGAATGAACATGGAAATATCTACACCGCTATCTGTTTGAACATGTAAATATCTACACCGCTTTCTGCATGAAAATGGAAATATCTACAAAGCTATCTGCATATACATGGAAATATCTACACAGCTATCTCTTTACACATGGAAATAACTACACCACTATATCTATAAACATGGAAATATCTACACCGCCATCTGTATGAACATGGAATTATCTGCACCGCCATCAGTATGAACATATAAATATCTACACCGCCATCTGTATTAAGAAGGAAATATCTAAACCGCTATCTGTATAAACATGGAGATATCTACACCGCTGCCTGTATAAACATGGAAATATCAGCACCGCTATCTGTATGAACATGGAAGTATCTACACCGCTATCTGTATCAACATGGAAATATCTACACTGCTATCTGTATGAACATGGAAATAGCTACACCGTTATCTGTATGAACATGGAAATAGCTACACCACTATCTGTATGAACACGGAAATATCTACACCGCTATCTGTATGAACATGGATATATCTACACAGACATCTGGATGAACATGGAAATATCTACACCGCTATCTGTATGAACATGGAAATATCTACACCGCTATCTGTATGAACATGGATATATCTACACAGCCATCTGGATGAACATGGAAATATCTGCACCGCTATCTGTGTAAACATGCATAGATCTTCACCGCTATCTGTATAAACATGGAAATATCTACACCGCTATCTGTATGAACATGGAAATATCCACACCGCCATCTGTATGAACATGGAAATATCTGCACCGCCATCTGTATGAACATATAAATATCTGCACCGCCATCTGTATTAAGATGGAGATATCTACAACGCTATCTGCATAAACATGGAAATATCTACACCGCTATCTGTATAAACATGGAAATGTATACACCGCTATCTGTATAAACACGGAAATATCTACACCGCTACCTGTATAAGCATGGAAATATCAGCACCGCTATCTGTATGAACATGGAAATATCTACACCGCTATCTGTATGAACATGGAAATATCTACACCGCTATCTGTATGAACATGGAAATGTCTACACCGCTATCAGTATGAACATGGAAATATCTACACCGCTATCTGTATGAACATGGATATATCTACACAGCCCTCTGGATGAAGGTGGAAATATCCACACCGCTATCTGTGTAAACATGCATACATCTTCACCGCTATCTGTATAAACATGGAAATATCTACATTGCTATCTGTATGAACATGGAAATATCTACACCGCTATCTGTTTGAAGATGGAAATATATACACCGCTATCTGCATGAAAATGGAAATATCTACACAGCTATCTGCATATACATGGAAATATCTACACAGCTATCTCTTTACACATGGAAATAACTACACCGCTATCTGTATGAAAATGGAAATATCTACACCGCCATCTGTATGAACATGGAAATATCTGCACCGCCATCTGTATGAACATATAAATATCTACACCGCCATCTGTATTAAAATGGAGATATCTACACCGCTATCTGAATAAACATGGAAATATCTGCACCGCTATCTGTATAAACATGGAAATATCTACACCGCTATCAGTATAAACATGGAAATATGTACACGGCTACCTGTATAAACATGGAAATATCATCACCGCTATCTGTATGAACATGGAAATATCTACACCGCTATCTGTATGAACATGGAAATATCTACACCGCTATCTGTATGAACATGGAAATATCTACAAAGCTATCTGAATGAACATGGAAATATCTGCACCGCTATCTGTTTGAACATGTAAATATCTACACCGCTATCTGCATGAAAATGGAAATATCTACAAAGCCATCTGCATATACATGGAAATATCTACACAGCTATCTCTTTACACATGGAAATAACTACACCGCTATATCTATAAACATGGAAATCTCCACACCGCTATCTGTATAAACATGGAAATATCTACACCGCTATCTGTATAAACATGGAAATATCTACACCACTACCTGTTTAAACATGGAAATATCAGCACCGCTATCTGTATGAACATGGAATTATCTACACCGCTATCTGTATGAACATGGAAATATCTACACCGCTATCTGTATGAACATGGAAATATCTACACCGCTATCTGTATGAACATGGAAATATCTACACCGCTATCTGTTTGAGCATGGAAATATCTACAACGCTGTCTGCTTGAAAATGGAAATATCTACACAGCTATCTGCATACACATGGAAATATCTACACAGCTATCTCTTAACGCATGGAAATAAGAACTCCGCTATCTCTATAAACATGGAAATATCTACACCGCCATCTGTATGAACATGGAAATATCTGCACCGCCATCTGTATGATCATATAAATATCTACACCGCCATCTGTATTAAGAAAGAAATATCTAAACCTCTATCTGTATGAACATTGAAATATCTACACCGCTATCTGTATGAACATTGAAATATCTACACCGCTGCCTGTATAAACATGGAAATATCAGCACCGCTATCTGTATGAGCATGGAAATATCTACACCGCTATCTGTATGAACATGGAAATATCTACACTGCTATCTGTATGAACATGGAAATAGCTACACCGCTATCTGTATGAACACGGAAATATGTACATAGCCATCTGGATGAACATGGAAATATCTACTCCGCTATCTGTGAAAACATGCATAGATCTTCACCGCTATCTGTATAAACATGGAAATATCTACACCGCTATCTGTTTGAACATGTAAATATGTACACCGCTATCTGCATGAAAATGGAAATATCTACAAAGCTATCTGCATATACATGGAAATATCTACACAGCTATCCCTTTACACATGGAAATAACTACACAGCTGTATCTATAACCATGGAAATATCTACACCGCCATCTGTATGAACAAGGAAATATCTGCACCGCCATCTGTATGAACAAATAAATATCTACACCGCCATCTGCATTAAGAAGGAAATATCTAAACCGCTATCTGTATAAACATGGAAATATCGACACCGCTATCTGTATGCACATGGAAATATCTACAACGCTATCTGTATGAACATGGAAATATCTACACCGCTATCTGTATGAACATGGAAATATCTACACCGCTATCTGTTTGAACATGGAAATATCTACACCGCTCTCTGCATGAAAATGGAAATAACTACACAGCTATCTGCATATACATGGAAATATCTACACAGCTATCTCTTTACACATGGAAATAACTACAACGCTATCTCTGTAAACATGAAAATATCTACACCACCATCTGTATGAACATGGAAATATCCGCACCGCCATCTGTATGAACATATAAATATCTACACCGCCATCTGTATTAAGAAGGAGATAACTACACCGCTATCTGTATGAACATGGAAATATCTGCACCGCCATCTGTATAAACATATAAATATCTACACCGCCATCTGTATTAAGATGGAGATATCTACACCGCTATCTGTATAAACTTGGAAATATCTACACCGCAATATGTATAAACATCGAAATACCTACACCGCTATCTGTATAAACATGGAAATATCTACACCGCTACCTGTATAAACATGGAAATATCAGCACCGATATCTGTATGAACATGGAAATATCTACACACCTATCTCTTTACACATGGAAATAACTATACCGCTATCTGTATGAACATGGAAATATCTTCACCGCCATCTGTAGGAACATGGATATATCTACACAGCCATCTGGATGAACATGGAAATATCTACACCGCTATCTGTATGAACATGGAAATATCTACACCGCTATCTGTGTAAACATGCATACATCCTCACCGCTATCTGTATAAACATGGAAATATCTAAAGTGCTATCTGTATGAACATGGAAATACCTACACCGCTATCTGTTTGAACATGGAAATATCTACACCGCTATCTGCGTGAAAATGGAAATATCTACAAAGCTATCTGCATATACATGGAAATATCTACACAGCTATCTCTTTACACATGGAAATAACTACACCGCTATATCTATAAACATGGAAATATCTACACCGCCATCTGTATGAACATGGAGATATCTGCACCACCATCTGTATGAACATATAAATATCTACACTGCCATCTGTATTAAGAAGGAAATATCTAAACCGCTATCTGTATGAACATTGAAATATCTACACAGCTATCTGTATGAACTTGGAAATATCTACACCGCTATCTGTGTAAACATGCATACATCTTCACCGCTATCTGTATAAACATGGAAATATCTACAACGCTATCTGTATGAACATGGAAATATCTACACCGCTATCTGTATGAACATGGAAATATCTACAAAGCTATCTGAATGAACATGGAAATATCTGCACCTCTATCTGTTTGAACATGTAAATATCTACACTGCTATCTGCATGAAAATGGAAATATCTACAAAGCTATCTGCATATACATGGAAATATCTACACAGCTATCTCTTTACACATGGAAATAACTACACCGCTATATCTATAAACATGGAAATCTCCACACCGCTATCTGTATAAACATGGAAATATCTACACCGCTATCTGTATAAACATGGAAATATCTACACCACTACCTGTTTAAACATGGAAATATCAGCACCGCTATCTGTATGAACATGGAATTATCTACACCGCTATCTGTATGAACATGGAAATATCTGCACCGCTACCTGTATAAACATGGAAATATCAGCACAGCTATCTGTATGAACATGGAAATATCTACACCGCTATCTCTATGAACATGGAAATAGCTACACTGCTATCTGTATGAACATGGAAATAGCTACTCCGCTATCTGTATGAACATGGAAATATCTACACCACTATCTGTATGAACATGGAAATATCTACACCGCTATCTGTATGAACATGGATATATCTGCACCGCCATCTGTATGAACATATAAATATCTACACCACCATCTGTATGAAGATGGAGATATCTACACCGCTATCTGTATAAACATGGAAATATCTACACCGCTATCTGTATAAACATGGAAATATCAGCACCGCTCTCTGTATGAACATGGATATATCAGCCCCTCTATCTGTATGAACATGGAAGTATCTACACCGCTATCTCTATGAACATGGAAATATCTACACCGCTATCTGTTTGAAAATGGAAATATCTAAACCGCTATCTGCATGAAAATGGAAATATCTACAAAGCTATCTGCATATACATGGAAATATCTACACAGCTATCTCTTTACACATGGAAATAACTACACCGCTGTCTGTATGAACATGGAAATATCTTCACCGCCATCTGTATGAACATGGATATATCTACACATTCATCTGGATGAACATGGAAATATCTACACCTCTATCTTTATGAACATGGAAATATCTACACCGCTGTCTGTGTAAACATGCATACATCTTCACCGATATCTGTATAAACATGGAAATATCTACACTGCTATCTGTATGAACATGGAAATATCTACACCGCTATCTGTTTGAACATGGAAATATCTACACCGCTATCTGCATGAAAATGGAAATATCTACAAAGCTATCTGCATATACATGGAAATATCTACAAAGCTATCTCTTTACACATGGAAATAACTACACCGCTATATCTATAAACATGGAAATATCTACACCGCCATCTGTATGAACATGGAAATATCTGCACCGCCATCTGTATAAACATATAAATATCTACACCGCCATCTGTATTAAGTTGGAGATATCTACACCGCTATCTGTATAATCTTGGGAATATCTACACCGCTATCTGTAAAAACATGGAAATACCTACACCGCTATCTGTATAAACATGGAAATATCTACACCGCTACCTGTATAAACATGGAAATATCAGCACCGCTATCTGTAGGAACATGGAAATGTCTACACCGCTATATCTATGAACATGGAAATAGCTACACTGCTCTCTGTATGAACATGGAAATAGCTACTCCGCTATCTGTATGAACATGGAAATATCTACACCACTATGTGTATGAACATGGAAATATCTACACCGCTATCTGCATGAACATGGATATATCTACACAGCCATCTTTATGTACATGGAAATATCTACACCGCTATCTGCATGAACATGGAAATATCTACACCGCTCTCAGTGTAAACATGCATACATCTTCACCGCAATCTGTATAAGCATGGAAATATCAACACCGCAATCTGTATGAACGTGGAAATATCTACACCGCTATCTGTTTGAACATGGAAATATCTATACCGCTACCAGCATGAAAATGGAAATATCTACACAGCTATCTGCATATACATGGAAATATCTACACAGCTATCTCTTTACACATGGAAATAACTACACCGCTATCTGTATGAACATGGAAATATCTGAACCGCCATCTGTATGAACATATAAATATCTACACCACCATCTGTATTAAGATGGAGATATCTACACCGCTATCTGTATAAACATGGAAATATCTACACAGCTATCTGTATTAACATGGAAATATCATCTACACCGCTATCTGTATAAACATGGAAATATCAGCACCGCTCTCTGTATGAACATGGAAATATCAGCCACTCTATCTGTATGAACATGGAAGTATCTACACCGCTATCTCTATGAACATGGAAATATCTACACCGCTATCTGTTTGAACATGGAAATATCTAAACCGCTATCTGCATGAAAATGGAAATATATACTCAGCTATCTGCATATACTTGGAAATATCTACACAGCTATCTCTTTACGCATGGAAATAACTACACCGCTATCTGTATGAACATGGAAATATCTTCACCGCCATCTGTATGAACATGGATATATCTACACATTCATCTGGATGAACATGGAAATATCTACACCGCTATCTTTATGAACATGGAAATATCTACACCGCTATCTGTGTAAACATGCATACATCTTCACCGCTATCTGTATAAACATGGAAATATCTACACTGCTATCTGTATGAACATGGAAATATCTACACCGCTATCTGTTTGAACATGGAAATATCTACACCGCTATCTGCATGAAAATGGAAATATCTAAAAAGCTATCTGCATATGCATGGAAATATCTACACAGCTATATCTTTACACATGGAAATAACTACACCGCTATATCTATAAACATGGAAATATCTACACCGCCATCTGTATGAACATGGAAATATCTGCACCACCATCTCTATGAACATATAAATATCTACACCGCCATCTGTATTAAGAAGGAAATATCTAAACCGCTATCTGTATGAACATTGAAGTATCTACACCGCTATCTGTATGAACATGGAAATATCTACACCGCTATCTGTGTTAACATGCATACATCTTCACCGCTATCTGTATAAACATGGAAATATATACAATGATATCTGTATGAACATGGAAATATCTACACCGCTATCTGCACGAACATGGAAATATCTAAACCGCTATCAGCATGAAAATAGAAATATCTACACTGCTATCTGCATATACATGGAAACATCTACAAAGCTATCTCTTTACACATGGAAATAACTACACCGCTATCTCTATAAGCACGGAAATATCTACACCGCCATCTGTATGAACATGGAAATATCTGCACCGCCATCTGTATAAACATATAAATATCTACACCGCCATCTGTATTAAGATGGAGATATCTACACCGCTATCTGTATAAACATGGAAATACCTACACCGCTATCTGTAGGAACATGGAAATATCTACACCGCTATCTGTATGAACATGGATATATCTACACTGCCATCTGGATGAACATGGAAATATCTACACCGCTATCTGCATGAACATGGAAATATCTACACCGCTATCAGTGTAAACATGCATACATCTTCACCGCAATCTGTATAAGTATGGAAATATCAACACCACTTTCTGTATGAACTCGGAAATATCTACACCGCTATCTGTTTGAACATGGAAATATCTAAACCGCTATCAGCATGAAAATGGAAATATCTACACAGCTATCTGCATATAAATGGAAATATCTACACAGCTATCTCTTTACACATGGAAATAACTACACCGCTGTCTGTATGAACATGGAAATCTCTGCACCGCCATCTGTATGAACATATAAATATCTACACCGCCATCTGTATTAAGATGGAGATATCTACACTGCTATCTGTATAAACATGGAAATATCTAAACCGCTATCTGTATAAACATGGAAATATCTACACCGCTCTCTGAATAAAAATGGAAATATCAGCACCGCTGTCTGTATGAACATGGAAATATCAGCCCCTCTATCTGTATGAACATGGAAGTATCTACACCGCTATGTCTATGAACATGGAAATATCTACACCGCTATCCTTTTGAACATGGAAATATCTAAACCGCTATCTGCATGAAAATGGAAATATATACACAGCTATCTGCATATACATGGAAATATCTACACAGCTATCTCTTTACACATGGAAATAACTGCACCGCTATCTGTATGAACATGGAAATATCTTCACCGCCATCTGTAGGAACATGGATATATCTACACAGCCATCTGGATGAACATGGAAATATCTACAACGCTATCTGTATGAACATGGAAATATCTACACCGCTATCGGTGAAAACATGCATACATCTTCACCGCTATCTGTATAAACATGGAAATATCTACACTGCTATCTTTATGAACATGGAAATATCTACACCTCTATCTGTTTGAACATGGAAATATCTACACCGTTATCTGCATGAAAATGGAAATATCTACACAGCGATCTGCATATACATGGAAATATCTAAAAAGCTATCACTTTACACGTGGAAATAAGTACAGCGCTATCTCTATAAACATGGAAATAGCTACACCGCCATCTGTATGAACATGGAAATATCTGCACCGCCATCTGTATGAACATATAAATATCTACACCGCCATCTATATTAAGATGGAGATAACTACGCCGCTATCTGTATAAACTTGGAAATATCTACACTGCTATCTCTATGAACATGGAAATTTCTACACCGCTATCTGTATTAACATGGAAATAGCTACACCGCTATCTGTATGAACATGGATATATCTACACCGCTATCTGTATGAACATGGAAATATCTACACCGCTATCTGTATGAACAAGGAAATATCTTCACCGCCATCTGTACGAACATGGATATATCTACAGTGCAATCTGGATGAACATGGAAATATCTACACCGCCATCTGTATGAACATATAAATATCTACACCGCCATCTGTATTAAGAGGGAGATTTCTACACCGCTATCTGTATAAACCTGGAAATATCTACACCGCTATCTGTATAAAAATGGAAATATCTACACCGCTATCTGGATAAACATGGAAATTTCTACACCGCTACCTGTATAAATATGGAAATATCAGCACTGCTATCTGTAGGAACATGGAAATATCTACACCGCTATCTGTACGAACATGGAAATATCTAAACCGCTATCTGTATGAACATGGAAATAGCTACACCACTATCTGTATGAACATGCAAATAACTACACCGATATCTGTATGAACATGGATATATTTACACAGCCATCTAGATGAACATGGATATATCTACACCGCTATCTGTATGAACATGGAAATATCTACACAGCTATCTGTGTAAACATGCATACACCTTCACCGCTATCTGTATAAACATGGAAATATCTACACCGCTATCTGTATGAACATGGAAATAGCTACACCGCTATCTGTATGAACATGGAAATATCTACACCGCTATCTGTATGAACATGGATATATCTACACAGCCATCTGGATGAACATGGAAATATCTACACCGCTATCTGTGTAAACATGCATACATCTTCACCGCTATCTGTATAAACATGGAAATATCTACACCGCTATCTGAATGAACATGGAAATATCTGCACCGCTATCTGTATGAACATGGAAATATCTACACCGCTATATGTTTCAACATGGAAATATCTACACTGCTATCAGTATGAACATGGAAATAGCTACACCGCTATCTGTATGAACATGGAAATATCTACACCACTATCTGAATGAACATGGAAATATCTACACTGCTATCTGTATGAACATGGATATATCTACACAGACATCTGGATGAACATGGAAATATCTACACCGCTATCTGTTTGAACATGGAAATATCTAAACCGCTATCTGCATGAAAATGGAAATATATACACAGCTATCTGCATATACATGGAAATATCTACACAGCTATCTCTTTACACATGGAAATAACTATGCCGCTATCTGTATGAACATGGAAATATCTTCACCACCATCTGTAGGAACATGGATATATCTACACAGCCATCTGGATGAACATGGAAATATCTACACCGCTATCTGCATGAACATGGAAATATCTACACCGCTATCTGTGTAAACATGCATACATCTTCACCGCTATCTGTATAAACATGGAAATATCTACAGTGCTATCTGTTTGAACATGTAAATATCTACACCGCTATCTGCATGAAAATGGAAATATCTACAAAGCTATCTGCATATACATGGAAATATCTACACAGCTATCTCTTTACACATGGAAATAACTACACCGCTATATCTATAAACATGGAAATATCTACACCGCCATCTGTATGAACATGGAAATATCTGCACCACCATCTGTATGAACATATAAATATCTGCACCGCCATCTGTATTAAGATGGAGATATCTACAACGCTATCTGCATAAACATGGAGATATCTACACCGCTATCTGAATAAACATGGAAATATCTACACCGCTATCTGTATAAACATGGAAATATCTACACCGCTATCTGTATAAACATGGAAATATCTACACTGCTACCTGTATAAACATGGAAATATCAGCACCGCTATCTGTATGAACATGGAAATATCTACACCGCTATCTGTATGAACATGGAAACATCTACACCGCTATCTGTATGAACATGGAAATATCTACAAAGCTATCTGAATGAACATGGAAATATCTACACCGCTATCTGTTTGAACATGTAAATATCTACACCGCTCTCTGCATGAAAATGGAAATATCTACAAAGCTATCTGCATATACATGGAAATATCTACACAGCTATCTCTTTACACATGGAAATAACTACACCGCTATATCTATAAAAATGGAAATCTCTACACCGCTATCTGTATAAACATGGAAATATCTACACCGCTATCTTTATAATCATGGAAATATCTACACCACTACCTGTATAAACATGGAAATATCAGCACCGCTATCTGTATGAACATGGAATTATCTACACCGCTATCTTTCTGAACATGGAAATATCTGCAAAGCTATCTGAATGAACATGGAAATATCTACACCGCTATCTGTTTGAACATGTAAATATCTACACCGCTTTCTGCATGAAAATGGAAATATCTACAAAGCTATCTGCATATACATGGAAATATCTACACAGCTATCTCTTTACACATGGAAATAACTACACCACTATATCTATAAACATGGAAATATCTACACCGCCATCTGTATGAACATGGAATTATCTGCACCGCCATCAGTATGAACATATAAATATCTACACCGCCATCTGTATTAAGAAGGAAATATCTAAACCGCTATCTGTATAAACATGGAGATATCTACACCGCTGCCTGTATAAACATGGAAATATCAGCACCGCTATCTGTATGAACATGGAAGTATCTACACCGCTATCTGTATCAACATGGAAATATCTACACTGCTATCTGTATGAACATGGAAATAGCTACACCGTTATCTGTATGAACATGGAAATAGCTACACCACTATCTGTATGAACACGGAAATATCTACACCGCTATCTGTATGAACATGGATATATCTACACAGACATCTGGATGAACATGGAAATATCTACACCGCTATCTGTATGAACATGGAAATATCTACACCGCTATCTGTATGAACATGGATATATCTACACAGCCATCTGGATGAACATGGAAATATCTGCACCGCTATCTGTGTAAACATGCATAGATCTTCACCGCTATCTGTATAAACATGGAAATATCTACACCGCTATCTGTATGAACATGGAAATATCTACACGGCTATCTGTATGAACATGGAAATATCTACACCACTATCTGTTTGAACATGGAAATATCTACACCGCTATCTGCATGAAAATGGAAATATCTACACTGCTATCTGCATATACATGGAAATATCTACACAGCTATCTCTTTACACATGGAAATAACTACACCGCTATCTGTATGAACATGGAAATATCCACACCGCCATCTGTATGAACATGGAAATATCTGCACCGCCATCTGTATGAACATATAAATATCTGTACCGCCATCTGTATTAAGATGGAGATATCTACAACGCTATCTGCATAAACATGGAAATATCTACACCGCTATCTGTATAAACATGGAAATGTATACACCGCTATCTGTATAAACACGGAAATATCTACACCGCTACCTGTATAAACATGGAAATATCAGCACCGCTATCTGTATGAACATGGAAATATCTACACCGCTATCTGTATGAACATGGAAATATCTACACCGCTATCTGTATGAACATGGAAATGTCTACACCGCTATCAGTATGAACATGGAAATATCTACACCGCTATCTGTATGAACATGGATATATCTACACAGCCCTCTGGATGAAGGTGGAAATATCCACACCGCTATCTGTGTAAACATGCATACATCTTCACCGCTATCTGTATAAACATGGAAATATCTACATTGCTATCTGTATGAACATGGAAATATCTACACCGCTATCTGTTTGAAGATGGAAATATATACACCGCTATCTGCATGAAAATGGAAATATCTACACAGCTATCTGCATATACATGGAAATATCTACACAGCTATCTCTTTACACATGGAAATAACTACACCGCTATCTGTATGAAAATGGAAATATCTACACCGCCATCTGTATGAACATGGAAATATCTGCACCGCCATCTGTATGAACATATAAATATCTACACCGCCATCTGTATTAAAATGGAGATATCTACACCGCTATCTGAATAAACATGGAAATATCTGCACCGCTATCTGTATAAACATGGAAATATCTACACCGCTATCAGTATAAACATGGAAATATGTACACGGCTACCTGTATAAACATGGAAATATCATCACCGCTATCTGTATGAACATGGAAATATCTACACCGCTATCTGTATGAACATGGAAATATCTACACCGCTATCTGTATGAACATGGAAATATCTACAAAGCTATCTGAATGAACATGGAAATATCTGCACCGCTATCTGTTTGAACATGTAAATATCTACACCGCTATCTGCATGAAAATGGAAATATCTACAAAGCCATCTGCATATACATGGAAATATCTACACAGCTATCTCTTTACACATGGAAATAACTACACCGCTATATCTATAAACATGGAAATCTCCACACCGCTATCTGTATAAACATGGAAATATCTACACCGCTATCTGTATAAACATGGAAATATCTACACCACTACCTGTTTAAACATGGAAATATCAGCACCGCTATCTGTATGAACATGGAATTATCTACACCGCTATCTGTATGAACATGGAAATATCTACACCGCTATCTGTATGAACATGGAAATATCTACACCGCTATCTGTATGAACATGGAAATATCTACACCGCTATCTCTTTGAGCATGGAAATATCTACAACGCTGTCTGCTTCAAAATGGAAATATCTACACAGCTATCTGCATACACATGGAAATATCTACACAGCTATCTCTTAACGCATGGAAATAAGAACTCCGCTATCTCTATAAACATGGAAATATCTACACCGCCATCTGTATGAACATGGAAATATCTGCACCGCCATCTGTATGATCATATAAATATCTACACCGCCATCAGTATTAAGAAAGAAATATCTAAACCTCTATCTGTATGAACATTGAAATATCTACACCGCTATCTGTATGAACATTGAAATATCTACACCGCTGCCTGTATAAACATGGAAATATCAGCACCGCTATCTGTATGAGCATGGAAATATCTACACCGCTATCTGTATGAACATGGAAATATCTACACTGCTATCTGTATGAACATGGAAATAGCTACACCGCTATCTGTATGAACACGGAAATATGTACATAGCCATCTGGATGAACATGGAAATATCTACTCCGCTATCTGTGAAAACATGCATAGATCTTCACCGCTATCTGTATAAACATGGAAATATCTACACCGCTATCTGTTTGAACATGTAAATATGTACACCGCTATCTGCATGAAAATGGAAATATCTACAAAGCTATCTGCATATACATGGAAATATCTACACAGCTATCCCTTTACACATGGAAATAACTACACAGCTGTATCTATAACCATGGAAATATCTACACCGCCATCTGTATGAACAAGGAAATATCTGCACCGCCATCTGTATGAACAAATAAATATCTACACCGCCATCTGCATTAAGAAGGAAATATCTAAACCGCTATCTGTATAAACATGGAAATATCGACACCGCTATCTGTATGCACATGGAAATATCTACAACGCTATCTGTATGAACATGGAAATATCTACACCGCTATCTGTATGAACATGGAAATATCTACACCGCTATCTGTTTGAACATGGAAATATCTACACCGCTCTCTGCATGAAAATGGAAATAACTACACAGCTATCTGCATATACATGGAAATATCTACACAGCTATCTCTTTACACATGGAAATAACTACAACGCTATCTCTGTAAACATGGAAATATCTACACCGCCATCTGTATGAACATGGAAATATCCGCACCGCCATCTGTATGAACATATAAATATCTACACCGCCATCTGTATTAAGAAGGAGATAACTACACCGCTATCTGTATGAACATGGAAATATCTGCACCGCCATCTGTATAAACATATAAATATCTACACCGCCATCTGTATTAAGATGGAGATATCTACACCGCTATCTGTATAAACTTGGAAATATCTACACCGCAATATGTATAAACATCGAAATACCTACACCGCTATCTGTATAAACATGGAAATATCTACACCGCTACCTGTATAAACATGGAAATATCAGCACCGATATGTGTATGAACATGGAAATATCTACACACCTATCTCTTTACACATGGAAATAACTATACCGCTATCTGTATGAACATGGAAATATCTTCACCGCCATCTGTAGGAACATGGATATATCTACACAGCCATCTGGATGAACATGGAAATATCTACACCGCTATCTGTATGAACATGGAAATATCTACACCGCTATCTGTGTAAACATGCATACATCCTCACCGCTATCTGTATAAACATGGAAATATCTAAAGTGCTATCTGTATGAACATGGAAATACCTACACCGCTATCTGTTTGAACATGGAAATATCTACACCGCTATCTGCGTGAAAATGGAAATATCTACAAAGCTATCTGCATATACATGGAAATATCTACACAGCTATCTCTTTACACATGGAAATAACTACACCGCTATATCTATAAACATGGAAATATCTACACCGCCATCTGTATGAACATGGAGATATCTGCACCACCATCTGTATGAACATATAAATATCTACACTGCCATCTGTATTAAGAAGGAAATATCTAAACCGCTATCTGTATGAACATTGAAATATCTACACAGCTATCTGTATGAACTTGGAAATATCTACACCGCTATCTGTGTAAACATGCATACATCTTCACCGCTATCTGTATAAACATGGAAATATCTACAACGCTATCTGTATGAACATGGAAATATCTACACCGCTATCTGTATGAACATGGAAATATCTACAAAGCTATCTGAATGAACATGGAAATATCTGCACCGCTATCTGTTTGAACATGTAAATATCTACACTGCTATCTGCATGAAAATGGAAATATCTACAAAGCTATCTGCATATACATGGAAATATCTACACAGCTATCTCTTTACACATGGAAATAACTACACCGCTATATCTATAAACATGGAAATCTCCACACCGCTATCTGTATAAACATGGAAATATCTACACCGCTATCTGTATAAACATGGAAATATCTACACCACTACCTGTTTAAACATGGAAATATCAGCACCGCTATCTGTATGAACATGGAATTATCTACACCGCTATCTGTATGAACATGGAAATATCTGCACCGCTACCTGTATAAACATGGAAATATCAGCACCGCTATCTGTATGAACATGGAAATATCTACACCGCTATCTCTATGAACATGGAAATAGCTACACTGCTATCTGTATGAACATGGAAATAGCTACTCCGCTATCTGTATGAACATGGAAATATCTACACCACTATCTGTATGAACATGGAAATATCTACACCGCTATCTGTATGAACATGGATATATCTGCACCGCCATCTGTATGAACATATAAATATCTACACCACCATCTGTATGAAGATGGAGATATCTACACCGCTATCTGTATAAACATGGAAATATCTACACCGCTATCTGTATAAACATGGAAATATCAGCACCGCTCTCTGTATGAACATGGATATATCAGCCCCTCTATCTGTATGAACATGGAAGTATCTACACCGCTATCTCTATGAACATGGAAATATCTACACCGCTATCTGTTTGAAAATGGAAATATCTAAACCGCTATCTGCATGAAAATGGAAATATCTACAAAGCTATCTGCATATACATGGAAATATCTACACAGCTATCTCTTTACACATGGAAATAACTACACCGCTGTCTGTATGAACATGGAAATATCTTCACCGCCATCTGTATGAACATGGATATATCTACACATTCATCTGGATGAACATGGAAATATCTACACCTCTATCTTTATGAACATGGAAATATCTACACCGCTGTCTGTGTAAACATGCATACATCTTCACCGATATCTGTATAAACATGGAAATATCTACACTGCTATCTGTATGAACATGGAAATATCTACACCGCTATCTGTTTGAACATGGAAATATCTACACCGCTATCTGCATGAAAATGGAAATATCTACAAAGCTATCTGCATATACATGGAAATATCTACAAAGCTATCTCTTTACACATGGAAATAACTACACCGCTATATCTATAAACATGGAAATATCTACACCGCCATCTGTATGAACATGGAAATATCTGCACCGCCATCTGTATAAACATATAAATATCTACACCGCCATCTGTATTAAGTTGGAGATATCTACACCGCTATCTGTATAATCTTGGGAATATCTACACCGCTATCTGTAAAAACATGGAAATACCTACACCGCTATCTGTATAAACATGGAAATATCTACACCGCTACCTGTATAAACATGGAAATATCAGCACCGCTATCTGTAGGAACATGGAAATGTCTACACCGCTATATCTATGAACATGGAAATAGCTACACTGCTCTCTGTATGAACATGGAAATAGCTACTCCGCTATCTGTATGAACATGGAAATATCTACACCACTATGTGTATGAACATGGAAATATCTACACCGCTATCTGCATGAACATGGATATATCTACACAGCCATCTTTATGTACATGGAAATATCTACACCGCTATCTGCATGAACATGGAAATATCTACACCGCTCTCAGTGTAAACATGCATACATCTTCACCGCAATCTGTATAAGCATGGAAATATCAACACCACAATCTGTATGAACGTGGAAATATCTACACCGCTATCTGTTTGAACATGGAAATATCTATACCGCTATCAGCATGAAAATGGAAATATCTACACAGCTATCTGCATATACATGGAAATATCTACACAGCTATCTCTTTACACATGGAAATAACTACACCGCTATCTGTATGAACATGGAAATATCTGAACCGCCATCTGTATGAACATATAAATATCTACACCACCATCTGTATTAAGATGGAGATATCTACACCGCTATCTGTATAAACATGGAAATATCTACACAGCTATCTGTATTAACATGGAAATATCATCTACACCGCTATCTGTATAAACATGGAAATATCAGCACCGCTCTCTGTATGAACATGGAAATATCAGCCACTCTATCTGTATGAACATGGAAGTATCTACACCGCTATCTCTATGAACATGGAAATATCTACACCGCTATCTGTTTGAACATGGAAATATCTAAACCGCTATCTGCATGAAAATGGAAATATATACTCAGCTATCTGCATATACTTGGAAATATCTACACAGCTATCTCTTTACGCATGGAAATAACTACACCGCTATCTGTATGAACATGGAAATATCTTCACCGCCATCTGTATGAACATGGATATATCTACACATTCATCTGGATGAACATGGAAATATCTACACCGCTATCTTTATGAACATGGAAATATCTACACCGCTATCTGTGTAAACATGCATACATCTTCACCGCTATCTGTATAAACATGGAAATATCTACACTGCTATCTGTATGAACATGGAAATATCTACACCGCTATCTGTTTGAACATGGAAATATCTACACCGCTATCTGCATGAAAATGGAAATATCTAAAAAGCTATCTGCATATGCATGGAAATATCTACACAGCTATATCTTTACACATGGAAATAACTACACCGCTATATCTATAAACATGGAAATATCTACACCGCCATCTGTATGAACATGGAAATATCTGCACCACCATCTCTATGAACATATAAATATCTGCACCGCCATCTGTATTAAGAAGGAAATATCTAAACCGCTATCTGTATGAACATTGAAGTATCTACACCGCTATCTGTATGAACATGGAAATATCTACACCGCTATCTGTGTTAACATGCATACATCTTCACCGCTATCTGTATAAACATGGAAATATATACAATGATATCTGTATGAACATGGAAATATCTACACCGCTATCTGCACGAACATGGAAATATCTAAACCGCTATCAGCATGAAAATAGAAATATCTACACTGCTATCTGCATATACATGGAAACATCTACAAAGCTATCTCTTTACACATGGAAATAACTACACCGCTATCTCTATAAGCACGGAAATATCTACACCGCCATCTGTATGAACATGGAAATATCTGCACCGCCATCTGTATAAACATATAAATATCTACACCGCCATCTGTATTAAGATGGAGATATCTACACCGCTATCTGTATAAACATGGAAATACCTACACCGCTATCTGTAGGAACATGGAAATATCTACACCGCTATCTGTATGAACATGGATATATCTACACTGCCATCTGGATGAACATGGAAATATCTACACCGCTATCTGCATGAACATGGAAATATCTACACCGCTATCAGTGTAAACATGCATACATCTTCACCGCAATCTGTATAAGTATGGAAATATCAACACCACTTTCTGTATGAACTCGGAAATATCTACACCGCTATCTGTTTGAACATGGAAATATCTAAACCGCTATCAGCATGAAAATGGAAATATCTACACAGCTATCTGCATATAAATGGAAATATCTACACAGCTATCTCTTTACACATGGAAATAACTACACCGCTGTCTGTATGAACATGGAAATCTCTGCACCGCCATCTGTATGAACATATAAATATCTACACCGCCATCTGTATTAAGATGGAGATATCTACACTGCTATCTGTATAAACATGGAAATATCTAAACCGCTATCTGTATAAACATGGAAATATCTACACCGCTCTCTGAATAAAAATGGAAATATCAGCACCGCTGTCTGTATGAACATGGAAATATCAGCCCCTCTATCTGTATGAACATGGAAGTATCTACACCGCTATGTCTATGAACATGGAAATATCTACACCGCTATCCTTTTGAACATGGAAATATCTAAACCGCTATCTGCATGAAAATGGAAATATATACACAGCTATCTGCATATACATGGAAATATCTACACAGCTATCTCTTTACACATGGAAATAACTGCACCGCTATCTGTATGAACATGGAAATATCTTCACCGCCATCTGTAGGAACATGGATATATCTACACAGCCATCTGGATGAACATGGAAATATCTACAACGCTATCTGTATGAACATGGAAATATCTACACCGCTATCGGTGAAAACATGCATACATCTTCACCGCTATCTGTATAAACATGGAAATATCTACACTGCTATCTTTATGAACATGGAAATATCTACACCGCTATTTGTATGAACATGGATATATCTACACAGCCATCTGTCTGAACATGGAAATATCTACACCGCTATCTGTATGAACATGGAAATATCTACAACGCTATCAGTATGAACATTGATATACCTACACAGACATCTGGATGAACATGGAAATATCTACACCGCTATCTGTGTAAACATGCATACATCTTCACCACTATCCGTATAAACATGGAAATATCTGCACCGCTATCGGTATGAACATGGAAATATCTACACAGCTATCTGTGTAAACATGCATACATCTTCACCGCTATCTGTATAAACATGGAAATATCTACACCGCTATCTGTATGAACATGGAAATATCTACACCGCTATCTGTTTGAAGATGGAAATATATACACAGCTATCTGCATGAGAATGGAAATATCTACACAGCTATCTGCATATAGATGGAAATGTCTACACAGCTATCTCTTTACACAGGGAAATAACTACACCGCTATCTGTATTAACATGGAAATATCTACACCGCCATCTATATGAACATCGAAATATCTGCACCGCCATCTGTATGAACATATAAATATCTACACCGCCATCTGTATTAAGATGGAGATATCTACACCGCTATCTGAATAAACATGGAAATATCTACACCGCTATCTGTATAAACATGGAAATATCTACTCCGCTATCTGTATAAACATGGAAATATCTACACCGCTACCTGTATAAACATGGAAATATCAGCACCACTATCTGTATGAACCTGGAAATATCTACACCGCTATCTGTATGAACATGGAAATATCTACACCGCTATCTGTATGAACATGGAAATATCTACAAAGCTATTTGAATGAACATGGAAATATCTACACCGCTATCTGTTTGAACATGTAAATATCTACACCGCTATCTGCATGAAAATGTAAATATCTACAAAGCTATCTGCATATACATGGAAATATCTACACAGCTATCTCTTTACACATGGAAATAACTACACCGCTATATCTATAATCATGGAAATATCTACACCACCATCTGCATGAACATGGAAATATCTGCACCACCATCTGTCTGAACATATAAATATCTACACCGCCATCTGTATTAAGAAGGAAATATCTAAACCGCTATCTGTATAAACAAGGAAATATCTACACCGCTGCCTGTATAAACATGGAAATATCAGCACCGCTCTCTGTATGAAAATGAAATATCTACACCGCTATCTGTATGAACATGCAAATATCTACACTGCTATCTGAATGAACATGGAAATAGCTACACCGTTATCTCTATGAAAATGGAAATAGCTACACCGCTATCTGTATGAACATGGAAATATCTACACCGCTATTTGTATGAACATGGATATAACTACACAGCCATCTGTCTGAACATGGAAATATCTACACCGCTATCTGTATGAACATGGAAATATCTACAACGCTATGTGTATGAACATGGATATATCTACACAGCCATCTGGATGAACATGGAAATATCTACACCGCTATCTTTGTAAACATGCATACATCTTCACCACTATCTGTATAAACATGGAAATATCTGCACCGCTATCGGTATGAACATGGAAATATCTACACAGCTATCTGTGGAAACATGCATACATCTTCACCGCTATCTGTATAAACATGGAAATATCTACACCGCTATCTGTATGAACATGGAAATATCTACACCGCTATCTGTTTGAAGATGGAAATATATACACAGCTATCTGCATGAAAATGGAAATATGTACGCAGCTAATTGCATATAGATGGAAATGTCTACACAGCTATCTCTTTACACATGGAAATAACTACACCGCTATCTGTATTAACGTGGAAATATCTACACCGCCATCTATATGAACTTCGAAATATCTGCACCGCCATCTGTATGAACATATAAATATCTACACGGCCATCTGTATTAAGATGGAGATATCTACACCGCTATCTGAATAAACATGGAAATATCTACACCGCTATCTGTATAAACATGGAAATATCTACTCCGCTATCTGTATAAACATGGAAATATCTACACCGCTATCTGTATGAACATGGAAATATCTACAAAGCTATTTGAATGAACATGGAAATATCTACACCGCTATCTGTTTGAACATGTAAATATCTACACCGCTATCTGCATGAAAATGGAAATATCTACAAAGCTATCTGCATATACATGGAAATATCTACACAGCTATCTCTTTACACATGGAAATAACTACACCGCTATATCTATAAACATGGAAATATCTACACCACCATCTGCATGAACATGGAAATATCTGCACCGCCATCTGTATGAACATATAAATATCTACACCGCCATCTGTATTAAGAAGGAAATATCTAAACCGCTATCTGTATAAACAAGGAAATATCTACACCGCTGCCTGTATAAACATGGAAATATCAGCACCGATCTCTGTATGAAAATTAAATACCTACACCGCTATCTGTATGAACATGCAAATATCTACACTGCTATCTGTATGAACATGGAAATAGCTACACCGTTATCTCTATGAAAATGGAAATAGCTACACCGCTATCTGTATGAACATGGAAATATCTACACCGCTATTTGTATGAACACGGATATACCTACACAGCCATCTGTCTGAACATGGAAATATCTACACCGCTATCTGTATGAACATGGAAATATCTACACCGCTATCTGTATGAACATGGATATATCTTCACAGCCATCTGGATGAACATGGAAATATCTACACCGCTATCTGTGTAAACATGCTAACATCTTCACCACTATCTGTATAAACATGGAAATATCTGCACCGCTATCGGTATGAACATGGAAATATCTACACCGCTATCTCTATGAACATGGAAATACCTACACCGCTATCTGTTTGGACATGGAAATATCTACACCGCTATCTGCATGAAATTGGAAATATCTACACTGCTATCTGCATATACATTTAAATATCTACACAGCTATCTCTTTACACATGGAAAAATCTACACCACTATCTGTATGAACATGGAAATAACTACACCGCCTTCTGTATGAACATGGAAGTATCTGCACCGCCATCTGTATGAACATATAAATATCTACACCGCCATCTGTATTAAGATGGAGATATCTACACTGCTATCTGTATAAACATGGAAATATATACACCGCCATCTGTATGAACATATAAATACACCACCATCTGTATTAAGAAGGAAATATCTAAACCGCTATCTGTATAAACATGGAAATATCTACACCGCTGCCTGTATAAACATGGAAATATCAGCACCGCTATCTGTATGAACATGGAAATATCTACACCGCTATCTGTAGGAACATGGAAATAGCTACACCGCTGCCTCTATAAACATGGAAATATCAGCACCGATATCTCTATGAACATGGAAATATCTAGACGACTATCTGTATGAACATGGATATATTTACACAGCAATCTGGATGAACATGGAAATATCTACACCACTATCTGTATGAACATGGAAATATCTACACCGCTATCTCTGTAAACATGCATACACCTTCACCGCTATCAGTATAAACATGGAAATATCTACACCGCTATCTGTATGAACATGGAAATAGCTACACCGCTATCTTTATGAACATGGAAATATCTACACCGCTCTCTGTATGAACATGGATATATCTACACAGCCATCTGGATGAACATGGAAATATCTACACCGCTATCTGTGTAAACATGCATACATCTTCACCGCTATCTGTATAAACATGGACATATCTACACCGCTATCTGTATGAACATGGAAATATCTACAACGCTATCTGTATGAACACGGAAATATCTACACCGCTATCTGTTTGAACATGGAAATATCTACACTGCTATCTGCATGAAAATGGAAATATCTACACTGCTATCAGCATATACATGGAAATATCTACACAGCTATCTCTTTACACATGGAAATAACTACACCGCTATCTGTATGAACATGGAAATATCCACACCGCCATCTGTATGAACATGGAAATATCTACACCGCCATCTGTATTAAGATGGAGATATCTACACCGCTAGCTGTATAAACATGGAAATATCTACACCGCTATCTGTATAAACATGGAAATATCTACACCGATATCTGTATAAACATGGAAATATCTACACCGCTACCTGTATAAACATGGAAATATCAGCACCGCTTTCTGTATGAACATGGAAATATCGACACCGATATCTGTATGAACATGGAAATATCTACACCGCTATCTGTATGAACATGGAAATATCTACACCGCTATCAGTATGAACAAGGAAATATCTACACCGCTATCTGTATGAACATGGATATATCTACACAGCCCTCTGGATTAACATGGAAATATCCACACTGCTATCTGTGTAAACATGCATACATCTTCACCGCTATCTGTATAAACATGGAAACACCTACACCGCTATCTGTATGAACATGGAAATATCTTCACCGCTATCTGTTTGAAGATGGAAATATATACACCGCTATCTGCTTGAAAACGGAAATATCTACACAGCTATCTGCATATACATGGAAATATCTACACAGCTATCTCTTTACACATGGAAATAACTACACCGCTATCTGTATGAACATGGAAATATCTACACGGCCATCTGTCTGAACATGGAAATATCTACACCGCTATCTGTATGAACATGGAAATAGCTACACCGTTATCTGTATGAAAATGGAAATAGCTACACCGCTATCTGTATGAACATGGAAATATCTACACCGCTATTTGTGTGAACATGGATATATCTACACAGCCATCTGTCTGAACATGGAAATATCTACACCGCTATCTGTATGAACATGGAAATATCTACACCGCTATCTGTATGAACATGGATATATCTACACAGCCATTTGGATGAACATGGAAATATCTACACCGCTATCTGTGTAAACATGCATACATCTTCACCACTATCTGTATAAACATGGAAATATCTGCACCGCTATCGGTATGAACATGGAAATATCTACACCGCTATCTGTATGAACATGGAAATACCTACACCGCTATCTGTTTGGACATGGAAATACCTACACCGCTATCTGCATGAAATTGGAAATATCTACACTGCTATCTGCATATACATTTAAATATCTACACAGCTATCTCTTTACACATGGAAAAATCTACACCACTATCTGTATGAACATGGAAATAACTACACCGCCATCTGTATGAACACGGAAGTATCTGCACCGCCATCTGTATGAACATATAAATATCTACACCGCCATCTGTATTAAGATGGAGATATCTACACTGCTATCTGTATAAACATGGAAATATCTACACCGCCATCTGTATGAACATATAAATACACCGCCATCTGTATTAAGAAGGAAATATCTAAACCGCTATCTGTATAAACATGGAAATACCTACACCGCTGCCTGTATAAACATGGAAATATCAGCACCGCTATCTGTATGAACATGGAAATATCTACACCGCTATATGTAGGGACATGGAAATAGCTACACCACTGCCTGAAAACATGGAAATACCAGCACCGCTATCTGTATGAACATGGAAATATCTACACCACTATCTGTATGAACATGGATGTATCTACACAGCCATCTGGATGAACATGGAAATATCTACACCACTATCTGTATGAACATGGAAATATCTACACCGCTATCTGTGTAAACATGCATACATCTTCACCGTTATCAGTATAAACATGGAAATATCTAAACCGCTATCTGTATGAACATGGAAATAGCTACACCGCTATCTGTATGAACATGGAAATATCTACACCTCTATCTGTATGAACATGGATATATCTACACAGCCATCTGGATGAACATGGAAATATCTATACCGCTATCTGTGTAAACATGCATACACCTTCACGGCTATCTGTATAAACATGGAAATATCTACACCGCTATCTGTATGAACATGGAAATATCTACACCGCTATCTGTATGAACATGGAAATATCTACACCCCTGTCTGTTTGAACATGGAAATATCTACACCGCTATCTGCATGAAAATGGAAATATCTACACTGCTATCTGCATATACATGGAAATATCTACACAGCTATCTCTTTACACATGGAAATAGCTACACCGCTATCTGTATGAACATGGAAATATCCACACCGCCATCTGTATGAACATGGAAATATCTGCACTGCCATCTGTATGAACATATAAATATCTACACCGCCGTCTGTATTAAGATGGAGATATCTACACCGCTATCTGCATAAACATGGAAATATCTACACCGCTATCTGTATAAACATGGAAATATCTACACCGCTATCTGTATAAACATGGAAATATCTACACCGCTACCTGTATAAACATGGAAATATCAGCACCGCTTTCTGTATGAACATGGAAATATCTACACCGCTATCTGTATGAACATGGAAATATCTACACCGCTATCTGTATGAACATGGAAATATCTACACCGCTATCAGTATGAACAAGGAAATATCTACACCGCTATCTGTATGAACATGGATATGTATACACAGCCCTCAGGATGAACATGGAAATATCCACACCGCTATCTGTGTAAACATGCATACATCTTCACCGCTATCTGTATAAACATGGAAATATCTACACCGCTATCTGTATGAACATGGAAATATCTACACCGCTATCTGTTTGAAGATGGAAATATATACACCGCTATCTGCATGAAAACGGAAATATCTACACAGCTATCTGCATATACATGGAAATATCTACACAGCTATCTCTTTACACATGGAAATAACTACACCGCTATCTGTATGAACATGGAAATATCTACACAGCCATCTGTCTGAACATGGAAATATCTACACCGCTATCTGTATGAACATGGAAATATCTACACCGCTATCTGTATGAACATGGATATATCTACACAGCCATCTGGATGAACATGGAAATATCTACACCGCTATCTGTGTAAACATGCATATATCTTCACCACTATCTGTATAAACATGGAAATATCTGCACCGCTATCGGTATGAACATGGAAATATCTACACCGCTATCTGTATGAACATGGAAATACCTACACCGCTATCTGTTTGGACATGGAAATATCTACACCGCTATCTGCATGAAAATGGAAATATCTACACTGCTATCTGCATATACATTTAAATATCTACACAGCTATCTCTTTACACATGGAAATAACTACACCACTATCTGTATGAACATGGAAATAACTACACCGCCATCTGTATGAACATGGAAATATCTGCACCGCCATCTGTATGAACATATAAATATCTACACCGCCATCTGTATTAAGATGGAGATATCTACACTGCTATCTGTATAAACATCTACATATCTACACCGCCATCTCTATGAACATATAAATACGCCGCCATCTGTATTAAGAAGGAAATATCTAAACCGCTATCTGTATAAACATGGAAATATCTACACCGCTGCCTGTATAAACATGGAAATATCAGCACCGCTATCTGTATCAACATGGAAATATCTACACCGCTATCTGTAGGAACATGGAAATAGCTACACCGCTGCCTGTATAAACATGGAAATATCAGCACCGCTATCTGTATGAACATGGAAATATCTACACCACTATCTGTATGAACATGGATATATCTACACAGCCATCTGGATGAACATGGAAATATCTACACCACTATCTGTATGAACATGGAAATATCTACAACGCTATCTGTGTAAACATGAATACATCTTCACCGCTATCAGTATAAACATGGAAATATCTACACCGCTATATGTATGAACATGGAAATAGCTACACCGCTATCTGTATGAACATGGATATATCTACACAGCCCTCTGGATGAACATGGAAATATCCACACCGCTATCTGTGTAAACATGCATACATCTTCACCGCTATCTGTATAAACATGGAAATATCTACACCGCTATCTGTATGAACATGGAAATATCTAAACCGCTATCTGTTTGAAGATGGAAATAAATACACCGCTATCTGCATGAAAACCGAAATATCTACACAGCTATCTGCATATACATGGAAATATCTACACAGATATCTCTTTACACATGGTAATAACTACACCGCTATCTGTATGAACATGGAAATATCTACACCGCCTTCTGTATGAACATGGTAATATCTGCACCGCCATCTGTATGAACATATAAATATCTACACCGCCATCTGTATTAAGAAAGGAATATCTAAACCGCTATCTGTATGAACATTGAAATATCTACACCGCTATCTGTATGAACATGGAAATATCTACACCGCTATCTGTGTAAACATGCATACATCTTCACCGCTATCTGTATAAACACGGAAATGTCTACAAGGCTATCTGTATGAACATGGAAATATCTACACCGCTATCTGTACGAACATGGAAATATCTAAACCGCTATCTGCATGAAAATAGAAATATCTACACAGCTATCTGCATATATATGGAAATATCTACACAGCTATCTCTTTACACATGGAAATAACTACACCGCTATCTGTATGAACATGGAAATATCTGCACCGCCATCTGTATGAACACAGAAATATCTACACCGCCATCTGTATTAAGATGGAGATACCTACACCGCTATCTGTATAAACATGGAAATATCTACACCGCTATCTGTATAAACATGGAAATATCTACACCGCTATCTGTATAAACATGGAAATATCAGCACCGCTATCTGTATGAACATGGAAATATCTACACCGCAATCTGTATGAACACGGAAATATCTACACCGCTATCTGTTTGAACATGGAAATATCTACACCGCTATCTGTATGAACACGGAAATATCTACACCGCTATCTGTTTGAACATGGAAATATCTACACCGCTATCTGCATGAAAATGGAATTATATACACAGCTATCTGCATATTCATGGAAATATCTACACAGCTATCTCTTTACACATGGAAATAACTACACCGCTATCTGTATGAACATGGAAATATCTTCACCGCCATCTGTATGAACATGGATATATCTACACAGCCATCTGGATGAACATGGAAATCTCTACACCGCTATCAGTATGAACATGGAAATATCTACACCGCTATCTGTATGAACATGGATATATCTACACAGGCATCTGGATGAACATGGAAATATCTACACCGCTATCTGTATGAACACGGAAATATCTACACCACTATCTGTTTGAACATGGAAATATCTACACCACTATCTGCATGAAAATGGAAATATCTACACTGCTATCTGCATATACATGGAAATACCTACACAGCTATCTCTTTACACATGGAAATAACTACACCGCTATCTGTATGAACATGGAAATATCCACACCGCCATCTGTATGAACATGGAAATATCTGCACCGCCATCTGTATGAACATATAAATATCTGCACCGCCATCTGTATTAAGATGGAGATATCTGCACCGCTATCTGCATAAACATGGAAATATCTACACCGCTATCTGTATGAACATGGATATATCTACACAGCCCTCCGGATGAACATGGAAATATCCACACCGCTATCTGTGTAAACATGCATACATCTTCACCGCTATCTGTATAAACATGGAAATATCTACATTGCTATCTGTATGAACATGGAAATATCTACACCGCTATCTGTTTGAAGATGGAAATATATACACCGCTATCTGCATGAAAATGGAAATATCTACACAGCTATCTGCAAATACATGGAAATATCTACACAGCTATCTCTTTACACATGGAAATAACTACACCGCTATCGGTATGAACATGGAAATATCTACACCGCCATCTGTATGAACATGGAAATATCTGCACCGCCATCTGTATGAACATATAAATATCTACACCGCCATCTGTATTAAGATGGAGATATCTACACCGCTATCTGAATAAACATGGAAATATCTACACCGCTATCTGAATAAACATGGAAATATCTACACCGCTATCTGTAAACATGGAAATATCTACACTGCTACCTGTATAAACATGGAAATATCAGCACCGCTATCTGTATGAACATGGAAATATCTACACCACTATCTGTATGAGCATGGAAATATCTACACCGCTATCTGTACGAACATGGAAATATCTACAAAGCTATCTGAATGAACATGGAAATATCTACACCGCTATCTGTTTGAACATGTAAATATCTACACCGCAATCTGCATGAAAATGGAAATATCTACAAAGCTATCTGCATATACATGGAAATATCTACACAGCTATCTCTTTACACATGGAAATAACTACACCGCTATATCTATAAACATGGAAATATCTACACCGCTATCTGTATAAACATGGAAATGTCTTCACCGCTATCTGTATAAACATGGAAATATCTACACCACTACCTGTATAAACATGGAAATATCAGTACCGCTATCTGTATGAACTGGGAATTATCTACACCGCTATCTGTATGAACATGGAAATATCAACAAAGCTATCTGAATGAACATGGAAATATCTACACCGCTATCTGTTTGAACATGTAAATATCTACACCGCTATCTGCATGAAAATGGAAATATCTACAAAGCTATCTGCATATACATGGAAATATCTACACAGCTATCTCTTTACACATGGAAATAACTACACCGCTATATCTATAAACATGGAAATATCTACACCGCCATCTGTATGAACATGGAAATATCTGCACCGCCATCTGTATGAACATATAAATATCTACACCGCCATCTGTATTAAGAAGGAAATATCTAAAACGCTATCTGTATAAACATGGAAATATCTACACCGCTGCCTGTATAAACATGGAAATATCAGCACCGCTATCTGTATGAACATAGAAGTATCTACACCGCTATCTGTATCAACATGGAAATATCTACACTGCTATCTGTATGAACATGGAAATAGCTACACCGTTATCTGTATGAACATGGAAATAGCTACACCACTATCTGTATGAACATGGAAATATCTACACCGCTATCTGTATGAACATGGATATATCTACACAGCCATCTGGATGAACATGGAAATATCTACACCGCTATCTGTATGAACATGGAAATATCTACACCGCTATCTGTATGAACATGGATATATCTACACTGCCCTCTGGATGAACATGGAAATATCTACACCGCTATCTGTGTAAACATGCATACATCTTCACCGCTATCTGTATAAACATGGAAATATCTACACCGCTATCTGTATGAACATGGAAATATCTACACCGCTATCTGTATGAACATGGAAATATCTACACCACTATCTGTTTGAACATGGAAATATCTACACCGCTATCTGCATGAAAATGGAAATATCTACACTGCTATCTGCATATACATGGAAATATCTACACAGCTATCTCTTTACACATGGAAATAACTACACCGCTATCTGTATGAACATGGAAATATCCACACCGCCATCTGTATGAACATGGAAATATCTGCACCGCCATCTGTATGAACATATAAATATCTGCACCGCCATCTGTATTAAGATGGAGATATCTACACCGCTATCTGCATAAACATGGAAATATCTACACCGCTATCTGTATAAACATGGAAATGTATACACCGCTATCTGTATAAACATGGAAATATCTACACCGCTAGCTGTATGAACATGGAAATATCTACACCGCTATCTGTATGAACATGGAAATGTCTACACCGCTATCAGTATGAACATGGAAATATCTACACCGCTATCTGTAAGAACATGGATACATCTAAACAGCCATCTGGATGAACATGGAAATATCCACACCGCTATCTGTGTAAACATGCATACATCTTCACCGCTATCTGTATAAACATGGAAATATCTACATTGCTATCTGTATGAACATGGAAATATCTACACCGCTATCTGTTTGAAGATGGAAATATCTACACCGCTATCTGTATAAACATGGAAATATCTACACCGCTATCTGTATAAACATGGAAATATCTACACCGCTATCTGTATAAACATGGAAATATCTACACCACTACCTGTATAAACATAGAAATATCAGCACCGCTATCTGTATGAACATGGAAATATCTACACCGCTATCTGAACATGGAAATATCTACACCGCTATCTGTATGAACATGGAAATATCTACACCGCTATCTGTATAAACATGGAAATATCTACACCGCTATCTGTATGAACATGGAAATATCTACACCGCTATCTGTATGAACATGGAAATATCTACCCCACTATCTGTTTGAACATGGAAATATATACACCACTATCTGCATGAAAATGGAAATATCTACACTGCTATCTGCATATACATGGAAATACCTACACAGCTATCTCTTTACACATGGAAATAACTACACCGCTATCTGTATGAACATGGAAATATCCACACCGCCATCTGTATGAACATGGAAATATCTGCACCGCCATCTGTATGAACATATAAATATCTGCACCGCCATCAGTATTAAGATGGAGATATCTGCACCGCTATCTGCATAAACATGGAAATATCTACACCGCTATCTGTATGAACATGGATATATCTACACAGCCCTCCGGATGAACATGGAAATATCCACACCGCTATCTGTGTAAACATGCATACATCTTCACCGCTATCTGTATAAACATGGAAATATCTACATTGCTATCTGTATGAACATGGAAATATCTACACCGCTATCTGTTTGAAGATGGAAATATATACACCGCTATCTGCATGAAAATGGAAATATCTACACAGCTATCTGCAAATACATGGAAATATCTACACAGCTATCTCTTTACACATGGAAATAACTACACCGCTATCGGTATGAACATGGAAATATCTACACCGCCATCTGTATGAACATGGAAATATCTGCACCGCCATCTGTATGAACATATAAATATCTACACCGCCATCAGTATTAAGATGGAGATATCTACACCGCTATCTGAATAAACATGGAAATATCTACACCGCTATCTGTATAAACATGGAAATATCTACACCACTATCTGTAAACATTGAAATATCTACACTGCTACCTGTATAAACATGGAAATATCAGCACCGCTATCTGTATGAACATGGAAATATCTACACCACTATCTGTATGAGCATGGAAATATCTACACCGCTATCTGTACGAACATGGAAATATCTACAAAGCTATCTGAATGAACATGGAAATATCTACACCGCTATCTGTTTGAACATGTAAATATCTACACCGCTATCTGCATGAAAATGGAAATATCTACAAAGCTATCTGCATATACATGGAAATATCTACACAGCTATCTCTTTACACATGGAATTAACTACACCGCTATATCTATAAACATGGAAAAATCTACACCGCCATCTGTATGAACATGGAAATATCTGCACCGCCATCTGTATGAACATATAAATATCTACACCGCCATCTGTATTAAGAAGGAAATATCTAAACCGCTATCTGTATAAACATGGAAATATCTACACCGCTGCCTGTATAAACATGGAAATATCAGCACCGCTATCTGTATGAACATAGAAGTATCTACACCGCTATCTGTATCAACATGGAAATATCTACACTGCTATCTGTATGAACATGGAAATAGCTACACCGTTATCTGTATGAACATGGAAATAGCTACACCACTATCTGTATGAACATGGAAATATCTACACCGCTATCTGTATGAACATGGATATATCTACACAGCCATCTGGATGAACATGGAAATATCTACACCGCTATCTGTATGAACATGGAAATATCTACACCGCTATCTGTATGAACATGGATATATCTACACTGCCATATGGATGAACATGGAAATATCTACACCGCTATCTGTGTAAACATGCATACATCTTCACCGCTATCTGTATAAACATGGAAATATCTAAACCGCTATCTGTATGAACATGGAAATATCTACACCGCTATCTGTATGAACATGGAAATATCTAAACCACTATCTGTTTGAACATGGAAATATCTACACCGCTATCTGCATGAAAATGGAAATATCTACACTGCTATCTGCATATACATGGAAATACCTACACAGCTATCTCTTTACACATGGAAATAACTACACCGCTATCTGTATGAACATGGAAATATCCACACCGCCATCTGTATGAACATGGAAATATCTGCACCGCCATCTGTATGAACATATAAATATCTGCACCGCCATCTGTATTAAGATGGAGATATCTACACCGCTATCTGCATAAACATGGAAATATCTACACCGCTATCTGTATAAACATGGAAATGTATACACCGCTATCTGTATAAACATGGAAATATCTACACCGCTATCTGTATGAACATGGAAATATCTACACCGCTATCTGTATGAACATGGAAATGTCTACACCGCTATCAGTATGAACATGGAAATATCTACACCGCTATCTGTATGAACATGGATACATCTACACAGCCATCTGGATGAACATGGAAATATCCACACCGCTATCTGTGTAAACATGCATACATCTTCACCGCTATCTGTATAAACATGGAAATATCTACATTGCTATCTGTATGAACATGGAAATATCTACACCGCTATCTGTTTGAAGATGGAAATATCTACACCGCTATCTGTATAAACATGGAAATATCTACACCGCTATCTGTATAAACATGGAAATATCTACACCGCTATCTGTATAAACATGGAAATATCTACACCACTACCTGTATAAACATGGAAATATCAGCACCGCTATCTGTATGAACATGGAAATATCTACACCGCTATCTGAACATGGAAATATCTACACCGCTATCTGTATGAACATGGAAATATCTACACCGCTATCTGTATAAACATGGAAATATCTACACCGCTATCTGTATGAACATGGAAATATCTACACCGCTATCTGTATGAACATGGAAATATCTACCCCACTATCTGTTTGAACATGGAAATATCTACACCACTATCTGCATGAAAATGGAAATATCTACACTGCTATCTGCATATACATGGAAATACCTACACAGCTATCTCTTTACACATGGAAATAACTACACCGCTATCTGTATGAACATGGAAATATCCACACCGCCATCTGTATGAACATGGAAATATCTGCACCGCCATCTGTATGAACATATAAATATCTGCACCGCCATCTGTATTAAGATGGAGATATCTGCACCGCTATCTGCATAAACATGGAAATATCTACACCGCTATCTGTATGAACATGGATATATCTACACAGCCCTCCGGATGAACATGGAAATATCCACACCGCAATCTGTGTAAACATGCATACATCTTCACCGCTATCTGTATAAACATGGAAATATCTACATTGCTATCTGTATGAACATGGAAATATCTACACCGCTATCTGTTTGAAGATGGAAATATATACACCGCTATCTGCATGAAAATGGAAATATCTACACAGCTATCTGCATATACATGGAAATATCTACACAGCTATCTCTTTACACATGGAAATAACTACACCGCTATCTGTATGAACATGGAAATATCTACACCGCCATCTGTATGAACATGGAAATATCTGCACCGCCATCTGTATGAACATATAAATATCTACACCGCCATCTGTATTAAGTTGGAGATATCTACACCTCTATCTGAATAAACATGGAAATATCTACACCGCTATCTGTATAAACATGGAAATATCTACACCGCTATCAGTATAAACATGGAAATATCTACACGGCTACCTGTAAACATGGAAATATCAGCACCGCTATCTGTATGAACATGGAAATATCTACACCGCTATCTGTATGAACATGGAAATATCTACACCGCTATCTGTATGAACATGGAAATATCTACAAAGCTATCTGGATGAACATGGAAATATCTACACCGCAATCTGTTTGAACATGTAAATATCTACACCGCTATCTGCATGAAAATGGAAATATCTACAAAGCTATCTGCATATACATGGAAATATCTACACAGCTATCTCTTTACACATGGAAATAACTACACCGCTATATCTATAAACATGGAAATCTCTACACCGCTATCTGTATAAACATGGAAATATCTACACCGCTATCTGTATAAACATGGAAATATCTACACCACTACCTGTATAAACATGGAAATATCAGCACCGCTATCTGTATGAACATGGAATTATCTACACCGCTATCTGTATGAACATGGAATTATCTACACCGCTATCTGTATGAACATGGAAATATCTACACCGCTATCTGTATGAACACGGAAATATCTACACCGCTATCTGTTTGAACATGGAAATATCTACAACGCTGTCTGCTTGAAAATGGAAATATCTACACAGCTATCTGCATACACATGGAAATATAAACAAAGCGGTCTCTTAACACATGGAAATAAGTACTCCGCTATCTCTATAAACATGGAAATATCTACACCGCCATCTGTATGAACATGGAAATATCTACAAAGCTATCTGAATGAACATGGAAATATCTACACCGCTATCTCTTCGAACATGTAAATATCTACACCGCTATCTGCATGAAAATGGAAATATCTACAAAGCTATCTGAATGAACATGGAAATATCTACACCGCTATCTGTTCGAACATGTAAATATCTACACCGCTATCTGCATGAAAATGGAAATATCTACAAAGCTATCTGCATATACATGGAAATATCTACACAGCTATCTCTTAACACATGGAAATAACTACACCGCTATATCTATAAACATGGAAATATCTACACCGCCATCTGTATGAACATGGAAATATCTGCACCGCCATCTGTTCGAACATATATATATCTACACCGCCATCTGTATTAAGAAGGAAATATCTAAACAGCTATCTGTATAAACATGGAAATATCTACACCGCTGCCTGTATAAATATGGAAATATCAGCACCGCTATCTGTATGAACATGGAAATATCTACACCGCTATCTGTATGAACATGGAAATATCTACACCGCTATCTGTATGAACATGGAAATATCTACAAAGCTATCAGAATGAACATGGAAATATCTACACCGCTATCTCTTTGAACATGTAGATTTCTACACCGCTATCTATATGAACATGGATATATCTTCACAGCCATCTGTATGAACATATAAATATCTACACCGCCATCTGTATTAAGAAGGAAATATCTAAACCGCTATCTGTATAAACATGGAAATATCTACACCGCTATCTGTATAAACATGGAAATATCAGCACCGATATCTGTATGAACATGGAAGTATCTACACCGCTATCTGTATCAACATGGAAATATCTACACTGCTATCTGTATGAACATGGAAATAGCTACACCGTTATCTGTATGAACATGGAAATAGCTACACCACTATCTGTATGAACATGGAAATATCTACACCGCTATCTGTATGAACATGGATATATCTTCACAGCCATCTGGATGAACATGGAAATATCTACACCACTATCTGTTTGAACATGGAAATATCTACACCGCTATCTGCATGAAAATGGAAATATCTACACTGCTATCTGCATATACATGGAAATATCTACACAGCTATCTCTTTACACATGGAAATAACTACACCGCTATCTGTATGAACATGGAAATATCCTCACCGCCATCTGTATGAACATGGAAATATCTGCACCGCCATCTGTATGAACATATAAATATCTGCACCGCCATCTGTATTAAGATGGAGATATCTACACCGCTATCTGTATAAACATGGAAATATCTACACCGCTATCTGTATGAACATGGAAATATCTACACCGCTATCTGTATGAACATGGAAATGTCTACACCGCTATCAGTATGAACATGGAAATATCCACACCGCTATCTGTATGAACATGGATACATCTACACAGCCATCTGGATGAACATGGAAATTTCCACACCGCTATCTGTGTAAACATGCATACATCTTCACCGCTATCTGTATAAACATGGAAATATCTACATTGCTATCTGTATGAACATGGAAATATCTACACCGCTATCTGTTTGAAGATGGAAATATCTACACCGCTATCTGTATAAACATGGAAATATCTACACCGCTATCTGTATAAACATGGAAATATCTACACCGCTATCTGTATAAACATGGAAATATCTACACCACTACCTGTATAAACATGGAAATATCAGCACCGCTATCTGTATGAACATGGAAATATCTACACCGCTATCTGAACATGGAAATATCTACACCGCTATCTGTATGAACATGGAAATATCTACACCGCTATCTGTATGAACATGGAAATATCTACCCCACTATCTGTTTGAACATGGAAATATCTACACCACTATCTGCATGAAAATGGAAATATCTACACTGCTATCTGCATATACATGGAAATACCTACACAGCTATCTCTTTACACATGGAAATAACTACACCGCTATCTGTATGAACATGGAAATATCCACACCGCCATCTGTATGAACATGGAAATATCTGCACCGCCATCTGTATGAACATATAAATATCTGCACCGCCATCTGTATTAAGATGGAGATATCTGCACCGCTATCTGCATAAACATGGAAATATCTACACCGCTATCTGTATGAACATGGATATATCTACACAGCCCTCCGGATGAACATGGAAATATCCACACCGCAATCTGTGTAAACATGCATACATCTTCACCGCTATCTGTATAAACATGGAAATATCTACATTGCTATCTGTATGAACATGGAAATATCTACACCGCTATCTGTTTGAACATGGAAATATCTACACCGCTATCTGTATGAACATGGAAATACCTACACCGCTATCTGTATGAACATGGAAATATCTACAAAGCTATCTGAATGAACATGGAAATATCTACACCGCAATCTGTTTGAACATATAAATATCTACACCGCTATCTGCATGAAAATGGAAATATCTACAAAGCTATCTGCATATACATGGAAATATCTACACAGCTATCTCTTTACACATGGAAATAACTACACCGCTATATCTATAAACATGGAAATCTCTACACCGCTATCTGTATAAACATGGTAATATCTACACCGCTATCTGTATAAACATGGAAATATCTACACCACTACCTGTATAATCATGGAAATATCAGCACCGCTATCTGTATGAACATGGAATTATCTACACCGCTATCTGTATGAACATGGAATTATCTACACCGCTATCTGTATGAACATGGAAATATCTACACCGCTATCTGTATAAACATGGAAATATCTACACCGCTATCTGTATAAACATGGAAATATCTTCACTGCTATCTGTATAAACATGAAAATTTCTACACCGCTATCTGTATGAACATGGAAATACCTACACTGCTATCTGTATGAACATGGAAATAGCTACACCGTTATCTGTTTGAACATGGAAATAGCTACACCACTATCTGTATGAACATGGAAATATCTACACCGCTATCTGTATGAACATGGATATATCTTCACAGCCATCTGGATGAACATGGAAATATCTACACCGCTATCTGTATGAACATGGAAATATCTACACCGCTATCTGTATGAACATGGATATATCTACACAGCCATCTGGATGAACATGGAAATATCTACACCGCTATCTGTGTAAACATGCATAGATCTTCACCGCTATCTGTATAAACATGGAAATATCTACAACGCTATCTGTATGAACATGGAAATATCTACACCGCTATCTGTATGAACATGGAAATATCTACACCGCTATCTGTTTGAACATGGAAATATCTACACCGCTATCTGCATGAAAATGGAAATATCTACACTTCTATCAGCATATACATGGAAATATCTACACAGCTATCTCTTTACACATGGAAATAACTACACCGCTATCTGTATGAACATGGAAATACCTACACCGCCATCTGTATGAACATGGAAATTTGTACACCACCATCTGTATGAACATATAAATATCTACACCACCATCTGTATTAAGATGGAGATATCTACACTGCTTTCTGTATAAACATGGAAATATCTACACCGCTATCTGTATAAACATGGAAATATCTACACTGCTATCTGTATAAAAATGGAAATATCTACACCGCTACCTGTATAAACATGGAAATATCAGCACCGCTATCTGTATGAACATGGAAATATCTACACCGCTATCTGTATGAACATGGAAATATCTACACCGCTATCTACCTGAACATGGAAATATCTACACCGCTATCTGTATGAACATGGAAATATCTACACCGCTATCTGTATGAACATGGAAATATCTACAAAGCTATCTGAATGAACATGGAAATATCTACACCGCTATCTGTTCGAACATGTAAATATCTACACCGCTATCTGCATGAAAATGGAAATATCTACAAAGCTATCTGCATATACATGGAAATATCTACACAGCTATCTCTTAACACATGGAAATAACTACACCGCTATATCTATAAACATGGAAATATCTACACCGCCATCTGTATGAACATGGAAATATCTGCACCGCCATCTGTATGAACATATATATATCTACACCGCCATCTGTATTAAGAAGGAAATATCTAAACAGCTATCTGTATAAACATGGAAATATCTACACCGCTGCCTGTATAAACATGGAAATATCAGCACCGCTATCTGTATGAACATGGAAATATCTACACCGCTATCTGTATGAACATGGAAATATCTACACCGCTATCTGTATGAACATGGAAATATCTACAAAGCTATCAGAATGAACATGGAAATATCTACACCGCTATCTCTTTGAACATGTAGATTTCTACACCGCTATCTGTATGAACATGGAAATGTCTTCACCGCAATCAGTATGAACATGGAAATATCTACTCCGCTATCTGTATGAACATGGATATATCTACACAGCCCTCTGGATGAACATGGAAATATCCACACCGCTATCTTTGTAAACATGCATACATCTTCACCGCTATCTGTATAAACATGGAAATATCTACAGTGCTATCTGTATGAACATGGAAATATCTACACCGCTATCTGTTTGAAGATGGAAATATATACACCGCTATCTGCATGAAAATGGAAATATCTACACAGCTATCTGCATATACATGGAAATATCTACACAGCTATCTCTTTACACATGGAAATAACTACACCGCTATCTGTATGAACATGGAAATATCTACACCGCCATCTGTATGAACATGGAAATATCTGCACCGCCACCTGTATGAACATGGAAATATCAGCACCGCCATCTGTATGAACATATAAATATCTGCACCGCCATCTGTATTAAGATGGAGATATCTACAACGATATCTGCATAAACATGGAGATATCTACACCGCTATCTGAATAAACATGGAAATATCTACACCGCTATCTGTATAAACATGGAAATATCTACACCGCTATCTGTATAAACATGGAAATATCTACACTGCTACCTGTGTAAACATGGAAATATCAGCACCGCTATCTGTATGAACATGGAAATATCTACACCGCTATCTGTATGAACATGGAAATATCTACACCGCTATCTGTATTAACATGGAAATATCTACAAAGCTATCTGAATGAACATGGAAATATCTACACCGCTATCTGTTTGAACATGTAAATATCTACACCGCTATCTGCATGAAAATGGAAATATCTACAAAGCTATCTGCATATTCATGGAAATATCTACACAGCTATCTCTTTACACATGGAAATAACTACACCGCTATATCTATAAAAATGGAAATCTCTACACCGCTATCTGTATAAACATGGAAATATCTACACCGCCTTCTGTATGAACATGGAATTATCTGCACCGCCATCAGTATGAACATATAAATATCTACACCGCCATCTGTATTAAGAAGGAAATATCTAAACCGCTATCTCTATAAACATGGAGATATCTACACCGCTGCCTGTATAAACATGGAAATATCAGCACCGCTATCTGTATGAACATGGAAGTATCTACACCGCTATCTGTATCAACATGGAAATATCTACACTGCTATCTGTATGAACATGGAAATAGCTACACCGTTATCTGTATGAACATGGAAATAGCTACACCACTATCTGTATGAACACGGAAATATCTACACCGCAATCTGTATGAACATGGATATATCTACACAGCCATCAGGATGAACATGGAAATATCTACACCGCTATCTGTATGAACATGGAAATATCTACACCGCTATCTGTATGAACATGGATATATCTACACAGCCATCTGGATGAACATGGAAATATCTGCACCGCTATCTGTGTAAACATGCATAGATCTTCACCGCTATCTGTATAAACATGGAAATATCTACACCGCTATCTGTATGAACATGGAAATATCTACACCGCTATCTGTATGAACATGGAAATATCTACACCACTATCTGTTTGAACATGGAAATATCTACACCGCTATCTGCATGAAAATGGAAATATCTACACTGCTATCTGCATATACATGGAAATAACTACACAGCTATCTCTTTACACATGGAAATAACTACACCGCTATCTGTATGAACATGGAAATATCCACACCGCCATCTGTATGAACATGGAAATATCTGCACCGCCATCTGTATGAACATATAAATATCTGCACCGCCATCTGTATTAAGATGGAGATATCTACAACGCTATCTGCATAAACATGGAAATATCTACACCGCTATCTGTATAAACATGGAAATGTATACACCGCTATCTGTATAAACATGGAAATATCTACACCGCTACCTGTATAAGCATGGAAATATCAGCACCGCTATCTGTATGAACATGGAAATATCTACACCGCTATCTGTATGAACATGGAAATATCTACAGCGCTATCTGTATGAACATGGAAATGTCTACACCGCTATCAGTATGAACATGGAAATATCTACACCGCTATCTGTATGAACATGGATATATCTACACAGCCCTCTGGATGATGGTGGAAATATCCACACCGCTATCTGTGTAAACATGCATACATCTTCACCGCTATCTGTATAAACATGGAAATATCTACATTGCTATCTGTATGAACATGGAAATATCTACACCGCTATCTGTTTGAAGATGGAAATATATACACCGCTATCTGCATGAAAATGGAAATATCTACACAGCTATCTGCATATACATGGAAATATCTACACAGCTATCTCTTTACACATGGAAATAACTACACCGCTATCTGTATGAACATGGAAATATCTACACCGCCATCTGTATGAACATGGAAATATCTGCACCGCCATCTGTATGAACATATAAATATCTACACCGCCATCTGTATTAAGATGGAGATATCTACATCGCTATCTGAATAAACATGGAAATATCTGCACCGCTATCTGTATAAACATGGAAATATCTACACCGCTATCAGTATAAACATGGAAATATCTACACGGCTACCTGTATAAACATGGAAATATCATCACCGCTATCTGTATGAACATGGAAATATCTACACCGCTATCTGTATGAACATGGAAATATCTACACCGCTATCTGTATGAACATGGAAATATCTACAAAGCTATCTGAATGAACATGGAAATATCTGCACCGCTATCTGTTTGAACATGTAAATATCTACACCGCTATCTACATGAAAATGGAAATATCTACAAAGCTATCTGCATATACATGGAAATATCTACACAGCTATCTCTTTACACATGGAAATAACTACACCGCTATATCTATAAACATGGAAATCTCCACACCGCTATCTGTATAAACATGGAAATATCTACACCGCTATCTGTATGAACATGGAAATATCTACACCGCTATCTGTATGAACATGGAAATATCTACACCGCTATCTGTATGAACATGGAAATATCTACACCGCTATCTGTTTGAGCATGGAAATATGTACAACGCTGTCTGCTTGAAAATGGAAATATCTACACAGCTATCTGCATACACATGGAAATATCTACACAGCTATCTCTTAACGCATGGAAATAAGTACTCCGCTATCTCTATAAACATGGAAATATCTACACCGCCATCTGTATGAACATGGAAATATCTGCACCGCCATCTGTATGAACATATAAATATCTACACCGCCATCTGTATTAAGAAAGAAATATCTAAACCTCTATCTGTATGAACATTGAAATATCTACACCGCTATCTGTATGAACATTGAAATATCTACACCGCTGCCTGTATAAACATGGAAATATCAGCACCGCTATCTGTATGAGCATGGAAATATCTACACCGCTATCTGTATGAACATGGAAATATCTACACTGCTATCTGTATGAACATGGAAATAGCTACACCGCTATCTGTATGAACATGGAAATATCTACACAGCCATCTGGATGAACATGGAAATATCTACTCCGCTATCTGTGAAAACATGCATAGATCTTCACCGCTATCTGTATAAACATGGAAATAACTACACCGCTATCTCTTTGAACATGTAAATATGTACACCGCTATCTGCATGAAAATGGAAATATCTACAAAGCTATCTGCATATACATGGAAATATCGACACAGCTATCCCTTTACACATGGAAATAACTACACAGCTGTATCTATAACCATGGAAATATCTACACCGCCATCTGTATGAACAAGGAAATATCTGCACCGCCATCTGTATGAACAAATAAATATCTACACCGCCATCTGCATTAAGAAGGAAATATCTAAACCGCTATCTGTATAAACATGGAAATATCTACACCGCTGCCTGTTTAAACATGGAAATATCAGCACCGCTATCTGTATGAACATGGAAATATCTACACCGCTATCTGTATCAACATGGAAATATCTACACCGCCATCTATATGAACATAAAATATCTACACCGCCATCTGTATTAAGAAGGAAATATCTAACCCGCTATCTGTAAACGTGGAAATATCTACACCGCTGCCTGTATAAACATGGAAATATCAGCACTGCTATCTGTATGAACATGGAAATATCGACACCGCTATCTGTACGCACATGGAAATATCTACACCGCTATCTGTATGAACATGGAAATATCTACACCGCTATCTGTATGAACATGGAAATATCTACACCGCTATCTGTTTGAACATGGAAATATCTACACCGCTCTCTGCATGAAAATGGAAATAACTACACAGCTATCTGCATATACATGGAAATATCTACACAGCTATCTCTTTACACATGGAAATAACTACAACGCTATCTCTGTAAACATGGAAATATCTACACCGCCATCTGTATGAACATGGAAATATCCGCACCGCCATCTGTATGAACATATAAATATCTACACCGCCATCTGTATTAAGAAGGAGATATCTACACCGCTATCTGTATGAACATGGAAATATCTGCACCGCCATCTGTATAAACATATAAATATCTACACCGCCATCTGTATTAAGATGGAGATATCTACACCGCTATCTGTATAAAGTTGGAAATATCTACTCCGCAATATGTATAAACATCGAAATATCTACACCGCTATCTGTATAATCATGGAAATATCTACACCGCTACCTGTATAAACATGGAAATATCAGCACCGCTATCTGTATGAACATGGAAATATCTACACCGCTATCTCTATGAACATGGAAATATCTACACTGCTATCTGTATGAACATGGAAATAGCTACACCGCTATCTGTATGAACATGGAAATATCTACACCACTATCTGTATGAACATGGAAATATCTACACCGCTATCTGTATGAACATGGATATATCAACACAGCCATCTGGATGAACATGGAAATATCTACACCGCTCTCTGTTTGAACATGGAAATATCTAAACCGCTATCTGCATGAAAATGGAAACATATACACAGCTATCTGCATATACATGGAAATATCTACACACCTATCTCTTTACACATGGAAATAACTATACCGCTATCTGTATGAACATGGAAATATCTTCACCGCCATCTGTAGGAACATGGATATATCTACACAGCCATCTGGATGAACATGGAAATATCTACACCGCTATCTGTATGAACATGGAAATATCTACACCGCTATCTGTGTAAACATGCATACATCCTCACCGCTATCTGTATAAACATGGAAATAACTAAAGTGCTATCTGTATGAACATGGAAATACCTACACCGCTATCTGTTTGAACATGGAAATATCTACACCGCTATCTGCATGAAAATGGAAATATCTACAAAGCTATCTGCATATACATGGAAATATCTACACAGCTATCTCTTTACACATGGAAATAACTACACCGCTATATCTATAAACAAGGAAATATCTACACCGCCATCTGTATGAACATGGAAATATCTGCACCACCATCTGTATGAACATATAAATATCTACACTGCCATCTGTATTAAGAAGGAAATATCTAAACCGCTATCTGTATGAACATTGAAATATCTACACCGCTATCTGTATGAACATGGAAATATCTACACCGCTATCTGTGTAAACATGCATACATCTTCACCGCTATCTGTATAAACATGGAAATATCTACAACGCTATCTGAATGAACATGGAAATATCTACACCGCTATCTCTACGAACATGTAAATATCTAAACGGCTATCTCCATGAAAATAGAAATATCTACACAGCTATGTGCATATACATGGAAATATCTACACAGCTATCTCTTTACACATGGAAAGAACTATACCGCCATCTGTATGAACATGGAAATATCTGCACCACCATCTGTATGAACATATAAATATCTACACCGCCATCTGTATTAAGAAGGAAATATCTAAACCGCTATCTGTATGAACATTGAAATATCTACACCGCTATCTGTATGAACATGGATATATCTACACCGCTATCTGTGTAAACAAGCATACATCTTCAACGCTATCTGTATAAACATGGAAATATCTACAACGCAATCTGTATGAACATGGAAATATCTACACCGCTATCTGTATGAACATGGAAATATCTAAACCGCTATCTGCATGAAAATAGAAATATCTACACAGCTATCAGCATATACATGGAAATATCTACAAAGCTATCTCTTTACACATGGAAATAACTACATCGCTATCTCTATAAACACGGAAATATCTACACCGCCATCTGTATGAACATGGAAATATCTGCACCGCCATCTGTATAAACATATAAATATCTCCACCGCCATCTGTATTAAGATGGAGATATCTACACCGCTATCTGTATAAACCTGGAAATATCTACACCACTTTCTGTATAAACATGGAAATACCTACACCGCTATCTGTATAAACATGGAAATACCTACACCGCTACCTGTATAAACATGGAAATATCAGCACCGCTATCTGTATGAAAATGGAAATATCTACACCGCTATCTCTATGAACATGGAAATATCTACACCGCTATCTGTATGAACATGGAAATATCTACACCGCTATCTGTGTAAACATGCATACATCTTCACCGTTATCAGTATAAACATGGAAATATCTAAACCGCTATCTGTATGAACAAGGAAATAGCTACACCGCCATCTGTATCAACATGGAAATATCTACACCTCTATCTGTATGAACATGGATATATCTACACAGCCATCTGGATGAACATGGAAATATCTATACCGCTATCTGTGTAAACATGCATACACCTTCACGGCTATCTGTATAAACATGGAAATATCTACACCGCTATCTGTATGAACATGGAAATATCTACACCGCTATCTGTATGAACATGGAAATATCTACACCCCTGTCTGTTTGAACATGGAAATATCTACACCGCTATCTGCATGAAAATGGAAATATCTACACTGCTATCTGCATATACATGGAAATATCTACACAGCTATCTCTTTACACATGGAAATAGCTACACCGCTATCTGTATGAACATGGAAATATCCACACCGCCATCTGTATGAACATGGAAATATCTACACCGCTATCTGCATGAAAATGGAAATATCTACACTGCTATCTGCATATACATGGAAATATCTACACAGCTATCTCTTTACACATGGAAATAACTACACCGCTATCTGTATGAACATGGAAATATCCACACCGCCATCTGTATGAACATGGAAATATCTGCACCGCCATCTGTATGAACATATAAATATCTGCACCGCCATCTGTATTAAGATGGAGATATCTACACCGCTATCTGCATAAACATGGAAATATCTACACCGCTATCTGTATAAACATGGAAATGTATACACCGCTATCTGTATAAATATGGAAATATCTACACCGCTATCTGTATGAACTTGGAAATATCTACACCGCTATCTGTATGAACATGGAAATGTCTACACCGCTATCAGTATGAACATGGAAATATCTACACCGCTATCTGTATGAACATGGATACATCTACACAGCCATCTGGATGAACATGGAAATATCCACACCGCTATCTGTGTAAACATGCATACATCTTCACCGCTATCTGTATAAACATGGAAATATCTACATTGCTATCTGTATGAACATGGAAATATCTACACCGCTATCTGTTTGAAGATGGAAATATCTACACCACTATCTGTATAAACATGGAAATATCTACACTGCTATCTGTATAAACATGGAAATATCTACACCGCTATCTGTATAAACATGGAAATATCTACACCACTACCTGTATAAACATGGAAATATCAGCACCGCTATCTGTATGAACATGGAAATATCTACACCGCTATCTGAACATGGAAATATCTACACCGCTATCTGTATGAACATGGAAATATCCACACCGCCATCTGTATGAACATGGAAATATATGCACCGCCATCTGTATGAACATATAAATATCTGCACCGCCATCTGTATTAAGATGGAGATATCTGCACCGCTATCTGCATAAACATGGAAATATCTACACCGCTATCTGTATGAACATGGATATATCTACACAGCCCTCCGGATGAACATGGAAATATCCACACCGCTATCTGTGTAAACATGCATACATCTTCACCGCTATCTGTATAAACATGGAAATATCTACATTGCTATCTGTATGAACATGGAAATATCTACACCGCTATCTGTTTGAAGATGGAAATATATACACCGCTATCTGCATGAAAATGGAAATATCTACACAGCTATCTGCATATACATGGAAATATCTACACAGCTATCTCTTTACACAAGGAAATAACTACACCGCTATCTGTATGAACATGGAAATATCTACACCGCCATCTGTATGAACATGGAAATATCTGCACCGCCATCTGTATGAACATATAAATATCTACACCGCCATCTGTATTAAGATGGAGATATCTACACCGCTATCTGAATAAACATGGAAATATCTACACCGCTATCTGTATAAACATGGAAATATCTACACCGCTATCAGTATAAACATGGAAATATCTACACGGCTAACTGTAAACATGGAAATATCAGCACCGCTATCTTTATGAACATGGAAATATCTACACCGCTATCTGTATGAACATGGAAATATCTACACCGCTATCTGTATGAACATGGAAATATCTACAAAGCTATCTGAATGAACATGGAAATATCTACACCGCAATCTGTTTGAACATGTAAATATCTACACCGCTATATGCATGAAAATGGAAATATCTACAAAGCTATCTGCATATACATGGAAATATCTATGCAGCTATCTCTTTACACATGGAAATAACTACACGGCTATATCTATAAACATGGAAATCTCTACACCGCTATCTGTATAAACATGGAAATATCTACACCGCTATCTGTATAAACATGGAAATATCTACACCACTACCTGTATAAACATGGAAATATCAGCACCGCTATCTGTATGAACATGGAATTATCTACACCGCTATCTGTATGAACATGGAATTATCTACACCGCTATCTGTATGAACATGGAAATATCTACACCGCTATCTGTATGAACATGGAAATATCTACACCGCTATCTGTTTGAACATGGAAATATCTACAACGCTGTCTGCTTGAAAATGGAAATATCTACACAGCTATCTGCATACACATGGAAATATCTACAAAGCGGTCTCTTAACACATGGAAATAAGTACTCCGCTATCTCTATAAACATGGAAATATCTACACCGCCATCTGTATGAACATGGAAATATCTGCACCGTCATCTGTATGAACAAATAGATATCTACACCGCCATCTGTATTAAGAAAGAAATATCTAAACCGCTATCTGTATGAACATTGAAATATCTACACCGCTATCTGTATGAACATTGAAATATCTACACCGCGGCCTGTATAAACATGGAAATATCAGCACCGCTATCTGTATGAACATGGAAATATCTACACCGCTATCTGTATGAATATGGAAATATCTACACCGCTATCTGTATGAACATGGAAATAGCTACACCGCTATCTGTATGAACATGGAAATAACTACACAGCCATCTGGATGAACATGGAAATATCTACTCCGCTATCTGTGTAAACATGCATAGATCTTCACCGCTATCTGTATAAACATGGAAATATCTTCACCGCTATCTGTATGAACATGGAAATATCTACACCGCTATCTGTATGAACATGGAAATATCTTCACCGCTATCTGTTTGAACATGGAAATATCTACACCGCTATCTGCATGAAAATGGAAATATCTACACCGCTATCTGCATGGAAATGGAAATATCTACACTGCTATCTGCATATACATGGAATTATCTACACAGCTATCTCTTTACACATGGAAATAACTACACCGCTGTCTGTATGAACATGGAAATATCTTCACCGCCATCTGTATGAACATGGATATATCTACACATTCATCTGGATGAACATGGAAATATCTACACCTCTATCTTTATGAACATGGAAATATCTACACCGCTGTCTGTGTAAACATGCATACATCTTCACCGCTATCTGTATAAACATGGAAATATCTACACTGCTATCTGTATGAACATGGAAATATCTACACCGCTATCTGTTTGAACATGGAAATATCTACACCGCTATCTGCATGAAAATGGAAATATCTACACCGCTATCTGCATGAAAATGGAAATATCTACACTGCTATCTGCATATACATGGAAATATCTACCCAGCTATCTCTTTACACATGGAAATAACTACACCGCTATCTGTATGAACATGGAAATACCTACACCGCCATCTGTATGAACATGGAAATTTGTACACCCCCATCTGTATGAACATATAAATATCTACACCACCATCTGTATTAAGATGGAGATATCTACACTGCTTTCTGTATAAACATGGAAATATCTACACCGCTATCTGTATAAACATGGAAATATCTACACCGCTATCTGTATAAACATGGAAATATCTACACCACTAAGTGTATAAACATGGAAATATCAGCACCGCTATCTGTATGAACATGGAATTATCTACACCGCTATCTGTATGAACATGGAAATATCTACACCGCTATCTGTTTGAACATGGAAATATCTACACCGCTATCTGTATAAACATGGAAATATCTACACCGCTATCTGTATAAACATGGAAATATCTACACCGCTATCTGTATAAACATGGAAATATCTACACCGCTATCTGTATGAACATATAAATATCTACACCGCCATCTGTATTAAGAAGGAAATATCTAAACCGCTATCTGTATGAACATTGAAATATGTACACCGCAATCTGTATGAACATTGAAATATCTACACCGCTGCCTGTATAAACATGGAAATATCAGCACCGCTATCTATATGAACATGGAAATATCTACACCGCTATCTGTATGAACATGAAATATCTACACCGCTATCTGTATGAACATGGAAATAGCTACACCGCTATCTGTATGAACATGGAAATATCTACACAGCCATCTGGATGAACATGGAAATATCTACTCCGCTATCTGTGTAAACATGCATAGATCTTCACCGCTATCTGTATAAACATGGAAATATCTACACCGCACTCTGTATGAACATGGAAATATCTACACCGCTATCTGTATAAACATGGAAATATCTACACCGCTATCTGTATAAACATGGAAATATCTACACCGCTATCTGTATGAACATGGAAATATCTACACCGCTATCTGTATGAACATGGAAATATCTACAAAGCTATCTGAATGAACATGGAAATATCTACACCGCTATCTGTTCGAACATGTAAATATCTACACCGCTATCTGTATAAACATGGAAATATCTACACCGCTATCTGTATAAACATGGAAATATCTACACCGCTACCTGTATAAACATGGAAATATCAGCACCGCTATCTGTATGAACATGGAAATATCTACACCGCTATCTGTATGAACGTGGAAATATCTACACCGCTATCTACATGAACATGGAAATATCTACACCGCTATCTGTATGAACATGGAAATATCTACACCGCTATCTGTATGAACATGGAAATATCTACAAAGCTATCTGAATGAACATGGAAATATCTACACCGCTATCTGTTCGAACATGTAAATATCTACACCGCTATCTGCATGAAAATGGAAATATCTACAAAGCTATCTGCATATACATGGAAATATCTACACAGCTATCTCTTAACACATGGAAATAACTACACCGCTATATCTATAAACATGGAAATATCTACACCGCCATCTGTATGAACATGGAAATATCTGCACCGCCATCTGTATGAACATATATATATCTACACCGCCATCTGTATTAAGAAGGAAATATCTAAACAGCTATCTGTATAAACATGGAAATATCTACACCGCTGCCTGTATAAACATGGAAATATCAGCACCGCTATCTGTATGAACATGGAAATATCTACACCGCTATCTGTATGAACATGGAAATATCTACACCGCTATCTGTATGAACATGGAAAGATCTACAAAGCTATCAGAATGAACATGGAAATATCTACACCGCTATCTCTTTGAACATGTAGATTTCTACACCGCTATCTGTATGAACATGGATATATCTTCACAGCCATCTGTATGAACATATAAATATCTACACCGCCATCTGTATTAAGAAGGAAATATCTAAACCGCTATCTGTATAAACATGGAAATATCTACACCGCTATCTGTATAAACATGGAAATATCAGCACCGATATCTGTATGAACATGGAAGTATCTACACCGCTATCTGTATCAACATGGAAATATCTACACTGCTATCTGTATGAACATGGAAATAGCTACACCGTTATCTGTATGAACATGGAAATAGCTACACCACTATCTGTATGAACATGGAAATATCTACACCGCTATCTGTATGAACATGGATATATCTTCACAGCCATCTGGATGAACATGGAAATATCTACACCGCTATCTGTATGAACATGGAAATATCTACACCGCTATCTGTATGAACATGGATATATCTACACAGCCATCTGGATGAACATGGAAATATCTACACCGCTATCTGTGTAAACATGCATAGATCTTCACTGCTATCTGTATAAACATGGAAATTTCTACACCGCTATCTGTATGAACATGGAAATACCTACACTGCTATCTGTATGAACATGGAAATAGCTACACCGTTATCTGTTTGAACATGGAAATAGCTACACCACTATCTGTATGAACATGGAAATATCTACACCGCTATCTGTATGAACATGGATATATCTTCACAGCCATCTGGGTGAACATGGAAATACCTACACCGCTATCTGTATGAACATGGAAATATCTACACCGCTATCTGTATGAACATGGATATATCTACACAGCCATCTGGATGAACATGGAAATATGTACACCGATATCTGTGTAAACATGCATAGATCTTCACCGCTATCTGTATAAACATGGAAATATCTACACCGCTATCTGTATGAACATGGAAATAATTACACCGCTATCTGTATGAACATGGAAATATCTACACCGCTATCTGTTTGAACATGGAAATATCTACACCGCTATCTGCATGAAAATGGAAATATCTACACTTCTATCAGCATATACATGGAAATATCTACACAGCTATCTCTTTACACATGGAAATAACTACACCGCTATCTGTATGAACATGGAAATACCTACACCGCCATCTGTATGAACATGGAAATTTGTACACCACCATCTGTATGAACATATAAATATCTACACCACCATCTGTATTAAGATGGAGATATCTACACTGCTTTCTGTATAAACATGGAAATATCTACACCGCTATCTGTATAAACATGGAAATATCTACACCGCTATCTGTATAAACATGGAAATATCTACACCGCTACCTGTATAAACATGGAAATATCAGCACCGCTATCTGTATGAACATGGAAATATCTACACCGCTATCTGTATGAACGTGGAAATATCTACACCGCTATCTACATGAACATGGAAATATCTACACCGCTATCTGTATGAACATGGAAATATCTACACTGCTATCTGTATGAACATGGAAATATCTACAAAGCTATCTGAATGAACATGGAAATATCTACACCGCTATCTGTTCGAACATGTAAATATCTACACCGCTATCTGCATGAAAATGGAAATATCTACAAAGCTATCTGCATATACATGGAAATATCTACACAGCTATCTCTTAACACATGGAAATAACTACACCGCTATATCTATAAACATGGAAATATCTACACCGCCATCTGTATGAACATGGAAATATCTGCACCGCCATCTGTATGAACATATATATATCTACACCGCCATCTGTATTAAGAAGGAAATATCTAAACAGCTATCTGTATAAACATGGAAATATCTACACCGCTGCCTGTATAAACATGGAAATATCAGCACCGCTATCTGTATGAACATGGAAATATCTACACCGCTATCTGTATGAACATGGAAATATCTACACCGCTATCTGTATGAACATGGAAAGATCTACAAAGCTATCAGAATGAACATGGAAATATCTACACCGCTATCTCTTTGAACATGTAGATTTCTACACCGCTATCTGTATGAACATGGATATATCTTCACAGCCATCTGTATGAACATATAAATATCTACACCGCCATCTGTATTAAGAAGGAAATATCTAAACCGCTATCTGTATAAACATGGAAATATCTACACCGCTATCTGTATAAACATGGAAATACCAGCACCGATATCTGTATGAACATGGAAGTATCTACACCGCTATCTGTATCAACATGGAAATATCTACACTGCTATCTGTATGAACATGGAAATAGCTACACCGTTATCTGTATGAACATGGAAATAGCTACACCACTATCTGTATGAACATGGAAATATCTACACCGCTATCTGTATGAACATGGATATATCTTCACAGCCATCTGGATGAACATGGAAATATCTACACCGCTATCTGTATGAACATGGAAATATCTACACCGCTATCTGTATGAACATGGATATATCTACACAGCCATCTGGATGAACATGGAAATATCTACACCGCTGTCTGTGTAAACATGCATAGATCTTCACTGCTATCTGTATAAACATGGAAATTTCTACACCGCTATCTGTATGAACATGGAAATACCTACACTGCTATCTGTATGAACATGGAAATAGCTACACCGTTATCTGTTTGAACATGGAAATAGCTACACCACTATCTGTATGAACATGGAAATATCTACACCGCTATCTGTATGAACATGGATATATCTTCACAGCCATCTGGATGAACATGGAAATATCTACACCGCTATCTGTATGAACATGGAAATATCTACACCGCTATCTGTATGAACATGGATATATCTACACAGCCATCTGGATGAACATGGAAATATCTACACCGCTATCTGTGTAAACATGCATAGATCTTCACCGCTATCTGTATAAACATGGAAATATCTACACCGCTATCTGTATGAACATGGAAATATCTATACCGCTATCTATATGAACATGGAAATATCTACACCGCTATCTGTTTGAACATGGAAATATCTACACCGCTATCTGCATGAAAATGGAAATATCTACACTTCTATCAGCATATACATGGAAATATCTACACAGCTATCTCTTTACACATGGAAATAACTACACCGCTATCTGTATGAACATGGAAATATCCACACCGCCATCTGTATGAACATGGAAATATCTGCACCGCCATCTGTATGAACATATAAATATCTGCACCGCCATCTTTATTTAGATGGAGATATCTACACCGCTATCTGCATAAACATGGAAATATCTACACTGCTATCTGTATAAACATGGAAATATCTACACCGCTACCTGTATAAGCATGGAAATATCAGCACCGCTATCTGTATGAACATGGAAATATCTACACCGCTATCTGTATGAACATGGAAATGTCTACACCGCTATCAGTATGAACATGGAAATATCTACTCCGCTATCTGTATGAACATGGATATATCTACACAGCCCTCTGGATGAACATGGAAATATCCACACCGCTATCTGTGTAAACATGCATACATCTTCACCGCTATCTGTATAAACATGGAAATATCTACAGTGCTATCTGTATGAACATGGAAATATCTACACCGCTATCTGTTTGAAGATGGAAATATATACACCGCTATCTGCATGAAAATGGAAATATCTACACAGCTATCTGCATATACATGGAAATATCTACACAGCTATCTCTTTACACATGGAAATAACTACACCGCTATCTGTATGAACATGGAAATATCTACACCGCCATCTGTATGAACATGGAAATATCTGCACCGCCATCTGTATGAACATGGAAATATCTGCACCGCCATCTGTATGAACATATAAATATCTGCACCGCCATCTGTATTAAGATGGAGATATCTACAACGCTATCTGCATAAACATGGAGATATCTACACCGCTATCTGAATAAACATGGAAATATCTACACCGCTATCTGTATAAACATGGAAATATCTACACCGCTATCTGTATAAACATGGAAATATCTACACCGCTACCTGTGTAAACATGGAAATATCAGCACCGCTATCTGTATGAACATGGAAATATCTACACCGCTATCTGTATGAACATGGAAATATCTACACCGCTATCTGTATGAACATGGAAATATCTACAAAGCTATCTGAATGAACATGGAAATATCTACACCGCTATCTGTTTGAACATGTAAATATCTACACCGCTATCTGCATGAAAATGGAAATATCTACAAAGCTATCTGCATATTCATGGAAATATCTACACAGCTATCTCTTTACACGTGGAAATAACTACACCGCTATATCTATAAAAATGGAAATCTCTACACCGCTATCTGTATAAACATGGAAATATCTACACCGCCTTCTGTATGAACATGGAATTATCTGCACCGCCATCAGTATGAACATATAAATATCTACACCGCCATCTGTATTAAGAAGGAAATATCTAAACCGCTATCTCTATAAACATGGAGATATCTACACCGCTGCCTGTATAAACATGGAAATATCAGCACCGCTATCTGTATGAACATGGAAGTATCTACACCGCTATCTGTATCAACATGGAAATATCTACACTGCTATCTGTATGAACATGGAAATAGCTACACCGTTATCTGTATGAACATGGAAATAGCTACACCACTATCTGTATGAACACGGAAATATCTACACCGCAATCTGTATGAACATGGATATATCTACACAGCCATCAGGATGAACATGGAAATATCTACACCGCTATCTGTATGAACATGGAAATATCTACACCGCTATCTGTATGAACATGGATATATCTACACAGCCATCTGGATGAACATGGAAATATCTGCACCGCTATCTGTGTAAACATGCATAGATCTTCACCGCTATCTGTATAAACATGGAAATATCTACACCGCTATCTGTATGAACATGGAAATATCTACACAGCTATCTGTATGAACATGGAAATATCTACACCACTATCTGTTTGAACATGGAAATATCTACACCGCTATCTGCATGAAAATGGAAATATCTACACTGCTATCTGCATATACATGGAAATAACTACACAGCTATCTCTTTACACATGGAAATAACTACACCGCTATCTGTATGAACATGGAAATATCCACACCGCCATCTGTATGAACATGGAAATATCTGCACCGCCATCTGTATGAACATATAAATATCTGCACCGCCATCTGTATTAAGATGGAGATATCTACAACGCTATCTGCATAAACATGGAAATATCTACACCGCTATCTGTATAAACATGGAAATGTATACACCGCTATCTGTATAAACATGGTAATATCTACACCGCTACCTGTATAAGCATGGAAATATCAGCACCGCTATCTGTATGAACATGGAAATATCTACACCGCTATCTGTATGAACATGGAAATATCTACAGCGCTATCTGTATGAACATGGAAATGTCTACACCGCTATCAGTATGAACATGGAAATATCTACACCGCTATCTGTATGAACATGGATATATCTACACAGCCCTCTGGATGAAGGTGGAAATATCCACACCGCTATCTGTGTAAACATGCATACATCTTCACCGCTATCTGTATAAACATGGAAATATCTACATTGCTATCTGTATGAACATGGAAATATCTACAAAGCTATCTGAATGAACATGGAAATATCTGCACCGCTATCTGTTTGAACATGTAAATATCTACACCGCTATCTACATGAAAATGGAAATATCTACAAAGCTATCTGCATATACATGGAAATATCTACACAGCTATCTCTTTACACATGGAAATAACTACACCGCTATATCTATAAACATGGAAATCTCCACACCGCTATCTGTATAAACATGGAAATATCTACACCGCTATCTGTATGAACATGGAAATATCTACACCGCTATCTGTATGAACATGGAAATATCTACACCGCTATCTGTATGAACATGGAAATATCTACACCGCTATCTGTTTGAGCATGGAAATATCTACAACGCTGTCTGCTTGAAAATGGAAATATCTACACAGCTATCTGCATACACATGGAAATATCTACACAGCTATCTCTTAACGCATGGAAATAAGTACTCCGCTATCTCTATAAACATGGAAATATCTACACCGCCATCTGTATGAACATGGAAATATCTGCACCGCCATCTGTATGAACATATAAATATCTACACCGCCATCTGTATTAAGAAAGAAATATCTAAACCTCTATCTGTATGAACATTGAAATATCTACACCGCTATCTGTATGAACATTGAAATATCTACACCGCTGCCTGTATAAACATGGAAATATCAGCACCGCTATATGTATGAGCATGGAAATATCTACACCGCTATCTGTATGAACATGGAAATATCTACACTGCTATCTGTATGAACATGGAAATAGCTACACCGCTATCTGTATGAACATGGAAATATCTACACAGCCATCTGGATGAACATGGAAATATCTACTCCGCTATCTGTGAAAACATGCATAGATCTTCACCGCTATCTGTATAAACATGGAAATTTCTACACCGCTATCTCTTTGAACATGTAAATATGTACACCGCTATCTGCATGAAAATGGAAATATCTACAAAGCTATCTGCATATACATGGAAATATCTACACAGCTATCCCTTTACACATGGAAATAACTACACAGATGTATCTATAACCATGGAAATATCTACACCGCCATCTGTATGAACAAGGAAATATCTGCACCGCCATCTGTATGAACAAATAAATATCTACACCGCCATCTGCATTAAGAAGGAAATATCTAAACCGCTATCTGTATAAACATGGAAATATCTACACCGCTGCCTGTTTAAACATGGAAATATCAGCACCGCTATCTGTATGAACATGGAAATATCTACACCGCTATCTGTATCAACATGGAAATATCTACACCGCCATCTATATGAACATAAAATATCTACACCGCCATCTGTATTAAGAAGGAAATATCTAACCCGCTATCTGTAAACGTGGAAATATCTACACCGCTGCCTGTATAAACATGGAAATATCAGCACTGCTATCTGTATGAACATGGAAATATCGACACCGCTATCTGTACGCACATGGAAATATCTACACCGCTATCTGTATGAACATGGAAATATCTACACCGCTATCTGTATGAACATGGAAATATCTACACCGCTATCTGTTTGAACATGGAAATATCTACACCGCTCTCTGCATGAAAATGGAAATAACTACACAGCTATCTGCATATACATGGAAATATCTACACAGCTATCTCTTTACACATGGAAATAACTACAACGCCATCTCTGTAAACATGGAAATATCTACACCGCCATCTGTATGAACATGGAAATATCCGCACCGCCATCTGTATGAACATATAAATATCTACACCGCCATCTGTATTAAGAAGGAGATATCTACACCGCTATCTGTATGAACATGGAAATATCTGCACCGCCATCTGTATAAACATATAAATATCTACACCGCCATCTGTATTAAGATGGAGATATCTACACCGCTATCTGTATAAACTTGGAAATATCTACTCCGCAATATGTATAAACATCGAAATACCTACACCGCTATCTGTATAAACATGGAAATATCTACACCGCTACCTGTATAAACATGGAAATATCAGCACCGCTATCTGTATGAACATGGAAATATCTACACCGCTATCTCTATGAACATGGAAATATCTACACTGCTATCTGTATGAACATGGAAATAGCTACACCGCTATCTGTATGAACATGGAAATATCTACACCACTATCTGTATGAACATGGAAATATCTACACCGCTATCTGTATGAACATGGATATATCAACACAGCCATCTGGATGAACATGGAAATATCTACACCGCTCTCTGTTTGAACATGGAAATATCTAAACCGCTATCTGCATGAAAATGGAAACATATACACAGCTATCTGCATATACATGGAAATATCTACACACCTATCTCTTTACACATGGAAATAACTATACCGCTATCTGTATGAACATGGAAATATCTTCACCGCCATCTGTAGGAACATGGATATATCTACACAGCCATCTGGATGAACATGGAAATATCTACACCGCTATCTGTATGAACATGGAAATATCTACACCGCTATCTGTGTAAACATGCATACATCCTCACCGCTATCTGTATAAACATGGAAATATCTAAAGTGCTATCTGTATGAACATGGAAATACCTACACCGCTATCTGTTTGAACATGGAAATATCTACACCGCTATCTGCATGAAAATGGAAATATCTACAAAGCTATCTGCATATACATGGAAATATCTACACAGCTATCTCTTTACACATGGAAATATCTACACAGCTATCTCTTTACACATGGAAAGAACTATACCGCCATCTGTATGAACATGGAAATATCTGCACCACCATCTGTATGAACATATAAATATCTACACCGCCATCTGTATTAAGAAGGAAATATCTAAACCGCTATCTGTATGAACATTGAAATATCTACACCGCTATCTGTATGAACATGGATATATCTACAACGCTATCTGTGTAAACAAGCATACATCTTCAACGCTATCTGTATAAACATGGAAATATCTACAACGCAATCTGTATGAACATGGAAATATCTACACCGCTATCTGTATGAACATGGAAATATCTAAACCGCTATCTGCATGAAAATAGAAATACCTACACAGCTATCAGCATATACATGGAAATATATACAAAGCTATCTCTTTACACATGGAAATAACTACATCGCTATCTCTATAAACACGGAAATATCTACACCGCCATCTGTATGAACATGGAAATATCTGCACCGCCATCTGTATAAACATATAAATATCTCCACCGCCATCTGTATTAAGATGGAGATATCTACACCGCTATCTGTATAAACCTGGAAATATCTACACCACTTTCTGTATAAACATGGAAATACCTACACCGCTATCTGTATAAACATGGAAATACCTACACCACTACCTGTATAAACATGGAAATATCAGCACCGCTATCTGTATGAAAATGGAAATATCTACACCGCTATCTCTATGAACATGGAAATATCTACACCGCTATCTGTATGAACATGGAAATATCTACACCGCTATCTGTGTAAACATGCATACATCTTCACCGTTATCAGTATAAACATGGAAATATCTAAACCGCTATCTGTATGAACAAGGAAATAGCTACACCGCTATCTGTATGAACATGGAAATAACTACACCTCTATCTGTATGAACATGGATATATCTACACAGCCATCTGGATGAACATGGAAATATCTATACCGCTATCTGTGTAAACATGCATACACCTTCACGGCTATCTGTATAAACATGGAAATATCTACACCGCTATCTGTATGAACATGGAAATATCTACACCGCTATCTGTATGAACATGGAAATATCTACACCCCTGTCTGTTTGAACATGGAAATATCTACACCGCTATCTGCATGAAAATGGAAATATCTACACTGCTATCTGCATATACATGGAAATATCTACACAGCTATCTCTTTACACATGGAAATAGCTACACCGCTATCTGTATGAACATGGAAATATCCACACCGCCATCTGTATGAACATGGAAATATCTGCACTGCCATCTGTATGAACATATAAATATCTACACCGCCGTCTGTATTAAGATGGAGATATCTACACCGCTATCTGCATAAACATGGAAATATCTACACCGCTATCTGTATAAACATGGAAATATCTACACCGCTATCTGTATAAACATGGAAATATCTACACCGCTACCTGTATAAACATGGAAATATCAGCACCGCTTTCTGTATGAACATGGAAATATCTAAACCGCTATCTGTATGAACATGGAAATATCTACACCGCTATCTGTATGAACATGGAAATATCTACACCGCTATCAGTATGAACAAGGAAATATCTACACCGCTATCTGTATGAACATGGATATGTATACACAGCCCTCAGGATGAACATGGAAATATCCACACCGCTATCTGTGTAAACATGCATACATCTTCACCGCTATCTGTATAAACATGGAAATATCTACACCGCTATCTGTATGAACATGGAAATATCTAGACCGCTATCTGTTTGAAGATGGAAATATATACACCGCTATCTGCATGAAAACGGAAATATCTACACAGCTATGTGCATATACATGGAAATATCTACACAGCTATCTCTTTACACATGGAAATAACTACACCGCTATCTATATGAACATGGAAATATCTACACAGCCATCTGTCTGAACATGGAAATATCTACACCGCTATCTGTATGAACATGGAAATATCTACACCGCTATCTGTATGAACATGGATATATCTACACAGCCATCTGGATGAACTTGGAAATATCTTCACCGCTATCTGTGTAAACATGCATATATCTTCACCACTATCTGTATAAACATGGAAATATCTGCACCGCTATCGGTATGAACATGGAAATACCTACACCGCTATCTGTTTGGACATGGAAATATCTACACCGCTATCTGCATGAAAATGGAAATATCTACACTGCTATCTGCATATACATTTAAATATCTACACAGCTATCTCTTTACACATGGAAATAACTACACCACTATCTGTATGAACATGGAAATAACTACACCGCCATCTGTATGAACATGGAAATATCTGCACCGCCATCTGTATGAACATATAAATATCTACACCGCCATCTGTATTAAGATGGAGATATCTACACTGCTATCTGTATAAACATCTACATATCTACACCGCCATCTCTATGAACATATAAATACGCCGCCATCTGTATTAAGAAGGAAATATCTAAACCGCTATCTGTATAAACATGGAAATATCTACACCGCTGCCTGTATAAACATGGAAATATCAGCACCGCTATCTGTATCAACATGGAAATATCTACACCGCTATCTGTAGGAACATGGAAATAGCTACACCGCTGCCTGTATAAACATGGAAATATCAGCACCGCTATCTGTATGAACATGGAAATATCTACACCACTATCTGTATGAACATGGATATATCTACACAGCCATCTGGATGAACATGGAAATATCTACACCACTATCTGTATGAACATGGAAATATCTACAACGCTATCTGTGTAAACATGAATACATCTTCACCGCTATCAGTATAAACATGGAAATATCTACACCGCTACCTGTATGAACATGGAAATAGCTACACCGCTATCTGTATGAACATGGATATATCTACACAGACCTCTGGATGAACATGGAAATATCCACACCGCTATCTGTGTAAACATGCATACAACTTCACCGCTATCTGTATAAACATGGAAATATCTACACCGCTGCCTGTATAAACAAGGAAATATCAGCACCGCTATCTGTATGAACATGGAAATATCTACACCGCTATCTGTATGAACATGGAAATAACTACTCCGCTATCTGTATGAACATGGAAATAGCTACACCGCTATCTGCATGAACATGGATATATCTACACAGCCATCTAGATGAACATTTAAATATCTACACCGCTATCTGTATAAACATGGAAATATCCACACCGCTATCTGTATGAACATGGAAATATCTACACTGCTATCTGTATGAACATTGAAATATCTACACCGCTATCTGTTTGAACATGGAAATATCTACACCGCTATCTGCATGAAAATGGAAATATCTACACTGCTATCTGCATATACATTTAAATATCTACACAGCTATCTCTTTGCACATGGAAATAACTACACTGCTATCAGCATGAAGATGGAAATATCTACACCGCCATCTGTATGAACATGGAAATATCTGCACCGCCATCTGTATGAACATATAAATATCTATACCGCAATCTGTATTAAGATAGAGATATCTCCACTGCTATCTGTATAAACATGGAAATATCTACACCGCTATCTGTATAAACATGGAAATATCTACACCGCTATCTGTATAAACATGGAAATATCTACACCGCTACCTGTATAAACATGGAAATATCAGCACCGCTATCTGTATGAACATGGAAATATCTACACCGCCATCTGTATGAACATGGAAATATCTACACCGCTATCTCTATGAACATGGAAATATCTAAACCACTATCTGAATGAACATGGAAAAATCTACACCGCTATCTGTTTGAACATGTAAATATCTACACCGCTATCTGTATAACCATGGAAATATCTACACCGCTACCTGTATAAACTTGGAAATATAAGCACCGCAATCTGTATGAACATGGAAATATCTACACCGCTGCCTGGATAAACATGGAAATATCAGCACGGCTATCTGTATGAACATGGAAATATCTACACCGCCATCTGTATGAACATGGAAATATCTACACCGCTATCTATATGAACATGGAAATAAATACACTGCTATCTGTATGAACATGGAAATAGCTACAACGTTATCTGTATGAACATGGAAATAGCTACACCACTATCTGTATGAACATGGAAATATCTACACCGCTATCTGTATGAACATGGATATATCTACACAGCCATCTGGATGAACATGGAAATATCTACACCGCTATCTGTATGAACATGGAAATATCTACACCACTATCTGTATGAACATGGATATATCTACACAGCCATCTGGATGAACATGGAAATATCTACACCGCTATCTGTGTAAACATGCATAGATCTTCACCGCTACCTCTATAAACATGGAAATATCTACACCGCTATCTGTATGAACATGGAAATATCCACACCGCTATCTTTATGAACATGGAAATATCTACACCGCTATCTGTTTGAACATGGAAATATCTACACCGCTATCTGCATGAAAATGGAAATATCTACACTGCTATCTGCATATACATTTAAATATCTACACAGCTATCTCCTTACACATGGAAATAACTACACCGCTATCTGTATGAACATGGAAATATCTACACCGCCATCTGTATGAACACGGAAATATCTGCACCGCCATCTGTATGAACATATAAATAACTACACTGCCATCTGTATTAAGATGGAGATATCTACACTGCTATCTGTATAAACATGGAAATATCTACACCGCCATCTGTATGAACATATAAATATCTACACAGCCATCTGTATTAAGAAGGAAATATCTAAACCGCTATCTGTATAAACATGGAAATATATACACCGCTGCCTTTTATAAACAAGGAAATATCAGCACCGCTATCTGTATGAACATGGAAATATCTACACCGCTATCTGTATGAACATGGAAATATGTACTCCGCTATCTGTATGAATATGGAAATAGCTACACCGCTATCTGTATGAACATGGATATATCTACACAGCCATCTGGATGAACATGGAAATATCTACACCGCTATCTGTATAAACATGGAAATATCTACACCGCTATCTGTATGAACATGGAAATATCTACACCGCTATCTGTATGAACGTGGAAATATCTACACCGCTATCTGTATGAACATGGATATATCTACACAGCCCTCTGGATGAACATGGAAATATCCACACCGCTATCTGTGTAAACATGCATACATCTTCCCCGCTATCTGTAGAAACATGGAAATAAATACACCGCTCTCTGTATGAACATGGAAATATCTACACCGGTATCTGTTTGAAGATGGAAATATCTACACCGCTATCTGTGTAAACATGCATACATCTTCACCGCTATCTGTATAAACATGGAAATACCTACACCGCTATCTGTTTGAACATGGAAATATCTACACCGCTATATATTTACACATGGAAATAACTACACCGCTATCTGCATGAACATGGAAATATCCACACCGCCATCTGTATGAACACGGAAATATCTACACCGCTATCTGCATGAACATATAAATATCTACACTGCCATCTGTATTAAGATGGAGATATCTACACCGCTATCTGTATAAACATGGAAATAGCTACACCGTTATCTGTTTGAACATGGAAATATCTACACCGCTATATCTTTACACATGGAAATAACTACACCGCTATCTGCATGAACATGGAAATATACACACCGCCATCTGTATGAACATGGAAATATCTGCACCGCCATCTGTATGAACATATAAATATCTACACCGCCATCTGTATTAAGATGGAGAGATCTACACCGCTATCTGTATAAACATGGAAATATCTACACCGCTATCTGTATAAACATGGAAATATCTACACCGCTATCTCTATGAACATGGGAATATCTAAACCGCTATCTGTATGAACATGGAAATATCTACACCGTTATCTGTTTGAACATGGAAATAATACACCGCTGTCTGCATGAAAATGGAAATATCTACACAGCTATCTGCATATACATGGAAATATCTACACAGCTATCTCTTTACACATGGAAATAACTACACCGCTATCTCTATAAACATGGAAATATCTACACCGCTATCTGTATGAACATGGAAATATCTGCACCGCCATCTGTATGAACATATAAATATCTACACCGCCATCTGTATTAAGAAAGGAATATCTAAACCGCTATCTGTATGAACATTGAAATATCTACACCGCTATCTGTATGAACATGGAAATATCTACACCGCTATCTGTGTAAACATGCATACATCTTCACCGCTATCTGTATAAACATGGAAATGTCTACAAGGCTATCTGTATGAACATGGAAATATCTACACCGCTATCTGTACGAACATGGAAATATCTAAACCGCTATCTGCATGAAAATAGAAATATCTACACAGCTATCTGCATATATATGGAAATATCTACACAGCTATCTCTTTACACATGGAAATAACTACACCGCTATCTGTATGAACATGGAAATATCTGCACCGCCATCTGTATGAACACATAAATATCTACACCGCCATCTGTATTAAGATGGAGATACCTACACCGCTATCTGTATAAACATGGAAATATCTACACCGCTATCTGTATAAACATGGAAATATCTACACCGCTATCTGTATAAACATGGAAATATCAGCACCGCTATCTGTATGAACATGGAAATATCAGCCCCTCTATCTGTATTAACATGGAAGTATCTACACCGCTATCTGTATGAACATGGAAATATCTACACCGCAATCTGTATGAACACGGAAATATCTACACCGCTATCTGTTTGAACATGGAAATATCTACACCGCTATCTCTATGAACACGGAAATATCTACACCGCTATCTGTTTGAACATGGAAATATCTACACCGCTATCTGCATGAAAATGGAATTATATACACAGCTATCTGCATATACATGGAAATATCTACACAGCTATCTCTTTGCACATGGAAATAACTACACCGCTATCTGTATGAACATGGAAATATCTTCACCGCCATCTTTATGAACATGGATATATCTACACAGCCATCTGGATGAACATGGAAATATCTACACCGCTATCTGTATGAACATGGAAATATCTACACCGATATCTGTGTAAACATGAATACATCTTCACCGCTATCTGTATAAACATGGAAATATCCACACTGCTATCTGTATGAACATGGAAATATCTACACCGCTATCTGTTTGAACATGGAAATATCTACACCGCTATCTGCATGAAAATGGAAATATCTACACAGCGATCTGCATATACACGGAAATATCTACAAAGCTATCTCTTTACACATGGAAATAAGTACAGCACTATTTCTATAAACATGGAAATAGCTACACCGCCATCTGTATGAACATGGAAATATCTACACCGCTGCCTTTATAAACATGGAAATATCAGCACCGCTATCTGTATGAACATAGAAGTATATACACCGCTATCTGTATCAACATGGAAATATCTACACTGCTATCTGTATGAACATGGAAATAGCTACACCGTTATCTGTATGAACATGGAAATAGCTACACCACTATCTGTATGAACATGGAAATATCTACACCGCTATCTGTATGAACATGGATATATCTACACAGCCATCTGGATGAACATGGAAATATCTACACCGCTATCTGTATGAACATGGAAATATCTACACCGCTATCTGTATGAACATGGATATATCTACACTGCCATCTGGATGAACATGGAAATATCTACACCGCTATCTGTGTAAACATGCATACATCTTCACCGCTATCTGTATAAACATGGAAATATCTACACCGCTATCTGTATGAACATGGAAATATCTACACCGCTATCTGTATGAACATGGAAATATCTACACCACTATCTGTTTGAACATGGAAATATCTACACCGCTATCTGCATGAAAATGGAAATATCTACACTGCTATCTGCATATACATGGAAATATCTACACAGCTATCTCTTTACACATGGAAATAACTACACCGCTATCTGTATGAACATGGAAATATCCACACCGCCATCTGTATGAACATGGAAATATCTGCACCGCCATCTGTATGAACATATAAATATCTGCACCGCCATCTGTATTAAGATGGAGATATCTACACCGCTATCTGCATAAACATGGAAATATCTACACCGCTATCTGTATAAACATGGAAATGTATACACCGCTATCTGTATAAACATGGAAATATCTACACCGCTAGCTGTATGAACATGGAAATATCTACACCGCTATCTGTATGAACATGGAAATGTCTACACCGCTATCAGTATGAACATGGAAATATCTACACCGCTATCTGTATGAACATGGATACATCTAAACAGCCATCTGGATGAACATGGAAATATCCACACCGCTATCTGTGTAAACATGCATACATCTTCACCGCTATCTGTATAAACATGGAAATATCTACATTGCTATCTGTATGAACATGGAAATATCTACACCGCTATCTGTTTGAAGATGGAAATATCTACACCGCTATCTGTATAAACATGGAAATATCTACACCGCTATCTGTATAAACATGGAAATATCTACACCGTTATCTGTATAAACATGGAAATATCTACACCACTACCTGTATAAACATGGAAATATCAGCACCGCTATCTGTATGAACATGGAAATATCTACACCGCTATCTGAACATGGAAATATCTACACCGCTATCTGTATGAACATGGAAATATCTACACCGCTATCTGTATAAACATGGAAATATCTACACCGCTATCTGTATGAACATGGAAATATCTACACCGCTATCTGTATTAAGATGGAGATATCTGCACCGCTATCTGCATAAACATGGAAATATCTACACCGCTATCTGTATGAACATGGATATATCTACACAGCCCTCCGGATGAACATGGAAATATCCACACCGCTATCTGTGTAAACATGCATACATCTTCACCGCTATCTGTATAAACATGGAAATATCTACATTGCTATCTGTATGAACATGGAAATATCTACACCGCTATCTGTTTGAAGATGGAAATATATACACCGCTATCTGCATGAAAATGGAAATATCTACACAGCTATCTGCAAATACATGGAAATATCTACACAGCTATCTCTTTACACATGGAAATAACTACACCGCTATCGGTATGAACATGGAAATATCTACACCGCCATCTGTATGAACATGGAAATATCTGCACCGCCATCTGTATGAACATATAAATATCTACACCGCCATCAGTATTAAGATGGAGATATCTACACCGCTATCTGAATAAACATGGAAATATCTACACCGCTATCTGTATAAACATGGAAATATCTACACCACTATCTGTAAACATGGAAATATCTACACTGCTACCTGTATAAACATGGAAATATCAGCACCGCTATCTGTATGAACATGGAAATATCTACACCACTATCTGTATGAGCATGGAAATATCTACACCGCTATCTGTACGAACATGGAAATATCTACAAAGCTATCTGAATGAACATGGAAATATCTACACCGCTATCTGTTTGAACATGTAAATATCTACACCGCAATCTGCATGAAAATGGAAATATCTACAAAGCTATCTGCATATACATGGAAATATCTACACAGCTATCTCTTTACACATGGAAATAACTACACCGCTATATCTATAAACATGGAAATATCTACACCGCTATCTGTATAAACATGGAAATGTCTTCACCGCTATCTGTATAAACATGGAAATATCTACACCACTACCTGTATAAACATGGAAATATCAGCACCGCTATCTGTATGAACTTGGAATTATCTACACCGCTATCTGTATGAACATGGATATATCAACAAAGCTATCTGAATGAACATGGAAATATCTACACCGCTATCTGTTTGAACATGTAAATATCTACACCGCTATCTGCATGAAAATGGAAATATCTACAAAGCTATCTGCATATACATGGAAATATCTACACAGCTATCTCTTTACACATGGAAATAACTACAACGCTATATCTATAAACATGGAAATATCTACACCGCCATCTGTATGAACATGGAAATATCTGCACCGCCATCTGTATGAACATATAAATATCTACACCGCCATCTGTATTAAGAAGGAAATATCTAAACCGCTATCTGTATAAACATGGAAATATCTACACCGCTGCCTGTATAAACATGGAAATATCAGCACCGCTATCTGTATGAACATAGAAGTATCTACACCGCTATCTGTATCAACATGGAAATATCTACACTGCTATCTGTATGAACATGGAAATAGCTACACCGTTATCTGTATGAACATGGAAATAGCTACACCACTATCTGTATGAACATGGAAATATCTACACCGCTATCTGTATGAACATGGATATATCTACACAGCCATCTGGATGAACATGGAAATATCTACACCGCTATCTGTATGAACATGGAAATATCTACACCGCTATCTGTATGAACATGGATATATCTACACTGCCATCTGGATGAACATGGAAATATCTACACCGCTATCTGTGTAAACATGCATACATCTTCACCGCTATCTGTATAAACATGTAAATATCTACACCGCTATCTGTATGAACATGGAAATATCTACACCGCTATCTGTATGAACATGGAAATATCTACACCACTATCTGTTTGAACATGGAAATATCTACACCGCTATCTGCATGAAAATGGAAATATCTACACTGCTATCTGCATATACATGGAAATACCTACACAGCTATCTCTTTACACATGGAAATAACTACACCGCTATCTGTATGAACATGGAAATATCCACACCGCCATCTGTATGAACATGGAAATATCTGCACCGCCATCTGTATGAACATGTAAATATCTGCACCGCCATCTGTATTAAGATGGAGATATCTACACCGCTATCTGCATAAACATGGAAATATCTACACCGCTATCTGTATAAACATGGAAATGTATACACCGCTATCTATATAAACATGGAAATATCTACACCGCTATCTGTATGAACATGGAAATATCTACACCGCTATCTGTATGAACATGGAAATGTCTAAACCGCTATCAGTATGAACATGGAAATATCTACACCGCTATCTGTATGAACATGGATACATCTACACAGCCATCTGGATGAACATGGAAATATCCACACCGCTATCTGTGTAAACATGCATACATCTTCACCGCTATCTGTATAAACATGGAAATATCTACATTGCTATCTGTATGAACATGGAAATATCTACACCGCTATCTGTTTGAAGATGGAAATAGCTACACCGCTATCTGTATAAACATGGAAATATCTACACTGCTATCTGTATAAACATGGAAATATCTACACCGCTATCTGTATAAACATGGAAATATCTACACCACTACCTGTATAAACATGGAAATATCAGCACCGCTATCTGTATGAACATGGAAATATCTACACAGCCATCTGAACATGGAAATATCTACACCGCTATCTGTATGAACATGGAAATATCTACACCGCTATCTGTATAAACATGGAAATATCTACACCGCTATCTGTATGAACATGGAAATATCTACACCGCTATCTGTATGAACATGGAAATATCTACCCCACTATCTGTTTGAACATGGAAATATCTACACCACTATCTGCATGAAAATGGAAATATCTACACTGCTATCTGCATATACATGGAAATACCTACACAGCTATCTCTTTACACATGGAAATAACTACACCGCTATCTGTATGAACATGGAAATATCCACACCGCCATCTGTATGAACATGGAAATATCTGCACCGCCATCTGTATGAACATATAAATATCTGCACCGCCATCTGTATTAAGATGGAGATATCTACATCGCTATCTGCATAAACATGGAAATATCTACACCGCTATCTGTATGAACATGGATATATCTACACAGCCCTCCGGATGAACATGGAAATATCCACACCGCTATCTGTGTAAACATGCATACATCTTCACCGCTATCTGTATAAACATGGAAATATCTACATTGCTATCTGTATGAACATGGAAATATCTACACCGCTATCTGTTTGAAGATGGAAATATATACACCGCTATCTGCATGAAAATGGAAATATCTACACAGCTATCTGCATATACATGGAAATATCTACACAGCTATCTCTTTACACATGGAAATAACTACACCGCTATCTGTATGAACATGGAAATATCTACACCGCCATCTGTATGAACATGGAAATATCTGCACCGCCATCTGTATGAACATATAAATATCTACACCGCCATCTGTATTAAGATGGAGATATCTACACCGCTATCTGAATAAACATGGAAATATCTACACCGCTATCAGTATAAACATGGAAATATCTACACGGCTACCTGTAAACATGGAAATATCTGCACCGCTATCTGTATGAACATGGAAATATCTACACCGCTATCTGTATGAACATGGAAATATCTACACCGCTATCTGTATGAACATGGAAATATCTACAAAGCTATCTGAATGAACATGGAAATATCTACACCGCAATCTGTTTGAACATGTAAATATCTACACCGCTATCTGCATGAAAATGGAAATATCTACAAAGCTATCTGCATATACATGGAAATATCTACACAGCTATCTCTTTACACATGGAAATAACTACACCGCTATATCTATAAACATGGAAATCTCTACACCGCTATCTGTATAAACATGGAAATATCTACACCGCTATCTGTATAAACATGGAAATATCTACACCACTACCTGTATAAACATGGAAATATCAGCACCGCTATCTGTATGAACATGGAATTATCTACACCGCTATCTGTATGAACATGGAATTATCTACACCGCTATCTGTATGAACATGGAAATATCTACACCGCTATCTGTATGAACACGGAAATATCTACACCGCTATCTGTTTGAACATGGAAATATCTACAACGCTGTCTGCTTGAAAATGGAAATATCTACACAGCTATCTGCATACACATGGAAATATCTACAAAGCGGTCTCTTAACACATGGAAATATGTACTCCGCTATCTCTATAAACATGGAAATATCTACACCGCCATCTGTATGAACATGGAAATATCTGCACCGTCATCTGTATGAACAAATAAATATCTACACCGCCATCTGTATTAAGAAAGAAATATCTAAACCGCTATCTGTATGAACATTGAAATATCTACACCGCTATCTGTATGAACATTGAAATATCTACACCGCGGCCTGTATAAACATGGAAATATCAGCACCGCTATCTGTACGAACATGGAAATATCTACACCGCTATCTGTATGAATATGGAAATATCTACACCGCTATCTGTATGAACATGGAAATAGCTACACCGCTATCTGTATGAACATGGAAATAACTACACAGCCATCTGGATGAACATGGAAATATCTACTCCGCTATCTGTGTAAACATGCATAGATCTTCACCGCTATCTGTATAAACATGGAAATATCTTCACCGCTATCTGTATGAACATGGAAATATCTACACCGCTATCTGTATGAACATGGAAATATCTACACCGCTATCTGTTTGAACATGGAAATATCTACACCGCTATCTGCATGAAAATGGAAATATCTACACCGCTATCTGCATGGAAATGGAAATATCTACACTGCTATCTGCATATACATGGAAATATCTACACAGCTATCTCTTTACACATGGAAATAACTACACCGCTGTCTGTATGAACATGGAAATATCTTCACCGCCATCTGTATGAACATGGATATATCTACACATTCATCTGGATGAACATGGAAATATCTACACCTCTATCTTTATGAACATGGAAATATCTACACCGCTGTCTGTGTAAACATGCATACATCTTCACCGCTATCTGTATAAACATGGAAATATCTACACTGCTATCTGTATGAACATGGAAATATCTACACCGCTATCTGTTTGAACATGGAAATATCTACACCGCTATCTGCATGAAAATGGAAATATCTACACCGCTATCTGCATGAAAATGGAAATATCTACACTGCTATCTGCATATACATGGAAATATCTACCCAGCTATCTCTTTACAAATGGAAATAACTACAATGCTATCTGTATGAACATGGAAATACCTACACCGCCATCTGTATGAACATGGAAATTTGTACACCACCATCTGTATGAACATATAAATATCTACACCACCATCTGTATTAAGATGGAGATATCTACACTGCTTTCTGTATAAACATGGAAATATCTACACCGCTATCTGTATAAACATGGAAATATCTACACCGCTATCTGTATAAACATGGAAATATCTACACCACTAAGTGTATAAACATGGAAATATCAGCACCGCTATCTGTATGAACATGGAATTATCTACACCGCTATCTGTATGAACATGGAAATATCTACACTGCTATCTGTTTGAACATGGAAATATCTACACCGCTGTCTGCATGAATATGGAAATATCTACACAGCTATCTGCATACACATGGAAATATCTACACAGCTATCTCTTAACACGTGGAAATAAGTACTCCGCTATCTCTATAAACATGGAAATATCCACACCGCCATCTGTATGAACAAGGAAATATCTGCACCGCCATCTGTATGAACATATAAATATCTACACCGCCATCTGTATTAAGAAGGAAATATCTAAACCGCTATCTGTATGAACATTGAAATATGTACACCGCAATCTGTATGAACATTGAAATATCTACACCGCTGCCTGTATAAACATGGAAATATCAGCACCGCTATCTATATGAACATGGAAATATCTACACCGCTATCTGTATGAACATGGAAATATCTACACCGCTATCTGTATGAACATGGAAATAGCTACACCGCTATCTGTATGAACATGGAAATATCTACACAGCCATCTGGATGAACATGGAAATATCTACTCCGCTATCTGTGTAAACATGCATAGATCTTCACCGCTATCTGTATAAACATGGAAATATCTACACCGCACTCTGTATGAACATGGAAATATCTACACCGCTATCTGTATAAACATGGAAATATCTACACCGCTATCTGTATAAACATGGAAATATCTAGACCGCTACCTGTATAAACATGGAAATATCAGCACCGCTATCTGTATGAACATGGAAATATCTACACCGCTATCTGTATGAACATGGAAATATCTACACCGCTATCTACATGAACATGGAAATATCTACACCGCTATCTGTATGAACATGGAAATATCTACACCGCTATCTGTATGAACATGGAAATATCTACAAAGCTATCTGAATGAACATGGAAATATCTACACCGCTATCTGTTCGAACATGTAAATATCTACACCGCTACCTGCATGAAAATGGAAATATCTACAAAGCTATCTGCATATACATGGAAATATCTACACAGCTATCTCTTAACACATGGAAATAACTACACCGCTATATCTATAAACATGGAAATATCTACACCGCCATCTGTATGAACATGGAAATATCTGCACCGCCATCTGCATGAACATATATATATCTACACCGCCATCTGTATTAAGAAGGAAATATCTAAACAGCTATCTGTATAAACATGGAAATATCTACACCGCTGCCTGTATAAACATGGAAATATCAGCACCGCTATCTGTATGAACATGGAAATATCTACACCGCTATCTGTATGAACATGGAAATATCTACACCGCTATCTGTATGAACATGGAAATATCTACAAAGCTATCAGAATGAACATGGAAATATCTACACCGCTATCTCTTTGAACATGTAGATTTCTACACCGCTATCTGTATGAACATGGATATATCTTCACAGCCATCTGTATGAACATATAAATATCTACACCGCCATCTGTATTAAAAAGGAAATATCTAAACCGCTATCTGTATAAACATGGAAATATCTACACCGCTATCTGTATAAACATGGAAATATCAGCACCGATATCTGTATGAACATGGAAGTATCTACACCGCTATCTGTATCAACATGGAAATATCTACACTGCTATCTGTATGAACATGGAAATAGCTACACCGTTATCTGTATGAACATGGAAATAGCTACACCACTATCTGTATGAACATGGAAATATCTACACCGCTATCAGTATGAACATGGATATATCTTCCCAGCCATCTGGATGAACATGGAAATATCTACACCGCTATCTGTATGAACATGGATATATCTTCACAGCCATCTGGATGAACATGGAAATATCTACACCGCTATCTGTATGAACATGGAAATATCTACACCGCTATCTGTATGAACATGGATATATCTACACAGCCATCTGGATGAACATGGAAATATCTACACCGCTATCTGTGTAAACATGCATAGATCTTCACTGCTATCTGTATAAACATGGAAATTTCTACACCGCTATCTGTATGAACATGGAAATACCTACACCGCTATCTGTATGAACATGGAAATAGCTACACCGTTATCTGTTTGAACATGGAAATAGCTACACCACTATCTGTATGAACATGGAAATATCTACACCGCTATCTGTATGAACATGGATATATCTTCACAGCCATCTGGATGAACATGGAAATATCTACACCGCTATCTGTATGAACATGGAAATATCTACACCGCTATCTGTATGAACATGGATATATCTACACAGCCATCTGGATGAACATGGAAATATCTACACCGCTATCTGTGTAAAGATGCATAGATCTTCACCGCTATCTGTATAAACATGGAAATATCTACACCGCTATCTGTATGAACATGGAAATATCTTCACCGCTATCTGTATGAACATGGAAATATCTACACCGCTATCTGTTTGAACATGGAAATATCTACACCGCTATCTGCATGAAAATGGAAATATCTACACTTCTATCAGCATATACATGGAAATATCTACACAGCTATCTCTTTACACATGGAAATAACTACACCGCTATCTGTATGAACATGGAAATACCTACACCGCCATCTGTATGAACATGGAAATTTGAACACCACCATCTGTATGAACATATAAATATCTACACAACCATCTGTATTAAGATGGAGATATCTACACTGCTTTCTGCATAAACATGGAAATATCTACACCGCTATCTGTATAAACATGGAAATATCTACACTGCTATCTGTATAAACATGGAAATATCTACACCACTAAGTGTATAAACATGGAAATATCAGCACCGCTATCTGTATGAACATGGAATTATCTACACCGCTATCTGTATGAACAAGGAAATATCTACACCGCTATCTGTTTGAACATGGAAATATCTACACCGCTGTCTGCATGAATATGGAAATATCTACACAGCTATCTGCATACACATGGAAATATCTACACAGCTATCTCTTAACACGTGGAAATAAGTACTCCGCTATCTCTATAAACATGGAAATATCTACACCGCCATCTGTATGAACAAGGAAATATCTGCACCGCCATCTGTATGAACATATAAATATCTACACCGCCATCTGTATTAAGAAGGAAATATCTAAACCGCTATCTGTATGAACATTGAAATATGTACACCGCAATCTGTATGAACATTGAAATATCTACACCGCTGCCTGTATAAACATGGAAATATCAGCACCGCTATCTATATGAACATGGAAATATCTACACCGCTATCTGTATGAACATGGAAATATCTACACCGCTATCTGTATGAACATGGAAATAGCTACACCGCTATCTGTATGAACATGGAAATATCTACACAGCCATCTGGATGAACATGGAAATATCTACTCCGCTATCTGTGTAAACATGCATAGATCTTCACCGCTATCTGTATAAACATGGAAATATCTACACCGCACTCTGTATGAACATGGAAATATCTACACCGCTATCTGTATAAACATGGAAATATCTACACCGCTATCTGTATAAACATGGAAATATCTACACCGCTACCTGTATAAACATGGAAATATCAGCACCGCTATCTGTATGAACATGGAAATATCTACACCGCTATCTGTATGAACATGGAAATATCTACACCGCTATCTACATGAACATGGAAATATCTACACCGCTATCTGTATGAACATGGAAATATCTACACCGCTATCTGTATGAACATGGAAATATCTACAAAGCTATCTGAATGAACATGGAAATATCTACACCGCTATCTGTTCGAACATGTAAATATCTACACCGCTATCTGCATGAAAATGGAAATATCTACAAAGCTATCTGCATATTCATGGAAATATCTTCACAGCTATCTCTTAACACATGGAAATAACTACACCGCTATATCTATAAACATGGAAATATCTACACCGCCATCTGTATGAACATGTCAATATCTGCACCGCCATCTGTATGAACATATATATATCTACACCGCCATCTCTATTAAGAAGGAAATATCTAAACAGCTATCTGTATAAACATGGAAATATCTACACCGCTGCCTGTATAAACATGGAAATATCAGCACGGCTATCTGTATGAACATGGAAATATCTACACCGCTATCTGTATGAACATGGAAATATCTACACCGCTATCTGTATGAACATGGAAATATCTACAAAGCTATCAGAATGAACATGGAAATATCTACACCGCTATCTCTTTGAACATGTAGATTTCTACACCGCTATCTGTATGAACATGGATATATCTTCACAGCCATCTGTATGAACATATAAATATCTACACCGCCATCTGTATTAAGAAGGAAATATCTAAACCGCTATCTGTATAAACATGGAAATATCTACACCGCTATCTGTATAAACATGGAAATATCAGCACCGATATCTGTATGAACATGGAAGTATCTACACCGCTATCTGTATCAACATGGAAATATCTACACTGCTATCTGTATGAACATGGAAATAGCTACACCGTTATCTGTATGAACATGGAAATAGCTACACCACTATCTGTATGAACATGGAAATATCTACACCGCTATCTTTATGAACATGGATATATCTTCACAGCCATCTGGATGAACATGGAAATATCTACACCGCTATCTGTATGAACATGGAAATATCTACACCGCTATCTGTATGAACATGGAAATATCTACACCACTATCTGTTTGAACATGGAAATATCTACACCGCTACCTGCATGAAAATGGAAATATCTACGCTGCTATCTGCATATACATGGAAATATGTACACAGCTATCTCTTTACACATGGAAATAACTACACCGCTATCTGTATGAACATGGAAATATCCACACCGCCATCTGTATGAACATGGAAATATCTGCACCGCCATCTGTATGAACATATAAATATCTGCACCGCCATCTGTATTAAGATGGAGATATCTACACGGCTATCTGCATAAACATGGAAATATCTACACCGCTATCTGTATAAACATGGAAATGTATACACCGCTATCTGTATAAACATGGAAATATCTACACCGCTATCTGTATGAACATGGAAATATCTACACCGCTATCTGTATGAACATGGAAATGTCTACACCGCTATCAGTATGAACATGGAAATATCTACACCGCTATCTGTATGAACATGGATACATCTACACAGCCATCTGGATGAACATGGAAATATCCACACCGCTATCTGTGTAAACATGCATACATCTTCACCGCTATCTGTATAAACATGGAAATATCTACATTGCTATCTGTATGAACATGGAAATATCTACACCTCTATCTGTTTGAAGATGGAAATATCTACACCGCTATCTGTATAAACATGGAAATATCTACACCGCTATCTGTATAAACATGGAAATATCTACACCGCTATCTGTATAAACATGGAAATATCTACACCACTACCTGTATAAACATGGAAATATCAGCACGGCTATCTGTATGAACATGGAAATATCTACACCGCTATCTGAACATGGAAATATCTACACCGCTATCTGTATGAACATGGAAATATCTACACCGCTATCTGTATAAACATGGAAATATCTACACCGCTATCTGTATGAACATGGAAATATCTACACCGCTATCTGTATGAACATGGAAATATCTACCCCACTATCTGTTTGAACATGGAAATATCTACACCACTATCTGCATGAAAATGGAAATATCTACACTGCTATCTGCATATACATGGAAATACCTACACAGCTATCTCTTTACACATGGAAATAACTACACCGCTATCTGTATGAACATGGAAATATCCACACCGCCATCTGTATGAACATGGAAATATCTGCACCGCCATCTGTATGAACATATAAATATCTGCACCGCCATCTGTATTAAGATGGAGATATCTGCACCGCTATCTGCATAAACATGGAAATATCTACACCGCTATCTGAATGAACATGGATATATCTACACAGCCCTCCGGATGAACATGGAAATATCCACACCGCTATCTGTGTAAACATGCATACACCTTCACCGCTATCTGTATAAACATGGAAATATCTACAATGCTATCTGTATGAACATGGAAATATCTACACCGCTATCTGTTTGAAGATGGAGATATATACACCGCTATCTGCATGAAAATGGAAATATCTACACAGCTATCTGCATATACATGGAAATATTTACACAGCTATCTCTTTACACATGGAAATAACTACACCGCTATCTGTATGAACATGGAAATATCTACACCGCCATCTGTATGAACATGGAAATATCTGCACCGCCATCTGTATGAACATATAAATATCTACACCGCCATCTGTATTAAGATGGAGATATCTACACCGCTATCTGAATAAACATGGAAATATCTACACCGCTATCTGTATAAACATGGAAATATCTACACCGCTATCAGTATAAACATGGAAATATCTACACGGCTACCTGTAAACATGGAAATATCAGCACCGCTATCTGTATGAACATGGAAATATCTGCACCGCTATCTGTATGAACATGGAAATATCTACACCGCTATCTGTATGAACATGGAAATATCTACAAAGCTATCTGAATGAACATGGAAATATCTACACCGCAATCTGTTTGAACATGTAAATATCTACACCGCTATCTGCATGAAAATGGAAATATCTACAAAGCTATCTGCATATACATGGAAATATCTACACAGCTATCTCTTTACACATGGAAATAACTACACCGCTATATCTATAAACATGGAAATCTCTACACCGCTATCTGTATAAACATGGAAATATCTACACCGCTATCTGTATAAACATGGAAATATCTACACCACTACCTGTATAAACATGGAAATATCAGCACCGCTATCTGTATGAACATGGAATTATCTACACCGCTATCTGTATGAACATGGAATTATCTACACCGCTATCTGTATGAACATGGAAATATCTACACCGCTATCTGTATGAACATGGAGATATCTACACCGCTATCTGTTTGAACATGGAAATATCTACCACGCTGTCTGCTTGAAAATGGAAATATCTACACAGCTATCTGCATACACATGGAAATATCTACAAAGCGGTCTCTTAACACATGGAAATAAGTACTCCGCTATCTCTATAAACATGGAAATATCTACACCGCCATCTGTATGAACATGGAAATATCTGCACCGTCATCTGTATGAACAAATAAATATCTACACCGCCATCTGTATTAAGAAAGAAATATCTAAACCGCTATCTGTATGAACATTGAAATATCTACACCGCTATCTGTATGAACATTGAAATATCTACACTGCGGCCTGTATAAACATGGAAATATCAGCACCGCTATCTGTATGAACATGGAAATATCTACACCGCTATCTGTATGAATATGGAAATATCTACACCGCTATCTGTATGAACATGGAAATAGCTACACCGCTATCTGTATGAACATGGAAATAACTACACAGCCATCTGGATGAACATGGAAATATCTACTCCACTATCTGTGTAAACATGCATAGATCTTCACCGCTATCTGTATAAAGATGGAAATATCTTCACCGCTATCTGTATGAACATGGAAATATCTACACCGCTATCTGTATGAACATGGAAATATCTACACCGCTATCTGTTTGAACATGGAAATATCTACACCGCTATCTGCATGAAAATGGAAATATCTACACCGCTATCTGCATGGAAATGGAAATATCTACACTGCTATCTGCATATACATGGAAATATCTACACAGCTATCTCTTTACACATGGAAATAACTACACCGCTGTCTGTATGAACATGGAAATATCTTCACCGCCATCTGTATGAACATGGATATATCTACACATTCATCTGGATGAACATGGAAATATCTACACCTCTATCTTTATGAACATGGAAATATCTACACCGCTGTCTGTGTAAACATGCATACATCTTCACCGCTATCTGTATAAACATGGAAATATCTACACTGCTATCTGTATGAACATGGAAATATCTACACCGCTATCTGTTTGAACATGGAAATATCTACACCGCTATCTGCATGAAAATGGAAATATCTACACCGCTATCTGCATGAAAATGGAAATATCTACACGGCTATCTGCATATACATGGAAATATCTACCCAGCTATCTCTTTACACATGGAAATAACTACACCGCTATCTGTATGAACATGGAAATACCTACACCGCCATCTGTATGAACATGGAAATTTGTACACCACCATCTGTATGAACATATAAATATCTACACCACCATCTGTATTAAGATGGAGATATCTACAATGCTTTCTGTATAAACATGGAAATATCTACACCGCTATCTGTATAAACATGGAAATATCTACACCGCTATCTGTATAAACATGGAAATATCTACACCACTAAGTGTATAAACATGGAAATATCAGCACCGCTATCTGTATGAACATGGAATTATCTACAACGCTATCTGTATGAACATGGAAATATCTACACCGCTATCTCTTAACACGTGGAAATAAGTACTCCGCTATCTCTATAAACATGGAAATATCTACACCGCCATCTGTATGAACAAGGAAATATCTGCACCGCCATCTGTATGAACATATAAATATCTACACCGCCATCTGTATTAAGAAGGAAATATATAAACCGCTATCTGTATGAACATTGAAATATGTACACCGCAATCTGTATGAACATTGAAATATCTACACCGCTGCCTGTATAAACATGGAAATATCAGCACCGCTATCTATATGAACATGGAAATATCTACACCGCTATCTGTATGAACATGGAAATATCTACACCGCTATCTGTATGAACATGGAAATAGCTACACCGCTATCTGTATGAACATGGAAATATCTACACAGCCATCTGGATGAACATGGAAATATCTACTCCGCTATCTGTGTAAACATGCATAGATCTTCACCGCTATCTGTATAAACATGGAAATATCTACACTGCACTCTGTATGAACATGGAAATATCTACACCGCTATCTGTATAAACATGGAAATATCTACACCGCTATCTGTATAAACATGGAAATATCTACACCGCTACCTGTATAAACATGGAAATATCAGCACCGCTATCTGTATGAACATGGAAATATCTACACCGCTATCTGTATGAACATGGAAATATCTACACCGCTATCTACATGAACATGGAAATATCTACACCGCTATCTGTATGAACATGGAAATATCTACACCGCTATCTGTATGAACATGGAAATATCTACAAAGCTATCTGAATGAACATGGAAATATCTACACCGCTATCTGTTCGAACATGTAAATATCTACACCGCTATCTGCATGAAAATGGAAATATCTACAAAGCTATCTGCATATACATGGAAATATCTACACAGCTATCTCTTAACACATGGAAATAACTACACCGCTATATCTATAAACATGGAAATATCTACACCGCCATCTGTATGAACATGGAAATATCTGCACCGCCATCTGTATGAACATATATATATCTACACCGCCATCTGTATTAAGAAGGAAATATCTAAACAGCTATCTGTATAAACATGGAAATATCTACACCGCTCTCTGTATGAACATGGAAATATCTACTCCGCTATATGTATGAACATGGAAATATCTTCACCGCCATCTGTACGAACATGGATATATCTACAGAGCCATCTGGATGAACATGGAAATATCTACACCGCTATCTGTATGAACATGGATATATCTACACAGCCATCTGGATGAACATGGAAATATCTACACCGCTATCTGTGTAAACATGCATAGATCTTCACCGCTATCTGTATAAACATGGAAATATCTACACCGCTATCTGTATGAACATGGAAATATCTACACCGCTATCTGTATGAACATGGAAATATCTACACCGCTATCTGTTTGAACATGGAAATATCTACACCGCTATCTGCATGAAAATGGAAATATCTACACCTCTATCAGCATATACATGGAAATATCTACACAGCTATCTCTTTATACATGGAAATAACTACACCGCTATCTGTATGAACATGGAAATACCTACACCGCCATCTGTATGAACATGGAAATTTGTACACCACCATCTGTATGAACATATAAATATCTACACCACCATCTGTATTAAGATGGAGATATCTACACTGCTTTCTGTATAAACATGGAAATATCTACACCGCTATCTGTATAAACATGGATATATATACACAGCCATCTGGATGAACATGGAAATATCTACACCACCATCTGTATGAACATATATGTATATACACAGCCATCTGGATGAACATGGAAATATTCGCACCGCTATCTGTATGAACATGGAAATACCTACACCACTATCTGTATAAACATGGAAATATCTACACCGCTACCTGTATAAACATGGAAATATCAGCACCGCTATCTGTATGAATATGGAAATTTCTACACCGCTATCTCTATGAACATGGAAATATCTACACTGCTATCAGTATGAACATGGAAATAGCTACACCGCTATCTGTATGAACATGGAAATATCTACACCACTATCTGAATGAACATGGAAATACCTACACTGCTATCTGTATGAACATGGATATATCTACACAGCCATCTGGATGAACATGGAAATATCTACACCGCTATCTGTTTGAACATGGAAATATCTAAACCGCTATCTGCATGAAAATGGAAATATATACACAGCTATCTGCATATACATGGAAATATCTACCCAGCTATCTCTTTACACATGGAAATAACTATACGGCTATCTGTATGAACATGGAAATATCTTCACCACCATCTGTAGGAACATGGATATATCTACACAGCCATCTGGATGAACATGGAAATATCTACACCGCTATCTGCATGAACATGGAAATATCTACACCGCTATCTGTGTAAACATGAATACATCTTCACCGCTATCTGTATAAACATGGAAATATCTACAGTGCTATCTGTATGAACATGGAAATATCTACACCGCTATCTGTTTGAAGATGGAAATATCTACACCGCTATCTGCATGAAAATGGAAATATCTACAAAGCTATCTGCATATACATGGAAATATCTACACAGCTATCTCTTTACACATGGAAATAACTACACCGCTATATCTATAAACATGGAAATATCTACACCGCCATTGTATGAACATGGAAATATCTGCACCACCATCTGTATGAACATATAAATATCTACACAGCCATCTGTATTAAGAAGGAAATATCTACACCGCTATCTGTATGAACATTGAAATATCTACACCGCTATCTGTGTAAACATGCATACATCTTCACCGCTATCTGTATAAACATGGAAATATATACAACGCTATCTGTATGAACATGGAAATATCTACACCGCTATCTGTACGAACATGGAAATATCTAAACCGCTATCTGCATGAAAATAGAAATATCTACACAGCTATCTGCATATACATGGAAATATCTACAAAGCTATCTCTTTACACATGGAAATAACTATACCGCCATCTGTATGAACATGGAAATATCTGCACCACCATCTGTAAGAACATATAAATATCTACACCGCCATCTGTATTAAGAAGGAAATATCTAAACCGCTATCTGTATGAACATTGAAATATCTACACCGCTATCTGTATGAACATGGAATTATCTACACCGCTATCTGTGTAAACATGCATACATCTTCACTGCTATCTGTATAAACATGGAAATATCTACAATGCTATCTGTATGAACATGGAAATATCTACACCGCTATCTGTACGAACATGGAAATATCTAAACCGCTATCTGCATGAAAATAGAAATATCTACACAGCTATCTGCATATACATGGAAATATCTGCAAAGCTATCTCTTTACACATGGAAATAACTACACCGCTATCTCTATAAACACGGAAATATCTACACCGCCATCTGTATGAACATGGATATATCTACACATTCATCTGGATGAACATGGAAATATCTACACCGCTATCTTTATGAACATGGAAATATCTACACCGCTATCTGTGTAAACATGCATACATCTTCACCGCTATCTGTATAAACATGGAAATATCTACACTGCTATCTGTAAACATGGAAATACCTACACCGCTACCTGTATAAACATGGAAATATCAGCACCGCTATCTGTATGAACATGGAAATATCTACACCACTATCTGTAGGAACATGGAAATATCTACACCGCTATCTCTATGAACATGGATATATCTACACAGCCATCTGGATGAACATGGAAATATCTACACCGCTATCTGCATGAACATGGAAATATCTACACCGCTATCTGTGTAAACATGCATACATCTTCACCGCAATCTGTATAAACATGGAAATATCAACACCGCTATCTGTTTGAACATGGAAATATCTACACCGCTATCTGTATGAACATGGAGATATCTACACCGCTATCTGTATGAACATGGAAATATCTACACCGCTATCTGTTTGAACATGGAAATATCTAAACCGCTATCTGTATGAACATGGAAATATCTACACCGCTATCTGTATGAACATGGAGATATCTACACCGCTATATGTATGAACATGGAAATACCTTCACCGCCATCTGTATGAACATGGATATATCTACACAGCCATCTGGATGAACATGGATATATCGACACAGCCCTCTGGATGAACATGGAAATATCCACACCGCTATCTGTGTAAACATGCATACATCTTCACCGCTATCTGTATAAACATGGAAATATCTACACCGCTATCTGTATGAACATGGAAATATCTACACCGCTATCTGTTTGAAGATGGAAATATATACACCGCTATCTGCATGAAAATGGAAATATCTACACAGCTGTCTGCATGAAAATGGAAATACCTACACAGCTATCTGCATATACATGGAAATATCTACACAGCTATGTCTTTACACATGGAAATAACTACACCGCTATCTGTATGAACATGGAAATATCTACACCGCCATCTGTATGAACATGGAAATATCTGCACCACCATCTGTATGAACATATAAATATCTACACTGCCATCTGTATTAAGATGGAGATATCTACACCGCTATCTGTATAAACAAGGAAATATCTACACAGCCCTCTGGATGAACATGCAAATATAAACACCGCTATCTGTGTAAACATGCATACACCTTCACAGCTATCTGTATAAACATGGAAATATCTACACCGCTATCTGTATGAACATGGAAATAGCTACACCGCTATCTGTATGAACATGGAAATAGCTACACCGCTATCTGTATGAACATGGAAATATCTACACAGCCATCTGGATGAACATGGAAATATCTACTCCGCTATCTGTGTAAAAATGCATAGATCTTCACCGCTATCTGTATAAACATGGAAATATCCACACCGCTATCTGTATGAACATGGAAATATCTACACCGCTATCTGTATGAACATGGAAATATCTACACCGCTATCTGTTTGAACATGGAAATATCTACACCGCTATCTGCATGAAAATGGAAATATCTACACTGCTATCTGCATATAGATGGAAATATCTACACAGCTATCTCTTTACACATGGAAATAACTACACCGCTATCTGTATGAACATGGAAATATCTACACCGCCATCTGTATGGACATGGAAATATCTGCTCCGCCATCTGTATGAACATGGAAATATCTACACAGCCATCTGTATTAAGATGGAGATATCTATACTGCTATCTGTATAAACATGGAAATATCTACACCGCTATCTGTATAAACATGGAAATATCTACACCGCTATCTGTATAAACATGGAAATATCTACACCGCTACCTGTATAAACATGGAAATATCAGCACCGCTATCTGTAGGAACATGGAAATATCTACACCGCTATCTGTATGAACATGGAAATATCTACACCGCTATCTGTATGAACATGGAAATATCTACACCGCTATCTGTATGAACATGGAAATATCTACACCGCTATCTGTATGAACATGGTTATACCTACACAGCCTTCTGGATATACATGGAAATATCTACACCGCTATCTGCATGAACATGGAAATATCTACACCGCTATCAGTGTAAACATGCATACATCTTCACCGCAATCTGTATAAGCATGGAAATATCAACACCGCTATCTGTATGAACGTGGAAATATCTACACCGCTATCTGTTTGAACATGGAAATATCTAAACCGCTATAAGCATGAAAATGGAAATATCTACACAGCTATCTGCATATACATGGAAATATATACACAGCAATCTCTTTACACATGGAAGTAACTACACCGCTATCTGTATGAACATGGAAATATCTGCACCGCCATCTGTATGAACATATAAATATCTACACCACCATCTGTATTAAGATGGAGATATCTACACCGCTATCTGTATAAACATGGAAATATCTACACCGCTATCTGTATAAACATGGAAATATCTACACCGCTATCTGTATATACATGGAAATATCAGCACCGCTCTCTGTATGAACATGGAAATATCAGCCCCTCTATCTGTATGAACATGGAAGTATCTACACCGCTATCTCTATGAACATGGAAATATCTACACCGCCATCTGTTTGAACATGGAAATATCTACACCGCCATCTGTATGAACATGGAAATATCTGCACCGCCATCTGTATGAACATATAAATATCTACACCGCCATCTGTATTAAATTGTTGATATCTACACCGCTATCTGTATAAACCTCGAAATATCTACACAGCTATCTGTATAAGCATGGAAATATCTACACTGCTATCTGTATAAACATGGAAATATCTACACCGCTACCTGTATAAACATGAAAATATCAGCACCGCTATCTGTATGAACATGGAAATATCTACACCGCTATCTGTATGAACATGGAAATATCTACACCGCCATCTGTATGAACATGGAAATATCCGCACCGCCATCTGTATGAACATATAAATATCAACACCACCATCTGTATTAAGATGGAGATATCTACACCGCTATCTGAATAAACATGGAAATATCTACACCTCTATCTCAATAAACATGGATATATCAGCACCGCTATCTGTATGAACATGGAAATATCAGCCCCTCTATCTGTATGAACATGGAGATATCTAAACGGCCATCTGTATGAACATGGATATATCTACACAGCCCTCTGGATGAACATGGAAATATCTGCACCGCTATCTGTATAAACATGGAAATAGCTACACCGCTATCTGTATGAACATGGAAATATCTACACCGCTATCTGTTTGAACATATAAATATCTACACCGCCATCTGTATTAAGATGGAGATATCTACACCGCTATCTGTATTAACCTGGAAATATCTACACTGCTATCTGTATAAACATGGAAATATCTACACCGCTACCTGTATAAACATGGAAATACCAGCACCGCTGTCTGTAGGAACATGGAAATATCTACACCGCTATCTGCATAAACATGGAAATATCTACACTGTTATCTGCATATACATGGAAATATCTACACAGCTATCACTTTACACATGGAAATAACTACACCGCTATCTGTATGAACATGGATATATCTACACAGCCCTCTGGATGTACAAGGAAATATCAACACCGCTATCTGTGTAAACATGCATACATCTTCACCGCTATCTGTATAAAGATGGAAATATCTACACCGCTATCTGTATGAACATGGAAATATCTACACCGCTATCTGTTTGAAGATGGAAATATCTACACCGCTATCTGCATGAAAATGGAAATATCTACAAAGATATCTGCATATACATGGAAATATCTACACAGCTATCTCTTTACACATGGAAATAACTACACCGCTATCTGTATGAACATGGAAATATCTACACCGCCATCTGTATGAACATGGAAATATCTGCACCGCCATCTGTATGAACATATAAATATCTACACCGCCATCTGTATTAAGATGGAGATATCTACACCGCTATCTGTATAAACCTCGAAATATCTACACCGCTATCTGTATAAACATGGAAATATCTACACCGCTACCTGTATAAACATGGAAATATCAGCACCGCTATCTGTATGAACATGGAAATATCTACACTGCTATCTGTATGAACATGGAAATATCTACACCGCTATCTGTATGAACATGGATATATCTACACAGCCCTCTGGATGAACATGGAAATATCCACACCGCTATCTGTGTAAACATGCATACATCTTCACCGCTATCTGTATAAACATGGAAATATCTACACTGCTATCTGTATGAACATGGAAATATCTACACCGCTATCTGTTTGAACATGGAAATATCTACACCGTTATCTGCATGAAAATGGAAATATCTACAAAGCTATCTGCATATACATGGAAATATCTACACAGCTATCTCTTTACAGATGGAAATAACTACACCGCTATCTGTATGAACATGGAAATATCTACACCGCCATCTGTATGAACATGGAAATATCTGCACCGCCATCTGTATGAACATATAAATATCTACACCGCCATCTGTATTAAATTGTTGATATCTACACCGCTATCTGTATAAACCTCGAAATATCTACACAGCTATCTGTATAAGCATGGAAATATCTACACTGCTATCTGTATAAACATGGAAATATCTACACCGCTACCTGTATAAACATGAAAATATCAGCACCGCTATCTGTATGAACATGGAAATATCTACACCGCTATCTGTATGAACATGGAAATATCTACACCGCCATCTGTATGAACATGGAAATATCCGCACCGCCATCTGTATGAACATATAAATATCAACACCACCATCTGTATTAAGATGGAGATATCTACACCGCTATCTGAATAAACATGGAAATATCTACACCTCTATCTCAATAAACATGGATATATCAGCACCGCTATCTGTATGAACATGGAAATATCAGCCCCTCTATCTGTATGAACATGGAGATATCTAAACGGCCATCTGTATGAACATGGATATATCTACACAGCCCTCTGGATGAACATGGAAATATCTGCACCGCTATCTGTATAAACATGGAAATAGCTACACCGCTATCTGTATGAACATGGAAATATCTACACCGCTATCTGTTTGAACATATAAATATCTACACCGCCATCTGTATTAAGATGGAGATATCTACACCGCTATCTGTATTAACCTGGAAATATCTACACTGCTATCTGTATAAACATGGAAATATCTACACCGCTACCTGTATAAACATGGAAATACCAGCACCGCTGTCTGTAGGAACATGGAAATATCTACACCGCTATCTGCATAAACATGGAAATATCTACACTGTTATCTGCATATACATGGAAATATCTACACAGCTATCACTTTACACATGGAAATAACTACACCGCTATCTGTATGAACATGGATATATCTACACAGCCCTCTGGATGTACAAGGAAATATCAACACCGCTATCTGTGTAAACATGCATACATCTTCACCGCTATCTGTATAAAGATGGAAATATCTACACCGCTATCTGTATGAACATGGAAATATCTACACCGCTATCTGTTTGAAGATGGAAATATCTACACCGCTATCTGCATGAAAATGGAAATATCTACAAAGCTATCTGCATATACATGGAAATATCTACACAGCTATCTCTTTACACATGGAAATAACTACACCGCTATCTGTATGAACATGGAAATATCTACACCGCCATCTGTATGAACATGGAAATATCTGCACCGCCATCTGTATGAACATATAAATATCTACACCGCCATCTGTATTAAGATGGAGATATCTACACCGCTATCTGTATAAACCTCGAAATATCTACACCGCTATCTGTATAAACATGGAAATATCTACACCGCTACCTGTATAAACATGGAAATATCAGCACCGCTATCTGTATGAACATGGAAATATCTACACTGCTATCTGTATGAACATGGAAATATCTACACCGCTATCTGTATGAACATGGATATATCTACACAGCCCTCTGGATGAACATGGAAATATCCACACCGCTATCTGTGTAAACATGCATACATCTTCACCGCTATCTGTATAAACATGGAAATATCTACACTGCTATCTGTATGAACATGGAAATATCTACACCGCTATCTGTTTGAACATGGAAATATCTACACCGTTATCTGCATGAAAATGGAAATATCTACAAAGCTATCTGCATATACATGGAAATATCTACACAGCTATCTCTTTACAGATGGAAATAACTGCACCGCTATCTGTATGAACATGGAAATATCTACACCGCCATCTGTATGAACACGGAAATATCTGCACCGCCATCTGTATGAACATATAAATATCTACACCGCCATCTGTATTAAATTGTTGATATCTACACCGCTATCTGTATAAACCTCGAAATATCTACACAGCTATCTGTATAAGCATGGAAATATCTACACTGCTATCTGTATAAACATGGAAATATCTACACCGCTACCTGTATAAACATGAAAATATCAGCACCGCTATCTGTATGAACATGGAAATATCTACACCGCTATCTGTATGAACATGGAAATATCTACACCGCCATCTGTATGAACATGGAAATATCCGCACCGCCATCTGTATGAACATATAAATATCAACACCACCATCTGTATTAAGATGGAGATATCTACACCGCTATCTGAATAAACATGGAAATATCTACACCTCTATCTGAATAAACATGGATATATCAGCACCGCTATCTGTATGAACATGGAAATATCAGCCCCTCTATCTGTATGAACATGGAGATATCTAAACGGCCATCTGTATGAACATGGATATATCTACACAGCCCTCTGGATGAACATGGAAATATCTGCACCGCTATCTGTATAAACATGGAAATAGCTACACCGCTATCTGTATGAACATGGAAATATCTACACCGCTATCTGTTTGAACATATAAATATCTACACCGCCATCTGTATTAAGATGGAGATATCTACACCGCTATCTGTATTAACCTGGAAATATCTACACTGCTATCTGTATAAACATGGAAATATCTACACCGCTACCTGTATAAACATGGAAATACCAGCACCGCTGTCTGTAGGAACATGGAAATATCTACACCGCTATCTGCATAAACATGGAAATATCTACACTGTTATCTGCATATACATGGAAATATCTACACAGCTATCACTTTACACATGGAAATAACTACACCGCTATCTGTATGAACATGGATATATCTACACAGCCCTCTGGATGTACATGGAAATATCAACACCGCTATCTGTGTAAACATGCATACATCTTCACCGCTATCTGTATAAACATGGAAATATCTACACCGCTATCTGTATGAACATGGAAATATCTACACCGCTATCTGTTTGAAGATGGAAATATCTACACCGCTATCTGCATGAAAATGGAAATATCTACAAAGCTATCTGCATATACATGGAAATATCTACACAGCTATCTCTTTACACATGGAAATAACTACACCGCTATCTGTATGAACATGGAAATATCTACACCGCCATCTGTATGAACATGGAAATATCTGCACCGCCATCTGTATGAACATATAAATATCTACACCGCCATCTGTATTAAGATGGAGATATCTACACCGCTATCTGTATAAACCTCGAAATATCTACACCGCTATCTGTATAAACATGGAAATATCTACACCGCTACCTGTATAAACATGGAAATATCAGCACCGCTATCTGTATGAACATGGAAATATCTACACTGCTATCTGTATGAACATGGAAATATCTACACCGCTATCTGTATGAACATGGATATATCTACACAGCCCTCTGGATGAACATGGAAATATCCACACCGCTATCTTTGTAAACATGCATACATCTTCACCGCTATCTGTATAAACATGGAAATATCTACACCGCTATCTGTATGAACATGGAAATATCTACACCGCTATCTGTTTGAAGATGGAAATATATACACAGCTATCTGCATGAAAATGGAAATATCTACACAGCTATCTGCATATAGATGGAAATGTCTTCACAGCTATCTCTTTACACATGGAAATAACTACACCGCTATATCTATAAACATGGAAATATCTACACCACCATCTGCATGAACATGGAAATATCTGCACCGCCATCTGTATGAACATATAAATATCTACACCGCCATCTGTATTAAGAAGGAAATATCTAAACCGCTATCTGTATAAACAAGGAAATATCTACACCGCTGCCTGTATAAACATGGAAATATCAGCACCGCTCTCTGTATGAAAATGGAAATATCTACACCGCTATCTGTATGAACATGCAAATATCTACACTGCTATCTGTATGAACATGGAAATAGCTACACCGTTATCTCTATGAAAATGGAAATAGCTACACCGCTATCTGTATGAACATGGAAATATCTACACCGCTATTTGTATGAACATGAATATACCTACACAGCCATCTGTCTGAACATGGAAATATCTACACCGCTATCTGTATGAACATGGAAATATCTACACCGCTATCTGTATGAACATGGATATATCTACACAGCCATCTGGATGAACATGGATATATATACACCGCTATCTGTGTAAACATGCTAACATCTTCACCACTATCTGTATCAACATGGACATATCTGCACCGCTATCGGTATGAACATGGAAATATCTACACCGCTATCTGTATGAACATGGAAATACCTACACCGCTATCTGTTTGGACATGGAAATATCTACACCGCTATCTGCATTAAATTGGAAATATCTACACTGCTATCTACATATACATTTAAATATCTACACAGCTATCTCTTTACACATGGAAATAACTACACCACTATCTGTATATACATGGAAATAACTACACCGCCATCTGTATGAACATGGAAGTATCTGCACCGCCATCTGTATGAACATATAAATATCTACACCGCCATCTGTATTAAGATGGAGATATCTACACTGCTATCTGTATAAACATGGAAATATATACACCGCCATCTGTATGAACATATAAATACACCACCATCTGTATTAAGAAGGAAATATCTAAACCGCTATCTGTATAAACATGGAAATATCTACACCGCTGCCTGTATAAACATGGAAATATCAGCACCGCTATCTGTATGAACATGGAAATATCTACACCGCTATCTGTAGGAACATGGAAATAGCTACACCGCTGCCTGTATAAACATGGAAATATCAGCACCGCTATCTCTATGAACATGGAAATATCTACACCAATATCTGTATAAACATGGATATATTTACACAGCCATCTGGATGAACATGGAAATATCTACACCACTATCTGTATGAACATGGAAATATCTACACCGCTATCTGTGTAAACATGCATACATCTTCACCGCTATCAGTATAAACATGGAAATATCTACACCGCTATCTGTATGAACATGGAAATAGCTACACCGCTATCTTTATGAACATGGAAATATCTACACCGCTCTCTGTATGAACATGGATATATCTACACAGCCATCTGGATGAACATGGAAATATCTACACCGCTATCTGTGTAAACATGCATACATCTTCACCGCTATGTGTATAAACATGGAAATATCTACACCGCTATCTGTATGAACATGGAAATATCTACACCGCTATCTGTATGAACACGGAAATATCTACACCGCTATCTGCTTGAACATGGAATATCTACACTGCTATCTGCATGAAAATGGAAATATCTACACTGCTATCAGCATATACATGGAAATATCTACACAGCTATCTCTTTACACATGGAAATAACTACACCGCTATCTGTATGAACATGGAAATATCCACACCGCCATCTGTATGAACATGGAAATATCTGCACCGCCATCTGTATGAACATATAAATATCTAAACCGCCATCTGTATTAAGATGGAGATATCTACACCGCTAGCTGTATAAACATGGAAATATCTACACCGCTATCTGTATAAACATGGAAATATCTACACCGCTATATGTATAAACATGGAAATATCAGCACCGCCTTCTGTATGAACATGGAAATATCTACACCGATATCTGTATGAACATGGATATATCTACACAGCCTTCTGGATGTACATGGAAATATCTACACCGCTATCTGCATGAACATGGAAATATCTACACCGCTATCAGTGTAAACATGCATACATCTTCACCGCAATCTGTATAAGCATGGAAATATCAACACCGCTATCTGTATGAATGTGGAAATATCTACACCGCTATCTGTTTGAACATGGAAATATCTAAACCGCTATCAGCATGAAAATGGAAATATCTACACAGCTATCTGCATATACATGGAAATATATACACAGCAATCTCTTTACACATGGAAATAACTACACCGCTATCTGTATGAACATGGAAATATCTGCACCGCCATCTGTATGAACATATAAATATCTACACCACCATCTGTATTAAGATGGAGATATCTACACCGCTATCTGTATAAACATGGAAATATCTACACCGCTATCTGTATAAACATGGAAATATCTACACCGCTATCTGTATAAACATGGAAATATCAGCACCGCTCTCTGTATGAACATGGAAATATCAGCCCCTCTATCTGTATGAACATGGAAGTATCTACACCGCTATCTCTATGAACATGGAAATATCTACACCGCCATCTGTTTGAACATGGAAATATCTAAACCGCTATCTGCATGAAAATGGAAATATATACACAGCTATCTGCATATACATGGAAATATCTACACAGCTATCTCTTTACACATGGAAATAACTACACCGCTATCTGTATGAACATGGAAATATCTTCACCGCCATCTGTATGAACATGGATATATCTACACATTCATCTGGATGAACATGGAAATATCTACACCGCTATCTTTATGAACATGGAAATATCTACACCGCTATCTGTGTAAACATGCATACATCTTCACCGCTATCTGTATAAACATGGAAATATCTACATTGCTATCTGTATGAACATGGAAATATCTACACCGCTATCTGTTTGAACATGGAAATATCTACACCGTTATCTGCATGAAAATGGAAATATCCAGAAAGCTATCTGCAAATACATGGAAATATCTACACAGCTATCTCTTTACACATGGAAATAACTACACCGCTATCTGTATGAACATGGAAATATCTACACCGCCATCTGTATGAACATGGAAATATCTGCACCGCCATCTGTATGAACATATAAATATCTACACCGCCATCTGTATTAAATTGTTGATATCTACACCGCTATCTGTATAAACCTCGAAATATCTACACCGCTATCAGTATAAGCATGGAAATATCTACACTGCTATCTGTATAAACATGGAAATATCTACACCGCTACCTGTATAAACATGAAAATATCAGCACCGCTATCTGTATGAACATGGAAATATCTACACCGCTATCTGTATGAACATGGAAATATATACACCGCCATCTGTATGAACATGGAAATATCCGCTCCGCCATCTGTATGAACATATAAATATCAACACCACCATCTGTATTAAGATGGAGATATCTACACCGCTATCTGAATAAACATGGAAATATCTACACCGCTATCTGAATAAACATGGATATATCAGTACCGCTATCTGTATGAACATGGAAATATCAGCCCCTCTATCTGTATGAAGATGGAGATATCTAAACGGCCATCTGTATGAACATGGATATATCTACACAGCCATCTGGATGAACATGGAAATATCTGCACCGCTATCTGTATAAACATGGAAATAGCTACACCGCTATCTGTATGAACATGGAAATATCTACACCGCTATCTGTATGAACATGGAAATATCTACACCGCTATCTGTATGAACATGGAAATATCTTCACCGCAATCTGTACGAACATGGATATATCTACAGAGCCGTCTGGATGAACATGGAAATATCTACACCGCCATCTGTTTGAACATATAAATATCTACACCGCCATCTGTATTAAGATGGAGATATCTAAACCGCTATCTGTATTAACCTGGAAATATCTACACTGCTATCTGTATAAACATGGAAATATCTACACCACTACCTGTATAAACATGGAAATACCAGCACCGCTGTCTGTAGGAACATGGAAATATCTACACCGCTATCTGCATGAAAATGGAAATATCTACACTGTTATCTGCATATACATGGAAATATCTACACAGCTATCACTTTACACATGGAAATAACTACACCGCTATCTGTATGAACATGGATATATCTACACAGCCCTCTGGATGAACATGGAAATATCCACACCGCTATCTGTGTAAACATGCATACATCTTCACCGCTATCTGTATAAACATGGAAATATCTACACCGCTATCTGTATGAACATGGAAATATCTACACCGCTATCTGTTTTAAGATGGAAATATCTACACCGCTATCTGCATGAAAATGGAAATATCTACAAAGTTATCTGCATATACATGGAAATATCTACACAGCTATCTCTTTACACATGGAAATAACTACACCGCTATCTGTATGAACATGGAAATATCTACACCGCCATCTGTATGAACATGGAAATATCTGCACCGCCATCTGTATGAACATATAAATATCTACACCGCCATCTGTATTAAGATGGAGATATCTACACCGCTATCTGTATAAACCTCGAAATATCTACACCGCTATCTGTATAAACATGGAAATATCTACACCGCTACCTGTATAAACATGGAAATATCAGCACCGCTATCTGTATGAACATGGAAATATCTACACTGCTATCTGTATGAACATGGAAATATCTACACCGCTATCTGTATGAACATGGATATATCTACACAGCCCTCTGGATGAACATGGAAATATCCACACCGCTATCTGTGTAAACATGCATACATCTTCACCGCTATCTGTATAAACATGGAAATATCTACACCGCTATCTGTATGAACATGGAAATATCTACACCGCTATCTGTTTGAAGATGGAAATATATACACAGCTATCTGCATGAAAATGGAAATATCTACACAGCTATCTGCATATAGATGGAAATGTCTACACAGCTATCTCTTTACACATGGAAATAACTACACCGCTATATCTATAAACATGGAAATATCTACACCACCATCTGCATGAACATGGAAATATCTGCACCGCCATCTGTATGAACATATAAATATCTACACCGCCATCTGTATTAAGAAGGAAATATCTAAACCGCTATCTGTATAAACAAGGAAATATCTACACCGCTGCCTGTATAAACATGGAAATATCAGCACCGCTCTCTGTATGAAAATGGAAATATCTACACCGCTATCTGTTTGAAAATGCAAATATCTACACTGCTATCTGTATGAACATGGAAATAGCTACACCGTTATCTCTATGAAAATGGAAATATCTACACCGCTATCTGTATGAACATGGAAATATCTACACCGCTATTTGAATGAACATGGATATACCTACACAGCCATCTGTCTGAACATGGAAATATCTACACCGCTATCTGTATGAACATGGAAATATCTACACCGCTATCTGTATGAACATGGATATATCTACACAGCCATCTGGATGAACATGGATATATCTACACCGCTATCTGTGTAAACATGCTAACATCTTCACCACTATCTGTATCAACATGGACATATCTGCACCGCTATCGGTATGAACATGGAAATATCTACACCGCTATCTGTATGAACATGGAAATACCTACACCGCTATCTGTTTGGACATGGAAATATCTACACCGCTATCTGCATTAAATTGGAAATATCTACACTGCTATCTACATATACATTTAAATATCTACACAGCTATCGCTTTACACATGGAAATAACTACACCACTATCTGTATATACATGGAAATAACTACACCGCCATCTGTATGAACATGGAAGTATCTGCACCGCCATCTGTATGAACATATAAATATCTACACCGCCATCTGTATTAAGATGGAGATATCTAAACTGCTATCTGTATAAACATGGAAATATATACACCGCCATCTTTATGAACATATAAATACACCACCATCTGTATTAAGAAGGAAATATCTAAACCGCTATCTGTATAAACATGGAAATATCTACACCGCTGCCTGTATAAACATGGAAATATCAGCACCGCTATCTGTATGAACATGGAAATATCTACACCGCTATCTGTAGGAACATGGAAATAGCTACACCGCTGCCTGTATAAACATGGAAATATCAGCACCGCTATCTCTATGAACATGGAAATATCTACACCAATATCTGTATGAACATGGATATATTTACACAGCCATCTGGATGAACATGGAAATATCTACACCACTATCTGTATGAACATGGAAATATCTACACCGCTTTCTGTGTAAACATGCATACATCTTCACCGCTATCAGTATAAACATGGAAATATCTACACCGCTATCTGTATGAACATGGAAATAGCTACACCGCTATCTTTATGAACATGGAAATATCTACACCGCTCTCTGTATGAACATGGATATATCTACACTGCCATCTGGATGAACATGGAAATATCTACACCGCTATCTGTGTAAACATGCATACATCTTCACCGCTATGTGTATAAACATGGAAATATCTACCCCGCTATCTGTATGAACATGGAAATATCTACACCGCTATCTGCTTGAACATGGAAATATCTACACTGCTATCTGCATGAAAATGGAAATATCTACACTGCTATCAGCATATACATGGAAATACCTACACAGCTATCTCTTTACACATGGAAATAACTACACCGCTATCTGTATGAACATGGAAATATCCACACCGCCATCTGTATGAACATGGAAATATCTGCACCGCCATCTGTATGAACATATAAATATCTAAACCGCCATCTGTATTAAGATGGAGATATCTACACCGCTAGCTGTATAAACATGCAAATATCTACACCGCTATCTGTATAAACATGGAAATATCTACACCGCTACCTGTATAAACATGGAAATATCAGCACCGCCTTCTGTATGAACATGGAAATATCTACACCGATATCTGTATGAACATGGAAATATCTACACCGCTATCGGTATGAACATGGAAATATCTTCACCGCTATCTGTTTGAAGATGGAAATATATACACCGCTATCTGCTTGAAAACGGAAATATCTACACAGCTATCTGCATATACATGGAAATATCTACACAGCTATCTCTTTACACATGGAAATAACTACATCGCTATCTGTATGAACATGAAAATATCTACACCGCCATCTGTCTGAACATGGAAATATCTACTCCGCTATCTGTATGAACATGGAAATAGCTACACCGTTATCTGTATGAAAATGGAAATAGCTACACCGCTATCTGTATGAACATGGAAATATCTACACCGCTATTTGTATGAACATGGATATATCTACACAGCCATCTGTCTGAACATGGAAATATCTACACCGCTATCTGTATGAACATGGAAATATCTACACCGCTATCAGTATGAACATTGATATACCTACACAGCCATCTGGATGAACATGGAAATATCTACACCGCTATCTGTGTAAACATGCATACATCTTCACCACTATCTGTATAAACATGGAAATATCTGCACCGCTATCGGTATGAACATGGAAATATCTACACAGCTATCTGTGTAAACATGCATACATCTTCACCGCTATCTGTATAAACATGGAAATATCTACACCGCTATCTGTATGAACATGGAAATATCTACACCGCTATCTGTTTGAAGATGGAAATATATACACAGCTATCTGCATGAAAATGGAAATATCTACACAGCTATCTGCATATAGATGGAAATGTCTACACAGCTATCTCTTTACACAGGGAAATAACTACACCGCTATCTGTATTAACATGGAAATATCTACACCGCCATCTATATGAACATAGAAATATCTGCACCGCCATCTGTATGAACATATAAATATCTACACCGCCATCTGTATTAAGATGGAGATATCTACACCGCTATCTGAATAAACATGGAAATATCTACACCGCTATCTGTATAAACATGGAAATATCTACTCCACTATCTGTATAAACATGGAAATATCTACACCGCTACCTGTATAAACATGGAAATATCAGCACCACTATCTGTATGAACCTGGAAATATCTACACCGCTATCTGTATGAACATGGAAATATCTACACCGCTATCTGTATGAACATGGAAATATCTACAACGCTATCTGTATGAACACGGAAATATCTACACCGCTATCTGTTTGAACATGGAAATGTCTACACTGCTATCTGCATGAAAATGGAAATATCTACACTGCTATCAGCATATACATGGAAATATCTACACAGCTATCTCTTTACACATGGAAATAACTACACCGCTATCTGTATGAACATGGAAATATCCACACCGCCATCTGTATGAACATGGAAATATCTGCACCGCCATCTGTATGAACATATAAATATCTACACCGCCATCTGTATTAAGATGGAGATATCTACACCGCTAGCTGTATAAACATGGAAATATCTACACCGCTATCTGTATAAACATGGAAATATCTACACCGATATCTGTATAAACATGGAAATATCTACAACGCTACCTGTATAAACATGGAAATATCAGCACCGCTTTCTGTATGAACATGTAAATATCGACACCGATATCTGTATGAACATGGAAATATCTACACCGCTATCTGTATGAACATGGAAATATCTACACCGCTATCAGTATGAACAAGGAAATATCTACACCGCTATCTGTATGAACATGGATATATCTACACAGCCCTCTGGATTAACATGGAAATATCCACACTGCTATCTGTGTAAACATGCATACATCTTCACCGCTATCTGTATAAACATGGAAACACCTACACCGCTATCTGTATGAACATGGAAATATCTTCACCGCTATCTGTTTGAAGATGGAAATATATACACCGCTATCTGCTTGAAAACCGAAATATCTACACAGCTATCTGCATATACATGGAAATATCTACACAGCTATCTCTTCACACATGGAAATAACTACACCGCTATCTGTATGAACATGGAAATATCTACACCGCCATCTGTCTGAACATGGAAATATCTACACCGCTATCTGTATGAACATGGAAATAGCTACACCGTTATCTGTATGAAAATGGAAATAGCTACACCGCTATCTGTATGAACATGGAAATATCTACACCGCTATTTGTATGAACATGGATATATCTACACAGCCATCTGTCTGAACATGGAAATATCTACACCGCTATCTGTATGAACATGGAAATATCTACACCGCTATCTGTATGAACATGGATATATCTACACAGCCATCTGGATGAACATGGAAATATCTACACCGCTATCTGTGTAAACATGCATACATCTTCACCACTATCTGTATAAACATGGAAATATCAGCACCGCTATCGGTATGAACATGGAAATATCTACACCGCTATCTGTATGAACATGGAAATACCTACACCGCTATCTGTTTGGACATGGAAATACCTACACCGCTACCTGCATGAAATTGGAAATATCTACACTGCTATCTGCATATACATTTAAATATCTACACAGCTATCTCTTTACACATGGAAAAATCTACACCACTATCTGTATGAACATGGAAATAACTACACCGCCATCTGTATGAACATGGAAGTATCTGCACCGCCATCTGTATGAACATATAAATATCTACACCGCCATCTGTATTAAGATGGAGATATCTACACTGCTATCTGTATAAACATGGAAATATCTACACCGCCATCTGTATGAACATATAAATACACCGCCATCTGTATTAAGAAGGAAATATCTAAACCGCTATCTGTATAAACATGGAAATACCTACACCGCTGCCTGTATAAACATGGAAATATCAGCACCGCTATCTGTATGAACATGGAAATATCTACACCGCTATATGTAGGGACATGGAAATAGCTACACCGCTGCCTGTAAAAACATGGAAATATCAGCACCGCTATCTGTATGAACATGGAAATATCTACACCACTATCTGTATGAACATGGATATATCTACACAGCCATCTGGATGAACATGGAAATATCTACACCACTATCTGTATGAACATGGAAATATCTACACCGCTATCTGTGTAAACATGCATACATCTTCACCGTTATCAGTATAAACATGGAAATATCTAAACCGCTATCTGTATGAACATGGAAATAGCTACACCGCTATCTGTATGAACATGGAAATATCTACACCTCTATCTGTATGAACATGGATATATCTACACAGCCATCTGGATGAACATGGAAATATCTATACCGCTATCTGTGTAAACATGCATACATCTTCACCGCTATCTGTATAAACATGGAAATATCTACACCGCTATCTGTATGAACATGGAAATATCTACACCGCTATCTGTATGAACATGGAAATATCTACACCCCTGTCTGTTTGAACATGGAAATATCTACACCGCTATCTGCATGAAAATGGAAATATCTACACTGCTATCTGCATATACATGGAAATATCTACACAGCTATCTCTTTACACATGGAAATAGCTACACCGCTATCTGTATGAACATGGAAATATCCACACCGCCATCTGTATGAACATGGAAATATCTGCACTGCCATCTGTATGAACATATAAATATCTACACCGCCGTCTGTATTAAGATGGAGATATCTACACCGCTATCTGTATAGACATGGAAATATCTACACCGCTACTTGTATAAACATGGAAATATCAGCACCGCTTTCTGTATGAACATGGAAATATCTACACCGCTATCTGTATGAACATGGAAATAACTACACCGCTATCTGTATGAACATGGAAATATCTACACCGCTATCAGTATGAACAAGGAAATATCTACACCGCTATCTGTGTGAACATGGATATGTATACACAGCCCTCAGGATGAACATGGAAATATACACCGCTATCTGTGTAAACATGCATACATCTTCACCGCTATCTGTATAAACATGGAAATATCTACACCGCTATCTGTATGAACATGGAAATATCTACACCGCTATCTGTTTGAAGATGGAAATATATACACCGCTATCTGCATGAAAACGGAAATATCTACACAGCTATCTGAATATACATGGAAATATCTACACAGCTATCTCTTTACACATGGAAATAACTACACCGCTATCTGTATGAACATGGAAATATCTACACAGCCATCTGTCTGAACATGGAAATATCTACACCGCTATCTGTATGAACATGGAAATATCTACACCGCTATCTGTATGAACATGGATATATCTACACAGCCATCTGGATGAACATGGAAATATCTACACCGCTATCTGTGTAAACATGCATATATCTTCACCACTATCTGTATAAACATGGAAATATCTGCACCGCTATTGGTATGAACATGGAAATATCTACACCGCTATCTGTATGAACATGGAAATACCTACACCGCTATCTGTTTGGACATGGAAATATCTACACCGCTATCTGCATGAAAATGGAAATATCTACACTGCTATCTGCATATACATTTAAATATCTACACAGCTATCTCTTAACACATGGAAATAACTACACCACTATCTGTATGAACATGGAAATAACTACACCGCCATCTGTATGAACATGGAAATATCTGCACCGCCATCTGTATGAACATATAAATATCTACACCGCCATCTGTATTAAGATGGAGATATCTACACTGCTATCTGTATAAACATGGACATATCTACACCGCCATCTCTATGAACATATAAATACGCCGCCATCTGTATTAAGAAGGAAATATCTAAACCGCTATCTGTATAAACATGGAAATATCTACACTGCTGCCTGTATAAACATGGAAATATCAGCACCGCTATCTGTATCCACATGGAAATATCTACACCGCTATCTGTAGGAACATAGAAATAGCTACACCGCTGCCTGTATAAACATGGAAATATCAGCACCGCTATCTGTATGAACATGGAAATATCTACACCACTATCTGTATGAACATGGATATATCTACACAGCCATCTGGATGAACATGGAAATATCTACACCACTATCTGTATGAACATGGAAATATCTACACCGCTATCTGTGTAAACATGCATACATCTTCACCGCTATCAGTATAAACATGGAAATATCTACACCGCTATCTGTATGAACATGGAAATAGCAACACCGCTATCTGTATGAACATGGAAATATCTACACTGCTATCTGTATAAACATGGATATATCTACACAGCCCTCTGGGTGAACATGGAAATATCTACACCGCTATCTGTGTAAACATGCATACATCTTCACCGCTATCTGTATAAACATGGAAATATCTACACCGCTATCTGTATGAATATGGAAATATCTACACCGCTATCTGTATGAACATGGAAATATCTACACCGCTATCTGTTTGAACATGGAAATATCTACACCGCTATCTGCATGAAAATGGAAATATCTACACTGCTATCAGCATATACATGGAAATATCTACACAGCTATCTCTTTACACATGGAAATAACTACACCGCTATCTGCTTGAACATGGAAATATCCACACCGCCATCTGTATGAACATGGAAATATCTGCACCGCCATCTGAATGAACTTATAAATATCTACACCGCCATCTGTATTAAGATGGAGATATCTACACCGCTATCTGTATAAACATGGAAATATCTACACCACTATCTGTATAAACATGGAAATATCTACACCGCTACCTGTATAAACATGGAAATATCTACACCGCTACCTGTATAAACATGGAAATATCAGCACCGCTATCTGTATGAACATGGAAACATCTACACCGCTACCTGTATGAACATGGAAATATCTACACCGTTATCTGTATGAACATGGAAATATCTACACCGCTATCAGTATGAACAAGGAAATATCTACACCGCTATCTGTATGAACATGGATATATCTACACAGCCCTCTGGATGAACATGGAAATATCCACACCGCTATCTGTGTAAACATGCATACATCTTCACCGCTATCTGTATAAACATGGAAATATCTACACCGCTATCTGTATGAAAATGGAAATATCTAAACCGCTATCTGTTTGAAGATGGAAATAAATACACCACTATCTGCATGAAAACCGAAATATCTAGACAGCTATCTGCATATACATGGAAATATCTACACAGCTATCTCTTTACACATGGTAATAACTACACCGCTATCTGTATGAACATGGAAATATCTACACCGCCTTCTGTATGAACATGGAAATAGCTGCACCGCCATCTGTATGAACATATAAATATCTACACCGCCATCTGTATTAAGACGGAGATATCTACACTGCTATCTGAATAAACATGGAAATATCTACACCGCTATCTGTATAAACATGGAAATATCTACACCGCTATCTGTATAACCATGGAAATATCTACACCGCTACCTGTATAAACATGGAAATATAAGCACGGCTATCTGTATGAACATGGAAATATCTACACCGCTGCCTGGATAAACATGGAAATATCAGCACGGCTATCTGTATGAACATGGAAATATCTACACCGCTATCTGTATGAACATGGAATTAACTACACTGCTATCTGTATGAACATGGAAATAGCTACACTGTTATCTGTATGAACATGGAAATAGCTACACCACTATCTGTATGAACATGGAAATAGCTACACCGCTATCTGTATGAACATGGATATATCTACACTGCCATCTGGATGAACATGGAAATATCTACACCGCTATCTGTATGAACATGGAAATATCTACACCACTATCTGTATGAACATGGATATATCTACACAGCCATCTGGATGAACATGGAAATATCTACACCGCTATCTGTGTAAACATGCATAGATCTTCACCGCTACCTCTATAAACATGGAAATAACTACACCGCTATCTGTATGAACATGGAAATATCCACACCGCTATCTGTATGAACATGGAAATATCTACACCGCTATCTGTTTGAACATGGAAATATCTACACCGCTATCTGCACGAAAATGGAAATATCTACACTGCTATCTGCATATATATTTAAATATCTACACAGCTATCTCTTTTCACATGGAAATAACTACACCGCTATCTATATGAACATGGAAATATCTACACCGCCATCTGTATGAACACGGAAATATCTGCACCGCCATCTGTATGAACATATAAATATCTACACCGCCATCTGTATTAAGCTGGAGATATCTACACTGATATCTGTATAAACATGGAAATATCTACACCGCCATCTGTATGAACACATAAATATCTACACAGCCATCTGTATTAAGAAGGAAATATCTAAACCGCTATCTGTATAAACATGGAAATATCTACACCGCTGCCTGTATAAACAAGGAAATATCAGCACCGCTATCTGTATGAACATGGAAATATCTACACCGCTATCTGTATGAACATGGAAATAACTACTCCGCTATCTGTATGAACATGGAAATAGCTACACCGCTATCTGCATGAACATGGATATATCTACACAGCCATCTAGATGAACATTTAAATATCTACACCGCTATCTGTATAAACATGGAAATATCCACACCGCTATCTGTATGAACATGGAAATATCTACACCGCTATCTGTATGAACATGGAAATATCTTCACCGCTATCTGTTTGAACATGGAAATATCTACACCGCTATCTGCATGAAAATGGAAATATCTACACTGCTATCTGCATATACATTTAAATATCTACACAGCTATCTCTTTGCACATGGAAATAACTACGCTGCTATCAGCATGAAGATGGAAATATCTACACCGCCCTCTGTATGAACATGGAAATATCTGCACCGTCATCTGTATGAACATATAAATATCTACACCGCAATCTGTATTAAGATAGAGATATCTCCACTGCTATCTGTATAAACATGGAAATATCTACACCGCTATCTGTATAAACATGGAAATATCTACACCGCTATCTGTATAAACATGGAAATATCTACACCACTACCTGTATAAACTTGGAAATATCAGCACCGCTATCTGTATGAACATGGAAATATCTACACCGCTATCTCTATGAACATGGAAATATCTAAACCACTATCTGAATGAACATGGAAAAATCTACACCGCTATCTGTTTGAACATGTAAATATCTACACCGCTATCTGTATAACCATGGAAATATCTACACCGCTACCTGTATAAACTTGGAAATATAAGCACCGCCATCTGTATGAACATGGAAATATCTACACCGCCATCCATATGAACATGGAAATATCTACACCGCTATCTGTATGAACATGGAAATGTCTACACCGCTATCTGTATGAATATGGAAATAGCTACACCGCTATCTGTATGAACATGGATATATCTACACAGCCATCTGGATGAACATGGAAATATCTACACCGCTATCTGTATAAACATGGAAATATCTACACCACTATCTGTATGAACATGGAAATATCTACACCGCTATCTGTATGAACATGGAAATATCTACACCGCTATCTGTATGAACATGGATATATCTACATAGCCCTCTGGATGAACATGGAAATATCCACACCGCTATCTGTGTAAACATGCATACATCTTCCACGCTATCTGTAGAAACATGGAAATAAATACACCGCTATCTGTATGAACATGGAAATATCTACACCGCTATCTGTTTGAAGATGGAAATATATACACCGCTATCTGCATGAAAATGGAAATATCTACACAGCTATCTGCATATAGATGGAAATATCTACACAGCTATCTCTTTACACATGGAAATAACTACACCACTATCTGTATGAACATGGAAATATCTACACCGCCATCTGTATGAACATGGAAATATCTGCACTGCCATCTGTATGAACATATAAATATCTACACCGCCATCTGTATTAAGATGGAGATATCTACACCGCTATCTGAATAAACATGGAAATATCTACACCGCTATCTGTATAAACATGGAAATATCTACACCGCTATGTGAATAACCATGGAGATATCTACACCGCTACCTGTATAAACATGGAAATATCAGCACCGCTATCTGTATGAACATGGAAATATCTACACCCCTATCTGTATGAACATGGAAATATCTACACCGCTATCTGTATGAACATGGAAATATCTACAAAGCTATCTGAATGAACATGGAAAAATCTACACCGCTATCTGTTTGAACATGTAAATATCTACACCGCTATCGGCATGAAAATGGAAATACCTACAAAGCTATCTGCATATACATGGAAATATCTACACAGCTATCTCTTTACACATGGAAATAACTACACCGCTATATCTATAAACGTGGAAATATCTACACCTCTATCTGTATGAACATGGAAATATCTGCACCGCCATCTGTATGAACATATAAATATCTACACCGCCATCTGTATTAAGAAGAAATATCTAAACCGCTGTCTGTATGAACATTGAAATATCTACACCGCTATCTGTATGAACATGGAAATATATACACCGCTATCTGTGTAAATATGCATACATCTTCACCGCTATCTGTATAAACATGGAAATGTCTACAAGGCTACCTGTATGAACATGGAAATATCTACACCGCCATCTGTACGAACATGGAAATATCTAAACCGCTATCTGCATGAAAATAGAAATATCTACACAGCTATCTGCATATACATGGAAATACCTACACAGCTATCTCTATACACATGGAAATAACTACACCGCTATCTGTATGAACATGGAAATATCTGCACCGCCATCTGTATGAACACATAAATATCTACACCGCCATCTGTATTAAGATGGAGATACCTACACCGCTATCTGTATAAACATGGAAATATCTACACCGCTATCTGTATAAACATAGAAATATCTACACCGCTATCTGTATAAACATGGAAATATCAGCACCACTATCTGTATGAACATGGAAATATCAGCACCTCTATCTGTATGAACATGGAAGTATCTTCACCGCTATATGTATGAACATGGAAATATCTACACAGCTATCTGTATGAACACGGAAATATCAACACCGCTATCTGTATAAACATGGAAATATCTACACCGCTATCTGTATAAACATGGAAATATCAGCACCACTATCTGTATGAACATGGAAATATCAGCCCCTCTATCTGTATGAACATGGAAGTATCTTCACCGCTATCTGTATGAACATGGAAATAACTACACAGCTATCTGTATGAACACGGAAATATCTACACCGCTATCTGTTTGAACATGGAAATATCTACACCGCTATCTGTATGAACACGGAAATATCTGCACTGCTATCTGTTTGAACATGGAAATATCTACACCGCTATCAGCATGAAAATGGAAATATATACACAGCTATCTGCATATACATGGAAATATCTACACAGCTATCTCTTTACACATGGAAATAACTACACCGCTATCTGTATGAACATGGAAATATCTTCACTGCCATCTTTATGAACATGGATATATCTACACAGCCATCTGGATGAACATGGAAATATCTACACCGCTATCTGTATGAACATGGAAATATCTACACCGATATCTGTGTAAACATGAATACATCTTCACCGCTATCTGTATAAACATGGAAATATCTACACTGCTATCTGTATGAACATGGAAATATCTACACCGCTATCTGTTTGAACATGGAAATATCTACACCGCTATCTGCATGAAAATGGAAATATCTACACAGCGATCTGCATATACATGGAAATATCTACAAAGCTATCTCTTTACACATGGAAATAAGTACAGCGCTATTTCTATAAACATGGAAATAGCTACACCGCCATCTGTATGAACATGGAAATATCTACACCGCTATCTGTATGAACATGGGAATATCTACACCGCTATCTGTATGAACATGGATATATCTACACAGCCCTCTGGATGAACATGGAAATATCCACACCGCTATCTGCGTAAACATGCATACATCTTCCCCGCTATCTGTAGAAACATGGAAATAAATACTCCGCTATCTGTATGAACATGGAAATATCTACACCGCTATCTGTTTGAAGATGGAAATATATACACCGCTATCTGCATGAAAATGGAAATATCTACACAGCTATCTGCATATAGATGGAAATATCTACACAGCTATCTCTTTACACATGGAAATAACTACACCACTATCTGTATGAACATGGAAATATCTACACCGCCATCTGTATGAACATGGAAATAACTGCACCGCCATCTGTATGAACATATAAATATCTACACCGCCATCTGTATTAAGATGGAGATATCTACACCGCTATCTGAATAAACATGGAAATATCTACACCGCTATCTGTATAAACATGGAAATATCTACACCGCTATGTGAATAACCATGGAGATATCTACACCGCTACCGGTATAAACATGGAAATATCAGCACCGCTATCTGTATGAACATGGAAATATCTACACCCCTATCTGTATGAACATGGAAATATCTACACCGCTATCTGTATGAACATGGAAATATCTACAAAGCTATCTGAATGAACATGGAAAAATCTACACCGCTATCTCTTTGAACATGTAAATATCTACACCGCTATCGGCATGAAAATGGAAATACCTACAAAGCTATCTGCATATACATGGAAATATCTACACAGCTATCTCTTTACACATGGAAATAACTACACCGCTATATCTATAAACATGGAAATATCTACACCGCCATCTGTATGAACATGGAAATATCTGCACCGCCATCTGTATGAACATATAAATATCTACACCGCCATCTGTATTAAAAAGGAAATATCTAAACCGCTATCTGTATAAACCTGGAAATATCTACACCGCTGCCTGTATAAACATGGAAATATCAGCACCGCTATCTGTATGCACATGGAAATATCTACACCGCTATCTGTATGAGCATGGAAATATCTACACTGCTATCTGTATGAACATGGAAATAGCTACACCGTTATCTGTATGAACATGGAAATAGCTACACCACTATCTGTATGAACATGGAAATATCTACACCGCTATCTGTATGAACATGGATATATCTACACAGCCATCTGGATGAACATGGAAATATCTACACCGCTATCTGTATGAACATGGAAATATGTACACCGCTATCTGTATGAACATGGATATATCTACACAGCCATCTGGATGAACATGGAAATATCTACACCGCTATCAGTGTAAACATGCATAGATCTTCACCGCTATCTCTATAAACATGGAAATATCTACACCGCTATCTGTATGAACATGGAAATACACACAGCTATCTGTATGAACATGGAAATATCTACACCGCTATCTGTTTGAATTGGAAATATCTACACCGCTATCTGTATGAAAATGGAAATATCTACACTGCTATCTGCATATACATTTAAATATCTTCACTGCTATCTCTTTACACATGGAAATAACTAAACCGCTATCTGTATGAACATGGAAATATCTACACCGCCATCTGTATGAACACGGAAATATCTGCACCGCCATCTATAAGAACATGTAAATATCTACACCGCCATCTGTATTAAGATGGAGATATCTACACTGCTATCTGTATAAACATGGAAATATCTAAACCGCCATCTGTATGAACATATAAATATCTACACCGTCATCTGTATTAAGAAGGAAATATCTAAACCGCTATCTGTATAAACATGGAAATATCTACACCGCTGCCTGTATAAACAAGGAAATATCAGCACCGCTATCTGTATGAACATGGAAATATCTACACCGCTATCTGTATGAACATGGAAATATCTACACCGCTAGCTGTATGAACATGGAAATAGCTACACCGCTATCTGTATGAACATGGATATATCTACACCGCCATCTGGATGAACATGGAAATATCTACACCGCTATGTGTGTAAACATGCATAGATCTTCACCGCTATCTGTATAAACATGGAAATATCTACACCGCTATCTGTATGAACATGGAAATATCTACACCGCTATCTGTATGAACAAGGAAATATCTACACCGCTATCGGCATGAAAATGGAAATACCTACAAAGCTATCTGCATATACATGGAAATATCTACACAGCTATCTCTTTACACATGGAAATAACTACACCGCTATATCTATAAACATGGAAATATCTACACCGCCATCTGTATGAACATGGAAATATCTGCACCGCCATCTGTATGAACATATAAATATCTACACCGCCATCTGTATTAAAAAGGAAATATCTAAACCGCTATCTGTATAAACGTGGAAATATCTACACCGCTGCCTGTATAAACATGGAAATATCAGCACCACTATCTGTATGAACATGGAAATATCTACACCGCTATCTGTATGAACATGGATATATCTACACAGCCATCTGGATGAACATGGAAATATCTACACCGCTATCTGTATGAACATGGAAATATGTACACCGCTATCTGTATGAACATGGATATATCTACACAGCCATCTGGATGAACATGGAAATATCTACACCGCTATCAGTGTAAACATGCATAGATCTTCACCGCTATCTCTATAAACATGGAAATATCTACACCGCTATCTGTATGAACATGGAAATATACACACAGCTATCTGTATGAACATGGAAATATCTACACCGCTATCTGTTTGAATTGGAAATATCTACACTGCTATCTGTATGAAAATGGAAATATCTACACTGCTATCTGCATATACATTTAAATATCTTCACAGCTATCTCTTTACACATGGAAATAACTAAACCGTTATCTGTATGAACATGGAAATATCTACACCGCCATCTGTATGAACACGGAAATATCTGCACCGCCATCTATAAGAACATGTAAATATCTACATCGCCATCTGTATTAAGATGGAGATATCTACACTGCTATCTGTATAAACATGGAAATATCTAAACCGCCATCTGTATGAACATATAAATATCTACACTGCCATCTGTATTAAGAAGGAAATATCTAAACCGCTATCTGTATAAACATGGAAATATCTACACCGCTGCCTGTATAAACAAGGAAATATCAGCACCGCTATCTGTATGAACATGGAAATATCTACACCGCTATCTGTATGAACATGGAAATATCTACACCGCTAGCTGTATGAACATGGAAATAGCTACACCGCTATCTGTATGAACATGGATATATCTACACCGCCATCTGGATGAACATGGAAATATCTACACCGCTATGTGTGTAAACATGCATAGATCTTCACCGCTATCTGTATAAACATGGAAATATCTACACCGCTATCTGTATGAACATGGAAATATCTACACCGCTATCTGTTTGAACATGGAAATATCTACACTGCTATCTGCATGAAAATGGAAATATCTACACTGCTATCTGTATATACATTTAAATATCTACACAGCTATCTCTTTACACATGGAAATAACTACACCGCTATCTGTATGAACATGAAAATATCTACACCGCTATCTGTATGAACATGGAAATATCTGCACCGCCATCTGTATGAACATATAAATATCTACACCGCCATCTGTATTAAGATGGAGATATCTACACCGCTATCTGTTTAAACATGGAAATATCTACACCGCTATCTGTATAAACATGGAAATATCTACACCACTACCTGTATAAACATGGAAATATCAGCACCGCTATCTGTATGAACATGGAAATATCTACAAAGCTATCTGAATGAACATGGAAAAATCTACACCGCTATCTGTTTGAACATGTAAATATCTACACCGCTATCTGCATGAAAATGGAAATATCTACAAAGCTATCTGCATATACATGGAAATATCTACACAGCTATCTCTTTACACATGGAAATAACTACACCGCTATATCTATAAACATGGAAATATCTACACCGCCATCTGTATGAACATGGAAATATCTGCACCGCCATCTGTAAGAACATATAAATATCTACACCGCCATCTGTATTAAGAAGGAAATATCTAAACCGCTATCTGTATAAACCTGGAAATATCTACACCGCTGCCTGTAAAAACATGGAAATATCAGCACCGCTATCTGTATGAACATGGAAATATCTGCACCGCTATCTGTATGAACATGGAAATATCTACACTGCTATCTGTATGAACATGGAAATAGCTACACCGTTATCTGTATGAACATGGAAATAGCTACACCACTATCTGTATGAACATGGAAATATCTACACCGCTATCTGTATGAACATGGATATATCAACACAGCCATCTGGATGAACATGGAAATATCTACACCGCTATCTGTATGAACATGGAAATATGTACACCGCTATCTGTATGAACATGGATATATCTACACAGCCATCTGGATGAACATGGAAATATCTACACCGCTATCTGTGTAAACATGCATAGATCTTCACCGCTATCTCTATAAACATGGAAATATCTACACCGCTATCTGTATGAACATGGAAATATCTACACCGCTATCTGAACATGGAAATATCCACACCGCTATCTGCATGAAAATGGAAATATCTACACAGCGATCTGCATATAGATGGAAATATCTAGAAAGCTATCTCTTTACACATGGAAATAACTACAGCGCTATCTCTATGAACATACAAATATCTACACCGCCATCTGTATGAACATGGAAATATCTGCACCGCCAAATGTATGAATATATAAATATCTACACCGCCATCTATATTAAGATGGAGATATCTACACCGCTATCTGTATAAACTTGGAAATATCTACACCGCTATCTGTATAAACATGGAAATAGCTACACCGCTATCTGTATGAACATGGAAATATCTTCACCGCCATCTGTGTAAACATGCATTCACATTCACCGCTATCTGTATAACCATGGAAATATCTACACCGCTATCTGTATGAACATGGAAATATCTACACCGCTATCTGTTTCAACATGGAAATATCTAAACCGCTATCTACATGAAAATGGAAATATCTACACAGCTATCTGCATGTTCATGGAAATATCTACACAGCTATCTCTTTACACGTGGAAATAACTACACCGCTATCTGTATGAACGTGGTAATATCTTCACCGCCATCTGTATGAACATGGATATATCTACACAGCCATCTGGATGAATATGGAAATATCTACACCGCTATCTGTATGAAGATGGAAATATCCACAACGCTATCTGTGTAAACATGCATACATCTTCACCGCTATCTATATAAACATGGAATTATCTACACTGCTATCGGTATGAACATGGAAATATCGAGACCGCTATCTGTTTGAACATGGAAATATCTACACTGCTATCTGCATGAAAATGGAAATATCTACACAGCGATCTGCATATACATGGAAATATCTACAAAGCTATCTCTTTACACATGGAAAAAACTACAGTGCTATCTCTATAAACATACAAATATCTACACCGCCATCTGTATGAACATGGAAATATCTGCACCGCCATCTGTATGAACATATAAATATCTACACCGCCATCTATATTAAAATGGAGATATCTACACCGCTATCTGAATAAACTTGGAAATATCTACACCGCTATCTGTATAAACATGGAAATATGTACACCGCAATCTATATAAACATGGAAATATCTACACCGCTACCTGTATAAACATGGAAATATCATCACCGCTATCTGTATGAACTTGGAAATATCTACACCGCTATCTCCATGAACATGAAAATAGCTACACCAAAATCTATATGAACATGGAAATAACTGCACCGCAATCTGTATGAACATTTAAATATCTACACCACTACATGTATGAACATGGAAATATCTACACCGCTATCTGTATGAACATGGATATATCTACACAGCCATCTGGATGAACACGGAAATATCTCCACCGCTATCTGTATGAACATGGAAATATCTACACCGCTATCTGTTTAAATATGCATACATCTTCACCGCAATCTGTATAAACATGGAAATATCTACACCGCTATCTGTATGAACATGGAAATATCTACACCGCTATCTGAACATGGAAATATCTACACCGCTGTCTGCATGAAAATGGAAATATCTACACAGCTATCTGCATACACATGGAAATATCTACACAGCTATCTCTTTACACATGGAAATAACTACACCGCTATCTGTATGAACATGGAAATATCTACACCGCCATCTGTATGAACACGGAAATATCTGCACCGCCATCTGTAGAAACATATAAATATCTACACGGCGATCTGTACTAAGATGGAGATATCTACACCGCCATCTGTATAAACATGGAAATATCTTCACCGCTGTCTGAATAAACATGGAAATATCTACACCGCTATCTGTATAAATATGGAAATATCTACACCGCTACCTGTATAAACAGGGAAATATCAGCACCGCTATCTGTATGAACATGGAAATATCAGCCCCACTATCTGTATGAACATGGAAATACCTACACCGCTATCTGTGTGAACATGGAAATATCTACACCGCTATCTGTATGAACATGGAAATATCTTCACCGCCATCTGTATGAACATGGATATATCTACACAGCCATCTGGATGAACATGGAAATATCTGCACCGCTATCTGTATGAACATGGAAATAGCTACACCGGTATCTGTATGAACATGGAAATATCTACACCGCTATCTGTATGAACATGGAAATATCTACACCGCTATCTGTATGAAAATGGAAAAATCTTCACCGCCATCTGTATGAACATGGATATATCTACACAGCCATCTGGATGAACATTGAAATGTCTACACAGCTATCTGTATGAACATGGAAATATATACACCGCTATCTGTGTAAACATGCATACATCTTCAGCGCTATCTGTATAAACATGGAAATATCTACACCTCTATCTGTATGAACATGGAAATATCTACACCGCTATCTGTTTGAACATGGAAATATCAACACCGCTATCAGCATGAAAATGGAAATATCTACACACCTATCTGCATATACCTGGAAATATCCACAAAGAAATCTCTTTTCACAAGGAAATAACTACACCGCTGTCTCTATAAACATGGAAATATCTACACCGCCATCTGTATGAACATGGAAATATCTGCACCGGCATCTGTATGAACATATAAATATCTAAACCGCCATCTGTATTAAGATGGAGATATCTACACCGCTATCTGTATAAACCTGGAAATATCTACACCGCTATCTGTGTAAACATGCATACATCTTCAGCGCTATCTGTATAAACATGGAAATATCAGCACCGCTATCTGTATGAACATGGATATATCTACACAGCCATCTGTATGAACATGGAAATATCTAAACCGCTGTCTGTGTAAACATGCATACATCTTCACCGCTATCTGTATAAACATGGAAATATCTACACCGCTATCTGCATGAAAATGGAAATATCTACACAGCGATCTGCATATACATTTAAATATCTACACAGCTATCTCTTTACACATGGAAACAACTACACCGTTATCTGTATGAACATGGAAATATCTACACCGCCATCTGTATGAACATGGAAATATCTGCACCTCCATCTGTATGAAAATATAAATATCTACACCGCCATCTGTATTAAGATAGAGATATCTACACTGCTATCTGTATAAACATGGAAATATCTACACCGCTATCTGTATAAACATGGAAATATCTACACTGCTATCTGTATATACATGGAAATATCTACACCACTACCTGTATAAACATGGAAATATCAGCACCACTATCTATATGAACATGGAAATATCTACACCGCTATCTGTATGAACATGGAAATATCTACACCGCTATCTGTATGAACATGGAAATACCTACACCGCTATCTGTATGAACATGGAAATATCTACACCGCTATCTGTTTGAACATGGAAATATCTACACCGCTGTCTGCATGAAAATGGAAATATATACACAGCTATCTGCATATACATGGAAATATCTACACAGCTATCTCTTTACACGTGGAAATAACTACACCGCTATCTGTATGAACATGGAAATATCTACACCGCCATCTGTATGAACACGGAAATATCTGCACCGCCATCTGTATGAACATATAAATATCTACACGGCGATCTGTATTAAGATGGAGATATCTACACCGCCATCTGTATAAACATGGAAATATCTTCACCGCTATCTGTATAAACATGGAAATATCTACACCGCTATCTGTATAAATATGGAAATATCCACACCGCTACCTGTATAAACAGGGAAATATCAGCACCGCTATCTGTATGAACATGGAAATATCAGCCCCACTATCTGTATGAACATGGAAATACCTACACCGCTATCTGTGTGAACATGGAAATATCTACACCGCTATCTGAATGAACATGGAAATATCTTCACCGCCATCTGTATGAACATGGATATATCTACACAGCCATCTGGATGAACATGGAAATATCTGCACCGCTATCTGTATGAACATGGAAATGGCTACACCGGTATCTGTATGAACATGGAAATATCTACACCGCTATCTGTATGAACATGGAAATATCTACACCGCTATCTGTATGAAAATGGAAAAATCTTCACCGCCATCTGTATGAACATGGATATATCTACACAGCCATCTGGATGAACATTGAAATATCTACACAGCTATCTGTATGAACATGGAAATATATACACCGCTATCTGTGTAAACATGCATACATCTTCAGCGCTATCTGTATAAACATGGAAATATCTACACCGCTATCTGTATGAACATGGAAATATCTACACCGCTATCTGTTTGAACATGGAAATATCAACACCGCTATCTGCATGAAAATGGAAATATCTACACAGCTATCTGCATATACCTGGAAATATCCACAAAGAAATATCTTTTCACAAGGAAATAACTACACCGCTATCTCTATAAACATGGAAATATCTACACCGCCATCTTAATGAACATGGAAATATCTGCACCGGCATCTGTATGAACATATAAATATCTACACCGCCATCTGTATTAAGATGGAGATATCTACACCGCTATCTGTATAAACCTGGAAATATCTACACCGCTATCTGTGTAAACATGCATACATCTTCAGCGCTATCTGTATAAACATGGAAATATCAGCACCGCTATCTGTATGAACATGGATATATCTACACAGCCATCTGTATGAACATGGAAATATCTAAACCGCTGTCTGTGTAAACATGCATACATCTTCACCGCTATCTGTATAAACATGGAAATATCTACACCGCTATCTGCATGAAAATGGAAATATCTACACAGCGATCTGCATATACATTTAAATATCTACACAGCTATCTCTTTACACATGGAAATAACTACACCGTTATCTGTATGAACATGGAAATATCTACACCGCCATCTGTATGAACATGGAAATATCTGCACCTCCATCTGTATGAAAATATAAATATCTACACCGCCATCTGTATTAAGATAGAGATATCTACACTGCTATCTGTATAAACATGGAAATATCTACACCGCTATCTGTATAAACATGGAAATATCTACACCGCTATCTGTATATACATGGAAATATCTACACCACTACCTGTATAAACATGGAAATATCAGCACCGCTATCTATATGAACATGGAAATATCTACACCGCTATCTGTATGAACATGGAAATATCTACACCGCTATCTGTATGAACATGGAAATACCTACACCGCTATCTGTATGAACATGGAAATCTCTACACCGCTATCTGTTTGAACATGGAAATATCTACACCGCTGTCTGCATGAAAATGGAAATATATACACAGCTATCTGCATATACATGGAAATATCTACACAGCTATCTCTTTACACATGGAAATAACTACACCGTTATCTGTATGAACATGGAAATATCTACACCGCCATCTGTATGAACATGGAAATATCTGCACCGCCATCTGTATGAAAATATAAATATCTACACCGCCATCTGTATTAAGATAGAGATATCTACACTGCTATCTGTATAAACATGGAAATATCTACACCGCTATCTGTATAAACATGGAAATATCTACACCGCTACCTGTATAAACATGGAAATATCAGCACCGCTATCGGTATGAACATGGAAATATCTACACCGATATCTGTATGAACATGGATACATCTACACCGCTATCTGTATGAACATGGAAATATCTTTACCGCCATCTGTATTCACATGGAAAAATCTACACAGCCATCTGTATGAACATGGAAACATCTACACCGCTATCTGTATGAACATGGAAATATCTACAATGCTATCTGTACGAACATGGAAATACCTTCACCGCCATCTGTATGAAAATGAACATGGCTACACAGCCATCTGGATGAACATGGAAATATCTACACCGCTATCTGTGTAAACATGCATACACCTTCACCGCTATCTGTATAACCATGGAAATATCTACACCGCTATCTGTATGAACATGGAAATATCTACACGGCTATCTGTTTGAACATTTAAATATCTAAACCGCTATCTGCATGAAAATGGAAATATCTACACTGTTATCTGCATATACATGGAAATATCTACACAGCTATCTCTTTACACGTGGAAATAACTACACCGCTATCTGTATGAACATGGAAATATCTTCACCGCCATCTGTATGAACATGTATATATCTACACAGCCATCTGGATGAACACGGAAATATCTACACCGCTATCTGTATGAAGTTGGAAATATCTGCAACGCTATCTGTGTAAACATGCATACATCTTCACCGCTATCTATATAAACATGGAAATATCTACACTGCTATCTGTATGAACATGGAAATATCTACACCGCTATCTGAACATGGAAATATCTACAGCGCTATCTGCATGAAAATGGAAATATCTACACAGCTATCTGCATATACATGGCAATATCTACGCAGCTATCTCTTTACACATGGAAATTACTACACCGCTATCTCTATAATCATGGAAATATCTACACCGCGATCGGTATGAACATGGAAATATCTGCACCGCCATCTGTATGAACATATAAATATCTACACCGCCATCTGCATTAAGAAGGAGATATCTACACCGCTATCTGTATAAACATGGAAATATTTACACCGCTATCTGTATAAACATGGAAATATCTACACCGCTATCTGTATAAAGATGGAAATATCTACACCGCTACCTGTATAAACATGGAAATATCAGCACCGCTATCGGTATGAACATGGAAATATCTACACCGCTATCTGTATGAACATGGGAATAGCTACACCGCTATCTGTATGAACATGGAAATATCTTCAACGCCATCTGTATGAACATGGATATATCTACACAGCCATCTGTATGAACATCGAAATATCTACACCGCTATCTGTATGAACATGGAAATATCTACAGCGCTATCTGTATGAACATGGAAATATCTTCACCGCCATCTGTATGAACATGGATATGTCTACACATCCATCTGGATGAACATGGAAAAATCTACACCGTGATCTGTATGAAGATGGGAATATCTACAGCGCTATCTGTGTAAACATGCATACACCTTCACCACTATCTGTATAAACATGGAAATATCTACACCGCTATCTGTATGAACATGGATATATCTACACCGCTACCTGTTTGAACATGGAAATATCTAAACCGCTATCTGCATTAAAATGGAAATATCTACACAGCTATCTGCATATACATGGAAATATCTACACAGCTATCTCTTTACACATGGAAATAACTACACCGCTATCTGTATGAACATGGAAATATCTACACTGCTATCTGTATGAACATGGAAATATCTACACCGCTATCTGTATGAACATGGAAATATCTACACCGCTATCTGTTTGAACATGGAAATATCTACACCGCTGTCTGCATGAAAGTGGAAATATCTACACAGCTATCTGCATATACATGGAAATATCTACACAGCTATCTCTTTACACATGGAAATAACTACACCGCTATCTCTATAAACATGGAAATATCTACACCGCCATCTGTATGGAGATGGAAATATCTGCACCACCATCTCTATGAACATATAAATATCTACACCGCCATCTGTATTAAGAAGGAGATATCTACACCGCTATCTGTATAAAGATGGAAATATCTACACCGCTATATGTATAAACATGGAAATATCTACACCGGTATCTGTATAAACATGGAAATATCTACACCGCTACCTGTATAAACATGGAAATATCAGCACCGCTATCGGTTTGAACATGGAAATATCTACACCGCTATATGTATGAACATGGATATATCTACACCGCTATCTGTATGAACATGGAAATATCTTCACCGGCATCTGTATGAACATGGATATATCTACACAGCCATCTGTATGAACATGGAAATATCTACACCGCTATCTGTATGAACATGGAAATATCTTCACCGCCATCTGTGTAAACATGCATTCAAATTCACCGCTATCTGTATAACCATGGAAATATCTACACCGCTATCTGTATGAACATGGAAATATCTACACCGCTATCTGTTTGAACATGGAAATATCTAAACCGCTATCTACATGAAAATGGAAATATCTACACAGCTATCTGCATGTTCATGGAAATATCTACACAGCTATCTCTTTACATGTGGAAATAACTACACCGCTATCTGTATGAACATGGAAATATCTTCACCGCCATCTCTATGAACATGGATATATCTACACAGTCATCTGGATGAACATGGAAATATCTACACCGCTATCTGTATGAAGATGGAAATATCCCCAACGCTATCTGTGTAAACATGCATACATCTTCACCGCTATCTATATAAACATGGAAATATCTACACTGCTATCGGTATGAACATGGAAATAACGACACCGCTATCTGTTTGAACATGGAAATATCTACACTGCTATCTGCATGAAAATGGAAATATCTACACAGCTACCAGCATATACATGGAAATATCTACACAGCTATCTCTTTACACATGGAAATAACTACACCGCTATCTGTATGAACATGGAAATATCTTCACCGCCATCTGTAGGAACATGGATATATCTACACAGCCATCTGGATGAACATGGAAATATCTACACCGCTATCTGTATGAAGATGGAAATATCTACACCGCTATCTGTGTAAACATGCATACATCTTCACCGCTATCTGTATTAACATGGAAATATCTACACTGCTATCTGTATGAAAATGGAAATATCTACACCGCTATCTGTTTGAACATGGAAATATCTACACGGCTATCTGCATGAAAATGGAAATATCTACACAGCGATCTGCATATACATGGAAATATCTACAAAGCTATCTCTTTACACATGGAAATAACTACAGCGCTATCTCTATAAACATACAAATATCTACACCGCCATCTGTATGAATATGGAAATATCTGCAATGCGATCTGTATGAAAATATAAATATCTACACCGCCATCTTCATTAAGATGGAGATATCTACACCGCTATCTACATGAAAATGGAAATATCTACACTGCTATCTGCATATACATTTAAATATCTACACAGCTATCTCTTTACACATGGAAATAAATACACCGTTATCTGTATGAACATGGAGATAACTACACCGCCATCTGTATGAACATGGAAATATCTGCACCGCCATCTGTATGAAAATATAAATAACTACACCACCATCTGTATTAAGATAGAGATATCTCCACTGCTATCTGTATAAAGATGGAAATATCTACACCGCTATCTGTATAAACATGGAAATATCTACACCGCTATCTGTATATACATGGAAATATCTACACCACTACCTGTAGAAACCTGGAAATATCAGCACCGATATCTATATGAACATGGAAATATCTACACCGCTATCTGTATGAACATGGAAATATCTACACCGCTATCTGTATGAACATGGAAATATCTACACCGCTATCTGTATGAACATGGAAATATCTACACCGCTATCTGTTTGAACATGGAAATATCTACACCGCTGTCTGCATGAAAGTGGAAATATCTACACAGCTATCTGCATATACATGGAAATATCTACACAGCTATCTCTTTACACATGGAAATAACTACACCGCTATCTCTATAAACATGGAAATATCTACACCGCCATCTGTATGGACATGGAAATATCTGCACCACCATCTCTATGAACATATAAATATCTACACCGCCATCTGTATTAAGAAGGAGATATCTACACCGCTATCTGTATAAAGATGGAAATATCTACACCGCTATCTGTATAAACATGGAAATATCTACACCGCTACCTGTATAAACATGGAAATATCAGCACCGCTATCGGTATGAACATGGAAATACCTACACCGCTATCTGTATGAACATGGAAATATCTTCACCGCCATCTGTATGAACATGGATATATCTACACAGCCATCTGTATGAACATGGAAATATCTACACCGCTATCTGCATGAACATGGAAATATCTACACCGCTATCTGTATGAACATGGAAATATCTTCACCGCCATCTGTGTAAACATGCATTCACATTCACCGCTATCTGTATAACCATGGAAATATCTACACCGCTATCTGTATGAACATGGAAATATCTACACCGCTATCTGTTTCAACATGGAAATATCTAAACCGCTATCTACATGAAAATGGAAATATCTACACAGCTATCTGCATGTTCATGGAAATATCTACACAGCTATCTCTTTACACGTGGAAATAACTACACCGCTATCTGTATGAACATGGTAATATCTTCACCGCCATCTGTATGAACATGGATATATCTACACAGCCATCTGGATGAACATGGAAATATCTACACCGCTATCTGTATGAAGATGGAAATATCCACAACGCTATCTGTGTAAACATGCATACATCTTCACCGCTATCTATATAAACATGGAAATATCTACACCGCTATCGGTATGAACATGGAAATATCGACACCGCTATCTGTTTGAACATGGAAATATCTACACTGCTATCTGCATGAAAATGGAAATATCTACACAGCGATCTGCATATACATGGAAATATCTACAAAGCTATCTCTTTACACATGGAAATAACTACAGTGCTATCTCTATAAACATACAAATATCTACACCGCCATCTGTATGAACATGGAAATATCTGCACCGCCATCTGTATAAACATATAAATATCTACACCGCCATCTATATTAAAATGGAGATATCTACACCGCGATCTGAATAAACTTGGAAATATCTACACCGCTATCTGTATAAACATGGAAATATGTACACCGCAATCTATATAAACATGGAAATATCTACACCGCTACCTGTATAAACATGGAAATATCAGCACCGCTATCTGTATGAACTTGGAAATATCTACACCGCTATCTCCATGAACATGAAAATAGCTACACCAAAATCTATATGAACATGGAAATAACTGCACCGCTATCTGTATGAACATTTAAATATCTACACCACTACCTGTATGAACATGGAAATATCTACACCGCTATCTGTATGAACATGGATATATCTACACAGCCATCTGGATGAACACGGAAATATCTACACCGCTATCTGTATGAACATGGAAATATCTACACCGCTATCTGTTTAAATATGCATACATCTTCACCGCAATCTGTATAAACATGGAAATATCTACACCGCTATCTGTATGAACATGGAAATATCTACACCGCTATCTGAACATGGAAATATCTACACCGCTGTCTGCATGAAAATGGAAATATCTACACAGCTATCTGCATATACATGGAAATATCTACACAGCTATCTCTTTACACGTGGAAATAACTACACCGCTATCTGTATGAACATGGAAATATCTACACCGCCATCTGTATGAACACGGAAATATCTGCACCGCCATCTGCATGAACATATAAATATCTACACGGCGATCTGTACTAAGATGGAGATATCTACACCGCCATCTGTATAAACATGGAAATATCTTCACCGCTATCTGTATAAACATGGAAATATCTACACCGCTATCTGTATAAATATGGAAATATCTACACCGCTACCTGTATAAACAGGGAAATATCAGCACCACTATCTGTATGAACATGGAAATATCAGCCCCACTATCTGTATGAACATGGAAATAACTACACCGCTATCTGTGTGAACATGGAAATATCTACACCGCTATCTGTATGAACATGGAAATATCTTCACCGCCATCTGTATGAACATGGATATATCTACACAGCCATTTGGATGAACATGGAAATATCTGCACAGCTATCTGTATGAACATGGAAACAGCTACACCGGTATCTGTATGAACATGGAAATATCTACACCGCTATCTGTATGAACATGGAAATATCTACACCGCTATCTGTATGAAAATGGAAAAATCTTCACCGCCATCTGTATGAACATGGATATATCTACACAGCCATCTGGATGAACATTGAAATATCTACACAGCTATCTGTATGAACATGGAAATATATACACCGCTATCTGTGTAAACATGCATACATCTTCAGCGCTATCTGTATAAACATGGAAATATCTACACCGCTATCTGTATGAACATGGAAATATCTACACCGCTATCTGTTTGAACATGGAAATATCAACACCGCTATCTGCATGAAAATGGAAATATCTACACAGCTATCTGCATATACCTGGAAATATCCACAAAGAAATCTCTTTTCACAAGGAAATAACTACACCGCTATCTCTATAAACATGGAAATGTCTACACCGCTATCTGTATGAACATGGAAATATCTGCACCGGCATCTGTATGAACATATAAATATCTACACCGCCATCTGTATTAAAATGGAGATATCTACACCGCTATCTGTATAAACCTGGAAATATCTACACCGCTATCTGTGTAAACATGCATACATCTTCAGCGCTATCTGTATAAACATGGAAATATCAGCACCGCTATCTGTATGAACATGGATATATCTACACAGCCATCTGTATGAACATGGAAATATCTAAACCGCTGTCTGTGTAAACATGCATACATCTTCACCGCTATCTGTATAAACATGGAAATATCTACACCGCTATCTGCATGAAAATGGAAATATCTACACAGCGATCTGCATATACATTTAAATATCTACACAGCTATCTCTTTACACATGGAAATAACTACACCGTTATCTGTATGAACATGGAAATATCTACACCGCCATCTGTATGAACATGGAAATATCTGCACCGCCATCTGAATGAAAATATAAATATCTACACCGCCATCTGTATTAAGATAGAGATATCTACACTGCTATCTGTATAAACATGGAAATATCTACACCGCTATCTGTATAAACATGGAAATATTTACACTGCTATCTGTATATACATGGAAATATCTACACAACTACCTGTATAAACATGGAAATATCAGCACCGCTATCTATATGAACATGGAAATATCTACACCGCTATCTGTATGAACATGGAAATATCTACACCGCTATCTGTATGAACATGGAAATACCTACACCGCTATCTGTATGAACATGGAAATATCTACACCGCTGTCTGCATGAAAATGGAAATATATACACAGCTATCTGCATATACATGGAAATATCTACACAGCTATCTCTTTACACATGGAAGTAACTACACCGCTATCTCTATAAACATGGAAATATCTACACCGCCATCTGTATGAACATGGAAATATCTGCACCGCCATCTGTATGAACATATAAATATATACACCGCCATCTGTATTAAGAAGGAGATATCTACACTGCTATCTGTATAAACCTGGAAATATCTACTCCGCTATCTGTATAAACATGGAAATATCTACACCGCTATCTGTATAAAGATGGAAATATCTACACCGCTACCTGTATAAACATGGAAATATCAGCACCGCTATCGGTATGAACATGGAAATATCTACACCGATATCTGTATGAACATGGATACATCTACACCGCTATCTGTATGAACATGGAAATATCTTTACCGCCATCTGTATTCACATGGATATATCTACACAGCCATCTGTATGAACATGGAAATATCTACACCGCTATCTGTATGAACATGGAAATATCTACACCGCTATCTGTACGAACATGGAAATACCTTCACCGCCATCTGTATGAAAATGAACATGGCTACACAGCCATCTGGATGAACATGGAAATATCTACACCGCTATCTGTGTAAACATGCATACACCTTCACCGCTATCTGTATAACCATGGAAATATCTACACCGCTATCTGTATGAACATGGAAATATCTACACCGCTATCTGTTTGAACATTTAAATATCTAAACCGCTATCTGCATGAAAATGGAAATATCTACACAGTTATCTGCATATACATGGAAATATCTACACAGCTATCTCTTTACACGTGGAAATAACTACACCGCTATCTGTATGAACATGGAAATATCTTCACCGCCATCTGTATGAACATGTATATATCTACACAGCCATCTGGATGAACATGGAAATATCTACACCGCTATCTGTATGAAGTTGGAAATATCTGCAACGCTATCTGTGTAAACATGCATACATCTTCACCGCTATCTATATAAACATGGAAATATCTACACTGCTATCTGTATGAACATGGAAATATCTACACCGCTATCTGAACATGGAAATATCTACACCGCTATCTGCATGAAAATGGAAATATCTACACAGCGATCTGCATATAGATGGAAATATCTACAAAGCTATCTCTTTACACATGGAAATAACTACAGCGCTATCTCTATGAACATACAAATATCTACACCGCCATCTGTATGAACATGGAAATATCTGCACCGCCAAATGTATGAACATATAAATATCTACAACGCCATCTATATTAAGATGGAGATATCTACACCGCTATCTGTATAAACTTGGAAATATCTACACCGCTATCTGTATAAACATGGAAATATCTACAACGCAATCTGTATAAACATGGAAATATCTACACCGTTACCTGTATAAACATGGAAATATAAGCACCGCTATCTGCATGAACATGGAAATATCTACACCGCTATCTGAACATGGAAATATCTACACCGCTATCTGCATGAAAATGGAAATATCTACACAGCTATCTGCATATACATGGAAATATCTACGCAGCTATCTCTTTACACATGGAAATACCTACACCGCTATCTCTATAAACATGGAAATATCTACACCGCGATCGGTATGAACATGGAAATATCTGCACCGCCATCTGTATGAACATATAAATATCTACACTGCCATCTGCATTAAGAAGGAGATATCTACACCGCTATCTGTATAAACATGGAAATATTTACACCGCTATCTGTATAAACATGGAAATATCTACACCGCTATCTGTATAAAGATGGAAATATCTACACCGCTACCTGTATAAACATGGAAATATCAGCACCGCTATCGGTATGAACATGGAAATATCTACACCGCTATCTGTATGAACATGGAAATAGCTACACCGCTATCTGTATGAACATGGAAATATCTTCAACGCCATCTATATGAACATGGATATATCTACACAGCCATCTGTATGAACATGGAAATATCTACACCGCTATCTGTATGAACATGGATATATCTACACCGCTACCTGTTTGAACATGGAAATATCTAAACCGCTATCTGCATTAAAATGGAAATATCTACACCGCTATCTGTATAACCATGGAAATATCTACACCGCTACCTGTATAAACATGGAAATATAAGCACGGCTATCTGTATGAACATGGAAATATCTACACCGCTGCCTGGATAAACATGGAAATATCAGCACGGCTATCTGTATGAACATGGAAATATCTACACCGCTATCTGTATGAACATGGAATTAACTACACTGCTATCTGTATGAACATGGAAATAGCTACACTGTTATCTGTATGAACATGGAAATAGCTACACCACTATCTGTATGAACATGGAAATAGCTACACCGCTATCTGTATGAACATGGATATATCTACACTGCCATCTGGATGAACATGGAAATATCTACACCGCTATCTGTATGAACATGGAAATATCTACACCACTATCTGTATGAACATGGATATATCTACACAGCCATCTGGATGAACATGGAAATATCTACACCGCTATCTGTGTAAACATGCATAGATCTTCACCGCTACCTCTATAAACATGGAAATAACTACACCGCTATCTGTATGAACATGGAAATATCCACACCGCTATCTGTATGAACATGGAAATATCTACACCGCTATCTGTTTGAACATGGAAATATCTACACCGCTATCTGCACGAAAATGGAAATATCTACACTGCTATCTGCATATATATTTAAATATCTACACAGCTATCTCTTTTCACATGGAAATAACTACACCGCTATCTATATGAACATGGAAATATCTACACCGCCATCTGTATGAACACGGAAATATCTGCACCGCCATCTGTATGAACATATAAATATCTACACCGCCATCTGTATTAAGCTGGAGATATCTACACTGATATCTGTATAAACATGGAAATATCTACACCGCCATCTGTATGAACACATAAATATCTACACAGCCATCTGTATTAAGAAGGAAATATCTAAACCGCTATCTGTATAAACATGGAAATATCTACACCGCTGCCTGTATAAACAAGGAAATATCAGCACCGCTATCTGTATGAACATGGAAATATCTACACCGCTATCTGTATGAACATGGAAATAACTACTCCGCTATCTGTATGAACATGGAAATAGCTACACCGCTATCTGCATGAACATGGATATATCTACACAGCCATCTAGATGAACATTTAAATATCTACACCGCTATCTGTATAAACATGGAAATATCCACACCGCTATCTGTATGAACATGGAAATATCTACACCGCTATCTGTATGAACATGGAAATATCTTCACCGCTATCTGTTTGAACATGGAAATATCTACACCGCTATCTGCATGAAAATGGAAATATCTACACTGCTATCTGCATATACATTTAAATATCTACACAGCTATCTCTTTGCACATGGAAATAACTACGCTGCTATCAGCATGAAGATGGAAATATCTACACCGCCCTCTGTATGAACATGGAAATATCTGCACCGTCATCTGTATGAACATATAAATATCTACACCGCAATCTGTATTAAGATAGAGATATCTCCACTGCTATCTGTATAAACATGGAAATATCTACACCGCTATCTGTATAAACATGGAAATATCTACACCGCTATCTGTATAAACATGGAAATATCTACACCACTACCTGTATAAACTTGGAAATATCAGCACCGCTATCTGTATGAACATGGAAATATCTACACCGCTATCTCTATGAACATGGAAATATCTAAACCACTATCTGAATGAACATGGAAAAATCTACACCGCTATCTGTTTGAACATGTAAATATCTACACCGCTATCTGTATAACCATGGAAATATCTACACCGCTACCTGTATAAACTTGGAAATATAAGCACCGCCATCTGTATGAACATGGAAATATCTACACCGCCATCCATATGAACATGGAAATATCTACACCGCTATCTGTATGAACATGGAAATGTCTACACCGCTATCTGTATGAATATGGAAATAGCTACACCGCTATCTGTATGAACATGGATATATCTACACAGCCATCTGGATGAACATGGAAATATCTACACCGCTATCTGTATAAACATGGAAATATCTACACCACTATCTGTATGAACATGGAAATATCTACACCGCTATCTGTATGAACATGGAAATATCTACACCGCTATCTGTATGAACATGGATATATCTACATAGCCCTCTGGATGAACATGGAAATATCCACACCGCTATCTGTGTAAACATGCATACATCTTCCACGCTATCTGTAGAAACATGGAAATAAATACACCGCTATCTGTATGAACATGGAAATATCTACACCGCTATCTGTTTGAAGATGGAAATATATACACCGCTATCTGCATGAAAATGGAAATATCTACACAGCTATCTGCATATAGATGGAAATATCTACACAGCTATCTCTTTACACATGGAAATAACTACACCACTATCTGTATGAACATGGAAATATCTACACCGCCATCTGTATGAACATGGAAATATCTGCACTGCCATCTGTATGAACATATAAATATCTACACCGCCATCTGTATTAAGATGGAGATATCTACACCGCTATCTGAATAAACATGGAAATATCTACACCGCTATCTGTATAAACATGGAAATATCTACACCGCTATGTGAATAACCATGGAGATATCTACACCGCTACCTGTATAAACATGGAAATATCAGCACCGCTATCTGTATGAACATGGAAATATCTACACCCCTATCTGTATGAACATGGAAATATCTACACCGCTATCTGTATGAACATGGAAATATCTACAAAGCTATCTGAATGAACATGGAAAAATCTACACCGCTATCTGTTTGAACATGTAAATATCTACACCGCTATCGGCATGAAAATGGAAATACCTACAAAGCTATCTGCATATACATGGAAATATCTACACAGCTATCTCTTTACACATGGAAATAACTACACCGCTATATCTATAAACGTGGAAATATCTACACCTCTATCTGTATGAACATGGAAATATCTGCACCGCCATCTGTATGAACATATAAATATCTACACCGCCATCTGTATTAAGAAGAAATATCTAAACCGCTGTCTGTATGAACATTGAAATATCTACACCGCTATCTGTATGAACATGGAAATATATACACCGCTATCTGTGTAAATATGCATACATCTTCACCGCTATCTGTATAAACATGGAAATGTCTACAAGGCTACCTGTATGAACATGGAAATATCTACACCGCCATCTGTACGAACATGGAAATATCTAAACCGCTATCTGCATGAAAATAGAAATATCTACACAGCTATCTGCATATACATGGAAATACCTACACAGCTATCTCTATACACATGGAAATAACTACACCGCTATCTGTATGAACATGGAAATATCTGCACCGCCATCTGTATGAACACATAAATATCTACACCGCCATCTGTATTAAGATGGAGATACCTACACCGCTATCTGTATAAACATGGAAATATCTACACCGCTATCTGTATAAACATAGAAATATCTACACCGCTATCTGTATAAACATGGAAATATCAGCACCACTATCTGTATGAACATGGAAATATCAGCACCTCTATCTGTATGAACATGGAAGTATCTTCACCGCTATATGTATGAACATGGAAATATCTACACAGCTATCTGTATGAACACGGAAATATCAACACCGCTATCTGTATAAACATGGAAATATCTACACCGCTATCTGTATAAACATGGAAATATCAGCACCACTATCTGTATGAACATGGAAATATCAGCCCCTCTATCTGTATGAACATGGAAGTATCTTCACCGCTATCTGTATGAACATGGAAATAACTACACAGCTATCTGTATGAACACGGAAATATCTACACCGCTATCTGTTTGAACATGGAAATATCTACACCGCTATCTGTATGAACACGGAAATATCTGCACTGCTATCTGTTTGAACATGGAAATATCTACACCGCTATCAGCATGAAAATGGAAATATATACACAGCTATCTGCATATACATGGAAATATCTACACAGCTATCTCTTTACACATGGAAATAACTACACCGCTATCTGTATGAACATGGAAATATCTTCACTGCCATCTTTATGAACATGGATATATCTACACAGCCATCTGGATGAACATGGAAATATCTACACCGCTATCTGTATGAACATGGAAATATCTACACCGATATCTGTGTAAACATGAATACATCTTCACCGCTATCTGTATAAACATGGAAATATCTACACTGCTATCTGTATGAACATGGAAATATCTACACCGCTATCTGTTTGAACATGGAAATATCTACACCGCTATCTGCATGAAAATGGAAATATCTACACAGCGATCTGCATATACATGGAAATATCTACAAAGCTATCTCTTTACACATGGAAATAAGTACAGCGCTATTTCTATAAACATGGAAATAGCTACACCGCCATCTGTATGAACATGGAAATATCTACACCGCTATCTGTATGAACATGGGAATATCTACACCGCTATCTGTATGAACATGGATATATCTACACAGCCCTCTGGATGAACATGGAAATATCCACACCGCTATCTGCGTAAACATGCATACATCTTCCCCGCTATCTGTAGAAACATGGAAATAAATACTCCGCTATCTGTATGAACATGGAAATATCTACACCGCTATCTGTTTGAAGATGGAAATATATACACCGCTATCTGCATGAAAATGGAAATATCTACACAGCTATCTGCATATAGATGGAAATATCTACACAGCTATCTCTTTACACATGGAAATAACTACACCACTATCTGTATGAACATGGAAATATCTACACCGCCATCTGTATGAACATGGAAATAACTGCACCGCCATCTGTATGAACATATAAATATCTACACCGCCATCTGTATTAAGATGGAGATATCTACACCGCTATCTGAATAAACATGGAAATATCTACACCGCTATCTGTATAAACATGGAAATATCTACACCGCTATGTGAATAACCATGGAGATATCTACACCGCTACCGGTATAAACATGGAAATATCAGCACCGCTATCTGTATGAACATGGAAATATCTACACCCCTATCTGTATGAACATGGAAATATCTACACCGCTATCTGTATGAACATGGAAATATCTACAAAGCTATCTGAATGAACATGGAAAAATCTACACCGCTATCTCTTTGAACATGTAAATATCTACACCGCTATCGGCATGAAAATGGAAATACCTACAAAGCTATCTGCATATACATGGAAATATCTACACAGCTATCTCTTTACACATGGAAATAACTACACCGCTATATCTATAAACATGGAAATATCTACACCGCCATCTGTATGAACATGGAAATATCTGCACCGCCATCTGTATGAACATATAAATATCTACACCGCCATCTGTATTAAAAAGGAAATATCTAAACCGCTATCTGTATAAACCTGGAAATATCTACACCGCTGCCTGTATAAACATGGAAATATCAGCACCGCTATCTGTATGCACATGGAAATATCTACACCGCTATCTGTATGAGCATGGAAATATCTACACTGCTATCTGTATGAACATGGAAATAGCTACACCGTTATCTGTATGAACATGGAAATAGCTACACCACTATCTGTATGAACATGGAAATATCTACACCGCTATCTGTATGAACATGGATATATCTACACAGCCATCTGGATGAACATGGAAATATCTACACCGCTATCTGTATGAACATGGAAATATGTACACCGCTATCTGTATGAACATGGATATATCTACACAGCCATCTGGATGAACATGGAAATATCTACACCGCTATCAGTGTAAACATGCATAGATCTTCACCGCTATCTCTATAAACATGGAAATATCTACACCGCTATCTGTATGAACATGGAAATACACACAGCTATCTGTATGAACATGGAAATATCTACACCGCTATCTGTTTGAATTGGAAATATCTACACCGCTATCTGTATGAAAATGGAAATATCTACACTGCTATCTGCATATACATTTAAATATCTTCACTGCTATCTCTTTACACATGGAAATAACTAAACCGCTATCTGTATGAACATGGAAATATCTACACCGCCATCTGTATGAACACGGAAATATCTGCACCGCCATCTATAAGAACATGTAAATATCTACACCGCCATCTGTATTAAGATGGAGATATCTACACTGCTATCTGTATAAACATGGAAATATCTAAACCGCCATCTGTATGAACATATAAATATCTACACCGTCATCTGTATTAAGAAGGAAATATCTAAACCGCTATCTGTATAAACATGGAAATATCTACACCGCTGCCTGTATAAACAAGGAAATATCAGCACCGCTATCTGTATGAACATGGAAATATCTACACCGCTATCTGTATGAACATGGAAATATCTACACCGCTAGCTGTATGAACATGGAAATAGCTACACCGCTATCTGTATGAACATGGATATATCTACACCGCCATCTGGATGAACATGGAAATATCTACACCGCTATGTGTGTAAACATGCATAGATCTTCACCGCTATCTGTATAAACATGGAAATATCTACACCGCTATCTGTATGAACATGGAAATATCTACACCGCTATCTGTATGAACAAGGAAATATCTACACCGCTATCGGCATGAAAATGGAAATACCTACAAAGCTATCTGCATATACATGGAAATATCTACACAGCTATCTCTTTACACATGGAAATAACTACACCGCTATATCTATAAACATGGAAATATCTACACCGCCATCTGTATGAACATGGAAATATCTGCACCGCCATCTGTATGAACATATAAATATCTACACCGCCATCTGTATTAAAAAGGAAATATCTAAACCGCTATCTGTATAAACGTGGAAATATCTACACCGCTGCCTGTATAAACATGGAAATATCAGCACCACTATCTGTATGAACATGGAAATATCTACACCGCTATCTGTATGAACATGGATATATCTACACAGCCATCTGGATGAACATGGAAATATCTACACCGCTATCTGTATGAACATGGAAATATGTACACCGCTATCTGTATGAACATGGATATATCTACACAGCCATCTGGATGAACATGGAAATATCTACACCGCTATCAGTGTAAACATGCATAGATCTTCACCGCTATCTCTATAAACATGGAAATATCTACACCGCTATCTGTATGAACATGGAAATATACACACAGCTATCTGTATGAACATGGAAATATCTACACCGCTATCTGTTTGAATTGGAAATATCTACACTGCTATCTGTATGAAAATGGAAATATCTACACTGCTATCTGCATATACATTTAAATATCTTCACAGCTATCTCTTTACACATGGAAATAACTAAACCGTTATCTGTATGAACATGGAAATATCTACACCGCCATCTGTATGAACACGGAAATATCTGCACCGCCATCTATAAGAACATGTAAATATCTACATCGCCATCTGTATTAAGATGGAGATATCTACACTGCTATCTGTATAAACATGGAAATATCTAAACCGCCATCTGTATGAACATATAAATATCTACACTGCCATCTGTATTAAGAAGGAAATATCTAAACCGCTATCTGTATAAACATGGAAATATCTACACCGCTGCCTGTATAAACAAGGAAATATCAGCACCGCTATCTGTATGAACATGGAAATATCTACACCGCTATCTGTATGAACATGGAAATATCTACACCGCTAGCTGTATGAACATGGAAATAGCTACACCGCTATCTGTATGAACATGGATATATCTACACCGCCATCTGGATGAACATGGAAATATCTACACCGCTATGTGTGTAAACATGCATAGATCTTCACCGCTATCTGTATAAACATGGAAATATCTACACCGCTATCTGTATGAACATGGAAATATCTACACCGCTATCTGTTTGAACATGGAAATATCTACACTGCTATCTGCATGAAAATGGAAATATCTACACTGCTATCTGTATATACATTTAAATATCTACACAGCTATCTCTTTACACATGGAAATAACTACACCGCTATCTGTATGAACATGAAAATATCTACACCGCTATCTGTATGAACATGGAAATATCTGCACCGCCATCTGTATGAACATATAAATATCTACACCGCCATCTGTATTAAGATGGAGATATCTACACCGCTATCTGTTTAAACATGGAAATATCTACACCGCTATCTGTATAAACATGGAAATATCTACACCACTACCTGTATAAACATGGAAATATCAGCACCGCTATCTGTATGAACATGGAAATATCTACAAAGCTATCTGAATGAACATGGAAAAATCTACACCGCTATCTGTTTGAACATGTAAATATCTACACCGCTATCTGCATGAAAATGGAAATATCTACAAAGCTATCTGCATATACATGGAAATATCTACACAGCTATCTCTTTACACATGGAAATAACTACACCGCTATATCTATAAACATGGAAATATCTACACCGCCATCTGTATGAACATGGAAATATCTGCACCGCCATCTGTAAGAACATATAAATATCTACACCGCCATCTGTATTAAGAAGGAAATATCTAAACCGCTATCTGTATAAACCTGGAAATATCTACACCGCTGCCTGTAAAAACATGGAAATATCAGCACCGCTATCTGTATGAACATGGAAATATCTGCACCGCTATCTGTATGAACATGGAAATATCTACACTGCTATCTGTATGAACATGGAAATAGCTACACCGTTATCTGTATGAACATGGAAATAGCTACACCACTATCTGTATGAACATGGAAATATCTACACCGCTATCTGTATGAACATGGATATATCAACACAGCCATCTGGATGAACATGGAAATATCTACACCGCTATCTGTATGAACATGGAAATATGTACACCGCTATCTGTATGAACATGGATATATCTACACAGCCATCTGGATGAACATGGAAATATCTACACCGCTATCTGTGTAAACATGCATAGATCTTCACCGCTATCTCTATAAACATGGAAATATCTACACCGCTATCTGTATGAACATGGAAATATCTACACCGCTATCTGAACATGGAAATATCCACACCGCTATCTGCATGAAAATGGAAATATCTACACAGCGATCTGCATATAGATGGAAATATCTAGAAAGCTATCTCTTTACACATGGAAATAACTACAGCGCTATCTCTATGAACATACAAATATCTACACCGCCATCTGTATGAACATGGAAATATCTGCACCGCCAAATGTATGAATATATAAATATCTACACCGCCATCTATATTAAGATGGAGATATCTACACCGCTATCTGTATAAACTTGGAAATATCTACACCGCTATCTGTATAAACATGGAAATAGCTACACCGCTATCTGTATGAACATGGAAATATCTTCACCGCCATCTGTGTAAACATGCATTCACATTCACCGCTATCTGTATAACCATGGAAATATCTACACCGCTATCTGTATGAACATGGAAATATCTACACCGCTATCTGTTTCAACATGGAAATATCTAAACCGCTATCTACATGAAAATGGAAATATCTACACAGCTATCTGCATGTTCATGGAAATATCTACACAGCTATCTCTTTACACGTGGAAATAACTACACCGCTATCTGTATGAACGTGGTAATATCTTCACCGCCATCTGTATGAACATGGATATATCTACACAGCCATCTGGATGAATATGGAAATATCTACACCGCTATCTGTATGAAGATGGAAATATCCACAACGCTATCTGTGTAAACATGCATACATCTTCACCGCTATCTATATAAACATGGAATTATCTACACTGCTATCGGTATGAACATGGAAATATCGAGACCGCTATCTGTTTGAACATGGAAATATCTACACTGCTATCTGCATGAAAATGGAAATATCTACACAGCGATCTGCATATACATGGAAATATCTACAAAGCTATCTCTTTACACATGGAAAAAACTACAGTGCTATCTCTATAAACATACAAATATCTACACCGCCATCTGTATGAACATGGAAATATCTGCACCGCCATCTGTATGAACATATAAATATCTACACCGCCATCTATATTAAAATGGAGATATCTACACCGCTATCTGAATAAACTTGGAAATATCTACACCGCTATCTGTATAAACATGGAAATATGTACACCGCAATCTATATAAACATGGAAATATCTACACCGCTACCTGTATAAACATGGAAATATCATCACCGCTATCTGTATGAACTTGGAAATATCTACACCGCTATCTCCATGAACATGAAAATAGCTACACCAAAATCTATATGAACATGGAAATAACTGCACCGCAATCTGTATGAACATTTAAATATCTCCACCGCTATCTGTATGAACATGGAAATATCTACACCGCTATCTGTATGAACATGGATATATCTACACAGCCATCTGGATGAACACGGAAATATCTACACCGCTATCTGTATGAACATGGAAATATCTACACCGCTATCTGTTTAAATATGCATACATCTTCACCGCAATCTGTATAAACATGGAAATATCTACACCGCTATCTGTATGAACATGGAAATATCTACACCGCTATCTGAACATGGAAATATCTACACCGCTGTCTGCATGAAAATGGAAATATCTACACAGCTATCTGCATACACATGGAAATATCTACACAGCTATCTCTTTACACATGGAAATAACTACACCGCTATCTGTATGAACATGGAAATATCTACACCGCCATCTGTATGAACACGGAAATATCTGCACCGCCATCTGTAGAAACATATAAATATCTACACGGCGATCTGTACTAAGATGGAGATATCTACACCGCCATCTGTATAAACATGGAAATATCTTCACCGCTGTCTGAATAAACATGGAAATATCTACACCGCTATCTGTATAAATATGGAAATATCTACACCGCTACCTGTATAAACAGGGAAATATCAGCACCGCTATCTGTATGAACATGGAAATATCAGCCCCACTATCTGTATGAACATGGAAATACCTACACCGCTATCTGTGTGAACATGGAAATATCTACACCGCTATCTGTATGAACATGGAAATATCTTCACCGCCATCTGTATGAACATGGATATATCTACACAGCCATCTGGATGAACATGGAAATATCTGCACCGCTATCTGTATGAACATGGAAATAGCTACACCGGTATCTGTATGAACATGGAAATATCTACACCGCTATCTGTATGAACATGGAAATATCTACACCGCTATCTGTATGAAAATGGAAAAATCTTCACCGCCATCTGTATGAACATGGATATATCTACACAGCCATCTGGATGAACATTGAAATGTCTACACAGCTATCTGTATGAACATGGAAATATATACACCGCTATCTGTGTAAACATGCATACATCTTCAGCGCTATCTGTATAAACATGGAAATATCTACACCTCTATCTGTATGAACATGGAAATATCTACACCGCTATCTGTTTGAACATGGAAATATCAACACCGCTATCAGCATGAAAATGGAAATATCTACACACCTATCTGCATATACCTGGAAATATCCACAAAGAAATCTCTTTTCACAAGGAAATAACTACACCGCTGTCTCTATAAACATGGAAATATCTACACCGCCATCTGTATGAACATGGAAATATCTGCACCGGCATCTGTATGAACATATAAATATCTAAACCGCCATCTGTATTAAGATGGAGATATCTACACCGCTATCTGTATAAACCTGGAAATATCTACACCGCTATCTGTGTAAACATGCATACATCTTCAGCGCTATCTGTATAAACATGGAAATATCAGCACCGCTATCTGTATGAACATGGATATATCTACACAGCCATCTGTATGAACATGGAAATATCTAAACCGCTGTCTGTGTAAACATGCATACATCTTCACCGCTATCTGTATAAACATGGAAATATCTACACCGCTATCTGCATGAAAATGGAAATATCTACACAGCGATCTGCATATACATTTAAATATCTACACAGCTATCTCTTTACACATGGAAACAACTACACCGTTATCTGTATGAACATGGAAATATCTACACCGCCATCTGTATGAACATGGAAATATCTGCACCTCCATCTGTATGAAAATATAAATATCTACACCGCCATCTGTATTAAGATAGAGATATCTACACTGCTATCTGTATAAACATGGAAATATCTACACCGCTATCTGTATAAACATGGAAATATCTACACCGCTATCTGTATATACATGGAAATATCTACACCACTACCTGTATAAACATGGAAATATCAGCACCACTATCTATATGAACATGGAAATATCTACACCGCTATCTGTATGAACATGGAAATATCTACACCGCTATCTGTATGAACATGGAAATACCTACACCGCTATCTGTATGAACATGGAAATATCTACACCGCTATCTGTTTGAACATGGAAATATCTACACCGCTGTCTGCATGAAAATGGAAATATATACACAGCTATCTGCATATACATGGAAATATCTACACAGCTATCTCTTTACACGTGGAAATAACTACACCGCTATCTGTATGAACATGGAAATATCTACACCGCCATCTGTATGAACACGGAAATATCTGCACCGCCATCTGTATGAACATATAAATATCTACACGGCGATCTGTATTAAGATGGAGATATCTACACCGCCATCTGTATAAACATGGAAATATCTTCACCGCTATCTGTATAAACATGGAAATATCTACACCGCTATCTGTATAAATATGGAAATATCCACACCGCTACCTGTATAAACAGGGAAATATCAGCACCGCTATCTGTATGAACATGGAAATATCAGCCCCACTATCTGTATGAACATGGAAATACCTACACCGCTATCTGTGTGAACATGGAAATATCTACACCGCTATCTGAATGAACATGGAAATATCTTCACCGCCATCTGTATGAACATGGATATATCTACACAGCCATCTGGATGAACATGGAAATATCTGCACCGCTATCTGTATGAACATGGAAATGGCTACACCGGTATCTGTATGAACATGGAAATATCTACACCGCTATCTGTATGAACATGGAAATATCTACACCGCTATCTGTATGAAAATGGAAAAATCTTCACCGCCATCTGTATGAACATGGATATATCTACACAGCCATCTGGATGAACATTGAAATATCTACACAGCTATCTGTATGAACATGGAAATATATACACCGCTATCTGTGTAAACATGCATACATCTTCAGCGCTATCTGTATAAACATGGAAATATCTACACCGCTATCTGTATGAACATGGAAATATCTACACCGCTATCTGTTTGAACATGGAAATATCAACACCGCTATCTGCATGAAAATGGAAATATCTACACAGCTATCTGCATATACCTGGAAATATCCACAAAGAAATATCTTTTCACAAGGAAATAACTACACCGCTATCTCTATAAACATGGAAATATCTACACCGCCATCTTAATGAACATGGAAATATCTGCACCGGCATCTGTATGAACATATAAATATCTACACCGCCATCTGTATTAAGATGGAGATATCTACACCGCTATCTGTATAAACCTGGAAATATCTACACCGCTATCTGTGTAAACATGCATACATCTTCAGCGCTATCTGTATAAACATGGAAATATCAGCACCGCTATCTGTATGAACATGGATATATCTACACAGCCATCTGTATGAACATGGAAATATCTAAACCGCTGTCTGTGTAAACATGCATACATCTTCACCGCTATCTGTATAAACATGGAAATATCTACACCGCTATCTGCATGAAAATGGAAATATCTACACAGCGATCTGCATATACATTTAAATATCTACACAGCTATCTCTTTACACATGGAAATAACTACACCGTTATCTGTATGAACATGGAAATATCTACACCGCCATCTGTATGAACATGGAAATATCTGCACCTCCATCTGTATGAAAATATAAATATCTACACCGCCATCTGTATTAAGATAGAGATATCTACACTGCTATCTGTATAAACATGGAAATATCTACACCGCTATCTGTATAAACATGGAAATATCTACACCGCTATCTGTATATACATGGAAATATCTACACCACTACCTGTATAAACATGGAAATATCAGCACCGCTATCTATATGAACATGGAAATATCTACACCGCTATCTGTATGAACATGGAAATATCTACACCGCTATCTGTATGAACATGGAAATACCTACACCGCTATCTGTATGAACATGGAAATCTCTACACCGCTATCTGTTTGAACATGGAAATATCTACACCGCTGTCTGCATGAAAATGGAAATATATACACAGCTATCTGCATATACATGGAAATATCTACACAGCTATCTCTTTACACATGGAAATAACTACACCGTTATCTGTATGAACATGGAAATATCTACACCGCCATCTGTATGAACATGGAAATATCTGCACCGCCATCTGTATGAAAATATAAATATCTACACCGCCATCTGTATTAAGATAGAGATATCTACACTGCTATCTGTATAAACATGGAAATATCTACACCGCTATCTGTATAAACATGGAAATATCTACACCGCTACCTGTATAAACATGGAAATATCAGCACCGCTATCGGTATGAACATGGAAATATCTACACCGATATCTGTATGAACATGGATACATCTACACCGCTATCTGTATGAACATGGAAATATCTTTACCGCCATCTGTATTCACATGGAAAAATCTACACAGCCATCTGTATGAACATGGAAACATCTACACCGCTATCTGTATGAACATGGAAATATCTACAATGCTATCTGTACGAACATGGAAATACCTTCACCGCCATCTGTATGAAAATGAACATGGCTACACAGCCATCTGGATGAACATGGAAATATCTACACCGCTATCTGTGTAAACATGCATACACCTTCACCGCTATCTGTATAACCATGGAAATATCTACACCGCTATCTGTATGAACATGGAAATATCTACACGGCTATCTGTTTGAACATTTAAATATCTAAACCGCTATCTGCATGAAAATGGAAATATCTACACTGTTATCTGCATATACATGGAAATATCTACACAGCTATCTCTTTACACGTGGAAATAACTACACCGCTATCTGTATGAACATGGAAATATCTTCACCGCCATCTGTATGAACATGTATATATCTACACAGCCATCTGGATGAACACGGAAATATCTACACCGCTATCTGTATGAAGTTGGAAATATCTGCAACGCTATCTGTGTAAACATGCATACATCTTCACCGCTATCTATATAAACATGGAAATATCTACACTGCTATCTGTATGAACATGGAAATATCTACACCGCTATCTGAACATGGAAATATCTACAGCGCTATCTGCATGAAAATGGAAATATCTACACAGCTATCTGCATATACATGGCAATATCTACGCAGCTATCTCTTTACACATGGAAATTACTACACCGCTATCTCTATAATCATGGAAATATCTACACCGCGATCGGTATGAACATGGAAATATCTGCACCGCCATCTGTATGAACATATAAATATCTACACCGCCATCTGCATTAAGAAGGAGATATCTACACCGCTATCTGTATAAACATGGAAATATTTACACCGCTATCTGTATAAACATGGAAATATCTACACCGCTATCTGTATAAAGATGGAAATATCTACACCGCTACCTGTATAAACATGGAAATATCAGCACCGCTATCGGTATGAACATGGAAATATCTACACCGCTATCTGTATGAACATGGGAATAGCTACACCGCTATCTGTATGAACATGGAAATATCTTCAACGCCATCTGTATGAACATGGATATATCTACACAGCCATCTGTATGAACATCGAAATATCTACACCGCTATCTGTATGAACATGGAAATATCTACAGCGCTATCTGTATGAACATGGAAATATCTTCACCGCCATCTGTATGAACATGGATATGTCTACACATCCATCTGGATGAACATGGAAAAATCTACACCGTGATCTGTATGAAGATGGGAATATCTACAGCGCTATCTGTGTAAACATGCATACACCTTCACCACTATCTGTATAAACATGGAAATATCTACACCGCTATCTGTATGAACATGGATATATCTACACCGCTACCTGTTTGAACATGGAAATATCTAAACCGCTATCTGCATTAAAATGGAAATATCTACACAGCTATCTGCATATACATGGAAATATCTACACAGCTATCTCTTCACACATGGAAATAACTACACCGCTATCTGTATGAACATGGAAATATCTACACTGCTATCTGTATGAACATGGAAATATCTACACCGCTATCTGTATGAACATGGAAATATCTACACCGCTATCTGTTTGAACATGGAAATATCTACACCGCTGTCTGCATGAAAGTGGAAATATCTACACAGCTATCTGCATATACATGGAAATATCTACACAGCTATCTCTTTACACATGGAAATAACTACACCGCTATCTCTATAAACATGGAAATATCTACACCGCCATCTGTATGGAGATGGAAATATCTGCACCACCATCTCTATGAACATATAAATATCTACACCGCCATCTGTATTAAGAAGGAGATATCTACACCGCTATCTGTATAAAGATGGAAATATCTACACCGCTATATGTATAAACATGGAAATATCTACACCGGTATCTGTATAAACATGGAAATATCTACACCGCTACCTGTATAAACATGGAAATATCAGCACCGCTATCGGTTTGAACATGGAAATATCTACACCGCTATATGTATGAACATGGATATATCTACACCGCTATCTGTATGAACATGGAAATATCTTCACCGGCATCTGTATGAACATGGATATATCTACACAGCCATCTGTATGAACATGGAAATATCTACACCGCTATCTGTATGAACATGGAAATATCTTCACCGCCATCTGTGTAAACATGCATTCAAATTCACCGCTATCTGTATAACCATGGAAATATCTACACCGCTATCTGTATGAACATGGAAATATCTACACCGCTATCTGTTTGAACATGGAAATATCTAAACCGCTATCTACATGAAAATGGAAATATCTACACAGCTATCTGCATGTTCATGGAAATATCTACACAGCTATCTCTTTACATGTGGAAATAACTACACCGCTATCTGTATGAACATGGAAATATCTTCACCGCCATTTCTATGAACATGGATATATCTACACAGTCATCTGGATGAACATGGAAATATCTACACCGCTATCTGTATGAAGATGGAAATATCCCCAACGCTATCTGTGTAAACATGCATACATCTTCACCGCTATCTATATAAACATGGAAATATCTACACTGCTATCGGTATGAACATGGAAATAACGACACCGCTATCTGTTTGAACATGGAAATATCTACACTGCTATCTGCATGAAAATGGAAATATCTACACAGCTACCAGCATATACATGGAAATATCTACACAGCTATCTCTTTACACATGGAAATAACTACACCGCTATCTGTATGAACATGGAAATATCTTCACCGCCATCTGTAGGAACATGGATATATCTACACAGCCATCTGGATGAACATGGAAATATCTACACCGCTATCTGTATGAAGATGGAAATATCTACACCGCTATCTGTGTAAACATGCATACATCTTCACCGCTATCTGTATTAACATGGAAATATCTACACTGCTATCTGTATGAAAATGGAAATATCTACACCGCTATCTGTTTGAACATGGAAATATCTACACGGCTATCTGCATGAAAATGGAAATATCTACACAGCGATCTGCATATACATGGAAATATCTACAAAGCTATCTCTTTACACATGGAAATAACTACAGCGCTATCTCTATAAACATACAAATATCTACACCGCCATCTGTATGAATATGGAAATATCTGCAATGCGATCTGTATGAAAATATAAATATCTACACCGCCATCTTCATTAAGATGGAGATATCTACACCGCTATCTACATGAAAATGGAAATATCTACACTGCTATCTGCATATACATTTAAATATCTACACAGCTATCTCTTTACACATGGAAATAAATACACCGTTATCTGTATGAACATGGAGATAACTACACCGCCATCTGTATGAACATGGAAATATCTGCACCGCCATCTGTATGAAAATATAAATAACTACACCACCATCTGTATTAAGATAGAGATATCTCCACTGCTATCTGTATAAAGATGGAAATATCTACACCGCTATCTGTATAAACATGGAAATATCTACACCGCTATCTGTATATACATGGAAATATCTACACCACTACCTGTAGAAACCTGGAAATATCAGCACCGATATCTATATGAACATGGAAATATCTACACCGCTATCTGTATGAACATGGAAATATCTACACCGCTATCTGTATGAACATGGAAATATCTACACCGCTATCTGTATGAACATGGAAATATCTACACCGCTATCTGTTTGAACATGGAAATATCTACACCGCTGTCTGCATGAAAGTGGAAATATCTACACAGCTATCTGCATATACATGGAAATATCTACACAGCTATCTCTTTACACATGGAAATAACTACACCGCTATCTCTATAAACATGGAAATATCTACACCGCCATCTGTATGGACATGGAAATATCTGCACCACCATCTCTATGAACATATAAATATCTACACCGCCATCTGTATTAAGAAGGAGATATCTACACCGCTATCTGTATAAAGATGGAAATATCTACACCGCTATCTGTATAAACATGGAAATATCTACACCGCTACCTGTATAAACATGGAAATATCAGCACCGCTATCGGTATGAACATGGAAATACCTACACCGCTATCTGTATGAACATGGAAATATCTTCACCGCCATCTGTATGAACATGGATATATCTACACAGCCATCTGTATGAACATGGAAATATCTACACCGCTATCTGCATGAACATGGAAATATCTACACCGCTATCTGTATGAACATGGAAATATCTTCACCGCCATCTGTGTAAACATGCATTCACATTCACCGCTATCTGTATAACCATGGAAATATCTACACCGCTATCTGTATGAACATGGAAATATCTACACCGCTATCTGTTTCAACATGGAAATATCTAAACCGCTATCTACATGAAAATGGAAATATCTACACAGCTATCTGCATGTTCATGGAAATATCTACACAGCTATCTCTTTACACGTGGAAATAACTACACCGCTATCTGTATGAACATGGTAATATCTTCACCGCCATCTGTATGAACATGGATATATCTACACAGCCATCTGGATGAACATGGAAATATCTACACCGCTATCTGTATGAAGATGGAAATATCCACAACGCTATCTGTGTAAACATGCATACATCTTCACCGCTATCTATATAAACATGGAAATATCTACACCGCTATCGGTATGAACATGGAAATATCGACACCGCTATCTGTTTGAACATGGAAATATCTACACTGCTATCTGCATGAAAATGGAAATATCTACACAGCGATCTGCATATACATGGAAATATCTACAAAGCTATCTCTTTACACATGGAAATAACTACAGTGCTATCTCTATAAACATACAAATATCTACACCGCCATCTGTATGAACATGGAAATATCTGCACCGCCATCTGTATAAACATATAAATATCTACACCGCCATCTATATTAAAATGGAGATATCTACACCGCGATCTGAATAAACTTGGAAATATCTACACCGCTATCTGTATAAACATGGAAATATGTACACCGCAATCTATATAAACATGGAAATATCTACACCGCTACCTGTATAAACATGGAAATATCAGCACCGCTATCTGTATGAACTTGGAAATATCTACACCGCTATCTCCATGAACATGAAAATAGCTACACCAAAATCTATATGAACATGGAAATAACTGCACCGCTATCTGTATGAACATTTAAATATCTACACCACTACCTGTATGAACATGGAAATATCTACACCGCTATCTGTATGAACATGGATATATCTACACAGCCATCTGGATGAACACGGAAATATCTACACCGCTATCTGTATGAACATGGAAATATCTACACCGCTATCTGTTTAAATATGCATACATCTTCACCGCAATCTGTATAAACATGGAAATATCTACACCGCTATCTGTATGAACATGGAAATATCTACACCGCTATCTGAACATGGAAATATCTACACCGCTGTCTGCATGAAAATGGAAATATCTACACAGCTATCTGCATATACATGGAAATATCTACACAGCTATCTCTTTACACGTGGAAATAACTACACCGCTATCTGTATGAACATGGAAATATCTACACCGCCATCTGTATGAACACGGAAATATCTGCACCGCCATCTGCATGAACATATAAATATCTACACGGCGATCTGTACTAAGATGGAGATATCTACACCGCCATCTGTATAAACATGGAAATATCTTCACCGCTATCTGTATAAACATGGAAATATCTACACCGCTATCTGTATAAATATGGAAATATCTACACCGCTACCTGTATAAACAGGGAAATATCAGCACCACTATCTGTATGAACATGGAAATATCAGCCCCACTATCTGTATGAACATGGAAATAACTACACCGCTATCTGTGTGAACATGGAAATATCTACACCGCTATCTGTATGAACATGGAAATATCTTCACCGCCATCTGTATGAACATGGATATATCTACACAGCCATTTGGATGAACATGGAAATATCTGCACAGCTATCTGTATGAACATGGAAACAGCTACACCGGTATCTGTATGAACATGGAAATATCTACACCGCTATCTGTATGAACATGGAAATATCTACACCGCTATCTGTATGAAAATGGAAAAATCTTCACCGCCATCTGTATGAACATGGATATATCTACACAGCCATCTGGATGAACATTGAAATATCTACACAGCTATCTGTATGAACATGGAAATATATACACCGCTATCTGTGTAAACATGCATACATCTTCAGCGCTATCTGTATAAACATGGAAATATCTACACCGCTATCTGTATGAACATGGAAATATCTACACCGCTATCTGTTTGAACATGGAAATATCAACACCGCTATCTGCATGAAAATGGAAATATCTACACAGCTATCTGCATATACCTGGAAATATCCACAAAGAAATCTCTTTTCACAAGGAAATAACTACACCGCTATCTCTATAAACATGGAAATGTCTACACCGCTATCTGTATGAACATGGAAATATCTGCACCGGCATCTGTATGAACATATAAATATCTACACCGCCATCTGTATTAAAATGGAGATATCTACACCGCTATCTGTATAAACCTGGAAATATCTACACCGCTATCTGTGTAAACATGCATACATCTTCAGCGCTATCTGTATAAACATGGAAATATCAGCACCGCTATCTGTATGAACATGGATATATCTACACAGCCATCTGTATGAACATGGAAATATCTAAACCGCTGTCTGTGTAAACATGCATACATCTTCACCGCTATCTGTATAAACATGGAAATATCTACACCGCTATCTGCATGAAAATGGAAATATCTACACAGCGATCTGCATATACATTTAAATATCTACACAGCTATCTCTTTACACATGGAAATAACTACACCGTTATCTGTATGAACATGGAAATATCTACACCGCCATCTGTATGAACATGGAAATATCTGCACCGCCATCTGAATGAAAATATAAATATCTACACCGCCATCTGTATTAAGATAGAGATATCTACACTGCTATCTGTATAAACATGGAAATATCTACACCGCTATCTGTATAAACATGGAAATATTTACACTGCTATCTGTATATACATGGAAATATCTACACAACTACCTGTATAAACATGGAAATATCAGCACCGCTATCTATATGAACATGGAAATATCTACACCGCTATCTGTATGAACATGGAAATATCTACACCGCTATCTGTATGAACATGGAAATACCTACACCGCTATCTGTATGAACATGGAAATATCTACACCGCTGTCTGCATGAAAATGGAAATATATACACAGCTATCTGCATATACATGGAAATATCTACACAGCTATCTCTTTACACATGGAAGTAACTACACCGCTATCTCTATAAACATGGAAATATCTACACCGCCATCTGTATGAACATGGAAATATCTGCACCGCCATCTGTATGAACATATAAATATATACACCGCCATCTGTATTAAGAAGGAGATATCTACACTGCTATCTGTATAAACCTGGAAATATCTACTCCGCTATCTGTATAAACATGGAAATATCTACACCGCTATCTGTATAAAGATGGAAATATCTACACCGCTACCTGTATAAACATGGAAATATCAGCACCGCTATCGGTATGAACATGGAAATATCTACACCGATATCTGTATGAACATGGATACATCTACACCGCTATCTGTATGAACATGGAAATATCTTTACCGCCATCTGTATTCACATGGATATATCTACACAGCCATCTGTATGAACATGGAAATATCTACACCGCTATCTGTATGAACATGGAAATATCTACACCGCTATCTGTACGAACATGGAAATACCTTCACCGCCATCTGTATGAAAATGAACATGGCTACACAGCCATCTGGATGAACATGGAAATATCTACACCGCTATCTGTGTAAACATGCATACACCTTCACCGCTATCTGTATAACCATGGAAATATCTACACCGCTATCTGTATGAACATGGAAATATCTACACCGCTATCTGTTTGAACATTTAAATATCTAAACCGCTATCTGCATGAAAATGGAAATATCTACACAGTTATCTGCATATACATGGAAATATCTACACAGCTATCTCTTTACACGTGGAAATAACTACACCGCTATCTGTATGAACATGGAAATATCTTCACCGCCATCTGTATGAACATGTATATATCTACACAGCCATCTGGATGAACATGGAAATATCTACACCGCTATCTGTATGAAGTTGGAAATATCTGCAACGCTATCTGTGTAAACATGCATACATCTTCACCGCTATCTATATAAACATGGAAATATCTACACTGCTATCTGTATGAACATGGAAATATCTACACCGCTATCTGAACATGGAAATATCTACACCGCTATCTGCATGAAAATGGAAATATCTACACAGCGATCTGCATATAGATGGAAATATCTACAAAGCTATCTCTTTACACATGGAAATAACTACAGCGCTATCTCTATGAACATACAAATATCTACACCGCCATCTGTATGAACATGGAAATATCTGCACCGCCAAATGTATGAACATATAAATATCTACAACGCCATCTATATTAAGATGGAGATATCTACACCGCTATCTGTATAAACTTGGAAATATCTACACCGCTATCTGTATAAACATGGAAATATCTACAACGCAATCTGTATAAACATGGAAATATCTACACCGTTACCTGTATAAACATGGAAATATAAGCACCGCTATCTGCATGAACATGGAAATATCTACACCGCTATCTGAACATGGAAATATCTACACCGCTATCTGCATGAAAATGGAAATATCTACACAGCTATCTGCATATACATGGAAATATCTACGCAGCTATCTCTTTACACATGGAAATACCTACACCGCTATCTCTATAAACATGGAAATATCTACACCGCGATCGGTATGAACATGGAAATATCTGCACCGCCATCTGTATGAACATATAAATATCTACACTGCCATCTGCATTAAGAAGGAGATATCTACACCGCTATCTGTATAAACATGGAAATATTTACACCGCTATCTGTATAAACATGGAAATATCTACACCGCTATCTGTATAAAGATGGAAATATCTACACCGCTACCTGTATAAACATGGAAATATCAGCACCGCTATCGGTATGAACATGGAAATATCTACACCGCTATCTGTATGAACATGGAAATAGCTACACCGCTATCTGTATGAACATGGAAATATCTTCAACGCCATCTATATGAACATGGATATATCTACACAGCCATCTGTATGAACATGGAAATATCTACACCGCTATCTGTATGAACATGGATATATCTACACCGCTACCTGTTTGAACATGGAAATATCTAAACCGCTATCTGCATTAAAATGGAAATATCTACACCGCTATCTGTATAACCATGGAAATATCTACACCGCTACCTGTATAAACATGGAAATATAAGCACGGCTATCTGTATGAACATGGAAATATCTACACCGCTGCCTGGATAAACATGGAAATATCAGCACGGCTATCTGTATGAACATGGAAATATCTACACCGCTATCTGTATGAACATGGAATTAACTACACTGCTATCTGTATGAACATGGAAATAGCTACACTGTTATCTGTATGAACATGGAAATAGCTACACCACTATCTGTATGAACATGGAAATAGCTACACCGCTATCTGTATGAACATGGATATATCTACACTGCCATCTGGATGAACATGGAAATATCTACACCGCTATCTGTATGAACATGGAAATATCTACACCACTATCTGTATGAACATGGATATATCTACACAGCCATCTGGATGAACATGGAAATATCTACACCGCTATCTGTGTAAACATGCATAGATCTTCACCGCTACCTCTATAAACATGGAAATAACTACACCGCTATCTGTATGAACATGGAAATATCCACACCGCTATCTGTATGAACATGGAAATATCTACACCGCTATCTGTTTGAACATGGAAATATCTACACCGCTATCTGCACGAAAATGGAAATATCTACACTGCTATCTGCATATATATTTAAATATCTACACAGCTATCTCTTTTCACATGGAAATAACTACACCGCTATCTATATGAACATGGAAATATCTACACCGCCATCTGTATGAACACGGAAATATCTGCACCGCCATCTGTATGAACATATAAATATCTACACCGCCATCTGTATTAAGCTGGAGATATCTACACTGATATCTGTATAAACATGGAAATATCTACACCGCCATCTGTATGAACACATAAATATCTACACAGCCATCTGTATTAAGAAGGAAATATCTAAACCGCTATCTGTATAAACATGGAAATATCTACACCGCTGCCTGTATAAACAAGGAAATATCAGCACCGCTATCTGTATGAACATGGAAATATCTACACCGCTATCTGTATGAACATGGAAATAACTACTCCGCTATCTGTATGAACATGGAAATAGCTACACCGCTATCTGCATGAACATGGATATATCTACACAGCCATCTAGATGAACATTTAAATATCTACACCGCTATCTGTATAAACATGGAAATATCCACACCGCTATCTGTATGAACATGGAAATATCTACACCGCTATCTGTATGAACATGGAAATATCTTCACCGCTATCTGTTTGAACATGGAAATATCTACACCGCTATCTGCATGAAAATGGAAATATCTACACTGCTATCTGCATATACATTTAAATATCTACACAGCTATCTCTTTGCACATGGAAATAACTACGCTGCTATCAGCATGAAGATGGAAATATCTACACCGCCCTCTGTATGAACATGGAAATATCTGCACCGTCATCTGTATGAACATATAAATATCTACACCGCAATCTGTATTAAGATAGAGATATCTCCACTGCTATCTGTATAAACATGGAAATATCTACACCGCTATCTGTATAAACATGGAAATATCTACACCGCTATCTGTATAAACATGGAAATATCTACACCACTACCTGTATAAACTTGGAAATATCAGCACCGCTATCTGTATGAACATGGAAATATCTACACCGCTATCTCTATGAACATGGAAATATCTAAACCACTATCTGAATGAACATGGAAAAATCTACACCGCTATCTGTTTGAACATGTAAATATCTACACCGCTATCTGTATAACCATGGAAATATCTACACCGCTACCTGTATAAACTTGGAAATATAAGCACCGCCATCTGTATGAACATGGAAATATCTACACCGCCATCCATATGAACATGGAAATATCTACACCGCTATCTGTATGAACATGGAAATGTCTACACCGCTATCTGTATGAATATGGAAATAGCTACACCGCTATCTGTATGAACATGGATATATCTACACAGCCATCTGGATGAACATGGAAATATCTACACCGCTATCTGTATAAACATGGAAATATCTACACCACTATCTGTATGAACATGGAAATATCTACACCGCTATCTGTATGAACATGGAAATATCTACACCGCTATCTGTATGAACATGGATATATCTACATAGCCCTCTGGATGAACATGGAAATATCCACACCGCTATCTGTGTAAACATGCATACATCTTCCACGCTATCTGTAGAAACATGGAAATAAATACACTGCTATCTGTATGAACATGGAAATATCTACACCGCTATCTGTTTGAAGATGGAAATATATACACCGCTATCTGCATGAAAATGGAAATATCTACACAGCTATCTGCATATAGATGGAAATATCTACACAGCTATCTCTTTACACATGGAAATAACTACACCACTATCTGTATGAACATGGAAATATCTACACCGCCATCTGTATGAACATGGAAATATCTGCACTGCCATCTGTATGAACATATAAATATCTACACCGCCATCTGTATTAAGATGGAGATATCTACACCGCTATCTGAATAAACATGGAAATATCTACACCGCTATCTGTATAAACATGGAAATATCTACACCGCTATGTGAATAACCATGGAGATATCTACACCGCTACCTGTATAAACATGGAAATATCAGCACCGCTATCTGTATGAACATGGAAATATCTACACCCCTATCTGTATGAACATGGAAATATCTACACCGCTATCTGTATGAACATGGAAATATCTACAAAGCTATCTGAATGAACATGGAAAAATCTACACCGCTATCTGTTTGAACATGTAAATATCTACACCGCTATCGGCATGAAAATGGAAATACCTACAAAGCTATCTGCATATACATGGAAATATCTACACAGCTATCTCTTTACACATGGAAATAACTACACCGCTATATCTATAAACGTGGAAATATCTACACCTCTATCTGTATGAACATGGAAATATCTGCACCGCCATCTGTATGAACATATAAATATCTACACCGCCATCTGTATTAAGAAGAAATATCTAAACCGCTGTCTGTATGAACATTGAAATATCTACACCGCTATCTGTATGAACATGGAAATATATACACCGCTATCTGTGTAAATATGCATACATCTTCACCGCTATCTGTATAAACATGGAAATGTCTACAAGGCTACCTGTATGAACATGGAAATATCTACACCGCCATCTGTACGAACATGGAAATATCTAAACCGCTATCTGCATGAAAATAGAAATATCTACACAGCTATCTGCATATACATGGAAATACCTACACAGCTATCTCTATACACATGGAAATAACTACACCGCTATCTGTATGAACATGGAAATATCTGCACCGCCATCTGTATGAACACATAAATATCTACACCGCCATCTGTATTAAGATGGAGATACCTACACCGCTATCTGTATAAACATGGAAATATCTACACCGCTATCTGTATAAACATAGAAATATCTACACCGCTATCTGTATAAACATGGAAATATCAGCACCACTATCTGTATGAACATGGAAATATCAGCACCTCTATCTGTATGAACATGGAAGTATCTTCACCGCTATATGTATGAACATGGAAATATCTACACAGCTATCTGTATGAACACGGAAATATCAACACCGCTATCTGTATAAACATGGAAATATCTACACCGCTATCTGTATAAACATGGAAATATCAGCACCACTATCTGTATGAACATGGAAATATCAGCCCCTCTATCTGTATGAACATGGAAGTATCTTCACCGCTATCTGTATGAACATGGAAATAACTACACAGCTATCTGTATGAACACGGAAATATCTACACCGCTATCTGTTTGAACATGGAAATATCTACACCGCTATCTGTATGAACACGGAAATATCTGCACTGCTATCTGTTTGAACATGGAAATATCTACACCGCTATCAGCATGAAAATGGAAATATATACACAGCTATCTGCATATACATGGAAATATCTACACAGCTATCTCTTTACACATGGAAATAACTACACCGCTATCTGTATGAACATGGAAATATCTTCACTGCCATCTTTATGAACATGGATATATCTACACAGCCATCTGGATGAACATGGAAATATCTACACCGCTATCTGTATGAACATGGAAATATCTACACCGATATCTGTGTAAACATGAATACATCTTCACCGCTATCTGTATAAACATGGAAATATCTACACTGCTATCTGTATGAACATGGAAATATCTACACCGCTATCTGTTTGAACATGGAAATATCTACACCGCTATCTGCATGAAAATGGAAATATCTACACAGCGATCTGCATATACATGGAAATATCTACAAAGCTATCTCTTTACACATGGAAATAAGTACAGCGCTATTTCTATAAACATGGAAATAGCTACACCGCCATCTGTATGAACATGGAAATATCTACACCGCTATCTGTATGAACATGGGAATATCTACACCGCTATCTGTATGAACATGGATATATCTACACAGCCCTCTGGATGAACATGGAAATATCCACACCGCTATCTGCGTAAACATGCATACATCTTCCCCGCTATCTGTAGAAACATGGAAATAAATACTCCGCTATCTGTATGAACATGGAAATATCTACACCGCTATCTGTTTGAAGATGGAAATATATACACCGCTATCTGCATGAAAATGGAAATATCTACACAGCTATCTGCATATAGATGGAAATATCTACACAGCTATCTCTTTACACATGGAAATAACTACACCACTATCTGTATGAACATGGAAATATCTACACCGCCATCTGTATGAACATGGAAATAACTGCACCGCCATCTGTATGAACATATAAATATCTACACCGCCATCTGTATTAAGATGGAGATATCTACACCGCTATCTGAATAAACATGGAAATATCTACACCGCTATCTGTATAAACATGGAAATATCTACACCGCTATGTGAATAACCATGGAGATATCTACACCGCTACCGGTATAAACATGGAAATATCAGCACCGCTATCTGTATGAACATGGAAATATCTACACCCCTATCTGTATGAACATGGAAATATCTACACCGCTATCTGTATGAACATGGAAATATCTACAAAGCTATCTGAATGAACATGGAAAAATCTACACCGCTATCTCTTTGAACATGTAAATATCTACACCGCTATCGGCATGAAAATGGAAATACCTACAAAGCTATCTGCATATACATGGAAATATCTACACAGCTATCTCTTTACACATGGAAATAACTACACCGCTATATCTATAAACATGGAAATATCTACACCGCCATCTGTATGAACATGGAAATATCTGCACCGCCATCTGTATGAACATATAAATATCTACACCGCCATCTGTATTAAAAAGGAAATATCTAAACCGCTATCTGTATAAACCTGGAAATATCTACACCGCTGCCTGTATAAACATGGAAATATCAGCACCGCTATCTGTATGCACATGGAAATATCTACACCGCTATCTGTATGAGCATGGAAATATCTACACTGCTATCTGTATGAACATGGAAATAGCTACACCGTTATCTGTATGAACATGGAAATAGCTACACCACTATCTGTATGAACATGGAAATATCTACACCGCTATCTGTATGAACATGGATATATCTACACAGCCATCTGGATGAACATGGAAATATCTACACCGCTATCTGTATGAACATGGAAATATGTACACCGCTATCTGTATGAACATGGATATATCTACACAGCCATCTGGATGAACATGGAAATATCTACACCGCTATCAGTGTAAACATGCATAGATCTTCACCGCTATCTCTATAAACATGGAAATATCTACACCGCTATCTGTATGAACATGGAAATACACACAGCTATCTGTATGAACATGGAAATATCTACACCGCTATCTGTTTGAATTGGAAATATCTACACCGCTATCTGTATGAAAATGGAAATATCTACACTGCTATCTGCATATACATTTAAATATCTTCACTGCTATCTCTTTACACATGGAAATAACTAAACCGCTATCTGTATGAACATGGAAATATCTACACCGCCATCTGTATGAACACGGAAATATCTGCACCGCCATCTATAAGAACATGTAAATATCTACACCGCCATCTGTATTAAGATGGAGATATCTACACTGCTATCTGTATAAACATGGAAATATCTAAACCGCCATCTGTATGAACATATAAATATCTACACCGTCATCTGTATTAAGAAGGAAATATCTAAACCGCTATCTGTATAAACATGGAAATATCTACACCGCTGCCTGTATAAACAAGGAAATATCAGCACCGCTATCTGTATGAACATGGAAATATCTACACCGCTATCTGTATGAACATGGAAATATCTACACCGCTAGCTGTATGAACATGGAAATAGCTACACCGCTATCTGTATGAACATGGATATATCTACACCGCCATCTGGATGAACATGGAAATATCTACACCGCTATGTGTGTAAACATGCATAGATCTTCACCGCTATCTGTATAAACATGGAAATATCTACACCGCTATCTGTATGAACATGGAAATATCTACACCGCTATCTGTATGAACAAGGAAATATCTACACCGCTATCGGCATGAAAATGGAAATACCTACAAAGCTATCTGCATATACATGGAAATATCTACACAGCTATCTCTTTACACATGGAAATAACTACACCGCTATATCTATAAACATGGAAATATCTACACCGCCATCTGTATGAACATGGAAATATCTGCACCGCCATCTGTATGAACATATAAATATCTACACCGCCATCTGTATTAAAAAGGAAATATCTAAACCGCTATCTGTATAAACGTGGAAATATCTACACCGCTGCCTGTATAAACATGGAAATATCAGCACCACTATCTGTATGAACATGGAAATATCTACACCGCTATCTGTATGAACATGGATATATCTACACAGCCATCTGGATGAACATGGAAATATCTACACCGCTATCTGTATGAACATGGAAATATGTACACCGCTATCTGTATGAACATGGATATATCTACACAGCCATCTGGATGAACATGGAAATATCTACACCGCTATCAGTGTAAACATGCATAGATCTTCACCGCTATCTCTATAAACATGGAAATATCTACACCGCTATCTGTATGAACATGGAAATATACACACAGCTATCTGTATGAACATGGAAATATCTACACCGCTATCTGTTTGAATTGGAAATATCTACACTGCTATCTGTATGAAAATGGAAATATCTACACTGCTATCTGCATATACATTTAAATATCTTCACAGCTATCTCTTTACACATGGAAATAACTAAACCGTTATCTGTATGAACATGGAAATATCTACACCGCCATCTGTATGAACACGGAAATATCTGCACCGCCATCTATAAGAACATGTAAATATCTACATCGCCATCTGTATTAAGATGGAGATATCTACACTGCTATCTGTATAAACATGGAAATATCTAAACCGCCATCTGTATGAACATATAAATATCTACACTGCCATCTGTATTAAGAAGGAAATATCTAAACCGCTATCTGTATAAACATGGAAATATCTACACCGCTGCCTGTATAAACAAGGAAATATCAGCACCGCTATCTGTATGAACATGGAAATATCTACACCGCTATCTGTATGAACATGGAAATATCTACACCGCTAGCTGTATGAACATGGAAATAGCTACACCGCTATCTGTATGAACATGGATATATCTACACCGCCATCTGGATGAACATGGAAATATCTACACCGCTATGTGTGTAAACATGCATAGATCTTCACCGCTATCTGTATAAACATGGAAATATCTACACCGCTATCTGTATGAACATGGAAATATCTACACCGCTATCTGTTTGAACATGGAAATATCTACACTGCTATCTGCATGAAAATGGAAATATCTACACTGCTATCTGTATATACATTTAAATATCTACACAGCTATCTCTTTACACATGGAAATAACTACACCGCTATCTGTATGAACATGAAAATATCTACACCGCTATCTGTATGAACATGGAAATATCTGCACCGCCATCTGTATGAACATATAAATATCTACACCGCCATCTGTATTAAGATGGAGATATCTACACCGCTATCTGTTTAAACATGGAAATATCTACACCGCTATCTGTATAAACATGGAAATATCTACACCACTACCTGTATAAACATGGAAATATCAGCACCGCTATCTGTATGAACATGGAAATATCTACAAAGCTATCTGAATGAACATGGAAAAATCTACACCGCTATCTGTTTGAACATGTAAATATCTACACCGCTATCTGCATGAAAATGGAAATATCTACAAAGCTATCTGCATATACATGGAAATATCTACACAGCTATCTCTTTACACATGGAAATAACTACACCGCTATATCTATAAACATGGAAATATCTACACCGCCATCTGTATGAACATGGAAATATCTGCACCGCCATCTGTAAGAACATATAAATATCTACACCGCCATCTGTATTAAGAAGGAAATATCTAAACCGCTATCTGTATAAACCTGGAAATATCTACACCGCTGCCTGTAAAAACATGGAAATATCAGCACCGCTATCTGTATGAACATGGAAATATCTGCACCGCTATCTGTATGAACATGGAAATATCTACACTGCTATCTGTATGAACATGGAAATAGCTACACCGTTATCTGTATGAACATGGAAATAGCTACACCACTATCTGTATGAACATGGAAATATCTACACCGCTATCTGTATGAACATGGATATATCAACACAGCCATCTGGATGAACATGGAAATATCTACACCGCTATCTGTATGAACATGGAAATATGTACACCGCTATCTGTATGAACATGGATATATCTACACAGCCATCTGGATGAACATGGAAATATCTACACCGCTATCTGTGTAAACATGCATAGATCTTCACCGCTATCTCTATAAACATGGAAATATCTACACCGCTATCTGTATGAACATGGAAATATCTACACCGCTATCTGAACATGGAAATATCCACACCGCTATCTGCATGAAAATGGAAATATCTACACAGCGATCTGCATATAGATGGAAATATCTAGAAAGCTATCTCTTTACACATGGAAATAACTACAGCGCTATCTCTATGAACATACAAATATCTACACCGCCATCTGTATGAACATGGAAATATCTGCACCGCCAAATGTATGAATATATAAATATCTACACCGCCATCTATATTAAGATGGAGATATCTACACCGCTATCTGTATAAACTTGGAAATATCTACACCGCTATCTGTATAAACATGGAAATAGCTACACCGCTATCTGTATGAACATGGAAATATCTTCACCGCCATCTGTGTAAACATGCATTCACATTCACCGCTATCTGTATAACCATGGAAATATCTACACCGCTATCTGTATGAACATGGAAATATCTACACCGCTATCTGTTTCAACATGGAAATATCTAAACCGCTATCTACATGAAAATGGAAATATCTACACAGCTATCTGCATGTTCATGGAAATATCTACACAGCTATCTCTTTACACGTGGAAATAACTACACCGCTATCTGTATGAACGTGGTAATATCTTCACCGCCATCTGTATGAACATGGATATATCTACACAGCCATCTGGATGAATATGGAAATATCTACACCGCTATCTGTATGAAGATGGAAATATCCACAACGCTATCTGTGTAAACATGCATACATCTTCACCGCTATCTATATAAACATGGAATTATCTACACTGCTATCGGTATGAACATGGAAATATCGAGACCGCTATCTGTTTGAACATGGAAATATCTACACTGCTATCTGCATGAAAATGGAAATATCTACACAGCGATCTGCATATACATGGAAATATCTACAAAGCTATCTCTTTACACATGGAAAAAACTACAGTGCTATCTCTATAAACATACAAATATCTACACCGCCATCTGTATGAACATGGAAATATCTGCACCGCCATCTGTATGAACATATAAATATCTACACCGCCATCTATATTAAAATGGAGATATCTACACCGCTATCTGAATAAACTTGGAAATATCTACACCGCTATCTGTATAAACATGGAAATATGTACACCGCAATCTATATAAACATGGAAATATCTACACCGCTACCTGTATAAACATGGAAATATCATCACCGCTATCTGTATGAACTTGGAAATATCTACACCGCTATCTCCATGAACATGAAAATAGCTACACCAAAATCTATATGAACATGGAAATAACTGCACCGCAATCTGTATGAACATTTAAATATCTACACCACTACATGTATGAACATGGAAATATCTACACCGCTATCTGTATGAACATGGATATATCTACACAGCCATCTGGATGAACACGGAAATATCTACACCGCTATCTGTATGAACATGGAAATATCTACACCGCTATCTGTTTAAATATGCATACATCTTCACCGCAATCTGTATAAACATGGAAATATCTACACCGCTATCTGTATGAACATGGAAATATCTACACCGCTATCTGAACATGGAAATATCTACACCGCTGTCTGCATGAAAATGGAAATATCTACACAGCTATCTGCATACACATGGAAATATCTACACAGCTATCTCTTTACACATGGAAATAACTACACCGCTATCTGTATGAACATGGAAATATCTACACCACCATCTGTATGAACACGGAAATATCTGCACCGCCATCTGTAGAAACATATAAATATCTACACGGCGATCTGTACTAAGATGGAGATATCTACACCGCCATCTGTATAAACATGGAAATATCTTCACCGCTGTCTGAATAAACATGGAAATATCTACACCGCTATCTGTATAAATATGGAAATATCTACACCGCTACCTGTATAAACAGGGAAATATCAGCACCGCTATCTGTATGAACATGGAAATATCAGCCCCACTATCTGTATGAACATGGAAATACCTACACCGCTATCTGTGTGAACATGGAAATATCTACACCGCTATCTGTATGAACATGGAAATATCTTCACCGCCATCTGTATGAACATGGATATATCTACACAGCCATCTGGATGAACATGGAAATATCTGCACCGCTATCTGTATGAACATGGAAATAGCTACACCGGTATCTGTATGAACATGGAAATATCTACACCGCTATCTGTATGAACATGGAAATATCTACACCGCTATCTGTATGAAAATGGAAAAATCTTCACCGCCATCTGTATGAACATGGATATATCTACACAGCCATCTGGATGAACATTGAAATGTCTACACAGCTATCTGTATGAACATGGAAATATATACACCGCTATCTGTGTAAACATGCATACATCTTCAGCGCTATCTGTATAAACATGGAAATATCTACACCTCTATCTGTATGAACATGGAAATATCTACACCGCTATCTGTTTGAACATGGAAATATCAACACCGCTATCAGCATGAAAATGGAAATATCTACACACCTATCTGCATATACCTGGAAATATCCACAAAGAAATCTCTTTTCACAAGGAAATAACTACACCGCTGTCTCTATAAACATGGAAATATCTACACCGCCATCTGTATGAACATGGAAATATCTGCACCGGCATCTGTATGAACATATAAATATCTAAACCGCCATCTGTATTAAGATGGAGATATCTACACCGCTATCTGTATAAACCTGGAAATATCTACACCGCTATCTGTGTAAACATGCATACATCTTCAGCGCTATCTGTATAAACATGGAAATATCAGCACCGCTATCTGTATGAACATGGATATATCTACACAGCCATCTGTATGAACATGGAAATATCTAAACCGCTGTCTGTGTAAACATGCATACATCTTCACCGCTATCTGTATAAACATGGAAATATCTACACCGCTATCTGCATGAAAATGGAAATATCTACACAGCGATCTGCATATACATTTAAATATCTACACAGCTATCTCTTTACACATGGAAACAACTACACCGTTATCTGTATGAACATGGAAATATCTACACCGCCATCTGTATGAACATGGAAATATCTGCACCTCCATCTGTATGAAAATATAAATATCTACACCGCCATCTGTATTAAGATAGAGATATCTACACTGCTATCTGTATAAACATGGAAATATCTACACCGCTATCTGTATAAACATGGAAATATCTACACCGCTATCTGTATATACATGGAAATATCTACACCACTACCTGTATAAACATGGAAATATCAGCACCACTATCTATATGAACATGGAAATATCTACACCGCTATCTGTATGAACATGGAAATATCTACACCGCTATCTGTATGAACATGGAAATACCTACACCGCTATCTGTATGAACATGGAAATATCTACACCGCTATCTGTTTGAACATGGAAATATCTACACCGCTGTCTGCATGAAAATGGAAATATATACACAGCTATCTGCATATACATGGAAATATCTACACAGCTATCTCTTTACACGTGGAAATAACTACACCGCTATCTGTATGAACATGGAAATATCTACACCGCCATCTGTATGAACACGGAAATATCTGCACCGCCATCTGTATGAACATATAAATATCTACACGGCGATCTGTATTAAGATGGAGATATCTACACCGCCATCTGTATAAACATGGAAATATCTTCACCGCTATCTGTATAAACATGGAAATATCTACACCGCTATCTGTATAAATATGGAAATATCCACACCGCTACCTGTATAAACAGGGAAATATCAGCACCGCTATCTGTATGAACATGGAAATATCAGCCCCACTATCTGTATGAACATGGAAATACCTACACCGCTATCTGTGTGAACATGGAAATATCTACACCGCTATCTGAATGAACATGGAAATATCTTCACCGCCATCTGTATGAACATGGATATATCTACACAGCCATCTGGATGAACATGGAAATATCTGCACCGCTATCTGTATGAACATGGAAATGGCTACACCGGTATCTGTATGAACATGGAAATATCTACACCGCTATCTGTATGAACATGGAAATATCTACACCGCTATCTGTATGAAAATGGAAAAATCTTCACCGCCATCTGTATGAACATGGATATATCTACACAGCCATCTGGATGAACATTGAAATATCTACACAGCTATCTGTATGAACATGGAAATATATACACCGCTATCTGTGTAAACATGCATACATCTTCAGCGCTATCTGTATAAACATGGAAATATCTACACCGCTATCTGTATGAACATGGAAATATCTACACCGCTATCTGTTTGAACATGGAAATATCAACACCGCTATCTGCATGAAAATGGAAATATCTACACAGCTATCTGCATATACCTGGAAATATCCACAAAGAAATATCTTTTCACAAGGAAATAACTACACCGCTATCTCTATAAACATGGAAATATCTACACCGCCATCTTAATGAACATGGAAATATCTGCACCGGCATCTGTATGAACATATAAATATCTACACCGCCATCTGTATTAAGATGGAGATATCTACACCGCTATCTGTATAAACCTGGAAATATCTACACCGCTATCTGTGTAAACATGCATACATCTTCAGCGCTATCTGTATAAACATGGAAATATCAGCACCGCTATCTGTATGAACATGGATATATCTACACAGCCATCTGTATGAACATGGAAATATCTAAACCGCTGTCTGTGTAAACATGCATACATCTTCACCGCTATCTGTATAAACATGGAAATATCTACACCGCTATCTGCATGAAAATGGAAATATCTACACAGCGATCTGCATATACATTTAAATATCTACACAGCTATCTCTTTACACATGGAAATAACTACACCGTTATCTGTATGAACATGGAAATATCTACACCGCCATCTGTATGAACATGGAAATATCTGCACCTCCATCTGTATGAAAATATAAATATCTACACCGCCATCTGTATTAAGATAGAGATATCTACACTGCTATCTGTATAAACATGGAAATATCTACACCGCTATCTGTATAAACATGGAAATATCTACACCGCTATCTGTATATACATGGAAATATCTACACCACTACCTGTATAAACATGGAAATATCAGCACCGCTATCTATATGAACATGGAAATATCTACACCGCTATCTGTATGAACATGGAAATATCTACACCGCTATCTGTATGAACATGGAAATACCTACACCGCTATCTGTATGAACATGGAAATCTCTACACCGCTATCTGTTTGAACATGGAAATATCTACACCGCTGTCTGCATGAAAATGGAAATATATACACAGCTATCTGCATATACATGGAAATATCTACACAGCTATCTCTTTACACATGGAAATAACTACACCGTTATCTGTATGAACATGGAAATATCTACACCGCCATCTGTATGAACATGGAAATATCTGCACCGCCATCTGTATGAAAATATAAATATCTACACCGCCATCTGTATTAAGATAGAGATATCTACACTGCTATCTGTATAAACATGGAAATATCTACACCGCTATCTGTATAAACATGGAAATATCTACACCGCTACCTGTATAAACATGGAAATATCAGCACCGCTATCGGTATGAACATGGAAATATCTACACCGATATCTGTATGAACATGGATACATCTACACCGCTATCTGTATGAACATGGAAATATCTTTACCGCCATCTGTATTCACATGGAAAAATCTACACAGCCATCTGTATGAACATGGAAACATCTACACCGCTATCTGTATGAACATGGAAATATCTACAATGCTATCTGTACGAACATGGAAATACCTTCACCGCCATCTGTATGAAAATGAACATGGCTACACAGCCATCTGGATGAACATGGAAATATCTACACCGCTATCTGTGTAAACATGCATACACCTTCACCGCTATCTGTATAACCATGGAAATATCTACACCGCTATCTGTATGAACATGGAAATATCTACACGGCTATCTGTTTGAACATTTAAATATCTAAACCGCTATCTGCATGAAAATGGAAATATCTACACTGTTATCTGCATATACATGGAAATATCTACACAGCTATCTCTTTACACGTGGAAATAACTACACCGCTATCTGTATGAACATGGAAATATCTTCACCGCCATCTGTATGAACATGTATATATCTACACAGCCATCTGGATGAACACGGAAATATCTACACCGCTATCTGTATGAAGTTGGAAATATCTGCAACGCTATCTGTGTAAACATGCATACATCTTCACCGCTATCTATATAAACATGGAAATATCTACACTGCTATCTGTATGAACATGGAAATATCTACACCGCTATCTGAACATGGAAATATCTACAGCGCTATCTGCATGAAAATGGAAATATCTACACAGCTATCTGCATATACATGGCAATATCTACGCAGCTATCTCTTTACACATGGAAATTACTACACCGCTATCTCTATAATCATGGAAATATCTACACCGCGATCGGTATGAACATGGAAATATCTGCACCGCCATCTGTATGAACATATAAATATCTACACCGCCATCTGCATTAAGAAGGAGATATCTACACCGCTATCTGTATAAACATGGAAATATTTACACCGCTATCTGTATAAACATGGAAATATCTACACCGCTATCTGTATAAAGATGGAAATATCTACACCGCTACCTGTATAAACATGGAAATATCAGCACCGCTATCGGTATGAACATGGAAATATCTACACCGCTATCTGTATGAACATGGGAATAGCTACACCGCTATCTGTATGAACATGGAAATATCTTCAACGCCATCTGTATGAACATGGATATATCTACACAGCCATCTGTATGAACATCGAAATATCTACACCGCTATCTGTATGAACATGGAAATATCTACAGCGCTATCTGTATGAACATGGAAATATCTTCACCGCCATCTGTATGAACATGGATATGTCTACACATCCATCTGGATGAACATGGAAAAATCTACACCGTGATCTGTATGAAGATGGGAATATCTACAGCGCTATCTGTGTAAACATGCATACACCTTCACCACTATCTGTATAAACATGGAAATATCTACACCGCTATCTGTATGAACATGGATATATCTACACCGCTACCTGTTTGAACATGGAAATATCTAAACCGCTATCTGCATTAAAATGGAAATATCTACACAGCTATCTGCATATACATGGAAATATCTACACAGCTATCTCTTCACACATGGAAATAACTACACCGCTATCTGTATGAACATGGAAATATCTACACTGCTATCTGTATGAACATGGAAATATCTACACCGCTATCTGTATGAACATGGAAATATCTACACCGCTATCTGTTTGAACATGGAAATATCTACACCGCTGTCTGCATGAAAGTGGAAATATCTACACAGCTATCTGCATATACATGGAAATATCTACACAGCTATCTCTTTACACATGGAAATAACTACACCGCTATCTCTATAAACATGGAAATATCTACACCGCCATCTGTATGGAGATGGAAATATCTGCACCACCATCTCTATGAACATATAAATATCTACACCGCCATCTGTATTAAGAAGGAGATATCTACACCGCTATCTGTATAAAGATGGAAATATCTACACCGCTATATGTATAAACATGGAAATATCTACACCGGTATCTGTATAAACATGGAAATATCTACACCGCTACCTGTATAAACATGGAAATATCAGCACCGCTATCGGTTTGAACATGGAAATATCTACACCGCTATATGTATGAACATGGATATATCTACACCGCTATCTGTATGAACATGGAAATATCTTCACCGGCATCTGTATGAACATGGATATATCTACACAGCCATCTGTATGAACATGGAAATATCTACACCGCTATCTGTATGAACATGGAAATATCTTCACCGCCATCTGTGTAAACATGCATTCAAATTCACCGCTATCTGTATAACCATGGAAATATCTACACCGCTATCTGTATGAACATGGAAATATCTACACCGCTATCTGTTTGAACATGGAAATATCTAAACCGCTATCTACATGAAAATGGAAATATCTACACAGCTATCTGCATGTTCATGGAAATATCTACACAGCTATCTCTTTACATGTGGAAATAACTACACCGCTATCTGTATGAACATGGAAATATCTTCACCGCCATTTCTATGAACATGGATATATCTACACAGTCATCTGGATGAACATGGAAATATCTACACCGCTATCTGTATGAAGATGGAAATATCCCCAACGCTATCTGTGTAAACATGCATACATCTTCACCGCTATCTATATAAACATGGAAATATCTACACTGCTATCGGTATGAACATGGAAATAACGACACCGCTATCTGTTTGAACATGGAAATATCTACACTGCTATCTGCATGAAAATGGAAATATCTACACAGCTACCAGCATATACATGGAAATATCTACACAGCTATCTCTTTACACATGGAAATAACTACACCGCTATCTGTATGAACATGGAAATATCTTCACCGCCATCTGTAGGAACATGGATATATCTACACAGCCATCTGGATGAACATGGAAATATCTACACCGCTATCTGTATGAAGATGGAAATATCTACACCGCTATCTGTGTAAACATGCATACATCTTCACCGCTATCTGTATTAACATGGAAATATCTACACTGCTATCTGTATGAAAATGGAAATATCTACACCGCTATCTGTTTGAACATGGAAATATCTACACGGCTATCTGCATGAAAATGGAAATATCTACACAGCGATCTGCATATACATGGAAATATCTACAAAGCTATCTCTTTACACATGGAAATAACTACAGCGCTATCTCTATAAACATACAAATATCTACACCGCCATCTGTATGAATATGGAAATATCTGCAATGCGATCTGTATGAAAATATAAATATCTACACCGCCATCTTCATTAAGATGGAGATATCTACACCGCTATCTACATGAAAATGGAAATATCTACACTGCTATCTGCATATACATTTAAATATCTACACAGCTATCTCTTTACACATGGAAATAAATACACCGTTATCTGTATGAACATGGAGATAACTACACCGCCATCTGTATGAACATGGAAATATCTGCACCGCCATCTGTATGAAAATATAAATAACTACACCACCATCTGTATTAAGATAGAGATATCTCCACTGCTATCTGTATAAAGATGGAAATATCTACACCGCTATCTGTATAAACATGGAAATATCTACACCGCTATCTGTATATACATGGAAATATCTACACCACTACCTGTAGAAACCTGGAAATATCAGCACCGATATCTATATGAACATGGAAATATCTACACCGCTATCTGTATGAACATGGAAATATCTACACCGCTATCTGTATGAACATGGAAATATCTACACCGCTATCTGTATGAACATGGAAATATCTACACCGCTATCTGTTTGAACATGGAAATATCTACACCGCTGTCTGCATGAAAGTGGAAATATCTACACAGCTATCTGCATATACATGGAAATATCTACACAGCTATCTCTTTACACATGGAAATAACTACACCGCTATCTCTATAAACATGGAAATATCTACACCGCCATCTGTATGGACATGGAAATATCTGCACCACCATCTCTATGAACATATAAATATCTACACCGCCATCTGTATTAAGAAGGAGATATCTACACCGCTATCTGTATAAAGATGGAAATATCTACACCGCTATCTGTATAAACATGGAAATATCTACACCGCTACCTGTATAAACATGGAAATATCAGCACCGCTATCGGTATGAACATGGAAATACCTACACCGCTATCTGTATGAACATGGAAATATCTTCACCGCCATCTGTATGAACATGGATATATCTACACAGCCATCTGTATGAACATGGAAATATCTACACCGCTATCTGCATGAACATGGAAATATCTACACCGCTATCTGTATGAACATGGAAATATCTTCACCGCCATCTGTGTAAACATGCATTCACATTCACCGCTATCTGTATAACCATGGAAATATCTACACCGCTATCTGTATGAACATGGAAATATCTACACCGCTATCTGTTTCAACATGGAAATATCTAAACCGCTATCTACATGAAAATGGAAATATCTACACAGCTATCTGCATGTTCATGGAAATATCTACACAGCTATCTCTTTACACGTGGAAATAACTACACCGCTATCTGTATGAACATGGTAATATCTTCACCGCCATCTGTATGAACATGGATATATCTACACAGCCATCTGGATGAACATGGAAATATCTACACCGCTATCTGTATGAAGATGGAAATATCCACAACGCTATCTGTGTAAACATGCATACATCTTCACCGCTATCTATATAAACATGGAAATATCTACACCGCTATCGGTATGAACATGGAAATATCGACACCGCTATCTGTTTGAACATGGAAATATCTACACTGCTATCTGCATGAAAATGGAAATATCTACACAGCGATCTGCATATACATGGAAATATCTACAAAGCTATCTCTTTACACATGGAAATAACTACAGTGCTATCTCTATAAACATACAAATATCTACACCGCCATCTGTATGAACATGGAAATATCTGCACCGCCATCTGTATAAACATATAAATATCTACACCGCCATCTATATTAAAATGGAGATATCTACACCGCGATCTGAATAAACTTGGAAATATCTACACCGCTATCTGTATAAACATGGAAATATGTACACCGCAATCTATATAAACATGGAAATATCTACACCGCTACCTGTATAAACATGGAAATATCAGCACCGCTATCTGTATGAACTTGGAAATATCTACACCGCTATCTCCATGAACATGAAAATAGCTACACCAAAATCTATATGAACATGGAAATAACTGCACCGCTATCTGTATGAACATTTAAATATCTACACCACTACCTGTATGAACATGGAAATATCTACACCGCTATCTGTATGAACATGGATATATCTACACAGCCATCTGGATGAACACGGAAATATCTACACCGCTATCTGTATGAACATGGAAATATCTACACCGCTATCTGTTTAAATATGCATACATCTTCACCGCAATCTGTATAAACATGGAAATATCTACACCGCTATCTGTATGAACATGGAAATATCTACACCGCTATCTGAACATGGAAATATCTACACCGCTGTCTGCATGAAAATGGAAATATCTACACAGCTATCTGCATATACATGGAAATATCTACACAGCTATCTCTTTACACGTGGAAATAACTACACCGCTATCTGTATGAACATGGAAATATCTACACCGCCATCTGTATGAACACGGAAATATCTGCACCGCCATCTGCATGAACATATAAATATCTACACGGCGATCTGTACTAAGATGGAGATATCTACACCGCCATCTGTATAAACATGGAAATATCTTCACCGCTATCTGTATAAACATGGAAATATCTACACCGCTATCTGTATAAATATGGAAATATCTACACCGCTACCTGTATAAACAGGGAAATATCAGCACCACTATCTGTATGAACATGGAAATATCAGCCCCACTATCTGTATGAACATGGAAATAACTACACCGCTATCTGTGTGAACATGGAAATATCTACACCGCTATCTGTATGAACATGGAAATATCTTCACCGCCATCTGTATGAACATGGATATATCTACACAGCCATTTGGATGAACATGGAAATATCTGCACAGCTATCTGTATGAACATGGAAACAGCTACACCGGTATCTGTATGAACATGGAAATATCTACACCGCTATCTGTATGAACATGGAAATATCTACACCGCTATCTGTATGAAAATGGAAAAATCTTCACCGCCATCTGTATGAACATGGATATATCTACACAGCCATCTGGATGAACATTGAAATATCTACACAGCTATCTGTATGAACATGGAAATATATACACCGCTATCTGTGTAAACATGCATACATCTTCAGCGCTATCTGTATAAACATAGAAATATCTACACCGCTATCTGTATGAACATGGAAATATCTACACCGCTATCTGTTTGAACATGGAAATATCAACACCGCTATCTGCATGAAAATGGAAATATCTACACAGCTATCTGCATATACCTGGAAATATCCACAAAGAAATCTCTTTTCACAAGGAAATAACTACACCGCTATCTCTATAAACATGGAAATGTCTACACCGCTATCTGTATGAACATGGAAATATCTGCACCGGCATCTGTATGAACATATAAATATCTACACCGCCATCTGTATTAAAATGGAGATATCTACACCGCTATCTGTATAAACCTGGAAATATCTACACCGCTATCTGTGTAAACATGCATACATCTTCAGCGCTATCTGTATAAACATGGAAATATCAGCACCGCTATCTGTATGAACATGGATATATCTACACAGCCATCTGTATGAACATGGAAATATCTAAACCGCTGTCTGTGTAAACATGCATACATCTTCACCGCTATCTGTATAAACATGGAAATATCTACACCGCTATCTGCATGAAAATGGAAATATCTACACAGCGATCTGCATATACATTTAAATATCTACACAGCTATCTCTTTACACATGGAAATAACTACACCGTTATCTGTATGAACATGGAAATATCTACACCGCCATCTGTATGAACATGGAAATATCTGCACCGCCATCTGAATGAAAATATAAATATCTACACCGCCATCTGTATTAAGATAGAGATATCTACACTGCTATCTGTATAAACATGGAAATATCTACACCGCTATCTGTATAAACATGGAAATATTTACACTGCTATCTGTATATACATGGAAATATCTACACAACTACCTGTATAAACATGGAAATATCAGCACCGCTATCTATATGAACATGGAAATATCTACACCGCTATCTGTATGAACATGGAAATATCTACACCGCTATCTGTATGAACATGGAAATACCTACACCGCTATCTGTATGAACATGGAAATATCTACACCGCTGTCTGCATGAAAATGGAAATATATACACAGCTATCTGCATATACATGGAAATATCTACACAGCTATCTCTTTACACATGGAAGTAACTACACCGCTATCTCTATAAACATGGAAATATCTACACCGCCATCTGTATGAACATGGAAATATCTGCACCGCCATCTGTATGAACATATAAATATATACACCGCCATCTGTATTAAGAAGGAGATATCTACACTGCTATCTGTATAAACCTGGAAATATCTACTCCGCTATCTGTATAAACATGGAAATATCTACACCGCTATCTGTATAAAGATGGAAATATCTACACCGCTACCTGTATAAACATGGAAATATCAGCACCGCTATCGGTATGAACATGGAAATATCTACACCGATATCTGTATGAACATGGATACATCTACACCGCTATCTGTATGAACATGGAAATATCTTTACCGCCATCTGTATTCACATGGATATATCTACACAGCCATCTGTATGAACATGGAAATATCTACACCGCTATCTGTATGAACATGGAAATATCTACACCGCTATCTGTACGAACATGGAAATACCTTCACCGCCATCTGTATGAAAATGAACATGGCTACACAGCCATCTGGATGAACATGGAAATATCTACACCGCTATCTGTGTAAACATGCATACACCTTCACCGCTATCTGTATAACCATGGAAATATCTACACCGCTATCTGTATGAACATGGAAATATCTACACCGCTATCTGTTTGAACATTTAAATATCTAAACCGCTATCTGCATGAAAATGGAAATATCTACACAGTTATCTGCATATACATGGAAATATCTACACAGCTATCTCTTTACACGTGGAAATAACTACACCGCTATCTGTATGAACATGGAAATATCTTCACCGCCATCTGTATGAACATGTATATATCTACACAGCCATCTGGATGAACATGGAAATATCTACACCGCTATCTGTATGAAGTTGGAAATATCTGCAACGCTATCTGTGTAAACATGCATACATCTTCACCGCTATCTATATAAACATGGAAATATCTACACTGCTATCTGTATGAACATGGAAATATCTACACCGCTATCTGAACATGGAAATATCTACACCGCTATCTGCATGAAAATGGAAATATCTACACAGCGATCTGCATATAGATGGAAATATCTACAAAGCTATCTCTTTACACATGGAAATAACTACAGCGCTATCTCTATGAACATACAAATATCTACACCGCCATCTGTATGAACATGGAAATATCTGCACCGCCAAATGTATGAACATATAAATATCTACAACGCCATCTATATTAAGATGGAGATATCTACACCGCTATCTGTATAAACTTGGAAATATCTACACCGCTATCTGTATAAACATGGAAATATCTACAACGCAATCTGTATAAACATGGAAATATCTACACCGTTACCTGTATAAACATGGAAATATAAGCACCGCTATCTGCATGAACATGGAAATATCTACACCGCTATCTGAACATGGAAATATCTACACCGCTATCTGCATGAAAATGGAAATATCTACACAGCTATCTGCATATACATGGAAATATCTACGCAGCTATCTCTTTACACATGGAAATACCTACACCGCTATCTCTATAAACATGGAAATATCTACACCGCGATCGGTATGAACATGGAAATATCTGCACCGCCATCTGTATGAACATATAAATATCTACACTGCCATCTGCATTAAGAAGGAGATATCTACACCGCTATCTGTATAAACATGGAAATATTTACACCGCTATCTGTATAAACATGGAAATATCTACACCGCTATCTGTATAAAGATGGAAATATCTACACCGCTACCTGTATAAACATGGAAATATCAGCACCGCTATCGGTATGAACATGGAAATATCTACACCGCTATCTGTATGAACATGGAAATAGCTACACCGCTATCTGTATGAACATGGAAATATCTTCAACGCCATCTATATGAACATGGATATATCTACACAGCCATCTGTATGAACATGGAAATATCTACACCGCTATCTGTATGAACATGGATATATCTACACCGCTACCTGTTTGAACATGGAAATATCTAAACCGCTATCTGCATTAAAATGGAAATATCTACACAGCTATCTGCATATACATGGAAATATCTACACAGCTATCTCTTTACACATGGAAATAACTACACCGCTATCTGTATGAAAATGGAAATATCTTCACCGCCATCTGTAGGAACATGGATATATCTACACAGCCATCTGGATGAACATGGAAATATCTACACCGCTATCTGTATGAAGATGGAAATATCTACACCGCTATCTGTGTAAACATGCATACATCTTCACCGCTATCTGTATTAACATGGAAATATCTACACTGCTATCTGTATGAAAATGGAAATATCTACACCGCTATCTGTATGAACATGGAAATATCTACACCGCTATCTGTATGAACATGGAAATATCTTCACCGCCATCTGTGTAAACATGCATTCACATTCACCGCTATCTGTATAACCATGGAAATATCTACACCGCTATCTGTATGAACATGGAAATATCTACACCGCTATCTGTTTGAACATGGAAATATCTAAACCGCTATCTACATGAAAATGGAAATATCTACACAGCTATCTGCATGTTCATGGAAATATCTACACAGCTATCTCTTTACACGTGGAAATAACTACACCGCTATCTGTATGAACATGGAAATATCTTCACCGCCATCTGTATGAACATGGATATATCTACACAGCCATCTGGATGAACATGGAAATATCTACACCGCTATCTGTATGAAGATGGAAATATCCACAACGCTATCTGTGTAAACATGCATACATCTTCACCGCTATCTATATAAACATGGAAATATCTACACTGCTATCGGTATGAACATGGAAATATCGACACCGCTATCTGTTTGAACATGGAAATATCTACACTGCTATCTGCATGAAAATGGAAATATCTACACAGCGATCTGCTTATACATGGAAATATCTACAAAGCTATCTCTTTACACATGGAAATAACTATAGTGCTATCTCTATAAACATACAAATATCTACACCGCCATCTGTATGAACATGGAAATATCTGCACCGCCATCTGTATGAACATATAAATATCTACACCGCCATCTATATTAAAATGGAGATATCTACACCGCTATCTGAATAAACTTGGAAATATCTACACCGCTATCTGTATAAACATGGAAATATGTACACCGCAATCTATATAAACATGGAAATATCTACACCGCTACCTGTATAAACATGGAAATATCAGCACCGCTATCTGTATGAACTTGGAAATATCTACACCGCTATCTCCATGAACATGAAAATAGCTACACCAAAATCTATATGAACATGGAAATAACTGCACCGCTATCTGTATGAACATTTAAATATCTACACCACTACCTGTATGAACATGGAAATATCTACACCGCTATCTGTATGAACATGGATATATCTACACAGCCATCTGGATGAACACGGAAATATCTACACCGCTATCTGTATGAACATGGAAATATCTACACCGCTATCTGTTTAAATATGCATACATCTTCACCGCAATCTGTATAAACATGGAAATATCTACACCGCTATCTGTATAAATATGGAAATATCTACACCGCTACCTGTATAAACATGGAAATATCAGCACCGCTATCTGTATGAACATGGAAATATCAGCCCCACTATCTGTATGAACATGGAAATACCTACACCGCTATCTGTGTGAACATGGAAATATCTACACCGCTATCTGAATGAACATGGAAATATCTTCACCGCCATCTGTATGAACATGGATATATCTACAAAGCCATCTGGATGAACATGGAAATAGCTACACCGGTATCTGTATGAACATGGAAATATCTACACCGCTATCTGTATGAACATGGAAATATCTACACTGCTATCTGTATGAAAATGGAAAAATCTTCACCGCCATCTGTATGAACATGGATATATCTACACAGCCATCTGGATGAACATTGAAATATCTACACAGCTATCTGTATGAACATGGAAATATATACACCGCTATCTGTGTAAACATGCATACATCTTCAGCGCTATCTGTATAAACATGGAAATACCTACACCGCGATCAGTATGAACATGGAAATATCTACACCGCTATCTGTATGAACATGGAAATATCTACACCGCTATCTGTTTGAACATGGAAATATCAACACCGCTATCTGCATGAAAATGGAAATATCTACACAGCTATCTGCATATACCTGGAAATATCCACAAAGAAATCTCTTTTCACAAGGAAATAACTACACCGCTATCTCTATAAACATGGAAATATCTACACCGCCATCAGTATGAACATGGAAATATCTGCACCGGCATCTGTATGAACATATAAATATCTACACCGCCATCTGTATTAAGATGGAGATATCTACACCGCTATCTGTATAAACCTGGAAATATCTACACCGCTATCTGTGTAAACATGAATACATCTTCAGCGCTATCTGTATAAACACGGAAATATCAGCACCGCTAGCTGTATGAACATGGATATATCTACACAGCCCTCTGGATGAACATGGAAATATCCACACCGCTATCTGTGTAAACATGCATACATCTTCAGGGCTATCTGTATAAACATGGAAATATCTACACCGCTATCTGTATGAACATGGATATATCTACACAGCCCTCTGGATGAACATGGAAATATCCACACCGCTATCTGTGTAAACCTGCATACATCTTCACCGCTATCTGTATAAACATGGAAATATCTACACCGCTATCTCTATGAACATGGAAATATCTACACCGCTATCTGTTTGTAGATGGAAATATATACACTGCTATCTGCATGAAAATGGAAATATCTACACAGCAATCTGCATATAGATGGAAATATCTACACAGCTATCTCTTAACACATGGAAATAACTACACCGCTATCTGTATGAACATGGAAATATCTACACCGCCATCTGTATGAACATGGAAATATCTGCACCGCCATATGTATGAACATATAAATATCTACACCACCATCTCTTTTAAGATGGAGATATCTACACCGCTATCTGAATAAACATGGAAATATCTACACCGCTATCTGTATAAACATGGAAATATCTACACTGCTATCTGTATAAACATGGAAATATCTACACCGCTACCTGTATAAACATGGAAATATTAGCACCGCTATCTGTATGAACCTGGAAATATCTACACCGCTATCTGTATGAACATGGAAATATCTACACCACTATCTGTATGAACATGGAAATATCTACAAAGCTATCTGAATGAACATGGAAATATCTACACCGCTATCTGTTTGAACATGTAAATATCTACACCGCTATCTGCATGAAAATGGAAATATCTACAAAGCTATCTGCATATACATGGAAATATCTACACAGCTATCTCTTTACACATGGAAGTAACTACACCGCTATATCTATAAACATGGAAATATCTACACCACCATCTGTATGAACATGGAAATATCTGCACCACCATCTGTATGAACATATAAATATCTACACCGCCATCTGTATTAAGAAGGAAATATCTAAACCGCTATCTGTATGAACATTGAAATATCAGCACCGCTCTCTGTATGAAAATGGAAATATCTACACCGCTATCTGTATGAACATGGAAATATCTACACTGCTATCTGTAGGAACATGGAAATAGCTACACCGTTATGTGTATGAAAATGGAAATAGCTACACCGCTATCTGTATGAACATGGAAATATCTACACCGCTATCTGTATGAACATGGAAATATCTACACCGATATCTGTGTAAACATGCATACATCTTCACCACTATCTGTATAAACATGGAAATATCTGCACCGCTATCGGTATGAACATGGGAATATCTACACCGCTATCTGTATGAACATGGAAATACCTACACAGCTATCTGTTTGGACATGGAAATATCTAAACCGCTATCTGCATGAAAATGGAAATATCTACACTGCTATCTGCATATACATTTAAATATCTACACAGCTATCTCTTTACACATGGAAATAACTACACCACTATCTGTATGAACAAGGAAATAACTACACTGCCATCTGTATGAACATGGAAATATCTGCACCGCCATCTGTATGAACATATAAATATATACACCGCCATCTGTATTAAGATGGAGATATCTACACTGCTATCTGTATAAACATGGAAATCTCTACACCGCCATCTGTATGAACATATAAATACGCCGCCATCTGTATTAAGAAGGAAATATCTAAACGGCTATCTGTATAAACATGGAAATATCTACACCGCTGCCTGTATAAACATGGAAATATCAGCACCGCTATCTGTATGAACATGGAAATACCTACACCGCTATCTGTAGGAACATGAAAATAGCTACACCGCTGCCTGTATAAACATGGAAATATCAGCACCGCTATCTGTATGAACATGGAAATATCTACACCACTATCTGTATGAACATGGATATATCTACACAACCATCTGGAGGAACATGGAAATATCTACACCACTATCTGTATGAACATGGAAATATCTACACCGCTATCTGTGTAAACATGCATACACCTTCACCGCTATCTGTATAAACATGGAAATATCTACACCGCTATCTGTATGAATATGGAAATATCTACACCGCTATCTGTATGAACATGGAAATAACTACACCGCTATCTGTTTGAACATGGAAATATCTACACCGCTATCTGCATGCAAATGGAAATATCTACACTGCTATCTGCATATACATGGAAACATCTACACAGCTATCTCTTTACACATGGAAATAACTACACCGCTATCTCTATAAACATGGAAATATCTACACCGCCATCTGTATGGACATGAAAATATCTGCACCGCCATCTGTATGAACATATAAATATCTACAAAGCCATCTGTATTAAGAAGGAGATATCTACAGCGCTATCTGTATAAAGATGGAAATATCTACACCGATATCTGTATAAACATGGAAATATCTACACCGGTATCTGTATAAACAAGGAAATATCTACACCGCTACCTGTATAAACATGGAAATATCAGCACCGCTATCTGTATAACCATGGAAATATCTACACCGCTATCTGTATGAACATGGAAATATCTACACCGCTATCTGTTTGAACATGGAAATATCTAAACCGCTATCTGCATGAAAATGGAAATATCTACACAGCTATCTCTTTACACGTGGAAATAACTGCACGGCTATCTGTATGAACATGGAAATATCTTCACCGCCTTCTGTATGAAAAGGATATATCTACACAGCCATCTGGATGAACATGGAAATATCTACACCGCTATCTGTATGAAGATGGAAATATCTACAACGCTATCTGTGTAAACATGCATACATCTTCACCGCTATCTACATAAATATGGAAATATCTACACTACTATCTGTATGAACATGGAAATATCTACACCGCTATCTGTTTGAACATGGAAATATCTACACCGCTATCTGCATGAAAATGGAAATCTCTACACAGCGATCTGCATATACATGGAAATATCTACAAAGATATCTCTTTACACATGGAAATAACTACAGCGCTATCTCTATAAACATACAAATATCTACACCGCCATCTGTATGAACATGGAAATATCTGCACCGCCATCTATATGAACATATAAATATCTACACCGCCATCTATATTAAGATGGAGATATCTACACCGCTATCTGTATAAACATGGAAATGTCTACACCGCAATCTGTATAAACATGGAAATATCTACACCGCTACCTGTATAAACATGGAAATATCAGCACCGCGATCTGTATGAACTGGAAATATCTACACCGCTATCTCCATGAACATGAAAATAGCTACACCACTATCTGTATGAACATGGAAAAATCTACACAGCCATCTGGATGAACACGGCAATATCTACACAGCTATCTGTATGAACATTGAAATATCTACACCGCTATCTGTGTAAATATGCATACATCTTCACCGCAATCTGTATTAACATGGAAATATCTACACCGCTATCTGTATGAACATGGAAATATCTACACCGCTATCTGAACATGGAAATATCTACACCGCTATCTGCATGAAAATGGAAATATCTACACTGCTATCTGCATATACATGGAAATATCTACACAGCTATCTCTTTACACGTGGAAATAACTACACCGCTATCTGTATGAACATGGAAATATCTACACCGCCATCTGTATGAACACGGAAATATCTGCACCGCCATCTGTATGAACATATAAATATCTACACGGCGATCTGTATTAAGATGTAGATATCTACACCGCCATCTGTATAAACATGGAAATATCTACACCGCTATCTGTATAAATATGGAAATATCTACACCACTATCTGTATTAATATTTAAATATCTACACCGCTACCTGTATAAACATGGAAATATCAACACCGCTATCTGTATGAACATGGAAATATCTACAAAGCTATCTGAATGAACATGGAAATATCTACACCGCTATCTGTTTGAACATGTAAATATCTACACCGCTATCTGCATGAAAATGGAAATATCTACAAAGCTATCTGCATATACATGGAAATATCTACACAGCTATCTCTTTACACATGGAAGTAACTACACCGCTATATCTATAAACATGGAAATATCTACACCACCATCTGTATGAACATGGAAATATCTGCACCACCATCTGTATGAACATATAAATATCTACACCGCCATCTGTATTAAGAAGGAAATATCTAAACCGCTATCTGTATGAACATTGAAATATCAGCACCGCTCTCTGTATGAAAATGGAAATATCTACACCGCTATCTGTATGAACATGGAAATATCTACACTGCTATCTGTAGGAACATGGAAATAGCTACACCGTTATGTGTATGAAAATGGAAATAGCTACACCGCTATCTGTATGAACATGGAAATATCTACACCGCTATCTGTATGAACATGGAAATATCTACACCGATATCTGTGTAAACATGCATACATCTTCACCACTATCTGTATAAACATGGAAATATCTGCACCGCTATCGGTATGAACATGGGAATATCTACACCGCTATCTGTATGAACATGGAAATACCTACACAGCTATCTGTTTGGACATGGAAATATCTAAACCGCTATCTGCATGAAAATGGAAATATCTACACTGCTATCTGCATATACATTTAAATATCTACACAGCTATCTCTTTACACATGGAAATAACTACACCACTATCTGTATGAACAAGGAAATAACTACACTGCCATCTGTATGAACATGGAAATATCTGCACCGCCATCTGTATGAACATATAAATATATACACCGCCATCTGTATTAAGATGGAGATATCTACACTGCTATCTGTATAAACATGGAAATCTCTACACCGCCATCTGTATGAACATATAAATACGCCGCCATCTGTATTAAGAAGGAAATATCTAAACGGCTATCTGTATAAACATGGAAATATCTACACCGCTGCCTGTATAAACATGGAAATATCAGCACCGCTATCTGTATGAACATGGAAATACCTACACCGCTATCTGTAGGAACATGAAAATAGCTACACCGCTGCCTGTATAAACATGGAAATATCAGCACCGCTATCTGTATGAACATGGAAATATCTACACCACTATCTGTATGAACATGGATATATCTACACAACCATCTGGAGGAACATGGAAATATCTACACCACTATCTGTATGAACATGGAAATATCTACACCGCTATCTGTGTAAACATGCATACACCTTCACCGCTATCTGTATAAACATGGAAATATCTACACCGCTATCTGTATGAATATGGAAATATCTACACCGCTATCTGTATGAACATGGAAATAACTACACCGCTATCTGTTTGAACATGGAAATATCTACACCGCTATCTGCATGCAAATGGAAATATCTACACTGCTATCTGCATATACATGGAAACATCTACACAGCTATCTCTTTACACATGGAAATAACTACACCGCTATCTCTATAAACATGGAAATATCTACACCGCCATCTGTATGGACATGAAAATATCTGCACCGCCATCTGTATGAACATATAAATATCTACAAAGCCATCTGTATTAAGAAGGAGATATCTACAGCGCTATCTGTATAAAGATGGAAATATCTACACCGATATCTGTATAAACATGGAAATATCTACACCGGTATCTGTATAAACAAGGAAATATCTACACCGCTACCTGTATAAACATGGAAATATCAGCACCGCTATCTGTATAACCATGGAAATATCTACACCGCTATCTGTATGAACATGGAAATATCTACACCGCTATCTGTTTGAACATGGAAATATCTAAACCGCTATCTGCATGAAAATGGAAATATCTACACAGCTATCTCTTTACACGTGGAAATAACTGCACGGCTATCTGTATGAACATGGAAATATCTTCACCGCCTTCTGTATGAAAAGGATATATCTACACAGCCATCTGGATGAACATGGAAATATCTACACCGCTATCTGTATGAAGATGGAAATATCTACAACGCTATCTGTGTAAACATGCATACATCTTCACCGCTATCTACATAAATATGGAAATATCTACACTACTATCTGTATGAACATGGAAATATCTACACCGCTATCTGTTTGAACATGGAAATATCTACACCGCTATCTGCATGAAAATGGAAATCTCTACACAGCGATCTGCATATACATGGAAATATCTACAAAGATATCTCTTTACACATGGAAATAACTACAGCGCTATCTCTATAAACATACAAATATCTACACCGCCATCTGTATGAACATGGAAATATCTGCACCGCCATCTATATGAACATATAAATATCTACACCGCCATCTATATTAAGATGGAGATATCTACACCGCTATCTGTATAAACATGGAAATGTCTACACCGCAATCTGTATAAACATGGAAATATCTACACCGCTACCTGTATAAACATGGAAATATCAGCACCGCGATCTGTATGAACTGGAAATATCTACACCGCTATCTCCATGAACATGAAAATAGCTACACCACTATCTGTATGAACATGGAAAAATCTACACAGCCATCTGGATGAACACGGCAATATCTACACAGCTATCTGTATGAACATTGAAATATCTACACCGCTATCTGTGTAAATATGCATACATCTTCACCGCAATCTGTATTAACATGGAAATATCTACACCGCTATCTGTATGAACATGGAAATATCTACACCGCTATCTGAACATGGAAATATCTACACCGCTATCTGCATGAAAATGGAAATATCTACACTGCTATCTGCATATACATGGAAATATCTACACAGCTATCTCTTTACACGTGGAAATAACTACACCGCTATCTGTATGAACATGGAAATATCTACACCGCCATCTGTATGAACACGGAAATATCTGCACCGCCATCTGTATGAACATATAAATATCTACACGGCGATCTGTATTAAGATGTAGATATCTACACCGCCATCTGTATAAACATGGAAATATCTACACCGCTATCTGTATAAATATGGAAATATCTACACCACTATCTGTATTAATATTTAAATATCTACACCGCTACCTGTATAAACATGGAAATATCAACACCGCTATCTGTATGAACATGGAAATATCTACAACGCTACCTGTATAAACATGGAAATATCAGCACCACTATCTCTATGAACCTGGAAATGTCTACACCGCTATCTGAATGAACATGGAAATATCTACACCGCTATCTGTTTGAACATGTAAATATCTACACCGCTATCTGCATGAAAATGGAAATATCTACAAAGATATCTGCATATACATGGAAATATCTACACAGCTATCTCTTTACACATGGAAATAACTACACCGCTATCTCTATAAACATGGAAATATCTACACCTCCATTTGTATGAACATGGAAATATCTGCACCGCCATCTGTATGAACATATAAATATCTACACCGCCATCTGTATTAAGAAGGAAATATCAAAACCGCTATCTGTATATACATGGAAATATCTACACCGCTGCCTGTATAAACATGGAAATATCAGCACCGCTCTCTGTATGAAAATGGAGATATCTACACCGCTATCTGTATCAACATGGAAATATCTACACGGCTATCTGTATGAACATGGAAATAGCTACACCGTTATCTGTATGAACATGGAAATAGCTACACCGCTATCTGTATGAACATGGAAATATCTACACCGCTATCTGTATGAACATGGATATATCTACACAGCCATCTGGATGAACATGGAAATATCTACACCGCTATCTGTATGAACATGGAAATATCTACACCGCTATCTGTATGAACATGGATATATCTACACAGCCATCTGGATGAACATGGAAATATCTACACCGCTATCTGTATGAACATGGAAATAACTTCACAGCCATCTATATGAAAATGGATATGGCTACACAGCCATCTGGATGAACATGGAAATATCTACACCGCGATTTGTATGAACATGGAAATATGTACACCGCTATCTGTGTAAACATGCATACACCTTCACCGCTATCTGTATAACCATGGAAATATCTACACCGCTATCTGTATGAACATGGAAATATCTACACCGCTATCTGTTTGAACATGGAAATATCTAAAGCGCTATCTGCATGAAAATGGAAATATCTACACAGCTATCTGCTTCTACATGGAAATATCTACACAGCTATCTCTTTACACGTGGAAATAACTACACCGCTATCTGTATGAACATGGAAATATCTTCACCGCCATCTGTATGAACATGGATATATCTACACAGCCATCTGGATGAACATGGAAATATCAACACCGCTATCAGTATGAAGATGGAAATATCTACAACGCTATCTGTGTAAACATGCATACATCTTCACCGCTATCTATATAAACATGGAAATATCTACACTGCCATCTGTATGAACATGGAAATAACTACACCGCTATCAGTTTGAACATGGAAATATCTACACCACTATCTGCATGAAAATGGAAATATCTACACAGCGGTCTGCATATACATTGAAATATCTACAAAGCTATCTCTTTACACATGGAAATAACTACAGCGCTATCTCTATAAACATACAAATATCTACACCGCTATCTGTATAAACTTGGAAATATCTACACCGCTATATGTATAAACATGGAAATATCTACACCGCAATCTGTATAAACATCGAAATATCTACACCGCTACCTGTATAAAAATGGAAATATCACCACCGCTATCTGTATGAACATGGAAATATCTACACCGCTATCTGAACATGGAAATATCTACACCGCTACCTGTATGAACATGGAAATAGCTACACCGCTATCTGTATGAACATGGAAATATCTTCAACGCCATCTGTATGAACATGGATATATCTACACAGCCATCTGTGTGAACATGGAAATATCTACACCGCTATCTGTATGAACATGGAAATATCTACACCGCTATCTGTATGAACATGGAAATATCTTCACCGCCATCTGTATGAACATGGATATGTCTACACATCCATCTGGATGAACATGGAAAAATCTACACCGCGATCTGTATGAACATGGGAATATCTACACCGCTATCTGTGTAAACATGCATACACCTCCACCGCTATCTGTATAAACATGGAAATATCTACACCGCTATCTGTATGAACATGGAAATATCTACACCGCTATCTGTTTGAACATGGAAATATCTAAACAGCTATCTGCATGAAAATGGAAATATCTACACAGCTATCTGCATATACATGGAAATATCTACAAAGCTATCTCTTTACACATGGAAATAACTACACCGCTATGTGTATGAACATGGAAATATCTGCACCGCCATCTGTATGAACATATAAATATCTACGCCGCCATCTGTATTAAGAAGGAAATATCTAAACCGCTATCTGTATAAACATGGAAATATCTACAACGCTGCCTGTATAAACATCGAAATATCAGAACCGCTATCTGAATGAACATTGAAATATCTACACCGCTATCTGTATGAACATGGAAATAGCTACCCTGCTATCTGTATGAACATGGATATATCTACACAGCCATCTGGATGAACATGGAAATATCTACACCGCTATCTGTGTAAACATGCATACATCTTCACAGCTATCTGTATAAAGATGGAAATATCTACACCGCTATCTTTATGAACATGGAAATATCTACACCGCTATCTGTATGAACATGGAAATATCTACACCGCTATCTGTTTGAACATGGAAATATCTATACCACTATCTGCATGAAAATGGAAATATCTACACTGCTATCTGCATATACATTTAAATATGTACACTGCTATCTCTTTACACATGGAAATAACTACACCGTTACCTGTATGAACATGGAAATATCTACACCGCCATCTGTATGAACATGGAAATATCTGCACCGCCATCTGTATGAAAATATAAGTATCTACACCGACATCTGTGTTAAGATAGGGATATCTCCACTGCTATCTGTATAAACATGGAAATATCTACACCGCTATCTGTATGAACATGGAAATATCTACACCGCTATCTGTATGAACATGGATATATCTACACCGCTATCTGTATGAACATGGAAATATCTTCAACGCCATCTGTATGAACATGGATATATCTACACAGCCATCTGTATGAACATGGAAATATCTACACCGCTATCTGTATGACATTGGAAATATCTCCACCGTTATCTGTATGAATGTGGAAGTATCTTCACAGCCATCTGTATGAACATGGATATGTCTACTCATCCATCTGGATGAACATGGAAAAATCTACACCGCTATCTGTTTGAACATGGAAATATCTAAACCGCTATCTACATGAAAATGGAAATATCTACACAGCTATCTGCATATACATGGAAATATCTACACAGCTATCTCTTTACACATGGAAATTACTACATCGCTATCTGTATGAACATGGAAATATCTTCACCGCCATCTGTAGGAACATGGATATATCTACACAGCCATCTGGATGAACATGGAAATATCTACACCGCTATCTGTATGAAGATGGAAATATCTACACCGCTATCTGAGTAAACATGCAAACATCTTCACCGCTATCTGTATAAACATGGAAATATCTACACTGCTATCTGTATGAAAATGGAAATATCTACACCGCTATCTGTTTGAACATGGAAATATCTACACCGCTATCTGCATGAAAATGGAAATATCTACACAGCGATCTGCATATACATGGAAATATCTACAAAGCTATCTCCTTACACATGGAAATAACTACAGCGCTATCTCTATAAACATACAAATATCTACACCGCCATCTGTATGAACATGGAAATATCTGCAATGCCATCTCTATGAACATATAAATATATACACCGCCATCTATATTAAGATGGAGATAGCTACACCGCTATCTACATGAAAATGGAAATATCTACACTGCTATCTGCATATACATTTAAATATCTACACAGCTATCTCTTTACACATGGAAATAACTACACCGTTATCTGTATGAACATGGAAATATGTACACCGCCATCTGTATGAACATGGAAATATCTGCACCGCCATCTGTTTGAAAATATAAATATCTACACCGCCATCTGTATTAAGATAGAGATATCTACCCTGCTATCTGTATAAACATGGAAATATCTACACCGCTATCTGTATAAACATGGAAATATCAGCACCGCTCTCTGTATGAACATGGAAATATCAGCCCCTCCATCTATATGAACATGGAAGTATCTACACCGCTATCTCTATGAACATGGAAATATCTACACCGCTATCTGTTTGAACATGGAAATATCTATACCGCTATCTGCATGAAAATGGAAATACATACACAGCTATCTGCATATACATGGAAATATCTACACAGCTATCCCTTTACACATGGAAATAACTACACCGCTATCTGTATGAATATGGAAATATCTTCACCGCCATGTGTAGGAACATGGATATATCTACACAGCCATCTGGATGAACATGGAAATATCTACACCGCTATCTGTTTGAACATGGAAATATCTACACCGCTATCTGTGTAAACATGCATACATCTTCACCGCTAACTCTATAAACATGGAAATATCTACACTGCTATCTGTATGAACATGGAAATATCTACACCGCTATCTGTTTGAACATGGAAATATCTACACCGCTATCTGCATGAAAATGGAAATATCTACAAAGCTATCTGCATATACATGGAAACGTCTACACAGCTATCTCTTTACACATGGAAATAACTACACCGCTAAATCTATAAACATGGAAATATCTACACCGCCATCAGTATGAACATGGAAATATCTGCACCACCATCTGTATGAACATATAAATATCTACACCGCCATCTGTATTAAGAAGGAAATATCTAAACCGCTATCTGTATGAACATTGAAATATCTACACCGCTATCTGTATGAACATGGAAATATCTACACCGCTATCTGTGTGAACACGCATATAACTTCACCGCTATCTCTATGAACATGGAAATATCTACACCGCTATCTGTACGAACATGGAAATATCTAAACCGCTATCTGCATGAAAATAGAAATATCTACACAGCTATCTGCATATACATGGAAATATCTACAAAGCTATCTCTTTACACATGGAAATAACTACACCGCTATCTCTATAAACTCGGAAATATCTACACCGCCATCTGTATGAACATGGAAATATCTGCACCGCCATCTCTATAAACATATAAATATCTACACCGCCATCTGTATTTAGATGGAGATATCTACACCGCTATCTGTATAAACTTGGAAATATCTACACCGCTATCTACATAAATATGGAAATACCTACACCGCTATCTGTATAAACATGGAAATATCAGCACCGCTATCTGTATGAACATGGAAATATCTACACCGCTATCTCTATGAACATGGAAATATCTACACCGCTATCTGTATGAACATGGAAATAGCTACACCGCTATCTGTATGAACATGGAAATATCTACACCACTACCTGTAGGAACATGGAAATATCTACACCGCTGTCAGCATGAACATGGATGTATCTACACAGCCGTCTGGATGAACATGGAAATATCTACACCGCTATCTGCATGAACTTGGAAATATCTACACCGCTATCTGTGTAAACATGCAAACATCTTCACCGCAATCTGTATAAGCATGGAAATATCAACGCCGCTATCTGTTTGAACGTGGAAATATCTACACCGCTATCTGTTTGAACATGGAAATATCTAAACCGCTATCAGCATGAAAATGGAAATATCTACACAGCTATCTGCATATACATGGAAATATCTACACATCTATCTCTTTACACATGTAAATAACTACACCGCTATCTGTATGAACATGGAAATGTCTGCACCGCCATCTGTATGAACATATAAATATCTACACCGCCATCTGTATTAAGATGGAGATATCTACACCGTTATCTGTATAAACATGGAAATATCTACGCCGCGATCTGAATAAACATGGAAATATCTACACCGCTCTCTGTATAAACATGGAGATATCAGCACCGCTATCTGAATGAACATGGAAATATCAGCCTCTCTATCTGTATGAACATGGAAGTATCTACACCGCTATCTCTATGAACATGGAAATATCTACACCGCTATCTGTTTGAACATGGAAATATCTAAATCGCTATCTGCATGAAAATGGAAATATATACACAGCTATCTGCATATACATGGAAATATCTACACAGCTATCTCTTTACACATGGAAAAAACTACACCGCTATCTGTATGAACATGGAAATACCTTCACCGCCATCTGTAGGAACATGGATATATCTACACAGCCATCTGGATGAACATGGAAATATCTACACCGCTATCTGTATGAACATGGAAATATCTACACCGCTATCTGTGTAAACAAGCATACATCTTCACCGCTATCTCTATAAACATGGAAATAACTACACCGCTATCTGTATGAACATGGAAATATCTACCACGCCATCTGAATGAACATGGAAATATCTGCACCGCCATCTGTATGAACATATAAATATCTACACCGCCATCTGTATTAAAATGGAGATATCTACACTGCTATCTGTATAAACATGGAAATATCTACACCGCCATCTGTATGAACATATAAATATCTACGCCGCCATCTGTATTTAGAAGGAAATATCTAAACCGCTATCTGTATAAACATGGAAATATCTACAACGCTGCCTGTATAAACATGGAAATATCAGAACCGCTATCTGAATGAACATGGAAATATCTACACCGCTATCTGTATGAACATGGAAATAGCTACACCGCTATCTGTATGAACATGGATATATCTACACAGCCATCTGGATGAACATGGAAATATCTACACCGCTATCTGTGTAAACATGCATACATCTTCACCGCTATCTGTATAAACATGGAAATATCTACACCGCTATCTTTATCAACATGGAAATATCTACACCGCTATCTGTATGAACATGGAAATATCTACACCGCTATCTGTTTGAACGTGGAAATATCTACACCACTATCTGCATGAAAATGGAAATATCTACACTGCTATCTGCATATATATTTAAATATGTACACTGCTATCTCTTTACACATGGAAATAACTACACCGTTACCTGTATGAACATGAAATATCTACACCGCCATCTGTATGAACATGGAAATATCTGCACCGCCATCTGTATGAAAATATAAATATCTACACTGCCATCTGTATTAAGATAGAGATATCTCCACTGCTATCTGTATAAACATGGAAATATCTACACCGCTATCTTTGTGAACATGGAAATATCTACACCGCTATCTGTATGAACATGGAAATATCTACACCGCTATCTGATTGAACGTGGAAATATCTACACCACTATCTGCATGAAAATGGAAATATCTACACTGCTATCTGCATATACATTTAAATATCTACACAGCTATCTCTTTACACATGGAAATAACTACACCGTTATCTGTATGAACATGGAAATATCTACACCGCCATCTGTATGAACATGGAAATATCTGCACCGCCATCTGTTTGAAAATATAAATATCTACACCGCCATCTGTATTAAGATAGAGATATCTACACTGCTATCTGTATAAACATGGAAATATCTACACCACTATCTGTATAAACATGGAAATATCTACACCGCTATCTGTATATACATGGAAATATCTACACCACTACCTGTATAAACATGGAAATATCAGCACCGCTATCTATATGAACATGGAAATATCTACACCGCTATCTGTATGAACATGGAAATATCTACACCGCTATCTGTATGAACATGGAAATACATACACCGCTATCTGTATGAACATGGAAATATCTACACCGCTATCTGTTTGAACATGGAAATATCTACACCGCTGTCTGCATGAAAATGGAAATATCTACACAGCTATCTGCATATACATGGAAATATCTACACAGATATCTCTTTACACATGGAAATAACTACACCGCTATCTCTATAAACATGGAAATATCTACACCGCCATCTGTATGAATATGGAAATATCTGCACCGCCATCTGTATGAACATATAAATATCTACACCGCCATCTGTATTAAGAAGGGGATATCTACACCGCTATCTGTATAAACATGGAAATATCTACACCGCTATCTGTATAAACATGGAAATATCTACACCGCTATCTGTATAAACATGGAAATATCTACACCGCTACCTGTATAAACATGGAAATATCAGCACCGCTATCGGTATGAACATGGAAGTATCTACACCGATATCTGTATGAACATGGGTATATCTACACCGCTATCTGTATGAACATGGAAATATCTTTACCGCCATCTGTATGAACATGGATGTATCTACACAGCCATCTGTATGAACATGGAAATATCTACACCGCTATCTGTATGAACATGGAAATATCTACACCGCTATCTGTACGAACATGGAAATATCTTCACCGCCATCTGTATGAAAATGGATATGGCTACACAGCCATCTGGATGAACATGGAAATATCTACACCGCCATCTGTATGAACATGGAAATATCTACACCGCTATCTGTGTAAACATGCATACACCTTCACCGCTATCTGTATAACCATGGAAATATCTACACCGCTATCTGTATGAACATGGAAATATCTACACCGCTATCTGTTTGAACATGGAAATATCTAAACCGCTATCTGCATGAAAATGGAAATATCTACACAGTTATCTGCATATACATGGAAATATCTACACAGCTATCACTTTACACGTGGAAATAACTACACCTCTATCTGTATGAACATGGAAAGATCTTCACCGCCATCTGTATGAACATGGATATATCTACACAGCCATCTGGATGAACATGGAAATATCTACACCGCTATTTGTATGAAGATGGAAATATCTACAACACTATCTGTGTAAACATGCATACATCTTCACCGCTATCTATATAAACATGGAAATATCTACACTGCTATCTGTATGAACATGGAAATATCTACACCGCTATCTGAACATGGAAATATCTACACCGCTATCTGCATGAAAATGGAAATATCTACACAGCGATCTGCATATACATGGAAATATCTACAAAGCTATCTCTTTACACATGGAAATAACTACAGCGCTATCTCTATAAACATACAAATATCTACTCCGCCATCTGTATGAACATGGAAATATCTGCACCGCCATCTGTATGAACATATAAATATCTACACCGCCATCTATATTAAGATGGAGATATCTACACCGCTATCTGTATGAACTTGGAAATATCTACACCGCTATCTGTATAAACATGGAAATATCTACACCGCAATCTGTATAAACATGGAAATATCTACACCGCTAACTGTATAAACATGGAAATATCAGCACCGCTATCTGCATGAACATGGAAATATCTACACCGCTATCTGAACATGGAAATATCTACACCGCTATCTGCATGAAAATGGAAATATCTACACAGGTATCTGCTTATACATGGAAATATCCACGCAGCTATCTCTTTACACTTGGAAATAACTACACCGCTATCTCTATAAACATGGAAATATCTACACCGCCATCACTATGAACATGGAAATATCTGCACCGCCATCTGTATGAACATATAAATATCTACACCGCCATCTGCATTAAGAAGGAGATATCTACACCGCTATCTGTATAAACATGGAAATATTTACACCGCTATCTGTATAAACATGGAAATATCTACACCGCTATCAGTATAAACATGGAAATATCTACACCGCTACCTGTATAAACATGGAAATATCAGCACCGCTATCGGTATGAACATGGAAATATCTACACCGCTATCTGTATGAACATGGAAATAGCTACACCGCTATCTGTATGAACATGGAAATATCTTCAACGCCATCTGTATGAACATGGATATATCTACACAGCCATCTGGATGAACATGGAAATATCTACACCGCTATCTGTATGAAGATGGAAATATCTACACCGCTATCTCTGTAAACATGCATACATCTTCACCGCTATCTGTCTAAACATGGAAATATCTACACTGCTATCTGTATGAAAATGAAAATATCTACACCGCTATCTGTTTGAACATGGAAATATCTACACCGCTGTCTGCATGAAAATGGAAATATCTACACAGCGATCTGCATATACATGGAAATATCTACAAAGCTATCTCTTTACACATGGAAATAACTACAGCGCTATCTCTATAAACATACAAATATCTACTCCGCCATCTGTATGAACATGGAAATATCTGCACCGCCATCTGTATGAACATATAAATATCTACACCGCCATCTATATTAAGATGGAGATATCTACACCGCTATCTGTATGAACTTGGAAATATCTACACCGCTATCTGTATAAACATGGAAATATCTACACCGCAATCTGTATAAACATGGAAATATCTACACCGCTAACTGTATAAACATGGAAATATCTACACCGCTATCTGTATGAACATGGAAATAGCTACACTGCTATCTGTATGAACATGGAAATATCTACACCACTATCTGAATGAACATGGAAATATCTACTCTGCTATCTGTATGAACATGGATATTTCTTCACAGCCATCTGGATGAACATGGAAATATCTTCACCGCTATCTGTATGAACATGGAAATATCTACACCGCTATCTGTGTAAACATGCATACATCTTCACCGCTATTTGTATAAACATGGAAATATCTACACCGCTATCTGTATGAACATGGAAATAGCTACACCGCTATCTGTATGAACATGGAAATATCTACACCGCTATCTGTACGAACATGGAAATATCTTCACCGCCATCTGTATGAAAATGGATATGGCTACACAGCCATCTGGATGAACATGGAAATATCTACACCGCGATCTGTATGAACATGGAAATATCTACACCGCTATCTGTGTAAACATGCATACACCTTCACCGCTATCTTTATAACCATGGAAATATCTACACCGCTATCTGTATGAACATGGAAATATCTACACCGCTATCTGTTTGAACATGGAAATATCTAAACCGCTATCTGCATGAAAATGGAAATATCTACACAGTTATCTGCATATACATGGAAATATCTACACAGCTATCTCTTTTCACGTGGAAATAACTACACCGCTATCTGTATGAACATGGAAATATCTTCACCGCCATCTGTATGAACATGGATATATCTACACAGCCATCTGGATGAACATGGAAATATCTACACCGATATCTGTATGAAGATGGAAATATCTACAACACTATCTGTATAAACATGCATACATCTTCACCGCTATCTATATAAACATGGAAATATCTACACTGCTATCTGAATGAACATGGAAATATCTACACCGCTATCTGAAGATGGAAATATCTACACCGCTATCTGCATGAAAATGGAAATATCTACACAGCGATCTGCATATACATGGAAATATCTACAAAGCTATCTCTTTACACATGGAAATAACTACAGCGCTATCTCTATAAACATACAAATATCTACACCGCCATCTGTATGAACATGGAAATATCTGCACCGCCATCTGTATGAACATATAAATATCTACACCGCCATCTATATTAAAATGGAGATATCTACACCGCTATCTGTACGAACATGGAAATATCTAAACCGCTATCTGCATGAAAATAGAAATATCTACACAGCTATTTGCATATACATGGAAATATCTACAAAGCTATCTCTTTACACATGGAAATAACTACACCGCTATCTCTATAAACACGGAAATATCTACACCGCCATCTGTATGAACATGGAAATATCTGCACCGCCATCTGTATAAACATATAAATATCTACACCGCCATCTGTATTTAGATGGAGATATCTACACCGCTATCTGTATAAACTTGGAAATATCTACACCGCTATCTGCATAAACATGGAAATACCTACACCGCTATCTGTATAAACATAGAAATACCTACACCGCTACCTGTATAAACATGGAAATATCAGCACCGCTATCTGTATGAACATGGAAATATCTACACCGCTATCTCTATGAACATGGAAGTATCTACACCGCTATCTGTATGAACATGGAAATAGCTACACCGCTATCTGCATGAAAATGGAAATATCTACACTGCTATCTGCATATACATGGAAATATCTACACAGCTATATCTTTACACATGGAAATAACTACACCGCTATCTGTATGAACATGGAAATATCCACACCGCTATCTGTATGAACATGGAAATATCTGCACCACCATCTGTATGAACATATAAATATCTACACTGCCATCTGTATTAAGATGGAGATATCTACACCGCTATCTGTATAAACATGGAAATATGTACACCGCTATCTGTATAAACATGGAAATATCTACACTGCTATCTGTATAATCATGGAAATATCTACACCGCTACCTGTATAAACATGGAAATATTAGAACCGCTATCTGTATGAACATGGAAATATCTACACCGCTATCTGTATGAACATGGAAATATCTACACCGCTATCTGTATGAACATGGAAATATCTACACCGCTATCTGTATGAACATGGATATATCTACACAGCCCTCTGGATGAACATGGAAATATCCACACCGCTATCTTTGTAAACATGCATACATCTTCACCGCTATCTGTATAAACATGGAAATATCTACACCGCTAGCTGTATGAACATGGAAATATCTACACCGCTATCTGTTTGAAGATGGAAATACATACACCGCTATCTGCATGAAAATGTAAATATCTACACTGCTATCTGCATATATATTTAAATATGTACACTGCTATCTCTTTACACATGGAAATAACTACACCGTTTCCTGTATGAACATGAAATATCTACACCGCCATCTGTATGAACATGGAAATATCTGCACCGCCATCTGTATGAAAATATAAATATCTACACTGCCATCTGTATTAAGATAGAGATATCTCCACTGCTATCTGTATAAACATGGAAATATCTACACCGCTATCTTTGTGAACATGGAAATATCTACACCGCTATCTGTATGAACATGGAAATATCTACACCGCTATCTGATTGAACGTGGAAATATCTACACCACTATCTGCATGAAAATGGAAATATCTACACTGCTATCTGCATATACATTTAAATATCTACACAGCTATCTCTTTACACATGGAAATAACTACACCGTTATCTGTATGAACATGGAAATATCTACACCGCCATCTGTATGAACATGGAAATATCTGCACCGCCATCTGTTTGAAAATATAAATATCTACACCGCCATCTGTATTAAGATAGAGATATCTACACTGCTATCTGTATAAACATGGAAATATCTACACCAATATCTGTATAAACATGGAAATATCTACACCGCTATCTGTATATACATGGAAATATCTACACCACTACCTTTATAAACATGGAAATATCAGCACCGCTATCTATATGAACATGGAAATATCTACACCGCTATCTGTATGAACATGGAAATATCTACACCGCTATCTGTATGAACATGGAAATACATACACCGCTATCTGTATGAACATTGAAATATCTACACCGCTATCTGTTTGAACATGGAAATATCTACACCGCTGTCTGCATGAAAATGGAAATATCTACACAGCTATCTGCATATACATGGAAATATCTACACAGATATCTCTTTACACATGGAAATAACTACACCGCTATCTCTATAAACATGGAAATATCTACACCGCCATCTGTATGAATATGGAAATATCTGCACCGCCATCTGTATGAACATATAAATATCTACACCGCCATCTGTATTAAGAAGGGGATATCTACACCGCTATCTGTATAAACATGGAAATATCTACACCGCTATCTGTATAAACATGGAAATATCTACACCGCTATCTGTATAAACATGGAAATATCTACACCGCTACCTGTATAAACATGGAAATATCAGCACCGCTATCGGTATGAACATGGAAGTATCTACACCGATATCTGTATGAACATGGGTATATCTACACCGCTATCTGTATGAACATGGAAATATCTTTACCGCCATCTGTATGAACATGGATGTATCTACACAGCCATCTGTAAGAACATGGAAATATCTACACTGCTATCTGTATGAAAATGGAAATATCTACACTGCTATCTGTACGAACATGGAAATATCTTCACCGCCATCTGTATGAAAATGGATATGGCTACACAGCCATCTGGATGAACATGGAAATATCTACACCGCCATCTGTATGAACATGGAAATATCTACACCGCTATCTGTGTAAACATGCATACACCTTCACCGCTATCTGTATAACCATGGAAATATCTACACCGCTATCTGTATGAACATGGAAATATCTACACCGCTATCTGTTTGAACATGGAAATATCTAAACCGCTATCTGCATGAAAATGGAAATATCTACACAGTTATCTGCATATACATGGAAATATCTACACAGCTATCACTTTACACGTGGAAATAACTACACCGCTATCTGTATGAACATGGAAAGATCTTCACCGCCATCTGTATGAACATGGATATATCTACACAGCCATCTGGATGAACATGGAAATATCTACACCGCTATCTGTATGAAGATGGAAATATCTACAACACTATCTGTGTAAACATGCATACATCTTCACCGCTATCTATATAAACATGGAAATATCTACACTGCTATCTGTATGAACATGGAAATATCTACACCGCTATCTGAACATGGAAATATCTACACCGCTATCTGCATGAAAATGGAAATATCTACACAGCGATCTGCATATACATGGAAATATCTACAAAGCTATCTCTTTACACATGGAAATAACTACAGCGCTATCTCTATAAACATACAAATATCTACTCCGCCATCTGTATGAACATGGAAATATCTGCACCGCCATCTGTATGAACATATAAATATCTACACCGCCATCTATATTAAGATGGAGATATCTACACCGCTATCTGTATGAACTTGGAAATATCTACACCGCTATCTGTATAAACATGGAAATATCTACACCGCAATCTGTATAAACATGGAAATATCTACACCGCTAACTGTATAAACATGGAAATATCAGCACCGCTATCTGCATGAACATGGAAATATCTACACCGCTATCTGAACATGGAAATATCTACACCGCTATCTGCATGAAAATGGAAATATCTACACAGGTATCTGCTTATACATGGAAATATCCACACAGCTATCTCTTTACACTTGGAAATAACTACACCGCTATCTCTATAAACATGGAAATATCTACACCGCCATCACTATGGACATGGAAATATCTGCACCGCCATCTGTATGAACATATAAATATCTACACCGCCATCTGCATTAAGAAGGAGATATCTACACCGCTATCTGTATAAACATGGAAATATTTACACCGCTATCTGTATAAACATGGAAATATCTACACCGCTATCAGTATAAACATGGAAATATCTACACCGCTACCTGTATAAACATGGAAATATCAGCACCGCTATCGGTATGAACATGGAAATATCTACACCGCTATCTGTATGAACATGGAAATAGCTACACCGCTATCTGTATGAACATGGAAATATCTTCAACGCCATCTATATGAACATGGATATATCTACACAGCCATCTGGATGAACATGGAAATATCTACACCGCTATCTGTATGAAGATGGAAATATCTACACCGCTATCTGTGTAAACATGCATACATCTTCACCGCTATCTGTCTAAACATGGAAATATCTACACTGCTATCTGTATGAAAATGAAAATATCTACACCGCTATCTGTTTGAACATGGAAATATCTACACCGCTGTCTGCATGAAAATGGAAATATCTACACAGCGATCTGCATACACACGGAAATATCTTCAAAGCTATCTCTTTACACATGGAAATAACTACAGCGCTATATCTATAAACATACAAATATCTACTCCGCCATCTGTATGAACATGGAAATATCTGCACCGCCATCTGTATGAACATATAAATATCTACACCGCCATCTATATTAAGATGGAGATATCTACACCGCTATCTGTATGAACTTGGAAATATCTACACCGCTATCTGTATAAACATGGAAATATCTACACCGCAATCTGTATAAACATGGAAATATCTACACCGCTAACTGTATAAACATGGAAATATCTACACCGCTATCTGTATGAACATGGAAATAGCTACACCGCTATCTGTATGAACATGGAAATATCTACACCACTATCTGAATGAACATGGAAATATCTACTCTGCTATCTGTATGAACATGGATATTTCTTCACAGCCATCTGGATGAACATGGAAATATCTTCACCGCTATCTGTATGAACATGGAAATATCTACACCGCTATCTGTGTAAACATGCATACATCTTCACCGCTATTTGTATAAACATGGAAATATCTACACCGCTATCTGTATGAACATGGAAATAGCTACACCGCTATCTGTATGAACATGGAAATATCTACACCGCTATCTGTACGAACATGGAAATATCTTCACCGCCATCTGTATGAAAATGGATATGGCTACACAGCCATCTGGATGAACATGGAAATATCTACACCGCGATCTGTATGAACATGGAAATATCTACACCGCTATCTGTGTAAACATGCATACACCTTCACCGCTATCTGTATAACCATGGAAATATCTACACCGCTATCTGTATGAACATGGAAATATCTACACCGCTATCTGTTTGAACATGGAAATATCTAAACCGCTATCTGCATGAAAATGGAAATATCTACACAGTTATCTGCATATACATGGAAATATCTACACAGCTATCTCTTTACACGTGGAAATAACTACACCGCTATCTGTATGAACATGGAAATATCTTCACCGCCATCTGTATGAACATGGATATATCTACACAGCCATCTGGATGAACATGGAAATATCTACACCGATATCTGTATGAAGATGGAAATATCTACAACACTATCTGTATAAACATGCATACATCTTCACCGCTATCTATATAAACATGGAAATATCTACACTGCTATCTGAATGAACATGGAAATATCTACACCGCTATCTGAAGATGGAAATATCTACACCGCTATCTGCATGAAAATGGAAATATCTACACAGCGATCTGCATATACATGGAAATATCTACAAAGCTATCTCTTTACACATGGAAATAACTACAGCGCTATCTCTATAAACATACAAATATCTACACCGCCATCTGTATGAACATGGAAATATCTGCACCGCCATCTGTATGAACATATAAATATCTACACCGCCATCTATATTAAAATGGAGATATCTACACCGCTATCTGTACGAACATGGAAATATCTAAACCGCTATCTGCATGAAAATAGAAATATCTACACAGCTATTTGCATATACATGGAAATATCTACAAAGCTATCTCTTTACACATGGAAATAACTACACCGCTATCTCTATAAACACGGAAATATCTACACCGCCATCTGTATCAACATGGAAATATCTGCACCGCCATCTGTATAAACATATAAATATCTACACCGCCATCTGTATTTAGATGGAGATATCTACACCGCTATCTGTATAAACTTGGAAATATCTACACCGCTATCTGCATAAACATGGAAATACCTACACCGCTATCTGTATAAACATGGAAATACCTACACCGCTACCTGTATAAACATGGAAATATCAGCACCGCTATCTGTATGAACATGGAAATATCTACACCGCTATCTCTATGAACATGGAAATATCTACACCGCTATCTGTATGAACATGGAAATAGCTACACCGCTATCTGCATGAAAATGGAAATATCTACACTGCTATCTGCATATACATGGAAATATCTACACAGCTATATCTTTACACATGGAAATAACTACACCGCTATCTGTATGAACATGGAAATATCCACACCTCTATCTTTATGAACATGGAAATATCTGCACCGCCATCTGTATGAACATATAAATATCTACACCGCCATCTGTATTAAGATGGAGATATCTACACCGCTATCTGTATAAACATGGAAATATGTACACCGCTATCTGTATAAACATGGAAATATCTACACTGCTATCTGTATAATCATGGAAATATCTACACCGCTACCTGTATAAACATGGAAATATTAGAACCGCTATCTGTATGAACATGGAAATATCTACACCGCTATCTGTATGAACATGGAAATATCTACACCGCTATCTGTATGAACATGGAAATATCTACACCGCTATCTGTATGAACATGGATATATCTACACAGCCCTCTGGATGAACATGGAAATATCCACACCGCTATCTTTGTAAACATGCATACATCTTCACCGCTATCTGTATAAACATGGAAATATCTACACCGCTAGCTGTATGAACATGGAAATATCTACACCGCTATCTGTTTGCAGATGGAAATACATACACCGCTATCTGCATGAAAATGTAAATATCTACACAGCTATCTGCATATACATGGAAATATCTACACAGCTATCTCTTTACACATGGAAATAACTACACCGCTATCTGTATGAACATGGAAATATCTACACGGCCATCTGTATGAACATGGAAATATCTGCACCGCCATCTGTATGAACATATAAATATCTACACCGCCATCTGTATTAAGATGGAGATATCTACACCGCTATCTGAAAAAACATGGAAATATCTACACCGCAATCTGTACGAACATGGAAATATCTAAACCGCTATCTGCATTAAAATAGAAATATCTACACAGCTATCTGCATATACATGGAAATATCTACAAAGCTATCTCTTTACACATGGAAATAACTACACCGCTATCTCTATAAACATGGAAATATCTACACCGCCATCTGTATGAACATGGAAATATCTGCACCGCCACCTGTATAAACATATAAATATCTACAACGCCATCTGTATTATGATGGAGATATCTACACCGCTATCTGTATAAACTTGGAAATATCTACACCGCTATCTGTACAAACATGGAAATACCTACACCGCTATCTGTATAAACATGGAAATATCAGCACCGCTCTCTGTATGATCATGGAAATATCAGCCCCTCCATCTATATGAACATGGAAGTATCTACACCGCTATCTCTATGAACATGGAAATATCTACACCGCTATCTGTTTGAACATGGAAATATCTATACCGCTATCTGCATGAAAATGGAAATACATACACAGCTATCTGCATATACATGGAAATATCTACACAGCTATCCCTTTACACATGGAAATAACTACACCGCTATCTGTATGAACATGGAAATATCTTCACCGCCATGTGTAGGAACATGGATATATCTACACAGCCATCTGGATGAACATGGAAATATCTACACCGCTATCTGTTTGAACATGGAAATATCTACACCGCTATCTGTGTAAACATGCATACATCTTCACCGCTATCTCTAAAAACATGGAAATATCTACACTGCTATCTGTATGAACATTGAAATATCTACACCGCTATCTGTTTGAACATGGAAATATCTACACCGCTATCTGCATGAAAATGGAAATATCTACAAAGCTATCTGCATATACATGGAAACATCTACACAGCTATCTCTTTACACATGGAAATAACTACACCGCTAAATCTATAAACATGGAAATATCTACACCGCCATCTGTATGAACATGGAAATATCTGCACCACCATCTGTATGAACATATAAATATCTACACCGCCATCTGTATTAAGAAGGAAATATCTAAACCGCTATCTGTATGAACATTGAATTATCTACACCGCTATCTGTATGAACATGGAAATATCTACACCGCTATCTGTGTGAACATGCATATATCTTCACCGCTATCTGTATAAACATGGAAATATCTACACCGCTATCTATATGAACATGGAAATATCTACACCGCTATCTGTACGAACATGGAAATACCTAAACCGCTATCTGCATGAAAATAGAAATATCTACACAGCTATTTGCATATACATTTAAATATCTACAAAGCTATCTCTTTACACATGGAAATAACTACACCGCTATCTCTATAAACACGGAAATATCTACACCGCCATCTGTATGAACATGGAAATATCTGCACCGCCATCTGTATAAACATATAAATATCTACACCGCCATCTGTATTTAGATGGAGATATCTACACCGCTATCTGTATAAACTTGGAAATATCTACACCGCTATCTGCATAAATATGGAAATACCTACACCGCTATCTGTATAAACATGGAAATACCTACACCGCTACCTGTATAAACATGGAAATATCAGCACCGCTATCTGTATGAACATGGAAATATCTACACAGCTATCTCTATGAACATGGAAATATCTACACCGCTATCTGTATGAACATGGAAATAGCTACACTGCTATCTGTATGAACATGGAAATATCTACACCACTATCTGTAGGAACATGGAAATATCTACACCGCTGTCAGCATGAACATGGATGTATCTACACAGCCGTCTGGATGAACATGGAAATATCTACACCGCTATCTGCATGAACTTGGAAATATCTACACCGCTATCTGTGTAAACATGCATACATCTTCACCGCAATCTGTATAAGCATGGAAATATCAACTCCGCTATCTTTTTGAACGTGGAAATATCTACACCGCTATCTGTTTGAACATGGAAATATCTAAACCGCTATCAGCATGAAAATGGAAATATCTACACAGCTATCTGCATATACATGGAAATAACTACACATCTATCTCTTTACACATGTAAATAACTACACCGCTATCTGTATGAACATGGAAATGTCTTCACCGCCATCTGTATGAATATATAAATATCTACACTGCCATCTGTATTAAGATGGAGATATCTACACCGTTATCTGTATAAACATGGAAATATCTACGCCGCGATCTGAATAAACATGGAAATATCTACACCGCTCTCTGTATAAACATGGAGATATCAGCACCGCTATCTGAATGAACATGGAAATATCAGCCTCTCTATCTGTATGAACATGGAAGTATCTACACCGCTATCTCTATGAACATGGAAATATCTACACCGCTATCTGTTTGAACATGGAAATATCTAAACCGCTATCTGCATGAAAATGGAAATATATACACAGCTATCTGCATATACATGGAAATATCTACACAGCTATCTCTTTACACATGGAAAAAACTACACCGCTATCTGTATGAACATGGAAATACCTTCACCGCCATCTGTAGGAACATGGATATATCTACACAGCCATCTGGATGAACATGGAAATATCTACACCGCTATCTGTATGAACATGGAAATATCTACACCGCTATCTGTGTAAACATGCATACATCTTCACCGCTATCTCTATAAACATGGAAATAACTACACCGCTATCTGTATGAACATGGAAATATCTACCACGCCATCTGAATGAACATGGAAATATCTGCACCGCCATCTGTATGAACATATAAATATCTACACCGCCATCTATATTAAAATGGAGATATCTACACTGCTATCTGTATAAACATGGAAATACCTACACCGCCATCTGTATGAACATATAAATATCTATGCCGCCATCTGTATTTAGAAGGAAATATCTAAACCGCTATCTGTATAAACATGGAAATATCTACAACGCTGCCTGTATAAACATGGAAATATCAGAACCGCTATCTGAATGAACATGGAAATATCTACACCGCTATCTGTATGAACATGGAAATAGCTACACCGCTATCTGTATGAACATGGATATATCTACACAGCCATCTGGATGAACATGGAAATATCTACACCGCTATCTGTGTAAACATGCATACATCTTCACCGCTATCTGTATAAACATGGAAATATCTACACCGCTATCTTTATCAACATGGAAATATCTACACCGCTATCTGTATGAACATGGAAATATCTACACCGCTATCTGTTTGAACGTGGAAATATCTACACCACTATCTGCATGAAAATGGAAATATCTACACTGCTATCTGCATATATATTTAAATATGTACACTGCTATCTCTTTACACATGGAAATAACTACACCGTTACCTGTATGAACATGAAATATCTACACCGCCATCTGTATGAACATGGAAATATCTGCACCGCCATCTGTATGAAAATATAAATATCTACACTGCCATCTGTATTAAGATAGAGATATCTCCACTGCTATCTGTATAAACATGGAAATATCTACACCGCTATCTTTGTGAACATGGAAATATATACACCGCCATCTGTATGAACATGGAAATATCTGCACCGCCATCTGTATGAAAATTTAAATATCTACACCGCCATCTGTATTAAGATAGAGATATCTACACTTCTATCTGTATAAACATGGAAATATCTACACCGCTATCTGTATAAACATGGAAATATCTACACCGCTATCTGTATATACATGGAAATATCTACACCACTACCTGTATAAACATGGAAATATCAGCACCGCTATCTATATGAACATGGAAATATCTACACCGCTATCTGTATGAACATGGAAATATCTACACCGCTATCTGTATGAACATGGAAATACATACACCGCTATCTGTATGAACATGGAAATATCTACACCGCTATCTGTTTGAACATGGAAATATCTACACCGCTGTCTGCATGAAAATGGAAATATCTACACAGCTATCTGCATATACATGGAAATATCTACACAGCTATCTCTTTACACATGGAAATAACTACACCGCTATCTCTATAAAAATGGAAATATCTACACCGCCATCTGTATGAATATGGAAATATCTGCACCGCCATCTGTATGAACATATAAATATCTACACCGCCATCTGTATTAAGAAGGAGATATCTACACCGCTATCTGTATAAACATGGAAATATCTACACCGCTACCTGTATAAACATGGAAATATCTACACCGCTACCTGTATAAACATGGAAATATCAGCACCGCTATCAGTATGAACATGGAAGTATCCACACCGATATCTGTATGAACATGGGTATATCTACACCGCTATCTGTATGAACATGGAAATATCTTTACCGCCATCTGTATGAACATGGATATATCTACACAGCCATCTGTATGAACATGGAAATATCTACACCGCTATCTGTATGAACATGGAAATATCTACACCGCTATCTGTACGAACATGGAAATATCTTCACCGCCATCTGTATGAAAATGGATATGGCTACACAGCCATCTGGATGAACATGGAAATATCTACACCGCCATCTGTATGAACATGGAAATATCTACACCGCTATCTGTGTAAACATGCATACACCTTCACCGCTATCTGTATAACCATGGAAATATCTACACCGCTATCTGTATGAACATGGAAATATCTACACCGCTATCTGTTTGAACATGGAAATATCTAAACCGCTATCTGCATGAAAATGGAAATATCTACACAGTTATCTGCATATACATGGAAATATCTACACAGCTATCACTTTACACGTGGAAATAACTACACCGCTATCTGTATGAACATGGAAATATCTTCACCGCCATCTGTATGAACATGGATATATCTACACAGCCATCTGGATGAACATGGAAATATCTACACCGCTATCTGTATGAAGATGGAAATATCTACAACACTATCTGTGTAAACATGCATACATCTTCACCGCTATCTATATAAACATGGAAATATCTACACTGCTCTCTGTATGAACATGGAAATATCTACACCGCTATCTGAACATGGAAATATCTACACTGCTATCTGCATGAAAATGGAAATATCTACACAGCGATCTGCATATACATGGAAATATCTACAAAGCTATCTCTTTACACATGGAAATAACTACAGCGCTATCTCTATAAACATACAAATATCTACTCCGCCATCTGTATGAACATGGAAATATCTGCACCGCCATCTGTATGAACATATAAATATCTACACCGCCATCTATATTAAGATGGAGATATCTACACCGCTATCTGTATGAACTTGGAAATATCTACACCGCTATCTGTATAAACATGGAAATATCTACACCGCAATCTGTATAAACATGGAAATATCTACACCGCTAACTGTATAAACATGGAAATATCAGCACCGCTATCTGCATGAACATGGAAATATCTACACCGCTATCTGAACATGGAAATATCTACACCGCTATCTGCATGAAAATGGAAATATCTACACAGGTATCTGCTTATACATGGAAATATCCACGCAGCTATCTCTTTACACTTGGAAATAACTACACCGCTATCTCTATAAACATTTAAATATCTACACCGCCATCACTATGAACATGGAAATATCTGCACCGCCATCTGTATGAACATATAAATATCTACACCGCCATCTGCATTAAGAAGGAGATATCTACACCGCTATCAGAAAAAACATGGAAATATTTACACCGCTATCTGTATAAACATGGAAATATCTACACCGCTATCAGTATAAACATGGAAATATCTACACCGCTACCTGTATAAACATGGAAATATCAGCACCGCTATCAGTATGAACATGGAAATATCTACACCGCTATCTGTATGAACATGGAAATAGCTACACCGCTATCTGTATGAACATGGAAATATCTTCAACGCCATCTGTATGAACATGGATATATCTACACAGCCATCTGGATGAACATGGAAATATCTACACCGCTATCTGTATGAAGATGGAAATATCTACACCGCTATCTGTGTAAACATGCATACATCTTCACCGCTATCTGTCTAAACATGGAAATATCTACACTGCTATCTGTATGAAAATGAAAATATCTACACTGCTATCTGTTTGAACATGGAAATATCTACACCGCTGTCTGCATGAAAATGGAAATATCTACACAGCGATCTGCATATACATGGAAATATCTACAAAGCTATCTCTTTACACATGGAAATAACTACAGCGCTATATCTATAAACATACAAATATCTACATCGCCATCTGTATGAACATGGAAATATCTGCAATGCCATCTGTATGAACATATAAATATCTACACCGCCATCTATATTAAGATGGAGATATCTACACTGCTATCTACATGAAAATGGAAATATCTACACTGCTATCTGCATATACATTTAAATATCTACACAGCTATCTCTTTACACATGGAAATAACTACACCGTTATCTGTATGAACATGGAGATATCTACACCGCCATCTGTATGAACATGGAAATATCTGCACCGCCATCTGTATGAAAATATAAATATCTACACTGCCATCTGTATTAAGATAGAGATATCTCCACTGCTATCTGTATAAACATGGAAATATCCACACCGCTATCTGTATAAACATGGAAATATCTACACCGCTATCTGTATATACATGGAAATATCTACACCACTACCTGTATAAACATGGAAACATCAGCACCGATATCTATATGAACATGGAAATATCTACACCGCTATCTGTATGAACATGGAAATATCTACACCGCTATCTGTATGAACATGGAAATATCTACACCGCTATCTGTATGAACATGGAAATATCTACACCTCTATCTGTTTGAACATGGAAATATCTACACCGCTGTCTGCATGAAAATGGAAATATCTACACAGCTATCTGCATAAACATGGAAATATCTACACAGCTATCTCTTTACACATGGAAATAACTACACCGCTATCTCTATAAACATGGAAATATCTACACCGCCATCTGTATGGACAAGGAAATATCTGCACCGCCATCTGTATGAACATATAAATATCTACAAAGCCATCTGTATTAAGAAGGAGATATCTACACCGCTATCTGTATAAAGATGGAAATATCTACACCGATATCTGTATAAACATGGAAATATCTACACCGGTATCTGTATAAACATGGAAATATCTACACCGCTACCTGTATAAACATGGAAATATCAGCACCGCTATCTGTATAACCATGGAAATATCTACACCGCTATCTGTATGAACATGGAAATATCTACACCGCTATCTGTTTGAACATGGAAATATCTAAACTGCTATCTGCATGAAAATGGAAATATCTACACAGCTATCTCTTTACACGTGGAAATAACTGCACGGCTATCTGTATGAACATGGAAATATCTTCACCGCCATCTGTATGAAAAGGATATATCTACACAGCCATCTGGATGAACATGGAAATATCTACACCGCTATCTGTATGAAGATGGAAATATCTACAACGCTATCTGTGTAAACATGCATACATCTTCACCGCTATCTACATAAACATGGAAATATCTACACTACTATCTGTATGAAAATGGAAATATCTACACCGCTATCTGTTTGAACATGGAAATATCTACACCGCTATCTGCATGAAAATGGAAATCTCTACACAGCGATCTGCATATACATGGAAATATCTACAAAGATATCTCTTTACACATGGAAATAACTACAGCGCTATCTCTATAAACATACAAATATCTACACCGTCATCTGTATGAACATGGAAATATCTGCACCGCCATCTGTATGAACATATAAATATCTACACCGCCATCTATATTAAGATGGAGATATCTACACCGTTATCTGTATAAACATGGAAATGTCTACACCACAATCTGTATAAACATGGAAATATCTACACCGCTACCTGTATAAACATGGAAATATCAGCACCGCGATCTGTATGAACTGGAAATATCTACACCGCTATCTCCATGAACATGAAAATAGCTACACCACTATCTGTATGAACATGGAAAAATCTACACAGCCATCTGGATGAACACGGCAATATCTACACCGCTATCTGTATGAACATTGAAATATCTACACCGCTATCTGTGTAAATATGCATACATCTTCACCGCAATCTGTATAAACATGGAAATATCTACACCGCTATCTGTATGAACATGGAAATATCTACACCGCTATCTGTTTGAACATGGAAATATCTAAACCGCTATCTGCATGAAAATGGAAATATCTACACAGTTATCTGCATATACATGGAAATATCTACACAGCTATCACTTTACACGTGGAAATAACTACACCGCTATCTGTATGAACATGGAAATATCTTCACCGCCATCTGTATGAACATGGATATATCTACACAGCCATCTGGATGAACATGGAAATATCTACACCGCTATCTGTATGAAGATGGAAATATCTACAACACTATCTGTGTAAACATGCATACATCTTCACCGCTATCTATATAAACATGGAAATATCTACACTGCTATCTGTATGAACATGGAAATATCTACACCGCTATCTGAACATGGAAATATCTACACCGCTATCTGCATGAAAATGGAAATATCTACACAGCGATCTGCATATACATGGAAATATCTACAAAGCTATCTCTTTACTCATGGAAATAACTACAGCGCTATCTCTATAAACATACAAATATCTACTCCGCCATCTGTATGAACATGGAAATATCTGCACCGCCATCTGTATGAACATATAAATATCTACACCGCCATCTATATTAAGATGGAGATATCTACACCGCTATCTGTATGAACTTGGAAATATCTACACCGCTATCTGTATAAACATGGAAATATCTACACCGCAATCTGTATAAACATGGAAATATCTACACCGCTAACTGTATAAACATGGAAATATCAGCACCGCTATCTGCATGAACATGGAAATATCTACACCGCTCTCTGAACATGGAAATATCTACACCGCTATCAGCATGAAAATGGAAATATCTACACAGGTATCTGCTTATACATGGAAATATCCACGCAGCTATCTCTTTACACTTGGAAATAACTACACCGCTATCTCTATAAACATGGAAATATCTACACCGCCATCACTATGAACATGGAAATATCTGCACCGCGATCTGTATGAACATATAAATATCTACACCGCCATCTGCATTAAGAAGGAGATATCTACACCGCTATCTGTATAAACATGGAAATATTTACACCGCTATCTGTATAAACATGGAAATATCTACACCGCTATCAGTATAAACATGGAAATATCTACACCGCTACCTGTATAAACATGGAAATATCAGCACCGCTATCGGTATGAACATGGAAATATCTACACCGTTATCTGTATGAACATGGAAATAGCTACACCGCTATCTGTATGAACATGGAAATATCTTCAACGCCATATGTATGAACATGGATATATCTACACAGCCATCTGGATGAACATGGAAATATCTACACCGCTATCTGTATGAAGATGGAAATATCTACACCGCTATCTGTGTAAACATGCATACATCTTCACCGCTATCTGTCTAAACATGGAAATATCTACACTGCTATCTGTATGAAAATGAAAATATCTACACCGCTATCTGTTTGAACATGGAAATATCTACACCGCTGTCTGCATGAAAATGGAAATATCTACACAGCGATCTGCATATACATGGAAATATCTACAAAGCTATCTCTTTACAAATGGAAATAACTACAGCGCTATCTCTATAAACATACAAATATCTACATCGCCATCTGTATGAACATGGAAATATCTGCAATGCCATCTGTATGAACATATAAATATCTACACCGCCATCTATATTAAGATGGAGATATCTACACTGCTATCTACATGAAAATGGAAATATCTACACTGCTATCTGCATATACATTTAAATATCTACACAGCTATCTCTTTACACATGGAAATAACTACACCGTTATCTGTATGAACATGGAGATATCTACACCGCCATCTGTATGAACATGGAAATATCTGCACCGCCATCTGTATGAAAATATAAATATCTACACTGCCATCTGTATTAAGATAGAGATATCTCCACTGCTATCTGTATAAACATGGAAATATCTACACCGCTATCTGTATAAACATGGAAATATCTACACCGCTATCTGTATATACATGGAAATATCTACACCACTACCTGTATAAACATGGAAATATCAGCACCGATATCTATATGAACATGGAAATATCTACACCGCTATCTGTATGAACATGGAAATATCTACACCGCTATCTGTATGAACATGGAAATATCTACACCGCTATCTGTATGAACATGGAAATATCTACACCTCTATCTGTTTGAACATGGAAATATCTACACCGCTGTCTGCATGAAAATGGAAATATCTACACAGCTATCTGCATAAACATGGAAATATCTACACAGCTATCTCTTTACACATGGAAATAACGACACTGCTATCTCTATAAACATGGAAATATCTACACCGCCATCTGTATGGACAAGGAAATATCTGCACCGCCATCTGCATGAACATATAAATATCTACAAAGCCATCTGTATTAAGAAGGAGATATCTACACCGCTATCTGTATAAAGATGGAAATATCTACACCGATATCTGTATAAACATGGAAATATCTACACCGGTATCTGTATAAACATGGAAATATCTGCACCGCTACCTGTATAAACATGGAAATATCAGCACCGCTATCTGTATAACCATGGAAATATCTACACCGCTATCTGTATGAACATGGAAATATCTACACCGCTATCTGTTTGAACATGGAAATATCTAAACTGCTATCTGCATGAAAATGGAAATATCTACACAGCTATCTCTTTACACGTGGAAATAACTGCACGGCTATCTGTATGAACATGGAAATATCTTCACCGCCATCTGTATGAAAAGGATATATCTACACAGCCATCTGGATGAACATGGAAATATCTACACCGCGATCTGTATGAAGATGGATATATCTACAACGCTATCTGTGTAAACATGCATACATCTTCACCGCTATCTACATAAACATGGAAATATCTACACTACTATCTGTATGAACATGGAAATATCTACACCGCTATCTGTTTGAACATGGAAATATCTTCACCGCTATCTGTTTGAACATGGAAATATCTACACCGCTATCTGCATGAAAATGGAAATCTCTACACAGCGATCTGCATATACATGGAAATATCTACAAAGATATCTCTTTACACATGGAAATAACTACAGCGCTATCTCTATAAACATACAAATATCTACACCGTCATCTGTATGAACATGGAAATATCTTCACCGCCATCTGTATGAACATATAAATATCTACACCGCCATCTATATTAAGATGGAGATATCTACACCGCTATCTGTATAAACATGGAAATGTCTACACCACAATCTGTATAAACATGGAAATATCTACACCGCTACCTGTATAAACATGGAAATATCAGCACCGCGATCTGTATGAACTGGAAATATCTACACCGCTATATCCATGAACATGAAAATAGCTACACCACTATCTGTATGAACATGGAAAAATCTACACAGCCATCTGGATGAACACGGCAATATCTACACCGCTATCTGTATGAACATTGAAATATCTACACCGCTATCTGTGTAAATATGCATACATCTTCACCGCAATCTGTATAAACATGGAAATATCTACACCGCTATCTGTATGAACATGGAAATATCTACACCGCTATCTGAACTTGGAAATATCTACACCGCTATCTGCATGAAAATGGAAATATCTACACAGCTATCTGCATATACATGGAAATATCTACACAGCTATCTCTTTACACGTGGAAATAACTACACCGCTATCTGTATGAACATGGAAATATCTACACCGCCATCTGTATGAACACGGAAATATCTGCACCGCCATCTGTATGAACATATAAATATCTACACGGCGATCTGTATTAAGATGTAGATATCTACACCGCCATCTGTATAAACATGGAAATATGTACACCGCTATCTGTATAAATATGGAAATATCTACACCACTATCTGTATTAATATGGAAATATCTACACCGCTACCTGTATAAACATGGAAATATCAACACCGCTATCTGTATGAACATGGAAATATCTACAACGCTACCTGTATAAACATGGAAATATCAGCACCGCTATCTCTATGAACCTGGAAATGTCTACACCGCTATCTGAATGAACATGGAAATATCTACACCGCTATCTGTTTGAACATGTAAATATCTACACCGCTATCTGCATGAAAATGGAAATATCCACAAAGATATCTGCATATACATGGAAATATCTACACAGCTATCTCTTTACACATGGAAATAACTACACCGCTATCTCTATAAACATGGAAATATCTACACCGCCATCTGTATGAACATGGAAATATCTGCACCGCCATCTGTATGAACATATAAATATCTACACCGCCATCTGTATTAAGAAGGAAATATCAAAACCGCTATCTGTATATACATGGAAATATCTACACCGCTGCCTGTAAAAACATGGAAATATCAGCACCGCTCTCTGTATGAAAATGGAGATATCTACACCGCTATCTGTATGAACATGGAAATATCTACACGGCTATCTGTATGAACATGGAAATAGCTACACCGTTATCTGTATGAACATGGAAATAGCTACACCGCTATCTGTATGAACATGGAAATATCTACACCGCTATCTGTATGAACATGGATATATCTACACAGCCATCTGGATGAACATGGAAATATCTACACCGCTATCTGTATGAACATGGAAATATCTACACCGCTATCTGTATGAACATGGATATATCTACACAGCCATCTGGATGAACATGGAAATATCTACACCGCTATCTGTATGAACATGGAAATAACTTCACAGCCATCTATATGAAAATGGATATGGCTACACAGCCATCTGGATGAACATGGAAATATCTACACCGCGATCTGTATGAACATGGAAATATGTACACCGCTATCTGTGTAAACATGCATACACCTTCACCGCTATCTGTATAACCATGGAAATATCTACACCGCTATCTGTATGAACATGGAAATATCTACACCGCTATCTGTTTGAACATGGAAATATCTAAAGCGCTATCTGCATGAAAATGGAAATATCTACACAGCTATCTGCTTATACATGGAAATATCTACACAGCTATCTCTTTACACGTGGAAATAACTGCACCGCTATCTGTATGAACATGGAAATATCTTCACCGCCATCTGTATGAACATGGATATATCTACACAGTCATCTGGATGAACATGGAAATATCTACACCGCTATCAGTATGAAGATGGAAATATCTACAACGCTATCTGTGTAAACATGCATACATCTTCACCGCTATCTATATAAACATGGAAATATCTACACTGCTATCTGTATGAACATGGAAATAACTACACCGCTATCTGTTTGAACATGGAAATATCTACACCACTATCTGCTTGAAAATGGAAATATCTACACAGCGGTCTGCATATACATGGAAATATCTACAAAGCTATCTCTTTACACATGGAAATAACTACAGCGCTATCTCTATAAACATACAAATATCTACACCGCCATCTGTATGAACATGGAAATATCTGCACCGCCATCTGTATGAACATATAAATATCTACTCCGCCATCTATATTAAGATGGAGATATCTACACCGCTATCTGTATAAACTTGGAAATATCTACACCCCTATCTGTATAAACATGGAAATATCTACACCGCAATGTGTATAAACATGGAAATATCTACACCGCTACCTGTATAAACATGGAAATATCACCACCGCTATCTGTATGAACATGGAAATATCTACACCGCTATCTGAACATGGAAATATCTACACCGCTACCTGTATGAACATGGAAATAGCTACACCGCTATCTGTATGAACATGGAAATATCTTCAATGCCATCTGTATGAACATGGATATATCTACACAGCCATCTGTGTGAACATGGAAATATCTACACCGCTATCTGTATGAACATGGAAATATCTACACCGCTATCTGTATGAACATGGAAATATCTTCACCGCCATCTGTATGAACATGGATATGTCTACACATCCATCTGGATGAACATGGAAAAATCTACACCGCGATCTGTATGAACATGGGAATATCTACACCGCTATCTGTGTAAACATGCATACACCTCCACCGCTATCTGTATAAACATGGAAATATCTACACCGCTATCTGTATGAACATGGAAATATCTACACCGCTATCTGTTTGAACATGGAAATATCTAAACAGCTATCTGCATGAAAATGGAAATATCTACACAGCTATCTGCATATACATGGAAATATCTACAAAGCTATCTCTTTACACATGGAAATAACTACACCGCTATGTGTATGAACATGGAAATATCTGCACCGCCATCTGTATGAACATATAAATATCTACGCCGCCATCTGTATTAAGAAGGAAATATCTAAACCGCTATCTGTATAAACATGGAAATATCTACAACGCTGCCTGTATAAACATCGAAATATCAGAACCGCTATCTGAATGAACATTGAAATATCTACACCGCTATCTGTATGAACATGGAAATAGCTACACCGCTATCTGTATGAACATGGATATATCTACACAGCCATCTGGATGAACATGGAAATATCTACACCGCTATCTGTGTAAACATGCATACATCTTCACAGCTATCTGTATAAAGATGGAAATATCTACACCACTATCTTTATGAACATGGAAATATCTACACCGCTATCTGTATGAACATGGAAATATCTACACCGCTATCTGTTTGAACATGGAAATATCTATACCACTATCTGCATGAAAATGGAAATATCTACACTGCTATCTGTATATACATTTAAATATGTACACTGCTATCTCTTTACACATGGAAATAACTACACCGTTACCTGTATGAACATGGAAATATCTACACCGCCATCTGTATGAACATGGAAATATCTGCACCGCCATCTGTATGAAAATATAAGTATCTACACCGCCATCTGTGTTAAGATAGGGATATCTCCACTGCTATCTATATAAACATGGAAATATCTACACCGCTATCTGTATGAACATGGAAATATCTACACCGCTATCTGTATGAACATGGATATATCTACACCGCTATCTGTATGAACATGGAAATATCTTCAACGCCATCTGTATGAACATGGATATATCTACACAGCCATCTGTATGAACATGGAAATATCTACACCGCTATCTGTATGACATTGGAAATATCTACACCGCTATCTGTATGAATGTGGAAATATCTTCACAGCCATCTGTATGAACATGGATATGTCTACTCATCCATCTGGATGAACATGGAAAAATCTACACCGCTATCTGTTTGAACATGGAAATATCTAAACAGCTATCTACATGAAAATGGAAATATCTACACAGCTATCTGCATATACATGGAAATATCTACACAGCTATCTCTTTACACATGGAAATCACTACATCGCTATCTGTATGAACATGGAAATATCTTCACCGCCATCTGTAGGAACATGGATATATCTACACAGCCATCTGGATGAACATGGAAATATCTACACCGCTATCTGTATGAAGATGGAAATATCTACACCGCTATCTGTTTGAACATGGAAATATCTACACCGCTATCTGCATGAAAATGGAAATATCTACACAGCTATCTGCATGAAAATGGAAATATCTACACAGCTATCTGCATATACATGGAAATATCTACACAGCTATCTCTTTACACATGGAAATCACTACATCGCTATCTGTATGAACATGGAAATATCTTCACCGCCATCTGTAGGAACATGGATATATCTAAACAGCCATCTGGATGAACATGGAAATATCTACACCGCTATCTGTATGAAGATGGAAATATCTACACCGCTATCTGAGTAAACATGCAAACATCTTCACCGCTATCTGTATAAACATGGAAATATCTACACTGCTATCTGTATGAAAATGGAAATATCTACACCGCTATCTGTTTGAACATGGAAATATCTACACCGCTTTCTGCATGAAAATGGAAATATCTACACAGCGATCTGCATATACATGGAAATATCTACAAAGCTATCTCCTTACAAATGGAAATAACTGCAGCGCTATCTCTATAAACATACAAATATCTACACCGCCATCTGTATGAACATGGAAATATCTGCAATGCCATCTCTATGAACATATAAATATATACACCGCCATCTATATTAAGATGGAGATAGCTACACCGCTATCTACATGAAAATGGAAATATCTACACTGCTATCTGCATATACATTTAAATATCTACACAGCTATCTCTTTACACATGGAAATAACTACACCGTTATCTGTATGAACATGGAAATATGTACACCGCCATCTGTATGAACATGGAAATATCTGCACCGCCATCTGTATGAACATATAAATATCTACACCGCCATCTGTATTAAGATAGAGATATCTACACTGCTATCTGTATAAACATGGAAATATCTACACCGCTATCTGTATAAACAAGGAAATATCTACACCGCTATCTGTATATACATGGAAATATCTACACCACTACCTGCATAAACATGGAAATATCAGCACCGCTATCTATATGAACATGGAAATACCTACACCGCTATCTGTATGAACATGGAAATATCTACACCGCTATCTGTATGAACATGGATATACATACACCGCTATCTGTATGAACATGGAAATATCTACACCGCTATCTGTTTCAACATGGAAATATCTACACCGCTGTCTGCATGAAAATGGAAATATCTACACAGCTGTCTGCATATACATGGAAATATCTACACAGCTATCTCTTTACACATGGAAATAACTACACCGCTGTCTCTATAAACATGGAAATATCTACACCGCCATCTGCATGAACATGGAAATATCTGCACCGCCATCTGTATGAACATATAAATATCTACACCGCCATCTGTATTAAGAAGGAGATATCTACACAGCTATCTGTATAAAAATGGAAATATCTACACCGCTATCTGTATAAACATGGAAATATCTACACCGCTATCTGTATAAACATGGAAATATCTACACCGTTACCTGTATAAACATGGAAATATCAGCACCGCTATCGGTATGAACATGGAAATATCTACACCGATATCTGTATGAACATGGGTATATCTACACCGCTATATGAATGAACATGGAAATATCTTTACCGCCATCTGTATGAACATGGATATATCTTCACAGCCATCTGTATGAACATGGAAATATCTACACCGCTATCTGTATGAACATGGAAATATCTACACCGCTATCTGTACGAACATGGAAATATCTTCACCGCCATCTGTATGAAAATGGATATGGCTACACAGCCATCTGGATGAACATGGAAATATCTACACCGCCATCTGTATGAACATGGAAATATCTACACCGCTATCTGTGTAAACATGCATATACCTTCACTGCTATCTGTATAACCATGGAAATATCTACACCGTTTTCTGTATGAACATAGAAATATCCACACCGCTATCTGTTTGAACATGGAAATATCTAAACCGCTATCTGCATGAAAATGGAAATATCTACACAGTTATCTGCATATACATGGAAATATCTACACAGCTATCTCTTTCCACGTGGAAATAACTACACCGCTATCTGTATGAACATGGAAATATCTTCACCGCCATCTGTATGAACATGGATATATCTACACAGCCATCTGGATGAACATGGAAATATCTACACCGCTATCTGTATGAAGATGGAAATATCTACAACACTATCTGTGTAAACATGCATACATCTTCACCGCTATCTATATAAACATGGAAATATCTACACTGCTATCTGTATGAACATGGAAATATCTGCACCGCTATCTGAACATGGAAATATCTACACCGCTATCTGCATGAAAATGGAAATATCTACACAGCTATCTGCATATACATGGAAATATCTACAAAGCTATCTCTTTACACATGGAAATAACTACAGCGCTATCTCTATAAACATACAAATATCTACACCGCCATCTGTATGAACATGGAAATATCTGAACCGCCATCTGTATGAACATATATATATCTACACCGCCATCTATATTAAGATGGAGATATCTACACCGCTATCTGTATAAACTTGGAAATATCTACACCGCTATCTGTATAAACATAGAAATATCTACACCGCAATATGTATAAACATGGAAATATCTAAACCGCTACCTGTATAAACATGGAAATATCAGCACCGCTATCTGCATGAACATGGAAATATCCACACCGCTATCTGAACATGGAAATATCTACACCGCTATCTGCATGAAAATGGAAATATCTACACAGGTATCTGCATATACATGGAAATATCCACGCAGCTATCTCTTTACACATGGAAATAACTACACCGCTATCTCTATAAACATGGAAATATCTACACCGCCATCACTATGAACATGGAAATATCTGAACCGCCATCTGTATGAACATATAAATATCTACACCGCCATCTGCATTAAGAAGGAGATATCTACACCGCTATCTGTATAAACATGGAAATATTTACACCGCTATCTGTATAAACATGGAAACATCTACACCGCTATCAGTATAAACATGGAAATATCTACACCGCTACCTGTATAAACATGGAAATATCAGCACCGCTATCTGTATAAACATGGAAATATCTACAACGCTATCTGTATGAACATGGAAATATCTACACCGCTATCTGTTTGAACATGGAAATATCTAAACCGCTATCTGCATGAAAATGGAAATATCTACACAGCTATCTGCATATACATGGAAATATCCACAGCTATCTCTTTACACATGGAAATAACTACACCGCCATCTGTATGAACATGGAAATATCTTCACCGCCATCTGTATGAACATGGATATATCTACACAGCCATCTGGATGAACATGGAAATATCTACACCGCTATCTGTATGAAGATGGAAATATCTACACCGCTATCTGTGTAAACATGCATACATCTTCACCGCTATCTGTCTAAACATGGAAATATCTACACTGCTATCTGTATGAAAATGAAAATATCTACACCGCTATCTGTTTGAACATGGAAATATCTACACCGCTATCTGCATGAAAATGGAAATATCTACACAGCGATCTGCATATACATGGAAATATCTACAAAGCTATCTCTTTACACATGGAAATAACTACAGCGCTATATCTATAAACATACAAATATCTACACCGCCATCTGTATGAACATGGAAATATCTGCAATGCCTTCTGTATGAACATATAAATATCTACATCGCCATCTATATTAAGATGGAGATATCTACACTGCTATCTACATGAAAATGGAAATATCTACACTGCTATCTGCATATACATTTAAATATCTACACAGCTATCTCTTTACACATGGAAATAACTACACCGTTATCTGTATGAACATGGAGATATCTACACCGCCATCTGTATGAACATGGAAATATCTGCACCGCCATCTGTATGAAAATACAAATATCTACACTGCCATCTGTATTAAGATAGAGATATCTCCACTGCTATCTGTATAAACATGGAAATAACTACACCGCTGTCTGTATAAACATGGAAATATCTACACCGCTATCTGTATATACATGGAAATATCTACACCACTACCTGAATAAACATGGAAATATCAGCACCGATATCTATATGAACATGGAAATATCTACACCGCTATCTGTATGAACATGGAAATATCTACACCGCTATCTGTATGAACATGGAAATATCTACACCGCTATCTGTATGAACATGGAAATATCTACACCGCTATCTGTTTGAACATGGAAATATCTACACCGCGGTCTGCATGAAAATGGAAATATCTACACAGCTATCTGCATATACATGGAAATATCTACACAGCTATCTCTTTACACATGGAAATAACTACACCGCTATCTCTATAAACATGGAAATATCTACACCGCCATCTGTATGGACATGGAAATATCTGCACCGCCATCTGTATGAACATATAAATATCTACAAAGCCATCTGTATTAAGAAGGAGATATCTAAACCGCTATCTGTATAAAGATGGAAATATCTACACCGATATCTGTATAAACATGGAAATATCTACACCGGTATCTGTATAAACATGGAAATATCTACACCGCTACCTGTATAAACATGGAAATATCAGCACCGCTATCGGTATGAACATGGAAATATCTACACCTCTATCTGTATGAACATGGATATATCTACACCGCTATGTGTATGAACATGGAAATATCTACACCGCCATCTGTATGAACATGGATATATCTACACAGCCATCTGTACGAACATGGAAATATCTACACCGCTATCTGTATGAACATGGAAATATCTACACCGCTATCTGTATGAACATGGAAATATCTTCACCGCCATCTGTGTAAACATGCATACACCTTCACCGCTATCTGTATAACCATGGAAATATCTACACCGCCATCTGTATGAACATGGAAATATCTACACCGCTATCTGTTTGAACATGGAAATATCTAAACCGCTATCTGCATGAAAATGGAAATATCTACACAGCTATCTGCATGTACATGGAAATATCTACACAGCTATCTCTTTACACGTGGAAATAACTACACCGCTATCTGTATGAACATGGAAATATCTTCACCGCCATCTGTATGAAAAGTATATATCTACACAGCCATCTGGATGAACATGGAAATATCTACACCTCTATCTGTATGAAGATGGAAATATCTACAAGGCTATCTGTGTAAACATGAATACATCTTCACCGCTATCTATATAAACATGGAAATATCTACACTACTATCTGTATGAACATGGAAATACCTACACCGCTATCTGTTTGAACATGGAAATATCTACACCGCTATCTGCATGAAAATGGAAATATCTACACCGCTACCAGTATAAACATGGAAATATCAGCACCGCTATCTGTATGAACTTGGAAATATCTACACCGCTATCCCCGTGAACATGAAAATAGCTACACCACTATCTGTATGAACATGGAAAAATCTACACAGCCATCTGGATGAACACGGAAATATCTACACCGCTATCTGTATGAACATGGAAATAGCTACACCGCTATCTGTGTAAATATGCATACATCTTCACCGCAATCTGTATAAACATGGAAATATCTACACCGCTATCTGTATGAACATGGAAATATCTACACCGCTATCTGAACATGGAAATATCTACACCGCCATCTGTATGAACACGGAAATATCTGCACCGCCATCTGTATGAACATATAAATATCTACACGGCGATCTGTATTAAGATGTAGATATCTACACCGCCATTTGTATAAAAATGGAAATATCAACACCGCTATCTGTATAAACATGGAAATATCTACAACGCTATCTGTATAAACATGAATATATCTACACCGCTACCTGTATAAACAAGGAAATATCAGCACCGGTATCTGTTTGAACATGGAAATATCAGCCCCTCTAACTGTATGAACATGGAGATATCTACACCGCTATCTGTATGAAGATGGAAATATCTTCACCGCCATCTGTATGAACATGGATATATCTACACAGCCATCTGGATGAACATGGAAATATCTTCACCGCTATCTGTATGAACATGGAAATAGCTACACCGCTATCTGTATGAACATGGAAATATCTACACCGCTATCTGTATGAACATGGAAATATCTACACCGCTATCTGTATGAACATGGAAATATCTTCATCGCCATCAGTATGAACATGGATATATCTACAGAGCCATCGGGATGAACATGGAAATATCTACACAGCTATCTGTATGAACATGGAAATATATACAGCGCTATCTGTGTAAACATGCATACATCTTCACCGCTATCTCTATAAACATGGAAATATCTACACCGCTATCTGTATAAACATGGAAATATCCACACCGCTATCTGAATGAACATGGAAATACCTTCACCGCCATCTGTATGAACATGGATATATCTACACAGCCATGTGGATGAACATGGATATTTCTACACAGCCCTCTGGATGAACATGGAAATATCCACACCGCTATCTGTGTAAACATGCATACATCTTCACTGCTATCTGTATAAACATGGAAATATCTACACCGCTATCTGTATGAACATGGAAATATCAGCACCGCTATCTGTATGAACATGGAAATATCTACACCGCTATCTGTATAAACATGGAAATATCAGCACCGCTATCTGTATGAACATGGAAATATCAGCCCCTCTATCTGTATGAACACGGAGATATCTACACCGCCATCTGTATGAACTTGGATATATCTACACAGCCATCTGGAGGAACATGGAAATATCTACACCGCTATCTGTATGAACATGGAAATAGCTACACCGCTATCTGTATGAACATGGAAATATCTACACCGCTATCTCTATGAACATGGAAATATCTACACCGCTATCTGTATGAACAGGGAAATATCTTCACAGCCATCTGTACGAACATGGATATATCTACAGAGCCATCTGGATGAACATGGAAATATCTACACCGCCATCTGTATGAACATATAAATATCTACTCCGCCATCGGTATTAAGATGGAGATATCTACACCGCTATCTGTATAAACCTGGAAATATCTACACCGCTATCTGTATACACATGGAAATATCTACACCGCTATCTGGATAAAAATGGAAATTTCAACACCGCTACCTGTATAAACATGGAAATATCAGCTCCGCTATCTCTAGGAACATGGAGATATCTGCACCGCCATCTGTATGAACATGGATATATCTACACAGCCATCTGGAGGAACATGGAAATATCTACAACGCTATCTGTACGAACATGGAAATATCTACACCGCTATCTGTATGAACATGGAAATAGCTACACCGCTATCTGTATGAACATGGAAATATCTACAAAACTATCTGAATGAACATGGAAATATCTACTCTGCTATCTGTATGAACATGGATATTTCTTCACAGCCATCTGGATGAACATGGAAATATCTACACCGCTATCTGTATGAACATGGAAATATCTACACCGCTATCTGTGTAAACATGCATACATCTTCACCGCTATTTGTATAAACATGGAAATATCTACACCGCTATCTGTATGAACATGGAAATAGCTACACCGCTATCTGTATGAACATGGAAATATCTACACCGCTATCTGTACGAACATGGAAATATCTTCACCGCCATCTGTATGAAAATGGATATGGCTACACAGCCATCTGGATGAACATGGAAATATCTACACCGCGATCTGTATGAACATGGAAATATCTACACCGCTATCTGTGTAAACATGCATACACCTTCACCGCTATCTGTATAACCATGGAAATATCTACACCGCTATCTGTATGAACATGGAAATATCTACACCGCTATCTGTTTGAACATGGAAATATCTAAACCGCCATCTGTATGAACATGGATATATCTACACAGCCATCTGGATGAACATGGAAATATCTACACCGATATCTGTATGAAGATGGAAATATCTACAACACTATCTGTATAAACATGCATACATCTTCACCGCTATCTATATAAACATGGAAATATCTACACTGCTATCTGAATGAACATGGAAATATCTACACCGCTATCTGAAGATGGAAATATCTACACCGCTATCTGCATGAAAATGGAAATATCTACACAGCGATCTGCATATACATGGAAATATCTACAAAGCTATCTCTTTACACATGGAAATAACTACAGCGCTATCTCTATAAACATACAAATATCTACACCGCCATCTGTATGAACATGGAAATATCTGCACCGCCATCTGTATGAACATATAAATATCTACACCGCCATCTATATTAAGATGGAGATATATACACCGCTATCTGTACAAACTTGGAAATATCTACACCGCTATCTGTATAAACATGGAAATATCTACAACGCAATCTGTATAAACATGGAAATATCTACACCGCTACCTGTATAAACATGGAAATATCAGCACCGCTATCGGTATGAACATGAAAATACCTACACCGCTATCTGTATGAACATGGAAATAGCTACACCGCTATCTGTATGAACATGGAAATATCTTCAACGCCATCTGTATTAACTTGGATATATCTACACAGCCATCTGTATGAACATGGAAATATCTGCACCGCCATCTGTATGAACATATAAATATCTACACCGCCATCTATATTAAGATGGAGATATCTACACCGCTATCTGTATAAACTTGGAAACATCTACACCGCTATCTGTATAAACATGGAAACATCTACACCGCAATCTGTATAAACATGGAAATATCTACACCGCTACCTGTATAAACATGGAAATATCAGCACCGCTATCCGCATGAACATGGAAATATCTACACCGCTATCTGAACATGGAAATATGTACACCGCTATCTGCATGAAAATGGAAATATCTACACAGCTATCTGCATATACATGGAAATATCCACGCAGCTATCTCTTTACACATGGAAATAACTACACCGCTATCTCTATAAACATGGAAATATCTACACCGCCATCTCTATGAACATGGAATTATCTGCACCGCCATCTGTATGAACATATAAATATCTACACCGCAGTCTGCATTAAGAAGGAGATATCTACACCGCTATCTGTTTAAACATGGAAATATTTACACCGCTATCTGTATAAACATGGAAATATCTACACCGCTATCAGTATAAACATGGAAATATCTACACCGCTACCTGTATAAACATGGAAATATCAGCACCGCTATCGGTATGAACATGGAAATATCTACACCGCTATCTGTATGAACATGGAAATAGCTACACCGCTATCTGTATGAACATGGAAATATCTTCAACGCCATCAGTATGAACATGGATATATCTTCACAGCCATCTGTATGAACATGGAAATATCTACACCGCTATCTGTATGAACATGGAAATATCTACACCACTATATGTATGAACATGGAAATATCTTCACCGCCATCTGTATGAACATGGATATGTCTACACATCCATCTGGATGAACATGGAAAAATCTACACCGTGATCTGTATGAACATGGGAATATCTACACCGCTATCTGTGTAAACATGCATACACCTTCACCGCTATCTGTATAAACATGGAAATATCTACACCGCTATCTGTATGAACATGGAAATATCTACACCGCTATCTGTTTGAACATGGAAATATCTAAACCGCTATCTGCATGAAAATGGAAATATCTACACAGCTATCTGCATATACATGGAAATATCCACAGCTATCTCTTTACACATGGAAATAACTACACCGCCATCTGTATGAACATGGAAATATCTTCACCGCCATCTGTATGAACATGGATATATCTACACAGCCATCTGGATGAACATGGAAATATCTACACAGCTATCTGTGTAAACATGCATACACCTTCACCGCTATCTGTATAAACATGGAAATATCTACACTGCTATCTGTATGAAAATGGAAATATCTACACCGCTGTCTGTTTGAACATGGAAATATCTACACCGCTATCTGCATGAAAATGGAAATATCTACACAGCGATCTGCATATACATGGAAATATCTACAAAGCTATCTCTTTACACATGGAAACAACTACAGCGCTATATCTATAAACATACAAATATCTACACCGCCATCTGTATGAACATGGAAATATCTGCAATGCCATCTGTATGAACATATAAATATCTACTCCGCCATCTATATTAAGATGGAGATATCTACACCGCTATCTACATGAAAATGGAAATATCAACACTGCTATCTGCATATACATTTAAATATCTACACAGCTATCTCTTTACACATGGAAATAACTACACCGTTATCTGTATGAACATGGAGATATCTACACCGCCATCTGTATGAACATGGAAATATCTGCACCGCCATCTGTATGAATATATAAATATCTACACTGCCTTTTGTATTAAGAGAGATATCTCCACTGCTATCTGTATAAACATGGAAATATCTACACCGCTACCTGTATAAACATGGAAATATCAGCACCGCTATCTGTATGAACATGGAAATATCTACACTGCTATCTGTATGAACATGGAAATATCTACACCGCTATCTGTATGAACATGGACATATCTACACAGCCCTCTGGATGAACATGGAAATATCCACACAGCTATCTGTGTAAACATGCATACATCTTCACCGCTATCTGTATAAACATGGAAATATCTACACCGCTATCTCTATGAACATGGAAATATCTACACCGCTATCTGTTTGAACATGGAAATATATACACCGCTATCTGCATGAAAATGGAAATATCTACACAGCAATCTGCATATAGATGGAAATATCTACACAGCTATCTCTTTACACATGGAAATAACTACACCGCTATCTCTATAAACATGGAAATATCTACACCGCCATGTGTATGAACATGGAAATATCTGCACCACCATCTGTATGAACATATAAATATCTACACCGCCATCTGTATTAAGAAGGAAATATCTAAACCGCTATCTGAATAAACATGGAAATATCTACACCGCTATCTCTATGAACATGGAAATATCTACACCGCTATCTGTATCAACATGGAAATATCTACACCGCCATCTGTATGAACATGGAAATATCTGCACCGCCATCTGTATGAACATATTAATATCTACACCGCCATCTCTTTTAAGATGGAGATATCTACACCGCTATCTGAATAAACATGGAAATATCTACACCGCTATCTGTATAAACATGGAAATATCTACACCGCTATCTGTATAAACATGGAAATATCTACACAGCTACCTGTATAAACATGGAAATATCAGCACCGCTATCTGTATGAACCTGGAAATATCTACACCGCTATATGTATGAACATGAAAATATCTACACCGCTATCTGTATGAACATGGAAATATATACAAAGCTATCTGAATGAACATGGAAATATCTACACCGCTATCTGTTTGAACATGTAAATATCTACACCGCTATCTGCATGAAAATGGAAATATCTACAAAGCTATCTGCATATACATGGAAATATATACACAGCTATCTCTTTACACATGGAAATAACTACACCGCTATCTCTATAAACATGGAAATATCTACACCGCCATGTGTATGAACATGGAAATATCTGCACCACCATCTGTATGAACATATAAATATCTACACCGCCATCTGTATTAAGAAGGAAATATCTAAACCGCTATCTGTATAAACATGGAAATATCTACACCGCTGCCTGTATAAACATGGAAATTTCAGCACCGCTCTCTGTATGAAAATGGAGATATCTACACCGCTATCTGCATGAACATGGAAATATCTACACTGCTATCTGTATGAACATGGAAATAGCTACACCGTTATCTGTATGAACATGGAAATAGCTACACCGCTATCTGTATGAACATGGAAATATCTACACCGCTATCTGTATGAACATGGATATATCTACACAGCCATCTGGATGAACATGGAAATATCTACACCGCTATCTGTATGAACATGGAAATATCTACACTGCTATCTGTATGAACATGGATATATCTACACAGCCATCTGGATGAACATGGAAATATCTACACCGCTATCTGTGTAAACATGCAAACGTCTTCACCGCTATCTGTATAAACATGGAAATATCTACACTGCTATCTGTATGAACATGGAAATATCTGCACCGCTATCTGTATGAACATGGAAATATCTACACCGCTATCTGTTTGAACATGGAAATATCTACACTGCTATCTGCATGAAAATGGAAATATCTACACTGCTATCTGCATATACCTGGAAATACGTACACAGCTATCTCTTTACACATGGAAATATCTACAGCGCTATCTGTATGAACATGGAGATATCTACACCGCTATCTGTATAAACATGGAAATATCTACACCGCTATCTGTATAAACATGGAAATATCTACACTGCTATCTATATAAACATGGAAATATCTACACCGCTACCTGTATAAACATGGAAATATCAGCACCGCTATCTGTATAAACATGGAAATATCTACACTGCTATCTGTATGAACATGGAAATATCTACACCGCTTTCTGTATGAACATGTATATATCTACACAGCCCTCTGGATGAACATGGAAATATCCACACAGCTATCTGTGTAAACATGCATACATCTTCACCGCTATCTATATAAACATGGAAATATCTACACCGCTATCTCTATGAACATGGAAATATCTACACCGCTATCTGTTTGAACTTGTAAATATCTACACCGCTATCCGCAAGAAAATGGAAATATCTACACAGCTATCTGCATATACATGGAAATATCTACACAGCTATCTCTTTACACATGGAAATAACTACACTGCTATATCTATAAACATGGAAATATCTACACCGCCATCTCTATGAACATGGAAATATCTGCACCGCCATCTGTATGAACATATAAATATCTACACCGCCATCTGCATTAAGAAGGAGATATCTACACCGCTATCTGTTTAAACATGGAAATATTTACACCGCTATCTGTATAAACATGGAAATATCTACACCGCTATCAGTATAAACATGGAAATATCTACACCGCTACCTGTATAAACATGGAAATATCAGCACCGCTATCGGTATGAACATGGAAATATCTACACCGCTATCTGTATGAACATGGAAATAGCTACACCGCTATCTGTATGAACATGGAAATATCTTCAACGCCATCAGTTTGAACATGGATATATCTTCACAGCCGTCTGTATGAACATGGAAATATCTACACAGCTATCTGTATGAACATGGAAATATCTACACCGCTATCTGTATGAACATGGAAATATCTTCACCGCCATCTGTATGAACATGGATATGTCTACACATCCATCTGGATGAACATGGAAAAATCTACACCGTGATCTGTATGAACATGGGAATATCTACACCGCTATCTGTGTAAACATGCATACACCTTCACCGCTATCTGTATAAACATGGAAATATCTACACCGCTATCTGTATGAACATGGAAATATCTAAACCGCTATCTGCATGAAAATGGAAATATCTACACAGCTATCTGCATATACATGGAAATATCCACAGCTATCTCTTTACACATGGAAATAACTACACCGCCATCTGTATGAACATGGAAATATCTTCACCGCCATCTGTATGAACATGGATATATCTACACAGCCATCTGGATGAACATGGAAATATCTACACAGCTATCTGTGTAAACATGCATACACCTTCACCGCTATCTGTATAAACATGGAAATATCTACACTGCTATCTGTATGAAAATGGAAATATCTACACCGCTGTCTGTTTGAACATGGAAATATCTACACCGCTATCTCCATGAAAATGGAAATATCTACACAGCGATCTGCATATACATGGAAATATCTACAAAGCTATCTCTTTACACATGGAAACAACTACAGCGCTATATCTATAAACATACAAATTTCTACACCGCCATCTGTATGAACATGGAAATATCTGCAATGCCATCTTTATGAACATATAAATATCTACTCCGCCATCTTAATTAAGATGGAGATATCTACACCGCTATCTACATGAAAATGGAAATATCTACACTGCTATCTGCATATACATTTAAATATCTACACAGCTATCTCTTTACACATGGAAATAACTACACCGTTATCTGTATGAACATGGAGATATCTACACCGCCATCTGTATGAACATGGAAATATCTGCACAGCCATCTGTATGAATATATAAATATCTACACTGCCATCTGTATTAAGATAGAGATATCTCCACTGCTATCTGTATAAACATGGAAATATCTACACCGCTACCTGTATAAACATGGAAATATCAGCACCGCTATCTGTATGAACATGGAAATATCTACACTGCTATCTGTATGAACATGGAAATATCTACACCGCTATCTGTATGAACATGGATATATCTACACAGCCCTCTGGATGAACATGGAAATATCCACACCGCTATCTGTTTAAACATTCATACATCTTCACCGCTATCTGTATAAACATGGAAATATCTACACCGCTATCTCCATGAACATGGAAATATCTACACCGCTATCTGTTTGAAGATGGAAATATATACACTGCTATCTGCATGAAAATGGAAATATCTACACAGCAATCTGCATATAGATGGAAATATCTACAAAGCTATCTCTTTACACATGGAAATAACTACACCGCTATCTGTATGAACATGGAAATATCTGCACCGCCATCTGTATGAACATGGAAATATCTGCACCGCCATCTGTATGAACATATTAATATCTACACCGCCATCTCTTTTAAGATGGAGATATCTACACCGCTATCTGAATAAACATGGAAATATCTACACCGCTATCTGTATAAACATGGAAATATCTACACCGCTATCTGTATAAACATGGAAATATCTACACAGCTACCTGTATAAACATGGAAATATCAGCACCGCTATCTGTATGAACCTGGAAATATCTACACCGCTATCTGTATGAACATGAAAATATCTACACCGCTATCTGTATGAACATGGAAATATATACAAAGCTATCTGAATGAACATGGAAATATCTACACCGCTATCTGTTTGAACATGTAAATATCTACACCGCTATCTGCATGAAAATGGAAATATCTACAAAGCTATCTGCATATACATGGAAATATCTACACAGCTATCTCTTTACACATGGAAATAACTACAGCGCTATCTCTATAAACATGGAAATATCTACACCGCCATCTGTATGAACATGGAAATATCTGCACCACCATCAGTATGAACATATAAATATCTACACCGCCATCTGTATTAAGAAGGAAATATCTAAACCGCTATCTGTATAAACATGGAAATATCTACACCGCTGCCTGTATAAACATGGAAATCTCAGCACCGCTCTCTGTATGAAAATGGAGATATCTACACCGCTATCTGCATGAACATGGAAATATCTACACTGCTATCTGTATGAACATGGAAATAGCTACACCGTTATCTGTATGAACATGGAAATAGCTACACCGCTATCTGTATGAACATGGAAATATCTACACCGCTATCTGTATGAACATGGATATATCTACACAGCCATCTGGATGAACATGGAAATATCTACACCGCTATCTGTATGAACATGGAAATATCTACACCGCTATCTGTATGAACATGGATATATCTACACAGCCATCTGGATGAACATGGAAATATCTACACCGCTATCTGTGTAAACATGCAAACGTCTTCACCGCTATCTGTATAAACATGGAAATATCTACACTGCTATCTGTATGAACATGGGAATATCTGCACCGCTATCTGTATGAACATGGAAATATCTACACCGCTATCTGTTTGAACATGGAAATATCTACACCGCTATCTGCATGAAAATGGAAATATCTACACTGCTATCTGCATATACATGGAAATATCTACACAGCTATCTCTTTACACATGGAAATATCTACAGCGCTATCTGTATGAACATGGAGATATCTACACCGCTATCTGTATAAACATGGAAATATCTACACCGCTATCTGTATAAACATGGAAATATCTACACTGCTATCTATATAAACATGGAAATATCTACACCGCTACCTGTATAAACATGGAAATATCAGCACCGCTATCTGTATAAACATGGAAATATCTACACTGCTATAAGTATTAACATGGAAATATCTACACCGCTATCTGTATGAACATGTATATATCTACACAGCCCTCTGGATGAACATGGAAATATCCACACAGCTATCTGTGTAAACATGCATACATCTTCACCGCTATCTGTATAAACATGGAAATATCTACACCGCTATCTCTATGAACATGGAAATATCTACACCGCTATCTGCATGAACAGGGAAATATCTACACCGCTATCTGTTTGAAGATGGAAATATATACACCGCTATCTGCATGAAAATGGAAATATCTACACAGCTATCTGCATGAAAATGGAAATATCTACACAGCTATGTGCATATACATGGAAATATCTACACAGCTATCTCTTTACACACCTAAATAACTACACCGCTATCTGTATGAAAATGGAAATATCTACACCGCCATCTGTATGAACATGGAAATATCTGCACCGCCATCTGTATGAACATATAAATATCTACACTGCCATCTGTATTAAGATGGAGATATCTACACCGCTATCTGAATAAACATGGAAATATCTACACCGCTATCTGTATAAACATGGAAATATCAGCAACGTTATCTGTATGAACATGGAAATATCAGCCCCTCTATCTGTATGAACATGGAGATATCTTCACCGCCATCTGGATGAACATGGATATATCTACACAGAAATCTGGAGGAACATGGAAATATCTACACCGCTATCAGTATGAACATGGAAATAGCTACACCGCTATCTGTATGAACATGGAAATATCTACACCGCTATCTGTATGAACAAGGAAATACCTTCACCGCCATCTGTACGAACATGGATATATCTACAGAGCCATCTGGATGAACATGGAAATATCTACACCGCCATCTGAATGAACATATAAATATCTACACCGCCATCTGTATTAAGATGGAGATATCTACACCGCTATCTGTATAAACCTGGAAATATCTACACCGCTATCTGTATAAACATGGAAATATCTTCACCGCTATCTGGATAAACATGGAAATTTCTACACCGCTACCTGTATAAACATGGAAATATCAGCACTGCTATCTGTAGGAACATGGAGATATCTACACCGCCATCTGTATGAACATGGAAATATCTACTCAGCCATCTGGAGGAACATGGAAATATCTACAACGGTCTCTGTATGAACATGGAAATATCTACACCGCTATCTGTATGAACATGGAAATAGCTACAACGCAATCAGTATGAACATGGAAATATCTACACCAATATCTGAATGAAGATGGAAATATCTACACCGCTATCTGTATGAACATGGATATATCTACACAGCCATCTGGATGAACATGGAAATATCTACACCGCTATCTGTATGAACATGGAAATATCTACACCGCTATCTGTGTAAACATGCATACATCTTCTCCGCTATCTGTATAAACATGGAAATAGCTACACCGCTATCTGTATGAACATGGAAATAGCTACACCGCTATCTGTATGAACATGGAAATATCTACACCGCTATCTGTATGAACATGGATATATCTACACAGCCATCTGGATGAACATGGAAATATCTACACCGCTATCTGTGTAAACATGCATACATCTTCACCGCTATCTGTATAAACATGGAAATATCTACACCGCTATCTGTATGAACATGGAAATATCTGCACCGCTATCTGTATGAACATGGAAATATCTACACCGCTATCTGTTTGAACATGGAAATATCTACACGGCTATCTGCATGAAAATGGAAATATCTACACTGCTATCTGCAAATACATGGAAATATCTACACAGCTATCTCTTTACACATGGAAATAACTACACCGCTATCTGTATGAACATGGAAATATCTACACCGCCATCTGTATGAACATGGAAATATCTGCACCGCCATCTGTATGAACATATAAATATCTTCACCGCCATCTGTATTAAGATGGAGATATCTACACCGCTATCTGTATAAACATGGAAATATCTACACCGCTATCTGTATAAGCATGGAAATATGTACACCGCTATCTGTATAAACATGGAAATATCTACACCGCTACCTGTATAAACATGGAAATATCAGCACCGCTATCTGTATGAACATGGAAATACCTACACCGCTATCTGTATGAACATGGAAATATCTACACCGCCATCTGTATGAACATGGAAATATCTGCCCGCCATCTGTATGAACATATAAATATGTACACCGCCATCTGTATTAAGATGGAGATATCTACACCGCTATCTGAATAAACATGGAAATATCTACACCGCTATCTGTATAAACATGGAAATATCAGCACCGCTATCTGTATGAACATGGAAATATCAGCCCCTCTATCCGTATGAACATGGAGATATCTACACCGCCACCTGTATGAACATGGATATATCTACACAGCCATCTGGATGAACATGGAAATATCTACACCGCTATCTGTATGAACATGGAAATAGCTACACCGCTATCTGTAAGAACATGGAAATCTCTACACTGCTATCTGTATGAACATGGAAATATCTACACCGCTATCTGTATGAACATGTAAATATCTTCACCGCCATCTGTACGAACATGGATATATCTACAGAGCCATCTGGATGAACATGGAAATATCTACAACGCCATCTGTATGAACATATAAATATCTACACCGCCATCTGTATTAAAATGGAGATATCTACACCGCTATCTGTGTGAACATGGAAATATCAACACCGCTATCTGTATAAACATGGAAATATCTACACCGCTATCTGTATAAACATGGAAATATCTACACCGCTACCTGTATAAACATGGAAATATCAGCACCGCTATCTGTATGAACATGGAAAGATCTACACCGCTATCTGTATGAACATGGAAATATCTACACCGCTATTTGTGTAAACATGCATACATCTTCAGCGCTATCTGTATAAACATGGAAATATCTACACCGCTATCTCTATGAACATGGAAATATCTACACCGCTGTCTGTTTGAAGATGGAAATATATACACAGCTATCTGCATGGAAATTGAAATATCTACACAGCTATCTGTTTATGGATGGAAATATCTACACAGCTATCTCTTTACACATTGAAATATCTACACCGCTATCTGTAAGAACACGGAAATATCAGCACCGCTATCTGTATGAACATGGAAATATCTACACCGCTATCTGTATGAACATGGATATATCTACACAGCCCTCTGGATGAACATGGAAATATCCACACCGCTATCTGTGCAAACATGCATACATCTTCACCGCTATCTGTATAAACATGGAAATATCTACACCGCTATCTGTATGAACATGGAAATATCTACACCGCTATCTGTTTGAAGATGGAAATATATACATCGCTATCTGCATGAAAATGGAAATATCTACACAGCTATCTGTATATAGATGGAAATACCTACACAGCAATCTCTTTACACATGGAAATAACTACACCGCTATCTGTATGAACATGGACATATCTACACCGCCATCTGTATGAACATGGAAATATCTGCACCGCCATCTGTATGAACATATAAATATCTACACCGCCATCTGTATTAAGATGGAGATATCTACACCGCTATCTGAATAAACATGGAAATATCTACACCGCTATCTGTATAAACATGGAAATATCTACACCACTATCTGTATAAACATGGAAATATCTACAACGCTACCTGTATAAACATGGAAATATCAGCTCCGCTATCTCTATGAACCTGGAAATGTCTACACCGCTATCTGAATGAACATGGAAATATCTACACCGCTATCTGTTTGAACATGTAAATATCTACACCGCTATCTGCATGAAAATGGAAATATCTACAAAGCTATCTGCATATACATGGAAATATCTACACAGCTATCTCTTTACACATGGAAATAACTACACCGCTATCTCTATAAACATGGAAATATCTACACCGCCATCTGTATGAACATGGAAATATCTGCACCACCATCTGTATGAACATATAAATATCTACACCGCCATCTGTATTAAGAAGGAAATATCTAAACCGCTTTCTGTATAAACATGGAAATATCTACACCGCTGCCTGTATGAACATGGAAATTTCAGCACCGCTCTCTGTATGAAAATGGAGATATCTACACCGCTATCTGCATGAACATGGAAATATCTACACTGCTATCTGTATGAACATGGAAATAGCTACACCGATATCTGTATGAACATGGAAATAGCTACACCGCTATCTGTATGAACATGGAAATATCTACACCGCTATCTGTATGAACATGGATATATCTACACAGCCATCTGGATGAACATGGAAATATCTACACCGCTATCTGTATGAACATGGAAATATCTACACCGCTATCTGTATGAACATGGATATATCTACACAGCCATCTGGATGAACATGGAAATATCTACACCGCTATCAGTGTAAACATGCATACGTCTTCACCGCTATCTGTATAAACATGGAAATATCTTCACCGCTATCTGGATAAACATGGAAATTTCTACACCGCTACCTGTATAAACATGGAAATATCAGCACTGCTATGTGTAGGAACATGGAGATATCTACACCGCCATCTGTATGAACATGGAAATATCTACTCAGCCATCTGGAGGAACATGGAAATATCTACAACGGTCTCTGTATGAACATGGAAATATCTACACCGCTATCTGTATGAACATGGAAATAGCTACACCGCTATCAGTATGAACATGGAAATATCTACACCAATATCTGAATGAAGATGGAAATATCTACACCGCTATCTGTATGAACATGGATATATCTACACAGCCATCTGGATGAACATGGAAATATCTACACCGCTATCTGTATGAACATGGAAATATCTACACCGCTATCTGAGTAAACATGGGTAAATCTTCACCGCTATCTGTATAAACATGGAAATAACTACACCGCTATCTGTATGAACATGGAAATAGCTACACCGCTATCTGTATGAACATGGAAATATCTACACCGCTATCTGTATGAACATGGATATATCTACACAGTCATCTGGATGAACATGGAAATATCTACACCGCTATCTGTGTAAACATGCATACATCTTCACCGCTATCTGTATAAACATGGAAATATCTACACCGCTATCTGTATGAACATGGAAATATCTGCACCGCTATCTGAATGAACATGGAAATATCTACACCGCTATCTGTTTGAACATGGAAATATCTACACGGCTATCTGCATGAAAATGGAAATATCTACACTGCTATCTGCATATACATGGAAATATCTACACAGCTATCTCTTTACACATGGAAATAACTACACCGCTATCTGTATGAACATGGAAATATCTACACCGCCATCTGTATGAACATGGAAATATCTGCACCGCCATCTGTATGAACATATAAATATCTACACCACCATCTGTATTAAGATGGAGATATCTACACCGCTATCTGTATAAACATGGAAATATCTACACCGCTATCTGTATAAGCATGGAAATATGTACACCGCTATCTGTATAAACATGGAAATATCTTCACCGCTACCTGTATAAACATGGAAATATCAGCACCGCTATCTGTATGAACATCGAAATATCTACACCGCTATCTGTATGAACATGGAAATATCTACACCGCCATCTGTATGAACATGGAAATATCTGCCCGCCATCTGTATGAACATATAAATATCTACACCACCATCTGTATTAAGATGGAGATATCTACACCGCTATCTGAATAAACATGGAAATATCTACACCGCTATCTGTATAAACATGGAAATATCAGCACCGCTATCTGTATGAACATGGAAATATCAGCCCCTCTATCCGTATGAACATGGAGATATCTACACCGCCACCTGTATGAACATGGATATATCTACACAGCCATCTGGAGGAACATGGAAATATCTACACCACTATCAGTATGAACATGGAAATAGCTACACCGCTATCTGTATGAACATGGAATTATCTAAACCGCTATCTGTATGAACATGGAAATATCTACACCGCTATCTGTATGAACAAGGAAATACCTTCACCGCCATCTGTACGAACATGGATATATCTACAGAGCCATCTGGATGAACATGGAAATATCTACACCGCCATCTGAATGAACATATAAATATCTACACCGCCATCTGTATTAAGATGGAGATATCTACACCGCTATCTGTATAAACCTGGAAATATCTAGACCGCTATCTGTATAAAAATGGAAATATCTTCACCGCTATCTGGATAAACATGGAAATTTCTACACCACTACCTGTATAAACATGGAAATATCAGCACTGCTATCTGTAGGAACATGGAAATATCTGCACCGCCATCTGTATGAACATGGAGATATCTACACCGACATCTGGATGAACATGGATATATCTACACAGCCATCTGGAGGAACATGGAAATATCTAGACCGCTATCAGTATGAACATGGAAATAGCTACACCTCTATCTGTTTGAACATGGAAATATCTGCACTGCTATCTGTATAAACATGGAAATATCAGCACCGCTATCTGTATGAACATGGAAATATCTACACTGCTATCTCTATGAACATGGAAATATCTACACCGCTATCTGTATGAACATGTATATATCTACACAGCCCTCTGGATGAACATGGAAATATCCACACCGCTATCTGTGTAAACATGCATACATCTTCACCGCTATCTGTATAAACATGGAAATATCTACACCGCTACCTGTATAAACATGGAAATATCAGCACCGCTATCTGTATGAACATGGAAATACCTACACCGCTATCTGTATGAACATGGAAATATCTACACCGCCATCTGTATGAACATGGAAATATCTGCCTGCCATCTGTATGAACATATAAATATCTACACCGCCATCTGTATTAAGATGGAGATATCTACACCGCTATCTGTATAAACATGGAAATATCAGCACCGTTATCTGTATGAACATGGAAATATCAGCCCCTCTATCCGTATGAACATGGAGATATCTACACCGCCACCTGTATGAACATGGATATATCTACACAGCCATCTGGATGAACATGGAAATATCTACACCGCTATCTGTATGAACATGGAAATAGCTACACCGCTATCTGTAAGAACATGGAAATATCTACACCGCTATCTGTATGAACATGGAAATATCTACAACGCTATCTGTATGAACATGGAAATATCTTCACCGCCATCTGTACGAACATGGATATATCTACAGAGCCATCTGGATGAACAAGGAAATATCTACAACGCCATCTGTATGAACATATAAATATCTACACCGCCATCTGTATTAAAATGGAGATATCTACACCGCTATCTGTGTGAACATGGAAATATCAACACCGCTATCTGTATAAACATGGAAATATCTACACCGCTATCTGTATAAACATGGAAATATCTACACCGCTACCTGTATAAACATGGAAATATCAGCACCGCTATCTGTATGAACATGGAAATATCTACACCGCTATCTGTATGAACATGGAAATATCTACACCGCTATTTGTGTAAACATGCATACATCTTCAGCGCTATCTGTATAAACATGGAAATATCTACACCGCTATCTCTATGAACATGGAAATATCTACACCGCTGTCTGTTTGAAGATGGAAATATATACACAGCTATCTGCATGGAAATGGAAATATCTACACAGCTATCTGTTTATGGATGGAAATATCTACACAGCTATCTCTTTACACATTGAAATATCTACACCGCTATCTGTAGGAACACGGAAATATCAGCACCGCTATCTGTATGAACATGGAAATATCTACACCGCTATCTGTATGAACATGGATATATCTACACAGCCCTCTGGATGAACATGGAAATATCCACACCGCTATCTGTGTAAACATGCATACATCTTCACCGCTATCTGTATAAACATGGAAATATCTACACCGCTATCTGTATGAACATGGAAATATCTACACCGCTATCTGTTTGAAGATGGAAATATATACATCGCTATCTGCATGAAAATGGAAATATCTACACAGCTATCTGTATATAGATGGAAATATCTACACAGCAATCTCTTTACACATGGAAATAACTACACCGCTATCTGTATGAACATGGACATATCTACACCGCCATCTGTATGAACATGGAAATATCTGCACCGCCATCTGTATGAACATATAAATATCTACACCGCCATCTGTATTAAGATGGAGATATCTACACCGCTATCTGAATAAACATGGAAATATCTACACCGCTATCTGTATAAACATGGAAATATCTACACCACTATCTGTATAAACATGGAAATATCTACAACGCTACCTGTATAAACATGGAAATATCAGCTCCGCTATCTCTATGAACCTGGAAATGTCTACACCGCTATCTGAATGAACATGGAAATATCTACACCGCTATCTGTTTGAACATGGAAATATCTACACCGCTATCTGCATGAAAATGGAAATATCTACACTGCTATCTGCATATACATGGAAATATCTACACAGCTATCTCTTTACACATGGAAATAACTACACCGCTATCTCTATAAACATGGAAATATCTACACCGCCATCTGTATGAACATGGAAATATCTGCACCACCATCTGTATGAACATATAAATATCTACACCGCCATCTGTATTAAGAAGGAAATATCTAAACCGCTATCTGTATAAACATGGAAATATCTACACCGCTGCCTGTATGAACATGGAAATTTCAGCACCTCTCTCTGTATGAAAATGGAGATATCTACACCGCTATCTGCATGAACATGGAAATATCTACACTGCTATCTGTATGAACATGGAAATAGCTACACCGATATCTGTATGAACATGGAAATAGCTACACCGCCATCTGTATGAACATGGAAATATCTACACCGCTATCTGTATGAACATGGATATATCTACACAGCCATCTGGATGAACATGGAAATATCTACACCGCTATCTGTATGAACATGGAAATATCTACACCGCTATCTGTATGAACATGGATATATCTACACAGCCATCTGGATGAACATGGAAATATCTACACCGCTATCAGTGTAAACATGCATACGTCTTCACCGCTATCTGTATAAACATGGAAATATCTACACTGCTATCTGTATGAACATGGAAATATCTGCACCGCTATCTGTATGAACATGGAAATATCTACACCGCTATCTGTTTGAACATGGAAATATCTACACCGCTATCTGCATGAAAATGGAAATATCTACACTGCAATCTGCATATACATGGAAATATCTACACAGCTATCTCTTTACACATGGAAATATCTACACCGCTATCTGTATGAACATGGAGATATCTACACCGCTATTTGTATAAACATGGAAATATCTACACCGCTATCTGTATAAACATGGAAATATCTACACTGCTATCTATATAAACATGGAAATATCTACACCGCTACCTGTATAAACATGGAAATATCAGCACCGCTATCTGTATAAACATGGAAATATCTACACTGCTATCTGTATGAACATGGAAATATCTACACCGCTATCTGTATGAACATGTATATATCTACACAGCCCTCTGGATGAACATGGAAATATCCACACAGCTATCTGTGTAAACATGCATACATCTTCACCGCTATCTGTATAAACATGGAAATATCTACACCGCTATCTATATGAACATGGAAATATCTACACCGCTATCTGTTTGAACTTGTAAATATCTACACCGCTATCTGCAAGAAAATGGAAATATCTACACAGCTATCTGCATATACATGGAAATATCTACACAGCTATCTCTTCACACATGGAAATAACTACACCGCTATATCTATAAACATGGAAATATCTACACCACCATCTGTATGAACATGGAAATATCTGCACCGCCATCTGTTTGAACATATAAATATCTACACCGCCATCTGTATTAAGAAGGAAATATCTAAACCGCTATCTGTATAAACATGGAAATATCAGCACCACTCTCTGTAAGAAAATGGAAATATCTACACCGCTATCTGTATGAACATGGAAATATCTACACTGCTATCTGTATGAACATGGAAATAGCTACACCGTTATGTGTATGAAAATGGGAATAGCTACACCGCTATCTGAACGAACATGGAAATATCTACACCGCTATCTGTATGAACATGGATATATCTACACAGCCATCTGGAGGAACATGGAAATATCTACACCGCTATCTGTATGAACATGGAGATATCTACACCGCTATCTGTATGAACATGGATATATCTACACAGCCATCTGGATGAACATGGAAATATCTACACCGCAATCTGTGTAAACATGCATACATCTTCACCACTATCTGTATAAACATGGAAATATCTGCACCGCTATCGGTATGAACATCGAAATATCTCCAAGGCTATCTGTATAAACATGGAAATATCTACACCGCTACCAGTATGAACATGGAAATATCTACACCGCTATCTGTATGAACATGGAAATATCTACACCGCTATCTCTATGAACATGGAAATATCTACACCGCTATCTGTATGAACATGGAAATATCTACACCGCTATCTGTATGAACAGGGAAATATCTACACCGCTATCTGTTTGAAGATGGAAATATATACACCGCTATCTGCATGAAAATGGAAATATCTACACAGCTATCTGCATGAAAATGGAAATAACTACACAGCTATCTGCATATACATGGAAATATCTACACAGCTATCTCTTTACACATGTAAATAACTACACCGCTATCTGTATGAACATGGAAATATCTACACCGCCATCTGTATGAACATGGAAATATCTGCACCGCCATCTGTATGAACATATAAATATCTACACTGCCATCTGTATTAAGATGGAGATATCTACACCGCTATCTGAATAAACATGGAAATATCTACACCGCTGTCTGTATAAACATGGAAATAGCACCGTTATCTGTATGAACATGGAAATATCAGCCCCTCTATCTGTATGAACATGGAGATATCTTCACCGCCATCTGGATGAACATGGATATATCTACACAGCCATCTGGAGGAACATGGAAATATCTACACCGCTATCAGTATGAACATGGAAATAGCTACACCGCTATATGTATGAACATGGAATTATCTAAACCGCTATCAGTATGAACATGGAAATATCTACACCGCTATCTGTATGAACAAGGAAATATCTTCACCGCCATCTGTACGAACATGGATATATCTACAGAGCCATCTGGATGAACATGGAAATATCTACACCGCCATCTGAATGAACATATAAATATCTACACCGCCATCTGTATTAAGATGGAGATATCTACACCGCTATCTGTATAAACCTGGAAATTTCTACACCGCTATCTGTATAAACATGGAAATATCTTCACCGCTATCTGGATAAACATGGAAATTTCTACACAGCTACCTGTATAAACATGGAAATATCAGCACTGCTATGTGTAGGAACATGGAGATATCTACACCGCCATCTGTATGAACATGGAAATATCTACTCAGCCATCTGGAGGAACATGGAAATATCTACAACGGTCTCTGTATGAACATGGAAATATCTACACCGCTACCTGTATGAACATGGAAATAGCTACACCGCTATCAGTAGGAACATGGAAATATCTACACCAATATCTGAATGAAGATGGAAATATCTACACCGCTATCTGTATGAACATGGATATATCTACACAGCCATCTGGATGAACATGGAAATATCTACACCGCTATCTGTATGAACATGGAAATATCTACACCGCTATCTGAGTAAACATGGGTAAATCTTCACCGCTATCTGTATAAACATGGAAATATCTACACCGCTATCTGTATGAACATGGAAATAGCTACACCGCTATCTGTATGAACATGGAAATATCTACACCGCTATCTGTATGAACATGGATATATCTACACAGTCATCTGGATGAACATGGAAATATCTACACCGCTATCTGTGTAAACATGCATACATCTTCACCGCTATCTGTATAAACATGGAAATATCTACACCGCTATCTGTATGAACATGGAAATATCTGCACCGCTATCTGTATGAACATGGAAATATCTACACCGCTATCTGTTTGAACATGGAAATATCTAAACGGCTATCTGCATGAAAATGGAAATATCTACACTGCTATCTGCATATACATTTAAATATCTACACAGCTATCTCTTTACACATGGAAATAACTACACCGCTATCTGTATGAACATGGAAATATCTACACCGCCATCTGTATGAACATGGAAATATCTGCACCGCCATCTGTATGAACATATAAATATCTACACCACCATCTGTATTAAGATGGAGATATCTACACCGCTATCTGTATAAACATGGAAATATCTACACCGCTATCTGTATAAGCATGGAAATATGTACACCGCTACCTGTATAAACATGGAAATATCTACACCGCTACCTGTATAAACATGGAAATATCAGCACCGCTATCTGTATGAACATGGAAATATCTACACCGCTATCTGTATGAACATGGAAATATCTACACCGCTATCTGTATGAACATGGAAATATCTGCCCGCCATCTGTATGAACATATAAATATCTACACCACCATCTGTATTAAGATGGAGATATCTACACCGCTATCTGAATAAACATGGAAATATCTACACCGCTATCTGTATAAACATGGAAATATCAGCACCGCTATCTGTATGAACATGGAAATATCAGCCCCTCTATCCGTATGAACATGGAGATATCTACACCGCCACCTGTATGAACATGGATATATCTACACAGCCATCTGGATGAACATGGAAATATCTACACCGCTATCTGTATGAACATGGAAATAGCTACACCGCTATCTGTGTAAACATGGAAATATCAACACCGCTATCTGTATAAACATGGAAATATCTACACCGCTACCTGTATAAACATGGAAATATCAGCACCGCTATCTGTATGAACATGGAAATATCTACACCGCTATCTGTATGAACATGGAAATATCTACACCTCTATTTGTGTAAACATGCATACATCTTCAGCGCTATCTGTATAAATATGGAAATATCTACACCGCTATCTCTATGAACATGGAAATATCTACACCGCTGTCTGTTTGAAGATGGAAATATATACACAGCTATCTGCATGGAAATGGAAAAATTTAAACAGCTATCTGCATATAGATGGAAATATCTACACAGCTATCTCTTTACACATTGAAATATCTACACCGCTATCTGTAGGAACATGGAAATATCAGCACCGCTATCTGTATGAACATGGAAATATCTACACCGCTATCTGTAAGAACATGGAAATATCTACACCGCTATCTGTATGAACATGGATATATCTACACAGCCCTCTGGATGAACATAGAAATATCCACACCGCTATCTGTGTAAACATGCATACATCTTCACCACTGTCTGTATAAACATGGAAATATCTGCACCGCTATCGGTATGAACATCAAAATATCTACACGGCTATCTGCATAAACATGGAAATATCTACACCGCTATCTGTATGAACATGGAAATATCTACACCGCTATCTGTATGAACATGGAAATATCTACACCGCTATCTGTATGAACAGGGAAATATCTACACCGCTATCTGTTTGAAGATGGAAATATATACACCGCTATCTGCATGAAAATGGAAATATCTACACAGCTATCTGCATGAAAATGGAAATATCTACACAGCTATCTGCATATACATGGAAATATCTACACAGCTATCTCTTTACACATGTAAATAACTACACCGCTATCTGTATGAACATGGAAATATCTACACCGCCATCTGTATGAACATGGAAATATCTGCACCGCCATCTGTATGAACTTATAAATATCTACACTGCCATCTGTATTAAGATGGAGATATCTACACTGCTATCTGAATAAACATGGAAATATCTACACCGCTATCTGTATAAACATGGAAATATCAGCACCGTTATCTGTATGAACATGGAAATATCAGCCCCTCTATCTGCATGAACATGGAGATATCTACACCGCCATCTAGATGAACATGGATATATCTACACAGCCATCTGGAGGAACATGGAAATATCTACACCACTATCAGTATGAACATGGAAATAGCTACACCGCTATCTGTATGAACATGGAATTATCTAAACCGCTATCTGTATGAACATGGAAATATCTACACCGCTATCTGTATGAACAATGAAATATCTTCACCGCCATCTGTACGAACATGGATATATCTACAGAGCCATCTGGATGAACATGGAAATATCTACACCGCCATCTGAATGAACATATAAATATCTACACCGCCATCTGTATTAAGATGGAGATATCTACACCGCTATCTGTATAAACCTGGAAATATCTAGACCGCTATCTGTATAAACATGGAAATATCTTCACCGCTATCTGGATAAACATGGAAATTTCTACACCACTACCTGTATAAACATGGAAATATCAGCACTGCTATCTGTAGGAACATGGAAATATCTGCACCGCCATCTGTATGAACATGGAGATATCTACACCGACATCTGGATGAACATGGATATATCTACACAGCCATCTGGAGGAACATGGAAATATCTACACCGCTATCAGTATGAACATGGAAATAGCTACACCGCTATCTGTTTGAACATGGAAATATCTGCACTGCTATCTGTATAAACATGGAAATATCAGCACCGCTATCTGTATGAACATGGAAATATCTACACTGCTATCTCTATGAACATGGAAATATCTACACCGCTATCTGTATGAACATGTATATATCTACACAGCCCTCTGGATGAACATGGAAATATCCACACCGCTATCTGTGTAAACATGCATACATCTTCACCGCTATCTGTATAAACATGGAAATATCTACACCGCTATCTCTATGATCATGGAAATATCTACACCGCTATCTGTTTGAAGATGGAAATATATACACCGCTATCTGCATGAAAATGGAAATATCTACACAGCTATCTGCATATAGATGGAAATATCTACACAGCTATCTCTTTACACATGGAAATAACTACACCGCTATCTGTATGAACATGGAAATATCTACACCGCTATCTGTATAAACATGGAAATATCTGCACCGCTATCTGTATAAACATGGAAATATCTACACCGCTACCTGTATAAACATGGAAATATCGGGACCGCTATCTGTATGAACATGGAAATATCCACAAAGCTATCTGAATGAACATGGAAATATCTACACCGCTATCTGTTTGAACATGTAAATATCTACACCGCTATCTGCAAGAAAATGGAAATATCTACACAGCTATCTGCATATAGACGGAAATATCTACACAGCTATCTCTTTACACATGGAAATAACTACACCGCTATATCTATAAACATGGAAATATCTACACCACCATCTGTATGAACATGGAAATATCTGCACCGCCATCTGTTTGAACATATAAATATCTACACCGCCATCTGTATTAAGAAGGAAATATCTAAACCGCTATCTGTATAAACATGGAAATATCAGCACCACTCTCAGTATGAAAATGGAAATATCTGCACCGCTATCTGTATGAACATGGAAATATCTACACTGCTATCTGTATGAACATGGAAATAGCTACACCGTTATGTGTATGAAAATGGAAATAGCTACACCGCTATCTGTATGAACATGGATATATCTACACAGCCATCTGGATGAACATGGAAATATCTACACCGCTATCTGTGTAAACATGCATACATCTTCACCGCTATCTGTGTGAACATGGATATATCTACACAGCCATCTGGATGAACATGGAAATATCTACACCGCTATCTGTGTAAACATGCATACATCTTCACCGCTATCTGTATAAACATGGAAATATCTACACTGCTATCTGTATGAACATGGAAATATCTACACCGCTATCTGTTTGAACATGGAAATATCTACACCGCTATCTGCATGAAAATGGAAATATCTACACTGCTATCTGCATATATATTTAAATATCTACACAGCTATCTGTTTACCCATGGAAATAACTACACCGCTATCTGTATGAACATGGAAATATCTACACCGCCATCTGTATGAACTTGGAAATATCTGCACCGCCATCCGCATGAACATATAAATATCTACACCGCCATCTGTATTAAGATGGAGATATCTACACCGCTATCTGTATAAACATGGAAATATCTACACCGCTATCTGTATAAACATGGAAATATCTACACCGCTATCTGTATAAACATGCAAATATCTACACCGCTATCTGTATAAACATGGAAATATCTACACCGCTATCTGTATAAACATGGAAATATCTACAGCGCTATCTGTATAAACATGGAAATATCTACACCGCTACCTGTATAAACATGGAAATATCAGCACCGCTATCTGTATGAACATGGAAATATCTACACTGCTATCTCTATGAACAAGGAAATATCTACACCGCTATCTGTATGAACATGTATATATGTACACAGCCCTCTGGATGAACATGGAAATATCCACACCGCTATCTGTGTAAACATGCATACATCTTCAACGCTATCTGTATAAACATGGAAATATCTACACCGCTCTCTGTATGAAAATGGAAATATCTACACTGCTATCTGTATGAACATGGAAATATCTACACTGCTATCTGTATGAACATGAAAATAGCTACACCGTTATGTGTATGAAAGTGGAAATAGCTACACCGCTATCTGTATGAACATGGAAATATCTACACCGATATCTGTATGAACATGGATAAATCTACACAGCCATCTGGATGAACATGGAAATATCTACACCGCTATCTGTATGAACATGGAAATATCTTCTCCGCTATCTGTATGAACATGGATATATCTACACAGCCATCTGGATGAACATGGAAATATCTACACCGCTATCTGTGTAAACATGCATACATCTTCACCACTATCTGTATAAACATGGAAATATCTGCACCACTATCGGTATGAACATGGAAATATCTACACCGCTATCTGTATGAAGATGGAAATACCTACACCGCTATCTGTTTGGACATGGAAATATCTACACCGCTATCTGCATGAAAATGGAAATATCTACACTGCTATCTGCATATACATTTAAATATCTACACAGCTATCTCTTTACACATGGAAATAACTACACCACTACCTGTATGAACATGGAAATAACTACACCGCCATCTGTATGAACATGGAAATATCTGCACCGCCATCTGTATGAACATATAAATATCTACACCGCCATCTGTATTAAGATGGAGATATCTACACTGCTATCTGTATAAACATGGAAATCTCTACACCGCCATCTGTATGAACATATAAATACACCGCCATCTGTATTAAGAAGGAAATATCTAAACCGCTATCTGTATAAACATGGAAATATCTACACCGCTGCCTGTATAAACATGGAAATATCAGCACCGCTATCTGTATAAACATGGAAATATCTACACCGCTATCTTTAGGAACATGGAAATAGCTACACCGCTGCCTATATAAACATGGAAATATCAGCACCGCTATCTGTATGAACATGGAAATATCTACACCACTATCTGTATGAACATGGATATATCTACACAGCCATCTGGATGAACACGGAAATATCTACACCACTATCTGTATGAACATGGAAATATCTACACCGCTATCTGTGTAAACATGCACACGTCTTCACCGCTATCTGTATAAACATGGAAATATCTACACCGCTATCTGTATGAACATGGAAATATCTACACCGCTATCTGTATGAACATGGAAATATCTACACCGCTATCTGTTCGAACATGGAAATATCTACACCGCTATCTGCAAGAAAATGGAAATATCTACACTGCTATCTGCATATACATGGAAATATCTACACAGATATGTCTTTACACATGGAAATAACTACACCGCTATCTGTATGAACATGGAAATATCCACACCGCCATCTGTATGAACATGGAAATATCTGCACCGCCATACGTATGAACATATAAATATCTACACCGCCATCTGCATTAACATGGAGATATCTACACGGCTATCTGTATAAACATGGAAATATCTACACCGCTATCTGTATAAACATGGAAATATCTACACCGCTATCTGTATAAACATGGAAATATCTACACCGCTACCTGTATAAACATGGAAATATCAGCACCGCTATCTGTATGAACATGGAAATATCTACACCGCTATCTGTATGAACATGGAAATATCTACACCGCTATCTGTATAAACATGGAAATATCTACACCGCTATCTGTATGAACATGGATATATCTACACAGCCCTCTGGATGAACATGGAAATATCCACACCGCTATCTGTGTAAACATGCATACATCTTCACCGCTATCTGTATAAACATGGAAATATCTTCACCGCTATCTGTATGAACATGGAAATATCTACACCGCTATCTGTTTGAAGATGGAAATACATACACCGCTATCTGCATGAAAATGGAAATATCTACACAGCTATCTGCATATACATGGAAATATCTACACCGCTATCTGTTTGAACATGGAAATATCTATACCGCTATCTGCATGAAAATGGAAATACATACACAGCTATCTGCATATACATGGAAATATCTACACAGCTATCTCTTTACACATGGAAATAACTACACCGCTATCTGTATGAACATGGAAGTATCTTCACCGCCATCTGTAGGAACATGGATATATCTACACAGCCATCTGGATGAACATGGAAATATCTACACCGCTATCTGTTTGAACTTGGAAATATCTACACCGCTATCTGAGTAAACATGCATACATCTTCACCGCTATCTCTATAAACATGGAAATATCTACACTGCTATCTGTATGAACATGGAAATATCTAAACCGCTATCTGTTTGAACATGGAAATATCTACACCGCTATCTGCATGAAAATGGAAATACATACACAGCTATCTGCATATACATGGAAATAGCTACACTGCTATCTGAATGAACATGGAAATATCTACACCACTATCTGTAGGAACATGGAAATATCTACACCGCTATCAGCATGAACATGGATATATCTACACAGCCATCAGGATGAACCTGGAAATATCTACACCGCTATCTGCATGAACATGGAAATATCTACACTGCTATCTGTGCAAACATGCATACATCTTCACCGCAATCTGTATAAGCATGGAAATATCAACACCGCTATCTGAATGCACGTGGAAATATCTAAACCGCTATCAGCATGAAAATGGAAATATCTACACAGCTATCTGCATATACATGGAAATATCTACACATCTATCTCTTTACACATGTAAATAACTACACCGCTATCTGTATGAACATGGAAATGTCTGCACCGCCATCTGTATGAACATATAAATATCTACACCGCCATCTGTATTAAGATGGAGATATCTACACCGCTATCAGTATAAACATGGAAATATCTACACCGCTATATGTTTGAACATGGAAATATATAAACCGCTATCTGCATGAAAATGGAAATATGTACACAGCTATCTGCATATACATGGAAATATCTACACAGCTATCTCTTTACACATGGAAATAACTACACCGCTATCTGTATGAACATGGAAATATCTTCACCGCCATCTGTAGGAAAATGGATATATCTACACAGCCATCTGGAAGAACATGGAAATATCAGCACCGCTATCTGTATGAACATGGAAATATCAGCCCCTATATCTGTATGAACATGGAGATATCTACACCGCCATCTGTATGAACATGGATATATCTACACAGCCATCTGGAGGAACATGGAAATATCTACACCGATATCTGTATGAACATAGAAATAGCTACACTGCTATCTGTATTAACATGGAAATATCTATACCGCTATCTGTATGAACATGGAAATATCTACACCGCTATCTGTATGAACAAGGAAATATCTTCACCGCCATCTGTACGAACATGGATATATCTACAGAGCCATCTGGATGAACATGGAAATATCTACACCGCCATCTGTATGAACATATAAATATCTACACCGCCATCTGTATTAAGATGGAGATATCTACACCGCTATCTGTATAAACCTGAAAATATCTACACCGCTATCTGGATAAACATGGAAATTTCTACACCGCTACCTCTATAAACATGGAAATATCAGCACCGCTATCTGTAGGAACATGGAGATATCTACACCGACATCTGTATGAACATGGATATATCTACACAGCCATGTGGAGGAACATGGAAATATCTACAACGCTATCTGTACGAACATGGAAATATCTACACCGCTATCTGTATGAACATGGAAATAGCTACACCGCTATCTGTATGAACATGGAAATATCTACACCACTATCTGAATGAACATGGAAATATCTACACCGCTATCTGTATGAACATGGATATATCTACACAGCCATCTGGATGAACATGGAAATATCTACACCGCTATCTGTATGAACATGGAAATATCTACACCGCTATCTGTGTAAACATGCAAACATCTTCACCGCTATCTGTGTAAACATGGAAATATCTACTCCGCTATCAGTATGAAAATGGAAATAGCTACACCGCTTTCTGTATGAACATGGAAATATCTACACCGCTATCTGTATGAATATGGATATATCTACACAGCCATCTGGATGAACATGGAAGTATCTGCACCGCCATCTGTATGAACATATAAATATCTACACTGCCATCTGTATTAAGATGGAGATATCTACACCGCTATCTGAATAAACATGGAAATATCTACACCGCTATCTGTATAAACATGGAAATATCAGCACCGCTATCTGTATGAACATGGAAATATTAGCCCCTCTATCTGTATGAACATGGAGATATCTACACCGCCATCTGTATGAACATGGATATATCTACACACCCATCTGGAGGAACATGGAAATATCTACACCGCTATCTGTATGAACATGGAAATAGCTAAACCGCTATCTGTATGAACATGGAAATAGCTACACCGCTATCTGTATGAACATGGAAATATCTACACCGCTATCTGTATGAACAAGGAAATATCTTCACCGCCATCTGTACGAACATGGATATATCTACAGAGCCATCTGGATGAACATGGAAATATCTACACCGCCATCTGTATGAATATATAAATATCTACACTGCCATCTGTTTTAAGATGGAGATATCTACACCGCTATCTGTATAAACCTGAAAATATCTACACCGCTATCTGTATAAACATGGAAATATCTACACCGCTATCTAGATAAACATGGAAATTTCTACACAGCTACCTGTATAAACATGGAAATATCTACACCGCTATCTGTATGAACATGGAAATAGATACACCGCTATCTGTATGAACATGGAAATATCTACACCACTATCTGAATGAACATGGAAATATCTACACCGCTATCTGTATGAACATGGATATATCTACACAGCCATCTGGATGAACATGGAAATATCTACACCGCTATCTGTATGAACATGGAAATATCTACACCGCTATCTGTGTAAACATGCATACATCTTCACCGCTATCTGTATAAACTTGGAAATATCTACACCACTATCTGTATTAACATGGAAATATCTGCACCGCTATCTGTATGAACATGGCAATATCGACACCGCTATCTGTTTGAACATGGAAATATCTACACGGCTATCTGCATGAAAATGGAAATATCTACACTGCTATCTGCATATACATGGAAATATCTACACAGCTATCTCTTTACACATGGAAATAACTACACCGCTATCTGTATGAACATGGAAATATCTACACCGCCATCTGTATGAACATGGAAATATCTGCACCGCCATCTGTATGAACATATAAATATCTACACCGCCATCTGTATTAAGATGGAGATATCTACACCGCTATCTGTATAAACATGGAAATATCTACACCGCTATCTGTATAAACATGGAAATATCTACACCGCTATCTGTATAAACATGGAAATATCTACACCGCTACCTGTATAAACATGGAAATATCAGCACCGCTATCTGTATGAACATGGAAATATTTACACCGCTATCTGTATGAACATGGAAATATCTACACCGCCATCTGTATGAACATGGAAATATCAGCACCGCCATCTGTATGAACATATAAATATCTACACCGCCATCTGTATTAAGATGGAGTTATCTACACCGCTATCTGAATAAACATGGAAATATCTTCACCGCTATCTGTATAAACATGGAAATATCTACACCGCTATCTGTATGAAGATGGAAATATCTACACCGCTATCTGTTTGAAGATGGAAATACATACACCGCTATCTGCATGAAAATGGAAATATCTACAAAGCTATCTGCATATACATGGAAATATCTACACAGCTATCTCTTTACACATGGAAATAACTACACCGCTATCTGTATGAACATGGAAATATCTTCACCGCCATCTGTATGAACATGGAAATAGCTGCACCGACATCTGTATGAACATATACATATCTACACGGCCATCTGTATTAAGATGGAGATATCTACACCGATATCTGTATAAACATGGAAATATCTACACCGCAATCTGTATAAACATGGAAATATCTACACCGCTACCTGTATAAACATGGAAATATCAGCACCGCGATCTGTATGAACATGGAAATATCATCCCCTCTATCTGTATGAACATGGTTATATCTACACAGCCCTGTGGATGAACATGGAAATATCCACACCGCTATCTGTGTAAACATGCATACATCTTCACCGCTATCTGTATAAACATGGAAATATCTACACCGCTATCTCTATGAACATGGAAATAACTACACCGCTATCTGTTTGAAGATGGAAATACATACACCGCTATCTGCATGAAAATGGAAAAATCTACACAGCAATCTGCATATAGATGGAAATATCTACACAACTATCCCCTTACACATGGAAATAACTACACCGCTATCTGTATGAACATGGAAATGTCTACACCGCCATCTGTATGAACATGTAAATATCTGCACCGCCATCTGTATGAACATATAAATATCTACACCGCCATCTCTATTAAGATGTAGATATCTACACCGCTATCTGAATAAACATGGAAATATCTACACCGCTATCTGTATAAACATGGAAATATCTACACCGCTATCTGTATAAACATGGAAATATCTACACCGCAACCTGTATAAACATGGAAATATCAGCACCGATATCTGTACAAACATGGAAATACCTACACCGCTATCTGTATGAACATGGAAATACCTACACAGCCATCTGGAGGAACATGGAAATATCTTCACCGCCATCTGTACGAACATGGATATATCTACAGAGCCATCTGGATGAACATGGAAATATCTACACCGCTACCTGTATAAACACGGAAATATCAGCACCGCTATCTGTATGAACCTGGAAATGTCTACACCACTATCTGAATGAACATGGAAATATCTACACCGCTATCTGTATGAACACGGATATATCTACACAGCCATCCGGATGAACATGGAAATATCTACACCGCTACCTGTATAAACACGGAAATATCAGCACCGCTATCTGTATGAACCTGGAAATGTCTACACCACTATCTGAATGAACATGGAAATATCTACACCGCTATCTGTTTGAACATGTAAATATCTACACCGCTATCTGCATGAAAATGGAAATATCTACAAAGCTATCTGAATATACATGGAAATATCTACACAGCTATCTCTTTACACATGGAAATAACTACACCGCTATCTCTATAAACATGGAAATATCTACACCGCCATCTGTATGAACATGGAAATATCTGCACCGCCATCTGTATGAACATATAAATATATACACCGTCATCTGTATTAAGAAGGAAATATCTAAACCGCTATCTGTATAAACATGGAAATATCTACACCGCTGCCTGTATAAACATGGAAATATCAGCACCGCTATCTGTATGAAAATGGAAATATCTACACCGCTATCTGTAGGAACATGGAAATAGCTACACCGCTGCCTGTATCAACATGGAAATATCAGCACCGCTATCTGTATGAACATGGAAATATCCAAACCACTATCTGTATGAACATGGATATATCTACACAGCCATCTGGATGAACATGGAAATATCTACACCACTATCTGTATGAACATGGAAATATCTACACCACTATCTGTGTAAACATGCATACATCTTCACCGCTATCTGTATAAACATGGAAATATCTACACCGCTATCTGTATGAAAATGGAAATATCTACACCGCTATCTGTATGAACTTGGAAATATCTACACCGCTATCTGTTTGAACATGGAAATATCTACACCGCTATCTGCATGAAAATGGAAATATCTACACTGTTATCTGCATATACATGGAAATATCTACACAGCTATATCTTTACACATGGAAATAACTACACCGCTATCTGTATGAACATGGAAATATCCACACCGCCATCTGTATGAACATGGAAATATCTGCACCACCATCTGTATGAACATATAAATATCTACACCGCCATCTGTATTAAGATGGAGATATCTACACCGCTATCTGTATAAACATGCAAATATCTGCACCGCTATCTGTATAAACATGGAAATATCTACACCGCTATCTATATAAACATGGAAAAATCTACACCGCTACCTGTATAAACATGGAAATATCAGCACCGCTATCTGTATGAACATGGAAATATCTACACCGCTATCTGTATGAACATGGAAATATCTACACTGCTATCTGTATGAACATGGAAATATCTACACCGCTATCTGTATGAACATGGATATATCTACACAGCCCTCTGGATGAACATGGAAATATCCACACCGATATGTGTGTAAACATGCATACATCTTCACCGCTATCTGTATAAACATGGAAATATCTACACCGCTATCTGTATGAACATGGAAATATCTACACCGCTATCTGTTTGAAGATGGAAATACATACACCGCTATCTGCATGAAAATGGAAATATCTACAAAGCTATCTGCATATACATGGAAATATCTACACAGCTATCTCTTTACACATGGAAATAACTACACCGCTATCTGTATGAACATGGAAATATCTTCACCGCCATCTGTATGAACAAGGAAATAGCTGCACCGACATCTGTATGAACATATACATATCTACACGGCCCTCTGTATTAAGATGGAGATATCTACACCGATATCTGTATAAACATGGAAATATCTACACCGCAATCTGTATAAACATGGAAATATCTACACCGCTACCTGTATAAACATGGAAATATCAGCACCGCTATCTGTATGAACATGGAAATATCATCCCCTCTATCTGTATGAAAATGGAGATATCTACACCGCTATCTGTATGAACATGGAAATATCTAGACCGCTATCTGAATGAACATGGAAATACTTTCATCGCCATCTGTATGAACATGGATATATCTACACAGCCATCTGGATGAACATGGATATATCTACACAGCCCTCTGGATGAACATGGAAATATCCACACCGCTATCTGTGTAAACATGCATACATCTTCAACGCTATCTGTATAAACATGGAAATATCTACACAGCCATCTGGATGAACATGGAAATATCTACACCGCTATCTGTATCAACATGGAAATATCTACACCGCTATCTGTATGAACATGGATATATCTACACAGCCATCTTGATGAACAGGGAAATATCTACACCGCTCTCTGTGTAAACATGCATACATCTTCACCGCTATCTGTATAAACATGGAAATATCTACACTGCTATCTGTATGAACATGGAAATATCTGCACCGCTATCTGTATGAACATGGAAATATCTACACCGCTATCTGTTTGAACATGGAAATATCTACACCGCTATCTGCATGAAAATGGAAATATCTACACTGCTATCTGCATATACATGGAAATATCTACACAGCTATCTCTTTAAGCATGGAAATAACTACACCGCTATCTGTATGAACATGGAAATATCTACACCGCCATCTGTATGAACATGGAAATATCTGCACCGCCATCTGTATGAACATATAAATATCTACACCGCCATCTGTATTAAGATGGAGATATCTACACCGCTATCTGTATAAACATGGAAATATCTACACCGCTATCTCTATAAACATGGAAATATCTACACCGCTATCTGTATGAAAATGGAAATATCTACACCGCTACCTGTATAAACATGGAAATATCAGCACCGCTATCTGTATGAACATGGAAATATCTACACTGCTATCTGTATGAACATGGTTATATCTACACAGCGCTGTGGATGAACATGGAAATATCCACACCGCTATCTGTGTAAACATGCATACATCTTCACCGCTATCTGTATAAACATGGAAATATCTACACCGCTATCTCTATGAACATGGAAATATCTACACCGCTATCTGTTTGAAGATGGAAATATATACACCGCTATCTGCATGAAAATGGAAAAATCTACACAGCTATCTGCATATAGATGGAAATATCTACACAGCTATCCCTTTACACATGGAAATAACTACACCGCTATCTGTATGAACATGGAAATGTCTACACCGCCATCTGTATGAACATGGAAATATCTGCACCGCCATCTGTATGAACATATAAATATCTACACCGCCATCTCTATTAAGATGGAGATATCTACACCGCTATCTGAATAAACATGGAAATATCTACACCGCTATCTGTATAAACATGGAAATATCTACACCGCTATCTGTATAAACATGGAAATATCTACACCGCTACCTGTATGAACATGGATATATCAGCACCGCTATCTGTATGAACCTGGAAATATCTACACCGCTACCTGTATGAACATGGAAATATCTACACCGCTATCTGTATGAACATGGAAATATCTACAAAGCTATCTGAATGAACATGGAAATATCTACACCGCTATCTGAACATGTAAATATCTACACCGCTATCTGCATGAAAATGGAAATATCTACACAGCTATCTGCATATACATGGAAATATCTACACAGCTATCTCTTTACACATGGAAATAACTACACCGCTATATCTATAAACATGGAAATATCTACACCACCATCTGTATGAACATGGAAATATCTGCACCGCCATCTGTTTGAACATATAAATATCTACACCGCCATCTGTATTAAGAAGGAAATATCTAAACCGCTATCTGTATAAACAAGGAAATATCAGCACCGCTCTCTGTATGAAAATGGAAATATCTACACCGCTATCTGTATGAACATGGAAATATCTACACTGCTATCTATATGAACATGAAAATAGCTACACCGTTATGTGTATGAAAATGGAAATAGCTACACCGCTATCTGTATGAACATGGAAATATCTACACCGATATCTGTATGAACATGGATATATCTACACAGCCATCTGGATGAACATGGAAATATCTACACCGCTATCTGTATGAACATGGAAATATCTTCTCCGCTATCTGTATGAACATGGATATATCTACAGAGCCATCTGGATGAACATGGAAATATCTACACCGCTATCTGTGTAAACATGCATACATCTTCACCACTATCTGTATAAACATGGAAATATATGCACCGCTATCGGTATGAACATGGAAATATCTACACCGCTATCTGTATGAACATGGAAATACCTACACCGCTATCTGTTTGGACATGGAAATATCTACACCGCTATCTGCATGAAAATGGAAATATCTACACTGCTATCTGCATATACATTTAAATATCTACACAGCTATCTCTTTACACATGGAAATAACTACACCACTACCTGTATGAACATGGAAATAACTACACCGCCATCTGTATGAACATGGAAATATCTGCACCGCCATCTGTATGAACATATAAATATCTACACCGCCATCTGTATTAAGATGGAGATATCTACACTGCTATCTGTATAAACATGGACATATCTACACCGCCATCTGTATGAACATATGAATACACCGCCATCTGTATTAAGAAGGAAATATCTAAACCGCTATCTGTATAAACATGGAAATATCTACACCGCTGCCTGTATAAACATGGAAATATCAGCACCGCTATCTGTATAAACATGGAAATATCTACACCGCTATCTTTAGGAACATGGAAATAGCTACACCGCTGCCTGTATAAACATGGAAATATCAGCACCGCTATCTGTATGAACATGGAAATATCTACACCACTATCTGTATGAACATGGATATATCTACACAGCCATCTGGATGAACACGGAAATATCTACACCACTATCTCTATAAACACGGAAATATCTACACCGCCACCTGTATGAACATGGAAATATCTGCACCGCCATCTGTATAAACATATAAATATCCACACCGCCATCTGTATTATGATGGAGATATCTACACCGCTATCTGTATAAACTTGGAAATATCTACACCGCTATCTGTATAAACATGGAAATACCTACACCGCTATCTCTATAAACATGGAAATATCAGCACCGCTCTCTGTATGAACATGGAAATATTAGCCCCTCTATCTGTATGAACATGGAAGTATCTACACCGCTATCTCTATGAACATGGAAATATCTAAACCGCCATCTGTTTGAACATGGAAATATCTATACCGCTATCTGCATGAAAATGGAAATACATACACAGCTATCTGCATATACATGGAAATATCTACACATCTATCTCTTTACACATGGAAATAACTACACCGCTATCTGTATGAACATGGAAATATCTTCACCGCCATCTGTAGGAACATGGATATATCTACACAGCCATCTGGATGAACATGGAAATATCTACACCGCTATCTGTTTGAACATGGAAATATCTACACCGCTATTTGTGTAAACATGCATACATCTTCACCGCTATCTCTATAAACATGGAAATATCTACACTGCTATCTGTATGAACATGGAAATATCTACACCGCTATCTGTTTGAACATGGAAATATCTACTCCGCTATCTGCATGAAAATGGAAATATCTACAAAGCTATCTGCATATACGTGGAAACATCTACACAGCTATCTCTTTACACACGGAAATAACTAGACCTCTAAATCTATAAACGTGGAAATATCTACACCGCCATCTGTATGAACATGGAAATATCTGCACCACCATCTGTATGAACATATAAATATCTACACCGCCATCTGTATTAAGAAGGAAATATCTAAACCGCTATCTGTAAGAACATTGAAATATCTACACCGCTATCTGTATGAACATGGAAATATCTACTCCGCTATCTGTGTAAACATGCATATATCTTCACTGCTATCTGTATAAACATGGAAATATCTACAACGCTATCTGTATGAACATGGAAATATCTACACCGCTATCTGTACGAACATGGAAATATCTAAACAGCTATCTGCATGAAAATAGAAATATCTAAACAGCTATCTGCATATACATGGAAATATCTACAAAGCTATCTCTTTACACATGGAAATAACTACACCGCTATCTCTATAAACACGGAAATATCTACACTGAAATCTGTATGAACATGGAAATATCTGCACCGCCATCTGTATAAACATATAAATATCTACACCGCCATCTGTATTTAGATGGAGATATCTACACCTCTATCTGTATAAACTTGGAAATATCTACACCGCTATCTGTATAAACATGGAAATACCTACACCGCTATCTGTATAAACATGGAAATACCTAAACCGCTACCTGTATAAACATGGAAATATCAGCACCGCTATCTGTATGAACATGGAAATATCTAAACCGCTATCTGTATGAACATGGAAATATCAGCCCCTCTATCTGTATGAACGTGGAAGTATCTACACCGCCATCTCTATGAACATGGAAATATCTACACCGCTATCTGTTTGAACATGGAAATACCTAAACCGCTATCTGCATGAAAATGGAAATATATACACAGCTATCTGCATATACATGGAAATATCTACACAGCTATCTCTTTACACATGGAAATAACTACACCGCTATCTGTATGAACATGGAAATATCTTCACCGCCATCTGTAGGAACATGGATATATCTACACAGCCATCTGGATGAACATGGAAATATCTACACCGCTATCTGTATGAACATGGAAATATCTACACCGCTATCTGTGTAAACATGCATACATCTTCACCGCTATCTGTATAAACATGGAAATATCTACACTGCTATCTGTATGAACATGGAAATATCTACACCGCTATCTGTTTGAACATGCAAATATCTACACCGCTATCTGCATGAAAATGGAAATATCTACACAGCGATCTGCATACACATGGAAACATCTACAAAGCTATCTCTTTACACGTGGAAATAAGTACAGCGCTATCTCTATAAACATGGAAATAGCTACACCGCCATCTGTATGAACAAGGAAATATCTGCACCGCCATCTGTATGAACATATAAATATCTACACCGCCATCTATATTAAAATGGAGATATCTACACCGCTATCTGTATAAACTTGGAAATATCTACACTGCTATCTCTATGAACATGGAAATTTCTACACCGCTATCTGTATGAACATGGAAATAGCTACACCGCTATCTGTATGAACATGGAAATATCTACACCACTACCTGTATGAACATGGAAATATCTACACCGCTATTTGTATCAACATGGATATATCTACACAGCCATCTGGATGAACACGGAAATATCTACACCACTATCTGTATGAACATGGAAATATCTACACCGCTATCTGTGTAAATATGCATACACCTTCACCGCAATCTGTATAAACATGGTAATATCTACACCGCTCGCTGTATGAACATGGAAATATCTACACCGCTATCTGTTTGAACATGGAAATATCTACACAGCTATCTGCATGAAAATGGAAATATCTACAGAGCTATCTGCATATACATGGAAATATCTACACAGCTATCTCTTTACACATGGAAATAACTACACCGCTATCTGTATGAACATGGAAATATCTTCACCGCCATCTGTATGAACATGGAAATAGCTGCACCGACATCTGTATGAACATATACATATCTACACGGCCATCTGTATTAAGATGGAGATATCTACACCGATATCTGTAAAAACATGGAAATATCTACACCGCTATCTGTATAAACATGGCAATATCTACACCGCTATCTGTATAAACATGGAAATATCTACACCGCTTCCTGTATAAACATGGAAATATCAGCACCGCTATCTGTATGAACATGGAAATATCAGCCCCTCTATCTGTATGAACATGGAGATATCTGCACCGCTATCTGTATGAACATGGAAATATCTAGACCGCTATCTGAATGAACATGGAAATACCTTCACCGCCATCTGTATGAACATGGATATATCTACACAGCCATCTGGATGAACATGGATATATCTACACAGCCCTCTGGATGAACTTGGAAATATCCACACTGCTATCTGTGTAAACATGCATACATCTTCACCGCTATCTGTATAAACATGGAAATATCTACACCGATATCAGTAGGAACATGGAAATATCTACACCGCTATCTGTTTGAAGATGGAAATATCTACACCGCTATCTGTGTAAACATGCATACATCTTCACCGCTATCTCTATAAACATGGAAATATCTACACTGCTATCTGTATGAACATGGAAATATCTACACCGCTATCTGTTTGAACATGGAAATATCTACACCGCTATCTGCATGAAAATGGAAATATCTACACAGCGATCTGCATATACATGGAAATATCTACAAAGCTATCTCTTTACACGTGGAAATAAGTACAGCGCTATCTCTATAAACATGGAAATAGCTACACCGCCATCTGTATGAACATGGAAATATCTGCACCGCCATCTGTATGAACATATAAATATCTACACCGCCGTCTATATTAAATGGAGATATCTACACCGCTATCTGTATAAACTTGGAAATATCTACCCTGCTATCTCTATGAACATGGAAATTTCTACACCGCTATCTGTATGAACGTGGAAATAGCTACACCGCTATCTGTATGAACATGGAAATATCTACACCACTACCAGTATGAACATGGAAATATCTACACTGCTATTTGTATGAACATGGTTATATCTACACAGTCATCTGGATGAACACGGAAATATCTACACCACTATCTGTATGAACATGGAAATATCTACACCGCTATCTGTGTAAATATGCATACATCTTCACCGCAATCTGTATAAACATGGTAATATCAACACCGCTCTCTGTATGAACATGGAAATATCTACACCGCTATCTGTTTGAACATGGAAATATCTACACCGCTATCTGCATGAAAATGGAAATATCTACACAGCTATCTGCATATACATGGAAATATCTACACAGCTATCTCTTTACACATGGAAATAACTACACCGCTATCTGTATGAACATGGAAATATCTTCACCGCCATCTGCATGAACATGGAAATAGCTGCACCGACATCTGTATGAACATATACATATCTACACGGCCATCTGTATTAAGATGCAGATATCTACACCGATATCTGTATAAACATGGAAATATCTACACCGCTATCTGTATAAACATGGCAATATCTACACCGCTATCTGTATAAACATGGAAATATCTACACCGCTACCTGTATAAGCATGGAAATATCAGCACCGCTATCTGTATGAACTTGGAAATATCAGCCCCTCTATCTGTATGAACATGGAGATATCTACACCGCTATCTGTATGAACATGGAAATATCTAGACCGCTATCTGAATGAACATGGAAATACCTTCACCTCCATCTGTATGAACATGGATATATCTACACAGCCATCTGGATGAACATGGATATATCTACACAGCCCTCTGGATGAACTTGGAAATATCCACACCACTATCTGTGTAAACATGCATACATCTTCACCGCTATCTGTATAAACATGGAAATATCTACACCGCTATCTGTATGAACATGGAAATAGCTACACCGCTATCTGTTTGAAGATGGAAATATCTACACCGCTATCTGTGTAAACATGCATACATCTTCACCGCTATCTCTATAAACATGGAAATATCTAAACTGCTATCTGTATGAACATGGAAATATCTACACCGCTATCTCTTTGAACATGGAAATATCTACACCGCTATCTGCATGAAAATGGAAATATCTACAAAGCTATCTGCATATACATGGAAACATCTACACAGCTATCTCTTTACACATGGAAATAACTACACCGCTAAATCTATAAACATGGAAATATCTACACCGCCATCTGTATGAACATGGAAATATCTGCACCACCATCTGTATGAACATATAAATATCTACACCGCCAACTGTATTAAGAAGGAAATATCTAAACCGCTATCTGTATGAACATTGAAATATCTACACCGCTATCTGCATGAACATGGAAATATCTACAATGCTATCTGTACGAACATGGAAATATCTACACCGCTATCTGAACAAACATGGAAATATCTAAACCGCTATCTGCATGAAAATAGAAATATCAACACAGCTATCTGCATATACATGGAAATATCTACAAAGCTATCTCTTTACACATGGAAATAACTACACCGCTATATCTATAAACACGGAAATATCTACACCGTCATCTGTATGAACATGGAAATATCTGCACCGCCATCTGTATAAACATATAAATATCTACACCGCCATCTGTATTTAGATGGAGATATCTACACCGCTATCTGTATAAACTTGGAAATATCTACACCGCTATCTGTATAAACATGGAAATACCTACACCGCTATCTGTATAAACATGGAAATACCTACACCGCTACCTGTATAAACATGGAAATATCAGAACCGCTATCTGTATGAACATGGAAATATCTACACCGCTATCTCTATGAACATGGAAATATCTACACTGCTATCTGTATGAACATGGAAATAGCTACACTGCTATCTGTATGAACATGGAAGTATCTACACCACTATCTGTAGGAACATGGAAATATCTACACCGCTATCAGCATGAACATGGATATATCTACACAGCCTTCTGGATGAACATGGAAATATCTACACCGCTATCTGCATGAACATGGAAATATCTACGCTGCTATCTGTGTAAACATGCATACCTCTTCACTGCAATCTGTATAAGCATGGAAATATCAACACCGCTATCTGTATGAACGTGGAAATATCTACACCGCTATCTGTTTGAACATGGAAATTTCTAAACCGCAATCAGCATGAAAATGGAAATATCTACACAGCTATTTGCATATACATGGAAATATCTACACATCTATCTCTTTACACATGTAAATAACTACACCGCTATCTGTATGAACATGGAAATGTCTGCACGGCCATCTGTATGAACATATAAATATCTACACCGCCATCTGTATTAAGATGGAGATATCTACACCGCTATCTGTATAAACATGGAAATATCTACACCGCTATCTGAATAAACATGGAAATATCTACACCGCTCTCTGTATAAACATGGAAATATCAGCACCGCTATCTGTATGAACATGGAAATATCAGCCCCTCTATCTGTATGAACATGGAAGTATCTACACCGCTATCTCTATGAACATGGAAATATCTACACCGCTATCTGTTTGAACATGGAAATATCTAAACCGCTATCTGCATGAAAATGGAAATATATACACAGCTATCTGCATATACATGGAAATATCTACACAGCTATCTCTTTACACATGGAAATAACTACACCACTATCTGTATGAACATGGAAATATCTTCACCGCCATCTGTACGAACATGGATATATCTACACAGCCATCTGGATGAACATGGAAATATCTACACCGCTATCTGTATGAACATGGAAATGTATACAAAACTATCTGAATGAACATGGAAATATCTACACAGCTATCTGTTTGAACATGTAAATATCTACACAGCTATCTGCATGAAAATGGAAATATCTACAGAGCTATCTGCATATACATGGAAATATCTACACAGCTATCTCTTTACACATGGAAATAACTACACCGCTCTCTGTATGAACATGGAAATATCTTCACCGCCATCTGTATGAACATGGAAATAGCTGCACCGACATCTGTATGAACATATACATATCTACACAGCCATCTGTATTAAGATGGAGATATCTACACCGATATCTGTATAAACATGGAAATATCTACACCGCTATCTGAATGAACATGGAAATATCTACACCGCTATCTGTACGAACATGGAAATATCTAAACCGCTATCTGCATGAAAATAGAAATATCTACACAGCTATCTGCATATACATGGAAATATCTACACATCTATCTCTTTACACATGTAAATAACTACACCTCTATCTGTATGAACATGGAAATGTCTGCACCGCCATCTGTATGAACATATAAATATCTACACCGCCATCTGTATTAAGATGGAGATATCTACACCGCTATCTGTATAAACATGGAAATATCTACACCGCTATCTGAATAAACATGGAAATATCTACACCGCTCTCTGTATAAACATGGAAATATCAGCACCGCTATCTGTATGAACATGGAAATATCAGCACCTCTATCTGTATGAACATGGAAGTATATACACCGCTATCTCTATGAACATGGAAATATCTACACCGCTATCTGTTTGAACATGGAAATATCTAAACCGTTATCTGCATGAAAATGGAAATATAAACACAGCTATCTGCATATACATGGAAATATCTACACAGCTATCTCTTTACACATGGAAATAACTACACCGCTATCTGTATGAACATGGAAATATCTTCACCGCCATCTGTAGGAACATGGATATATCTACATAGCCATCTGGATGAACATGGAAATATCTACACCGCTATCTGTATGAACATGGAAATATCTACACCGCTATCTGTGTAAACATGCATACATCTTCACCGCTATCTGTATAAACATGGAAATATCTACACTGCTATCTGTATGAACATGGAAATATCTACACCGCTGTCTGTTTGAACATGGAAATATCTACACAGCGATCTGCATATACATGGAAATATCTACAAAGCTATCTCTTTACACGTGGAAATAAGTACAGCGCTATCTCTATAAACATGGAAATAGCTACACCGCCATCTGTATGAACATGGAAATATCTGCACCGCCATCTGTATGAACATATAAATATGTACACCGCCATCTATATTAAAATGGAGATATCTACACCGCTATCTGTATAAACTTGGAAATATCTACACTGCTATCTCTATGAACATGGAAATTTCTACACCGCTATCTGTATGAACATGGAAATAGCTACACCGCTATCTGTATGAACATGGAAATATCTACACCACTACCTGTATGAACATGGAAATATCTACACCGCTATTTCTATGAACATGGATATATCTACACAGCCATCTGGATGAACACGGAAATATCTACACCACTATCTGTATGAATATGGAAATATCTACACCGCTATCTGTGTAAATATGCATACATCTTCACCGCAATCTGTATAAACATGGTAATATCTACACCGCTCTCTGTATGAACATGGAAATATCTAAACCGCTATCTGTTTGAACATGGAAATATCTACACCACTATCTGCATGAAAATTTAAATATCTACACAGCTATCTGCATATACATGGAAATATCTACACAGCTATCTCTTTACACATGGAAATAACTGCACCGCTATCTGTATGAACATGGAAATATCTTCACCGCCATCTGTATGAACATGGAAATAGCTGCACCGACATCTGTATGAACATGTACATATCTACACGGCCATCTGTATTAAGATGGAGATATCTACACCGATATCTGTATAAACATGGAAATATCTACACCGCTATCTGTATAAACATGGCAATATCTACACCGCTATCTGTATAAACATGGAAATATCTACACCGCAACCTGTATAAACATGGAAATATAAGCACCGCTATCTGTATGAACATGGAAATATCAGCCCCTCTATCTGTATGAACACGGAGATATCTACACCGCTGTCTGTATGAACATGGAAATAGCTACACCGCTATCTGAATGAACATGGAAATACCTTCACCGCCATCTGTATGAACATGGATATATCTACACAGCCATCTGGATGAACATGGATATATCTACACAGCCCTCTGGATGAACATGGAAATATCTACACCGCTATCTGTAGGAACATGGAAATATCTACACCGCTATCTGTATAAGCATGGAAATATGTACACCACTACCTATATAAACATGGATATATCAGCACCGCTATCTGTATGAACATGGAAATATCTACACAGCCATCTGGATGAATATGGAAATATCAGCACCGCTATCTGTATGAACATGGATATGTCTACACAGCCATCTGGATGAACATGGAAATATCAACACCGCTATCTGTATGAACATGGAAATATGTACACCGCTATCTGTATGAATATGGAAATATCTACACCGCTATCTGTTTGAGCATGGAAATATCTACACTGCTATCTGCATGAAAATGGAAATACTTACACAGCTATCTGCATATACATGGAAATATCTACAAACCTATCTCTATACACATGGAAATAACTACACCGATATCTCTATAAACATGGAAATATCTACACCGCCATCTTTATGAACATGGAAATATCTGCACCGCCATCTGTATTAAGATGGAGATATCTACACCGCTATCTGTATAAACATGGAAATATCTACACCGCTATCTGTATGAGCATGGAAATATCTACACCGCCATCTGTATGAAGATATAAATATCTTCACCGACATCTGTATGAACATGGATATATCTACACAGGCATCTGGATGAACATGGAAATATCTACACCGCTATCTGTATGAACATGGAAATATCTACACCGCTATCTGTGTAAACATGCATACATCTTCACCGCTATCTGTATAAACATGGAAATATCTGCACCGCTATCTGTATGAACATTGAAATATCTACTCCGCAGTCTGTTTGAACATGGAAGTATCTACAACGCTATCTGCATGAAAATGGAAATATCTACTCAGCTATCTGCATATACATGGAAATATCTACAAAGCTATCTCTTTACACATGGAAATAACTACACTGCTATCTCTATAAACATGGAAATATCTACACCGCCATTTGTATGAACATGGAAATATCTGAACCGCCATCTCTATGAACATATAAATATCTGCACCGCCATCTGTATTAAGATGGAGATATCTACACCGCTATCTGTATAAACATGGAAATATCTACACCGCTATCTGTATAAACATGGAAATATCAGCACCGCTATCTGTATGAACATGGAAATATCTACACCGCTATCTTTATGAACATGGAAATATCTACACCGATATCTGTATGAACATGGAAATATCTTCACCGCCATCTGTATGAACATGGATATATCTACACAGCCATCTGGATGAACATGGAAATATCTACACCACTATCTGTATGAACATCGAAGTATCTACACCGCTATCTGTGTAAACATGCATACATCTTCACCGCTATCTGTATAAACATGGAAAAATCTACACCGCTACCTGTATAAACATGGAAATATCAGCACCGCTATCTGTATGAACATGGAAATATCTACACCGCTATCTGTATGAACATGGAAATATCTACACTGCTATCTGTATGAACATGGAAATATCTACACCGCTATCTGTATGAACATGGATATATCTACACAGCCCTCTGGATGAACATGGAAATATCCACACCGATATGTGTGTAAACATGCATACATCTTCACCGCTATCTGTATAAACATGGAAATATCTACACCGCTATCTGTATGAACATGGAAATATCTACACCGCTATCTGTTTGAAGATGGAAATACATACACCGCTATCTGCATGAAAATGGAAATATCTACAAAGCTATCTGCATATACATGGAAATATCTACACAGCTATCTCTTTACACATGGAAATAACTACACCGCTATCTGTATGAACATGGAAATATCTTCACCGCCATCTGTATGAACAAGGAAATAGCTGCACCGACATCTGTATGAACATATACATATCTACACGGCCCTCTGTATTAAGATGGAGATATCTACACCGATATCTGTATAAACATGGAAATATCTACACCGCAATCTGTATAAACATGGAAATATCTACACCGCTACCTGTATAAACATGGAAATATCAGCACCGCTATCTGTATGAACATGGAAATATCATCCCCTCTATCTGTATGAAAATGGAGATATCTACACCGCTATCTGTATGAACATGGAAATATCTAGACCGCTATCTGAATGAACATGGAAATACTTTCATCGCCATCTGTATGAACATGGATATATCTACACAGCCATCTGGATGAACATGGATATATCTACACAGCCCTCTGGATGAACATGGAAATATCCACACCGCTATCTGTGTAAACATGCATACATCTTCAACGCTATCTGTATAAACATGGAAATATCTACACAGCCATCTGGATGAACATGGAAATATCTACACCGCTATCTGTATCAACATGGAAATATCTACACCGCTATCTGTATGAACATGGATATATCTACACAGCCATCTTGATGAACAGGGAAATATCTACACCGCTCTCTGTGTAAACATGCATACATCTTCACCGCTATCTGTATAAACATGGAAATATCTACACTGCTATCTGTATGAACATGGAAATATCTGCACCGCTATCTGTATGAACATGGAAATATCTACACCGCTATCTGTTTGAACATGGAAATATCTACACCGCTATCTGCATGAAAATGGAAATATCTACACTGCTATCTGCATATACATGGAAATATCTACACAGCTATCTCTTTAAGCATGGAAATAACTACACCGCTATCTGTATGAACATGGAAATATCTACACCGCCATCTGTATGAACATGGAAATATCTGCACCGCCATCTGTATGAACATATAAATATCTACACCGCCATCTGTATTAAGATGGAGATATCTACACCGCTATCTGTATAAACATGGAAATATCTACACCGCTATCTCTATAAACATGGAAATATCTACACCGCTATCTGTATGAAAATGGAAATATCTACACCGCTACCTGTATAAACATGGAAATATCAGCACCGCTATCTGTATGAACATGGAAATATCTACACTGCTATCTGTATGAACATGGTTATATCTACACAGCGCTGTGGATGAACATGGAAATATCCACACCGCTATCTGTGTAAACATGCATACATCTTCACCGCTATCTGTATAAACATGGAAATATCTACACCGCTATCTCTATGAACATGGAAATATCTACACCGCTATCTGTTTGAAGATGGAAATATATACACCGCTATCTGCATGAAAATGGAAAAATCTACACAGCTATCTGCATATAGATGGAAATATCTACACAGCTATCCCTTTACACATGGAAATAACTACACCGCTATCTGTATGAACATGGAAATGTCTACACCGCCATCTGTATGAACATGGAAATATCTGCACCGCCATCTGTATGAACATATAAATATCTACACCGCCATCTCTATTAAGATGGAGATATCTACACCGCTATCTGAATAAACATGGAAATATCTACACCGCTATCTGTATAAACATGGAAATATCTACACCGCTATCTGTATAAACATGGAAATATCTACACCGCTACCTGTATGAACATGGATATATCAGCACCGCTATCTGTATGAACCTGGAAATATCTACACCGCTACCTGTATGAACATGGAAATATCTACACCGCTATCTGTATGAACATGGAAATATCTACAAAGCTATCTGAATGAACATGGAAATATCTACACCGCTATCTGAACATGTAAATATCTACACCGCTATCTGCATGAAAATGGAAATATCTACACAGCTATCTGCATATACATGGAAATATCTACACAGCTATCTCTTTACACATGGAAATAACTACACCGCTATATCTATAAACATGGAAATATCTACACCACCATCTGTATGAACATGGAAATATCTGCACCGCCATCTGTTTGAACATATAAATATCTACACCGCCATCTGTATTAAGAAGGAAATATCTAAACCGCTATCTGTATAAACAAGGAAATATCAGCACCGCTCTCTGTATGAAAATGGAAATATCTACACCGCTATCTGTATGAACATGGAAATATCTACACTGCTATCTATATGAACATGAAAATAGCTACACCGTTATGTGTATGAAAATGGAAATAGCTACACCGCTATCTGTATGAACATGGAAATATCTACACCGATATCTGTATGAACATGGATATATCTACACAGCCATCTGGATGAACATGGAAATATCTACACCGCTATCTGTATGAACATGGAAATATCTTCTCCGCTATCTGTATGAACATGGATATATCTACAGAGCCATCTGGATGAACATGGAAATATCTACACCGCTATCTGTGTAAACATGCATACATCTTCACCACTATCTGTATAAACATGGAAATATATGCACCGCTATCGGTATGAACATGGAAATATCTACACCGCTATCTGTATGAACATGGAAATACCTACACCGCTATCTGTTTGGACATGGAAATATCTACACCGCTATCTGCATGAAAATGGAAATATCTACACTGCTATCTGCATATACATTTAAATATCTACACAGCTATCTCTTTACACATGGAAATAACTACACCACTACCTGTATGAACATGGAAATAACTACACCGCCATCTGTATGAACATGGAAATATCTGCACCGCCATCTGTATGAACATATAAATATCTACACCGCCATCTGTATTAAGATGGAGATATCTACACTGCTATCTGTATAAACATGGACATATCTACACCGCCATCTGTATGAACATATGAATACACCGCCATCTGTATTAAGAAGGAAATATCTAAACCGCTATCTGTATAAACATGGAAATATCTACACCGCTGCCTGTATAAACATGGAAATATCAGCACCGCTATCTGTATAAACATGGAAATATCTACACCGCTATCTTTAGGAACATGGAAATAGCTACACCGCTGCCTGTATAAACATGGAAATATCAGCACCGCTATCTGTATGAACATGGAAATATCTACACCACTATCTGTATGAACATGGATATATCTACACAGCCATCTGGATGAACACGGAAATATCTACACCACTATCTCTATAAACACGGAAATATCTACACCGCCACCTGTATGAACATGGAAATATCTGCACCGCCATCTGTATAAACATATAAATATCCACACCGCCATCTGTATTATGATGGAGATATCTACACCGCTATCTGTATAAACTTGGAAATATCTACACCGCTATCTGTATAAACATGGAAATACCTACACCGCTATCTCTATAAACATGGAAATATCAGCACCGCTCTCTGTATGAACATGGAAATATTAGCCCCTCTATCTGTATGAACATGGAAGTATCTACACCGCTATCTCTATGAACATGGAAATATCTAAACCGCCATCTGTTTGAACATGGAAATATCTATACCGCTATCTGCATGAAAATGGAAATACATACACAGCTATCTGCATATACATGGAAATATCTACACATCTATCTCTTTACACATGGAAATAACTACACCGCTATCTGTATGAACATGGAAATATCTTCACCGCCATCTGTAGGAACATGGATATATCTACACAGCCATCTGGATGAACATGGAAATATCTACACCGCTATCTGTTTGAACATGGAAATATCTACACCGCTATTTGTGTAAACATGCATACATCTTCACCGCTATCTCTATAAACATGGAAATATCTACACTGCTATCTGTATGAACATGGAAATATCTACACCGCTATCTGTTTGAACATGGAAATATCTACTCCGCTATCTGCATGAAAATGGAAATATCTACAAAGCTATCTGCATATACGTGGAAACATCTACACAGCTATCTCTTTACACACGGAAATAACTAGACCTCTAAATCTATAAACGTGGAAATATCTACACCGCCATCTGTATGAACATGGAAATATCTGCACCACCATCTGTATGAACATATAAATATCTACACCGCCATCTGTATTAAGAAGGAAATATCTAAACCGCTATCTGTAAGAACATTGAAATATCTACACCGCTATCTGTATGAACATGGAAATATCTACTCCGCTATCTGTGTAAACATGCATATATCTTCACTGCTATCTGTATAAACATGGAAATATCTACAACGCTATCTGTATGAACATGGAAATATCTACACCGCTATCTGTACGAACATGGAAATATCTAAACAGCTATCTGCATGAAAATAGAAATATCTAAACAGCTATCTGCATATACATGGAAATATCTACAAAGCTATCTCTTTACACATGGAAATAACTACACCGCTATCTCTATAAACACGGAAATATCTACACTGAAATCTGTATGAACATGGAAATATCTGCACCGCCATCTGTATAAACATATAAATATCTACACCGCCATCTGTATTTAGATGGAGATATCTACACCTCTATCTGTATAAACTTGGAAATATCTACACCGCTATCTGTATAAACATGGAAATACCTACACCGCTATCTGTATAAACATGGAAATACCTAAACCGCTACCTGTATAAACATGGAAATATCAGCACCGCTATCTGTATGAACATGGAAATATCTAAACCGCTATCTGTATGAACATGGAAATATCAGCCCCTCTATCTGTATGAACGTGGAAGTATCTACACCGCCATCTCTATGAACATGGAAATATCTACACCGCTATCTGTTTGAACATGGAAATACCTAAACCGCTATCTGCATGAAAATGGAAATATATACACAGCTATCTGCATATACATGGAAATATCTACACAGCTATCTCTTTACACATGGAAATAACTACACCGCTATCTGTATGAACATGGAAATATCTTCACCGCCATCTGTAGGAACATGGATATATCTACACAGCCATCTGGATGAACATGGAAATATCTACACCGCTATCTGTATGAACATGGAAATATCTACACCGCTATCTGTGTAAACATGCATACATCTTCACCGCTATCTGTATAAACATGGAAATATCTACACTGCTATCTGTATGAACATGGAAATATCTACACCGCTATCTGTTTGAACATGCAAATATCTACACCGCTATCTGCATGAAAATGGAAATATCTACACAGCGATCTGCATACACATGGAAACATCTACAAAGCTATCTCTTTACACGTGGAAATAAGTACAGCGCTATCTCTATAAACATGGAAATAGCTACACCGCCATCTGTATGAACAAGGAAATATCTGCACCGCCATCTGTATGAACATATAAATATCTACACCGCCATCTATATTAAAATGGAGATATCTACACCGCTATCTGTATAAACTTGGAAATATCTACACTGCTATCTCTATGAACATGGAAATTTCTACACCGCTATCTGTATGAACATGGAAATAGCTACACCGCTATCTGTATGAACATGGAAATATCTACACCACTACCTGTATGAACATGGAAATATCTACACCGCTATTTGTATCAACATGGATATATCTACACAGCCATCTGGATGAACACGGAAATATCTACACCACTATCTGTATGAACATGGAAATATCTACACCGCTATCTGTGTAAATATGCATACACCTTCACCGCAATCTGTATAAACATGGTAATATCTACACCGCTCTCTGTATGAACATGGAAATATCTACACCGCTATCTGTTTGAACATGGAAATATCTACACAGCTATCTGCATGAAAATGGAAATATCTACAGAGCTATCTGCATATACATGGAAATATCTACACAGCTATCTCTTTACACATGGAAATAACTACACCGCTATCTGTATGAACATGGAAATATCTTCACCGCCATCTGTATGAACATGGAAATAGCTGCACCGACATCTGTATGAACATATACATATCTACACGGCCATCTGTATTAAGATGGAGATATCTACACCGATATCTGTAAAAACATGGAAATATCTACACCGCTATCTGTATAAACATGGCAATATCTACACCGCTATCTGTATAAACATGGAAATATCTACACCGCTTCCTGTATAAACATGGAAATATCAGCACCGCTATCTGTATGAACATGGAAATATCAGCCCCTCTATCTGTATGAACATGGAGATATCTGCACCGCTATCTGTATGAACATGGAAATATCTAGACCGCTATCTGAATGAACATGGAAATACCTTCACCGCCATCTGTATGAACATGGATATATCTACACAGCCATCTGGATGAACATGGATATATCTACACAGCCCTCTGGATGAACTTGGAAATATCCACACTGCTATCTGTGTAAACATGCATACATCTTCACCGCTATCTGTATAAACATGGAAATATCTACACCGATATCGGTAGGAACATGGAAATATCTACACCGCTATCTGTTTGAAGATGGAAATATCTACACCGCTATCTGTGTAAACATGCATACATCTTCACCGCTATCTCTATAAACATGGAAATATCTACACTGCTATCTGTATGAACATGGAAATATCTACACCGCTATCTGTTTGAACATGGAAATATCTACACCGCTATCTGCATGAAAATGGAAATATCTACACAGCGATCTGCATATACATGGAAATATCTACAAAGCTATCTCTTTACACGTGGAAATAAGTACAGCGCTATCTCTATAAACATGGAAATAGCTACACCGCCATCTGTATGAACATGGAAATATCTGCACCGCCATCTGTATGAACATATAAATATCTACACCGCCGTCTATATTAAATGGAGATATCTACACCGCTATCTGTATAAACTTGGAAATATCTACCCTGCTATCTCTATGAACATGGAAATTTCTACACCGCTATCTGTATGAACGTGGAAATAGCTACACCGCTATCTGTATGAACATGGAAATATCTACACCACTACCAGTATGAACATGGAAATATCTACACTGCTATTTGTATGAACATGGTTATATCTACACAGTCATCTGGATGAACACGGAAATATCTACACCACTATCTGTATGAACATGGAAATATCTACACCGCTATCTGTGTAAATATGCATACATCTTCACCGCAATCTGTATAAACATGGTAATATCAACACCGCTCTCTGTATGAACATGGAAATATCTACACCGCTATCTGTTTGAACATGGAAATATCTACACCGCTATCTGCATGAAAATGGAAATATCTACACAGCTATCTGCATATACATGGAAATATCTACACAGCTATCTCTTTACACATGGAAATAACTACACCGCTATCTGTATGAACATGGAAATATCTTCACCGCCATCTGCATGAACATGGAAATAGCTGCACCGACATCTGTATGAACATATACATATCTACACGGCCATCTGTATTAAGATGCAGATATCTACACCGATATCTGTATAAACATGGAAATATCTACACCGCTATCTGTATAAACATGGCAATATCTACACCGCTATCTGTATAAACATGGAAATATCTACACCGCTACCTGTATAAGCATGGAAATATCAGCACCGCTATCTGTATGAACTTGGAAATATCAGCCCCTCTATCTGTATGAACATGGAGATATCTACACCGCTATCTGTATGAACATGGAAATATCTAGACCGCTATCTGAATGAACATGGAAATACCTTCACCTCCATCTGTATGAACATGGATATATCTACACAGCCATCTGGATGAACATGGATATATCTACACAGCCCTCTGGATGAACTTGGAAATATCCACACCACTATCTGTGTAAACATGCATACATCTTCACCGCTATCTGTATAAACATGGAAATATCTACACCGCTATCTGTATGAACATGGAAATAGCTACACCGCTATCTGTTTGAAGATGGAAATATCTACACCGCTATCTGTGTAAACATGCATACATCTTCACCGCTATCTCTATAAACATGGAAATATCTAAACTGCTATCTGTATGAACATGGAAATATCTACACCGCTATCTCTTTGAACATGGAAATATCTACACCGCTATCTGCATGAAAATGGAAATATCTACAAAGCTATCTGCATATACATGGAAACATCTACACAGCTATCTCTTTACACATGGAAATAACTACACCGCTAAATCTATAAACATGGAAATATCTACACCGCCATCTGTATGAACATGGAAATATCTGCACCACCATCTGTATGAACATATAAATATCTACACCGCCAACTGTATTAAGAAGGAAATATCTAAACCGCTATCTGTATGAACATTGAAATATCTACACCGCTATCTGCATGAACATGGAAATATCTACAATGCTATCTGTACGAACATGGAAATATCTACACCGCTATCTGAACAAACATGGAAATATCTAAACCGCTATCTGCATGAAAATAGAAATATCAACACAGCTATCTGCATATACATGGAAATATCTACAAAGCTATCTCTTTACACATGGAAATAACTACACCGCTATATCTATAAACACGGAAATATCTACACCGTCATCTGTATGAACATGGAAATATCTGCACCGCCATCTGTATAAACATATAAATATCTACACCGCCATCTGTATTTAGATGGAGATATCTACACCGCTATCTGTATAAACTTGGAAATATCTACACCGCTATCTGTATAAACATGGAAATACCTACACCGCTATCTGTATAAACATGGAAATACCTACACCGCTACCTGTATAAACATGGAAATATCAGAACCGCTATCTGTATGAACATGGAAATATCTACACCGCTATCTCTATGAACATGGAAATATCTACACTGCTATCTGTATGAACATGGAAATAGCTACACTGCTATCTGTATGAACATGGAAGTATCTACACCACTATCTGTAGGAACATGGAAATATCTACACCGCTATCAGCATGAACATGGATATATCTACACAGCCTTCTGGATGAACATGGAAATATCTACACCGCTATCTGCATGAACATGGAAATATCTACGCTGCTATCTGTGTAAACATGCATACCTCTTCACTGCAATCTGTATAAGCATGGAAATATCAACACCGCTATCTGTATGAACGTGGAAATATCTACACCGCTATCTGTTTGAACATGGAAATTTCTAAACCGCAATCAGCATGAAAATGGAAATATCTACACAGCTATTTGCATATACATGGAAATATCTACACATCTATCTCTTTACACATGTAAATAACTACACCGCTATCTGTATGAACATGGAAATGTCTGCACGGCCATCTGTATGAACATATAAATATCTACACCGCCATCTGTATTAAGATGGAGATATCTACACCGCTATCTGTATAAACATGGAAATATCTACACCGCTATCTGAATAAACATGGAAATATCTACACCGCTCTCTGTATAAACATGGAAATATCAGCACCGCTATCTGTATGATCATGGAAATATCAGCCCCTCTATCTGTATGAACATGGAAGTATCTACACCGCTATCTCTATGAACATGGAAATATCTACACCGCTATCTGTTTGAACATGGAAATATCTAAACCGCTATCTGCATGAAAATGGAAATATATACACAGCTATCTGCATATACATGGAAATATCTACACAGCTATCTCTTTACACATGGAAATAACTACACCACTATCTGTATGAACATGGAAATATCTTCACCGCCATCTGTACGAACATGGATATATCTACACAGCCATCTGGATGAACATGGAAATATCTACACCGCTATCTGTATGAACATGGAAATGTATACAAAACTATCTGAATGAACATGGAAATATCTACACAGCTATCTGTTTGAACATGTAAATATCTACACAGCTATCTGCATGAAAATGGAAATATCTACAGAGCTATCTGCATATACATGGAAATATCTACACAGCTATCTCTTTACACATGGAAATAACTACACCGCTCTCTGTATGAACATGGAAATATCTTCACCGCCATCTGTATGAACATGGAAATAGCTGCACCGACATCTGTATGAACATATACATATCTACACAGCCATCTGTATTAAGATGGAGATATCTACACCGATATCTGTATAAACATGGAAATATCTACACCGCTATCTGAATGAACATGGAAATATCTACACCGCTATCTGTACGAACATGGAAATATCTAAACCGCTATCTGCATGAAAATAGAAATATCTACACAGCTATCTGCATATACATGGAAATATCTACACATCTATCTCTTTACACATGTAAATAACTACACCTCTATCTGTATGAACATGGAAATGTCTGCACCGCCATCTGTATGAACATATAAATATCTACACCGCCATCTGTATTAAGATGGAGATATCTACACCGCTATCTGTATAAACATGGAAATATCTACACCGCTATCTGAATAAACATGGAAATATCTACACCGCTCTCTGTATAAACATGGAAATATCAGCACCGCTATCTGTATGAACATGGAAATATCAGCACCTCTATCTGTATGAACATGGAAGTATATACACCGCTATCTCTATGAACATGGAAATATCTACACCGCTATCTGTTTGAACATGGAAATATCTAAACCGTTATCTGCATGAAAATGGAAATATAAACACAGCTATCTGCATATACATGGAAATATCTACACAGCTATCTCTTTACACATGGAAATAACTACACCGCTATCTGTATGAACATGGAAATATCTTCACCGCCATCTGTAGGAACATGGATATATCTACATAGCCATCTGGATGAACATGGAAATATCTACACCGCTATCTGTATGAACATGGAAATATCTACACCGCTATCTGTGTAAACATGCATACATCTTCACCGCTATCTGTATAAACATGGAAATATCTACACTGCTATCTGTATGAACATGGAAATATCTACACCGCTGTCTGTTTGAACATGGAAATATCTACACAGCGATCTGCATATACATGGAAATATCTACAAAGCTATCTCTTTACACGTGGAAATAAGTACAGCGCTATCTCTATAAACATGGAAATAGCTACACCGCCATCTGTATGAACATGGAAATATCTGCACCGCCATCTGTATGAACATATAAATATGTACACCGCCATCTATATTAAAATGGAGATATCTACACCGCTATCTGTATAAACTTGGAAATATCTACACTGCTATCTCTATGAACATGGAAATTTCTACACCGCTATCTGTATGAACATGGAAATAGCTACACCGCTATCTGTATGAACATGGAAATATCTACACCACTACCTGTATGAACATGGAAATATCTACACCGCTATTTCTATGAACATGGATATATCTACACAGCCATCTGGATGAACACGGAAATATCTACACCACTATCTGTATGAATATGGAAATATCTACACCGCTATCTGTGTAAATATGCATACATCTTCACCGCAATCTGTATAAACATGGTAATATCTACACCGCTCTCTGTATGAACATGGAAATATCTAAACCGCTATCTGTTTGAACATGGAAATATCTACACCACTATCTGCATGAAAATTTAAATATCTACACAGCTATCTGCATATACATGGAAATATCTACACAGCTATCTCTTTACACATGGAAATAACTGCACCGCTATCTGTATGAACATGGAAATATCTTCACCGCCATCTGTATGAACATGGAAATAGCTGCACCGACATCTGTATGAACATGTACATATCTACACGGCCATCTGTATTAAGATGGAGATATCTACACCGATATCTGTATAAACATGGAAATATCTACACCGCTATCTGTATAAACATGGCAATATCTACACCGCTATCTGTATAAACATGGAAATATCTACACCGCAACCTGTATAAACATGGAAATATAAGCACCGCTATCTGTATGAACATGGAAATATCAGCCCCTCTATCTGTATGAACACGGAGATATCTACACCGCTGTCTGTATGAACATGGAAATAGCTACACCGCTATCTGAATGAACATGGAAATACCTTCACCGCCATCTGTATGAACATGGATATATCTACACAGCCATCTGGATGAACATGGATATATCTACACAGCCCTCTGGATGAACATGGAAATATCTACACCGCTATCTGTAGGAACATGGAAATATCTACACCGCTATCTGTATAAGCATGGAAATATGTACACCACTACCTATATAAACATGGATATATCAGCACCGCTATCTGTATGAACATGGAAATATCTACACAGCCATCTGGATGAATATGGAAATATCAGCACCGCTATCTGTATGAACATGGATATGTCTACACAGCCATCTGGATGAACATGGAAATATCAACACCGCTATCTGTATGAACATGGAAATATGTACACCGCTATCTGTATGAATATGGAAATATCTACACCGCTATCTGTTTGAGCATGGAAATATCTACACTGCTATCTGCATGAAAATGGAAATACTTACACAGCTATCTGCATATACATGGAAATATCTACAAACCTATCTCTATACACATGGAAATAACTACACCGATATCTCTATAAACATGGAAATATCTACACCGCCATCTTTATGAACATGGAAATATCTGCACCGCCATCTGTATTAAGATGGAGATATCTACACCGCTATCTGTATAAACATGGAAATATCTACACCGCTATCTGTATGAGCATGGAAATATCTACACCGCCATCTGTATGAAGATATAAATATCTTCACCGACATCTGTATGAACATGGATATATCTACACAGGCATCTGGATGAACATGGAAATATCTACACCGCTATCTGTATGAACATGGAAATATCTACACCGCTATCTGTGTAAACATGCATACATCTTCACCGCTATCTGTATAAACATGGAAATATCTGCACCGCTATCTGTATGAACATTGAAATATCTACTCCGCAGTCTGTTTGAACATGGAAGTATCTACAACGCTATCTGCATGAAAATGGAAATATCTACTCAGCTATCTGCATATACATGGAAATATCTACAAAGCTATCTCTTTACACATGGAAATAACTACACTGCTATCTCTATAAACATGGAAATATCTACACCGCCATTTGTATGAACATGGAAATATCTGAACCGCCATCTCTATGAACATATAAATATCTGCACCGCCATCTGTATTAAGATGGAGATATCTACACCGCTATCTGTATAAACATGGAAATATCTACACCGCTATCTGTATAAACATGGAAATATCAGCACCGCTATCTGTATGAACATGGAAATATCTACACCGCTATCTTTATGAACATGGAAATATCTACACCGATATCTGTATGAACATGGAAATATCTTCACCGCCATCTGTATGAACATGGATATATCTACACAGCCATCTGGATGAACATGGAAATATCTACACCACTATCTGTATGAACATCGAAGTATCTACACCGCTATCTGTGTAAACATGCATACATCTTCACCGCTATCTGTATAAACATGGAAATATCTACACCGCTATCTGTATAAGCAGGGAAATATGTACACCACTACCTGTATAAATATGGAAATATCTGCACCGCTATCTGTATGAACATGGAAATATCTACACCGCTATCTGTTTGAGCATGGAAATATCTTCACCGCTATCTGCATGAAAATGGAAATATCTACACAGCTATCTGCATATACGTGGAAATACCTACAAAGCTATCTCTTTACACATGGAAATAACTACACCGATATCTCTATAAACATGGAAATATCTACACCGCCATCTGTATGAACATGGAAATATCAGCACCGCTATCTGTTTGAACAAGGATATGTCTACACAGCCATCTGGATGAACATGGAAATATCTACACCGCTATCTGTATGAACATGGAAATATCTACACCGCTATCTGTGTAAACAAGCATACGTCTTCACCGCTATCTGTATAAACATGGAAATATCTACCCCGCTATCTGTATGAACATGGAATTATCTACACCGCTATCTGTTTGAGCATGGAAATATCTACACCGCTACCTGCATGAAAATGGAAATATCTACACAGCTATCTGCATATACATGGAAATATCTACAAAGCTATCTCTTTACACATGGAAATAACTACACCGATATCTCTATAAACATGGAAATATCTACACCGCCATCTGTATGATCATGGAAATATCATCACCACTATCTGTATGAACGTGGAAATACCTACACAGCCATCTGGATGAACATGGAAATATCTACACCGCTATCTGTATAAACATGGAAATATCTACACCGCTATCTGTATAAACATGGAAATATCTACACCGCTATCTGTATAAACATGGAAATATCTACACCGCTATCTGTATAAACATAGAAATATCACCACCGCTATCTGTATGAACATGGAAATATCTACACCGCTATCTGTATGAACATGGAAATATCTACACCGCTATCTGTATGAACATGGAAATATCTTCACCGCCATCTGTGAGAACATGGATATATCTACACAGCCATCTGGATGAACATGGAAATATCTACACCGCTATCTGTAGGAACATGGAAATATCTACACCGCTATCTGTGTAAACATACATACACCTTCACCACTATCTGTATAAACATGGAAATATCTACACTGCTATCTGTATGAACATGGAAATATCTACACCACTATCTGTTTGAACATGGAAATATCTACACCGGTATCAGCATGAAAATGGAAATATCTACAAAGCTATCTGCATACACATGGAAATATCTATACAGCTATTTACACATGGAAATAACTACACCGCTATCTCTATAAACATGGAAATATCTACACCGTCATCTGTATGAACATGGAACTATCTACACCGCCGTCTGCATGAACATATGAATATCTACACCGCCATCTGTATTAAGATGAAGATATCTACACCGCTATCCGTATAAACATGGAAATATCTACACCGCTATCTGTATAAACATGGAAATATCTACACCGCTATCTGTATAAACATGGAAATATCTACACCGCTACCTGTATAAACATGGAAATATCAGCACGGCAATCTGTATGAACATGGAAATATCTACACTGATATCTGTATGAACATAGAAATATCTACACCACTATCTGTATGAACATGGAAATACCTACACCGCTATCTGTATGAACATGGAAATGTCCACACCGCTATCTGTATGAACATGGAAATATCTACACCGCCATCTGTATGAACATGGAAATATCTTCACCGCCATCTGTATGAACATGGATATATCTACACAGCCATCTGGATGAACATGGAAATATCTACACCGCTATATGTATGAACATGGAAATAGCTACAACGCTATCTGCATGAACATGGAAATACCTACACCACTATGTGTATGAACATGGAAATATCTACACTGCTATCTGTATGAACATGGAAATATATTCACCGCCATCTGTATGAACATGGATATATCTACACAGCCATCTGGATGAACATGGAAATATCTACACCGCTATCTGTATTAACATGGAAATATCTACACCGCTATCTGTGTAAACATGCATACATCTTCACCGCTATCTGTATAAACATGGAAATATCTACACCGCTATCTGTATGAACATGGAAATTTCTACACCTCTATCTGTTTGAACATGGAAATATCTACACCGCTATCTCCATGGAAATGGAAATATCTACACAGCTATCTGCATATACATGGAAATATCTACAAAGAAATTTCTTTACACATGAAAATAACTACACCGCTATCTCTATAAACATGGAAATATGTACACCGCCATCTGTATGAACATGGAAATATCTGCACCGCCATCTGTTTGAAGATATAAATATCTACACCGCCATCTGTATTAAGATGGAGATATCTACACCGCTATGTGTGTAAACATGGAAATATCTACACCGCTATCTGTATAAACATGGAAATATCTACACCGCTATCTGTATGACCATGGAAATATTTACACCGCTACCTGTATAAACATGGAAATATCAGCACCGCTATCTGTATGAACATGGAAATATCTTCACAGCCATCTGGATGAACATGGAAATATCTACACCGCTATCTGTATGAACATGGAAATAGCTACACCGCTATCTGTATGAAGATGGAAATATCTACACCACTATCTGTATGAACATGGAAATATCTGCACCGCTATCTGTATGAACATGGAAATATCAACACCGCTATCTGTATAAACATGGAAATATCTACACCGCTATCTGTATAAACATGGAAATATCTACACCACTATCTGTATAAACATGGAAATATCAGCACCGCTATCTGTACGAACATGGAAATATCTACACCGCTATCTTTATGAACATGGAAATATCTACACAGATATCTGTATGAACATGGAAATATCTTCACCGCCATCTGTATGAACATGGATATATCTAAACAGCCATCTGGATGAACATGAAAATATCTACACCAATATCTGTATGAACATGGAAATATCTACACCGCTATCTGTGTAAACATGCATACATATTCATCGCTATCTGTATAAACATGGAAATATCTACACCGCTATCTGTATAAGCATGGAAATATATACACAACTACCTGTATAAACATGGAAATATCAGTACCGCTATCTGTATGAACATGGAAATATCTACACAGCCATCTGGATGAATATGGAAATATCAGCACCGCTATCTGTATGAACATGGATATGTCTACACAGCCATCTGGATGAACATGGAAATATCTACCCCGCTATCTGTACGAACATGGAAATATCTACACCGCTATCTTTATGAACATGGAAATATCTACACCAATATCTGTATGAACATGGAAATATCTACACCGCTATCTGTGTAAACATGCATACATCTTCATCGCTATCTGTATAAACATGGAAATATCTACACCGCTATCTGTATAAGCATTGAAATATATACACCACTACCTGTATAAACATGGAAATATCAGCACCGCTATCTGTATGAACATGGAAATATCTACACAGCCATCTGGATGAATATGGAAATATCAGCACCGCTATCTGTATGAACATGGATATGTCTACACAGCCATCTGGATGAACATGGAAATATCTACCCCGCTATCTGTATGAACATGGAAATATCTACACCGCTATCCGTGTAAACAAGCATACATCTTCACCGCTATCTGTATAAACCTGGAAATATCTACACCGCTATCTGTATGAACATGGAAATATCTACACCGCTATCTCTTTGAGCATGGAAATATCTACACCGCTATCTGCATGAAAATGGAAATATCTACACAGCTATCTGCATAAACATGGAAATATCTTCAAAGTTATCTCTTTACACATGGGAATAACCACACCGATATCTCTATAAACATGGAAATACCTACACCGCCATCTGTATGAACATGGATATATCAGCACCGCTATCTGTATGAACAAGGATATGTCTACACAGCCATCTGGATGAACATGGAAATATCTACACCGCTATCTGTATGAACATGGAAATATCTACACCGCTATCTGTGTAAACAAGCATACATCTTCACCGCTATCTGTATAAACATGGAAATATCTACACCGCTATCTGTATGAACATGGAAATATCTACACCGCTATCTGTTTGAGCATGGAAATATCTACACCGCTATCTGCTTGAAAATGGAAATATCTACACAGCTATCTGCATATACATGGAAATATCTACAAAGCTATCTCTTTACACATGGAAATAACTACACCGATATCTCTATAAACATGGAAATATCTACACCGCCATCTGTATGAACATGGAAATATCAGCACCGCTATCTGTATGAACATGGAAATATCTACACAGCCATCTGGATGAACATGGAAATGTCTACACCGCTATCTGTATGAACATGGAAATAGCTACACCGCTATCTGTATGAACATGGAAATATCTACACCGCTATCTGTTTAAACATGGAAATATCTACACCGCTATCTGTATAAACATGGAAATATCTACACCGCTATCTGTATGAACATGGAAATATCTACACCGCTATCTGTTTGAGCATTGAAATATCTACACAGCTATCTGCATGAAAATGGAAATATCTACACAGCTATCTGCATATACATGGAAATATCTACAAAGCTATCTCTTTACACATGGAAATAACTACACCGATATCTCTATTAACATGGAAATATCTACACCGCCATCTGTATGAACATGGAAATATCTGCACCGCCATCTGTATGAACATATAAATATCTGCACCGCCATCTGTATTAAGATGGAGATATCTGCACCGCTATCTGTATAAACATGGAAATATCTACACCGCTATCTGTATGAGCATGGAAATATCTACACCGCTATCTGTATAAACATGGAAATATCAGCACCGCTATCTGTATGAACAAGGAAATATCTACACCGCTATCTTTATGAACATGGAAATATCTACACCGATATCTGTATGAACATGGAAATATCTTCACCGCCATCTGTATGAACATGGATATATCTACACAGCCATCTGGATGAACATGGAAATATCTACACCGCTATCTGTATGAACATGGAAATATCTACACCGCTATCTGTGTAAACAAGCATACATCTTCACCGCTATCTGTATAAACATGGAAATATCTACACCGCTATCTGTATGAACATGGAAATATCTACACCGCTATCTGTTTGAGCATGGAAATATCTACACCGCTATCTGCATGAAAATGGAAATATCTACACAGCTATCTGCATATACATGGAAATATCTACAAAGCTATCTCTTTACACATGGAAATAACTACACCGATATCTCTATAAACATGGAAATATCTACACCGCCATCTGTATGAACATGGAAATATCAGCACCGCTATCTGTATGAACATGGAAATATCTACACAGCCATCTGGATGAACATGGAAATATCTACAACGCTATCTGTATGAACATGGAAATAGCTACACCGCTATCTGTATGAACATGGAAATATCTACACCGCTATCTGTATGAACATGGAAATATCTACACCGCTATCTTTATGAACATGGAAATATCTTCACCGCTATCTGTATGAACATGGAAATATCTACACCGCTATCTGTATGAACATGGAAATATCTACACCGCTATCTGTTTGAGCATGGAAATATCTACACAGCTATCTTCATGAAAATGGAAATATCTACACAGCTATCTGCATGTACATGGAAATATCTACAAAGCTATCTCTTTACACATGGAAATAACTACACCGATATCTCTATAAACATGGAAATGTCTACACTGCCATCTGTATGAACATGGAAATATCTGCACCGCCATCTGTATTAAGATGGAGATATCTACACCGCTATCTGTATAAACATGGAAATATCTACACCGCTATCTGTATGAGCATGGAAATATCTACACCGCCATCTGTATGAAGATATAAATATCTTCACCGACATCTGTATGAACATGCATTTATCTACACAGCCATCTGGATGAACATGGAAATATCTACACCGCTATCTGTATGAACATGGAAATATCTACACCGCTATCTGTGTAAACATGCATACATCTTCACCGCTATCTGTATAAACATGGAAATACCTACACCGCAATCTGTATGAACATTGAAATATCTACACCGCTATCTGAACATGGAAGTATCTACACCGCTATCTGCATGAAAATGGATATATCTACACAGCTATCTGCATATACATGGAAATATCTACAAAGCTATCTCTTTACACATGGAAATAACTACACCGCTATCTCTATAAACGTGGAAATATCTACACCGCCATCTGTATGAACATGGAAATATCTGAACCGCCATCTCTATGAACATATAAATATCTGCACCGCCATCTGTATTAAGATGGAGATATCTACACCGCTATCTGTATAAACATGGAAATATCTACACCGCTATCTGTATAAACATGGAAATATCTACACCGCTATCTGTATAAACATGGAAATATCTACACCGCTACCTGTATAAACATGGAAATATCAGCACCGCTATCTGTATGAACATGGAAATACCTACACTGCTATCTGTATGAACATGGAAATATCTACACCGCTATCTGTATGAACATCGAAATATCTACACCGCTATCTGTATGAACATGGAAATATCTACACCGCTATCTGTATAAACATGGAAATATCTACACCGCTATCTGTATAAACATGGAAATATCTACACCGCTATCTGTATGAACATGGAAATATCTACACTGCTATCTGTTTGACCATGGAAATATCTACAGCGCTATCTGCATGAAAATGGAAATATCAACACAGCTATCTGCATATACATGGAAACATCTACAAATCTATCTCTTTACACATGGAAATAACTACACCGATATCTCTATAAACATGGAAATATCTACACCGCCATCTGTATGAACATGGAAATATCAGCACCGCTATCTGTATGAACATGGATATGTCTACACAGCCATCTGGATGAACATGGAAATATCTACACCGCTATCTGTATGAACATGGAAATATCTACACCGCTATCTGTGTAAAAAAGCATACATCTTCACCGCTATCTGTATAAACATGGAAATATCTACACCGCTATCTGTATGAACGTGCAAATATCTACACCGCTATCTGTTTGAGCATGGAAATATCTCCACCACTATCTACATGAAAATGGAAATATCTACACAGCTATCTGCATATACATGCAAATATCTACAAAGCTATCTCTTTACACATGGAAATAACTACACCGATATCTGTATAAACATCGAAATATCTACACCGCCATCTGTATGAACATGGAAATATCTGCACCGCCATCTGTTTGAACATATAAATATCTGCACCGCCATCTGTATTAAGATGGAGATATCTACACCGCTGTATGTATAAACATGGAAATATCTACACCGCTATCTGTATGAGCATGGAAATATCTACACCGCCATCTGTACGAAGATATAAATATATTCACCGCCATCTGTATGAACATGGATATATCTACACAGCCATCTGGATGAAGATGGAAATATCTACAACGCTATCTGTGTAAACATGCATACATCTTAACCGCTATCTGTATAAACATGGAAATATCTACACCGCTATCTGTATGAACATGGAAATATCTACACCGCTATCTGTGTAAACATGCATACATATTCATCGCTATCTGTATAAACATGGAAATATCTACACCGCTATCTGTATAAGCATGGAAATATATACACCACTACCTGTATAAACATGGAAATATCAGTACCGCTATCTGTATGAACATGGAAATATCTACACAGCCATCTGGATGAATATGGAAATATCAGCACCGCTATCTGTATGAACATGGATATGTCTACACAGCCATCTGGATGAACATGGAAATATCTACCCCGCTATCTGTACGAACATGGAAATATCTACACCGCTATCTTTATGAACATGGAAATATCTACACCAATATCTGTATGAACATGGAAATATCTACACCGCTATCTGTGTAAACATGCATACATCTTCATCGCTATCTGTATAAACATGGAAATATCTACACCGCTATCTGTATAAGCATGGAAATATATACACCACTACCTGTATAAACATGGAAATATCAGCACCGCTATCTGTATGAACATGGAAATATCTACACAGCCATCTGGATGAATATTGAAATATCAGCACCGCTATCTGTATGAACATGGATATGTCTACACAGCCATCTGGATGAACATGGAAATATCTACCCCGCTATCTGTATGAACATGGAAATATCTACACCGCTATCCGTGTAAACAAGCATACATCTTCACCGCTATCTGTATAAACCTGGAAATATCTACACCGCTATCTGTATGAACATGGAAATATCTACACCGCTATCTCTTTGAGCATGGAAATATCTACACCGCTATCTGCATGAAAATGGAAATATCTACACAGCTATCTGCATAAACATGGAAATATCTACAAAGTTATCTCTTTACACATGGGAATAACCACACCGATATCTCTATAAACATGGAAATACCTACACCGCCATCTGTATGAACATGGATATATCAGCACCGCTATCTGTATGAACAAGGATATGTCTACACAGCCATCTGGATGAACATGGAAATATCTACACCGCTATCTGTATGAACATGGAAATATCTACACCGCTATCTGTGTAAACAAGCATACATCTTCACCGCTATCTGTATAAACATGGAAATATCTACACCGCTATCTGTATGAACATGGAAATATCTACACCGCTATCTGTTTGAGCATGGAAATATCTACACCGCTATCTGCTTGAAAATGGAAATATCTACACAGCTATCTGCATATACATGGAAATATCTACAAAGCTATCTCTTTACACATGGGAATAACTACACCGATATCTCTATAAACATGGAAATATCTACACCGCCATCTGTATGAACATGGAAATATCAGCACCGCTATCTGTATGAACATGGAAATATCTACACAGCCATCTGGATGAACATGGAAATATCTACACCGCTATCTGTATGAACATGGAAATAGCTACACCGCTATCTGTATGAACATGGAAATATCTACACCGCTATCTGTTTAAACATGGAAATATCTACACCGCTATCTGTATAAACATGGAAATATCTACACCGCTATCTGTATGAACATGGAAATATCTACACCGCTATCTGTTTGAGCATTGAAATATCTACACAGCTATCTGCATGAAAATGGAAATATCTACACAGCTATCTGCATATACATGGAAATATCTACAAAGCTATCTCTTTACACATGGAAATAACTACACCGATATCTCTATAAACATGGAAATATCTACACCGCCATCTGTATGAACATGGAAATATCTGCACCGCCATCTGTATGAACATATAAATATCTGCACCGCCATCTGTATTAAGATGGAGATATCTACACCGCTATCTGTATAAACATGGAAATATCTACACCGCTATCTGTATGAGCATGGAAATATCTACACCGCTATCTGTATAAACATGGAAATATCTACACCGATATCTGTATGAACATGGAAATATCTTCACCGCCATCTGTATGAACATGGATATATCTACACAGCCATCTGGATGAACATGGAAATATCTACACCGCTATCTGTATGAACATGGAAATATCTACACCGCTATCTGTGTAAACAAGCATACATCTTCACCGCTATCTGTATAAACATGGAAATATCTACACCGCTATCTGTATGAACATGGAAATATCTACACCGCTATCTGTTTGAGCATGGAAATATCTACACCGCTATCTGCATGAAAATGGAAATATCTACACAGCTATCTGCATATACATGGAAATATCTACAAAGCTATCTCTTTACACATGGAAATAACTACACCGATATCTCTATAAACATGGAAATATCTACACCGCCATCTGTATGAACATGGAAATATCAGCACCGCTATCTGTATGAACATGGAAATATCTACACAGCCATCTGGATGAACATGGAAATATCTACAACGCTATCTGTATGAACATGGAAATAGCTACACCGCTATCTGTATGAACATGGAAATATCTACACCGCTATCTGTATGAACATGGAAATATCTACACCGCTATCTGTATGAACATGGAAATATCTTCACCGCTATCTGTATGAACATGGAAATATCTACACCGCTATCTGTATGAACATGGAAATATCTACACCGCTATCTGTTTGAGCATGGAAATATCTACACAGCTATCTTCATGAAAATGGAAATATCTACACAGCTATCTGCATGTACATGGAAATATCTACAAAGCTATCTCTTTACACATGGAAATAACTACACCGATATCTCTATAAACATGGAAATGTCTACACCGCCATCTGTATGAACATGGAAATATCTGCACCGCCATCTGTATTAAGATGGAGATATCTACACCGCTATCTGTATAAACATGGAAATATCTACACCGCTATCTGTATGAGCATGGAAATATCTACACCGCCATCTGTATGAAGATATAAATATCTTCACCGACATCTGTATGAACATGCATTTATCTACACAGCCATCTGGATGAACATGGAAATATCTACACCGCTATCTGTATGAACATGGAAATATCTACACCGCTATCTGTGTAAACATGCATACATCTTCACCGCTATCTGTATAAACATGGAAATACCTACACCGCAATCTGTATGAACATTGAAATATCTACACCGCTATCTGAACATGGAAGTATCTACACCGCTATCTGCATGAAAATGGATATATCTACACAGCTATCTGCATATACATGGAAATATCTACAAAGCTATCTCTTTACACATGGAAATAACTACACCGCTATCTCTATAAACGTGGAAATATCTACGCCGCCATCTGTATGAACATGGAAATATCTGAACCGCCATCTCTATGAACATATAAATATCTGCACCGCCATCTGTATTAAGATGGAGATATCTACACCGCTATCTGTATAAACATGGAAATATCTACACCGCTATCTGTATAAACATGGAAATATCTACACCGCTATCTGTATAAACATGGAAATATCTACACCGCTACCTGTATAAACATGGAAATATCAGCACCGCTATCTGTATGAACATGGAAATACCTACACTGCTATCTGTATGAACATGGAAATATCTACACCGCTATCTGAACATGGAAATATTTTCACCGCCATCTGTAAGAACATGGATATATCTACACAGCCATCTGGATGAACATGAAAATATCTACACCGCTATCTGTATGAACATGGAAATATCTACACCGCTATCTGTGTAAACATGCATACATCTTCACCGCTATCTGTATAAACATGGAAATATCTACACCGCTATCTCTATGAACATGGAAATATCTTCACCGCTATCAGTTTGAACATGGATATTTCTAAACCGCTATCTGCATGAAAATGGAAATATCTACACAGCGATCTGCATATACATGGAAATATCTACAAAGCTATCTCTTTACACATGGAAATAACTACAGCGCTATCTCTATAAACATACAAATATCTACACCGCCATCTGCATGAACATGGAAATATCTGAACCGCCATCTCTATGAACATATAAATATCTGCACCGCCATCTATATTAAGATGCAGATATCTACACCGCTATCTGTATAAACTTGGAAATATCTACACCGCTATCTGTATAAACATGGAAATATCTACACCGCAATCTATATAAACATGGAAATATCTACACCGCTACCTGTAAAAACATGGAAATATCAGCACCGCTATCTGTATGAACATGGAAATATCTACACCGCTATCTCTATGAACATGGAAATTTCTACACCGCTATCTGTATGAACATGGAAATAGCTACACAGCCATCTGGATGAACACGGAAATATCTACACCACTATCTGTATGAACATGGAAATATCTACACCACTATCTGTGTAAATATGCATACATCTTCCCCGCAATCTGTATAAACATGGAAATATCTACACCGCTATCTGTATGAACATGGAAATATCTACACCGCTATCTGTTTGAACATGGAAATATCTCTGCACCGCTGTCTGCATGAAAATGGAAATATCTACACAGCTATCTGCATATACATGGAATTATCTACAAAGCTATCTCTTTACACATGGAAATAACTACACCGCTATCTTTATAAACATGGAACTATCTACACCGCCATCTGTATGAACATGGAAATATCTGCACCGCCATCTGTATGAACATATAAATATCTACACCGCCATCTGTATTAAAAGGAGATATCTACAACGCTATCTGTATAAACTTATAAATATCTACACCGCTATCTGTATAAACATGGAAATATCTACACCACTATCTGTATAAACATGGAAATATCTACGCCGCTACCTGTATAAACATGGAAATATCAGCACAGCTATCGGTATGAACATGGAAATATCTTCACCGCTATCTCTATGAACATGGAAATATCTACACCGCTATCTGTATGAACATGGAAATATCTTCACCGCCATCTGTATGAACATGGATATATCTACACAGCCATCTGTATGAACATGGAAATATCTACACTGCTATCTGTATGAACATGGAAATATCTACTCCGCTATCTGTATGAACATGGAAATATCTTCACCGCCATCGGTATTAACATGGAAATGTCTACACCGCTATCTGTGTAAGCATGCATACATCTTCACCGCTATCTGTATAAACATGGAAATATCTACACCGCTATGTTTATGAACATGGAAATATCTACACCGCTCTCTGCATGAAAATAGAAATATCTACAATGCTATCTGCATATACATGGAAATATCTAAAAAGCTATCTCTTTACACATGGAAATAACTACACCGCTATCTCTATAAACATGGAAATATCAACACCGCCATCCAAATGAACATGGAAATATCTGCACCGCCATCTGTATGAACTTATAAATATCCACACCGCCATCTGTATTAAGATGGAGATATCTTCACCGCTATCTGTATAAACATGGAAATATCTACACCGCTATCTGTATAAACATGGAAATATCTATGCCGCTACCTGTATAAACATGGAAATATCAGCACCGCTATCTCTATGAACATGGAAACACCTACACCGCTATATGTATGAACATGGAAATATCTACACCACTATCTGTATGAACATGGAAATATCTTCACCGCCATCTATATGAACATGGATATATCTACACAGCCATCTGGATGAACATGGAAATACCTACACCGCTATCTTTATGAACATGGAAATAGCTACACCGCTATCTGTATGAACATGGAAATATCTACACCGCTATCTGTATGAACATGGAAATATCTACACCGCTATTTGTATGAACATGGAAATATCTACACCGCTATCTGTTTGAACATGGAAATATCTACAACGCTATCTGCATGAAAATTGAAATATCTACACAGTGATCTGCATATACATGGAAATATCTACAAAGCTATCTCTTTACACATGGAAATAACTACAGCGCTATCTCTATAAACATGGAAATATCCGCACCGCCATCTGTATGAACATGGAAATATCTGCAACGCCATCTGTATGAACATATAAATATCTACACCGCCATCTATATTAAGATGGAGATATCTACACCGCTATCTGTATAAACTTGGAAATATCTACACCGCTATCTGTATAAACATGGAAATATCTACACCGCAATCTGTATAAACATGGAAATATCTACACCGCTACCTGTATAAACATGGAAATATCAGCACCGCTATCTGTATGAACATGGAAACATCTACACCGCTATCTCTATGAACTTGGAAATTTCTACACCGCTATCTGTGTGAACATGGAAATAGCTACACCGCTATCTGTATGAGCATGGAAATATCTACACCACTAACTGTATGAACATGGAAATATCTACACTGCTATCTGTATGAACATGGATATATCTACACCGCCATCTGGATGAACACGGAAATATCTACACCGCTATCTGTATGAAGATGGAAATATCTACACCGCTATCTGTGTAAACATGCATACATCTTCACCGCAATCTGTATAAACGTGGAAATATCTACACCGCTATCTGTTTCACCATGGAAATATCTACACCGCTATCTGTTTCAACATGGAAATATCTACACCGCTGTCTGCATGAAAATGGAAATAACTACACAGCTATCTGCATATACATGGAAATATCTACTCAGCTATCTCTTTACACATGGAAATAACTACACCGCTATCTCTATAAACACTGAAATATCTACACCGGAATCTGTATGAACATGGAAATATCTGCACCGCCATCTGTATGAACATATAAATATCTACACCGCCATCTGTATTAAGAAGGAGATATCTACACCACTATTTGAATAAACATGGAAATATATACACCGCTATCTGTATAAACATAGAAATATCTACACAGCTATCTGTATAAACATGGAAATATCTACACCGCTACCTGTATAAACATGGAAATATCAGCACAGCTAACGGTATGAACATGGAAATATCTACACCGCTATCTGTATGAACATGGAAATATCTACACCGCTATCTGTATGAACTTGGAAATATCTTCAACGCCATCTGTATGAACATGCATGTATCAACACAGCCATCTGTATGAACATGGAAATACCTACACCGCAATCTGTATGAACATGGAAATATCTACACCGCTATCTGTATGAACATGGAAATATCTTCACCGCCATCTGTATGAACATGGATATGTCTACACAGCCATCTGGATGAACATGGAAATATCTACACCGCGATCTGTATGAACATGGAAATATCTACACTGCTATCTGTGTAAACATGCATACATCTGCACCGCTATCTGTATAAACATGGAAATATCTACAACGCTATCTGTATGAACATGGAAATATCTACACCGCTATCTGTTTGAACATGGAAATATCTAAACCGCTATCTGCATGAAAATAGAAATATCTACACAGCTATCTGCATATACATGGAAATATCTACAAAGCTATCTCTTTACACAAGGATATAACTACACAGCTATCTCTATAAACACGGAAATATCTACACCGTCATCTGTATGAACATGGAAATATCTCCACCGCCATCTGTATGAACATATAAATATCTACACCGCCATCTGTATTAAGATTGGAGATATCTACACCGCTCTCTGTATAAACATGGAAATATCTACACCGCTACCTGTATAAACATGGAAATATCAGCACCGCTATGTGTATGAACATGGAAATGTCTACACCGCTATCTCTATGAACATGGAAATACCTACACCGCTATCTGTATGAACATGGAAATAGCTACACCACTATCTGTATGAACATGGAAATATCTACACCACTATCTGTAGGAACTTGGAAATATCTACACCGCTATCTGTATGAACATGGATATATCTACACAGCCATCTGGATGAACATGGAAATATCTACACCGCTATCTGCATGAACATGGAAATATCTACACCGCTATCTGTGTAAAGAAGCATACATCTTCACCGCAATCTGTATAAGCATGGAAATATCAACACCGCTTTCTGTATGAACGTGGAAATATCTACACCGCTATCTGTTTGAACATGGAAATATCTAAACCGCTATGAGCATGATAATGGAAATATCTACACAGCTATCTGCATATACATGGAAATATCTACACAGCTATCTCTTTACACATGGAAATAACTACACCGCTATCTCTATAAACATGGAAATATCTACACCGCCATCTGTATGAACATGGAAATATCTGCACCGCCATCTGTATGAACATATAAATATCTACACCGCCAACTGTATTAAGATGGAGATATCAACACCGCTATCTGTATAAACATGGAAATATTTACACCGCTATCTGTATAAACATGGAAATATCTACACCGCTATCTGTATAAACATGGAAATATCAGCACCGCTATCTGTATGAACATGGAAATATCAGCCCCTCTATCTGTATGAACATGGAAGTATCTACACCGCTATCACTATGAACATGGAAATATCTACACCGCTATCTGTTTCCACATGGAAATAGCGAAACTGCTATCTGCATGAAAATGGAAATATATACACAGCTATCTGCATATACATGGAAATATCTACACAGCTATCTCTTTACACATGGAAATCACTACACAGCTATCTGTATGAACATGGAAATATCCACACCACTATCTGTATGAACATGGAAATATCTACACCGCTATCTGTATGAACATGGAAATATCTTCACCGCCATCTGTATGAACATGGATATAACTACACAGCCATCTGGATGAACATGGAAATATCTACACCGCTATCTGTTTGAACATGGAAATATCTACACCGCTATCTGTATGAACATGGAAATAGCTACACTGCTATCTGTATGAACATGGAAATATCTACAGCACTATCTGTATGAACATGGAAATATCTACACCACTATCTGTATGAACATGGATATATCTACACAGCCATCTGGATTAACATGGAAATATCTACACCGCTATCTCTACGAACATGGAAATATCTACACCGCTATCTGTGTAAACATGCATACATCTTCACCGCTATCTGTATGAACATGGAAATATCTACACCACTATCTGTATGAACATGGAAATATCTACACCGCTATCTGTATGAACATGGAAATATCTTCACCGCCGTCTGTATGAACATAGATATATCTACACAGCCATATGGATGAACATGGAAATATCTACACCGCTATATGCATGAACATGGAAATAGCTACACAGCTATCTGTTTGAACATGGAAATAGCCACACCGCCTTCTGTATGAACATGGAAATATCTGCACCTCCATCTGTATGAACATATACATATCTACACCGCCATCTGTATTAAGATGGAGATATCTACACCGCTATCTGTATAAACCTGGAAATAACTACACCGCTATCTGTATAAACATGGAAATATCCACACCGCTATCCGTATGAACATGGAAATATCAGCACTGCTATCTGTACGAACATGGAAATATCTACACCGCTATCTGTATGAACATGGAAGTAGCTACACCGCTATCTGTATGAACATGGAAATATCTACACCACTATCTGTATGGACATGGAAATATCTACACCGCTATCTGTATGAACATGGATATATCTACACAGCCTTCTGGATGAACATTTAAATATCTACACCGCTATCTCTATTAACATGGAAATATCTTCACCGCTATCTGTGTAAACTTGCATACAACTTCACCCCTATCTGTATAAACATGGAAATATCTACACCGCTATCTGTATGAACATGGAAATATCTACACGGCTATCTGTTTGAACATGGAAATATCTAAACCACTATCTGCATGAAAATGGAAATATCTACACAGCTATCTGCATATACATGGAAATATCTACACAGCTATCTCTTTACACATGGAAATAACTACACCGCTATCTCTATAAACATGGAAATATCTACACCGCCATCTGTATGAACATGGAAATATCTGCACCGCCATCTGTATGAACATATAAATATCTACACCGCCAACTGTATTAAGATGGAGATATCTACACCGCTATCTGTATAAACATGGAAATATCTACACCGCTATCTGTATAAACATGGAAATATCTACACCGCTATCTGTATAAACATGGAAATATCAGCACCGCTATCAGTATGAACATGGAAATATCAGCCCCTCTATCTGTATGAACATGGAAGTATCTACACCGCTATCTCTATGAACATGGAAATATCTACACCGCTATCTGTGTAAACTTGCATACAACTTCACCGCTATCTGTATAAACATGGAAATATGTACATCGCTATCTGTGTGAATATGGAAATATCTACACCGCCATCTGTATGAACATGGAAATATCTGCACCGCCATCAGTATTAACATACAAATATCTACACCGCCATCTGTATTTAGATGGAGATATCTACACTGCTATCTGTATAAACCTGGAAATATCTACACCGCTATCTGTATAAACATGGAAATATCTACACCGCCATCTGTATGAACGTGGAAATGTCTAAACCGCCATCTCTATAAACATGTAAATATCTACACCCCCCTCTGTAGGAACATGGAAATATCTACAACGCTATCTGCTTAAACATTGAAATATCTACACTGCTATCTGCCTAAAAGTGGAAATATCTACACCGCGATCTGCATAAACTTGGAAATATCTACACCGCTGTCTGTGTAAACATGGAAATATCTAAACCAAAAACTGTAGGAACATGGAAATATCTACTCGACTATCTCCATAAACATGGAAATATCTACACCGCTATCTGTATAAACATGGAAATATCTACACAGCCATCTGTAGGAACATGTAAATATCTACACCACTATCTCTATAAACATGGAAATATCTACACTGCTATCTGTATAAACATGGAAATATCTACACCGCTATCTGTGTAAACATGGAAAGATCTACACCGCTATCTCTGAAAACATGGAAAGATCTACACCATTATGTGTATAAAGACGTAAATATCTACACCGCTATCTGTATAAACATGGAAATATCTACACAGCCATCTGTAGGAACATGTAAATATCTACCCCACTATCTCTATAAACATGGAAATATCTACACTGCTATCTGTATAAATATGGAAATATCTACACCGCTATCTGTGTAAACATGGAAAGATCTACACCGCTATCTCTGAAAACATGGAAAGATCTACAGCATTATGTGTATAAAGACGTAAATATCTACACTGCTATCTGTATAAACATGGAAATATCTACGCAGCCATCTGTAGGAACATGTAAATATCTACACAGCTATCTGTATGAACATGGAAATATCTACACCGCTATCTGTATAAACATGGAAATATCTACACAGCCATCTGTAGGAACATGTAAATATCTACCCCACTATCTCTATAAACATGGAAATATCTACACTGCTATCTGTATAAATATGGAAATATCTACACCGCTATCTGTGTAAACATGGAAAGATCTACACCGCTATCTCTGAAAACATGGAAAGATCTACAGCATTATGTGTATAAAGACGTAAATATCTACACTGCTATCTGTATAAACATGGAAATATCTACGCAGCCATCTGTAGGAACATGTAAATATCTACACAGTTATCTGTATTCACATGGAAATATCTACACCGCTATCTGTATAAACATGGAAATATCTACACCGCTATCTGTGTAAACTTGGAAATATCTACACCGCTATCTGTGTAAAGATGGAAATATCTACACCACTATCTGTGTAAACATGGAAATATCTACACTGCTATCTGTACAAACATGGAAATATCTACACAGCCCTCGGTAGGAATATGTAAGTACCTACACCGTTATCTGTATACACATGGAATTATCTACACCGCTATCTGTATGAACATGGAAATATCTACACCGCTATCTGTGTAAACATGGAAATATCTACACGGATATCTGTGTAAACATGGAAATATCTACACCGCTATCTCTGTAAACATGGAAATATCTACAGAGTCATCTGTATACATCTGTATAAACATGGAAATATCTACACCGTTATCTGTGTAAACATGGAAATATCTACACCGTTATCTGTGTAAACATGGAAGTATCTACATCGCTATCTCTAAAAACATGGAAAGACCTACACCATTATGTGTCTAAAGACGGAAATATCTACACCGCTATCTGTATAAACATGGAAATATCTACACCGCCATCTGTATGAACGTGGAAATATCTAAACCGCCATCTCTATAAACATGTAAATATCTACACCCCCCTCTGTAGGAACATGGAAATATCTACAACGCTATCTGCTTAAACATTGAAATATCTACACCGCTATCTGCCTAAAAGTGGAAATATCCACACCGCTATCTGCATAAACTTGGAAATATCTACACCGCTGTCTGTGTAAACATGGAAATATCTAAACCAAAAACTGTAGGAACATGGAAATATCTACACGACTATCTCCATAAACATGGAAATATCTACACCGCTATCTGTATAAACATGGAAATATCTACACAGCCATCTGTAGGAACATGTAAATATCTACACCACTATCTCTATAAACATGGAAATATCTACACTGCTATCTGTATAAACATGGAAATATCTACACCGCTATCTGTGTAAACATGGAAAGTTCTACACCGCTATCTCTGAAAACATGGAAAGATCTACACCATTATGTGTATAAAGACGTAAATATCTACACCGCTATCTGTATAAACATGGAAATATCTACACAGCTATCTGTATGAACATGGAAATATCTACACCGCTATCTGTATAAACATGGAAATATCTACACAGCCATCTGTAGGAACATGTAAATATCTACACCACTATCTCTATAAACATGGAAATATCTACACTGCTATCTGTATAAATATGGAAATATCTACACCGCTATCTGTGTAAACATGGAAAGATCTACACCGCTATCTCTGAAAACATGTAAAGATCTACAGCATTATGTGTATAAAGACGTAAATATCTTCACTGCTATCTGTATAAACATGGAAATATCAACGCAGCCATCTGTAGGAACATGTAAATATCTACACAGTTATCTGTATACACATGGAATTATCTACACCGCTATCTGTATGAACATGGAAATATCTACACCGCTATCTGTGTAAACATGGAAATATCTACACCGCTATCTGTGTAAACATGGAGATATCTGCACCGCTATCTCTATAAACATGGAAATATCCACACAGCCATCTATATAAACATGGAAATATCTACACTACGCTCTGTATAAACCTGGAAATATCTACCCTGATATCTCTATAAACATGGAAATATCTACACCGCTATCTGTGTAAACATGGAAATATCTACACCGCTGTCTGTGTAAACATGGAAATACCTACACCGCTATATCTATAAACATGGAAATATCTACACCACCATCTGTATGGGTATGGAAATATCTACACCGCCATCTGTATAAACATGGAAATATCTACACCGTTATCTGTGTACACATGGAATTATCTACACCGCTATCTGTATAAACATGTACATATCTACAATGCTATCTGCGTAAACATGGAAATATCCTCACCGCTATCTCTATATACATGCAAATATCTACACCGCTATCTGTGTAAACATGGAAATATCTACACCGATATCTCTGTAAACTTGGAAATATCTACACCGCTATCTCTGTAAACATGGAAATATCTACAGAGTCATCTGTATAAACATGGAAATATCTACACCGCTATCTGTGTAAACATGGAAATATCTACACCGCTATCTCTAAAAACATGGAAAGATCTACACCATTATGTGTATAAAGACGGAAATATCTACACCGCTATCTGTATAAACATGGAAATATCTACACCGCCATCTGTATGAACGTGGAAATGTCTAAACCGCCATCTCTATAAACATGTAAATATCTACACCGCCCTCTGTAGGAACATGGAAATATCTACAACGCTATCTGTTTAAACATTGAAATATCTACACCGCTATCTGCCTAAAAGTGGAAATATCTACACCGCTATCTGCATAAACTTGGAAATACCTACACCGCTATCTGTGTACACATGGAAATATCTACACCACCAACTGTAGGAACATGAAAATATCTACACCGCCAACTCTATAAACATTGAAATATCTACACCGCTATCTGTATAAACATGGAAATATCTACACCGCTATCTGTGTAAACATGGAAATATCTACACCGCCTTCTGTGTAAACATGGAAATATCTACACCGCCATATCTATAAACATGGAAATATCTTCAACTCCATCTGTATGAACATGGAATTATCTACACTGCCATCTGTATGAACATGGATACATCTACACCGCTATCTGTATAAACATGGAAATATCTACACCGCCATCGGTAGGAAAATGAAAATATCTACACCGCCATCTGTATGAACAGGGAACTATGTACACCACCATCTGTATCAACATGAAAATGCCTACACCGCCATCTGTATCACAATGGAAATATCTGCACCGCCATCTTTATAACAATGGAAATATCTAAACCGCCGTCTGTATGGAAATGGAAAAATCTACACCACCATCTGTATAAAGGTGGAAATATCTACACCGCTATCTGTGTGAACATGGAAATATCTACAACGCTATGTGTAAAAACATGGAAATATCTACACCTCCATCTGTATAAACATGGAAATATCTACACCGCCATCTGTAGAAACATGGAAATATCTACACCGCCATCTCTATAAACATGGAAATATCTACACAGCTATCTGTATAAACATTTAAATATCTACACCGCCATCTCTATAAACATAGAAATATCTACACCGCCATCTGTATGAACATGGAAATATGTACACCGCCATCTGTATAAATGTGGAAATATCTACACCGCTATCTGTATGAACATGGCAATATGTACACCGCTACCTGTATTAACATGGAAATATCTACACCGCTATCTGTATAAACATGGAAATATCTACACCGCTGTCTCTATAAATATGGAAATATGTGCGCCGCTATCTCTATAAATATAGAAATATATACACCTCTGTCTCTATAAACATGGAAATATCTACAATGCTATCTGTATAAACATGGAAATATCTACACCGCTATCTGTATAAACATGGAAATATCTACACCGCTATCTCTATAAACATGGATATATCTACACCACTATCTCTATAAACATGGAAATATCTACACCACTATCTGTATGAACATGGAAATATCCACACCGCTATCTGTATAGACATGGAAGTATCTACACCGGTAACTGTATAAACATGGAAATATCTACACCGCTATCGGTATAAATGTCTGTATTTGCTCTTAATTTATATCCAAGGCTGGGATGTTTCATATGATAAAAAGACCAAATGCAGAAATAGACTATATTTGGTCTTTCAATTGATCTCTGCAATAATCAAACCTCAAAGACAATCAAACCTGAAATCTAAGCTGCATATTAAATAGCTTGGTTTTTAGGTTGCACGTTGCTGTGTATGCTGGCTTCATAGAAAATGCAAGTAGCAATGGCCATTTTTTAATAGTCATTTGCCTTGAAGCTCTCCTACTTTTGAATCACATAGAAATAGAAATCAAATCTCACTAGATTTGTTTTTTGAAACAGGGTCTGGCTTGGTTGCCCAGGCTGAAGAGCAGGGCATGATCTTGGCTCACACCTCTGCCTCTCGGACTCAAGCCATCCTCCCACCTCAGCCTTGGAGTAGCTGGGACCACAGGCATGTGCCACCATATCCAGCTAATATTTTTATTTTTGTACAAATGGGGTTTGTCATCTTTCCCAGGCAGGCCTCAAACTCCAAGACTCAAGCAATACACCTGCCTTGAATTCCCAAAGTACTGGGTTTACAGGCGACAGCCACTACGCCCAGCAACTAAACTTCTAAAAATCAATTTTACATAAAATTATCTAAGCGTGCAAGGAAAGATAAGAAGCCTAAGGAACCAGTGAGTTGAAGAATAAATGCAGTTTAAATCATACATGTAAACAACATGATGTGATGTGGTAGGAATCATCTAACATGCTTTAAAGCATGAGTAAAAGGTCTTTACTTAGAAAACTGGATCTTAGTTTAGGATATCTTTAGATAAGAGTATGAAACGTCATATCATATTGATAAGTAAAGTGCTTCCTTTGGCTCATTTTAAGGATAGGACATTTACTTTCATATAATTCATAGGAATCTTAGACTTAAAAATAAAATTTCCCTTCTCAAATCCTTACTTTTATACTTTTTTGCATTTCTTTCACTTTTGTGTTAATGGCCTATGTCTCAACATATTCTATTAAGCCTTCTGGAAACACATACTTTGTTTCCAGCCTCTTCAGAGAACCATCACTCGAATTCCTAGGCTTCTGAAGAAGCAGACCCAAGCTTATAATTATTACATATTTCCAAATCTAGGTGACCAACAAAAATTGATACTTTTCCCATCATACCTTTAAGTTAATAATCAGGTGTATGCTGAGAGGTAAAGACCCAAGAGTGTTGGTTGTCTAATTGTGCAGCTGTATAAACAAATCTTAATGCTTGAAAATATTCAAAGGTTATTCTCACGTTGATTGTTGGTAACTATGTGTAACAACATGAAAAGAAAAAAAAAATCAAAGAATTACGTCTGAGGATAATACACAATCTCTAAGGGTAAGAAGAGCAACAAAAATTCTGCTTCAATTACCACTGAAATAATATATTTATCCTGTAAAATCTATGGTGGCTGGTTGTAAAAATTAGGCATTAGCAAACTGATAAAGACTTTTTAATGAAAACATTATGAAACATAGTTTTTAAAAAGTTAAATACACCCACACCAGTTTTTCACATTCTTTGGGCTGCTTTAATGCTGCCATTAAATAATTGATTTAGTTGTGACATAGATCCTATGTTCCATGGAGTCTACCATTCATAAAGATGCAATGTAAGGTAACAAAAATATAAATTGTGTGTGTGGGGAGGAGAAGTCAAGAGTATTTTTATGTGACAGAAGTTAAGTTGTTATCAGTGTAAAATAGTCTGTTACAAATACCGGACTCTGTATGTTAGTTTCACTAACCAGAAAGAAAGAAATTACAGCAGATACACACACACACACCAAAAAAGGGAAAAGAAACAAAGCTTAGCACCACAGAAAACCACCGAACTAGAGGGATAAACAATAAGAAAGGAAGAAGTGAACAAGTAATCTAAAAAACAACTAATGAAATGGTAGAAGGAAGTCCTAATTTATCAATAATAAACTTCAATAGAAGTGGATTAAACTCTACTTAAAAGATATAAAGTGGATGAATGGATTCGGATAGCAAAACCCACCTATATGCTGCCTACATGATACTTACCTCACTATTAAAGACAAATAGACTGAAAGTGAAGAGATGGAAAAATATATTTTATGCAAACAAATGAAAAGCAAGCAGGAGTAGCCACAGTCATGTCATATTTTAAAAGGCTTTAAATAAAAAAAAACTATATAAAAAAAGAATGTCACTGTATAATGAAATGATAAAAGGCCCAATTCAATAAGAGGACATAACATATATATTACTTAGGTGTAACTATATATGTACCCAACACCAGAACAACCAGATATATAAAGCAAATATTAGATTTAAAGGTAGAGATAGACTGCAATACAATATTAGTAGGAAATTTCAACACTCCACTTTAAAAATGGACAGATTCTATGAAGAGAAAATCAACCAAAAAATGACAGACTCAAACTATACCATAGACCAAATGGACCTAGCAGCTAAAGAAGATCTCACCTGATATGGTTTGGCTGTATATCCCCACCCAAATCTCATCTTGATTATAGCTCCCATAATTCATACATGTTGTGGGAGGGAACCAGTGGGAGATAATTGAATCATGGGGGCGGTTCCCCCATACTGTTCTTGTGGTAGTGAATACGTCTAACAAGATCTGAGGTTTTATAAGGGGGAACCCTTTCACTTGGTTCTCAATTCTATTTTGTTTGCTACCATGTAAGATGTGTCTTTCGCCTTCCATCATGATTGGGAGACCTCCCCAGCCACGTGGAACTATGAGTCCACTAAACCTCTTTTTCTCTGTAAATTACCCAGTCTCGGGTATGTCTTTATCAGCAGTATGAAAACAGACTAATACATCATCCAACAGCTGCAGAATACAAATTATTCTCAACTGTACACCAAACATTCTCTAGGACCAATCATACATTATGACACATAATAAGTCTTAACAAACTTAAGAAGACAGATATCATATGAAGTATCTTTTCTGATTCCAGGGATATAAAGCCAGAAATCAACAACAGGAAAGCCCTTGGAAATTTTATAAAAACATGGAAATTAAATAGCACGCACCCAAGAAATCAATAGGTCTCATTAAGACATTAATAGGAAAATTTCAAAAGTCACTGAGACAAGTAAGAATGAAAATCCAACATACCCAAACCTATGGAACGTAGCAAAAGCAGTTCTAAGAGGGAAATTTATAGCAATAAAAGCCTACACCAAAAAAGAAGAAAGATTTTCAAATCACAAAGCAAAATTATACACTTCAAGTAACTAGAACATCAAAAACAAACTAAACCCAAAATTGGTAGAAGGAAGGAAATAATAAAGCTCACAGCAGATATAAATGAAACAGACACTAAAAAATATTTCAAAAGATAAATAAGACAAAGTGTAAAGGTAAAACTGACAAACCTTTAGCTAAACTAAGACAAAAGGAGAGAAAATTCAAATAAATAAAAGATGAAAAAGGAGACATTACAACTGATACACCACAGAAATAGAAGGGATTGTAAGACATTACTCATAACTATATGCCAACAAATTTGATAGTGTAGAATAAAATGAATAAATTTCTGCACACATACAACTACCCAGATTAAATTGTGAGGAAATATAACATCTGAACACATCAATAATGAGTTTGGAAATTGAATCAATAATAAAACATCTTCCATCAAAACAACAACAACAACAACCAACACCCAGGACCTGATGTCTTCACTGCTGAATTCTACCAAACAGTTAAAGAATAACTACCAATTCTCCACAAACTTTTCCACAAAAGTAATGAGGAAGGAATACTTCCATACTCATCTTATGAGGCTCGCAATATCCTGATTCTAAAACCAGACAAAGACACGCACAAAATGAAAATAACAGGCCAATATTCCTGAAGAACATAGATACAAAAATTCTCAACAAGATACAAGTGAACTGACTTCGACAGCACACTAAAAAGAGTATTCACTATAATCAAGTGGGGTTCATCCCAGGGATGAAAGGATGGCTTAACATGCACAAATCAGTAAATATGATACACCACCACAATAGAAAGAAGAACAAAAACCATGTGATCATTTCAACAGATGCAAAAAGAACACTTGACAAAAGTCAACATTCCTTTATGATAAAAACTGTCAAGAAAGTAGGTATAGGAGTGTACCTCAACGCAGTAAAGGCCATAGGTGACAAACCCACAGCTAACATCTTATTTATGGTGAATAGTTAAATGCTTTTCCTCTTTGATGTGGAGGAAGACAAGGATGTCAACTTCTACCACTTCTATTTAGCATAGTACTGGAGGTCAGAGCCAGAGCAATTAGACAAAAGAAATAAATAAGAGGGATCCAAACTGGAAAGAAGGAAGTCAGATTGTTTCTGTTTGTAGAAAATGTGATCTCACATACATATGTATACATCTATATATATGATCATATAGATATATATGATCTCTCTCTCTTTAGGGTTCTTTCTATATATACTTATATAGAGTGAGAACCCTAAAGACTTGACCAAAAACTACTAGAAATCATAAATAAATTCAGTAAAGTTATAGTATACAAAATCAACACAGAAAATTCAGTGGTGTTTCTATACACTAATAGTGAACTATCTGAAAAAGTCATCAAGAAAGGAATTCCATTTACAATAGCTACCAAGAAATCTGCAGATAAATTTAATCAAGGTCGTGAAAGATCTCTACAATGAAAACTATAACACACTGATGGAAAAATTTACGATCCACAAAAAATGGACACTATATACTCATGGAATGGAAGAACTGATACTATTGAAATGACCATACTAACAAAATGTCCTACAGATTCAATGCAATCCCTATCAAAATACCAATGAAATTCTTCACAGAAATAGAAAAAAATACCCTAAAATTTGTATGAAACCAGAAAAGACCCCAAATAACCAAAGCAATCCTGTGCAAAAATAACAAAGCTGGAGGCACCACACTACCTGACTTCAAAATATACTACAAAGCCATAGTAAGCAAAACAGCATGGCACTGCCATAAAGCAAACACATAGACCAATGGAAGAGAATATACAGCTCAGAAATAAATTCTCATACCTAAAGTCAACTGATTTTCCAAAAAGGAGTCAAGAGCACACACAGGGGTAAAGACAGTCTCTTCATTAAATGGTACTGAGAAGATTGGATATCTACATGTGGGATAATGAAATTAGACCCCTATCTTTTACCTTATACAAAAATCAACTCAAATGCGATTAAAGACCTAAAGGTAAGATTGAAAACTATGAAAAACTACTAGAAGATAACATGTGGGAAATTCTCTATAACTTTGGGTTCTACAAGGATTTTTTAAATGAGACGTCAAAAGCACAGGCAACAAAAGCAAAAATAGATAAATGGGGTTTCATCAAACTAAAATGCTTTTGCACAGCAAAGGAAACTTAACAGAGTGAAAAAACAACTTACAGAATGGGATACAATATTTGCAAACTATACATCTGCTAAGGAGTTAATGCCCAGATTATATAACAAACTTAAACAACTCAACAGCAAAAACATTAATAACTTATTTAAAAATGGGCAAAACTGGGAGGCTGAGGCAGGCGGATTGCCTGAGGTCAGGAGTTTGAGACCAGCCTGACCAATATGGTGAAATCATTTCTCTACTAAAAATACAAAAATTTAGCCAAACATGATGGCGTGTGCCTGTAACCCCAGCTGCTCAGCAGGCTGAGGCAGGCGAATTGCTTGAACCAGGGAGATGGAGGTTGCCGTGAGCCCCGATTGCACCACTGCACTCCAGCTTGGGCAAGAGAACAAGACTCCTTCGCAAAAAAAAAAAAAAAAAAAAGGACAAAATAAACTAAAAGAAATGCCACAAGAGAAAATATAGAAATTGTCAAGACGAATATATAATAAAATCATGTTCAACATCACTAACCATCAGGGAAATGCAAATCAAAACCGCAATGAGATACCAGTTCACCCATTAGAATGGCTATTAGCAAAAAGGTAAAAGATAACAAGAGTTGGCAAGGAAGTGGAGAAAACGGAACACTTATGCACTGTGGATGGGGTTGTAAACTAGTACAACCATTAAGCAAAACTTTATGGAAGTTCGCTAAAAAATAAAAAATAAAAAAAAAAAACAATCATTCGATCACATAACCCAGCAATCCCACTACTGGGTATATATCCATAGGAAATGAAATCATTGTGTTTGAAAAATATCTGCACTCTTATGTTTACTGTAGCACTATTTCTAATAATCAGATATGGAATCAACCTATGTGTATAAAAACAAACAAGTGAATTATATATATATAATATATATTATGTATATTATATATAATACATATTATGTATATTATATATAATATATTATGTATAATATATAATATATTATATATTAATATATTATTAATATTAATGTATTATATATTAATATTAATAATATTAATAAAAAAATAATTATTAATTAATAATTATTAATAATTATTAATAATTAATATTAATATTAATATGTTATTAATATATATTATATGTATAATATACATTATATATTATGTATATTTTATATATAATACATATTATGTATATTATATACATAATATATATTATGTGTATTATAATATATATAATGTATAATGTATATAATATACGTTATGTATATTATATATAATATACATTATGTATGTTATGTATATTATATATTACATATAATATATATATTATTATATATAATTATATATAATTATAATTATAATTATATATAATTTTATGTGTAATTATAATTATGCATAAAATTAATTATAATTATATATAATTTTATGTGTAATTATAATTACACATAAAATTATATATGTATATATATATATATATATGGACACACACACAATGAAATACTATTCAGCCATAAAAAAAGAATGAAATTCTGCCAGTTGCAACAACATGGATGACCCTGTAGGATACAATGTTAAGTGAAATAAGCCAGACACAGAAAGCAAATACCGCATGATCTCGCTCATATGTGGAATCTTAAAAAAAAAAATGTTAATAGAGAAGTAGAGTAGAATAGTGGTTACCAAACAGTGAGGAAGAAGTGGGGAGGGCAAAATGGAGATAGATTGGTTAACAGTTATGAAATCACAATTATATAGGAAGAATAAGTTGTAGTGTTCTTTGCAAAGCAGGGTGACTATAGTTAAAAGTAAAGTATTGTATATTACAAAGTATCTAGAAGAAAGGATTTTGAAATTTCTTATTAAAAAGAAATGATGAATGCATGAGGTAATTAATACACTAACTATCCTTATTGGATCATTAGACAACATACATATTCATTGAAACATCAAATTGTATCCTATAAATCTATATAATTACAATGTGAAAATTTTTTAAAAATAAATTAATGAATTAAATAACAATTTTAAAATGTTCTCAATCACCAATGCAAAGTTTAGGAGCTTTGTTCTTGACTCAGCCTTAAGACTGAAAACTAATGTGTTAGAAATATTTGTAGATCCTCTCAATTTTGAAAGAATCCTAGCTAAACTACTGAAATATAAAATATATTCTATGTAATATGCTCTTAGGTATATTCTTAGGTGAACTCTGCTTTTAGATGAAGCTTATAAAAATGAAAAACGTATCTGAAATAAAATTTTAAAGTATTTGGAAAATTACAGCTTAATCTCTTAAAGACAAATTTTCTATACAGTAACCTTTTTATGTGCTTTTGAAATGGGGTATACAATTATTTTCCCTGATGTGAGACAAAATATAGAATGTTGGCATTTTATCTAAGAAGTTAACTTAGGAAGAAAGAGTGAGAGGCAGAGGAATGAGGGAAGAAAGGAAGGCTGATGATGGGATACCTTATCAAGTTGCCTAATGCTGTATTGGAACCTAATAGGCCTTCTAAGGAGTTTTATTACATAATGCAAGACTCCTCAATCTGGGAGGAGGAAAGGGCTTTATTTTTGAGTGGTCACAGGTTGCCCCATGGGCATAAACTCTACCAAGCTGCTAGGTTACACCTACATGAGCATCCCACCTGCTTAAGTAAGAGCAGCCACAAACTGTGGGCCATTCCAGGTAAGTGTCATATCACACCTGCACCAACTAGTCAAAGCCTGGGTCAAAGCCTGTGCAGAACTGATCGCTACAGCAGAGGCTAAAATAAGAAATGGGGCTAAGAGAGTGAAAAGCAGTGCCCATATGTATCCAAAAACAGGTTGAAGATATCTTTAGGAAGGAACAGATAATTTTTTTTATTCATACAATAACAGATGCATATGAACTCCTCGACTAGTCACCCATTCCTGTCAGCCCTTGGGCTTCATAACTAAATCATTCTTCCTTTGTAATCCAGTCCCACATTTTCAGCTATCTCTATATGTTTATTATCTTAAATATTTCTTTGCTCTATACTCTTCCCCTAGTCTTCAACCAATTTCTTTCTTTATTGTCCCAACCCACAGACTGTTATTTCCACTTCGATGTCCCATAGAAGCTTCAAGGGTTTGAAATACCTAAAAAAACAACTCATCTTTCTCCCTAAAACTCCCTCTCCTTCTCCCACTTCAAAATTTCAACTAATGGCTCCCCCTGTTATTCCCACCAGAATCCTGAATGATCCCTGTTTCCCCTCATTCACTCCATACATGTAAATCTCATTAACGTTACTTTCTAGATATTTCATGAATCCTTTCCATTCATTCTGTACTAGAAAGTGTTCCCAGTTTAGACCCTGGTGGTTGGTGGCCTCTTACCTAGGCGCTCTCTCTCTCTCTCTCTCTCTCTCTCTCTCTCTCTCTGTGGGTGTGGGTGTGGGTGTGTGTGTCCTGAGAATTTATTTACTTCTGGTTTTTGTTTGTTTTTTAGTATCCAGAATCTACAGGGAACTTAAATCAATTAGAAAAAAAAATAACCCAATTAAAAAATGGGCAAAGGACATGAACAAACACTTCTCAAAAGAACACATACAAATGGCCAACAAATACACGAAAAAAAAATGCTTAGAATCACTAATCATCAGAAAAATGCAAATCAAAACACAATGAGATACCATTTCATACCGGTTGGAATGGCTATTATTAAAAAGTCAAAATACAACAGATGCCAGCAGGGCTGTAGACAAGAGGAAGTGTCTGTATATTTTTAGCTATAGCCCTACTTCAAACGTGTCCCCATTACAGCCAAAAGAGCGGTCTATCTAAAGGACTGTTCTGATCAGCTCACTTACCTGACTGAAACCTTCAGTGACTCCCATGGCCTGCAGGTCAATGCACTAATTCATGACTATAACATCTGAGATATCCTTGATCTGGCTACTGGTCTAGCCCTCTCTGACTCACGCTTTATAAACCATGCATTCTGGAACTTTTTAGTTGTTTCCCACATCAGCATGCTACTTCCCATCCATGTAGATTTGCAGAGACCTCCTCATCTTTTTAATTCCCAGTTCCCACTCTCAACATGGGCCATCTCCTACCCACACTTCAAAACCTAAGCAAAACAACACCTTCCGTGACACCTCCATGCTGAGTCAGATGCCATCCCCTTTGTATTGTAGTTCTTTGCTTGTGTGCCTTTGTCTCACTTTGTTCTCTTTAAAATAAACTCCATGAGGACAATGATCACCTGCTATTTGTGTTAATATCTGCACCAAGTGGCATAGTGTCTGGAGTATAGTAGGATCTATTTTCAAGGAAAAAAAGATTATATCTATACCAATAGACATGAATTAGCGCTTTTTTTTTTTAAAGATAAGCTCCCTTTGAACTAAGTCAATGTTTACAAGAAGAGTTATACTAAAAAGTTCACTTTTGCTGCTTATGTTTCATTTATTTCAGGCAATTAATTCATTGTTATTGGTAAATCGATACTTTTTATTGATACTGAAAAGAGAGAAATAAACTAATGACTATCTCTGTTAGAGTAGATTTGTTCATATCTATCAGTAAAATGTTAATTATCTGAAAGTCAATAATAAAACATAAACTGTGATCTTAAATGTTTTTTAGGGGCTCAAAAACAATTAGAATTCATGTCAGCATATAAAAAAAGATCAGAGTATTTTTAAGATACGATAAAATTTTATTTTAGTTTCTTAATAGGGATTTTTGTGACCTTATAGAGTTCAACTAATTATAATTTTAAAAATAGGATTGATAGAGTTTTAGAATTAGAAACAATTTATAGATTATTTTATTTTTCTTTTGAGGAATCAGGTCATCAGAAGATCAAGGAACACCTATAATGTCACTAGATCCTAATTTAATTTAAATTTTAGAATCCAGGTATTCTAACTCCTGTCTTGATACTATTTCTACTTTATTATGTTGCTTCCCAGGGCTTTAAAAAATAAAAGCTGGGAAATTACATTTGCTTTGCATATACAGCACCAATTATCAAATTCAGCATAAAAGCATAACATGTATACATCAAAAAGAAAACATAAAAACTTCAAATTAAAAGCATCTCAAAACAATTGAATATAATAGGGAAACCTTATACAAATGCAACACTCCCCCATTAATAAAAAGAAACCAATTGGAGAAAAAAGAAATTCAATATAAACATGTTGGAATATAACCTAATTCATTTTAATCCAATGCTTCAAATTGAAAAAAATTAGCACTAGTGTTATTTTCCTTTATCATTACAATCTTGCTTTTCATTACATTATGCTATGTTTTGTATTAAACATAAAATCAATTTTTCACCTTAACACATGCTAGAAATACAGAGTCACCATATTGGAAATCAGTAGAAAGTGTCTTTGTTTCTACTTTTTTTTCTTTGAAAAAGCTTTGGGAAAAAAAATCATTTACAATGTTTAATTTTAATAACTTAAAGAATGTAATTGATTTTTGTTTGTTTTTGACATGGAGTTTCACTCTTGTCACTCAGGCTGGAGTACAATGGCATGATCTCGGCTCACTGTAACCTCCACCTCCCAGGTTCAAATGATTCTCCTGTCTCAGCCTCCCGAGTAGCTGGGATGACAGGCACTCGCCACCACACCCGGCTAATTTTTGTATTTTTAGTAGAGGTGGGGTTTCATCATGTTGGCCAGGCTGGTCTCAAACTCCTGACCTCAGGCGATCTGCCAACCTCGCCCTCCCAAAGAGCTGGGACTACAGGCGTGAGCCACCATGCCCAGCCAATTGAATAGTTTTTAACTCAGAGGATAAATGCTTGAGGGGATGGAAAGCCCATTCCTCATGACGTGATTATTTCACACTGCATGCCTGTATCAAAACATCTCATGTACCCCACAAATATATAAACCTCCTATGTACCCACAAAAATTTTATAAAATAATGAAAATATTTTAAAACTAAAAAAATTGTTTTTTAATTAAGCAACTTTATTTAAATAAAATCATTCTTCCTCATCCTCAGTCCTGGGATCTACCAGAAAGAATTAGCAACATCTTAAAGATGACAAAGTGTTAAAGATAAACTGCTATTAAGTAAAAGTGTGAAGTGTGGAGGGGACAAGCTGGATGCCTGAACCATTTTGTTCTATCTTTAGGACAGTGAAAGAGCAAGAAGCAGGGTTGGGTGGGGGACACATATTCTGTTGAGCATTGTCACCACTATATTCACTGAAATTCATCTGCATGCTTGTATGTATACTTTTGATTCGCCTGATACACTGAAAATTATATGAAATTGTTCTCTATTCTTTAGATAATTATAATCTAAGTGCTAATATGAAGCTTAGAATTTATATGAAATATGTATGCCCACAACAAGACATTTCAGCTATTTCCTAGATAATAATCTCACTTCACCCTGCACAAAACAGGCACATGATCATGTCACTCTGACCTGGTTTGAGTCCAAGGAGGCTTTTGTTTTTAAAATAATTTAGGTTAGTAGTTAAAATATGAACTTTGGGCCAGGAGTGGGAGCTCATGCCTATAATCCCAGCACTTCGGGAGGCTGAGGCGGGCGGATGACTTGAAGTCAGGAGTAGGAGACTGGACTGGCCAACATGCTGAAACCCCATCTCTACTAAAAAAAAAAAAAAATAGAAAACTTAGCTGGGTGTGGTGGCGGGCACCTATAATCCCAGCTACTTGGGAGACTGAGGCAGGAGAATTGCTTGAGCCTGGGAAGTGGAGGTTGCAGTGAGCAGAGATCTTACCACTACACTCCAAAACAAACAACAAACAAAAAAATTCTAGAGTCACACTGAAAATCTTAACAACCTGCTTCTACTACCCATTTTTTAAATTTTTATTTTGACCTGATTTTAGATTGATAGCAAAATGCACAAATAACACAAAGTGCCCCCTATGTCCCTCACCCTACTTCCCCTAATGCTAACATTTTCAGAGCCATCCTTATTTTCTCTATAAAAGAGCAGAGTTCTCCTTTTAGAGATTTGGAAAGATTATTAAAAGATAAGTTACAAAATACAGTACCTGACACGTATAAAATATTAAATAAATACTAGCCATGCTTAATTATTTTGTTTTAAGTCTATATGAGCCAAGTTTTAGTAGAAATATGGGCTAGAAAAAAAAAAACAGAAAGCGGGACTCTGTGATCCGACTTGGGCTTATAGAACAGACTGCACTAGTTTGTTCTCATGCTGCTAATAAAGTCATACCCAAGACCGGGTAATTTAGAAAGGAAAGAGGTTTAAGGAACTCACAATTCCACATGGCTGGGGAGGCCTCACAGTCACGGCAGAAGGCAAAAAAGAAGCAAAGGCACATCTTAAATGGTAGCAGAGAAGAAAGCTTGTGTAGGGAAGCTCCCATTTTAAAAGCATCAGATCTCGTGAGACTTATTCGCTACCAGGAGAACAGTAGGGGGAACCCGCCCCTATGATTCAATGATCTCCACCTGACTCCATCCTTGACATGTGGGGATAATTACAATCAAGGTGAGATTCGGATGGAGACACAGCCGAATCATATCAATGACTAATGAGAGTTACGTCCAGAACCTAATGAAAACCTGTCTGAGGCCACATTCCCTGTAAAGCAGATTTGAGATAGAGATTTGTGTAGAGAATATTTAACTGGGTAAAATCCTAGGAACCAACAACTGTGGCGAAAAAGCTGAATTGGATAAAGGGAGTTGAGATGTGAGGCAGTCACAACAAATACCTCAGCTAATCTCAAGGGGGAGCTGAGAAGCTGGGGCGACCCTTCAGAGTTGCCCTAAATTGAGGCAGGAGTATGGAGTTTTAATACCTTTCACTGGCCATTCTTCAGATACGAGTTGTCCCCAAGGATGGACATCAGCTTGACAAGTTATTAATTAGATCTCCTGAGAATAAATTCTAGAGAGAATCAGCTGAGAGGCATGATTTGCCAACACTCCCAATAGCTGGGCAAACTTCAGTTTTGAGGGAGGATTTGGGTCACACACAAAAGTCTCCACAACCAATTATTCATGGGAAATTCTATGTAGGCAGAGCTATTTCATGGCCAGTTAATCAAAACTACATAATCTATTTGGTTAAGCAAAAGAAATTAAAAAGATAAAATAAAATCTATGTATTAACACTCAAAAGTTTTTTAATGCATTTGCCTTGCATTTCGTATGTTTTGCCTTGACTTTTATATGTTTTGCCTTGCATTTGCTTATTTGCTTTTAAGAACCTTTAGAGAACAATAATTACTAATATAATATGGAGTAGCACAGCATAGACGAGGGAAGCTAACTCTCTCCCTTTTCCCAGAACCTGGAACAGCTAAAGATCCTAAGCATTGTCAGCTTTGGTATCTGACATAGTTTGGATGTTTGTCCCCTTCAAATCTCACGTTAAAATGTGATCCCCAATGTTGGAGAGAGATGCCTCCTGAATGGCTTGGTGCTGTCCTCTTGGTAATGAATGAGTTCTTACCCTGTGAGTTCATGCGATATCTGGTTGTTTAAAAGAGACTGACACCTCCTCCCTGTCTCTCTTGCTTCCTCTCTCACCATGTGATATGCTGGTTTCCCTTCACCTTCCACCATGATTGGAAGGTTCCTGAGGCCCTCCCTGGAAGCAGGTGCCAGTACTATGCTTCATGTACAGCCTTCACAACAAGGAGCCAAATAAACCGCATTTCTTTATAAATTACCCAGCCTCAGGTATTTCTTTATAACAATGCAAATGGGCTAACAGAGTATCATTCATGGACAGTGAGTGTATTAGTCAATTTTCATGCTGCTGATAAAGACATACCCAAGACTGGGTCATTTATAAAGAAAAAGAGGTTTAATGAATTCACAGTTCCACATGGCTGAGGAGGCCTCACAGTTATGGCAGAAGGCGAAAGGCGCATCTTACGTGGCAGCAGGCAAACAGCAAATGAGAACCAAGTGAAAGGCGAAAGGGGTTTCCCCTTATAAAACCATCAGATCTCATGAGACTTATTCACTACCACTAGAACAGTGTGGGGAAAACTGCCCCCATGATCCACTTACCTCTCACTGGGTCCCTCCCACAACATGTGAATTATGGGAGCTACAGTGCAAGATGAGATTTCAGTGGGGACACAGCCAAACCATATCAGACAGTAATAACTTTCAATTAAATATAGCTAGACTTTCTGTCAGTGGGTCACAGCAGTCTAGAGAACACATTGAAAAACTCTGGGAACAGCAGATATAGAGGTCAGATCTAGAGATTTTGAACAAAGTTTAGTGCTACAATGCATTGGTGACCACAGACAAAAGGTGTCTGTTGTTGTTATAGTTTGTTTTCTGTCTTGTTTTTCATCATGGGAGGACAAAAAGAAAAAATGGGGGCAATGGTGAAGGAGAAATGAAAAAGACCTGCTTTTCTATGGGTGGAAGCGACTAAACGAGAGAATAAATTTGGATCACACAACAAATGCAAATCAAGTTAGAAGCATGAAAGGCATGATTAAGGCCATGGTTCTAATAGAGATCAGCCAGCGGAACCAGGATCATGCCACACCGAGAGAGGCTGCAGAGCCATTGCCTTCTCTCCTGTCAAAGCTAAATTAATGAAATGGAACTCACAGAAGCACTATGTAATCAAATATTGGTGGGACACAAGCAAATTCTGAAAAAGTTTCATTGATCAGTGATAATATCTTTTGGTGTAAATATCTCCTCAAAACATTTCAGGAAAAAAAAATAAAGCTATAATTTTACTTTAGAAATATTTAACTTTGTTATACTAGTTTACTTATTTTTTACCTAATACTTCTGATATATTGTTATGTAGGTTAAAGATGCTCGATTCATGCCACTGTGGAAACCACACATAATTTAGGCAATAATGCAAATTCTTTTCAAATACTTTTATCAGTGTATTCACTTTATTTTTATTTCAAACACAATACAAAATTACAGGATGCTATCAAAGTGATGCTACAAAACCCCACTAAAATTTTTTCAATTCTTCAAATCACACACTTACACACACACACACACACACACACACACCACATGCATTCCCCGTACAGACCTTTTTTGGGGGGGCCTGAGTAAATAATTGCATTTTATTTTCAATTTTTCATTTTGAAATAATTAAAGACTTACCAAAAATGTTGCAAAACTACGTGCCTTTTTGAAGTAAAGTCTTGAAAAAGTTGTTTGGTATATCCTTTATAGTAATAAAAGAAAACACGTGTATATTCTGTTGATTAAAGGCATGCTGAGATCGTCAGACATGTGATTTCATCAGAGACTCCAATATAGAGCGCAGCTGTAACGACATCCTAAGAGTGTTCTAACTGAAATGTGTTGGAAGAAGGTTCTAATTTTTTTCAACCCTTCTCAAGTTGGCACTCAGCAGATTTCCACTCTATAAAAGTAACTCCTGCTCTGCAACTAATGTTCACAGATAAGCTCCAAACATATTTACAGCTCCATTTAAGTATAATGTACACACAGTAAAATTCACCCTTTTCAATGTGCAATTTAATGGGTTATGGCAGATGAATATCATCATTTGACCACAATCATGATCAAGATACAGAAAATCTGCATCATCACAAAACGTTTTCTTTTGCTGTTTTGCATTTGATCTTTTCTCCATTCCTGAACACAGGCAACCACTAATCTGCTTCTGTTTCTACAGTTTGCATTTTCTAGAGTATCCTATTAGTGGAATGATACATTGGTGTCTTTCATGTCTAGCTTCTTTCACTGAGCATAATGCTTTTGATATTCATTTATATTGCTGTTGTATCAGTTTGCTCCTTTTTATTGTTGAGTGGTACTCCATCTACAACTGGTTTATCCATTTACAAGTTGATGGACACATCTGCTATGAACTTCAAGGATGAGGCTTGGTACGGATATGTTTTTATTTATTTTGAGTCGCAGTGGGATTATTTGGCTATATGATCAGTACTAAGTTTAACATTAAAAGAAACTGCCAAACTGCTTTCCAAAATGTCTGTACCATTTTGAAGTCCCACTAGCCAGGTGTGAATAGCAATTCTTCACATCATGTGGTATGGTCAGTTCTGCTCGTGTCAGCCACTCCAGTGGGTGTACAGTGGTACCTCAATGTGGTTTTAACTTGCATTTCCCTGATGACGGGTAATGTTAAGTATCTTTTCATTTGTGTATTGGACATCATCTCTTTTTAAATTAAAATATCTGTACAAATATTTGGCCCATTTAGGTCAAAATATTACGTTAAATGAGTTATTTGTGTTTTGTTATTTAGTTTTTTAGTTATGTGTACATTCTAGATGAAAGTTCTTTATCAGACATATTTAAAATTATTCTGTCCCAATCTGTGGTTTGCCTTTTCATTTTTTGATGCTATGTTTTAAGTTGCAAAAGTCTTAATTTCATGAAGTCCAACTTACTATTTTTTTCCATTTTCATCCATCCTTTTCTTATCTAAAAAGTTTTTAGCTATAGTAAGATTATTAAAAATTTTTCCTATTCAGTAAGCTTTATACATTTTATATTTACATTATGTATAAAATACATGTTGAGTTAATTTGAGGATATGGTGTGAGGTAATTCTGAAGTTCATATTCTCCATTTAATATCCAATTTTAATAGTACCATCTTTATAAAGACATTGATTTCCTTATTGAAATATTTTGGCAACTTTGGCCATGTAAGGCAGGATATATTTCTAAATTATTTATTCTGTTTCACTGATATATATGTCTTCTTCATGCCAGTAAGTTTACTGTACTGTTTAGTGTAGCTTTACAATATGTCTTGAAATTTGGAAAGTTTTCCAACTTTATTCTTCTTTCTAAAACATGCTCTGGCTATTCTAGGACTTCTGCATTTAAAAAAAAAATTAGAATCAGCTTTGTAATTTCTCCAAAAAGGCCTATAGGTTTGACTGGGATTGTGCCAAATCTGGAGATCAGTTTCAGAAGAATTATCATCTAATAAGTATGACATGTATATTTACCAATGAACTTGATACATATTTCTACCTATTCAATCTCTCGTATTAGTGATTTAGAAATTTTGGATCAGCATACCTTTTATTAAATTTATTCTGAATTATTTTATTATTTTTGAGGCTATTATAAGTTAAATTGCTTACATAATTTTATTTTCTAATTGGTGTTGATTGTGTATAGAAACACAATTGATTTTATTTATTGATCTTTCATCCTACAACTTTGTTAAATTCACTTCATACCTCTAGCACACTTCTGCAGATGCCTAAGGATTTTCTGTGTATATGTTTACATCACGTGAGAATAGTATTTTTCTTTCTTCCCAACTTGGGTGTCACTTATTTCTTATTTTCTTTTCTTTTCTCTTTATTTCTTTCTTCTTTCTGTCCATTCCTCCTTCCTTCCCTTCTTTCTTTCTCCCTGTTTTAGAATCAGTTTTGTAATTTATCCAAAAGGACCTATAAGGTTTCATGGGAATTCCACTGAATCTAGAGATCAATTTCAGGAGAATTATCATCTCATAAGTATTAAATATTTATCAATGAACTTGGTATATATTTCCACTTATTTAATATTGAATGCAATACTTTAAAGAACTAGGGAGAGAGGACATCATTGCATTTTTCATAATCTTATGTAGAAAGTATTAAGGCTTTCACCATTTTAAGTAAGATGTTTGCTATAGATTTTTTGTAAACACATAATCAGTTTGAAAATGTACTTTTCTATCCTCAGTTTGCTGGGAGTTTTTAATTTAAAAAATGTGTTACATTTTGTAAATTCCTTTTTTGCATCTATTGAGAGTGTCACGTGATTTTTCTTTTTTCTGTCAGCATGGTAGATTTTCAGTTGTTGAAACCAACTTGAGATAAACCCCACTTGGTTAAAACACATTATCATTTTTAAATATTCCTAGACTCAATTTGCTAATATTGTATTAAGAATGTTGCATCTAAGTTCATAATGGTTATCAGTCTGTCATTTTTGAGTTGTGATATCTGTATTTGTTTCTGATATCGAGAGAATCCACGTAAAACATCTACTTCTGTCATCAGTAATAATCTGACCAGGGATAACACCAACAGTTAGAGAGGAACCTGTCATTACCTGTGGCAGCAGAGATATCAGAGATTCCAAAAAGAAAAGCAAGGTTAAAATTTCAAATATAATCACATGAAATATCAGAAAGCCAGGGGATAGAAATATAGGAGAGCAAAATCTTAGAGGTCAAAACAAGTAGTTAAGTACTGCACATGATAATAAAAAGTAAAATCTTTTCCTAAGGCAGAGCCTGGCTGCTGCCTAGCTTCTTTGACAATTCTTGGTAGGCTTTCATGGCTTTATAAGGGCTTATACTTTAGGTAAAGTTATAGTCAGGGAAACGGTGGGTGTAGGTTGGCTCTGTAGAAATGAAGCATTACAGGAGCACTGCAGTGAGAAAGAAACTGATACTGATGATACTTCGGTCACACTAATAATACATGCTAATGATAATCATAGCAATCATGGTAATGACAGACAATATATATATAATATTAGCATGCTTCTATTTGCACATATACATATGTGAATAGAAACATTGATTTAAAGACATGAAAGTATAGAAATAGCCTACACCTGATAAAGATATGCTCATACACAATAACAAACCTCAGCATAAACAGAGATTTTGATGTATCACAGAATTCTCCAATAGATCACAATTTTGACACTATGGGAAGTGTCATTTTCAGAACTTTTCTTTATCTCCATTATCTCTATTCTCTATTTCCAACATTCCTGGAGACTGAACTCAAGGATCAGTAAATATTCTCAACCTTAACCATAGCAGACTTCATTCATCCCATATATGCTTGTTATTTTTCCCCATTGACAGAAGGCATTGTACCATGAAATATACAACATATCTCTGACACACCTGACGAAAACAAACAATGGGGAAAGATTGACTATTTAATAAATGGTGATGGGAAAACTGGCTAGCCATATGAAGAAAGCTGAAAGTGGACCCCTTCCTTACACCTTATAAAATAATTAACTCAAGATGGATTAAAGACTTAAACATAAGATCTAAAACCATAAAAACTCTAGAAGACAACCTAGCCAATACCATTCAGAACATAGGCATAGGCAAAGACTTCACGACTAAAACACCAAAAGCAGTGGCAACAAAAGCCAAAATTGAGAAATGGGATCTAATTAAACTAAAGATAGCTTCTGCACAGCAAAAGACACTATCATCGGAGTGAACACACAACCTACAGAGTGGGAGAAAATTTTTGCAATCTATCCATCTAACAAAGGGCTAATATCCAGAATCTACAAGGAACTTAAACAAATTTACAAGAAAAAAACAACCCCATCAAAAAGTGGGAAAAGGATATGAACAGACACTTCTCAAAAGAAGACATTTATGCGGCCAATAAACACATGAGAAAAAGCTCATCATAGGCTGGGCGTGGTGGCTCACGCCTGTAATCCCATCACTTTGGGAGGCCAAGGCGAGTGGATCACAAGGTCAGGAGTTTGAGACTTGCCTGGCCACTATGGTGAAACTCTGTCTCTACCAAAAACACACAAAAAAACTTTAGCCAGGCGTGGTGGTATATATCTGTAATCCCAGCTACTCAAGAGGCTAAGGCAGGAGAATTGCTTGAACCCATTAGGTGGAGGTTGCAGTGAGCCGAAATTGTGCCACTGCACTCCACCCTGGGTGACAGAGTGAGGCTGTCTCGAAGAAAAAAAAAAAAAAAAGCTCATCACCCCTGGTCCAATGAGATACCATCTCGCGCCAGTTAGAATGGCAATCATTAAAAAGTCAGGAAACAACAGGTGCTAGAGAGGATGTGGAGAAATAGGAATGCTTTTACACTGTTGGTGGGAGTGTAAATTAGTTCAACCATTGTGGAAGACAGTGTAGCAATTCCTCAAGGATCCAGAACTAGAAATATCATTTGACCTAACAGTCTCATTACTAGGTACACATCCAAAGGATTATAAATCATTCTACTATAAAGACACATTCACACATATGTTTATTGCAGCACTATTCACAAGAGCAAAGACTAGGAACCAACCCAAATGCCCATCAATGATAGACTGGATAAAGAATATGTGGCACATATACACCATGGAATACCATGCAGCTATAAAAAAGGATGGATTAATGTCTTTTGCAGAGACATGGATGAAGCTGGAAACCATCATTCTCAGCAAACTATCACAAGAACAGAAAACCAAACACCACATGTTCTCACTCATAAGTGGGAGTTGAACAATGAGAACACATAGACACAGGGAGGGGAACATCACACACTGGGGCCTGTCAGTGGGTAGGAAGGAAAGAGGAGGGATAGCATTAGGAGAAATACTTAATGTAGATGACGAGTTGATGGGTGCAGCAAACCACGACAGCACATGTATACCTATTTCACAAAACTGCAAGTTCTGCAAATGTATCCCAGAACTTAAAGTGTATGTATGTGTGTATATATATATACACACAAATGTAAATGTAAATGTAAATAAATTGAAAATGGTAAAAATAGAAATATGTTTCCTACACAAATAGTGACATAATAAAGCAAGATAGAATGTATGTTTGAGTTAAAAAAAATTGCTTAGAAGACAACTTGAATTCCATTCCAAGGAACTAGTTTTCAAAAGTTTACAACCAGATTTCAGTTTGGCAAAAGGCAACAATGCTGTTTTGAAAATAATTTCTGAAAAGAGCTTCCCCAGCAGTTCCAAATGGCAGTCCTGATACAAGGAAGTAGGGGCAATTTTGTTACCACCAGGAACACTGAATTCATTTTCAGACCTTGAAATTCTGGGAGGCCCTCGAATAATAATCAACTACAATATTTTACTTTACATAGAAATATTGTTTTAATGTTAATATAAAAGCTTGTATATGAACTAAAATTGTCAATCTGCCACTTTTAAGAAAGAAGAATCCATTATGTCCCTATTCTATAGTGAGTTGATATGTTCCATAAGCAGTTCTGGAAGGAGGCTACACTTAGAGCATAAATTGGTATAGATCGCTTTGCTCTCACAGATAGCGACACAATATTTTCTGCTGAATGGGAAAAAGTTTGAAGGCATAAATCAAGATAAAGCAATCATCTGACAAAGAATTACAAAGAGGCCCCATACCTTTTTCTTAGTGAACTCCATGTGACACATTGATTTTCCACTGAAGATAAAAGCCAAAATCATGTGTCATCAATAGAAAGCAAGCAAAACTATTTGGTTCAATATGTTATGGTACTTAACAAAAAAAACTTGCAGAGAAAAGACAAATCTAAAATGTTGCACATGATTCAAACAAGTCTGGATCAGAAGAGACATTTCAGAGGTCACTGCTAGAGAGTCAAGGATACATTAGAGAGAAATAAACTCCTGCTTTTTTGTTTATCTCCTTACATACACAGATACTGTCTGATGAAGATGATTGATATCAGGTATGGTATTTGATGGTATAGTCATTTACAAAATAATTCATCCCTTATGATCTAATGCAATTTTCTTCATATTACACGTGTATATTTAAATACTTCCTTGTGAAGTGGAGGCTAGCCAGGCTGCTGTTAGCATATCCAGTACATTTCTGCAAATTCCAAAATGGCAAATCCCACAGTTGAAATTTCAACCTCTCTAGCGTCCCTCGGCTGGAGTGCATAATCACGGCAAAAATCTGCAACATCAGAGGTGGCCGCCACAGACACAAAGTCTATGTTTCTCATTCCATTCTACCAAATCTATTCAGCAGTCTGGGTGAGGGGGCTTGGCAGTATCTATGAGCAGAAAGCATTCAAATGGCTGGTATATGTGCTTCCGGGGAAACTAAGGGGAAAAAAGAGAGAGGGAGGGAGGGAGGGAACAAGAAAGAAGAAGGAAACTCAAGGAGAGAGGAAGGGAAGGAGGCTGGCAAGAAGGGATGGAGGGAGCAAGGGAGGGAGGAATAAAGGAAGGAAGTTACACCAAGTTTCAAAACTGGCCACGGACTGAGAAGGATTAAGAGACAAACGGAATTGAAAGCATTTATGTTCATACTCGGTATTTTTCTTACCCATTCTTGCAAATTAGTAATTTAAAAATTTTCATTTCCACAAATCCACGTGTTTTCTTGTTCCTCTCTCTCCGCTCTTTTTCCTTCTTTCCTTCCTGCCTTTCTTCTTTCTTTTCAACATAGGTTATATAAATGTGTGAGAGCTATCACTAGTCTACATTAATCATCAGGATTTTCCTGTATATTTCCAATTAAGATGACCCATAATAATATTCTACTGTAATTTTGGAGGGTCCAAAATACTAGATGGCATTTAGTGTTTTGGAAATCATGACAAGTCTAACAGGACTTTAAAAAACCTATCAAGACATCTGATGTGTTTTCTTGCCCATACACTCTTTAATGAGGTCTGCTTGACCCTTTCTTCTTCCCTTCTCTAGTCATGGGTTCTTCACACTGAAAACTAAGCTTTGCATCAGTGTTTGACGAACAGGTGACATAATAAACTGCAGTTACATTTTAAATTCAGCTCAAGATGGTAGATGAGAAATCTAAGATTGTGAAGTGAGATTTAGCATGCTGTTCAGTATGCAACAAATCTGAGTGTTGCTCACACAGGATTCATACCAACAGGCTCCTTCCAAAACCTTTCAATGCAAATTCTAGCAAATGCACACTTGGAAGAAAAATGTTCCATGAAGTTGTATATGTAAATTTATACTTTCAGCATTTATGTATATAATTTCAGGGGAAGTGGGATCAACTTAACATTATTAAACATAGTCCAATGATATTTACAACATAACTTCAGAAACATTTTATTACTAGAAGTATTTTAAAAAGGATGTACCATTTAGGATTTAAGACACACCCCACAAATGAAAAAACAAATGAGATTATAAACAACATTTTTAAAAAAATTGTGCCATCTTTTCACTACAAAATCCTCCTGGGGGAAAAATATCTTTTCCTTCATTATTAAAGGATGTTATCAGAGCACAGTGGAATTCTTTCAGATTTAGTCAGAAGGTTCTCTGGAGTTGAGAGATCTATTGGAGAATATTTTCTTTGAAAGTCCATGTCCTTTCCCCAGGCCTACATCATATATAAATAAACATTTCAGAAAAGGGGCCATGTTAAGAAAAAGTGGGTTGAAGATTGTAAGACCTGGTTCCTGGGTGCCAAATAATTCACAAGTTGGAATAAGCTGGGTTTCTGTAACACTTCTCTATGACTGCCATTGATACTGAACTATGCCAAGGAACTAAGTCCTACCAAGGAAAAGCAGGAGGAAAACAGGTGTAAGAAAACATTTCCTGTCAGTGTGTCCAGAGATAGCATGAGTCAACAGCGGCTCCTCATGAAGCCATCGATTCGTAACACTGGAGTATCTAGAATGCATCTGGGTCGAATTATTAAAAAGAAAGTTCTTCTCAAGCTAGTTGTAATGGTAGCTAATTTAAAAAATTAATGTTCTGCGATTCTGATAAAAACCTATGTGGTGAACCAACAATAAAGGCGGCTGGAGATATTGGTATGAAATAGTTATTTTTCCTTATATACCTGGACGTTCATGTAAGAAATTATACTTTTGGAAGGTCTGTCATATTCTCAGTGTATAAGAGTTGAATCATTTTTAGAAGTTATTGTCAGAATTTTGCTTTAATAGTGCAGTAAAGTGTGCATTCTCTCTCCCTCATTTTCATTCAACAGCCTCTACAAATTGAGCCTGGCTCAAAGGTCTTTCCCTCTTGGAATATGACTCCTCCCCTGTCCCTCTACATAGGCTGTTCTATAACAAATTATTTTGCTGTCTTGATTTTTCAGAGACCTCATGCTAGTAGTAGAGAGTCAGGAGAAAGTGAGATGTCCTATATAAAAGGCCTGCTAGAAAAATAAATCAGCACTGAGTTCTAAGGATACTGAACAACTTTTTAAAAAACAAGCAAGCCATATTAAACACATTAGTTACAACCAAATTAGATAAAACCATGAAAATTATCCAAGAAGAAAAAGTACATCACCTGTCTAGGTTTAAAATTGCTTAAGGCTGCCATCCAAGGACCATCTATGATAACAAATACAGTAGTCTGTATTGACACAAAGTTTTAGTGATAGACGTAATTACATTCTTCTGCTGGTGGTGTTCTAGAATAAATGGAATATCTGCTGATCAAATCTGAATGCATCCCATAATATTAGCATGTAGGATCCCAGATCTGCAGGCACTATCTCTTTCTCAGATCTACACTTTGAATATTATGTTAGTTAAAATGAGAAGTATGTTAGAAAATGTCTTTTACAAAAGAAATATTGGCTGAGTATGGTGGCTCATGCCTGTAATCCCAACACTCTGGGAGGCCAAGGTGAGAAGATCTCTTGAGCTCAAGAATTTGAGACCAGCTTGGGCAACATATCTATAAAAAATTTTAAAACTTAGCCGGTGTGGTGGTGCACACCTATAGGCACAGCTACTTCAGAGGCTGAATCAAGAGGATCACTTGAGCTTGGGAGTTTGAGGTTGCAGTGAACTATGAACATGGCACTGAACTCCAGTCTGGGCAACAGAGTGAGAACTTGTCTTCAAAAAAATAAAAAAGAAGAAAAAAATAGGAAATATTGTGTTCACATCTGCTATGGTACTCTTTCTTATATAAACTATTTCTTTGCAGTATTCTAGAGGATTTAAGACAAATTTACCACTGAATAATTTCATATGGTATATTATTGCATTAGTATAGTATGTTATTATATAATTAGTATAAGTGACCAGTGCTGCAACAACCACATTCCAAAAAGTATTGTGATCCTCCAAAATTACAATGTCTAAATGACATTATTCTCCTTCATGAGACCATTATACCTTAATTTTTCAGCACCATGAAAATCTACAAATGCCCTCTAAAATATATTTAGAAAACGTGGGGAAAAAATAGATACAGTTTCAGAAGATACATATATTTTGAAAATTAGCCTTTTTGGAATAAATTATTCTTTATGACATATAAATAAACACATTTTTCAGACTGGCGGGGTAACATTTGCATCAGTCAAAATAATTAGATTACTAAAACCTGTAATCTTATTAGAAAAATGGTTTATTCAGAGAATCATTGGAATTATTAGCCTTCAAGCTGCTATAGATTGAATCTGATCAAAATAATTAAGATAATATTATTTCATTTTTCAGTATAATATCTCCTTAGTATTTTTGTTTCTTATTTAATATGTGATTATATTTACTTCTGTGAATAATATGGATGAAGATCATTACAGTGTCAAGATCACTGGGTTCAGAGCACAGAAACCTCAAGTCTATTCTTTTTTCTTAAATACCTGTAAGACTTTAAAGAAGACAGAGTTTCTGGACTCTAATTTCTCTATCTGTAGAATAAATGGGTTAGACCAAATAACTCCTTTCTGCTTATAAATTTTCTAATTATATGACTGAGCTTACACCTGGAAAACAGTCTATCTCCTGTATAAATTAATGATAGAAATGAAAACCACCACGTTTCATGAAATTAACCACATAAATATCAACATCAACTGCTCAGAAGGACTTAAGTGCAAGTATCACAGGAATTCTGAAGCACAGAGAACTAAATATAAGAAATGTAACACTCTTCGTATTTTCAAAGAAGATTTTAATAATATATGTAAACACAGTAGCCTGTTCATAAGAAAAAAGAAAAGGGACGTCTTAGCATATTCAGGGTTCAACCAAAACTACTACTGGAATGTAAATCAAAGTAATATTCACCTAACTGTCATAATTGGCATGAATAATTTTAAGTAAAACACTTTTATTTGATATTAAATGTGAACAATAAGCCAAAACAGAGAAAATTAATAAATTGATCATTTATTGAAACTGAAATAAAAATATATAATTATTGAAGCCTCTTATATACATAAACCAATCATTGCTTAAATGAGCTGACATACTAGCTCCATAGTTTTATGTCACTAAGGAACTCTTTTGAACACAATAAAGAAACCAGAATTGAGCACAAAGAATGATGAACTGGGAAGTACATGGCTTTCTATCTACTAATTAGGAGTACAATCATTCAGTCAAACAGCCACTCAACAAACATTTAGCATACAGCTTCTGGATACCAGGTACTGGTGTAGGTGCTAGAGCAACAAGGAAATAGTCCCTGCATTCAGTGAGCTCACAGGCAAGTAAACAAGTAAGTATAAAGACTGCATGACTGATTGGGAGTGGTGGTTCATGCCTGTAATCCCAGCACTTTGGGAGGCCAACGTGGGCAGATCACGAGGTCAAGAGATCGAGACCATCCTGGCCAACATAGTGAAACCCCGTCTCTACTAAAAATACAAAAATTAGCTGGGCACGGTGGTGCACGCCTGTAGTTACTTGGGAGGCTGAGGCAAGAGAATCAGTTGAACCTGGAAGGTAAAGGTTGCAGTGAGCTGAGATCACACCACTGCACTCCAGCGGGGTGACAGAGTGAGACTCTGTCTCAAAAAAAAAAAAAAAATGACTCCATGATAAATGTGTATCTACAAAGGGCACAAAGGAATGAGTAGCTAATCCCCAAAGCCATATGGAGCAGTCAGTATAAGCTTCAGGAAAAGAAACTGAAGTAAAAAGCTAACCTGAATCTGAAAAAAATGAGTAGGTATTTTCCAAGCACGTTTCAGGGGAAAAGTTGCAGGATGCAGAAGTCCTCCCAAGTACAAAAAGAGAATGAACTCTGGACAACTGGCAATTTATGGCACACAGGAATCAGTAAATGTAGGGATGAGAGGCACACAGAAACATGGGCAAAAACAGGAATTTTGACTTTATTCCATAAATCATGGAAAGCCACCAATGGGTTTTAAGTAATAAAATACTAAGACCAGGTTTGCATTTTAGAAAGATCAATTTGATTTCAGTGAGGAGGTCCAAAAATGAGAGCAGCAAGGCCAGATAGAAGTCCTGCTGCAACTAGCTATGGTTAGAGATGCAGACCAAAACTAAGGTGAAATCATTTAGAAGAAAGAACGTGGATATAAGAGCCATTGGTTTGGCCTCTCCACATCATTTTTTTTTATTTTATTTTCATTTATTTATTTATTTATTTATTTATTGAGACAGAGTCTCGCTCTGTCACCCAGGCTGGAGTGCAGTGGCGTGATCTTGGCTCACTGCAAGTTCTGCCTCCCGGGTTCACACTATTCTCCTGCCTCAGCCTCCCGAGTAGCTGGGACTACAGGCACGCGCCACCACGCCCAGCTAATTTTTTCTATTTTTTAGTAGAGATGGGGTTTCACCGTGTTAGCCAGGATGGTCTCGATCTCCTGACCTCGTGATCCACCCACCTCGGCCTCCCAATGTGCTGGGATTACAGGCTTGAGCCACCATGCCCAGCTGGCCTCTCCACATCTTTACTGTTATACTGATAACATGGGGATGAAAATAAATATTATTTGTATTTAAACTATTATTGTTATGTGAAAATTAAACAAATAACATACTATGATAACATCTGAGGTTCAAGAAATATTAAGTCTTGAAAATAGGAAAGATGAAAGGAAGGAAACGGAGTGGGGAGGAAAGTAGGAGAAAGGAGAGAATATAGGAATGAGAGAGGAGGAAAATAATAAGAAAGAAGTAGAAAGCTAGGTACGGTGGCTCATGACTGTAATCCCAGCGCTTTGGGAGGCCGAGTCAGGCAGATCACAAGGTCAGGAGTTCAAGACCAGCCTGGCCAATATGGTGAAACCTTGTCTCCACTAAAAATACAAAAATTAGCTGGGTGTGGTGTCAGGCACCTATAGTCCCAGCTACTCGGGAGGCTGAGGCAGGAGAATCACTTGACCCTGGGAGGCAGAGGTTGCAGTGAGCTGAGATCACACCACTGCACTCCAGCCTGGGTGACAGAGAAAGATGCTGTCTCAAAAAAAAAAAAAAAGAAAAAAAAAAAAGAAAGAAGTAGAAAAAGATATAGTATTTCTTAATCAGCAGAAGCTACTCTTATTTTTCAATACTCTACCTTTCTAATGTATCACTGACAAGGAAAGGTCTTGAATAATTGACTGAAGTCAGAATAGGTAAGGCACTCTACCTGTGGATACATGAGAGGCCTTAAAAAGTTCATGGAAAATGTATATTATGAAAAAAACTATGCAAAGGTTTCAATTTTGGCAGCAAAATAAACTCATACTAATTTATTATAGCATGTTTGAACAGGATCTAGTTTGAGACAGTAAGAAGGAGTAGACATTAGTTTGAAAAGAGCCCCTAGCAGAGCAATGTAAATTCTGCTAAAATTGAAGCAAGAACAAACATTAGATTATGATGAAGCTTGAGTGAAAGAATGGTGAAATCACTGATGCTTTACAAGAAGCTTGAGGGGACAATGCACCAAAGAAATCAGTAGTTCACAAGCGGACAGCTTTTTTAAAGAAGAAACGAGATGATGTGGAAGATGAAGTCCACAGGGACAGATCATCCATATCAATTTGCAAGGAAAAAAATTAATCTTGTTTGTGCCCTAATTGAAGAGGACTGATAATCAACAGCACAAACAATAGCCAACATCATAGACATCTTAATTGGTTCAGCTTACACAGTTCTGACTAAAAAATTAAAGTTGAACCAACTTTCCACTGCATGGGTGCCAAAAGTGTTGTGCTCAGATCAGCTGCAGACAAGAGGAGAGCTCTCAATGGAAATTTTAAAGAACTAGGGTCAAGATCCTGAAGGATTTCTTTGAAGAATTGTAACAGAAGATAAAACATGGCTTTCCCAGTATGACCCTGAGGGCAAAACACAATCAAAGCAATGGCTACCAAAGGTGGAAGTGGTCCAGTCAAAGCTAAAGGGGATCACTCAAGAGCAAAGGTCACGGCAACAGTTTTTTGGGGACATTCCAGGCATTTTGCTTGTTGACTTTGTGGAAGGTCAAAGAACAATAATATCTGCATATCATGAGAGTGTTTTGAATAAGTTAGCCAAAGTTTTAGGTCAAAATACCTGGGAAAGCTTTAGCAGACAGTCCTCTAACACCACAATGTTTCTGCTCATTCCTGTCATCAAGCAAAGGCAATTTTGTGAGAGTCTCAATGGGAAATTGTCAGGCATCCACCTTACAGCTCTGATTTGGCTCCTTCTGACTTCTTTTTGTTTCCCAATCTCAACAAATGTGGAAAGGGCACCCATTTTTCTTAAGTTAATAATGTATAAGAGACTGCATTGACATTGTTAAGTTCCCAGGACCATCAGTTCTTTAGGGATGAAAACCGAAGATCACATTTTCAATGTTTATCTTTTAACTTCATTTTTCCACAAACTTTTTGAAGTTTCTCCATACAAATGTCTCCATACAAATGAGCACTTGCAAAATAAGCAGAGAGTCTCATTCAATGGACAGAAAGTTCTGTGCCATCTAAAAATTATCTTAAGCAAGTTCAATGTGTAGCAACAGACTGTATTGATAAATATCAGTTAGGTTGACTTCTGCAATGACCATGATGGAGTAACAAGAACTAGACTTTCTCTCCCTCCTGAAACAACCAAAAAAATGGCCAAAATGTATGCCACAAAAGTTTGCAAGACCCTGTAAAGTCAGTCTCAAACAAGGTGAGCCTATCAACGGCCCTAATTTATGCCTGGAGAAAGTTTTCCAGCCCACTACTCCAGGAGAAAAGCCCAAGAGGAGCCCATTGTTCTCCCTGAGCTGAGGGGACAGAGCTGAGAGTCCACAGAAACCATGTTGACATGAGCTCTCAGGACAAGGTTTCCGAGAAGAAGGGGCTGCACAGAAAGAGAACTCCAGAGCTCTGCAAAGGGTCCCCCTAAAGTACATAGCTAAGTAATTGTTAGGACAGGCCTAGAGAAAAGTACCTACGGTTGGGGAAACAACACCCAGATAAGATGAAAAGTAACAGTACACATGCTCACCAAGGTCCAGTAATAGTGCTTATTTTATCAGCCAAACCAGAAACACCTCAAGATTCCCAGGGATACCCAGAAGGATCTTGCCTCACTAGTTGGGAGTGATTAGCTCTAAAATGGGAACTGGTCTGATCCCACCTAATGAATTTTTAAAGCAAGACAAAAAAGAGTCAAACTCTTTCCAACTAAACTTAAATACATACCAATACAAAGATCAAGAATATTTATATATACTTCCAGCACTCAATAAGATAAAAGTCACCATATCTGACATCCAGACACAGTTTAGCAGAGACACAACAGTAACAACAAAAGACAGAAGAACGTGGCTCATAATAAGGAGAAAAATCACTGAGTCAGAACTGATCCAGAGTAAATCAAGGTGCCAGGGTTATCAGTTAAGAACATTCAAATGCTTATTGAAACAGTATTCTATATGTTCTAAAATAGAGACATGCAAGATACACTAAAGGAGGCTGGGCGCAGTGGCTCACGCCTGTAATCTCAGCATTTTGCGAGGCCGAGGCAGGTGGATCACGAAGTCAGGAGTTCAGGACCAGCCTGACCAATATGGTGAAATCCCATCTCTACTAAAAATACAAAAATTAGCGGGGCATAGTAGCATGCGGCTGTAGTCCCAGCTACATGGTAGGCTGATAGCACATTAGTCATTAAAGAAGAAAAGATAGACACCTCTCAAAATAAAATAGAGAGAGAAAATAAATTTTTAAAAAACATGAACAGAGCAATAGTAGACAGTAAATTTCAAGTAACTGAATTTATGTGTAATCTCAGTTCCCAAAGGAGAGGAGAGGGAAGATGTGAAAACATTTGGGACTTTGAGTCAGGCAAAGCTTTCTTTGATATGACCCCACAGCATGATTTATATAATAATATATTGATAAGAAGAACTCATCAAATTTAAAAAAAAGAATCTGCTCTTCAAAAGAATCTATTAAGAGACTGAAAAGACAAGCTGCAGGCTGGGAGAAAATATTTGCAATTCATATATCTGATGAAAGGCTTGCATCAAAAATATATTTTAAAAGCTCAAAATTTAATAATGAAAAACAAACAACCCCATTTAAAACTTGGGTGAAAGACTGGAACAGACATTACAAAGTAGACATTTGTTTGGTAAATAAGCACATATGCTCAACATAATTAATGCTTAGGGCAATGCAAATTAAAACCAAAATGAGACGCCACTATCTATTTTTAAATAGCTAAGATTAGCATGACTGATAACAGCCAAGCACTGGCTTGGATGTGGAGAAGCTGAAACTCTCATACACTGCTGATGGGAATACAAAAAAGTGTAACCTTTGAAAAACAGTTTAAGAGTCCCTTAAAAAGTTAAACATACTTCTGCCGTAAGACTCAGCCATTGCACTCCTGGGTATTTACCCAAGAGAGATAAAAGTAGGTGTTCATATAATGATATCAACACAAATGTTCATAGCACATGTATTCATAATAGCCCAAACTAGAAACACTCTAAATATCAATCAATACATTAATGAATTAACTTGCTTTATCCGAATTAATTATGGATACATACTATAACATGAATGAATCTCAAAATAACTATACTAAGTGAAACAAGGCAGACTCTAGAGGTAAAACATGCAGAGAAAAAAACATAAAATGTCAGACAAAAAAGTGCATAGTGTAAAATTGTATTTATATACATTTTTTGACTGTATAAATTACTGTCCAGTGACAGAAAGCAGTTTGGTGGTTTTTAAGGGCCAGGAATGAGGGGCCAGAGAAATGTATTATAAAGAGGCATCAGGAAACTGGAGGTGAAGTATATTTCCATCACCTCGATTGCGTGCTGATGGTTTCTAAACTTTCAATATTTTTAGTTTATTATATGTTATACAAAATAAAGCTTGTAATAAAAATCAAAAGATTGAGCCATCCTTATTTTCTCTATAAAAGAGCAGAATTATCCTTTTAGAGATTTGGAAAGATTATTAAAAGATAAGTTACAAAATACAGTACCTGACACGTATAAAATATTAAATAAATACTAGCCATGCTTAATTATTTTGTTTTAAGTCTATATGAGTCAAGTTTTAGTAGAAATATGGGCTAGAAAAAAAAAAAACAGAAAGCGGGACTCTGTGATCCGACTTGGGCTTATAGAACAGACTGCACTAGTTTGTTCTCATGCTGCTAATAAAGTCATACCCAAGACCGGGTAATTTAGAAAGGAAAGAGGTTTAAGGAACTCACAATTCCACATGGCTGGGGAGGCCTCACAGTCACGGCAGAAGGCAAAAAAGAAGCAAAGGCACATCTTAAATGGTAGCAGAGAAGAAAGCTTGTGTAGGGAAACTCCCATTTTAAAAGCATCAGATCTCGTGAGACTTATTCGCTACCAGGAGAACAGTAGGGGGAACCCGCCCCTATGATTCAATGATCTCCACCTGACTCCATCCTTGACATGCGGGGATAATTACAATCAAGGTGAGATTCGGGTGGAGACACAGCCGAATCATATCAATGACTAATGAGAGTTACGTCCAGAACCTAATGAAAACCTGTCTGAGGCCACATTCCCTGTAAAGCAGATTTGAGATAGAGATTTGTGTAGAGAACATTTAACTGGGTAAAATCCTAGGAACCAACAACTGTGGCGAAAAAGCTGAATTGGACAAAGGGATTTGAGATGTGAGGCAGTCACAACAAATACCTCAGCTAATCTCAAGGGGGAGCTGAGAAGCAGGGGTGACCCTTCAGAGTTGCCCTAAATTGAGGCAGGAGTATGGAGTTTTAATACCTTTCACTGGCCATTCTTCAGATACGAGTTGTCCCCAAGGATGGACATCAGCTTGACAAGTTATTAATTAGATCTCCTGAGAATAAATTCTAGAGAGAATCAGCTGAGAGGCATGATTTGCCAACACTCCCAATAGCTGGGCAAACTTCAGTTTTGAGGGAGGATTTGGGTCACACACAAAAGTCTCCACAACCAATTATTCATGGGAAATTCTATGTAGGCAGAGCTATTTCATGGCCAGTTAATCAAAACTACATAATCTATTTGGTTAAGCAAAAGAAATTAAAAAGATAAAATAAAACCTATATATTAACACTCAAAAGTTTTTAATGCATTTGCCTTGCATTTCATATGTTTTGCCTTGCATTTGTTTATTTGCTTTCAAGAACCTTTAGAGAACAATAATTACTAATATAATATGGAGTAGCACAGCATAGACGAGGGAAGCTAACTCTCTCCCTTTTCCCAGAACCTGGAACAGCTAAAGATCCTAAGCATTGTCAGCTTTGGTATCTGACATAGTTTGGATGTTTGTCCCCTTCAAATCTCACGTTAAAATGTGATCCCCAATGTTGGAGAGAGATGCCTCCTGAATGGCTTGGTGCTGTCCTCTTGGTAATGAATGAGTTCTTACCCTGTGAGTTCATGCGATATCTGGTTGTTTAAAAGAGACTGACACCTCCTCCCTGTCTCTCTTGCTTCCTCTCTCACCATGTGATATGCTGGTTTCCCTTCACCTTCCACCATGATTGGAAGGTTCCTGAGGCCCTCCCTGGAAGCAGGTGCCAGTACTATGCTTCACGTACAGCCTTCAGAACAAGAAGCCAAATAAACCTCATTTCTTTATTAATTACCCCACCTCAGGTATTTCTTTATAACAATGCAAATGGGCTAACAGAGTATCATTCATGGACAGTGAGTGTATTAGTCAATTTTCATGCTGCTGATAAAGACATACCCAAGATTGGGTAATTTATAAAGAAAAAGAGGTTTAATGAATTCACATATCTGCACCGCTAGCTGTATAAATATGGAAATATCTTCACTGCTACCTGTACAAATATGGAAATATCTACAGCGCTACCTGTATAAACATGGAAATATCTACACCGCTATCTGTATAAACATAGAAATATCTACACCGCTATCTCTATAAACATGGAAATATCTACAGCGCTATCCATATGAACATGGAAATATCTACACCGCTATCTGTATAAACAAGGAAATAACTACACCGCCATCTCTATAAACATGGATATATCTACAGGGCCATCTGTATAAACACGGAAATAACTACACCGCTATCTGTATATACATGGAAATATATACACCGCTATCTCTATAAACATGGAAATATCTACACCATTATCTGTATAAACATGGAAATAACTACACCTCTATCTCTATAAACATGGAAATATCTACACTGCTATCTGCATAAACATCGAAATATCTAAACCGCTACCTGTAAAACAGGGAAATATCTACACCGCTATCTCTATAAACATTGAAACATCTACACTGCTATCTTTATAAACATTGAAATACCTACACTGCTATTTGTATAAACATGGAAATATCTACAACGCTATCTCTATAAACATGGAAATAACTACACCGCTATCTCTATAAACGTGGAAATATCTACACCACCATCTGTATGAACATGGAATTATCTACAACACCATCTGTATGAACACTGAAATATCTTCACCGCTATCTGTATAAACATGGAAATATCTACACCGCTATCTGTATATACATGGAAATATCAACACCGCTATCTCTATCAACATGGAAATATCTACACCGCTATCACTATAAACATGGAAATACCTAAACCGCCATCTGTATCGACATGAAAATATCTACACCGCCATCTGTATAAACATGGAAATATCTAAACTGCTACCTGTATTAAGATGGAAATATCTACACCGCCATCTATATAAACATGGAAATATCTACACCGCCATCTGTATGAACATGGAAATATATACAGTGCAATTTCTATAAAGATGGAAATATCTACACCGCAATCTGTTTAAACATGGAAATATCTACACCTCTATCTGTATTAAGATGGAAATATCTACACTGCCATCTCTATAAAGATGGAAATATCTACACCGCCATCTGTATGAACATGGAAATATCTACACCGCTATCTGTATATACATGGAAATATCTACACCGCAATCTCTATAAACATGGAAATATCTAAACTGCTACCTGTAAAACAGGGAAATATCTACACCGCTATCTCAATAAACATTGAAATATCTACACTGCAATCTTTATAAACATTGAAATACCTGCACTGCTATTTGTATAAACATGGAAATATCTACAACGCTATCTCTATAAACATGGAAATAACTACACCGCTATCTCTATAAACGTGAAAATATCTACACTGCCAACTGTATGAACATGGAAATAACTACAACGCCATCTGTATGAACATTGAAATATCTACACCGCTATCTGTATAAACATGGAAATATCTACACCGCTATCTGTATATACATGGAAATATCTACACCGCTATCTCTAACAACATGGAAATATCTACACCGCTTTCTCCATAAACATGGAAATACCTACACCGCCATCTGTATCGACATGAAAATATCTACACCGCCATCTGCATAAACATGGAAATATCTACACCGCTATCTGTATTAAGATGGAAATATCTACACCGCCATCTATATAAACATGGAAACATCTACACCGCCATCTGTATGAATATGGAAATATCTACAGCACAATCTCTATAAAGATGGAAATATCTACACCGCCATCTGTTTAAACATGGAAATATCTACACCTCTATCTGTATTAAGATGGAAATATCTACACTGCCATCTCTATAAAGATGGAAATACCTACAACGCCATCCCTATGAACATGGAAATATCTACACCGCCATCTATATGAACATGGAAATATCTACACCGCTACCTATATAAACATGGAAATATCAGCACCGCTATCTCTATGAACATGGAAATATCTACACCGCTATCTGTATGAACATGGAAATATCTACACCGCTATCTGTATGAACATGGAAGTATCTAAAAAGCTATCTGAATGAACATGGAAATATCTACACCGCTATTTGAACATGTAAATATCTACACCGCTATCTGCATGAAAATGGAAATATCTACAAAGCTATCTGCATATACATGGAAATATCTACACAGCTATCTCTTTACACATGGAAATAACTACACCGCTATATCTATAAACATGGAAATATCTACACCGCCATCTGTATGTACATGGAAATATCTGCACCGCCATCTGTATGAACATATAAATACCTACACCGCCATCTGTATTAAGAAGGAAATATCTAAACCGCTATCTGTATAAACATGGAAATATCTACACCGTTGCCTGTATAAACATGGAAATAACAGCACCGCTATCTGTATGAACATGGAAATATCTACACCGCTATCTGTATGAACATGGAAATATCTACACTGCTATCTGTATGAACATGGAAATAGGTACTCCGTTATCTGTATGAACATGGAAATAGCTACACCACTATCTGTATAAACATGGAAATATCTGCACCGCTATCTGTATGAACATGGATATATCTACACAGCCATCAGGATGAACATGGAAATATCTACACCGCTATCTGTATGAACATGGAAATATCTACACCGCTATCTGTATGAACATGGATATATCTACACAGCCATCTGGATGAACATGGAAATATCTACACCGCTATCTGTGTAAACATGCATAGATCTTCAACGCTATCTGTATAAACATGGAAATATCTACACCGCTATCTGTATGAACATGGAAATATCTACACCGCTATCTGTATGCACATGGAAATATCTACACCGCTATCTGTTTGAACAAGGAAATATCTACACCGCTATCTGCATGAAAATGGAAATATCTACACTGCTATCTGCATATACATTTAAATATCTACACAGCTATCTCTTTACACATGGAAATAACTACACCGCTATCTGTATGAACATGGAAATATCTACATCGCCATCTGTATGAACATGGAAATATCCGCACCGCCATCTGTATGAACATATGAATATCTACACCGCCATCTGTATTAAGATGGAGATATCTACACTGCTATCTGTATAAACATGGAAATATCTACACCGCCATCTGTATGAACATATAAATATCTACACCGCCATCTGTATTAAGAAGGAAATATCTAAACCGCTATCTGTATAAGCATGGAAATATCTACACCGCTGCCTGTATAAACATGGAAATATCAGCACCGCTATCTGTATGAACATGGAAATATCTACACCGCTATCTGTATGAACATGGAAATATCTACACCTCTATATGTATGAACATGGAAATAGCTACACCGCTATCTGTGTGAACATGGATATATCTACACAGCCATCTGGATGAAGATGGAAATATCTACACCGCTATCTGTGTAAACATGCATACATCTTCACCGCTATCTGTATAAACATGGAAATATCTACACCGCTATCTGTATGAACATGGAAATATCTACACCGCTATCTGTTTGAACATGGAAATATCTACATCGTTATCTGCATGAAAATGGAAATATCTACACTGCTATCTGCATATACATTTAAATATCTACACAGCTATCTCTTTACACATGGAAAGAACTACACCGCAATCTGTATGAACATGGAAATATGTACACCGCCATCTGTATGAACATGGAAATATCTGCACTGCCATCTGTATGAACATATAAATATCTACACCGCCATCTGTATTAAGATGGAGATTTCTTCACTGCTATCTGTATAAACATGGAAATATCTACACCGCTATCTGTATAAACATGGAAATATCTACACCGCTATCTGTATAAACATGGAAATATCTACACCACTACCTGTATAAACATGGAAATATCAGCACCGCTATCTGTATGAACATGGAAATATCTACACCGCTATCTGTATGAACAAGGAAATATCTACACCGCTATCTGTATAAACATGGAAATATCTACACCGCTATCTGTATGAACATGGAAATATCTACACCGCTATCTGTTTGAACATGGAAATATCTACACCGCTGTCTGCATGAAAATGGAAATATCTACACAGCTATCTGCATACACATGGAAATATCTACACAGCTATCTCTTAACACATGGAAATAAGTACTCCGCTATATCTATAAACATGGAAATGTCTACAACGCCATCTGTATGAACATGGAAATATCTGCACCACCATCTGTATGGACATATAAATATCTACACCGCCATCTGTATTAAGAAGGAAATATCTAAACCGCTATCTGTATGAACATTGAAATATCTACACCGCTATCTGTATGAACATGGAATTATCTACACCGCTATCTGTGTAAACATGCATACATCTTCACCGCTATCTGAATAAACATGGAAATATCTACAACGCTATCTGTATGAACATGGATATATCTACACAGCCCTCTGGATGAACATGGAAATATCCACACCGCTATCTGCATGAACATGGAAATATCTACACCGCTATCTGTGTGAACATGCATTCATGTTCACCGCAATCTGTATAAACATGGAAATATCTACACCGCTATCTGTATGAACATGGATATATCTACACAGCCCTCTGGATGAACATGGAAATATCTACACCGCTATCTGTATGAACATGGATGTATCTACACAGCCCTCTGGATAAACATGGAAATATCCACACCGCTATCTGTGTAAACATGCATACATCTTCACCGCTATCTGTATAAACATGGAAATATCTACACCGCTACCTGTATAAACATGGAAATATCAGCACCGCTATCTGTATGAACATGGAAATATCTACCCCGCTATCTGTATGAACATGGAATTATCTACACCGCTATCTGTATGAACATGGAAATATCTACAAAGCTATCTGAATGAACATGGAAGTATCTACACCGCTATCTGTTTGAACATGTAAATATCTACACCGCTGTCTGCATGAAAATGGAAATATCTACAAAGCTATCTGCATATACATGTAAATATCTACACAGCTATCTCTTTACACATGGAAATAACTACACCGCTATAACTATAAACAGGGAAATATCTACACCGCCATGTGTATGAACATGGAAATATCAGCACCGCCATCTGTATGAACATATAAATATCTACTCCGCCATCTGTATTAAGAAGGAAGTATCTAAACCGCTATCTGTATAAACATGGAAATATCTACACCGCTGCCTGTATAAACATGGAAATATCAGCACCGCTATCTGTATGAACATGGAAATATCTACACCGCTATCTGTATCAACATGGAAATATCTACACCGCTATCTGTATGAACATGGAAATAGCTACACCGTTATCTGTATGAACATGGAAATAGCAACACCGCTATCTGTATGAACATGGAAATATCTACACCGCTATCTGTATGAACATGGAAATATCTACACCGCTATCTGTATGAACATGGATATATCTACACAGCCATATGGATGAACATGGAAATATCTACACCGCTATCTGTATGAACATGGAAATATCTACACCACTATCTGTATGAACATGGATATATCAACACAGTCATCTGTATGAACATGGGAATATCTACACCGCTATCTGTGTAAACATGCATACACCTCCACCGCTATCTGTATAAACATGGAAATATCTACACCGCTATCTGTATGAACATGGAAATATCTACACCGCTATCTGTTTGAACATGGAAATATCTAAACAGCTATCTGCATGAAAATGGAAATATCTACACAGCTATCTGCATATACATGGAAATATCTACAAAGCTATCTCTTTACACATGGAAATAACTACACCGCTATGTGTATGAACATGGCAATATCTGCACCGCCATCTGTATGAACATATAAATATCTACGCCGCCATCTGTATTAAGAAGGAAATATCTAAACCGCTATCTGTATAAACATGGAAATATCTACAACGCTGCCTGTATAAACATCGAAATATCAGAACCGCTATCTGAATGAACATTGAAATATCTACACCGCTATCTGTATGAACATGGAAATAGCTACCCTGCTATCTGTATGAACATGGATATATCTACACAGCCATCTGGATGAACATGGAAATATCTACACCGCTATCTGTGTAAACATGCATACATCTTCACAGCTATCTGTATAAAGATGGAAATATCTACACCGCTATCTTTATGAACATGGAAATATCTACACCGCTATCTGTATGAACATGGAAATATCTACACCGCTATCTGTTTGAACATGGAAATATCTATACCACTATCTGCATGAAAATGGAAATATCTACACTGCTATCTGCATATACATTTAAATATGTACACTGCTATCTCTTTACACATGGAAATAACTACACCGTTACCTGTATGAACATGGAAATATCTACACCGCCATCTGTATGAACATGGAAATATCTGCACCGCCATCTGTATGAAAATATAAGTATCTACACCGACATCTGTGTTAAGATAGGGATATCTCCACTGCTATCTGTATAAACATGGAAATATCTACACCGCTATCTGTATGAACATGGAAATATCTACACCGCTATCTGTATGAACATGGATATATCTACACCGCTATCTGTATGAACATGGAAATATCTTCAACGCCATCTGTATGAACATGGATATATCTACACAGCCATCTGTATGAACATGGAAATATCTACACCGCTATCTGTATGACATTGGAAATATCTACACCGTTATCTGTATGAATGTGGAAGTATCTTCACAGCCATCTGTATGAACATGGATATGTCTACTCATCCATCTGGATGAACATGGAAAAATCTACACCGCAATCTGTTTGAACATGGAAATATCTAAACCGCTATCTACATGAAAATGGAAATATCTACACAGCTATCTGCATATACATGGAAATATCTACACAGCTATCTCTTTACACATGGAAATCACTACATCGCTATCTGTATGAACATGGAAATATCTTCACCGCCATCTGTAGGAACATGGATATATCTACACAGCCATCTGGATGAACATGGAAATATCTACACCGCTATCTGTATGAAGATAGAAATATCTACACCGCTATCTGAGTAAACATGCAAACATCTTCACCGCTATCTGTATAAACATGGAAATATCTACACTGCTATCTGTATGAAAATGGAAATATCTACACCGCTATCTGTTTGAACATGGAAATATCTACACCGCTATCTGCATGAAAATGGAAATATCTACACAGTGATCTGCATATACATGGAAATATCTACAAAGCTATCTCCTTACACATGGAAATAACTACAGCGCTATCTCTATAAACATACAAATATCTACACCGCCATCTGTATGAACATGGAAATATCTGCAATGCCATCTCTATGAACATATAAATATATACACCGCCATCTATATTAAGATGGAGATAGCTACACCGCTATCTACATGAAAATGGAAATATCTACACTGCTATCTGCATATACATTTAAATATCTACACAGCTATCTCTTTACACATGGAAATAACTACACCGTTATCTGTATGAACATGGAAATATGTACACCGCCATCTGTATGAACATGGAAATATCTGCACCGCCATCTGTTTGAAAATATAAATATCTACACCGCCATCTGTATTAAGATAGAGATATCTACACTGCTATCTGTATAAACATGGAAATATCTACACCGCTATCTGTATAAACATGGAAATATCTACACCGCTGTCTGTATATACATGGAAATATCTGCACCACTACCTGTATAAACATGGAAATATCAGCACCGCTATCTATATGAACATGGAAATACCTACACCGCTATCTGTATGAACATGGAAATATCTACACCGCTATCTGTATGAACATGGATATACATACACCGCTATCTGTATGAACATGGAAATATCTACACCGCTATCTGTTTCAACATGGAAATATCTACACCGCTGTCTGCATGAAAATGGAAATATCTACACAGCTATCTGCATATACATGGAAATATCTACACAGCTATCTCTTTACACATCGAAATAACTACACCGCTGTCTCTATAAACATGGAAATATCTACACCGCCATCTGCATGAACATGGAAATATCTGAACCGTCATCTGTATGAACATATAAATATCTACACCGCCATCTGTATTAAGAAGGAGATATCTACACCGCTATCTGTATAAACATGGAAATATCTACACCGCTATCTGTATAAACATGGAAATATCTACACCGCTTTCTGTATAAACATGGAAATATCTACACCGTTACCTGTATAAACATGGAAATATCAGCACCGCTATCGGTATGAACATGGAAATATCTACACCGATATCTGTATGAACATGGGTATATCTACACCGCTATCTGTATGAACATGGAAATATCTTTACCGCCATCTGTATGAACATGGATATATCTACACAGCCATCTGTATGAACATGGAAATATCTACACCGCTATCTGTATGAACATGGAAATATCTACACCGCTATCTGTATGAACATGGAAATATCTACACCGCTATCTGTTTGAACATGGAAATAGCTACACCGCTATCTGTATGAATATGGAAATATCTACACCGCTATCTGTATGAACATGGATATTTCTACACAGCCCTCTGGATGAACATGGAAATATCCACACCGCTATCTGTGTAAACATGCATACATCTTCACTGCTATCTGTATAAACATGGAAATATCTACACCGCTATCTGTATGAACATGGAAATATCAGCACCGCTATCTGTATGAACATGGAAATATCTACACCGCTATCTGTATAAACATGGAAATATCAGCACCGCTATCTGTATGAACATGGAAATATCAGCCCCTCTATCTGTATGAACATGGAGATATCTACACCGCCATCTGTATGAACATGGATATATCTACACAGCCATCTGGAGGAACATGGAAATATCTACACCGCTATCTGTATGAACATGGAAATAGCTACACCGCTATCTGTATGAACATGGAAATATCTACACCGCTATCTGTATGAACATGGAAATATCTACACCGCTATCTGTATCAACAGGGAAATATCTTCACAGCCATCTGTACGAACATGGATATATATACAGAGCCATCTGGATGAACATGGAAATATCTACACCGCCATCTGTATGAACATATAAATATCTACACCGCCATCTGTATTAAGATGGAGATATCTACACCGCTATCTGTATAAACCTGGAAATATCTACACCGCTATCTATATACACATGGAAATATCTACACCGCTATCTGGATAAACATGGAAATTTCTACACCGCTACCTGTATAAACATGGAAATATCAACACCGCTATCTCTAGGAACATGGAGATATCTGCTCCGCCATCTGTATGAACATGGATATATCTACACAGCGATCTGGAGGAACATGGAAATATCTACAACGCTATCTGTACGAACATGGAAATATCTACACCGCTATCAGTATGAACATGGAAATAGCTACACCGCTATCTGTATGAACATTTAAATATCTACACCACTATCTGAATGAACATGGAAATATCTACTCTGCTATCTGTATGAACATGGATATTTCTTCACAGCCATCTGGATGAACATGGAAATATCTACACCGCTATCTGTATGAACATGGAAATATCTACACCGCTATCTGTGTAAACATGCATACATCTTCACCGCAATCTGTATAAACATGGAAATATCAACACCGCTATCTGTATGAACATGGAAATATCTACACCGCTATCTGAACATGGAAATATCTACACCGCCATCTGTATGAACACGGAAATATCTGCACCGCCATCTGTATGAACATATAAATATCTACACGGCGATCTGTATTAAGATGTAGATATCTACACCGCCATTTGTATAAACATGGAAATATCAACACCGCTATCTGTATAAACATGGAAATATCTACAACGCTATCTGTATAAACATGAATATATCTACACCGCTACCTGTATAAACAAGGAAATATCAGCACCGGTATCTGTTTGAACATGGAAATGTCAGCCCCTCTATCTGTATGAACATGGAGATATCTACACCGCTATCTGTATGAACATGGAAATATCTTCACCGCCATCTGTATGAACATGGATATATCTACACAGCCATCTGGATGAACATGGAAATATCTTCACCGCTATCTGTATGAACATGGAAATAGCTACACCGCTATCTGTATGAACATGGAAATATCTACACCGCTATCTGTATGAACATGGAAATATCTACACCGCTATCTGTATGAACATGGAAATATCTTCACCGCCATCAGTATGAACATGGATATATCTACAGAGCCATCGGGATGAACATGGAAATATCTACACAGCTATCTGTATGAACATGGAAATATATACACCTCTATCTGTGTAAACATGCATACATCTTCACCGCTATCTCTATAAACATGGAAATATCTACACCGCTATCTGTATGAACATGGAAATATCTACACCGCTATCTGTTTGAACATGGAAATATCTACACCGCTATCTGTATAAACATGGAAATATCCACACCGCTATCTGAATGAACATGGAAATACCTTCACCGCCATCTGTATGAACATGGATATATCTACACAGCCATGTGGATGAACATGGATATTTCTACACAGCCCTCTGGATGAACATGGAAATATCCACACCGCTATCTGTGTAAACATGCATACATCTTCACTGCTATCTGTATAAACATGGAAATATCTACACCGCTATCTGTATGAACATGGAAATATCAGCACCGCTATCTGTATGAACATGGAAATATCTACACCGCTATCTGTATAAACATGGAAATATCAGCACCGCTATCTGTATGAACATGGAAATATCAGCCCCTCTATCTGTATGAACATGGAGATATCTACACCGCCATCTGTATGAACATGGATATATCTACACAGCCATCTGGAGGAACATGGAAATATCTACACCGCTATCTGTATGAACATGGAAATAGCTACACCGCTATCTGTATGAACATGGAAATATCTACACCGCTATCTGTATGAACATGGAAATATCTACACCGCTATCTGTATGAACAGGGAAATATCTTCACAGCCATCTGTACGAACATAGATATATCTACAGAGCCATCTGGATGAACATGGAAATATCTACACCGCCATCTGTATGAACATATAAATATCTACTCCGCCATCTGTATTAAGATGGAGATATCTACACCGCTATCTGTATAAACCTGGAAATATCTACACCGCTATCTGTATACACATGGAAATATCTACACCGCTATCTGGATAAACATGGAAATTTCAACACCGCTACCTGTATAAACATGGAAATATCAGCACCGCTATCTCTAGGAACATGGAGATATCTGTACCGCCATCTGTATGAACATGGATATATCTACACAGCCATCTGGATGAACATGGAAATATCTACACCAATATCTGTATGAAGATGGAAATATCTACAACACTATCTGTATAAACATGCATACATCTTCACCGCTATCTATGTAAACATGGAAATATCTACACTGCTATCTGAATGAACATGGAAATATCTACACCGCTATCTGAAGATGGAAATATCTACACCGCTATCTGCAGGAAAATGGAAATCTCTACACAGCGATCTGCATATACATGGAAATATCTACAAAGATATCTCTTTACACATGGAAATAACTACAGCGCTATCTCTATAAACATACAAATATCTACACCGCCATCTGTATGAACATGGAAATATCTGCACCGCCATCTGTATGAACATATAAATATCTACACCGCCATCTATATTAAAATGGAGATATCTACACCGCTATCTTTACGAACATGGAAATATCTAAACCGCTATCTGCATGAAAATAGAAATATCTACACAGCTATTTGCATATACATGGAAATATCTACAAAGCTATCTCTTTACACATGGAAATAACTACACCGCTATCTCTATAAACACGGAAATATCTACACCGCCATCTGTATGAACATGGAAATATCTGCACCGCCATCTGTATAAACATATAAATATCTACACCGCCATCTGTATTTAGATGGAGATATCTACACCGCTATCTGTATAAACTTGGAAATATCTACACCGCTATCTGCATAAACATGGAATTACCTACACCGCTATCTGTATAAACATGGAAATATCAGCACCGCTATCTGTATGAACATGGAAATATCTACACCGCTATCTCTATTAACATGGAAATATCTACACCGCTATCTGTATGAACATGGAAATAGCTACACCGCTATCTGCATGAAAATGGAAATATCTACACTGCTATCTGCATATACATGGAAATATCTACACAGCTATATCTTTACACATGGAAATAACTACACCGCTATCTGTATGAACATGGAAATATCCACACCGCTATCTGTATGAACATGGAAATATCTGCACCGCCATCTGTATGAACATATAAATATCTACACCGCCATCTGTATTAAGATGGAGATATCTACACCGCTATCTGTATAAACATGGAAATATGTACACCGCTATCTGTATAAACATGGAAATATCTACACTGCTATCTGTATAAACATGGAAATATCTACACCGCTACCTGTATAAACATGGAAATATTAGAACCGCTATCTGTATGAACATGGAAATATCTACACCGCTATCTGTATGAACATGGAAATATCTACACCGCTATCTGTATGAACATGGAAATATCTACACCGCTATCTGTATGAACATGGATATATCTACACAGCCCTCTGGATGAATATGGAAATATCCACACCGCTATCTTTGTAAACATGCATACATCTTCACCGCTATCTGTATAAACATGGAAATATCTACACCGCTATCTGTATGAACATGGAAATATCTACACTGCTATCTGTTTGAAGATGGAAATACATACACCGCTATCTGCATGAAAATGGAAATACATACACAGCTATCTGCATATACATGGAAATATCTACACAGCTATCCCTTTACACATGGAAATAACTACACCGCTATCTGTATGAACATGGAAATATCTTCACCGCCATGTGTAGGAACATGGATATATCTACACAGCCATCTGGATGAACATGGAAATATCTACACCGCTATCTGTTTGAACATGGAAATATCTTCACCGCTATCTGTGTAAACATGCATACATCTTCACCGCTATCTCTATAAACATGGAAATATCTACACTGCTATCTGTATGAACATGGAAATATCTACACCGCTATCTGTTTGAACATGGAAATATCTACACCGCTATCTGCATGAAAATGGAAATATCTACAAAGCTATCTGCATATACATGGAAACGTCTACACAGCTATCTCTTTACACATGGAAATAACTACACCGCTAAATCTATAAACATGGAAATATCTACACCGCCATCAGTATGAACATGGAAATATCTGCACCACCATCTGTATGAACATATAAATATCTCCACCGCCATCTGTATTAAGAAGGAAATATCTAAACCGCTATCTGTATGAACATTGAAATATCTACACCGCTATCTGTATGAACATGGAAACATCTACACCGCTATCTGTGTGAAGATGCATATAACTTCACCGCTATCTGTATAAACATGGAAATATCTACAACGCTATCTCTATGAACATGGAAATATCTACACCGCTATCTGTACGAACATGGAAATATCTAAACCGCTATCTGCATGAAAATAGAAATATCTACACAGCTAACTGCATATACATGGAAATATCTACAAAGCTATCTCTTTACACATGGAAATACCTACACCGCTATCTCTATAAACTCGGAAATATCTACACCGCCATCTGTATGAACATGGAAATATCTGCACCGCCATCTCTATAAACATATAAATATCTACACCGCCATCTGTATTTAGATGGAGATATCTACACCGCTATCTGTATAAACTTGGAAATATCTACACCGCTATCTGCATAAATATGGAAATACCTACACCGCTATCTGTATAAACATGGAAATACCTACACCGCTACCTGTATAAACATGGAAATATCAGCACCGCTATCTGTATGAACATGGAAATATCTACACCGCTATCTCTATGAACATGGAAATATCTACACCGCTATCTGTATGAACATGGAAATAGCTACACTGCTATCTGTATGAACATGGAAATATCTACACCACTACCTGTAGGAACATGGAAATATCTACACCGCTGTCAGCATGAACATGGATGTATCTACACAGCCGTCTGGATGAACATGGAAATATCTACACCGCTATCTGCTTGAACTTGGAAATATCTACACCGCTATCTGTGTAAACATGCATACATCTTCACCGCAATCTGTATAAGCATGGAAATATCAACGCCGCTATCTGTTTGAACGTGGAAATATCTACACCGCTATCTGTTTGAACATGGAAATATCTAAACCGCTATCAGCATGAAAATGGAAATATCTACACAGCTATCTGCATATACATGGAAATATCTACACATCTATCTCTTTACACATGTAAATAACTACACCGCTATCTGTATGAACATGGAAATGTCTGCACCGCCATCTGTATGAACATATAAATATCTACACCGCCATCTGTATTAAGATGGAGATATCTACACCGTTATCTGTATAAACATGGAAATATCTACGCCGCGATCTGAATAAACATGGAAATATCTACACCGCTCTCTGTATAAACATGGAGATATCAGCACCGCTATCTGAATGAACATGGAAATATCAGCCTCTCTATCTGTATGAACATGGAAGTATCTACACCGCTATCTCTATGAACATGGAAATATCTACACCGCTATCTGTTTGAACATGGAAATATCTAAACCGCTATCTGCATGAAAATGGAAATATATATACACAGCTATCTGCATATACATGGAAATATCTACACAGCTATCTCTTTACACATGGAAATATCTACACAGCTATCTCTTTACACATGGAAAAAACTACACCGCTATCTGTATGAACATGGAAATACCTTCACCGCCATCTGTAGGAACATGGATATATCTACACAGCCATCTGGATGAACATGGAAATATCTACACCGCTATCTGTATGAACATGGAAATATCTACACTGCTATCTGTGTAAACATGCATACATCTTCACCGCTATCTCTATAAACATGGAAATAACTACACCGCTATCTGTATGAACATGGAAATATCTACCACGCCTTCTGAATGAACATGGAAATATCTGCACCGCCATCTGTATGAACATATAAATATCTACACCGCCATCTGTATTAAAATGGAGATATCTACACTGCTATCTGTATAAAAATGGAAATATCCACACCGCCATCTGTATGAACATATAAATATCTACGCCGCCATCTGTATTTAGAAGGAAATATCTAAACCGCTATCTGTATGAACATGGAAATATCTACACCGCTATCTGTTTGAACGTGGAAATATCTACACCATTATCTGCATGAAAATGGAAATATCTACACTGCTATCTGCATATATATTTAAATATGTACACTGCTATCTCTTTACACATGGAAATAACTACACCGTTACCTGTATGAACATGAAATATCTACACCGCCATCTGTATGAACATGGAAATATCTGCACCGCCATCTGTATGAAAATATAAATATCTACACCGCCATCTGTATTAAGATAGAGATATCTACACTGCTATCTGTATAAACATGGAAATATCTACACCGCTATCTGTATGAACATGGAAATATCTACACCGCTATCTGTATGAACATGCAAATACATACACCGCTATCTGTATGAACATGGAAATATCTACACCGCTATCTGTTTGAACATGGAAATATCTACACCGCTGTCTGCATGAAAATGGAAATATCTACACAGCTATCTGCATATACATGGAAATATCTACACAGATATCTCTTTACACATGGAAATAACTACACCGCTATCTCTATAAACATGGAAATATCTACACCGCCATCTGTATGAATATGGAAATATCTGCACCGCCATCTGTATGAACATATAAATATCTACACCGCCATCTGTATTAAGAAGGAGATATCTACACCGCTATCTGTATAAACATGGAAATATCTACACCGCTATCTGTATAAACATGGAAATATCTACACCGCTATCTGTATAAACATGGAAATATCTACACCGCTACCTGTATAAACATGGAAATATCAGCACCGCTATCGGTATGAACATTGAAGTATCTACACCGATATCTGTATGAACATGGGTACATCTACACCGCTATCTGTATGAACATGGAAATATCTTTACCGCCATCTGTATGAACATGGATATATCTACACAGCCATCTGTATGAACATGGAAATATCTACACCGCTATCTGTATGAACATGGAAATATCTACACCGCTATCTGTACGAACATGGAAATATCTTCACCGCCATCTGTATGAAAATGGATATGGCTACACAGCCATCTGGATGAACATGGAAATATCTACACCGCCATCTGTATGAACATGGAAATATCTACACCGCTATCTGTGTAAACATGCATACACCTTCACCGCTATCTGTATAACCATGGAAATATCTACACCGCTATCTGTATGAACATGGAAATATCTACACCGCTATCTGTTTGAACATGGAAATATCTAAACCGCTATCTGCATGAAAATGGAAATATCTACACAGTTATCTGCATATACATGGAAATATCTACACAGCTATCACTTTACACGTGGAAATAACTACACCGCTATCTGTACGAACATGGAAAGATCTTCACCGCCATCTGTATGAACATGGATATATCTACACAGCCATCTGGATGAACATGGAAATATCTACACCGCTATCTGTATGAAGATGGAAATATCTACAACACTATCTGTGTAAACATGCATACATCTTCACCGCTATCTATATAAACATGGAAATATCTACACTGCTATCTGTATGAACATGGAAATATCTACACCGCTATCTGAACATGGAAATATCTACACCGCTATCTGCATGAAAATGGAAATATCTACACAGCGATCTGCATATACATGGAAATATCTACAAAGCTATCTCTTTACACATGGAAATAACTACAGCGCTATCTCTATAAACATACAAATATCTACTCCGCCATCTGTATGACCATGGAAATATCTGCACCGCCATCTGTATGAACATATAAATATCTACACCGCCATCTATATTAAGATGGAGATATCTACACCGCTATCTGTATGAACTTGGAAATATCTACACCGCTATCTGTATAAACATGGAAATATCTACACCGCAATCTGTATAAACATGGAAATATCTACACCGCTAACTGTGTAAACATGGAAATATCAGCACCGCTATCTGCATGAACATGGAAATATCTACACCGCTATCTGAACATGGAAATATCTACACCGCTATCTGCATGAAAATGGAAATATCTACACAGGTATCTGCTTATACATGGAAATATCCACGCAGCTATCTCTTTACACTTGGAAATAACTACACCGCTATCTCTATAAACATGGAAATATCTACACCGCCATCACTATGAACATGGAAATATCTGCACCGCCATCTGTATGAACATATAAATATCTACACCGCCATCTGCATTAAGAAGGAGATATCTACACCGCTATCTGTATAAACATGGAAATATTTACACCGCTATCTGTATAAACATGGAAATATCTACACCGCTATCAGTATAAACATGGAAATATCTACACCGCTACCTGTATAAACATGGAAATATCAGCACCGCTATCGGTATGAACATGGAAATATCTACACCGCTATCTGTATGAACATGGAAATAGCTACACCGCTATCTGTATGAACATGGAAATATCTTCAACGCTATCTGTAGGAACATGGATATATCTACACAGCCATCTGGATGAACATGGAAATATCTACACCGCTATCTGTATGAAGATGGAAATATCTACACCGCTATCTGTGTAAACATGCATACATCTTCACCGCTATCTGTCTAAACATGGAAATATCTACACTGCTATCTGTATGAAAATGAAAATATCTACACCGCTATCTGTTTGAACATGGAAATATCTACACCGCTGTCTGCATGAAAATGGAAATATCTACACAGCGATCTGCATATACATGGAAATATCTACAAAGCTATCTCTTTACACATGGAAATAACTACAGCGCTATCTCTATAAACATACAAATATCTACTCCGCCATCTGTATGAACATGGAAATATCTGCACCGCCATCTGTATGAACATATAAATATCTACACCGCCATCTATATTAAGATGGAGATATCTACACCGCTATCTGTAAGAACTTGGAAATATCTACACCGCTATCTGTATAAACATGGAAATATCTACACCGCAATCTGTATAAACATGGAAATATCTACACCGCTAACTGTATAAACATGGAAATATCTACACCGCTATCTGTATGAACATGGAAATAGCTACACCGCTATCTGTATGAACATGGAAATATCTACACCACTATCTGAATGAACATGGAAATATCTACTCTGCTATCTGTATGAACATGGATATTTCTTCACAGCCATCTGGATGAACATGGAAATATCTACACCGCTATCTGTATGAACATGGAAATATCTACACCGCTATCTGTGTAAACATGCATACATCTTCACCGCTATTTGTATAAACATGGAAATATCTACACCGCTATCTGTATGAACATGGAAATAGCTACACCGCTATCTGTATGAACATGGAAATATCTACACCGCTATCTGTACGAACATGGAAATATCTTCACCGCCATCTGTATGAAAATGGATATGGCTACACAGCCATCTGGATGAACATGGAAATATCTACACCGCCATCTGTATGAACATGGAAATATCTACACCGCTATCTGTGTAAACATGCATACACCTTCACCGCTATCTGTATAACCATGGAAATATCTACACCGCTATCTGTATGAACATGGAAATATCTACACCGCTATCTGTTTGAACATGGAAATATCTAAACCGCTATCTGCATGAAAATGGAAATATCTACACAGTTATCTGCATATAAATGGAAATATCTACACAGCTATCTCTTTACACGTGGAAATAACTACACCGCTATCTGTATGAACATGGAAATATCTTCACCGCCATCTGTATGAACATGGATATATCTACACAGCCATCTGGATGAACATGGAAATATCTACACCGATATCTGTATGAAGATGGAAATATCTACAACACTATCTGTATAAACATGCATACATCTTCACCGCTATCTATATAAACATGGAAATATCTACACTGCTATCTGAATGAACATGGAAATATCTACACCGCTATCTGAAGATGGAAATATCTACACCGCTATCTGCATGAAAATGGAAATATCTACACAGCGATCTGCATATACATGGAAATATCTACAAAGCTATCTCTTTACACATGGAAATAACTACAGCGCTATCTCTATAAACATACAAATACCTACACCGCCATCTGTATGAACATGGAAATATCTGAACCGCCATCTGTATGAACATATAAATATCTACACCGCCATCTATATTAAAATGGAGATATCTACACCGCTATCTGTACGAACATGGAAATATCTAAACCGCTATCTGCATGAAAATAGAAATATCTACACAGCTATTTGCATATACATGGAAATATCTACAAAGCTATCTCTTTTCACATGGAAATAACTACACCGCTATCTCTATAAACACGGAAATATCTACACCGCCATCTGTATGAACATGGAAATATCTGCACCGCCATCTGTATAAACATATAAATATCTACACCGCCATCTGTATTTAGATGGAGATTTCTACACCGCTATCTGTATAAACTTGGAAATATCTACACCGCTATCTGCATAAACATGGAAATACCTACACCGCTATCTGTATAAACATGGAAATACCTACACCGCTACCTGTATAAACATGGAAATATCAGCACCGCTATCTGTATGAACATGGAAATATCTACACCGCTATCTCTATGAACATGGAAATATCTACACCGCTATCTGTATGAACATGGAAATAGCTACACCGCTATCTGCATGAAAATGGAAATATCTACACTGCTATCTGCATATACATGGAAATATCTACTCAGCTATATCTTTACACATGGAAATAACTACACCGCTATCTGTATGAACATGGAAATATCCACACCGCTATCTGTATGAACATGGAAATATCTGCACCGCCATCTGTATGAACATATAAATATCTACACCGCCATCTGTATTAAGATGGAGATATCTACACCGCTATCTGTATAAACATGGAAATATGTACACCGCTATCTGTATAAACATGGAAATATCTACACTGCTATCTGTATAATCATGGAAATATCTACACCGCTACCTGTATAAACATGGAAATATTAGAACCGCTATCTGTATGAACATGGAAATATCTACACCGCTATCTGTATGAACATGGAAATATCTACACCGCTATCTGTATGAACATGGAAATATCTACACCGCTATCTGTATGAACATGGATATATCTACACAGCCCTCTGGATGAACATGGAAATATCCACACCGCTATCTTTGTAAACATGCATACATCTTCACCGCTATCTGTATAAACATGGAAATATCTACACCGCTAGCTGTATGAACATGGAAATATCTACACCGCTATCTGTTTGAAGATGGAAATACATACACCGCTATCTGCATGAAAATGTAAATATCTACACAGCTATCTGCATATACATGGAAATATCTACACAGCTATCTCTTTACACATGGAAATAACTACACCGCTATCTGTATGAACATGGAAATATCTACACCGCTATCTGTATAAACATGGAAATATCTACACCGCAATCTGTATAAACATGGAAATATCTACACCGCTAACTGTATAAACATGGAAATATCAGCACCGCTATCTGCATGAACATGGAAATATCTACACCGCTATCTGAACATGGAAATATCTACACCGCTATCTGCATGAAAATGGAAATATCTACACAGGTATCTGCTTATACATGGAAATATCCACGCAGCTATCTCTTTACACTTGGAAATAACTACACCGCTATCTCTATAAACATGGAAATATCTACACCGCCATCACTATGAACATGGAAATATCTGCACCGCCATCTGTATGAACATATAAATATCTACACCGCCATCTGCATTAAGAAGGAGATATCTACACCGCTATCTGTATAAAAATGGAAATATTTACACCGCTATCTGTATAAACATGGAAATATCTACACCGCTATCAGTATAAACATGGAAATATCTACACCGCTACCTGTATAAACATGGAAATATCAGCACCGCTATCGGTATGAAAAAGGAAATATCTACACCGCTATCTGTATGAACATGGAAATAGCTACACCGCTATCTGTATGAACATGGAAATATCTTCAACGCCATCTGTATGAACATGGATATATCTACACAGCCATCTGGATGAACATGGAAATATCTACACCGCTATGTGTATGAAGATGGAAATATCTACACCTCTATCTGTGTAAACATGCATACATCTTCACCGCTATCTGTCTAAACATGGAAATATCTACACTGCTATCTGTATGAAAATGAAAATATCTACACCGCTATCTGTTTGAACATGGAAATATCTACACCGCTGTCTGCATGAAAATGGAAATATCTACACAGCGATCTGCATATACATGGAAATATCTACAAAGCTATCTCTTTACACATGGAAATAACTACAGCGCTATATCTATAAACATACAAATATCTACATCGCCATCTCTATGAACATGGAAATATCTGCAATGCCATCTGTATGAACATATAAATATCTACACCACCATCTATATTAAGATGGAGATATCTACACTGCTATCTACATGAAAATGGAAATATCTACACTGCTATCTGCATATACATTTAAATATCTACACAGCTATCTCTTTACACATGGAAATAACTACACCGTTATCTGTATGAACATGGAGATATCTACACCGCCATCTGTATGAACATGGAAATATCTGCACCGCCATCTGTATGAAAATATAAATATCTACACTGCCATCTGTATTAAGATAGAGATATCTCCACTGCTATCTGTATAAACATGGAAATATCTACACCGCTATCTGTATAAACATGGAAATATCTACACCGCTATCTGTATATACATGGAAATATCTACACCACTACCTGTATAAACATGGAAATATCAGCACCGATATCTATATGAACATGGAAATATCTACATTGCTATCTGTATGAACATGGAAATATCTACACCGCTATCTGTATGAACATGGAAATATCTACACCGCTATCTGTATGAACATGGAAATATCTACACCTCTATCTGTTTGAACATGGAAATATCTACACCGCTGTCTGCATGAAAATGGAAATATCTACACAGCTATCTGCATAAACATGGAAATATCTACACAGCTATCTCTTTACACATGGAAATAACTACACCGCTATCTCTATAAACATGGAAATATCTACACCGCCATCTGTATGGACAAGGAAATATCTGCACCGCCATCTGCAAGAACATATAAATATCTACAAAGCCATCTGTATTAAGAAGGAGATATCTACACCGCTATCTGTATAAAGATGGAAATATCTACACCGATATCTGTATATACATGGAAATATCTACACCGCTATCTGTATAAACATGGAAATATCTACACCGCTACCTGTATAAACATGGAAATATCAGCACCGCTATCTGTATAACCATGGAAATATCTACACCGCTATCTGTATGAACATGGAAATATCTACACCGCTATCTGTTTGAACATGGAAATATCTAAACTGCTATCTGCATGAAAATGGAAATATCTACACAGCTATCTCTTTACACGTGGAAATAACTGCACGGCTATCTGTATGAACATGGAAATATCTTCACCGCCATCTGTATGAAAAGGATATATCTACACAGCCATCTGGATGAACATGGAAATATCTACACCGCTATCTGTATGAAGATGGAAATATCTACAACGCTATCTGTGTAAACATGCATACATCTTCACCGCTATCTACATAAACATGGAAATATCTACACTACTATCTGTATGAACATGGAAATATCTACACCGCTATCTGTTTGAACATGGAAATATCTACACCGCTATCTGCATGAAAATGGAAATCTCTACACAGCGATCTGCATATACATGGAAATATCTACAAAGATATCTCTTTACACATGGAAATAACTACAGCGCTATCTCTATAAACATACAAATATCTACACCGTCATCTGTATGAACATGGAAATATCTGCACTGCCATCTGTATGAACATATAAATATCTACACCGCCATCTATATTAAGATGGAGATATCTACACCACTATCTGTATAAACATGGAAATGTCTACACCACAATCTGTATAAACATGGAAATATCTACACCGCTACCGGTATAAACATGGAAATATCAGCACCGCGATCTGTATGAACTGGAAATATCTACACCGCTATCTAGATGAACATGAAAATAGCTACACCACTATCTGTATGAACATGGAAAAATCTACACAGCCATCTGGATGAACACGGCAATATCTACACCGCTATCTGTATGAACATTGAAATATCTACACCGCTATCTGTGTAAATATGCATACATCTTCACCGCAATCTGTATAAACATGGAAATATCTACACCGCTATCTGTATGAACATGGAAATATCTACACCGCTATCTGAACATGGAAATATCTACACGGCTATCTGCATGAAAATGGAAATATCTACACAGCTATCTGCATATACATGGAAATATCTACACAGCTATCTTTTACACGTGGAAATAACTACACCGCTATCTGTATGAACATGGAAATATCTACACCGCCATCTGTATGAACACGGAAATATCTGCACCGCCATCTTTATGAACATATAAATATCTACACGGCGATCTGTATTAAGATGTAGATATCTACACCGCCATCTGTATAAACATGGAAATATCTACACCGCTATCTGTATAAATATGGAAATATCTACACCACTATCTGTATTAATATGGAAATATCTACACCGCTACCTGTATAAACATGGAAATATCAACACCGCTATCTGTATGAACATGGAAATATCTACAACGCTACCTGTATAAACATGGAAATATCAGCACCGCTATCTCTATGAACCTGGAAATGTCTACACCGCTATCTGAATGAACATGGAAATATCTACACCGCTATCTGTTTGAACATGTAAATATCTACACCGCTATCTGCATGAAAATGGAAATATCCACAAAGATATCTGCATATACATGGAAATATCTACACAGCTATCTCTTTACACATGGAAATAACTACACCGCTATCTCTATAAACATGGAAATATCTACACCTCCATCTGTATGAACATGGAAATATCTGCACCGCCATCTGTATGAACATATAAATATCTACACCGCCATCTGTATTAAGAAGGAAATATCAAAACCGCTATCTGTATATACATGGAAATATCTACACCGCTGCCTGTATAAACATGGAAATATCAGCACCGCTCTCTGTATGAAAATGGAGATATCTACACCACTATCTGTATGAACATGGAAATATCTACACGGCTATCTGTATGAACATGGAAATAGCTACACCGTTATCTGTATGAACATGGAAATATCTACACCGCTATTTGTATGAACATGGAAATATCTACACCGCTATCTGTATGAACATGGAAATATCTACACCGCTATCTGTATGAACATGGATATATCTACACAGCCATCTGGATGAACATGGAAATATCTACACCGCTATCTGTATGAACATGGAAATAACTTCACAGCCATCTATATGAAAATGGATATGGCTTCACAGCCATCTGGATGAACATGGAAATATCTACACCGCGATCTGTATGAACATGGAAATATGTACACCGCTATCTGTGTAAACATGCATACACCTTCACCGCTATCTGTATAACCATGGAAATATCTACACCGCTATCTGTATGAACATGGAAATATCTACACCGCTATCTGTTTGAACATGTAAATATCTAAAGCGCTATCTGCATGAAAATGGAAATATCTACACAGCTATCTGTTTATACATGGAAATATCTACACAGCTATCTCTTTACACGTGGAAATAACTACACCGCTATCTGTATGAACATGGAAATATCTTCACCGCCATCTGTATGAACATGGATATATCTACACAGTCATCTGGATGAACATGGAAATATCTACACCGCTATCTGTTTGGATATGGAAATATCTAAACCGATAACTGCATGAAAATGGAAATATCTACACCACTATCTTTATGAACATGGAAATATCTACACCGCTATCTGTGTAAACATGCATACATCTTCACCGCTATCTGTATAAACATGGAAATATCTACACCGCTATCAGTATGAAGATGGAAATATCTACAACGCTATCTGTGTAAACATGCATACATCTTCACCGCTATCTATATAAACATGGAAATATCTACACTGCTATCTGTATGAACATGGAAATAACTACACCGCTATCTGTTTGAACATGGAAATATCTACACCACTATCTGCATGAAAATGGAAATATCTACACAGCGGTCTGCATATACATGGAAATATCTACAAAGCTATCTCTTTACACATGGAAATAACTACAGCGCTATCTCTATAAACATACAAATATCTACACCGCCATCTGTATGAACATGGAAATATCTGCACCGCCATCTGTATGAACATATAAATATCTACACCGCCATCTATATTAAGATGGAGATATCTACACCGCTATCTGTATAAACTTGGAAATATCTACACCGCTATCTGTATAAACATGGAAATATCTACACCGCAATCTGTATAAACATGGAAATATCTACACCGCTACCTGTATAAACATGGAAATATCACCACCGCTATCTGTATGAACATGGAAATATCTACACCGCTATCTGAACATGGAAATATCTACACCGCTACCTGTATGAACATGGAAATAGCTACACCGCTATCTGTATGAACATGGAAATACCTTCAATGCCATCTGTATGAACATGGATATATCTACAAAGCCATCTGTGTGAACATGGAAATATCTACACCGCTATCTGTATGAACATGGAAATATCTACACCGCTATCTGTATGAACATGGAAATATCTTCACCGCCATCTGTATGAACATGGATATGTCTACACATCCATCTGGATGAACATGGAAAAATCTACACCGCGATCTGTATGAACATGGGAATATCTACACCGCTATCTGTGTAAACATGCATACACCTCCACCGCTATCTGTATAAACATGGAAATATCTACACCGCTATCTGTATGAACATGGAAATATCTACACCGCTATCTGTTTGAACATGGAAATATCTAAACAGCTATCTGCATGAAAATGGAAATATCTACACAGCTATCTGCATATACATGGAAATATCTACACAGCTATCTCTTTACACATGGAAATAACTACACCGCTATGTGTATGAACATGGAAATATCTGCACCGCCATCTGTATGAACATATAAATATCTACGCCGCCATCTGTATTAAGAAGGAAATATCTAAACCGCTATCTGAATAAACATGGAAATATCTACAACGCTGCCTGTATAAACATCGAAATATCAGAACCGCTATCTGAATGAACATTGAAATATCTACACCGCTATCTGTATGAACATGGAAATAGCTACACCGCTATCTGTATGAACATGGATATATCTACACAGCCATCTGGATGAACATGGAAATATCTACACCGCTATCTGTGTAAACATGCATACATCTTCACAGCTATCTGTATAAAGATGGAAATATCTACACCGCTATCTTTATGAACATGGAAATATCTACACCGCTATCTGTATGAACATGGAAATATCTACACCGCTATCTGTTTGAACATGGAAATATCTATACCACTATCTGCATGAAAATGGAAATATCTACACTGCTATCTGTATATACACTTAAATATGTACACTGCTATCTCTTTACACATGGAAATAACTACACCGTTACCTGTATGAACATGGAAATATCTACACCGCCATCTGTATGAACATGGAAATATCTGCACCGCCATCTGTATGAAAATATAAGTATCTACACCGCCATCTGTGTTAAGATAGGGATATCTCCACTGCTATCTATATAAACATGGAAATATCTACACCGCTATCTGTATGAACATGGAAATATCTACACCGCTATCTGTATGAACATGGATATATCTACACCGCTATCTGTATGAACATGGAAATATCTTCAACGCCATCTGTATGAACATGGATATATCTACACAGCCATCTGTATGAACATGGAAATATCTACACCGCTATCTGTATGACATTGGAAATATCTACACCGCTATCTGTATGAATGTGGAAATATCTTCACAGCCATCTGTATGAACATGGATATGTCTACTCATCCATCTGGATGAACATGGAAAAATCTACACCGCTATCTGTTTGAACATGGAAATATCTAAACCGCTATCTACATGAAAATGGAAATATCTACACAGCTATCTGCATATACATGGAAATATCTACACAGCTATCTCTTTACACATGGAAATCACTACATCGCTATCTGTATGAACATGGAAATATCTTCACCGCCATCTGTAGGAACATGGATATATCTACACAGCCATCTGGATGAACATGGAAATATCTACACCGCTATCTGTATGAAGATGGAAATATCTACACCGCTATCTGAGTAAACATGCAAACATCTTCACCGCTATCTGTATAAACATGGAAATATCTACACTGCTATCTGTATGAAAATGGAAATATCTACACCGCTATCTGTTTGAACATGGAAATATCTACACCGCTTTCTGCATGAAAATGGAAATATCTACACAGCGATCTGCATATACTTGGAAATATCTACAAAGCTATCTCCTTACACATGGAAATAACTACAGCGCTATCTCTATAAACATACAAATATCTACACCGCCATCTGTATGAACATGGAAATATCTGCAATGCCATCTCTATGAACATATAAATATATACACCGCCATCTATATTAAGATGGAGATAGCTACACCGCTATCTACATGAAAATGGAAATATCTACACTGCTATCTGCATATACATTTAAATATCTACACAGCTATCTCTTTACACATGGAAATAACTACACCGTTATCTGTATGAACATGGAAATATGTACACCGCCATCTGTAGGAACATGGAAATATCTGCACCGCCATCTGTATGAAAATATAAATATCTACACCGCCATCTGTATTAAGATAGAGATATCTACACTGCTATCTGTATAAACATGGAAATATCTACACCGCTATCTGTATAAACATGGAAATATCTACACCGCTATCTGTATATACATGGAAATATCTACACCACTACCTGCATAAACATGGAAATATCAGCACCGCTATCTATATGAACATGGAAAAACCTACACCGATATCTGTATGAACATGGAAATATCTACACCGCTATCTGTATGAACATGGATATACATACACCGCTATCTGTATGAACATGGAAATATCTACACCGCTATCTGTTTCAACATGGAAATATCTACACCGCTGTCTGCATGAAAATGGAAATATCTACACAGCTATCTGCATATACATGGAAATATCTACACAGCTATCTCTTTACACATGGAAATAACTACACCGCTGTCTCTATAAACATGGAAATATCTACACCGCCATCTGCATGAACATGGAAATATCTGCACCGCCATCTGTATGAACATATAAATATCTACACCGCCATCTGTATTAAGAAGGAGATATCTACACAGCTATCTGTATAAAAATGGAAATATCTACACCGCTATCTGTATAAACATGGAAATATCTACACCGCTATCTGTATAAACATGGAAATATCTACACCGTTACCTGTATAAACATGGAAATATCAGCACCGCTATCGGTATGAACATGGAAATATCTACACCGATATCTGTATGAACATGGGTATATCTACACCGCTATCTGTATGAACATGGAAATATCTTTACCGCCATCTGTATGAACATGGATATATCTACACAGCCATCTGTATGAACATGGAAATATCTACACCGCTATCTGTATGAACATGGAAATATCTACACCGCTATCTGTATGAACATGGAAATATCTACACCGCTATCTGTATGAACATGGAAATATCTACACCGCTATCTGTTTGAACATGGAAATATCTACACCGCGTTCTGCATGAAAATGGAAATATCTACACAGCTATCTGCATATACATGGAAATATCTACACAGCTATCTCTTTACACATGGAAATAACTACACCGCTATCTCTATAAACTTGGAAATATCTACACCGCCATCTGTATGGACATGGAAATATCTGCACCGCCATCTGTATGAACATATAAATATCTACAAACCCATCTGTATTAAGAAGGAGATATCTACACCGCTATCTGTATAAAGATGGAAATATCTACACCGATATCTGTATAAACATGGAAATATCTACACCGTTATCTGTATAAACATGGAAATATCTACACCGCTACCTGTATAAACATGGAAATATCAGCACCGCTATCGGTATGAACATGGAAATATCTACACCTCTATCTGTATGAACATGGATATATCTACACCGCTATCTGTATGAACATGGAAATATCTACACCGCCATCTGTATGAACATGGATATATCTACACAGCCATCTGTACGAACATGGAAATATCTACACCGCTATCTGTATGAACATGGAAATATCTACACCGCTATCTGTATGAACATGGAAATATCTTCACCGCCATCTGTGTAAACATGCATACACCTTCACCGCTATCTGTATAACCATGGAAATATCTACACCGCCATCTGTATGAACATGGAAATATCTACACCGCTATCTGTTTGAACATGGAAATATCTAAACCGCTATCTGCATGAAAATGGGAATATCTACACAGCTATCTGCATGTACATGGAAATATCTACACAGCTATCTCTTTACACGTGGAAATAACTACACCGCTATCTGTATCAACATGGAAATATCTTCACCGCCATCTGTATGAAAAGGATATATCTACACAGCCATCTGGATGAACATGGAAATATCTACACCGCTATCTGTATGAAGATGGAAATATCTACAACGCTATCTGTGTAAACATGAATACATCTTCACCTCTATCTATATAAACATGGAAATATCTACACTACTATCTGTATGAACATGGAAATATCTACACCGCTATCTGTTTGAACATGGAAATATCTACACCGCTATCTGCATGAAAATGGAAATCTCTACACAGCGATCTGCATATACATGGAAATATCTACAAAGATATCTCTTTACACATGGAAATAACTTCAGCGCTATCTCTATAAACATACAAATATCTACACCGCCATCTGTACGAACATGGAAATATCTGCACCGCCATCTGTATGAACATATAAATATCTACACCGCCATCTATATTAAGATGGAGATATCTACACCGCTATCAGTATAAACATGGAAATATCTACACCGCAATCTGTATAAACATGGAAATATCTACACCGCTACCAGTATAAACATGGAAATATCAGCACCGCTATCTGTATGAACTTGGAAATATCTACACCGCTATCTCCGTGAACATGAAAATAGCTACACCACTATCTGTATGAACATGGAAAAATCTAAACAGCCATCTGGATGAACACGGAAATATCTACACCGCTATCTGTATGAACATGGAAATAGCTACACCGCTATCTGTGTAAATATGCATACATCTTCACCGCAATCTGTATAAACATGGAAATATCTACACCGCTATCTGTATGAACATGGAAATATCTACACCGCTATCTGAACATGGAAATATCTACACCGCCATCTGTATGAACACGGAAATATCTGCACCGCCATCTGTATGAACATATAAATATCTACACGGCGATCTGTATTAAGATGTAGATATCTACACCGCCATTTGTATAAACATGGAAATATCAACACCGCTATCTGTATAAACATGGAAATATCTACAATGCTATCTGTATAAACATGAATATATCTACACCGCTACCTGTATAAACAAGGAAATATCAGCACCGGTATCTGTTTGAACATGGAAATATCAGCCCCTCTATCTGTATGAACATGGAGATATCTACACCGCTATCTGTATGAACATGGAAATATCTTCACCGCCATCTGTATGAACATGGATATATCTACACAGCCATCTGGATGAACATGGAAATATCTTCACCGCTATCTGTATGAACATGGAAATAGCTACACCGCTATCTGTATGAACATGGAAATATCTACACCGCTATCTGTATGAACATGGAAATATCTCCACCGCTATCTGTATGAACATGGAAATATCTTCACCGCCATCAGTATGAACATGGATATATCTACAGAGCCATCGGGATGAACATGGAAATATCTACACAGCTATCTGTATGAACATGGAAATATATACACCGCTATCTGTGTAAACATGCATACATCTTCACCGCTATCTCTATAAACATGGAAATATCTACACCGCTATCTGTATGAACATGGAAATATCTACACCGCTATCTGTTTGAACATGGAAATATCTACACCGCTATCTGTATAAACATGGAAATATCCACACCGCTATCTTAATGAACATGGAAATACCTTCACCGCCATCTGTATGAACATGGATATATCTACACAGCCATGTGGATGAACATGGATATTTCTACACAGCCCTCTGGATGAACATGGAAATATCCACACCGCTATCTGTGTAAACATGCATACATCTTGACTGCTATCTGTATAAACATGGAAATATCTACACCGCTATCTGTATGAACATGGAAATATCAGCACCGCTATCTGTATGAACATGGAAATATCTACACCGCTATCTGTATAAACATGGAAATATCAGCACCGCTATCTGTATGAACATGGAAATATCAGCCCCTCTATCTGTATGAACATGGAGATATGTACACCGCCATCTGTATGAACATGGATATATCTACACAGCCATCTGGAGGAACATGGAAATATCTACACCGCTATCTGTATGAACATGGAAATAGCTACACCGCTATCTGTATGAACATGGAAATATCTACACCGCTATCTGTATGAACATGGAAATATCTAAACCGCTATCTGTATGATCAGGGAAATATCTTCACAGCCATCTGTACGAACATGGAAATATCTACAACGCTATCTGTACGAACATGGAAATATCTACACCGCTATCTGTATGAACATGGAAATAGCTACACCGCTATCTGTGTAAACATGCATACATCTTCACCGCTATTTGTATAAACATGGAAATATCTACACCGCTATCTGTATGAACATGGAAATATCTACAACACTATCTGAATGAACATGGAAATATCTACTCTGCTATCTGTATGAACATGGATATTTCTTCACAGCCATCTGGATGAACATGGAAATATCTACACCGCTATCTGTATGAACATGGAAATATCTACACCGCTATCAGTGTAAACATGCATACATCTTCACCGCTATTTGTATAAACATGGAAATATCTACACCGCTATCTGTATGAACATGGAAATAGCTACACCGCTATCTGTATGAACATGGAAATATCTACACCGCTATCTGTACGAACATGGAAATATCTTCACCGCCATCTGTATGAAAATGGATATGGCTACACAGCCATCTGGATGAACATGGAAATATCTACACCGCGATCTGTATGAACATGGAAATATCTACACCGCTATCTGTGTAAACATGCATACACCTTCACCGCTATCTGTATAACCATGGAAATATCTACACCGCTATCTGTATGAACATGGAAATATCTACACCGCTATCTGTTTGAACATGGAAATATCTAAACCGCCATCTGTATGAACATGGATATATCTACACAGCCATCTGGATGAACATGGAAATATCTACACCGATATCTGTATGAAGATGGAAATATCTACAACACTATCTGTATAAACATGCATACATCTTCACCGCTATCTATATAAACATGGAAATATCTACACTGCTATCTGAATGAACATGGAAATATCTACACCGCTATCTGAAGATGGAAATATCTACACCGCTATCTGCATGAAAATGGAAATATCTACACAGCGATCTGCATATACATGGAAATATCTACAAAGCTATCTCTTTACACATGGAAATAACTACAGCGCTATCTCTATAAACATACAAATATCTACACCGCCATCTGTATGAACATGGAAATATCTGCACCGCCATCTGTATGAACATATAAATATCTACACCGCCATCTATATTAAGATGGAGATATATACACCGCTATCTGTACAAACTTGGAAATATCTACACCGCTATCTGTATAAACATGGAAATATCTACAACGCAATCTGTATAAACATGGAAATATCTACACCGCTACCTGTATAAACATGGAAATATCAGCACCGCTATCGGTATGAACATGAAAATACCTACACCGCTATCTGTATGAACATGGAAATAGCTACACCGCTATCTGTATGAACATGGAAATATCTTCAACGCCATCTGTATGAACTTGGATATATGTACACAGCCATCTGTATGAACATGGAAATATCTGCACCACCATCTGTATGAACATATAAATATCTACACCGCCATCTATATTAAGATGGAGATATCTACACCGCTATCTGTATAAACTTGGAAATATCTACACCGCTATCTGTATAAACATGGAAATATCTACACAGCTATCTGTGTAAACATGCATACACCTTCATCGCTATCTGTATAAACATGGAAATATCTACACCGCAATCTGCATGAAAATGGAAATATCTACACAGCGATCTGCATATACATGGAAATATCTACAAAGCTATCTCTTTACACATGGAAACAACTACAGCGCTATATCTATAAACATACAAATATCTACACCGCCATCTGTATGAACATGGAAATATCTGCAATGCCATCTGTATGAACATATAAATATCTACTCCGCCATCTATATTAACATGGAGATATCTACACCGCTATCTACATGAAAATGGAAATATCTACACTGCTATCTGCATATACATTTAAATATCTACACAGCTATCTCTTTACACGTGGAAATAACTACACCGTTATCTGTATGAACATGGAGATATCTACACCGCCATCTGTATGAACATGGAAATATCTGCACCGCCATCTGTATGAATATATAAATATCTACACTGCCATCTGTATTAAGATAGAGATATCTCCACTGCTATCTGTATAAACATGGAAATATCTACACCGCTACCTGTATAAACATGGAAATATCAGCACCGCCTTCTGTATGAACATGGAAATATCTACACCGCCATCTGTATAAAGATGGAGATATCTACACCGCTATCTGTATAAACATGGAAATATCTACACAGCCCTCTGGATGAACATGGAAATATCCACACCGCTATCTGTGTAAACATGCATACATCTTCACCGCTATCTGTATAAACATGGAAATATCTACACCGCTATCTCTATGAACATGGAAATATCTACACCGCTATCTGTTTGAACATGGAAATATATACACCGCTATCTACATGAAAATGGAAATATCTACACAGCAATCTGCATATAGATGGAAATATCTACACAGCTATCTCTTTACACATGGAAATAACTACACCGCTATCTCTATAAACATGGAAATATCTACACCGCCATGTGTATGAACATGGAAATATCTGCACCACCATCTGTATGAACATATAAATATCTACACCGCCATCTGTATTAAGAAGGAAATATCTAAACCGCTATCTGAATAAACATGGAAATATCTACACCGCTATCTCTATGAACATGGAAATATCTACACCGCTATCTGTATGAACATGGAAATATCTACACCGCCATCTGTATGAACATGGAAATATCTGCACCGCCATCTGTATGAACATATTAATATCTACACCGCCATCTCTTTTAAGATGGAGATATCTACACCGCTATCTGAATAAACATGGAAATATCTAAACCGCTATCTGTATAAACATGGAAATATCTACACCGCTACCTGTATAAACATGGAAATATCAGCACCGCTATCTGTATGAACATGGAAATATCTACACTGCTATCTGTATGAACATGGAAATATCTACACCGCTATCTGTATGAACATGGATATATCTACACAGCCCTCTGGATGAACATGGAAATATCCACACCGCTATCTGTGTAAACATGCATACATCTTCACCGCTATCTGTATAAACATGGAAATATCTACACCGCTATCTCTATGAACATGGAAATATCTACACCGCTATCTGTTTGAAGATGGAAATATATACACCGCTATCTGCATGAAAATGGAAATATCTACACAGCAATCTGCATATAGATGGAAATATCTACACAGCTATCTCTTTACACATGGAAATAACTACACCGCTATCTGTATGAACATGGAAATATCTACACCGCCATCTGTATGAACATGGAAATATCTGCACCGCCATCTGTATGAACATATTAATATCTACACCGCCATCTCTTTTAAGATGGAGATATCTACACCGCTATCTGAATAAACATGGAAATATCTACACCGCTATCTGTATAAACATGGAAATATCTACACCGCTATCTGTATAAACATGGAAATATCTACACAGCTACCTGTATAAACATGGAAATATCAGCACCGCTATCTGTATGAACCTGGAAATATCTACACCGCTATCTGTATGAACATGAAAATATCTACACCGCTATCTGTATGAACATGGAAATATATACAAAGCTATCTGAATGAACATGGAAATATCTACACCGCTATCTGTTTGAACATATAAATATCTACAACGCTATCTGCATGAAAATGGAAATATCTACAAAGCTATCTGCATATACATGGAAATATCTACACAGCTATCTCTTTACACATGGAAATAAGAACAGCGCTATCTCTATAAACATGGAAATATCTACACCGCCATCTGTATGAACATGGAAATATCTGCACCACCATCTGTATGAACATATAAATATCTACACCGCCATCTGTATTAAGAAGGAAATATCTAAACCGCTATCTGTATAAACATGGAAATATCTACACCGCTGCCTGTATAAACATGGAAATTTCAGCACCGCTCTCTGTATGAAAATGGAGATATCTACACCGCTATCTGCATGAACATGGAAATATCTACACTGCTATCTGTATGAACATGGAAATAGCTACACCGTTATCTGTATGAACATGGAAATAGCTACACCGCTATCTCTATGAACATGGAAATATCTACACCGCTATCTGTATCAACATGGATATATCTACACAGCCATCTGGATGAACATGGAAATATCTACACCGCTATCTGTATGAACATGGAAATATCTACACCGCTATCTGTATGAACATGGATATATCTACACAGCCATCTGGATGAACCTGGAAATATCTACACCGCTATCTGTGTAAACATGTAAACGTCTTCACCGCTATCTGTATAAACATGGAAATATCTACACTGCTATCTGTATGAACATGGAAATATCTGCACCGCTATCTGTATGAACATGGAAATATCTACACCGCTATCTGTTTGAACATGGAAATATCTACACCGCTATCTGCATGAAAATGGAAATATCTACACTGCTATCTGCATATACATGGAAATATCTACACAGCTATCTCTTTACACATGGAAATATCTACAGCGCTATCTGTATGAACATGGAGATATCTACACCGCTATCTGTATAAACATGGAAATATCTACACCGCTATCTGTATAAACATGGAAATATCTACACTGCTATCTATATAAACATGGAAATATCTACACCGCTACCTGTATAAACATGGAAATATCAGCACCGCTATCTGTATAAACATGGAAATATCTACACTGCTATCTGTATTAACATGGAAATATCTACACCGCTATCTGTATGAACATGTATATATCTACACAGCCCTCTGGATGAACATGGAAATATCCACACAGCTATCTGTGTAAACATGCATACATCTTCACCGCTATCTGTATAAACATGGAAATATCTACACCGCTATCTCTATGAACATGGAAACATCTACACCGCTATCTGTATGAACAGGGAAATATCTACACCGCTATCTGTTTGAAGATGGAAATATATACACCGCTATCTGCATGAAAATGGAAATATCTACACAGCTATCTGCATGAAAATGGAAATATCTACACAGCTATCTGCATATACATGGAAATATCTACACAGCTATCTCTTTACACACGTAAATAACTACACCGCTATCTGTATGAAAATGGAAATATCTACACCGCCATCTGTATGAACATGGAAATATCTGCACCGCCATCTGTATGAACATATAAATATCTACACTGCCATCTGTATTAAGATGGAGATATCTACACCGCTATCTGAATAAACATGGAAATATCTACACCGCTATCTGTATAAACATGGAAATATCAGCAACGTTATCTGTATGAACATGGAAATATCAGCCCCGCTATCTGTATGAACATGGAGATATCTTCACCGCCATCTGGATGAACATGGATATATCTACACAGAAATCTGGAGGAACATGGAAATATCTACACCGCTATCAGTATGAACATGGAAATAGCTACACCGCTATCTGTATGAACATGGAAATATCTACACCGCTATCTGTATGAACAAGGAAATACCTTCACCGCCATCTGTACGAACATGGATATATCTACAGACCCATCTGGATGAACATGGAAATATCTACACCGCCATCTGAATGAACATATAAATATCTACACCGCCATCTGTATTAAGATGGAGATATCTACACCGCTATCTGTATAAACCTGGAAATATCTACACCGCTATCTGTATAAACATGGAAATATCTTCACCGCTATCTGGATAAACATGGAAATTTCTACACCGCTACCTGTATAAACATGGAAATAACAGCACTGCTATCTGTAGGAACATGAAGATATCTACACCGCCATCTGTATGAACATGGAAATATCTACTCAGCCATCTGGAGGAACATGGAAATATCTACAACGGTCTCTGTATGAACATGGAAATATCTACACCGCTATCTGTATGAACATGGAAATATCTACACCGCTATCTGTATGAACATGGAAATAGCTACACCGCTATCTGTATGAACATGGAAATATCTACACCGCTATCTGTATGAACATGGATATATCTACACAGCCATCTGGATGAACATGGAAATATCTACACCGCTATCTGTGTAAACATGCATACATCTTCACCGCTATCTGTATAAACATGGAAATATCTACACCGCTATCTGTATGAACATGGAAATATCTGCACCGCTATCTGTATGAACATGGAAATATCTACACCGCTATCTGTTTGAACATGGAAATATCTACACGGCTATCTGCATGAAAATGGAAATATCTACACTGCTATCTGCATATACATGGAAATATCTACACAGCTATCTCTTTACACATGGAAATAACTACACCGCTATCTGTATGAACATGGAAATATCTACACCGCCATCTGTATGAACATGGAAATATCTGCACCGCCATCTGTATGAACATATAAATATCTTCACCGCCATCTGTATTAAGATGGAGATATCTACACCGCTATCTGTATAAACATGGAAATATCTACACCGCTATCTGTATAAGCATGGAAATATGTACACCGCTATCTGTATAAACATGGAAATATCTACACCGCTACCTGTATAAACATGGAAATATCAGCACCGCTATCTGTATGAACATGGAAATACCTACACCGCTATCTGTATGAACATGGAAATATCTACACCGCCATCTGTATGAACATGGAAATATCTGCCCGCCATCTGTATGAACATATAAATATCTACACCGCCATCTGTATTAAGATGGAGATATCTACACCGCTATCTGAATAAACATGGAAATATCTACACCGCTATCTGTATAAACATGGAAATATCAGCACCGCTATCTGTATGAACATGGAAATATCAGCCCCTCTATCCGTATGAACATGGAGATATCTACACCGCCACCTGTATGAACATAGATATATCTACACAGCCATCTGGATGAACATGGAAATATCTACACCGCTATCTGTATGAACATGGAAATAGCTACACCGCTATCTGTAAGAACATGGAAATATCTACACCGCTATCTGTATGAACATGGAAATATCTACACCGCTATCTGTATGAACATGGAAATATCTTCACCGCCATCTGTACGAACATGGATATATCTACAGAGCCATCTGGATGAACATGGAAATATCTACAACGCCATCTGTATGAACATATAAATATCTACACCGCCATCTGTATTAAAATGGAGATATCTACACCGCTATCTGTGTGAACATGGAAATATCAACACCGCTATCTGTATAAACATGGAAATATCTACACCGCTATCTGTATAAACATGGAAATATCTACACCGCTACCTGTATAAACATGGAAATATCAGCACCGCTATCTGTATGAACATGGAAATATCTACACCGCTATCTGTATGAACATGGAAATATCTACACCGCTATTTGTGTAAACATGCATACATCTTCAGCGCTATCTGTATAAACATGGAAATATCTACACCGCTATCTCTATGAACATGGAAATATCTACACCGCTGTCTGTTTGAAGATGGAAATATATACACAGCTATCTGCATGGAAATGGAAATATCTACACAGCTATCTGTTTATGGATGGAAATATCTACACAGCTATCTCTTTACACATTGAAATATCTACACCGCTATCTGTAGGAACACGGAAATATCAGCACCGCTATCTGTATGAACATGGAAATATCTACACCGCTATCTGTATGAACATGGATATATCTACACAGCCCTCTGGATGAACATGGAAATATCCACACCGCTATCTGTGTAAACATGCATACATCTTCACCGCTATCTGTATAAACATGGAAATATCTACACCGCTATCTGTATGAACATGGAAATATCTACACCGCTATCTGTTTGAAGATGGAAATATATACATCGCTATCTGCATGAAAATGGAAATATCTACACAGCTATCTGTATATAGATGGAAATATCTACACAGCAATCTCTTTACACATGGAAATAACTACACCGCTATCTGTATGAACATGGACATATCTACACCGCCATCTGTATGAACATGGAAATATCTGCACCGCCATCTGTATGAACATATAAATATCTACACCGCCATCTGTATTAAGATGGAGATATCTACACCGCTATCTGAATAAACATGGAAATATCTACACCGCTATCTGTATAAACATGGAAATATCTACACCACTATCTGTATAAACATGGAAATATCTACAACGCTACCTGTATAAACATGGAAATATCAGCTCCGCTATCTCTATGAACCTGGAAATGTCTACACCGCTATCTGAATGAACATGGAAATATCTACACCGCTATCTGTTTGAACATGTAAATATCTACACCGCTATCTGCATGAAAATGGAAATATCTACAAAGCTATCTGCATATACATGGAAATATCTACACAGCTATCTCTTTACACATGGAAATAACTACACCGCTATCTCTATAAACATGGAAATATCTACACCGCCATCTGTATGAACATGGAAATATCTGCACCACCATCTGTATGAACATATAAATATCTACACCGCCATCTGTATTAAGAAGGAAATATCTAAACCGCTATCTGTATAAACATGGAAATATCTACACCGCTGCCTGTATGAACATGGAAATTTCAGCACCGCTCTCTGTATGAAAATGGAGATATCTACACCGCTATCTGCATGAACATGTAAATATCTACACTGCTATCTGTATGAACATGGAAATAGCTACACCGATATCTGTATGAACATGGAAATAGCTACACCGCTATCTGTATGAACATGGAAATATCTACACCGCTATCTGTATGAACATGGATATATCTACACAGCCATCTGGATGAACATGGAAATATCTACACCGCTATCTGTATGAACATGGAAATATCTACACCGCTATCTGTATGAACATGGATATATCTACACAGCCATCTGGATGAACATGGAAATATCTACACCGCTATCAGTGTAAACATGCATACGTCTTCACCGCTATCTGTATAAACATGGAAATATCTACACTGCTATCTGTATGAACATGGAAATATCTGCACCGCTATCTGTATGAACATGGAAATATCTACACCGCTATCTGTATGAACATGGAAATAGCTACACCGCTATCTGTGTAAACATGGAAATATCAACACCGCTATCTGTATAAACATGGAAATATCTACACCGCTACCTGTATAAACGTGGAAATATCAGCACCGCTATCTGTATGAACATGGAAATATCTACACCGCTATCTGTATGAACATGGAAATATCTACACCGCTATTTGTGTAAACATGCATACATCTTCAGCGCTATCTGTATAAACATGGAAATATCTACACCGCTATCTCTATGAACATGGAAATATCTACACCGCTGTCTGTTTGAAGATGGAAATATATACACAGCTATCTGCATGGAAATGGAAATATCTAAACAGCTATCTGCATATAGATGGAAATATCTACACAGCTATCTCTTTACACATTGAAATATCTACACCGCTATCTGTAGGAACATGGAAATATCAGCACCGCTATCTGTATGAACATGGAAATATCTACACCGCTATCTGTAAGAACATGGAAATATCTACACCGCTATCTGTATGAACATGGATATATCTACACAGCCCTCTGGATGAACATAGAAATATCCACACCGCTATCTGTGTAAACATGCATACATCTTCACCACTGTCTGTATAAACATGGAAATATCTGCACCGCTATCGGTATGAACATCAAAATATCTACACGGCTATCTGCATAAACATGGAAATATCTACACCGCTATCTGTATGAACATGGAAATATCTACACCACTATCTGTATGAACATGGAAATATCTACACCGCTATCTGTATGAACAGGGAAATATCTACACCGCTATCTGTTTGAAGATGGAAATATATACACCGCTATCTGCATGAAAATGGAAATATCTAAACAGCTATCTGCATGAAAATGGAAATATCTACACAGCTATCTGCATATACATGGAAATATCTACACAGCTATCTCTTTACACATGTAAATAACTACACCGCTATCTGTATGAACATGGAAATATCTACACCGCCATCTGTATGAACATGGAAATATCTGCACCGCCATCTGTATGAACTTATAAATATCTACACTGCCATCTGTATTAAGATGGAGATATCTACACCGCTATCTGAATAAACATGGAAATATCTACACCGCTATCTGTATAAACATGGAAATATCAGCACCGTTATCTGTATGAACATGGAAATATCACCCCCTCTATCTGTATGAACATGGAGATATCTACACCGCCATCTAGATGAACATGGATATATCTACACAGCCATCTGGAGGAACATGGAAATATCTACACCACTATCAGTATGAACATGGAAATAGCTACACCGCTATCTGTATGAACATGGAATTATCTAAACCGCTATCTGTATGAACATGGAAATATCTACACCGCTATCTGTATGAACAAGGAAATATCTTCACCGCCATCTCTACGAACATGGATATATCTACAGAGCCATCTGGATGAACATGGAAATATCTACACCGCCATCTGAATGAACATATAAATATCTACACCGCCATCTGTATTAAGATGGAGATATCTACACCGCTATCTGTATAAACCTGGAAATATCTAGACCGCTATCTGTATAAACATGGAAATATCTTCACCGCTATCTGGATAAACATGGAAATTTCTACACCACTACCTGTATAAACATGGAAATATCAGCACTGCTATCTGTAGGAACATGGAAATATCTGCACCGCCATCTGTATGAACATGGAGATATCTACACCGACATCTGGATGAACATGGATATATCTACACAGCCATCTGGAGGAACATGGAAATATCTACACCGCTATCAGTATGAACATGGAAATAGCTACACCGCTATCTGTTTGAACATGGAAATATCTGCACTGCTATCTGTATAAACATGGAAATATCAGCACCGCTATCTGCATGAACATGGAAATATCTACACTGCTATCTCTATGAACATGGAAATATCTACACCGCTATCTGTATGAACATGTATATATCTACACAGCCCTCTGGATGAACATGGAAATATCCACACCGCTATCTGTGTAAACATGCATACATCTTCACCGCTATCTGTATAAACATGGAAATATCTACACCGCTATCTCTATGATCATGGAAATATCTACACCGCTATCTGTTTGAAGATGGAAATATATACACCGCTATCTGCATGAAAATGGAAATATCTACACAGCTATCTGCATATAGATGGAAATATCTACACAGCTATCTCTTTACACATGGAAATAACTACACCGCTATCTGTATGAACATGGAAATATCTACACCGCTATCTGTATAAACATGGAAATATCTACACCGCTATCTGTATAAACATGGAAATATCTACACAGCCATCTGTAGGAACATGTAAATATCTACCCCACTATCTCTATAAACATGGAAATATCTACACTGCTATCTGTATAAATATGGAAATATCTACACCGCTATCTGTGTAAACATGGAAAGATCTACACCGCTATCTCTGAAAACATGGAAAGATCTACAGCATTATGTGTATAAAGACGTAAATATCTACACTGCTATCTGTATAAACATGGAAATATCTACGCAGCCATCTGTAGGAACATGTAAATATCTACACAGCTATCTGTATGAACATGGAAATATCTACACCGCTATCTGTATAAACATGGAAATATCTACACAGCCATCTGTAGGAACATGTAAATATCTACCCCACTATCTCTATAAACATGGAAATATCTACACTGCTATCTGTATAAATATGGAAATATCTACACCGCTATCTGTGTAAACATGGAAAGATCTACACCGCTATCTCTGAAAACATGGAAAGATCTACAGCATTATGTGTATAAAGACGTAAATATCTACACTGCTATCTGTATAAACATGGAAATATCTACGCAGCCATCTGTAGGAACATGTAAATATCTACACAGTTATCTGTATTCACATGGAAATATCTACACCGCTATCTGTATAAACATGGAAATATCTACACCGCTATCTGTGTAAACTTGGAAATATCTACACCGCTATCTGTGTAAACATGGAAATATCTACACCACTATCTGTGTAAACATGGAAATATCTACACCGCTATCTGTACAAACATGGAAATATCTACACAGCCCTCGGTAGGAATATGTAAGTACCTACACCGTTATCTGTGTACACATGGAATTATCTACACCGCTATCTGTATGAACATGGAAATATCTACACCGCTATCTGTGTAAACATGGAAATATCTACACGGATATCTGTGTAAACATGGAAATATCTACACCGCTATCTCTGTAAACATGGAAATATCTACAGAGTCATCTGTATACATCTGTATAAACATGGAAATATCTACACCGTTATCTGTGTAAACATGGAAATATCTACACCGTTATCTGTGTAAACATGGAAATATCTACATCGCTATCTCTAAAAACATGGAAAGACCTACACCATTATGTGTCTAAAGACGGAAATATCTACACCGCTATCTGTATAAACATGGAAATATCTACACCGCCATCTGTATGAACGTGGAAATGTCTAAACCGCCATCTCTATAAACATGTAAATATCTACACCCCCCTCTGTAGGAACATGGAAATATCTACAACGCTATCTGCTTAAACATTGAAATATCTACACCGCTATCTGCCTAAAAGTGGAAATATCCACACCGCTATCTGCATAAACTTGGAAATATCTACACCGCTGTCTGTGTAAACATGGAAATATCTAAACCAAAAACTGTAGGAACATGGAAATATCTACACAACTATCTCCATAAACATGGAAATATCTACACCGCTATCTGTATAAACATGGAAATATCTACACAGCCATCTGTAGGAACATGTAAATATCTACACCACTATCTCTATAAACATGGAAATATCTACACTGCTATCTGTATAAACATTGAAATATCTACACCGCTATCTGTGTAAACATGGAAAGTTCTACACCGCTATCTCTGATAACATGGAAAGATCTACACCATTATGTGTATAAAGACGTAAATATCTACACCGCTATCTGTATAAACATGGAAATATCTACACAGCTATCTGTATGAACATGGAAATATCTACACCGCTATCTGTATAAACATGGAAATATCTACACAGCCATCTGTAGGAACATGTAAATATCTACACCACTATCTCTATAAACATGGAAATATCTACACTGCTATCTGTATAAATATGGAAATATCTACACCGCTATCTGTGTAAACATGGAAAGATCTACACCGCTATCTCTGAAAACATGTAAAGATCTACAGCATTATGTGTATAAAGACGTAAATATCTTCACTGCTATCTGTATAAACATGGAAATATCTACGCAGCCATCTGTAGGAACATGTAAATATCTACACAGTTATCTGTATACACATGGAATTATCTACACCGCTATCTGTATGAACATGGAAATATCTACACCGCTATCTGTGTAAACATGGAAATATCTACACCGCTATCTGTGTAAACATGGAGATATCTGCACCGCTATCTCTATAAACATGGAAATATCCACACAGCCATCTATATAAACATGGAAATATCTACACTACGCTCTGTATAAACCTGGAAATATCTACCCTGATATCTCTATAAACATGGAAATATCTACACCGCTATCTGTGTAAACATGGAAATATCTACACCGCTGTCTGTGTAAACATGGAAATACCTACACCGCTATATCTATAAACATGGAAATATCTACACCACCATCTGTATGGGTATGGAAATATCTACACCGCCATCTGTATAAACATGGAAATATCTACACCGTTATCTGTGTACACATGGAATTATCTACACCGCTATCTGTATAAACATGTACATATCTACAATGCTATCTGCGTAAACATGGAAATATCCTCACCGCTATCTCTATATACATGCAAATATCTACACCGCTATCTGTGTAAACATGGAAATATCTACACCGATATCTCTGTAAACTTGGAAATATCTACACCGCTATCTCTGTAAACATGGAAATATCTACAGAGTCATCTGTATAAACATGGAAATATCTACACCGCTATCTGTGTAAACATGGAAATATCTACACCGCTATCTCTAAAAACATGGAAAGATCTACACCATTATGTGTATAAAGACGGAAATATCTACACCGCTATCTGTATAAACATGGAAATATCTACACCGCCATCTGTATGAACGTGGAAATGTCTAAACCGCCATCTCTATAAACATGTAAATATCTACACCGCCCTCTGTAGGAACATGGAAATATCTACAACGCTATCTGTTTAAACATTGAAATATCTACACCGCTATCTGCCTAAAAGTGGAAATATCTACACCGCTATCTGCATAAACTTGGAAATACCTACACCGCTATCTGTGTACACATGGAAATATCTACACCACCAACTGTAGGAACATGAAAATATCTACACCGCCAACTCTATAAACATTGAAATATCTACACCGCTATCTGTATAAACATGGAAATATCTACACCGCTATCTGTGTAAACATGGAAATATCTACACCGCCTTCTGTGTAAACATGGAAATATCTACACCGCCATATCTATAAACATGGAAATATCTTCAACTCCATCTGTATGAACATGGAATTATCTACACTGCCATCTGTATGAACATGGATACATCTACACCGCTATCTGTATAAACATGGAAATATCTACACCGCCATCGGTAGGAAAATGAAAATATCTACACCGCCATCTGTATGAACAGGGAACTATGTACACCACCATCTGTATCAACATGAAAATGCCTACACCGCCATCTGTATCACAATGGAAATATCTGCACCGCCATCTTTATAACAATGGAAATATCTAAACCGCCGTCTGTATGGAAATGGAAAAATCTACACCACCATCTGTATAAAGGTGGAAATATCTACACCGCTATCTGTGTGAACATGGAAATATCTACAACGCTATGTGTAAAAACATGGAAATATCTACACCTCCATCTGTATAAACATGGAAATATCTACACCGCCATCTGTAGAAACATGGAAATATCTACACCGCCATCTGTATAAACATGGAAATATCTACACAGCTATCTGTATAAACATTTAAATATCTACACCGCCATCTCTATAAACATAGAAATATCTACACCGCCATCTGTATGAACATGGAAATATGTACACCGCCATCTGTATAAATGTGGAAATATCTACACCGCTATCTGTATGAACATGGCAATATGTACACCGCTACCTGTATTAACATGGAAATATCTACACCGCTATCTGTATAAACATGGAAATATCTACACCGCTGTCTCTATAAATATGGAAATATGTGCGCCGCTATCTCTATAAATATAGAAATATATACACCTCTGTCTCTATAAACATGGAAATATCTACAATGCTATCTGTATAAACATGGAAATATCTACACCGCTATCTGTATAAACATGGAAATATCTACACCGCTATCTCTATAAACATGGATATATCTACACCACTATCTCTATAAACATGGAAATATCTACACCACTATCTGTATGAACATGGAAATATCCACACCGCTATCTGTATAGACATGGAAGTATCTACACCGGTAACTGTATAAACATGGAAATATCTACACCGCTATCGGTATAAATGTCTGTATTTGCTCTTAATTTATATCCAAGGCTGGGATGTTTCATATGATAAAAAGACCAAATGCAGAAATAGACTATATTTGGTCTTTCAATTGATCTCTGCAATAATCAAACCTCAAAGACAATCAAACCTGAAATCTAAGCTGCATATTAAATAGCTTGGTTTTTAGGTTGCACGTTGCTGTGTATGCTGGCTTCATAGAAAATGCAAGTAGCAATGGCCATTTTTTAATAGTCATTTGCCTTGAAGCTCTCCTACTTTTGAATCACATAGAAATAGAAATCAAATCTCACTAGATTTGTTTTTTGAAACAGGGTCTGGCTTGGTTGCCCAGGCTGAAGAGCAGGGCATGATCTTGGCTCACACCTCTGCCTCTCGGACTCAAGCCATCCTCCCACCTCAGCCTTGGAGTAGCTGGGACCACAGGCATGTGCCACCATATCCAGCTAATATTTTTATTTTTGTACAAATGGGGTTTGTCATCTTTCCCAGGCAGGCCTCAAACTCCAAGACTCAAGCAATACACCTGCCTTGAATTCCCAAAGTACTGGGTTTACAGGCAACAGCCACTACGCCCAGCAACTAAACTTCTAAAAATCAATTTTACATAAAATTATCTAAGCGTGCAAGGAAAGATAAGAAGCCTAAGGAACCAGTGAGTTGAAGAATAAATGCAGTTTAAATCATACATGTAAACAACATGATGTGATGTGGTAGGAATCATCTAACATGCTTTAAAGCATGAGTAAAAGGTCTTTACTTAGAAAACTGGATCTTAGTTTAGGATATCTTTAGATAAGAGTATGAAACGTCATATCATATTGATAAGTAAAGTGCTTCCTTTGGCTCATTTTAAGGATAGGACATTTACTTTCATATAATTCATAGGAATCTTAGACTTAAAAATAAAATTTCCCTTCTCAAATCCTTACTTTTATACTTTTTTGCATTTCTTTCACTTTTGTGTTAATGGCCTATGTCTCAACATATTCTATTAAGCCTTCTGGAAACACATACTTTGTTTCCAGCCTCTTCAGAGAACCATCACTCGAATTCCTAGGCTTCTGAAGAAGCAGACCCAAGCTTATAATTATTACATATTTCCAAATCTAGGTGACCAACAAAAATTGATACTTTTCCCATCATACCTTTAAGTTAATAATCAGGTGTATGCTGAGAGGTAAAGACCCAAGAGTGTTGGTTGTCTAATTGTGCAGCTGTATAAACAAATCTTAATGCTTGAAAATATTCAAAGGTTATTCTCACGTTGATTGTTGGTAACTATGTGTAACAACATGAAAAGAAAAAAAAAATCAAAGAATTACGTCTGAGGATAATACACAATCTCTAAGGGTAAGAAGAGCAACAAAAATTCTGCTTCAATTACCACTGAAATAATATATTTATCCTGTAAAATCTATGGTGGCTGGTTGTAAAAATTAGGCATTAGCAAACTGATAAAGACTTTTTAATGAAAACATTATGAAACATAGTTTTTAAAAAGTTAAATACACCCACACCAGTTTTTCACATTCTTTGGGCTGCTTTAATGCTGCCATTAAATAATTGATTTAGTTGTGACATAGATCCTATGTTCCATGGAGTCTACCATTCATAAAGATGCAATGTAAGGTAACAAAAATATAAATTGTGTGTGTGGGGAGGAGAAGTCAAGAGTATTTTTATGTGACAGAAGTTAAGTTGTTATCAGTGTAAAATAGTCTGTTACAAATACCGGACTCTGTATGTTAGTTTCACTAACCAGAAAGAAAGAAATTACAGCAGATACACACACACACACCAAAAAAGGGAAAAGAAACAAAGCTTAGCACCACAGAAAACCACCGAACTAGAGGGATAAACAATAAGAAAGGAAGAAGTGAACAAGTAATCTAAAAAACAACTAATGAAATGGTAGAAGGAAGTCCTAATTTATCAATAATAAACTTCAATAGAAGTGGATTAAACTCTACTTAAAAGATATAAAGTGGATGAATGGATTCGGATAGCAAAACCCACCTATATGCTGCCTACATGATACTTACCTCACTATTAAAGACAAATAGACTGAAAGTGAAGAGATGGAAAAATATATTTTATGCAAACAAATGAAAAGCAAGCAGGAGTAGCCACAGTCATGTCATATTTTAAAAGGCTTTAAATAAAAAAAAACTATATAAAAAAAGAATGTCACTGTATAATGAAATGATAAAAGGCCCAATTCAATAAGAGGACATAACATATATATTACTTAGGTGTAACTATATATGTACCCAACACCAGAACAACCAGATATATAAAGCAAATATTAGATTTAAAGGTAGAGATAGACTGCAATACAATATTAGTAGGAAATTTCAACACTCCACTTTAAAAATGGACAGATTCTATGAAGAGAAAATCAACCAAAAAATGACAGACTCAAACTATACCATAGACCAAATGGACCTAGCAGCTAAAGAAGATCTCACCTGATATGGTTTGGCTGTATATCCCCACCCAAATCTCATCTTGATTATAGCTCCCATAATTCATACATGTTGTGGGAGGGAACCAGTGGGAGATAATTGAATCATGGGGGCGGTTCCCCCATACTGTTCTTGTGGTAGTGAATACGTCTAACAAGATCTGAGGTTTTATAAGGGGGAACCCTTTCACTTGGTTCTCAATTTTATTTTGTTTGCTACCATGTAAGATGTGTCTTTCGCCTTCCATCATGATTGGGAGACCTCCCTAGCCACGTGGAACTATGAGTCCACTAAACCTCTTTTTCTCTGTAAATTACCCAGTCTCGGGTATGTCTTTATCAGCAGTATGAAAACAGACTAATACATCATCCAACAGCTGCAGAATACAAATTATTCTCAACTGTACACCAAACATTCTCTAGGACCAATCATACATTATGACACATAATAAGTCTTAACAAACTTAAGAAGACAGATATCATATGAAGTATCTTTTCTGATTCCAGGGATATAAAGCCAGAAATCAACAACAGGAAAGCCCTTGGAAATTTTATAAAAACATGGAAATTAAATAGCACGCACCCAAGAAATCAATAGGTCTCATTAAGACATTAATAGGAAAATTTCAAAAGTCACTGAGACAAGTAAGAATGAAAATCCAACATACCCAAACCTATGGAACGTAGCAAAAGCAGTTCTAAGAGGGAAATTTATAGCAATAAAAGCCTACACCAAAAAAGAAGAAAGATTTTCAAATCACAAAGCAAAATTATACACTTCAAGTAACTAGAACATCAAAAACAAACTAAACCCAAAATTGGTAGAAGGAAGGAAATAATAAAGCTCACAGCAGATATAAATGAAACAGACACTAAAAAATATTTCAAAAGATAAATAAGACAAAGTGTAAAGGTAAAACTGACAAACCTTTAGCTAAACTAAGACAAAAGGAGAGAAAATTCAAATAAATAAAAGATGAAAAAGGAGACATTACAACTGATACACCACAGAAATAGAAGGGATTGTAAGACATTACTCATAACTATATGCCAACAAATTTGATAGTGTAGAATAAAATGAATAAATTTCTGCACACATATAACTACCCAGATTAAATTGTGAGGAAATATAACATCTGAACACATCAATAATGAGTTTGGAAATTGAATCAATAATAAAACATCTTCCATCAAAACAACAACAACAACAACCAACACCCAGGACCTGATGTCTTCACTGCTGAATTCTACCAAACAGTTAAAGAATAACTACCAATTCTCCACAAACTTTTCCACAAAAGTAATGAGGAAGGAATACTTCCATACTCATCTTATGAGGCTCGCAATATCCTGATTCTAAAACCAGACAAAGACACGCACAAAATGAAAATAACAGGCCAATATTCCTGAAGAACATAGATACAAAAATTCTCAACAAGATACAAGTGAACTGACTTCGACAGCACACTAAAAAGAGTATTCACTATAATCAAGTGGGGTTCATCCCAGGGATGAAAGGATGGCTTAACATGCACAAATCAGTAAATATGATACACCACCACAATAGAAAGAAGAACAAAAACCATGTGATCATTTCAACAGATGCAAAAAGAACACTTGACAAAAGTCAACATTCCTTTATGATAAAAACTGTCAAGAAAGTAGGTATAGGAGTGTACCTCAACGCAGTAAAGGCCATAGGTGACAAACCCACAGCTAACATCTTATTTATGGTGAATAGTTAAATGCTTTTCCTCTTTGATGTGGAGGAAGACAAGGATGTCAACTTCTACCACTTCTATTTAGCATAGTACTGGAGGTCAGAGCCAGAGCAATTAGACAAAAGAAATAAATAAGAGGGATCCAAACTGGAAAGAAGGAAGTCAGATTGTTTCTGTTTGTAGAAAATGTGATCTCACATACATATGTATACATCTATATATATGATCATATAGATATATATGATCTCTCTCTCTTTAGGGTTCTTTCTATATATACTTATATAGAGTGAGAACCCTAAAGACTTGACCAAAAACTACTAGAAATCATAAATAAATTCAGTAAAGTTATAGTATACAAAATCAACACAGAAAATTCAGTGGTGTTTCTATACACTAATAGTGAACTATCTGAAAAAGTCATCAAGAAAGGAATTCCATTTACAATAGCTACCAAGAAATCTGCAGATAAATTTAATCAAGGTCGTGAAAGATCTCTACAATGAAAACTATAACACACTGATGGAAAAATTTACGATCCACAAAAAATGGACACTATATACTCATGGAATGGAAGAACTGATACTATTGAAATGACCATACTAACAAAATGTCCTACAGATTCAATGCAATCCCTATCAAAATACCAATGAAATTCTTCACAGAAATAGAAAAAAATACCCTAAAATTTGTATGAAACCAGAAAAGACCCCAAATAACCAAAGCAATCCTGTGCAAAAATAACAAAGCTGGAGGCACCACACTACCTGACTTCAAAATATACTACAAAGCCATAGTAAGCAAAACAGCATGGCACTGCCATAAAGCAAACACATAGACCAATGGAAGAGAATATACAGCTCAGAAATAAATTCTCATACCTAAAGTCAACTGATTTTCCAAAAAGGAGTCAAGAGCACACACAGGGGTAAAGACAGTCTCTTCATTAAATGGTACTGAGAAGATTGGATATCTACATGTGGGATAATGAAATTAGACCCCTATCTTTTACCTTATACAAAAATCAACTCAAATGCGATTAAAGACCTAAAGGTAAGATTGAAAACTATGAAAAACTACTAGAAGATAACATGTGGGAAATTCTCTATAACTTTGGGTTCTACAAGGATTTTTTAAATGAGACGTCAAAAGCACAGGCAACAAAAGCAAAAATAGATAAATGGGGTTTCATCAAACTAAAATGCTTTTGCACAGCAAAGGAAACTTAACAGAGTGAAAAAACAACTTACAGAATGGGATACAATATTTGCAAACTATACATCTGCTAAGGAGTTAATGCCCAGATTATATAACAAACTTAAACAACTCAACAGCAAAAACATAAATAACTTATTTAAAAATGGGCAAAACTGGGAGGCTGAGGCAGGCGGATTGCCTGAGGTCAGGAGTTTGAGACCAGCCTGACCAATATGGTGAAATCATTTCTCTACTAAAAATACAAAAATTTAGCCAAACATGATGGCGTGTGCCTGTAACCCCAGCTGCTCAGCAGGCTGAGGCAGGCGAATTGCTTGAACCAGGGAGATGGAGGTTGCCGTGAGCCCCGATTGCACCACTGCACTCCAGCTTGGGCAAGAGAACAAGACTCCTTCGCAAAAAAAAAAAAAAAAAAAAAGGACAAAATAAACTAAAAGAAATGCCACAAGAGAAAATATAGAAATTGTCAAGACGAATATATAATAAAATCATGTTCAACATCACTAACCATCAGGGAAATGCAAATCAAAACCGCAATGAGATACCAGTTCACCCATTAGAATGACTATTAGCAAAAAGGTAAAAGATAACAAGAGTTGGCAAGGAAGTGGAGAAAACGGAACACTTATGCACTGTGGATGGGGTTGTAAACTAGTACAACCATTAAGCAAAACTTTATGGAAGTTCGCTAAAAAATAAAAAATAAAAAAAAAAACAATCATTCGATCACATAACCCAGCAATCCCACTACTGGGTATATATCCATAGGAAATGAAATCATTGTGTTTGAAAAATATCTGCACTCTTATGTTTACTGTAGCACTATTTCTAATAATCAGATATGGAATCAACCTATGTGTATAAAAACAAACAAGTGAATTATATATATATAATATATATTATGTATATTATATATAATACATATTATGTATATTATATATAATATATTATGTATAATATATAATATATTATATATTAATATATTATTAATATTAATGTACTATATATTAATATTAATAATATTAATAAAAAATAATAATTATTAATTAATAATTATTAATAATTATTAATAATTAATATTAATATTAATATGTTATTAATATATATTATATGTATAATATACATTATATATTATGTATATTTTATATATAATACATATTATGTATATTATATACATAATATATATTATGTGTATTATAATATATATAATGTATAATGTATATAATATACGTTATGTATATTATATATAATATACATTATGTATGTTATGTATATTATATATTACATATAATATATATATTATTATATATAATTATATATAATTATAATTATAATTATATATAATTTTATGTGTAATTATAATTATGCATAAAATTAATTATAATTATATATAATTTTATGTGTAATTATAATTACACATAAAATTATATATGTATATATATATATATATATGGACACACACACAATGAAATACTATTCAGCCATAAAAAAAGAATGAAATTCTGCCAGTTGCAACAACATGGATGACCCTGTAGGATACAATGTTAAGTGAAATAAGCCAGACACAGAAAGCAAATACCGCATGATCTCGCTCATATGTGGAATCTTAAAAAAAAAAATGTTAATAGAGAAGTAGAGTAGAATAGTGGTTACCAAACAGTGAGGAAGAAGTGGGGAGGGCAAAATGGAGATAGATTGGTTAACAGTTATGAAATCACAATTATATAGGAAGAATAAGTTGTAGTGTTCTTTGCAAAGCAGGGTGACTATAGTTAAAAGTAAAGTATTGTATATTACAAAGTATCTAGAAGAAAGGATTTTGAAATTTCTTATTAAAAAGAAATGATGAATGCATGAGGTAATTAATACACTAACTATCCTTATTGGATCATTAGACAACATACATATTCATTGAAACATCAAATTGTATCCTATAAATCTATATAATTACAATGTGAAAATTTTTTAAAAATAAATTAATGAATTAAATAACAATTTTAAAATGTTCTCAATCACCAATGCAAAGTTTAGGAGCTTTGTTCTTGACTCAGCCTTAAGACTGAAAACTAATGTGTTAGAAATATTTGTAGATCCTCTCAATTTTGAAAGAATCCTAGCTAAACTACTGAAATATAAAATATATTCTATGTAATATGCTCTTAGGTATATTCTTAGGTGAACTCTGCTTTTAGATGAAGCTTATAAAAATGAAAAACGTATCTGAAATAAAATTTTAAAGTATTTGGAAAATTACAGCTTAATCTCTTAAAGACAAATTTTCTATACAGTAACCTTTTTATGTGCTTTTGAAATGGGGTATACAATTATTTTCCCTGATGTGAGACAAAATATAGAATGTTGGCATTTTATCTAAGAAGTTAACTTAGGAAGAAAGAGTGAGAGGCAGAGGAATGAGGGAAGAAAGGAAGGCTGATGATGGGATACCTTATCAAGTTGCCTAATGCTGTATTGGAACCTAATAGGCCTTCTAAGGAGTTTTATTACATAATGCAAGACTCCTCAATCTGGGAGGAGGAAAGGGCTTTATTTTTGAGTGGTCACAGGTTGCCCCATGGGCATAAACTCTACCAAGCTGCTAGGTTACACCTACATGAGCATCCCACCTGCTTAAGTAAGAGCAGCCACAAACTGTGGGCCATTCCAGGTAAGTGTCATATCACACCTGCACCAACTAGTCAAAGCCTGGGTCAAAGCCTGTGCAGAACTGATCGCTACAGCAGAGGCTAAAATAAGAAATGGGGCTAAGAGAGTGAAAAGCAGTGCCCATATGTATCCAAAAACAGGTTGAAGATATCTTTAGGAAGGAACAGATAATTTTTTTTATTCATACAATAACAGATGCATATGAACTCCTCGACTAGTCACCCATTCCTGTCAGCCCTTGGGCTTCATAACTAAATCATTCTTCCTTTGTAATCCAGTCCCACATTTTCAGCTATCTCTATATGTTTATTATCTTAAATATTTCTTTGCTCTATACTCTTCCCCTAGTCTTCAACCAATTTCTTTCTTTATTGTCCCAACCCACAGACTGTTATTTCCACTTCGATGTCCCATAGAAGCTTCAAGGGTTTGAAATACCTAAAAAAACAACTCATCTTTCTCCCTAAAACTCCCTCTCCTTCTCCCACTTCAAAATTTCAACTAATGGCTCCCCCTGTTATTCCCACCAGAATCCTGAATGATCCCTGTTTCCCCTCATTCACTCCATACATGTAAATCTCATTAACGTTACTTTCTAGATATTTCATGAATCCTTTCCATTCATTCTGTACTAGAAAGTGTTCCCAGTTTAGACCCTGGTGGTTGGTGGCCTCTTACCTAGGCGCTCTCTCTCTCTCTCTCTCTCTCTCTCTCTCTCTCTCTGTGGGTGTGGGTGTGGGTGTGTGTGTCCTGAGAATTTATTTACTTCTGGTTTTTGTTTGTTTTTTAGTATCCAGAATCTACAGGGAACTTAAATCAATTAGAAAAAAAAATAACCCAATTAAAAAATGGGCAAAGGACATGAACAAACACTTCTCAAAAGAACACATACAAATGGCCAACAAATACACGAAAAAAAAATGCTTAGAATCACTAATCATCAGAAAAATGCAAATCAAAACACAATGAGATACCATTTCATACCGGTTGGAATGGCTATTATTAAAAAGTCAAAATACAACAGATGCCAGCAGGGCTGTAGACAAGAGGAAGTGTCTGTATATTTTTAGCTATAGCCCTACTTCAAACGTGTCCCCATTACAGCCAAAAGAGCGGCCTATCTAAAGGACTGTTCTGATCAGCTCACTTACCTGACTGAAACCTTCAGTGACTCCCATGGCCTGCAGGTCAATGCACTAATTCATGACTATAACATCTGAGATATCCTTGATCTGGCTACTGGTCTAGCCCTCTCTGACTCACGCTTTATAAACCATGCATTCTGGAACTTTTTAGTTGTTTCCCACATCAGCATGCTACTTCCCATCCATGTAGATTTGCAGAGACCTCCTCATCTTTTTAATTCCCAGTTCCCACTCTCAACATGGGCCATCTCCTACCCACACTTCAAAACCTAAGCAAAACAACACCTTCCGTGACACCTCCATGCTGAGTCAGATGCCATCCCCTTTGTATTGTAGTTCTTTGCTTGTGTGCCTTTGTCTCACTTTGTTCTCTTTAAAATAAACTCCATGAGGACAATGATCACCTGCTATTTGTGTTAATATCTGCACCTAGTGGCATAGTGTCTGGAGTATAGTAGGATCTATTTTCAAGGAAAAAAAGATTATATCTATACCAATAGACATGAATTAGCGCTTTTTTTTTTAAAGATAAGCTCCCTTTGAACTAAGTCAATGTTTACAAGAAGAGTTATACTAAAAAGTTCACTTTTGCTGCTTATGTTTCATTTATTTCAGGCAATTAATTCATTGTTATTGGTAAATCGATACTTTTTATTGATACTGAAAAGAGAGAAATAAACTAATGACTATCTCTGTTAGAGTAGATTTGTTCATATCTATCAGTAAAATGTTAATTATCTGAAAGTCAATAATAAAACATAAACTGTGATCTTAAATGTTTTTTAGGGGCTCAAAAACAATTAGAATTCATGTCAGCATATAAAAAAAGATCAGAGTATTTTTAAGATACGATAAAATTTTATTTTAGTTTCTTAATAGGGATTTTTGTGACCTTATAGAGTTCAACTAATTATAATTTTAAAAATAGGATTGATAGAGTTTTAGAATTAGAAACAATTTATAGATTATTTTATTTTTCTTTTGAGGAATCAGGTCATCAGAAGATCAAGGAACACCTATAATGTCACTAGATCCTAATTTAATTTAAATTTTAGAATCCAGGTATTCTAACTCCTGTCTTGATACTATTTCTACTTTATTATGTTGCTTCCCAGGGCTTTAAAAAATAAAAGCTGGGAAATTACATTTGCTTTGCATATACAGCACCAATTATCAAATTCAGCATAAAAGCATAACATGTATACATCAAAAAGAAAACATAAAAACTTCAAATTAAAAGCATCTCAAAACAATTGAATATAATAGGGAAACCTTATACAAATGCAACACTCCCCCATTAATAAAAAGAAACCAATTGGAGAAAAAAGAAATTCAATATAAACATGTTGGAATATAACCTAATTCATTTTAATCCAATGCTTCAAATTGAAAAAAATTAGCACTAGTGTTATTTTCCTTTATCATTACAATCTTGCTTTTCATTACATTATGCTATGTTTTGTATTAAACATAAAATCAATTTTTCACCTTAACACATGCTAGAAATACAGAGTCACCATATTGGAAATCAGTAGAAAGTGTCTTTGTTTCTACTTTTTTTTCTTTGAAAAAGCTTTGGGAAAAAAAATCATTTACAATGTTTAATTTTAATAACTTAAAGAATGTAATTGATTTTTGTTTGTTTTTGACATGGAGTTTCACTCTTGTCACTCAGGCTGGAGTACAATGGCATGATCTCGGCTCACTGTAACCTCCACCTCCCAGGTTCAAATGATTCTCCTGTCTCAGCCTCCCGAGTAGCTGGGATGACAGGCACTCGCCACCACACCCGGCTAATTTTTGTATTTTTAGTAGAGATGGGGTTTCATCATGTTGGCCAGGCTGGTCTCAAACTCCTGACCTCAGGCGATCTGCCAACCTCGCCCTCCCAAAGAGCTGGGACTACAGGCGTGAGCCACCATGCCCAGCCAATTGAATAGTTTTTAACTCAGAGGATAAATGCTTGAGGGGATGGAAAGCCCATTCCTCATGACGTGATTATTTCACACTGCATGCCTGTATCAAAACATCTCATGTACCCCACAAATATATAAACCTCCTATGTACCCACAAAAATTTTATAAAATAATGAAAATATTTTAAAACTAAAAAAATTGTTTTTTAATTAAGCAACTTTATTTAAATAAAATCATTCTTCCTCATCCTCAGTCCTGGGATCTACCAGAAAGAATTAGCAACATCTTAAAGATGACAAAGTGTTAAAGATAAACTGCTATTAAGTAAAAGTGTGAAGTGTGGAGGGGACAAGCTGGATGCCTGAACCATTTTGTTCTATCTTTAGGACAGTGAAAGAGCAAGAAGCAGGGTTGGGTGGGGGACACATATTCTGTTGAGCATTGTCACCACTATATTCACTGAAATTCATCTGCATGCTTGTATGTATACTTTTGATTCGCCTGATACACTGAAAATTATATGAAATTGTTCTCTATTCTTTAGATAATTATAATCTAAGTGCTAATATGAAGCTTAGAATTTATATGAAATATGTATGCCCACAACAAGACATTTCAGCTATTTCCTAGATAATAATCTCACTTCACCCTGCACAAAACAGGCACATGATCATGTCACTCTGACCTGGTTTGAGTCCAAGGAGGCTTTTGTTTTTAAAATAATTTAGGTTAGTAGTTAAAATATGAACTTTGGGCCAGGAGTGGGAGCTCATGCCTATAATCCCAGCACTTCGGGAGGCTGAGGCGGGCGGATGACTTGAAGTCAGGAGTAGGAGACTGGACTGGCCAACATGCTGAAACCCCATCTCTACTAAAAAAAAAAAAAAATAGAAAACTTAGCTGGGTGTGGTGGCGGGCACCTATAATCCCAGCTACTTGGGAGACTGAGGCAGGAGAATTGCTTGAGCCTGGGAAGTGGAGGTTGCAGTGAGCAGAGATCTTACCACTACACTCCAAAACAAACAACAAACAAAAAAATTCTAGAGTCACACTGAAAATCTTAACAACCTGCTTCTACTACCCATTTTTTAAATTTTTATTTTGACCTGATTTTAGATTGATAGCAAAATGCACAAATAACACAAAGTGCCCCCTATGTCCCTCACCCTACTTCCCCTAATGCTAACATTTTCAGAGCCATCCTTATTTTCTCTATAAAAGAGCAGAGTTCTCCTTTTAGAGATTTGGAAAGATTATTAAAAGATAAGTTACAAAATACAGTACCTGACACGTATAAAATATTAAATAAATACTAGCCATGCTTAATTATTTTGTTTTAAGTCTATATGAGTCAAGTTTTAGTAGAAATATGGGCTAGAAAAAAAAAAACAGAAAGCGGGACTCTGTGATCCGACTTGGGCTTATAGAACAGACTACACTAGTTTGTTCTCATGCTGCTAATAAAGTCATACCCAAGACCGGGTAATTTAGAAAGGAAAGAGGTTTAAGGAACTCACAATTCCACATGGCTGGGGAGGCCTCACAGTCACGGCAGAAGGCAAAAAAGAAGCAAAGGCACATCTTAAATGGTAGCAGAGAAGAAAGCTTGTGTAGGGAAGCTCCCATTTTAAAAGCATCAGATCTCGTGAGACTTATTCGCTACCAGGAGAACAGTAGGGGGAACCCGCCCCTATGATTCAATGATCTCCACCTGACTCCATCCTTGACATGCGGGGATAATTACAATCAAGGTGAGATTCGGATGGAGACACAGCCGAATCATATCAATGACTAATGAGAGTTACGTCCAGAACCTAATGAAAACCTGTCTGAGGCCACATTCCCTGTAAAGCAGATTTGAGATAGAGATTTGTGTAGAGAATATTTAACTGGGTAAAATCCTAGGAACCAACAACTGTGGCGAAAAAGCTGAATTGGATAAAGGGAGTTGAGATGTGAGGCAGTCACAACAAATACCTCAGCTAATCTCAAGGGGGAGCTGAGAAGCTGGGGCGACCCTTCAGAGTTGCCCTAAATTGAGGCAGGAGTATGGAGTTTTAATACCTTTCACTGGCCATTCTTCAGATACGAGTTGTCCCCAAGGATGGACATCAGCTTGACAAGTTATTAATTAGATCTCCTGAGAATAAATTCTAGAGAGAATCAGCTGAGAGGCATGATTTGCCAACACTCCCAATAGCTGGGCAAACTTCAGTTTTGAGGGAGGATTTGGGTCACACACAAAAGTCTCCACAACCAATTATTCATGGGAAATTCTATGTAGGCAGAGCTATTTCATGGCCAGTTAATCAAAACTACATAATCTATTTGGTTAAGCAAAAGAAATTAAAAAGATAAAATAAAATCTATGTATTAACACTCAAAAGTTTTTTAATGCATTTGCCTTGCATTTCGTATGTTTTGCCTTGACTTTTATATGTTTTGCCTTGCATTTGCTTATTTGCTTTTAAGAACCTTTAGAGAACAATAATTACTAATATAATATGGAGTAGCACAGCATAGACGAGGGAAGCTAACTCTCTCCCTTTTCCCAGAACCTGGAACAGCTAAAGATCCTAAGCATTGTCAGCTTTGGTATCTGACATAGTTTGGATGTTTGTCCCCTTCAAATCTCACGTTAAAATGTGATCCCCAATGTTGGAGAGAGATGCCTCCTGAATGGCTTGGTGCTGTCCTCTTGGTAATGAATGAGTTCTTACCCTGTGAGTTCATGCGATATCTGGTTGTTTAAAAGAGACTGACACCTCCTCCCTGTCTCTCTTGCTTCCTCTCTCACCATGTGATATGCTGGTTTCCCTTCACCTTCCACCATGATTGGAAGGTTCCTGAGGCCCTCCCTGGAAGCAGGTGCCAGTACTATGCTTCATGTACAGCCTTCACAACAAGGAGCCAAATAAACCGCATTTCTTTATAAATTACCCAGCCTCAGGTATTTCTTTATAACAATGCAAATGGGCTAACAGAGTATCATTCATGGACAGTGAGTGTATTAGTCAATTTTCATGCTGCTGATAAAGACATACCCAAGACTGGGTCATTTATAAAGAAAAAGAGGTTTAATGAATTCACAGTTCCACATGGCTGAGGAGGCCTCACAGTTATGGCAGAAGGCGAAAGGCGCATCTTACGTGGCAGCAGGCAAACAGCAAATGAGAACCAAGTGAAAGGCGAAAGGGGTTTCCCCTTATAAAACCATCAGATCTCATGAGACTTATTCACTACCACTAGAACAGTGTGGGGAAAACTGCCCCCATGATCCACTTACCTCTCACTGGGTCCCTCCCACAACATGTGAATTATGGGAGCTACAGTGCAAGATGAGATTTCAGTGGGGACACAGCCAAACCATATCAGACAGTAATAACTTTCAATTAAATATAGCTAGACTTTCTGTCAGTGGGTCACAGCAGTCTAGAGAACACATTGAAAAACTCTGGGAACAGCAGATATAGAGGTCAGATCTAGAGATTTTGAACAAAGTTTAGTGCTACAATGCATTGGTGACCACAGACAAAAGGTGTCTGTTGTTGTTATAGTTTGTTTTCTGTCTTGTTTTTCATCATGGGAGGACAAAAAGAAAAAATGGGGGCAATGGTGAAGGAGAAATGAAAAAGACCTGCTTTTCTATGGGTGGAAGCGACTAAACGAGAGAATAAATTTGGATCACACAACAAATGCAAATCAAGTTAGAAGCATGAAAGGCATGATTAAGGCCATGGTTCTAATAGAGATCAGCCAGCGGAACCAGGATCATGCCACACCGAGAGAGGCTGCAGAGCCATTGCCTTCTCTCCTGTCAAAGCTAAATTAATGAAATGGAACTCACAGAAGCACTATGTAATCAAATATTGGTGGGACACAAGCAAATTCTGAAAAAGTTTCATTGATCAGTGATAATATCTTTTGGTGTAAATATCTCCTCAAAACATTTCAGGAAAAAAAAATAAAGCTATAATTTTACTTTAGAAATATTTAACTTTGTTATACTAGTTTACTTATTTTTTACCTAATACTTCTGATATATTGTTATGTAGGTTAAAGATGCTCGATTCATGCCACTGTGGAAACCACACATAATTTAGGCAATAATGCAAATTCTTTTCAAATACTTTTATCAGTGTATTCACTTTATTTTTATTTCAAACACAATACAAAATTACAGGATGCTATCAAAGTGATGCTACAAAACCCCACTAAAATTTTTTCAATTCTTCAAATCACACACTTACACACACACACACACACACACACACACCACATGCATTCCCCGTACAGACCTTTTTTTGGGGGGCCTGAGTAAATAATTGCATTTTATTTTCAATTTTTCATTTTGAAATAATTAAAGACTTACCAAAAATGTTGCAAAACTACGTGCCTTTTTGAAGTAAAGTCTTGAAAAAGTTGTTTGGTATATCCTTTATAGTAATAAAAGAAAACACGTGTATATTCTGTTGATTAAAGGCATGCTGAGATCGTCAGACATGTGATTTCATCAGAGACTCCAATATAGAGCGCAGCTGTAACGACATCCTAAGAGTGTTCTAACTGAAATGTGTTGGAAGAAGGTTCTAATTTTTTTCAACCCTTCTCAAGTTGGCACTCAGCAGATTTCCACTCTATAAAAGTAACTCCTGCTCTGCAACTAATGTTCACAGATAAGCTCCAAACATATTTACAGCTCCATTTAAGTATAATGTACACACAGTAAAATTCACCCTTTTCAATGTGCAATTTAATGGGTTATGGCAGATGAATATCATCATTTGACCACAATCATGATCAAGATACAGAAAATCTGCATCATCACAAAACGTTTTCTTTTGCTGTTTTGCATTTGATCTTTTCTCCATTCCTGAACACAGGCAACCACTAATCTGCTTCTGTTTCTACAGTTTGCATTTTCTAGAGTATCCTATTAGTGGAATGATACATTGGTGTCTTTCATGTCTAGCTTCTTTCACTGAGCATAATGCTTTTGATATTCATTTATATTGCTGTTGTATCAGTTTGCTCCTTTTTATTGTTGAGTGGTACTCCATCTACAACTGGTTTATCCATTTACAAGTTGATGGACACATCTGCTATGAACTTCAAGGATGAGGCTTGGTACGGATATGTTTTTATTTATTTTGAGTCGCAGTGGGATTATTTGGCTATATGATCAGTACTAAGTTTAACATTAAAAGAAACTGCCAAACTGCTTTCCAAAATGTCTGTACCATTTTGAAGTCCCACTAGCCAGGTGTGAATAGCAATTCTTCACATCATGTGGTATGGTCAGTTCTGCTCGTGTCAGCCACTCCAGTGGGTGTACAGTGGTACCTCAATGTGGTTTTAACTTGCATTTCCCTGATGACGGGTAATGTTAAGTATCTTTTCATTTGTGTATTGGACATCATCTCTTTTTAAATTAAAATATCTGTACAAATATTTGGCCCATTTAGGTCAAAATATTACGTTAAATGAGTTATTTGTGTTTTGTTATTTAGTTTTTTAGTTATGTGTACATTCTAGATGAAAGTTCTTTATCAGACATATTTAAAATTATTCTGTCCCAATCTGTGGTTTGCCTTTTCATTTTTTGATGCTATGTTTTAAGTTGCAAAAGTCTTAATTTCATGAAGTCCAACTTACTATTTTTTTCCATTTTCATCCATCCTTTTCTTATCTAAAAAGTTTTTAGCTATAGTAAGATTATTAAAAATTTTTCCTATTCAGTAAGCTTTATACATTTTATATTTACATTATGTATAAAATACATGTTGAGTTAATTTGAGGATATGGTGTGAGGTAATTCTGAAGTTCATATTCTCCATTTAATATCCAATTTTAATAGTACCATCTTTATAAAGACATTGATTTCCTTATTGAAATATTTTGGCAACTTTGGCCATGTAAGGCAGGATATATTTCTAAATTATTTATTCTGTTTCACTGATATATATGTCTTCTTCATGCCAGTAAGTTTACTGTACTGTTTAGTGTAGCTTTACAATATGTCTTGAAATTTGGAAAGTTTTCCAACTTTATTCTTCTTTCTAAAACATGCTCTGGCTATTCTAGGACTTCTGCATTTAAAAAAAAAATTAGAATCAGCTTTGTAATTTCTCCAAAAAGGCCTATAGGTTTGACTGGGATTGTGCCAAATCTGGAGATCAGTTTCAGAAGAATTATCATCTAATAAGTATGACATGTATATTTACCAATGAACTTGATACATATTTCTACCTATTCAATCTCTCGTATTAGTGATTTAGAAATTTTGGATCAGCATACCTTTTATTAAATTTATTCTGAATTATTTTATTATTTTTGAGGCTATTATAAGTTAAATTGCTTACATAATTTTATTTTCTAATTGGTGTTGATTGTGTATAGAAACACAATTGATTTTATTTATTGATCTTTCATCCTACAACTTTGTTAAATTCACTTCATACCTCTAGCACACTTCTGCAGATGCCTAAGGATTTTCTATGTATATGTTTACATCACGTGAGAATAGTATTTTTCTTTCTTCCCAACTTGGGTGTCACTTATTTCTTATTTTCTTTTCTTTTCTCTTTATTTCTTTCTTCTTTCTGTCCATTCCTCCTTCCTTCCCTTCTTTCTTTCTCCCTGTTTTAGAATCAGTTTTGTAATTTATCCAAAAGGACCTATAAGGTTTCATGGGAATTCCACTGAATCTAGAGATCAATTTCAGGAGAATTATCATCTCATAAGTATTAAATATTTATCAATGAACTTGGTATATATTTCCACTTATTTAATATTGAATGCAATACTTTAAAGAACTAGGGAGAGAGGACATCATTGCATTTTTCATAATCTTATGTAGAAAGTATTAAGGCTTTCACCATTTTAAGTAAGATGTTTGCTATAGATTTTTTGTAAACACATAATCAGTTTGAAAATGTACTTTTCTATCCTCAGTTTGCTGGGAGTTTTTAATTTAAAAAATGTGTTACATTTTGTAAATTCCTTTTTTGCATCTATTGAGAGTGTCACGTGATTTTTCTTTTTTCTGTCAGCATGGTAGATTTTCAGTTGTTGAAACCAACTTGAGATAAACCCCACTTGGTTAAAACACATTATCATTTTTAAATATTCCTAGACTCAATTTGCTAATATTGTATTAAGAATGTTGCATCTAAGTTCATAATGGTTATCAGTCTGTCATTTTTGAGTTGTGATATCTGTATTTGTTTCTGATATCGAGAGAATCCACGTAAAACATCTACTTCTGTCATCAGTAATAATCTGACCAGGGATAACACCAACAGTTAGAGAGGAACCTGTCATTACCTGTGGCAGCAGAGATATCAGAGATTCCAAAAAGAAAAGCAAGGTTAAAATTTCAAATATAATCACATGAAATATCAGAAAGCCAGGGGATAGAAATATAGGAGAGCAAAATCTTAGAGGTCAAAACAAGTAGTTAAGTACTGCACATGATAATAAAAAGTAAAATCTTTTCCTAAGGCAGAGCCTGGCTGCTGCCTAGCTTCTTTGACAATTCTTGGTAGGCTTTCATGGCTTTATAAGGGCTTATACTTTAGGTAAAGTTATAGTCAGGGAAACGGTGGGTGTAGGTTGGCTCTGTAGAAATGAAGCATTACAGGAGCACTGCAGTGAGAAAGAAACTGATACTGATGATACTTCGGTCACACTAATAATACATGCTAATGATAATCATAGCAATCATGGTAATGACAGACAATATATATATAATATTAGCATGCTTCTATTTGCACATATACATATGTGAATAGAAACATTGATTTAAAGACATGAAAGTATAGAAATAGCCTACACCTGATAAAGATATGCTCATACACAATAACAAACCTCAGCATAAACAGAGATTTTGATGTATCACAGAATTCTCCAATAGATCACAATTTTGACACTATGGGAAGTGTCATTTTCAGAACTTTTCTTTATCTCCATTATCTCTATTCTCTATTTCCAACATTCCTGGAGACTGAACTCAAGGATCAGTAAATATTCTCAACCTTAACCATAGCAGACTTCATTCATCCCATATATGCTTGTTATTTTTCCCCATTGACAGAAGGCATTGTACCATGAAATATACAACATATCTCTGACACACCTGACGAAAACAAACAATGGGGAAAGATTGACTATTTAATAAATGGTGATGGGAAAACTGGCTAGCCATATGAAGAAAGCTGAAAGTGGACCCCTTCCTTACACCTTATAAAATAATTAACTCAAGATGGATTAAAGACTTAAACATAAGATCTAAAACCATAAAAACTCTAGAAGACAACCTAGCCAATACCATTCAGAACATAGGCATAGGCAAAGACTTCACGACTAAAACACCAAAAGCAGTGGCAACAAAAGCCAAAATTGAGAAATGGGATCTAATTAAACTAAAGATAGCTTCTGCACAGCAAAAGACACTATCATCGGAGTGAACACACAACCTACAGAGTGGGAGAAAATTTTTGCAATCTATCCATCTAACAAAGGGCTAATATCCAGAATCTACAAGGAACTTAAACAAATTTACAAGAAAAAAACAACCCCATCAAAAAGTGGGAAAAGGATATGAACAGACACTTCTCAAAAGAAGACATTTATGCGGCCAATAAACACATGAGAAAAAGCTCATCATAGGCTGGGCGTGGTGGCTCACGCCTGTAATCCCATCACTTTGGGAGGCCAAGGCGAGTGGATCACAAGGTCAGGAGTTTGAGACTTGCCTGGCCACTATGGTGAAACTCTGTCTCTACCAAAAACACACAAAAAAACTTTAGCCAGGCGTGGTGGTATATATCTGTAATCCCAGCTACTCAAGAGGCTAAGGCAGGAGAATTGCTTGAACCCATTAGGTGGAGGTTGCAGTGAGCCGAAATTGTGCCACTGCACTCCACCCTGGGTGACAGAGTGAGGCTGTCTCGAAGAGAAAAAAAAAAAAAAGCTCATCACCCCTGGTCCAATGAGATACCATCTCGCGCCAGTTAGAATGGCAATCATTAAAAAGTCAGGAAACAACAGGTGCTAGAGAGGATGTGGAGAAATAGGAATGCTTTTACACTGTTGGTGGGAGTGTAAATTAGTTCAACCATTGTGGAAGACAGTGTAGCAATTCCTCAAGGATCCAGAACTAGAAATATCATTTGACCTAACAGTCTCATTACTAGGTACACATCCAAAGGATTATAAATCATTCTACTATAAAGACACATTCACACATATGTTTATTGCAGCACTATTCACAAGAGCAAAGACTAGGAACCAACCCAAATGCCCATCAATGATAGACTGGATAAAGAATATGTGGCACATATACACCATGGAATACCATGCAGCTATAAAAAAGGATGGATTAATGTCTTTTGCAGAGACATGGATGAAGCTGGAAACCATCATTCTCAGCAAACTATCACAAGAACAGAAAACCAAACACCACATGTTCTCACTCATAAGTGGGAGTTGAACAATGAGAACACATAGACACAGGGAGGGGAACATCACACACTGGGGCCTGTCAGTGGGTAGGAAGGAAAGAGGAGGGATAGCATTAGGAGAAATACTTAATGTAGATGACGAGTTGATGGGTGCAGCAAACCACGACAGCACATGTATACCTATTTCACAAAACTGCAAGTTCTGCAAATGTATCCCAGAACTTAAAGTGTATGTATGTGTGTATATATATATACACACAAATGTAAATGTAAATGTAAATAAATTGAAAATGGTAAAAATAGAAATATGTTTCCTACACAAATAGTGACATAATAAAGCAAGATAGAATGTATGTTTGAGTTAAAAAAAATTGCTTAGAAGACAACTTGAATTCCATTCCAAGGAACTAGTTTTCAAAAGTTTACAACCAGATTTCAGTTTGGCAAAAGGCAACAATGCTGTTTTGAAAATAATTTCTGAAAAGAGCTTCCCCAGCAGTTCCAAATGGCAGTCCTGATACAAGGAAGTAGGGGCAATTTTGTTACCACCAGGAACACTGAATTCATTTTCAGACCTTGAAATTCTGGGAGGCCCTCGAATAATAATCAACTACAATATTTTACTTTACATAGAAATATTGTTTTAATGTTAATATAAAAGCTTGTATATGAACTAAAATTGTCAATCTGCCACTTTTAAGAAAGAAGAATCCATTATGTCCCTATTCTATAGTGAGTTGATATGTTCCATAAGCAGTTCTGGAAGGAGGCTACACTTAGAGCATAAATTGGTATAGATCGCTTTGCTCTCACAGATAGCGACACAATATTTTCTGCTGAATGGGAAAAAGTTTGAAGGCATAAATCAAGATAAAGCAATCATCTGACAAAGAATTACAAAGAGGCCCCATACCTTTTTCTTAGTGAACTCCATGTGACACATTGATTTTCCACTGAAGATAAAAGCCAAAATCATGTGTCATCAATAGAAAGCAAGCAAAACTATTTGGTTCAATATGTTATGGTACTTAACAAAAAAAACTTGCAGAGAAAAGACAAATCTAAAATGTTGCACATGATTCAAACAAGTCTGGATCAGAAGAGACATTTCAGAGGTCACTGCTAGAGAGTCAAGGATACATTAGAGAGAAATAAACTCCTGCTTTTTTGTTTATCTCCTTACATACACAGATACTGTCTGATGAAGATGATTGATATCAGGTATGGTATTTGATGGTATAGTCATTTACAAAATAATTCATCCCTTATGATCTAATGCAATTTTCTTCATATTACACGTGTATATTTAAATACTTCCTTGTGAAGTGGAGGCTAGCCAGGCTGCTGTTAGCATATCCAGTACATTTCTGCAAATTCCAAAATGGCAAATCCCACAGTTGAAATTTCAACCTCTCTAGCGTCCCTCGGCTGGAGTGCATAATCACGGCAAAAGTCTGCAACATCAGAGGTGGCCGCCACAGACACAAAGTCTATGTTTCTCATTCCATTCTACCAAATCTATTCAGCAGTCTGGGTGAGGGGGCTTGGCAGTATCTATGAGCAGAAAGCATTCAAATGGCTGGTATATGTGCTTCCGGGGAAACTAAGGGGAAAAAAGAGAGAGGGAGGGAGGGAGGGAACAAGAAAGAAGAAGGAAACTCAAGGAGAGAGGAAGGGAAGGAGGCTGGCAAGAAGGGATGGAGGGAGCAAGGGAGGGAGGAATAAAGGAAGGAAGTTACACCAAGTTTCAAAACTGGCCACGGACTGAGAAGGATTAAGAGACAAACGGAATTGAAAGCATTTATGTTCATACTCGGTATTTTTCTTACCCATTCTTGCAAATTAGTAATTTAAAAATTTTCATTTCCACAAATCCACGTGTTTTCTTGTTCCTCTCTCTCCGCTCTTTTTCCTTCTTTCCTTCCTGCCTTTCTTCTTTCTTTTCAACATAGGTTATATAAATGTGTGAGAGCTATCACTAGTCTACATTAATCATCAGGATTTTCCTGTATATTTCCAATTAAGATGACCCATAATAATATTCTACTGTAATTTTGGAGGGTCCAAAATACTAGATGGCATTTAGTGTTTTGGAAATCATGACAAGTCTAACAGGACTTTAAAAAACCTATCAAGACATCTGATGTGTTTTCTTGCCCATACACTCTTTAATGAGGTCTGCTTGACCCTTTCTTCTTCCCTTCTCTAGTCATGGGTTCTTCACACTGAAAACTAAGCTTTGCATCAGTGTTTGACGAACAGGTGACATAATAAACTGCAGTTACATTTTAAATTCAGCTCAAGATGGTAGATGAGAAATCTAAGATTGTGAAGTGAGATTTAGCATGCTGTTCAGTATGCAACAAATCTGAGTGTTGCTCACACAGGATTCATACCAACAGGCTCCTTCCAAAACCTTTCAATGCAAATTCTAGCAAATGCACACTTGGAAGAAAAATGTTCCATGAAGTTGTATATGTAAATTTATACTTTCAGCATTTATGTATATAATTTCAGGGGAAGTGGGATCAACTTAACATTATTAAACATAGTCCAATGATATTTACAACATAACTTCAGAAACATTTTATTACTAGAAGTATTTTAAAAAGGATGTACCATTTAGGATTTAAGACACACCCCACAAATGAAAAAACAAATGAGATTATAAACAACATTTTTAAAAAAATTGTGCCATCTTTTCACTACAAAATCCTCCTGGGGGAAAAATATCTTTTCCTTCATTATTAAAGGATGTTATCAGAGCACAGTGGAATTCTTTCAGATTTAGTCAGAAGGTTCTCTGGAGTTGAGAGATCTATTGGAGAATATTTTCTTTGAAAGTCCATGTCCTTTCCCCAGGCCTACATCATATATAAATAAACATTTCAGAAAAGGGGCCATGTTAAGAAAAAGTGGGTTGAAGATTGTAAGACCTGGTTCCTGGGTGCCAAATAATTCACAAGTTGGAATAAGCTGGGTTTCTGTAACACTTCTCTATGACTGCCATTGATACTGAACTATGCCAAGGAACTAAGTCCTACCAAGGAAAAGCAGGAGGAAAACAGGTGTAAGAAAACATTTCCTGTCAGTGTGTCCAGAGATAGCATGAGTCAACAGCGGCTCCTCATGAAGCCATCGATTCGTAACACTGGAGTATCTAGAATGCATCTGGGTCGAATTATTAAAAAGAAAGTTCTTCTCAAGCTAGTTGTAATGGTAGCTAATTTAAAAAATTAATGTTCTGCGATTCTGATAAAAACCTATGTGGTGAACCAACAATAAAGGCGGCTGGAGATATTGGTATGAAATAGTTATTTTTCCTTATATACCTGGACGTTCATGTAAGAAATTATACTTTTGGAAGGTCTGTCATATTCTCAGTGTATAAGAGTTGAATCATTTTTAGAAGTTATTGTCAGAATTTTGCTTTAATAGTGCAGTAAAGTGTGCATTCTCTCTCCCTCATTTTCATTCAACAGCCTCTACAAATTGAGCCTGGCTCAAAGGTCTTTCCCTCTTGGAATATGACTCCTCCCCTGTCCCTCTACATAGGCTGTTCTATAACAAATTATTTTGCTGTCTTGATTTTTCAGAGACCTCATGCTAGTAGTAGAGAGTCAGGAGAAAGTGAGATGTCCTATATAAAAGGCCTGCTAGAAAAAGAAATCAGCACTGAGTTCTAAGGATACTGAACAACTTTTTAAAAAACAAGCAAGCCATATTAAACACATTAGTTACAACCAAATTAGATAAAACCATGAAAATTATCCAAGAAGAAAAAGTACATCACCTGTCTAGGTTTAAAATTGCTTAAGGCTGCCATCCAAGGACCATCTATGATAACAAATACAGTAGTCTGTATTGACACAAAGTTTTAGTGATAGACGTAATTACATTCTTCTGCTGGTGGTGTTCTAGAATAAATGGAATATCTGCTGATCAAATCTGAATGCATCCCATAATATTAGCATGTAGGATCCCAGATCTGCAGGCACTATCTCTTTCTCAGATCTACACTTTGAATATTATGTTAGTTAAAATGAGAAGTATGTTAGAAAATGTCTTTTACAAAAGAAATATTGGCTGAGTATGGTGGCTCATGCCTGTAATCCCAACACTCTGGGAGGCCAAGGTGAGAAGATCTCTTGAGCTCAAGAATTTGAGACCAGCTTGGGCAACATATCTATAAAAAATTTTAAAACTTAGCCGGTGTGGTGGTGCACACCTATAGGGACAGCTACTTCAGAGGCTGAATCAAGAGGATCACTTGAGCTTGGGAGTTTGAGGTTGCAGTGAACTATGAACATGGCACTGAACTCCAGTCTGGGCAACAGAGTGAGAACTTGTCTTCAAAAAAATAAAAAAGAAGAAAAAAATAGGAAATATTGTGTTCACATCTGCTATGGTACTCTTTCTTATATAAACTATTTCTTTGCAGTATTCTAGAGGATTTAAGACAAATTTACCACTGAATAATTTCATATGGTATATTATTGCATTAGTATAGTATGTTATTATAAAATTAGTATAAGTGACCAGTGCTGCAACAACCACATTCCAAAAAGTATTGTGATCCTCCAAAATTACAATGTCTAAATGACATTATTCTCCTTCATGAGACCATTATACCTTAATTTTTCAGCACCATGAAAATCTACAAATGCCCTCTAAAATATATTTAGAAAACGTGGGGAAAAAATAGATACAGTTTCAGAAGATACATATATTTTGAAAATTAGCCTTTTTGGAATAAATTATTCTTTATGACATATAAATAAACACATTTTTCAGACTGGCGGGGTAACATTTGCATCAGTCAAAATAATTAGATTACTAAAACCTGTAATCTTATTAGAAAAATGGTTTATTCAGAGAATCATTGGAATTATTAGCCTTCAAGCTGCTATAGATTGAATCTGATCAAAATAATTAAGATAATATTATTTCATTTTTCAGTATAATATCTCCTTAGTATTTTTGTTTCTTATTTAATATGTGATTATATTTACTTCTGTGAATAATATGGATGAAGATCATTACAGTGTCAAGATCACTGGGTTCAGAGCACAGAAACCTCAAGTCTATTCTTTTTTCTTAAATACCTGTAAGACTTTAAAGAAGACAGAGTTTCTGGACTCTAATTTCTCTATCTGTAGAATAAATGGGTTAGACCAAATAACTCCTTTCTGCTTATAAATTTTCTAATTATATGACTGAGCTTACACCTGGAAAACAGTCTATCTCCTGTATAAATTAATGATAGAAATGAAAACCACCACGTTTCATGAAATTAACCACATAAATATCAACATCAACTGCTCAGAAGGACTTAAGTGCAAGTATCACAGGAATTCTGAAGCACAGAGAACTAAATATAAGAAATGTAACACTCTTCGTATTTTCAAAGAAGATTTTAATAATATATGTAAACACAGTAGCCTGTTCATAAGAAAAAAGAAAAGGGACGTCTTAGCATATTCAGGGTTCAACCAAAACTACTACTGGAATGTAAATCAAAGTAATATTCACCTAACTGTCATAATTGGCATGAATAATTTTAAGTAAAACACTTTTATTTGATATTAAATGTGAACAATAAGCCAAAACAGAGAAAATTAATAAATTGATCATTTATTGAAACTGAAATAAAAATATATAATTATTGAAGCCTCTTATATACATAAACCAATCATTGCTTAAATGAGCTGACATACTAGCTCCATAGTTTTATGTCACTAAGGAACTCTTTTGAACACAATAAAGAAACCAGAATTGAGCACAAAGAATGATGAACTGGGAAGTACATGGCTTTCTATCTACTAATTAGGAGTACAATCATTCAGTCAAACAGCCACTCAACAAACATTTAGCATACAGCTTCTGGATACCAGGTACTGGTGTAGGTGCTAGAGCAACAAGGAAATAGTCCCTGCATTCAGTGAGCTCACAGGCAAGTAAACAAGTAAGTATAAAGACTGCATGACTGATTGGGAGTGGTGGTTCATGCCTGTAATCCCAGCACTTTGGGAGGCCAACGTGGGCAGATCACGAGGTCAAGAGATCGAGACCATCCTGGCCAACATAGTGAAACCCCGTCTCTACTAAAAATACAAAAATTAGCTGGGCACGGTGGTGCACGCCTGTAGTTACTTGGGAGGCTGAGGCAAGAGAATCAGTTGAACCTGGAAGGTAAAGGTTGCAGTGAGCTGAGATCACACCACTGCACTCCAGCAGGGTGACAGAGTGAGACTCTGTCTCAAAAAAAAAAAAAAAGACTCCATGATAAATGTGTATCTACAAAGGGCACAAAGGAATGAGTAGCTAATCCCCAAAGCCATATGGAGCAGTCAGTATAAGCTTCAGGAAAAGAAACTGAAGTAAAAAGCTAACCTGAATCTGAAAAAAATGAGTAGGTATTTTCCAAGCACGTTTCAGGGGAAAAGTTGCAGGATGCAGAAGTCCTCCCAAGTACAAAAAGAGAATGAACTCTGGACAACTGGCAATTTATGGCACACAGGAATCAGTAAATGTAGGGATGAGAGGCACACAGAAACATGGGCAAAAACAGGAATTTTGACTTTATTCCATAAATCATGGAAAGCCACCAATGGGTTTTAAGTAATAAAATACTAAGACCAGGTTTGCATTTTAGAAAGATCAATTTGATTTCAGTGAGGAGGTCCAAAAATGAGAGCAGCAAGGCCAGATAGAAGTCCTGCTGCAACTAGCTATGGTTAGAGATGCAGACCAAAACTAAGGTGAAATCATTTAGAAGAAAGAACGTGGATATAAGAGCCATTGGTTTGGCCTCTCCACATCATTTTTTTTATTTTATTTTCATTTATTTATTTATTTATTTATTTATTGAGACAGAGTCTCGCTCTGTCACCCAGGCTGGAGTGCAGTGGCGTGATCTTGGCTCACTGCAAGTTCTGCCTCCCGGGTTCACACTATTCTCCTGCCTCAGCCTCCCGAGTAGCTGGGACTACAGGCACGCGCCACCACGCCCAGCTAATTTTTTCTATTTTTTAGTAGAGATGGGGTTTCACCGTGTTAGCCAGGATGGTCTCGATCTCCTGACCTCGTGATCCACCCACCTCGGCCTCCCAATGTGCTGGGATTACAGGCTTGAGCCACCATGCCCAGCTGGCCTCTCCACATCTTTACTGTTATACTGATAACATGGGGATGAAAATAAATATTATTTGTATTTAAACTATTATTGTTATGTGAAAATTAAACAAATAACATACTATGATAACATCTGAGGTTCAAGAAATATTAAGTCTTGAAAATAGGAAAGATGAAAGGAAGGAAACAGGGAGTGGGGAGGAAAGTAGGAGAAAGGAGAGAATATAGGAATGAGAGAGGAGGAAAATAATAAGAAAGAAGTAGAAAGCTAGGTACGGTGGCTCATGACTGTAATCCCAGCACTTTGGGAGGCCGAGTCAGGCAGATCACAAGGTCAGGAGTTCAAGACCAGCCTGGCCAATATGGTGAAACCTTGTCTCCACTAAAAATACAAAAATTAGCTGGGTGTGGTGGCAGGCACCTATAGTCCCAGCTACTCGGGAGGCTGAGGCAGGAGAATCACTTGACCCTGGGAGGCAGAGGTTGCAGTGAGCTGAGATCACACCACTGCACTCCAGCCTGGGTGACAGAGAAAGATGCTGTCTCAAAAAAAAAAAAAGAAAAAAAAAAAAGAAAGAAGTAGAAAAAGATATAGTATTTCTTAATCAGCAGAAGCTACTCTTATTTTTCAATACTCTACCTTTCTAATGTATCACTGACAAGGAAAGGTCTTGAATAATTGACTGAAGTCAGAATAGGTAAGGCACTCTACCTGTGGATACATGAGAGGCCTTAAAAAGTTCATGGAAAATGTATATTATGAAAAAAACTATGCAAAGGTTTCAATTTTGGCAGCAAAATAAACTCATACTAATTTATTATAGCATGTTTGAACAGGATCTAGTTTGAGACAGTAAGAAGGAGTAGACATTAGTTTGAAAAGAGCCCCTAGCAGAGCAATGTAAATTCTGCTAAAATTGAAGCAAGAACAAACATTAGATTATGATGAAGCTTGAGTGAAAGAATGGTGAAATCACTGATGCTTTACAAGAAGCTTGAGGGGACAATGCACCAAAGAAATCAGTAGTTCACAAGCGGACAGCTTTTTTAAAGAAGAAACGAGATGATGTGGAAGATGAAGTCCACAGGGACAGATCATCCATATCAATTTGCAAGGAAAAAAATTAATCTTGTTTGTGCCCTAATTGAAGAGGACTGATAATCAACAGCACAAACAATAGCCAACATCATAGACATCTTAATTGGTTCAGCTTACACAGTTCTGACTAAAAAATTAAAGTTGAACCAACTTTCCACTGCATGGGTGCCAAAAGTGTTGTGCTCAGATCAGCTGCAGACAAGAGGAGAGCTCTCAATGGAAATTTTAAAGAACTAGGGTCAAGATCCTGAAGGATTTCTTTGAAGAATTGTAACAGAAGATAAAACATGGCTTTCCCAGTATGACCCTGAGGGCAAAACACAATCAAAGCAATGGCTACCAAAGGTGGAAGTGGTCCAGTCAAAGCTAAAGGGGATCACTCAAGAGCAAAGGTCACGGCAACAGTTTTTTGGGGACATTCCAGGCATTTTGCTTGTTGACTTTGTGGAAGGTCAAAGAACAATAATATCTGCATATCATGAGAGTGTTTTGAATAAGTTAGCCAAAGTTTTAGGGCAAAATACCTGGGAAAGCTTTAGCAGACAGTCCTCTAACACCACAATGTTTCTGCTCATTCCTGTCATCAAGCAAAGGCAATTTTGTGAGAGTCTCAATGGGAAATTGTCAGGCATCCACCTTACAGCTCTGATTTGGCTCCTTCTGACTTCTTTTTGTTTCCCAATCTCAACAAATGTGGAAAGGGCACCCATTTTTCTTAAGTTAATAATGTATAAGAGACTGCATTGACATTGTTAAGTTCCCAGGACCATCAGTTCTTTAGGGATGAAAACCGAAGATCACATTTTCAATGTTTATCTTTTAACTTCATTTTTCCACAAACTTTTTGAAGTTTCTCCATACAAATGTCTCCATACAAATGAGCACTTGCAAAATAAGCAGAGAGTCTCATTCAATGGACAGAAAGTTCTGTGCCATCTAAAAATTATCTTAAGCAAGTTCAATGTGTAGCAACAGACTGTATTGATAAATATCAGTTAGTTTGACTTCTGCAATGACCATGATGGAGTAACAAGAACTAGACTTTCTCTCCCTCCTGAAACAACCAAAAAAATGGCCAAAATGTATGCCACAAAAATTTGCAAGACCCTGTAAAGTCAGTCTCAAACAAGGTGAGCCTATCAACGGCCCTAATTTATGCCTGGAGAAAGTTTTCCAGCCCACTACTCCAGGAGAAAAGCCCAAGAGGAGCCCATTGTTCTCCCTGAGCTGAGGGGACAGAGCTGAGAGTCCACAGAAACCATGTTGACATGAGCTCTCAGGACAAGGTTTCCGAGAAGAAGGGGCTGCACAGAAAGAGAACTCCAGAGCTCTGCAAAGGGTCCCCCTAAAGTACATAGCTAAGTAATTGTTAGGACAGGCCTAGAGAAAAGTACCTACGGTTGGGGAAACAACACCCAGATAAGATGAAAAGTAACAGTACACATGCTCACCAAGGTCCAGTAATAGTGCTTATTTTATCAGCCAAACCAGAAACACCTCAAGATTCCCAGGGATACCCAGAAGGATCTTGCCTCACTAGTTGGGAGTGATTAGCTCTAAAATGAGAACTGGTCTGATCCCACCTAATGAATTTTTAAAGCAAGACCAAAAAGAGTCAAACTCTTTCCAACTAAACTTAAATACATACCAATACAAAGATCAAGAATATTTATATATACTTCCAGCACTCAATAAGATAAAAGTCACCATATCTGACATCCAGACACAGTTTAGCAGAGACACAACAGTAACAACAAAAGACAGAAGAACGTGGCTCATAATAAGGAGAAAAATCACTGAGTCAGAACTGATCCAGAGTAAATCAAGGTGCCAGGGTTATCAGTTAAGAACATTCAAATGCTTATTGAAACAGTATTCTATATGTTCTAAAATAGAGACATGCAAGATACACTAAAGGAGGCTGGGCGCAGTGGCTCACGCCTGTAATCTCAGCATTTTGCGAGGCCGAGGCAGGTGGATCACGAAGTCAGGAGTTCAGGACCAGCCTGACCAATATGGTGAAATCCCATCTCTACTAAAAATACAAAAATTAGCGGGGCATAGTAGCATGCGGCTGTAGTCCCAGCTACATGGTAGGCTGATAGCACATTAGTCATTAAAGAAGAAAAGATAGACACCTCTCAAAATAAAATAGAGAGAGAAAATAAATTTTTAAAAAACATGAACAGAGCAATAGTAGACAGTAAATTTCAAGTAACTGAATTTACGTGTAAACTCAGTTCCCAAAGGAGAGGAGAGGGAAGATGTGAAAACATTTGGGACTTTGAGTCAGGCAAAGCTTTCTTTGATATGACCCCACAGCATGATTTATATAATAATATATTGATAAGAAGAACTCATCAAATTTAAAAAAAAGAATCTGCTCTTCAAAAGAATCTATTAAGAGACTGAAAAGACAAGCTGCAGGCTGGGAGAAAATATTTGCAATTCATATATCTGATGAAAGGCTTGCATCAAAAATATATTTTAAAAGCTCAAAATTTAATAATGAAAAACAAACAACCCCATTTAAAACTTGGGTGAAAGACTGGAACAGACATTACAAAGTAGACATTTGTTTGGTAAATAAGCACATATGCTCAACATAATTAATGCTTAGGGCAATGCAAATTAAAACCAAAATGAGACGCCACTATCTATTTTTAAATAGCTAAGATTAGCATGACTGATAACAGCCAAGCACTGGCTTGGATGTGGAGAAGCTGAAACTCTCATACACTGCTGATGGGAATACAAAAAAGTGTAACCTTTGAAAAACAGTTTAAGAGTCCCTTAAAAAGTTAAACATACTTCTGCCGTAAGACTCAGCCATTGCACTCCTGGGTATTTACCCAAGAGAGATAAAAGTAGGTGTTCATATAATGATATCAACACAAATGTTCATAGCACATGTATTCATAATAGCCCAAACTAGAAACACTCTAAATATCAATCAATACATTAATGAATTAACTTGCTTTCTCCGAATTAATTATGGATACATACTATAACATGAATGAATCTCAAAATAACTATACTAAGTGAAACAAGGCAGACTCTAGAGGTAAAACATGCAGAGAAAAAAACATAAAATGTCAGACAAAAAAGTGCATAGTGTAAAATTGTATTTATATACATTTTTTGACTGTATAAATTACTGTCCAGTGACAGAAAGCAGTTTGGTGGTTTTTAAGGGCCAGGAATGAGGGGCCAGAGAAATGTATTATAAAGAGGCATCAGGAAACTGGAGGTGAAGTATATTTCCATCACCTCGATTGCGTGCTGATGGTTTCTAAACTTTCAATATTTTTAGTTTATTATATGTTATACAAAATAAAGCTTGTAATAAAAATCAAAAGATTGAGCCATCCTTATTTTCTCTATAAAAGAGCAGAATTATCCTTTTAGAGATTTGGAAAGATTATTAAAAGATAAGTTACAAAATACAGTACCTGACACGTATAAAATATTAAATAAATACTAGCCATGCTTAATTATTTTGTTTTAAGTCTATATGAGTCAAGTTTTAGTAGAAATATGGGCTAGAAAAAAAAAACAGAAAGCGGGACTCTGTGATCCGACTTGGGCTTATAGAACAGACTGCACTAGTTTGTTCTCATGCTGCTAATAAAGTCATACCCAAGACCGGGTAATTTAGAAAGGAAAGAGGTTTAATGAACTCACAATTCCACATGGCTGGGGAGGCCTCACAGTCACGGCAGAAGGCAAAAAAGAAGCAAAGGCACATCTTAAATGGTAGCAGAGAAGAAAGCTTGTGTAGGGAAACTCCCATTTTAAAAGCATCAGATCTCGTGAGACTTATTCGCTACCAGGAGAACAGTAGGGGGAACCCGCCCCTATGATTCAATGATCTCCACCTGACTCCATCCTTGACATGCGGGGATAATTACAATCAAGGTGAGATTCGGGTGGAGACACAGCCGAATCATATCAATGACTAATGAGAGTTACGTCCAGAACCTAATGAAAACCTGTCTGAGGCCACATTCCCTGTAAAGCAGATTTGAGATAGAGATTTGTGTAGAGAACATTTAACTGGGTAAAATCCTAGGAACCAACAACTGTGGCGAAAAAGCTGAATTGGACAAAGGGATTTGAGATGTGAGGCAGTCACAACAAATACCTCAGCTAATCTCAAGGGGGAGCTGAGAAGCAGGGGTGACCCTTCAGAGTTGCCCTAAATTGAGGCAGGAGTATGGAGTTTTAATACCTTTCACTGGCCATTCTTCAGATACGAGTTGTCCCCAAGGATGGACATCAGCTTGACAAGTTATTAATTAGATCTCCTGAGAATAAATTCTAGAGAGAATCAGCTGAGAGGCATGATTTGCCAACACTCCCAATAGCTGGGCAAACTTCAGTTTTGAGGGAGGATTTGGGTCACACACAAAAGTCTCCACAACCAATTATTCATGGGAAATTCTATGTAGGCAGAGCTATTTCATGGCCAGTTAATCAAAACTACATAATCTATTTGGTTAAGCAAAAGAAATTAAAAAGATAAAATAAAACCTATATATTAACACTCAAAAGTTTTTAATGCATTTGCCTTGCATTTCATATGTTTTGCCTTGCATTTCATATGTTTTGCCTTGCATTTGTTTATTTGCTTTCAAGAACCTTTAGAGAACAATAATTACTAATATAATATGGAGTAGCACAGCATAGACGAGGGAAGCTAACTCTCTCCCTTTTCCCAGAACCTGGAACAGCTAAAGATCCTAAGCATTGTCAGCTTTGGTATCTGACATAGTTTGGATGTTTGTCCCCTTCAAATCTCACGTTAAAATGTGATCCCCAATGTTGGAGAGAGATGCCTCCTGAATGGCTTGGTGCTGTCCTCTTGGTAATGAATGAGTTCTTACCCTGTGAGTTCATGCGATATCTGGTTGTTTAAAAGAGACTGACACCTCCTCCCTGTCTCTCTTGCTTCCTCTCTCACCATGTGATATGCTGGTTTCCCTTCACCTTCCACCATGAATGGAAGGTTCCTGAGGCCCTCCCTGGAAGCAGGTGCCAGTACTATGCTTCACGTACAGCCTTCAGAACAAGAAGCCAAATAAACCTCATTTCTTTATTAATTACCCCACCTCAGGTATTTCTTTAACAATGCAAATGGGCTAACAGAGTATCATTCATGGACAGTGAGTGTATTAGTCAATTTTCATGCTGCTGATAAAGACATACCCAAGATTGGGTTATTTATAAAGAAAAAGAGGTTTAATGAATTCACATATCTGCACCGCTAGCTGTATAAATATGGAAATATCTTCACTGCTACCTGTACAAATATGGAAATATCTACAGCGCTACCTGTATAAACATGGAAATATCTACACCGCTATCTGTATAAACATAGAAATATCTACACCGCTATCTCTATAAACATGGAAATATCTACAGCGCTATCCATATGAACATGGAAATATCTACACCGCTATCTGTATAAACAAGGAAATAACTACACCGCCATCTCTATAAACATGGACATATCTACAGGGCCATCTGTATAAACACGGAAATAACTACACCGCTATCTGTATATACATGGAAATATATACACCGCTATCTCTATAAACATGGAAATATCTACACCATTATCTGTATAAACATGGAAATAACTACACCTCTATCTCTATAAACATGGAAATATCTACACTGCTATCTGCATAAACATCGAAATATCTAAACCGCTACCTGTAAAACAGGGAAATATCTACACCGCTATCTCTATAAACATTGAAACATCTACACTGCTATCTTTATAAACATTGAAATACCTACACTGCTATTAGTATAAACATGGAAATATCTACAACGCTATCTCTATAAACATGGAAATAACTACACCGCTATCTCTATAAACGTGGAAATATCTACACCACCATCTGTATGAACATGGAATTATCTACAACACCATCTGTATGAACATTGAAATATCTTCACCGCTATCTGTATAAACATGGAAATATCTACACCGCTATCTGTATATACATGGAAATATCAACACCGCTATCTCTATCAACATGGAAATATCTACACCGCTATCACTATAAACATGGAAATACCTAAACCGCCATCTGTATCGACATGAAAATATCTACATCGCCATCTGTATAAACATGGAAATATCTAAACTGCTACCTGTATTAAGATGGAAATATCTACACCGCCATCTATATAAACATGGAAATATCTACACCGCCATCTGTATGAACATGGAAATATCTACAGTGCAATTTCTATAAAGATGGAAATATCTACACCGCAATCTGTTTAAACATGGAAATATCTACACCTCTATCTGTATTAAGATGGAAATATCTACACTGCCATCTCTATAAAGATGGAAATATCTACACCGCCATCTGTATGAACATGGAAATATCTACACCGCTATCTGTATATACATGGAAATATCTACACCGCAATCTCTATAAACATGGAAATATCTAAACTGCTACCTGTAAAACAGGGAAATATCTACACCGCTATCTCAATAAACATTGAAATATCTACACTACAATCTTTATAAACATTGAAATACCTGCACTGCTATTTGTATAAACATGGAAATATCTACAACGCTATCTCTATAAACATGGAAATAACTACACCGCTATCTCTATAAACGTGAAAATATCTACACTGCCAACTGTATGAACATGGAAATAACTACAACGCCATCTGTATGAACATTGAAATATCTACACCGCTATCTGTATAAACATGGAAATATCTACACCGCTATCTGTATATACATGGAAATATCTACACCGCTATCTCTATCAACATGGAAATATCTACACCGCTTTCTCCATAAACATGGAAATACCTACACCGCCATCTGTATCGACATGAAAATATCTACACCGCCATCTGCATAAACATGGAAATATCTACACCGCTATCTGTATTAAGATGGAAATATCTACACCGCCATCTATATAAACATGGAAACATCTACACCGCCATCTGTATGAATATGGAAATATCTACAGCACAATCTCTATAAAGATGGAAATATCTACACCGCCATCTGTTTAAACATGGAAATATCTACACCTCTATCTGTATTAAGATGGAAATATCTACACTGCCATCTCTATAAAGATGGAAATACCTACAACGCCATCCCTATGAACATGGAAATATCTACACCGCCATCTATATGAACATGGAAATATCTACACCGCTACCTATATAAACATGGAAATATCAGCACCGCTATCTCTATGAACATGGAAATATCTACACCGCTATCTGTAAAACATGGAAATATCTACACCGCTATCTGTATGAACATGGAAGTATCTAAAAAGCTATCTGAATGAACATGGAAATATCTACACCGCTATTTGTTTGAACATGTAAATATCTACACCGCTATCTGCATGAAAATGGAAATATCTACAAAGCTATCTGCATATACATGGAAATATCTACACAGCTATCTCTTTACACATGGAAATAACTACACCGCTATATCTATAAACATGGAAATATCTACACCGCCATCTGTATGTACATGGAAATATCTGCACCGCCATCTGTATGAACATATAAATATCTACACCGCCATCTGTATTAAGAAGGAAATATCTAAACCGCTATCTGTATAAACATGGAAATATCTACACCGTTGCCTGTATAAACATGGAAATATCAGCACCGCTATCTGTATGAACATGGAAATATCTACACCGCTATCTGTATGAACATGGAAATATCTACATTGCTATCTGTATGAACATGGAAATAGCTACTCCGTTATCTGTATGAACATGGAAATAGCTACACCACTATCTGTATGAACATGGAAATATCTGCACCGCTATCTGTATGAACATGGATATATCTACACAGCCATCAGGATGAACATGGAAATGTCTACACCGCTATCTGTATGAACATGGAAATATCTACACCGCTATCTGTATGAACATGGATATATCTACACAGCCATCTGGATGAACATGGAAATATCTACACCGCTATCTGTGTAAACATGCATAGATCTTCAACGCTATCTGTATAAACATGGAAATATCTACACCGCTATCTGTATGAACATGGAAATATCTACACCGCTATCTGTATGAACATGGAAATATCTACACCGCTATCTGTTTGAACAAGGAAATATCTACACCGCTATCTGCATGAAAATGGAAATATCTACACTGCTATCTGCATATACATTTAAATATCTACACAGCTATCTCTTTACACATGGAAATAACTACACCGCTATCTGTATGAACATGGAAATATCTACATCGCCATCTGTATGAACATGGAAATATCTGCACCGCCATCTGTATGAACATATGAATATCTACACCGCCATCTGTATTAAGATGGAGATATCTACACTGCTATCTGTATAAACACGGAAATATCTACACCGCCATCTGTATGAACATATAAATATCTACACCGCCATCTGTATTAAGAAGGAAATATCTAAACCGCTATCTGTATAAACATGGAAATATCTACACCGCTGCCTGTATAAACATGGAAATATCAGCACCGCTATCTGTATGAACATGGAAATATCTACACCGCTATCTGTATGAACATGGAAATATCTACACCTCTATATGTATGAACACGGAAATAGCTACACCGCTATCTGTGTGAACATGGATATATCTACAAAGCCATCTGGATGAAGATGGAAATATCTACACCGCTATCTGTGTAAACATGCATACATCTTCACCGCTATCTGTATAAACATGGAAATATCTACACCGCTGTCTGTATGAACATGGAAATATCTACACCGCTATCTGTTTGAACATGGAAATATCTACATCGCTATCTGCATGAAAATGGAAATATCTACACTGCTATCTGCATATACATTTAAATATCTACACAGCTATCTCTTTACACATGGAAAGAACTACACCGCAATCTGTATGAACATGGAAATATGTACCCCGCCATCTGCATGAACATGGAAATATCTGCACTGCCATCTGTATGAACATATAAATATCTACACCGCCATCTGTATTAAGATGGAGATTTCTTCACTGCTATCTGTATAAACATGGAAATATCTACACCGCTATCTGTATAAACATGGAAATATCTACACCGCTATCTGTATAAACATGGAAATATCTACACCACTACCTGTATAAACATGGAAATATCAGCACCGCTATCTGTATGAACATGGAAATATCTATACCGCTATCTGTATGAACATGGAAATATCTACACCGCTATCTGTATGAACATGGAAATATCTACACCGCTATCTGTATGAACATGGAAATATCTACACCGCTATCTGTTTGAACATGGAAATATCTACACCGCTGTCTGCATGAAAATGGAAATATCTACACAGCTATCTGCATACACATGGAAATATCTACACAGCTATCTCTTAACACATGGAAATAAGTACTCCGCTATATCTATAAACATGGAAATGTCTACACCGCCATCTGTATGAACATGGAAATATCTGCACCACCATCTGTATGGACATATAAATATCTACACCGCCATCTGTATTAAGAAGGAAATATCTAAACCGCTATCTGTATGAACATTGAAATATCTACACCGCTATCTGTATGAACATGGAATTATCTACACCGCTATCTGTGTAAACATGCATACATCTTCACCGCTATCTGAATAAACATGGAAATATCTACAACGCTATCTGTATGAACATTGATATATCTACACAGCCCTCTGGATGAACATGGAAATATCCACACCGCTATCTGCATGAACATGGAAATATCTACACCGCTATCTGTGTGAACATGCATTCATGTTCACCGCAATCTGTATAAACATGGAAATATCTACACCGCTATCTGTATGAACATGGATATATCTACACAGCCCTCTGGATGAACATGGAAATATCTACACCGCTATCAGTATGAACATGGATGTATCTACACAGCCCTCTGGATGAACATGGAAATATCCACACCGCTATCTGTGTAAACATGCATACATCTTCACCGCTATCTGTATAAACATGGAAATATCTACACCGCTACCTGTATAAACATGGAAATATCAGCACCGCTATCTGTATGAACATGGAAATATCTACCCCGCTATCTGTATGAACATGGAATTATCTACACCGCTATCTGTATGAACATGGAAATATCTACAAAGCTATCTGAATGAACATGGAAGTATCTACACCGCTATCTGTTTGAACATGTAAATATCTACACCGCTGTCTGCATGAAAATGGAAATATCTACAAAGCTATCTGCATATACATGTAAATATCTACACAGCTATCTCTTTACACATGGAAATAACTACACCGCTATAACTATAAACAGGGAAATATCTACACCGCCATGTGTATGAACATGGAAATATCAGCACCGCCATCTGTATGAACATATAAATATCTACTCCGCCATCTGTATTAAGAAGGAAGTATCTAAACCGCTATCTGTATAAACATGGAAATATCTACACCGCTGCCTGTATAAACATGGAAATATCAGCACCGCTCTCTGTATGAACATGGAAATATCTACACCGCTATCTGTATCAACATGGAAATATCTACACCGCTATCTGTATGAACATGGAAATAGCTACACCGTTATCTGTATGAACATGGAAATAGCAACACCGCTATCTGTATGAACATGGAAATATCTACACCGCTATCTGTATGAACATGGATATATCTACACAGCCATATGGATGAACATGGAAATATCTACACCGCTATCTGTATGAACATGGAAATATCTACACCACTATCTGTATGAACATGGATATATCAACACAGTCATCTGTATGAACATGGGAATATCTACACCGCTATCTGTGTAAACATGCATACACCTCCACCGCTATCTGTATAAACATGGAAATATCTACACCGCTATCTGTATGAACATGGAAATATCTACACCGCTATCTGTTTGAACATGGAAATATCTAAACAGCTATCTGCATGAAAATGGAAATATCTACACAGCTATCTGCATATACATGGAAATATCTACAAAGCTATCTCTTTACACATGGAAATAACTACACCGCTATGTGTATGAACATGGAAATATCTGCACCGCCATCTGTATGAACATATAAATATCTACGCCGCCATCTGTATTAAGAAGGAAATATCTAAACCGCTATCTGTATAAACATGGAAATATCTACAACGCTGCCTGTGTAAACATCGAAATATCAGAACCGCTATCTGAATGAACATTGAAATATCTACACCGCTATCTGTATGAACATGGAAATAGCTACCCTGCTATCTGTATGAACATGGATATATCTACACAGCCATCTGGATGAACATGGAAATATCTACACCGCTATCTGTGTAAACATGCATACATCTTCACAGCTATCTGTATAAAGATGGAAATATCTACACCGCTATCTTTATGAACATGGAAATATCTACACCGCTATCTGTATGAACATGGAAATATCTACACCGCTATCTGTTTGAACATGGAAATATCTATACCACTATCTGCATGAAAATGGAAATATCTACACTGCTATCTGCATATACATTTAAATATGTACACTGCTATCTCTTTACACATGGAAATAACTACACCGTTACCTGTATGAACATGGAAATATCTACACCGCCATCTGTATGAACATGGAAATATCTGCACCGCCATCTGTATGAAAATATAAGTATCTACACCGACATCTGTGTTAAGATAGGGATATCTCCACTGCTATCTGTATAAACATGGAAATATCTACACCGCTATCTGTATGAACATGGAAATATCTACACCGCTATCTGTATGAACATGGATATATCTACACCGCTATCTGTATGAACATGGAAATATCTTCAACGCCATCTGTATGAACATGGATATATCCACACAGCCATCTGTATGAACGTGGAAATATCTACACCGCTATCTGTATGACATTGGAAATATCTACACCGTTATCTGTATGAATGTGGAAGTATCTTCACAGCCATCTGTATGAACATGGATATGTCTACTCATCCATCTGGATGAACATGGAAAAATCTACACCGCTATCTGTTTGAACATGGAAATATCTAAACCGCTATCTACATGAAAATGGAAATATCTACACAGCTATCTGCATATAGATGGAAATATCTACACAGCTATCTCTTTACACATGGAAATCACTACATCGCTATCTGTATGAACATGGAAATATCTTCACCGCCATCTGTATGAACATGGATATATCTACACAGCCATCTGGATGAACATGGAAATATCTACACCGCTATCTGTATGAAGATGGAAATATCTACACCGCTATCTGAGTAAACATGCAAACATCTTCACCGCTATCTGTATAAACATGGAAATATCTACACTGCTATCTGTATGAAAATGGAAATATCTACACCGCTATCTGTTTGAACATGGAAATATCTACACCGCTATCTGCATGAAAATGGAAATATCTACACAGCGATCTGCATATACATGGAAATATCTACAAAGCTATCTCCTTACACATGGAAATAACTACAGCGCTATCTCTATAAACATACAAATATCTACACCGCCATCTGTATGAACATGGAAATATCTGCAATTCCATCTCTATGAACATATAAATATATACACCGCCATCTATATTAAGATGGAGATAGCTACACCGCTATCTACATGAAAATGGAAATATCTACACTACTATCTGCATATACATTTAAATATCTACACAGCTATCTCTTTACACATGGAAATAACTACACCGTTATCTGTATGAACATGGAAATATGTACACCGCCATCTGTATGAACATGGAAATATCTGCACCGCCATCTGTTTGAAAATATAAATATCTACACCGCCATCTGTATTAAGATAGAGATATCTACACTGCTATCTGTATAAACATGGAAATGTCTACACCGCTATCTGTATAAACATGGAAATATCTACACCGCTGTCTGTATATACATGGAAATATCTGCACCGCTACCTGTATAAACATGGAAATATCAGCACCGCTATCTATATGAACATGGAAATACCTACACCGCTATCTGTATGAACATGGAAATATCTACACCGCTATCTGTATGAACATGGATATACATACACCGCTATCTGTATGAACATGGAAATATCTACACCGCTATCTGTTTCAACATGGAAATATCTACACCGCTGTCTGCATGAAAATGGAAATATCTACACAGCTATCTGCATATACATGGAAATATCTACACAGCTATCTCTTTACACATGGAAATAACTACACCGCTGTCTCTATAAACATGGAAATATCTACACCGCCATCTGCATGAACATGGAAATATCTGAACCGCCATCTGTATGAACATATAAATATCTACACCGCCATCTGTATTAAGAAGGAGATATCTACACCGCTATCTGTATAAACATGGAAATATCTACACCGCTATCTGTATAAACATGGAAATATCTACACCGCTATCTGTATAAACATGGAAATATCTACACCGTTACCTGTATAAACATGGAAATATCAGCACCGCTATCGGTATGAACATGGAAATATCTACACCGATATCTGTATGAACATGGGTATATCTACACCGCTATCTGTATGAACATGGAAATATCTTTACCGCCATCTGTATGAACATGGATATATCTACACAGCCATCTGTATGAACATGGAAATATCTACACCGCTATCTGTATGAACATGGAAATATCTACACCGCTATCTGTACGAACATGGAAATATCTTCACCGCCATCTGTATGAAAATGGATATGGCTACACAGCCATCTGGATGAACATGGAAATATCTACACCGCCATCTGTATGAACATGGAAATATCTACACCGCTATCTGTGTAAACATGCATAGACCTTCACTGCTATCAGTATAACCATGGAAATACCTACACCGCTATCTGTATGAACATGGAAATATCTACACCGCTATCTGTTTGAACATGGAAATATCTAAACCGCTATCTGCATGAAAATGGAAATATCTACACAGTTATCTGCATATACATGGAAATATCTACACAGCTATCTCTTTACACGTGGAAATAACTACACCGCTATCTGTATGAACATGGAAATATCTTCATCGCCATCTGTATGAACATGGATATATCTACACAGCCATCTGGATGAACATGGAAATATCTACACCGCTATCTGTTTGAAGATGGAAATATCTACAACACTATCTGTGTAAACATGCATACATCTTCACCGCTATCTATATAAACATGGAAATATCTACACTGCTATCTGTATGAACATGGAAATATCTACACCGCTATCTGAACATGGAAATATCTACACCGCTATCTGCATGAAAATGGAAATATCTACACAGCGATCTGCATATACATGGAAATATCTACAAAGCTATCTCTTTACACATGGAAATAACTACAGCGCTATCTCTATAAACATACAAATATCTACACCGCCATCTGTATGAACATGGAAATGTATACACCGCTATCTGTGTAAACATGCATACATCTTCACCGCTATCTCTATAAACATGGAAATATCTACACCGCTATCTGTATGAACATGGAAATATCTACACCGCTATCTGTTTTAACATGGAAATATCTACACCCCTATCTGTATAAACATGGAAATATCCACACCGCTATCTGAATGAACATGGAAATACCTTCACCGCCATCTGTATGAACATGGATATATCTACACAGCCATGTGGATGAACATGGATATTTCTACACAGCCCTCTGGATGAACATGGAAATATCCACACCGCTATCTGTGTAAACATGCATACATCTTCACTGCTATCTGTATAAACATGGAAATATCTACACCGCTATCTGTATGAACATGGAAATATCAGCACCGCTATCTGTATGAACATGGAAATATCTACACCGCTATCTGTATAAACATGGAAATATCAGCACCGCTATCTGTATGAACATGGAAATATCAGCCCCTCTATCTGTATGAACATGGAGATATCCACACCGCCATCTGTATGAACATGGATATATCTACACAGCCATCTGGAGGAACATGGAAATATCTACACCGCTATCTGTATGAACATGGAAATATCTACACCGCCATCTGTATGAACATATAAATATCTACACCGCCATCTGTATTAAGATGGAGATATCTACACCGCTATCTGTATAAACCTGGAAATATCTACACCGCTATCTATATACACATGGAAATATCTACACCGCTATCTGGATAAACATGGAAATTTCTACACCGCTACCTGTATAAACATGGAAATATCAACACCGCTATCTCTAGGAACATGGAGATACCTGCACCGCCATCTGTATGAACATGGATATATCTACACAGCCATCTGGAGGAACATGGAAATATCTACAACGCTATCTGTACGAACATGGAAATATCTACACCGCTATCTGTATGAACATGGAAATAGCTACACCGCTATCTGTATGAACATGGAAATATCTACACCACTATCTGAATGAACATGGAAATATCTACTCTGCTATCTGTATGAACATGGATATTTCTTCACAGCCATCTGGATGAACATGGAAATATCTACACCGCTATCTGTATGAACATGGAAATATCTACACCGCTATCTGTGTAAACATGCATACATCTTCACCGCAATCTGTATAAACATGGAAATATCTACACCGCTATCTGTATGAACATGGAAATATCTACACCGCTATCTGAACATGGAAATATCTACACCGCCATCTGTATGAACACGGAAATATCTGCACCGCCATCTGTATGAACATATAAATATCTACACGGCGATCTGTATTAAGATGTAGATATCTACACCGCCATTTGTATAAACATGGAAATATCAACACCGCTATCTGTATAAACATGGAAATATCTACAACGCTATCTGTATAAACATGAGTATATCTACACCGCTACCTGTATAAACAAGGAAATATCAGCACCGGTATCTGTTTGAACATGGAAATATCAGCCCCTCTATCTGTATGAACATGGAGATATCTACACCGCTATCTGTATGAACATGGAAATATCTTCACCGCCATCTGTATGAACATGGATATATCTACACAGCCATCTGGATGAACATGGAAATATCTTCACCGCTATCTGTATGAACATGGAAATAGCTACACCGCTATCTGTATGAACATGGAAATATCTACACCGCTATCTGTATGAACATGGAAATATCTACACCGCTATCTGTATGAACATGGAAATATCTTCACCGCCATCAGTATGAACATGGATATATCTACAGAGCCATCGGGATGAACATGGAAATATCTACACAGCTATCTGTATGAACATGGAAATATATACACCGCTATCTGTGTAAACATGCATACATCTTCACCGCTATCTCTATAAACATGGAAATATCTACACCGCTATCTGTATGAACATGGAAATATCTACACCGCTATCTGTTTGAACATGGAAATATCTACACCGCTATCTGTATAAACATGGAAATATCCACACCGCTATCTGAATGAACATGGAAATACCTTCACCGCCATCTGTATGAACATGGATATATCTACACAGCCATGTGGATGAACATGGATATTTCTACACAGCCCTCTGGATGAACATGGAAATATCCACACCGCTATCTGTGTAAACATGCATACATCTTCACTGCTATCTGTATAAACATGGAAATATCTACACCGCTATCTGTATGAACATGGAAATATCAGCACCGCTATCTGTATGAACATGGAAATATCTACACCGCTATCTGTATAAACATGGAAATATCAGCACCGCTATCTGTATGAACATGGAAATATCAGCCCCTCTATCTGTATGAACATGGAGATATCTACACCGCCATCTGTATGAACATGGATATATCTACACAGCCATCTGGAGGAACATGGAAATATCTACACCGCTATCTGTATGAACATGGAAATAGCTACACCGCTATCTGTATGAACATGGAAATATCTACACCGCTATCTGTATGAACATGGAAATATCTACACCGCTATCTGTATCAACAGGGAAATATCTTCACAGCCATCTGTACGAACATGGATATATCTACAGAGCCATCTGGATGAACATGGAAATATCTACACCGTCATCTGTATGAACATATAAATATCTACTCCGCCATCTGTATTAAGATGGAGATATCTACACCGCTATCTGTATAAACCTGGAAATATCTACACCGCTATCTGTATACACATGGAAATATCTACACCGCTATCTGGATAAACATGGAAATTTCAACACCGCTACCTGTATAAACATGGAAATATCAGCACCGCTATCTCTAGGAACATGGAGATATCTGCACCGCCATCTGTATGAACATGGATATATCTACACAGCCATCTGGAGGAACATGGAAATATCTACAACGCTATCTGTACGAACATGGAAATATCTACACCGCTATCTGTATGAACATGGAAATAGCTACACCGCTATCTGTATGAACATGGAAATATCTACACCACTATCTGAATGAACATGGAAATATCTACTCTGCTATCTGTATGAACATGGATATTTCTTCACAGCCATCTGGATGAACATGGAAATATCTACACCGCTATCTGTATGAACATGGAAATAGCTACACCGCTATCTGTATGAACATGGAAATATCTACACCACTATCTGAATGAACATGGAAATATCTACTCTGCTATCTGTATGAACATGGATATTTCTTCACAGCCATCTGGATGAACATGGAAATATCTACACCGCTATCTGTATGAACATGGAAATATCTACACCGCTATCTGTGTAAACATGCATACATCTTCACCACTATTTGTATAAACATGGAAATATCTACACCGCTATCTGTATGAACATGGATATATCTACACCGCTATCTGTATGAACATGGAAATATCTTCACCGCCATCTGTATGAAAATGGATATGGCTACACAGCCATCTGGATGAACATGGAAATATCTACACCGCGATCTGTATGAACATGGAAATATCTACACCGCTATCTGTGTAAACATGCATACACCTTCACCGCTATCTGTATAACCATGGAAATATCTACACCGCTATCTGTATGAACATGGAAATATCTACACCGCTATCTGTTTGAACATGGAAATATCTAAACCGCTATCTGCATGAAAATGGAAATATCTACACTGTTATCTGCATATACATGGAAATATCTAAACAGCTATCTCTTTACACGTGGAAATAACTACACCGCTATCTGTATGAACATGGAAATATCTTCACCGCCATCTGTATGAACATGGATATATCTACACAGCCATCTGGATGAACATGGAAATATCTACACCGATATCTGTATGAAGATGGAAATATCTACAACACTATCTGTATAAACATGCATACATCTTCACCGCTATCTATGTAAACATGGAAATATCTACACTGCTATCTGAATGAACATGGAAATATCTACACCACTATCTGAAGATGGAAATATCTACACCGCTATCTGCAGGAAAATGGAAATATCTACACAGCGATCTGCATATACATGGAAATTTCTACAAAGCTATCTCTTTACACATGGAAATAACTACAGCGCTATCTCTATAAACATACAAATATCTACACCGCCATCTGTATGAACATGGAAATATCTGCACCGCCATCTGTATGAACATATAAATATCTACACCGCCATCTATATTAAAATGGAGATATCTACACCGCTATCTGTACGAACATGGAAATATCTAAACCGCTATCTGCATGAAAATAGAAATATCTACACAGCTATTTGCATATACATGGAAATATCTACAAAGCTATCTCTTTACACATGGAAATAACTACACCGCTATCTCTATAAACACAGAAATATCTACACCGCCATCTGTATGAACATGGAAATATCTGCACCGCCATCTGTATAAACATATAAATATCTACACCGCCATCTGTATTTACATGGAGATATCTACACCGCTATCTGTATAAACTTGGAAATATCTACACCAGTATCTGCATAAACATGGAAATACCTACACCGCTATCTGTATAAACATGGAAATACCTACACCGCTACCTGTATAAACATGGAAATATCAGCACCGCTATCTGTATGAACATGGAAATATCTACACCGCTATCTCTATGAACATGGAAATATCTACACCGCTATCTGTATGAACATGGAAATAGCTACACCGCTATCTGCATGAAAATGGAAATATCTACACTGCTATCTGCATATACATGGAAATATCTACACAGCTATATCTTTACACATGGAAATAACTACACCGCTATCTGTATGAACATGGAAATATCCACACCGCTATCTGTATGAACATGGAAATATCTGCACCGCCATCTGTATGAACATATAAATATCTACACCGCCATCTGTATTAAGATGGAGATATCTACACCGCTATCTGTATAAACTTGGAAATATCTACACCGCTATCTGTATAAACATGGAAATATCTACACTGCTATCTGTATAAACATGGAAATATCTACACCGCTACCTGTATAAACATGGAAATATTAGAACCGCTATCTGTATGAACATGGAAATATCTACACCGCTATCTGTATGAACATGGAAATATCTACACCGCTATCTGTATGAACATGTATATTTCTACACAGCCCTCTGGATGAACATGGAAACATCCACACCGCTATCTTTGTAAACATGCATACATCTTCACCGCTATCTGTATAAACATGGAAATATCTACACCGCCAGCTGTATGAACATGGAAATATCTACACTGCTATCTGTTTGAAGATGGAAATACATACACCGCTATCTGCATGAAAATGGAAATATCTACACAGCTATCTGCATATACATGGAAATATCTACACAGCTATCTCTTTACACATGGAAATAACTACACCGCTATCTGTATGAACATGGAAATATCTACACGGCCATCTGTATGAACATGGAAATATCTGCACCGCCATCTGTATGAACATATAAATATCTACACCGCCATCTGTATTAAGATGGAGATATCTACACCGCTATCTGAATAAACATGGAAATATCTACACCGCTATCTGTACGAACATGGAAATATCTAAACCGCTATCTGCATTAAAATATAAATATCTACACAGCTATCTGCATATACATGGAAATATCTACAAAGCTATCTCTTTACACATGGAAATAACTACACCGCTATCTCTATAAACATGGAAATATCTACACCGCCATCTGTATGAACATGGAAATATCTGCACCGCCACCTGTATAAACATATAAATATCTACAACGCCATCTGTATTATGATGGAGATATCTACACCGCTATCTGTATAAACTTGGAAATCTCTACACCGCTATCTGTACAAACATGGTAATACCTACACCGCTATCTGTATAAACATGGAAATATCAGCACCGCTCTCTGTATGAACATGGAAATATCAGCCCCTCCATCTATATGAACATGGAAGTATCTACACCGCTATCTCTATGAACATGGAAATATCTACACCGCTATCTGTTTGAACATGGGAATATCTATACCGCTATCTGCATGAAAATGGAAATACATACACACCTATCTGCATATACATGGAAATATCTACACAGCTATCCCTTTACACATGGAAATAACTACACCGCTATCTGTATGAACATGGAAATATCTTCACCGCCATGTGTAGGAACATGGATATATCTACACAGCCATCTGGATGAACATGGAAATATCTACACAGCTATCTGTTTGAACATGGAAATATCTACACCGCTATCTGTGTAAACATGCAAACATCTTCACCGCTATCTCTATAAACATGGAAATATCTACACTGCTATCTGTATGAACATGGAAATATCTACACCGCTATCTGTTTGAACATGGAAATATCTACACCGCTATCTGCATGAAAATGGAAATATCTACAAAGCTATCTGCATATACATGGAAACGTCTACACAGCTATCTCTTTACACATGGAAATAACTACACCGCTAAATCTATAAACATGGAAATATCTACACCGCCATCAGTATGAACATGGAAATATCTGCACCACCATCTGTATGAACATATAAATATCTACACCGCCATCTGTATTAAGAAGGAAATATCTAAACCGCTATCTGTATGAACATTGAAATATCTACACCGCTATCTGTATGAACATGGAAATATCTACACCGCTATCTGAGTGAACATGCATATAACTTCACCGCTATCTGTATAAACATGGAAATATCTACAACGCTATCTCTATGAACATGGAAATATCTACACCGCTATCTGTACGAACATGGAAATATCTAAACCGCTATCTGCATGAAAATAGAAATATCTACACAGCTATCTGCATATACATGGAAATATCTACACAGCTATCTCTTTACACATGGAAATAACTACACCGCTATCTGTATGAACATGGAAATATCTACACGGCCATCTGTATGAACATGGAAATATCTGCACCGCCATCTGTATGAACATATAAATATCTACACCGCCATCTGTATTAAGAAGGAGATATCTACACCGCTATCTGAATAAACATGGAAATATCTACACCGCTATCTGTACGAACATGGAAATATCTAAACCGCTATCTGCATTAAAATATAAATATCTACACAGCTATCTGCATATACATGGAAATATCTACAAAGCTATCTCTTTACACATGGAAATAACTACACCGCTATCTCTATAAACATGGAAATATCTACACCGCCATCTGTATGAACATGGAAATATCTACAACGCTATCTCTATGAACATGGAAATATCTACACCGCTATCTGTACGAACATGGAAATACCTAAACCGCTATCTGCATGAAAATAGAAATATCTACACAGCTATCTGCATATACATGGAAATATCTACAAAGCTATCTCTTTACACATGGAAATAACTACACCGCTATCTGTATGAACATGGAAATATCTACCACGCCATCTGAATGAACATGGAAATATCTGCACCGCCATCTGTATGAACATATAAATATCTACACTGCCATCTGTATTAAAATGGAGATATCTACACTGCTATCTGTATAAAAATGGAAATATCTACACCGCCATCTGTATGAACATATAAATATCTACGCCGCCATCTGTATTTAGAAGGAAATATCTAAACCGCTATCTGTATAAACATGGAAATATCTACAACGCTGCCTGTATAAACATGGAAATATCAGAACCGCTATCTGAATGAACATGGAAATATCTACACCGCTATCTGTATGAACATGGAAATAGCTACACCGCTATCTGTATGAACATGGATATATCTACACAGCCATCTGGATGAACATGGAAATATCTACACCGCTATCTGTGTAAACATGCATACATCTTCACCGCTATCTGTATAAACATGGAAATATCTACACCGCTATCTGTATGAACATGGAAATATCTACACCGCTATCTGTTTGAACGTGGAAATATCTACACCACTATCTGCATGAAAATGGAAATATCTACACTGCTATCTGCATATATATTTAAATATGTACACTGCTATCTCTTTACACATGGAAATAACTACACCGTTACCTGTATGAACATGAAATATCTACACCGCCATCTGTATGAACATGGAAATATCTGCACCGCCATCTGTATGAAAATATAAATATCTACACTGCCATCTGTATTAAGATAGAGATATCTCCACTGCTATCTGTATAAACATGGAAATATCTACACCGCTATCTTTGTGAACATGGAAATATCTACACCGCTATCTGTATGAACATGGAAATATCTACACCGCTATCTGATTGAACGTGGAAATATCTACACCACTATCTGCATGAAAATGGAAATATCTACACTGCTATCTGCATATACATTTAAATATCTACACAGCTATCTCTTTACACATGGAAATAACTACACCGTTATCTGTATGAACATGGAAATATCTACACCGCCATCTGTATGAACATGGAAATATCTGCACCGCCATCTGTATGAAAATGTAAATATCTACACCGCCATCTGTATTAAGATAGAGATATCTACACTGCTATCTGTATAAACATGGAAATATCTACACCGCTATCTGTATGAACATGGAAATATCTACACCGCTATCTGTATGAACATGGAAATACATACACCGCTATCTGTATGAACATGGAAATATCTACACCGCTATCTGTTTGAACATGGAAATATCTACACCGCTGTCTGCATGAAAATGGAAATATCTACACAGCTATCTGCATATACATGGAAATATCTACACAGATATCTCTTTACACATGGAAATAACTACACCGCTATCTCTATAAACATGGAAATATCTACACCGCCATCTGTATGAATATGGAAATATCTGCACCGCCATCTGTATGAACATATAAATATCTACACCGCCATCTGTATTAAGAAGGAGATATCTACACCGCTATCTGTATAAACATGGAAATATCTACACCGCTATCTGTATAAACATGAAAATATCTACACCGCTATCTGTATAAACATGGAAATATCTACACCGCTACCTGTGTAAACATGGAAATATCAGCACCGCTATCGGTATGAACATGGAAGTATCTACACCGATATCTGTATGAACATGGGTATATCTACACCGCTATCTGTATGAACATGGAAATATCTTTACCGCCATCTGTATGAACATGGATATATCTACACAGCCATCTGTATGAACATGGAAATATCTACACCGCTATCTGTATGAACATGGAAATATCTACACCGCTATCTGTACGAACATGGAAATATCTTCACCGCCATCTGTATGAAAATGGATATGGCTACACAGCCATCTGGATGAACATGGAAATATCTACACCGCCATCTGTATGAACATGGAAATATCTACACCGCTATCTGTGTAAACATGCATACACCTTCACCGCTATCTGTATAACCATGGAAATATCTACACCGCTATCTGTATGAACATGGAAATATCTACACCGCTATCTGTTTGAACATGGAAATATCTAAACCGCTATCTGCATGAAAATGGAAATATCTACACAGTTATCTGCATATACATGGAAATATCTACACAGCTATCACTTTACACGTGGAAATAACTACACCGTTATCTGTATGAACATGGAAAGATCTTCACCGCCATCTGTATGAACATGGATATATCTACACAGCCATCTGGATGAACATGGAAATATCTACACCGCTATCTGTATGAAGATGGAAATATCTACAACACTATCTGTGTAAACATGCATACATCTTCTCCGCTATCTATATAAACATGGAAATATCTACACTGCTATCTGTATGAACATGGAAATATCTACACCGCTATCTGAACATGGAAATATCAACACCGCTATCTGCATGAAAATGGAAATATCTACACAGCGATCTGCATATACATGGAAATATCTACAAAGCTATCTCTTTACACATGGAAATAACTACAGCGCTATCTCTATAAACATACAAATATCTACTCCGCCATCTGTATGAACATGGAAATATCTGCACCGCCATCTGTATGAACATATAAATATCTACACCAACATCTATATTAAGATGGAGATATCTACACCGCTATCTGTATGAACTTGGAAATATCTACACCGCTATCTGTATAAACATGGAAATATCTACACCGCAATCTGTATAAACATGGAAATATCTACACCGCTAACTGTATAAACATGGAAATATCAGCACCGCTATCTGCATGAACATGGAAATATCTACACCGCTATCTGAACATGGAAATATCTACACCGCTATCTGCATGAAAATGGAAATATCTACACAGGTATCTGCTTATACATGGAAATATCCACGCAGCTATCTCTTTACACTTGGAAATAACTACACCGCTATCTCTATAAACATGGAAATATCTACACCGCCATCACTATGAACATGGAAATATCTGCACCACCATCTGTATGAACATATAAATATCTACACCGCCATCTGCATTAAGAAGGAGATATCTACACCGCTATCTGTATAAACATGGAAATATTTACACCGCTATCTGTATAAACATGGAAATATCTACACCGCTATCAGTATAAACATGGAAATATCTACACCGCTACCTGTATAAACATGGAAATATCAGCACCGCTATCGGTATGAACATGGAAATATCTACACCGCTATCTGTATGAACATGGAAATAGCTACACCGCTATCTGTATGAACATGGAAATATCTTCAACGCCATCTGTATGAACATGGATATATCTACACAGCCATCTGGATGAACATGGAAATATCTACACCGCTATCTGTATGAAGATGGAAATATCTACACCGCCATCTGTGTAAACATGCATACATCTTCACCGCTATCTGTCTAAACATGGAAATATCTACACTGCTATCTGTATGAAAATGAAAATATCTACACCGCTATCTGTTTGAACATGGAAATATCTACACCGCTGTCTGCATGAAAATGGAAATATCTACACAGCGATCTGCATATACATGGAAATATCTACAAAGCTATCTCTTTACACATGGAAATAACTACAGCGCTATCTCTATAAACATACAAATATCTACTCCGCCATCTGTATGAACATGGAAATATCTGCACCGCCATCTGTATGAACATATAAATATCTACACCGCCATCTATATTAAGATGGAGATATCTACACCGCTATCTGTATGAACTTGGAAATATCTACACCGCTATCTGTATAAACATGGAAATATCTACACCGCAATCTGTATAAACATGGAAATATCTACACCGCTAACTGTATAAACATGGAAATATCTACACCGCTATCTGTATGAACATGGAAATAGCTACACCGCTATCTGTATGAACATGGAAATATCTACACCACTATCTGAATGAACATGGAAATATCTACTCTGCTATCTGTATGAACATGGATATTTCTTCACAGCCATCTGGATGAACATGGAAATATCTACACCGCTATCTGTATGAACATGGAAATATCTACACCGCTATCTGTGTAAACATGCATACATCTTCACCGCTATTTGTATAAACATGGAAATATCTACACCGCTATCTGTATGAACATGGAAATAGCTACACCGCTATCTGTATGAACATGGAAATATCTACACCGCTATCTGTACGAACATGGAAATATCTTCACCGCCATCTGTATGAAAATGGATATGGCTACACAGCCATCTGGATGAACATGGAAATATCTACACCGCGATCTGTATGAACATGGAAATATCTACACCGCTATCTGTGTAAACATGCATACACCTTCACCGCTATCTCTATAAACATGGAAATATCTACACCGCTATCTGTATGAACATGGAAATATCTACACCGCTATCTGTTTGAACATGGAAATATCTAAACCGCTATCTGCATGAAAATGGAAATATCTACACAGTTATCTGCATATACATGGAAATATCTACACAGCTATCTCTTTACACGTGGAAATAACTACACCGCTATCTGTATGAACATGGAAATATCTTCACCGCCATCTGTATGAACATGGATATATCTACACAGCCATCTGGATGAACATGGAAATATCTACACCGATATCTGTATGAAGATGGAAATATCTTCAACACTATCTGTATAAACATGCATACATCTTCACCGCTATCTATATAAACATGGAAATATCTACACTGCTATCTGAATGAACATGGAAATATCTACACCGCTATCTGAAGATGGAAATATCTACACCTCTATCTGCATGAAAATGGAAATATCTACACAGCGATCTGCATATACATGGAAATATCTACAAAGCTATCTCTTTACACATGGAAATAACTACAGCGCTATCTCTATAAACATACAAATATCTACACCGCCATCTGTATGAACATGGAAATATCTGCACCGCCATCTGTATGAACATATAAATATCTACACCGCCATCTATATTAAAATGGAGATATCTACACCGCTATCTGTACGAACATGGAAATATCTAAACCGCTATCTGCATGAAAATAGAAATATCTACACAGCTATTTGCATATACATGGAAATATCTACAAAGCTATCTCTTTACACATGGAAATAACTACACCGCTATCTCTATAAACACGGAAATATCTACACCGCCATCTGTATGAACATGGAAATATCTGCACCGCCATCTGTATAAACATATAAATATCTACACCGCCATCTGTATTTAGATGGAGATATCTACACCGCTATCTGTATAAACTTGGAAATATCTACACCGCTATCTGCATAAACATGGAAATACCTACACAGCTATCTGTATAAACATGGAAATACCTACACCGCTACCTGTATAAACATGGAAATATCAGCACCGCTATCTGTATGAACATGGAAATATCTACACCGCTATCTCTATGAACATGGAAATATCTACACCGCTATCTGTATGAACATGGAAATAGCTACACCGCTATCTGCATGAAAATGGAAATATCTACACTGCTATCTGCATATACATGGAAATATCTACTCAGCTATATCTTTACACATGGAAATAACTACACCGCTATCTGTATGAACATGGAAATATCCACACCGCTATCTGTATGAACATGGAAATATCTGCACCGCCATCTGTATGAACATATAAATATCTACACCGCCATCTGTATTAAGATGGAGATATCTACACCGCTATCTGTATAAACATGGAAATATGTACACCGCTATCTGTATAAACATGGAAATATCTACACTGCTATCTTTATAATCATGGAAATATCTACACCGCTACCTGTATAAACATGGAAATATTAGAACCGCTATCTGTATGAACATGGAAATATCTACACCGCTATCTGTATGAACATGGAAATATCTACACCGCTATCTGTATGAACATGGAAATATCTACACCGCTATCTGTATGAACATGGATTTATCTACACAGCCCTCTGGATGAACATGGAAATATCCACACCGCTATCTTTGTAAACATGTATACATCTTCACCGCTATCTGTATAAACATGGAAATATCTACACCGCTAGCTGTATGAACATGGAAATATCTACACCGCTATGTGTTTGAAGATGGAAATACATACACCGCTATCTGCATTAAAATGTAAATATCTACACAGCTATCTGCATATACATGGAAATATCTACACAGCTATCTCTTTACACATGGAAATAACTACACCGCTATCTGTATGAACATGGAAATATCTACACGGCCATCTGTATGAACATGGAAATATCTGCACCGCCATCTGTATGAACATATAAATATCTACACCGCCATCTGTATTAAGATGGAGATATCTACACCGCTATCTGAAAAAACATGGAAATATCTACACCGCTATCTGTACGAACATGGAAATATCTAAACCGCTATCTGCATTAAAATAGAAATATCTACACAGCTATCTGCATATACATGGAAATATCTACAAAGCTATCTCTTTACACATGGAAATAACTACACCGCTATCTCTATAAACATGGAAATATCTACACCGCCATCTGTATGAACATGGAAATATCTGCACCGCCACCTGTATAAACATATAAATATCTACAACGCCATCTGTATTATGATGGAGATATCTACACCGCTATCTGTATAAACTTGGAAATATCTACACCGCTATCTGTACAAACATGGAAATACCTACACCGCTATCTGTATAAACATGGAAATATCAGCACCGCTCTCTGTATGAACATGGAAATATCAGCCCCTCCATCTATATGAACACGGAAGTATCTACACCGCTATCTCTATGAACATGGAAATATCTACACCGCTATCTGTTTGAACATGGAAATATCTATACCGCTATCTGCATGAAAATGGAAATACATACACACCTATCTGCATATACATGGAAATATCTACACAGCTATCCCTTTACACATGGAAATAACTACACCGCTATCTGTATGAACATGGAAATATCTCCACCGCCATGTGTAGGAACATGGATATATCTACACAGCCATCTGGATGAACATGGAAATATCTACACCGCTATCTGTTTGAACATGGAAATATCTACACCGCTATCTGTGTAAACATGCATACATCTTCACCGCTATCTCTATAAACATGGAAATATCTACACTGCTATCTGTATGAACATGGAAATATCTACACCGCTATCTGTTTGAACATGGAAATATCTACACCGCTATCTGCATGAAAATGGAAATATCTACAAAGCTATCTGCATATACATGGAAACATCTACACAGCTATCTCTTTACACATGGAAATAACTACACCGCTAAATCTATAAACATGGAAATATCTACACCGCCATCTGTTTGAACATGGAAATATCTGCACCACCATCTGTATGAACATATAAATATCTACACCGCCATCTGTATTAAGAAGGAAATATCTAAACCGCTATCTGTATGAACATTGAATTATCTACACCGCTATCTGTATGAACATGGAAATATCTACACCGCTATCTGTGTGAACATGCATATATCTTCACCGCTATCTGTATAAACATGGAAATATCTACAACGCTATCTGTATGAACATGGAAATATCTACACCGCTATCTGTACGAACATGGAAATATCTAAACCGCTATCTGCAGGAAAATAGAAATATCTACACAGCTATCTGCATATACGTGGAAATATCTACAAAGCTATCTCTTTACACATGGAAATAACTACACCGCTATCTCTATAAACACGGAAATATCTTCACCGCCATCTGTATGAACATGGAAATATCTGCACCGCCATCTCTATAAACATATAAATATCTACACCGCCATCTGTATTTAGATGGAGATATCTACACCGCTATCTGTATAAACTTGGAAATATCTACACCGCTATCTGTACAAACATGGAAATACCTACACCGCTATCTGTATAAAGATGGAAATATCAGCACCGCTCTCTGTATGAACATGGAAATATCAGCACCGCTATCTGTATGAACATGGAAATATCTACACCGCTATCTCTATGAACATGGAAATAACTACACCGCTATCTGTATGAACATGGAAATATCTTCACCGCCATGTGTAGGAACATGGATATATCTACACAGCCATCTGGATGAACATGGAAATATCTACACTGCTATCTGTTTGAACATGGAAATATCTACACCGCTATCTGTGTAAACATGCATACATCTTCACCGCTATCTCTATAAACATGGAAATATCTACACTGCTATCTGTATGAACATGGAAATATCTACACCGCTATCTGTTTGAACATGGAAATATCTACACCGCTATCTGCATGAAAATGGAAATATCTACAAAGCTATCTGCATATACATGGAAACATCTACACAGCTATCTCTTTACACATGGAAATAACTACACCGCTAAATCTATAAACATGGAAATATCTACACCGCCATCTGTATGAACATGGAAATATCTACACCGCTATCTGTTTGAACATGGAAATATCTGTACCGCTATCTGCATGAAAATGGAAATACATACACAGCTATCTGCATATACATGGAAATATCTACACAGCTATTCCTTTACAGATGGAAATAACTACACCGCTATCTGTATGAACATGGAAATATCTTCACCGCCATGTGTAGGAACATGGATATATCTACACAGCCATCTGGATGAACATGGAAATATCTACACCGCTATCTGTTTGAACATGGAAATATCTACACCGCTATCTGTGTAAACATGCATACATCTTCACCGCTATCTCTATAAACATGGAAATATCTACACTGCTATCTGTATGAACATGGAAATATCTACACCGCTATCTGTTTGAACATGGAAATATCTACACCGCTATCTGCATGAAAATGGATATATCAACAAAGCTATCTGCATATACATGGAAACATCTACACAGCTATCTCTTTACACATGGAAATAACTACACCGCTAAATCTATAAATATGGAAATATCTACACCGCCATCTGTATGAACATGGAAATATCTGCACCACCATCTGTATGAACATATAAATATCTACACCGCCATCTGTATTAAGAAGGAAATATCTAAACCGCTATATGTATGAACATTGAATTATCTACACCGCTATCTGTATGAACATGGAAATATCTACACCGCTATCTGTGTGAACATGCATATATCTTCACCGCTATCTGTATAAACATGGAAATATCTACAACGCTATCTGTATGAACATGGAAATATCTACACCGCTATCTGTACGAACATGGAAATATCTAAACCGCTATCTGCATGAAAATAGAAATATCTACACAGCTATCTGCATATACATGGAAATATCTACAAAGCTATCTCTTTACACATGGAAATAACTACACCGCTATCTCTATAAACACGGAAATATCTACACCGCCATCTGTATGAACATGGAAATATCGGCACCGCCATCTGTATAAACATATAAATATCTACACGGCCATCTGTATTTAGATGGAGATATCTACACCGCTATCTGTATAAACTTGGAAATATCTACACCGCTATCTGTACAAACATGGAAATACCTACACCGCTATCTGTATAAACATGGAAATATCAGCACCGCTCTCTGTATGAACATGGAAATATCAGCACCGCTATCTGTATGAACATGGAAATATCAACACCGCTATCTCTATGAACATGGAAATAACTACACCGCTATCTGTATGAACATGGAAATATCTTCACCGCCATGTGTAGGAACATGGATATATCTACACAGCCATCTGGATGAACATGGAAATATCTACACCGCTATCTGTTTGAACATGGAAATATCTACACCGCTATCTGTGTAAACATGCATACATATTCACCGCTATCTCTATAAACATGGAAATATCTACACTGCTATCTGTATGAACATGGAAATATCTACACCGCTATCTGTTTGAACATGGAAATATCTACACCGCTATCTGCATGAAAATGGAAATATCTACAAAGCTATCTGCATATACATGGAAACATCTACACAGCTATCTCTTAACACATGGAAATAACTACACCGCTAAATCTATAAACATGGAAATATCTACACCGCCATCTGTATGAACATGGAAATATCTGCACCACCATCTGTATGAACATATAAATATCTACACCGCCATCTGTATTAAGAAGGAAATATCTAAACCGCTATCTGTATGAACATTGAATTATCTACACCGCTATCTGTATGAACATGGAAATATCTACACCGCTATCTGTGTGAACATGCATATATCTTCACCGCTATCTGTATAAACATGGAAATATCTACAACGCTATCTGTATGAACATGGAAATATCTACACCGCTATCTGTACGAACATGGAAATATCTAAACCGCTATCTGCATGAAAATAGAAATATCTACACAGCTATTTGCATATACATTTAAATATCTACAAAGCTATCTCTTTACACATGGAAATAACTACACCGCTATCTCTATAAACACGGAAATATCTACACCGCCATCTGTATGAACATGGAAATATCTGCACCGCCATCTCTATAAACATATAAATATCTACACCGCCATCTGTATTTAGATGGAGATATCTACACCGCTATCTGTATAAACTTGGAAATATCTACACCGCTATCTGCATAAATATGGAAATACCTACAACGCTATCTGTATAAACATGGAAATACCTACACCGCTACCTGTATAAACATGGAAATATCAGCACCGCTATCTGTATGAACATGGAAATATCTACACCGCTATCTCTATGAACATGGAAATATCTACACCGCTATCTGTATGAACATGGAAATAGCTACACTGCTATCTGTATGAACATGGAAATATCTACACCACTATCTGTAGGAACATGGAAATATCTACACCGCTGTCAGCATGAACATGGATGTATCTACACAGCCGTCTGGATGAACATGGAAATATCTACACCGCTATCTGCATGAACTTGGAAATATCTACACCGCTATCTGTGTAAACATGCATACATCTTCACCGCAATCTGTATAAGCATGGAAATATCAATTCCGCTATCTGTTTGAACGTGGAAATATCTACACCGCTATCTGAACATGGAAATATCTAAACCGCTATCAGCATGAAAATGGAAATATCTACACAGCTATCTGCATATACATGGAAATATCTACACATCTATCTCTTTACACATGTAAATAACTACACCGCTATCTGTATGAACATGGAAATGTCTGCACCGCCATCTGTATGAACATATAAATATCTACACTGCTATCTGTATTAAGATGGAGATATCTACACCGTTATCTGTATAAACATGGAAATATCTACGCCGCGATCTGAATAAACATGGAAATATCTACACCGCTCTCTTTATAAACATGGAGATATCAGCACCGCTATCTGAATGAACATGGAAATATCAGCCTCTCTATCTGTATGAACATGGAAGTATCTACACCGCTATCTCTATGAACATGGAAATATCTACACCGCTATCTGTTTGAACATGGAAATATCTAAACGGCTATCTGCATGAAAATGGAAATATATACACAGCTATCTGCATATACATGGAAATATCTACACAGCTATCTCTTTACACATGGAAAAAACTACACCGCTATCTGTATGAACATGGAAATACCTTCACCGCCATTTGTAGGAACATGGATATATCTACACAGCCATCTGTATGAACATGGAAATATCTACACCGCTATCTGTATGAACATGGAAATATCTACACCGCTATCTGTGTAAACATGCATACATCTTCACCGCTATCTCTATAAACATGGAAATATCTACACCGCCATCTGTATGAACATATAAATATCTACAAAGCCATCTGTATTAAGAAGGAGATATCTACACCGCTATCTGTATAAAGATGGAAATATCTACACCGATATCTGTATAAACATGGAAATATCTACACCGGTATCTGTATAAACTTGGAAATATCTACACCGCTACCTGTATAAACATGGAAATATCAGCACCGCTATCTGTATAACCATGGAAATATCTACACCGCTATCTGTATGAACATGGAAATATCTACACCGCTATCTGTTTGAACATGGAAATATCTAAACTGCTATCTGCATGAAAATGGAAATATCTACACAGCTATCTCTTTACACGTGGAAATAACTGCACGGCTATCTGTATGAACATGGAAATATCTTCACCGCCATCTGTATGAAAAGGATATATCTACACAGCCATCTGGATGAACATGGAAATATCTACACCGCTATCTGTATGAAGATGGAAATATCTACGACGCTATCTGTGTAAACATGCATACATCTTCACCGCTATCTACACAAACATGGAAATATCTACACTACTATCTGTATGAACATGGAAATATCTACACCGCTATCTGTTTGAACATGGAAATATCTACACCGCTATCTGCATGAAAATGGAAATCTCTACACAGCGATCTGCATATACATGGAAATATCTACAAAGATATCTCTTTACACATGGAAATAACTACAGCGCTATCTCTATAAACATACAAATATCTACACCGTCATCTGTATGAACATGGAAATATCTGCACCGCCATCTGTATGAACATATAAATATCTACACCGCCATCTGTATTAAGATGGAGATATCTACACCGCTATCTGTATAAACATGGAAATGTCTACACCGCAATCTGTATAAACATGGAAATATCTACACCGCTACCTGTATAAACATGGAAATATCAGCACCGCGATCTGTATGAACTGGAAATATCTACACCGCTATCTCCATGAACATGAAAATAGCTACACCACTATCTGTATGAACATGGAAAAATCTACACAGCCATCTGGATGAACACGGCAATATCTACACCGCTATCTGTATGAACATTGAAATATCTACACCGCTATCTGTGTAAATATGCATACATCTTCACCGCAATCTGTATAAACATGGAAATATCTACACCGCTATCTGTATGAACATGGAAATATCTACACCGCTATCTGTTTGAACATGGAAATATCTAAACCGCTATCTGCATGAAAATGGAAATATCTACACAGTTATCTGCATATACATGGAAATATCTACACAGCTATCACTTTACACGTGGAAATAACTACACCGCTATCTGTATGAACATGGAAATATCTTCACCGCCATCTGTATGAACATGGATATATCTACACAGCCATCTGGATGAACATGGAAATATCTACACCGCTATCTGTATGAAGATGGAAATATCTACAACACTATCTGTGTAAACATGCATACATCTTCACCGCTATCTATATAAACATGGAAATATCTACACTACTATCTGTATGAACATGGAAATATCTACACCGCTATCTGAACATGGAAATATCTACACCGCTATCTGCATGAAAATGGAAATATCTACACAGCGATCTGCATATACATGGAAATATCTACAAAGCTATCTCTTTACACATGGAAATAACTACAGCGCTATCTCTATAAACATACAAATATCTACTCCGCCATCTGTATGAACATGGAAATATCTGCACCGCCATCTCTATGAACATATAAATATCTACACCGCCATCTATATTAAGATGGAGATATCTACACCGCTATCTGTATGAACTTGGAAATATCTACACCGCTATCTGTATAAACATGGAAATATCTACACCGCAATCTGTATAAACATGGAAATATCTACACCGCTAACTGTATAAACATGCAAATATCAGCACCGCTATCTGCATGAACATGGAAATATCTACACCGCTATCTGAACATGGAAATATCTACACCGCTATCTGCATGAAAATGGAAATATCTTCACAGGTATCTGCTTATACATGGAAATATCCACGCAGCTATCTCTTTACACTTGGAAATAACTACACCGCTATCTCTATAAACATGGAAATATCTACACCGCCATCACTATGAACATGGAAATATCTGCACCGCCATCTGTATGAACATATAAATATCTACACCGCCATCTGCATTAAGAAGGAGATATCTACACCGCTATCTGTATAAACATGGAAATATTTACACCGCTATCTGTATAAACATGGAAATATCTACACCGCTATCAGTATAAACATGGAAATATCTACACCGCTACCTGTATAAACATGGAAATATCAGCACCGCTATCGGTATGAACATGGAAATATCTACACCGCTATCTGTATGAACATGGAAATAGCTACACCGCTATCTGTATGAACATGGAAATATCTTCAACGCCATCTGTATGAACATGGATATATCTACACAGCCATCTGGATGAACATGGAAATATCTACACCGCTATCTGTATGAAGATGGAAATATCTACACCGCTATCTGTGTAAACATGCATACATCTTCACCGCTATCTGTCTAAACATGGAAATATCTACACTGCTATCTGTATGAAAATGAAAATATCTACACCGCTATCTGTTTGAACATGGAAATATCTACACCGCTGTCTGCATGAAAATGGAAATATCTACACAGCGATCTGCATATACATGGAAATATCTACAAAGCTATCTCTTTACACATGGAAATAACTACAGCGCTATATCTATAAACATACAAATATCTACATCGCCATCTCTATGAACATGGAAATATCTGCAATGCCATCTGTATGAACATATAAATATCTACACCGCCATCTATATTAAGATGGAGATATCTACACTGCTATCTACATGAAAATGGAAATATCTACACTGCTATCTGCATATACATTTAAATATCTACACAGCTATCTCTTTACACATGGAAATAACTACACCGTTATCTGTATGAACATGGAGATATCTACACCGCCATCTGTATGAACATGGAAATATCTGCACCGCCATCTGTATGAAAATATAAATATCTACACTGTCATCTGTATTAAGATAGAGATATCTCCACTGCTATCTGTATAAACATGGAAATATCTACACCGCTATCTGTATAAACATGGAAATATCTACACCGCTATCTGTATATACATGGAAATATCTACACCACTACCTGTATAAACATGGAAATATCAGCACCGATATCTATATGAACATGGAAATATCTACACCGCTATCTGTATGAACATGGAAATATCTACACCGCTATCTGTATGAACATGGAAATATCTACACCGCTATCTGTATGAACATGGAAATATCTACACCTCTATCTGTTTGAACATGGAAATATCTACACCGCTGTCTGCATGAAAATGGAAATATCTACACAACTATCTGCATAAACATGGAAATATCTACACAGCTATCTCTTTACACATGGAAATAACTACACCGCTATCTCTATAAACATGGAAATATCTACACCGCCATCTGTATGGACAAGGAAATATCTGCACCGCCATCTGCATGAACATATAAATATCTACAAAGCCATCTGTATTAAGAAGGAGATATCTACACCGCTATCTGTATAAAGATGGAAATATCTACACCGATATCTGTATAAACATGGAAATATCTACACCGGTATCTGTATAAACATGGATATATCTACACCGCTACCTGTATAAACATGGAAATATCAGCACCGCTATCTGTATAACCATGGAAATATCTACACCGCTATCTGTATGAACATGGAAATATCTACACCGCTATCTGTTTGAACATGGAAATATCTAAACTGCTATCTGCATGAAAATGGAAATATCTACACAGCTATCTCTTTACACGTGGAAATAACTGCACGGCTATCTGTATGAACATGGAAATATCTTCACCGCCATCTGTATGAAAAGGATATATCTACACAGCCATCTGGATGAACATGGAAATATCAACACCGCTATCTGTATGAAGATGGAAATATCTACAACGCTATCTGTGTAAACATGCATACATCTTCACCGCTATCTACATAAACATGGAAATATCTACACTACTATCTGTATGAACATGGAAATATCTACACCGCTATCTGTTTGAACATGGAAATATCTACACCGCTATCTGCATGAAAATGGAAATCTCTACACAGCGATCTGCATATACATGGAAATATCTACAAAGATATCTCTTTACACATGGAAATAACTACAGAGCTATCTCTATAAACATACAAATATCTACACCGTCATCTGTATGAACATGGAAATATCTGCACCGCCATCTGTATGAACATATAAATATCTACACCGCCATCTATATTAAGATGGAGATATCTACACCGCTATCTGTATAAACATGGAAATGTCTACACCACAATCTGTATAAACATGGAAATATCTACACCGCTACCTGTATAAACATGGAAATATCAGCACCGCGATCTGTATGAACTGGAAATATCTACACCGCTATCTCCATGAACATGAAAATAGCTACACCACTATCTGTATGAACATGGAAAAATCTACACAGCCATCTGGATGAACACGGCAATATCTACACCGCTATCTGTATGAACATTGAAATATCTACACCGCTATCTGTGTAAATATGCATACATCTTCACCGCAATCTGTATAAACATGGAAATATCTACACCGCTATCTGTATGAACATGGAAATATCTACACCGCTATCTGAACATGGAAATATCTACACCGCTATCTGCATGAAAATGGAAATATCTACACAGCTATCTGCATATACATGGAAATATCTACACAGCTATCTCTTTACACGTGGAAATAACTACACCGCTATCTGTATGAACATGGAAATATCTACACCGCCATCTGTATGAACACGGAAATATCTGCACCGCCATCTGTATGAACATATAAATATCTACACGGCGATCTGTATTAAGATGTAGATATCTACACCGCCATCTGTATAAACATGGAAATATCTACACCGCTATCTGTATAAATATGGAAATATCTACACCACTATCTGTATTAACATGGAAATATCTACACCGCTACCTGTATAAACATGGAAATATCAACACCGCTATCTGTATGAACATGGAAATATCTACAACGCTACCTGTATAAACATGGAAATATCAGCACCGCTATCTCTATGAACCTGGAAATGTCTACACCGCTATCTGAATGAACATGGAAATATCTACACCGCTATCTGTTTGAACATGTAAATATCTACACCGCTATCTGCATGAAAATGGAAATATCCACAAAGATATCTGCATATACATGGAAATATCTACACAGCTACCTCTTTACACATGGAAATAACTACACCGCTATCTCTATAAACATGGAAATATCTACACCTCCATCTGTATGAACATGGAAATATCTGCACCGCCATCTGTATGAACATATAAATATCTACACCGCCATCTGTATTAAGAAGGAAATATCAAAACCGCTATCTGTATATACATGGAAATATCTACACCGCTGCCTGTATAAACATGGAAATATCAGCACCGCTCTCTGTATGAAAATGGAGATATCTACACCACTATCTGTATGAACATGGAAATATCTACACGGATATCTGTATGAACATGGAAATCGCTACACCGTTATCTGTATGAACATGGAAATAGCTACACCGCTATCTGTATGAACATGGAAATATCTACACCGCTATCTGTATGAACATGGATATATCTACACAGCCATCTGGATGAACATGGAAATATCTACACCGCTATCTGTATGAACATGGAAATAACTTCACAGCCATCTATATGAAAATGGATATGGCTACACCGCTATCTGTATGAACATGGAAATATGTACACCGCTATCTGTGTAAGCATGCATACACCTTCACCGCTATCTGTATAACCATGGAAATATCTACACCGCTATCTGTATGAACATGGAAATATCTACACCGCTATCTGTTTGAACATGTAAATATCTAAAGCGCTATCTGCATGAAAATGGAAATATCTACACAGCTATCTGCTTATACATGGAAATATCTACACAGCTATCTCTTTACACGTGGAAATAAATACACCGCTATCTGTATGAACATGGAAATATCTTCACCGCCATCTGTATGAACATGGATATATCTACACAGTCATCTGGATGAACATGGAAATATCTACACCGCTATCAGTATGAAGATGGAAATATCTACAACGCTATCTGTGTAAACATGCATACATCTTCACCGCTATCTATATAAACATGGAAATATCTACACTGCTATCTGTATGAACATGGAAATAACTACACCGCTATCTGTTTGAACATGGAAATATCTACACCACTATCTGCATGAAAATGGAAATATCTACACAGCGGTCTGCATATACATGGAAATATCTACAAAGCTATCTCTTTACACATGGAAATAACTACAGCGCTATCTCTATAAACATACAAATATCTACACCGCCATCTGTATGAACATGGAAATATCTGCACCACCATCTGTATGAACATATAAATATCTACACCGCCATCTATATTAAGATGGAGATATCTACACCGCTATCTGTATAAACTTGGAAATATCTACACCGCTATCTGTATAAACATGGAAATATCTACACCGCAATCTGCATAAACATGGAAATATCTACACCGCTACCTGTATAAACTTGGAAATATCACCACCGCTATCTGTATGAACATGGAAATATCTACACCGCTATCTGAACATGGAAATATCTACACCGCTACCTGTATGAACATGGAAATAGCTACACCGCTATCTGTATGAACATGGAAATACCTTCAATGCCATCTGTATGAACATGGATATATCTACACAGCCATCTGTGTGAACATGGAAATATCTACACCGCTATCTGTATGAACATGGAAATATCTACACCGCTATCTGTATGAACATGGAAATATCTTCACCGCCATCTGTATGAACATGGATATGTCTACACATCCATCTGGATGAACATGGAAAAATCTACACCGCTATCTGTATGAACATGGGAATATCTACACCGCTATCTGTGTAAACATGCATACACCTCCACCGCTATCTGTATAAACATGGAAATATCTACACCGCTATCTGTATGAACATGGAAATATCTACACCGCTATCTGTTTGAACATGGAAATATCTAAACAGCTATCTGCATGAAAATGGAAATATCTACACAGCTATCTGCATATACATGGAAATATCTACAAAGCTATCTCTTTACACATGGAAATAACTACACCGCTATGTGTATGAACATGGAAATATCTGCACCGCCATCTGTATGAACATATAAATATCTACGCCGCCATCTGTATTAAGAAGGAAATATCTAAACCGCTATCTGTATAAACATGGAAATATCTACAACGCTGCCTGTATAAACATCGAAATATCAGAACCGCTATCTGAATGAACATTGAAATATCTACACCGCTATCTGTATGAACATGGAAATATCTGCACCGCCATCTGTATGAACATATAAATATCTACACCGCCATCTATATTAAGATGGAGATATCTACACCGCTATCTGTATAAACATGGAAATGTCTACACGACAATCTGTATAAACATGGAAATATCTACACCGCTACCTGTATAAACATGGAAATATCAGCACCGCGATCTGTATGAACTGGAAATATCTACACCGCTATCTCCATGAACATGAAAATAGCTACACCACTATCTGTATGAACATGGAAAAATCTACACAGCCATCTGGGTGAACACGGCAATATCTACACCGCTATCTGTATGAACATTGAAATATCTACACCGCTATCTGTGTAAATATGCATACATCTTCACCGCAGTCTGTATAAACATGGAAATATCTACACCGCTATCTGTATGAACATGGAAATATCTACACCGCTATCTGAACATGGAAATATCTACACCGCTATCTGCATGAAAATGGAAATATCTACACAGCTATCTGCATATACATGGAAATATCTACACAGCTATCTCTTTACACGTGGAAATAACTACACCGCTATCTGTATGAACATGGAAATATCTACACCGCCATCTGTATGAACACGGAAATATCTGCACCGCCATCTGTATGAACATATAAATATCTACACGGCGATCTGTATTAAGATGTAGATATCTACACCGCCATCTGTATAAACATGGAAATATCTACACCGCTATCTGTATAAATATGGAAATATCTACACCACTATCTGTATTAATATGGAAATATCTACACCGCTACCTGTATAAACATGGAAATATCAACACCGCTATCTGTATGAACATGGAAATATCTACAACGCTACCTGTATAAACATGGAAATATCAGCACCGCTATCTCTATGAACCTGGAAATGTCTACACCGCTATCTGAATGAACATGGAAATATCTACACCGCTATCTGTTTGAACATGTAAATATCTACACCGCTATCTGCATGAAAATGGAAATATCCACAAAGATATCTGCATATACATGGAAATATCTACACAGCTACCTCTTTACACATGGAAATAACTACACCGCTATCTCTATAAACATGGAAATATCTACACCTCCATCTGTATGAACATGGAAATATCTGCACCGCCATCTGTATGAACATATAAATATCTACACCGCCATCTGTATTAAGAAGGAAATATCAAAACCGCTATCTGTATATACATGGAAATATCTACACCGCTGCCTGTATAAACATGGAAATATCAGCACCGCTCTCTGTATGAAAATGGAGATATCTACACCACTATCTGTATGAACATGGAAATATCTACACGGCTATCTGTATGAACATGGAAATAGCTACACCGTTATCTGTATGAACATGGAAATAGCTACACCGCTATCTGTATGAACATGGAAATATCTACACCGCTATCTGTATGAACATGGATATATCTACACAGCCATCTGGATGAACATGGAAATATCTACACCGCTATCTGTATGAACATGGAAATATCTACACCGCTATCTGTATGAACATGGATATATCTACACAGCCATCTGGATGAACATGGAAATATCTACACCGCTATCTGTATGAACATGGAAATAACTTCACAGCCATCTATATGAAAATGGATATGGCTACACAGCCATCTGGATGAACATGGAAATATCTACACCGCGATCTGTATGAACATGGAAATATGTACACCGCTATCTGTGTAAACATGCATACACCTTCACCGCTATCTGTATAACCATGGAAATATCTACACCGCTATCTGTATGAACATGGAAATATCTACACCGCTATCTGTTTGAACATGTAAATATCTAAAGCGCTATCTGCATGAAAATGGAAATATCTACACAGCTATCTGCTTATACATGGAAATATCTACACAGCTATCTCTTTACACGTGGAAATAAATACACCGCTATCTGTATGAACATGGAAATATCTTCACCGCCATCTGTATGAACATGGATATATCTACACAGTCATCTTGATGAACATGGAAATATCTACACCGCTATCAGTATGAAGATGGAAATATCTACAACGCTATCTGTGTAAACATGCATACATCTTCACCGCTATCTATATAAACATGGAAATATCTACACTGCTATCTGTATGAACATGGAAATAACTACACCGCTATCTGTTTGAACATGGAAATATCTACACCACTATCTGCATGAAAATGGAAATATCTACACAGCGGTCTGCATATACATGGAAATATCTACAAAGCTATCTCTTTACACATGGAAATAACTACAGCGCTATCTCTATAAACATACAAATATCTACACCGCCATCTGTATGAACATGGAAATATCTGCACCGCCATCTGTATGAACATATAAATATCTACACCGCCATCTATATTAAGATGGAGATATATACACCGCTATCTGTATAAACTTGGAAATATCTACACCGCTATCTGTATAAACCTGGAAATATCTACACCGCAATCTGTATAAACATGGAAATATCTACACCGCTACCTGTATAAACATGGAAATATCACCACCGCTATCTGTATGAACATGGAAATATCTACACCGCTATCTGAACATGGAAATATCTACACCGCTACCTGTATGAACATGGAAATAGCTACACCGCTATCTGTATGAACATGGAAATACCTTCAATGCCATCTGTATGAACATGGATATATCTACACAGCCATCTGTGTGAACATGGAAATATCTACACCGCTATCTGTATGAACATGGAAATATCTACACCGCTATCTGTATGAACATGGAAATATCTTCACCGCCATCTGTATGAACATGGATATGTCTACACATCCATCTGGATGAACATGGAAAAATCTACACCGCGATCTGTATGAACATGGGAATATCTACACCGCTATCTGTGTAAACATGCATACACCTCCACCGCTATCTGTATAAACATGGAAATATCTACACCGCTATCAGTATGAACATGGAAATATCTACACCGCTATCTGTTTGAACATGGAAATATCTAAACAGCTATCTGCATGAAAATGGAAATATCTACACAGCTATCTGCATATACATGGAAATATCTACAAAGCTATCTCTTTACACATGGAAATAACTACACCGCTATGTGTATGAACATGGAAATATCTGCACCGCCATCTGTATGAACATATAAATATCTATGCCGCCATCTGTATTAAGAAGGAAATATCTAAACCGCTATCTGTATAAACATGGAAATATCTACAACGCTGCCTGTATAAACATCGAAATATCAGAACCGCTCTCTGAATGAACATTGAAATATCTACACCGCTATCTGTATGAACATGGAAATAGCTACACCGCTATCTGTATGAACATGGATATATCTACACAGCCATCTGGATGAACATGGAAATATCTACACCGCTATCTGTGTAAACATGCATACATCTTCACAGCTATCTGTATAAAGATGGAAATATCTACACCGCTATCTTTATGAACATGGAAATATCTACACCGCTATCTGTATGAACATGGAAATATCTACACCGCTATCTGTTTGAACATGGAAATATCTATACCACTATCTGCATGAAAATGGAAATATCTACACTGCTATCTGTATATACATTTAAATATGTACACTGCTATCTCTTTACACATGGAAATAACTACACCGTTACCTGTATGAACATGGAAATATCTACACCGCCATCTGTATGAACATGGAAATATCTGCACCGCCATCTGTATGAAAATATAAGTATCTACACCGCCATCTGTGTTAAGATAGGGATATCTCCACTGCTATCTATATAAACATGGAAATATCTACACCGCTATCTGTATGAACATGGAAATATCTACACCGCTATCTGTGTAAACATGCATACATCTTCACCGCTATCTGTCTAAACATGGAAATATCTACACTGCTATCTGTATGAAAATGAAAATATCTACACCGCTATCTGTTTGAACATGGAAATATCTACACCGCTATCTGCATGAAAATGGAAATATCTACACAGCGATCTGCATATACATGGAAATATCTACAAAGCTATCTCTTTACACATGGAAATAACTACAGCGCTATATCTATAAACATACAAATATCTACACCGCCATCTGTATGAACATGGAAATATCTGCAATGCCTTCTGTATGAACATATAAATATCTACACCGCCATCTATATTAAGATGGAGATATCTACACTGCTATCTACATGAAAATGGAAATATCTACACTGCTATCTGCATATACATTTAAATATCTACACAGCTATCTCTTTAAACATGGAAATAACTACACCGTTATCTGTATGAACATGGAGATATCTACACCGCCATCTGTATGAACATGGAAATATCTGCACCGCCATCTGTATGAAAATACATATATCTACACTGCCATCTGTATTAAGATAGAGATATCTCCACTGCTATCTGTATAAACATGGAAATATCTACACCGCTATCTGTATAAACATGGAAATATCTACACCGCTATCTGTATATACATGGAAATATCTACACCACTACCTGTATAAACATGGAAATATCAGCACCGATATCTATATGAACATGGAAATATCTACACCGCTATCTGTATGAACATGGAAATATCTACACCGCTATCTGTATGAACATGGAAATATCTACACCGCTATGTGTATGAACATGGAAATATCTACACCGCTATCTGTTTGAACATGGAAATATCTACACCGCGGTCTGCATGAAAATGGAAATATCTACACAGCTATCTGCATATACATGGAAATATCTACACAGCTATCTCTTTACACATGGAAATAACTACACCGCTATCTCTATAAACATGGAAATATCTACACCGCCATCTGTATGAACATGGAAATATCTGCACCGCCATCTGTATGAACATATAAATATCTACAAAGCCATCTGTATTAAGAAGGAGATATCTACACCGCTACCTGTATAAAGATGGAAATATCTACACCGATATCTGTATAAACATGGAAATATCCACACCGGTATCTGTATAAACATGGAAATATCTACACCGCTACCTGTATAAACATGGAAATATCAGCACCGCTATCGGTATGAACATGGAAATATCTACACCTCTATCTGTATGAACATGGATATATCTACACCGCTATCTGTATGAACATGGAAATATCTACACCGCCATCTGTATGAACATGGATATATCTACACAGCCATCTGTACGAACATGGAAATATCTACACCGCTATCTGTATGAACATGGAAATATCTACAAAGCTATCTGTATGAACATGGAAATATCTTCACCGCCATCTGTGTAAACATGCATACACCTTCACCGCTATCTGTATAACCATGGAAATATCTACACCGCCATCTGTATGAACATGGAAATATCTACACCGCTATCTGTTTGAACATGGAAATATCTAAACCGCTATCTGCATGAAAATGGAAATATCTACACAGCTATCTGCATGTACATGGAAATATCTACACAGCTATCTCTTTACACGTGGAAATAACTACACCGCTATCTGTATGAACATGGAAATATCTTCACCGCCATCTGTATGAAAAGGATATATCTACACAGCCATCTGGATGAACATGGAAATATCTACACCGCTATCTGTATGAAGATGGAAATATCTACAAGGCTATCTGTGTAAACATGAATACATCTTCACCGCTATCTATATAAACATGGAAATATCTACACTACTATCTGTATGAACATGGAAATATCTACACCGCTATCTGTTTGAACATGGAAATATCTACACCGCTATCTGCATGAAAATGGAAATCTCTACACAGCGATCTGCATATACATGGAAATATCTACAAAGATATCTCTTTACACATGGAAATAACTACAGCGCTATCTCTATAAACATACAAATATCTACACCGCCATCTGTACGAACATGGAAATATCTGCACCGCCATCTGTATGAACATATAAATATCTACACCGCCATCTATATTAAGATGGAGATATCTACACCGCTATCAGTATAAACATGGAAATATCTACACCGCAATCTGTATAAACATGGAAATATCTTCACCGCTACCAGTATAAACATGGAAATATCAGCACCGCTATCTGTATGAACTTGGAAATATCTACACCGCTATCTCCGTGAACATGAAAATAGCTACACCACTATCTGTATGAACGTGGAAAAATCTACACAGCCATCTGGATGAACACGGAAATATCTACACCGCTATCTGTATGAACATGGAAATAGCTACACCGCTATCTGTGTAAATATGCATACATCTTCACCGCAATCTGTATAAACATGGAAATATCTACACCGCTATCTGTATGAACATGGAAATATCTACACCGCTATCTGAACATGGAAATATCTACACCGCCATCTGTATGAACACGGAAATATCTGCACCGCCATCTGTATGAACATATAAATATCTACACGGCGATCTGTATTAAGATGTAGATATCTACACCGCCATTTGTATAAACATGGAAATATCTACAACGCTATCTGTATAAACATGAATATATCTACACCGCTACCTGTATAAACAAGGAAATATCAGCACCGGTATCTGTTTGAACATGGAAATATCAGCCCCTCTATCTGTATGAACATGGAGATATCTACACCGCTATCTGTATGAACATGGAAATATCTTCACCGCCATCTGTATGAACATGGATATATCTACACAGCCATCTGGATGAACATGGAAATATCTTCACCGCTATCTGTATGAACATGGAAATAGCTACACCGCTATCTGTATGAACATGGAAATATCTACACCGCTATCTGTATGAACATGGAAATATCTACACCGCTATCTGGATGAACATGGAAATATCTTCACCGCCATCAGTATGAACATGGATATATCGACAGAGCCATCGGGATGAACATGGAAATATCTACACAGCTATCTGTATGAACATGGAAATATATACACCGCTATCTGTGTAAACATGCATACATCTTCACCGCTATCTCTATAAACATGGAAATATCTACACCGCTATCTGTATGAACATGGAAATATCTACACCGCTATCTGTTTGAACATGGAAATATCTACACCGCTATCTGTATAAACATGGAAATATCCACACCGCTATCTTAATGAACATGGAAATACCTTCACCGCCATCTGTATGAACATGGATATATCTACACAGCCATGTGGATGAACATGGATATTTCTACACAGCCCTCTGGATGAACATGGAAATATCCACACCGCTATCTGTGTAAACATGCATACATCTTCACTGCTATCTGTATAAACATGGAAATATCTACACCGCTATATGTATGAACATGGAAATATCAGCACCGCTATCTGTATGAACATGGAAATATCTACACCGCTATCTGTATAAACATGGAAATATCAGCACCGCTATCTGTATGAACATGGAAATATCAGCCCCTCTATCTGTATGAACATGGAGATATCTACACCGCCATCTGTATGAACATGGAAATATCTACACCACTATCTGTTTGAACATGGAAATATCTACACTGCTATCTGCATGAAAATGGAAATATCTACACTGCTATCTGCATATACCTGGAAATATGTACACAGCTATCTCTTTACACATGGAAATATCTACAGCGCTATCTGTATGAACATGGAGATATCTACACCGCTATCTGTATAAACATGGAAATATCTACACCGCTATCTGTATAAACATGGAAATATCTACACTGCTATCTATATAAACATGGAAATATCTACACCGCTACCTGCATAAACATGGAAATATCAGCACCGCTATCTGTATAAACATGGAAATATCTACACTGCTATCTGTATGAACATGGAAATATCTACACCGCTTTCTGTATGAACATGTATATATCTACACAGCCCTCTGGATGAACATGGAAATATCCACACAGCTATCTGTGTAAACATGCATACATCTTCACCGCTATCTGTATAAACATGGAAATATCTACACCGCTATCTCTATGAACATGGAAATATCTACACCGCTATCTGTTTGAACTTGTAAATATCTACACCGCTATCTGCAAGAAAATGGAAATATCTACACAGCTATCTGCATATACATGGAAATATCTACACAGCTATCTCTTTACACATGGAAATAACTACACTGCTATATCTATAAACATGGAAATATCTACACCGCCATCTCTATGAACATGGAAATATCTGCACCGCCATCTGTATGAACATATAAATATCTACACCGCCATCTGCATTAAGAAGGAGATATCTACACCGCTATCTGTTTAAAGATGGAAATATTTACACCGCTATCTGTATAAACATGGAAATATCTACACCGCTATCAGTATAAACATGGAAATATCTACACCGCTACCTGTATAAACATGGAAATATCAGCACCGCTATCGGTATGAACATGGAAATATCTACACCGCTATCTGTATGAACATGGAAATAGCTACACTGCTATCTGTATGAACATGGAAATATCTTCAACGCCATCAGTATGAACATGGATATATCTTCACAGCCATCTGTATGAACATGGAAATATCTACACCGCTATCTGTATGAACATGGAAATATCTACACCGCTATCTGTATGAACATGGAAATATCTTCACCGCCATCTGTATGAACATGGATATGTCTACACATCCATCTGGATGAACATGGAAAAATCTACACGGTGATCTGTATGAACATGGGAATATCTACACCGCTATCTGTGTAAACATGCATACACCTTCACCGCTATCTGTATAAACATGGAAATATCTACACCGCTATCTGTATGAACATGGAAATATCTAAACCGCTATCTGCATGAAAATGGAAATATCTACACAGCTATCTGCATATTCATGGAAATATCCACAGCTATCTCTTTACACATGGAAATAACTACACCGCCATCTGTATGAACATGGAAATATCTTCACCGCCGTCTGTATGAACATGGATATATCTACACAGCCATCTGGATGAACATGGAAATATCTACACAGCTATCTGTGTAAACATGCATACACCTTCACCGCTATCTGTATAAACATGGAAATATCTACACTGCTATCTGTATGAAAATGGAAATATCTACACCGCTGTCTGTTTGAACATGGAAATATCTACACCGCTATCTCCATGAAAATGGAAATATCTACACAGCGATCTGCATATACATGGAAATATCTACAAAGCTATCTCTTTACACATGGAAACAACTACAGCGCTATATCTATAAACATACAAATATCTACACCGCCATCTGTATGAACATGGAAATATCTGCAATGCCATCTTTATGAACATATAAATATCTACTCCGCCATCTTTATTAAGATGGAGATATCTACACCGCTATCTACATGAAAATGGAAATATCTACACTGCTATCAGCATATACATTTAAATATCTACACAGCTATCTCTTTACACATGGAAATAACTACACCGTTATCTGTATGAACATGGAGATATCTACACCGCCATCTGTATGAACATGGAAATATCTGCACAACCATCTGTATGAATATATAAATATCTACACTGCCATCTGTATTAAGATAGAGATATCTCCACTGCTATCTGTATAAACATGGAAATATCTACACCGCTACCTGTATAAACATGGAAATATCAGCACCGCTATCTGTATGAACATGGAAATATCTACACTGCTATCTGTATGAACACGGAAATATCTACACCGCTATCTGTATGAACATGGATATATCTACACAGCCCTCTGGATGAACATGGAAATATCCACACCGCTATCTGTGTAAACATGCATACATCTTCACCGCTATCTGTATAAACATGGAAATATCTACACCGCTATCTCTATGAACATGGAAATATCTACACCGCTATCTGTTTGAAGATGGAAATATATTCACCGCTATCTGCATGAAAATGGAAATATCTACACAGCAATCTGCATATAGATGGAAATATCTACACAGCTATCTCTTTACACATGGAAATAACTACACCGCTATCTGTATGAACATGGAAATATCTACACCGCCATCTGTATGAACATGGAAATATCTGCACCGCCATCTGTATGAACATATTAATATCTACACCGCCATCTCTTTTAAGATGGAGATATCTACACCGCTATCTGAATAAACATGGAAATATCTACACCGCTATCTGTATAAACATGGAAATATCTACACCGCTATCTGTATAAACATGGAAATATCTACACAGCTACCTGTATAAACATGGAAATATCAGCACCGCTATCTGTATGAACCTGGAAATATCTACACCGCTATCTGTATGAACATGAAAATATCTACACCGCTATCTGTATGAACATGGAAATATATACAAAGCTATCTGAATGAAAATGGAAATATCTACACCGCTATCTGTTTGAACATGTAAATATCTACAACGCTATCTGCATGAAAATGGAAATATCTACAAAGCTATCTGCATATACATGGAAATATCTACACAGCTATCTCTTTACACATGGAAATAACAACAGCGCTATCTCTATAAACATGGAAATATCTACACCGCCATCTGTATGAACATGGAAATATCTGCACCACCATCTGTATGAACATATAAATATCTACACCGCCATCTGTATTAAGAAGGAAATATCTAAACCGCTTATCTGTATAAACATGGAAATATCTACACCGCTGCCTGTATAAACATGGAAATTTCAGCACCGCTCTCTGTATGAAAATGGAGATATCTACACCGCTATCTGCATGAACATGGAAATATCTACACTGCTATCTGTATGAACATGGAAATAGCTACACCGTTATCTCTATGAACATGGAAATAGCTACACCGCTATCTGTATGAACATGGAAATATCTACACCGCTATCTGTATGAACATGGATATATGTACACAGCCATCTGGATGAACATGGAAATATCTACACCGCTTATCTGTATGAACATGGAAATATCTACACCGCTATCTGTATGAACATGGATATATCTACACAGCCATCTGGATGAACATGGAAATATCTACACCGCTATCTGTGTAAACATGCAAACGTCTTCACCGCTATCTGTATAAACATGGAAATATCTACACTGCTATCTGTATGAACATGGAAATATCTGCACCGCTATCTGTATGAACATGGAAATATCTACACCGCTATCTGTTTGAACATGGAAATATCTACACCGCTATCTGCATGAAAATGGAAACATCTACACTGCTATCTGCATATACATGGAAATATCTACACAGCTATCTCTTTACACATGGAAATATCTACAGCGCTATCTGTATGAACATGGAGATATCTACACCGCTATCTGTATAAACATGGAAATATCTACACCGCTATCTGTATAAACATGGAAATATCTACACTGCTATCTATATAAACATGGAAATATCTACACCGCTACCTGTATAAACATGGAAATATCAGCACCGCTATCTGTATAAACATGGAAATATCTACACTGCTATCTGTATTAACATGGAAATATCTACACCGCTATCTGTATGAACATGTATATATCTACACAGCCCTCTGGATGAACATGGAAATATCCACACAGCTATCTGTGTAAACATGCATACATCTTCACCGCTATCTGTATAAACATGGAAATATCTACACCGCTATCTCTATGAACATGGAAATATCTACACCGCTATCTGTATGAACAGGGAAATATCTACACCGCTATCTGTTTGAAGATGGAATTATATACACCGCTATCTGCATGAAAATGGAAATATCTACACAGCTATCTGCATGAAAATGGAAATATCTACACAGCTATCTGCATATACATGGAAATATCTACACCGCTATCTCTTTACACACGTAAATAACTACACCGCTATCTGTATGAAAATGGAAATATCTACACCGCCATCTGTATGAACATGGAAATATCTGCACCGCCATCTGTATGAACATATAAATATCTACACTGCCATCTGTATTAAGATGGAGATATCTACACCGCTATCTGAATAAACATGGAAATATCTACACCGCTATCTGTATAAACATGGAAATATCAGCAACGTTATCTGTATGAACATGGAAATATCAGCCCCTCTATCTGTATGAACATGGAGATATCTTCACCGCCATCTGGATGAACATGGATATATCTACACAGAAATCTGGAGGAACATGGAAATATCTACACCGCTATCAGTATGAACATGGAAATAGCTACACCGCTATCTGTATGAACATGGAAATATCTACACCGCTATCTGTATGAACAAGGAAATACCTTCACCGCCATCTGTACGAACATGGATATATCTACAGACCCATCTGGATGAACATGGAAATATCTACACCGCCATCTGAATGAACATATAAATATCTACACCGCCATCTGTATTAAGATGGAGATATCTACACCGCTATCTGTATAAACCTGGAAATATCTACACCGCTATCTGTATAAACATGGAAATATCTTCACCGCTATCTGGATAAACATGGAAATTTCTACACCGCTACCTGTATAAACATGGAAATATCAGCACTGCTATCTGTAGGAACATGGAGATATCTACACCGCCATCTGTATGAACATGGAAATATCTACTCAGCCATCTGGAGGAACATGGAAATATCTACAACGGTCTCTGTATGAACATGGAAATATCTACACCGCTATCTGTATGAACATGGAAATAGCTACACCGCTATCAGTATGAACATGGAAATATCTACACCAATATCTGAATGAAGATGGAAATATCTACACGGCTATCTGTATGAACATGGATATATCTACACAGCCATCTGGATGAACATGGAAATATCTACACCGCTATCTGTATGAACATGGAAATATCTACACCGCTATCTGTGTAAACATGCATACATCTTCACCGCTATCTGTATAAACATGGAAATATCTACACCGCTATCTGTATGAACATGGAAATAGCTACACCGCTATCTGTATGAACATGGAAATATCTACACCGCTATCTGTATGAACATGGATATATCTACACAGCCATCTGGATGAACATGGAAATATCTACACCGCTACCTGTATAAACATGGAAATATCAGCACCGCTATCTGTATAAACATGGAAATATCTACACTGCTATCTGTATTAACATGGAAATATCTACACCGCTATCTGTATGAACATGCATATATCTACAGAGCCCTCTGGATGAACATGGAAATATCCACACAGCTATCTGTGTAAACATGCATACATCTTCACCGCTATCTGTATAAACATGGAAATATCTACACCGCTATCTCTATGAACATGGAAATATCTACACCGCTATCTGTATGAACATGGATATATCTACACAGCCATCTGGATGAACATGGAAATATCTACACAGCTATCTGTGTAAACATGCATACACCTTCACCGCTATCTGTATAAACATGGAAATATCTACACCGCTATCTGGATGAACATGGAAATATCTACACCGCTATCTGTGTAAACATGCATACATCTTCACCGCTATCTGTATAAACTTCGAAATATCTACACCACTATCTGTATGAACATGGAAATATCTGCACCGCTATCTGTATGAACATGGAAATATCTACACCGCTATCTGTTTGAACATGGAAATATCTACACGGCTATCTGCATGAAAATGGAAATATCTACAAAGCTATCTGCATATACATGGAAATATCTACACAGCTATCTCTTTACACATGGAAATAACAACAGCGCTATCTCTATAAACATGGAAATATCTACACCGCCATCTGTATGAACATGGAAATATCTGCACCACCATCTGTATGAACATATAAATATCTACACCGCCATCTGTATTAAGAAGGAAATATCTAAACCGCTATCTGTATAAACATGGAAATATCTACACCGCTGCCTGTATAAACATGGAAATTTCAGCACCGCTCTCTGTATGAAAATGGAGATATCTACACCGCTATCTGCATGAACATGGAAATATCTACACTGCTATCTGTATGAACATGGAAATAGCTACACCGTTATCTGTATGAACATGGAAATAGCTACACCGCTATCTGTATGAACATGGAAATATCTACACCGCTATCTGTATGAACATGGATATATCTACACAGCCATCTGGATGAACATGGAAATATCTACACCGCTTATCTGTATGAACATGGAAATATCTACACCGCTATCTGTATGAACATGGATATATCTACACAGCCATCTGGATGAACATGGAAATATCTACACCGCTATCTGTGTAAACATGCAAACGTCTTCACCGCTATCTGTATAAACATGGAAATATCTACACTGCTATCTGTATGAACATGGAAATATCTGCACCGCTATCTGTATGAACATGGAAATATCTACACCGCTATCTGTTTGAACATGGAAATATCTACACCGCTATCTGCATGAAAATGGAAACATCTACACTGCTATCTGCATATACATGGAAATATCTACACAGCTATCTCTTTACACATGGAAATATCTACAGCGCTATCTGTATGAACATGGAGATATCTACACCGCTATCTGTATAAACATGGAAATATCTACACCGCTATCTGTATAAACATGGAAATATCTACACTGCTATCTATATAAACATGGAAATATCTACACCGCTACCTGTATAAACATGGAAATATCAGCACCGCTATCTGTATAAACATGGAAATATCTACACTGCTATCTGTATTAACATGGAAATATCTACACCGCTATCTGTATGAACATGTATATATCTACACAGCCCTCTGGATGAACATGGAAATATCCACACAGCTATCTGTGTAAACATGCATACATCTTCACCGCTATCTGTATAAACATGGAAATATCTACACCGCTATCTCTATGAACATGGAAATATCTACACCGCTATCTGTATGAACAGGGAAATATCTACACCGCTATCTGTTTGAAGATGGAATTATATACACCGCTATCTGCATGAAAATGGAAATATCTACACAGCTATCTGCATGAAAATGGAAATATCTACACAGCTATCTGCATATACATGGAAATATCTACACCGCTATCTCTTTACACACGTAAATAACTACACCGCTATCTGTATGAAAATGGAAATATCTACACCGCCATCTGTATGAACATGGAAATATCTGCACCGCCATCTGTATGAACATATAAATATCTACACTGCCATCTGTATTAAGATGGAGATATCTACACCGCTATCTGAATAAACATGGAAATATCTACACCGCTATCTGTATAAACATGGAAATATCAGCAACGTTATCTGTATGAACATGGAAATATCAGCCCCTCTATCTGTATGAACATGGAGATATCTTCACCGCCATCTGGATGAACATGGATATATCTACACAGAAATCTGGAGGAACATGGAAATATCTACACCGCTATCAGTATGAACATGGAAATAGCTACACCGCTATCTGTATGAACATGGAAATATCTACACCGCTATCTGTATGAACAAGGAAATACCTTCACCGCCATCTGTACGAACATGGATATATCTACAGACCCATCTGGATGAACATGGAAATATCTACACCGCCATCTGAATGAACATATAAATATCTACACCGCCATCTGTATTAAGATGGAGATATCTACACCGCTATCTGTATAAACCTGGAAATATCTACACCGCTATCTGTATAAACATGGAAATATCTTCACCGCTATCTGGATAAACATGGAAATTTCTACACCGCTACCTGTATAAACATGGAAATATCAGCACTGCTATCTGTAGGAACATGGAGATATCTACACCGCCATCTGTATGAACATGGAAATATCTACTCAGCCATCTGGAGGAACATGGAAATATCTACAACGGTCTCTGTATGAACATGGAAATATCTACACCGCTATCTGTATGAACATGGAAATAGCTACACCGCTATCAGTATGAACATGGAAATATCTACACCAATATCTGAATGAAGATGGAAATATCTACACGGCTATCTGTATGAACATGGATATATCTACACAGCCATCTGGATGAACATGGAAATATCTACACCGCTATCTGTATGAACATGGAAATATCTACACCGCTATCTGTGTAAACATGCATACATCTTCACCGCTATCTGTATAAACATGGAAATATCTACACCGCTATCTGTATGAACATGGAAATAGCTACACTGCTATCTGTATGAACATGGAAATATCTACACCGCTATCTGTATGAACATGGATATATCTACACAGCCATCTGGATGAACATGGAAATATCTACACCGCTACCTGTATAAACATGGAAATATCAGCACCGCTATCTGTATAAACATGGAAATATCTACACTGCTATCTGTATTAACATGGAAATATCTACACCGCTATCTGTATGAACATGTATATATCTACACAGCCCTCTGGATGAACATGGAAATATCCACACAGCTATCTGTGTAAACATGCATACATCTTCACCGCTATCTGTATAAACATGGAAATATCTACACCGCTATCTCTATGAACATGGAAATATCTACACCGCTATCTGTATGAACAGGGAAATATCTACACCGCTATCTGTTTGAAGATGGAAATATATACACCGCTATCTGCATGAAAATGGAAATATCTACACAGCTATCTGCATGAAAATGGAAATATCTACACAGCTATCTGCATCTACATGGAAATATCTACACAGCTATCTCTTTACACACGTAAATAACTACACCGCTATCTGTATGAAAATGGAAATATCTACACCGCCATCTGTATGAACATGGAAATATCTGCACCGCCATCTGTATGAACATATAAATATCTACACTGCCATCTGTATTAAGATGGAGATATCTACACCGCTATCTGAATAAACATGGAAATATCTACACCGCTATCTGTATAAACATGGAAATATCAGCAACGTTATCTGTATGAACATGGAAATATCAGCCCCTCTATCTGTATGAACATGGAGATATCTTCACCGCCATCTGGATGAACATGGATATATCTACACAGAAATCTGGAGGAACATGGAAATATCTACACCGCTATCAGTATGAACATGGAAATAGCTACACCGCTATCTGTATGAACATGGAAATATCTACACCGCTATCTGTATGAACAAGGAAATACCTTCACCGCCATCTGTACGAACATGGATATATCTACAGAGCCATCTGGATGAACATGGAAATATCTACACCGCCATCTGAATGAACATATAAATATCTACACCGCCATCTGTATTAAGATGGAGATATCTACACCGCTATCTGTATAAACCTGGAAATATCTACACCGCTATCTGTATAAGCATGGAAATATCTTCACCGCTATCTGGATAAACATGGAAATTTCTACACCGCTACCTGTATAAACATGGAAATATCAGCACTGCTATCTGTAGGAACATGGAGATATCTACACCGCCATCTGTATGAACATGGAAATATCTACTCAGCCATCTGGAGGAACATGGAAATATCTACAACGGTCTCTGTATGAACATGGAAATATCTACACCGCTATCTGTATGAACATGGAAATAGCTACACCGCTATCAGTATGAACATGGAAATATCTACACCAATATCTGAATGAAGATGGAAATATCTACACGGCTATCTGTATGAACATGGATATATCTACACAGCCATCTGGATGAACATGGAAATATCTACACCGCTATCTGTATGAACATGGAAATATCTACACCGCTATCTGTGTAAACATGCATACATCTTCACCGCTATCTGTATAAACATGGAAATATCTACACCGCTATCTGTATGAACATGGAAATAGCTACACCGCTATCTGTATGAAGATGGAAATATCTACACCGCTATCTGTATGAACATGGATATATCTACACAGCCATCTGGATGAACATGGAAATATCTACACCGCTATCTGTGTAAACATGCATACATCTTCACCGCTATCTGTATAAACATGGAAATATCTACACCGCTATCTGTATGAACATGGAAATATCTGCACCGCTATCTGTATGAACATGGAAATATCTACACCGCTATCTGTTTGAACATGGAAATATCTACACGGCTATCTGCATGAAAATGGAAATATCTACACTGCTATCTGCATATACATGGAAATATCTACACAGCTATCTCTTTACACATGGAAATAACTACACCGCTATCTGTATGAACATGGAAATATCTACACCGCCATCTGTAAGAACATGGAAATATCTGCACCGCCATCTGTATGAACATATAAATATCTTCACCGCCATCTGTATTAAGATGGAGATATCTACACCGCTATCTGTATAAACATGGAAATATCTACACCGCTATCTGTATAAGCATGGAAATATGTACACCGCTATCTGTATAAACATGGAAATATCTACACCGCTACCTGTATAAACATGGAAATATCAGCACCGCTATCTGTATGAACATGGAAATACCTACACCGCTATCTGTATGAACATGGAAATATCTACACCGCCATCTGTATGAACATGGAAATATCTGCCCGCCATCTGTATGAACATATAAATATCTACACCGCCATCTGTATTAAGATGGAGATATCTACACCGCTATCTGAATAAACATGGAAATATCTACACCGCTATCTGTATAAACATGGAAATATCAGCACCGCTATCTGTATGAACATGGAAATATCAGCCCCTCTATCCGTATGAACATGGAGATATCTACACCGCCACCTGTATGAACATGGATATATCTACACAGCCATCTGGATGAACATGGAAATATCTACACCGCTATCTGTATGAACATGGAAATAGCTACACCGCTATCTGTAAGAACATGGAAATATCTACACCGCTATCTGTATGAACATGGAAATATCTACACCGCTATCTGTATGAACATGGAAATATCTTCACCGCCATCTGTACGAACATGGATATATCTACAGAGCCATCTGGATGAACATGGAAATATCTACAACGCCATCTGTATGAACATATAAATATCTACACCGCCTTCTGTATTAAAATGGAGATATCTACTCCGCTATCTGTGTGAACATGGAAATATCAACACCGCTATCTGTATAAACATGGAAATATCTACACCGCTATCTGTATAAACATGGAAATATCTACACCGCTACCTGTATAAACATGGAAATATCAGCACCGCTATCTGTATGAACATGGAAATATCTACACCGCTATCTGTATGAACATGAAAATATCTACACCGCTATTTGTGTAAACATGCATACATCTTCAGCGCTATCTGTATAAACATGGAAATATCTACACCGCTATCTCTATGAACATGGAAATATCTACACCGCTGTCTGTTTGAAGATGGAAATATATACACAGCTATCTGCATGGAAATGGAAATATCTACACAGCTATCTGTTTATGGATGGAAATATCTACACAGCTATCTCTTTACACATTGAAATATCTACACCGCTATCTGTAGGAACACGGAAATATCAGCACCGCTATCTGTATGAACATGGAAATATCTACACCGATATCTGTATGAACATGGATATATCTACACAGCCCTCTGGATGAACATGGAAATATCCACACCGCTATCTGTGTAAACATGCATACATCTTCACCGCTATCTGTAGGAACACGGAAATATCAGCACCGCTATCTGTTTGAAGATGGAAATATATACATCGCTATCTGCATGAATATGGAAATATCTACACAGCTATCTGTATATAGATGGAAATATCTACACAGCAATCTCTTTACACATGGAAATAACTACACCGCTATCTGTATGAACATGGACATATCTACACCGCCATCTGTATGAACATGGAAATATCTGCACCGCCATCTGTATGAACATATAAATATCTACACCGCCATCTGTATTAAGATGGAGATATCTACACCGCTATCTGAATAAACATGGAAATATCTACACCGCTATCTGTATAAACATGGAAATATCTACACCACTATCTGTATAAACATGGAAATATCTACACCGCTACCTGTATAAACATGGAAATATCAGCTCCGCTATCTCTATGAACCTGGAAATGTCTACACCGCTATCTGAATGAACATGGAAATATCTACACCGCTATCTGTTTGAACATGTAAATATCTACACCGCTATCTGCATGAAAATGGAAATATCTACAAAGCTATCTGCATATACATGGAAATATCTACACAGCTATCTCTTTACACATGGAAATAACTACACCGCTATCTCTATAAACATGGAAATATCTACACCGCCATCTGTATGAACATGGAAATATCTGCACCACCATCTGTATGAACATATAAATATCTACACCGCCATCTGTATTAAGAAGGAAATATCTAAACCGCTATCTGTATAAACATGGAAATATCTACACCGCTGCCTGTATGAACATGGAAATTTCAGCACCGCTCTCTGTATGAAAATGGAGATATCTACACCGCTATCTGCATGAACATGGAAATATCTACACTGCTATCTGTATGAACATGGAAATAGCTACACCGATATCTGTATGAACATGGAAATAGCTACACCGCTATCTGTATGAACATGGAAATATCTACACCGCTATCTGTATGAACATGGATATATCTACACAGCCATCTGGATGAACATGGAAATATCTACACCGCTATCTGTATGAACATGGAAATATCTACACCGCTATCTGTATGAACATGGATATATCTACACAGCCATCTGGATGAACATGGAAATATCTACACCGCTATCAGTGTAAACATGCATACGTCTTCACCGCTATCTGTATAAACATGGAAATATCTACACTGCTATCTGTATGAACATGGAAATATCTGCACCGCTATCTGTATGAACATGGAAATATCTACACCGCTATCTGTTTGAACATGGAAATATCTACACCGCTATCTGCATGAAAATGGAAATATCTACACTGCAATCTGCATATACATGGAAATATCTACACAGCTATCTCTTTACACATGGAAATATCTACACCGCTATCTGTATGAACATGGAGATATCTACACCGCTATCTGTATAAACATGGAAATATCTACACCGCTATCTGTATAAACATGGAAATATCTACACTGCTATCTATATAAACATGGAAATATCTACACCGCTACCTGTATAAGCATGGAAATATCAGCACCGCTATCTGTATAAACATGGAAATATCTACACTGCTATCTGTATGAACATGGAAATATCTACACCGCTATCTGTATGAACATGTATATATCTACACAGCCCTCTGGATGAACATGGAAATATCCACACAGCTATCTGTGTAAACATGCATACATCTTCACCGCTATCTGTATAAACATGGAAATATCTACACCGCTATCTATATGAACATGGAAATATCTACACCGCTATCTGTTTGAACTTGTAAATATCTACACCGCTATCTGAGTAAACATGCCCGCCATCTGTATGAACATATAAATATCTACACCACCATCTGTATTAAGATGGAGATATCTACACCGCTATCTGAATAAACATGGAAATATCTACACCGCTATGTGTATAAACATGGAAATATCAGCACCGCTATCTGTATGAACATGGAAATATCAGCCCCTCTATCCGTATGAACATGGAGATATCTACACCGCCACCTGTATGAACATGGATATATCTACACAGCCATCTGGATGAACATGGAAATATCTACACCGCTATCTGTATGAACATGGAAATAGCTACACCGCTATCTGTGTAAACATGGAAATATCAACACCGCTATCTGTATAAACATGGAAATATCTACACCGCTACCTGTATAAACATGGAAATATCAGCACCGCTATCTGTATGAACATGGAAATATCTACACCGCTATCTGTATGAACATGGAAATATCTACACCGCTATTTGTGTAAACATGCATACATCTTCAGCGCTATCTGTATAAACATGGAAATATCTACACCGCTATCTCTATGAACATGGAAATATCTACACCGCTGTCTGTTTGAAGATGGAAATATATACACAGCTATCTGCATGGAAATGGAAATATCTAAACAGCTATCTGCATATAGATGGAAATATCTACACAGCTATCTCTTTACACATTGAAATATCTACACCGCTATCTGTAGGAACATGGAAATATCAGCACCGCTATCTGTATGAACATGGAAATATCTACACCGCTATCTGTAAGAACATGGAAATATCTACACCGCTATATGTATGAACATGGATATATCTACACAGCCCTCTGGATGAACATAGAAATATCCACACCGCTATCTGTGTAAACATGCATACATCTTCACCACTGTCTGTATAAACATGGAAATATCTGCACCGCTATCGGTATGAACATCAAAATATCTACACGGCTATCTGCATAAACATGGAAATATCTACACCGCTATCTGTATGAACATGGAAATATCTACACCGCTATCTGTATGAACATGGAAATATCTACACCGCTATCTGTATGAACATGGAAATATCTACACCGCTATCTGTATGAACAGGGAAATATCTACACCGCTATCTGTTTGAAGATGGAAATATATACACCGCTATCTGCATGAAAATGGAAATATCTACACAGCTATCTGCATGAAAATGGAAATATCTACACAGCTATCTGCATATACATGGAAATATCTACACAGCTATCTCTTTACACATGTAAATAACTACACCGCTATCTGTATGAACATGGAAATATCTACACCGCCATCTGTATGAACATGGAAATATCTGCACCGCCATCTATATGAACTTATAAATATCTACACTGCCATCTGTATTAAGATGGAGATATCTACACCTCTATCTGAATAAACATGGAAATATCTACACCGCTATCTGTATAAACATGGAAATATCAGCACCGTTATCTGTATGAACATGGAAATATCAGCCCCTCTATCTGTATGAACATGGAGATATCTACACCGCCATCTAGATGAACATGGATATATCTACACAGCCATCTGGAGGAACATGGAAATATCTACACCACTATCAGTATGAACATGGAAATAGCTACACCGCTATCTGTATGAACATGGAATTATCTAAACCGCTATCTGTATGAACATGGAAATATCTACACCGCTATCTGTATGAACAAGGAAATATCTTCACCGCCATCTGTACGAACATGGATATATCTACAGAGCCATCTGGATGAACATGGAAATATCTACACCGCCATCTGAATGAACATATAAATATCTACACCGCCATCTGTATTAAGATGGAGATATCTACACCGCTATCTGTATAAACCTGGAAATATCTAGACCGCTATCTGTATAAACATGGAAATATCTTCACCGCTATCTGGATAAACATGGAAATTTCTACACCACTACCTGTATAAACATGGAAATATCAGCACTGCTATCTGTAGGAACATGGAAATATCTGCACCGCCATCTGTATGAACATGGAGATATCTACACCGACATCTGGATGAACATGGATATATCTACACAGCCATCTGGAGGAACATGGAAATATCTACACCGCTATCAGTATGAACATGGAAATAGCTACACCGCTATCTGTTTGAACATGGAAATATCTGCACTGCTATCTGTATAAACATGGAAATATCAGCACCGCTATCTGTATGAACATGGAAATATCTACACTGCTATCTCTATGAACATGGAAATATCTACACCGCTATCTGTATGAACATGTATATATCTACACAGCCCTCTGGATGAACATGGAAATATCCACACCGCTATATGTGTAAACATGCATACATCTTCACCGCTATCTGTATAAACATGGAAATATCTACACCGCTATCTCTATGATCATGGAAATATCTACACCGCTATCTGTTTGAAGATGGAAATATATACACCGCTATCTGCATGAAAATGGAAATATCTATACAGCTATCTGCATATAGATGGAAATATCTACACAGCTATCTCTTTACACATGGAAATAACTACACCGCTATCTGTATGAACATGGAAATATCTACACCGCTATCTGTATAAACATGGAAATATCTACACCGCTATCTGTATAAACATGGAAATATCTACACCGCTACCTGTATAAACATGGAAATATCGGGACCGCTATCTGTATGAACATGGAAATATCCACAAAGCTATCTGAATGAACATGGAAATATCTACACCGCTATCTGTTTGAACATGTAAATATCTACACCGCTATCTGCAAGAAAATGGAAATATCTACACAGCTATCTGCATATAGATGGAAATATCTACACAGCTATCTCTTTACACATGGAAATAACTACACCGCTATATCTATAAACATGGAAATATCTACACCACCATCTGTATGAACATGGAAATATCTGCACCGCCATCGGTTTGAACATATAAATATCTACACCGCCATCTGTATTAAGAAGGAAATATCTAAACCGCTATCTGTATAAACATGGAAATATCAGCACCACTCTCAGTATGAAAATGGAAATATCTGCACCGCTATCTGTATGAACATGGAAATATCTACACTGCTATCTGTATGAACATGGAAATAGCTACACCGTTATGTGTATGAAAATGGAAATAGCTACACCGCTATCTGTATGAACATGGATATATCTACACAGCCATCTGGATGAACATGGAAATATCTACACCGCTATCTGTGTAAACATGCATACATCTTCACCGCTATCTGTGTGAACATGGATATATCTACACAGCCATCTGGATGAACATGGAAATATCTACACCGCTATCTGTGTAAACATGCATACATCTTCACCGCTATCTGTATAAACATGGAAATATCTACACTGCTATCTGTATGAACATGGAAATATCGGCACCGCTCTCTGTATGAACATGGAAATATCTACACCGCTATCTGTTTGAACATGGAAATATCTACACCGCTATCTGCATGAAAATGGAAATATCTACACTGCTATCTGCATATATATTTAAATATCTACACAGCTATCTGTTTACCCATGGAAATAACTACACCGCTATCTGTATGAACATGGAAATATCTACACCGCCATCTGTATGAACTTGGAAATATCTGCACCGCCATCCGTATGAACATATAAATATCTACACCGCCATCTGTATTAAGATGGAGATATCTACACCGCTATCTGTATAAACATGGAAATATCTACAGCGCTATCTGTATAAACATGGAAATATCTACACCGCTACCTGTATAAACATGCAAATATCTACACCGCTATCTGTATAAACATGGAAATATCTACACCGCTATCTGTATAAACATGGAAATATCTACAGCGCTATCTGTATAAACATGGAAATATCTACACCGCTACCTGTATAAACATGGAAATATCAGCACCGCTATCTGTATGAACATGGAAATATCTACACTGCTATCTCTATGAACAAGGAAATATCTACACCGCTATCTGTATGAACATGTATATATGTACACAGCCCTCTGGATGAACATGGAAATATCCACACCGCTATCTGTGTAAACATGCATACATCTTCACCGCTATCTGTATAAACATGGAAATATCTACACCGCTCTCTGTATGAAAATGGAAATATCTACACTGCTATCTGTATGAACATGGAAATATCTACACTGCTATCTGTATGAACATGAAAATAGCTACACCGTTATGTGTATGAAAGTGGAAATAGCTACACCGCTATCTGTATGAACATGGAAATATCTACACCGCTATCTATATGAACATGGAAATATCTACACCGCTATCTGTATGAACAGGGAAATATCTACACCGCTATCTGTTTGAAGATGGAAATATATACACCGCTATCTGCATGAAAATGGAAATATCTACACAGCTATCTGCATGAAAATGGAAATATCTACACAGCTATCTGCATATACATGGAAATATCTACACAGCTATCTCTTTACACATGTAAATAACTACACCGCTATCTGTATGAACATGGAAATATCTACACCGCCATCTGTATGAACATGGAAATATCTGCACCGCCATCTGTATGAACTTATAAATATCTACACTGCCATCTGTATTAAGATGGAGATATCTACACCGCTATCTGAATAAACATGGAAATATCTACACCGCTATCTGTATAAACATGGAAATATCAGCACCGTTATCTGTATGAACATGGAAATATCAGCCCCTCTATCTGTATGAACATGGAGATATCTACACCGCCATCTAGATGAACATGGATATATCTACACAGCCATCTGGAGGAACATGGAAATATCTACACCACTATCAGTATGAACATGGAAATAGCTACACCGCTATCTGTATGAACATGGAATTATCTAAACGGCTATCTGTATGAACATGGAAATATCTACACCGCTATCTGTATGAACAAGGAAATATCTTCACCGCCATCTGTACGAACATGGATATATCCACAGAGCCATCTGGATGAACATGGAAATATCTACACCGCCATCTGAATGAACATATAAATATCTACACCGCCATCTGTATTAAGATGGAGATATCTACACCGCTATCTGTATAAACCTGGAAATATCTAGACCGCTATCTGTATAAACATGGAAATATCTTCACCGCTATCTGGATAAACATGGAAATTTCTACACCGCTACCTGTATAAACATGGAAATATCAGCACTGCTATCTGTAGGAACATGGAAATATCTGCACCGCCATCTGTATGAACATGGAGATATCTACACCGACATCTGGATGAACATGGATATATCTACACAGCCATCTGGAGGAACATGGAAATATCTACACCGCTATCAGAATGAACATGGAAATAGCTACACCGCTATCTGTTTGAACATGGAAATATCTGCACTGCTATCTGTATAAACATGGAAATATCAGCACCGCTATCTGTATGAACATGGAAATATCTACACTGCTATCTCTATGAACATGGAAATATCTACACCGCTATCTGTATGAACATGTATATATCTACACAGCCCTCTGGATGAACATGGAAATATCCACACCGCTATCTGTGTAAACATGCATACATCTTCACCGCTATCTGTATAAACATGGAAATATCTACACCGCTATCTCTATGATCATGGAAATATCTACACCGCTATCTGTTTGAAGATGGAAATATATACACCGCTATCTGCATGAAAATGGAAATATCTACACAGCTATCTGCATATAGATGGAAATATCTACTCAGCTATCTCTTTACACATGGAAATAACTACACCGCTATTTGTATGAACATGGAAATATCTAAACCGCTATCTGTATAAACATGGAAATATCTACACCGCTATCTGTATAAACATGGAAATATCTACACCGCTACCTGTATAAACATGGAAATATCGGGACCGCTATCTGTATGAACATGGAAATATCCACAAAGCTATCTGAATGAACATGGAAATATCTACACCGCTATCTGTTTGAACATGTAAATATCTACACCGCTATCTGCAAGAAAATGGAAATATCTACACAGCTATCTGCATATAGACGGAAATATCTACACAGCTATCTCTTTACACATAGAAATAACTACACCGCTATATCTATAAACATGGAAATATCTACACCACCATCTGTATGAACATGGAAATATCTGCACCGCCATCTGTTTGAACATATAAATATCTACACCGCCATCTGTATTAAGAAGGAAATATCTAAACCGCTATCTGTATAAACATGGAAATATCAGCACCACTCTCAGTATGAAAATGGAAATATCAGTACCGCTATCTGTATGAACATGGAAATATCTACACTGCTATCTGTATGAACATGGAAATAGCTACACCGTTATGTGTATGAAAATGGAAATAGCTACACCGCTATCTGTATGAACATGGATATATCTACACAGCCATCTGGATGAACATGGAAATATCTACACCGCTATCTGTGTAAACATGCATACATCTTCATCGCTATCTGTGTGAACATGGATATATCTACACAGCCATCTGGATGAACATGGAAATATCTACACCGCTATCTGTGTAAACATGCATACATCTTCACCGCTATCTGTATAAACATGGAAATATCTACACTGCTATCTGTATGAACATGGAAATATCGGCACCGCTCTCTGTATGAACATTGAAATATCTACACCGCTATCTGTTTGAACATGGAAATATCTACACCGCTATCTGCATGAAAATGGAAATATCTACACTGCTATCTGCATATATATTTAAATATCTACACAGCTATCTGTTTACCCATGGAAATAACTACACCGCTATCTGTATGAACATGGAAATATCTACACCGCCATCTGTATGAACTTGGAAATATCTGCACCGCCATCCGTATGAACATATAAATATCTACACCGCCATGTGTATTAAGATGGAGATATCTACACCGCTATCTGTATAAACATGGAAATATCTACACCGCTATCTGTATAAACATGGAAATATCTACACCGCTATCTGTATAAACATGCAAATATCTACACCGCTATCTGTATAAACATGGAAATATCTACACCGCTATCTGTATAAACATGGAAATATCTACAGCGCTATCTGTATAAACATGGAAATATCTACACCGCTACCTGTATAAACATGGAAATATCAGCACCGCTATCTGTATGAACATGGAAATATCTACACTGCTATCTATATGAACAAGGAAATATCTACACCGCTATCTGTATGAACATGTATATATGTACACAGCCCTCTGGATGAACATGGAAATATCCACACCGCTATCTGTTTAAACATGCATACATCTTCACCGCTATCTGTATAAACATGGAAATATCTACACCGCTCTCTGTATGAAAATGGACATATCTACACTGCTATCTGTATGAACATGGAAATATCTACACTGCTATCTGTATGAACATGAAAATAGCTACACCGTTATGTGAATGAAAGTGGAAATAGCTACACCGCTATCTGTATGAACATGGAAATATCTACACCGATATCTGTATGAACATGGATAAATCTACACAGCCATCTGGATGAACATGGAAATATCTACACCGCTATCTGTATGAACATGGAAATATCTTCTCCGCTATCTGTATGAACATGGATATATCTACACAGCCATCTGGATGAACATGGAAATATCTACACCGCTATCTGTGTAAACATGCATACATCTTCACCACTATCTGTATAAACATGGAAATATCTGCACCGCTATCGGTATGAACATGGAAATATCTACACCGCTATCTGTATGAACATGGAAATACCTACACCGCTATCTGTTTGGACATGGAAATATCTACACCGCTATCTGCATGAAAATGGAAATATCTACACTGCTATCTGCATATACATTTAAATATCTACACAGCTATCTCTTTACACATGGAAATAACTACACCACTACCTGTATGAACATGGAAATAACTACACCGCCATCTGTATGAACATGGAAATATCTGCACCGCCATCTGTAAGAACATATAAATATCTACACCGCCATCTGTATTAAGATGGAGATATCTACACTGCTATCTGTATAAACATGGAAATATCTACACCGCCATCTGTATGAACATATAAATACACCGCCATCTGTATTAAGAAGGAAATATCTAAACCGCTATCTGTATAAACATGGAAATATCTACACCGCTGCCTGTATAAACATGGAAATATCAGCACCGCTATCTGTATAAACATGGAAATATCTACACTGCTATCTTTAGGAACATGGAAATAGCTACACCGCTGCCTATATAAACATGGAAATATCAGCACCGCTATCTGTATGAACATGGAAATATCTACACCACTATCTGTATGAACATGGATATATCTACACAGCCATCTGGATGAACACGGAAATATCTACACCACTATCTGTATGAACATGGAAAAATCTACACTGCTATCTGTGTAAACATGCACACGTCTTCACCGCTATCTGTATAAACATGGAAATATCTACACCGCTATCTGTATGAACATGGAAATATCTACACCGCTATCTGTATGAACATGGAAATATCTACACCGTTATCTGTTCGAACATGGAAATATCTACACCGCTATCTGCAAGAAAATGGAAATATCTACACTGCTATCTGCATATACATGGAAATATCTACACAGCTATATCTTTACACATGGAAATAACTACACCGCTATCTGTATGAACATGGAAATATCCACACCGCCATCTGTATGAACATGGAAATATCTGCACCACCATACGTATGAACATATAAATATCTACACCGCCATCTGCATTAACATGGAGATATCTACACGGCTATCTGTATAAACATGGAAATATCTACACCGCTATCTGTATAAACATGGAAATATCTACACCGCTATCTGTATAAACATGGAAATATCTACACCGCTACCTGTATAAACATGGAAATATCAGCACCGCTATCTGTTTGAACATGGAAATATCTACACCGCTATCTGTATGAACATGGAAATATCTACACCGCTATCTGTATAAACATGGAAATATCTACACCGCTACCTGTATAAACATGGAAATATCGGGACCGCTATCTGTATGAACATGGAAATATCCACAAAGCTATCTGAATGAACATGGAAATATCTACACCGCTATCTGTTTGAACATGTAAATATCTACACCGCTATCTGCAAGAAAATGGAAATATCTACACAGCTATCTGCATATAGACGGAAATATCTACACAGCTATCTCTTTACACATAGAAATAACTACACCGCTATATCTATAAACATGGAAATATCTACACCACCATCTGTATGAACATGGAAATATCTGCACCGCCATCTGTTTGAACATATAAATATCTACACCGCCATCTGTATTAAGAAGGAAATATCTAAACCGCTATCTGTATAAACATGGAAATATCAGCACCACTCTCAGTATGAAAATGGAAATATCAGTACCGCTATCTGTATGAACATGAAAATATCTACACTGCTATCTGTATGAACATGGAAATAGCTACACCGTTATGTGTATGAAAATGGAAATAGCTACACCGCTATCTGTATGAACATGGATATATCTACACAGCCATCTGGATGAACATGGAAATATCTACACCGCTATCTGTGTAAACATGCATACATCTTCATCGCTATCTGTGTGAACATGGATATATCTACACAGCCATCTGGATGAACATGGAAATATCTACACCGCTATCTGTGTAAACATGCATACATCTTCACCGCTATCTGTATAAACATGGAAATATCTACACTGCTATCTGTATGAACATGGAAATATCGGCACCGCTCTCTGTATGAACATTGAAATATCTACACCGCTATCTGTTTGAACATGGAAATATCTACACCGCTATCTGCATGAAAATGGAAATATCTACACTGCTATCTGCATATATATTTAAATATCTACACAGCTATCTGTTTACCCATGGAAATAACTACACCGCTATCTGTATGAACATGGAAATATCTACACCGCCATCTGTATGAACTTGGAAATATCTGCACCGCCATCCGTATGAACATATAAATATCTACACCGCCATGTGTATTAAGATGGAGATATCTACACCGCTATCTGTATAAACATGGAAATATCTACACCGCTATCTGTATAAACATGGAAATATCTACACCGCTATCTGTATAAACATGCAAATATCTACACCGCTATCTGTATAAACATGGAAATATCTACACCGCTATCTGTATAAACATGGAAATATCTACAGCGCTATCTGTATAAACATGGAAATATCTACACCGCTACCTGTATAAACATGGAAATATCAGCACCGCTATCTGTATGAACATGGAAATATCTACACTGCTATCTATATGAACAAGGAAATATCTACACCGCTATCTGTATGAACATGTATATATGTACACAGCCCTCTGGATGAACATGGAAATATCCACACCGCTATCTGTTTAAACATGCATACATCTTCACCGCTATCTGTATAAACATGGAAATATCTACACCGCTCTCTGTATGAAAATGGACATATCTACACTGCTATCTGTATGAACATGGAAATATCTACACTGCTATCTGTATGAACATGAAAATAGCTACACCGTTATGTGAATGAAAGTGGAAATAGCTACACCGCTATCTGTATGAACATGGAAATATCTACACCGATATCTGTATGAACATGGATAAATCTACACAGCCATCTGGATGAACATGGAAATATCTACACCGCTATCTGTGTAAACATGCATACATCTTCACCACTATCTGTATAAACATGGAAATATCTGCACCGCTATCGGTATGAACATGGAAATATCTACACCGCTATCTGTATGAACATGGAAATACCTACACCGCTATCTGTTTGGACATGGAAATATCTACACCGCTATCTGCATGAAAATGGAAATATCTACACTGCTATCTGCATATACATTTAAATATCTACACAGCTATCTCTTTACACATGGAAATAACTACACCACTACCTGTATGAACATGGAAATAACTACACCGCCATCTGTATGAACATGGAAATATCTGCACCGCCATCTGTATGAACATATAAATATCTACACCGCCATCTGTATTAAGATGGAGATATCTACACTGCTATCTGTATAAACATGGAAATATCTACACCGCCATCTGTATGAACATATAAATACACCGCCATCTGTATTAAGAAGGAAATATCTAAACCGCTATCTGTATAAACATGGAAATATCTACACCGCTGCCTGTATAAACATGGAAATATCAGCACCGCTATCTGTATAAACATGGAAATATCTACACCGCTATCTTTAGGAACATGGAAATAGCTACACCGCTGCCTATATAAACATGGAAATATCAGCACCGCTATCTGTATGAACATGGAAATATCTACACCACTATCTTTAGGAACATGGAAATAGCTACACCGCTGCCTATATAAACATGGAAATATCAGCACCGCTATCTGTTTGAACATGGAAATATCTACACCGCTGTCTGTATGAACATGGAAATATCTACACCGCTATCTGTATAAACATGGAAATATCTACACGGCTATCTGTATGAACATGGATATATCTACACAGCCCTCTGGATGAACATGGAAATATCCACACCGCTATCTGTGTAAACATGCATACACCTTCACCGCTATCTGTATAAACATGGAAATATCTACACCGCTATCTGTTTGAACATGGAAATATCTATACCGCTATCTGCATGAAAATGGAAATACATACACAGCTATCTGCATATACATGGAAATATCTACACAGCTATCTCTTTACACATGGAAATAACTACACCGCTATCTGTATGAACATGGAAATATCTTCACCGCCATCTGTAGGAACATGGATATATCTACACAGCCATCTGGATGAACATGGAAATATCTACACCGCTATCTGTTTGAACTTGGAAATATCTACACCGCTATCTGTGTAAACATGCATACATCTTCACCGCTATCTCTATAAACATGGAAATATCTACACTGCTATCTGTATGAACATGGAAATATCTACACCGCTATCTGTTTGAACATGGAAATATCTACACTGCTATCTGCATGAAAATGGAAATACATACACAGCTATCTGCATATACATGGAAATAGCTACACTGCTATCTGAATGAACATGGAAATATCTACACCACTATCTGTAGGAACATGGAAATATCTACACCGCTATCAGCATGAACATGGATATATCTACACAGCCATCAGGATGAACCTGGAAATATCTACACCGCTATCTGCATGAACATGGAAATATCTACACTGCTATCTGTGCAAACATGCATACATCTTCACCGCAATCTGTATAAGCATGGAAATATCAACACCGCTATCTGAATGCACGTGGAAATATCTACACCGCTATCTGTTTGAACATGGAAATATCTAAACCGCTATCAGCATGAAAATGGAAATATCTACACAGCTATCTGCATATACATGGAAATATCTACACATCTATCCCTTTACACATGTAAATAACTACACCGCTATCTGTATGAACATGGAAATGTCTGCACCGCCATCTGTATGAACATATAAATATCTACACCGCCATCTGTATTAAGATGGAGATATCTACACCGCTATCAGTTTAAACATGGAAATATCTACACCGCTATATGTTTGAACATGGCAATATATAAACCGATATCTGCATGAAAATGGAAATATATACACAGCTATCTGCATATACATGGAAATATCTACACAGCTATCTCTTTACACATGGAAATAACTACACCGCTATCTGTATGAACATGGAAATATCTTCACCGCCATCTGTAGGAAAATGGATATATCTACACAGCCATCTGGATGAACATGGAAATATCTACACCGCTATCTGTATGAACATGGAAATGTCTACACCGCTATCTGTGTAAACATGCATACATCTTCACCGCTATCTGTATAAACATGGAAATATCTACACTGCTATCTATATGAACAAGGAAATATCTACACCGCTATCTGTTTGAACATGGAAATATCTACACCGCTATCTGCATGAAAATGGAAATATCTACACAGCGATCTGCATATACATGGAAATATCTACAAAGCTATCTCTATACACGTGGAAATAATTACAGCGCTATCTCTATAAACATGGAAATAGCTACACCGCCGTCTGTATGAATATGGAAATATCTGCACCGCCATCTGTATGAACATATAAATATCTACACCGCCATCTATATTAAAATGGAGATATCTACACCGCTATCTGTATAAACATGGAAATATCAGCACCGCTATATGTATGAACATGGAAATATCAGCCCCTATATCTGTATGAACATGGAGATATCTACACCGCCATCTGTATGAACATGGATATATCTACACAGCCATCTGGAGGAACATGGAAATATCTACACCGATATCTGTATGAACATAGAAATAGCTACACTGCTATCTGTATTAACATGGAAATATCTACACCGCTATCTGTATGAACATGGAAATATCTACACCGCTATCTGTATGAACAAGGAAATATCTTCACCGCCATCTGTACGAACATGGATATATCTACAGAGCCATCTGGATGAACATGGAAATATCTACACCGCCATCTGTATGAACATATAAATATCTACACCGCCATCTGTATTAAGATGGAGATATCTACACCGCTATCTGTATAAACCTGAAAATATCTACATCGCTATCTGTATAAACATGGAAATATCTACACCGCCATCTGGATAAACATGGAAATTTCTACACCGCTACCTCTATAAACATGGAAATATCAGCACCGCTATCTGTAGGAACATGGAGATATCTACACCGCCATCTGTATGAACATGGATATATCTACACAGCCATGTGGAGGAACATGGAAATATCTACAACGCTATCTGTACGAACATGGAAATATCTACACCGCTATCTGTATGAACATGGAAATAGCTACACCGCTATCTGTATGAACATGGAAATATCTACACCACTATCTGAATGAACATGGAAATATCTACACCGCTATCTGTATGAACATGGATATATCTACACAGCCATCTGGATGAACATGGAAATATCTACACCGCTATCTGTATGAACATGGAAATATCTACACCGCTATCTGTGTAAACATGCATACATCTTCACCGCTATCTGTGTAAACATGGAAATATCTACTCCGCTATCAGTATGAACATGGAAATAGCTACACCGCTTTCTGTATGAACATGGAAATATCTACACCGCTATCTGTATGAACATGGATATATCTACACAGCCATCTGGATGAACATGGAAGTATCTGCACCGCCATCTGTATGAACATATAAATATCTACACTGCCATCTGTATTAAGATGGAGATATCTACACCGCTATCTGAATAAACATGGAAATATCTACACCGCTATCTGTATAAACATGGAAATATCAGCACCGCTATCTGTATGAACATGGAAATATTAGCCCCTCTATCTGTATGAAGATGGAGATATCTACACCGCCATCTGTATGAACATGGATATATCTACACAGCCATCTGGAGGAACATGGAAATATCTACACCGCTAATTGTATGAACATGGAAATAGCTACACCGCTATCTGTATGAACATGGAAATAGCTACACCGCTATCTGTATGAACATGGAAATATCTACACCGCTATCTGTATGAACAAGGAAATATCTTCACCGCCATCTGTACGAACATGGATATATCTACAGAGCCATCTGGATGAACATGGAAATATCTACACCGCCATCTGTATGAATATATAAATATCTACACTGCCATCTGTTTTAAGATGGAGATATCTACACCGCTATCTGTATAAACCTGAAAATATCTACACCGCTATCTGTATAAACATGGAAATATCTACACCGCTATCTGGATAAACATGGAAATTTCTACACCGCTACCTGTATAAACATGGAAATATCAGCACCGCTGTCTGTAGGAACATGGAGATATCTACACCGAAATCTGCATGAACATGGATATATCTACACAGCCATCTGGAGGAACATGGAAATACCTACAACGCTATCTGTACGAACATGGAAATATCTACACCGCTATCTGTATGAACATGGAAATAGGTACACCGCTATCTGTATGAACATGGAAATATCTACACCACTATCTGAATGAACATGGAAATATCTACACCGCTATCTGTATGAACATGGATATATCTACACAGCCATCTGGATGAACATGGAAATATCTACACCGCTATCTGTATGAACATGGAAATATCTACACCGCTATCTGTGTAAACATGCATACATCTTCACCGCTATCTGTATAAACTTGGAAATATCTACACCACTATCTGTATGAACATGGAAATATCTGCACCGCTATCTGTATGAACATGGAAATATCGACACCGCTATCTGTTTGAACATGGAAATATCTACACGGCTATCTGCATGAAAATGGAAATATCTACACTGCTATCTGCATATACATGGAAATATCTACACAGCTATCTCTTTACACATGGAAATAACTACACCGCTATCTGTATGAACATGGAAATATCTACACCGCCATCTGTATGAACATGGAAATATCTGCACCGCCATCTGTATGAACATATAAATATCTACACCGCCATCTGTATTAAGATGGAGATATCTACACCGCTATCTGTATAAACATGGAAATATCTACACCGCTATCTGTATAAACATGGAAATATCTACACCGCTATCTGTATAAACATGGAAATATCTACACCGCTACCTGTATAAACATGGAAATATCAGCACCGCTATCTGTATGAACATGGAAATATCTACACCGCTATCTGTATGAACATGGAAATATCTACACCGCCATCTGTATGAACATGGAAATATCAGCACCGCCATCTGTATGAACATATAAATATCTACACCGCCATCTGTATTAAGATGGAGTTATCTACACCGCTATCTGAATAAACATGGAAATATCTTCACCGCTATCTGTATAAACATGGAAATATCAGCACCGCTATCTGTATGAATATGGAAATATCAGCCCCTCTATCAGTATGAACATGGAGATATCTACACCGCCATCTGTATGAACACGGATATATCTACACAGCCATCCGGATGAACATGGAAATATCTACACCGCTATCTGTTTGAACATGGAAATAGCTACACCGCTATCTGTATGAACATGGAAATATCTACACCGCTATCTCCATGAACATGGAAATATCTACACCGCTATCTGTTTGAAGATGGAAATATATACACAGCTATCTGCATGGAAATGGAAATATCTACACAGCTATCTGCATATAGATGGAAATATCTACACAGCTATCTCTTTACACATTGAAATATCTACACCGCTATCTGTATGAACATGGAAATATCAGCACCGCTATCTGTATGAACATGGAAATATCTACACCGCTATCTGTATGAACATGGAAATATCTACACCGCTATCTGTATGAACATGGATATATCTACACAGCCCTCTGGATGAACATGGAAATATCCACACTGCTATCTGTGTAAACATGCATACATCTTCACCGCTATCTGTATAAACATGGAAATATCTACACCGCTATCTGTATGAACATGGAAATATCTACACCGCTATCTGTTTGAAGATGGAAATATATAAATCGCTATCTGCATGAAAATGGAAATATCTACAGAGCTATCTGCATATAGATGGAAATATCTACACAGCAATCTCTTTACACATGGAAAAAACTACACCGCTATCTGTATGAACATGGACATATCTACACCGCCATCTGTATGAACATGGAAATATCTGCACCGCCATCTGTATGAACATATAAATATCTACACCACCATCTGTATTAAGATGGAGATATCTACACCGCTATCTGAATAAACATGGAAATATCTACACCGCTATCTGTATAAACATGGAAATTTCTACACCACTATCTGTAGAAACATGGAAATATCTACACCGCTACCTGTATAAACACGGAAATATCAGCACCGCTATCTGTATGAACCTGGAAATGTCTACACCGCTATCTGAATGAACATGGAAATATCTACACCGCTATCTGTTTGAACATGTAAATATCTACACCGCTATATGCATGAAAATGGAAATATCTACAAAGCTATCTGCATATACATGGAAATATCTACACAGCTATCTCTTTACACATGGAAATAACTACACCGCTATCTCTATAAAGATGGAAATATCTACACCGCCATGTGTATGAACATGGAAATATCTGCACCGCCATCTGTATGAACATATAAATATCTACACCGCCATCTGTATTAAGAAGGAAATATCTAAACCGCTATCTGTATAAACATGGAAATATCTACACCGCTGCCTGTATAAACATGGAAATATCAGCACCGCTATCTGTATGAACATGGAAATATCTACACCGCTATCTGTAGGAACATGGAAATAGCTACACCGCTGCCTGTATAAACATGGAAATATCAGCACCGCTATCTGTATGAACATGGAAATATCCACACCACTATCTGTATGAACATGGATATATCTACACAGCCATCTGGATGAACATGGAAATATCTACACCACTATCTGTATGAACATGGAAATATCTACACCACTACCTGTGTAAACATGCATACATCTTCACCGCTATCTGTATAAACATGGAAATATCTACACTGCTATCTGTATGAAAATGGAAATATCTACACCGCTATCTGTATGAACTTGGAAATATCTACACCGCTATCTGTTTGAACATGGAAATATCTACACCGCTATCTGCATGAAAATGGAAATATCTACACTGCTATCTGCATATACATGGAAATATCTACACAGCTATATCTTTACACATGGAAATAACTACACCGCTATCTGTATGAACATGGAAATATCCACACCGCCATCTGTATGAACATGGAAATATCTGCACCGCCATCTGTATGAACATATAAATATCTACACCGCCATCTGTATTAAGATGGAGATATCTACACCGCTATCTGTATAAACATGCAAATATCTGCACCGCTATCTGTATAAACATGGAAATATCTACACCGCTATCTATATAAACATGGAAAAATCTACACCGCTACCTGTATAAACATGGAAATATCAGCACCGCTATCTGTACGAACATGGAAATATCTACACCGCTATCTGTATGAACATGGAAATATCTACACTGCTATCTGTATGAACATGGAAATATCTGCACCGCTATCTGTATTAACATGGAAATATCTACACCGCTATCTGTTTGAACATGGAAATATCTACACCGCTATCTGCATGAAAATGGAAATATCTACACTGCTATCTGCATATACATGGAAATATCTACACAGCTATCTCTTTACGCATGGAAATAACTACACCGCTATCTGTATGAACATGGAAATATCTACACCGCCATCTGTATTCAGATGGAGATATCTACACCGCTATCTGTATAAACATGGAAATATCTACACCGCTATCTCTATGAACATGGAAATATCTACACCGCTATCTGTTTGAAGATGGAAATATATACACCGCTATCTGCATGAAAATGGAAAAATCTACACAGCTATCTGCATATAGATGGAAATATCTACACAGCTATCCCTTTACACATGGAAATAACTACACCGCTATCTGTATGAACATGGAAATGTCTACACCGCCATCTGTATGAACATGTAAATATCTGCACCGCCATCTGTATGAACATATAAATATCTACACCGCCATCTCTATTAAGATGGAGATATCTACACCGCTATCTGAATAAACATGGAAATATCTACACCGCTATCTGTATAAACATGGAAATATCTACACCGCTATCTGTATAAACATGGAAATATCTACACCGCTACCTGTATAAACATGGAAATATCAGCACCGCTATCTGTATGAACATGGAAATACCTACACCGCTATCTGTATGAACATGGAAATATCTACACAGCCATCTGGAGGAACATGGAAATATCTTCACCGCCATCTGTACGAACATGGATATATCTACAGAGCCATCTGGATGAACATGGAAATATCTACACCTCCATCTGTATGAATATATAAATATCTACACTGCCATCTGTATTAAGATGGAGATATCTACACCGCTATCTGTATAAACCTGAAAATATCTACACCGCTATCTGTATAAACATGGAAATATCTACACCGCTATCTGGATAAACATGGAAATTTCTACACCGCTACCTGTATAAACATGGAAATATCAGCACCGCTGTCTGTAGGAACATGGAGATATCTACACCGAAATCTGCATGAACATGGATATATCTACACAGCCATCTGGAGGAACATGGAAATACCTACAACGCTATCTGTACGAACATGGAAATATCTACACCGCTATCTGTATGAACATGGAAATAGGTACACCGCTATCTGTATGAACATGGAAATATCTACACCACTATCTGAATGAACATGGAAATATCTACACCGCTATCTCTATGAACATGGATATATCTCCACAGCCATCTGGATGAACATGGAAATATCTACACCGCTATCTGTATGAACATGGAAATATCTACACCGCTATCTGTGTAAACATGCATACATCTTCACCGCTATCTGTATAAACTTGGAAATATCTACACCACTATCTGTATGAACATGGAAATATCTGCACCGCTATCTGTATGAACATGGAAATATCTACACCGCTATCTGTTTGAACATGGAAATATCTACACGGCTATCTGCATGAAAATGGAAATATCTACACTTCTATCTGCATATACATGGAAATATCTACACAGCTATCTCTTTACACATGGAAATAACTACACCGCTATCTGTATGAACATGGAAATATCTACACCGCCATCTGTATGAACATGGAAATATCTGCACCGCGATCTGTATGAACATATAAATATCTACACCGCCATCTGTATTAAGATGGAGATATCTACACCGCTATCTGTATAAACATGGAAATATCTACACCGCTATCTGTATAAACATGGAAATATCTACACCGCTATCTGTATAAACATGGAAATATCTACACCGCTACCTGTATAAACATGGAAATATCAGCACCGCTATCTGTATGAACATGGAAATATCTACACCGCTATCTGTATGAACATGGAAATATCTACACTGCTATCTGTATGAACATGGAAATATCTACACCGCTATCTGTATGAACATGGATATATCTACACAGCCCTCTGGATGAACATGGAAATATCCACACCGATATCTGTGTAAACATGCATACATCTTCACCGCTATCTGTATAAACATGGAAATATCTACACCGCTATCTGTATGAACATGGAAATATCTACACCGCTATCTGTTTGAAGATGGAAATACATACACCGCTATCTGCATGAAAATGGAAATATCTACAAAGCTATCTGCATATACATGGAAATATCTACACAGCTATCTCTTTACACATGGAAATAACAACACCGCTATCTGTATGAACATGGAAATATCTTCACCGCCATCTGTATGAACATGGAAATAGCTGCACCGACATCTGTATGAACATATACATATCTACACGGCCATCTGTATTAAGATGGAGATATCTACACCGATATCTGTATAAACATGGAAATATCTACACCGCAATCTGTATAAACATGGAAATATCTACACCTCTACCTGTATAAACATGGAAATATCAGCACCGCTATCTGTATGAACATGGAAATATCATCCCCTCTATCTGTATGAACATGGAGATATCTACACCGCTATCTGTATGAACATGGAAATATCTAGACCGCTATCGGAATGAACATGGAAATACCTTCATCGCCATCTGTATGAACATGGATATATCTACACAGCCATCTGGATGAACATGGATATATCTACACAGCCCTCTGGATGAACATGGAAATATCCACACCGCTATCTGTGTAAACATGCATACATCTTCACCGCTATCTGTATAAACATGGAAATATCTACACAGCCATCTGGATGAACATGGAAATATCTACACCGCTATCTGTACGAACATGGAAATATCTACACCGCTATCTGTATGAACATGGATATATCTACACAGCCATCTTGATGAACAGGGAAATATCTACACCGCTCTCTGTGTAAACATGCATACATCTTCACCGCAATCTGTATAAACATGGAAATATCTACACTGCTATCTGTATGAACATGGAAATATCTGCACCGCTATCTGTATGAACATGGAAATATCTACACCGCTATCTGTTTGAACATGGAAATATCTACACCGCTATCTGCATGAAAATGGAAATATCTACACTGCTATCTGCATATACATGGAAATATCTACACAGCTATCTCTTTACGCATGGAAATAACTACACCGCTATCTGTATGAACATGGAAATATCTACACCGCCATCTGTATGAACATGGAAATATCTGCACCACCGTCTGTATGAACATATAAATATCTACACCGCCATCTGTATTAAGATGGAGATATCTACACCGCTATCTGTATAAACATGGAAATATCTACACCGCTATCTCTATAAACATGGAAATATCTACACCGCTATCTGAATAAACATGGAAATATCTACACCGCTACCTGTATAAACATGGAAATATCAGCACCGCTATCTGTATGAACATGGAAATATCTACACCGCTATCTGTATGAACATGGTTATATCTACACAGCCCTGTGGATGAACATGGAAATATCCACACCGCTATCTGTGTAAACATGAATACATCTTCACCGCTATCTGTATAAACATGGAAATATCTACACCGCTATCTCTATGAACATGGAAATATCTACACCGCTATATGTTTGAAGATGGAAATATATACACCGCTATCTGCATGAAAATGGAAAAATCTACACAGCTATCTGCATATAGATGGAAAATCTACACAGCTATCCCTTTACACATGGAAATAACTACACCGCTATCTGTATGAACATGGATATGTCTACACCGCCATCTGTATGAACATGTAAATATCTGCACCGCCATCTGTATGAACATATAAATATCTACACCGCCATCTCTATTAAGATGGAGATATCTACACCGCTATCTGAATAAACATGGAAATATCTACACCGCTATCTGTATAAACATGGAAATATCTACACCGCTATCTGTATAAACATGGAAATATCTACACCGCAACCTGTATAAACATGGAAATATCAGCACCGCTATCTGTATGAACATGGAAATACCTACACCGCTATCTGTATGAACATGGAAATACCTACACAGCCATCTGGAGGAACATGGAAATATCTTCACCGCCATCTGTACGAACATGGATATATCTACAGAGCCATCTGGATGAACATGGAAATATCTACACCGCCATCTGTATGAATATATAAATATCTACACTGCCATCTTTATTAAGATGGAGATATCTACACCGCTATCTGTATAAACCTGAAAATATCTACACCGCTATCTGTATAAACATGGAAATATCTACACCGCTATCTGGATAAACATGGAAATTTCTACACCGCTACCTGTATAAACATGGAAATATCAGCACCGCTGTCTGTAGGAACATGGAGATATCTACACCGAAATCTGCATGAACATGGATATATCTACACAGCCATCTGGAGGAACATGGAAATATCTACAACGCTATCTGTACGAACATGGAAATATCTACACCGCTATCTGTATGAACATGGAAATAGGTACACCGCTATCTGTATGAACATGGAAATATCTACACCACTATCTGAATGAACATGGAAATATCTACACCGCTATCTGTATGAACATGGAAATATCTACACCGCGATCTGAATAAACATGGAAATATCTACACCGCTACCTGTATAAACATGGAAATATCAGCACCGCTATCTGTATGAACATGGAAATATCTACACTGCTATCTGTATGAACATGGTTATATCTACACAGCCCTGTGGATGAACATGGAAATATCCACACCGCTATCTGTGTAAACATGCATACATCTTCACCGCTATCTGTATAAACATGGAAATATCTACACCGCTATCTCTATGAACATGGAAATATCTACACCGCTATATGTTTGAAGATGGAAATATATACACCGCTATCTGCATGAAAATGGAAAAATCTACACAGCTGTCTGCATATAGATGGAAATATCTACACAGCTATCCCTTTACACATGGAAATAACTACACCGCTATCTGTATGAACATGGAAATGTCTACACCGCCATCTGTATGAACATGTAAATATCTGCACCGCCATCTGTATGAACATATAAATATCTACACCGCCATCTCTATTAAGATGGAGATATCTACACCGCTATCTGAATAAACATGGAAATATCTACACCGCTATCTGTATAAACATGGAAATATCTACACCGCTATCTGTATAAACATGGAAATATCTACACCGCAACCTGTATAAACATGGAAATATCAGCACCGCTATCTGTATGAACATGGAAATACCTACACCGCTATCTGTATGAACATGGAAATACCTACACAGCCATCTGGAGGAACATGGAAATATCTTCACCGCCATCTGTACGAACATGGATATATCTACAGAGCCATCTGGATGAACATGGAAATATCTACACCGCCATATGTATGAATATATAAATATCTACACTGCCATCTTTATTAAGATGGAGATATCTACACCGCTATCTGTATAAACCTGAAAATATCTACACCGCTATCTGTATAAACATGGAAATATCTACACCGCTATCTGGATAAACATGGAAATTTCTACACCGCTACCTGTATAAACATGGAAATATCAGCACCGCTGTCTGTAGGAACATGGAGATATCTACACCGAAATCTGCATGAACATGGATATATCTACACAGCCATCTGGAGGAACATGGAAATATCTACAACGCTATCTGTACGAACATGGAAATATCTACACCGCTATCTGTATGAACATGGAAATAGGTACACCGCTATCTGTATGAACATGGAAATATCTACACCACTATCTGAATGAACATGGAAATATCTACACCGCTATCTGTATGAACATGGATATATCTACACAGCCATCTGGATGAACATGGAAATATCTACACCGCTATCTGGATGAACATGGAAATATCTACACCGCTATCTGTGTAAACATGCATACATCTTCACCGCTATCTGTATAAACTTCGAAATATCTACACCACTATCTGTATGAACATGGAAATATCTGCACCGCTATCTGTATGAACATGGAAATATCTACACCGCTATCTGTTTGAACATGGAAATATCTACACGGCTATCTGCATGAAAATGGAAATATCTACACTGCTATCTGCATATACATGGAAATATCTACACAGCTATCTCTTTACACATGGAAATAACTACACCGCTATCTGTATGAACATGGAAATATCTACACCGCCATCTGTATGAACATGGAAATAGCTGCACCGCCATCTGTATGAACATATAAATATCTACACCGCCATCTGTATTAAGATGGAGATATCTACACCGCTATCTGTATAAACATGGAAATATCTACACCGCTATCTGTATAAACATGGAAATATCTACACCGCTATCTGTATAAACATGGAAATATCTACACCGCTACCTGTATAAACATGGAAATATCAGCACCGCTATCTGTATAAACATGGAAATATCAGCACCGCTATCTGTATGAACATGGAAATATCTACACCGCTATCTGTATGAACATGGAAATATCTACACCACTACCTGTATGAACATGGAAATATCTACAACGCTATTTCTATGAACATGGATATATCTACACAGCCATCTGGATGAACACGGAAATATCTACACCACTATCTGTATGAATATGGAAATATCTACACCGCTATGTGTGTAAATATGCATACATCTTCACCGCAATCTGTATAAACATGGTAATATCTACACCGCTCTCTGTATGAACATGGAAATATCTACACCGCTATCTGTTTGAACATGGAAATATCTACACCGCTATCTGCATGAAAATTTAAATATCTACACAGCTATCTGCATATACATGGAAATATCTACACAGCTATCTCTTTACACATGGAAATAACTGCACCGCTATCTGTATGAACATGGAAATATCTTCACCGCCATCTGTATGAACATGGAAATAGCTGCACCGACATCTGTATGAACATGTACATATCTACACGGCCATCTGTATTAAGATGGAGATATCTACACCGATATCTGTATAAACATGGAAATATCTACACCGCTATCTGTATAATCATGGCAATATCTACACCGCTATCTGTATAAACATGGAAATATCTACACCGCAACCTGTATAAACATGGAAATATCAGCACCGCTATCTGTATGAACATGGAAATATCAGCCCCTCTATCTGTATGAACACGGAGATATCTACACCGCTATCTGTATGAACATGGAAATAGCTACACCACTATCTGAATGAACATGGAAATACCTTCACCGCCATCTGTATGAACATGGATATATCTACACAGCCATCTGGATGAACATGGATATATCTACACAGCCCTCTGGATGAACATGGAAATATCTACACCGCTATCTGTAGGAACATGGAAATATCTACACCGCTATCTGTATAAGCATGGAAATATGTACACCACTACCTATATAAACATGGATATATCAGCACCGCTATCTGTATGAACATGGAAATATCTACACAGCCATCTGGATGAATATGGAAATATCAGCACCGCTATCTGTATGAACATGGATATGTCTACACAGCCATCTGGATGAACATGGAAATATCTACACCGCTATCTGTATGAACATGGAAATATGTACACCGCTATCTGTATGAATATGGAAATATCTACACCGCTATCTGTTTGAGCATGGAAATATCTACACTGCTATCTGCATGAAAATGGAAATACTTACACAGCTATCTGCATATACATGGAAATATCTACAAACCTATCTCTATACACATGGAAATAACTACACCGATATCTCTATAAACATGGAAATATCTACACCGCCATCTGTATGAACATGGAAATATCTGCAATGCCTTTTGTATGAACATATAAATATCTGCACCGCCATCTGTATTAAGATGGAGATATCTACACCGCTATCTGTATAAACATGGAAATATCTACACCGCTATCTGTATGAGCATGGAAATATCTACACCGCCATCTGTATGAAGATATAAATATCTTCACCGACATCTGTATGAACATGGATATATCTACACAGCCATCTGGATGAACATGGAAATATCTACACCGCTATCTGTATGAACATGGAAATATCTACACCGCTATCTGTGTAAACATGCATACATCTTCACCGCTATCTGTATAAACATGGAAATATCTGCACCGCTATCTGTATGAACATTGAAATATCTACTCCGCTATCTGTTTGAACATGGAAGTATCTACAACGCTACCTGCATGAAAATGGAAATATCTACTCAGCTATCTGCATATACATGGAAATATCTACAAAGCTATCTCTTTACACATGGAAATAACTACACTGCTATCTCTATAAACATGGAAATATCTACACCGCCATTTGTATGAACATGGAAATATCTGAACCGCCATCTCTATGAACATATAAATATCTGCACCGCCATCTGTATTAAGATGGAGATATCTACACCGCTATCTGTATAAACATGGAAATATCTACACCGCTATCTGTATAAACATGGAAATATCAGCACCGCTATCTGTATGAACATGGAAATATCTACACCGCTATCTTTATGAACATGGAAATATCTACACCGATATCTGTATGAACATGGAAATATCTTCACCGCCATCTGTATGAACATGGATATATCTACACAGCCATCTGGAGGAACATGGAAATATCTTCACCGCCATCTGTACGAACATGGATATATCTACAGAGCCATCTGGATGAACATGGAAATATCTACACCTCCATCTGTATGAATATATAAATATCTACACTGCCATCTGTATTAAGATGGAGATATCTACACCGCTATCTGTATAAACCTGAAAATATCTACACCGCTATCTGTATAAACATGGAAATATCTACACCGCTATCTGGATAAACATGGAAATTTCTACACCGCTACCTGTATAAACATGGAAATATCAGCACCGCTGTCTGTAGGAACATGGAGATATCTACACCGAAATCTGCATGAACATGGATATATCTACACAGCCATCTGGAGGAACATGGAAATACCTACAACGCTATCTGTACGAACATGGAAATATCTACACCGCTATCTGTATGAACATGGAAATAGGTACACCGCTATCTGTATGAACATGGAAATATCTACACCACTATCTGAATGAACATGGAAATATCTACACCGCTATCTCTATGAACATGGATATATCTCCACAGCCATCTGGATGAACATGGAAATATCTACACCGCTATCTGTATGAACATGGAAATATCTACACCGCTATCTGTGTAAACATGCATACATCTTCACCGCTATCTGTATAAACTTGGAAATATCTACACCACTATCTGTATGAACATGGAAATATCTGCACCGCTATCTGTATGAACATGGAAATATCTACACCGCTATCTGTTTGAACATGGAAATATCTACACGGCTATCTGCATGAAAATGGAAATATCTACACTTCTATCTGCATATACATGGAAATATCTACACAGCTATCTCTTTACACATGGAAATAACTACACCGCTATCTGTATGAACATGGAAATATCTACACCGCCATCTGTATGAACATGGAAATATCTGCACCGCGATCTGTATGAACATATAAATATCTACACCGCCATCTGTATTAAGATGGAGATATCTACACCGCTATCTGTATAAACATGGAAATATCTACACCGCTATCTGTATAAACATGGAAATATCTACACCGCTATCTGTATAAACATGGAAATATCTACACCGCTACCTGTATAAACATGGAAATATCAGCACCGCTATCTGTATGAACATGGAAATATCTACACCGCTATCTGTATGAACATGGAAATATCTACACTGCTATCTGTATGAACATGGAAATATCTACACCGCTATCTGTATGAACATGGATATATCTACACAGCCCTCTGGATGAACATGGAAATATCCACACCGATATCTGTGTAAACATGCATACATCTTCACCGCTATCTGTATAAACATGGAAATATCTACACCGCTATCTGTATGAACATGGAAATATCTACACCGCTATCTGTTTGAAGATGGAAATACATACACCGCTATCTGCATGAAAATGGAAATATCTACAAAGCTATCTGCATATACATGGAAATATCTACACAGCTATCTCTTTACACATGGAAATAACAACACCGCTATCTGTATGAACATGGAAATATCTTCACCGCCATCTGTATGAACATGGAAATAGCTGCACCGACATCTGTATGAACATATACATATCTACACGGCCATCTGTATTAAGATGGAGATATCTACACCGATATCTGTATAAACATGGAAATATCTACACCGCAATCTGTATAAACATGGAAATATCTACACCTCTACCTGTATAAACATGGAAATATCAGCACCGCTATCTGTATGAACATGGAAATATCATCCCCTCTATCTGTATGAACATGGAGATATCTACACCGCTATCTGTATGAACATGGAAATATCTAGACCGCTATCGGAATGAACATGGAAATACCTTCATCGCCATCTGTATGAACATGGATATATCTACACAGCCATCTGGATGAACATGGATATATCTACACAGCCCTCTGGATGAACATGGAAATATCCACACCGCTATCTGTGTAAACATGCATACATCTTCACCGCTATCTGTATAAACATGGAAATATCTACACAGCCATCTGGATGAACATGGAAATATCTACACCGCTATCTGTACGAACATGGAAATATCTACACCGCTATCTGTATGAACATGGATATATCTACACAGCCATCTTGATGAACAGGGAAATATCTACACCGCTCTCTGTGTAAACATGCATACATCTTCACCGCAATCTGTATAAACATGGAAATATCTACACTGCTATCTGTATGAACATGGAAATATCTGCACCGCTATCTGTATGAACATGGAAATATCTACACCGCTATCTGTTTGAACATGGAAATATCTACACCGCTATCTGCATGAAAATGGAAATATCTACACTGCTATCTGCATATACATGGAAATATCTACACAGCTATCTCTTTACGCATGGAAATAACTACACCGCTATCTGTATGAACATGGAAATATCTACACCGCCATCTGTATGAACATGGAAATATCTGCACCACCGTCTGTATGAACATATAAATATCTACACCGCCATCTGTATTAAGATGGAGATATCTACACCGCTATCTGTATAAACATGGAAATATCTACACCGCTATCTCTATAAACATGGAAATATCTACACCGCTATCTGAATAAACATGGAAATATCTACACCGCTACCTGTATAAACATGGAAATATCAGCACCGCTATCTGTATGAACATGGAAATATCTACACCGCTATCTGTATGAACATGGTTATATCTACACAGCCCTGTGGATGAACATGGAAATATCCACACCGCTATCTGTGTAAACATGAATACATCTTCACCGCTATCTGTATAAACATGGAAATATCTACACCGCTATCTCTATGAACATGGAAATATCTACACCGCTATATGTTTGAAGATGGAAATATATACACCGCTATCTGCATGAAAATGGAAAAATCTACACAGCTATCTGCATATAGATGGAAAATCTACACAGCTATCCCTTTACACATGGAAATAACTACACCGCTATCTGTATGAACATGGATATGTCTACACCGCCATCTGTATGAACATGTAAATATCTGCACCGCCATCTGTATGAACATATAAATATCTACACCGCCATCTCTATTAAGATGGAGATATCTACACCGCTATCTGAATAAACATGGAAATATCTACACCGCTATCTGTATAAACATGGAAATATCTACACCGCTATCTGTATAAACATGGAAATATCTACACCGCAACCTGTATAAACATGGAAATATCAGCACCGCTATCTGTATGAACATGGAAATACCTACACCGCTATCTGTATGAACATGGAAATACCTACACAGCCATCTGGAGGAACATGGAAATATCTTCACCGCCATCTGTACGAACATGGATATATCTACAGAGCCATCTGGATGAACATGGAAATATCTACACCGCCATCTGTATGAATATATAAATATCTACACTGCCATCTTTATTAAGATGGAGATATCTACACCGCTATCTGTATAAACCTGAAAATATCTACACCGCTATCTGTATAAACATGGAAATATCTACACCGCTATCTGGATAAACATGGAAATTTCTACACCGCTACCTGTATAAACATGGAAATATCAGCACCGCTGTCTGTAGGAACATGGAGATATCTACACCGAAATCTGCATGAACATGGATATATCTACACAGCCATCTGGAGGAACATGGAAATATCTACAACGCTATCTGTACGAACATGGAAATATCTACACCGCTATCTGTATGAACATGGAAATAGGTACACCGCTATCTGTATGAACATGGAAATATCTACACCACTATCTGAATGAACATGGAAATATCTACACCGCTATCTGTATGAACATGGAAATATCTACACCGCGATCTGAATAAACATGGAAATATCTACACCGCTACCTGTATAAACATGGAAATATCAGCACCGCTATCTGTATGAACATGGAAATATCTACACTGCTATCTGTATGAACATGGTTATATCTACACAGCCCTGTGGATGAACATGGAAATATCCACACCGCTATCTGTGTAAACATGCATACATCTTCACCGCTATCTGTATAAACATGGAAATATCTACACCGCTATCTCTATGAACATGGAAATATCTACACCGCTATATGTTTGAAGATGGAAATATATACACCGCTATCTGCATGAAAATGGAAAAATCTACACAGCTGTCTGCATATAGATGGAAATATCTACACAGCTATCCCTTTACACATGGAAATAACTACACCGCTATCTGTATGAACATGGAAATGTCTACACCGCCATCTGTATGAACATGTAAATATCTGCACCGCCATCTGTATGAACATATAAATATCTACACCGCCATCTCTATTAAGATGGAGATATCTACACCGCTATCTGAATAAACATGGAAATATCTACACCGCTATCTGTATAAACATGGAAATATCTACACCGCTATCTGTATAAACATGGAAATATCTACACCGCAACCTGTATAAACATGGAAATATCAGCACCGCTATCTGTATGAACATGGAAATACCTACACCGCTATCTGTATGAACATGGAAATACCTACACAGCCATCTGGAGGAACATGGAAATATCTTCACCGCCATCTGTACGAACATGGATATATCTACAGAGCCATCTGGATGAACATGGAAATATCTACACCGCCATATGTATGAATATATAAATATCTACACTGCCATCTTTATTAAGATGGAGATATCTACACCGCTATCTGTATAAACCTGAAAATATCTACACCGCTATCTGTATAAACATGGAAATATCTACACCGCTATCTGGATAAACATGGAAATTTCTACACCGCTACCTGTATAAACATGGAAATATCAGCACCGCTGTCTGTAGGAACATGGAGATATCTACACCGAAATCTGCATGAACATGGATATATCTACACAGCCATCTGGAGGAACATGGAAATATCTACAACGCTATCTGTACGAACATGGAAATATCTACACCGCTATCTGTATGAACATGGAAATAGGTACACCGCTATCTGTATGAACATGGAAATATCTACACCACTATCTGAATGAACATGGAAATATCTACACCGCTATCTGTATGAACATGGATATATCTACACAGCCATCTGGATGAACATGGAAATATCTACACCGCTATCTGGATGAACATGGAAATATCTACACCGCTATCTGTGTAAACATGCATACATCTTCACCGCTATCTGTATAAACTTCGAAATATCTACACCACTATCTGTATGAACATGGAAATATCTGCACCGCTATCTGTATGAACATGGAAATATCTACACCGCTATCTGTTTGAACATGGAAATATCTACACGGCTATCTGCATGAAAATGGAAATATCTACACTGCTATCTGCATATACATGGAAATATCTACACAGCTATCTCTTTACACATGGAAATAACTACACCGCTATCTGTATGAACATGGAAATATCTACACCGCCATCTGTATGAACATGGAAATAGCTGCACCGCCATCTGTATGAACATATAAATATCTACACCGCCATCTGTATTAAGATGGAGATATCTACACCGCTATCTGTATAAACATGGAAATATCTACACCGCTATCTGTATAAACATGGAAATATCTACACCGCTATCTGTATAAACATGGAAATATCTACACCGCTACCTGTATAAACATGGAAATATCAGCACCGCTATCTGTATAAACATGGAAATATCAGCACCGCTATCTGTATGAACATGGAAATATCTACACCGCTATCTGTATGAACATGGAAATATCTACACCACTACCTGTATGAACATGGAAATATCTACAACGCTATTTCTATGAACATGGATATATCTACACAGCCATCTGGATGAACACGGAAATATCTACACCACTATCTGTATGAATATGGAAATATCTACACCGCTATGTGTGTAAATATGCATACATCTTCACCGCAATCTGTATAAACATGGTAATATCTACACCGCTCTCTGTATGAACATGGAAATATCTACACCGCTATCTGTTTGAACATGGAAATATCTACACCGCTATCTGCATGAAAATTTAAATATCTACACAGCTATCTGCATATACATGGAAATATCTACACAGCTATCTCTTTACACATGGAAATAACTGCACCGCTATCTGTATGAACATGGAAATATCTTCACCGCCATCTGTATGAACATGGAAATAGCTGCACCGACATCTGTATGAACATGTACATATCTACACGGCCATCTGTATTAAGATGGAGATATCTACACCGATATCTGTATAAACATGGAAATATCTACACCGCTATCTGTATAATCATGGCAATATCTACACCGCTATCTGTATAAACATGGAAATATCTACACCGCAACCTGTATAAACATGGAAATATCAGCACCGCTATCTGTATGAACATGGAAATATCAGCCCCTCTATCTGTATGAACACGGAGATATCTACACCGCTATCTGTATGAACATGGAAATAGCTACACCACTATCTGAATGAACATGGAAATACCTTCACCGCCATCTGTATGAACATGGATATATCTACACAGCCATCTGGATGAACATGGATATATCTACACAGCCCTCTGGATGAACATGGAAATATCTACACCGCTATCTGTAGGAACATGGAAATATCTACACCGCTATCTGTATAAGCATGGAAATATGTACACCACTACCTATATAAACATGGATATATCAGCACCGCTATCTGTATGAACATGGAAATATCTACACAGCCATCTGGATGAATATGGAAATATCAGCACCGCTATCTGTATGAACATGGATATGTCTACACAGCCATCTGGATGAACATGGAAATATCTACACCGCTATCTGTATGAACATGGAAATATGTACACCGCTATCTGTATGAATATGGAAATATCTACACCGCTATCTGTTTGAGCATGGAAATATCTACACTGCTATCTGCATGAAAATGGAAATACTTACACAGCTATCTGCATATACATGGAAATATCTACAAACCTATCTCTATACACATGGAAATAACTACACCGATATCTCTATAAACATGGAAATATCTACACCGCCATCTGTATGAACATGGAAATATCTGCAACGCCTTCTGTATGAACATATAAATATCTGCACCGCCATCTGTATTAAGATGGAGATATCTACACCGCTATCTGTATAAACATGGAAATATCTACACCGCTATCTGTATGAGCATGGAAATATCTACACCGCCATCTGTATGAAGATATAAATATCTTCACCGACATCTGTATGAACATGGATATATCTACACAGCCATCTGGATGAACATGGAAATATCTACACCGCTATCTGTATGAACATGGAAATATCTACACCGCTATCTGTGTAAACATGCATACATCTTCACCGCTATCTGTATAAACATGGAAATATCTGCACCGCTATCTGTATGAACATTGAAATATCTACTCCGCTATCTGTTTGAACATGGAAGTATCTACAACGCTACCTGCATGAAAATGGAAATATCTACTCAGCTATCTGCATATACATGGAAATATCTACAAAGCTATCTCTTTACACATGGAAATAACTACACTGCTATCTCTATAAACATGGAAATATCTACACCGCCATTTGTATGAACATGGAAATATCTGAACCGCCATCTCTATGAACATATAAATATCTGCACCGCCATCTGTATTAAGATGGAGATATCTACACCGCTATCTGTATAAACATGGAAATATCTACACCGCTATCTGTATAAACATGGAAATATCAGCACCGCTATCTGTATGAACATGGAAATATCTACACCGCTATCTTTATGAACATGGAAATATCTACACCGATATCTGTATGAACATGGAAATATCTTCACCGCCATCTGTATGAACATGGATATATCTACACAGCCATCTGGATGAACATGGAAATATCTACACCACTATCTGTATGAACCTCGAAGTATCTACACCGCTATCTGTGTAAACATGCATACATCTTCACCGCTATCTGTATAAACATGGAAATATCAACACCGCTATCTGTATGAACATGGAAATATCTACACCGCTATCTGTGTAAACAAGCATACGTCTTCACCGCTATCTGTATAAACATGGAAATATCTACCCCGCTATCTGTATGAACATGGAATTATCTACACCGCTATCTGTTTGAGCATGGAAATATCTACACCGCTACCTGCATGAAAATGGAAATATCTACACAGCTATCTGCATATACATGGAAATATCTACAAAGCTATCTCTTTACACATGGAAATAACTACACCGATATCTCTATAAACATGGAAATATCTACACCGCCATCTGTATGATCATGGAAATATCAGCACCACTATCTGTATGAACATGGAAATATCTACACAGCCATCTGGATGAACATGGAAATATCTACAACGCTATCTGTATAAACATGGAAATATCTACACCGCTATCTGTATAAACATGGAAATATCTACACCGCTATCTGTATAAACATGGAAATATCTACACCGCTATCTGTATAAACATAGAAATATCAGCACCGCTATCTGTATGAACATGGAAATATCTACACCGCTATATGTATGAACATGGAAATATCTACACCGCTATCTGTATGAACATGGAAATATCTTCACCGCCATCTGTGAGAACATGGATATATCTACACAGCCATCTGGATGAACATGGAAATATCTACACCGCTATCTGTAGGAACATGGAAATATCTACACCGCTATCTGTGTAAACATACATACACCTTCACCACTATCTGTATAAACATGGAAATATCTACACTGCTATCTGTATGAACATGGAAATATCTACACCACTATCTGTTTGAACATGGAAATATCTACACCGGTATCAGCATGAAAATGGAAATATCTACAAAGCTATCTGCATACACATGGAAATATCTATACAGCTATTTACACATGGAAATAACTACACCGCTATCTCTATAAACATGGAAATATCTACACCGTCATCTGTATGAACATGGAACTATCTACACCGCCGTCTGCATGAACATATAAATATCTACACCGCCATCTGTATTAAGATGAGGATATCTACACCGCTATCCGTATAAACATGGAAATATCTACACCGCTATCTGTATAAACATGGAAATATCTACACCGCTATCTGTATATACATGGAAATATCTACACCGCTACCTGTATAAACATGGAAATATCAGCACGGCAATCTGTATGAACATGGAAATATCTACACTGATATCTGTATGAACATAGAAATATCTACACCACTATCTGTATGAACATGGAAATAGCTACACCGCTATCTGTGTGAACATGGAAATGTCCACACCGCTATCTGTATGAACATGGAAATATCTACACCGCCATCTGTATGAACATGGAAATATCTTCACCGCCATCTGTATGAACATGGATATATCTACACAGCCATCTGGATGAACATGGAAATATCTACACCGCTATATGCATGAACATGGAAATAGCTACAACGCTATCTGCATGAACATGGAAATACCTACACCACTATGTGTATGAACATGGAAATATCTACACTGCTATCTGTATGAACATGGAAATATATTCACCGCCATCTGTATGAACATGGATATATCTACACAGCCATCTGGATGAACATGGAAATATCTACACCGCTATCTGTATTAACATGGAAATATCTACACCGCTATCTGTGTAAACATGCATACATCTTCACCGCTATCTGTATAAACATGGAAATATCTACACCGCTATCTGTATGAACATGGAAATTTCTACACCTCTATCTGTTTGAACATGGAAATATCTACACCGCTATTTCCATGGAAATGGAAATATCTACACAGCTATCTGCATATACATGGAAATATCTACAAAGAAATTTCTTTACACATGAAAATAACTACACCGCTATCTCTATAAACATGGAAATATGTACACCGCCATCTGTATGAACATGGAAATATCTGCACCGCCATCTGTTTGAAGATATAAATATCTACACCGCCATCTGTATTAAGATGGAGATATCTACACCGCTATGTGTGTAAACATGGAAATATCTACACCGCTATCTGTATAAACATGGAAATATCTACACCGCTATCTGTATGACCATGGAAATATTTACACCGCTACCTGTATAAACATGGAAATATCAGCACCGCTATCTGTATGAACATGGAAATATCTTCACAGCCATCTGGATGAACATGGAAATATCTACACCGCTATCTGTATGAACATGGAAATAGCTACACCGCTATCTGTATGAAGATGGAAATATCTACACCACTATCTGTATGAACATGGAAATATCTGCACCGCTATCTGTATGAACATGGAAATATCTACACCGCTATCTGTATGAACATGGAAATATCTACACCGCTATCTGTATAAACATGGAAATATCTACACCACTATCTGTATAAACATGGAAATATCAGCACCGCTATCTGTACGAACATGGAAATATCTACACCGCTATCTTTATGAACATGGAAATATCTACACAGATATCTGTATGAACATGGAAATATCTTCACCGCCATCTGTATGAACATGGATATATCTAAACAGCCATCTAGATGAACATGAAAATATCTACACCAATATCTGTATGAACATGGAAATATCTACACCGCTATCTGTGTAAACATGCATACATCTTCATCGCTATCTGTATAAACATGGAAATATCTACACCGCTATCTGTATAAGCATGGAAATATATACACCACTACCTGTATAAACATGGAAATATCAGCACCGCTATCTGTATGAACATTGAAATATCTACACAGCCATCTGGATGAATATGGAAATATCAGCACCGCTATCTGTATGAACATGGATATGTCTACACAGCCATCTGGATGAACATGGAAATATCTACCCCGCTATCTGTTTGAACATGGAAATATCTACACCGCTATCCGTGTAAACAAGCATACATCTTCACCGCTATCTGTATAAACCTGGAAATATCTACACCGCTATCTGTATGAACATGGAAATATCTACACCGCTATCTCTTTGAGCATGGAAATATCTACTCCGCTATCTGCATGAAAATGGAAATATCTACACAGCTATCTGCATAAACATGGAAATATCTACAAAGCTATCTCTTTACACATGGGAATAACCACACCGATATCTCTATAAACATGGAAATAACTACACCGCCATCTGTATGAACATGGATATATCAGCATCGCTATCTGTATGAACAAGGATATGTCTACACAGCCATCTGGATGAACATGGAAATATCTACACCGCTATCTGTTTGAACATGGAAATATCTACACCGCTATCTGTGTAAACAAGCATACATCTTCACCGCTATCTGTATAAACATGGAAATATCTACACCGCTATCTGTATGAACATGGAAATATCTACACCGCTATCTGTTTGAGCATGGAAATATCTACACCGCTATCTGCATGAAAATGGAAATATCTACACAGCTATCTGCATATACATGGAAATATCTACAAAGCTATCTCTTTACACATGGAAATAACTACACCGATATCTCTATAAACATGGAAATATCAACACCGCCATCTGTATGAACATGGAAATATCAGCACCGCTATCTGTATGAACATGGAAATATCTACACAGCCATCTGGATGAACATGGAAATATCTACACCGCTATCTGTATGAACATGGAAATAGCTACACCGCTATCTGTATGAACATGGAAATATCTACACCGCTATCTGTTTCAACATGGAAATATCTACACCGCTATCTGTATAAACATGGAAATATCTACACCGCTATCTGTATGAACATGGAAATATCTACACCGCTATCTGTTTGAGCATTGAAATATCTACACAGCTATCTGCATGAAAATGGAAATATCTACACAGCTATCTGCATATACATGGAAATATCTACAAAGCTATCTCTTTACACATGGAAATAACTACACCGATATCTCTATAAACATGGAAATATCTACACCGCCATCTGTATGAACATGGAAATATCTGCACCGCCATCTGTATGAACATATAAATATCTGCACCGCCATCTGTATTAAGATGGAGATATCTACACCGCTATCTGTATAAACATGGAAATATCTACACCGCTATCTGTATGAGCATGGAAATATCTACACCGCTATCTGTATGAAGATATAAATATCTTCACCGACATCTGTATGAACATGCATTTATCTACACAGCCATCTGGATGAACATGGAAATATCTACACCGCTATCTGTATGAACATGGAAATATCTACACCGCTATCTGTGTAAACATGCATACATCTTCACCGCTATCTGTATAAACATGGAAATACCTACACCGCAATCTGTATGAACATTGAAATATCTACACCGCTATCTGTTTGAACATGGAAGTATCTACACCGCTATCTGCATGAAAATGGAAATATCTACACAGCTATCTGCATATACATGGAAATATCTACAAAGATATCTCTTTACACATGGAAATAACTACACCGCTATCTCTATAAACGTGGAAATATCTACACCGCCATCTGTATGAACATGGAAATATCTGAACCGCCATATCTATGAACATATAAATATCTGGACCGCCATCTGTATTAAGATGGAGATATCTACACCGCTATCTGTATAAACATGGAAATATCTACACCGCTATCTGTATAAACATGGAAATATCTACACCGCTATCTGTATAAACATGGAAATATCTACACGGTTACCTGTATAAACATGGAAATATCAGCACCGCTATCTGTATGAACATGGAAATACCTACACTGCTATCTGTATGAACATGGAAATATCTACACCGCTATCTGTATGAACATCGAAATATCTACACCGCTATCTGTATAAACATGGAAATATCTACACCGCTATCTGTATAAACATGGAAATATCTACACCGCTATCTGTATAAACATGAAAATATCTACACCGCTATCTGTATGAACATGGAAATATCTACACTGCTATCTGTTTGACCATGGAAATATCTACAGCGCTATCTGCATGAAAATGGAAATATCAACACAGCTATCTGCATATACATGGAAATATCTACAAAGCTATCTCTTTACACATGGAAATAAGTACACCGATATCTCTATAAACATGGAAATATCTACACCGCCATCTGTATGAACATGGAAATATCAGCACCGCTATCTGTATGAACATGGATATGTCTACACAGCCATCTGGATGAACATGGAAATATCTACACCGCTATCTGTATGAACATGGAAATATCTACACCGCTATCTGTGTAAAAAAGCATACATCTTCACCGCTATCTGTATAAACATGGAAATATCTACACCGCTATCTGTATGAACGTGGAAATATCTACACCGCTATCTGTTTGAGCATGGAAATATCTCCACCACTATCTGCATGAAAATGGAAATATCTACACAGCTATCTGCATATACATGCAAATATCTACAAAGCTATCTCTTTACACGTGGAAATAACTACACCAATATCTCTATAAACATCGAAATATCTACACCGCCATCTGTATGAACATGGAAATATCTGCAACGCCATCTGTTTGAACATATAAATATCTGCACCGCCATCTGTATTAAGATGGAGATATCTACACCGCTATAAGTATAAACATGGAAATATCTACACCGCTATCTGTATGAGCATGGAAATATCTACACCGCCATCTGTATGAAGATATAAATATATTCACCGCCATCTGTATGAACATGGATATATCTACACAGCCATCTGGATGAAGATGGAAATATCTACAACGCTATCTGTGTAAACATGCATACATCTTAACCGCTATCTGTATAAACATGGAAATATCTACACCGCTATCTGTATGAACATGGAAATATCTACACCGCTATCTGTTTGAACATGGAAATATCTACATCGTTATCTGCATGAAAATGGAAATATCTACACAGCTATCTGCATATACATGGAAATATCTACAAAGCTATCTCTTTACACATGGAAATAACTACACCGCTATCTCTATAAACATGGAAATATCTACACCGCCATCTGTATGAACATGGAAATATCTGAACCGCCATCTCTATGAACATATAAATATCTGCACCGCCATCTGTATTAAGATGGAGATATCTTCACCGCTATCTGTATAAACATGGAAATATCTACACCGCTATCTGTATAAACATGGAAATATCTACACCGCTATCTGTATAAACATGGAAATATCTACACCGCTACCTGTATAAACATGGAAATATCAGCACCGCTATCTGTATGAACATGGAAATACCTACACTACTATCTGTATGAACATGGAAATATCTACACCGATATCTCTATGAAGATGGAAATATCTTCACCACCTTCTGTATGAACATAGATATATCTACACAGCCATCTGGATGAACATGGAAATATCAGCACCGCTGTCTGTATGAACATGGAAATATCTACACCGCTATCTGTATGAACATGGAAATATCTACACCGCTATCTGAACATGGAAATATTTTCACCGCCATCTGTATGAACATGGATATATCTACACAGCCATCTGGATGAACATGAAAATATCTACACCGCTATCTGTATGAACATGGAAATATCTACACCGCTATCTGTGTAAACATGCATACATCTTCACCGCTATCTGTATAAACATGGAAATATCTACACCGCTATCTGTATGAACATGGAAATATCTTCACCGCTATCTGTTTGAACATGGAAATATCTAAACCGCTATCTGCATGACAATGGAAATATCTACACAGCGATCTGCATATACATGGAAATATCTACAAAGCTATCTCTTTACACATGGAAATAACTACAGCGCTATCTCTATCAACATACAAATATCTACACCGCCATCTGCATGAACATGGAAATATCTGAACCGCCATCTCTATGAACATATAAATATCTGCACTGCCATCTATATTAAGATGCAGATATCTACACCGCTATCTGTATAAACTTGGAAATATCTACACCGCTATCTGTATAAACATGGAAATATCTACACCGCAATCTGTATAAACATGGAAATATCTACACCGCTACCTGAATAAACATGGAAATATCAGCACCGCTATCTGTATGAACATGGAAATATCTACACCGCTATCTGTACGAACATGGAAATATCTACACCACTACCTGTAGGAACATGGAAAGATCTACACCGCTATCTGTATGAACATGGATATATCTACACAGCCATCTGGATGAACACGGAAATATCTACACCGCTATCTGTATGAACATGGAAATATCTACACCGCTATCTGTGTAAATATGCATACATCTTCACCGCAATCTGTATAAACATGGAAATATCTACACCGCTATCTGTATGAACATGGAAATATCTACACCGCTATCTGTTTGAACATGGAAATATCTACACCGCTGTCTGCATGAAAATGGAAATATCTACACAGCTATCTGCATATACATGGAAATATCTACAAAGCTATCTCTTTACACATGGAAATAACTACACCGCTATCTTTATAAACATGGAAATATCTACACCGCCATCTGTATGAACATGGAAATATCTGCACCGCCATCTGTATGAACATATAAATATCTACACCGCCATCTGTATTAAGAAGGAGATATCTACACCGCTATCTGTATAAACTTATAAATATCTACACCGCTCTCTGTATAAACATAGAACTATCTACACCACTATCTGTATAAACATGGAAATATCTTCGCCGCTACCTGTACAAACATGGAAATATCAGCACAGCTATCGGTATGAACATGGAAATATCTTCACCGCTATCTCTATAAACATGGAAATATCTACACCACCATCTGTATGAACATGGAAATAGCACCGCTATCTGTATGAACATGGAAATATCTACACAGCCATCTGGATGAACATGGAAATATCTACACCGCTATCTGTATGAACATGGAAATAGCTACACCGCTATCTGTATGAACATGGAAATATCTACACCGCTATCTGTATGAACATGGAAATATCTACACCGCTATCTGTATGAACATGGAAATATCTACACCGCTACCTGTATAAACATGGAAATATCAGCACCGCAATCTGTATGAACATGGAAATATCTACACTGATATCTGTATGAACATAGAAATATCTGCACCACTATCTGTATGAACATGGAAATAGCTACACCGCTATCTGTATGAACATGGAAATGTCCACACCGCTATCTGTATGAACATGGAAATATCTATACCGCCATCTGTATGAACATGGAAATATCTTCACCGCCATCTGTATGAACATGGATATATCTACACAGCCATCTGGATGAACATGGAAATATCTACACCGCTATATGTATGAACATGGAAATAGCTAGAACGCTATCTGCATGAACATGGAAATACCTACACCACTATGTGTATGAACATGGAAATATCTACACTGCTATCTGTATGAACATGGAAATATATTCACCGCCATCTGTATGAACATGGATATATCTACACAGCCATCTGGATGAACATGGAAATATCTACACCGCTATCTGTATTAACATGGAAATATCTACACCGCTATCTGTGTAAACATGCATACATCTTCACCGCTATCTGTATAAACATGGAAATATCTACACCGCTATCTGTATGAACATGGAAATTTCTACACCTCTATCTGTTTGAACATGGAAATATCTACACCGCTATCTCCATGGAAATGGAAATATCTACACAGCTATCTGCATATACATGGAAATATCTACACAGCTATCTCTTTACACATGGAAATAACTACACCGCTATATCTATAAACATGGAAATATCTACACCGCCATCTGTCTGAACATGGAAATATCTACACCGCAATCTGTATGAACATAGATATATCTACACAGCCATCTGGATGAACATGGAAATATCAGCACCGCTGTCTGTATAAACATGGAAATATCAACTCCGCTATCTGTATGAACATGGAAATATCTACACCGCTATCTGAACATGGAAATATTTTCACCGCCATCTGTATGAACATGGATATATCTACACAGCCATCTGGATGAACATGAAAATATCTACACCGCTATCTGTATGAACATGGAAATATCTACACCGCTATCTGTGTAAACATGCATACATCTTCACCGCTATCTGTATAAACATGGAAATATCTACACCGCTATCTGTATGAACATGGAAATATCTTCACCGCTATCTGTTTGAACATGGAAATATCTAAACCGCTATCTGCATGACAATGGAAATATCTACACAGCGATCTGCATATACATGGAAATATCTACAAAGCTATCTCTTTACACATGGAAATAACTACAGCGCTATCTCTATCAACATACAAATATCTACACCGCCATCTGCATGAACATGGAAATATCTGAACCGCCATCTCTATGAACATATAAATATCTGCACTGCCATCTATATTAAGATGCAGATATCTACACCGCTATCTGTATAAACTTGGAAATATCTACACCGCTATCTGTATAAACATGGAAATATCTACACCGCAATCTGTATAAACATGGAAATATCTACACCGCTACCTGTATAAACATGGAAATATCAGCACCGCTATCTGTATGAACATGGAAATATCTACACCGCTATCTGTACGAACATGGAAATATCTACACCACTACCTGTAGGAACATGGAAATATCTACACCGATATCTGTATGAACATGGATATATCTACACAGCCATCTGGATGAACACAGAAATATCTACACAGCTATCTGTATGAACATGGAAATATCTACACCGCTATCTGTGTAAATATGCATACATCTTCACCGCAATCTGTATAAACATGGAAATATCTACACCGCTATCTGTATGAACATGGAAATATCTACACCGCTATCTGTTTGAACATGGAAATATCTACACCGCTGTCTGCATGAAAATGGAAATATCTACACAGCTATCTGCATATACATGGAAATATCTACAAAGCTATCTCTTTACACATGGAAATAACTACACCGCTATCTTTATAAACATGGAAATATCTACACCGCCATCTGTATGAACATGGAAATATCTGCACCGCCATCTGTATGAACATATAAATATCTACACCGCCATCTGTATTAAGAAGGAGATATCTACACCGCTATCTGTATAAACTTATAAATATCTACACCGCTCTCTGTATAAACATAGAAATATCTACACCACTATCTGTATAAACATGGAAATATCTACGCCGTTACCTGTATAAACATGGAAATATCAGCACAGCTATCGGTATGAACATGGAAATATCTTCACCGCTATCTCTATAAACATGGAAATATCTACAAAGCCATCTGTATGAACATGGAAATATCAGCACCGCTATCTCTATGAACATGGAAATATCTACACAGCCATCTGGATGAACATGGAAATATCTACACCGCTATCTGTATGAACATGGAAATAGCTACACCGCTATCTGTATGAACATGGAAATATCTACACCGCTCTCTGTATGAACATGGAAATATCTACACCGCTATCTGTATGAACATGGAAATATCTACACCGCTATCTGTATAAACATGGAAATATCTACACCGCTATCTGTATAAACATGGAAATATCTACACCGCTATCTGTATGAACATGGAAATATCTACACCGCTATCTGTTTGAGCATGGAAATATCTACACAGCTATCTGCATGAAAATGTAAATATCTACACAGCTATCTGCATATACATGGAAATATCTACAAAACTATCTCTTTACACATGGAAATAACTTCACCGATATCTCTATAAACATGGAAATGTCTACACCACCATCTGTATGAACATGGAAATATCTGCACCGCCATCTGTATTAAGATGGAGATATCTACACCGCTATCTGTATAAACATGGAAATATCAACACCGATATCGGTATGAGGATGGAAATATCTACACCGCCATCTGTATGAAGATATAAATATCTTCACCGACATCTGTATGAACATGCATTTATCTACACAGCCATCTGGATGAACATGGAAATATCTACACCGCTATCTGTATGAACATGGAAATATCTACACCGCTATCTGTGTAAACATGCATACATCTTCACCGCTATCTGTATAAACATGGAAATACCTACACCGCAATTTGTATGAACATTGAAATATCTACACCGCTATCTGTTTGAACATGGAAGTATCTACACCGCTATCTGCATGAAAATGGAAATATCTACACAGCTATCTGCATATACATGGAAATATCTACAAAGCTATCTCTTTACACATGGAAATAACTACACCACTATCTCTATAAATGTGGAAATATCTACACCGCCATCTGTATGAACATGGAAATAACTGAACCGCCATCTCTATGAACATATAAATATCTGCACCGCCATCTGTATTAAGATGGAGATATCTACACCGCTATCTGTATAAACATGGAAATATCTACAACGCTATCTGTATAAACATGGAAATATCTACACCGCTATCTGTATAAACATGGAAATATCTACACCGCTACCTGTATAAACATGGAAATATCAGCACCGCTATCTGTATGAACATGGAAATACCTACACTGCTATCTGTATGAACATGGAAATATCTACACCGCTATCTGTATGAACATCGAAATATCTACACCGATATCTTTATCAACATGGAAATATCTACACCGCTATCTGTATAAACATGGAAATATCTACACCGCTATCTGTATAAACATGGAAATATCAGCACCGCTATCTGTATGAACATGGAAATATCTACACCGCTATCTGTATGAATATGGAAATATCTACACCGATATCTGTATGAACATGGAAATATCTTCACCGCCATCTGTATGAACATGGATATATCTACACAGCCATCTGGATGAACATGGAAATATCTACACCACTATCTGTATGAACATGGAAATATCTACACCGCTATCTGTGTAAACATGCATACATCTTCAACGCTATCTGTATAAACATGTAAATATCTACACCGCTATCTGTATAAGCATGGAAATATGTACACCACTACCTGTATAAACATGGAAATATCAGCACCGCTATCTGTATGAACATGGAAATATCTACACAGCCATCTGGATGAATATGGAAATATCAGCACCGCTATCTGTATGAACATGGATATGTCTACACAGCCATCTGGATGAACATGGAAATATCTACACCGCTATCTGTATGAACATGGAGATATCTACACTGCTATCTGTGTAAACAAGCATACATCTTCACCGCTATCTGTATAAACATGGAAATAACTACACCGCTATCTGTATGAACATGGAAATATCTACACTGCTATCTGTTTGACCATGGAAATATCTACAGCGCTATCTGCATGAAAATGGAAATATCTACACAGCTATCTGCATATACATGGAAATATCTACAAAGCTATCTCTTTACACATGGAAATAACTACACCGATATATCTATAAACATCGAAATATCTACACCGCCATCTGTATGAACATGGAAATATCTGCACCGAAATCTGTTTGAACATATAAATACCTGCACCGCCATCTGTATTAAGATGGAGATATCTACACCGCTATATGTATAAACATGGAAATATCTACACCGCTATCTGTATGAGCATGGAAATATCTACACCGCCATCTGTATGAAGATATAAATATATTCACCGCCATCTGTATGAACATGGATATATCTACACAGCCATATGGATGAACATGGAAATATCTACACCGCTATCTGTATGAACATGGAAATATCTACAACGCTATCTGTGTAAACATGCATACATCTTAACCGCTATCTGTATAAACATGGAAATATCTACACCGCTATCTGTATGAACTTGGAAATATCTACACCGCTATGTGTTTGAACATGGAAATATCTACACCGCTATCTGCATGAAAATGGAAATATCTACACAGCTATCTGCATATACATGGAAATATCTACAAAGCTATCTCTTTACACATGGAAATAACTACACCGCTATCTCTATAAACATGGAAATATCTACACCGCCATCTGTATGAACATGGAAATATCTGAACCGCCATCTGTATGAACATATAAATATCTGCACCGCCATCTGTATTAAGATGGAGATAACTTCACCGCTATCTGTATAAACATGGAAATGTCTACACCGCTATCTGTATAAACATGGAAATATCTACACCGCTATCTGTATAAACATGGAAATATCTACACCGCTACCTGTATAAACATGGAAATATCAGCACCGCTGTCTGTATGAACATGGAAATATCTACACCGCTATCTGTATGAACATGGAAATATCTACACCGCTATCTGAACATGGAAATATTTTCACCGCCATCTGTAAGAACATGGATATATCTACACAGCCATCTGGATGAACATGAAAATATCTACACCGCTATCTGTATGAACATGGAAATATCTACACCGCTATCTGTGTAAACATGCATACATCTTCACCGCTATCTGTATAAACATGGAAATATCTACACCGCTATCTCTATGAACATGGAAATATCTTCACCGCTATCTGTTTGAACATGGATATTTCTAAACCGCTATCTGCATGAAAATGGAAATATCTACACAGCGATCTGCATATACATGGAAATATCTACAAAGCTATCTCTTTACACATGGAAATAACTACAGCGCTATCTCTATAAACATACAAATATCTACACCGCTATCTGCATGAACATGGAAATATCTGAACCGCCATCTCTATGAACATATAAATATCTCCACCGCCATCTATATTAAGATGCAGATATCTACACCGCTATCTGTATAAACTTGGAAATATCTACACCGCTATCTGTATAAACATGGAAATATCTACACCGCAATCTATATAAACATGGAAATATCTACACCGCTACCTGTAAAAACATGGAAATATCAGCACCGCTATCTGTATGAACATGGAAATATCTACACCGCTATCTCTATGAACATGGAAATTTCTACACCGCTATCTGTATGAACATGGAAATAGCTACACAGCCATCTGGATGAACACGGAAATATCTACACCACTATCTGTATGAACATGGAAATATCTACACCGCTATCTGTGTAAATATGCATACATCTTCACCGCAATCTGTATAAACATGGAAATATCTACACCGCTACCTGTATGAACATGGAAATATCTACACCGCTATCTGTTTGAACATGGAAATATCTCTACACCGCTGTCTGCATGAAAATGGAAATATCTACAGAGCTATCTGCATATACATGGAAATATCTACAAAGCTATCTCTTTACACATGGAAATAACTACACCGCTATCTTTATAAACATGGAACTATCTACACCGCCATCTGTATGAACATGGAAATATCTGCACCGCCATCTGTATGAACATATAAATATCTACACCGCCATCTGTATTAAGAAGGAGATATCTACACCGCTATCTGTATAAACTTATAAATATCTACACCGCTATCTGTATAAACATGGAAATATCTACACCACTATCTGTATAAACATGGAAATATCTACACCGCTACCTGTATAAACATGGAAATATCAGCACAGCTATCGGTATGAACATGGAAATATCTTCACCGCTATCTCTATGAACATGGAAATATCTACACCGCTATCTGTATGAACATGGAAATATCTTCACCGCCATCTGTATGAACATGGATATATCTACACAGCCATCTGTATGAACATGGAAATATCTACACTGCTATCTGTATGAACATGGAAATATCTACTCCGCTATCTGTATGAACATGGAAATATCTTCACCGCCATCGGTATTAACATGGAAATGTCTACACCGCTATCTGTGTAAGCATGCATACATCTTCACCGCTATCTGTATAAACATGGAAATATCTACACCGCTATCTTTATGAACATGGAAATATCTACACCGCTCTCTGCATGAAAATAGAAATATCTACAATGCTATCTGCATATACATGGAAATATCTACAAAGCTATCTCTTTACACATGGAAATAACTACACCGCTATCTCTATAAACATGGAAATATCAACACCGCCATCCAAATGAACATGGAAATATCTGCACCGCCATCTGTATGAACTTATAAATATCCACACCACCATCTGTATTAAGATGGAGATATCTTCACCGCTATCTGTATAAACATGGAAATATCTACACCGCTATCTGTATAAACATGGAAATATCTATGCCGCTACCTGTATAAACATGGAAATATCAGCACCGCTATCTGTATGAACATGGAAACACCTACACCGCTATATGTATGAACATGGAAATATCTACACCGCCATCTGTATGAACATGGAAATATCTTCACCGCCATCTGTATGAACATGGATATATCTACACAGCCATCTGGATGAACATGGAAATACCTACACCGCTATCTGTATGAACATGGAAATAGCTACACCGCTATCTGTATGAACATGGAAATATCTACACCGCTATCTGTATGAACATGGAAATATCTACACCGCTATCTGTGTAAATATGCATACATCTTCACCGCAATCTGTATAAACATGGAAATATCTACACCGCTATCTGTATGAACATGGAAATATCTACACCGCTATCTGTTTGAACATGGAAATATCTACACCGCTGTCTGCATGAAAATGGAAATATCTACACAGCTATCTGCATATACATGGAAATATCTACAAAGCTATCTCTTTACACATGGAAATAACTACACCGCTATCTTTATAAACATGGAAATATCTACACCGCCATCTGTATGAACATGGAAATATCTGCACCGCCATCTGTATGAACATATAAATATCTACACCGCCATCTGTATTAAGAAGGAGATATCTACACCGCTATCTGTATAAACTTATAAATATCTACACCGCTCTCTGTATAAACATAGAACTATCTACACCACTATCTGTATAAACATGGAAATATCTTCGCCGCTACCTGTACAAACATGGAAATATCAGCACAGCTATCGGTATGAACATGGAAATATCTTCACCGCTATCTCTATAAACATGGAAATATCTACACCACCATCTGTATGAACATGGAAATAGCACCGCTATCTGTATGAACATGGAAATATCTACACAGCCATCTGGATGAACATGGAAATATCTACACCGCTATCTGTATGAACATGGAAATAGCTACACCGCTATCTGTATGAACATGGAAATATCTACACCGCTATCTGTATGAACATGGAAATATCTACACCGCTATCTGTATGAACATGGAAATATCTACACCGCTACCTGTATAAACATGGAAATATCAGCACCGCAATCTGTATGAACATGGAAATATCTACACTGATATCTGTATGAACATAGAAATATCTGCACCACTATCTGTATGAACATGGAAATAGCTACACCGCTATCTGTATGAACATGGAAATGTCCACACCGCTATCTGTATGAACATGGAAATATCTATACCGCCATCTGTATGAACATGGAAATATCTTCACCGCCATCTGTATGAACATGGATATATCTACACAGCCATCTGGATGAACATGGAAATATCTACACCGCTATATGTATGAACATGGAAATAGCTAGAACGCTATCTGCATGAACATGGAAATACCTACACCACTATGTGTATGAACATGGAAATATCTACACTGCTATCTGTATGAACATGGAAATATATTCACCGCCATCTGTATGAACATGGATATATCTACACAGCCATCTGGATGAACATGGAAATATCTACACCGCTATCTGTATTAACATGGAAATATCTACACCGCTATCTGTGTAAACATGCATACATCTTCACCGCTATCTGTATAAACATGGAAATATCTACACCGCTATCTGTATGAACATGGAAATTTCTACACCTCTATCTGTTTGAACATGGAAATATCTACACCGCTATCTCCATGGAAATGGAAATATCTACACAGCTATCTGCATATACATGGAAATATCTACACAGCTATCTCTTTACACATGGAAATAACTACACCGCTATATCTATAAACATGGAAATATCTACACCGCCATCTGTCTGAACATGGAAATATCTACACCGCAATCTGTATGAACATAGATATATCTACACAGCCATCTGGATGAACATGGAAATATCAGCACCGCTGTCTGTATAAACATGGAAATATCAACTCCGCTATCTGTATGAACATGGAAATATCTACACCGCTATCTGAACATGGAAATATTTTCACCGCCATCTGTATGAACATGGATATATCTACACAGCCATCTGGATGAACATGAAAATATCTACACCGCTATCTGTATGAACATGGAAATATCTACACCGCTATCTGTGTAAACATGCATACATCTTCACCGCTATCTGTATAAACATGGAAATATCTACACCGCTATCTGTATGAACATGGAAATATCTTCACCGCTATCTGTTTGAACATGGAAATATCTAAACCGCTATCTGCATGACAATGGAAATATCTACACAGCGATCTGCATATACATGGAAATATCTACAAAGCTATCTCTTTACACATGGAAATAACTACAGCGCTATCTCTATCAACATACAAATATCTACACCGCCATCTGCATGAACATGGAAATATCTGAACCGCCATCTCTATGAACATATAAATATCTGCACTGCCATCTATATTAAGATGCAGATATCTACACCGCTATCTGTATAAACTTGGAAATATCTACACCGCTATCTGTATAAACATGGAAATATCTACACCGCAATCTGTATAAACATGGAAATATCTACACCGCTACCTGTATAAACATGGAAATATCAGCACCGCTATCTGTATGAACATGGAAATATCTACACCGCTATCTGTACGAACATGGAAATATCTACACCACTACCTGTAGGAACATGGAAATATCTACACCGATATCTGTATGAACATGGATATATCTACACAGCCATCTGGATGAACACAGAAATATCTACACAGCTATCTGTATGAACATGGAAATATCTACACCGCTATCTGTGTAAATATGCATACATCTTCACCGCAATCTGTATAAACATGGAAATATCTACACCGCTATCTGTATGAACATGGAAATATCTACACCGCTATCTGTTTGAACATGGAAATATCTACACCGCTGTCTGCATGAAAATGGAAATATCTACACAGCTATCTGCATATACATGGAAATATCTACAAAGCTATCTCTTTACACATGGAAATAACTACACCGCTATCTTTATAAACATGGAAATATCTACACCGCCATCTGTATGAACATGGAAATATCTGCACCGCCATCTGTATGAACATATAAATATCTACACCGCCATCTGTATTAAGAAGGAGATATCTACACCGCTATCTGTATAAACTTATAAATATCTACACCGCTCTCTGTATAAACATAGAAATATCTACACCACTATCTGTATAAACATGGAAATATCTACGCCGTTACCTGTATAAACATGGAAATATCAGCACAGCTATCGGTATGAACATGGAAATATCTTCACCGCTATCTCTATAAACATGGAAATATCTACAAAGCCATCTGTATGAACATGGAAATATCAGCACCGCTATCTCTATGAACATGGAAATATCTACACAGCCATCTGGATGAACATGGAAATATCTACACCGCTATCTGTATGAACATGGAAATAGCTACACCGCTATCTGTATGAACATGGAAATATCTACACCGCTCTCTGTATGAACATGGAAATATCTACACCGCTATCTGTATGAACATGGAAATATCTACACCGCTATCTGTATAAACATGGAAATATCTACACCGCTATCTGTATAAACATGGAAATATCTACACCGCTATCTGTATGAACATGGAAATATCTACACCGCTATCTGTTTGAGCATGGAAATATCTACACAGCTATCTGCATGAAAATGTAAATATCTACACAGCTATCTGCATATACATGGAAATATCTACAAAACTATCTCTTTACACATGGAAATAACTTCACCGATATCTCTATAAACATGGAAATGTCTACACCACCATCTGTATGAACATGGAAATATCTGCACCGCCATCTGTATTAAGATGGAGATATCTACACCGCTATCTGTATAAACATGGAAATATCAACACCGATATCGGTATGAGGATGGAAATATCTACACCGCCATCTGTATGAAGATATAAATATCTTCACCGACATCTGTATGAACATGCATTTATCTACACAGCCATCTGGATGAACATGGAAATATCTACACCGCTATCTGTATGAACATGGAAATATCTACACCGCTATCTGTGTAAACATGCATACATCTTCACCGCTATCTGTATAAACATGGAAATACCTACACCGCAATTTGTATGAACATTGAAATATCTACACCGCTATCTGTTTGAACATGGAAGTATCTACACCGCTATCTGCATGAAAATGGAAATATCTACACAGCTATCTGCATATACATGGAAATATCTACAAAGCTATCTCTTTACACATGGAAATAACTACACCACTATCTCTATAAATGTGGAAATATCTACACCGCCATCTGTATGAACATGGAAATAACTGAACCGCCATCTCTATGAACATATAAATATCTGCACCGCCATCTGTATTAAGATGGAGATATCTACACCGCTATCTGTATAAACATGGAAATATCTACAACGCTATCTGTATAAACATGGAAATATCTACACCGCTATCTGTATAAACATGGAAATATCTACACCGCTACCTGTATAAACATGGAAATATCAGCACCGCTATCTGTATGAACATGGAAATACCTACACTGCTATCTGTATGAACATGGAAATATCTACACCGCTATCTGTATGAACATCGAAATATCTACACCGATATCTTTATCAACATGGAAATATCTACACCGCTATCTGTATAAACATGGAAATATCTACACCGCTATCTGTATAAACATGGAAATATCAGCACCGCTATCTGTATGAACATGGAAATATCTACACCGCTATCTGTATGAATATGGAAATATCTACACCGATATCTGTATGAACATGGAAATATCTTCACCGCCATCTGTATGAACATGGATATATCTACACAGCCATCTGGATGAACATGGAAATATCTACACCACTATCTGTATGAACATGGAAATATCTACACCGCTATCTGTGTAAACATGCATACATCTTCAACGCTATCTGTATAAACATGTAAATATCTACACCGCTATCTGTATAAGCATGGAAATATGTACACCACTACCTGTATAAACATGGAAATATCAGCACCGCTATCTGTATGAACATGGAAATATCTACACAGCCATCTGGATGAATATGGAAATATCAGCACCGCTATCTGTATGAACATGGATATGTCTACACAGCCATCTGGATGAACATGGAAATATCTACACCGCTATCTGTATGAACATGGAGATATCTACACTGCTATCTGTGTAAACAAGCATACATCTTCACCGCTATCTGTATAAACATGGAAATAACTACACCGCTATCTGTATGAACATGGAAATATCTACACTGCTATCTGTTTGACCATGGAAATATCTACAGCGCTATCTGCATGAAAATGGAAATATCTACACAGCTATCTGCATATACATGGAAATATCTACAAAGCTATCTCTTTACACATGGAAATAACTACACCGATATATCTATAAACATCGAAATATCTACACCGCCATCTGTATGAACATGGAAATATCTGCACCGAAATCTGTTTGAACATATAAATACCTGCACCGCCATCTGTATTAAGATGGAGATATCTACACCGCTATATGTATAAACATGGAAATATCTACACCGCTATCTGTATGAGCATGGAAATATCTACACCGCCATCTGTATGAAGATATAAATATATTCACCGCCATCTGTATGAACATGGATATATCTACACAGCCATATGGATGAACATGGAAATATCTACACCGCTATCTGTATGAACATGGAAATATCTACAACGCTATCTGTGTAAACATGCATACATCTTAACCGCTATCTGTATAAACATGGAAATATCTACACCGCTATCTGTATGAACTTGGAAATATCTACACCGCTATGTGTTTGAACATGGAAATATCTACACCGCTATCTGCATGAAAATGGAAATATCTACACAGCTATCTGCATATACATGGAAATATCTACAAAGCTATCTCTTTACACATGGAAATAACTACACCGCTATCTCTATAAACATGGAAATATCTACACCGCCATCTGTATGAACATGGAAATATCTGAACCGCCATCTGTATGAACATATAAATATCTGCACCGCCATCTGTATTAAGATGGAGATAACTTCACCGCTATCTGTATAAACATGGAAATGTCTACACCGCTATCTGTATAAACATGGAAATATCTACACCGCTATCTGTATAAACATGGAAATATCTACACCGCTACCTGTATAAACATGGAAATATCAGCACCGCTGTCTGTATGAACATGGAAATATCTACACCGCTATCTGTATGAACATGGAAATATCTACACCGCTATCTGAACATGGAAATATTTTCACCGCCATCTGTAAGAACATGGATATATCTACACAGCCATCTGGATGAACATGAAAATATCTACACCGCTATCTGTATGAACATGGAAATATCTACACCGCTATCTGTGTAAACATGCATACATCTTCACCGCTATCTGTATAAACATGGAAATATCTACACCGCTATCTCTATGAACATGGAAATATCTTCACCGCTATCTGTTTGAACATGGATATTTCTAAACCGCTATCTGCATGAAAATGGAAATATCTACACAGCGATCTGCATATACATGGAAATATCTACAAAGCTATCTCTTTACACATGGAAATAACTACAGCGCTATCTCTATAAACATACAAATATCTACACCGCTATCTGCATGAACATGGAAATATCTGAACCGCCATCTCTATGAACATATAAATATCTCCACCGCCATCTATATTAAGATGCAGATATCTACACCGCTATCTGTATAAACTTGGAAATATCTACACCGCTATCTGTATAAACATGGAAATATCTACACCGCAATCTATATAAACATGGAAATATCTACACCGCTACCTGTAAAAACATGGAAATATCAGCACCGCTATCTGTATGAACATGGAAATATCTACACCGCTATCTCTATGAACATGGAAATTTCTACACCGCTATCTGTATGAACATGGAAATAGCTACACAGCCATCTGGATGAACACGGAAATATCTACACCACTATCTGTATGAACATGGAAATATCTACACCGCTATCTGTGTAAATATGCATACATCTTCACCGCAATCTGTATAAACATGGAAATATCTACACCGCTACCTGTATGAACATGGAAATATCTACACCGCTATCTGTTTGAACATGGAAATATCTCTACACCGCTGTCTGCATGAAAATGGAAATATCTACAGAGCTATCTGCATATACATGGAAATATCTACAAAGCTATCTCTTTACACATGGAAATAACTACACCGCTATCTTTATAAACATGGAACTATCTACACCGCCATCTGTATGAACATGGAAATATCTGCACCGCCATCTGTATGAACATATAAATATCTACACCGCCATCTGTATTAAGAAGGAGATATCTACACCGCTATCTGTATAAACTTATAAATATCTACACCGCTATCTGTATAAACATGGAAATATCTACACCACTATCTGTATAAACATGGAAATATCTACACCGCTACCTGTATAAACATGGAAATATCAGCACAGCTATCGGTATGAACATGGAAATATCTTCACCGCTATCTCTATGAACATGGAAATATCTACACCGCTATCTGTATGAACATGGAAATATCTTCACCGCCATCTGTATGAACATGGATATATCTACACAGCCATCTGTATGAACATGGAAATATCTACACTGCTATCTGTATGAACATGGAAATATCTACTCCGCTATCTGTATGAACATGGAAATATCTTCACCGCCATCGGTATTAACATGGAAATGTCTACACCGCTATCTGTGTAAGCATGCATACATCTTCACCGCTATCTGTATAAACATGGAAATATCTACACCGCTATCTTTATGAACATGGAAATATCTACACCGCTCTCTGCATGAAAATAGAAATATCTACAATGCTATCTGCATATACATGGAAATATCTACAAAGCTATCTCTTTACACATGGAAATAACTACACCGCTATCTCTATAAACATGGAAATATCAACACCGCCATCCAAATGAACATGGAAATATCTGCACCGCCATCTGTATGAACTTATAAATATCCACACCACCATCTGTATTAAGATGGAGATATCTTCACCGCTATCTGTATAAACATGGAAATATCTACACCGCTATCTGTATAAACATGGAAATATCTATGCCGCTACCTGTATAAACATGGAAATATCAGCACCGCTATCTGTATGAACATGGAAACACCTACACCGCTATATGTATGAACATGGAAATATCTACACCGCCATCTGTATGAACATGGAAATATCTTCACCGCCATCTGTATGAACATGGATATATCTACACAGCCATCTGGATGAACATGGAAATACCTACACCGCTATCTGTATGAACATGGAAATAGCTACACCGCTATCTGTATGAACATGGAAATATCTACACCGCTATCTGTATGAACATGGAAATATCTACACCGCTATTTGTATGAACATGGAAATATCTACACCGCTATCTGTTTGAACATGGAAATATCTACAACGCTATCTGCATGAAAATTGAAATATCTACACAGTGATCTGCATATACATGGAAATATCTACAAAGCTATCTCTTTACACATGGAAATAACTACAGCGCTATCTCTATAAACATGGAAATATCCGCACCGCCATCTGTATGAACATGGAAATATCTGCAACGCCATCTGTATGAACATATAAATATCTACACCGCCATCTATATTAAGATGGAGATATCTACACCGCTATCTGTATAAACTTGGAAATATCTACACCGCTATCTCTATAAACATGGAAATATCTACACCGCAATCTGTATAAACATGCAAATATCTACACCACTACCTGTATAAACATGGAAATATCAGCACCGCTATCTGTATGAACATGGAAATATCTACACCGCTATCTCTATGAACTTGGAAATTTCTACACCGCTATCTGTGTGAACATGGAAATAGCTACACCGCTATCTGTATGAACATGGAAATATCTACACCACTAACTGTATGAACATGGAAATATCTACACTGCTATCTGTATGAACATGGATATATCTACACCGCCATCTGGATGAACACGGAAATATCTACACCGCTATCTGTATGAAGATGGAAATATCTACACCGCTATCTGTGTAAACATGCATACATCTTCACCGCAATCTGTATAAACGTGGAAATATCTACACCGCTATCTGTTTCACCATGGAAATATCTACACCGCTATCTGTTTCAACATGGAAATATCTACACCGCTGTCTGCATGAAAATGGAAATAACTACACAGCTATCTGCATATACATGGAAATATCTACTCAGCTATCTCTTCACACATGGAAATAACTACACCGCTATCTCTATAAACACTGAAATATCTACACCGGAATCTGTATGAACATGGAAATATCTGCACCGCCATCTGTATGAACATATAAATATCTACACCGCCATCTGTATTAAGAAGGAGATATCTACACCACTATTTGAATAAACATGGAAATATATACACAGCTATCTGTATAAACATAGAAATATCTACACAGCTATCTGTATAAACATGGAAATATCTACACCGCTACCTGTATAAACATGGAAATATCAGCACAGCTAACGGTATGAACATGGAAATATCTACACCGCTATCTGTATGAACATGGAAATATCTACACCGCTATCTGTATGAACATGGAAATATCTTCAACGCCATCTGTATGAACATGCATATATCAACACAGCCATCTGTATGAACATGGAAATACCTACACCGCAATCTGTATGAACATGGAAATATCTACACCGCTATCTGTATGAACATGGAAATATCTTCACCGCCATCTGTATGAACATGGATATGTCTACACAGCCATCTGGATGAACATGGAAATATCTACACCGCGATCTGTATGAACATGGAAATATCTACACTGCTATCTGTGTAAACATGCATACATCTGCACCGCTATCTGTATAAACATGGAAATATCTACAACGCTATCTGTATGAACATGGAAATATCTACACCGCTATCTGTTTGAACATGGAAATATCTAAACCGCTATCTGCATGAAAATAGAAATATCTACACAGCTATCTGCATATACATGGAAATATCTACAAAGCTATCTCTTTACACAAGGATATAACTACACCGCTATCTCTATAAACACGGAAATATCTACACCGTCATCTGTATGAACATGGAAATATCTCCACCGCCATCTGTATGAACATATAAATATCTACACCGCCATCTGTATTAAGATTGGAGATATCTACACCGCTCTCTGTATAAACATGGAAATATCTACACCGCTACCTGTATAAACATGGAAATATCAGCACCGCTATCTGTATGAACATGGAAATGTCTACACCGCTATCTCTATGAACATGGAAATACCTACACCGCTATCTGTATGAACATGGAAATAGCTACACCGCTATCTGTATGAACATGGAAATATCTACACCACTATCTGTAGGAACATGGAAATATCTACACCGCTATCTGTATGAACATGGATATATCTACACAGCCATCTGGATGAACATGGAAATATCTACACCGCTATCTGCATGAACATGGAAATATCTACACCGCTATCTGTGTAAAGAAGCATACATCTTCACCGCAATCTGTATAAGCATGGAAATATCAACACCGCTTTCTGTATGAACGTGGAAATATCTACACCGCTATCTGTTTGAACGTGGAAATATCTAAACCGCTATGAGCATGAAAATGGAAATATCTACACAGCTATCTGCATATACATGGAAATATCTACACAGCTATCTCTTTACACATGGAAATAACTACACCGCTATCTCTATAAACATGGAAATATCTACACCGCCATCTGTATGAACATGGAAATATCTGCACCGCCATCTGTATGAACATATAAATATCTACACCGCCAACTGTATTAAGATGGAGATATCAACACCGCTATCTGTATAAACATGGAAATATTTACACCGCTATCTGTATAAACATGGAAATATCTACACCGCTATCTGTATAAACATGGAAATATCAGCACCGCTATCTGTATGAACATGGAAATATCAGCCCCTCTATCTGTATGAACATGGAAGTATCTACACCGCTATCACTATGAACATGGAAATATCTACACCGCTATCTGTTTCCACATGGAAATATCGAAACTGCTATCTGCATGAAAATGGAAATATATACACAGCTATCTGCATATACATGGAAATATCTACACAGCTATCTCTTTACACATGGAAATCACTACACAGCTATCTGTATGAACATGGAAATATCCACACCACTATCTGTATGAACATGGAAATATCTACACCGCTATCTGTATGAACATGGAAATATCTTCACCGCCATCTGTATGAACATGGATATAACTACACAGCCATCTGGATGAACATGGAAATATCTACACCGCTATCTGTTTGAACATGGAAATATCTACACCGCTATCTGTATGAACATGGAAATAGCTACACTGCTATCTGTATGAACATGGAAATATCTACAGCACTATCTGTATGAACATGGAAATATCTACACCACTATCTGTATGAACATGGATATATCTACACAGCCATCTGGATTAACATGGAAATATCTACACCGCTATCTCTACGAACATGGAAATATCTACACCGCTATCTGTGTAAACATGCATACATCTTCACCGCTATCTGTATGAACATGGAAATATCTACACCACTATCTGTATGAAGATGGAAATATCTACACCGCTATCTGTATGAACATGGAAATATCTTCACCGCCGTCTGTATGAACATAGATATATCTACACAGCCATATGGATGAACATGGAAATATCTACACCGCTATATGCATGAACATGGAAATAGCTACTCAGCTATCTGTTTGAACATGGAAATAGCCACACCGCCTTCTGTATGAACATGGAAATATCTGCACCGCCATCTGTATGAACATATACATATCTACACCGCCATCTGTATTAAGATGGAGATATCTACACCGCTATCTGTATAAACCTGGAAATAACTACACCGCTATCTGTATAAACATGGAAATATCCACACCGCTATCTGTATGAACATGGAAATATCAGCACTGCTATCTGTATGAACATGGAAATATCTACACCGCTATATGTATGAACATGGAAGTAGCTACACCGCTATCTGTATGAACATGGAAATATCTACACCACTATCTGTATGGACATGGAAATATCTACACCGCTATCTGTATGAACATGGATATATCTACACAGCCTTCTGGATGAACATTTAAATATCTACACCGCTATCTCTATGAACATGGAAATATCTTCACCGCTATCTGTGTAAACTTGCATACAACTTCACCCCTATCTGTATAAACATGGAAATATCTACACCGCTATCTGTATGAACATGGAAATATCTACACGGCTATCTGTTTGAACATGGAAATATCTAAACCACTATCTGCATGAAAATGGAAATATCTACACAGCTATCTGCATACACATGGAAATATCTACACAGCTATCTCTTTACACATGGAAATAACTACACCGCTATCTCTATAAACATGGAAATATCTACACCGCCATCTGTATGAACATGGAAATATCTGCACCGCCATCTGTATGAACATATAAATATCTACACCGCCAACTGTATTAAGATGGAGATATCTACACCGCTATCTGTATAAACATGGAAATATCTACACCGCTATCTGTATAAACATGGAAATATCTACACCGCTATCTGTATAAACATGGAAATATCAGCACCGCTATCAGTATGAACATGGAAATATCAGCCCCTCTATCTGTATGAACATGGAAGTATCTACACCGCTATCTCTATGAACATGGAAATATCTACACCGCTATCTGTGTAAACTTGCATACAACTTCACCGCTATCTGTATAAACATGGAAATATGTACATCGCTATCTGTGTGAATATGGAAATATCTACACCGCCATCTGTATGAACATGGAAATATCTGCACCGCCATCAGTATTAACATACAAATATCTACACCGCCATCTGTATTTAGATGGAGATATCTACAATGCTATCTGTATAAACCTGGAAATATCTACACCGCTATCTGTATAAACATGGAAATATCTACACCGCCATCTGTATGAACGTGGAAATGTCTAAACCGCCATCTCTATAAACATGTAAATATCTACACCCCCCTCTGTAGGAACATGGAAATATCTACAACGCTATCTGCTTAAACATTGAAATATCTACACCGCTATCTGCCTAAAAGTGGAAATATCTACACCGCGATCTGCATAAACTTGGAAATATCTACACCGCTGTCTGTGTAAACATGGAAATATCTAAACCAAAAACTGTAGGAACATGGAAATATCTACACGACTATCTCCATAAACATGGAAATATCTACACTGCTATCTGTATAAACATGGAAATATCTACACAGCCATCTGTAGGAACATGTAAATATCTACACCACTATCTCTATAAACATGGAAATATCTACACTGCTATCTGTATAAACATGGAAATATCTACACCGCTATCTGTGTAAACATGGAAAGATCTACACCGCTATCTCTGAAAACATGGAAAGATCTACACCATTATGTGTATAAAGACGTAAATATCTACACCGCTATCTGTATAAACATGGAAATATCTACACAGCCATCTGTAGGAACATGTAAATATCTACCCCACTATCTCTATAGACATGGAAATATCTACACTGCTATCTGTATAAATATGGAAATATCTACACCGCTATCTGTGTAAACATGGAAAGATCTACACCGCTATCTCTGAAAACATGGAAAGATCTACAGCATTATGTGTATAAAGACGTAAATATCTACACTGCTATCTGTATAAACATGGAAATATCTACGCAGCCATCTGTAGGAACATGTAAATATCTACACAGCTATCTGTATGAACATGGAAATATCTACACCGCTATCTGTATAAACATGGAAATATCTACACAGCCATCTGTAGGAACATGTAAATATCTACCCCACTATCTCTATAAACATGGAAATATCTACACTGCTATCTGTATAAATATGGAAATATCTACACCGCTATCTGTGTAAACATGGAAAGATCTACACCGCTATCTCTGAAAACATGGAAAGATCTACAGCATTATGTGTATAAAGACGTAAATATCTACACTGCTATCTGTATAAACATGGAAATATCTACGCAGCCATCTGTAGGAACATGTAAATATCTACACAGTTATCTGTATTCACATGGAAATATCTACACCGCTATCTGTATAAACATGGAAATATCTACACCGCTATCTGTGTAAACTTGGAAATATCTACACCGCTATCTGTGTAAACATGGAAATATCTACACCGCTATCTGTGTAAACATGGAAATATCTACACCGCTATCTGTACAAACATGGAAATATCTACACAGCCCTCGGTAGGAATATGTAAGTACCTACACCGTTATCTGTGTACACATGGAATTATCTACACCGCTATCTGTATGAACATGGAAATATCTACACCGCTATCTGTGTAAACATGGAAATATCTACACGGATATCTGTGTAAACATGGAAATATCTACACCGCTATCTCTGTAAACATGGAAATATCTACAGAGTCATCTGTATACATCTGTATAAACATGGAAATATCTACACCGTTATCTGTGTAAACATGGAAATATCTACACCGTTATCTGTGTAAACATGGAAATATCTACATCGCTATCTCTAAAAACATGGAAAGACCTACACCATTATGTGTCTAAAGACGGAAATATCTACACCGCTATCTGTATAAACATGGAAATATCTACACCGCCATCTGTATGAACGTGGAAATGTCTAAACCGCCATCTCTATAAACATGTAAATATCTACACCCCCCTCTGTAGGAACATGGAAATATCTACAACGCTATCTGCTTAAACATTGAAATATCTACACCGCTATCTGCCTAAAAGTGGAAATATCCACACCGCTATCTGCATAAACTTGGAAATATCTACACCGCTGTCTGTGTAAACATGGAAATATCTAAACCAAAAACTGTAGGAACATGGAAATATCTACACGACTATCTCCATAAACATGGAAATATCTACACCGCTATCTGTATAAACATGGAAATATCTACACAGCCATCTGTAGGAACATGTAAATATCTACACCACTATCTCTATAAACATGGAAATATCTACACTGCTATCTGTATAAACATGGAAATATCTACACCGCTATCTGTGTAAACATGGAAAGTTCTACACCGCTATCTCTGAAAACATGGAAAGATCTACACCATTATGTGTATAAAGACGTAAATATCTACACCGCTATCTGTATAAACATGGAAATATCTACACAGCTATCTGTGTGAACATGGAAATATCTACACCGCTATCTGTATAAACATGGAAATATCTACACAGCCATCTGTAGGAACATGTAAATATCTACACCACTATCTCTATAAACATGGAAATATCTACACTGCTATCTGTATAAATATGGAAATATCTACACCGCTATCTGTGTAAACATGGAAAGATCTACACCGCTATCTGTATGAACATGGAAATATCTACACCGCTATTTGTGTAAACATGCATACATCTTCAGCGCTATCTGTATAAACATGGAAATATCTACACCGCTATCTCTATGAACATGGAAATATCTACACCGCTGTCTGTTTGAAGATGGAAATATATACACAGCTATCTGCATGGAAATGGAAATATCTACACAGCTATCTGTTTATGGATGGAAATATCTACACAGCTATCTCTTTACACATTGAAATATCTACACCGCTATCTGTAGGAACACGGAAATATCAGCACCGCTATCTGTATGAACATGGAAATATCTACACCGCTATCTGTATGAACATGGATATATCTACACAGCCCTCTGGATGAACATGGAAATATCCACACCGCTATCTGTGTAAACATGCATACATCTTCACCGCTATCTGTATAAACATGGAAATATCTACACCGCTATCTGTATGAACATGGAAATATCTACACCGCTATCTGTTTGAAGATGGAAATATATACATCGCTATCTGCATGAAAATGGAAATATCTACACAGCTATCTGTATATAGATGGAAATATCTACACAGCAATCTCTTTACACATGGAAATAACTACACCGCTATCTGTATGAACATGGACATATCTACACCGCCATCTGTATGAACATGGAAATATCTGCACCGCCATCTGTATGAACATATAAATATCTACACCGCCATCTGTATTAAGATGGAGATATCTACACCGCTATCTGAATAAACATGGAAATATCTACACCGCTATCTGTATAAACATGGAAATATCTACACCACTATCTGTATAAACATGGAAATATCTACAACGCTACCTGTATAAACATGGAAATATCAGCTCCGCTATCTCTATGAACCTGGAAATGTCTACACCGCTATCTGAATGAACATGGAAATATCTACACCGCTATCTGTTTGAACATGTAAATATCTACACCGCTATCTGCATGAAAATGGAAATATCTACAAAGCTATCTGCATATACATGGAAATATCTACACAGCTATCTCTTTACACATGGAAATAACTACACCGCTATCTCTATAAACATGGAAATATCTACACCGCCATCTGTATGAACATGGAAATATCTGCACCACCATCTGTATGAACATATAAATATCTACACCGCCATCTGTATTAAGAAGGAAATATCTAAACCGCTATCTGTATAAACATGGAAATATCTACACCGCTGCCTGTATGAACATGGAAATTTCAGCACCGCTCTCTGTATGAAAATGGAGATATCTACACCGCTATCTGCATGAACATGTAAATATCTACACTGCTATCTGTATGAACATGGAAATAGCTACACCGATATCTGTATGAACATGGAAATAGCTACACCGCTATCTGTATGAACATGGAAATATCTACACCGCTATCTGTATGAACATGGATATATCTACACAGCCATCTGGATGAACATGGAAATATCTACACCGCTATCTGTATGAACATGGAAATATCTACACCGCTATCTGTATGAACATGGATATATCTACACAGCCATCTGGATGAACATGGAAATATCTACACCGCTATCAGTGTAAACATGCATACGTCTTCACCGCTATCTGTATAAACATGGAAATATCTACACTGCTATCTGTATGAACATGGAAATATCTGCACCGCTATCTGTATGAACATGGAAATATCTACACCGCTATCTGTATGAACATGGAGATATCTACACCGCTATCTGTATAAACATGGAAATATCTACACCGCTATCTGTATAAACATGGAAATATCTACACTGCTATCTATATAAACATGGAAATATCTACACCGCTACCTGTATAAACATGGAAATATCAGCACCGCTATCTGTATAAACATGGAAATATCTACACTGCTATCTGTATGAACATGGAAATATCTACACCGCTATCTGTATGAACATGTATATATCTACACAGCCCTCTGGATGAACATGGAAATATCCACACAGCTATCTGTGTAAACATGCATACATCTTCACCGCTATCTGTATAAACATGGAAATATCTACACCGCTATCTATATGAACATGGAAATATCTACACCGCTATCTGTTTGAACTTGTAAATATCTACACCGCTATCTGCAAGAAAATGGAAATATCTACACAGCTATCTGCATATACATGGAAATATCTACACAGCTATCTCTTTACACATGGAAATAACTACACCGCTATATCTATAAACATGGAAATATCTACACCACCATCTGTATGAACATGGAAATATCTGCACCGCCATCTGTTTGAACATATAAATATCTACACCGCCATCTGTATTAAGAAGGAAATATCTAAACCGCTATCTGTATAAACATGGAAATATCAGCAACACTCTCTGTATGAAAATGGAAATATCTACACGGCTATCTGTATGAACATGGAAATATCTACACTGCTATCTGTATGAACATGGAAATAGCTACACCGTTATGTGTATGAAAATGGGAATAGCTACACCGCTATCTGAACGAACATGGAAATATCTACACCGCTATCTGTATGAACATGGATATATCTACACAGCCATCTGGATGAACATGGAAATATCTACACCGCAATCTGTGTAAACATGCATACATCTTCACCACTATCTGTATGAACAGGGAAATATCTACACCGCTATCTGTTTGAAGATGGAAATATATACACCGCTATCTGCATGAAAATGGAAATATCTACACAGCTATCTGCATGAAAATGGAAATAACTACACAGCTATCTGCATATACATGGAAATATCTACACAGCTATCTCTTTACACATGTAAATAACTACACCGCTATCTGTATGAACATGGAAATATCTACACCGCCATCTGTATGAACATGGAAATATCTGCACCGCCATCTGTATGAACATATAAATATCTACACTGCCATCTGTATTAAGATGGAGATATCTAAACCGCTATCTGAATAAACATGGAAATATCTACACCGCTGTCTGTATAAACATGGAAATATCAGCACCGTTATCTGTATGAACATGGAAATATCAGCCCCTCTATCTGTATGAACATGGAGATATCTTCACCGCCATCTGGATGAACATGGATATATCTACACAGCCATCTGGAGGAACATGGAAATATCTACACCGCTATCAGTATGAACATGGAAATAGCTACACCGCTATCTGTATGAACATGGAAATATCTACACCGCTATCTGTATGAACATGGAAATATCTACACCGCTATCTGTATGAAGAAGGAAATATCTTCACCGCCATCTGTACGAACATGGATATATCTACAGAGCCATCTGGATGAACATGGAAATATCTACACCGCCATCTGAATGAACATATAAATATCTACACCGCCATCTGTATTAAGATGGAGATATCTACACCGCTATCTGTATAAACCTGGAAATATCTACACCGCTATCTGTATAAACATGGAAATATCTTCACCGCTATCTGGATAAACATGGAAATTTCTACACCGCTACCTGTATAAACATGGAAATATCAGCACTGCTATGTGTAGGAACATGGAGATATCTACACCGCCATCTGTATGAACATGGAAATATCTACTCAGCCATCTGGAGGAACATGGAAATATCTACAACGGTCTCTGTATGAACATGGAAATATCTACACCGCTATCTGTATGAACATGGAAATAGCTACACCGCTATCAGTATGAACATGGAAATATCTACACCAATATCTGAATGAAGATGGAAATATCTACACCGCTATCTGTATGAACATGGATATATCTACACAGCCATTTGGATGAACATGGAAATATCTACACCGCTATCTGTATGAACATGGAAATATCTACACCGCTATCTGAGTAAACATGGATAAATCTTCACCGCTATCTGTATAAACATGGAAATATCTACACCGCTATCTGTATGAACATGGAAATAGCTACACCGCTATCTGTATGAACATGGAAATATCTACACCGCTATCTGTATGAACATGGATATATCTACACAGTCATCTGGATGAACATGGAAATATCTACACCGCTATCTGTGTAAACATGCATACATCTTCACCGCTATCTGTATAAACATGGAAATATCTACACCGCTATCTGTATGAACATGGAAATATCTGCACCGCTATCTGTATGAACATGGAAATATCTACACCGCTATCTGTTTGAACATGGAAATATCTACACGGCTATCTGCATGAAAATGGAAATATCTACACTGCTATCTGCATATACATGGAAATATCTACACAGCTATCTCTTTACACATGGAAATAACTACACCGCTATCTGTATGAACATGGAAATATCTACACCGCCATCTGTATGAACATGGAAATATCTGCACCGCCATCTGTATGAACATATAAATATCTACACCACCATCTGTATTAAGATGGAGATATCTACACCGCTATCTGTATAAACATGGAAATATCTACACCGCTATCTGTATAAGCATGGAAATATGTACACCGCTATCTGTATAAACATGGAAATATCTACACCGCTACCTGTATAAACATGGAAATATCAGCACCGCTATCTGTATGAAGATGGAAATATCTACACCGCTATCTGTATGAACATGGAAATATCTACACCGCCATCTGTATGAACATGGAAATATCTGCCCGCCATCTGTATGAACATATAAATATCTACACCACCATCTGTATTAAGATGGAGATATCTACACCGCTATCTGAATAAACATGGAAATATCTACACCGCTATCTGTATAAACATGGAAATATCAGCACCGCTATCTGTATGAACATGGAAATATCAGCCCCTCTATCCGTATGAACATGGAGATATCTACACCCCCACCTGTATGAACATGGATATATCTACACAGCCATCTGGATGAACATGGAAATATCTACACCGCTATCTGTATGAACATGGAAATAGCTACACCGCTATCTGTGTAAACATGGAAATATCAACACCGCTATCTGTATAAACATGGAAATATCTACACCGCTACCTGTATAAACGTGGAAATATCAGCACCGCTATCTGTATGAACATGGAAATATCTACACCGCTATCTGTATGAACATGGAAATATCTACACCGCTATTTGTGTAAACATGCATACATCTTCAGCGCTATCTGTATAAACATGGAAATATCTACACCGCTATCTCTATGAACATGGAAATATCTACACCGCTGTCTGTTTGAAGATGGAAATATATACACAGCTATCTGCATGGAAATGGAAATATCTAAACAGCTATCTGCATATAGATGGAAATATCTACACAGCTATCTCTTTACACATTGAAATATCTACACCGCTATCTGTAGGAACATGGAAATATCAGCACCGCTATCTGTATGAACATGGAAATATCTACACCGCTATCTGTAAGAACATGGAAATATCTACACCGCTATCTGTATGAACATGGATATATCTACACAGCCCTCTGGATGAACATAGAAATATCCACACCGCTATCTGTGTAAACATGCATACATCTTCACCACTGTCTGTATAAACATGGAAATATCTGCACCGCTATCGGTATGAACATCAAAATATCTACACGGCTATCTGCATAAACATGGAAATATCTACACCGCTATCTGTATGAACATGGAAATATCTACACCACTATCTGTATGAACATGGAAATATCTACACCGCTATCTGTATGAACAGGGAAATATCTACACCGCTATCTGTTTGAAGATGGAAATATATACACCGCTATCTGCATGAAAATGGAAATATCTAAACAGCTATCTGCATGAAAATGGAAATATCTACACAGCTATCTGCATATACATGGAAATATCTACACAGCTATCTCTTTACACATGTAAATAACTACACCGCTATCTGTATGAACATGGAAATATCTACACCGCCATCTGTATGAACATGGAAATATCTGCACCGCCATCTGTATGAACTTATAAATATCTACACTGCCATCTGTATTAAGATGGAGATATCTACACCGCTATCTGAATAAACATGGAAATATCTACACCGCTATCTGTATAAACATGGAAATATCAGCACCGTTATCTGTATGAACATGGAAATATCACCCCCTCTATCTGTATGAACATGGAGATATCTACACCGCCATCTAGATGAACATGGATATATCTACACAGCCATCTGGAGGAACATGGAAATATCTACACCACTATCAGTATGAACATGGAAATAGCTACACCGCTATCTGTATGAACAAGGAAATATCTTCACCGCCATCTCTACGAACATGGATATATCTACAGAGCCATCTGGATGAACATGGAAATATCTACACCGCCATCTGAATGAACATATAAATATCTACACCGCCATCTGTATTAAGATGGAGATATCTACACCGCTATCTGTATAAACCTGGAAATATCTAGACCGCTATCTGTATAAACATGGAAATATCTTCACCGCTATCTGGATAAACATGGAAATTTCTACACCACTACCTGTATAAACATGGAAATATCAGCACTGCTATCTGTAGGAACATGGAAATATCTGCACCGCCATCTGTATGAACATGGAGATATCTACACCGACATCTGGATGAACATGGATATATCTACACAGCCATCTGGAGGAACATGGAAATATCTACACCGCTATCAGTATGAACATGGAAATAGCTACACCGCTATCTGTTTGAACATGGAAATATCTGCACTGCTATCTGTATAAACATGGAAATATCAGCACCGCTATCTGCATGAACATGGAAATATCTACACTGCTATCTCTATGAACATGGAAATATCTACACCGCTATCTGTATGAACATGTATATATCTACACAGCCCTCTGGATGAACATGGAAATATCCACACCGCTATCTGTGTAAACATGCATACATCTTCACCGCTATCTGTATAAACATGGAAATATCTACACCGCTATCTCTATGATCATGGAAATATCTACACCGCTATCTGTTTGAAGATGGAAATATATACACCGCTATCTGCATGAAAATGGAAATATCTACACAGCTATCTGCATATAGATGGAAATATCTACACAGCTATCTCTTTACACATGGAAATAACTACACCGCTATCTGTATGAACATGGAAATATCTACACCGCTATCTGTATAAACATGGAAATATCTACACCGCTATCTGTATAAACATGGAAATATCTACACAGCCATCTGTAGGAACATGTAAATATCTACCCCACTATCTCTATAAACATGGAAATATCTACACTGCTATCTGTATAAATATGGAAATATCTACACCGCTATCTGTGTAAACATGGAAAGATCTACACCGCTATCTCTGAAAACATGGAAAGATCTACAGCATTATGTGTATAAAGACGTAAATATCTACACTGCTATCTGTATAAACATGGAAATATCTACGCAGCCATCTGTAGGAACATGTAAATATCTACACAGCTATCTGTATGAACATGGAAATATCTACACCGCTATCTGTATAAACATGGAAATATCTACACAGCCATCTGTAGGAACATGTAAATATCTACCCCACTATCTCTATAAACATGGAAATATCTACACTGCTATCTGTATAAATATGGAAATATCTACACCGCTATCTGTGTAAACATGGAAAGATCTACACCGCTATCTCTGAAAACATGGAAAGATCTACAGCATTATGTGTATAAAGACGTAAATATCTACACTGCTATCTGTATAAACATGGAAATATCTACGCAGCCATCTGTAGGAACATGTAAATATCTACACAGTTATCTGTATTCACATGGAAATATCTACACCGCTATCTGTATAAACATGGAAATATCTACACCGCTATCTGTGTAAACTTGGAAATATCTACACCGCTATCTGTGTAAACATGGAAATATCTACACCACTATCTGTGTAAACATGGAAATATCTACACCGCTATCTGTACAAACATGGAAATATCTACACAGCCCTCGGTAGGAATATGTAAGTACCTACACCGTTATCTGTGTACACATGGAATTATCTACACCGCTATCTGTATGAACATGGAAATATCTACACCGCTATCTGTGTAAACATGGAAATATCTACACGGATATCTGTGTAAACATGGAAATATCTACACCGCTATCTCTGTAAACATGGAAATATCTACAGAGTCATCTGTATACATCTGTATAAACATGGAAATATCTACACCGTTATCTGTGTAAACATGGAAATATCTACACCGTTATCTGTGTAAACATGGAAATATCTACATCGCTATCTCTAAAAACATGGAAAGACCTACACCATTATGTGTCTAAAGACGGAAATATCTACACCGCTATCTGTATAAACATGGAAATATCTACACCGCCATCTGTATGAACGTGGAAATGTCTAAACCGCCATCTCTATAAACATGTAAATATCTACACCCCCCTCTGTAGGAACATGGAAATATCTACAACGCTATCTGCTTAAACATTGAAATATCTACACCGCTATCTGCCTAAAAGTGGAAATATCCACACCGCTATCTGCATAAACTTGGAAATATCTACACCGCTGTCTGTGTAAACATGGAAATATCTAAACCAAAAACTGTAGGAACATGGAAATATCTACACAACTATCTCCATAAACATGGAAATATCTACACCGCTATCTGTATAAACATGGAAATATCTACACAGCCATCTGTAGGAACATGTAAATATCTACACCACTATCTCTATAAACATGGAAATATCTACACTGCTATCTGTATAAACATGGAAATATCTACACCGCTATCTGTGTAAACATGGAAAGTTCTACACCGCTATCTCTGATAACATGGAAAGATCTACACCATTATGTGTATAAAGACGTAAATATCTACACCGCTATCTGTATAAACATGGAAATATCTACACAGCTATCTGTATGAACATGGAAATATCTACACCGCTATCTGTATAAACATGGAAATATCTACACAGCCATCTGTAGGAACATGTAAATATCTACACCACTATCTCTATAAACATGGAAATATCTACACTGCTATCTGTATAAATATGGAAATATCTACACCGCTATCTGTGTAAACATGGAAAGATCTACACCGCTATCTCTGAAAACATGTAAAGATCTACAGCATTATGTGTATAAAGACGTAAATATCTTCACTGCTATCTGTATAAACATGGAAATATCTACGCAGCCATCTGTAGGAACATGTAAATATCTACACAGTTATCTGTATACACATGGAATTATCTACACCGCTATCTGTATGAACATGGAAATATCTACACCGCTATCTGTGTAAACATGGAAATATCTACACCGCTATCTGTGTAAACATGGAGATATCTGCACCGCTATCTCTATAAACATGGAAATATCCACACAGCCATCTATATAAACATGGAAATATCTACACTACGCTCTGTATAAACCTGGAAATATCTACCCTGATATCTCTATAAACATGGAAATATCTACACCGCTATCTGTGTAAACATGGAAATATCTACACCGCTGTCTGTGTAAACATGGAAATACCTACACCGCTATATCTATAAACATGGAAATATCTACACCACCATCTGTATGGGTATGGAAATATCTACACCGCCATCTGTATAAACATGGAAATATCTACACCGTTATCTGTGTACACATGGAATTATCTACACCGCTATCTGTATAAACATGTACATATCTACAATGCTATCTGCGTAAACATGGAAATATCCTCACCGCTATCTCTATATACATGCAAATATCTACACCGCTATCTGTGTAAACATGGAAATATCTACACCGATATCTCTGTAAACTTGGAAATATCTACACCGCTATCTCTGTAAACATGGAAATATCTACAGAGTCATCTGTATAAACATGGAAATATCTACACCGCTATCTGTGTAAACATGGAAATATCTACACCGCTATCTCTAAAAACATGGAAAGATCTACACCATTATGTGTATAAAGACGGAAATATCTACACCGCTATCTGTATAAACATGGAAATATCTACACCGCCATCTGTATGAACGTGGAAATGTCTAAACCGCCATCTCTATAAACATGTAAATATCTACACCGCCCTCTGTAGGAACATGGAAATATCTACAACGCTATCTGTTTAAACATTGAAATATCTACACCGCTATCTGCCTAAAAGTGGAAATATCTACACCGCTATCTGCATAAACTTGGAAATACCTACACCGCTATCTGTGTACACATGGAAATATCTACACCACCAACTGTAGGAACATGAAAATATCTACACCGCCAACTCTATAAACATTGAAATATCTACACCGCTATCTGTATAAACATGGAAATATCTACACCGCTATCTGTGTAAACATGGAAATATCTACACCGCCTTCTGTGTAAACATGGAAATATCTACACCGCCATATCTATAAACATGGAAATATCTTCAACTCCATCTGTATGAACATGGAATTATCTACACTGCCATCTGTATGAACATGGATACATCTACACCGCTATCTGTATAAACATGGAAATATCTACACCGCCATCGGTAGGAAAATGAAAATATCTACACCGCCATCTGTATGAACAGGGAACTATGTACACCACCATCTGTATCAACATGAAAATGCCTACACCGCCATCTGTATCACAATGGAAATATCTGCACCGCCATCTTTATAACAATGGAAATATCTAAACCGCCGTCTGTATGGAAATGGAAAAATCTACACCACCATCTGTATAAAGGTGGAAATATCTACACCGCTATCTGTGTGAACATGGAAATATCTACAACGCTATGTGTAAAAACATGGAAATATCTACACCTCCATCTGTATAAACATGGAAATATCTACACCGCCATCTGTAGAAACATGGAAATATCTACACCGCCATCTCTATAAACATGGAAATATCTACACAGCTATCTGTATAAACATTTAAATATCTACACCGCCATCTCTATAAACATAGAAATATCTACACCGCCATCTGTATGAACATGGAAATATGTACACCGCCATCTGTATAAATGTGGAAATATCTACACCGCTATCTGTATGAACATGGCAATATGTACACCGCTACCTGTATTAACATGGAAATATCTACACCGCTATCTGTATAAACATGGAAATATCTACACCGCTGTCTCTATAAATATGGAAATATGTGCGCCGCTATCTCTATAAATATAGAAATATATACACCTCTGTCTCTATAAACATGGAAATATCTACAATGCTATCTGTATAAACATGGAAATATCTACACCGCTATCTCTATAAACATGGATATATCTACACCACTATCTCTATAAACATGGAAATATCTACACCACTATCTGTATGAACATGGAAATATCCACACCGCTATCTGTATAGACATGGAAGTATCTACACCGGTAACTGTATAAACATGGAAATATCTACACCGCTATCGGTATAAATGTCTGTATTTGCTCTTAATTTATATCCAAGGCTGGGATGTTTCATATGATAAAAAGACCAAATACAGAAATAGACTATATTTGGTCTTTCAATTGATCTCTGCAATAATCAAACCTCAAAGACAATCAAACCTGAAATCTAAGCTGCATATTAAATAGCTTGGTTTTTAGGTTGCACGTTGCTGTGTATGCTGGCTTCATAGAAAATGCAAGTAGCAATGGCCATTTTTTAATAGTCATTTGCCTTGAAGCTCTCCTACTTTTGAATCACATAGAAATAGAAATCAAATCTCACTAGATTTGTTTTTTGAAACAGGGTCTGGCTTCGTTGCCCAGGCTGAAGAGCAGGGCATGATCTTGGCTCACACCTCTGCCTCTCGGACTCAAGCCATCCTCCCACCTCAGCCTTGGAGTAGCTGGGACCACAGGCATGTGCCACCATATCCAGCTAATATTTTTATTTTTGTACAAATGGGGTTTGTCATCTTTCCCAGGCAGGCCTCAAACTCCAAGACTCAAGCAATACACCTGCCTTGAATTCCCAAAGTACTGGGTTTACAGGCGACAGCCACTACGCCCAGCAACTAAACTTCTAAAAATCAATTTTACATAAAATTATCTAAGCGTGCAAGGAAAGATAAGAAGCCTAAGGAACCAGTGAGTTGAAGAATAAATGCAGTTTAAATCATATATGTAAACAACATGATGTGATGTGGTAGGAATCATCTAACATGCTTTAAAGCATGAGTAAAAGGTCTTTACTTAGAAAACTGGATCTTAGTTTAGGATATCTTTAGATAAGAGTATGAAACGTCATATCATATTGATAAGTAAAGTGCTTCCTTTGGCTCATTTTAAGGATAGGACATTTACTTTCATATAATTCATAGGAATCTTAGACTTAAAAATAAAATTTCCCTTCTCAAATCCTTACTTTTATACTTTTTTGCATTTCTTTCACTTTTGTGTTAATGGCCTATGTCTCAACATATTCTATTAAGCCTTCTGGAAACACATACTTTGTTTCCAGCCTCTTCAGAGAACCATCACTCGAATTCCTAGGCTTCTGAAGAAGCAGACCCAAGCTTATAATTATTACATATTTCCAAATCTAGGTGACCAACAAAAATTGATACTTTTCCCATCATACCTTTAAGTTAATAATCAGGTGTATGCTGAGAGGTAAAGACCCAAGAGTGTTGGTTGTCTAATTGTGCAGCTGTATAAACAAATCTTAATGCTTGAAAATATTCAAAGGTTATTCTCACGTTGATTGTTGGTAACTATGTGTAACAACATGAAAAGAAAAAAAAAATCAAAGAATTACGTCTGAGGATAATACACAATCTCTAAGGGTAAGAAGAGCAACAAAAATTCTGCTTCAATTACCACTGAAATAATATATTTATCCTGTAAAATCTATGGTGGCTGGTTGTAAAAATTAGGCATTAGCAAACTGATAAAGACTTTTTAATGAAAACATTATGAAACATAGTTTTTAAAAAGTTAAATACACCCACACCAGTTTTTCACATTCTTTGGGCTGCTTTAATGCTGCCATTAAATAATTGATTTAGTTGTGACATAGATCCTATGTTCCATGGAGTCTACCATTCATAAAGATGCAATGTAAGGTAACAAAAATATAAATTGTGTGTGTGGGGAGGAGAAGTCAAGAGTATTTTTATGTGACAGAAGTTAAGTTGTTATCAGTGTAAAATAGTCTGTTACAAATACCGGACTCTGTATGTTAGTTTCACTAACCAGAAAGAAAGAAATTACAGCAGATACACACACACACACCAAAAAAGGGAAAAGAAACAAAGCTTAGCACCACAGAAAACCACCGAACTAGAGGGATAAACAATAAGAAAGGAAGAAGTGAACAAGTAATCTAAAAAACAACTAATGAAATGGTAGAAGGAAGTCCTAATTTATCAATAATAAACTTCAATAGAAGTGGATTAAACTCTACTTAAAAGATATAAAGTGGATGAATGGATTCGGATAGCAAAACCCACCTATATGCTGCCTACATGATACTTACCTCACTATTAAAGACAAATAGACTGAAAGTGAAGAGATGGAAAAATATATTTTATGCAAACAAATGAAAAGCAAGCAGGAGTAGCCACAGTCATGTCATATTTTAAAAGGCTTTAAATAAAAAAAAACTATATAAAAAAAGAATGTCACTGTATAATGAAATGATAAAAGGCCCAATTCAATAAGAGGACATAACATATATATTACTTAGGTGTAACTATATATGTACCCAACACCAGAACAACCAGATATATAAAGCAAATATTAGATTTAAAGGTAGAGATAGACTGCAATACAATATTAGTAGGAAATTTCAACACTCCACTTTAAAAATGGACAGATTCTATGAAGAGAAAATCAACCAAAAAATGACAGACTCAAACTATACCATAGACCAAATGGACCTAGCAGCTAAAGAAGATCTCACCTGATATGGTTTGGCTGTATATCCCCACCCAAATCTCATCTTGATTATAGCTCCCATAATTCATACATGTTGTGGGAGGGAACCAGTGGGAGATAATTGAATCATGGGGGCGGTTCCCCCATACTGTTCTTGTGGTAGTGAATACGTCTAACAAGATCTGAGGTTTTATAAGGGGGAACCCTTTCACTTGGTTCTCAATTCTATTTTGTTTGCTACCATGTAAGATGTGTCTTTCGCCTTCCATCATGATTGGGAGACCTCCCCAGCCACGTGGAACTATGAGTCCACTAAACCTCTTTTTCTCTGTAAATTACCCAGTCTCGGGTATGTCTTTATCAGCAGTATGAAAACAGACTAATACATCATCCAACAGCTGCAGAATACAAATTATTCTCAACTGTACACCAAACATTCTCTAGGACCAATCATACATTATGACACATAATAAGTCTTAACAAACTTAAGAAGACAGATATCATATGAAGTATCTTTTCTGATTCCAGGGATATAAAGCCAGAAATCAACAACAGGAAAGCCCTTGGAAATTTTATAAAAACATGGAAATTAAATAGCACGCACCCAAGAAATCAATAGGTCTCATTAAGACATTAATAGGAAAATTTCAAAAGTCACTGAGACAAGTAAGAATGAAAATCCAACATACCCAAACCTATGGAACGTAGCAAAAGCAGTTCTAAGAGGGAAATTTATAGCAATAAAAGCCTACACCAAAAAAGAAGAAAGATTTTCAAATCACAAAGCAAAATTATACACTTCAAGTAACTAGAACATCAAAAACAAACTAAACCCAAAATTGGTAGAAGGAAGGAAATAATAAAGCTCACAGCAGATATAAATGAAACAGACACTAAAAAATATTTCAAAAGATAAATAAGACAAAGTGTAAAGGTAAAACTGACAAACCTTTAGCTAAACTAAGACAAAAGGAGAGAAAATTCAAATAAATAAAAGATGAAAAAGGAGACATTACAACTGATACACCACAGAAATAGAAGGGATTGTAAGACATTACTCATAACTATATGCCAACAAATTTGATAGTGTAGAATAAAATGAATAAATTTCTGCACACATACAACTACCCAGATTAAATTGTGAGGAAATATAACATCTGAACACATCAATAATGAGTTTGGAAATTGAATCAATAATAAAACATCTTCCATCAAAACAACAACAACAACAACCAACACCCAGGACCTGATGTCTTCACTGCTGAATTCTACCAAACAGTTAAAGAATAACTACCAATTCTCCACAAACTTTTCCACAAAAGTAATGAGGAAGGAATACTTCCATACTCATCTTATGAGGCTCGCAATATCCTGATTCTAAAACCAGACAAAGACACGCACAAAATGAAAATAACAGGCCAATATTCCTGAAGAACATAGATACAAAAATTCTCAACAAGATACAAGTGAACTGACTTCGACAGCACACTAAAAAGAGTATTCACTATAATCAAGTGGGGTTCATCCCAGGGATGAAAGGATGGCTTAACATGCACAAATCAGTAAATATGATACACCACCACAATAGAAAGAAGAACAAAAACCATGTGATCATTTCAACAGATGCAAAAAGAACACTTGACAAAAGTCAACATTCCTTTATGATAAAAACTGTCAAGAAAGTAGGTATAGGAGTGTACCTCAACGCAGTAAAGGCCATAGGTGACAAACCCACAGCTAACATCTTATTTATGGTGAATAGTTAAATGCTTTTCCTCTTTGATGTGGAGGAAGACAAGGATGTCAACTTCTACCACTTCTATTTAGCATAGTACTGGAGGTCAGAGCCAGAGCAATTAGACAAAAGAAATAAATAAGAGGGATCCAAACTGGAAAGAAGGAAGTCAGATTGTTTCTGTTTGTAGAAAATGTGATCTCACATACATATGTATACATCTATATATATGATCATATAGATATATATGATCTCTCTCTCTTTAGGGTTCTTTCTATATATACTTATATAGAGTGAGAACCCTAAAGACTTGACCAAAAACTACTAGAAATCATAAATAAATTCAGTAAAGTTATAGTATACAAAATCAACACAGAAAATTCAGTGGTGTTTCTATACACTAATAGTGAACTATCTGAAAAAGTCATCAAGAAAGGAATTCCATTTACAATAGCTACCAAGAAATCTGCAGATAAATTTAATCAAGGTCGTGAAAGATCTCTACAATGAAAACTATAACACACTGATGGAAAAATTTACGATCCACAAAAAATGGACACTATATACTCATGGAATGGAAGAACTGATACTATTGAAATGACCATACTAACAAAATGTCCTACAGATTCAATGCAATCCCTATCAAAATACCAATGAAATTCTTCACAGAAATAGAAAAAAATACCCTAAAATTTGTATGAAACCAGAAAAGACCCCAAATAACCAAAGCAATCCTGTGCAAAAATAACAAAGCTGGAGGCACCACACTACCTGACTTCAAAATATACTACAAAGCCATAGTAAGCAAAACAGCATGGCACTGCCATAAAGCAAACACATAGACCAATGGAAGAGAATATACAGCTCAGAAATAAATTCTCATACCTAAAGTCAACTGATTTTCCAAAAAGGAGTCAAGAGCACACACAGGGGTAAAGACAGTCTCTTCATTAAATGGTACTGAGAAGATTGGATATCTACATGTGGGATAATGAAATTAGACCCCTATCTTTTACCTTATACAAAAATCAACTCAAATGCGATTAAAGACCTAAAGGTAAGATTGAAAACTATGAAAAACTACTAGAAGATAACATGTGGGAAATTCTCTATAACTTTGGGTTCTACAAGGATTTTTTAAATGAGACGTCAAAAGCACAGGCAACAAAAGCAAAAATAGATAAATGGGGTTTCATCAAACTAAAATGCTTTTGCACAGCAAAGGAAACTTAACAGAGTGAAAAAACAACTTACAGAATGGGATACAATATTTGCAAACTATACATCTGCTAAGGAGTTAATGCCCAGATTATATAACAAACTTAAACAACTCAACAGCAAAAACATAAATAACTTATTTAAAAATGGGCAAAACTGGGAGGCTGAGGCAGGCGGATTGCCTGAGGTCAGGAGTTTGAGACCAGCCTGACCAATATGGTGAAATCATTTCTCTACTAAAAATACAAAAATTTAGCCAAACATGATGGCGTGTGCCTGTAACCCCAGCTGCTCAGCAGGCTGAGGCAGGCGAATTGCTTGAACCAGGGAGATGGAGGTTGCCGTGAGCCCCGATTGCACCACTGCACTCCAGCTTGGGCAAGAGAACAAGACTCCTTCGCAAAAAAAAAAAAAAAAAAAGGACAAAATAAACTAAAAGAAATGCCACAAGAGAAAATATAGAAATTGTCAAGACGAATATATAATAAAATCATGTTCAACATCACTAACCATCAGGGAAATACAAATCAAAACCGCAATGAGATACCAGTTCACCCATTAGAATGGCTATTAGCAAAAAGGTAAAAGATAACAAGAGTTGGCAAGGAAGTGGAGAAAACGGAACACTTATGCACTGTGGATGGGGTTGTAAACTAGTACAACCATTAAGCAAAACTTTATGGAAGTTCGCTAAAAAATAAAAAATAAAAAAAAAAAACAATCATTCGATCACATAACCCAGCAATCCCACTACTGGGTATATATCCATAGGAAATGAAATCATTGTGTTTGAAAAATATCTGCACTCTTATGTTTACTGTAGCACTATTTCTAATAATCAGATATGGAATCAACCTATGTGTATAAAAACAAACAAGTGAATTATATATATATAATATATATTATGTATATTATATATAATACATATTATGTATATTATATATAATATATTATGTATAATATATAATATATTATATATTAATATATTATTAATATTAATGTATTATATATTAATATTAATAATATTAATAAAAAATAATAATTATTAATTAATAATTATTAATAATTATTAATAATTAATATTAATATTAATATGTTATTAATATATATTATATGTATAATATACATTATATATTATGTATATTTTATATATAATACATATTATGTATATTATATACATAATATATATTATGTGTATTATAATATATATAATGTATAATGTATATAATATACGTTATGTATATTATATATAATATACATTATGTATGTTATGTATATTATATATTACATATAATATATATATTATTATATATAATTATATATAATTATAATTATAATTATATATAATTTTATGTGTAATTATAATTATGCATAAAATTAATTATAATTATATATAATTTTATGTGTAATTATAATTACACATAAAATTATATATGTATATATATATATATATATGGACACACACACAATGAAATACTATTCAGCCATAAAAAAAGAATGAAATTCTGCCAGTTGCAACAACATGGATGACCCTGTAGGATACAATGTTAAGTGAAATAAGCCAGACACAGAAAGCAAATACCGCATGATCTCGCTCATATGTGGAATCTTAAAAAAAAAAATGTTAATAGAGAAGTAGAGTAGAATAGTGGTTACCAAACAGTGAGGAAGAAGTGGGGAGGGCAAAATGGAGATAGATTGGTTAACAGTTATGAAATCACAATTATATAGGAAGAATAAGTTGTAGTGTTCTTTGCAAAGCAGGGTGACTATAGTTAAAAGTAAAGTATTGTATATTACAAAGTATCTAGAAGAAAGGATTTTGAAATTTCTTATTAAAAAGAAATGATGAATGCATGAGGTAATTAATACACTAACTATCCTTATTGGATCATTAGACAACATACATATTCATTGAAACATCAAATTGTATCCTATAAATCTATATAATTACAATGTGAAAATTTTTAAAAAATAAATTAATGAATTAAATAACAATTTTAAAATGTTCTCAATCACCAATGCAAAGTTTAGGAGCTTTGTTCTTGACTCAGCCTTAAGACTGAAAACTAATGTGTTAGAAATATTTGTAGATCCTCTCAATTTTGAAAGAATCCTAGCTAAACTACTGAAATATAAAATATATTCTATGTAATATGCTCTTAGGTATATTCTTAGGTGAACTCTGCTTTTAGATGAAGCTTATAAAAATGAAAAACGTATCTGAAATAAAATTTTAAAGTATTTGGAAAATTACAGCTTAATCTCTTAAAGACAAATTTTCTATACAGTAACCTTTTTATGTGCTTTTGAAATGGGGTATACAATTATTTTCCCTGATGTGAGACAAAATATAGAATGTTGGCATTTTATCTAAGAAGTTAACTTAGGAAGAAAGAGTGAGAGGCAGAGGAATGAGGGAAGAAAGGAAGGCTGATGATGGGATACCTTATCAAGTTGCCTAATGCTGTATTGGAACCTAATAGGCCTTCTAAGGAGTTTTATTACATAATGCAAGACTCCTCAATCTGGGAGGAGGAAAGGGCTTTATTTTTGAGTGGTCACAGGTTGCCCCATGGGCATAAACTCTACCAAGCTGCTAGGTTACACCTACATGAGCATCCCACCTGCTTAAGTAAGAGCAGCCACAAACTGTGGGCCATTCCAGGTAAGTGTCATATCACACCTGCACCAACTAGTCAAAGCCTGGGTCAAAGCCTGTGCAGAACTGATCGCTACAGCAGAGGCTAAAATAAGAAATGGGGCTAAGAGAGTGAAAAGCAGTGCCCATATGTATCCAAAAACAGGTTGAAGATATCTTTAGGAAGGAACAGATAATTTTTTTTATTCATACAATAACAGATGCATATGAACTCCTCGACTAGTCACCCATTCCTGTCAGCCCTTGGGCTTCATAACTAAATCATTCTTCCTTTGTAATCCAGTCCCACATTTTCAGCTATCTCTATATGTTTATTATCTTAAATATTTCTTTGCTCTATACTCTTCCCCTAGTCTTCAACCAATTTCTTTCTTTATTGTCCCAACCCACAGACTGTTATTTCCACTTCGATGTCCCATAGAAGCTTCAAGGGTTTGAAATACCTAAAAAAACAACTCATCTTTCTCCCTAAAACTCCCTCTCCTTCTCCCACTTCAAAATTTCAACTAATGGCTCCCCCTGTTATTCCCACCAGAATCCTGAATGATCCCTGTTTCCCCTCATTCACTCCATACATGTAAATCTCATTAACGTTACTTTCTAGATATTTCATGAATCCTTTCCATTCATTCTGTACTAGAAAGTGTTCCCAGTTTAGACCCTGGTGGTTGGTGGCCTCTTACCTAGGCGCTCTCTCTCTCTCTCTCTCTCTCTCTCTCTCTCTCTCTCTCTCTCTCTCTGTGGGTGTGGGTGTGGGTGTGTGTGTCCTGAGAATTTATTTACTTCTGGTTTTTGTTTGTTTTTTAGTATCCAGAATCTACAGGGAACTTAAATCAATTAGAAAAAAAAATAACCCAATTAAAAAATGGGCAAAGGACATGAACAAACACTTCTCAAAAGAACACATACAAATGGCCAACAAATACACGAAAAAAAAATGCTTAGAATCACTAATCATCAGAAAAATGCAAATCAAAACACAATGAGATACCATTTCATACCGGTTGGAATGGCTATTATTAAAAAGTCAAAATACAACAGATGCCAGCAGGGCTGTAGACAAGAGGAAGTGTCTGTATATTTTTAGCTATAGCCCTACTTCAAACGTGTCCCCATTACAGCCAAAAGAGCGGTCTATCTAAAGGACTGTTCTGATCAGCTCACTTACCTGACTGAAACCTTCAGTGACTCCCATGGCCTGCAGGTCAATGCACTAATTCATGACTATAACATCTGAGATATCCTTGATCTGGCTACTGGTCTAGCCCTCTCTGACTCACGCTTTATAAACCATGCATTCTGGAACTTTTTAGTTGTTTCCCACATCAGCATGCTACTTCCCATCCATGTAGATTTGCAGAGACCTCCTCATCTTTTTAATTCCCAGTTCCCACTCTCAACATGGGCCATCTCCTACCCACACTTCAAAACCTAAGCAAAACAACACCTTCCGTGACACCTCCATGCTGAGTCAGATGCCATCCCCTTTGTATTGTAGTTCTTTGCTTGTGTGCCTTTGTCTCACTTTGTTCTCTTTAAAATAAACTCCATGAGGACAATGATCACCTGCTATTTGTGTTAATATCTGCACCAAGTGGCATAGTGTCTGGAGTATAGTAGGATCTATTTTCAAGGAAAAAAAGATTATATCTATACCAATAGACATGAATTAGCGCTTTTTTTTTTTAAAGATAAGCTCCCTTTGAACTAAGTCAATGTTTACAAGAAGAGTTATACTAAAAAGTTCACTTTTGCTGCTTATGTTTCATTTATTTCAGGCAATTAATTCATTGTTATTGGTAAATCGATACTTTTTATTGATACTGAAAAGAGAGAAATAAACTAATGACTATCTCTGTTAGAGTAGATTTGTTCATATCTATCAGTAAAATGTTAATTATCTGAAAGTCAATAATAAAACATAAACTGTGATCTTAAATGTTTTTTAGGGGCTCAAAAACAATTAGAATTCATGTCAGCATATAAAAAAAGATCAGAGTATTTTTAAGATACGATAAAATTTTATTTTAGTTTCTTAATAGGGATTTTTGTGACCTTATAGAGTTCAACTAATTATAATTTTAAAAATAGGATTGATAGAGTTTTAGAATTAGAAACAATTTATAGATTATTTTATTTTTCTTTTGAGGAATCAGGTCATCAGAAGATCAAGGAACACCTATAATGTCACTAGATCCTAATTTAATTTAAATTTTAGAATCCAGGTATTCTAACTCCTGTCTTGATACTATTTCTACTTTATTATGTTGCTTCCCAGGGCTTTAAAAAATAAAAGCTGGGAAATTACATTTGCTTTGCATATACAGCACCAATTATCAAATTCAGCATAAAAGCATAACATGTATACATCAAAAAGAAAACATAAAAACTTCAAATTAAAAGCATCTCAAAACAATTGAATATAATAGGGAAACCTTATACAAATGCAACACTCCCCCATTAATAAAAAGAAACCAATTGGAGAAAAAAGAAATTCAATATAAACATGTTGGAATATAACCTAATTCATTTTAATCCAATGCTTCAAATTGAAAAAAATTAGCACTAGTGTTATTTTCCTTTATCATTACAATCTTGCTTTTCATTACATTATGCTATGTTTTGTATTAAACATAAAATCAATTTTTCACCTTAACACATGCTAGAAATACAGAGTCACCATATTGGAAATCAGTAGAAAGTGTCTTTGTTTCTACTTTTTTTTCTTTGAAAAAGCTTTGGGAAAAAAAATCATTTACAATGTTTAATTTTAATAACTTAAAGAATGTAATTGATTTTTGTTTGTTTTTGACATGGAGTTTCACTCTTGTCACTCAGGCTGGAGTACAATGGCATGATCTCGGCTCACTGTAACCTCCACCTCCCAGGTTCAAATGATTCTCCTGTCTCAGCCTCCCGAGTAGCTGGGATGACAGGCACTCGCCACCACACCCGGCTAATTTTTGTATTTTTAGTAGAGGTGGGGTTTCATCATGTTGGCCAGGCTGGTCTCAAACTCCTGACCTCAGGCGATCTGCCAACCTCGCCCTCCCAAAGAGCTGGGACTACAGGCGTGAGCCACCATGCCCAGCCAATTGAATAGTTTTTAACTCAGAGGATAAATGCTTGAGGGGATGGAAAGCCCATTCCTCATGACGTGATTATTTCACACTGCATGCCTGTATCAAAACATCTCATGTACCCCACAAATATATAAACCTCCTATGTACCCACAAAAATTTTATAAAATAATGAAAATATTTTAAAACTAAAAAAATTGTTTTTTAATTAAGCAACTTTATTTAAATAAAATCATTCTTCCTCATCCTCAGTCCTGGGATCTACCAGAAAGAATTAGCAACATCTTAAAGATGACAAAGTGTTAAAGATAAACTGCTATTAAGTAAAAGTGTGAAGTGTGGAGGGGACAAGCTGGATGCCTGAACCATTTTGTTCTATCTTTAGGACAGTGAAAGAGCAAGAAGCAGGGTTGGGTGGGGGACACATATTCTGTTGAGCATTGTCACCACTATATTCACTGAAATTCATCTGCATGCTTGTATGTATACTTTTGATTCGCCTGATACACTGAAAATTATATGAAATTGTTCTCTATTCTTTAGATAATTATAATCTAAGTGCTAATATGAAGCTTAGAATTTATATGAAATATGTATGCCCACAACAAGACATTTCAGCTATTTCCTAGATAATAATCTCACTTCACCCTGCACAAAACAGGCACATGATCATGTCACTCTGACCTGGTTTGAGTCCAAGGAGGCTTTTGTTTTTAAAATAATTTAGGTTAGTAGTTAAAATATGAACTTTGGGCCAGGAGTGGGAGCTCATGCCTATAATCCCAGCACTTCGGGAGGCTGAGGCGGGCGGATGACTTGAAGTCAGGAGTAGGAGACTGGACTGGCCAACATGCTGAAACCCCATCTCTACTAAAAAAAAAAAAAAATAGAAAACTTAGCTGGGTGTGGTGGCGGGCACCTATAATCCCAGCTACTTGGGAGACTGAGGCAGGAGAATTGCTTGAGCCTGGGAAGTGGAGGTTGCAGTGAGCAGAGATCTTACCACTACACTCCAAAACAAACAACAAACAAAAAAATTCTAGAGTCACACTGAAAATCTTAACAACCTGCTTCTACTACCCATTTTTTAAATTTTTATTTTGACCTGATTTTAGATTGATAGCAAAATGCACAAATAACACAAAGTGCCCCCTATGTCCCTCACCCTACTTCCCCTAATGCTAACATTTTCAGAGCCATCCTTATTTTCTCTATAAAAGAGCAGAGTTCTCCTTTTAGAGATTTGGAAAGATTATTAAAAGATAAGTTACAAAATACAGTACCTGACACGTATAAAATATTAAATAAATACTAGCCATGCTTAATTATTTTGTTTTAAGTCTATATGAGCCAAGTTTTAGTAGAAATATGGGCTAGAAAAAAAAAAACAGAAAGCGGGACTCTGTGATCCGACTTGGGCTTATAGAACAGACTGCACTAGTTTGTTCTCATGCTGCTAATAAAGTCATACCCAAGACCGGGTAATTTAGAAAGGAAAGAGGTTTAAGGAACTCACAATTCCACATGGCTGGGGAGGCCTCACAGTCACGGCAGAAGGCAAAAAAGAAGCAAAGGCACATCTTAAATGGTAGCAGAGAAGAAAGCTTGTGTAGGGAAGCTCCCATTTTAAAAGCATCAGATCTCGTGAGACTTATTCGCTACCAGGAGAACAGTAGGGGGAACCCGCCCCTATGATTCAATGATCTCCACCTGACTCCATCCTTGACATGTGGGGATAATTACAATCAAGGTGAGATTCGGATGGAGACACAGCCGAATCATATCAATGACTAATGAGAGTTACGTCCAGAACCTAATGAAAACCTGTCTGAGGCCACATTCCCTGTAAAGCAGATTTGAGATAGAGATTTGTGTAGAGAATATTTAACTGGGTAAAATCCTAGGAACCAACAACTGTGGCGAAAAAGCTGAATTGGATAAAGGGAGTTGAGATGTGAGGCAGTCACAACAAATACCTCAGCTAATCTCAAGGGGGAGCTGAGAAGCTGGGGCGACCCTTCAGAGTTGCCCTAAATTGAGGCAGGAGTATGGAGTTTTAATACCTTTCACTGGCCATTCTTCAGATACGAGTTGTCCCCAAGGATGGACATCAGCTTGACAAGTTATTAATTAGATCTCCTGAGAATAAATTCTAGAGAGAATCAGCTGAGAGGCATGATTTGCCAACACTCCCAATAGCTGGGCAAACTTCAGTTTTGAGGGAGGATTTGGGTCACACACAAAAGTCTCCACAACCAATTATTCATGGGAAATTCTATGTAGGCAGAGCTATTTCATGGCCAGTTAATCAAAACTACATAATCTATTTGGTTAAGCAAAAGAAATTAAAAAGATAAAATAAAATCTATGTATTAACACTCAAAAGTTTTTTAATGCATTTGCCTTGCATTTCGTATGTTTTGCCTTGACTTTTATATGTTTTGCCTTGCATTTGCTTATTTGCTTTTAAGAACCTTTAGAGAACAATAATTACTAATATAATATGGAGTAGCACAGCATAGACGAGGGAAGCTAACTCTCTCCCTTTTCCCAGAACCTGGAACAGCTAAAGATCCTAAGCATTGTCAGCTTTGGTATCTGACATAGTTTGGATGTTTGTCCCCTTCAAATCTCACGTTAAAATGTGATCCCCAATGTTGGAGAGAGATGCCTCCTGAATGGCTTGGTGCTGTCCTCTTGGTAATGAATGAGTTCTTACCCTGTGAGTTCATGCGATATCTGGTTGTTTAAAAGAGACTGACACCTCCTCCCTGTCTCTCTTGCTTCCTCTCTCACCATGTGATATGCTGGTTTCCCTTCACCTTCCACCATGATTGGAAGGTTCCTGAGGCCCTCCCTGGAAGCAGGTGCCAGTACTATGCTTCATGTACAGCCTTCACAACAAGGAGCCAAATAAACCGCATTTCTTTATAAATTACCCAGCCTCAGGTATTTCTTTATAACAATGCAAATGGGCTAACAGAGTATCATTCATGGACAGTGAGTGTATTAGTCAATTTTCATGCTGCTGATAAAGACATACCCAAGACTGGGTCATTTATAAAGAAAAAGAGGTTTAATGAATTCACAGTTCCACATGGCTGAGGAGGCCTCACAGTTATGGCAGAAGGCGAAAGGCGCATCTTACGTGGCAGCAGGCAAACAGCAAATGAGAACCAAGTGAAAGGCGAAAGGGGTTTCCCCTTATAAAACCATCAGATCTCATGAGACTTATTCACTACCACTAGAACAGTGTGGGGAAAACTGCCCCCATGATCCACTTACCTCTCACTGGGTCCCTCCCACAACATGTGAATTATGGGAGCTACAGTGCAAGATGAGATTTCAGTGGGGACACAGCCAAACCATATCAGACAGTAATAACTTTCAATTAAATATAGCTAGACTTTCTGTCAGTGGGTCACAGCAGTCTAGAGAACACATTGAAAAACTCTGGGAACAGCAGATATAGAGGTCAGATCTAGAGATTTTGAACAAAGTTTAGTGCTACAATGCATTGGTGACCACAGACAAAAGGTGTCTGTTGTTGTTATAGTTTGTTTTCTGTCTTGTTTTTCATCATGGGAGGACAAAAAGAAAAAATGGGGGCAATGGTGAAGGAGAAATGAAAAAGACCTGCTTTTCTATGGGTGGAAGCGACTAAACGAGAGAATAAATTTGGATCACACAACAAATGCAAATCAAGTTAGAAGCATGAAAGGCATGATTAAGGCCATGGTTCTAATAGAGATCAGCCAGCGGAACCAGGATCATGCCACACCGAGAGAGGCTGCAGAGCCATTGCCTTCTCTCCTGTCAAAGCTAAATTAATGAAATGGAACTCACAGAAGCACTATGTAATCAAATATTGGTGGGACACAAGCAAATTCTGAAAAAGTTTCATTGATCAGTGATAATATCTTTTGGTGTAAATATCTCCTCAAAACATTTCAGGAAAAAAAAATAAAGCTATAATTTTACTTTAGAAATATTTAACTTTGTTATACTAGTTTACTTATTTTTTACCTAATACTTCTGATATATTGTTATGTAGGTTAAAGATGCTCGATTCATGCCACTGTGGAAACCACACATAATTTAGGCAATAATGCAAATTCTTTTCAAATACTTTTATCAGTGTATTCACTTTATTTTTATTTCAAACACAATACAAAATTACAGGATGCTATCAAAGTGATGCTACAAAACCCCACTAAAATTTTTTCAATTCTTCAAATCACACACTTACACACACACACACACACACACACACACACCACATGCATTCCCCGTACAGACCTTTTTTTGGGGGGCCTGAGTAAATAATTGCGTTTTATTTTCAATTTTTCATTTTGAAATAATTAAAGACTTACCAAAAATGTTGCAAAACTACGTGCCTTTTTGAAGTAAAGTCTTGAAAAAGTTGTTTGGTATATCCTTTATAGTAATAAAAGAAAACACGTGTATATTCTGTTGATTAAAGGCATGCTGAGATCGTCAGACATGTGATTTCATCAGAGACTCCAATATAGAGCGCAGCTGTAACGACATCCTAAGAGTGTTCTAACTGAAATGTGTTGGAAGAAGGTTCTAATTTTTTTCAACCCTTCTCAAGTTGGCACTCAGCAGATTTCCACTCTATAAAAGTAACTCCTGCTCTGCAACTAATGTTCACAGATAAGCTCCAAACATATTTACAGCTCCATTTAAGTATAATGTACACACAGTAAAATTCACCCTTTTCAATGTGCAATTTAATGGGTTATGGCAGATGAATATCATCATTTGACCACAATCATGATCAAGATACAGAAAATCTGCATCATCACAAAACGTTTTCTTTTGCTGTTTTGCATTTGATCTTTTCTCCATTCCTGAACACAGGCAACCACTAATCTGCTTCTGTTTCTACAGTTTGCATTTTCTAGAGTATCCTATTAGTGGAATGATACATTGGTGTCTTTCATGTCTAGCTTCTTTCACTGAGCATAATGCTTTTGATATTCATTTATATTGCTGTTGTATCAGTTTGCTCCTTTTTATTGTTGAGTGGTACTCCATCTACAACTGGTTTATCCATTTACAAGTTGATGGACACATCTGCTATGAACTTCAAGGATGAGGCTTGGTACGGATATGTTTTTATTTATTTTGAGTCGCAGTGGGATTATTTGGCTATATGATCAGTACTAAGTTTAACATTAAAAGAAACTGCCAAACTGCTTTCCAAAATGTCTGTACCATTTTGAAGTCCCACTAGCCAGGTGTGAATAGCAATTCTTCACATCATGTGGTATGGTCAGTTCTGCTCGTGTCAGCCACTCCAGTGGGTGTACAGTGGTACCTCAATGTGGTTTTAACTTGCATTTCCCTGATGACGGGTAATGTTAAGTATCTTTTCATTTGTGTATTGGACATCATCTCTTTTTAAATTAAAATATCTGTACAAATATTTGGCCCATTTAGGTCAAAATATTACGTTAAATGAGTTATTTGTGTTTTGTTATTTAGTTTTTTAGTTATGTGTACATTCTAGATGAAAGTTCTTTATCAGACATATTTAAAATTATTCTGTCCCAATCTGTGGTTTGCCTTTTCATTTTTTGATGCTATGTTTTAAGTTGCAAAAGTCTTAATTTCATGAAGTCCAACTTACTATTTTTTTCCATTTTCATCCATCCTTTTCTTATCTAAAAAGTTTTTAGCTATAGTAAGATTATTAAAAATTTTTCCTATTCAGTAAGCTTTATACATTTTATATTTACATTATGTATAAAATACATGTTGAGTTAATTTGAGGATATGGTGTGAGGTAATTCTGAAGTTCATATTCTCCATTTAATATCCAATTTTAATAGTACCATCTTTATAAAGACATTGATTTCCTTATTGAAATATTTTGGCAACTTTGGCCATGTAAGGCAGGATATATTTCTAAATTATTTATTCTGTTTCACTGATATATATGTCTTCTTCATGCCAGTAAGTTTACTGTACTGTTTAGTGTAGCTTTACAATATGTCTTGAAATTTGGAAAGTTTTCCAACTTTATTCTTCTTTCTAAAACATGCTCTGGCTATTCTAGGACTTCTGCATTTAAAAAAAAAATTAGAATCAGCTTTGTAATTTCTCCAAAAAGGCCTATAGGTTTGACTGGGATTGTGCCAAATCTGGAGATCAGTTTCAGAAGAATTATCATCTAATAAGTATGACATGTATATTTACCAATGAACTTGATACATATTTCTACCTATTCAATCTCTCGTATTAGTGATTTAGAAATTTTGGATCAGCATACCTTTTATTAAATTTATTCTGAATTATTTTATTATTTTTGAGGCTATTATAAGTTAAATTGCTTACATAATTTTATTTTCTAATTGGTGTTGATTGTGTATAGAAACACAATTGATTTTATTTATTGATCTTTCATCCTACAACTTTGTTAAATTCACTTCATACCTCTAGCACACTTCTGCAGATGCCTAAGGATTTTCTGTGTATATGTTTACATCACGTGAGAATAGTATTTTTCTTTCTTCCCAACTTGGGTGTCACTTATTTCTTATTTTCTTTTCTTTTCTCTTTATTTCTTTCTTCTTTCTGTCCATTCCTCCTTCCTTCCCTTCTTTCTTTCTCCCTGTTTTAGAATCAGTTTTGTAATTTATCCAAAAGGACCTATAAGGTTTCATGGGAATTCCACTGAATCTAGAGATCAATTTCAGGAGAATTATCATCTCATAAGTATTAAATATTTATCAATGAACTTGGTATATATTTCCACTTATTTAATATTGAATGCAATACTTTAAAGAACTAGGGAGAGAGGACATCATTGCATTTTTCATAATCTTATGTAGAAAGTATTAAGGCTTTCACCATTTTAAGTAAGATGTTTGCTATAGATTTTTTGTAAACACATAATCAGTTTGAAAATGTACTTTTCTATCCTCAGTTTGCTGGGAGTTTTTAATTTAAAAAATGTGTTACATTTTGTAAATTCCTTTTTTGCATCTATTGAGAGTGTCACGTGATTTTTCTTTTTTCTGTCAGCATGGTAGATTTTCAGTTGTTGAAACCAACTTGAGATAAACCCCACTTGGTTAAAACACATTATCATTTTTAAATATTCCTAGACTCAATTTGCTAATATTGTATTAAGAATGTTGCATCTAAGTTCATAATGGTTATCAGTCTGTCATTTTTGAGTTGTGATATCTGTATTTGTTTCTGATATCGAGAGAATCCACGTAAAACATCTACTTCTGTCATCAGTAATAATCTGACCAGGGATAACACCAACAGTTAGAGAGGAACCTGTCATTACCTGTGGCAGCAGAGATATCAGAGATTCCAAAAAGAAAAGCAAGGTTAAAATTTCAAATATAATCACATGAAATATCAGAAAGCCAGGGGATAGAAATATAGGAGAGCAAAATCTTAGAGGTCAAAACAAGTAGTTAAGTACTGCACATGATAATAAAAAGTAAAATCTTTTCCTAAGGCAGAGCCTGGCTGCTGCCTAGCTTCTTTGACAATTCTTGGTAGGCTTTCATGGCTTTATAAGGGCTTATACTTTAGGTAAAGTTATAGTCAGGGAAACGGTGGGTGTAGGTTGGCTCTGTAGAAATGAAGCATTACAGGAGCACTGCAGTGAGAAAGAAACTGATACTGATGATACTTCGGTCACACTAATAATACATGCTAATGATAATCATAGCAATCATGGTAATGACAGACAATATATATATAATATTAGCATGCTTCTATTTGCACATATACATATGTGAATAGAAACATTGATTTAAAGACATGAAAGTATAGAAATAGCCTACACCTGATAAAGATATGCTCATACACAATAACAAACCTCAGCATAAACAGAGATTTTGATGTATCACAGAATTCTCCAATAGATCACAATTTTGACACTATGGGAAGTGTCATTTTCAGAACTTTTCTTTATCTCCATTATCTCTATTCTCTATTTCCAACATTCCTGGAGACTGAACTCAAGGATCAGTAAATATTCTCAACCTTAACCATAGCAGACTTCATTCATCCCATATATGCTTGTTATTTTTCCCCATTGACAGAAGGCATTGTACCATGAAATATACAACATATCTCTGACACACCTGACGAAAACAAACAATGGGGAAAGATTGACTATTTAATAAATGGTGATGGGAAAACTGGCTAGCCATATGAAGAAAGCTGAAAGTGGACCCCTTCCTTACACCTTATAAAATAATTAACTCAAGATGGATTAAAGACTTAAACATAAGATCTAAAACCATAAAAACTCTAGAAGACAACCTAGCCAATACCATTCAGAACATAGGCATAGGCAAAGACTTCACGACTAAAACACCAAAAGCAGTGGCAACAAAAGCCAAAATTGAGAAATGGGATCTAATTAAACTAAAGATAGCTTCTGCACAGCAAAAGACACTATCATCGGAGTGAACACACAACCTACAGAGTGGGAGAAAATTTTTGCAATCTATCCATCTAACAAAGGGCTAATATCCAGAATCTACAAGGAACTTAAACAAATTTACAAGAAAAAAACAACCCCATCAAAAAGTGGGAAAAGGATATGAACAGACACTTCTCAAAAGAAGACATTTATGCGGCCAATAAACACATGAGATAAAGCTCATCATAGGCTGGGCGTGGTGGCTCACGCCTGTAATCCCATCACTTTGGGAGGCCAAGGCGAGTGGATCACAAGGTCAGGAGTTTGAGACTTGCCTGGCCACTATGGTGAAACTCTGTCTCTACCAAAAACACACAAAAAAACTTTAGCCAGGCGTGGTGGTATATATCTGTAATCCCAGCTACTCAAGAGGCTAAGGCAGGAGAATTGCTTGAACCCATTAGGTGGAGGTTGCAGTGAGCCGAAATTGTGCCACTGCACTCCACCCTGGGTGACAGAGTGAGGCTGTCTCGAAGAAAAAAAAAAAAAAAGCTCATCACCCCTGGTCCAATGAGATACCATCTCGCGCCAGTTAGAATGGCAATCATTAAAAAGTCAGGAAACAACAGGTGCTAGAGAGGATGTGGAGAAATAGGAATGCTTTTACACTGTTGGTGGGAGTGTAAATTAGTTCAACCATTGTGGAAGACAGTGTAGCAATTCCTCAAGGATCCAGAACTAGAAATATCATTTGACCTAACAGTCTCATTACTAGGTACACATCCAAAGGATTATAAATCATTCTACTATAAAGACACATTCACACATATGTTTATTGCAGCACTATTCACAAGAGCAAAGACTAGGAACCAACCCAAATGCCCATCAATGATAGACTGGATAAAGAATATGTGGCACATATACACCATGGAATACCATGCAGCTATAAAAAAGGATGGATTAATGTCTTTTGCAGAGACATGGATGAAGCTGGAAACCATCATTCTCAGCAAACTATCACAAGAACAGAAAACCAAACACCACATGTTCTCACTCATAAGTGGGAGTTGAACAATGAGAACACATAGACACAGGGAGGGGAACATCACACACTGGGGCCTGTCAGTGGGTAGGAAGGAAAGAGGAGGGATAGCATTAGGAGAAATACTTAATGTAGATGACGAGTTGATGGGTGCAGCAAACCACGACAGCACATGTATACCTATTTCACAAAACTGCAAGTTCTGCAAATGTATCCCAGAACTTAAAGTGTATGTATGTGTGTATATATATATACACACAAATGTAAATGTAAATGTAAATAAATTGAAAATGGTAAAAATAGAAATATGTTTCCTACACAAATAGTGACATAATAAAGCAAGATAGAATGTATGTTTGAGTTAAAAAAAATTGCTTAGAAGACAACTTGAATTCCATTCCAAGGAACTAGTTTTCAAAAGTTTACAACCAGATTTCAGTTTGGCAAAAGGCAACAATGCTGTTTTGAAAATAATTTCTGAAAAGAGCTTCCCCAGCAGTTCCAAATGGCAGTCCTGATACAAGGAAGTAGGGGCAATTTTGTTACCACCAGGAACACTGAATTCATTTTCAGACCTTGAAATTCTGGGAGGCCCTCGAATAATAATCAACTACAATATTTTACTTTACATAGAAATATTGTTTTAATGTTAATATAAAAGCTTGTATATGAACTAAAATTGTCAATCTGCCACTTTTAAGAAAGAAGAATCCATTATGTCCCTATTCTATAGTGAGTTGATATGTTCCATAAGCAGTTCTGGAAGGAGGCTACACTTAGAGCATAAATTGGTATAGATCGCTTTGCTCTCACAGATAGCGACACAATATTTTCTGCTGAATGGGAAAAAGTTTGAAGGCATAAATCAAGATAAAGCAATCATCTGACAAAGAATTACAAAGAGGCCCCATACCTTTTTCTTAGTGAACTCCATGTGACACATTGATTTTCCACTGAAGATAAAAGCCAAAATCATGTGTCATCAATAGAAAGCAAGCAAAACTATTTGGTTCAATATGTTATGGTACTTAACAAAAAAAACTTGCAGAGAAAAGACAAATCTAAAATGTTGCACATGATTCAAACAAGTCTGGATCAGAAGAGACATTTCAGAGGTCACTGCTAGAGAGTCAAGGATACATTAGAGAGAAATAAACTCCTGCTTTTTTGTTTATCTCCTTACATACACAGATACTGTCTGATGAAGATGATTGATATCAGGTATGGTATTTGATGGTATAGTCATTTACAAAATAATTCATCCCTTATGATCTAATGCAATTTTCTTCATATTACACGTGTATATTTAAATACTTCCTTGTGAAGTGGAGGCTAGCCAGGCTGCTGTTAGCATATCCAGTACATTTCTGCAAATTCCAAAATGGCAAATCCCACAGTTGAAATTTCAACCTCTCTAGCGTCCCTCGGCTGGAGTGCATAATCACGGCAAAAGTCTGCAACATCAGAGGTGGCCGCCACAGACACAAAGTCTATGTTTCTCATTCCATTCTACCAAATCTATTCAGCAGTCTGGGTGAGGGGGCTTGGCAGTATCTATGAGCAGAAAGCATTCAAATGGCTGGTATATGTGCTTCCGGGGAAACTAAGGGGAAAAAAGAGAGAGGGAGGGAGGGAGGGAACAAGAAAGAAGAAGGAAACTCAAGGAGAGAGGAAGGGAAGGAGGCTGGCAAGAAGGGATGGAGGGAGCAAGGGAGGGAGGAATAAAGGAAGGAAGTTACACCAAGTTTCAAAACTGGCCACGGACTGAGAAGGATTAAGAGACAAACGGAATTGAAAGCATTTATGTTCATACTCGGTATTTTTCTTACCCATTCTTGCAAATTAGTAATTTAAAAATTTTCATTTCCACAAATCCACGTGTTTTCTTGTTCCTCTCTCTCCGCTCTTTTTCCTTCTTTCCTTCCTGCCTTTCTTCTTTCTTTTCAACATAGGTTATATAAATGTGTGAGAGCTATCACTAGTCTACATTAATCATCAGGATTTTCCTGTATATTTCCAATTAAGATGACCCATAATAATATTCTACTGTAATTTTGGAGGGTCCAAAATACTAGATGGCATTTAGTGTTTTGGAAATCATGACAAGTCTAACAGGACTTTAAAAAACCTATCAAGACATCTGATGTGTTTTCTTGCCCATACACTCTTTAATGAGGTCTGCTTGACCCTTTCTTCTTCCCTTCTCTAGTCATGGGTTCTTCACACTGAAAACTAAGCTTTGCATCAGTGTTTGACGAACAGGTGACATAATAAACTGCAGTTACATTTTAAATTCAGCTCAAGATGGTAGATGAGAAATCTAAGATTGTGAAGTGAGATTTAGCATGCTGTTCAGTATGCAACAAATCTGAGTGTTGCTCACACAGGATTCATACCAACAGGCTCCTTCCAAAACCTTTCAATGCAAATTCTAGCAAATGCACACTTGGAAGAAAAATGTTCCATGAAGTTGTATATGTAAATTTATACTTTCAGCATTTATGTATATAATTTCAGGGGAAGTGGGATCAACTTAACATTATTAAACATAGTCCAATGATATTTACAACATAACTTCAGAAACATTTTATTACTAGAAGTATTTTAAAAAGGATGTACCATTTAGGATTTAAGACACACCCCACAAATGAAAAAACAAATGAGATTATAAACAACATTTTTAAAAAAATTGTGCCATCTTTTCACTACAAAATCCTCCTGGGGGAAAAATATCTTTTCCTTCATTATTAAAGGATGTTATCAGAGCACAGTGGAATTCTTTCAGATTTAGTCAGAAGGTTCTCTGGAGTTGAGAGATCTATTGGAGAATATTTTCTTTGAAAGTCCATGTCCTTTCCCCAGGCCTACATCATATATAAATAAACATTTCAGAAAAGGGGCCATGTTAAGAAAAAGTGGGTTGAAGATTGTAAGACCTGGTTCCTGGGTGCCAAATAATTCACAAGTTGGAATAAGCTGGGTTTCTGTAACACTTCTCTATGACTGCCATTGATACTGAACTATGCCAAGGAACTAAGTCCTACCAAGGAAAAGCAGGAGGAAAACAGGTGTAAGAAAACATTTCCTGTCAGTGTGTCCAGAGATAGCATGAGTCAACAGCGGCTCCTCATGAAGCCATCGATTCGTAACACTGGAGTATCTAGAATGCATCTGGGTCGAATTATTAAAAAGAAAGTTCTTCTCAAGCTAGTTGTAATGGTAGCTAATTTAAAAAATTAATGTTCTGCGATTCTGATAAAAACCTATGTGGTGAACCAACAATAAAGGCGGCTGGAGATATTGGTATGAAATAGTTATTTTTCCTTATATACCTGGACGTTCATGTAAGAAATTATACTTTTGGAAGGTCTGTCATATTCTCAGTGTATAAGAGTTGAATCATTTTTAGAAGTTATTGTCAGAATTTTGCTTTAATAGTGCAGTAAAGTGTGCATTCTCTCTCCCTCATTTTCATTCAACAGCCTCTACAAATTGAGCCTGGCTCAAAGGTCTTTCCCTCTTGGAATATGACTCCTCCCCTGTCCCTCTACATAGGCTGTTCTATAACAAATTATTTTGCTGTCTTGATTTTTCAGAGACCTCATGCTAGTAGTAGAGAGTCAGGAGAAAGTGAGATGTCCTATATAAAAGGCCTGCTAGAAAAAGAAATCAGCACTGAGTTCTAAGGATACTGAACAACTTTTTAAAAAACAAGCAAGCCATATTAAACACATTAGTTACAACCAAATTAGATAAAACCATGAAAATTATCCAAGAAGAAAAAGTACATCACCTGTCTAGGTTTAAAATTGCTTAAGGCTGCCATCCAAGGACCATCTATGATAACAAATACAGTAGTCTGTATTGACACAAAGTTTTAGTGATAGACGTAATTACATTCTTCTGCTGGTGGTGTTCTAGAATAAATGGAATATCTGCTGATCAAATCTGAATGCATCCCATAATATTAGCATGTAGGATCCCAGATCTGCAGGCACTATCTCTTTCTCAGATCTACACTTTGAATATTATGTTAGTTAAAATGAGAAGTATGTTAGAAAATGTCTTTTACAAAAGAAATATTGGCTGAGTATGGTGGCTCATGCCTGTAATCCCAACACTCTGGGAGGCCAAGGTGAGAAGATCTCTTGAGCTCAAGAATTTGAGACCAGCTTGGGCAACATATCTATAAAAAATTTTAAAACTTAGCCGGTGTGGTGGTGCACACCTATAGGCACAGCTACTTCAGAGGCTGAATCAAGAGGATCACTTGAGCTTGGGAGTTTGAGGTTGCAGTGAACTATGAACATGGCACTGAACTCCAGTCTGGGCAACAGAGTGAGAACTTGTCTTCAAAAAAATAAAAAAGAAGAAAAAAATAGGAAATATTGTGTTCACATCTGCTATGGTACTCTTTCTTATATAAACTATTTCTTTGCAGTATTCTAGAGGATTTAAGACAAATTTACCACTGAATAATTTCATATGGTATATTATTGCATTAGTATAGTATGTTATTATATAATTAGTATAAGTGACCAGTGCTGCAACAACCACATTCCAAAAAGTATTGTGATCCTCCAAAATTACAATGTCTAAATGACATTATTCTCCTTCATGAGACCATTATACCTTAATTTTTCAGCACCATGAAAATCTACAAATGCCCTCTAAAATATATTTAGAAAACGTGGGGAAAAAATAGATACAGTTTCAGAAGATACATATATTTTGAAAATTAGCCTTTTTGGAATAAATTATTCTTTATGACATATAAATAAACACATTTTTCAGACTGGCGGGGTAACATTTGCATCAGTCAAAATAATTAGATTACTAAAACCTGTAATCTTATTAGAAAAATGGTTTATTCAGAGAATCATTGGAATTATTAGCCTTCAAGCTGCTATAGATTGAATCTGATCAAAATAATTAAGATAATATTATTTCATTTTTCAGTATAATATCTCCTTAGTATTTTTGTTTCTTATTTAATATGTGATTATATTTACTTCTGTGAATAATATGGATGAAGATCATTACAGTGTCAAGATCACTGGGTTCAGAGCACAGAAACCTCAAGTCTATTCTTTTTTCTTAAATACCTGTAAGACTTTAAAGAAGACAGAGTTTCTGGACTCTAATTTCTCTATCTGTAGAATAAATGGGTTAGACCAAATAACTCCTTTCTGCTTATAAATTTTCTAATTATATGACTGAGCTTACACCTGGAAAACAGTCTATCTCCTGTATAAATTAATGATAGAAATGAAAACCACCACGTTTCATGAAATTAACCACATAAATATCAACATCAACTGCTCAGAAGGACTTAAGTGCAAGTATCACAGGAATTCTGAAGCACAGAGAACTAAATATAAGAAATGTAACACTCTTCGTATTTTCAAAGAAGATTTTAATAATATATGTAAACACAGTAGCCTGTTCATAAGAAAAAAGAAAAGGGACGTCTTAGCATATTCAGGGTTCAACCAAAACTACTACTGGAATGTAAATCAAAGTAATATTCACCTAACTGTCATAATTGGCATGAATAATTTTAAGTAAAACACTTTTATTTGATATTAAATGTGAACAATAAGCCAAAACAGAGAAAATTAATAAATTGATCATTTATTGAAACTGAAATAAAAATATATAATTATTGAAGCCTCTTATATACATAAACCAATCATTGCTTAAATGAGCTGACATACTAGCTCCATAGTTTTATGTCACTAAGGAACTCTTTTGAACACAATAAAGAAACCAGAATTGAGCACAAAGAATGATGAACTGGGAAGTTCATGGCTTTCTATCTACTAATTAGGAGTACAATCATTCAGTCAAACAGCCACTCAACAAACATTTAGCATACAGCTTCTGGATACCAGGTACTGGTGTAGGTGCTAGAGCAACAAGGAAATAGTCCCTGCATTCAGTGAGCTCACAGGCAAGTAAACAAGTAAGTATAAAGACTGCATGACTGATTGGGAGTGGTGGTTCATGCCTGTAATCCCAGCACTTTGGGAGGCCAACGTGGGCAGATCACGAGGTCAAGAGATCGAGACCATCCTGGCCAACATAGTGAAACCCCGTCTCTACTAAAAATACAAAAATTAGCTGGGCACGGTGGTGCACGCCTGTAGTTACTTGGGAGGCTGAGGCAAGAGAATCAGTTGAACCTGGAAGGTAAAGGTTGCAGTGAGCTGAGATCACACCACTGCACTCCAGCGGGGTGACAGAGTGAGACTCTGTCTCAAAAAAAAAAAAAAAAGACTCCATGATAAATGTGTATCTACAAAGGGCACAAAGGAATGAGTAGCTAATCCCCAAAGCCATATGGAGCAGTCAGTATAAGCTTCAGGAAAAGAAACTGAAGTAAAAAGCTAACCTGAATCTGAAAAAAATGAGTAGGTATTTTCCAAGCACGTTTCAGGGGAAAAGTTGCAGGATGCAGAAGTCCTCCCAAGTACAAAAAGAGAATGAACTCTGGACAACTGGCAATTTATGGCACACAGGAATCAGTAAATGTAGGGATGAGAGGCACACAGAAACATGGGCAAAAACAGGAATTTTGACTTTATTCCATAAATCATGGAAAGCCACCAATGGGTTTTAAGTAATAAAATACTAAGACCAGGTTTGCATTTTAGAAAGATCAATTTGATTTCAGTGAGGAGGTCCAAAAATGAGAGCAGCAAGGCCAGATAGAAGTCCTGCTGCAACTAGCTATGGTTAGAGATGCAGACCAAAACTAAGGTGAAATCATTTAGAAGAAAGAACGTGGATATAAGAGCCATTGGTTTGGCCTCTCCACATCATTTTTTTTATTTTATTTTCATTTATTTATTTATTTATTTATTGAGACAGAGTCTCGCTCTGTCACCCAGGCTGGAGTGCAGTGGCGTGATCTTGGCTCACTGCAAGTTCTGCCTCCCGGGTTCACACTATTCTCCTGCCTCAGCCTCCCGAGTAGCTGGGACTACAGGCACGCGCCACCACGCCCAGCTAATTTTTTCTATTTTTTAGTAGAGATGGGGTTTCACCGTGTTAGCCAGGATGGTCTCGATCTCCTGACCTCGTGATCCACCCACCTCGGCCTCCCAATGTGCTGGGATTACAGGCTTGAGCCACCATGCCCAGCTGGCCTCTCCACATCTTTACTGTTATACTGATAACATGGGGATGAAAATAAATATTATTTGTATTTAAACTATTATTGTTATGTGAAAATTAAACAAATAACATACTATGATAACATCTGAGGTTCAAGAAATATTAAGTCTTGAAAATAGGAAAGATGAAAGGAAGGAAACAGGGAGTGGGGAGGAAAGTAGGAGAAAGGAGAGAATATAGGAATGAGAGAGGAGGAAAATAATAAGAAAGAAGTAGAAAGCTAGGTACGGTGGCTCATGACTGTAATCCCAGCGCTTTGGGAGGCCGAGTCAGGCAGATCACAAGGTCAGGAGTTCAAGACCAGCCTGGCCAATATGGTGAAACCTTGTCTCCACTAAAAATACAAAAATTAGCTGGGTGTGGTGGCAGGCACCTATAGTCCCAGCTACTCGGGAGGCTGAGGCAGGAGAATCACTTGACCCTGGGAGGCAGAGGTTGCAGTGAGCTGAGATCACACCACTGCACTCCAGCCTGGGTGACAGAGAAAGATGCTGTCTCAAAAAAAAAAAAAAGAAAAAAAAAAAAGAAAGAAGTAGAAAAAGATATAGTATTTCTTAATCAGCAGAAGCTACTCTTATTTTTCAATACTCTACCTTTCTAATGTATCACTGACAAGGAAAGGTCTTGAATAATTGACTGAAGTCAGAATAGGTAAGGCACTCTACCTGTGGATACATGAGAGGCCTTAAAAAGTTCATGGAAAATGTATATTATGAAAAAAACTATGCAAAGGTTTCAATTTTGGCAGCAAAATAAACTCATACTAATTTATTATAGCATGTTTGAACAGGATCTAGTTTGAGACAGTAAGAAGGAGTAGACATTAGTTTGAAAAGAGCCCCTAGCAGAGCAATGTAAATTCTGCTAAAATTGAAGCAAGAACAAACATTAGATTATGATGAAGCTTGAGTGAAAGAATGGTGAAATCACTGATGCTTTACAAGAAGCTTGAGGGGACAATGCACCAAAGAAATCAGTAGTTCACAAGCGGACAGCTTTTTTAAAGAAGAAACGAGATGATGTGGAAGATGAAGTCCACAGGGACAGATCATCCATATCAATTTGCAAGGAAAAAAATTAATCTTGTTTGTGCCCTAATTGAAGAGGACTGATAATCAACAGCACAAACAATAGCCAACATCATAGACATCTTAATTGGTTCAGCTTACACAGTTCTGACTAAAAAATTAAAGTTGAACCAACTTTCCACTGCATGGGTGCCAAAAGTGTTGTGCTCAGATCAGCTGCAGACAAGAGGAGAGCTCTCAATGGAAATTTTAAAGAACTAGGGTCAAGATCCTGAAGGATTTCTTTGAAGAATTGTAACAGAAGATAAAACATGGCTTTCCCAGTATGACCCTGAGGGCAAAACACAATCAAAGCAATGGCTACCAAAGGTGGAAGTGGTCCAGTCAAAGCTAAAGGGGATCACTCAAGAGCAAAGGTCACGGCAACAGTTTTTTGGGGACATTCCAGGCATTTTGCTTGTTGACTTTGTGGAAGGTCAAAGAACAATAATATCTGCATATCATGAGAGTGTTTTGAATAAGTTAGCCAAAGTTTTAGGTCAAAATACCTGGGAAAGCTTTAGCAGACAGTCCTCTAACACCACAATGTTTCTGCTCATTCCTGTCATCAAGCAAAGGCAATTTTGTGAGAGTCTCAATGGGAAATTGTCAGGCATCCACCTTACAGCTCTGATTTGGCTCCTTCTGACTTCTTTTTGTTTCCCAATCTCAACAAATGTGGAAAGGGCACCCATTTTTCTTAAGTTAATAATGTATAAGAGACTGCATTGACATTGTTAAGTTCCCAGGACCATCAGTTCTTTAGGGATGAAAACCGAAGATCACATTTTCAATGTTTATCTTTTAACTTCATTTTTCCACAAACTTTTTGAAGTTTCTCCATACAAATGTCTCCATACAAATGAGCACTTGCAAAATAAGCAGAGAGTCTCATTCAATGGACAGAAAGTTCTGTGCCATCTAAAAATTATCTTAAGCAAGTTCAATGTGTAGCAACAGACTGTATTGATAAATATCAGTTAGTTTGACTTCTGCAATGACCATGATGGAGTAACAAGAACTAGACTTTCTCTCCCTCCTGAAACAACCAAAAAAATGGCCAAAATGTATGCCACAAAAATTTGCAAGACCCTGTAAAGTCAGTCTCAAACAAGGTGAGCCTATCAACGGCCCTAATTTATGCCTGGAGAAAGTTTTCCAGCCCACTACTCCAGGAGAAAAGCCCAAGAGGAGCCCATTGTTCTCCCTGAGCTGAGGGGACAGAGCTGAGAGTCCACAGAAACCATGTTGACATGAGCTCTCAGGACAAGGTTTCCGAGAAGAAGGGGCTGCACAGAAAGAGAACTCCAGAGCTCTGCAAAGGGTCCCCCTAAAGTACATAGCTAAGTAATTGTTAGGACAGGCCTAGAGAAAAGTACCTACGGTTGGGGAAACAACACCCAGATAAGATGAAAAGTAACAGTACACATGCTCACCAAGGTCCAGTAATAGTGCTTATTTTATCAGCCAAACCAGAAACACCTCAAGATTCCCAGGGATACCCAGAAGGATCTTGCCTCACTAGTTGGGAGTGATTAGCTCTAAAATGAGAACTGGTCTGATCCCACCTAATGAATTTTTAAAGCAAGACAAAAAAGAGTCAAACTCTTTCCAACTAAACTTAAATACATACCAATACAAAGATCAAGAATATTTATATATACTTCCAGCACTCAATAAGATAAAAGTCACCATATCTGACATCCAGACACAGTTTAGCAGAGACACAACAGTAACAACAAAAGACAGAAGAACGTGGCTCATAATAAGGAGAAAAATCACTGAGTCAGAACTGATCCAGAGTAAATCAAGGTGCCAGGGTTATCAGTTAAGAACATTCAAATGCTTATTGAAACAGTATTCTATATGTTCTAAAATAGAGACATGCAAGATACACTAAAGGAGGCTGGGCGCAGTGGCTCACGCCTGTAATCTCAGCATTTTGCGAGGCCGAGGCAGGTGGATCACGAAGTCAGGAGTTCAGGACCAGCCTGACCAATATGGTGAAATCCCATCTCTACTAAAAATACAAAAATTAGCGGGGCATAGTAGCATGCGGCTGTAGTCCCAGCTACATGGTAGGCTGATAGCACATTAGTCATTAAAGAAGAAAAGATAGACACCTCTCAAAATAAAATAGAGAGAGAAAATAAATTTTTAAAAAACATGAACAGAGCAATAGTAGACAGTAAATTTCAAGTAACTGAATTTACGTGTAATCTCAGTTCCCAAAGGAGAGGAGAGGGAAGATGTGAAAACATTTGGGACTTTGAGTCAGGCAAAGCTTTCTTTGATATGACCCCACAGCATGATTTATATAATAATATATTGATAAGAAGAACTCATCAAATTTAAAAAAAAGAATCTGCTCTTCAAAAGAATCTATTAAGAGACTGAAAAGACAAGCTGCAGGCTGGGAGAAAATATTTGCAATTCATATATCTGATGAAAGGCTTGCATCAAAAATATATTTTAAAAGCTCAAAATTTAATAATGAAAAACAAACAACCCCATTTAAAACTTGGGTGAAAGACTGGAACAGACATTACAAAGTAGACATTTGTTTGGTAAATAAGCACATATGCTCAACATAATTAATGCTTAGGGCAATGCAAATTAAAACCAAAATGAGACGCCACTATCTATTTTTAAATAGCTAAGATTAGCATGACTGATAACAGCCAAGCACTGGCTTGGATGTGGAGAAGCTGAAACTCTCATACACTGCTGATGGGAATACAAAAAAGTGTAACCTTTGAAAAACAGTTTAAGAGTCCCTTAAAAAGTTAAACATACTTCTGCCGTAAGACTCAGCCATTGCACTCCTGGGTATTTACCCAAGAGAGATAAAAGTAGGTGTTCATATAATGATATCAACACAAATGTTCATAGCACATGTATTCATAATAGCCCAAACTAGAAACACTCTAAATATCAATCAATACATTAATGAATTAACTTGCTTTATCCGAATTAATTATGGATACATACTATAACATGAATGAATCTCAAAATAACTATACTAAGTGAAACAAGGCAGACTCTAGAGGTAAAACATGCAGAGAAAAAAACATAAAATGTCAGACAAAAAAGTGCATAGTGTAAAATTGTATTTATATACATTTTTTGACTGTATAAATTACTGTCCAGTGACAGAAAGCAGTTTGGTGGTTTTTAAGGGCCAGGAATGAGGGGCCAGAGAAATGTATTATAAAGAGGCATCAGGAAACTGGAGGTGAAGTATATTTCCATCACCTCGATTGCGTGCTGATGGTTTCTAAACTTTCAATATTTTTAGTTTATTATATGTTATACAAAATAAAGCTTGTAATAAAAATCAAAAGATTGAGCCATCCTTATTTTCTCTATAAAAGAGCAGAATTATCCTTTTAGAGATTTGGAAAGATTATTAAAAGATAAGTTACAAAATACAGTACCTGACACGTATAAAATATTAAATAAATACTAGCCATGCTTAATTATTTTGTTTTAAGTCTATATGAGTCAAGTTTTAGTAGAAATATGGGCTAGAAAAAAAAAACAGAAAGCGGGACTCTGTGATCCGACTTGGGCTTATAGAACAGACTGCACTAGTTTGTTCTCATGCTGCTAATAAAGTCATACCCAAGACCGGGTAATTTAGAAAGGAAAGAGGTTTAATGAACTCACAATTCCACATGGCTGGGGAGGCCTCACAGTCACGGCAGAAGGCAAAAAAGAAGCAAAGGCACATCTTAAATGGTAGCAGAGAAGAAAGCTTGTGTAGGGAAACTCCCATTTTAAAAGCATCAGATCTCGTGAGACTTATTCGCTACCAGGAGAACAGTAGGGGGAACCCGCCCCTATGATTCAATGATCTCCACCTGACTCCATCCTTGACATGCGGGGATAATTACAATCAAGGTGAGATTCGGGTGGAGACACAGCCGAATCATATCAATGACTAATGAGAGTTACGTCCAGAACCTAATGAAAACCTGTCTGAGGCCACATTCCCTGTAAAGCAGATTTGAGATAGAGATTTGTGTAGAGAACATTTAACTGGGTAAAATCCTAGGAACCAACAACTGTGGCGAAAAAGCTGAATTGGACAAAGGGATTTGAGATGTGAGGCAGTCACAACAAATACCTCAGCTAATCTCAAGGGGGAGCTGAGAAGCAGGGGTGACCCTTCAGAGTTGCCCTAAATTGAGGCAGGAGTATGGAGTTTTAATACCTTTCACTGGCCATTCTTCAGATACGAGTTGTCCCCAAGGATGGACATCAGCTTGACAAGTTATTAATTAGATCTCCTGAGAATAAATTCTAGAGAGAATCAGCTGAGAGGCATGATTTGCCAACACTCCCAATAGCTGGGCAAACTTCAGTTTTGAGGGAGGATTTGGGTCACACACAAAAGTCTCCACAACCAATTATTCATGGGAAATTCTATGTAGGCAGAGCTATTTCATGGCCAGTTAATCAAAACTACATAATCTATTTGGTTAAGCAAAAGAAATTAAAAAGATAAAATAAAACCTATATATTAACACTCAAAAGTTTTTAATGCATTTGCCTTGCATTTCATATGTTTTGCCTTGCATTTCATATGTTTTGCCTTGCATTTGTTTATTTGCTTTCAAGAACCTTTAGAGAACAATAATTACTAATATAATATGGAGTAGCACAGCATAGACGAGGGAAGCTAACTCTCTCCCTTTTCCCAGAACCTGGAACAGCTAAAGATCCTAAGCATTGTCAGCTTTGGTATCTGACATAGTTTGGATGTTTGTCCCCTTCAAATCTCACGTTAAAATGTGATCCCCAATGTTGGAGAGAGATGCCTCCTGAATGGCTTGGTGCTGTCCTCTTGGTAATGAATGAGTTCTTACCCTGTGAGTTCATGCGATATCTGGTTGTTTAAAAGAGACTGACACCTCCTCCCTGTCTCTCTTGCTTCCTCTCTCACCATGTGATATGCTGGTTTCCCTTCACCTTCCACCATGATTGGAAGGTTCCTGAGGCCCTCCCTGGAAGCAGGTGCCAGTACTATGCTTCACGTACAGCCTTCAGAACAAGAAGCCAAATAAACCTCATTTCTTTATTAATTACCCCACCTCAGGTATTTCTTTATAACAATGCAAATGGGCTAACAGAGTATCATTCATGGACAGTGAGTGTATTAGTCAATTTTCATGCTGCTGATAAAGACATACCCAAGATTGGGTAATTTATAAAGAAAAAGAGGTTTAATGAATTCACATATCTGCACCGCTAGCTGTATAAATATGGAAATATCTTCACTGCTACCTGTACAAATATGGAAATATCTACAGCGCTACCTGTATAAACATGGAAACATCTACACCGCTATCTGTATAAACATAGAAATATCTACACCGCTATCTCTATAAACATGGAAATATCTACAGCGCTATCCATATGAACATGGAAATATCTACACCGCTATCTGTATAAACAAGGAAATAACTACACCGCCATCTCTATAAACATGGATATATCTACAGGGCCATCTGTATAAACACGGAAATAACTACACCGCTATCTGTATATACATGGAAATATATACACCGCTATCTCTATAAACATGGAAATATCTACACCATTATCTGTATAAACATGGAAATAACTACACCTCTATCTCTATAAACATGGAAATATCTACACTGCTATCTGCATAAACATCGAAATATCTAAACCGCTACCTGTAAAACAGGGAAATATCTACACCGCTATCTCTATAAACATTGAAACATCTACACTGCTATCTTTATAAACATTGAAATACCTACACTGCTATTTGTATAAACATGGAAATATCTACAACGCTATCTCTATAAACATGGAAATAACTACACCGCTATCTCTATAAACGTGGAAATATCTACACCACCATCTGTATGAACATGGAATTATCTACAACACCATCTGTATGAACATTGAAATATCTTCACCGCTATCTGTATAAACATGGAAATATCTACACCGCTATCTGTATATACATGGAAAATCAACACCGCTATCTCTATCAACATGGAAATATCTACACCGCTATCACTATAAACATGGAAATACCTAAACCGCCATCTGTATCGACATGAAAATATCTACACCGCCATCTGTATAAACATGGAAATATCTAAACTGCTACCTGTATTAAGATGGAAATATCTACACCGCCATCTATATAAACATGGAAATATCTACACCGCCATCTGTATGAACATGGAAATATCTACAGTGCAATTTCTATAAAGATGGAAATATCTACACCGCAATCTGTTTAAACATGGAAATATCTACACCTCTATCTGTATTAAGATGGAAATATCTACACTGCCATCTCTATAAAGATGGAAATATCTACACCGCCATCTGTATGAACATGGAAATATCTACACCGCTATCTGTATATACATGGAAATATCTACACCGCAATCTCTATAAACATGGAAATATCTAAACTGCTACCTGTAAAACAGGGAAATATCTACACCGCTATCTCAATAAACATTGAAATATCTACACTGCAATCTTTATAAACATTGAAATACCTGCACTGCTATTTGTATAAACATGGAAATATCTACAACGCTATCTCTATAAACATGGAAATAACTACACCGCTATCTCTATAAACGTGAAAATATCTACACTGCCAACTGTATGAACATGGAAATAACTACAACGCCATCTGTATGAACATTGAAATATCTACACCGCTATCTGTATAAACATGGAAATATCTACACCGCTATCTGTATATACATGGAAATATCTACACCGCTATCTCTATCAACATGGAAATATCTACACCGCTTTCTCCATAAACATGGAAATACCTACACCGCCATCTGTATCGACATGAAAATATCTACACCGCCATCTGCATAAACATGGAAATATCTACACCGCTATCTGTATTAAGATGGAAATATCTACACCGCCATCTATATAAACATGGAAACATCTACACCGCCATCTGTATGAATATGGAAATATCTACAGCACAATCTCTATAAAGATGGAAATATCTACACCGCCATCTGTTTAAACATGGAAATATCTACACCTCTATCTGTATTAAGATGGAAATATCTACACTGCCATCTCTATAAAGATGGAAATACCTACAACGCCATCCCTATGAACATGGAAATATCTACACCGCCATCTATATGAACATGGAAATATCTACACCGCAACCTATATAAACATGGAAATATCAGCACCGCTATCTCTATGAACATGGAAATATCTACACCGCTATCTGTATGAACATGGAAATATCTACACCGCTATCTGTATGAACATGGAAGTATCTAAAAAGCTATCTGAATGAACATGGAAATATCTACACCGCTATTTGTTTGAACATGTAAATATTTACACCGCTATCTGCATGAAAATGGAAATATCTACAAAGCTATCTGCATATACATGGAAATATCTACACAGCTATCTCTTTACACATGGAAATAACTACACCGCTATATCTATAAACATGGAAATATCTACACCGCCATCTGTATGTACATGGAAATATCTGCACCGCCATCTGTATGAACATATAAATATCTACACCGCCATCTGTATTAAGAAGGAAATATCTAAACCGCTATCTGTATAAACATGGAAATATCTACACCGTTGCCTGTATAAACATGGAAATATCAGCACCGCTATCTGTATGAACATGGAAATATCTACACCGCTATCTGTGTGAACATGGAAATATCTACACTGCTATCTGTATGAACATGGAAATAGCTACTCCGTTATCTGTATGAACATGGAAATAGCTACACCACTATCTGTATGAACATGGAAATATCTGCACCGCTATCTGTATGAACATGGATATATCTACACAGCCATCAGGATGAACATGGAAATATCTACACCGCTATCTGTATGAACATGGAAATATCTACACCGCTATCTGTATGAACATGGATATACCTACACAGCCATCTGGATGAACATGGAAATATCTACACCGCTATCTGTGTAAACATGCATAGATCTTCAACGCTATCTGTATAAACATGGAAATATCTACACCGCTATCTGTATGAACATGGAAATATCTACACCGCTATCTGTATGAACATGGAAATATCTACACCGCTATCTGTTTGAACAAGGAAATATCTACACCGCTATCTGCATGAAAATGGAAATATCTACACTGCTATCTGCATATACATTTAAATATCTACACAGCTATCTCTTTACACATGGAAATAACTACACCGCTATCTGTATGAACATGGAAATATCTACATCGCCATCTGTATGAACATGGAAATATCTGCACCGCCATCTGTATGAACATATGAATATCTACACCGCCATCTGTATTAAGATGGAGATATCTACACTGCTATCTGTATAAACATGGAAATATCTACACCGCCATCTGTATGAACATATAAATATCTACACCGCCATCTGTATTAAGAAGGAAATATCTAAACCGCTATCTGTATAAACATGGAAATATCTACACCGCTGCCTGTATAAACATGGAAATATCAGCACCGCTATGTGTATGAACATGGAAATATCTACACCGCTATCTGTATGAACATGGATATATCTACACAGCCATCTGGATGAAGATGGAAATATCTACACCGCTATCTGTGTAAACATGCATACATCTTCACCGCTATCTGTATAAACATGGAAATATCTACACCGCTATCTGTATGAACATGGAAATATCTACACCGCTATCTGTTTGAACATGGAAATATCTAAACCGCTATCTGTTTGGACATGGAAATATCTACACCGCCATCTGTATGAACATGGATATATCTACACAGCCATCTGGATGAACATTGAAATATCTACACCGCTATCTGTGTAAACATGCATACGTCTTCACCGCTATCTGTATAAAGATGGAAATATCTACACAGCTATCTCTTTACACATGGAAATAACTACACCGCTATCTGTATGAACATGGAAATATCTACACCGCCATCTGTATGAACATGGAAATATCTGCACCGCCATCTGTATGAACATATAAATATCTACACCGCCATCTGTATTAAGATGGAGATATCTAAACTGCTATCAGTATAAACATGGAAATATCTACACCGCCATCTGTATGAACATATAAATATCTACACCGCCATCTGTATTAAGAAGGAAATATCTAAACCGCTATCTGTATACACATGGAAATATCTAAACCGCTGCCTGTATAAACATGGAAATATCAGCACCGCTATCTGTATGAACATGGAAATATCTACACCACAATCTGTATGAACATGGATATATCTACACAGCCATCTGGATGAACATGGAAATATCTACACCGCTATCTGTATGAACATGGAAATAACTACACCGCTATCTGTATGAACATGGAAATATCTACACCGCTATCTGTGTAAACATGCATACATCTTCACCACTATCTGTATAAAGATGGAAATATCTACACCGCCATCTGTTTGAACATGGAAATATCTACACCGCTATCTGCATGAAAATGGAAATATCTACACTGCTATCTGCATATAAATGGAAAAATCTACACAGCTATCTCTTTACACATGGAAATAACTACACCGCTATCTGTATGAACATGGAAATATCCACACCGCAATCTGTATGAACATGGAAATATCTGCACAGCCATCTGTATGAAAATATAAATATCTACACCGCCATCTGTATTAAGATGGAGTTATCTACACCGCTATCTGTATAAACATGGAAATATCTACACCGCTATCTGTATAAACATGGAAATATCTACACTGCTATCTGTATAAACATGGAAATATCTACACCGCTACCTGTATAAACATGGAAATATCAGCACCGCTATCTGTAAAACATGGAAATATCTACACCGCTATCTGTATGAACATGGAAATATCTACACCACTATCTGTATGAACATGGATATATCTACACAGCCCTCTGGATGAATATGGAAATATCCACAAAGCTATCTGTGTAAACATGCATACATCTTCACCACTATTAGTATAAACATGGAAATATCTACACCGCTATCTGTATGAACATGGAAATAACTACACCGCTATCTGTATGAACATGGAAATATCTACACCGCTATCTGTAAGAACATGGATATATCTACACAGCCATCTGGATGAACTTGGAAATATCTACACCGCTATCTGTGTAAACATGCATACATCTTCACCGCAATCTGTATAAACATTGAAATATCTACACCGCTATCTGTATGAACATGGAAATATCTGCACCGCTATCTGTATGAACATGGAATTATCTACACCGCTATCTGTTTGAACATGGAATATGTACACCGCTATCTGCATGAAAATGGAAATATCTACACTGCTATCTGCATATACATGGAAATATCTACACAGCTATCTCTTTACACATGGAAATAACTACACCGCTATCTGTATGAACATGGAAATATCTACACCGCCATCTGTATGAACATGGAAATATCTGCACCGCCATCTGTATGAACATATAAATATCTACACCGCCATCTGTATTAAGATGGAGATATCTACACAGCTATCAGTATAAACATGGAAATATCTACACCGCCATCTGTATGAACATATAATTATCTACACCGCTATCTGTATTAAGAAGGAAATATCTAAACCGCTATCTGTATAAACATGGAAATATCTAAACCGCTGCCTGTATAAACATGGAAATATCAGCACCACTATCTGTATGAACATGGAAATATCTACACCGCAATCTGTATGAAGATGGATATATCTACACAGCCATCTGGATGAACATGGAAATATCTACACCGCTATCTGTATGAACATGGAAATATCTACACCGCCATCTGTATTAAGATGGAGATATCTACACCGCTATCTGTATAAACAAGGAAATATCAGCACCACTATCTGCATGAACATGGAAATATCTACACCGCCATCTGTATTAAGATGGAGATATCTACACCGCTATCTGTATAAACATGGAAATATCTACACCGCTATCTGTATAAACACGGAAATATCTACACTGCTATCTGTATAAACATGGAAATAACTACACCGCTACCTGAATAAACATGGAAATATCAGCACCGCTATCTGTATGAACATGGAAATATCTACACCGCTATCTGTATGAACAAGGAAATATCTACACCGCTATCTGTATGAACATGGATATATCTACACAGCCCTCTGGATGAATATGGAAATATCTACACCGCTATCTGTGTAAACATGCATACATCTTCACCGCTATCTGTATAAACATGGAAATATCTACACCGCTATCTCTATGAACATGGAAATATCTACACCGCTATCTGTTTGAAGATGGAAATATATACACCGCTATCTGCATGAAAATGGAAATATCTACACAGCTATCTGCATATAGATGGAAATATCTACACAGCTATCTCTTTTCACATGGAAATAACTACACTGCTATCTGTATGAACATGGAAATATCTACACCGCTACCTGTATAAACATGGAAATATCAGCACCGCTATCTGAATGAACCTGGAACTATCTACACCGCTATATGTATGAACATGGAAATATCTACACCGCTATCTGTATGAACATGGAAATATCTACAAAGCTATCTGAATGAACATTGAAATATCTACACCACTATCTGTTTGAACATGTAAATATCTAAACCGCTATCTGCATGAAAATGGAAATATCTACAAAGCTATCTGCATATACATGGAAATATCTACACAGCTATCTCTTTACACATGGAAATAACTACACCGCTATATCTATAAACATGGAAATATCTACACCACCTTCTGTATGAACATGGAAATATCTGCACCGCCATCTGTATGAACATATAAATATCAACACCGCCATCTGTATTAAGAAAGAAATATCTAAACCGCTATCTGTATAAACATGGAAATATCCACACTGCCATCTGTATGAACATGGAAATATCTGCACCGCCATCTGTATGAACATATAAATATCTACACCGCCATCTGTATTAAGATGGAGATATCTACACCGCTATCTGTATAAACATGGAAATATCTACACCGCTATCTGTATAAACATGGAAATATCTACACCGCTATCTGTATAAACATGGAAATATCTACACCGCTACCAGTATAAACATGGAAATATCAGCACCGCTATCTGTATGAACATGGAAATATCTACACCGCTATCTGTATGAACATGGTAATATCTACACCGCTAACTATATGAACATGGAAATATCTACACCGCTATCAGTATGAACAAGGAAATGTCTACACCGCTATCTGTATGAACATGGATATATCCACACAACCCTCTGGATGAACATGGAAATATCCACACCGCTATCTGTGTAAACATGAATACATCTTCACCGCTATCTGTATAAACATGGAAATATCTACAGCGCTATCTGTATGAACATGGAAATATCTACACCGCTATCTGTTTGAACATGGAAATATATACACCGCTATCTGCATGAAAATGGAAATATCTACACAGCTATCTGCATATACATGGAAATATCTACACAGCTATCTCTTTACACATGGAAATAGCTACACCGCTATCTGTATGAAGATGGAAATATCTACACCGCCATCTGTATGAACATGGAAATAGCTGCACCGCCATCTGTATGAACATATAAATATCTACACCGCCATCTGTATTAAGATGGAGATATCTACACCGCTATCTGAATAAACATGGAAATATCTACACCGCTATCTGTATAAACATGGAAATATCTACACCGCTATCTGTATAACCATGGAAATATCTACACCGCTACCTGTATAAACATGGAAATATCAGCACCGCTATCTGTATGAACATGGATATATCTACACCGCTATCTTTATGAACATGGAAGTATCTACACCGCTATCTGGATGAACATGGAAATATCTACAAAGCTATCTGAATGAACATGGAAAAATCTACACCGCTATCTGTTTGAACACGTAAATATCTACACCACTATCTGCATGAAAATGGAAATATCTACAAAGCTATCTGCATATACATGGAAATATCTACACAGCTATCTCTTTACACATGGAAATAACTTCACCGCTATATCTGTAAACATGGAAATATCTACACCGCCATCTGCATGAACATGGGAATATCTGCACCGCCATCTGTATGAACATATAAATATCTACACCGCCATCTGTATTAAGAAGGAAATATCTAAACCGCTATCTGTATAAACATGGAAATATCTACACCGCTGCCTGTATAACCATGGAAGTATCAGCACCGCTATCTGTATGAACATGGAAATATCTACACCGCTATCTGTATTAACATGGAAATATCTACACTGCTATCTGTATGAACATGGAAATATCTACACCGTTCTCCATATGAACATGGAAATAGCTACACCGCTATCTGTATGAACATGGAAATATCTACACCGCTATCTGTATGAACATGGAAGTATCTACACCGCTAACTGTATAAACATGGATATATCTACACAGCCATCTGGATGAACATGGAAATATCTATACCGCTATCTGTATGAACATGGAAATATCTACACCGCTATCTGTGTGAACATGGATATATCTACACAGCCATCTGGATGAACATGGAAATATCTACACCGCTATCTGTGTAAACATGCATACATCTTCACCGCTATCTGTAAAAACATGGAAATATCTACACCGCTATCTGTATGAACATGGAAATATCTACACCGCTATCTGTATGAACATGGAAATATCTACACCGCTATCTGTTTGAACATGGAAGTATCTACACCGCTATCTGCATGAAAATGGAAATATCTACACAGCTATCTGCATATACATGGAAATATCTACACAGCTATCTCTTTTCACATGGAAATAACTACACTGCTATCTGTATGAACATGGAAATATCTACACCGCCATCTGTATGAACATGGAAAAATCTGCACAGCCATCTGTATGAACATATAAATATCTACACCGCCATCTGTATTAAGATGGAGATATCTACACCGCTATCTTTATAAACATGGAAATATCTACACCGCTATCTGTATAAACAGGGAAATATCTACACCACTATCTGTATAAACATGGAAATATCAGCACCGCTATCTTTATGAACATGGAAATATCAGCCCCTCTATCTGTAAGAACATGGTAGTATCTACACCGCTATAAATATGAACATGGAAACATCTACACCGCTATCTGTATGAACATGGAAATACCTTCACCGCCATCTGTATGAACATGGAAATATCTGCACCGCCATCTGTATGAACATGGAAATATCTACACCGCTATCTGTTTGAAGATGGAAATATATACACCGCTATCTGCATGAAAATGGAAATATCTTCACAGCTATCAGCATATACATGGAAATATCTACACACCTATCTCTTTACACATGGAAATAACTACACCGCTATCTGTATGAACATGGAATATCTACACCGCCATCTGTATGAACATGGAAATATCTGCACCGCCATCTGTATGAACATATAAATACCTACACCGCCATCTGTATTAAGATGGAGATATCTACACCGCTATCTGAATAAACATGGAAATATCTACACCGCTATCTGTATAACCATGGAAATATCTACACCGCTACCTGTATAAACATGGAAATATCAGAACCGCTATCTGTATGAACATGGAAATATCTACACCGCTATCTGTATGAACATGGAAGTATCTACACCGCTATCTGTATGAACGTGGAAATATCTACAAAGCTATCTGAATGAACATGGAAAAATCTACACCGCTATCTGTTTGAACATGTAAATATCTATACCGCTATCTGCATGAAAATGGAAATATCTACAAAGCTATCTGCATATACATGGAAATATCTACACAGCTATCTCTTTACACATGGAAATAACTACACCGCTATATCTATAAACATGGAAATATCTACACCGCCATCTGTATGAACATGGGAATATCTGCACTGACATCTGTATGAACATATAAATATCTACACCGCCATCTGTATTAAGAAGGAAATATCTAAACCGCTATCTGTATAAACATGGAAATATCTACACCGCTGCCTGTAAAACCATGGAAATATCAGCACCGCTATCTGTATGAACAAGGAAATATCTACACCGCTATCTGTTTTAACATGGAAATATCTACACTGCTATCTGTATGAACATGGAAATATCTACACCGTTCTCTGTATGAACATGGAAATATCTACACCGCTATCTGTATGAACATGGAAATATCTACAAAGCTATCTGAATGAACATGGAAATATCTACACCGCTATCTGTTTGAACATGGAAATATCTACACCGATATCTGCATGAAAATGGAAATATCTACAAAGCTATCTGCATATTCATGGAAATATCTACACAGCTATCTCTTTACACATGGAAATAACTACACCGCTATCTGTATGAACATGGAAATATCTACACCGCTATCTGTATGAACATGGAAATATCTACACCGCTATCTGTATGAACATGGAAATATCTACAAAGCTATCTGAATGAACATGGAAATATCTACACCGCTATCTGTTCGAAAATGTAAATATCTACACTGCGATCTGCATGAAAATGGAAATATTTACACTGCTATCTGCATATACATTTAAATATCTACACAGCTATCTCTTTACACATGGAAATAATTACACCAGTATCTGTATGAACATGGATATATCTACACAGCCCTCTGGATGAACATGGAAATATCCACACCGCTATCTGTGTAAACATGCATACATCTTCACCGCTATCTGTATAAACATTGAAATATCTACACCGCTATCTGTATGAACATGGAAATATCTACACCGCTATCTGTTTGAAGATGGAAATATATACACCGCTATCTGCATGAAAATGGAAATATCTTCACAGCTATCAGCATATACATGGAAATATCTACACACCTATCTCTTTACACATGGAAATAACTACACCGCTATCTGTATGAACATGGAATATCTACACCGCCATCTGTATGAACATGGAAATATCTGCACCGCCATCTGTATGAACATATAAATACCTACACCGCCATCTGTATTAAGATGGAGATATCTACACCGCTATCTGAATAAACATGGAAATATCTACACCGCTATCTGTATAAACATGGAAATATCTACACCGCTATCTGTATAACCATGGAAATATCTACACCGCTACCTGTATAAACATGGAAATATCAGCACCGCTATCTGTATGAACATGGAAATATCTACACCGCTATCTGTATGAACATGGAAGTATCTACACCGCTATCTGTATGAACGTGGAAATATCTACAAAGCTATCTGAATGAACATGGAAAAATCTACACCGCTATCTGTTTGAACATGTAAATATCTACACCGCTATCTGCATGAAAATGGAAATATCTACAAAGCTATCTGCATATACATGGAAATATCTACACAGCTATCTCTTTACACATGGAAATAACTACACCGCTATATCTATAAACATGGAAATATCTACACCGCCATCTGTATGAACATGGGAATATCTGCACCGACATCTGTATGAACATATAAATATCTACACCGCCATCTGTATTAAGAAGGAAATATCTAAACCGCTATCTGTATAAACATGGAAATATCTACACCGCTGCCTGTAAAACCATGGAAATATCAGCACCGCTATCTGTATGAACAAGGAAATATCTACACCGCTATCTGTATTAACATGGAAATATCTACACTGCTATCTGTATGAACATGGAAATATCTACACCGTTCTCTGTATGAACATGGAAATATCTACACCGCTATCTGTATGAACATGGAAATATCTACAAAGCTATCTGAATGAACATGGAAATATCTACACCGCTATCTGTTTGAACATGGAAATATCTACAGCGCTATCTGCATGAAAATGGAAATATCTACAAAGCTATCTGCATATTCATGGAAATATCTACACAGCTATCTCTTTACACATGGAAATAACTACACTGCTATCTGTATGAACATGGAAATATCTACACCGCCATCAGCATGAACATGGAAATATCTGCACCGCAATCTGAATGAACATATAAATATCTACACCGCCATCTGTATTAAGATGGAGATATCTACACCGCTATCTGTATAAACATGGAAATATCTACACCGCTATCTGTATAAACAGGGATATATCTACACCACTATCTGTATAAACATGGAAATATCAGCACCGCTATCTTTATGAACATGGAAATATCAGCCCCTCTATCTGTATGAACATGGAAGTATCAACACCGCTATCAGTATGAACATGGAAATATCTACACCGCTATCGGTATGAACATGGAAATACCTTCACCGCCATCTGTATGAACATGGATATATCTACACAGCCATCTGGATGAACATGGAAATATCTACACCGCTATCTGTATGAACATGGAAATAGCTACACCGCTATCTGTATGAACATGGAAATATCTACACCACTATCTGTATGAACATGGAAATATCTACACCGCTATCTGTATGAACATGGAAATATCTTCACCGCTTTCTGTATGAACATGGATATATCTACACAGCCATCAGGATGAACATGTAAATATCTACACCGCTATCTGTATGAACATGGAAATATCTACACCGCTACATGTATAAACATGGAAATATCAGCACCGCTATCTGTATGAACATGGAAATATCTACACCGCTATCTTTATGAACATGGAAATATCTACACCGCTATCTGTATGAACATGGAAATATCTACACCGCTATCTGTATAAACATGGAAATATCAACAACGCCATCTGTATGAACACATAAATATCTACACCGCCATCTGTATTAAGAAGGAAATATCTAAACCGCTATCTGTATAAACATGGAAATATCTGCACCGCTGCCTGTATAAACATGGAAATATCAGCACCGCTATCTGTTTAAACATGGAAATATCTACACCGCTATCTGTAGGAACATAGAAATAGCTACACCGCAGCCTGTATAAACATGGAAATATCAGCACCGCTATCTGTATGAAAATGGAAATATCTACACCACTATCTGTATGAACATGGATATATCTACACAGCCATCTGGATGAACATGGAAATATCTACACCATTATCTGTATGAACGTGGAAATATCTACACTGCTATCTGTGTAAATATGCATACATATTCACCGCTATCAGTATAAACATGGAAATATCTACACCGCTATCTGTATGAACATGGAAATAGCTACACCGCTATCTGAATGAACATGGAAATATCTACACCGCTACCTGTATAAACATGGAAATGTCAGCACCGCTATCTGTATGAACATGGAAATATCTACACCGCTATCTGTATGAACATGGAAATATCTACACCGCTATCTGTATGAACATGGAAATATCTGCAAAGCTATCTGAATGAACATGGAAATATCTACACCGCTATTTGTTTGAACATGTAAATATCTACACCGCTATCTGCATGAAAATGGAAATATCTACACTGCTATCTGCATATACATTTAAATATCTACACAGCTATCTCTTTACACATGGAAATAACTACACCAATATCTGTATGAACATGGAAATATCTACACCGCCATCTGTATGAACATGGAAATATCTGCACCGCCATCTGTATGAACATGTAAATATCTACACCGCCATCTGTATTAAGATGGAGATATCTACACTGCTATCTGTATAAACATGGAAATATCAACACCGCCATCTGTATGAACACATAAATATCTACACCGCCATCTGTATTAAGAAGGAAACATCTAAACCGCTATCTGTATAAACATGGAAATATCTACACCGCTGCCTGTATAAACATGGAAATATCAGCACCGCTATCTGTTTGAACATGGAAATATCTACACCGCTATCTGTAGGAACCTAGAAATAGCTAAACCGCTGCCTGTTTAAACATGGAAATATCTACACCGCTATCTCTGTAAACATGCATACATCTTCACCGCTATCTGTATAAACATGGAAATATCTACAACGCCATCTGTATGAACATGGAGATATCTACACCGCTATCTGTATGAACATGGAAATATCTACTCCGCTATCTGTTTGAACATGGAAATATCTACACCGCTATCTGCATGAAAATGGAAATATCTTCACCGCTTTCTGTATGAACATGGAAATATCTACTCCGCTATCTGTTTGAACATGGAAATATCTACACCGCTATCTGCATTAAAATGGAAATATCTACACTGCTATCTGCATATACATGGAAATATCTTCAAAGCTATCTCTTTACATATGGAAATAACTACACCGCTATCTCTATAAACATGGAAATATCTACACCGCCATCTGTATGAACATGGAAATAACTGCATTGCCATCTGTATGAACATATAAATTCCTACACCGCCATCTTTATTAAGATGGAGATATCTACACCGCTATCTGCATAAACCTGGAAATATCTACACCGCTACCTGTATAAACATGGAAATATCAGCACCGCTCTCTGTATGAACTCGGAAATATCTACACCGCTATCTGTACGAACATGGAAATATCTACACCGCTATCTGTAGGAACATGGAAATAGCTACACCGCTATCTGTATTAACAAGGAAATATCTACACCACTATCTGTATGAACATGGAAATATCTACACCGCTATCTGTGAAAACATGCATATATCTTCACCGCTATCTGTATAAACATGGAAATATCTACAACACTATCTGTATGAACATGGAAACAGCTACACCGCTATCTGTATGAACATGGAAATATCTACACCGCTATCTGTATGAACATGGAAATACCTTCACAGCCTTCTGTATGAACATGGATATATCTACACAGCCATCAGGATGAACATGGAAATATCTACACCGCTATCTGTATGAACATGGAAATAGCTACACCACTATCTGTATGAACATGGAAATATTTTCACCGCTATCTGTATGTACATGGATACATCTACACAGCCATCTGGATGAACATGGAAATATCTACACCGCTATCTGTGTAAACATGCATATATCTTCACCGCTATCTGTATAAACATGGAAATATCTACACCGCTATCTGTATGAACATTGAAATATCTACACCGCTATCTGTATGAACATGGAAATACCTACACCGCTATCTGTTTGAACATGGAAATATCTACACCGCTATCTGCATGAAAATGGAAATATCTACACTGCTATCTGCATATACATGGAAATATCTACACAGCTATCTCTTTACACATGGAAATAACTACACCGATATCTGTATGAACATGGAAATATCCACACCGCCATCTGTATGAACACGGAAATATCTGCACTGCCATCTGTATGAACATATAAATATCTACAACGCCATCTGTATTAAGATGGAGATATCTACACCGCTATCTGTATAAACATGGAAATATCTACACCGCTATCTGTATAAACATGGAAATATCTACACCGCTATCTGTATAAACATGGAAATATCTACACCGCTACCTGTATAAACATGGAAATATCTAGACCGCTACCTGTATAAACATGGAAATATCAGCACCGCTATCTGTATGAACATGGAAATATCTACACCACTATCTGTATGAACATGGAAATATCTACACCGCTATCTGTATTAACATGGAAATATCTACACCGCTATCTGTATAAACATGGAAATATCTACACCGCTACCTGTATAAACATGGAAATATCAGCACCGCTATCTGTATGAACATGGAAATATCTACACCGCTATCTGTATGAACATGGAAATATCTACACCGCTATCTATATGAACATGGAAATATCTACACCGCTACCTGTATAAACATGGAAATATCAGCACCGCTATCTGTTTGAACATGGAATTATCTACACCGCTATCTGCATGAAAATGGAAATATCTACAAAGCTATCTGCATATACATGGAAATATCTACACAGCTATCTCTTTACACATGGAAATAACTACACCGCTATATCTATAAACATGGAAATATCTACACCGCCATCTGTATGAACATGGAAATATCTGCACCGCCATCTGTATGAACATATAAATATCTACACCTCCATCGGTATTAAGAAGGAAATATCTAAACCGCTGTTTAAACATGGAAATATCTACACCGCTGCCTGTATAAACATGGAAATATCAGCACCGCTCTCTGTAAGAGAATGGAAATATCTACACTGCTATCTGTATGAACATGGAAATAGCTACACCGTTATCTGTATGAACATGGAAATAGCTACACCGTTATCTGTGTGAACATGGAAATATCTACACCGGTATCTGTATGAACATGGAAATAGCTACACCGTTATCTGTATCAACATGGAAATAGCTACACCGTTATCTGTATGAACATGGAAATAGCTACACCGTTATCTGTGTGAACATGGAAATATCTACACCGGTATCTGTATGAACATGGAAATAGCTACACCGTTATCTGTATCAACATGGAAATAGCTACACCGCTATCTGTATGAACATTGAAGTATCTACACCGCTATCTGTATGAACATGGATATATCTACACAGCCATCTGGATGAACATGGAAATATCTACACCGCTATCTGTATGAACATGGTAATAGCTACACCGCTATCTGTATGAACATGGAAATATCTACACCGCTATCTGTATGAACATGGAAATATCTACACCGCTATCTGTATGAACATGGAAATATCTTCACCGCCATCTGTATGAACATGGATATATCTACAGAGCCATCTTGATGAACATGGAAATATCTACACAGCTATCTGTATGAACATGGAAATTTATACACCGCTATCTGTGAAAACATGCATACATCTTCACCGCTATCTGTATAAACATGGAAATATCTACACCGCTATCTGTATGAACATGGAAATATCTACACGGCTATCTGTTTGAACATGGAAATATCTACACCGCTTTCTGCAGAAAAATGGAAATATCTACACAGCTATCTGCATATACATGGAAATATCTTCAAAGCTATCTCTTTACACATGGAAATAACTACACCGGAATCTCTATAAACATGGAAATATCTACACCGCCATCTGTATGAACATGGAAATGTCTGCATTGCCATCTGTATGAACATATAAATACCTACACCGCCATCTGTATTAAGATGGAGATATCTACACCGCTATCTGTATAAACCTGGAAATATCTACACCGCTACCTGTATAAACATGGAAATATCAGCACCGATCTCTGTATGAACTCGGAAATATCTACACCGCTATCTGTACGAACATGGAAATATCTACACCGCTATCTGTATGAACATGGAAATAGCTACACCGCTATCTGTATGAACAAGGAAATATCTACACCACTATCTGTATGAACATGGAAATATCTACACCGCTATCTGTGAAAACATGCATATATCTTCACCGCTATCTGTATAAACATGGAAATATCTACACCGCTATCTGTATGAACATGGAAATAGCTACACCGCTATCTGTATGAACATGGAAATATCTACACCGCTATCTGTATGAAGAGGGATATATCTACACAGCCATCTGGATGAACATGGAAATATCTCCACCGCTATCTGTGTAAACATGCATACATCTTCACCGCTATCTATATAAACATGGAAATATCTACACCACTATCTGTATGAACATGCAAATATCTACACCGCTACCTGTATAAACATGGAAATATCAGCACCGCTATCTGTATGAACATGGAAATAGCTACACCGCTATCTGTATGAACATGCAAATATCTACACCACTATCTGTATGAACATGGAAATATCTACACCACTATCTGTATGAACATGGATATATCTACACAGCCATCTAGATGAACATGGAAATATCTACACCACTATCTGTATGAACATGGAAATATCTACACCGCTATCTGTGTAAACATGCATAAATCTTCACCGCTATCAGTATAAACATGGAAATATCTACACCGCTATCTGTATGAACATGGAAATAGCTACACCGCTATCTGTATGAACATGGAAATATCTATACCGCTGTCTGTATGAACATGGATATATCTACACAGCCATCTGGATAAACATGGAAATATCTACACCACTATCTGTGTAAACATTGATACATCTTCACCGCTATCTGTATAAACATGGAAATATCTACACCGCTATCTGTATGAACATTGAAATATCTACACCGCTATCTGTTTGAACATGGAAATACCTACACCGCTATCTGTTTGAACATGGAAATATCTACACCGCTATCTGCATGAAAATGGAAATATCTACACTGCTATCTGCATATACTTGGAAATATCTACACAGCTATCTCTTTACACATGGAAATAACTACACCGCTATCTGTATGAACGTGGAAATATCCACACCGCCATCTGTATGAACATGGAAATATCTGCACCGCCATGTGTATGAACATATAAATATCTACACCCCCATCTGTAATAAGATGGAGATATCTACACTGCTATCTGTATAAACATGGAAATATCTACACCACTATCTGTATAAACATGGAAATATCAGCACCGCTACCTTTATGAACATGGAAATATCAGCCCCTCTATCTGAATGAACATGGAAGTATCTACACCGCTATCAGTATGAACATGGAAATATCTACACCGCTATCTGTATGAACATGGAAATACCTTCACCGCCATCTGTATGAACATGGATATATCTACACAGCCATCTGGATGAACATGGAAATATCTACAACGCTATCAGTATGAACATGGAAATAGCTACACCGCTATCTGTATGAACATGGAAATATCTACACCACTATCTGTATGAACATGGAAATATCTACACCGCTATCTGTATGAACATGGAAATATCTTCACCGCTATCAGTATGAACATGGATATATCTACACAGCCATCTGGATGAACATGGAAATATCTACACCGCTATCTGTATGAACATGGAAATAGCTACACCGCTATCTGTATGAACATGGAAATAGCTACACCGCTATCTGTATGAACATGGAAATATCTACACCGCTATCTGTATGAACATGGAAATATCTTCACCGCCATCTGTATGAACATGGATATATCTACAGAGCCATATTGATGAACATGGAAATATCTACACAGCTATCTGTATGAACATGGAAATTTATACACCGCTATCTGTGTAAACATGCATACATCTTCACCGCTATCTGTATAAACATGGAAATATCTACACCGCTATCTGTATGAACATGGAAATATCTACACCGCTATCTGTTTGAACATGGAAATATCTGCACCGCTTTCTGCATAAAAATGGAAATATCTACACAGCTATCTGCATATACATGGAAATATCTTCAAAGCTATCTCTTTACACATGGAAATAACTACACCGGTATCTCTATAAACATGGAAATATCTACACCGCTATCTGTATGAACATGGAAATAGCTACACCGCTATCTGTATGAACAAGGCAATATCTACACCACTATCTGTATGAACATGGAAATATCTACACCGCTATCTGTGAAAACATGCATATATCTTCACCGCTGTCTGTATAAACTTTGAAATATCTACACCGCTATCTGTATGAACATGGAAATAGCTACAACGCTATCTGTATGAACATGGAAATATCTACACCGCTATCTGTATGAACAGGGATATATCTACACAGCCATCTGGATGAACATGGAAATATCTGCACCGCTATCTGTGTAAACATGCATACATGTTCACCGCTACCAGTATAAACATGGAAATATCAGCACCGTTATCTGTATGAACATGGAAATATCTACACCGCTATCTGTATGAACATGGTAATATCTACACCGCTATCTGTATCAACATGGAAATATCTACACCGCTATCAGTATGAACAAGGAAATATCTACACCGCTATCTGTATGAACATGGATATATCCACACAACCCTCTGGATGAACATGGAAATATCCACACCGCTATCTGTGTAAACATGCATACATCTTCACCGCTATCTGTAGAAACATGGAAATATCTACACCGCTATCTGTATGAACATGGAAATATCTACACCGCTATCTGTATAAACATGGAAATATCTACACCGCCATCTGTATTAAGAAGGAAATATCTAAACCGCTATCTGTATAAACATGGAAATATCTACACCGCTGCCTGTATAACCATCGAAGTATCAGCACCGCTATCTGTATGAGCATGGAAATATCTACACCGCTATCTGTATTAACATGGAAATATCTACACTGCTATCAGTATGAACATGGAAATATCTACACCGTTCTCCGTATGAACATGGAAATAGCTACACCGCTATCTGTATGAACATGGAAATATCTACACCGCTATCTGTATGAACATGGAAATAGCTACACCGTTATCTGTATCAACATGGAAATAGCTACACCGCTATCTGTATGAACATGGAAGTATCTACACCGCTAACTGTATTAACATGGATATATCTACACAGCCATCTGGATGAACATGGAAATATCTACACCACTATCTGTATGAACATGGAAATTTATACACCGCTATCTGTGTAAACATGCATACATCTTCACCGCTATCTGTATAAACATGGAAATATCTACACCGCTATCTGTATGAACATGGAAATATCTACACCGCTATCTGTTTGAACATGGAAATATCTGCACCGCTTTCTGCATAAAAATGGAAATATCTACACAGCTATCTGCATATACATGGAAATATCTTCAAAGCTATCTCTTTACACATGGAAATAACTACACCGGTATCTCTATAAACATGGAAATATCTACACCGCTATCTGTATGAACATGGAAATAGCTACACCGCTATCTGTATGAACAAGGCAATATCTACACCACTATCTGTATGAACATGGAAATATCTACACCGCTATCTGTGAAAACATGCATATATCTTCACCGCTGTCTGTATAAACTTTGAAATATCTACACCGCTATCTGTATGAACATGGAAATAGCTACAACGCTATCTGTATGAACATGGAAATATCTACACCGCTATCTGTATGAACAGGGATATATCTACACACCCATCTGGATGAACATGGAAATATCTGCACCGCTATCTGTGTAAACATGCATACATGTTCACCGCTACCAGTATAAACATGGAAATATCAGCACCGTTATCTGTATGAACATGGAAATATCTACACCGCTATCTGTATGAACATGGTAATATCTACACCGCTATCTGTATCAACATGGAAATATCTACACCGCTATCAGTATGAACAAGGAAATATCTACACCGCTATCTGTATGAACATGGATATATCCACACAACCCTCTGGATGAACATGGAAATATCCACACCGCTATCTGTGTAAACATGCATACATCTTCACCGCTATCTGTAGAAACATGGAAATATCTACACCGCTATCTGTATGAACATGGAAATATCTACACCGCTATCTGTATAAACATGGAAATATCTACACCGCCATCTGTATTAAGAAGGAAATATCTAAACCGCTATCTGTATAAACATGGAAATATCTACACCGCTGCCTGTATAACCATCGAAGTATCAGCACCGCTATCTGTATGAGCATGGAAATATCTACACCGCTATCTGTATTAACATGGAAATATCTACACTGCTATCAGTATGAACATGGAAATATCTACACCGTTCTCCGTATGAACATGGAAATAGCTACACCGCTATCTGTATGAACATGGAAATATCTACACCACTATCTGTATGAACATGGAAATAGCTACACCGTTATCTGTATCAACATGGAAATAGCTACACCGCTATCTGTATGAACATGGAAGTATCTACACCGCTAACTGTATTAACATGGATATATCTACACAGCCATCTGGATGAACATGGAAATATCTACACCACTATCTGTATGAACATGGAAATATCTACACCGCTATCTGTGTGAACATGGATATATCTACACAGCCATCTGGATGAACATGGAAATATCTACACCGCTATCTGTGTAAACATGCATACATCTTCACCGCTATCTGTAAAAACATGGAAATATCTTCACCGCCATCTGTATGAACATGGAAATATCTACACCGCTATCTGTATGAACATGGAAATATCTACACCGCTATCTGTTTGAACATGGAAATATCTACACCGCTATCTGCATGAAAATGGAAATATCTACACAGCCATCTGGATGAACATGGAAATATCTACATCGCTATCTGTATGAACATGGAAATATCTACACCACTATCTGTGTGAACATGGATATATCTACACAGCCATCTGGATGAACATGGAAATATCTACACCGCTATCTTTGTAAACATGCATACATCTTCACCGCTATCTGTAAAAACATGGAAATATCTACACCGCTATCTGTATGAACATGGAAATATCTACACCGCTATCTGTTTGAACATGGAAATATCTACACCGCTATCTGCATGAAAATGGAAATATCTACACAGCTATCTGCATGTACATGGAAATATCTACTCAGCTATCTCTTTACACATGGAAATAACTACACCGCTATCTGTATGAACATGGAAATATCTACACCGCCACCTGTATGAACATGGAAATATCTGCACCGCCATCTGTATGAACATATAAATATCTACACCGCCATCTGTATTAAGATGGAGATATCTACACCGCTATCTGTATAAACCTGGAAATATCTACACAGCTACCTGTATAAACATGGAAATATCAGCACCGCTCTCTGTATGAACTCGGAAATATCTACACCGCTATCTGTACGAACATGGAAATATCTACACTGCTATCTGTATGAACATGGAAATAGCTACACCGCTATCTGTATGAACAAGGAAATATCTACACCACTATCTGCATGAACATGGAAATATCTACACCGCTATCTGTGAAAACATGCATATATCTTCACCGCTATCTGTATAAACATGGAAATATCTACACCGCTATCTGTATGAACATGGAAATAGCTACACCGCTATCTGTATGAACATGAAAATATCTACACCGCTATCTGTATGAACATGGATATATCTACACAGCCATCCAGATGAACATGGAAATATCTCCACCGCTATCTGTGTAAACATGCATATATCATCACCGCTATCTATATAAACATGGAAATATCTACACCAATATCTGTATGAACATGCAAATATCTACACCGCTACCTGTATAAACATGGAAATATCAGCACCGCTATCTGTATGAACATGGAAATAGCTACACCGCTATCTGTATGAACATGCAAATATCTACACCACTATCTGTATGAACATGGAAATATCTACACCACTATCTGCATGAACATGGATATATCTACACAGCCATCTGGATGAACATGGAAATATCTACACCACAATCTGTATGAACATGGACATATCTACACCGCTATCTGTGTAAACATGCATACATCTTCACCGCTATCAGTATAAACATGGAAATATCTACACCGCTATCTGTATGAACATGGAAATAGCTACACCGCTATCTGTATGAACATGGAAATAGCTACACCGCTATCTGTATGAACATGGATATATCTACACAGCCATCTGGATGAACATGGAAATATCTACACCGCTATCTGTGTAAACATGCATACATCTTCACCGCTATCTGTATTAACTTGGAAATATCTACACCGCTATCTGTATGAACATTGAAATATCTACACCGCTATCTGTATGAACATGGAAATACCTACACCGCTATCTGTTTGAACATGGAAATATCTACACCGCTATCTGTATGAAAATGGAAATATCTACACTGCTATCTGCATATACATGGAAATATCTACACAGCTATCTCTTTACACATGGAAATACCTACACCGCTATCTGTATGAACATGGAAATATCGACACCGCCATCTGTATGAACATGGAAATATCTGCACCGCCATCTGTATGAACATATAAATATCTACACCGCCATCTGTATTAAGATGGAGATATCTACACCGCTATCTGTATAAACATGGAAATATCTAAACTGCTATCTGTATAAACATGGAAATATCTACACCGCTGCCTGTATAACCATGGAAATATCAGCACCGCTATCTGTATGAACATGGAAATATCTACACCGCTATCTGTATTAAAATGGAAATGTCTACACTGCTATCTGTATGAACATGGAAATATCTACACCGTTCTCCGTATGAACTTGGAAATATCTACACCGCTATCTATATGAAAATGGAAATATCTACAAAGCTATCTGAATGAACATGAAAATATCTACACCGCTATCTGTTTGAACATGTAAATATCTACACCGCTATCTGCATGAAAATGGAAATATCTACAAGCTATCTGCATATTCATGGAAATATCTACACAGCTATCTCTTCACACATGGAAATAACTACACCGCTATATCTATAAACATGGAAATATGTACACCGCCATCTGTATGAATATGGAAATATCTGCACCGCCATCTGTATGAACATATAAATATATACACCGCAATCTGTATTAAGAAGGAAATATCTAAACCGCAGTTTAAACATGGAAATATCTACACCGCTGCCTGTATAAACATGGAAATATCAGCACCGCTCTCTGTAAGAGAATGGAAATATCTACACCGCTATCTGTATGAACATGGAAATATCCACACTGCTATCTGTATGAAGATGGAAATAGCTACACCGTTATCTGCATGAACATGGAAATAGCTATACCGCTATCTGTATGAACATGGAAATATCTACACTGCTATCTGTATGAACATGGAAATAGCTACACCGTTATCTGTATCAACATGGAAATAGCTACACCGCTATCTGTATGAACATGGAAGTATCTACACCGCTATCTGTATTAACATGGATATATCTACACAGCCATCTGGATGAACATGGAAATATCTACACCGCTATCTGTATGAACATGGAAATATCTACACCGCTATCTGTGTGAACATGGATATATCTACACAGACATCTGGATGAACATGGAAATATCTACACCGCTATCTGTGTATACATGCATACATCTTCACCGCTATCTGAAAAAACATGGAAATATCTAAACCGCTATCTGTATGAACATGGAAATATCTACACCGCTATCTGTATGAACATGGAAATATCTACACCGCTATCTGTTTGAACATGGAAATATCTAAACCGCTATCTGCATGAAAATGGAAATATCTACACTGCTATCTGCATATACATGGAAATATCTACACAGCTATCTCTTTACACATGGAAATAACTACACCGCTATCTGTATGAACATGGAAATATCGACACCGCCATCTGTATGAACATGGAAATATCTGCACCGCCATCTGTATGAACATATATCTACACCGCCATCTGTATTAAGATGGAGATATCTACACCGCTATCTGTATAAACATGGAAATATCTACACCGCTATCTGTATAAACAGGGAAATATCTACACCACTATCTGTATAAACATGGAAATATCAGCAACGCTATCTTTATGAACATGGAAATACCAGCCCCTCTATCTGTAAGAACATGGAAGTATCTACACCGCTATCAGTATGAACATGGAAATATCTACACCGCTATCTGTATGAACATGGAAATACCTTCACCGCCATCTGTATGAACATGGATATATCTACACAGCCATCTGGATGAACATGGAAATATCTACACCACTATCTGTATTAAGATGGAGATATCTACACCACTATCTGAATAAACATGGAAATATCTACACAGCTATCTGTATAAACATGGATATATCTACACAGCTATCTGTATAACCATGGAAATATCTACACCGCTACCTGTATAAACATGGAAATATCAGCACCGCTATCTGTATGAACATGGAAATAGCTACACCGCTATCTGTATGAACATGGAAATATCTACACCGCTATCTGTATGAACATTGATATATCTACACAGCCATCTGGATGAACATGGAAATATCTACACCGCTATCTGTGTAAACATTGATACATCTTCACCGCTATCTGTATAAACATGGAAATATCTACACCGCTATCTGTATGAACATTGAAATATCTACACCGCTATCTGAATGAACATGGAAATACCTACACCGCTATCTGTTTGAACATGGAAATATCTACACCGCTATCTGCATGAAAATGGAAATATCTACACTGCTATCTGCATATATATGGAAATATCTACACAGCTATCTCTGTACACATGGAAATAGCTACACCGCTATCTGTATGAACATGGAAATATCCACACCGCCATCAGTATGAACATGGAAATATCTGCACCGCCATCTGTATGAACATATAAATATCTACACCGCCATCTGTATTAAGAAGGAAATATCTAAACCGCTGTTTAAACATGGAAATATCTACACCGCTGCCTGTATAAACATGGAAATATCAGCACCGCTCTCTGTAAGACAATGGAAATATCTACACCGCTATCTGTATGAACATGGAAATATCTACACTGCTATCTGTATGAACATGGAAATATCTACACCGGTATCTGTATGAACATGGAAATAGCTACACCGTTATCTGTATCAACATGGAAATAGCTACACCGCTATCTGTATGAACATTGAAGTATCTACACCGCTATCTGTATGAACATGGATATATCTACACAGCCATCTGGATGAACATGGAAATATCTACATCGCTATCTGTATGAACATGGAAATATCTACACCACTATCTGTGTGAACATGGATATATCTACACAGCCATCTGGATGAACATGGAAATATCTACACCGCTATCTTTGTAAACATGCATACATCTTCACCGCTATCTGTATGAACATGGAAATATCTACACCGCTATCTGTTTGAACATGGAAATATCTACACCGCTTTCTGCATGAAAATGGAAATATCTACACAGCTATCTGCATGTTCATGGAAATATCTACTCAGCTATCTCTTTACACATGGAAATAACTACACCGCTATCTGTATGAACATGGAAATATCTACACCGCCACCTGTATGAACATGGAAATATCTGCACCGCCATCTGTATGAACATATAAATATCTACACCGCCATCTGTATTAAGATGGAGATATCTACACCGCTATCTGTATAAACCTGGAAATATCTACACAGCTACCTGTATAAACATGGAAATATCAGCACCGCTCTCTGTATGAACTCGGAAATATCTACACCGCTATCTGTACGAACATGGAAATATCTACACCGCTATCTGTATGAACATGGAAATAGCTACACCGCTATCTGTATGAACAAGGAAATATCTACACCACTATCTGTATGAACATGGAAATATCTACACCACTATCTGTGAAAACATGCATATATCTTCACCGCTATCTGTATAAACATGGAAATATCTACACCGCTATCTGTATGAACATGGAAATAGCTACACCGCTATCTGTATGAACATGGAAATATCTACACCGCTATCTGTATGAACAGGGATATATCTACACAGCCATCTGGATGAACATGGAAATAACTGCACCGCTATCTGTGTAAACATGCATACATCTTCACCGCTATCTATATAAACATGGAAATATCTACACCACTATTTGTATGAACATGCAAATATCTACACCGCTACCTGTATAAACATGGAAATATCAGCACCGCTATCTGTATGAACATGGAAATATCTACACCGCTATCTGTATGAACATGGAAATAACTACACCGCAATCTGTATGAACATGGAAATATCTACAAAGCTATCTGAATGAACATGGAAATATCTACACCGCTATCTGTTTGAACATGTAAATATCTACACCGCTATCTGCATGAAAATGGAAATATCTACACTGCTATCTGCATATACATTTAAATATCTACACAGCTATCTCTTTACACATGGAAATAACTACACCACTATCTGTATGAACATGGAAATATCTACACCGCCATCAGTATGAACATGGAAATATCTGCACCGCCATCTGTATGAACATATAAATATCTACACCGCCATCTGTATTAAGATGGAGATATCTACACTGCTATCTGTATAAACATGGAAATATCAACACCGCCATCTGTATGAACACATAAATATCTACACCGCCATCTGTATTAAGAAGGAAACATCTAAACCGCTATCTGTATAAACATGGAAATATCTATACCGCTGCCTGTATAAACATGGAAATATCAGCACCGCTATCTGTTTGAACATGGAAATATCTACACCGCTATCTGTAGGAACATAGAAATAGCTACACCGCTGCCTGTATAAACATGGAAATATCTACACCGCTATCTGTGTAAACATGCATACATCTCCACCGCTATCTGTATAAACATGGAAATATCTACACCGCTATCTGTATGAACATGGAAATATCTACACCTCTATCTGTATGAACATGGAAATATCTACACCACTATCTGTTTGAACATGGAAATATCTACACCGCTATCTGCATGAAAATGGAAATATCTACACTGCTATCTGCATATACATGGAAATATCTACACAGCTATCTCTTTACACATGGAAATAACTACACCGCTATCTGTATGAACATGGAAATAGCTACACCGCTATCTGTATGAACATGGAAATATCTACACCGCTACCTGTATAAACATGGAAATATCAGCACCGCTCTCTGTATGAACTCGGAAATATCTACACCGCTATCTGTATGAACATGGAAATATCTACACTGCTATCTGTATGAACATGGAAATAGCTACACCGCTATCTGTATGAACAAGGAAATATCTACACCACTATCTGCATGAACATGGAAATATCTACACCGCTATCTGTGAAAACATGCATATATCTTCACCGCTATCTGTATAAACATGGAAATATCTACACCGCTATCTGTATGAACATGGAAATAGCTACACCGCTATCTGTATGAACATGAAAATTTCTACACCGCTATCTGTATGAACATGGATATATCTACACAGCCATCCAGATGAACATGGAAATATCTCCACCGCTATCTGTGTAAACATGCATACATCATCACCGCTATCTATATAAACATGGAAATATCTACACCAATATCTGTATGAACATGCAAATATCTACACCGCTACCTGTATAAACATGGAAATATCAGCACCGCTATCTGCATGAACATGGAAATAGCTACACCGCTATCTGTATGAACATGCAAATATCTACACCACTATCTGTATGAACATGGAAATATCTACACCACTATCTGCATGAACATGGATATATCTACACAGCCATCTGGATGAACATGGAAATATCTACACCACAATCTGTATGAACATGGACATATCTACACCGCTATCTGTGTAAACATGCATACATCTTCACCGCTATCAGTATAAACATGGAAATATCTACACCGCTATCTGTATGAACATGGAAATAGCTACACCGCTATCTGTTTGAACATGGAAATATCTACACCGCTATCTGTATGAACATGGAAATACCTTCACCACCATCTGTATGAACATGGATATATCTACACAGCCATCTGGATGAACATGGAAATATCTACACCACTATCTGTATGAACATGGAAATAGCTACACCGCTATCTGTATGAACATGGAAATATCTACACCACTATCTGTATGAACATGGAAATATCTACACCGCTATCTGTATGAACATGGAAATATCTTCACCGCTATCAGTATGAACATGGATATATCTACACAGCCATCTGGATGAACATGGAAATATCTACACCGCTATGTGTATGAACATGGAAATAGCTACACCGCTATCTGTATGAACATGGAAATATCTACACCGCTATCTGTATGACAATGGAAATATCTACACCGCTATCTGTATGAACACGGAAATATCTTCACCGCCATCTGTATGAACATGGATATATCTACAGAGCCATCTTGATGAACATGGAAATATCTACACAGCTATCTGTATGAACATGGAAATTTATACACCGCTATCTGTGTAAACATGCATACATCTTCACCGCTATCTGTATAAACATGGAAATATCTACACCGCTATCTGTATGAACATGGAAATACCTACACCGCTATCTGTTTGAACATTGAAATATCTACACCGCTTTCTGCATAAAAATGGAAATATCTACACAGCTATCTGCATATACATGGAAATATCTTCAAAGCTATCTCTTTACACATGGAAATAACTACACCGCTATCTCTATAAACATGGAAATATCTACAACGCTATCTGTATGAACACGGAAATATCTTCACCGCCATCTGTATGAACATGGATATATCTACAGAGCCATCTTGATGAACATGGAAATATCTACACAGCTATCTGTATGAACATGGAAATATCTACACCGCTATCTGTGAAAACATGCATATATCTTCACCGCTATCTGTATAAACATGGAAATATCTACACTGCTATATGTATGAACATGGAAATAGCTACACCGCTATCTGTATGAACATGGAAATATCTACACCGCTCTCTGTATGAACATGGAAATACCTTCACAGCCATCTGTATGAACATGGATATATCTACACAGCCATGTGGATGAACATGGAAATATCTACACAGCCATCTGGATGAAGATGGAAATATCTACACCGCTATCTGTGTAAACATGCATACATCTTCACCGCTATCTGTATAAACATGGAAATATCTACACCGCTATCTGTATGAACATTGAAATATCTACACCGCTATCTGTATGAACATGGAAATACCTACACCGCTATCTGTTTGAACATGGAAATATCTACACCGCTATCTGCATGTAAATGGAAATATCTACACTGCTATCTGCATATACATGGAAATATCTACACAGCTATCTCTTTACACATGGAAATAACTACACCGATATCTGTATGAACATGGAAATATCCACACCGCCATCTGTATGAACATGGAAATATCTGCACCGCCATCTGTATGAACATATAAATATCTACAACGCCATCTGTATTAAGATGGAGATATCTACACCGCTATCTGTAAACATGGAAATATCTACACCGCTATCTGTATAAACATGGAAATATCTACACCGCTACCTGTATAAACATGGAAATATCAGCACCGCTATCTGTATGAACATGGAAATATCTACACCGCTATCTGTATGAACATGGAAATATCTACACCGCTATCTATATGAACATGGAAATATCTACACCGCTACCTGTATAAACATGGAAATATCAGCACCGCTATCTGTTTGAACATGGAATTATCTACACCGCTATCTGCATGAAAATGGAAATATCTACAAAGCTATCTGCACATACATGGAAATATCTACACAGCTATCTCTTTACACATGGAAATAACTACACCGCTATATCTATAAACATGGAAATATCTACACCGCCATCTGTATGAACATGGAAATATCTGCACCGCCATCTGTATGAACATATAAATATCTACACCGCCATCTGTATTAAGAAGGAAATATCTAAACCGCTGTTTAAACATGGAAATATCTACACCGCTGCCTGTATAAACATGGAAATATCAGCACCGCTCTCTGTAAGACAATGGAAATATCTACACCGCTATCTGTATGAACATGGAAATATCTACAGCGCTATCTGTATGAACATGGAAATAGCTACACCGTTATCTGTAGGAACATGGAAATAGCTACACCGTTATCTGTATGAACATGGAAATATCTACACCGCTATCTGTATGAACATGGAAATAGCTACACCGTTATCTGTATCAACATGGAAATAGCTACACCCCTATCTGTATGAACATTGAAGTATCTACACCGCTATCTGTATGAACATGGACATATCTACACAGCCATCTGGATGAACATGGAAATATCTACATCGCTATCTGTATGAACATGGAAATATCTACACCACTATCTGTGTGAACATGGATATATCTACACAGCCATCTGGATGAACATGGAAATATCTACACCGCTATCTTTGTAAACATGCATACATCTTCACCGCTATCTGTAAAAACATGGAAATATCTACACCGCTATCTGTATGAACATGGAAATATCTACACCGCTATCTGTTTGAACATGGAAATATCTACACCGCTATCTGCATGAAAATGGAAATATCTACACAGCTATCTGCATGTACATGGAAATATCTACTCAGCTATCTCTTTACACATGGAAATAACTACACCGCTATCTGTATGAACATGGAAATATCTACACCGCCACCTGTATGAACATGGAAATATCTGCACCGCCATCTGTATGAACATATAAATATCTGCACCGCCATCTGTATTAAGATGGAGATATCTACACCGCTATCTGTATAAACCTGGAAATATCTACACAGCTACCTGTATAAACATGGAAATATCAGCACCGCTCTCTGTATGAACTCGGAAATATCTACACCGCTATCTGTACGAACATGGAAATATCTACACCGCTATCTGTATGAACATGGAAATAGCTACACCGCTATCTGTATGAACAAGGAAATATCTACACCACTATCTGTATGAACATGGAAATATCTACACCACTATCTGTGAAAACATGCATATATCTTCACCGCTATCTGTATAAACATGGAAATATCTACACCGCTATCTGTATGAACATGGAAATAGCTACACCCCTATCTGTATGAACATGGAAATATCTACACCGCTATCTGTATGAACAGGGATATATCTACACAGCCATCTGGATGAACATGGAAATAACTGCACCGCTATCTGTGTAAACATGCATACATCTTCACCGCTATCTATATAAACATGGAAATATCTACACCACTATCTGTATGAATATGCAAATATCTACACCGCTACCTGTATAAACATGGAAATATAAGCACCGCTATCTGTATGAACATGGAAATAGCTACACCGCTATCTGTATGAACATGGAAATATCTACACCACTATCTGTATGAACATGGAAATATCTACACCACTATCTGTATGAACATGGATATATCCACACAGCCATCTGGATGAACATGGAAATATCTACACCACTATCTGTATGAACATGGAAATATCTACACCGCTATCTGTGTAAACATGCATACATCTTCACCGCTATCAGTATAAACATGGAAATATCTACACCGCTATCTGTATGAACATGGAAATAGCTACACCGCTATCTGTATGAACATGGAAATATCTACACCGCTATCTGTATGAACATGGATATATCTACACAGCCATCTGGATGAACATGGAAATATCTACACCGCTATCTATGTAAACATTGATACATCTTCACCGCTATCTGTATAAACATGGAAATATCTACACCGCTATCTGTATGAACATTGAAATATCTACACCGCTATCTGAATGAACATGGAAATACCTACACCGCTATCTGTTTGAACATGGAAATATCTACACCGCTATCTGCATGAAAATGGAAATATCTACACTGCTATCTGCATATATATGGAAATATCTACACAGCTATCTCTTTACACATGGAAATAGCTACACCGCTATCTGTATGAACATGGAAATATCCACACCGCCATCAGTATGAACATGGAAATATCTGCACCGCCATCTGTATGAACATATAAATATCTACACCGCCATCTGTATTAAGAAGGAAATATCTAAACCGCTGTTTAAACATGGAAATATCTACACCGCTGCCTGTATAAACATGGAAATATCAGCACCGCTCTCTGTAAGACAATGGAAATATCTACACCGCTATCTGTATGAACATGGAAATATCTACACTGCTATCTGTATGAACATGGAAATAGCTACACCGTTATCTGTAGGAACATGGAAATAGCTACACCGTTATCTGTATGAACATGGAAATATCTACACCGCTATCTGTATGAACATGGAAATAGCTACACCGTTATCTGTATCAACATGGAAATAGCTACACCGCTATCTGTATGAACATTGAAGTATCTACACCGCTATCTGCATGAACATGGATATATCTACACAGCCATCAGTATGAACATGGAAATATCTGCACCGCCATCTGTATGAACATATAAATATCTACACCGCCATCTGTATTAAGATGGCGATATCTACACCGCTATCTGTGTAAACATGGAAATATCTACACCGCTATCTGTATAAACATGGAAATATCTACACCGCTATCTGTATAAACATGGAAAAATCTAAACCACTACCTGTATAAACATGGAAATATCAGCACCGCTATCTGTATGAACATGGAAATATCTACACCGCTATCTGTATGAACATGGAAATATCTACACCGCTATCTGTATAAACATGGAAATATCTACACCGCTATCTGTATAAACATGGAAATATCTACACCGCTATCTGTATGAACATGGAAATATCTACACCGCTATCTGTATGAACATGGAAATATCTACACCACTATCTGTTTGAACATGGAAATATCTACACCACTATCTGCATGAAAATGGAAATATCTACACTGCTATCTGCATATACATGGAAATACCTACACAGCTATCTCTTTACACATGGAAATAACTACACCGCTATCTGTATGAACATGGAAATATCCACACCGCCATCTGTATGAACATGGAAATATCTGCACCGCCATCTGTATGAACATATAAATATCTGCACCGCCATCTCTATTAAGATGGAGATATCTACACCGCTATCTGCATAAACATGGAAATATCTACACCGCTATCTGTATGAACATGGATATATCTACACAGCCCTCCGGATGAACATGGAAATATCTACACCGCTATCTGTATGAACATGGAAATATCTACACCGCTATCTCTATGAACATGGATATATCTACACAGCCATCTGGATGAACATGGAAATATCCACACCGCTATCTGTGTAAACATGCATACATCTTCACCGCTATCTGTATAAACATGGAAATATCTACATTGCTATCTGTATGAACATGGAAATATCTACACCGCTATCTGTTTGAAGATGGAAATATATACACCGCTATCTGCATGAAAATGGAAATATCTAAACAGCTATCTGCATATACATGGAAATATCTACACAGCTATCTCTTTACACATGGAAATAACTACACCGCTATCTGTATGAACATGGAAATATCTACACCGCCATCTGTATGAACATGGAAATATCTGCACCGCCATCTGTATGAACATATAAATATCTACACCGCCATCTGTATTAAGAAGGAGATATCTACACCGCTATCTGAATAAACATGGAAATATCTACACCGCTATCTGTATAAACATGGAAATATCTACACCGCTATCAGTATAAACATGGAAATATGTACACGGCTACCTGTAAACATGGAAATATCAGCACCGCTATCTGTATGAACATGGAAATATCTACACCGCTATCTGAACATGGAAATATCTACACCGCTATCTGTATGAAGATGGAAATATCTACAAAGCTATCTGAATGAACATGGAAAATCTACACCGCTATCTGTTTGAACATGTAAATATCTGCACCTCTATCTGCATGAAAATGGAAATATCTACAAAGCTATCTGCATATACATGGAAATATCTACACAGCTATCTCTTTACACATGGAAATAACTACACCGCTATATCTATAAACATGGAAATCTCTACACCGCTATCTGTATAAACATGGAAATATCTACACCGCTATCTGTATGAACATGGAAATAGCTACACCGCTATCTGTATGAACATGGAAATATCTACACCGCTATCTGTATGAACATGGAAATATCTACACCGCTATCTGTTTGAACATGGAAATATCTACAACGCTGTCTGCTTGAAAATGGAAATATCTACACAGCTATCTGCATACACATGGAAATATCTACACAGCTATCTCTTAACACATGGAAATAAGTACTCCGCTATGTCTATAAACATGGAAATATCTACACCGCCATCTGTATGAACATGGAAATATCTGCACCGCCATCTGTATGAACAAATAAATATCTACACCGCCATCTGTATTAAGAAAGAAATATCTAAACCGCAATCTGTATGAACATTGAAATATCTACACCGCGGCCTGTATAAACATGGAAATATCAGCACCGCTATCTGTATGAACATGGAAATATCTACACCGCTATCTGTATGAACATGGAAATATCTACACCGCTATCTGTATGAACATGGAAATAGCTACACCGCTATCTGTATGAACATGGAAATATCTACACAGCCATCTGGATGAACATGGAAATATCTACTCCGCTATCTGTGTAAACATGCATAGATCTTCACCGCTATCTGTATAAACATGGAAATATCTTCACCGCTATCTGTTTGAACATGGAATTATCTACACCGCTATCTGTATGAACATGGAAATATCTACACCGCTATCTGTTTGAAAATGGAAATAGCTACACCGCTATCTGCATGAAAATGGAAATATCTACACCGCTATCTGCATGAAAATGGAAATATCTACACTGCTATCTGCATATACATGGAAATATCTACACAGCTATCTCTTTACACATGGAAATAACTACACCGCTATCTGTATGAACATGGAAATATCTACACCGCCATCTGTATGAACATGGAAATTTGTGCACCGCCATCTGTATGAACATATAAATATCTACACCGCCATCTGTATTAAGATGGAGATATCTACACTGCTATCTGTATAAACATGGAAATATCTACACCGCTATCTGTATGAACATGGAAATATCTACACCGCTATCTGTATGAACATGGAAATATCTACACTGCTATCTGTTTGAACATGGAAATATCTACACCGCTGTCTGCATGAATATGGAAATATCTACACAGCTATCTGCATACACATGGAAATATCTACACAGCTATCTCTTAACACATAGAAATAAGTACTCCGCTATCTCTATAAACATGGAAATATCTACACCGCCATCTGTATGAACATGGAAATATCTGCACCGCCATCTGTATGAACATATAAATATCTACACCGCCATCTGTATTAAGAAGGAAATATCTAAACCGCTATGTGTAAGAACATTGAAATATGTACACCGCAATCTGTATGAACATTGAAATATCTACACGGCTGCCTGTATAAACATGGAAATATCAGCACCGCTATCTGTATGAACATGGAAATATCTACACCGCTATCTGTATGAACATGGAAATATCTACACCGCTATCTGTATGAACATGGAAATAGCTACACCGCTATCTGCATGAACATGGAAATATCTACACAGCCATCTGGATGAACATGGAAATATCTACTCCGCTATCTGTGTAAACATGCATAGATCTTCACCGCTATCTGTATAAACATGGAAATATCTAAACCGTTATCTGTATGAACATGGAAATATCTACACCGCTATCTGTATGAACATGGAAATATCTACACCGCTATCTGTTTGAACATGGAAATATCTACACCGCTATCTGCATGAAAATGGAAATATCTATACTGCTATCTGCATATACATGGAAATATCTAAACAGCTATCTCTTTACACATGGAAATAACTACACCGCTATCTGTATGAACATGGAAATATCTACACCGCCATCTGTATGAACATGGAAATATCTGCACCGCCATCTGTATGAACATATAAATATCTACACCGCCATCTGTATTAAGATGGATATATCTACACCGCTATCTGAATAAACATGGAAATATCTACACCGCTATCTGTATAAACAGGGAAATATCTACACCGCTATCTGTATAACCATGGAAATATCTACACTGCTACCTGTATAAACATGGAAATATCAGCAACGCTATCTGCATGAACATGGAAATATCTACACCGCTATCTGTATGAACATGGAAATATCTACAAAGCTATCTGAATGAACATGGAAATATCTACACCGCTATCTGTTTGAACATGGAAATATCTACACCGCTATCTGCATGAAAATGGAAATATCTACAAAGCTATCTGCATATAAATGGAAATATCTACACAGCTATCTCTTTACACATGGAAATAACTACACCGCTATATCTATAACCATGGAAATATGTACACCGCCATCTGTATGAACAAGGAAATATCTGCACCGCCATCTGTATGAACAAATAAATATCTACACTGCCATCTGTATTAAGAAGGAAATATCTAAACCGCTATCTGTATAAACATGGAAATATCTACACCGCTGCCTGTATAAACATGGAAATATCAGCACCGCTATCTGTATGAACATGGAAATATTTACACCGCTACCTGTATCAACATGGAAATATCTACACCGCCATCTGTATGAACATAAAATATCTACCCCACCATCTGTATTAAGAAGGAAATATCTAAACCGCTATCTGTAAACGTGGAAATATCTACACCGCTGCCTGTATAAACATGGAAATATCAGCACTGCTATCTGTATGAACATGGAAATATCTACACCGCTATCTGTTTGAACATGGAAATATCTACACCGCTCTCTGCATGAAAATGGAAATAACTACACAGCTATCTGCATATACGTGGAAATATCTACACAGCTATCTCTTTACACATGGAAATAACTACAACGCTATCTCTGTAAACATGGAAATATCTACACCGCCATCTGTATGAACATGGAAATATCTGCACCGCCATCGTATGAACATATAAATATCTACACCGCCATCTGTATTAAGAAGGAGATATCTACCCCGCTATCTGTATGAACATGGAAATATCTCCACCTCCATCTGTATAAACTTATAAATATCTACACCGCCATCTGTATTAAGATGGAGATATCTACACCGCTATCTGTATAAACATGGAAATATCTACACCGCAATATGTATAAACATGGAAATACCTACACCGCTATCTGTATAAACATGGAAATATCTACACCGCTACCTGTATAAACATGGAAATATCAGCACCGCTATCTGTATGAACATGGAAATATCTACACCGCTATCTCTGTGAACATGGAAATATCTACACTGCTATCTGTATGAACATGGAAATAGCTACACCGCTATCTGTATGAACATGGAAATATCTACACCACTATCTGTATGAACATGGAAATATCTACACCGCTATCTGTATGAACATGGATATATCAACACAGCCATCTGGATGAACATGGAAATATCTACACCGCTCTCTGTTTGAACATGGAAATATCTAAACCGCTATCTGCATGAAAATGGAAATATATACACAGCTATCTGCATATACATGGAAATATCTACACACCTATCTCTTTACACATGGAAATAACTATACCGCTATCTGTATGAACATGGAAATATCTTCACAGCCATCTGTAGGAACATGGATATATCTACACAGCCATCTGGATGAACATGGAAATATCTACACCGCTATCTGTATGAACATGGAAATATCTACACCGCTATCTGTGTAAACATGCATACATCCTCACCGCTATCTGTATAAACATGGAAATATCTAAAGTGCTATCTGTATGAACATGGAAATACCTACACCGCTATCTGTTTGAACATGGAAATATCTACACCGCTATCTGCATGAAAATGGAAATATCTACAAAGCTATCTGCATATACATGGAAATATCTACAAAGCTATCTCTTTACACATGGAAATAACTACACCGCTATATCTATAAACATGGAAATATCTACACCGCCATCTCTATGAACATGGAAATATCTGCACCACCATCTGTATGAACATATAAATCTCTACACTGCCATCTGTATTAAGAAGGAAATATCTAAACCGCTATCTGTATGAACATTGAAATATCTACGCCGCTATCTGTATGAACATGGAAATATCTACACCGCTATCTGTGTAAACATGCATACATCTTCACCGCTATCGGTATAAACATGGAAATATCTACAACGCTATCTGTATGAACATGGAAATATCTACACCGCTATCTGTACGAACATGGAAATATCTAAACCGCTATCTGCATGAAAATAGAAATATCTACCCAGCTATCTGCATATACATGGAAATATCTACACAGCTATCTCTTTACACATGGAAATAACTATACCGACATCTGTATGAACATGGAAATATCTGCACCACCATCTGTATGAACATATAAATATCTACACCGCCATCTGTATTAAGAAGGAAATATCTAAACCGCTATCTGTATGAACATTGAAATATCTACACCGCTATCTGTATGAACATGGAAATATCTACACCGCTATCTGGTAAACAAGCATACATCTTCACCGCTATCTGTATAAAAATGGAAATATCTACAACGCTATCTGTATGAACATGGAAATAGCTACACCGCTATCTGTATGAACATGGAAATATCTTCACCGCCATCTGTACGAACATGGATATATCTACAGAACCATCTGGATGAACATGGAAATATCTACACCGCCATCTGTATGAACATATAAATATCTACACCGCCATCTGTATTAAGATGGAAATATCTACACCGCTATCTGTATAAACCTCGAAATATCTACACCGCTATCTGTATAAACATGGAAATATCTACACCGCTATCTGTATAAATATGGAAATTTCTACACCGCTACCTGTATAATAATGGAAATATCAGCACCGCTATCTGTAGGAACATGGATATATCTACACAGCCATCTGGATGAACATGGATATATCTACACAGCCATCTGGATGAACATGGAAATATCTACACCGCTATCTGTATGAACATGGAAATATCTACAACGCTATCTGTGTAAACATGCATACATCTTCACCGCTATCTGTATGAACATGGAAATATCTACACTGCTATCTGAATGAACATGGAAATAGCTACACCGCTATCTGTATGAACATGGAAATATCTACACCGATATCTGTATGAACATGGATATATCTACACAGCCATCTGGATGAACATGGAAATATCTACACCGCTATCTGTGTAAACATGCATACATCTTCACCGCTATCTGTATAAACATGGAAATATCTACACAGCCCTCTGGATGAACATGGATATATAAACACCGCTATCTGTGTAAACATGCTTACATCTTCACCGCTATCTGTATAAACATGGAAATATCTACACTGCTATCTGTATGAACATGGAAATAGCTACACCGCTATCTGTATGAACATGGAAATAGCTACACCGCTATCTGTATGAACATGGAAATATCTACACCACTATCTCTATGAACATGGAAATATCTACACTGCTATCTGTATGAACATGGAAATAGCTACACCGCTATCTGTATGAACATGGAAATAACTACACCACTATCTGTTTGAACATGGAAATATCTACACCTCTATCTGTATGAACATTGATATATCTACACAGCCATCTGGATCAACATGGAAATATCTACACCGCTATCTGTTTGAACATGGAAATATCTAAACCGCTATCTGCATGAAAATGGAAATATATACACAGCTATCTGCATATACATGGAAATATCTACACACCTATCTCTTTACACATGGAAATAACTGTACCGCTATCTGTATGAACATGGAAATATCTTCACCGCCATCTGTAGGAACATGGATATATCTACACAGCCATCTGGATGAACAAGGAAATATCTACACCGCTATCTGTATGAACATGGAAATATCTACAGTGCTATCTGTATGAATATGGAAATACTTACACCGCTATCTGTTTGAACATGGAAATATCTACATCGCTATCTGCATGAAAATGCAAATATCTACAAAGCTATCTGCATATACATGGAAATATCTACACAGCTATCTCTTTACACATGGAAATAACTACACCGCTATATCTATAAACATGGAAATATCTACACCGCCATCTGTATGAACATGGAAATATCTGCACCACCATCTGTATGAACATATAAATATCTACACCGCCATCTGTATTAAGAAGGAAATATCTAAACCGCTATCTGTATGAACATTGAAATATCTACACCGCTATCTGTATGAACATGGAAATATCTACACCGTAATCTGTGTAAACATGCATACATCTTCACCGCTATCTGTATAAACATGGAAATATCTACAACGCTATCTGTATGAACATGGAAATATCTACAAAGCTATCTGAATGAACATGGAAAATCTACACCGCTATCTGTTTGAACATGTAAATATCTGCACCGCTATCTGCATGAAAATGGAAATATCTACAAAGCTATCTGCATATACATGGAAATATCTACACAGCTATCTCTTTACACATGGAAATAACTACACCGCTATATCTATAAACATGGAAATCTCTACACCGCTATCTGTATAAACATGGAAATATCTACACCGCTATCTGTATGAACATGGAAATACCTACACCGCTATCTGTATGAACATGGAAATATCTACACCGCTATCTGTATGAACATGGAAATATCTACACCGCTATCTGTTTGAACATGGAAATATCTACAACGCTGTCTGCTTGAAAATGGAAATATCTACACAGCTATCTGCATACACATGGAAATATCTACACAGCTATCTCTTAACACATGGAAATAAGTTCTCCGCTATCTCTATAAACATGAAAATATCTACACCGCCATCTGTATGAACATGGAAATATCTGCACCGCCATCTGTATGAACAAATAAATATCTACACCGCCATCTGTATTAAGAAAGAAATATCTAAACCGCTATCTGTATGAACATTGAAATATCTACACCGCGGCCTGTATAAACATGGAAATATCAGCACCGCTATCTGTATGAACATGGAAATATCTACACCGCTATCTGTATGAACATGGAAATATCTACACCGCTATCTGTATGAACATGGAAATAGCTACACCGCTATCTGTATGAACATGGAAATATCTACACAGCCATCTGGATGAACATGGAAATATCTACTCCGCTATCTGTGTAAACATGCATAGATCTTCACCGCTATCTGTATAAACATGGAAATATCTTCACCGCTATCTGTTTGAACATGGAATTATCTACACCGCTATCTGTATGAACATGGAAATATCTACACCGCTATCTGTTTGAACATGGAAATAGCTACACCGCTATCTGCATGATAATGGAAATATCTACACCGCTATCTGCATGAAAATGGAAATATCTACACTGCTATCTGCTTATACATGGAAATATCTACACAGCTATCTCTTTACACATGGAAATAACTACACCGCTATCTGTATGAACATGGAAATATCTACACCGCCATCTGTATGAACATGGAAATTTGTGCACCGCCATCTGTATGAACATATAAATATCTACACCGCCATCTGTATTAAGATGGAGATATCTACACTGCTATCTGTATAAACATGGAAATATCTACACCGCTATCTGTATAAACATGGAAATATCTACACCACTACCTGTATAAACATGGAAATATAAGCACCGCTATCTGTATGAACATGGAATTATCTACACCGCTATCTGTATGAACATGGAAATATCTACACCGCTATCTGTATGAACATGGAAATATCTACACCGCTATCTGTATGAACATGGAAATATCTACACTGCTATCTGTTTGAACATGGAAATATCTACACCGCTGTCTGCATGAATATGGAAATATCTACACAGCTATCTGCATACACATGGAAATATCTACACAGCTATCTCTTAACACATGGAAATAAGTACTCCGCTATCTCTATAAACATGGAAATATCTACACCACCATCTGTATGAACATGGAAATATCTGCACCGCCATCTGTATGAACATATAAATATCTACACCGCCATCTGTATTAAGAAGGAAATATCTAAACCGCTATGTGTATGAACATTGAAATATGTACACCGCAATCTGTATGAACATTGAAATATCTACACCGCTGCCTGTATAAACATGGAAATATCAGCACCGCTATCTGTATGAACATGGAAATATCTACACCGCTATCTGTATGAACATGGAAATATCTACACCGCTATCTGTATGAACATGGAAATAGCTACACCGCTATCTGCATGAACATGGAAATATCTACACAGCCATCTGGATGAACATGGAAATATCTACTCCGCTATCTGTGTAAACATGCATAGATCTTCACCGCTATCTGTATAAACATGGAAATATCTACACCGTTATCTGTATGAACATGGAAATATCTACACCGCTATCTGTATGAACATGGAAATATCTACACCGCTATCTGTTTGAACATGGAAATATCTACACCGCTATCTGCATGAAAATGGAAATATCTATACTGCTATCTGCATATACACGGAAATATCTACACAGCTATCTCTTTACACATGGAAATAACTACACCGCTACCTGTATAAACATGGAAATATCTACACCGCCATCTGTATGAACATGGAAATATCTGCACCGCCATCTGTATGAACATATAAATATCTACACCGCCATCTGTATTAAGATGGATATATCTACACCGCTATCTGAATAAACATGGAAATATCTACACCGCTATCTGTATAAACAGGGAAATATCTACACCGCTATCTGTATAACCATGGAAATATCTACACTGCTACCTGTATAAACATGGAAATATCAGCAACGCTATCTGCATGAACATGGAAATATCTACACCGCTATCTGTATGAACATGGAAATATCTACAAAGCTATCTGAATGAACATGGAAATATCTACACCGCTATCTGTTTGAACATGGAAATATCTACACCGCTATCTGCATGAAAATGGAAATATCTACAAAGCTATCTGCATATAAATGGAAATATCTACACAGCTATCTCTTTACACATGGAAATAACTACAACGCTATATCTATAACCATGGAAATATCTACACCGCCATCTGTATGAACAAGGAAATATCTGCACCGCCATCTGTATGAACAAATAAATATCTACACTGCCATCTGTATTAAGAAGGAAATATCTAAACCGCTATCTGTATAAACATGGAAATATCTACACCGCTGCCTGTATAAACATGGAAATATCAGCACCGCTATCTGTATGAACATGGAAATATTTACACCGCTATCTGTATCAACATGGAAATATCTGCAATGCCATCTGTATGAACATAAAATATCTACCCCGCCATCTGTATTAAGAAGGAAATATCTAAACCGCTATCTGTAAACGTGGAAATATCTACACCGCTGCCTGTATAAACATGGAAATATCAGCACTGCTATCTGTATGAACATGGAAATATCTACACCGCTATCTGTTTGAACATGGAAATATCTACACCGCTCTCTGCAGGAAAATGGAAATAACTACACAGCTATCTGCATATACATGGAAATATCTACACAGCTATCTCTTTACACATGGAAATAACTACAACGCTATCTCTGTAAACATGGAAATATCTACACCGCCATCTGTATGAACATGGAAATATCTGCACCGCCATCTGTATGAACATATAAATATCTACACCGCCATCTGTATTAAGAAGGAGATATCTACCCCGCTATCTGTATGAACATGGAAATATCTCCACCGCCATCTGTATAAACTTATAAATATCTACACCGCCATCTGAATTAAGATGGAGATATCTACACCGCTATCTGTATAAACTTGGAAATATCTGCACCGCAATATGTATAAACATGGAAATACCTACACCGCTATCTGTATAAACATGGAAATATCTACACCGCTACCTGTATAAACATGGAAATATCAGCACCGCTATCTGTATGAACATGGAAATATCTACACCGCTATCTCTGTGAACATGGAATTATCTACACTGCTATCTGTATGAACATGGAAATAGCTACACCGCTATCTGTATGAACATGGAAATATCTACACCACTATCTGTATGAACATGGAACTATCTACACCGCTATCTGTATGAACATGGATATATCAACACAGCCATCTGGATGAACATGGAAATATCTACACCGCTCTCTGTTTGAACATGGAAATATCTAAACCGCTATCTGCATGAAAATGGAAATATATACACAGCTATCTGCATATACATGGAAATATCTACACACCTATCTCTTTACACATGGAAATAACTATACCGCTATCTGTATGAACATGGAAATATCTTCACCGCCATCTGTAGGAACATGGATATATCTACACAGCCATCTGGATGAACATGGAAATATCTACACCGCTATCTGAACATGGAAATATCTACACCGCTATCTGTGTAAACATGCATACATCCTCACCGCTATCTGTATAAACATGGAAATATCTAAAGTGCTATCTGTATGAACATGGAAATACCTACACCGCTATCTGTTTGAACATGGAAATATCTACACCGCTATCTGCATGAAAATGGAAATATCTACAAAGCTATCTGCATATACATGGAAATATCTACACAGCTATCTCTTTACACATGGAAATAACTACACCGCTATATCTATAAACATGGAAATATCTACACCGCCATCTGTATGAACATGGAAATATCTGCACCACCATCTGTATGAACATATAAATATCTACACTGCCATCTGTATTAAGAAGGAAATATCTAAACCGCTATCTGTATGAACATTGAAATATCTACGCCGCTATCTGTATGAACATGGAAATATCTACAGCGCTATCTGTGTAAACATGCATAAATCTTCACCGCTATCGGTATAAACATGGAAATATCTACAACGCTATCTGTATGAACATGGAAATATCTACACCGCTATCAGTACGAACATGGAAATATCTAAACCGCTATCTGCATGAAAATAGAAATATCTACCCAGCTATCTGCATATACATGGAAATATCTACACAGCTATCTCTTTACACATGGAAATAACTATACCGACATCTGTATGAACATGGAAATATCTGCACCACCATCTGTATGAACATATAAATATCTACACCGCCATCTGTATTAAGAAGGAAATATCTAAACCGCTATCTGTATGAACATTGAAATATCTACACCGCTATCTGTATGAACATGGAAATATCTACACCACTATCTGTATGAACATGGATATATCAACACAGCCATCTGGATGAACATGGAAATATCTACACCGCTCTCTGTTTGAACATGGAAATATCTAAACCGCTATCTGCATGAAAATGGAAATATATACACAGCTATCTGCATATACATGGAAATATCTACACACCTATCTCTTTACACATGGAAATAACTATACCGCTATCTGTATGAACATGGAAATATCTTCACCGCCATCTGTAGGAACATGGGTATATCTACAAAGCCATCTGGATGAACATGGAAATACCTACAACGCTATCTGTATGACCATGGAAATATCTACACCGCTATCTGTGTAAACATGCATACATCCTCACCGCTATCTGTATAAACATGGAAATATCTAAAGTGCTATCTGTATGAACATGGAAATACCTACACCGCTATCTGTTTGAACATGGAAATATCTACACCGCTATCTGCATGAAAATGGAAATATCTACAAAGCTATCTGCATATACATGGAAATATCTACACAGCTATCTCTTTACACATGGAAATAACTACACCGATATATCTATAAACATGGAAATATCTACAACGCTATCTGTATGAACATGGAAATAGCTACACCGCTATCTGTATGAACATGGAAATATCTTCACCGCCATCTGTACGAACATGGATATATCTACAGAACCATCTGGATGAACATGGAAATATCTACACCGCCATCTGTATGAACATATAAATATCTACACCGCCATCTGTATTAAGATGGAAATATCTACTCCGCTATCTGTATAAACATGGAAATTTCTACACCGCTACCTGTATAATCATGGAAATATCAGCACCGCTATCTGTAGGAACATGGATATATCTACACAGCCATCTGGATGAACATGGATATATTTACACAGCCATCTGGATGAACATGGAAATATCTACACCGCTATCTGTATGAACATGGAAATATCTACACCGCTATCTGTGTAAACATGCATACATCTTCACCGCTATCTGTATGAACATGGAAATATCTACACCGCTATCTGTATGAACATGGAAATAGCTACACCGCTATCTGTATGAACATGGAAATATCTACACCGATATCTCTATGAACTTGGATATATCTACACAGCCATCTGGATGAACATGGAAATATCTACACCGCTACCTGTGTAAACATGCATACATCTTCACCGCTATCTGTATAAACATGGAAATATCTACACAGCCCTCTGAATGAACATGGAAATATAAACACCGCTATCTGTGTAAACATGCATACATCTTCACCGATATCTGTATAAACATGGAAATATCTACACCGCTATCTGTATGAACATGAAAATAGCTACACCGCTATCTGTATGAACATGGAAATAGCTACACCGCTATCTGTATGAACATGGAAATATCTACACAGCCATCTGGATGAACATTGAAATATCTACTCCGCTATCTGTGTAAAAATGCATAGATCTTCACCGCTATCTGTATAAACATGGAAATATCCACACCGCTATCTGTATGAACATGGAAATATCTACACCGCTATCGGCATGAAAATGGAAATATCTACACTGCTATCTGCATATACATGGAAATATCTACACAGCTATCTCTTTACACATGGAAATAACTACACCGCTATCTGTATGAACATGGAAATATCTTCACCGCCATCTGTATGAACATGGATATATCTACACATTCATCTGGATGAACATGGAAATATCTACACCGCTATCTTTATGAACATGGAAATATCTACATAGCTATCTGTGTAAACATGCATACATCTTCACCGCTATCTGTATAAACACGGAAATATCTACACTGCTATCTGTATGAACATGGAAATATCTACACCGCTATCTGTATGAACATGGAAATATCTACACCGCTATCTGTTTGAACATGGAAATATCTACAACGCTCTCTGCATGAAAATGGAAATATCTACACAGCTATCTGCATACACATGGAAATATCTACACAGCTATCTCTTAACACATGGAAATAAGTACTCCGCTATCTCTATAAACATGGAAATATCTACACCGCCATCTGTATGAACATGGAAATATCTGCACCGCCATCTGTATGAACATATAAATATCTACACCGCCATCTGTATTAAGAAGGAAATATCTAAACCGCTATCTGTATGAACATTGAAAAATGTACACCGCTATCTGTATGAACATTGAAATATCTAAACCGCTGCCTGTATAAACATGGAAATATCAGCACCGCTATCTGTATGAACATGGAAATATCTACACAGCCATCTGGATGAACATGGAAATATCTACTCCGCTATCTGTGTAAACATGCATAGATCTTCACCGCTATCTGTATAAACATGGAAATATCTACACCGCTATCTGTATAAACTGGGAAATATCTACACCGCTATCTGTATAACCATGGAAATATCTACACTGCTACCTGTATAAACATGGAAATATCAGCACCGCTATCTGTATGAACATGGAAATGTCTACACCGCCATCAGTATGAACATGGAAATATCTACACCGCTATCTGTATGAACATGGAAATATCTACAAAGCTATCTGAATGAACATGGAAATATCTACACCGCTATCTGTTTGAACATGTAAATATCTACACCGCTATCTGCATGAAAATGGAAATATCTACAAAGCTATCTGCATATACATGGAAATATCTACACAGCAATCTCTTTACACATGGAAATAACTACACCGCTATATCTATAACCATGGAAATATCTTCACCGCCATCTGTATGAACAAGGAAATATCTGCACCGCCATCTGTATGAACAAATAAATATCTACAACGCCATCTGTATTAAGAAGGAAATATCTAAACCGCTATCTGTATAAACATGGAAATATCTACACCGCTGAATGTATAAACATGGAAATATCAGCACCGCTATCTGTATGAACATGGAAATATCTACTCCGCTATCTGTATCAACATGGAAATATCTACACCGCCATCTGTATGAACATAAAATATCTACACCGACATCTGTATTAAGAAGGAAATATCTCAACCGCTATCTGTAAACGTGGAAATATCTACACCGCTGCCTGTATAAACATGGAAATATCAGCACCGCTATCTGTATGAACATGGAAATATCTACACCGCTATCTGTATGCACATGGAAATATCTACAACGCTATCTGTATGAACATGGAAATATCTACACCGCTATCTGTATGAACATGGAAATATCTACACCGCTATCTGTTTGAACATGGAAATATCTACACCGCTGTCTGCATGAAAATGGAAATATCTACACAGCTATCTGCATATACATGGAAATATCTACACAGCTATCTCTTTACACATGGAAATAACTACACCGCTATCTCAGTAAACATGGAAATATCTACACCGCCATCTGTATGAACATGGAAATATCCGCACCGCCATCTGTATGAACATATAAATATCTACACCGCCATCTGTAATAAGAAGGAGATATCTACACCGCTATCTGTATAAACATGGAAATATCTACACCGCTATCTGTATAAACATGGAAATATCTACACCGCTCTCTGTATAAACATGGAAATATCTACACCACTCCCTGTATAAACATGGAAATATCAGCACAGCTATCTGTATGAACATGGAAATATCTACACAGCTATCTGTATGAACATGGAAATATCTACACCGCTATCTGTATCAACATGGAAATATCTACACCGCTATCTGTACGAACATGGAAATATCTAAACAGCTATCTGCATGAAAATAGAAATATCTACACAGCTATCTGCATATACATGGAAATATCTACAAAGCTATCTCTTTACACATGGAAATAACTACACCGCTATCTCTATAAAGACGGAAATATCTACACTGCCATCTGTATGAACATGGAAATATCTGCACCGCCATCTGTATAAACATATAAATATCTACACCGCCATCTGTATTAAGATGGAGATATCTACACCGCTATCTGTATAAACTTGGAAATATCTACACCGCTATCTGTATAAACATGGAAATATCTACACCGCTATCTGTATAAACATGGAAATATCTACACCGCTACCTGTATAAACATGGAAATAGCACCGCTATCTGTATGAACATGGAAATTTCTACACCGCTATCTCTATGAACATGGAAATATATACACTGCTATCTGTATGAACATGGAAATAGCTACACCGCTATCTGTATGAACATGGAAATATCTACACCACTCTCTGAATGAACATGGAAGTATCTACACCGCTATCTGTATGAACATGGATATATCTACACAGCCATCTGGATGAACATGGAAATATCTACACCGCTATCTCTTTGAACATGGAAATATCTAAACCGCTATCTGCATGAAAATGGAAATATATACATAGCTATCTGCATATACATGGAAATATCTACACAGCTATCTCTTTTCACATGGAAATAACTATACCGCTATCTGTATGAACATGGAAATATCTTCACCACCATCTGTAGGAACATGGATATATCTACACAGCCATCTGGATGAACATGGAAATATCTACACCGCTATCTGTATGAACATGGAAATATCTACACCGCTATCTGTGTAAACATGCATACATCTTCACCGCTATCTGTATAAACATGGAAATATTTACAGTGCTATCTGTATGAACATGGAAATATCTACACCGCTATCTGTTTGAACATGGAAATATCTACACCGCTATCTGCATGAAAATGGAAATATCTACAAAGCTATCTGCATATACATGGAAATATCTACACAGCTATCTCTTTACACATGGAAATAACTACACCCCTATATCTATAAACATGGAAATATCTACACCGCCATCTGTATGAACATGGAAATATCTGCACCACCATCTGTATGAACATATAAATATCTACACCGCCATCTGTATTAAGAAGGAAATATCTACACCGCTATCTGTATGAACATTGAAATATCTACACCGCTATCTGTGTAAACATGCATACATCTTCACCGCTATCTGTATAAACATGGAAATATCTACAATGCTATCTGTATGAACCTGGAAATATCTACACCGCTATCTGTTCGAACATCGAAATATCTAAACCGCTATCTGCATGAAAATAGAAATATCTACACAGCTATCTGCATATACATGGAAATATCTACACAGCTATCTCTTTACACATGGAAATAACTATACCGCCATCTGTATGAACATGGAAATATCTGAACCGCAATCTGTAAGAACATATAAATATCTACACCGCCATCTGCATTAAGAAGGAAATATCTAAACCGCTATCTGTATGAACATTGAAATATCTACACCGCTATCTGTATGAACATGGAATTATCTACACCGCTATCTGTGTAAACATGCATATATCTTCACTGCTATCTGTATAAACATGGAAATATCTACAACGCTATCTGTATGAACATGGAACTATCTACACCGCTATCTGTACGAACATGGAAATATCTAAACCGCTATCTGCATGAAAATAGAAATATCTACACAGCTATCTGCATATACATGGAAATATCTGCAAAGCTATCTCTTTACACATGGAAATAACTACACCGCTATCTCTATAAACACGGAAATATCTACACCGCCATCTATGTGAACATGGAAATATCTGCACCGCCATCTGTATAAACATATAAATATCTACACCGCCATCTGTATTAAGATGGAGATATCTACACCGCTATGTGTATAAACTTGGAAATATCTACACCGCTATCTGTATAAACATGGAAATACCTACACCGCTACCTGTATAAACATGGAAATATCAGCACCGTTATCTGTATGAAAATGGAAATATCTACACGGCTATCTCTATGAACATGGAAATATGTACACCGCTATCTCTATGAACATGGAAATAGCTACACTGCTATCTGTATGAACATGGAAATATCTACACCACTATCTGTAGGAACATGGAAATATCTACACCGCTATCACTATGAACATGGATATATCTACACAGCCATCTGGATGAACATGGAAATATCTACACCGCTATCTGCATGAACATGGAAATATCTACACCGCTATCTGTGTAAACATGCATACATCTTCACCGCAATCTGTATAAACATGGAAATATCAACACCGCTATCTGTATGAACATGGAAATATCTAAACCGCTATCTGTATGAACCTGGAAATATCTACACCGCTATCTGTATGAACATGGAAATAGCTACACCGCTATCTGTATGAACATGGAAATACCTTCACCGCCATCTGTATGAACATGGATATATCTACACAGCCATCTGGATGAACATGGATATATCGACACAGCCCTCTGGATGAACATGGAAATATCCACACCGCTATCTGTGTAAACATGCATACATCTTCACCGCTATCTGTATCAACATGGAAATATCTACACCGCTATCTGTATGAACATGGAAATATCTACACCGCTATCTGTTTGAAGATGGAAATATATACACCGCTATCTGCATGAAAATGGAAATATCTACACAGCTGTCTGCATGAAAATGGAAATACCTTCACAGCTATCTGCATATACATGGAAATATCTACGCAGCTATCTCTTTACACATGGAAATAACTACACCGCCATCTGTATGAACATGGAAATAACTACACCGCTATCTGTATGAACATGGAAATATCTACACCGCTATCTGTATGAACATGGAAATAGCTACACCGCTACCTGTATGAACATGGAAATATCTACACCGCTATCTGTATGAACATGTAGATATCTACACAGCCATCTGGATGAACATGGAAATATCTACACCGCTATCTGTGTAAACATGCATACATCTTCACCGCTATCTGTATAAACATGGAAATATCTACACAGCTATCAGAATGAACATGGAAATATCTGCACCGCTATCTGTATGAACATGGAAATATCTACACCGCTATAAGTTGGAACATGGAAATATCTACACCGCTATCTGCATGAAAATGGAAATATCTACACTGCTATCTGCATATACATGGAAATATCTACACAGCTATCTCTTTACACATGGAAATAACTACAACGCTATCTGTATCAACATGGAAATACCTACACCGCCATTTGTATGAACATGGAAATATCTGCACCGCCATATGTATGAACATGGAAATATCCGCACCGCCATCTATATGAACATATAAATATCTACACCGCCATCTGTATTAAGATGGAGATATCTACACCGCTATCTGAATAAACATGGAAATATCTACACCGCTATCTGTATAAACATGGAAATATCAGCACCGCTATCTGTATGAACATGGAAATATCAGCCCCTCTATCTGTATGAACATGGAGATATCTACACGGCCATCTGTATGAACATGGATATATCTACACAGCCATCTGGATGAACATGGAAATATTCTCACCGCTATCTGTATGAACATGGAAATAGCTACACCGCTATCTGTATGAACATGGAAATATCTACACCGCTATCTGTATGAACATGGAAATATCTACACCGCTATCTGTATGAACATGGAAATATCTTCACCGCCATCTGTACGAACATGCATATATCTACAGAGCCAACTGGATGAACATGGAAATATCTACACCGCCATCTGTATTAAGATGGAGATATCTACACCGCTATCTGTATAAACCTGGAAATATCTACACTGCTATCTGTATAAACATGGAAATATCTACACCGCTACCTGTATAAACATGGAAATATCAGCACCGCTATCTGTAGGAACATGGAAATATCTACACCGCTATCTGCATGAAAATGGAAATATCTACACTGTTATCTGCATATACATGGAAATATCTAAACAGCTATGTCTTTACACATGGAAATAACTATACCGCTATCTGTATGAACATGGATATATCTACACAGCCCTCTGGATGAACATGGAAATATCCACACCGCTATCTGTGTAAACATGCATACATCTTCACCGCTATCTGTATAAGCATGGAAATATCTACACCGCTATCTGCATGAAAATGGAAATATCTACAAAGCTTTCTGCATATACATGGAAATATCTACACAGCTATCTCTTTACACATGGAAATAACTACACCGCTATATCTATAAACATGGAAATATCTACACCGCCTTCTGTATGAACATGGAAATATCTGCACCGCCATCTGTATGAACATATAAATATCTACACCGCCATCTGTATTAAGAAGGAAATATCTAAACCACAATCTGTATAAACATGGAAATATCTACACCGCTGCCTGTATAAACTTGGAAATATCAGCACCGCTCTCGGTATGAAAATGGAGATATCTACACCGCTATCTGTATGAACATGGAAATATCTACACCGCCATCTGTATGAACATGGAAATATCTGCATTGCCATATGTATGAACATATAAATATCTACACCGCCATCTGTATTAAGACGGAGATATCTACACCGCTATCTGAATAAACATGGAAATATCTACACCGCTATCTGTATAAACATGGAAATATCTACACCGCTATCTGTATAAACATGGAAATATCTACACCGCTACCTGTATAAGCATGGAAATATCAGCACCGCTATCTGTATGAACATGGAAATATCTACACCGCTATCTGTATGAACATGGAAATATCTACACCGCTATCTGTATGAACATGGAAATGTCTACACCGCTATCAGTATGAACATGGAAATATCTACACCGCTATCTGTATGAACATGGATATATCTACACAGCCCTCTGGATGAACATGGAAATATCCACACCGCTATCTGTGTGAACATGCATACATCTTCACCGCTATCTGTATAAACATGGAAATATCTACATTGCTATCTGTATGAACATGGAAATATCTACACCGCTATCTGTTTGAAGATGGAAATATATACACCGCTATCTGCATGAAAATGGAAATATCTACACAGCTATCTGCATATACATGGAAATATCTACACAGCTATCTCTTTACACATGGAAATAACTACACCGCTATCTGTATGAACATTGAAATATCTACACCGATATCTGTATAAACATGGAAATATCTACACCGCTATCTGTATAAACATGGAAATATCTACACCACTACCTGTATAAACATGGAAATATCAGCACCGCTATCTGTATGAACATGGAATTATCTACACCGCTATCTGTATGAACATGGAAATATCCACACCGCTATCTGTATGAACATGGAAATATCTACACCGCTATCTGTATGAACATGGAAATATCTACACCGTTATCTGTTTGAACATGGAAATATCTACAACGCTGTCTGCATGAAAATGGAAATATCTACACAGCTATCTGCATACACATGGAAATATCCACACAGCTATCTCTTAACACATGGTAATAAGTACTCCTTATCTCTATAATCATGGAAATATCTACACCGCCATCTGTATGAACATGGAAATATCTGCACCGCCATCTGTATGAACATATAAATATCTACACCGCCATCTGTATTAAGAGGAAATATCTAAACCGCTATCTGTATAAACATGGAAATATCTACACCGCTGCCTGTATAAACTTGGAAATATCAGCACCGCTCTCGGTATGAAAATGGAGATATCTACACCGCTATCTGTATGAACATGGAAATACCTACACTGCTATCTGTATGAACATGGAGATAGCTACACCGCTATCTGTATGAACATGGAAATATCTACACCGCCATCTGTATGAACATGGAAATATCTGCATCGCCATCTGTATGAACATATAAATATCTACACCGCCATCTGTATTAAGACGGAGATATCTACACCGCTATCTGAATAAACATGGAAATATCTACACCGCTATCTGTATAAACATGGAAATATCCACACCGCTATCTGTATAAACATGGAAATATCTACACCGCTACCTGTATAAGCATGGAAATATCAGCACCGCTATCTGTATGAACATGGAAATATCTACACCGCTATCTGTATGAACATGGAAATATCTACACCGCTATCTGTATGAACATGGAAATGTCTACACCGCTATCAGTATGAACATGGAAATATCTACACCGCTATCTGTATAAACATGCAAATATCTACACCGCTATCTGTATAAACATGGAAATATCTACACGGCTACCTGTATAAACATGGAAATATCAGCACCGCTATCTGTATGAACATGGAAATATCTACACCGCTATCTGTATGAACATGGAAATATCTACACCGCTATCTGTATGAACATGGACATATCTACAAAGCTATCTGAATGAACATAGAAATATCTACACCGCTATCTGTTTGAACATGTAAATATCTACACCGGTATCTGCATGAAAATGGAAATATCTACAAAGCTATCTGCATATACATGGAAATATCTACACAGCTATCTCTTTACACATGGAAATAACTACACCGATATATCCATAAACATGGAAATATCCACACCACCATCTGTATGAACATGGAAATATCTGCACCGCCATCTGTATGAACATATAAATATCTACACCGCCATCTGTATTAAGAAAGAAATATCTAAACCGCTATCTGTATGAACATTGAAATATCTACACCGCTATCAGTATAAACATGGAAATATCTACACCGCTATCTGTATAAACATGGAAATATCTACACCACTACCTGTAAAAACATGGAAATATCAGCACCGCTATCTGTATGAACATGGAATTATCTACACCGCTATCTGTATGAACATGGAAATATCTACACCGCTATCTGTATGAACATGGAAATATCTACACCGCTATCTGTATGAACATGGAAATATCTACACCGCTATCTGTTTGAACATGGAAATATCTACAACGCTGTCTGCATGAAAATGGAAATATCTACACAGCTATCTGCATACACATGGAAATATCTACACAGCTATCTCTTAACACATGGAAATAAGTACTCCGCTATCTCTATAAACATGGAAATATCTACACCGCCATCTGTATGAACATGCAAATATCTGCTCCGCCATCTGTATGAACATATAAATATCTACACCGCCATCTGTATTAAGATGGAGATATCTACACTGCTATCTGTATAAACATGGACATATCTACACCGCTATCTGTATAAACATGCAAATATCTACACCGCTATCTGTATAAACATGGAAATATCTACACCAATACCTGTATAAACATGGAAATATCAGCACAGCTATCTGTATGAACATGGAATTATCTACACCGCTATCTGTATGAACATGGAAATATCTACACCGCTATCCATATGAACATGGAAATATCTACACCGCTATCAGTACGAACATGGAAATATCTACACCGCTATCTGTTTGAACATGGAAATATCTACACCGCTGTCTGCATGAATATGGAAATATCTACACAGCTATCTGCATACACATGGAAATATCTACACAGCTATCTCTTAACACATGGAAATAAGTACTCCGCTATCTCTATAAACATGGAAATATCTACACCGCCATCTGTATGAACATGGAAATATCTGCACCGCCATCTGTATGAACATATAAATATCTACACCGCTATCTGTATTAAGAAGGAAATATCTAAACCGCTATCTGTATGAACATTGAAAAATGTACACCGCTATCTGTATGAACATTTAAATATCTAAACCGCTGCCTGTATAAACATGGAAATATCAGCACCGCTATCTGTATGAACATGGAAATATCTACACAGCCATCTGGATGAACATGGAAATATCTACTCCGCTATCTGTGTAAACATGCATAGATCTTCACCGCTATCTGTATAAACATGGAAATATCTACACTACTATCTGTATGAACATGGAAATATCTACACCGCTATCTGTATGAACATGGAAATATCTACACCGCTATCTGTTTGAACATGGAAATATCTACACCGCTATCTGCATGAAAATGGAAATATATACACTGCTATCTGCATATACATGGAAATATCTACACAGCTATCTCTTTACACATGGAAATAACTACACCGCTATCTGTATGAACATGGAAATATCTACACCGCCATCTGTATGAACATGGAAATATCTGCACCGCAATCTGTATGAACATATAAATATCTACACCGCCATCTGTATTAAGATGGATATATCTACACCGCTATCTGAATAAACATGGAAATATCTACACCGCTATCTGTATAAACTGGGAAATATCTACACCGCTATCTGTATAACCATGGAAATATCTACACTGCTACCTGTATAAACATGGAAATATCAGCACCGCTATCTGTATGAACATGGAAATATCTACACCGCCATCAGTATGAACATGGAAATATCTACACCGCTATCTGCAAGAAAATGGAAATATCTACACAGCTATCTGCATATACATGGAAATATCTACACAGCTATCTCTTTACACATGGAAATAACTACACCGCTATCTGTATGAACATGGAAATATCTACACCGCCATCTGTATGAACATGGAAATATCTGCACCGCAGTCTGTATGAACATATAAATATCTACACCGCCATCTGTATTAAGATGGATATATCTACACCGCTATCTGAATAAACATGGAAATATCTACACCGCTATCTGTATAAACTGGGAAATATCTACACCGCTATCTGTATAACCATGGAAATATCTACACTGCTACCTGTATAAACATGGAAATATCAGCACCGCTATCTGTATGAACATGGAAATATCTACACCGCCATCAGTATGAACATGGAAATATCTACACCGCTATCTTTATGAACATGGAAATATCTACAAAGCTATCTGAATGAACATGGAAATATCTACACCGCTATCTGTTTGAACATGTAAATATCTACACCGCTATCTGCATGAAAATGGAAATATCTACAAAGCTATCTGCATATACATGGAAATATCTACACAGCAATCTCTTTACACATGGAAATAACTACACCGCTATATCTATAACCATGGAAATATCTTCACCGCCATCTGTATGAACAAGGAAATATCTGGACCGCCATCTGTATGAACAAATAAATATCTACAACGCCATCTGTATTAAGAAGGAAATATCTAAACCGCTATCTGTATAAACATGGAAATATCTACACCGCTGAATGTATAAACATGGAAATATCAGCACCGCTATCTGTATGAACATGGAAATATCTGCACCGCCATCTGTATGAACATAAAATATCTACACCGCCATCTGTATTAAGAAGGAAATATCTCAACCGCTATCTGTAAACGTGGAAATATCTACACCGCTGCCTGTATAAACATGGAAATATCAGCACCGCTATCTGTATGAACATGGAAATATCTACACTGCTATCTGTATGCACATGGAAATATCTACAACGCTATCTGTATGAACATGGAAATATCTACACCGCTATCTGTATGAACATGGAAATATCTACACCGCTATCTGTTTGAACATGGAAATATCTACACCGCTGTCTGCATGAAAATGGAAATATCTACACAGCTATCTGCATATACATGGAAATATCTACGCAGCTATCTCTTTACACATGGAAATAACTACACCGCTACCTCAGTAAACATGGAAATATCTACACCGCCATCTGTATGAACATGGAAATATCCGCACCGCCATCTGTATGAACATATAAATATCTACACCGCCATCTGTATTAAGAAGGAGATATCTACACCGCTATCTGTATAAACATGGAAATATCTGCGCCGCTATCTGTATAAACATGGAAATATCTACACCGCTATCTGTATAAACATGGAAATATCTACACCACTCCCTGTATAAACATGGAAATATCAGCACTGCTATCTGTATGAACATGGAAATATCTACACAGCTATCTGTATGAACATGGAAATATCTACACCGCTATCTGTATCAACATGGAAATATCTACACCGCTATCTGTACGAACATGGAAATATCTAAACAGCTATCTGCATGAAAATAGAAATATCTACACAGCTATCTGCATATACATGGAAATATCAACAAAGCTATCTCTTTACACATGGAAATAACTACACCGCTATCTCTATAAACACGGAAATATCTACACCGCCATCTGTATGAACATGGAAATATCTGCACCGCCATCTGTATAAACATATAAATATCTACACCGCCACCTGTATTAAGATGGAGATATCTACACCGCTATCTGTATAAACTTGGAAATATCTACACAGCTATCTGTATAAACATGGAAATATCTACACCGCTACCTGTATAAACATGGAAATAGCACCGCTATCTGTATGAACATGGAAATTTCTACACCGCTATCTCTATGAACATGGAAATATATACACTGCTATCTGTATGAACATGGAAATAGCTACACCGCTATCTGTATGAACATGGAAATATCTACACCACTATCTGAATGAACATGGAAATATCTACACCGCTATCTGTATGAACATGGATATATCTACACAGCCATCTGGATGAACATGGAAATATCTACACCACTATCTCTTTGAACATGGAAATATCTAAACCGCTATCTGCATGAAAATGGAAATATATACACAGCTATCTGCATATACATGGAAATATCTACACAGCTATCTCTTTTCACATGGAAATAACTATACCGCTATCTGTATGAACATGGAAATATCTTCACCACCATCTGTAGGAACATGGATATATCTACACAGCCATCTGGATGAACATGGAAATATCTACACCGCTATCTGTATGAACATGGAAATATCTACACCGCTATCTGTGTAAACATGCATACATCTTCACCGCTATCTGTATAAACATGGAAATATTTACAGTGCTATCTGTATGAACATGGAAATATCTACACCGCTATCTGTTTGAACATGGAAATATCTACACCGCTATCTGCATGAAAATGGAAATATCTACAAAGCTATCTGCATATACATGGAAATATCTACACAGCTATCTCTTTACACATGGAAATAACTACTCCGCTATATCTATAAATATGGAAATATCTACACCGCCATCTGTATGAACATGGAAATATCTGCACCACCATCTGTATGAACATATAAATATCTACACCGCCATCTGTATTAAGAAGGAAATATCTATACCGCTATCTGTATGAACATTGAAATATCTACACCGCTATCTGTGTAAACATGCATACATCTTCACCGATATCTGTATAAACATGGAAATATCTACAATGCTATCTGTATGAACATGGAAATATCTACACCGCTATCTGTTCGAACATGGAAATATCTAAACCGCTATCTGCATGAAAATAGAAATATCTACACAGCTATCTGCATATACATGGAAATATCTACACAGCTATCTCTTTACACATGGAAATAACTATACCGCCATCTGTATGAACATGGAAATATCTGCACCGCCATCTGTAAGAACATATAAATATCTACACCGCCATCGGTATTAAGAAGGAAATATCTAAACCGCTATCTGTATGAACATTGAAATATCTACACCGCTATCTGTATGAACATGGAATTATCTACACCGCTATCTGTGTAAACATGCGTATATCTTCACCGCTATCTGTATAAACATGGAAATACCTACAACGCTATCTGTAGGAACATGGAACTATCTACACCGCTATCTGTACGAACATGGAAATATCTAAACCGCTATCTGCATGAAAATAGAAATAGCTACACAGCTATCTGCATATACATGGAAATATCTGCAAAGCTATCTCTTTACACATGGAAATAACTACACCGCTATCTCTATAAACACGGAAATATCTACACCGCCATCTATATGAACATGGAAATATCTGCACCGCCATCTGTATAAACATATAAATATCTACACCGCCATCTGTATTAAGATGGAGATATCTACACCGCTATCTGTATAAACTTGGAAATATCTACACCGCTATCTGTATAAACATGGAAATACCTACACAGCTATCTGTATAAACATGGAAATACCTACACCGCTACCTGTATAAACATGGAAATATCAGCACCGTTATCTGTATGAAAATGGAAATATCTACACCGCTATCTCTATGAACATGGAAATATGTACACCGCTATCTGTATGAACATGGAAATAGCTACACTGCTATCTGTATGAACATGGAAATATCTACACCGCTATCTGTAGGAACATGGAAATATCTACACCGCTATCTCAATGAACATGGATATATCTACACAGCCATCTGAATGAACATGGAAATATCTACACCGCTATCTGCATGAACATGGAAATATCTACAATGCTATCTGTGTAAACATGCATACATCTTCACCGCAATCTGTATAAACATGGAAATATCAACACCGCTATCTGTATGAACATGGAAATATCTACACCGCTATCTGTTTGAACATGGAAATATCTAAACCGCTATCTGTATGAACATGGAAATATCTACACCGCTATCTGTATGAACATGGAAACAGCTACACCGCTATCTGTATGAACATGGAAATACCTTCACCGCCATCTGTATGAACATGGATATATCTACACAGCCATCTGGATGAACATGGATATATCGACACAGCCCTCTGGATGAACATGGAAATATCCACACCGCTATCTGTGTAAACATGCATACATCTTCACCGCTATCTGTATCAACATGGAAATATCTACACCGCTATCTGTATGAACATGGAAATATCTACACCGCTATCTGTTTGAAGATGGAAATATATACACCGCTATCTGCATGAAAATGGAAATATCTACACAGCTGTCTGCATGAAAATGGAAATACCTACACAGCTATCTGCATATACATGGAAATATCTACACAGCTATCTCTTTACACATGGAAATAACTACACCGCCATCTGTATGAACATGGAAATAACTACACCGCTATCTGTATGAACATTGAAGTATCTACACCGCTATCTGTGTAAACATGCATACATCTTCACCGCTATCTGTATAAACATGGAAATATCTACACCGCTATCTGTATGAACATGGAAATAGCTACACCGCTACCTGTATGAACATGGAAATATCTACACAGCTATCTGTATGAACATGTAGATATCTACACAGCCATCTGGATGAACATGGAAATATCTACACCGCTATCTGTGTAAACATGCATACATCTTCACCGCTATCTGTATAAACATGGAAATATCTACACCGCTATCTGAATGAACATGGAAATATCTGCACCGCTATCTGTATGAAAATGGAAATATCTACACCGCTATAAGTTTGAACATGGAAATATCTACACCGCTATCTGCATGAAAATGGAAATATCTACACTGCTATCTGCATATACATGGAAATATCTACACCGCTATCTGTATGAACAAGGAAATATCTTCATCGCCATCTGTACGAACATGGATATAGCTACAGTGCCATCTGGATGAACATGGAAATATCTACACCGCCATCTGTATGAACATATAAATATCTACACCGCCATCTGTATTAAGATGGAGATTTCTACACCGCTATCTGTATAAACCTGGAAATATCTACACCGCTATCTGTATAAACATGGAAATATCTACACCGCTATCTGGATAAACATGGAAATTTCTACACCGCTACCTGTATAAACATGGAAATATCAGCACAGCTATCTGTAGGAACATGGAAATATCTACACCGCTATCTGAACGAACATGGAAATATCTACACCGCTATCTGTATGAACATGGAAATAGCTACACCGCTATCTGTATGAACATGGAAATAGCTACACCACTATCTGTATGAACATGGAAATAACTACACCGCTATCTGTATGAACATGGATATATCTACACAGCCATCTGGATGAACATGGATATATCTACACCGCTATCTGTATGAACATGGAAATGTCTACACCGCTATCTGTGTAAACATGCATACATCTTCACCGCTATCTGTATAAACATGGAAATATCTACACCCCTATCTGTATGAACATGGAAATAGCTACACCGCTATCTGTATGAACATGGAAATATCTACACCGCTATCTGTATGAACATGGATATATCTACACAGCCATCTGGATGAACATGGAAATATCTACACCGCTATCTGTGTAAACATGCATACATCTTCACCGCTATCTGTATAAACATGGAAATATCTACACCGCTATCTGAATGAACATGGAAATATCTGCACCGCTATCTGTATGAACATGGAAATATCTACACCGCTATATGTTTCAACATGGAAATATCTACACCGCTATCTGCATGAAAATGGAAATATCTACACTGCTAACTGCATATACATGGAAATATCTACACAGCTATCTCCTTACACATGGAAATAACTACAACGCTATCTGTATGAACATGGAAATAGCTACACCGCCATCTGTATGACCATGCATATATCTACACATTCATCTGGATGAACATGGAAATATCTACACCGCTATCTTTATGAACATGGAAATATCCACACCGCTATCTGTGTAAACATGCATACATCTTCACCGCTATCTGTATAAACATGGAAATATCTACACCGCTATCTGTATGAACATGGAAATATCTGCACCGCTATCTGTATGCACATGGAAATATCTACACCGCTATCTGTTTGAACGTGGAAATATCTACACCGCAATCTGCATGAACATGGAAATATCTACACAGCTATCTGCATATACATGGAAATATCTACACAGCTATCTCTTTACACATGGAAATAACTACACCGCTATCTGTATGAACATGGAAATATCTAAACCGCCATCTGTATCAACATATAAATATCTACACTGCCATCTGTATTAAGATGGAGATATCTACACCGCTATCTGAATAAACATGGAAATATCTACACCGCTATCTGTATAAACATGGGAATATCAGCACCGCTATCTGTATGAACATGGAAATATCAGCCCCTCTATCTGTATGAACATGGAGATATCTACACCGCCATCTGAATGAACATGGATATATCTACACAGCCATCTGGAGGAACATGGAAATATCTACACCGCTATCTGTATGAACATGGAAATAGCTACACCACTATCTGTATGAACATGGGTATATCTACACCGCTATCTGTATGAACATGGAAATATCTACACCGCTATCTGTATGAACAAGGAAATATCTTCACCGCCATCTGTACGAACATGGATATAGCTACAGTGCCATCTGGATGAACATGGAAATATCTACACCGCCATCTGTATGAACATATAAATATCTACACCGCCATCTGTATTAAGATGGAGATTTCTACACCGCTATCTGTATAAACCTGGAAATATCTACACCACTATCTGTATAAACATGGAAATATCTACACCGCTATCGGGATAAACATGGAAATTTCTACACCGCTACCTGTATAAACATGGAAATATCAGCACAGCTATCTGTAGGAACATGGAAATATCTACACCGCTATCTGTACGAACATGGAAATATCTACACCGCTATCTGTATGAACATGGAAATAGCTACACCGCTATCTGTATGAACATGGAAATAGCTACACTGCTATCTGTATGAACATGGAAATAACTACACCGCTATCTGTATGAACATGGATATATCTACACAGCCATCTGGATGAACATGGATATATCTACACCGCTATCTGTATGAACATGGAAATATCTACACCGCTATCTGTGTAAACATGCATACATCTTCACCGCTATCTGTATAAACATGGAAATATCTACACCGCTATCTGTATGAACATGGAAATAGCTACACCGCTATCTGTATGAACATGGAAATATCTACACCGCTATCTGTATGAACATGGATATATCTACACAGCCATCTGGATGAACATGGAAATATCTACACCGCTATCTGTTTAAACATGCATACATCTTCACCGCTATCTGTATAAACATGGAAATATCTACACCGCTATCTGAATGAACATGGAAATATCTGCACCGTTATCTGTATGAACATGGAAATATCTACACCGCTATATGTTTCAACATGGAAATATCTACACCGCTATCTGCATGAAAATGGAAATATCTACACTGCTATCTGCATATACATGGAAATATCTACACATCTATCTCTTTACACATGGAAATAACTACAACGCTATCTGTATGAACATGGAAATAGCTACACCGCCATCTGTATGAACATGGAAATATCTGCACCGACATCTGCATGAACATATAAATATCTACACCGCCATCTGTATAAAGATGGAGATATCTACACCGCTATCTGTATAAACATGGAAATATCTACACCGCTATCTGTATGAACATGGAAATATCTACAGCGCTATCTGTACGAACATGGAAATATCTAAACAGCTATCTGCATGAAAATAGAAATATCTACACAGCTATCTGCATATACATGGAAATATCTACAAAGCTATCTCTTTACACATGGAAATAACTACACCGCTATCTCTATAAACACGGAAATATCTACACCGCCATCTGTATGAACATGGAAATATCTGCACCGCCATCTGTATAAACATATAAATATCTACACCGCCATCTGTATTAAGATGGAGATATCTACACCGCTATCTGTATAAACTTGGAAATATCTACACCGCTATCTGTATAAACATGGAAATATCTACACCGCTATCTGTATAAACATGGAAATATCTACACCGCTACCTGTATAAACATGGAAATATCAGCACCGCTATCTGTATGAACATGGAAATTTCTACACCGCTTTCTCTATGAACATGGAAATATCTACACTGCTATCTGTATGAACATTAAAATAGCTACACCGCTATCTGTATGAACATGGAAATATCTACACCGCTATCTGTATGAACATGGAAATATCTACACCGCTATCTGTATGAACATGGAAATATCTTCACCGCCATCTGTACGAACATGGATGTATCTACAGAGCCATCTGGATGAACATGGAAATATCTACACCGCCATCTGCATGAACATATAAATATCTACACCGCCATCTGTATTAAGTTGGAGATATCTACCCCGCTATCTGTATAAACCTCGAAATATCTACACCGCTATCTGTATAAACATGGAAATATCTACACCGCTATCTGTATAAACATGGAAATTTCTACTCCGCAACCTGTATAATCATGGTAATATCAGCACCGCTATCTGTAGGAACATGGATATATCTACACAGCCATCTGGATGAACATGGATATATCTACACAGCCATCTGGATGAACATGGAAATATCTACACCGCTATCTGTGTCAACATGCATACGTCTTCACCGCTATCTGTATAAACATGGAAATATCTACACAGCCCTCTGGATGAACATGGAAATATAAACACCGCTATCTGTGTAAACATGCATACATCTTCACCGCTATCTGTATAAACATGGAAATATCTGCACCACCATCTGTATGAACATATAAATATCTACACCGCCATCTGTATTAAGAAGGAAATATCTAAACCGCTATCTGTATGAACATTGAAATATCTACACCGCTATCTGCATATTCATGGAAATATCTACACAGCTATCTCTTTACACATGGAAATAACTATACCGCCATCTGTATGAACATGGAAATATCTGCACCACCATCTGTAAGAACATATAAATATCTACACCGCCATCTGTATTAAGAAGGAAATATCTAAACCGCTATCTGTATGAACATTGAAAGATCTACACCGCTATCTGTATGAACATGGAAATATCTACACCGCTATCTGTGTAAACATGCATACATCTTCACCGCTATCTGTATAAACATGGAAATATCTACAACGCTATCTGTATGAACATGGAAATATCTACACCGCTATCTGTACGAACATGGAAATATCTAAACAGCTATCTGAATGAAAATAGAAATATCTACACAGCTATCTGCATATACATGGAAATATCTGCAAAGCTATCTCTTCACACATGGAAATAACTACACCACTATCTCTATAAAGACGGAAATATCTACAGCGCCATCTGTATGAACATGGAAATATCTGCACCGCCATCTATATAAACATATAAATATCTTCACCGCCATCTGTATTAAGATGGAGATATCTCCACCGCTATCGGTATAAACTTGGAAAAATCTACACCGCTATCTGTATAAACATGGAAATACCTACACCGCTATCTGTATAAACATGGAAATACCTACACCGCTACCTGTATAAACATGGAAATATCAGCACCGTTATCTGTATGAAAATGGAAACATCTACACCGCTATCTCTATGAACATGGAAATATCTACACCGCTATCTGTATGAACATGGAAATAGCTACACTGCTATCTGTATGAACATGGAAATATCTACACCGCTATCTGTAGGAACATGGAAATATCTACACCGCTATCTCTATGAACATGGATATATCTACACAGCCATCTGGATGAACATGGAAATATCTACACCGCTATCTGCATGAACATGGAAATATCTACACCGCTATCTGTGTAAACATGCATACATCTTCACCGCAATCTGTATAAACATGGAAATATCAACACCGCTATCTGTATGAACTTGGAAATATCTACACCGCTATCTTTTTGAACATGGAAATATCTAAACCGCTATCTGTACGAACATGGAAATATCTACACCGCTATCTGTATGAACATGGAGATACCTACACCGCTATCTGTATGAACATGGAAATATCTACACCGCAATCTGTTTGAACATGGAAATATCTAAACCGCTATCTTTATGAACATGGAAATATCTACACCGCTATCTGTATGAACATGGAGATATCAACACCGCTATCTGTATGAACATGGAAATAACTTCACCGCCATCTGTATGAACATGGATATATCTACACAGCCATCTGGATGAACATGGATATATCGACACAACCCTCTGGATGAACATGGAAATATCCACACCGCTATCTCTGTAAACATGCATACATCTTCACCGCTATCTGTATAAACATGGAAATATCTACACCGCTATCTGTATGAACATGGAAATATCTACACCGCTATCTGTTTGAAGATGGAAATATATACACCGCTATCTGCATGAAAATGGAAATATCTACACAGCTATCTGCATGAAAATGGAAATACCTACAGAGCTATCTGCATATACATGGAAATATCTACAAAGATATCTCTTTACACATGGAAATAACTACACCGCTATCTGTATGAACATGGAAATATCTACACCGCCATCTGTATGAACATGGAAATATCTGCACCGCCATCTGTATGAACCTATAAATATCTACACTGCCATCTGTATTAAGATGGAGATATCTACACCGCTATCTGAATAAACATGGAAATATCTACACCGCTATCTGTATAAACATGGAAATATCAGCACCGCTATCTGTATGAACATGGAAATATCAGCCCCTCTATCTGTATGAACATGGAGATATCTACACCGCCATCTGTATGAACATGGATATATCTACACAGCCATCTGGAGGAACATGGAAATATCTACACCGCTATCTGTATGAACATGGGAATATCTACACCGCTATCTGTATGAACATGGAAATATCTACACCGCTATCTGTATGAAAATGGAAATATCTTCACCGCTATCTGTAAGAACATGGATATATCTACAGAGCCATCTGTATGAACATGGAAATATCCGCACCGCCATCTGTATGAACATATAAATACACCGCCATCTGTATTAAGAAGGAGATATCTACACCGCTATCTGTATAAACATGGAAATATCTACATCGCTATCTGTATAAACATGGAAATATCTACACCGCTATCTGTATAAACATGGAAATATCTACACCGCTCCCTGTATAAACATGGAAATATCAGCACTGCTATCTGTATGAACATGGAAATATCTACACAGCTATCTGTATGAACATGGAAATATCTACACCGATATCTGTGTAAACATGCATACATCTTCACCGCTATCTGTATAAACATTTAAATATCTTACAACGCTATCTGTATGAACATGGAAATACCTACACCGCTATCTGTACGAACATGGAAATATCTAAACCGCTATCTACATGAAAATACAAATATCTACACAGCTATCTGCATATACATGGAAATATCTACAAAGCTATCCCTTTACACATGGAAATACCTACACCGCTATCTCTATAAACACGGAAATATCTACACCGCCATCTGTATGAACATGGAAATATCTGCACCGCCATCTGTATAAACATATAAATATCTACACCGCCATCTGTATTAAGTTGGAGATATCTACACTGCTATCTGTATAAACTTGGAAATAACTACACCGCTATCTGTATAAACATGGAAATACCTACACCGCTATCTGTATAAAAATGGAAATATCTACACCGCTACCTGTATAAACAGGGAAATATCAGCACCGCTATCTGTATGAACATGGAAATACCTACACTGCTATCTGTATGAACATGGAGATATCTACACTGGTATCTGTATGAACATGGAAATATCTAGACCGCTATCTGAATGAACATGGAAATACCTTCACCGCTATCTGTATGAACATGGAAATATCTACAACGCTATCTGTGTAAACATGCACACATCTTCACCGCTATCTGTATAAACATGGAAATGTCTACAAGGCTATCTGTATGAACATAGAAATATCTACACCGCCATTTGTATGAACATGGAAATAGCTGCACCAACATCTGTATGAACATATACATATCTACACGGCCATCTGTATTAAGATGGAAATATCTACACCGATATCTGTATAAACTTGGAAATACCTACAGCGCTATCTGTATAAACATGGAAATATCTACACCGCTATCTGTATAAACATGGAAATATCTACCCCGCAACCTGTGTAAACATGGAAATATCAGCACCGCTATCTGTATGAACATGGAAATATCATCCCCTCTATCTGTATGAACATGGAGATATCTACACCGCTATCTGTATGAACATGGAAATATCTACACCGCTATCTGTATGAACATGGAAATACCTTCACCGCCATCTGTATGAACATGGATATATCTACACAGCCATCTGGATGAACATGGATATATCTACACAGCCCTCTGGATGAACATGGAAATATCCACACAGCTATCTGTGTAAACATGCATACATCTTCACCGCTATCTGTATAAACATGGAAATATCTACACCGCTATCTGTATGAACATGGAAATATCTGCACCGCTATCTGTATGAACATGGAAATATCTACACCGCTATCTGTTTGAACATGGAAATATCTACACCGCAATCTGCATGAAAATGGAAATATCTACACAGCTATCTGCATATACATGGAAATATCTACACAGCTATCTCTTTACACATGGAAATAACTACACCGCTATGTGTATGAACATGGAAATATCTAAACCGCCATCTGTATGAACATGGAAATATCTACACCGCCATCTGTATGAACATATAAATATCTACACTGCCATCTGTATTAAGATGGAGATATCTACACCGCTATCTGAATAAACATGGAAATATCTACACCGCTATCTGTATAAACATGGAAATATCAGCACCGCTATCTGTATGAACATGGAAATATCAGCCCCTCTATCTGTATGAACATGGAGATATCTACACCGCCATCTGTATGAACATGGATATATCTACAGAGCCATCTGGAGGAACATGGAAATATCTACACCGCTATCTGTATGAACATGGGAATATCTACACCGCTATCTGTATGAACATGGAAATATCTACACCGCTATATGTATGAAAATGGAAATATCTTCACCGCTATCTGTAAGAACATGGATATATCTACAGAGCCATCTGTATGAACATGGAAATATCCGCACCGCCATCTGTATGAACATATAAATATCTACACCGCCATCTGTATTAAGAAGGAGATATCTACACCGCTATCTGTATAAACATGGAAATATCTACATCGCTATCTGTATAAACATGGAAATATCTACACCGCTATCTGTATAAACATGGAAATATCTACACCGCTCCCTGTATAAACATGGAAATATCAGCACTGCTATCTGTATGAACATGGAAATATCTACACAGCTATCTGTATGAACATGGAAATATCTACACCGATATCTGTGTAAACATGCATACATCTTCACCGCTATCTGTATAAACATTTAAATATCTTACAACGCTATCTGTATGAACATGGAAATACCTACACCGCTATCTGTACGAACATGGAAATATCTAAACCGCTATCTACATGAAAATACAAATATCTACACAGCTATCTGCATATACATGGAAATATCTACAAAGCTATCCCTTTACACATGGAAATACCTACACCGCTATCTCTATAAACACGGAAATATCTACACCGCCATCTGTATGAACATGGAAATATCTGCACCGCCATCTGTATAAACATATAAATATCTACACCGCCATCTGTATTAAGTTGGAGATATCTACACTGCTATCTGTATAAACTTGGAAATAACTACACCGCTATCTGTATAAACATGGAAATACCTACACCGCTATCTGTATAAAAATGGAAATATCTACACCGCTACCTGTATAAACATGGAAATATCAGCACCGCTATCTGTATGAACATGGAAATACCTACACTGATATCTGTATGAACATGGAGATATCTACACCGGTATCTGTATGAACATGGAAATATCTAGACCGCTATCTGAATGAACATGGAAATACCTTCACCGCTATCTGTATGAACATGGAAATATCTACACCGCTATCTGTATGAACATGGATATATCTACACAGCCATCTGGATGAACATGGAAATATCTACACCGCTATCTGTGTAAACATGCACACATCTTCACCGCTATCTGTATAAACATGGAAATGTCTACAAGGCTATCTGTATGAACATAGAAATATCTACACCGCCATTTGTATGAACATGGAAATAGCTGCACCGACATCTGTATGAACATATACATATCTACACGGCCATCTGTATTAAGATGGAAATATCTACACCGATATCTGTATAAACTTGGAAATACCTACAGCGCTATCTGTATAAACACGGAAATATCTACACCGCTATCTGTATAAACATGGAAATATCTACCCCGCAACCTGTGTAAACATGGAAATATCAGCACCGCTATCTGTATGAACATGGAAATATCATCCCCTCTATCTGTATGAACATGGAGATATCTACACCGCTATCTGTATGAACATGGAAATATCTACACCGCTATCTGTATGAACATGGAAATACCTTCACCGCCATCTGTATGAACATGGATATATCTACACAGCCATCTGGATGAACATGGATATATCTACACAGCCCTCTGGATGAACATGGAAATATCCACACCGCTATCTGTGTAAACATGCATACATCTTCACCGCTATCTGTATAAACATGGAAATATCTACACCGCTATCTGTATGAACATGGAAATATCTGCACCGCTATCTGTATGAACATGGAAATATCTACACCGCTATCTGTTTGAACATGGAAATATCTACACCGCAATCTGCATGAAAATGGAAATATCTACACAGCTATCTGCATATACATGGAAATATCTACACAGCTATCTCTTTACACATGGAAATAACTACACCGCTATGTGTATGAACATGGAAATAACTAAACCGCCATCTGTATGAACATGGAAATATCTACACCGCCATCTGTATGAACATATAAATATCTACACTGCCATCTGTATTAAGATGGAGATATCTACACCGCTATCTGAATAAACATGGAAATATCTACACCGCTATCTGTATAAACATGGAAATATCAGCACCGCTATCTGTATGAACATGGAAATATCAGCCCCTCTATCTGTATGAACATGGAGATATCTACACCGCCATCTGTATGAACATGGATATATCTACACAGCCATCTGGAGGAACATGGAAATATCTACACCGCTATCTGTATGAACATGGAAATACCTACACCGCTATCTCTATAAACACGGAAATATCTACACCGCTATCTGTATAAACATGGAAATAACTACACCGCTATCTCTATAAACACGGAAATATCTACACTGCTATCTGTATTAACATGGAAATAGCTACACCGCTATCTGTATGAACATGGAAATAACTACACCACTATCTGAATGAACATGGAAATATCTACACCGCTATCTGTATGAACATGGATATATCTACACAGCCATCTGGATAAACAAGGAAATATCTACACCGCTATCTGTTTGAACATGGAAATATCTGAACCGCTATCTGCATGAAAATGGAAATATATACACAGCTATCTGCATATACATGGAAATATTTCTACTCAGCTATCTCTTTACACATGGAAATAACTATACCGCTATCTGTATGAACATGGAAATATCTACACCGCTATCTGTGTAAACATGCATACATCTTCACCGTTATCTGTATAAACATGGAAATATCTACAGTGCTATCTGTATGAACATGGAAATATCTGCACCGCCATCTGTATAAACATATAAATATCTACACCGCCATATGTATTAAGAAGGAAATATCTAAACCGCTATCTGTATGAACATTGAAATATCTACACCGCTATCTGTATGAACATGGAAATATCTACACCGCTATCTGTGTAAACATGCATACATCTTCACCGCTATCTGTATAAACATGGAAATGTCTACAAGGCTATCTGTATGAACATGGAAATATCTACACCCCCATCTGTATGAACATGGAAATAGCTGCACCGACATCTGTATGAACATATACATATCTACACGGCCAACTGTATTAAGATGGAAATATCTACACCGATATCTGTATAAACATGGAAATATCTACAGCGCTATCTGTATAAACATGGAAATATCTACACCGCTATCTGTATAAACATGGAAATATCTACACCGCAACCTGTGTAAACATGGAAATATCAGCACCGCTATCTGTATGAACATGGAAATATCATCCCCTCTATCTGTATGAACATGGAGATATCTACACCGCTATCTGTATGAACATGGAAATATCTACACCGCTATCTGTAGGAACATGGAAATACCTTCACCGCCACTTGTATGAACATGGATATATCTACACAGCCATCTGGGTGAACATGGATATATCTACACAGCCCTCTGGATGAACATGGAAATATCCACACCGCTATCTGTGTAAACATGCATACATCTTCACCGCTATCTGTATAAACATGGAAATATCTACATCGCTATCTGTATGAACATGGAAATATCTGCACCGCTATCTGTATGAACATGGAAATATCTACACCGCTATCTGTTTGAACATGGAAATATCTACACCGCAATCTGCATGAAAATGGAAATATCTACACAGCTATCTGCATATACATGGAAATATCTACACAGCTATCTCTTTACACATGGAAATAACTACACCGCTATGTGTATGAACATGGAAATATCTAAACCGCCATCTGTATGAACATGGAAATATCTGCACCGCCATCTGTATCAACATATAAATATCTACACTGCCATCTGTATTAAGATGGAGATATCTACACCGCTATCTGAATAAACATGGAAATATCTACACCGCTATCTGTATAAACATGGGAATATCAGCACCGCTATCTGTATGAAAATGGAAATATCAGCCCCTCTCTCTGTATGAACATGGAGATATCTACACCGCCATCTGTATGAACATGGATATATCTACACAGCCATCTGGAGGAACATGGAAATATCTACACCGCTATCTGTATGAACATGGAAATAGCTACACCGCTATCTGTATGAACATGGATATAGCTACACCGCTATCTGTATGAACATGGAAATATCTACACCGCTATCTGTATGAACAAGGAAATATCTTTACCGCCATCTATACGAACATGGATATATCTACAGTGCCATCTGGATGAACATGGAAATATCTACACCGCCATCTGTATGAACATATAAATATCTACACTGCCATCTGTATTAAGATGGAGATTTCTACACCGCTATCAGTATAAACCTGGAAATATCTACACCGCTATCTGTATAAACATGGAAATATCTACACCGCTATCTGGATAAACATGGAAATTTCTACACCGCTACCTGTATAAACATGGAAATATCAGCACAGCTATCTGTAGGAACATGGAAATATCTACACCGATATCTGTATAAACATGGAAATATCTACACCGCTATCTGTATAAACATGGAAATATCTACACCGCTATCTGTATAAACATGGAAATATCTACACCGCTACCTGTTTAAACATGGAAATATCAGCACCGCTATCTGTATGAACATGGAAATATCTACACCGCTATCTGTACGAACATGGAAATATCTACACCGCCATCTGTATGAACATGGAAATATCCGCACCGCCATCTGTATGAACATATAAATATCTACACCGCCATCTGTATTAAGAAGGAGATATCTACGCCACTATCTGTATAAACATGGAAATATCTACACCGCTATCTGTATAAACATGGAAATATCTACACCGCTATCTGTATAAACATGGAAATATCTACACCGCTATCTGTATAAACATGGAAATATCTACACCGCTATCTGTAGGAACATGGAAATACCTTCACCGCCACTTGTATGAACATGGATATATCTACACAGCCATCTGGGTGAACATGGATATATCTACACAGCCCTCTGGATGAACATGGTAATATCCACACCGCTATCTGTGTAAACATGCATACATCTTCACCGCTATCTGTATAAACATGGAAATACACCGCTATCTGTATGAAAATGGAAATATCTGCAACGCTATCTGTATGAACATGGAAATATCTACACCGCTATCTGTTTGAACATGGAAATATCTACACCGCAATCTGCATGAAAATGGAAATATCTACACAGCTATCTGCATATACATGGAAATATCTACACAGCTATCTCTTTACACATGGAAATAACTACACCGCTATGTGTATGAACATGGAAATATCTAAACCGCCATCTGTATGAACATGGAAATATCTGCACCGCCATCTGTATCAACATATAAATATCTACACTGCCATCTGTATTAAGATGGAGATATCTACACCGCTATCTGAATAAACATGGAAATATCTACACCGCTATCTGTATAAACATGGGAATATCAGCACCGCTATCTGTATGAAAATGGAAATATCAGCCCCTCTCTCTGTATGAACATGGAGATATCTACACCGCCATCTGTATGAACATGGATATATCTACACAGCCATCTGGAGGAACATGGAAATATCTACACCGCTATCTGTATGAACATGGAAATAGCTACACCGCTATCTGTATGAACATGGATATATCTACACCGCTATCTGTATGAACATGGAAATATCTACACCGCTATCTGTATGAACAAGGAAATATCTTCACCGCCATCTATACGAACATGGATATATCTACAGTGCCATCTGGATGAACATGGAAATATCTACACCGCCATCTGTATGAACATATAAATATCTACACTGCCATCTGTATTAAGATGGAGATTTCTACACCGCTATCTGTATAAACCTGGAAATATCTACACCGCTATCTGTATAAACATGGAAATATCTACACCGCTATCTGGATAAACATGGAAATTTCTACACCGCTACCTGTATAAACATGGAAATATCAGCACAGCTATCTGTAGGAACATGGAAATATCTACACCGCTATCTGTATAAACATGGAAATATCTACACCGCTATCTGTATAAACATGGAAATATCTACACCGCTATCTGTATAAACATGGAAATATCTACACCGCTACCTGTTTAAACATGGAAATATCAGCACCGCTATCTGTATGAACATGGAAATATCTACACCGCTATCTGTATGAACATGGAAATATCTACACCGCCATCTGTATGAACATGGAAATATCCGCACCGCCATCTGTATGAACATATAAATATCTACACCGCCATCTGTATTAAGAAGGAGATATCTACGCCACTATCTGTATAAACATGGAAATATCTACACCGCTATCTGTATAAACATGGAAATATCTACACCGCTATCTGTATAAACATGGAAATATCTACACCGCTATCTGTATAAACATGGAAATATCTACTCCGCTCCCTGTATAAACATGGAAATATCAGCACTGCTATCTGTATGAACATGGAAATATCTACACAGCTATCTGTATGAACATGGAAATATCTACACCGATATCTGTGTAAACATGCATACATCTTCACTGCTATCTGTATAAACATTTAAATATCTACAACGCTATCTGTATGAACATGGAAATATCTACACCGCTATCTGTACGAACATGGAAATATCTAAACCGCTATCTACATGAAAATACAAATATCTACACAGCTATCTGCATATACATGGAAATATCTACAAAGCTATCTCTTTACACATGGAAATACCTACACCGCTATTTCTATAAACATGGAAATATCTACACCGCCATCTTTATGAACATGGAAATATCTGCACCGCCATCTGTATAAACATATAAATATCTACACCGCCATCTATATTAAGTTGGAGATATCTACACCGCTATCAGTATAAACTTGGAAATATCTACACCGCTATCTGTATAAACATGGAAATACCTACACCGCTATCTGTATAAACATGGAAATATCTACACCGCTACCTGTATAAACATGGAAATATCAGCACCGCTATCTGTATGAACATGGAAATATCTACACCGCTATCTCTATGAACATGGAAATAGCTACACTGCTATCTGTATGAACATGGAAATAGCTACACCGCAATCTGTATGAACATGGAAATATCTACACCACTATCTGTATGAACATGGAAATATCTAAACAGCTATCTGCATGAAAATAGAAATATCTACACAGCTATCTCCATATACATGGAAATATCTACAAAGCTATCTCTTTACACATGGAAATACCTACACCGCTATCTCTATAAACACGGAAATATCTACACCGCTATCTGTATAAACATGGAAATAACTACACCGCTATCTCCATAAACACGGAAATATCTACACTGCTATCTGTATGAACATGGAAATAGCTACACCGCTATCTGTATGAACATGGAAATATCTACACCACTATCTGAATGAACATGGAAATATCTACACCACTATCTGTATGAACATGGATATATCTACACAGCCATCTGGATGAACATGGAAATATCTACACCGCTATCTGTTTGAACATGGAAATATCTAAACCGCTATCTGCATGAAAATGGAAATATATACACAGCTATCTGCATATACTTGGAAATATCTACACAGCTATCTCTTTACACATGGAAATAACTATACCGCTATCTGTATGAACATGGAAATATCTTCACCGCCATCTGTAAGAACATGGATATATCTACACAGCCATCTGGATGAACATGGAAATATCTACACCGCTATCTGTATGAACTTGGAAATATCTACACCGCTATCTGTGTAAACATGCATACATCTTCACCGCTATCTGTATAAACATGGAAATATCTACAGTGCTATCTGTATGAACATGGAAATATCTACACCGCTATCTGTTTGAACATGGAAATATCTACACCGCTATCTGCATGAAAATGGAAATATCTACAAAGCTATCTGCATATACATGGAAATATCTACTCAGCTATCTCTTTACACATGGAAATAACTACACCGCTATATCTATAAACATGGAAATATCTACACCGCCATCTGTATGAACATGGAAATATCTGCACCACCATCTGTATGAACATATGAATATCTACACCGCCATCTGTATTAAGAAGGAAATATCTAAACCGCTATCTGTATGAACATTGAAATATCTACACCGCTATCTGTATGAACATGGAAATATCTACACCGCTATCTGTGTAAACATGCATACATCTTCACCGCTATCTGTATAAACATGGAAATATCTACAACGCTATCTGTATGAACATGGAAATATCTACACCGCTATCTGTACGAACATGGAAATATCTAAACCGCTATCTGCATGAAAATAGAAATATCTACACAGCTATCTGCATATACATGGAAATATCTACACAGCTATCTCTTTACACATGGAAATAACTATACCGCCATCTGTATGAACATGGAAATATCTGCACCACCATCTGTAAGAACATATAAATATCTACACCGCCATCTGTATTAAGAAGGAAATATCTAAACCGCTATCTGTATGAACATTGAAATATCTACACCGCTATCTGTATGAACATGGAAATATCTACACCGCTATCTGTGTAAACATGCATATATCTTCACCGCTATCTGTATAAACTTGGAAATATCTACAACGCTATCTGTATGAACATGGAAATATCTACACCGCTATCTGTACGAACATGGAAATATCTAAACAGCTATCTGCATGAAAATAGAAATATCTACACAGCTATCTGCATATACATGGAAATATCTGCAAAGCTATCTCTTTACACATGGAAATAACTACACCGCTATCTCTATAAACACGGAAATATCTACACCGCCATCTGTATGAACATGGAAATATCTGCACCGCCATCTGTATAAACATATAAATATCTACACCGCCATCTGTATTAAGATGGAGATATCTACACCGCAATCTGTATAAACTTGGAAATATCTACACCGCTATCTGTATAAACATGGAAATACCTACACCGCTATCTGTATAAACATGGAAATACCTACACCGCTACCTGAATAAACATGGAAATATCAGCACCGTTATCTGTATGAAAATGGAAATATCTACACCGCTATCTCTATGAACATGGAAATATCTACACCGCTATCTGTATGAACATGGAAATAGCTACACTGCTATCTGTATGAACATGGAAATATCTACACCGCTATCTGTAGGAACATGGAAATATCTACACTGCTATCTCTATGAACATGGATATATCTACACAGCCATCTGGATGAACATGGAAATATCCACACAGCTATCTGTGTAAACATGCATACATCTTCACCGCTCTCTGTATAAACATGGAAATATCTACACCGCCACCTGTATGAACATGGAAATATCTACACCGCTAACTGTATGAACATGGAAATATCAGCACTGCTATCTGTATGAACATGGAAATATCTACACAGCTATCTGTATGAACATGGAAATATCAACACCGATATCTGTGTAAACATGCATACATCTTCACCGCTATCTGTATAAACATTTAAATATCTACACCGCTATCTGTATGAACATGGAGATATCTACACCGCTATCTGTATGAGCATGGAAATAACTTCACCGCCATCTGTATGAACATGGATATATCTACACAGCCATCTGGATGAACATGGATATATCGACACAACCCTCTGGATGAACATGGAAATATCCACACCGCTATCTGTGTAAACATGCATACATCTGCACCGCTATCTGTATAAACATGGAAATATCTACACCGCTATCTGTATGAACATGGAAATATCTACACCGCCTTCTGTATGAACATGGAAATATCCGCACCGCCACTGTATGAACATATAAATATCTACACCGCCATCTGTATTAAGATGGAGATATCTACACCGCTATCTGAATAAACATGGAAATATCTACACCGCTATCTGAATAAACATGGATATATCAGCACCGCTATCTGTATGAACATGGAAATATCAGCCCCTCTATCTGTATGAACATGGAGATATCTACACGGCCATCTGTATGAACATGGATATATCTACACAGCCATCTGGATGAACATGGAAATATCTGCACCGCTATCTGTATGAATATGGAAATAGCTACACCGCTATCTGTATGAACATGGAAATATCTACAACGCTATCTGTATGAACATGGAAATATCTACACCGCTATCTGTATGAACATGGAAATATCTTCACCGCCATCTGTACGAACATGGATATAAATACAGAGCCATCTGGATGAACATGGAAATATCTACACCGCCATCTGTTTGAACATATAAATATCTACACCGCCATCTGCATTAAGATGGAGATATCTACACCGCTATCTGTATTAACCTGGAAATATCTACACTGCTATCTGTATAAACATGGAAATATCTACACTGCTACCTGTATAAACATGGAAATATCAGCACCGCTGTCTGTAGGAACATGGAAATATCTACACCGCTATCTGCATGAAAATGGAAATATCTACACTGTTATCTGCATATACATGGAAATATCTACACAGCTATCTCTTTACACATGGAAATAACTACACCGCTATCTGTATGAACATGGATATATCTAAACAGTCCTCAGGATGAACATGGAAATATCCACACCGCTAACTGTGTAAACATGCATACATCTTCACCGCTATCTGTATAAACATGGAAATATCTACACCGCTATCTGTATGAACATGGAAATATCTACACCGCTAGCTGTTTGAAGATGGAAATATCTACACCGCTATCTGCATGAAAATGGAAATATCTACAAAGCTATCTGCATATACATGGAAATATATACACAGCTATCTCTTTACACATGGAAATAACTACACCGCTATCTGTATGAACATGGAAATATCTACACCGCCATCTGTATGAACATGGAAATATCTGCACCGCCATCTGTATGAACATATAAATATCTACACCGCCATCTGTATTAAGATGGAGATGTCTACACCGCTATCTGTACAAACCTCGAAATATCTACACCGCTATCTGTATAAACATGGAAATATCTACACCGCTACCTGTATAAACATAGAAATATCAGCACCGCTATCTGTATGAACATGGAAATATCTACACTGCTATCTGTATGAACATGGAAATATCTACACCGCTATCTGTATGAACATGGATATATCTAAACAGCCCTCTGGATGAACATGGAAATATCCACACCGCTATCTGTGTAAACATGCATACATCTTCACCGCTATCTGTATAAACATGGAAATATCTACAAAGCTATTTGAATTAACATGGAAATATCTACACCGCTATCTGTTTGAAGATGTAAATATCTACACCGCTATCTGCATGAAAATGGAAATATCTACAAAGCTATCTGCATATACATGGAAATATCTACACAGCTATCTCTTTACACATGGAAATAACTACACCGCTATATCTATAAACATGGAAATATCTACACCACCATCTGCATGAACATGGAAATATCTGCACCGCCATCTGTATGAACATATAAATATCTACACCGCCATCTGTATTAAGAAGGAAATATCTAAACCGCTATCTGTATAAACGAGGAAATATCTACACCGCTGCCTGTATAAACATGGAAATATCAGCACCGCTCTCTGTATGAAAATGGAAATATCTACACCGCTATCTGTATGAACATGCAAATATCTACACTGCTATCTGTATGAACATGGAAATAGCTACACCGTTATCTCTATGAAAATGGAAATAACTACACCGCTATCTGTATGAACATGGAAGTATCTGCACTGCCATCTGTATGAAGATATATATATCTACACCGCCATCTGTATTAAGATGGAGATATCTACACTGCTATCTGTATAAACATGGAAATATATATACCGCCATCTGTATGAACATATAAATACACCACCATCTGTATTAAGAAGGAAATATCTAAACCGCTATCTGTATAAACATGGAAATATCTACACCGCTGCCTGTTTAAACATGGAAATATCAGCACCGCTATCTGTATGAACATGGAAATATCTACACCGCTATCTGTAGGAACATGGAAATAGCTACACCGCTGCCTGTATAAACATGGAAATATCAGCACCGCTATCTCTATGAACATGGAAATATCTACACCACTATCTGTATGAACATGGATATATTTACACAGCCATCTGGATGAACATGGAAATATCTACACCACTATCGGTATGAACATGGAAATATCTGCACCTCTATCTGTGTAAACATGCATACATCTTCACCGCTATCAGTATAAACATGGAAATATCTACACCGCTATCTGTATGAACATGGAAATAGCTACAACGCTATCTTTATGAACATGGAAATATCTACACCGCTCTCTGTATGAACATGGATATATCTACACAGCCATCTGGATGAACATGGAAATATCTACACCGCTATCTGTGTAAACATGCATACATCTTCACCGCTATCTGTATAAAAATGGAAATATCTACACCGCTATCTGTATGAACATGGAAATATCTACACCGCTATCAGTATGAACACGGAAATATCTACACAGCTATCTGTTTGAACATGGAAATATCTACACTGCTATCTGCATGAAAATGGAAATATCTACACAGCTATCAGCATATACATGGAAATATCTACACAGCTATCTCTTTACACATGGAAATAACTACACCGCTATCTGTATGAACATGGAAATATCCACACCGCCATCTGTATGAACATGGAAATATCTGCACCACAATCTGTATGAACATATAAATATCTACACCGCCATCTGTATTAAGATGGAGTTATCTACACCGCTAGCTGTATAAACATGGAAATATCTACACCGCTATCTGTATAAACATGGAAATATCTACACCGCTACCTGTATAAACATGGAAATATCAGCACCGCTTTCTGTATGAACATGGAAATATCTACACCGATATCTGTATGAACATGGAAATATCTACACCGCTATCTGTATGAACATGGAAATATCTACACCGCTATCAGTATGAACAAGGAAATATCTACACCGCTATCTGTATGAACATGGATATATCTACACAGCCCTCTGGATTAACATGGAAATATCCACACCGCTATCTGTGTAAACATGCATACATCTTCACCGCTATCTGTATGAAAATGGAAATAGCTACACCGCTATCTGTATGAAAATGGAAATATCTGCACCGCTATTTGTATGAACATGGATATATCTACACAGCCATCTGTCTGAACATGGAAATATCTACACCGCTATCTGTATGAACATGGAAATATCTACACCGCTATCTGTATGAACATGGATATATCTACACAGCCATCTGGATGAACATGGAAATATCTACACCGCTATCTGTGTAAACATGCATACATCTTCACCACTAACTGTATAAACATGGAAATATCTGCACCGCTATCGGTATGAACATGGAAATATCTACACCGCTACCTGTGTAAACATGCATACTTCTTCACCGCTATCTGTATAAACATGGAAATATCTACACCGCTATCTGTATGAACATGGAAATATCTACACCGCTATCTGTTTGAAGATGGAAATATATACACAGATATCTGCATGAAAATGGAAATATCTACACAGCTATCTGCATATAGATGGAAATGTCTACACAGCTATCTCTTTACACATGGAAATAACTACACCGCTATCTGTATTAACATGGAAATATCTACACCGCCATCTATATGAATATCGAAATATCTGCACCGCCATCTGTATGAACATATAAATATCTACACCGCCATCTGTATTAAGATGGAGATATCTACACCGCTATCTGAATAAACATGGAAATATCAACACCGCTATCTGTATAAACATGGAAATATCTACTCCGCTATCTGCATGAAAATGGAAATATCTACAAAGCTATCTGCACATACATGGAAATATCTACACAGCTATCTCTTTACACATGGAAATAACTACACCGCTATATCTATAAACATGGAAATATCTACACCGCCATCTGTATGAACATGGAAATATCTGCACCGCCATCTGTATGAACATATAAATATCTACACCGCCATCTGTATTAAGAAGGAAATATCTAAACCGCTGTTTAAACATGGAAATATCTACACCGCTGCCTGAATAAACATGGAAATATCAGCACCGCTCTCTGTAAGACAATGGAAATATCTACACCGCTATCTGTATGAACATGGAAATATCTACACTGCTATCTGTATGAACATGGAAATAGCTACACCGTTATCTGTAGGAACATGGAAATAGCTACACCGTTATCTGTATGAACATGGAAATATCTACACCGCTATCTGTATGAACGTGGAAATAGCTACACCGTTATCTGTATCAACATGGAAATAGCTACACCCCTATCTGTATGAACATTGAAGTATCTACACCGCTATCTGTATGAACATGGATATATCTACACAGCCATCTGGATGAACATGGAAATATCTACATCGCTATCTGTATGAACATGGAAATATCTACACCACTATCTGTGTGAACATGGATATATCTACACAGCCATCTGGATGAACATGGAAATATCTACACCGCTATCTTTGTAAACATGCATACATCTTCACCGTTATCTGTAAAAACATGGAAATATCTACACCGCTATCTGTATGAACATGGAAATATCTACACCGCTATCTGTTTGAACATGGAAATATCTACACCGCTATCTGCATGAAAATGGAAATATCTACACAGCTATCTGCATGTACATGGAAATATCTACTCAGCTATCTCTTTACACATGGAAATAACTACACCGCTATCTGTATGAACATGGAAATATCTACACCGCCACCTGTATGAACATGGAAATATCTGCACCGCCATCTGTATGAACATATAAATATCTACACCGCCATCTGTATTAAGATGGAGATATCTACACCGCTATCTGTATAAACCTGGAAATATCTACACAGCTACCTGTATAAACATGGAAATATCAGCACCGCTCTCTGTATGAACTCGGAAATATCTACACCGCTATCTGTACGAACATGGAAATATCTACACCGCTATCTGTATGAACATGGAAATAGCTACACCGCTATCTGTATGAACAAGGAAATATCTACACCACTATCTGTATGAACATGGAAATATCTACACCACTATCTGTGAAAACATGCATATATCTTCACCGCTATCTGTATAAACATGGAAATATCTACACCGCTATCTGTATGAACATGGAAATAGCTACACCCCTATCTGTATGAACATGGAAATATCTACACCGCTATCTGTATGAACAGGGATATATCTACACAGCCATCTGGATGAACATGGAAATAACTGCACCGCTATCTGTGTAAACATGCATACATCTTCACCGCTATCTATATAAACATGGAAATATCTACACCACTATCTGTATGAACATGCAAATATCTACACCGCTACCTGTATAAACATGGAAATATAAGCACCGCTATCTGTATGAACATGGAAATAGCTACACCGCTATCTGTATGAACATGGAAATATCTACACCACTATCTGTATGAACATGGAAATATCTACACCACTATCTGTATGAACATGGATATATCCACACAGCCATCTGGATGAACATGGAAATGTCTACACCACTATCTGTATGAACATGGAAATATCTACACCGCTATCTGTGTAAACATGCATACATCTTCACCGCTATCAGTATAAACATGGAAATATCTACACCGCTATCTGTATGAACATGGAAATAGCTACACCGCTATCTGTATGAACATGGAAATATCTACACCGCTATCTGTATGAACATGGATATATCTACACAGCCATCTGGATGAACATGGAAATATCTACACCGCTATCTGTGTAAACATTGATACATCTTCACCGCTATCTGTATAAACATGGAAATATCTACACCGCTATCTGTATGAACATTGAAATATCTACACCGCTATCTGAATGAACATGGAAATACCTACACCGCTATCTGTTTGAACATGGAAATATCTACACCGCTATCTGCATGAAAATGGAAATATCTACACTGCTATCTGCATATATATGGAAATATCTACACAGCTATCTCTTTACACATGGAAATAGCTACACCGCTATCTGTATGAACATGGAAATATCCACACCGCCATCAGTATGAACATGGAAATATCTGCACCGCCATCTGTATGAACATATAAATATCTACACCGCCATCTGTATTAAGAAGGAAATATCTAAACCGCTGTTTAAACATGGAAATATCTACACCGCTGCCTGTATAAACATGGAAATATCAGCACCGCTCTCTGTAAGACAATGGAAATATCTACACCGCTATCTGTATGAACATGGAAATATCTACACTGCTATCTGTATGAACATGGAAATAGCTACACCGTTATCTGTAGGAACATGGAAATAGCTACACCGTTATCTGTATGAACATGGAAATATCTCCACCGCTATCTGTATGAACATGGAAATAGCTACACCGTTATCTGTATCAACATGGAAATAGCTACACCGCTATCTGTATGAACATTGAAGTATCTACACCGCTATCTGCATGAACATGGATATATCTACACAGCCATCAGTATGAACATGGAAATATCTGCACCGCCATCTGTATGAACATATAAATATCTACACCGCCATCTGTATTAAGATGGCGATATCTACACCGCTATCTGTGTAAACATGGAAATATCTACACCGCTATCTGTATAAACATGGAAATATCTACACTACTATCTGTATAAACATGGAAAAATCTAAACCACTACCTGTATAAACATGGAAATATCAGCACCGCTATCTGTATGAACATGGAAATATCTACACCGCTATCTGTATGAACATGGAAATATCTACACCGCTATCTGTATAAACATGGAAATATCTACACCGCTATCTGTATAAACATGGAAATATCTACACCGCTATCTGTATTAACATGGAAATATCTACACCGCTATCTGTATGAACATGGAAATATCTACACCACTATCTGTTTGAACATGGAAATATCTACACCACTATCTGCATGAAAATGGAAATATCTACACTGCTATCTGCATACACATGGAAATACCTACACAGCTATCTCTTTACACATGGAAATAACTACACCGCTATCTGTATGAACATGGAAATATCCACACCGCCATCTGTATGAACATGGAAATATCTGCACCGCCATCTGTATGAACATATAAATATCTGCACCGCCATCTCTATTAAGATGGAGATATCTACACCGCTATCTTCATAAACATGGAAATATCTACACCGCTATCTGTATGAACATGGATATATCTACACAGCCCTCCGGATGAACATGGAAATATCTACACCGCTATCTGTATGAACATGGAAATATCTACACCGCTATCTCTATGAACATGGATATATCTACACAGCCATCTGGATGAACATGGAAATATCCACACCGCTATCTGTGTAAACATGCATACATCTTCACCGCTATCTGTATAAACATGGAAATATCTACATTGCTATCTGTATGAACATGGAAATATCTACACCGCTATCTGTTTGAAGATGGAAATATATACACCGCTATCTGCATGAAAATGGAAATATCTACACAGCTATCTGCATATACATGGAAATATCTACACAGCTATCTCTTTACACATGGAAATAACTACACCGCTATCTGTATGAACATGGAAATATCTACACCGCCATCTGTATGAACATGGAAATATCTGCACCGCCATCTGTATGAACATATAAATATCTACACCGCCATCTGTATTAAGAAGGAGATATCTACACCGCTATCTGAATAAACATGGAAATATCTACACCGCTATCTGTATAAACATGGAAATATCTACACCGCTATCAGTATAAACATGGAAATATGTACACGGCTACCTGTAAACATTGAAATATCAGCACCGCTATCTGTATGAACATGGAAATATCTACACCGCTATCTGAACATGGAAATATCTACACCGCTATCTGTATGAAGATGGAAATATCTACAAAGCTATCTGAATGAACATGGAAAATCTACACCGCTATCTGTTTGAACATGTAAATATCTGCACCGCTATCTGCATGAAAATGGAAATATCTACAAAGCTATCTGCATATACATGGAAATATCTACACAGCTATCTCTTTACACATGGAAATAACTACACCGCTATATCTATAAACATGGAAATCTCTACACCGCTATCTGTATAAACATGGAAATATCTACACCGCTATCTGTATGAACATGGAAATAGCTACACCGCTATCTGTATGAACATGGAAATATCTACACCGCTATCTGTATGAACATGGAAATATCTACACCGCTATCTGTTTGAACATGGAAATATCTACAACGCTGTCTGCTTGAAAATGGAAATATCTACACAGCTATCTGCATACACATGGAAATATCTACACAGCTATCTCTTAACATATGGAAATAAGTACTCCGCTATCTCTATAAACATGGAAATATTTACACCGCCATCTGTATGAACATGGAAATATCTGCACCGCCATCTGTATGAACAAATAAATATCTACACCGCCATCTGTATTAAGAAAGAAATATCTAAACCGCAATCTGTATGAACATTGAAATATCTACACCGCGGCCTGTATAAACATGGAAATATCAGCACCGCTATCTGTATGAACATGGAAATATCTACACCGCTATCTGTATGAACATGGAAATATCTACACCGCTATCTGTATGAACATGGAAATAGCTACACCGCTATCTGTATAAACATGGAAATATCTACACAGCCATCTGGATGAACATGGAAATATCTACTCCGCTATCTGTGTAAACATGCATAGATCTTCACCGCTATCTGTATAAACATGGAAATATCTTCACCGCTATCTGTTTGAACATGGAATTATCTACACCGCTATCTGTATGAACATGGAAATATCTACACCGCTATCTGTTTGAACATGGAAATAGCTACACCGCTATCTGCATGAAAATGGAAATATCTACACCGCTATCTGCATTAAAATGGAAATATCTACACTGCTATCTGCATATACATGGAAATATCTACACAGCTATCTCTTTACACATGGAAATAACTACACCGCTATCTGTATGAACATGGAAATATCTACACCGCCATCTGTATGAACATGGAAATTTGTGCACCGCCATCTGTATGAACATATAAATATCTACACCGCCATCTGTATTAAGATGGAGATATCTACACTGCTATCTGTATAAACATGGAAATATCTACACCGCTATCTGTATGAACATGGAAATATCTACACCGCTATCTGTATGAACATGGAAATATCTACACTGCTATCTGTTTGAACATGGAAATATCTACACCGCTGTCTGCATGAATATGCAAATATCTACACAGCTATCTGCATACACATGGAAATATCTACACAGCTATCTCTTAACACATGGAAATAAGTACTCCGCTATCTCTATAAACATGGAAATATCTACACCGCCATCTGTATGAACATGGAAATATCTGCACCGCCATCTGTATGAACATATAAATATCTACACCGCCATCTGTATTAAGAAGGAAATATCTAAACCGCTATGTGTAAGAACATTGAAATATGTACACCGCAATCTGTATGAACATTGAAATATCTACACCGCTGCCTGTATAAACATGGAAATATCAGCACCGCTATCTGTATGAACATGGAAATATCTACACCGCTATCTGTATGAACATGGAAATATCTACACCGCTATCTGTATGAACATGGAAATAGCTACACCGCTATCTGCATGAACATGGAAATATCTACACAGCCATCTGGATGAACATGGAAATATCTACTCCGCTATCTGTGTAAACATGCATAGATCTTCACCGCTATCTGTATAAACATGGAAATATCTACACCGTTATCTGTATGAACATGGAAATATCTACACCGCTATCTGTATGAACATGGAAATATCTACACCGCTATCTGTTTGAACATGGAAATATCTACACCGCTATCTGCATGAAAATGGAAATATCTATACTGCTATCTGCATATACATGGAAATATCTACACAGCTATCTCTTTACACATGGAAATAACTACACCGCTATCTGTATGAACATGGAAATATCTACACCGCCATCTGTATGAACATGGAAATATCTGCACCGCCATCTGTATGAACATATAAATATCTACACCGCCATCTGTATTAAGATGGATATATCTACACCGCTATCTGAATAAACATGGAAATATCTACACCGCTATCTGTATAAACAGGGAAATATCTACACCGCTATCTGTATAACCATGGAAATATCTACACTGCTACCTGTATAAACATGGAAATATCAGCAACGCTATCTGCATGAACATGGAAATATCTACACCGCTATCTGTATGAACATGGAAATATCTACACAGCTATCTGAATGAACATGGAAATATCTACACCGCTATCTGTTTGAACATGGAAATATCTACACCGCTATCTGCATGAAAATGGAAATATCTACAAAGCTATCTGCATATAAATGGAAATATCTACACAGCTATCTCTTTACACATGGAAATAACTACACCGCTATATCTATAACCATGGAAATATGTACACCGCCATCTGTATGAACAAGGAAATATCTGCACCGCCATCTGTATGAACAAATAAATATCTACACTGCCATCTGTATTAAGAAGGAAATATCTAAACCGCTATCTGTATAAACATGGAAATATCTACACCGCTGCCTGTATAAACATGGAAATATCAGCACCGCTATCTGTATGAACATGGAAATATTTACACCGCTATCTTTATCAACATGGAAATATCTACACCGCCATCTGTATGAACATAAAATATCTACCCCACCATCTGTATTAAGAAGGAAATATCTAAACCGCTATCTGTAAACGTGGAAATATCTACACCGCTGCCTGTATAAACATGGAAATATCAGCACTGCTATGTGTATGAACATGGAAATATCTACACCGCTATCTGTTTGAACATGGAAATATCTACACCGCTCTCTGCATGAAAATGGAAATAACTACACAGCTATCTGCATATACATGGAAATATCTACACAGCTATCTCTTTACACATGGAAATAACTACAACGCTATCTCTGTAAACATGGAAATATCTACACCGCCATCTGTATGAACATGGAAATATCTGCACCGCCATCGTATGAACATATAAATATCTACACCGCCATCTGTATTAAGAAGGAGATATCTACCCCGCTATCTGTATGAACATGGAAATATCTCCACCGCCATCTGTATAAACTTATAAATATCTACACCGCCATCTGTATTAAGATGGAGATATCTACACCGCTATCTGTATAAACTTGGAAATATCTACACCGCAATATGTATAAACATGGAAATACCTACACCGCTATCTGTATAAACATGGAAATATCTACACCGCTACCTGTATAAACATGGAAATATCAGCACCGCTATCTGTATGAACATGGAAATATCTACACCGCTATCTCTGTGAACATGGAAATATCTACACTGCTATCTGTATGAACATGGAAATAGCTACACCGCTATCTGTATGAACATGGAAATATCTACACCACTATCTGTATGAACATGGAAATATCTACACCGCTATCTGTATGAACATGGATATATCAACACAGCCATCTGGATGAACATGGAAATATCTACACCGCTCTCTGTTTGAACATGGAAATATCTAAACCGCTATCTGCATGAAAATGGAAATATATACACAGCTATCTGCATATACATGGAAATATCTACACACCTATCTCTTTACACATGGAAATAACTATACCGCTATCTGTATGAACATGGAAATATCTTCACCGCCATCTGTAGGAACATGGATATATCTACACAGCCATCTGGATGAACATGGAAATATCTACACCGCTATCTGTATGAACATGGAAATATCTACACCGCTATCTGTGTAAACATGCATACATCCTCACCGCTATCTGTATAAACATGGAAATATCTAAAGTGCTATCTGTATGAACATGGAAATACCTACACCGCTATCTGTTTGAACATGGAAATATCTACACCGCTATCTGCATGAAAATGGAAATATCTACAAAGCTATCTGCATATACATGGAAATATCTACACAGCTATCTCTTTACACATGGAAATAACTACACCGCTATATCTATAAACATGGAAATATCTACACCGCCATCTGTATGAACATGGAAATATCTGCACCACCATCTGTATGAACATATAAATCTCTACACTGCCATCTGTATTAAGAAGGAAATATCTCAACCGCTATCTGTATGAACATTGAAATATCTACGCCGCTATCTGTATGAACATGGAAATATCTACACCGCTATCTGTGTAAACATGCATACATCTTCACCGCTATCGGTATAAACATGGAAATATCTACAACGCTATCTGTATGAACATGGAAATATCTACACCGCTATCTGAACATGGAAATATCTACACCGCTATCTGTATGAAGATGGAAATATCTACAAAGCTATCTGAATGAACATGGAAAATCTACACCGCTATCTGTTTGAACATGTAAATATCTGCACCGCTATCTGCATGAAAATGGAAATATCTACAAAGCTATCTGCATATACATGGAAATATCTACACAGCTATCTCTTTACACATGGAAATAACTACACCGCTATATCTATAAACATGGAAATCTCTACACCGCTATCTGTATAAACATGGAAATATCTACACCGCTATCTGTATGAACATGGAAATAGCTACACCGCTATCTGTATGAACATGGAAATATCTACACCGCTATCTGTATGAACATGGAAATATCTACACCGCTATCTGTTTGAACATGGAAATATCTACAACGCTGTCTGCTTGAAAATGGAAATATCTACACAGCTATCTGCATACACATGGAAATATCTACACAGCTATCTCTTAACATATGGAAATAAGTACTCCGCTATCTCTATAAACATGGAAATATTTACACCGCCATCTGTATGAACATGGAAATATCTGCACCGCCATCTGTATGAACAAATAAATATCTACACCGCCATCTGTATTAAGAAAGAAATATCTAAACCGCAATCTGTATGAACATTGAAATATCTACACCGCGGCCTGTATAAACATGGAAATATCAGCACCGCTATCTGTATGAACATGGAAATATCTACACCGCTATCTGTATGAACATGGAAATATCTACACCGCTATCTGTATGAACATGGAAATAGCTACACCGCTATCTGTATGAACATGGAAATATCTACACAGCCATCTGGATGAACATGGAAATATCTACTCCGCTATCTGTGTAAACATGCATAGATCTTCACCGCTATCTGTATAAACATGGAAATATCTTCACCGCTATCTGTTTGAACATGGAATTATCTACACCGCTATCTGTATGAACATGGAAATATCTACACCGCTATCTGTTTGAACATGGAAATAGCTACACCGCTATCTGCATGAAAATGGAAATATCTACACCGCTATCTGCATTAAAATGGAAATATCTACACTGCTATCTGCATATACATGGAAATATCTACACAGCTATCTCTTTACACATGGAAATAACTACACCGCTATCTGTATGAACATGGAAATATCTACACCGCCATCTGTATGAACATGGAAATTTGTGCACCGCCATCTGTATGAACATATAAATATCTACACCGCCATCTGTATTAAGATGGAGATATCTACACTGCTATCTGTATAAACATGGAAATATCTACACCGCTATCTGTATGAACATGGAAATATCTACACCGCTATCTGTATGAACATGGAAATATCTACACTGCTATCTGTTTGAACATGGAAATATCTACACCGCTGTCTGCATGAATATGGAAATATCTACACAGCTATCTGCATACACATGGAAATATCTACACAGCTATCTCTTAACACATGGAAATAAGTACTCCGCTATCTCTATAAACATGGAAATATCTACACCGCCATCTGTATGAACATGGAAATATCTGCACCGCCATCTGTATGAACATATAAATATCTACACCGCCATCTGTATTAAGAAGGAAATATCTAAACCGCTATGTGTAAGAACATTGAAATATGTACACCGCAATCTGTATGAACATTGAAATATCTACACCGCTGCCTGTATAAACATGGAAATATCAGCACCGCTATCTGTATGAACATGGAAATATCTACACCGCTATCTGTATGAACATGGAAATATCTACACCGCTATCTGTATGAACATGGAAATAGCTACACCGCTATCTGCATGAACATGGAAATATCTACACAGCCATCTGGATGAACATGGAAATATCTACTCCGCTATCTGTGTAAACATGCATAGATCTTCACCGCTATCTGTATAAACATGGAAATATCTACACCGTTATCTGTATGAACATGGAAATATCTACACCGCTATCTGTATGAACATGGAAATATCTACACCGCTATCTGTTTGAACATGGAAATATCTACACCGCTATCTGCATGAAAATGGAAATATCTATACTGCTATCTGCATATACATGGAAATATCTACACAGCTATCTCTTTACACATGGAAATAACTACACCGCTATCTGTATGAACATGGAAATATCTACACCGCCATCTGTATGAACATGGAAATATCTGCACCGCCATCTGTATGAACATATAAATATCTACACCGCCATCTGTATTAAGATGGATATATCTACACCGCTATCTGAATAAACATGGAAATATCTACACCGCTATCTGTATAAACAGGGAAATATCTACACCGCTATCTGTATAACCATGGAAATATCTACACTGCTACCTGTATAAACATGGAAATATCAGCAACGCTATCTGCATGAACATGGAAATATCTACACCGCTATCTGTATGAACATGGAAATATCTACACAGCTATCTGAATGAACATGGAAATATCTACACCGCTATCTGTTTGAACATGGAAATATCTACACCGCTATCTGCATGAAAATGGAAATATCTACAAAGCTATCTGCATATAAATGGAAATATCTACACAGCTATCTCTTTACACATGGAAATAACTACACCGCTATATCTATAACCATGGAAATATGTACACCGCCATCTGTATGAACAAGGAAATATCTGCACCGCCATCTGTATGAACAAATAAATATCTACACTGCCATCTGTATTAAGAAGGAAATATCTAAACCGCTATCTGTATAAACATGGAAATATCTACACCGCTGCCTGTATAAACATGGAAATATCAGCACCGCTATCTGTATGAACATGGAAATATTTACACCGCTATCTTTATCAACATGGAAATATCTACACCGCCATCTGTATGAACATAAAATATCTACCCCACCATCTGTATTAAGAAGGAAATATCTAAACCGCTATCTGTAAACGTGGAAATATCTACACCGCTGCCTGTATAAACATGGAAATATCAGCACTGCTATGTGTATGAACATGGAAATATCTACACCGCTATCTGTTTGAACATGGAAATATCTACAACGCTCTCTGCATGAAAATGGAAATAACTACACAGCTATCTGCATATACATGGAAATATCTACACAGCTATCTCTTTACACATGGAAATAACTACAACGCTATCTCTGTAAACATGGAAATATCTACACCGCCATCTGTATGAACATGGAAATATCTGCACCGCCATCGTATGAACATATAAATATCTACACCGCCATCTGTATTAAGAAGGAGATATCTACCCCGCTATCTGTATGAACATGGAAATATCTCCACCGCCATCTGTATAAACTTATAAATATCTACACCGCCATCTGTATTAAGATGGAGATATCTACACCGCTATCTGTATAAACTTGGAAATATCTACACCGCAATATGTATAAACATGGAAATACCTACACCGCTATCTGTATAAACATGGAAATATCTACACCGCTACCTGTATAAACATGGAAATATCAGCACCGCTATCTGTATGAACATGGAAATATCTACACCGCTATCTCTGTGAACATGGAAATATCTACACTGCTATCTGTATGAACATGGAAATAGCTACACCGCTATCTGTATGAACATGGAAATATCTACACCACTATCTGTATGAACATGGAAATATCTACACAGCTATCTGCATATATGTGGAAATATCTACAAAGCTATCTCTTTACACATGGAAATAACTACACCGATACCTCTATAAACATGGAAATATCTACACCGCAATCTTTATGAACATGGAAATATCAGCACCGCTATCTGTATGAACATGGAAATAGCTACACAGCCATCTGTATGAACATGGAAATATCTACACCGCTATCTGTAGGAACATGGAAATAGCTACACCGCTATCTGTATGAACATGGAAATATCTTCACCGCCATCTGTACGAACAAGGATATATCTACAGAGCCATCTGGATGAACATGGAAATATCTACACCGCCATCGGTATTAAGATGGAGATATCTACACCGCTATCTGTATAAACATGGAAATATCTACACCGCTATCTGAATAAACACGGAAATATCTACACCGCAATCTGTATAAACATGGAAATATCTACACCGCTACCTGTATAAACATGGAAATATCAGCACCGCTATCTGTATGAACATGGAAATATCTACACCGCTATCTGTATGAACATGGAAATATCTACACCGCCATCTGTATGAACATGGAAATATCTGCACCGCCATCTGAATGAACATATAAATATCTACACCGCCATCTGTATTAAGATGGAGATATCTACACCGCTATCTGAATAAACATTGAAATATCTACACCGCTATCTGTATAAACATGGAAATATCAGCACCGCTATCTGTATGTACATGGAAATATCAGCCCCTCTATCTCTTTGAACATGGAGATATCTACACCGCCATCTGTGTGAACATGGATATATCTACACAGCCATCTGGATGAACATGGAAATATCTACACCGCTATCTGTATGAACATGGAAATAGCTACACCGCTATCTGTATGAACATGGAAATATCTACACCGCTATCTGTATGAACATGGAAATATCTACACCGCTATCTGTATGAACATGGAAATATCTTCACCGCCATCTGTACGAACATGGATATATCTACAGAGCCATCTGGATGAACATGGAAATATCTACACCGCCATCTGTATGAACATATAAATATCTACACCGCCATCTGTATTAAGATGGAAATATCTACACCGCTATCTGTATAAACCTCGAAATATCTACACCGCTATCTGTATAAACATGGAAATATCTACTCCGCTATCTGTATAAACATGGAAATTTCTACACCGCTACCTGTATAATCATTGAAATATCAGCACCGCTATCTGTAGGAACATGGATATATCTACACAGCCATCTGGATGAACATGGATATATCTACACAGCCATCTGGATGAACATGGAAATATCTACACCGCTATCTGTATGAACATGGAAATATCTACACCGCTATCTGTGTAAACATGCATACATCTTCACCGCTATCTGTATGAACATGGAAATATCTACACCGCTATCTGTATGAACATGGAAATAGCTACACCGCTATCTGTATGAACATGGAAATATCTACACCGATATCTGTATGAACTTGGATATATCTACACAGCCATCTGGATGAACATGGAAATATCTACACCGCTATCTGTGTAAACATGCATACATCTTCACCGCTATCTGTATAAACATGGAAATATCTACACAGCCCTCTGAATGAACATGGAAATATAAACACCGCTATCTGTGTAAACATGCATACATCTTCACCGCTATCTGTATAAACATGGAAATATCTACACCGCTATCTGTATGAACATGAAAATAGCTACACCGCTATCTGTATGAACATGGAAATAGCTACACCGCTATCTGTATGAACATGGAAATATCTACACAGCCATCTGGATGAACATGGAAATATCTACTCCGCTATCTGTGTAAAAATGCATAGATCTTCACCGCTATCTGTATAAACATGGAAATATCCACACCGCTATCTGTATGAACATGGAAATATCTACACCGCTATCTGCATGAAAATGGAAATATCTACACTGCTATCTGCATATACATGGAAATATCTACACAGCTATCTCTTTACACATGGAAATAACTACACCGCTATCTGTATGAACATGGAAATATCTTCACCGCCATCAGTATGAACATGGATATATCTACACATTCATCTGGATGAACATGGAAATATCTACACCGCTATCTTTATGAACATGTAAATATCTACATAGCTATCTGTGTAAACATGCATACATCTTCACCGCTATCTGTATAAACACGGAAATATCTACACTGCTATCTGTATGAACATGGAAATATCTACACCGCTATCTGTATGAACATGGAAATATCTACACCGCTATCTGTTTGAACATGGAAATATCTACAACACTCTCTGCATGAAAATGGAAATATCTACACAGCTATCTGCATACACATGGAAATATCTACACAGCTATCTCTTAACACATGGAAATAAGTACTCCGCTATCTCTATAAACATGGAAATATCTACACCGCCATCTGTATGAACATGGAAATATCTGCACCGCCATCTGTATGAACATATAAATATCTACACCGCCATCTGTATTAAGAAGGAAATATCTAAACCGCTATCTGTATGAACATTGAAAAATGTACACCGCTATCTGTATGAACATTGAAATATCTAAACCGCTGCCTGTATAAACATGGAAATATCAGCACCGCTATCTGTATGAACATGGAAATATCTACACAGCCATCTGGATGAACATGGAAATATCTACTCCGCTATCTGTGTAAACATGCATATATCTTCACCGCTATCTGTATAAACATGGAAATATCTACACCGCTATCTGTATAAACTGGGAAATATCTACACCGCTATCTGTATAACCATGGAAATATCTACACTGCTACCTGTATAAACATGGAAATATCAGCACCGCTATCTCTATGAACATGGAAATGTCTACACCGCCATCAGTATGAACATGGAAATATCTACACCGCTATCTGTATGAACATGGAAATATCTACAAAGCTATCTGAATGAACATGGAAATATCTACACCGCTATCTGTTTGAACATGTAAATATCTACACCGCTATCTGCATGAAAATGGAAATATCTACAAAGCTATCTGCATATACATGGAAATATCTACACAGCAATCTCTTTACACATGGAAATAACTACACCGCTATATCTATAACCATGGAAATATCTTCACCGCCATCTGTATGAACAAGGAAATATCTGCACCGCCATCTGTATGAACAAATAAATATCAACAACGCCATCTGTATTAAGAAGGAAATATCTAAACCGCTATCTGTATAAACATGGAAATATCTACACCGCTGAATGTATAAACATGGAAATATCAGCACCGCTATCTATATGAACATGGAAATATCTACTCCGCTATCTGTATCAACATGGAAATATCTACACCGCCATCTGTATGAACATAAAATATCTACACCGCCATCTGTATTAAGAAGGAAATATCTCAACCGCTATCTGTAAACGTGGAAATATCTACACCGCTGCCTGTATAAACATGGAAATATCAGCACCGCTATCTGTATGAACATGGAAATATCTACACCGCTATCTGTATGCACATGGAAATATCTACAACGCTATCTGTATGAACATGGAAATATCTACACCGCTATCTGTATGAACATGGAAATATCTACACCGCTATCTGTTTGAACATGGAAATATCTACACCGCTGTCTGCATGAAAATGGAAATATCTACACAGCTATCTGCATATACATGGAAATATCTACACAGCTATCTCTTTACACATGGAAATAACTACACCGCTATCTCAGTAAACATGGAAATATCTACACCGCCATCTGTATGAACATGGAAATATCCGCACCGCCATCTGTATGAACATATAAATATCTACACCGCCATCTGTATTAAGAAGGAGATATCTACACCGCTATCTGTATAAACATGGAAATATCTACACCGCTATCTGTATAAACATGGAAATATCTACACCGCTCTCTGTATAAACATGGAAATATCTACACCACTCCCTGTATAAACATGGAAATATCAGCACAGCTATCTGTATGAACATGGAAATATCTACACAGCTATCTGTATGAACATGGAAATATCTACACCGCTATCTGTATCAACATGGAAATATCTACACCGCTATCTGTACGAACATGGAAATATCTAAACAGCTAACTGCATGAAAATAGAAATATCTACACAGCTATCTGCATATACATGGAAATATCTACAAAGCTATCTCTTTACACATGGAAATAACTACACCGCTATCTCTATAAAGACGGAAATATCTACACCGCCATCTGTATGAACATGGAAATATCTGCACCGCCATCTGTATAAACATATAAATATCTACACCGCCATCTGTATTAAGATGGAGATATCTACACCGCTATCTGTATAAAGTTGGAAATATCTACACCGCTATCTGTATAAACATGGAAATATCTACACCGCTATCTGTATAAACATGGAAATATCTACACCGCTACCTGTATAAACATGGAAATAGCACCGCTATCTGTATGAACATGGAAATTTCTACACCGCTATCTCTATGAACATGGAAATATATACACTGCTATCTGTATGAACATGGAAATAGCTACACCGCTATCTGTATGAACATGGAAATATCTACACCACTCTCTGAATGAACATGGAAGTATCTACACCGCTATCTGTATGAACATGGATATATCTACACAGCCATCTGGATGAACATGGAAATATCTACACCGCTATCTCTTTGAACATGGAAATATCTATACCGCTATCTGCATGAAAATGGAAATATATACATAGCTATCTGCATATACATGGAAATATCTACACAGCTATCTCTTTTCACATGGAAATAACTATACCGCTATCTGTATGAACATGGAAATATCTTCACCACCATCTGTAGGAACATGGATATATCTACACAGCCATCTGGATGAACATGGAAATATCTACACCGCTATCTGTATGAACATGGAAATATCTACACCGCTATCTGTGTAAACATGCATACATCTTCACCGCTATCTGTATAAACATGGAAATATTTACAGTGCTATCTGTATGAACATGGAAATATCTACACCGCTATCTGTTTGAACATGGAAATATCTACACCGCTATCTGCATGAAAATGGAAATATCTACAAAGCTATCTGCATATACATGGAAATATCTACACAGCTATCTCTTTACACATGGAAATAACTACACCGCTATATCTATAAACATGGAAATATCTACACCGCCATCTGTATGAACATGGAAATATCTGCACCACCATCTGTATGAACATATAAATATCTACACCGCATCTGTATTAAGAAGGAAATATCTACACCGCTATCTGTATGAACATTGAAATATCTACACCGCTATCTGTGTAAACATGCATACATCTTCACCGCTATCTGTATAAACATGGAAATATCTACAACGCTATCTGTATGAACATGGAAATATCTACACCGCTATCTGTTCGAACATCGAAATATCTAAACCGCTATCTGCATGAAAATAGAAATATCTACACAGCTATCTGCATATACATGGAAATATCTACACAGCTATCTCTTTACACACGGAAATAACTATACCGCCATCTGTATGAACATGGAAATATCTGAACCGCCATCTGTAAGAACATATAAATATCTACACCGCCATCTGTATTAAGAAGGAAATATCTAAACCGCTATCTGTATGAACATTGAAATATCTACACCGCTATCTGTATGAACATGGAATTATCTACACCGCTATCTGTGTAAACATGCATATATCTTCACTGCTATCTGTATAAACATGGAAATATCTACAACGCTATCTGTATGAACATGGAACTATCTACACCGCTATCTGTACGAACATGGAAATATCTAAACCGCTATCTGCATGTAAATAGAAATATCTACACAGCTAACTGCATATACATGGAAATATCTGCAAAGCTATCTCTTTACACATGGAAATAACTACACCGCTATCTCTATAAACACGGAAATATCTACACCGCCATCTATGTGAACATGGAAATATCTGCACCGCCATCTGTATAAACATATAAATATCTACACCGCCATCTGTATTAAGATGGAGATATCTACACCGCTATGTGTATAAACTTGGAAATATCTACACCGCTATCTGTATAAACATGGAAATACCTACACCGCTACCTGTATAAACATGGAAATATCAGCACCGTTATCTGTATGAAAATGGAAATATCTACACGGCTATCTCTATGAAGATGGAAATATGTAAACCGCTATCTCTATGAACATGGAAGTAGCTACACTGCTATCTGTATGAACATGGATATATCTACACCACTATCTGTAGGAACATGGAAATATCTACACCGCTATCACTATGAACATGGATATATCTACACAGCCATCTGGATGAACATGGAAATATCTACACCGCTATCTGCATGAACATGGAAATATCTACACCGCTATCTGTGTAAACATGCATACATCTTCACCGCAATCTGTATAAACATGGAAATATCAACACCGCTATCTGTATGAACATGGAAATATCTAAACCGCTATCTGTATGAACCTGGAAATATCTACACCGCTATCTGTATGAACATGGAAATATCCACACCGCTATCTGTATAAACATGGAAATATCTACACCGCTACCTGTATAAGCATGGAAATATCAGCACCGCTATCTGTATGAACATGGAAATATCTACACTGCTATCTGTATGAACATGGAAATATCTACACCGCTATCTGTATGAACATGGAAATGTCTACACCGCTATCAGTATGAACATGGAAATATCTACACCGCTATCTGTATAAACATGCAAATATCTACACCGCTATCTGTATAAACATGGAAATATCTACACGGCTACCTGTATAAACATGGAAATATCAGCACCGCTATCTGTATGAACATGGAAATATCTACACCGCTATCTGTATGAACGTGGAAATATCTACACCGCTATCTGTATGAACATGGAAATATCTACAAAGCTATCTGAATGAACATGGAAATATCTACACCGCTATCTGTTTGAACATGTAAATATCTACACCGGTATCTGCATGAAAATGGAAATATCTACAAAGCTATCTGCATATACATGGAAATATCTACACAGCTATCTCTTTACACATGGAAATAACTACACCGATATATCCATAAACATGGAAATATCCACACCACCATCTGTATGAACATGGAAATATCTGCACCGCCATCTGTATGAACATATAAATATCTACACCGCCATCTGTATTAAGAAAGAAATATCTAAACCGCTATCTGTATGAACATTGAAATATCTACACCGCTATCTGTATAAACATGGAAATATCTACACCGCTATCTGTATAAACATGGAAATATCTACACCACTACCTGTAAAAACATGGAAATATCAGCACCGCTATCTGTATGAACATGGAATTATCTACACCGCTATCTGTATGAACATGGAAATATCTACACCGCTATCTGTATGAACATGGAAATATCTACACCGCTATCTGTATGAACATGGAAATATCTACACCGCTATCTGTTTGAACATGGAAATATCTACAACGCTGTCTGCATGAAAATGGAAATATCTACACAGCTATCTGCATACACATGGAAATATCTACACAGCTATCTCTTAACACATGGAAATAAGTACTCCGCTATCTCTATAAACATGGAAATATCTACACCGCCATCTGTATGAACATGCAAATATCTGCTCCGCCATCTGTATGAACATATAAATATCTACACCGCCATCTGTATTAAGATGGAGATATCTACACTGCTATCTGTATAAACATGGACATATCTACACCGCTATCTGTATAAACATGGAAATATCTACACCGCTATCTGTATAAACATGGAAATATCTACACCAATACCTGTATAAACATGGAAATATCAGCACAGCTATCTGTATGAACATGGAATTATCTACACCGCTATCTGTATGAACATGGAAATATCTACACCGCTATCCATATGAACATGGAAATATCTACACCGCTATCAGTACGAACATGGAAATATCTACACCGCTATCTGTTTGAACATGGAAATATCTACACCGCTGTCTGCATGAATATGGAAATATATACACAGCTATCTGCATACACATGGAAATATCTACACAGCTATCTCTTAACACATGGAAATAAGTACTCCGCTATCTCTATAAACATGGAAATATCTACACCGCCATCTGTATGAACATGGAAATATCTGCACCGCCATCTGTATGAACATATAAATATCTACACCGCTATCTGTATTAAGAAGGAAATATCTAAACCGCTATCTGTATGAACATTGAAAAATGTACACCACTATCTGTATGAACATTTAAATATCTAAACCGCTGCCTGTATAAACATGGAAATATCAGCACCGCTATCTGTATGAACATGGAAATATCTACACAGCCATCTGGATGAACATGGAAATATCTACTCCGCTATCTGTGTAAACATGCATAGATCTTCACCGCTATCTGTATAAACATGGAAATATCTACACTACTATCTGTATGAACATGGAAATATCTACACCGCTATCTGTATGAACATGGAAATATCTACACCGCTATCTGTTTGAACATGGAAATATCTACACCGCTATCTGCATGAAAATGGAAATATCTACACTGCTATCTGCATATACATGGAAATATCTACACAGCTATCTCTTTACACATGGAAATAACTACACCGCTATCTGTATGAACATGGAAATATCTACACCGCCATCTGTATGAACATGGAAATATCTGCACCGCAATCTGTATGAACATATAAATATCTACACCGCCATCTGTATTAAGATGGATATATCTACACCGCTATCTGAATGAACATGGAAATATCTACACCGCTATCTGTATAAACTGGGAAATATCTACACCGCTATCTGTATAACCATGGAAATATCTACACTGCTACCTGTATAAACATGGAAATATCAGCACCGCTATCTGTATGAACATGGAAATATCTACACCGCCATCAGTATGAACATGGAAATATCTACACCGCTATCTGCAAGAAAATGGAAATATCTACACAGCTATCTGTATATACATGGAAATATCTACACAGCTATCTCTTTACACATGGAAATAACTACACCGCTATCTGTATGAACATGGAAATATCTACACCGCCATCTGTATGAACATGGAAATATCTGCACCGCAATCTGTATGAACATATAAATATCTACACCGCCATCTGTATTAAGATGGATATATCTACACCGCTATCTGAATAAACATGGAAATATCTACACCGCTATCTGTATAAACTGGGAAATATCTACACCGCTATCTGTATAACCATGGAAATATCTACGCTGCTACCTGTATAAACATGGAAATATCAGCACCGCTATCTGTATGAACATGGAAATATCTACACCGCCATCAGTATGAACATGGAAATATCTACACCGCTATCTGTATGAACATGGAAATATCTACAAAGCTATCTGAATGAACATGGAAATATCTACACCGCTATCTGTTTGAACATGTAAATATCTACACCGCTATCTGCATGAAAATGGAAATATCTACAAAGCTATCTGCATATACATGGAAATATCTACACAGCAATCTCTTTACACATGGAAATAACTACACCGCTATATCTATAACCATGGAAATATCTTCACCGCCATCTGTATGAACAAGGAAATATCTGGACCGCCATCTGTATGAACAAATAAATATCTACAACGCCATCTGTATTAAGAAGGAAATATCTAAACCGCTATCTGTATAAACATGGAAATATCTACACCGCTGAATGTATAAACATGGAAATATCAGCACCGCTCTCTGTATGAACATGGAAATATCTGCACCTCCATCTGTATGAACATAAAATATCTACACCGCCATCTGTATTAAGAAGGAAATATCTCAACCGCTATCTGTAAACGTGGAAATATCTACACCGCTGCCTGTATAAACATGGAAATATCAGCACCGCTATCTGTATGAACATGGAAATATCTACACTGCTATCTGTATGCACATGGAAATATCTACAACGCTATCTGTATGAACATGGAAATATCTACACCGCTATCTGTATGAACATGGAAATATCTACACCGCTATCTGTTTGAACATGGAAATATCTACACCGCTGTCTGCATGAAAATGGAAATATCTACACAGCTATCTGCATATACATGGAAATATCTACGCAGCTATCTCTTTACACATGGAAATAACTACACCGCTACCTCAGTAAACATGGAAATATCTACACCGCCATCTGTATGAACATGGAAATATCCGCACCGCCATCTGTATGAACATATAAATATCTACACCGCCATCTGTATTAAGAAGGAGATATCTACACCGCTATCTGTATAAACATGGAAATATCTGCGCCGCTATCTGTATAAACATGGAAATATCTACACCGCTATCTGTATAAACATGGAAATATCTACACCACTCCCTGTATAAACATGGAAATATCAGCACTGCTATCTGTATGAACATGGAAATATCTACACAGCTATCTGTATGAACATGGAAATATCTACACCGCTATCTGTATCAACATGGAAATATCTACACCGCTATCTGTACGAACATGGAAATATCTAAACAGCTATCTGCATGAAAATAGAAATATCTACACAGCTATCTGCATATACATGGAAATATCAACAAAGCTATCTCTTTACACATGGAAATAACTACACCGCTATCTCTATAAACACGGAAATATCTACACTGCCATCTGTATGAACATGGAAATATCTGCACCGCCATCTGTATAAACATATAAATATCTACACCGCCACCTGTATTAAGATGGAGATATCTACACCGCTATCTGTATAAACTTGGAAATATCTACACCGCTATCTGTATAAACATGGAAATATCTACACCGCTACCTGTATAAACATGGAAATAGCACCGCTATCTGTATGAACATGGAAATTTCTACACCGCTATCTCTATGAACATGGAAATATATACACTGCTATCTGTATGAACATGGAAATAGCTACACCGCTATCTGTATGAACATGGAAATATCTACACCACTATCTGAATGAACATGGAAATATCTACACCGCTATCTGTATGAACATGGATATATCTACACAGCCATCTGGATGAACATGGAAATATCTACACCACTATCTCTTTGAACATGGAAATATCTAAACCGCTATCTGCATGAAAATGGAAATATATACACAGCTATCTGCATATACATGGAAATATCTACACAGCTATCTCTTTTCACATGGAAATAACTATACCGCTATCTGTATGAACATGGAAATATCTTCACCACCATCTGTAGGAACATGGATATATCTACACAGCCATCTGGATGAACATGGAAATATCTACACCGCTATCTGTATGAACATGGAAATATCTACACCGCTATCTGTGTAAACATGCATACATCTTCACCGCTATCTGTATAAACATGGAAATATTTACAGTGCTATCTGTATGAACATGGAAATATCTACACCGCTATCTGTTTGAACATGGAAATATCTACACCGCTATCTGCATGAAAATGGAAATATCTACAAAGCTATCTGCATATACATGGAAATATCTACACAGCTATCTCTTTACACATGGAAATAACTACACCGCTATATCTATAAATATGGAAATATCTACACCGCCATCTGTATGAACATGGAAATATCTGCACCACCATCTGTATGAACATATAAATATCTACATCGCCATCTGTATTAAGAAGGAAATATCTATACCGCTATCTGTATGAACATTGAAATATCTACACCGCTATCTGTGTAAACATGCATACATCTTCACCGCTATCTGTATAAACATGGAAATATCTACAATGCTATCTGTATGAACATGGAAATATCTACACCGCTATCTGTTCGAACATGGAAATATCTAAACCGCTATCTGCATGAAAATAGAAATATCTACACAGCTATCTGCATATACATGGAAATATCTACACAGATATCTCTTTACACATGGAAATAACTATACCGCCATCTGTATGAACATGGAAATATCTGCACCGCCATCTGTAAGAACATATAAATATCTACACCGCCATCTGTATTAAGAAGGAAATATCTAAACCGCTATCTGTATGAACATTGAAATATCTACACCGCTATCTGTATGAACATGGAATTATCTACACCGCTATCTGTGTAAACATGCATATATCTTCACCGCTATCTGTATGAACATGGAAATATCTACAACGCTATCTGTAGGAACATGGAACTATCTACACCGCTATCTGTACGAACATGGAAATATCTAAACCGCTATCTGCATGAAAATAGAAATAGCTACACAGCTATCTGCATATACATGGAAATATCTGCAAAGCTATCTCTTTACACATGGAAATAACTACACCGCTATCTCTATAAACACGGAAATATCTACACCGCCATCTATATGAACATGGAAATATCTGCACCGCCATCTGTATAAACATATAAATATCTACACCGCCATCTGTATTAAGATGTAGATATCTACACCGCTATCTGTATAAACTTGGAAATATCTACACCTTATCTGTATAAACATGGAAATACCTACACAGCTATCTGTATAAACATGGAAATACCTACACCGCTACCTGTATAAACATGGAAATATCAGCACCGTTATCTGTATGAAAATGGAAATATCTACACCGCTATCTCTATGAACATGGAAATATGTACACCGCTATCTGTATGAACATGGAAATAGCTACACTGCTATCTGTATGAACATGGAAATATCTACACCGCTATCTGTAGGAACATGGAAATATCTACACCGCTATCTCTATGAACATGGATATATCTACACAGCCATCAGGATGAACATGGAAATATCTACACCGCTATCTGCATGAACATGGAAATATCTACAACGCTATCTGTGTAAACATGCATACATCTTCACCGCAATCTGTATAAACATGGAAATATCAACACCGCTATCTGTATGAACATGGAAATATCTACACCGCTATCTGTTTGAACATGGAAATATCTAAACCGCTATCTGTATGAACATGGAAATATCTACACCGCTATCTGTATGAACATGGAAACAGCTACACCGCTATCTGTATGAACATGGAAATACCTTCACCGCCATCTGTATGAACATGGATATATCTACACAGCCATCTGGATGAACATGGATATATCGACACAGCCCTCTGGATGAACATGGAAATATCCACACCGCTATCTGTGTAAACATGCATACATCTTCACCGCTATCTGTATCAACATGGAAATATCTACACCGCTATCTGTATGAACACGGAAATATCTACACCGCTATCTGTTTGAAGATGAAAATATATACACCGCTATCTGCATGAAAATGGAAATATCTACACAGCTGTCTGCATGAAAATGGAAATACCTACACAGCTATCTGCATATACATGGAAATATCTACACAGCTATCTCTTTACACATGGAAATAACTACACCGCCATCTGTATGAACATGGAAATAACTACACCGCTATCTGTATGAACATGGAAATATCTACACCGCTATCTGTGTAAACATGCATACATCTTCACCGCTATCTGTATAAACATGGAAATATCTACACCGCTATCTGTATGAACATGGAAATAGCTACACCGCTACCTGTATGAACATGGAAATATCTACACCGCTATCTGTATGAACATGTAGATATCTACACAGCCATCTGGATGAACATGGAAATATCTACACCGCTATCTGTGTAAACATGCATACATCTACACCGCTATCTGTATAAACATGGAAATATCTACACCGCTATCTGAATGAACATGGAAATATCTGCACCGCTATCTGTATGAAAATGGAAATATCTACACCGCTATAAGTTTGAACATGGAAATATCTACACCGCTATCTGCATGAAAATGGAAATATCTACACTGCTATCTGCATATACATGGAAATATCTACACCGCTATCTGTATGAACAAGGAAATATCTTCACCGCCATCTGTACGAACATGGATATAGCTACAGTGCCATCTGGATGAACATGGAAATATCTACACCGCCATCTGTATGAACATATAAATATCTACACCGCCATCTGTATTAAGATGGAGATTTCTACACCGCTATCTGTATAAACCTGGAAATATCTAAACCGCTATCTGTATAAACATGGAAATATCTACACCGCTATCTGGATAAACATGGAAATTTCTACACCGCTACCTGTATAAACATGGAAATATCAGCACAGCTATCTGTAGGAACATGGAAATATCTACACCGCTATCTGAACGAACATGGAAATATCTACACCGCTATCTGTATGAACATGGAAATAGCTGCACGGCTATCTGTATGAACATGGAAATAGCTACACCACTATCTGTATGAACATGGAAATAACTACACCGCTATCTGTATGAACATGGATATATCTACACAGCCATCTGGATGAACATGGAAATATCTACACCACTATCTGTGTAAACATGCATACATCTTCACCGCTATCTGTATAAACATGGAAATATCTACACCGCTATCTGAATGAACATGGAAATATCTGCACCGCTATCTGTATGAACATGGAAATATCTACACCGCTATATGTTTCAACATGGAAATATCTACACCGCTATCTGCATGAAAATGGAAATATCTACACTGCTAACTGCATATACATGGAAATATCTACACAGCTATCTCCTTACACATGGAAATAACTACAACGCTATCTGTATGAACATGGAAATAGCTACACCGCCATCTGTATGACCATGGATATATCTACACATTCATCTGGATGAACATGGAAATATCTACACCGCTATCTTTATGAACATGGAAATATCCACACCGCTATCTGTGTAAACATGCATACATCTTCACCGCTATCTGTATAAACATGGAAATATCTACACCGCTATCTGTATGAACATGGAAATATCTGCACCGCTATCTGTATGCACATGGAAATATCTACACCGCTATCTGTTTGAACATGGAAATATCTACACCGCAATCTGCATGAACATGGAAATATCTACACAGCTATCTGCATATACATGGAAATATCTACACAGCTATCTCTTTACACATGGAAATAACTACACCGCTATCTGTATGAACATGGAAATATCTAAACCGCCATCTGTATGAACATGGAAATATCTGCACCGCCATCTGTATCAACATATAAATATCTACACTGCCATCTGTATTAAGATGGAGATATCTACACCGCTATCTGAATAAACATGGAAATATCTACACCGCTATCTGTATAAACATGGGAATATCAGCACCGCTATCTGTATGAACATGGAAATATCAGCCCCTCTATCTGTATGAACATGGAGATATCTACACCGCCATCTGAATGAACATGGATATATCTACACAGCCATCTGGAGGAACATGGAAATATCTACACCGCTATCTGTATGAACATGGAAATAGCTACACCACTATCTGTATGAACATGGGTATATCTACACCGCTATCTGTATGAACATGGAAATATCTACACCGCTATCTGTATGAACAAGGAAATATCTTCACCGCCATCTGTACGAACATGGATATAGCTACAGTGCCATCTGGATGAACATGGAAATATCTACACCGCCATCTGTATGAACATATAAATATCTACACCGCCATCTGTATTAAGATGGAGATTTCTACACCGCTATCTGTATAAACCTGGAAATATCTACACCACTATCTGTATAAACATGGAAATATCTACACCGCTATCGGGATAAACATGGAAATTTCTACACCGCTACCTGTATAAACATGGAAATATCAGCACAGCTATCTGTAGGAACATGGAAATATCTACACCGCTATCTGTACGAACATGGAAATATCTACACCGCTATCTGTATGAACATGGAAATAGCTACACCGCTATCTGTATGAACATGGAAATAGCTACACTGCTATCTGTATGAACATGGAAATAACTACACCGCTATCTGTATGAACATGGATATATCTACACAGCCATCTGGATGAACATGGATATATCTACACCGCTATCTGTATGAACATGGAAATATCTACACCGCTATCTGTGTAAACATGCATACATCTTCACCGCTATCTGTATAAACATGGAAATATCTACACCGCTATCTGTATGAACATGGAAATAGCTACACCGCTATCTGTATGAACATGGAAATATCTACACCGCTATCTGTATGAACATGGATATATCTACACAGCCATCTGGATGAACATGGAAATATCTACACCGCTATCTGTTTAAACATGCATACATCTTCACCGCTATCTGTATAAACATGGAAATATCTACACCGCTATCTGAATGAACATGGAAATATCTGCACCGCTATCTGTATGAACATGGAAATATCTACACCGCTATATGTTTCAACATGGAAATATCTACACCGCTATCTGCATGAAAATGGAAATATCTACACTGCTATCTGCATATACATGGAAATATCTACACCGCTATCTGTATGAACAAGGAAATATCTTCACCGCCATCTGTACGAACATGGATATAGCTACAGTGCCATCTGGATGAACATGGAAATATCTACACCGCCATCTGTATGAACATATAAATATCTACACCGCCATCTGTATTAAGATGGAGATTTCTACACCGCTATCTGTATAAACCTGGAAATATCTACACCGCTATCTGTATAAACATGGAAATATCTACACCGCTATCTGGATAAACATGGAAATTTCTACACAGCTACCTGTATAAACATGGAAATATCAGCACAGCTATCTGTAGGAACATGGAAATATCTACACCGCTATCTGAACGAACATGGAAATATCTACACCGCCATCTGTATGAACATGGAAATAACTACACCGCTATCTGTATGAACATGGAAATATCTACACCGCTATCTGTGTAAACATGCATACATCTTCACCGCTATCTGTATAAACATGGAAATATCTACACCGCTATCTGTATGAACATTGAAATAGCTACACCGCTACCTGTATGAACATGGAAATATCTACACCGCTATCTGTATGAACATGTAGATATCTACACAGCCATCTGGATGAACATGGAAATATCTACACCGCTATCTGTGTAAACATGCATACATCTTCACCGCTATCTGTATAAACATGGAAATATCTACACCGCTATCTGAATGAACATGGAAATATCTGCACCGCTATCTGTATGAAAATGGAAATATCTACACCGCTATAAGTTTGAACATGGAAATATCTACACCGCTATCTGCATGAAAATGGAAATATCTACACTGCTATCTGCATATACATGGAAATATCTACACCGCTATCTGTATGAACAAGGAAATATCTTCACCGCCATCTGTACGAACATGGATATAGCTACAGTGCCATCTGGATGAACATGGAAATATCTACACCGCCATCTGTATGAACATATAAATATCTACACCGCCATCTGTATTAAGATGGAGATTTCTACACCGCTATCTGTATAAACCTGGAAATATCTACACCGCTATCTGTATAAACATGGAAATATCTACACCGCTATCTGGATAAACATGGAAATTTCTACACCGCTACCTGTATAAACATGGAAATATCAGCACAGCTATCTGTAGGAACATGGAAATATCTACACCGCTATCTGAACGAACATGGAAATATCTACACCGCTATCTGTATGAACATGGAAATAGCTACACCGCTATCTGTATGAACATGGAAATAGCTACACCACTATCTGTATGAACATGGAAATAACTACACCGCTATCTGAATGAACATGGATATATCTACACAGCCATCTGGATGAACATGGATATATCTACACCGCTATCTGTATGAACATGGAAATGTCTACACTGCTATCTGTGTAAACATGCATACATCTTCACCGCTATCTGTATAAACATGGAAATATCTACACCGCTATCTGTATGAACATGGAAATAGCTACACCGCTATCTGTATGAACATGGATATATCTACACAGCCATCTGGATGACCTTGGAAATATCTACACCGCTATCTGTGTAAACATGCATACATCTTCACCGCTATCTGTATAAACATGGAAATATCTACACCGCTATCTGAATGAACATGGAAATATCTGCACCGCTATCTGTATGAACATGGAAATATCTACACCGCTATATGTTTCAACATGGAAATATCTACACCGCTATCTGCATGAAAATGGAAATATCTACACTGCTAACTGCATATACATGGAAATATCTACACAGCTATCTCCTTACACATGGAAATAACTACAACGCTATCTGTATGAACATGGAAATAGCTACACCGCCATCTGTATGACCATGGATATATCTACACATTCATCTGGATGAACATGGAAATATCTACACCGCTATCTTTATGAACATGGAAATATCCACACCGCTATCTGTGTAAACATGCATACATCTTCACCGCTATCTGTATAAACATGGAAATATCTACACCGCTATCTGTATGAACATGGAAATATCTGCACCGCTATCTGTATGCACATGGAAATATCTACACCGCTATCTGTTTGAACATGGAAATATCTACACCGCAATCTGCATGAACATGGAAATATCTACACAGCTATCTGCATATACATGGAAATATCTACACAGCTATCTCTTTACACATGGAAATAACTACACCGCTATCTGTATGAACATGGAAATATCTAAACCGCCATCTGTATGAACATGGAAATATCTGCACCGCCATCTGTATCAACATATAAATATCTACACTGCCATCTGTATTAAGATGGAGATATCTACACCGCTATCTGAATGAACATGGAAATATCTACACCGCTATCTGTATAAACATGGGAATATCAGCACCGCTATCTGTATGAACATGGAAATATCAGCCCCTCTATCTGTATGAACATGGAGATATCTACACCGCCATCTGAATGAACATGGATATATCTACACAGCCATCTGGAGGAACATGGAAATATCTACACCGCTATCTGTATGAACATGGAAATAGCTACACCACTATCTGTATGAACATGGGTATATCTACACCGCTATCTGTATGAACATGGAAATATCTACACCGCTATCTGTATGAACAAGGAAATATCTTCACCGCCATCTGTACGAACATGGATATAGCTACAGTGCCATCTGGATGAACATGGAAATATCTACACCGCCATCTGTATGAACATATAAATATCTACACCGCCATCTGTATTAAGATGGAGATTTCTACACCGCTATCTGTATAAACCTGGAAATATCTACACCACTATCTGTATAAACATGGAAATATCTACACCGCTATCGGGATAAACATGGAAATTTCTACACCGCTACCTGTATAAACATGGAAATATCAGCACAGCTATCTGTAGGAACATGGAAATATCTACACCGCTATCTGTACGAACATGGAAATATCTACACCGCTATCTGTATGAACATGGAAATAGCTACACCGCTATCTGTATGAACATGGAAATAGCTACACTGCTATCTGTATGAACATGGAAATAACTACACCGCTATCTGTATGAACATGGATATATCTACACAGCCATCTGGATGAACATGGATATATCTACACCGCTATCTGTATGAACATGGAAATATCTACACCGCTATCTGTGTAAACATGCATACATCTTCACCGCTATCTGTATAAACATGGAAATATCTACACCGCTATCTGTATGAACATGGAAAGAGCTACACCGCTATCTGTATGAACATGGAAATATCTACACCGCTATCTGTATGAACATGGATATATCTACACAGCCATCTGGATGAACATGGAAATATCTACACCGCTATCTGTTTAAACATGCATACATCTTCACCGCTATCTGTATAAACATGGAAATATCTACACCGCTATCTGAATGAACATGGAAATATCTGCACCGCTATCTGTATGAACATGGAAATATCTACACCGCTATATGTTTCAACATGGAAATATCTACACCGCTATCTGCATGAAAATGGAAATATCTACACTGCTATCTGCATATACATGGAAATATCTACACCGCTATCTGTATGAACAAGGAAATATCTTCACCGCCATCTGTACGAACATGGATATAGCTACAGTGCCATCTGGATGAACATGGAAATATCTACACCGCCATCTGTATGAACATATAAATATCTACACCGCCATCTGTATTAAGATGGAGATTTCTACACCGCTATCTGTATAAACCTGGAAATATCTACACCGCTATCTGTATAAACATGGAAATATCTACACCGCTATCTGGATAAACATGGAAATTTCTACACCGCTACCTGTATAAACATGGAAATATCAGCACAGCTATCTGTAGGAACATGGAAATATCTACACCGCTATCTGAACGAACATGGAAATATCTACACCGCCATCTGTATGAACATGGAAATAACTACACCGCTATCTGTATGAACATGGAAATATCTACACCGCTATCTGTGTAAACATGCATACATCTTCACCGCTATCTGTATAAACATGGAAATATCTACACCGCTATCTGTATGAACATGGAAATAGCTACACCGCTACCTGTATGAACATGGAAATATCTACACCGCTATCTGTATGAACATGTAGATATCTACACAGCCATCTGGATGAACATGGAAATATCTACACCGCTATCTGTGTAAACATGCATACATCTTCACCGCTATCTGTATAAACATGGAAATATCTACACCGCTATCTGAATGAACATGGAAATATCTGCACCGCTATCTGTATGAAAATGGAAATATCTACACCGCTATAAGTTTGAACATGGAAATATCTACACCGCTATCTGCATGAAAATGGAAATATCTACACTGCTATCTGCATATACATGGAAATATCTACACCGCTATCTGTATGAACAAGGAAATATCTTCACCGCCATCTGTACGAACATGGATATAGCTACAGTGCCATCTGGATGAACATGGAAATATCTACACCGCCATCTGTATGAACATATAAATATCTACACCGCCATCTGTATTAAGATGGAGATTTCTACACCGCTATCTGTATAAACCTGGAAATATCTACACCGCTATCTGTATAAACATGGAAATATCTACACCGCTATCTGGATAAACATGGAAATTTCTACACCGCTACCTGTATAAACGTGGAAATATCAGCACAGCTATCTGTAGGAACATGGAAATATCTACACCGCTATCTGAACGAACATGGAAATATCTACACCGCTATCTGTATGAACATGGAAATAGCTACACCGCTATCTGTATGAACATGGAAATAGCTACACCACTATCTGTATGAACATGGAAATAACTACACCGCTATCTGTATGAACATGGATATATCTACACAGCCATCTGGATGAACATGGATATATCTACACCGCTATCTGTATGAACATGGAAATGTCTACACCGCTATCTGTGTAAACATGCATACATCTTCACCGCTATCTGTATAAACATGGAAATATCTACACCGCTATCTGTATGAACATGGAAATAGCTACACCGCTATCTGTATGAACATGGATATATCTACACAGCCATCTGGATGAACATGGAAATATCTACACCGCTATCTGTGTAAACATGCATACATCTTCACCGCTATCTGTATAAACATGGAAATATCTACACCGCTATCTGAATGAACATGGAAATATCTGCACCGCTATCTGTATGAACATGGAAATATCTACACCGCTATATGTTTCAACATGGAAATATCTACACCGCTATCTGCATGAAAATGGAAATATCTACACTGCTAACTGCATATACATGGAAATATCTACACAGCTATCTCCTTACACATGGAAATAACTACACCGCTATCTGTTTGAACATGGAAATATCTACACCGCAATCTGCATGAACATGGAAATATCTACACAGCTATCTGCATATACATGGAAATATCTACACAGCTATCTCTTTACACATGGAAATAACTACACCGCTATCTGTATGAACATGGAAATATCTAAACCGCCATCTGTATGAACATGGAAATATCTGCACCGCCATCTGTATCAACATATAAATATCTACACTGCCATCTGTATTAAGATGGAGATATCTACACCGCTATCTGAATAAACATGGAAATATCTACACCGCTATCTGTATAAACATGGGAATATCAGCACCGCTATCTGTATGAACATGGAAATATCAGCCCCTCTATCTGTATGAACATGGAGATATCTACACCGCCATCTGAATGAACATGGATATATCTACACAGCCATCTGGAGGAACATGGAAATATCTACACCGCTATCTGTATGAACATGGAAATAGCTACACCACTATCTGTATGAACATGGGTATATCTACACCGCTATCTGTATGAACATGGAAATATCTACACCGCTATCTGTATGAACAAGGAAATATCTTCACCGCCATCTGTACGAACATGGATATAGCTACAGTGCCATCTGGATGAACATGGAAATATCTACACCGCCATCTGTATGAACATATAAATATCTACACCGCCATCTGTATTAAGATGGAGATTTCTACACCGCTATCTGTATAAACCTGGAAATATCTACACCACTATCTGTATAAACATGGAAATATCTACACCGCTATCGGGATAAACATGGAAATTTCTACACCGCTACCTGTATAAACATGGAAATATCAGCACAGCTATCTGTAGGAACATGGAAATATCTACACCGCTATCTGTACGAACATGGAAATATCTACACCGCTATCTGTATGAACATGGAAATAGCTACACCGCTATCTGTATGAACATGGAAATAGCTACACTGCTATCTGTATGAACATGGAAATAACTACACCGCTATCTGTATGAACATGGATATATCTACACAGCCATCTGGATGAACATGGATATATCTACACCGCTATCTGTATGAACATGGAAATATCTACACCGCTATCTGTGTAAACATGCATACATCTTCACCGCTATCTGTATAAACATGGAAATATCTACACCGCTATCTGTATGAACATGGAAATAGCTACACCGCTATCTGTATGAACATGGAAATATCTACACCGCTATCTGTATGAACATGGATATATCTACACAGCCATCTGGATGAACATGGAAATATCTACACCGCTATCTGTTTAAACATGCATACATCTTCACCGCTATCTGTATAAACATGGAAATATCTACACCGCTATCTGAATGAACATGGAAATATCTGCACTGCTATCTGTATGAACATGGAAATATCTACACCGCTATATGTTTCAACATGGAAATATCTACACCGCTATCTGCATGAAAATGGAAATATCTACACTGCTATCTGCATATACATGGAAATATCTACACCGCTATCTGTATGAACAAGGAAATATCTTCACCGCCATCTGTACGAACATGGATATAGCTACAGTGCCATCTGGATGAACATGGAAATATCTACACCGCCATCTGTATGAACATATAAATATCTACACCGCCATCTGTATTAAGATGGAGATTTCTACACCGCTATCTGTATAAACCTGGAAATATCTACACCGCTATCTGTATAAACATGGAAATATCTACACCGCTATCTGGATAAACATGGAAATTTCTACACAGCTACCTGTATAAACATGGAAATATCAGCACAGCTATCTGTAGGAACATGGAAATATCTACACCGCTATCTGAACGAACATGGAAATATCTACACCGCCATCTGTATGAACATGGAAATAACTACACCGCTATCTGTATGAACATGGAAATATCTACACCGCTATCTGTGTAAACATGCATACATCTTCACCGCTATCTGTATAAACATGGAAATATCTACACCGCTATCTGTATGAACATGGAAATAGCTACACCGCTACCTGTATGAACATGGAAATATCTACACCGCTATCTGTATGAACATGTAGATATCTACACAGCCATCTGGATGAACATGGAAATATCTACACCGCTATCTGTGTAAACATGCATACATCTTCACCGCTATCTGTATAAACATGGAAATATCTACACCGCTATCTGAATGAACATGGAAATATCTGCACCGCTATCTGTATGAAAATGGAAATATCTACACCGCTATAAGTTTGAACATGGAAATATCTACACCGCTATCTGCATGAAAATGGAAATATCTACACTGCTATCTGCATATACATGGAAATATCTACACCGCTATCTGTATGAACAAGGAAATATCTTCACCGCCATCTGTACGAACATGGATATAGCTACAGTGCCATCTGGATGAACATGGAAATATCTACACCGCCATCTGTATGAACATATAAATATCTACACCGCCATCTGTATTAAGATGGAGATTTCTACACCGCTATCTGTATAAACCTGGAAATATCTACACCGCTATCTGTATAAACATGGAAATATCTACACCGCTATCTGGATAAACATGGAAATTTCTACACCGCTACCTGTATAAACATGGAAATATCAGCACAGCTATCTGTAGGAACATGGAAATATCTACACCGCTATCTGAACGAACATGGAAATATCTACACCGCTATCTGTATGAACATGGAAATAGCTACACCGCTATCTGTATGAACATGGAAATAGCTACACCACTATCTGTATGAACATGGAAATAACTACACCGCTATCTGAATGAACATGGATATATCTACACAGCCATCTGGATGAACATGGATATATCTACACCGCTATCTGTATGAACATGGAAATGTCTACACTGCTATCTGTGTAAACATGCATACATCTTCACCGCTATCTGTATAAACATGGAAATATCTACACCGCTATCTGTATGAACATGGAAATAGCTACACCGCTATCTGTATGAACATGGATATATCTACACAGCCATCTGGATGACCTTGGAAATATCTACACCGCTATCTGTGTAAACATGCATACATCTTCACCGCTATCTGTATAAACATGGAAATATCTACACCGCTATCTGAATGAACATGGAAATATCTGCACCGCTATCTGTATGAACATGGAAATATCTACACCGCTATATGTTTCAACATGGAAATATCTACACCGCTATCTGCATGAAAATGGAAATATCTACACTGCTAACTGCATATACATGGAAATATCTACACAGCTATCTCCTTACACATGGAAATAACTACAACGCTATCTGTATGAACATGGAAATAGCTACACCGCCATCTGTATGACCATGGATATATCTACACATTCATCTGGATGAACATGGAAATATCTACACCGCTATCTTTATGAACATGGAAATATCCACACCGCTATCTGTGTAAACATGCATACATCTTCACCGCTATCTGTATAAACATGGAAATATCTACACCGCTATCTGTATGAACATGGAAATATCTGCACCGCTATCTGTATGCACATGGAAATATCTACACCGCTATCTGTTTGAACATGGAAATATCTACACCGCAATCTGCATGAACATGGAAATATCTACACAGCTATCTGCATATACATGGAAATATCTACACAGCTATCTCTTTACACATGGAAATAACTACACCGCTATCTGTATGAACATGGAAATATCTAAACCGCCATCTGTATGAACATGGAAATATCTGCACCGCCATCTGTATCAACATATAAATATCTACACTGCCATCTGTATTAAGATGGAGATATCTACACCGCTATCTGAATGAACATGGAAATATCTACACCGCTATCTGTATAAACATGGGAATATCAGCACCGCTATCTGTATGAACATGGAAATATCAGCCCCTCTATCTGTATGAACATGGAGATATCTACACCGCCATCTGAATGAACATGGATATATCTACACAGCCATCTGGAGGAACATGGAAATATCTACACCGCTATCTGTATGAACATGGAAATAGCTACACCACTATCTGTATGAACATGGGTATATCTACACCGCTATCTGTATGAACATGGAAATATCTACACCGCTATCTGTATGAACAAGGAAATATCTTCACCGCCATCTGTACGAACATGGATATAGCTACAGTGCCATCTGGATGAACATGGAAATATCTACACCGCCATCTGTATGAACATATAAATATCTACACCGCCATCTGTATTAAGATGGAGATTTCTACACCGCTATCTGTATAAACCTGGAAATATCTACACCACTATCTGTATAAACATGGAAATATCTACACCGCTATCGGGATAAACATGGAAATTTCTACACCGCTACCTGTATAAACATGGAAATATCAGCACAGCTATCTGTAGGAACATGGAAATATCTACACCGCTATCTGTACGAACATGGAAATATCTACACCGCTATCTGTATGAACATGGAAATAGCTACACCGCTATCTGTATGAACATGGAAATAGCTACACTGCTATCTGTATGAACATGGAAATAACTACACCGCTATCTGTATGAACATGGATATATCTACACAGCCATCTGGATGAACATGGATATATCTACACCGCTATCTGTATGAACATGGAAATATCTACACCGCTATCTGTGTAAACATGCATACATCTTCACCGCTATCTGTATAAACATGGAAATATCTACACCGCTATCTGTATGAACATGGAAAGAGCTACACCGCTATCTGTATGAACATGGAAATATCTACACCGCTATCTGTATGAACATGGATATATCTACACAGCCATCTGGATGAACATGGAAATATCTACACCGCTATCTGTTTAAACATGCATACATCTTCACCGCTATCTGTATAAACATGGAAATATCTACACCGCTATCTGAATGAACATGGAAATATCTGCACCGCTATCTGTATGAACATGGAAATATCTACACCGCTATATGTTTCAACATGGAAATATCTACACCGCTATCTGCATGAAAATGGAAATATCTACACTGCTATCTGCATATACATGGAAATATCTACACCGCTATCTGTATGAACAAGGAAATATCTTCACCGCCATCTGTACGAACATGGATATAGCTACAGTGCCATCTGGATGAACATGGAAATATCTACACCGCCATCTGTATGAACATATAAATATCTACACCGCCATCTGTATTAAGATGGAGATTTCTACACCGCTATCTGTATAAACCTGGAAATATCTACACCGCTATCTGTATAAACATGGAAATATCTACACCGCTATCTGGATAAACATGGAAATTTCTACACCGCTACCTGTATAAACATGGAAATATCAGCACAGCTATCTGTAGGAACATGGAAATATCTACACCGCTATCTGAACGAACATGGAAATATCTACACCGCCATCTGTATGAACATGGAAATAACTACACCGCTATCTGTATGAACATGGAAATATCTACACCGCTATCTGTGTAAACATGCATACATCTTCACCGCTATCTGTATAAACATGGAAATATCTACACCGCTATCTGTATGAACATGGAAATAGCTACACCGCTACCTGTATGAACATGGAAATATCTACACCGCTATCTGTATGAACATGTAGATATCTACACAGCCATCTGGATGAACATGGAAATATCTACACCGCTATCTGTGTAAACATGCATACATCTTCACCGCTATCTGTATAAACATGGAAATATCTACACCGCTATCTGAATGAACATGGAAATATCTGCAGCGCTATCTGTATGAAAATGGAAATATCTACACCGCTATAAGTTTGAACATGGAAATATCTACACCGCTATCTGCATGAAAATGGAAATATCTACACTGCTATCTGCATATACATGGAAATATCTACACCGCTATCTGTATGAACAAGGAAATATCTTCACCGCCATCTGTACGAACATGGATATAGCTACAGTGCCATCTGGATGAACATGGAAATATCTACACCGCCATCTGTATGAACATATAAATATCTACACCGCCATCTGTATTAAGATGGAGATTTCTACACCGCTATCTGTATAAACCTGGAAATATCTACACCGCTATCTGTATAAACATGGAAATATCTACACCGCTATCTGGATAAACATGGAAATTTCTACACCGCTACCTGTATAAACGTGGAAATATCAGCACAGCTATCTGTAGGAACATGGAAATATCTACACCGCTATCTGAACGAACATGGAAATATCTACACCGCTATCTGTATGAACATGGAAATAGCTACACCGCTATCTGTATGAACATGGAAATAGCTACACCACTATCTGTATGAACATGGAAATAACTACACCGCTATCTGTATGAACATGGATATATCTACACAGCCATCTGGATGAACATGGATATATCTACACCGCTATCTGTATGAACATGGAAATGTCTACACCGCTATCTGTGTAAACATGCATACATCTTCACCGCTATCTGTATAAACATGGAAATATCTACACCGCTATCTGTATGAACATGGAAATAGCTACACCGCTATCTGTATGAACATGGATATATCTACACAGCCATCTGGATGAACATGGAAATATCTACACCGCTATCTGTGTAAACATGCATACATCTTCACCGCTATCTGTATAAACATGGAAATATCTACACCGCTATCTGAATGAACATGGAAATATCTGCACCGCTATCTGTATGAACATGGAAATATCTACACCGCTATATGTTTCAACATGGAAATATCTACACCGCTATCTGCATGAAAATGGAAATATCTACACTGCTAACTGCATATACATGGAAATATCTACACAGCTATCTCCTTACACATGGAAATAACTACAACGCTATCTGTATGAACATGGAAATAGCTACACCGCCATCTGTATGACCATGGATATATCTACACATTCATCTGGATGAACATGGAAATATCTACACCGCTATCTTTATGAACATGGAAATATCCACACCGCTATCTGTGTAAACATGCATACATCTTCACCGCTATCTGTATAAACATGGAAATATCTACACCGCTATCTGTATGAACATGGAAATATCTGCACCGCTATCTGTATGCACATGGAAATATCTACACCGCTATCTGTTTGAACATGGAAATATCTACACCGCAATCTGCATGAACATGGAAATATCTACACAGCTATCTGCATATACATGGAAATATCTACACAGCTATCTCTTTACACATGGAAATAACTACACCGCTATCTGTATAAACATGGAAATATCTAAACCGCCATCTGTATGAACATGGAAATATCTGCACCGCCATCTGTATCAACATATAAATATCTCCACTGCCATCTGTATTAAGATGGAGATATCTACACCGCTATCTGAATAAACATGGAAATATCTACACCACTATCTGTATAAACATGGGAATATCAGCACCGCTATCTGTATGAACATGGAAATATCAGCCCCTCTATCTGTATGAACATGGAGATATCTACACCGCCATCTGAATGAACATGGATATATCTACACAGCCATCTGGAGGAACATGGAAATATCTACACCGCTATCTGTATGAACATGGAAATAGCTACACCACTATCTGTATGAACATGGGTATATCTACACCGCTATCTGTATGAACATGGAAATATCTACACCGCTATCTGTATGAACAAGGAAATATCTTCACCGCCATCTGTACGAACATGGATATAGCTACAGTGCCATCTGGATGAACATGGAAATATCTACACCGCCATCTGTATGAACATATAAATATCTACACCGCCATCTGTATTAAGATGGAGATTTCTACACCGCTATCTGTATAAACCTGGAAATATCTACAACACTATCTGTATAAACATGGAAATATCTACACCGCTATCGGGATAAACATGGAAATTTCTGCACCGCTACCTGTATAAACATGGAAATATCAGCACAGCTATCTGTAGGAACATGGAAATATCTACACCGCTATCTGTACGAACATGGAAATATCTACACCGCTATCTGTATGAACATGGAAATAGCTACACCGCTATCTGTATGAACATGGAAATAGCTACACTGCTATCTGTATGAACATGGAAATAACTACACCGCTATCTGTATGAACATGGATATATCTACACAGCCATCTGGATGAACATGGATATATCTACACCGCTATCTGTATGAACATGGAAATATCTACACCGCTATCTGTGTAAACATGCATACATCCTCACCGCTATCTGTATAAACATGGAAATATCTACACCGCTATCTGTATGAACATTGAAATAGCTACACCGCTGTCTGTATGAACATGGAAATATCTACACCGCTATCTGTATGAACATGGATATATCTACACAGCCATCTGGATGAACATGGAAATATCTACACCGCTATCTGTTTAAACATGCATACATCTTCACCGCTATCTGTATAAACATGGAAATATCTACACCGCTATCTGAATGAACATGGAAATATCTGCACCGCTATCTGTATGAACATGGAAATATCTACACCGCTATATGTTTCAACATGGAAATATCTACACCGCTATCTGCATGAAAATGGAAATATCTACACTGCTATCTGCATATACATGGAAATATCTACACAGCTATCTCTTTACACATGGAAATAACTACAACGCTATCTGTATGAACATGGAAATAGCTACACCGCCATCTGTATGAACATGGAAATATCTGCACCGACATCTGTATGAACATATAAATATCTACACCGCCATCTGTATAAAGATGGAGATATCTACACCGCTATCTGTATAAACATGGAAATATCTACACCACTATCTGTATAAACATGGAAATATCTACACCGCTATCTGTATAAACATGGAAATATCTACACCGCTACCTGTTTAAACATGGAAATAACAGCACCGCTATCTGTATGAACATGGAAATATCTACACCGCTATCTGCATGAACATGGAAATATCTACACCGCCATCTGTATGAACATGGAAATATACGCACTGCCATCTGTATGAACATATAAATATCTACACCGCCATCTGTATTAAGAAGGAGATATCTACACCGCTATCTGTATAAACATGGAAATATCTACACCGCTATCTGTATAAACATGGAAATATCTACACCGCTATCTGTATAAACATGGAAATATCTACACCGCTGTCTGTATAAACATGGAAATATCTACACCGCTCCCTGTATAAACATGGAAATATCAGCACTGCTATCTGTATGAACATGGAAATATCTACACAGCTATCTGTATGAACATGGAAATATCTACACCGATATCTGTGTAAAGATGCATACATCTTCACCGCTATCTGAATAAACATTTAAATATCTACAACGCTATCTGTATGAACATGGAAATATCTACACCGCTATCTGTACGAACATGGAAATATCTAAACCGCTATCTAAATGAAAATACAAATATCTACACAGCTATCTGCATATACATGGAAATATCTACAAAGCTATCTCTTTACACATGGAAATACCTACACCGCTATCTCTATAAACACGGAAATATCTACACCGCCATCTGTATGAACATGGAAATATCTGCACCGCCATCTGTATAAACATATAAATATCTACACCGCCATCTTTATTAAGTTGGAGATATCTTCACCGCTATCTGTATAAACTTGGAAATATCTTCACCGCTATCTGTATAAACATGGAAATATCTACACCGCTCTCTGTATGAACATGGAAATAGCTACACCGCTATCTGTATGAACATGGAAATATCTACACCGCTATCTGTATGAACATGGATATATCTACACAGCCATCTGGATGAACATGGAAATATCTACACCGCTATCTGTGTAAACATGCATACATCTTCACCGCTATCTGTATAAACATGGAAATACCTACACCTCTATCTGTATAAACATGGAAATATCTACACCGCTACCTGTATAAACATGGAAATATCAGCACCGCTATCTGTATGAACATGGAAATATCTACACCGCTATCTCTATGAACATGGAAATAGCTACACTGCTATCTGTATGAACATGGAAATAGCTACACCGCTATCTGTATGAACATGGAAATATCTACACCACTATCTGTATGAACATAGAAATATCTAAACAGCTATCTGCATGAAAATAGAAATATCTACACAGCTATCTGCATATACATGGAAATATCTACAAAGCTATCTCTTTACACATGGAAATACCTACACCGCTATCTCTATAAACACGGAAATATCTACACCGCTATCTGTATAAACATGGAAATAACTACACCGCTATCTCTATAAACACGGAAATATCTACACTGCTATCTGTACGAACATGGAAATATCTACACCGCTATCTGTATGAACATGGAAATAGCTACACCGCTATCTGTATGAACATGGAAATAGCTACACCGCTATCTGTATGAACATGGAAATAACTACACCGCTATCTGTATGAACATGGAAATATCTACACCGCTATCTGTGTAAACATGCATACATCTTCACCGCTATCTGTATAAACATGGAAATATCTACACCGCTATCTGTATGAACATGGAAATAGCTACTCCTCTATCTGTATGAACATGGAAATATCTACAACGCTATCTGTATGAACATGTAGATATCTACACAGCCATCTGGATGAACATGGAAATATCTACACCGCTATCTGTGTAAACATGCATACATCTTCACCGCTATCTGTATAAACATGGAAATATCTACACCGCTATCTGTATGAACATGGAAATATCTACACCGCTATCTGCATGAAAATGGAAATATCTACACTGCTATCTGCATATACATGGAAATATCTACACAGCTATCTCTTTACACATGGAAATAACTACAACGCTATCTGTATGAACATGGAAATATCTACAACGCCATCTGTATGAACATGGAAATATCTGCACCGCCATCTGTATGAACATGGAAATATCCGCACCGCCATCTATATGAACATATAAATATCTACACCGCCATCTGTATTAAGATGGAGATTTCTACACCGCTATCTGAATAAACATGGAAATATCTACACCGCTATCTGTATAAACATGGAAATATCAGCACCGCAATCTGTATGAACATGGAAATATCAGCCCCTCTATCTGTATGAACATGGAGATATCTACACGGCCATCTGTATGAACATGGATATATCTACACAGCCATCTGGATGAACATGGAAATATTCGCACCGCTATCTGTATGAACATGGAAATAGCTACACCGCTATCTGTATGAACATGGAAATATCTACACCGCTATCTGTATGAACATGGAAATATCAACACCGCTATCTGTATGAACATGGAAATATCTTCACCGCCATCTGTACGAACATGGATATATCTACAGAGCCATCTGGATGAACATGGAAATATCTACACCGCCATCTGTATGAACATATAAATATCTACACCGCCATCTGTATTAAGATGGAGATATCTACACCGCTATCTGTATAAACCTGGAAATATCTACACTGCTATCTGTATAAACATGGAAATATCTACACCGCTACCTGTATAAACATGGAAATATCAGCACCGCTATCTGTAGGAACATGGAAATATCTACACCACTATCTGCTTGAAAATGGAAATATCTACACTGTTATCTGCATATACATGGAAATATCTAAACAGCTATCTCTTTACACATGGAAATAACTATACCGCTATCTGTATGAACATGGATATATCTACACAGCCCTCTGGATGAACATGGAAATATCCACACCGCTATCTGTGTAAACATTCATACATCTTCACCGCTATCTGTATAAACATGGAAATATCTACACCGCTATCTGCATGAAAATGGAAATATCTACAAAGCTTTCTGCATATACATGGAAATATCTACACAGCTATCTCTTAACACATGGAAATAACTACACCGCTATATCTATGAACATGGAAATATCTACACCGCCTTCTGTATGAACATGGAAATATCTGCACCGCCATCTGTATGAACATATAAATATCTACACCGCCATCTGTATTAAGAAGGAAATATCTAAACCACAATCTGTATAAACATGGAAATATCTACACCGCTGCCTGTATAAACTTGGAAATATCAGCACCGCTCTCGGTATGAAAATGGAGATATCTACACCGCTATCTGTATGAACATGGAAATATCTACACCGCCATCTGTATGAACATGGAAATATCTGCACCGCCATATGTATGAACATATAAATATCTACACCGCCATCTGTATTAAGACGGAGATATCTACACCGCTATCTGAATAAACATGGAAATATCTACACCACAATCTGTATAAACATGGAAATATCTACACCGCTATCTGTATAAACATGGAAATATCTACACCGCAACCTATATAAGCATGGAAATATCAGCACCGCTATCTGTATGAACATGGAAATATCTACACCGATATCTGTATGAACATGGAAATATCTACACCGCTATCTGTATGAACATGGAAATGTCTACACCGCTATCAGTATGAACATGGAAATATCTACACCGCTATCTGTATGAACATGGATATATCTACACAGCCCTCTGGATGAACATGGAAATATCCACACCGCTATCTGTGTGAACATGCATACATCTTCACCTCTATCTGTATAAACATGGAAATATCTACATTGCTATCTGTATGAACATGGAAATATCTACACCGCTATCTGTTTGAAGATGGAAATATATACACCGCTATCTGCATGAAAATGGAAATATCTACACAGCTATCTCTTTACACATGGAAATAACTACACCGCTATCAGTATGAACATGGAAATATCTACACCGCCATCTGTATGAACATGGAAATATCTGCACCGCCATCTGTATGAACATATAAATATCTGCACCGCCGTCTGTATTAAGATGGAGATATGTGCACCGCTATCTGAATAAACATGGAAATATATAAACCGCTATCTGTATAAACATGGAAATATCTACACCGCTATCTGTATAAACATGGAAATATCTACACTGCTACCTGTATAAACATGGAAATATCAGCACCTTCATCTGTATGAACATGGAAATATCTACACCGCTATCTGTATGAACATGGAAATATCTACAAAGCTATCTGAATGAACATGGAAATATCTACACCGCTATCTGTTTGAACATGTAAATATCTACACCGGTATCTGCATGAAAATGGAAATATCTACAAAGCTATCTGCATATACATGGAAATATCTACACAGCTATCGCTTTACAAATGGAAATAACTACACCGCTATATCTATAAACATGGAAATATCTACACCGCCATCTGTATGAACATGGAAATATCTGCACCGCCATCTGTATGAACATATAAATATCTACACCGCCATCTGTATTAAGATGGAGATATCTACACCGCTATCTGTATAAACATGGAAATATCTACACCGCTATCTGTATAAACATGGAAATATCTACACCGCTATCTGTATAAACATGGAAATATCTACACCACTACCTGTATAAACATGGAAATATCAGCACAGCTATCTGTATGAACATGGAATTATCTACACCGCTATCTGTATGAACATGGAAATATCTACACCGCTATCTGTATGAACATGGAAATATCTACACCGCTATCCGTATGAACATGGAAATATCTACACCGCTGTCTGCATGAATATGGAAATATCTACACAGCTATCTGCATACACATGGAAATATCTACACAGCTATCTCTTAACACATGGAAATAAGTACTCCGCTATCTCTATAAACATGGAAATATCTACACCGCCATCTGTATGAACATGGAAATATCTGCACCGCCATCTGTATGAACATATAAATATCTACACCGCCATCTGTATTAAGAAGGAAATATCTAAACCGCTATCTGTATGAACATTGAAAAATGTACACCGCTATCTGTATGAACATGGAAATATCTAAACCGCTGCCTGTATAAACATGGAAATATCAGCACCGCTATCTGTATGATCATGGAAATATCTACACCGCCATCTGTATGAACATGGAAATATCTGCACCGCCATCTGTATGAGCATGGAAATAGCTACACCGCTATCTGTATGAACATGGAATTATCTACACAGCCATCTGGATGAACATGGAAATATCTACTCCGCTATCTGTGTAAACATGCATAGATCTTCACCGCTATCTGTATAAACATGGAAATATCTACACCGCTATCTGTATGAACATGGAAATATCTACACCGCTATCTGTATGAACATGGAAATATCTACACCGCTATCTGTTTGAACATGGAAATATCTACACCGCTATCTGCATGAAAATGGAAATATCTACACTGCTATCTGCATATACATGGAAATATCTACACAGCTATCTCTTTACACATGGAAATAACTACACCGCTATCTGTATGAACATGGAAATATCTACACCGCCATCTGTATGAACATGGAAATATCTGCACCGCCATCTGTATGAACATATAAATATCTACACCGCAATCTGTATTAAGATGGATATATCTACACCGCTATCTGAATAAACATGGAAATATCTACACCACTATCTGTATAAACTGGGAAATATCTACACCGCTATCTCTATAACCATGGAAATATCTACACTGCTACCTGTATAAACATGGAAATATCAGCACCGCTATCTGTATGAACACGGAAATATCTACACAGCCATCTGTATGAACATGGAAATATCTACACCGCTATCTGTATGAACATGGAAATATCTACAAAGCTATCCGAATGAACATGGAAATATCTACACCGCTATGTGTTTGAATATGTAAATATCTACACCGCTATCTGCAAGAAAATGGAAATATCTACAAAGCGATCTGCATATACATGGAAATATCTTCACAGCAATCTCTTTACACATGGAAATAACTACACCGCTATATCTATAACCATGGAAATATCTACACCGCCATCTGTATGAACAAGGAAATATCTGCACCGCCATCTGTATGAACAAATAAATATCTACACCGCCATCTGTATTAAGAAGGAAATATCTAAACCGCTATCTGTATAAACATGGAAATATCTACACCGCTGAATGTATAAACATGGAAATATCAGCACCGCTATCTGTATGAACATGGAAATATCTACACCGCTATCTGTATCAACATGGAAATATCTACACCGCCATCTGTATGAACATAAAATATCTACACCGCCATCTGTATTAAGAAGGAAATATCTCAACCGCTATCTGTAAACGTGGAAATATCTACACCGCTGCCTGTATAAAGATGGAAATATCAGCAACGCTATCTGTATGAACATGGAAATATCTACACGGCTATCTGTATGCACATGGAAATATCTACAACGCTATCTGTATGAACATGGAAATATCTACACCGCTATCTGTATGAACATGGAAATATCTACACCGCTATCTGTTTGAACATGGAAATATCTACACCGCTGTCTGCATGAAAATGGAAATATCTACACAGCTATCTGCATATACATGGAAATATCTACACAGCTATCTCTTTAAACATGGAAATAACTACACCGCTACCTCAGTAAACATGGAAATATCTACACCGCCATCTGTATGAACATGGAAATATCCGCACCGCCATCTGTATGAACATATAAATATCTACACCGCCATCTGTATTAAGAAGGAGATATCTACACCGCTATCTGTATAAACATGGAAATAGCTACACCGCTATCTGTATAAACATGGAAATATCTACACCGCTATCTGTATAAACATGGAAATATCTACACCACTCCCTGTATAAACAAGGAAATATCAGCACTGCTATCTGTATGAACATGGAAATATCTACACAGCTATCTGTATGAACATGGAAATATCTACACCGCTATCTGTATCAACATGGAAATATCTACACCGCTATCTGTACGAACATGGAAATATCTAAACAGCTATCTGCATGAAAATAGAAATATCTACACAGCTATCTGCATATACATGGAAATATCTACAAAGCTATCTCTTTACACATGGAAATAACTACACCGCTATCTCTATAAACACGGAAATATCTACACCGCCATCTGTATGAACATGGAAATATCTGCACCGCCATCTGTATAAACATATAAATATCTACACCGCCATCTGTATTAAGATGGAGATATCTACACCGCTATCTGTATAAACTTGGAAATATCTACACCGCTATCTGTATAAACATGGAAATATCTACACCGCTATCTGTATAAACATGGAAATATCTACACCGCTACCTGTATAAACATGGAAATATCAGCACCGCTATCTGTATGAACATGGAAATTTCTACACCGCTTTCTCTATGAACATGGAAATATCTACACTGCTATCTGTATGAACATGGAAATAGCTACACCGCTATCTGTATGAACATGGAAATATCTACACCGCTATCTGTATGAACATGGAAATATCTACACCGCTATCTGTATGAACATGGAAATAACTTCACCGCCATCTGTACGAACATGGATGTATCTACAGAGCCATCTGGATGAACATGGAAATATCTACACCGCCATCTGCATGAACATATAAATATCTACACCGCCATCTGTATTAAGATGGAGATATCTACCCCGCTATCTGTATAAACCTCGAAATATCTACACCGCTATCTGTATAAACATGGAAATATCTACACCGCTATCTGTATAAACATGGAAATTTCTACTCCGCAACCTGTATAATCATGGTAATATCAGCACCACTATCTGTAGGAACATGGATATAACTACACAGCCATCTGGATGAACATGGATATATCTACACAGCCATCTGGATGAACATGGAAATATCTACACCGCTATCTGTGTCAACATGCATACGTCTTCACCGCTATCTGTATAAACATGGAAATATCTACACAGCCCTCTGGATGAACATGGAAATATAAACACCGCTATCTGTGTAAACATGCATACATCTTCACCGCTATCTGTATAAACATGGAAATATCTACACCGCTATCTGTATGAACATGGAAATAGCTACACCGCTATCTGTATGAACATGGAAATAGCTACACCGCTATCTGTATGAACATGGAAATATCTACACAGCCATCTGGATTTACATGGAAATATCTACTCCGCTATCTGTGTAAAAATGTATAGATCTTCACCGCTATCTGTATAAACATGGAAATATCCACACCGCTATCTGTATGAACATGGAAATATCTACACCGCTATCTGTATGAACATGGAAATATCTACACCGCTATCTGTTTGAACATGGAAATATATACACCGCTATCTGCATGAAAATGGAAATATCTACACTGCTATCTGCATATAGATGGAAATATCTACACAGCTATCTCTTTACACATGGAAATAACTACACCGCTATCTGTATGAACATGGAAATATCTACACCGCCATCTGTATGGACATGGAAATATCTGCTCCGCCATCTGTATGAACATATAAATATCTACACCGCCATCTGTATTAAGATGGAGATATCTATACTGCTATCTGTATAAACATGGAAATATCTACACCGCTATCTGTATAAACATGGAAATATCTACACCGCTATCTGTATAAACATGGAAATATCTACACTGCTACCTGTATAAAAATGGAAATATCAGCACTGCTATCTGTATGAACATGGAAATATCTACACCGCTATCTCTATGAACTTGGAAATATCTACACCGCTATCTGTATGAACATGGAAATATGTACTCCGCTATCTGTATGAACATGGAAATATCTACACCGCTATCTGTTTGAACATGGAAATATCCACACCACTGTCAGCATGAAAATGGAAATATCTACACAGCTATCTGCATATACATGGAAATATCTACACAGCTATCTCTTTACACATGGAAATAACTACACCACTATCTCTATAAACATGGAAATATCTACACCGCCATCTGTATGAACATGGAAATATCCGCACCGCCATCTGTATGAACATATAAATATCTACACCGCCATCTGTATTAAGAAGGAGATATCTACACCGCTATCTGTATAAACATGGAAATATCTACACCGCTATCTGTATAAACATGGAAATATCTACACCGCTATCTGTATAAACATGGAAATATCTACACCGCTATCTGTATAAACATGGAAATATCTACACCGCTCCCTGTATAAACATGGAAATATCAGCACTGCTATCTGTATGAACATGGAAATATCTGCACCGCCATCTGTATGAACATATAAATATCTACACCGCCATCTGTATTAAGAAGGAAATATCTAAACCGCTATCTGTATGAACATTGGAAAATGTACACCGCTATCTGTATGAACATTGAAATATCTAAACCGCTATCAGAATGAACATGGAAATAGCTACACCGCTATCTGTATGAACATGGAAATAGCTACACCGCTATCTGTATGAACATGGAAATATCTACACCGCTATCTGTATGAACATGGAAATATCTACACCGCTATCTGTTTGAACATGGAAATATCTACACCGCTATCTGCATGAAAATGGAAATATCTACACTGCTATCTGCATATACATGGAAATATCTACACAGCTATCTCTTTACACATGGAAATAACTACACCGCTATCTGTATGAACATGGAAATATCTACACCGCCATCTGTATGAACATGGAAATATCTGCACCGCCATCTGTATGAACATATAAATATCTACACCGCCATCTGTATTAAGATGGATATATCTACACCACTATCTGAATAAACATGGAAATATCTACACCGCTATCTGTATAAACTGGGAAATATCTACACCGCTATCTCTATAACCATGGAAATATCTACACTGCTACCTGTATAAACATGGAAATATCAGCACCGCTATCTGTATGAACACGGAAATATCTACACCGCCAACTGTATGAACATGGAAATATCTACACCGCTATCTGTATGAACATGGAAATATCTACAAAGCTATCTGAATGAACATGGAAATATCTACACCGCTATCTGTTTGAATATGTAAATATCTACACCGCTATCTGCATGAAAATGGAAATATCTACAAAGCGATCTGCATATACATGGAAATATCTACACAGCAATCTCTTTACACATGGAAATAACTACACCGCTATATCTATAACCATGGAAATATCTACACCGCCATCTGTATGAACAAGGAAATATCTGCACCGCCATCTGTATGAACAAATAAATATCTACACCGCCATCTGTATTAAGAAGGAAATATCTAAACCGCTATCTGTATAAACATGGAAATATCTACACCGCTGAATGTATAAACATGGAAATATCAGCACCGCTATCTGTATGAACATGGAAATATCTACACCGCTATCTGTATCAACATGGAAATATCTACACCGCCATCTGTATGAACATAAAATATCTACACCGCCATCTGTATTAAGAAGGAAATATCTCAACCGCTATCTGTAAACGTGGAAATATCTACACCGCTGCCTGTATAAAGATGGAAATATCAGCAACGCTATCTGTATGAACATGGAAATATCTACACGGCTATCTGTATGCACATGGAAATATCTACAACGCTATCTGTATGAACATGGAAATATCTACACCGCTATCTGTATGAACATGGAAATATCTACACCGCTATCTGTTTGAACATGGAAATATCTACACCGCTGTCTGCATGAAAATGGAAATATCTACACAGCTATCTGCATATACATGGAAATATCTACACAGCTATCTCTTTAAACATGGAAATAACTACACCGCTACCTCAGTAAACATGGAAATATCTACACCGCCATCTGTATGAACATGGAAATATCCGCACCGCCATCTGTATGAACATATAAATATCTACACCGCCATCTGTATTAAGAAGGAGATATCTACACCGCTATCTGTATAAACATGGAAATAGCTACACCGCTATCTGTATAAACATGGAAATATCTACACCGCTATCTGTATAAACATGGAAATATCTACACCACTCCCTGTATAAACAAGGAAATATCAGCACTGCTATCTGTATGAACATGGAAATATCTACACAGCTATCTGTATGAACATGGAAATATCTACACCGCTATCTGTACGAACATGGAAATATCTAAACAGCTATCTGCATGAAAATAGAAATATCTACACAGCTATCTGCATATACATGGAAATATCTACAAAGCTATCTCTTTACACATGGAAATAACTACACCGCTATCTCTATAAACACGGAAATATCTACACCGCCATCTGTATGAACATGGAAATATCTGCACCGCCATCTGTATAAACATATAAATATCTACACCGCCATCTGTATTAAGATGGAGATATCTACACCGCTATCTGTATAAACTTGGAAATATCTACACCGCTATCTGTATAAACATGGAAATATCTACACCGCTATCTGTATAAACATGGAAATATCTACACCGCTACCTGTAAAAACATGGAAATATCAGCACCGCTATCTGTATGAACATGGAAATTTCTACACCGCTTTCTCTATGAACATGGAAATATCTACACTGCTATCTGTATGAACATGGAAATAGCTACACCGCTATCTGTATGAACATGGAAATATCTACACCGCTATCTGTATGAACATGGAAATATCTACACCGCTATCTGTATGAACATGGAAATATCTTCACCGCCATCTGTACGAACATGGATGTATCTACAGAGCCATCTGGATGAACATGGAAATATCTACACCGCCATCTGCATGAACATATAAATATCTACACCGCCATCTGTATTAAGTTGGAGATATCTACCCCGCTATCTGTATAAACCTCAAAATATCTACACCGCTATCTGTATAAACATGGAAATATCTACACCGCTATCTGTATAAACATGGAAATTTCTACTCCGCAACCTGTATAATCATGGTAATATCAGCACCGCTATCTGTAGGAACATGGATATATCTACACAGCCATCTGGATGAACATGGATATATCTACACAGCCATCTGGATGAACATGGAAATATCTACACCGCTATCTGTGTCAACATGCATACGTCTTCACCGCTATCTGTATAAACATGGAAATATCTACACAGCCCTCTGGATGAACATGGAAATATAAACACCGCTATCTGTGTAAACATGCATACATCTTCACCGCTATCTGTATAAACATGGAAATACCTGCACCACCATCTGTATGAACATATAAATATCTACACCGCCATCTGTATTAAGAAGGAAATATCTAAACCGCTATCTGTATGAACATTGAAATATCTACACCGCAATCTGCATATTCATGGAAATATCTACACAGCTATCTCTTTACACATGGAAATAACTATACCGCCATCTGTATGAACATGGAAATATCTGCACCACCATCTGTAAGAACATATAAATATCTACACCGCCATCTGTATTAAGAAGGAAATATCTAAACCGCTATCTGTATGAACATTGAAATATCTACACCGCTATCTGTATGAACATGGAAATATCTACACCGCTATCTGTGTAAACATGCATACATCTTCACCGCTATCTGTATAAACATGGAAATATCTACAACGCTATCTGTATGAACATGGAAATATCTACACCGCTATCTGTACGAACATGGAAATATCTAAACAGCTATCTGCATGAAAATAGAAATATCTACACAGCTATCTGCATATACATGGAAATATCTGCAAAGCTATCTCTTCACACATGGAAATAACTACACCACTATCTCTATAAACACGGAAATATCTACAGCGCCATCTGTATGAACATGGAAATATCTGCACCGCCATCTGTATAAACATATAAATATCTTCACCGCCATCTGTATTAAGATGGAGATATCTACACCGCTATCGGTAAAAACTTGGAAATATCTACACCGCTATCTGTATAAACATGGAAATACCTACACCGCTATCTGTATAAACATGGAAATACCTACACCGCTACCTGTATAAACATGGAAATATCAGCACCGTTATCTGTATGAAAATGGAAACATCTACACCGCTATCTCTATGAACATGGAAATATCTACACCGCTATCTGTATGAACATGGAAATAGCTACACTGCTATCTGTATGAACATGGAAATATCTACACCGCTATCTGAAGGAACATGGAAATATCTACACCGCTATCTCTATGAACATGGACATATCTACACAGCCATCTGGATGAACATGGAAATATCTACACCGCTATCTGCATGAACATGGAAATATCTACACCGCTATCTGTGTAAACATGCATACATCTTCACCGCAATCTGTATAAACATGGAAATATCAACACCGCTATCTGTATGAACTTGGAAATATCTACACCGCTATCTGTTTGAACATGGAAATATCTAAACCGCTATCTGTACGAACATGGAAATATCTACACCGCTATCTGTATGAACATGGAGATACCTACACCGCTATCTGTATGAACATGGAAATATCTACACCGCAATCTGTTTGAACATGGAAATATCTAAACCGCTATCTGTATGAACATGGAAATATCTACACCGCTATCTGTATGAACATGGAGATATCTACACCGCTATCTGTATGAACATGGAAATAACTTCACCGCCATCTGTATGAACATGGATATATCTACACAGCCATCTGGATGAACATGGATATATCGACACAACCCTCTGGATGAACATGGAAATATCCACACCGCTATCTCTGTAAACATGCATACATCTTCACCGCTATCTGTATAAACATGGAAATATCTACACCGCTATCTGTATGAACATGGAAATATCTACACCGCTATCTGTTTGAAGATGGAAATATATACACCGCTATCTGCATGAAAATGGAAATATCTACACAGCTATCTGCATGAAAATGGAAATACCTACAGAGCTATCTGCATATACATGGAAATATCTACAAAGATATCTCTTTACACATGGAAATAACTACACCGCTATCTGTATGAACATGGAAATATCTACACCGCCATCTGTATGAACATGGAAATATCTGCACCGCCATCTGTACGAACCTATAAATATCTACACTGCCATCTGTATTAAGATGGAGATATCTACACCGCTATCTGAATAAACATGGAAATATCTACACCGCTATCTGTATAAACATGGAAATATCTAAACCGCTATCTGTATGAACATGGAAATATCTACACCGCTATCTGTATGAACATGGAGATATCTACACCGCTATCTGTATGAACATGGAAATAACTTCACCGCCATCTGTATGAACATGGAGATATCTACACCGCCATCTGTATGAACATGGATATATCTACACAGCCATCTGGAGGAACATGGAAATATCTACACCGCTATCTGTATGAACATGGGAATATCTACACCGCTATCTGTATGAACATGGAAATATCTACACCGCTATCTGTATGAAAATGGAAATATCTTCACCGCTATCTGTAAGAACATGGATATATCTACAGAGCCATCAGTATGAACATGGAAATATCCGCACCGCCATCTGTATGAACATATAAATATCTACACCGCCATCTGTATTAAGAAGGAGATATCTACACCGCTATCTGTATAAACATGGAAATATCTACATCGCTATCTGTATAAACATGGAAATATCTACACCGCTATCTGTATAAACATGGAAATATCTACACCGCTCCCTGTATAAACATGGAAATATCAGCACTGCTATCTGTATGAACATGGAAATATCTACACAGCTATCTGTATGAACATGGAAATATCTACTCCAATATCTGTGTAAACATGCATACATCTTCACCGCTATCTGTATAAACATTTAAATATCTTACAACGCTATCTGTATGAACATGGAAATACCTACACCGCTATCTGTACGAACATGGAAATATCTAAACCGCTATCTACATGAAAATACAAATATCTACACAGCTATCTGCATATACATGGAAATATCTACAAAGCTATCCCTTTACACATGGAAATACCTACACCGCTATCTCTATAAACACGGAAATATCTACACCGCCATCTGTATGAACATGGAAATATCTGCACCGCCATCTGTATAAACATATAAATATCTACACCGCCATCTGTATTAAGTTGGAGATATCTACACTGCTATCTGTATAAACTTGGAAATAACTACACCGCTATCTGTATAAACATGGAAATACCTACACCGCTATCTGTATAAAAATGGAAATATCTACACCGCTACCTGTATAAACATGGAAATATCAGCACCGCTATCTGTATGAACATGGAAATACCTACACTGCTATCTGTATGAACATGGAGATATCTACACCGGTATCTGTATGAACATGGAAATATCTAGACCGCTATCTGAATGAACATGGAAATACCTTCACCGCTATCTGTATGAACATGGAAATATCTACAACGCTATCTGTGTAAACATGCACACATCTTCACCGCTATCTGTATAAACATGGAAATGTCTACAAGGCTATCTGTATGAACATAGAAATATCTACACCGCCATTTGTATGAACATGGAAATAGCTGCACCGACATCTGTATGAACATATACATATCTACACGGCCATCTGTATTAAGATGGAAATATCTACACCGATATCTGTATAAACTTGGAAATACCTACAGCGCTATCTGTATAAACATGGAAATATCTACACCGCTATCTGTATAAACATGGAAATATCTACCCCGCAACCTGTGTAAACATGGAAATATCAGCACCGCTATCTGTATGAACATGGAAATATCATCCCCTCTATCTGTATGAACATGGAGATATCTACACCGCTATCTGTATGAACATGGAAATATCTACACCGCTATCTGTATGAACATGGAAATACCTTCACCGCCATCTGTATGAACATGGATATATCTACACAGCCATCTGGATGAACATGGATATATCTACACAGCCCTCTGGATGAACATGGAAATATCCACACCGCTATCTGTGTAAACATGCATACATCTTCACCGCTATCTGTATAAACATGGAAATATCTACACCGCTATCTGTATGAACATGGAAATATCTGCACCGCTATCTGTATGAACATGGAAATATCTACACCGCAATCTGCATGAAAATGGAAATATCTACACAGCTATCTGTATATACATGGAAATATCTACACAGCTATCTCTTTACACATGGAAATAACTACACCGCTATGTGTATGAACATGGAAATATCTAAACCGCCATCTGTATGAACATGGAAATATCTGCACCGCCATCTGTATGAACATATAAATATCTACACTGCCATCTGTATTAAGATGGAGATATCTACACCGCTATCTGAATAAACATGGAAATATCTACACCGCTATCTGTATAAACATGGAAATATCAGCACCGCTATCTGTATGAACATGGAAATATCAGCCCCTCTATCTGTATGAACATGGAGATATCTACACCGCCATCTGTATGAACATGGATATATCTACACAGCCATCTGGAGGAACATGGAAATATCTACACCGCTATCTGTATGAACATGGAAATACCTACACCGCTATCTCTATAAACACGGAAATATCTACACCGCTATCTGTATAAACATGGAAATAACTACACAGCTATCTCTATAAACACGGAAATATCTACACTGCTATCTGTATTAACATGGAAATAGCTACACCGCTATCTGTATGAACATGGAAATATCTACACCACTATCTGAATGAACATGGAAATATCTACACCGCTATCTGTATGAACATGGATATATCTACACAGCCATCTGGATAAACATGGAAATATCTACACCGCTATCTGTTTGAACATGGAAATATCTGAACCGCTATCTGCATGAAAATGGAAATATATACACAGCTATCTGCATATACATGGAAATATTTCTACTCAGCTATCTCTTTACACATGGAAATAACTATACCGCTATCTGTATGAACATGGAAATATCTTCACCGCCATCTGTAAGAACATGGATATATCTACACAGCCATCTGGATGAACATGGAAATATCTACACCGCTATCTGTATGAACATGGAAATATCTACACCGCTATCTGTGTAAACATGCATACATCTTCACCGTTATCTGTATAAACATGGAAATATCTACAGTGCTATCTGTATGAACATGGAAATATCTGCACCGCCATCTGTATAAACATATAAATATCTACACCGCCATATGTATTAAGAAGGAAATATCTAAACCGCTATCTGTATGAACATTGAAATATCTACACCGCTATCTGTATGAACATGGAAATATCTACACCGCTATCTGTGTAAACATGCATACATCTTCACCGCTATCTGTATAAACATGGAAATGTCTACAAGGCTATCTGTATGAACATGGAAATATCTACACCGCCATCTGTATGAACATGGAAATAGCTGCACCGACATCTGTATGAACATATACATATCTACACGGCCATCTGTATTAAGATGGAAATATCTACACCGATATCTGTATAAACATGGAAATATCTACAGCGCTATCTGTATAAACATGGAAATATCTACACCGCTATCTGTATAAACATGGAAATATCTACACCGCAACCTGTGTAAACATGGAAATATCAGCACCGCTATCTGTATGAACATGGAAATATCATCCCCTCTATCTGTATGAACATGGAGATATCTACACCGCTATCTGTATGAACATGGAAATATCTACACCGCTATCTGTAGGAACATGGAAATACCTTCACCGCCACTTGTATGAACATGGATATATCTACACAGCCATCTGAGTGAACATGGATATATCTACACAGCCCTCTGGATGAACATGGAAATATCCACACCGCTATCTGTGTAAACATGCATACATCTTCACCGCTATCTGTATAAACATGGAAATATCTACACCGCTATCTGTATGAACATGGAAATATCTGCACCGCTATCTGTATGAACATGGAAATATCTACACCGCTATCTGTTTGAACATGGAAATATCTACACCGCAATCTGCATGAAAATGGAAATATCTACACAGCTATCTGCATATACATGGAAATATCTACACAGCTATCTCTTTACACATGGAAATAACTACACCGCTATGTGTATGAACATGGAAATATCTAAACCGCCATCTGTATGAACATGGAAATATCTGCACCGCCATCTGTATCAACATATAAATATCTACACTGCCATCTGTATTAAGATGGAGATATCTACACCGCTATCTGAATAAACATGGAAATATCTACACCGCTATCTGTATAAACATGGGAATATCAGCACCGCTATCTGTATGAAAATGGAAATATCAGCCCCTCTCTCTGTATGAACATGGAGATATCTACACCGCCATCTGTATGAACATGGATATATCTACACAGCCATCTGGAGGAACATGGAAATATCTACACCGCTATCTGTATGAACATGGAAATAGCTACACCGCTATCTGTATGAACATGGATATATCTACACCGCTATCTGTATGAACATGGAAATATCTACACCGCTATCTGTATGAACAAGGAAATATCTTCACCGCCATCTATACGAACATGGATATATCTACAGTGCCATCTGGATGAACATGGAAATATCTACACCGCCATCTGTATGAACATATAAATATCTACACTGCCATCTGTATTAAGATGGAGATTTCTACACCGCTATCAGTATAAACCTGGAAATATCTACACCGCTATCTGTATAAACATGGAAATATCTACACCGCTATCTGGATAAACATGGAAATTTCTACACCGCTACCTGTATAAACATGGAAATATCAGCACAGCTATCTGTAGGAACATGGAAATATCTACACCGCTATCTGTATAAACATGGAAATATCTACACCGCTATCTGTATAAACATGGAAATATCTGCACCGCTATCTGTATAAACATGGAAATATCTACACCGCTACCTGTTTAAACATGGAAATATCAGCACCGCTATCTGTATGAACATGGAAATATCTACACCGCTATCTGTATGAACATGGAAATATCTACACTGCCATCTGTATGAACATGGAAATATCCGCACCGCCATCTGTATGAACATATAAATATCTACACCGCCATCTGTATTAAGAAGGAGATATCTACGCCACTATCTGTATAAACATGGAAATATCTACACCGCTATCTGTATAAACATGGAAATATCTACACCGCTATCTGTATAAACATGGAAATATCTACACCGCTATCTGTATAAACATGGAAATATCTACACCGCTATCTGTAGGAACATGGAAATACCTTCACCGCCACTTGTATGAACATGGATATATCTACACAGCCATCTGGGTGAACATGGATATATCTACACAGCCCTCTGGATGAACATGGAAATATCCACACCGCTATCTGTGTAAACATGCATACATCTTCACCGTTATCTGTATAAACATGGAAATATATACACCGCCATCTGTATGAACATATAAATACACCACCATCTGTATTAAGAAGGAAATATCTAAACCGCTATCTGTATAAACATGGAAATATCTACACCGCTGCCTGTTTAAACATGGAAATATCAGCACCGCTATCTGTATGAACATGGAAATATCTACACCGCTATCTGTAGGAACATGGAAATAGCTACACCGCTGCCTGTATAAACATGGAAATATCAGCACCGCTATCTCTATGAACATGGAAATATCTACACCACTATCTGTATGAACATGGATATATTTACACAGCCATCTGGATGAACATGGAAATATCTACACCACTATCTGTATGAACATGGAAATATCTGCACCTCTATCTGTGTAAACATGCATACATCTTCACCGCTATCAGTATAAACATGGAAATATCTACACCGCTATCTGTATGAACATGGAAATAGCTACAACGCTATCTTTATGAACATGGAAATATCTACACCGCTCTCTGTATGAACATGGATATATCTACACAGCCATCTGGATGAACATGGAAATATCTACACCGCTATCTGTGTAAACATGCATACATCTTCACCGCTATCTGTATAAAAATGGAAATATCTACACCGCTATCTGTATGAACATGGAAATATCTACACCGCTATCAGTATGAACACGGAAATATCTACACAGCTATCTGTTTGAACATGGAAATATCTACACTGCTATCTGCATGAAAATGGAAATATCTACACAGCTATCAGCATATACATGGAAATATCTACACAGCTATCTCTTTACACATGGAAATAACTACACCGCTATCTGTATGAACATGGAAATATCCACACCGCCATCTGTATGAACATGGAAATATCTGCACCGCCATCTGTATGAACATATAAATATCTACACCGCCATCTGTATTAAGATGGAGTTATCTACACCGCTAGCTGTATAAACATGGAAATATCTACACCGCTATCTGTATAAACATGGAAATATCTACACCGCTATCTGTATAAACATGGAAATATCTACACCGCTACCTGTATAAACATGGAAATATCAGCACCGCTTTCTGTATGAACATGGAAATATCTACACCGATATCTGTATGAACATGGAAATATCTACACCGCTATCTGTATGAACATGGAAATATCTACACCGCTATCAGTATGAACAAGGAAATATCTACACCGCTATCTGTATGAACATGGATATATCTACACAGCCCTCTGGATTAACATGGAAATATCCACACCGCTATCTGTGTAAACATGCATACATCTTCACCGCTATCTGTATAAACATGGAAATACCTACACCGCTATCTGTATGAACATGGAAATATCTTCACCGCTATCTGTTTGAAGATGGAAATATATACACCGCTATCTGCTTGAAAACGGAAATATCTACACAGCTATCTGCATATACATGGAAATATCTACACAGCTATCTCTTTACACATGGAAATAACTACACCGCTATCTGTATGAACATGGAAATATCTACACCGCCATCTGTCTGAACATGAAAATATCTACACCGCTATCTGTATCAACATGGAAATAGCTACACCGTTATCTGTATGAAAATGGAAATAGCTACACCGCTATCTGTATGAAAATGGAAATATCTGCACCGCTATTTGTATGAACATGGATATATCTACACAGCCATCTGTCTGAACATGGAAATATCTACACCGCTATCTGTATGAACATCGAAATATCTACACCGCTATCTGTATGAACATGGATATATCTACACAGCCATCTGGATGAACATGGAAATATCTACACCGCTATCTGTGTAAACATGCACACATCTTCACCACTAACTGTATAAACATGGAAATATCTGCACCGCTATCTGTATGAACATGGAAATATCTACACCGCTATCTGTTTGAAGATGGAAATATATACACAGATATCTGCATGAAAATGGAAATATCTACACAGCTATCTGCATATAGATGGAAATGTCTACACAGCTATCTCTTTACACATGGAAATAACTACACCGCTATCTGTATTAACATGGAAATATCTACACCGCCATCTATATGAATATCGAAATATCTGCACCGCCATCTGTATGAACATATAAATATCTACACCGCCATCTGTATTAAGATGGAGATATCTACACCGCTATCTGAATAAACATGGAAATATCAACACCGCTATCTGTATAAACATGGAAATATCTACTCCGCTATCTGTATAAACATGGAAATATCTACACCGCTACCTGTATAAACATGGAAATATCAGCACCACTATCTGTATGAACCTGGAAATATCTACACCGCTATCTGTATGAACATGGAAATATCTACACCGCTATCTGTATGAACATGGAAATATCTACAAAGCTATTTGAATGAACATGGAAATATCTACACCGCTATCTGTTTGAACATGGAAATATCTACACGGCTATCTGCATGAAAATGGAAATATCTACAAAGCTATCTGCATATACATGGAAATATCTACACAGCTATCTCTTTACACATGGAAATAACTACACCGCTATATCTATAAACATGGAAATATCTACACAACCATATGCATGAACATGGAAATATCTGCACCGCCATCTGTATGAACATATAAATATCTACACCGCCATCTGTATTAAGAAGGAAATATCTAAACCGCTATCTGTATAAACAAGGAAATATCTACACCGCTGCCTGTATAAACATGGAAATATCAGCACCGCTCTCTGTATGAAAATGGAAATATCTACACCGCTATCTGTATGAACATGCAAATATCTACACTGCTATCTGTATGAACATGGAAATAGCTACACCGTTATCTCTATGAAAATGGAAATAACTACACCGCTATCTGTATGAACATGGAAATATCTACACCGCTATTTGTATGAACATGGATATACCTACACAGCCATCTGTCTGAACATGGAAATATCTACACCGCTATCTGTATGAACATGGAAATATCTACACCGCTATCTGTATGAACATGGATATATCTACACAGCCATCTGGATGAACATGGAAATATCTACACCGCTATCTGTGTAAACATGCTAACATCTTCACCACTATCTGTATAAACATGGAAATATCTGCACCGCTATCGGTATGAACATGGAAATATCTACACCGCTATCTGTATGAACATGGAAATACCTACACCGCTATCTGTTTGGACATTGAAATATATACACCGCTATCTGCATGAAATTGGAAATATCTACACTGCTATCTGCATATACATTTAAATATCTACACAGCTATCTCTTTACACATGGAAATAACTACACCACTATCTGTATATACATGGAAATAACTGCACCGCCATCTGTATGAACATGGAAGTATCTGCACCGCCATCTGTATGAGCATATAAATATCTACACCGCCATCTGTATTAAGATGGAGATATCTACACTGCTATCTGTATAAACATGGAAATATATACACCGCCATCTGTATGAACATATAAATACACCACCATCTGTATTAAGAAGGAAATATCTAAACCGCTATCTGTATAAACATGGAAATATCTACACCGCTGCCTGTATAAACATGGAAATATCAGCACCGCTATCTGTATGAACACGGAAATATCTACACCGCTATCTGTAGGAACATGGAAATAGCTACACCGCTGCCTGTATAAACATGGAAATATCAGCACCGCTATCTCTATGAACATGGAAATATCTACACCACTATCTGTATGAACATGGATATATTTACACAGCCATCTGGATGAACATGGAAATATCTACACCACTATCTGTATGAACATGGAAATATCTACACCGCTATCTGTGTAAACATGCATACATCTTCACCGCTATCAGTATAAACATGGAAATATCTACACCGCTATCTGTATGAACATGGAAATAGCTACACCGCTATCTTTATGAACATGGAAACATCTACACCGCTCTCTGTATGAACATGGATATATCTACACAGCCATCTGGATGAACATGGAAATATCTACACCGCTATCTGTGTAAACATGCATACATCTTCACCGCTATCTGTATAAACATGGAAATATCTACACCGCTATCTGTATGAACATGGAAATATCTACACCGCTATCTGTATGAACACGGAAATATCTACACCGCTATCTGTTTGAACATGGAAATATCTACACTGCTATCTGCATGAAAATGGAAATATCTACACTGCTATCAGCATATACATGGAAATATCTACACAGCTATCTCTTTACACATGGAAATAACTACACCGCTATCTGTATGAACATGGAAATATCCACACCGCCATCTGTATGAACATGGAAATATCTGCACCGCCATCTGTATGAACATATAAATATCTACCCCGGCATCCGTATTAAGATGGAGATATCTACACCGCTAGCTGTATAAACATGGAAATATCTACACCGCTATCTGTAGAAACATGGAAATATCTACACCGCTATCTGTATAAACATGGAAATATCTACACTGCTACCTGTATAAACATGGAAATATCAGCACCGCTTTCTGTATGAACATGGAAATATCTACACCGATATCTGTATGAACATGGAAATATCTACACCGCTATCTGTATGAACATGGAAATATCTACACCGCTATCAGTATGAACAAGGAAATATCTACACCGCTATCTGTATGAACATGGATATATCTACACAGCCCTCTGGATGAACATGGAAATATCCACACCGCTATCTGTGTAAACATGCATACATCTTCACCGCTATCTGTATAAACATGGAAATACCTACACCGCTATCTGTATGAACATGGAAATATCTTCACCGCTATCTGTTTGAAGATGGAAATATATACACCGCTATCTGCTTGAAAACGGAAATATCTACACAGCTATCTGCATATACATGGAAATATCTACACAGCTATCTCTTTACACATGGAAATAACTACACCGCTATCTGTATGAACATGGAAATATCTACACCGCCATCTGTCTGAACATGGAAATATCTACACCGCTATCTGTATGAACATGGAAATAGCTACACCGTTATCTGTATGAAAATGGAAATAGCTACACCGCTATCTGTATGAACATGGAAATATCTACACCGCTATTTGTATGAACATGGATATATCTACACAGCCATCTGTCTGAACATGGAAATATCTACACCGCTATCTGTATGAAAATGGAAATATCTACACCGCTATCTGTATGAACATGGATATATCTACACAGCCATCTGGATGAACATGGAAATATCTACACCGCTATCTGTGTAAACATGCATACATCTTCACCACTATCTGTATAAACATGGAAATATCTGCACCGCTATCGGTATGAACATGGAAATATCTACACCGCTATCTGTGTAAACATGCATACATCTTCACCGCTATCTGTATAAACATGGAAATATCTGCACCGCTATCTGTATGAACATGGAAATATCTACACCGCTATCTGTTTGAAGATGGAAATATATACACAGCTATCTGCATGAAAATGGAAATATCTACACAGCTATCTGCATATAGATGGAAATGTCTACACAGCTATTTCTTTACACATGGAAATAACTACACCGCTATCTGTATTAACATGGAAATATCTACACCGCCATCTATATGAACATCGAAATATCTGCACCGCCATCTGTATGAACATATAAATATCTACACCACCATCTGTATTAAGATGGAGATATCTACACCGCTATCTGAATAAACATGGAAATATCTACACCGCTATCTGTATAAACATGGAAATATCTACTCCGCTATCTGTATAAACATGGAAATATCTACACCGCTACCTGTATAAACATGGAAATATCAGCACCGCTATCTGTATGAACCTGGAAATATCTACACCGCTATCTGTATGAACATGGAAATATCTACAAAGCTATTTGAATGAACATGGACATATCTACACCGCTATCTGTTTGAACATGTAAATATCTACACCGCTATCTGCATGAAAATGGAAATATCTACAAAGCTGTCTGCATATACATGGAAATATCTACACAGCTATCTCTTTACACATGGAAATAACTACACCGCTATATCTATAAACATGGAAATATCTACACCACCATCTGCATGAACATGGAAATATCTGCACCGCCATCTGTATGAACATATAAATATCTACACCGCCATCTGTATTAAGAAGGAAATATCTAAACCGCTATCTGTATAAACAAGGAAATATCTACACCGCTGCCTGTATAAACATGGAAATATCAGCACCGCTCTCTGTATGAAAATGGAAATATCTACACCGCTATCTGTATGAACATGCAAATATCTACACTGCTATCTGTATGAACATGGAAATAGCTACACCGTTATCTCTATGAAAATGGAAATAACTACACCGCTATCTGTATGAACATGGAAATATCTACACCGCTATTTGTATGAGCATGGATATACCTACACAGCCATCTGTCTGAACTTGGAAATATCTACACCGCTATCTGTATGAACATGGAAATATCTACACCGCTATCTGTATGAACATGAATATATCTACACAGCCATCTGGATGAACATGGAAATATCTACACCGCTATCTGTGTAAACATGCTAACATCTTCACCACTATCTGTATAAACATGGAAATATCTGCACCGCTATCGGTATGAACATGGAAATATCTACACCGCTATCTGTATGAACATGGAAATACCTACACCGCTATCTGTTTGGACATGGAAATATCTACACCGCTATCTGCATGAAATTGGAAATATCTACACTGCTATCTGCATATACATTTAAATATCTACACAGCTATCTCTTTACACATGGAAATAACTACATCAATATCTGTATATACATGGAAATAACTACACCGCCATCTGTATGAACATGGAAGTATCTGCACCGCCATCTGTATGAACATATAAATATCTACACCGCCATCTGTATTTAGATGGAGATATCTACACTGCTATCTGTATAAACATGGAAATATATACACCTCCATCTGTATGAACATATAAATACACCACCATCTGTATTAAGAAGGAAATATCTAAACCGCTATCTGCATAAACATGGAAATATCTACACCGCTGCCTGTATAAACATGGAAATATCAGCACCGCTATCTGTATGAACATGGAAATATCTACACCGCTATCTGTAGGAACATGGAAATAGCTACACCGCTGCCTGTATAAACATGTAAATATCAGCACCGCTATCTCTATGAACATGGAAATATCTACACCACTATCTGTATGAACATGGATATATTTACACAGCCATCTGGATGAACATGGAAATATCTACACCACTATCTGTATGAACATGGAAATATCTGCACCTCTATCTGTGTAAACATGCATACATCTTCACCGCTATCAGTATAAACATGGAAATATCTACACTGCTATCTGTATGAACATGGAAATAGCTACACCGCTATCTTTATGAACATGGAAATATCTACACCGCTCTCTGTATGAACATGGATATATCTACACAGCCATCTGGATGAACATGGAAATATCTACACCGCTATCTGTGTAAACATGCATACATCTTCACCGCTATCTGTATAAAAATGGAAATATCTACACCGCTATCTGTATGAACATGGAAATATCTACACCGCTATCTGTATGAACATGGAAATATCTACACCGCTATTTGTATGAACATGGATATACCTACACAGCCATCTGTCTGAACATGGAAATATCTACACCGCTATCTGTATGAACATGGAAATATCTACACCGCTATCTGTATGAACATGGATATATCTACACAGCCATCTGGATGAACATGGAAATATCTACACCGCTATCTGTGTAAACATGCTAACATCTTCACCACTATCTGTATAAACATGGAAATATCTGCACCGCTATCGGTATGAACATGGAAATATCTACACCGCTATCTGTATGAACATGGAAATACCTACACCGCTATCTGTTTGGACATGGAAATATCTACACCGCTATCTACATGAAATTGGAAATATCTACACTGCTATCTGCATATACATTTAAATATCTACACAGCTATCTCTTTACACATGGAAATAACTACACCACTATCTGTATATACATGGAAATAACTACACCGCCATCTGTATGAACATGGAAGTATCTGCACCGCCATCTGTATGAGCATATAAATATCTACACCGCCATCTGTATTAAGATGGAGATATCTACACTGCTATCTGTATAAACATGGAAATATATACACCGCCATCTGTATGAACATATAAATACACCACCATCTGTATTAAGAAGGAAATATCTAAACCGCTATCTGTATAAACATGGAAATATCTACACCGCTGCCTGTATAAACATGGAAATATCAGCACCGCTATCTGTATGAACACGGAAATATCTACACCGCTATCTGTAGGAACATGGAAATAGCTACACCGCTGCCTGTATAAACATGGAAATATCAGCACCGCTATCTCTATGAACATGGAAATATCTACATCACTATCTGTATGAACATGGATATATGTACACAGCCATCTGGATGAACATGGAAATGTCTACACCACTATCTGTATGAACATGGAAATATCTACACCGCTATCTGTGTAAACATGCATACATCTTCACCGCTATCAGTATAAACATGGAAATATCTACACCGCTATCTGTATGAACATGGAAATAGCTACACCGCTATCTTTATGAACATGGAAACATCTACACCGCTCTCTGTATGAACATGGATATATCTACACAGCCATCTGGATGAACATGGAAATATCTACACCGCTATCTGTGTAAACATGCATACATCTTCACCGCTATCTGTATAAACATGGAAATATCTACACCGCTATCTGTATGAACATGGAAATATCTACACCGCTATCTGTATGAACACGGAAATATCTACACCGCTATCTGTTTGAACATGGAAATATCTACACTGCTATCTGCATGAAAATGGAAATATCTACACTGCTATCAGCATATACATGGAAATATCTACACAGCTATCTCTTTACACATGGAAATAACTACACCGCTATCTGTATGAACATGGAAATATCCACACCGCCATCTGTATGAACATGGAAATATCTGCACCGCCATCTGTATGAACATATAAATATCTACACCGCCATCTGTATTAAGATGGAGATATCTACACCGCTAGCTGTATAAACATGGAAATATCTACACCGCTATCTGTAGAAACATGGAAATATCTACACCGCTATCTGTATAAACATGGAAATATCTACACTGCTACCTGTATAAACATGGAAATATCAGCACCGCTTTCTGTATGAACATGGAAATATCTACACCGATATCTGTATGAACATGGAAATATCTACACCGCTATCTGTATGAACATGGAAATATCTACACCGCTATCAGTATAAACAAGGAAATATCTACACCGCTATCTGTATGAACATGGATATATCTACACAGCCCTCTGGATGAACATGGAAATATCCACACCGCTATCTGTGTAAACATGCATACATCTTCACCGCTATCTGTATAAACATGGAAATACCTACACCGCTATCTGTATGAACATGGAAATATCTTCACCGCTATCTGTTTGAAGATGGAAATATATACACCGCTATCTGCTGAAAACGGAAATATCTACACAGCTATCTGCATATACATGGAAATATCTACACAGCTATCTCTTTACACATTCAAATAACTACACCGCTATCTGTATGAACATGGAAATATCTACACCGCCATCTGTCTGAACATGGAAATATCTACGCCGCTATCTGTATGAACATGGAAATAGCTACACCGTTATCTGTATGAAAATGGAAATAGCTACACCGCTATCTGTATGAACATGGAAATATCTACACCGCGATTTGTATGAACATGGATATATCTACACAGCCATCTGTCTGAACATGGAAATATCTACACCGCTATCTGTATGAAAATGGAAATATCTACACCGCTATCTGTATGAACATGGATATATCTACACAGCCATCTGGATGAACATGGAAATATCTACACCGCTATCTGTGTAAACATGCATACATCTTCACCACTATCTGTATAAACATGGAAATATCTGCACCGCTATCGGTATGAACATGGAAATATCTACACCGCTATCTGTGTAAACATGCATACATCTTCACCGCTATCTGTATAAACATGGAAATATCTACACCGCTATCTGTATGAACATGGAAATATCTACACCGCTATCTGTTTGAAGATGGAAATATATACACAGCTATCTGCATGAAAATGGAAATATCTACACAGCTATCTGCATATAGATTGAAATGTCTACACAGCTATCTCTTTACACATGGAAATAACTACACCGCTATCTGTATTAACATGGAAATATCTACACCGCCATCTATATGAACATCGAAATATCTGCACCGCCATCTGTATGAACATATAAATATCTACACCACCATCTGTATTAAGATGGAGATATCTACACCGCTATCTGAATAAACATGGAAATATCTACACCGCTATCTGTATAAACATGGAAATATCTACTCCGCTATCTGTATAAACATGGAAATATCTACACCGCTACCTGTATAAACATGGAAATATCAGCACCGCTATCTGTATGAACCTGGAAATATCTACACCGCTATCTGTATGAACATGGAAATATCTACAAAGCTATTTGAATGAACATGGAAATATCTACACCGCTATCTGTTTGAACATGTAAATATCTACACAGCTATCTGCATGAAAATGGAAATATCTACAAAGCTATCTGCATATACATGGAAATATCTACACAGCTATCTCTTTACACATGGAAATAACTACACCGCTATATCTATAAACATGGAAATATCTACACCACCATCTGCATGAACATGGAAATATCTGCACCGCCATCTGTATGAACATATAAATATCTACACCGCCATCTGTATTAAGAAGGAAATATCTAAACCGCTATCAGTATAAACAAGGAAATATCTACACCGCTGCCTGTATAAACATGGAAATATCAGCACCGCTCTCTGTATGAAAATGGAAATATCTACACCGCTATCTGTATGAACATGCAAATATCTACACTGCTATCTGTATGAACATGGAAATAGCTACACCGTTATCTCTATGAAAATGGAAATAACTACACCGCTATCTGTATGAACATGGAAATATCTACACCGCTATTTGTATGAACATGGATATACCTACACAGCCATCTGTCTGAACATGGAAATATCTACACCGCTATCTGTATGAACATGGAAATATCTACACCGCTATCTGTATGAACATGGATATATCTACACAGCCATCTGGATGAACATGGAAATATCTACACTGCTATCTGTGTAAACATGCTAACATCTTCACCACTATCTGTATAAACATGGAAATATCTGCACCGCTATCGGTATGAACATGGAAATATCTACACCGCTATCTGTATGAACATGGAAATACCTACACCGCTATCTGTTTGGACATGGAAATATCTACACCGCTATCTGCATGAAATTGGAAATATCTACACTTCTATCTGCATATACATTTTAATATCTACACAGCTATCTCTTTACACATGGAAATAACTACACCACTATCTGTATATACATGGAAATAACTACACCGCCATCTGTATGAACATGGAAGTATCTGCACCGCCATCTGTATGAACATATAAATATCTACACCGCCATCTGTATTAAGATGGAGATATCTACACTGCTATCTGTATAAACATGGAAATATATACACCGCCATATGTATGAACATATAAATACACCACCATCTGTATTAAGAAGGAAATATCTAAACCGCTATCTGTATAAACATGGAAATATCTACACCGCTGCCTGTATAAACATGGAAATATCAGCACCGCTATCTGTATGAACATGGAAATATCTACACCGCTATCTGTAGGAACATGGAAATAGCTACACCGCTGCCTGTATAAACATGGAAACATCAGCACCGCTATCTCTATGAACATGGAAATATCTACACCAATATCTGTATGAACATGGAAATATCTGCACCACTATCTGTGTAAACATGCATACATCTTCACCGCTATCAGTATAAACATGGAAATATCTACACCGCTATCTGTATGAACATGGAAATAGCTACACCGCTATCTTTATGAACATGGAAATATCTACACCGCTCTCTGTATGAACATGGATATATCTACACAGCCATCTGGATGAACATGGAAATATCTACACCGCTATCTGTGTAAACATGCATACATCTTCACCGCTATCTGTATAAAAATGGAAATATCTACACCGCTATCTGTATGAACATGGAAATATCTACACCGCTATCTGTATGAACACGGAAATATCTACACCGCTATCTGTTTGAACATGGAAATATCTACACTGCTATCTGCATGAAAATGGAAATATCTACACATCTATCAGCATATACATGGAAATATCTACACAGCTATCTCTTTACACATGGAAATAACTACACCGCTATCTGTATGAACATGGAAATATCCACACCGCCATCTGTATGAACATGGAAATATCTGCACCGCCATCTGTATGAACATATAAATATCTACACCGCCATCTGTATTAAGATGGAGTTATCTACACCGCTAGCTGTATAAACATGGAAATATCTACACCTCTATCTGTATAAACATGGAAATATCTACACCGCTATCTGTATAAACATGGAAATACCTACACCGCTACCTGTATAAACATGGAAATATCAGCACCGCTTTCTGTATGAACATGGAAATATCTACACCGATATCTGTATGAACATGGAAATATCTACACCGCTATCTGTATGAACATGGAAATATCTACACCGCTATCAGTATGAACAAGGAAATATCTACACCGCTATCTGTATGAACATGGATATATCTACACAGCCCTCTGGATTAACATGGAAATATCCACACCGCTATCTGTGTAAACATGCATACATCTTCACCGCTATCTGTATAAACATGGAAATACCTACACCGCTATCTGTATGAATATGGAAATATCTTCACCGCTATCTGTTTGAAGATGGAAATATATACACCGCTATCTGATTGAAAAACGGAAATATCTACACAGCTATCTGCATATACATGGAAATATCTACACAGCTATCTCTTTACACATGGAAATAACTACACCGCTATCTGTATGAACATGGAAATATCTACACCGCCATCTGTCTGAACATGGAAATATCTACACCGCTATCTGTATGAACATGGAAATAGCTACACCGTTATCTGTATGAAAATGGAAATAGCTACACCGCTATCTGTATGAACATGGAAATATCTTCACCGCTATTTGTATGAACATGGATATATCTACACAGCCATCTGTCTGAACATGGAAATATCTACACCGCTATCTGTATGAACATGGAAATATCTACACCGCTATCTGTATGAACATAGATATATCTACACAGCCATCTGGATGAACATGGAAATATCTACACCGCTATCTGTGTAAACATGCATACATCTTCACCACTATCTGTATAAACATGGAAATATCTGCACCGCTATCGGTATGAACTTGGAAATATCTACACCGCTATCTGTGTAAACATGCATACATCTTCACCGCTATCTGTATAAACATGGAAATATCTACACCGCTATCTGTATGAACATGGAAATATCTACACCGCTATCTGTTTGAAGATGGAAATATATACACAGATATCTGCATGAAAATGGAAATATCTACACAGCTATCTGCATATAGATGGAAATGTCTACACAGCTATCTCTTTACACATGGAAATAACTACACCGCTATCTGTATTAACATGGAAATATCTACACCGCCATCTATATGAGCATCGAAATATCTGCACCGCCATCTGTATGAACATATAAATATCTACACCGCCATCTGTATTAAGATGGAGATATCTACACCGCTATCTGAATAAACATGTAAATATCTACACCGCTATCTGTATAAACATGGAAATATCTACTCCGCTATCTGTATAAACATGGAAATATCTACACCGCTACCTGTATAAACATGGAAATATCAGCACCACTATCTGTATGAACCTGGAAATATCTACAACGCTATCTGTATGAACATGGAAATATCTACACCGCTATCTGTATGAACATGGAAATATCTACAAAGCTATTTGAATGAACATGGAAATATCTACACCGCTATCTGTTTGAACATGTAAATATCTACACCGCTATCTGCATGAAAATGGAAATATCTACAAAGCTATCTGCATATACATGGAAATATCTACACAGCTATCTCTTTACACATGGAAATAACTACACCGCTATATCTATAAACATGGAAATATCTACACCACCATCTGCATGAACATGGAAATATCTGCACCGCCATCTGTATGAACATATAAATATCTACACCGCCATCTGTATTAAGAAGGAAATATCTAAACCGCTATCTGTATAAACAAGGAAATATCTACACCGCTGCCTGTATAAACATGGAAATATCAGCACCGCTCTCTGTATGAAAATGGAAATATCTACACCGCTATCTGTATGAACATGCAAATATCTACACTGCTATCTGTATGAACATGGAAATAGCTACACCGTTATCTCTATGAAAATGGAAATAGCTACACCGCTATCTGTATGAACATGGAAATATCTACACCGCTATTTCTATGAACATGGATATACCTACACAGCCATCTGTCTGAACATGGAAATATCTACACCGCTATCTGTATGAACATGGAAATATCTACACCGCTATCTGTATGAACATGGATATATCTACACAGCCATCTGGATGAACATGGAAATATCTACACCGCTATCTGTGTAAACATGCTAACATCTTCACCACTATCTGTATAAACATGGAAATATCTGCACCGCTATCGGTATGAACATGGAAATATCTACACCGCTATCTGTATGAACATGGAAATACCTACACCGCTATCTGTTTGGACATGGAAATATCTACACCGCTCTCTGCATGAAATTGGAAATATCTACACTGCTATCTGCATATACATTTAAATATCTACACAGCTATCTCTTTACACATGGAAATAACTACACCACTATCTGTATATACATGGAAATAACTACATCGCCATCTGTATGAACATGGAAGTATCTGCACCGCCATCTGTATGAACATATAAATATCTACACCGCCATCTGTATTAAGATGGAGATATCTACACTGCTATCTGTATAAACATGGAAATATATACACCGCCATCTGTATGAACATATAAATACACCACCATCTGTATTAAGAAGGAAATATCTAAACCGCTATCTGTATAAACATGGAGATATCTACACCGCTGCCTGTATAAACATGGAAATATCAGCACCGCTATCTGTATGAACACGGAAATATCTACACCGCTATCTGTAGGAACATGGAAATAGCTACACCGCTGCCTGTATAAACATGGAAATATCAGCACCGCTATCTCTATGAACATGGAAATTTCTACACCACTATCTGTATGAACATGGATATATTTACACAGCCATCTGGATGAACATGGAAATATCTACACCACTATCTCTATGAACATGGAAATATCTACACCGCTATCTGTGTAAACATGCATACATCTTCACCGCTATCAGTATAAACATGGAAATATCTACACCGCTATCTGTATGAACATGGAAATAGCTACACCGCTATCTTTATGAACATGGAAACATCTACACCGCTCTCTGTATGAACATGGATATATCTACACAGCCATCCGGATGAACATGGAAATATCTACACCGCTATCTGTGTAAACATGCATACATCTTCACCGCTATCTGTATAAACATGGAAATATCTACACCGCTATCTGTATGAACATGGAAATATCTACACCGCTATCTGTATGAACACGGAAATATCTACACCGCTATCTGTTTGAACATGGAAATATCTACACTGCTATCTGCATGAAAATGGAAATATCTACACTGCTATCAGCATATACATGGAAATATCTACACAGCTATCTCTTTACACATGGAAATAACTACACCGCTATCTGTATGAACATGGAAATATCCACACCGCCATCTGTATGAACATGGAAATATCTGCACCGCCATCTGTATGAACATATAATTATCTACACCGCCATCTGTATTAAGATGGAGATATCTACACCGCTAGCTGTATAAACATGGAAATATCTACACCGCTATCTGTAGAAACATGGAAATATCTACACCGCTATCTGTATAAACATGGAAATATCTACACTGCTACCTGTATAAACATGGAAATATCAGCACCGCTTTCTGTATGAACATGGAAATATCTACACCGATATCTGTATGAACATGGAAATATCTACACCGCTATCTGTATGAACATGGAAATATCTACACCGCTATCAGTATGAACAAGGAAATATCTACACCGCTATCTGTATGAACATGGATATATCTACACAGCCCTCTGGATGAACATGGAAATATCCACACCGCTATCTGTGTAAACATGCATACATCTTCACCGCTATCTGTATAAACATGGAAATACCTACACCGCTATCTGTATGAACATGGAAATATCTTCACCGCTATCTGTTTGAAGATGGAAATATATACACCGCTATCTGCTTGAAAACGGAAATATCTACACAGCTATCTGCATATACATGGAAATATCTACACAGCTATCTCTTTACACATGGAAATAACTACACCGCTATCTGTATGAACATGGAAATAGCTACACCGCCATCTGTCTGAACATGGAAATATCTACACCGCTATCTGTATGAACATGGAAATATCTACACCGCTATTTGTATGAACATGGATATATCTACACAGCCATCTGTCTGAACATGGAAATATCTACACCGCTATCTGTATGAAAATGGAAATATCTACACCGCTATCTGTATGAACACGGATATATCTACACAGCCATCTGGATGAACATGGAAATATCTACACCACTATCTGTGTAAACATGCATACATCTTCACCACTATCTGTATAAACATGGAAATATCTGCACCGCTATCGGTATGAACATGGAAATATCTACACCGCTATCTGTGTAAACATGCATACATCTTCACAGCTATCTGTATAAACATGGAAATATCTACACCGCTATCTGTATGAACATGGAAATATCTACACCGCCATCTGTCTGAACATGGAAATATATACACCGCTATCTGTATGAACATGGAAATATCTACACCGCTATCTGTATGAACATGGATATATCTACACAGCCATCTGGATGAACATGGAAATATCTACACCGCTATCTGTGTAAACATGCATATATCTTCACCACTATCTGTATAAACATGGAAATATCTGCACCGCTATCGGTATGAACATGGAAATATCTACACCGCTATCTGTATGAACATGGAAATACCTACACCGCTATCTGTTTGGACATGGAAATATCTACACCACTATCTGCATGAAATTGGAAATATCTACACTGCTATCTGCAAATACATTTAAATATCTACACAGCTATCTCTTTACACACGGAAATAACTACACCACTGTCTGTATGAACATGGAAATAACTACACCGCCATCTGTATGAACATGGAAATATCTGCACCGCCATCTGTATGAACATATAAATATCTACACCACCATCTGTATTAAGATGGAGATATCTACACTGCTATCTGTATAAACATGGAAATATCTACACCGCCATCTCTATGAACATATAAATACGCCGCCATCTGTATTAAGAAGGAAATATCTAAACCGCTATCTGTATAAACATGGAAATATCTACACCGCTGCCTGTATAAACATGGAAATGTCAGCACCGCTATCTGTATCAACATTGAAATATCTACACCGCTATCTGTAGGAACATGGAAATAGCTACACCGCTGCCTGTATAAACACGGAAATATCAGCACCGCTATCTGTATGAACATGGAAATATCTACACCACTATCTGTATGAACATAGATGTATCTACACAGCCATCTGGATGAAAATGGAAATATCTACACCACTATCTGTATGAACATAGAAATATCTACAACGCTATCTGTGTAAACATGAATACACCTTCACCGCTATCAGTATAAACATGGAAATATCTACACCGCTATCTGTATGAACATGGAAATAGCTACACCGCTATCTGTATGAATATGGAAATATCTACACCGCTATCTGTATGAACATGGATATATCTACACAGCCCTCTGGATGAACATGGAAATATCTACACCGCTATCTGTGTAAACATGCATACATCTTCACCACTATCTGTATAAACATGGAAATATCTGCACCGCTATCGGTATGAACATGGAAATATCTACACAGCTATCTGTGTAAACATGCATACATCTTCACCGCTATCTGTATAAACATGGAAATATCTACACCGCTATCTGTATGAACATGGAAAAATCTACACCGCTATCTGTTTGAAGATGGAAATATATACACAGCTATCGGCATGAAAATGGAAATATCTACACAGCTATCTGCATATAGATGGAAATGTCTACACAGCTATCTCTTTACACATGGAAATAACTACACCGCTATCTGTATTAACATGGAAATATCTACACCGCCATCTATATGAACATCGAAATATCTGCACCGCCATCTGTATGAACATATAAATATCTACACCGCCATCTGTATTAAGATGGAGATATCTACACCGCTATCTGAATAAACATGGAAATATCTACACCGCTATCTGTATAAACATGGAAATATCTACTCCGCTATCTGTATAAACATGGAAATATCTACACCGCTACCTGTATAAACATGGAAATATCAGCACCACTATCTGTATGAACCTGGAAATATCTACACCGCTATCTGTGTAAACATGCATACATCTTCAATACTATCTGTATAAACATGGAAATATCTGCACCGCTATCGGTATGAACATGGAAATATCTACACCGCTATCTGTGTAAACATGCATACATCTTCACAGCTATCTGTATAAACATGGAAATATCTACACCGCTATCTGTATGAACATGGAAATATCTACACCGTTATCTGTTTGAAGATGGAAATATATACACAGCTATTTGCATGAAAATGGAAATATCTACACAGCTATCTGCATATAGATGGAAATGTCTACACAGCTATCTTTTTACACATGGAAATAACTACACCGCTATCTGTATTAACATGGAAATATCTACACCGCCATCTATATGAATATCGAAATATCTGCACCGCCATCTGTATGAACATATAAATACCTACACCGCCATCTGTATTAAGATGGAGATATCTACACCGCTATCTGAATAAACATGGAAATATCTACACCGCTATCTGTATAAACATGGAAATATCTACTCCGCTATCTGTATAAACATGGAAATATCTACACCGCTACCTGTATAAACATGGAAATATCAGCACCACTATCTGTATGAACCTGGAAATATCTACACCGCTATCTGTATGAACATGGAAATATCTACACCGCTATCTGTATGAACATGGAAATATCTACAAAGCTATTTGAATGAACATGGAAATATCTACACCGCTATCTGTTTGAACATGTAAATATCTACACCGCTATCTGCATGAAAATGGAAATATCTACAAAGCTATCTGCATATACATGGAAATATCTACACAGCTATATCTTTACACATGGAAATAACTACACCGCTATATCTGTAAACATGGAAATATCTACACCACCATCTGCATGAACATGGAAATATCTGCACCGCCATCTGTATGAACATATAAATAAATACACCGCCATCTGTATTAAGAAGGAAATATCTAAACCGCTATCTGTATATACAAGGAAATATCTACACCGCTGCCTGTATAAACATGGAAATATCAGCACCGCTCTCTGTATGAAAATGAAATATCTACACCGCTATCTGTATGAACATGCAAATATCTACACTGCTATCTGTATGAACATGGAAATAGCTACACCGTTATCTCTATGAAAATGGAAATAGCTACACCGCTATCTGTATGAACATGGAAATACCTACACTGCTATTTGTATGAACATGGATATACCTACACAGCCATCTGTCTGAACATGGAAATATCTACACCGCTATCTGTATGAACATGGAAATATCTACACCGCTATCTGTATGAACATGGATATATCTACACAGCCATCTGGATGAACATGGAAATAACTACACCGCTATCTGTGTAAACATGCTAACATCTTCACCACTATCTGTATAAACATGGAAATATCTGCACCGCTATCAGTATGAACATGGAAATATCTACACCGCTATATGTATGAACATGGAAATACCTACACCGCTATCTGTTTGGACATGGAAATATCTACACCGCTATCTGCATGAAATTGGAAATATCTACACTGCTATCTGCATATACATTTAAATATCTACACAGCTATCTCTTTACACATGGAAATAACTACACCACTATCTGTATATACATGGAAATAACTACACCGCCATCTGTATGAACATGGAAGTATCTGCACCGCCATCTGTATGAACATATAAATATCTACACCGCAATCTGTATTAAGATGGAGATATCTACACTGCTATCTGTATAAACATGGAAATATATACACCGCCATCTGTATGAACATATAAATACACCACCATCTGTATTAAGAAGGAAATATCTAAACCGCTATCTGTATAAACATGGAAATATCTACACCGCTGCCTGTATAAACATGGAAATATCAGCACCGCTATCTGTATGAACATGGAAATATCTACACCACTATCTGTAGGAACATGGAAATAGCTACACCGCTGCCTGTATAAACATGGAAATACCAGCACCGCTATCTCTATGAACATGGAAATATCTACACCACTATCTGTATGACCATGGATATATATACACAGCCATCTGGATGAACATGGAAATATCAACACCGATATCTGTATGAACATGGAAATATCTACACCGCTATCTGTATGAACATGGAAATATCTACACCGCTATCAGTATGAACAAGGAAATATCTACACCGCTATCTGTATGAACATGGATATATCTACACAGCCCTCTGGATGAACATGGAAATATCCACACTGCTATCTGTGTAAACATGCATACATCTTCACCGCTATCTGTATAAACATGGAAATACCTACACCGCTATCTGTATGAACATGGAAATATCTACACCACTATCTGTAGGAACATGGAAATAGCTACACCGCTGCCTGTATAAACATGGAAATACCAGCACCGCTATCTCTATGAACATGGAAATATCTACACCACTATCTGTATGACCATGGATATATATACACAGCCATCTGGATGAACATGGAAATATCAACACCGATATCTGTATGAACATGGAAATATCTACACCGCTATCTGTATGAACATGGAAATATCTACACCGCTATCAGTATGAACAAGGAAATATCTACAACGCTATCTGTATGAACATGGATATATCTACACAGCCCTCTGGATGAACATGGAAATATCCACACTGCTATCTGTGTAAACATGCATACATCTTCACCGCTATCTGTATAAACATGGAAATACCTACACCGCTATCTGTATGAACATGGAAATATCTTCACCGCTATCTGTTTGAAGATGGAAATATATACACCGCTATCTGCTTGAAAACGGAAATATCTACACAGCTATCTGCATATGCATGGAAATATCTACACAGATATCTCTTTACACATGGAAATAACTACACCGCTATCTGTATGAACATGGAAATATCTACACCGCCATCTGTCTGAACATGGAAATATCTACACCGCTATCTGTATGAACATATAAATAGCTACACCGTTATCTGTATGAAAATGGAAATAGCTACACCGCTATCTGTATGAACATGGAAATATCTACACCGCTATTTGTATGAACATGGATATATCTACACAGCCATCTGTCTGAACATGGAAATATCTACACCGCTATCTGTATGAACATGGAAATATCTACACCGCTATCTGTATGAACATGGATATATCTACACAGCCATCTGGATGAACATGGAAATATCTACACCGCTATCTGTGTAAACATGAATACAGCTTCACCACTATCTGTATAAACATGGAAATATCTGCACCGCTATCGGTATGAACATGGAAATATCTACACAGCTATCTGTGTAAACATGCATACATCTTCACCGCTATCTGTATAAACATGGAAATATCTACACCGCTATCTGTATGAACATGGAAAAATCTACACCGCCATCTGTTTGAAGATGGAAATATATACACAGCTATCGGCATGAAAATGGAAATATCTACACAGCTATCAGCATATAGATGGAAATGTCTACACAGCTATCTCTTTACACATGGAAATAACTACACCGCTATCTGTATTAACATGGAAATATCTACACCGCCATCTATATGAACATCGAAATATCTGCACCGCCATCTGTATGAACATATAAATATCTACACCGCCATCTGTATTAAGATGGAGATATCTACACCGCTATCTGAATAAACATGGAAATATCCACACCGCTATCTGTATAAACATGGAAATATCTACTCCGCTATCTGTATAAACATGGAAATATCTACACCGCTACCTGTATAAACATGGAAATATCAGCACCACTATCTGTATGAACCTGGAAATATCTACACCGCTATCTGTATGAACATGGAAATATCTACACCGCTATCTGTATGAACATGGAAATATCTACAAAGCTATCTGAATGAACATGGAAATATCTACACCGCTATCTGTTTGAACATGTAAATATCTACACCGCTATCTGCATGAAAATGGAAATATCTACAAAGCTATCTGCATATACATGGAAATATCTACACAGCTATCTCTTTACACATGGAAATAACTACACCGCTATATCTATAAACATGGAAATATCTACACCACCATCTGCATGAACATGGAAATATCTGCACCGCCATCTGTATGAACATATAAATATCTACACCGCCATCAGTATTAAGAAGGAAACATCTAAACCGCTATCTGTATAAACAAGGAAATATCTACACCGCTGCCTGTATAAACATGGAAATATCAGCACCGCTCTCTGTATGAAAATGGAAATATCTACACCGCTATCTGTATGAACATGCAAATATCTACACTGCTATCTGTATGAACATGGAAATAGCTACACCGTTATCTCTATGAAAATGGAAATAGCTACACCGCTATCTGTATGAACATGGAAATATCTACACCGCTATTTGTATGAACATGGATATACCTACACAGCCATCTGTCTGAACATGGAAATATCTACACCGCTATCTGTATGAACATGGAAATATCTACACCACTATCTGTATGAACATGGATATATCTACACAGCCATCTGGATGAACATGGAAATATCTACACCGCTATCTGTGTAAACATGCTAACATCTTCACCACTATCTGTATAAACATGGAAATATCTGCACCGCTATCGGTATGAACATGGAAAGATCTACACCGCTATCTGTATGAACTTGGAAATAGCTACACCGCTATCTGTTTGGACATGGAAATATCTACACCGCTATCTGCATGAAATTGGAAATATCTACACTGCTATCTGTATATACATTTAAATATCTACACAGCTATCTCTTTACACATGGAAATAACTACACCACTATCTGTATATACATGGAAATAACTACACCGCCATCTGTATGAACATGGAAGTATCTGCACCGCCATCTGTATGAACATATAAATATCTACACCGCCATCTGTATTAAGATGGAGATATCTACACTGCTATCTGTATAAACATGGAAATATATACACCGCCATCTGTATGAACATATAAATACACCACCATCTGTATTAAGAAGGAAATATCTAAACCGCTATCTATATAAACATGGAAATATCTACACCGCTGCCTGTATAAACATGGAAATATCAGCACCGCTATCTGAATGAACGTGGAAATATCTACACCGCTATCTGTAGGAACATGGAAATAGCTACACCGCTGCCTGTATAAACATGGAAATATCAGCACCGCTATCTCTATGAACATGGAAATATCTACACCACTATTTGTATGAACATGGATATATTTACACAGCCATCTGGATGAACATGGAAATATCTACACCACTATCTGTATGAACATGGAAATATCTACACCGCTATCTGTGTAAACATGCATACATCTTCACCGCTATCAGTAAAACATGGAAATAACTACACCGCTATCTGTACGAACATGGAAATAGCTACACCGCTATCTTTATGAACATGGAAATATCTACACCGCTCTCTGTATGAACATGGATATATCTACACAGCCATCTGGATGAACATGGAAATATCTACACCGCTATCTGTGTAAACATGCATACATCTTCACCGCTATCTGTATAAACATGGAAATATCTACACCGCTATCTGTATGAACATGGAAATATCTACACCGCTATCTGTATGAACACGGAAATATCTACACCGCTATCTGTTTGAAGATGGAAATATCTACACTGCTATCTGCATGAAAATGGAAATATCTACACTGCTATCAGCATATACATGGAAATATCTACACAGCTATCTCTTTACACATGGAAATAACTACACCGCTATCTGTATGAACATGGAAATATCCACACCGCCATCTGTATGAACATGGAAATATCTGAACCGCCATCTCTATGAACATATAAATATCTACACTGCCATCTGTATTAAGATGGAGATATCTACACCGCTAGCTGTATAAACATGGAAATATCTACACCGCTATCTGTATAAACATGGAAATATCTACACCGCTATCTGTATAAACATGGAAATATCTACACCGCTACCTGTATAAACATGGAAATATCAGCACCGCTTTCTGTATGAACATGGAAATATCTACACCGATATCTGTATGAACATGGAAATATCTACACCGCTATCTGTATGAACATGGAAATATCTACACCGCTATCAGTATGAACAAGGAAATATCTACACCGCTATCTGTATGAACATGGATATATCTACACAGCCCTCTGGATTAACATGGAAATATCCACACCGCTATCTGTGTAAACATGCATACATCTTCACCGCTATCTGTATAAACATGGAAATACCTACACCGCTATCTGTATGAACATGGAAATATCTTCACCGCTATCTGTTTGAAGATGGAAATATATACACCGCTATCAGCTTGAAAACGGAAATATCTACACAGCTATCTGCATATACATGGAAATATCTACACAGCTATCTCTTTACACATGGAAATAACTACACCGCTATCTGTATGAACATGGAAATATCTACACCGCCATCTGTCTGAACATGGAAATATCTACACCGCTATCTGTATGAACATGGAAATATCTACACCGCTATCTGTATGAACATGGATATATCTACACAGCCATCTGGATGAACATGGAAATATCTACACCGCTATCTGTGTAAACATGCATATATCTTCACCACTATCTGTATAAACATGGAAATATCTGCACCGCTTTCGGTATGAACATGGAAATATCTACACCGCTATCTGTAGGAACATGGAAATACCTACACCGCTATCTGTTTGGACATGGAAATATCTACACCGCTATCTGCATGAAATTGGAAATATCTACACTGCTATCTGCAAATACATTTAAATATCTACACAGCTATCTCTTTACACATGGAAATAACTACACCACTGTCTGTATGAACGTGGAAATAACTACACCGCCATCTGTATGAACATGGAAATATCTGCACCGCCATCTGTATGAACATATAAATATCTACACCACCATCTGTATTAAGATGGAGATATCTACACTGCTATCTGTATAAACATGGAAATATCTACACCGCCATCTCTATGAACATATAAATACGCCGCCATCTGTATTAAGAAGGAAATATCTAAACCGCTATCTGTATAAACATGGAAATATCTACACCGCTGCCTGTATAAACATGGAAATGTCAGCACCGCTATCTGTATCAACATGGAAATACCTACACCGCTATCTGTAGGAACATGGAAATAGCTACACCGCTGCCTGTATAAACACGGAAATATCAGCACCGCTATCTGTATGAACATGGAAATACCTACACCACTATCTGTATGAACATGGATGTATCTACACAGCGATCTGGATGAAAATGGAAATATCTACACCACTATCTGTATGAACATGGAAATATCTAAAACGCTATCTGTGTAAACATGAATACACCTTCACCGCTATCAGTATAAACATGGAAATATCTACACCGCTATCTGTATGAACATGGAAATAGCTACACCGCTATCTGTATGAACATGGAAATATCTACACCGCTATCTGTATGAACATGGATATATCTACACAGCCCTCTGGATGAACATGGAAATATCTACACCGCTATCTGTGTAAACATGCATACATCTTCACCACTATCTGTATAAACATGGAAATATCTGCACCGCTATTGGTATGAACATGGAAATATCTACACAGCTATCTGTGTAAACATGCATACATCTTCACCGCTATCTGTATAAACATGGAAATATCTACACCGCTATCTGTATGAACATGGAAAAATCTACACCGCTATCTGTTTGAAGATGGAAATATATACACAGCTATCGGCATGAAAATGGAAATATCTACACAGCTATCTGCATATAGATGGAAATGTCTACACAGCTATCTCTTTACACATGGAAATAACTACACCGCTATCTGTATTAACATGGAAATATCTACACCGCCATCTATATGAACATCGAAATATCTGCACCGCCATCTGTATGAACATATAAATATCTACACCGCCATCTGTATTAAGATGGAGATATCTACACCGCTATCTGAATAAACATGGAAATATTTTCACCGCTATCTGTATAAACATGGAAATATCCTCTCCGCTATCTGTATAAACATGGAAATATCTACACCGCTACCTGTATAAACATCGAAATATCAGCACCACTATCTGTATGAACCTGGAAATATCTACACCGCTATCTGTATGAACATGGAAATATCTACACCGCTATCTGTATGAACATGGAAATATCTACAAAGCTATCTGAATGAACATGGAAATATCTACACCGCTATCTGTTTGAACATGTAAATATCTACACCGCTATCTGCATGAAAATGGAAATATCTACAAAGCTATCTGCATATACATGGAAATATCTACACAGCTATCTCTTTACACATGGAAATAACTACACCGCTATATCTATAAACATGGAAATATCTACACCACCATCTGCATGAACATGGAAATATCTGCACCGACATCTGTATGAACATATAAATATCTACACCGCCATCTGTATTAAGAAGGAAATATCTAAACCGCTATCTGTATAAACAAGGAAATATCTACACCGCTGCCTGTATAAACATGGAAATATCAGCACCGCTCTCTGTATGAAAATGGAAATATCTACACCGCTATCTGTATGAACATGCAAATATCTACACTGCTATCTGTATGAACATGGAAATAGCTACACCGTTATCTCTATGAAAATGGAAATAGCTACACCGCTATCTGTATGAACATGGAAATATCTACACCGCTATTTGTATGAACATGGATATACCTACACAGCCATCTGTCTGAACATGGAAATATCTACACCGCCATCTGTATGAACATGGAAATATCTGCACCGACATCTGTATGAACATATAAATATCTACACCGCCATCTGTATTAAGAAGGAAATATCTAAACCGCTATCTGTATAAACATGGAAATATCTACACCGCTGAATGTATAAACATGGAAATATCAGCACCGCTATCTGTATGAACATGGAAATATCTACACCGCTATCTGTATCAACATGGAAATATCTACACCGCCATCTGTATGAACATAAAATATCTACACCGCCATCTGTATTAAGAAGGAAATATCTCAACCGCTATCTGTAAACGTGGAAATATCTACACCGCTGCCTGTATAAAGATGGAAATATCAGCAACGCTATCTGTATGAACATGGAAATATCTACACGGCTATCTGTATGCACATGGAAATATCTACAACGCTATCTGTATGAACATGGAAATATCTACACCGCTATCTGTATGAACATGGAAATATCTACACCGCTATCTGTTTGAACATGGAAATATCTACACCGCTGTCTGCATGAAAATGGAAATATCTACACAGCTATCTGCATATACATGGAAATATCTACACAGCTATCTCTTTAAACATGGAAATAACTACACCGCTACCTCAGTAAACATGGAAATATCTACACCGCCATCTGTATGAACATGGAAATATCCGCACCGCCATCTGTATGAACATATAAATATCTACACCGCCATCTGTATTAAGAAGGAGATATCTACACCGCTATCTGTATAAACATGGAAATAGCTACACCGCTATCTGTATAAACATGGAAATATCTACACCGCTATCTGTATAAACATGGAAATATCTACACCACTCCCTGTATAAACAAGGAAATATCAACACTGCTATCTGTATGAACATGGAAATATCTACACAGCTATCTGTATGAACATGGAAATATCTACACCGCTATCTGTATCAACATGAAAATATCTACACCGCTATCTGTACGAACATGGAAATATCTAAACAGCTATCTGCATGAAAATAGAAATATCTACACAGCTATCTGCATATACATGGAAATATCTACAAAGCTATCTCTTTACACATGGAAATAACTACACCGCTCTCTCTATAAACACGGAAATATCTACACCGCCATCTGTATGAACATGGAAATATCTGCACCGCCATCTGTATAAACATATAAATATCTACACCGCCATCTGTATTAAGATGGAGATATCTACACCGCTATCTGTATAAACTTGGAAATATCTACACCGCTATCTGTATAAACATGGAAATATCTACACCGCTATCTGTATAAACATGGAAATATCTACACCGCTACCTGTATAAACATGGAAATATCAGCACCGCTATCTGTATGAACATGGAAATTTCTACACCGCTTTCTCTATGAACATGGAAATATCTACACTGCTATCTGTATGAACATGGAAATAGCTACACCGCTATCTGTATGAACATGGAAATATCTACACCGCTATCTGTATGAACATGGAAATATCTACACCGCTATCTGTATGAACATGGAAATATCTTCACCGCCATCTGTACGAACATGGATGTATCTACAGAGCCATCTGGATGAACATGGAAATATCTACACCGCCATCTGCATGAACATATAAATATCTACACCGCCATCTGTATTAAGTTGGAGATATCTACCCCGCTATCTGTATAAACCTCGAAATATCTACACCGCTATCTGTATAAACATGGAAATATCTACACCGCTATCTGTATAAACATGGAAATTTCTACTCCGCAACCTGTATAATCATGGTAATATCAGCACCGCTATCTGTAGGAACATGGATATATCTACACAGCCATCTGGATGAACATGGATATATCTACACAGCCATCTGGATGAACATGGAAATATCTACACCGCTATCTGTGTCAACATGCATACGTCTTCACCGCTATCTGTATAAACATGGAAATATCTACACAGCCCTCTGGATGAACATGGAAATATAAACACCGCTATCTGTGTAAACATGCATACATCTTCACCGCAATCTGTATAAACATGGAAATATCTGCACCACCATCTGTATGAACATATAAATATCTACACCGCCATCTGTATTAAGAAGGAAATATCTAAACCGCTATCTGTATGAACATTGAAATATCTACACCGCTATCTGCATATTCATGGAAATATCTACACAGCTATCTCTTTACACATGGAAATAACTATACCGCCATCTGTATGAACATGGAAATATCTGCACCAACATCTGTAAGAACATATAAATATCTACACCGCCATCTGTATTAAGAAGGAAATATCTAAACCGCTATCTGTATGAACATTGAAATATCTACACCGCTATCTGTATGAACATGGAAATATCTACACCGCTATCTGTGTAAACATGCATACATCTTCACCGCTATCTGTATAAACATGGAAATATCTACAACGCTATCTGTATGAACATGGAAATATCTACACCGCTATCTGTACGAACATGGAAATATCTAAACAGCTATCTGCATGAAAATAGAAATATCTACACAGCTATCTGCATATACATGGAAATATCTGCAAAGCTATCTCTTCACACATGGAAATAACTACACCGCTATCTCTATAAACACGGAAATATCTACAGCGCCATCTGTATGAACATGGAAATATCTGCACCGCCATCTGTATAAACATATAAATATCTACACCGCCATCTGTATTAAGATGGAGATATCTACAACGCTATCGGTATAAACTTGGAAATATCTACACCGCTATCTGTATAAACATGGAAATACCTACACCGCTATCTGTATAAACATGGAAATACCTACACCGCTACCTGTATAAACATGGAAATATCAGCACCGTTATCTGTATGAAAATGGAAACATCTACACCGCTATCTCTATGAACATGGAATTATCTACACCGCTATCTGTATGAACATGGAAATAGCTACACTGCTATCTGTATGAACATGGAAATATCTACACCGCTATCTGTAGGAACATGGAAATATCTACACCGCTATCTCTATGAACATGGATATATCTACACAGCCATCTGGATGAACATGGAAATATCTACACCGCTATCTGCATGAACATGGAAATATCTACACCGCTATCTGTGTAAACATGCATACATCTTCACCGCAATCTGTATAAACATGGAAATATCAACACCGCTATCTGTATGAACTTGGAAATATCTACACCGCTATCTGTTTGAACATGGAAATATCTAAACCGCTATCTGTACGAACATGGAAATATCTACACCGCTATCTGCATGAACATGGAGATACCTACACCGCTATCTGTATGAACATGGAAATATCTACACCGCAATCTGTTTGAACATGGAAATATCTAAACCGCTATCTGTATGAACATGGAAATATCTACACCGCTATCTGTTTGAACATGGAGATATCTACAACGCTATCTGTATGAACATGGAAATAACTTCACCGCCATCTGTATGAACATGGATATATCTACACAGCCATCTGGATGAACATGGATATACCGACACAACCCTCTGGATGAACATGGAAATATCCACACCGCTATCTCTGTAAACATGCAAACATCTTCACCGCTATCTGTATAAACATGGAAATATCTACACCGCTATCTGTATGAACATGGAAATATCTACACCGCTATCTGTTTGAAGATGGAAATATATACACCGCTATCTGCATGAAAATGGAAATATCTACACAGCTATCTGCATGAAAATGGAAATACCTACACAGCTATCTGCATATACATGGAAATATCTACAAAGATATCTCTTTACACATGGAAATAACTACACCGCTATCTGTATGAACATGGAAATATCTACACCGCCATCTGTATGAACATGGAAATATCTGCACCGCCATCTGTATGAACCTATAAATATCTACACTGCCATCTGTATTAAGATGGAGATATCTACACCGCTATCTGAATAAACATGGAAATATCTACACCGCTATCTGTATAAACATGGAAATATCAGCACCGCTATCTGTATGAAGATGGAAATATGAGCCCCTCTATCTGTATGAACATGGAGATATCTACACCGCCATCTGTATGAACATGGATATATCTACACAGCCATCTGGAGGAACATGGAAATATCTACACCGCTATCTGTATGAACATGGGAATATCTACACCGCTATCTGTATGAACATGGAAATATCTACACCGCTATCTGTATGAAAATGGAAATATCTTCACCGCTATCTGTAAGAACATGGATATATCTACAGAGCCATCTGTATGAACATGGAAATATCTGCACCGCCATCTGTATGAACATATAAATATCTACACCGCCATCTGTATTAAGAAGGAGATATCTACACCGCTATCTGTATAAACATGGAAATATCTACATCGCTATCTGTATAAACATGGAAATATCTACACCGCTATCTGTATAAACATGGAAATATCTACACCGCTCCCTGTATAAACATGGAAATATCAGCACTGCTATCTGTATGAACATGGAAATATCTACACAGCTATCTGTATGAACATGGAAATATCTACACCGCTATCTGTGTAAACATGCATACATCTTCACCGCTATCTGTATAAACATTTAAATATCTACAACGCTATCTGTATGAACATGGAAATACCTACACCGCTATCTGTACGAACATGGAAATATCTAAACCGCTATCTACATGAAAATACAAATATCTACACAGCTATCTGCATATACATGGAAATATCTACAAAGCTATCCCTTTACACATGGAAATACCTACACCGCTATCTCTATAAACACGGAAATATCTACACCGCCATCTGTATGAACATGGAAATATCTGCACCGCCATCTGTATAAACATATAAATATCTACACCGCCATCTGTATTAAGTTGGAGATATCTACACTGCTATCTGTATAAACTTGGAAATAACTACATCGCTATCTGTATAAACATGGAAATACCTACACCGCTATCTGTATAAAAATGGAAATATCTACACCGCTACCTGTATAAACATGGAAATATCAGCAACGCTATCTGTATGAACATGGAAATACCTACACTGCTATCTGTATGAACATGGAGATATCTACACCGGTATCTGTATGAACATGGAAATATCTAGACCGCTATCTGAATGAACATGGAAATACCTTCACCGCTATCTGTATGAACATGGAAATATCTACAACGCTATCTGTGTAAACATGCACACATCTTCATCGCTATCTGTATAAACATGGAAATGTCTACAAGGCTATCTGTATGAACATAGAAATATCTACACCGCCATTTGTATGAACATGGAAATAGCTGCACCGACATCTGTATGAACATATACATATCTACACGGCCATCTGTATTAAGATGGAAATATCTACACCGATATCTGTATAAACTTGGAAATACCTACAGCACTATCTGTATAAACATGGAAATATCTACACCGCTATCTGTATAAACATGGAAATATCTACCCCGCAACCTGTGTAAACATGGAAATATCAGCACCGCTATCTGTATGAACATGGAAATATCATCCCCTCTATCTGTATGAACATGGAGATATCTACACCGCTATCTGTATGAACATGGAAATATCTACACAGCTATCTGTATGAACATGGAAATACCTTCACCGCCATCTGTATGAACATGGATATATCTACACAGCCATCTGGATGAACATGGATATATCTACACAGCCCTCTGGATGAACATGGAAATATCCACACCGCTATCTGTGTAAACATGCATACATCTTCACCGCTATCTGTATAAAGATGGAAATATCTACACCGCTATCTGTATGAACATGGAAATATCTGCACCGCTATCTGTATGAACATGGAAATATCTACACCGCTATCTGTTTGAACATGGAAATATCTACACCGCAATCTGCATGAAAATGGAAATATCTACACAGCTATCTGCATATACATGGAAATATCTACACAGCTATCTCTTTACACATGGAAATAACTACACCGCTATGTGTATGAACATGGAAATATCTAAACCGCCATCTGTATGAACATGGAAATATCTGCACCGCCATCTGTATGAACATATAAATATCTACACTGCCATCTGTATTAAGATGGAGATATCTACACCGCTATCTGAATAAACATGGAAATATCTACACCGCTATCTGTATAAACATGGAAATATCAGCACCGCTATCTGTATGAACATGGAAATATCAGCCCCTCTATCTGTATGAACATGGAGATATCTACACCGCCATCTGTATGAACATGGATATATCTACACAGCCATCTGAAGGAACATGGAAATATCTACACCGCTATCTGTATGAACATGGAAATACCTACACCGCTATCTCTATAAACACGGAAATATCTACACCGCTATCTGTATAAACATGGAAATAACTACACCGCTATCTCTATAAACACGGAAATATCTACACTGCTATCTGTATTAACATGGAAATAGCTACACCGCTATCTGTATGAACATGGAAATATCTACACCACTATCTGAATGAACATGGAAATATCTACACCGCTATCTGTATGAACATGGATATATCTACACAGCCATCTGGATAAACATGGAAATATCTACACCGCTATCTGTATGAACATGGAAATATCTACACCGCTATCTGTGTAAACATGCATACATCTTCACCGTTATCTGTATAAACATGGAAATATCTACAGTGCTATCTGTATGAACATGGAAATATCTGCACCGCCATCTGTATAAACATATAAATATCTACACCGCCATCTGTATTAAGATGGAGATATCTACACCGATATCTGTATAAACATGGAAATACCTACACCGCTATCTGTAGGAACATGGAAATATCTACACCGCTATCTGTATGAACATGGAAATATCTACACCGCTATCAGTGTAAACATGCATACATCTTCACCACAATCTGTATAAGTATGGAAATATCAACACCGCTATCTGTATGAACTTGGAAATACCTACACCGCTATCTGTTTGAACATGGAAATATCTAAACCGCTATCAGCATGAAAATGGAAATATCTACACAGCTATCTGCATATACATGGAAATATCTACACAACTATCTCTTTACACATGGAAATAACTACACCGTTGTCTGTATGAACATGGAAATGTCTGCACTGCCATCTGTATGAACATATAAATATCAACACCGCCATCTGTATTAAGATGGAGATATCTACACTGCTATCTGTATAAACATGGAAATATCTAAACCGCTATCTGTATAAACATGGAAATATCTACACCGCTCTCTGAATAAAAATGGAAATATCAGCACCGCTGTCTGTATGAACATGGAAATATCAGCTCATCTATCTGTATGAACATGGAAGTATCTACACCGCTATCTCTATGAACATGGAAATATCTACACCGCTATCTGTTTGAACATGGAAATATCTAAGCCGCTATCTGCATGAAAATGGAAATATATACACAGCTATCTGCATATACATGGAAATATCTACACAGCTATCTCTTTACACATGGAAATAACTGCACCGCTATCTGTATGAACATGGAAATATCTTCACCGCCATCTGTAGGAACATGGATATATCTACACAGCCATCTGGATGAACATGGAAATATCTACACCGCTATCTGTATGAACATGGAAATATCTACACCGCTATCTGTGAAAACATTCATACATCTTCACCGCTATCTGTATAAACATGGAAATATCTACACTGCTATCTTTATGAACATGGAAATATCTACACCGCTATCTGTTTGAACATGGAAATATCTACACCGCTATCTTCATGAAAATGGAAATATCTACACAGCGATCTGCATATACATGGAAATATCTAAAAAGCTATCACTTTACACGTGGAAATAAGTACAGCGCTATCTCTATAAACATGGAAATAGCTACACCGCCATCTGTATGAACATGGAAATATCTACACCGCTATCGGTATGAACATGGAAATATCTACACCGCTATCTGTATGAACATGGAAATATCTACACCGCCATCTGTATGAACATGGAAATATCCGCACCGCCATCTGTATGAACATATAAATATCTACACCGCCATCTGTATTAAGAAGGAGATATCTACGCCACTATCTGTATAAACATGGAAATATCTACACCGCTATCTGTATAAACATGGAAATATCTACACCGCTATCTGTATAAACATGGAAATATCTACACCGCTATCTGTATAAACATGGAAATATCTACACCGCTATCTGTAGGAACATGGAAATACCTTCACCGCCACTTGTATGAACATGGATATATCTACACAGCCATCTGGGTGAACATGGATATATCTACACAGCCCTCTGGATGAACATGGAAATATCCACACCGCTATCTGTGTAAACATGCATACATCTTCACCGCTATCTGTATAAACATGGAAATATCTACACCGCTATCTGTATGAACATGGAAATATCTGCACCGCTATCTGTATGAACATGGAAATATCTACACCGCTATCTGTTTGAACATGGAAATATCTACACCGCAATCTGCATGAAAATGGAAATATCTACACAGCTATCTGCATATACATGGACAAATCTACACAGCTATCTCTTTACACATGGAAATAACTACACCGCTATGTGTATGAACATGGAAATATCTAAACCGCCATCTGTATGAACATGGAAATATCTGCACCGCCATCTGTATCAACATATAAATATCTACACTGCCATCTGTATTAAGATGGAGATATCTACACCGCTATCTGAATAAACATGGAAATATCTACACCGCTATCTGTATAAACATGGGAATATCAGCACCGCTATCTGTATGAAAATGGAAATATCAGCCCCTCTCTCTGTATGAACATGGAGATATCTACACCGCCATCTGTATGAACATGGATATATCTACACAGCCATCTGGAGGAACATGGAAATATCTACACCGCTATCTGTATGAACATGGAAATAGCTACACCGCTATCTGTATGAACATGGATATATCTACACCGCTATCTGTATGAACATGGAAATATCTACACCGCTATCTGTATGAACAAGGAAATATCTTCACCGCCATCTATACGAACATGGATATATCTACAGTGCCATCTGGATGAACATGGAAATATCTACACCGCCATCTGTATGAAGATATAAATATCTACACTGCCATCTGTATTAAGATGGAGATTTCTACACCACTATCTGTATAAACCTGGAAATATCTACACCGCTATCTGTATAAACATGGAAATATCTACACCGCTATCTGGATAAACATGGAAATTTCTACACCGCTACCTGTATAAACATGGAAATATCAGCACAGCTATCTGTAGGAACATGGAAATATCTACACCGCTATCTGTATGAACATGGAAATATCTACACCGCTATCTGTATAAACATGGAAATATCTACACCGCTATCTGTATAAACATGGAAATATCTACACCGCTACCTGTTTAAACATGGAAATATCAGCACCGCTATCTGTATGAACATGGAAATATCTACACCGCTATCTGTATGAACATGGAAATATCTACACCGCCATCTGTATGAACATGGAAATATCCGCACCGCCATCTGTATGAACATATAAATATCTACACCGCCATCTGTATTAAGAAGGAGATATCTACGCCACTATCTGTATAAACATGGAAATATCTACACCGCTATCTGTATAAACATGGAAATATCTGCACCGCTATCTGTATAAACATGGAAATATCTACACCGCTATCTGTATAAACATGGAAATATCTACTCCGCTCCCTGTATAAACATGGAAATATCAGCACTGCTATCTGTATGAACATGGAAATATCTACACAGCTATCTGTATGAACATGGAAATATCTACACCGATATCTGTGTAAACATGCATACATCTTCACTGCTATCTGTATAAACATTTAAATATCTACAACGCTATCTGTATGAACATGGAAATATCTACACCGCTATCTGTACGAACATGGAAATATCTAAACCGCTATCTACATGAAAATACAAATATCTACACAGCTATCTGCATATACATGGAAATATCTACAAAGCTATCTCTTTACACATGGAAATACCTACACCGCTATTTCTATAAAGATGGAAATATCTACACCGCCATCTGTATGAACATGGAAATATCTGCACCGCCATCTGTATAAACATATAAATATCTATAGCGCCATCTATATTAAGTTGGAGATATCTACACCGCTATCAGTATAAACTTGGAAATATCTACACCGCTATCTGTATAAACATGGAAATACCTACACCGCTATCTGTATAAACATGGAAATATCTACACCGCTACCTGTATAAACATGGAAATATCAGCACCGCTATCTGTATGAACATGGAAATATCTACACCGCTATCTCTATGAACATGGAAATAGCTACACTGCTATCTGTATGAACATGGAAATAGCTACACCGCAATCTGTATGAACATGGAAATATCTACACCACTATCTGTATGAACATGGAAATATCTAAACAGCTATCTGCATGAAAATAGAAATATCTACACAGCTATCTCCATATACATGGAAATATCTACAAAGCTATCTCTTTACACATGGAAATACCTACACCGCTATCTCTATAAACACGGAAATATCTACACCGCTATCTGTATAAACATGGAAATAACTACACCGCTATCTCCATAAACACGGAAATATCTACACTGCTATCTGTATGAACATGGAAATAGCTACACCGCTATCTGTATGAACATGGAAATATCTACACCACTATCTGAATGAACATGGAAATATCTACACCGCTATCTGTATGAACATGGATATATCTACACAGCCATCTGGATGAACATGGAAATATCTACACCGCTATCTGTTTGAACATGGAAATATCTAAACCGCTATCTGCATGAAAATGGAAATATATACACAGCTATCTGCATATACTTGGAAATATCTACACAGCTATCTCTTTACACATGGAAATAACTATACCGCTATCTGTATGAACATGGAAATACCTTCACCGCCATCTGTAAGAACATGGATATATCTACACAGCCATCTGGATGAACATGGAAATATCTACACCGCTATCTGTATGAACTTGGAAATATCTACACCGCTATCTGTGTAAACATGCATACATCTTCACCGCTATCTGTATAAACATGGAAATATCTACAGTGCTATCTGTATGAACATGGAAATATCTACACCGCTATCTGTTTGAACATGGAAATATCTACACCGCTATCTGCATGAAAATGGAAATATCTACAAAGCTATCTGCATATACATGGAAATATCTACTCAGCTATCTCTTTACACATGGAAATAACTACACCGCTATATCTATAAGCATGGAAATATCTACACCGCCATCTGTATGAACATGGAAATATCTGCACCACCATCTGTATGAACATATAAATATCTACACCGCCATCTGTATTAAGAAGGAAATATCTAAACCGCTATCTGTATGAACATTGAAATATCTACACCGCTATCTGTATGAACATGGAAATATCTACACCGCTATCTGTTTGAACATGGAAATATCTACACCGCAATCTGCATGAAAATGGAAATATCTACACAGCTATCTGCATATACATGGACAAATCTACACAGCTATCTCTTTACACATGGAAATAACTACACTGCTATGTGTATGAACATGGAAATATCTAAACCGCCATCTGTATGAACATGGAAATATCTGCACCGCCATCTGTATCAACATATAAATATCTACACTGCCATCTGTATTAAGATGGAGATATCTACACCGCTATCTGAATAAACATGGAAATATCTACACCGCTATCTGTATAAACATGGGAATATCAGCACCGCTATCTGTATGAAAATGGAAATATCAGCCCCTCTCTCTGTATGAACATGGAGATATCTACACCGCCATCTGTATGAACATGGATATATCTACACAGCCATCTGGAGGAACATGGAAATATCTACACCGCTATCTGTATGAACATGGAAATAGCTACACCGCTATCTGTATGAACATGGATATATCTACACCGCTATCTGTATGAACATGGAAATATCTACACCGCTATCTGTATGAACAAGGAAATATCTTCACCGCCATCTATACGAACATGGATATATCTACAGTGCCATCTGGATGAACATGGAAATATCTACACCGCCATCTGTATGAAGATATAAATATCTACACTGCCATCTGTATTAAGATGGAGATTTCTACACCACTATCTGTATAAACCTGGAAATATCTACACCGCTATCTGTATAAACATGGAAATATCTACACCGCTATCTGGATAAACATGGAAATTTCTACACCGCTACCTGTATAAACATGGAAATATCAGCACAGCTATCTGTAGGAACATGGAAATATCTACACCGCTATCTGTATGAACATGGAAATATCTACACCGCTATCTGTATAAACATGGAAATATCTACACCGCTATCTGTATAAACATGGAAATATCTACACCGCTACCTGTTTAAACATGGAAATATCAGCACCGCTATCTGTATGAACATGGAAATATCTACACCGCTATCTGTATGAACATGGAAATATCTACACCGCCATCTGTATGAACATGGAAATATCCGCACCGCCATCTGTATGAACATATAAATATCTACACCGCCATCTGTATTAAGAAGGAGATATCTACGCCACTATCTGTATAAACATGGAAATATCTACACCGCTATCTGTATAAACATGGAAATATCTGCACCGCTATCTGTATAAACATGGAAATATCTACACCGCTATCTGTATAAACATGGAAATATCTACTCCGCTCCCTGTATAAACATGGAAATATCAGCACTGCTATCTGTATGAACATGGAAATATCTACACAGCTATCTGTATGAACATGGAAATATCTACACCGATATCTGTGTAAACATGCATACATCTTCACTGCTATCTGTATAAACATTTAAATATCTACAACGCTATCTGTATGAACATGGAAATATCTACACCGCTATCTGTACGAACATGGAAATATCTAAACCGCTATCTACATGAAAATACAAATATCTACACAGCTATCTGCATATACATGGAAATATCTACAAAGCTATCTCTTTACACATGGAAATACCTACACCGCTATTTCTATAAAGATGGAAATATCTACACCGCCATCTGTATGAACATGGAAATATCTGCACCGCCATCTGTATAAACATATAAATATCTATAGCGCCATCTATATTAAGTTGGAGATATCTACACCGCTATCAGTATAAACTTGGAAATATCTACACCGCTATCTGTATAAACATGGAAATACCTACACCGCTATCTGTATAAACATGGAAATATCTACACCGCTACCTGTATAAACATGGAAATATCAGCACCGCTATCTGTATGAACATGGAAATATCTACACCGCTATCTCTATGAACATGGAAATAGCTACACTGCTATCTGTATGAACATGGAAATAGCTACACCGCAATCTGTATGAACATGGAAATATCTACACCACTATCTGTATGAACATGGAAATATCTAAACAGCTATCTGCATGAAAATAGAAATATCTACACAGCTATCTCCATATACATGGAAATATCTACAAAGCTATCTCTTTACACATGGAAATACCTACACCGCTATCTCTATAAACACGGAAATATCTACACCGCTATCTGTATAAACATGGAAATAACTACACCGCTATCTCCATAAACACGGAAATATCTACACTGCTATCTGTATGAACATGGAAATAGCTACACCGCTATCTGTATGAACATGGAAATATCTACACCACTATCTGAATGAACATGGAAATATCTACACCGCTATCTGTATGAACATGGATATATCTACACAGCCATCTGGATGAACATGGAAATATCTACACCGCTATCTGTTTGAACATGGAAATATCTAAACCGCTATCTGCATGAAAATGGAAATATATACACAGCTATCTGCATATACTTGGAAATATCTACACAGCTATCTCTTTACACATGGAAATAACTATACCGCTATCTGTATGAACATGGAAATACCTTCACCGCCATCTGTAAGAACATGGATATATCTACACAGCCATCTGGATGAACATGGAAATATCTACACCGCTATCTGTATGAACTTGGAAATATCTACACCGCTATCTGTGTAAACATGCATACATCTTCACCGCTATCTGTATAAACATGGAAATATCTACAGTGCTATCTGTATGAACATGGAAATATCTACACCGCTATCTGTTTGAACATGGAAATATCTACACCGCTATCTGCATGAAAATGGAAATATCTACAAAGCTATCTGCATATACATGGAAATATCTACTCAGCTATCTCTTTACACATGGAAATAACTACACCGCTATATCTATAAACATGGAAATATCTACACCGCCATCTGTATGAACATGGAAATATCTGCACCACCATCTGTATGAACATATAAATATCTACACCGCCATCTGTATTAAGAAGGAAATATCTAAACCGCTATCTGTATGAACATTGAAATATCTACACCGCTATCTGTATGAACATGGAAATATCTACACCGCTATCTGTGTAAACATGCATACATCTTCACCGCTATCTGTATAAACATGGAAATATCTACAACGCTATCTGTATGAACATGGAAATATCTACACCGCTATCTGTACGAACATGGAAATATCTAAACCGCTATCTGCATGAAAATAGAAATATCTACACAGCTATCTGCATATACATGGAAATATCTACACAGCTATCTCTTTACACATGGAAATAACTATACCGCCATCTGTATGAACATGGAAATATCTGCACCACCATCTGTAAGAACATATAAATATCTACACCGCCATCTGTATTAAGAAGGAAATATCTAAACCGCTATCTGTATGAACATTGAAATATCTACACCGCTATCTGTATGAACATGGAAATATCTACACCGCTATCTGTGTAAACATGCATATATCTTCACCGCTATCTGTATAAACTTGGAAATATCTACAACGCTATCTGTATGAACATGGAAATATCTACACCGCTATCTGTACGAACATGGAAATATCTAAACAGCTATCTGCATGAAAATAGAAATATCTACACAGCTATCTGCATATACATGGAAATATCTGCAAAGCTATCTCTTTACACATGGAAATAACTACACCGCTATCTCTATAAACACGGAAATATCTACACCGCCATCTGTATGTACATGGAAATATCTGCACCGCCATCTGTATAAACATATAAATATCTACACCGCCATCTGTATTAAGATGGAGATATCTACACCGCAATCTGTATAAACTTGGAAATATCTACACCGCTATCTGTATAAACATGGAAATACCTACACCGCTATCTGTATAAACATGGAAATACCTACACGGCTACCTGAATAAACATGGAAATATCAGCACCGTTATCTGTATGAAAATGGAAATATCTACACCGCTATCTCTATGAACATGGAAATATCTACACCGCTATCTGTATGAACATGGAAATAGCTACACTGCTATCTGTATGAACATGGAAATATCTACACCGCTATCTGTAGGAACATGGAAATATCTACACCGCTATCTCTATGAACATGGATATATCTACACAGCCATCTGGATGAACATGGAAATATCCACACAGCTATCTGTGTAAACATGCATACATCTTCACCGCTCTCTGTATAAACATGGAAATATCTACACCGCCACCTGTATGAACATGGAAATATCTACACCGCTAACTGTATGAACATGGAAATATCAGCACTGCTATCTGTATGAACATGGAAATATCTACACAGCTATCTGTATGAACATGGAAATATCAACACCGATATCTGTGTAAACATGCATACATCTTCACCGCTATCTGTATAAACATTTAAATATCTACACCGCTATCTGTATGAACATGGAGATATCTACACCGCTATCTGTATGAGCATGGAAATAACTTCACCGCCATCTGTATGAACATGGATATATCTACACAGCCATCTGGATGAACATGGATATATCGACACAACCCTCTGGATGAACATGGAAATATCCACACCGCTATCTGTGTAAACATGCATACATCTGCACCGCTATCTGTATAAACATGGAAATATCTACACCGCTATCTGTATGAACATGGAAATATCTACACCGCCATCTGTATGAACATGGAAATATCCGCACCGCCATCTGTATGAACATATAAATATCTACACCGCCATCTGTATTAAGATGGAGATATCTACACCGCTATCTGAATAAACATGGAAATATCTACACCGCTATCTGAATAAACATGGATATATCAGCACCGCTATCTGTATGAACATGGAAATATCAGCCCCTCTATCTGTATGAACATGGAGATATCTACACGGCCATCTGTATGAACATGGATATATCTACACAGCCATCTGGATGAACATGGAAATATCTGCACCGCTATCTGTATGAATATGGAAATAGCTACACCGCTATCTGTATGAACATGGAAATATCTACAACGCTATCTGTATGAACATGGAAATATCTACACCGCTATCTGTATGAACATGGAAATATCTTCACCGCCATCTGTACGAACATGGATATAAATACAGAGCCATCTGGATGAACATGGAAATATCTACACCGCCATCTGTTTGAACATATAAATATCTACACCGCCATCTGCATTAAGATGGAGATATCTACACCGCTATCTGTATTAACCTGGAAATATCTACACTGCTATCTGTATAAACATGGAAATATCTACACTGCTACCTGTATAAACATGGAAATATCAGCACCGCTGTCTGTAGGAACATGGAAATATCTACACCGCTATCTGCATGAAAATGGAAATATCTACGCTGTTATCTGCATATACATGGAAATATCTACACAGCTATCTCTTTACACATGGAAATAACTACACCGCTATCTGTATGAACATGGATATATCTAAACAGCCCTCAGGATGAACATGGAAATATCCACACCGCTATCTGTGTAAACATGCATACATCTTCACCGCTATCTGTATAAACATGGAAATATCTACACCGCTATCTGTATGAACATGGAAATATCTACACCGCTAGTTGTTTGAAGATGGAAATATCTACACCGCTATCTGCATGAAAATGGAAATATCTACAAAGCTATCTGCATATACATGGAAATATCTACACAGCTATCTCTTTACACATGGAAATAACTACACCGCTATCTGTATGAACATGGAAATATCTACACCGCCATCTGTATGAACATGGAAATATCTGCACCGCCATCTGTATGAACATATAAATATCTACACCGCCATCTGTATTAAGACGGAGATGTCTACACCGCTATCTGTACAAACCTCGAAATATCTACACCGCTATCTGTATAAACATGGAAATATCTACACCGCTACCTGTATAAACATGGAAATATCAGCACCGCTATCTGTATGAACATGGAAATATCTACACTGCTATCTGTATGAACATGGAAATATCTACACCGCTATCTGTATGAACATGGATATATCTACACAGCCCTCTGGATGAACATGGAAATATCCACACCGCTATCTGTGTAAACATGCATACATCTTCACCGCTATCTGTATAAACATGGAAATATCTACAAAGCTATTTGAATGAACATGGAAATATCTACACCGCTATCTGTTTGAACATGTAAATATCTACACCGCTATCTGCATGAAAATGGAAATATCTACAAAGCTATCTGCATATACATGGAAATATCTACACAGCTATCTCTTTACACATGGAAATAACTACACCGCTATATCTATAAACATGGAAATATCTACACCACCATCTGCATGAACATGGAAATATCTGCACCGCCATCTGTATGAACATATAAATATCTACACCGCCATCTGTATTAAGAAGGAAATATCTAAACCGCTATCTGTATAAACAAGGAAATATCTACACCGCTGCCTGTATAAACATGGAAATATCAGCACCGCTCTCTGTATGAAAATGGAAATATCTACACCGCTATCTGTATGAACATGCAAATATCTACACTGCTATCTGTATGAACATGGAAATAGCTACACCGTTATCTCTATGAAAATGGAAATAACTACACCGCTATCTGTATGAACATGGAAATATCTACACCGCTATTTGTATGAACATGGATATACCTACACAGCCATCTGTCTGAACATGGAAATATCTACACCGCTATCTGTATGAACATGGAAATATCTACACCGCTATCTGTATGAACATGGATATATCTACACAGCCATCTGGATGAACATGGAAATATCTACACCGCTATCTGTGTAAACATGCTAACATCTTCACCACTATCTGTATAAACATGGAAATATCTGCACCGCTATCGGTATGAACATGGAAATATCTACACCGCTATCTGTATGAACATGGAAATACCTACACCGCTATCTGTTTGGACATTGAAATATATACACCGCTATCTGCATGAAATTGGAAATATCTACACTGCTATCTGCATATACATTTAAATATCTACACAGCTATCTCTTTACACATGGAAATAACTACACCACTATCTGTATATATATGGAAATAACTACACCGCCATCTGTATGAACATGGAAGTATCTGCACCGCCATCTGTATGAACATATATATATCTACACCGCCATCTGTATTAAGATGGAGATATCTACACTGCTATCTGTATAAACATGGAAATATATACACCGCCATCTGTATGAACATATAAATACACCACCATCTGTATTAAGAAGGAAATATCTAAACCGCTATCTGTATAAACATGGAAATATCTACACCGCTGCCTGTATAAACATGGAAATATCAGCACCGCTATCTGTATGAACATGGAAATATCTACACCGCTATCTGTAGGAACATGGAAATAGCTACACCGCTGCCTGTATAAACATGGAAATATCAGCACCGCTATCTCTATGAACATGGAAATATCTACACCACTATCTGTATGAACATGGATATATTTACACAGCCATCTGGATGAACATGGAAATATCTACACCACTATCTGTATGAACATGGAAATATCTGCACCTCTATCTGTGTAAACATGCATACATCTTCACCGCTATCAGTATAAACATGGAAATATCTACACCGCTATCTGTATGAACATGGAAATAGCTACAACGCTATCTTTATGAACATGGAAATATCTACACCGCTCTCTGTATGAACATGGATATATCTACACAGCCATCTGGATGAACATGGAAATATCTACACCGCTATCTGTGTAAACATGCATACATCTTCACCGCTATCTGTATAAAAATGGAAATATCTACACCGCTATCTGTATGAACATGGAAATATCTACACCGCTATCAGTATGAACACGGAAATATCTACACCGCTATCTGTTTGAACATGGAAATATCTACACTGCTATCTGCATGAAAATGGAAATATCTACACAGCTATCAGCATATACATGGAAATATCTACACAGCTATCTCTTTACACATGGAAATAACTACACCGCTATCTGTATGAACATGGAAATATCCACACCGCCATCTGAATGAACATGGAAATATCTGCACCGCCATCTGTATGAACATATAAATATCTACACCGCCATCTGTATTAAGATGGAGTTATCTACACCGCTAGCTGTATAAACATGGAAATATCTACACCGCTATCTGTATAAACATGGAAATATCTACACCGCTATCTGTATAAACATGGAAATATCTACACCGCTACCTGTATAAACATGGAAATATCAGCACCGCTTTCTGTATGAACATGGAAATATCTACACCGATATCTGTATGAACATGGAAATATCTACACCGCTATCTGTATGAACATGGAAATATCTACACCGCTATCAGTATGAACAAGGAAATATCTAAACCGCTATCTGTATGAACATGGATATATCTACACAGCCCTCTGGATTAACATGGAAATATCCACACCGCTATCTGTGTAAACATGCATACATCTTCACCGTTATCTGTATAAACATGGAAATACCTACACCGCTATCTGTATGAACATGGAAATATCTTCACGGCTATCTGTTTGAAGATGGAAATATATACACCGCTATCTGCTTGAAAACGGAGATATCTACACAGCTATCTGCATATACATGGAAATATCTACACAGCTATCTCTTTACACATGGAAATAACTACACCGCTATCTGTATGAACATGGAAATATCTACACCGCCATCTGTCTGAACATGGAAATATCTACACCGCTATCTGTATGAACATGGAAATAGCTACACCGTTATCTGTATGAAAATGGAAATAGCTACACCGCTATCTGTATGAAAATGGAAATATCTGCACCGCTATTTGTATGAACATGGATATATCTACACAGCCATCTGTCTGAACATGGAAATATCTACACCGCTATCTGTATGAACATGGAAATATCTACACCGCTATCTGTATGAACATGGATATATCTACACAGCCATCTGGATGAACATGGAAATATCTACACCGCTATCTGTGTAAACATGCATACATCTTCACCACTATCTGTATAAACATGGAAATATCTGCACCGCTATCGGTATGAACATGGAAATATCTACACCGCTACCTGTGTAAACATGCATACATCTTCACCGCTATCTGTATAAACATGGAAATATCTACACCGCTATCTGTATGAACATGGAAATATCTACACCGCTATCTGTTTGAAGATGGAAATATATACACAGATATCTGCATGAAAATGGAAATATCTACACAGCTATCTGCATATAGATGGAAATGTCTACACAGCTATCTCTTTACACATGGAAATAACTACACCGCTATCTTTATTAACATGGAAATATCTACACCGCCATCTATATGAATGTCGAAATATCTGCACCGCCATCTGTATGAACATATAAATATCTACACCGCCATCTGTATTAAGATGGAGATATCTACACCGCTATCTGAATAAACATGGAAATATCAACACCGCTATCTGTATAAACATGGAAATATCTACTCCGCTATCTGTATAAACATGGAAATATCTACACCGCTACCTGTATAAACATGGAAATATCAGCACCACTATCTGTATGAACCTGGAAATATCTACACCGCTATCTGTATGAACATGGAAATATCTACACCGCTATCTGTATGAACATGGAAATATCTACAAAGCTATTTGAATGAACATGGAAATATCTACACCGCTATCTGTTTGAACATGGAAATATCTACACCGCTATCTGCATGAAAATGGAAATATCTACAAAGCTATCTGCATATACATGGAAATATCTACACAGCTATCTCTTTACACATGGAAATAACTACACCGCTATATCTATAAACATGGAAATATCTACACCACCATCTGCATGAACATGGAAATATCTGCACCGCCATCTGTATGAACATATAAATATCTACACCGCCATCTGTATTAAGAAGGAAATATCTAAACCGCTATCTGTATAAACAAGGAAATATCTACACCGCTGCCTGTATAAACATGGAAATATCAGCACCGCTCTCTGTATGAAAATGGAAATATCTACACCGCTATCTGTATGAACATGCAAATATCTACACTGCTATCTGTATGAACATGGAAATAGCTACACCGTTATCTCTATGAAAATGGAAATAACTACACCGCTATCTGTATGAACATGGAAATATCTACACCGCTATTTGTATGAACATGGATATACCTACACAGCCATCTGTCTGAACATGGAAATATCTACACCGCTATCTGTATGAACATGGAAATATCTACACCGCTATCTGTATGAACATGGATATATCTACACAGCCATCTGGATGAACATGGAAATATCTACACCGCTATCTGTGTAAACATGCTAACATCTTCACCACTATCTGTATAAACATGGAAATATCTGCACCGCTATCGGTATGAACATGGAAATATCTACACCGCTATCTGTATGAACATGGAAATACCTACACCGCTATCTGTTTGGACATGGAAATATCTACACCGCTATCTGCATGAAATTGGAAATATCTACACTGCTATCTGCATATACATTTAAATATCTACACAGCTATCTCTTTACACATGGAAATAACTACACCACTATCTGTATATATATGGAAATAACTACACCGCCATCTGTATGAACATGGAAGTATCTGCACCGCCATCTGTATGAGCATATAAATATCTACACCGCCATCTGTATTAAGATGGAGATATCTACACTGCTATCTGTATAAACATGGAAATATATACACCGCCATCTGTATGAACATATAAATACACCACCATCTGTATTAAGAAGGAAATATCTAAACCGCTATCTGTATAAACATGGAAATATCTACACCGCTGCCTGTATAAACATGGAAATATCAGCACCGCTATCTGTATGAACACGGAAATATCTACACCGCTATCTGTAGGAACATGGAAATAGCTACACCGCTGCCTGTATAAACATGGAAATATCAGCACCGCTATCTCTATGAACATGGAAATATCTACACCACTATATGTATGAACATAGATATATTTACACAGCCATCTGGATGAACATGGAAATATCTACACCACTATCTGTATGAACATGGAAATATCTACACCGCTATCTGTGTAAACATGCATACATCTTCACCGCTATCAGTATAAACATGGAAATATCTACACCGCTATCTGTATGAACATGGAAATAGCTACACCACTATCTTTATGAACATGGAAACATCTACACCGCTCTCTGTATGAACATGGATATATCTACACAGCCATCTGGATGAACATGGAAATATCTACACCGCTATCTGTGTAAACATGCATACATCTTCACCGCTATCTGTATAAACATGGAAATATCTACACCGCTATCTGTATGAACATGGAAATATCTACACCGCTATCTGTATGAACACGGAAATATCTACACTGCTATCTGCATGAAAATGGAAATATCTACACTGCTATCAGCATATACATGGAAATATCTACACAGCTATCTCTTTACACATGGAAATAACTACACCGCTAACTGTATGAACATGGAAATATCCACACCGCCATCTGTATGAACATGGAAATATCTGCACCGCCATCTGTATGAACATATAAATATCTACCCCGGCATCTGTATTAAGATGGAGATATCTACACCGCTAGCTGTATAAACATGGAAATATCTACACCGCTATCTGTAGAAACATGGAAATATCTACACCGCTATCTGTATAAACATGGAAATATCTACACTGCTACCTGTATAAACATGGAAATATCAGCACCGCTTTCTGTATGAACATGGAAATATCTACACCGATATCTGTATGAACATGGAAATATCTACACCGCTATCTGTATGAACATGGAAATATCTACACCGCTATCAGTATGAACAAGGAAATATCTACACCGCTATCTGTATGAACATGGATATATCTACACAGCCCTCTGGATGAACATGGAAATATCCACACCGCTATCTGTGTAAACATGCATACATCTTCACCGCTATCTGTATAAACATGGAAATACCTACACCGCTATCTGTATGAACATGGAAATATCTTCACCGCTATCTGTTTGAAGATGGAAATATATACACCGCTATCTGCTTGAAAACGGAAATATCTACACAGCTATCTGCATATACATGGAAATATCTACACAGCTATCTCTTTACACATTCAAATAACTACACCGCTATCTGTATGAACATGGAAATATCTACACCGCCATCTGTCTGAACATGGAAATATCTACACCGCTATCTGTATGAACATGGAAATAGCTACACCGTTATCTGTATGAAAATGGAAATAGCTACACCGCTATCTGTATTAACATGGAAATATCTACACCGCTATTTGTATGAACATGGATATATCTACACAGCCATCTGTCTGAACATGGAAATATCTACACCGCTATCTGTATGAAAATGGAAATATCTACACCGCTATCTGTATGAACATGGATATATCTACACAGCCATCTGGATGAACATGGAAATATCTACACCGCTATCTGTGTAAACATGCATACATCTTCACCACTATCTGTATAAACATGGAAATATCTGCACCGCTATCGGTATGAACATGGAAATATCTACACCGCTATCTGTGTAAACATGCATACATCTTCACCGCTATCTGTATAAACATGGAAATATCTGCACCGCTATCTGTATGAACATGGAAATATCTACACCGCTATCTGTTTGAAGATGGAAATATATACACAGCTATCTGCATGAAAATGGAAATATCTACACAGCTATCTGCATATAGATGGAAATGTCTACACAGCTATCTCTTTACACATGGAAATAACTACACCGCTATCTGTATTAACATGGAAATATCTACACCGCCATCTATATGAACATCGAAATATCTGCACCGCCATCTGTATGAACATATAAATATCTACACCACCATCTGTATTAAGATGGAGATATCTACACCGCTATCTGAATAAACATGGAAATATCTACACCGCTATCTGTATAAACATGGAAATATCTACTCCGCTATCTGTATAAACATGGAAATATCTACACCGCTACCTGTATAAACATGGAAATATCAGCACCGCTATCTGTATGAACCTGGAAATATCTACACCGCTATCTGTATGAACATGGAAATATCTACAAAGCTATTTGAATGAACATGGAAATATCTACACCGCTATCTGTTTGAACATGTAAATATCTACACCGCTATCTGCATGAAAATGGAAATATCTACAAAGCTGTCTGCATATACATGGAAATATCTACACAGCTATCTCTTTACACATGGAAATAACTACACCGCTATATCTATAAACATGGAAATATCTACACCACCATCTGCATGAACATGGAAATGTCTGCACCGCCATCTGTATGAACATATAAATATCTACACCGCCATCTGTATTAAGAAGGAAATATCTAAACCGCTATCTGTATAAACAAGGAAATATCTACACCGCTGCCTGTATAAACATGGAAATATCAGCACCGCTCTCTGTATGAAAATGGAAATATCTACACCGCTATCTGTATGAACATGCAAATATCTACACTGCTATCTGTATGAACATGGAAATAGCTACACCGTTATCTCTATGAAAATGGAAATAACTACACCGCTATCTGTATGAACATGGAAATATCTACACCGCTATTTGTATGAGCATGGATATACCTACACAGCCATCCGTCTGAACTTGGAAATATCTACACCGCTATCTGTCTGAACATGTAAATATCTACACCGCTATCTGTATGAACATGGATATATCTACACAGCCATCTGGATGAACATGGAAATATCTACACCGCTATCTGTGTAAACATGCTAACATCTTCACCACTATCTGTATAAACATGGAAATATCTGCACCGCTATCGGTATGAACATGGAAATATCTACACCGCTATCTGTATGAACATGGAAATACCTACACCGCTATCTGTTTGGACATGGAAATATCTACACCGCTATCTGCATGAAATTGGAAATATCTAAACTGCTATCTGCATATACATTTAAATATCTACACAGCTATCTCTTTACACATGGAAATAACTACACCACTATCTGTATATACATGGAAATAACTACACCGCCATCTGTATGAACATGGAAGTATCTGCACCGCCATCTGTATGAACATATAAATATCTACACCGCCATCTGTATTTAGATGGAGATATCTACACTGCTATCTGTATAAACATGGAAATATATACACCGCCATCTGTATGAACATATAAATACACCACCATCTGTATTAAGAAGGAAATATCTAAACCGCTATCTGTATAAACATGGAAATATCTACACCGCTGCCTGTATAAACATGGAAATTTCAGCACCGCTATCTGTATGAACATGGAAATATCTACACCGCTATCTGTAGGAACATGGAAATAGCTACACCGCTGCCTGTATAAACATGGAAATATCAGCACCGCTATCTCTATGAACATGGAAATATCTACACCACTATCTGTATGAACATGGATATATTTACACAGCCATCTGGATGAACATGGAAATATCTACACCACTATCTGTATGAACATGGAAATATCTGCACCTCTATCTGTGTAAACATGCATACATCTTCACCGCTATCAGTATAAACATGGAAATATCTACACCGCTATCTGTATGAACATGGAAATAGCTACACCGCTATCTTTATGAACATGGAAATATCTACACCGCTCTCTGTATGAACATGGATATATCTACACAGCCATCTGGATGAACATGGAAATATCTACACCGCTATCTGTGTAAACATGCATACATCTTCACCGCTATCTGTATAAAAATGGAAATATCTACACCGCTATCTGTATGAACATGGAAATATCTACACCGCTATCTGTATGAACATGGAAATACCTACACCGCTATTTGTATGAACATGGATATACCTACACAGCCATCTGTCTGAACATGGAAATATCTACACCGCTATCTGTATGAACATGGAAATATCTACACCGCTATCTGTATGAACATGGATATATCTACACAGCCATCTGGATGAACATGGAAATATCTACACCGCTATCTGTGTAAACATGCTAACATCTTCACCACCATCTGTATAAACATGGAAATATCTGCACCGCTATCGATATGAACATGGAAATATCTACACCGCTATCTGTATGAACATGGAAATACCTACACCGCTATCTGTTTGGACATGGAAATATCTACACCGCTATCTGCATGAAATTGGAAATATCTACACTGCTATCTGCATATACATTTAAATATCTACACAGCTATCTCTTTACACATGGAAATAACTACACCACTATCTGTATATACATGGAAATAACTACACCGCCATCTGTATGAACATGGAAGTATCTGCACCGCCATCTGTATGAGCATATAAATATCTACACCGCCATCTGTATTAAGATGGAGATATCTACACTGCTATCTGTATAAACATGGAAATATATACACCGCCATCTGTATGAACATATAAATACACCACCATCTGTATTAAGAAGGAAATATCTAAACCGCTATCTGTATAAACATGGAAATATCTACACCGCTGCCTGTATAAACATGGAAATATCAGCACCGCTATCTGTATGAACACGGAAATATCTACACCGCTATCTGTAGGAACATGGAAATAGCTACACCGCTGCCTGTATAAACATGGAAATATCAGCACCGCTATCTCTATGAACATGGAAATATCTACACCACTATCTGTATGAACATGGATATATTTACACAGCCATCTGGATGAACATGGAAATGTCTACACCACTATCTGTATGAACATGGAAATATCTACACCGCTATCTGTGTAAACATGCATACATCTTCACCGCTATCAGTATAAACATGGAAATATCTACACCGCTATCTGTATGAACATGGAAATAGCTACACCGCTATCTTTATGAACATGGAAACATCTACACCGCTCTCTGTATGAACATGGATATATCTACACAGCCATCTGGATGAACATGGAAATATCTACACCGCTATCTGTGTAAATATGCATACATCTTCACCGCTATCTGTATAAACATGGAAATATCTACACCGCTATCTGTATGAACATGGAAATATCTACACCGCTATCTGTATGAACACGGAAATATCTACACCGCTATCTGTTTGAACATGGAAATATCTACACTGCTATCTGCATGAAAATGGAAATATCTACACTGCTATCAGCATATACATGGAAATATCTACACAGCTATCTCTTTACACATGGAAATAACTACACCGCTATCTGTATGAACATGGAAATATCCACACCGCCATCTGTATGAACATGGAAATATCTGCACCTCCATCTGTATGAACATATAAATATATACACCGCCATCTGTATTAAGATGGAGATATCTACACCGCTAGCTGTATAAACATGGAAATATCTACACCGCTATCTGTAGAAACATGGAAATATCTACACCGCTATCTGTATAAACATGGAAATATCTACACTGCTACCTGTATAAACATGGAAATATCAGCACCGCTTTCTGTATGAACATGGAAATATCTACACCGATATCTGTATGAACATGGAAATATCTACACCGCTATCTGTATGAACATGGAAATATCTACACCGCTATCAGTATGAACAAGGAAATATCTACACCGCTATCTGTATGAACATGGATATATCTACACAGCCCTCTGGATGAACATGGAAATATCCACACCGCTATCTGTGTAAACATGCATACATCTTCACCGCTATCTGTATAAACATGGAAATACCTACACCGCTATCTGTATGAACATGGAAATATCTTCACCGCTATCTGTTTGAAGATGGAAATATATACACCGCTATCTGCTTGAAAACGGAAATATCTACACAGCTATCTGCATATACATGGAAATATCTACACAGCTATCTCTTTACACATGGAAATAACTACACCGCTATCTGTATGAACATGGAAATATCTACACCGCCATCTGTCTGAACATGGAAATATCTGCACCGCTATCTGTATGAACATGGAAATATCTACACCGCTATTTGTATGAACATGGATATATCTACACAGCCATCTGTCTGAACATGGAAATATCTACACCGCTATCTGTATGAACATGGAAATATCTACACCGCTATCTGTATGAACATGGATATATCTACACAGCCATCTGGATGAACATGGAAATATCTACACCGCTATCTGTGTAAACTTGCATACATCTTCACCACTATCTGTATAAACATGGAAATATCTGCACCGCTATCGGTATGAACTTGGAAATATCTACACCGCTATCTGTGTAAACATGCATGCATCTTCACCGCTATCTGTATAAACATGGAAATATCTACACCGCTATCTGTATGAACATGGAAATATCTACACCGCTATCTGTTTGAAGATGGAAATATATACACAGATATCTGCATGAAAATGGAAATATCTACACAGCTATCTGCATATAGATGGAAATGTCTACACAGCTATCTCTTTACACATGGAAATAACTACACCGCTATCTGTATTAACATGGAAATATCTACACCGCCATCTATATGAGCATCGAAATATCTGCACCGCCATCTGTATGAACATATAAATATCTACACCGCCATCTGTATTAAGATGGAGATATCTACACCGCTATCTGAATAAACATGGAAATATCTACACCGCTATCTGTATAAACATGGAAATATCTACTCCGCTATCTGTATAAACATGGAAATATCTACACCGCTACCTGTATAAACATGGAAATATCAGCACCACTATCTGTATGAACCTGGAAATATCTACACCGCTATCTGTATGAACATGGAAATATCTACACCGCTATCTGTATGAACATGGAAATATCTACAAAGTTATTTGAGTGAACATGGAAATATCTACACCGCTATCTGTTTGAACATGTAAATATCTACACCGCTATCTGCATGAAAATGGAAATATCTACAAAGCTATCTGCATATACATGGAAATATCTACACAGCTATCTCTTTACTCATGGAAATAACTACACCGCTATATCTATAAACATGGAAATATCTACACCACCATCTGCATGAACATGGAAATATCTGCACCGCCATCTGTATGAACATATAAATATCTACACCGCCATCTGTATTAAGAAGGAAATATCTAAACCGCTATCTGTATAAACAAAGAAATATCTACACCGCTGCCTGTATAAACATGGAAATATCAGCACCGCTCTCTGTATGAAAATGGAAATATCTACACCGCTATCTGTATGAACATGCAAATATCTACACTGCTATCTGTATGAACATGGAAATAGCTACACCGTTATCTCTATGAAAATGGAAATAGCTACACCGCTATCTGTATGAACATGGAAATATCTACACCGCTATTTGTATGAACATGGATATACCTACACAGCCATCTGTCTGAACATGGAAATATCTACACCGCTATCTGTATGAACATGGAAATATCTACACCGCTATCTGTATGAACATGGATATATCTACACAGCCATCTGGATGAACATGGAAATATCTACACTGCTATCTGTGTAAACATGCTAACATCTTCACCACTATCTGTATAAACATGGAAATATCTGCACCGCTATCGGTATGAACATGGAGATATCTACACCGCTATCTGTATGAACATGGAAATACCTACACCGCTATCTGTTTGGACATGGAAATATCTACATCGTTATCTGCATGAAATTGGAAATATCTACACTGCTATCTGCATATACATTTAAATATCTACACAGCTATCTCTTTACACATGGAAATAACTACACCACTATCTGTATATACATGGAAATAACCACATCGCCATCTGTATGAACATGGAAGTATCTGCACCGCCATCTGTATGAACATATAAATATCTACACCGCCATCTGTATTAAGATGGAGATATCTACACTGCTATCTGTATAAACATGGAAATATATACACCGCCATCTGTATGAACATATAAATACACCACCATCTGTATTAAGAAGGAAATATCTAAACCGCTATCTGTATAAACATGGAAATATCTACACCGCTGCCTGTATAAACATGGAAATATCAGCACCGCTATCTGTATGACCACGGAAATATCTACACCGCTATCTGTAGGAACATGGAAATAGCTACACCGCTGCCTGTATAAACATGGAAATATCAGCACCGCTATCTCTATGAACATGGAAATATCTACACCACTATCTGTATGAACATGGATATATTTACACAGCCATCTGGATGAACATGGAAATATCTACACCATTATCTCTATGAACATGGAAATATCTACTCCGCTATCTGTGTAAACATGCATACATCTTCACCGCTATCAGTATAAACATGGAAATATCTACACCGCTATCTGTATGAACATGGAAATAGCTACACCGCTATCTTTATGAACATGGAAACATCTACACCGCTCTCTGTATGAACATGGATATATCTACACAGCCATCTGGATGAACATGGAAATATCTACACCGCTATCTTTGTAAACATGCATACATCTTCACCGCTATCTGTATAAACATGGAAATATCTACACCGCTATCTGTATGAACATGGAAATATCTACACCGCTATCTGTATGAACACGGAAATATCTACACCGCTATCTGTTTGAACATGGAAATATCTACACTGCTATCTGCATGAAAATGGAAATATCTACACTGCTATCAGAATATACATGGAAATATCTACACAGCTATCTCTTTACACATGGAAATAACTACACCGCTATCTGTATGAACATGGAAATATCCACACCGCCATCTGTATGAACATGGAAATATCTGCACCGCCATCTGTATGAACATATAAATATCTACACCGCCATCTGTATTAAGATGGAGATATCTACACCGCTAGCTGTATAAACATGGAAATATCTACACCGCTATCTGTAGAAACATGGAAATATCTACACCGCTATCTGTATAAACATGGAAATATCTACACTGCTACCTGTATAAACATGGAAATATCAGCACCGCTTTCTGTATGAACATGGAAATATCTACACCGATATCTGTATGAACATGGAAATATCTACACCGCTATCTGTATGAACATGGAAATATCTACACCGCTATCAGTATGAACAAGGAAATATCTACACCGCTATCTGTATGAACATGGATATATCTACACAGCCCTCTGGATGAACATGGAAATATCCACACCGCTATCTGTGTAAACATGCATACATCTTCACCGCTATCTGTATAAACATGGAAATACCTACACCGCTATCTGTATGAACATGGAAATATCTTCACCGCTATCTGTTTGAAGATGGAAATATATACACCGCTATCTGCTTGAAAACGGAAATATCTACACAGCTATCTGCATATACATGGAAATATCTACACAGCTATCTCTTTACACATGGAAATAACTACACCGCTATCTGTATGAACATGGAAATATCTACACCGCCATCTGTCTGAACATGGAAATATCTGCACCGCTATCTGTATGAACATGGAAATATCTACACCGCTATTTGTATGAACATGGATATATCTACACAGCCATCTGTCTGAACATGGAAATATCTACACCGCTATCTGTATGAAAATGGAAATATCTACACCGCTATCTGTATGAACATGGATATATCTACACAGCCATCTGGATGAACATGGAAATATCTACACCGCTATCTGTGTAAACATGCTAACATCTTCACCACTATCTGTATAAACATGGAAATATCTGCACCGCTATCGGTATGAACATGGAAATATCTACACCGCTATCTGTATGAACATGGAAATACCTACACCGCTATCTGTTTGGACATGGAAATATCTACACCGCTATCTGCATGAAATTAGAAATATCTACATTTCTATCTGCATATACATTTAAATATCTACACAGCTATCTCTTTACACATGGAAATAACTACACCGCCATCTGTATGAACATGAAAGTATCTGCACCGCCATCTGTATGAACATATAAATATCTACACCGCCATCTGTATTAAGATGGAGATATCTACACTGCTATCTGTATAAACATGGAAATATATACACCGCCATATGTATGAACATATAAATACACCACCATCTGTATTAAAAAGGAAATATCTAAACCGCTATCTGTATAAACATGGAAATATCTACACCGCTGCCTGTATAAACATGGAAATATCAGCACCGCTATCTGTATGAACATGGAAATATCTACACCGCTATCTGTAGGAACATGGAAATAGCTACACCGCTGCCTGTATAAACATGGAAATATGAGCACCGCTATCTCTATGAACATGGAAATATCTACACCACTATCTGTATGAACATGGATATATTTACACAGCCATCTGGATGAACATGGAAATATCTACACCACTATCTGTATGAACATGGAAATATCTGCACCTCTATATGTGTAAACATGCATACATCTTCACCGCTATCAGTATAAACATGGAAATATCTACACCGCTATCTGTATGAACATGGAAATAGCTACACCGCTATCTTTATGAACATGGAAATATCTACACCGCTCTCTGTATGAACATGGATATATCTACACAGCCATCTGGATGAACATGGAAATATCTACACCGCTATCTGTGTAAACATGCATACATCTTCACCGCTATGTGTATAAAAATGGAAATATCTACACCGCTATCTGTATGAACATGGAAATATCTACACTGCTATCTGTATGAACACGGAAATATCTACACCGCTATCTGTTTGAACATGGAAATATCTACACTGCTATCTGCATGAAAATGGAAATATCTACACAGCTATCAGCATATACATGGAAATATCTACACAGCTATCTCTTTACACATGGAAATAACTACACCGCTATCTGTATGAACATGGAAATATCCACACCGCCATCTGTATGAACATGGAAATATCTGCACCGCCATCTGTATGAACATATAAATATCTTCACCGCCATCTGTATTAAGATGGAGTTATCTACACCGCTAGCTGTATAAACATGGAAATATCTACACCTCTATCTGTATAAACATGGAAATATCTACACCGCTATCTGTATAAACATGGAAATACCTACACCGCTACCTGTATAAACATGGAAATATCAGCACCGCTTTCTGTATGAACATGGAAATATCTACACCGATATCTGTATGAACATGGAAATATCTACACCGCTATCTGTATGAACATGGAAATATCTACACCGCTATCAGTATGAACAAGGAAATATCTACACCGCTATCTGTATGAACATGGATATATCTACACAGCCCTCTGGATTAACATGGAAATATCCACACCGCTATCTGTGTAAACATGCATACATCTTCACCGCTATCTGTATAAACATGGAAATACCTACACCGCTATCTGTATGAATATGGAAATATCTTCACCGCTATCTGTTTGAAGATGGAAATATATACACCGCTATCTGCTTGAAAACGGAAATATCTACACAGCTATCTGCATATACATGGAAATATCTACACAGCTATCTCTTTACACATGGAAATAACTACACCACTATCTGTATGAACATGGAAATATCTACACCGCCATCTGTCTGAACATGGAAATATCTACACCGCTATCTGTAGGAACATGGAAATAGCTACACCGCTGCCTGTATAAACATGGAAATATGAGCACCGCTATCTCTATGAACATGGAAATATCTACACCACTATCTGTATGAACATGGATATATTTACACAGCCATCTGGATGAACATGGAAATATCTACACCACTATCTGTATGAACATGGAAATATCTGCACCTCTATATGTGTAAACATGCATACATCTTCACCGCTATCAGTATAAACATGGAAATATCTACACCGCTATCTGTATGAACATGGAAATAGCTACACCGCTATCTTTATGAACATGGAAATATCTACACCGCTCTCTGTATGAACATGGATATATCTACACAGCCATCTGGATGAACATGGAAATATCTACACCGCTATCTGTGTAAACATGCATACATCTTCACCGCTTTGTGTATAAAAATGGAAATATCTACACCGCTATCTGAATGAACATGGAAATATCTACACTGCTATCTGTATGAACACGGAAATATCTACACCGCTATCTGTTTGAACATGGAAATATCTACACTGCTATCTGCATGAAAATGGAAATATCTACACAGCTATCAGCATATACATGGAAATATCTACACAGCTATCTCTTTACACATGGAAATAACTACACCGCTATCTGTATGAACATGGAAATATCCACACCGCCATCTGTATGAACATGGAAATATCTGCACCGCCATCTGTATGAACATATAAATATCTACACCGCCATCTGTATTAAGATGGAGTTATCTACACCGCTAGCTGTATAAACATGGAAATATCTACACCTCTATCTCTATAAACATGGAAATATCTACACCGCTATCTGTAAAAACATGGAAATACCTACACCGCTACCTGTATAAACATGGAAATATCAGAACCGCTTTCTGTATGAACATGGAAATATCTACACCGATATCTGTATGAACATGGAAATATCTACACCGCTATCTGTATGAACATGGAAATATCTACACCGCTATCAGTATGAACAAGGAAATATCTACACCGCTATCTGTATGAACATGGATATATCTACACAGCCCTCTGGATTAACATGGAAATATCCACACCGCTATCTGTGTAAACATGCATACATCTTCACCGCTATCTGTATAAACATGGAAATACCTACACCGCTATCTGTATGAATATGGAAATATCTTCACCGCTATCTGTTTGAAGATGGAAATATATACACCGCTATCTGCTTGAAAACGGAAATATCTACACAGCTATCTGCATATACATGGAAATATCTACACAGCTATCTCTTTACACATGGAAATAACTACACCGCTATCTGTATGAACATGGAAATATCTACACCGCCATCTGTCTGAACATGGAAATATCTACACCGCTATCTGTATGAACATGGAAATAGCTACACCGTTATCTGTATGAAAATGGAAATAGCTACACCGCTATCTGTATGAACATGGAAATATCTTCACCGCTATTTGTATGAACATGGATATATCTACACAGCCATCTGTCTGAACATGGAAATATCTACACCGCTATCTGTATGAACATGGAAATATCTACACCGCTATCTGTATGAACATGGATATATCTACACAGCCATCTGGATGAACATGGAAATATCTACACCGCTATCTGTGTAAACATGCATACATCTTCACCACTATCTGTATAAACATGGAAATATCTGCACCGCTATCGGTATGAACTTGGAAATATCTACACCGCTATCTGTGTAAACATGCATACATCTTCACCGCTATCTGTATAAACATGGAAATATCTACACCGCTATCTGTATGAACATGGAAATATCTACACCGCTATCTGTTTGAAGATGGAAATATATACACAGATATCTGCATGAAAATGGAAATATCTACACAGCTATCTGCATATAGATGGAAATGTCTACACAGCTATCTCTTTACACATGGAAATAACTACACCGCTATCTGTATTAACATGGAAATATCTACACCGCCATCTATATGAGCATCGAAATATCTGCACCGCCATCTGTATGAACATATAAATATCTACACCGCCATCTGTATTAAGATGGAGATATCTACACCGCTATCTGAATAAACATGGAAATATCTACACCGCTATCTGTATAAACATGGAAATATCTACTCCGCTATCTGTATAAACATGGAAATATCTACACCGCTACCTGTATAAACATGGAAATATCAGCACCACTATCTGTATGAACCTGGAAATATCTACACCGCTATCTGTATGAACATGGAAATATCTACACCGCTATCTGTATGAACATGGAAATATCTACAAAGCTATTTGAGTGAACATGGAAATATCTACACCGCTATCTGTTTGAACATGTAAATATCTACACCGCTATCTGCATGAAAATGGAAATATCTACAAAGCTATCTGCATATACATGGAAATATCTACACAGCTATCTCTTTACTCATGGAAATAACTACACCGCTATATCTATAAACATGGAAATATCTACACCACCATCTGCATGAACATGGAAATATCTGCACCGCCATCTGTATGAACATATAAATATCTACACCGCCATCTGTATTAAGAAGGAAATATCTAAACCGCTATCTGTATAAACAAAGAAATATCTACACCGCTGCCTGTATAAACATGGAAATATCAGCACCGCTCTCTGTATGAAAATGGAAATATCTACACCGCTATCTGTATGAACATGCAAATATCTACACTGCTATCTGTATGAACATGGAAATAGCTACACCGTTATCTCTATGAAAATGGAAATAGCTACACCGCTATCTGTATGAACATGGAAATATCTACACCGCTATTTGTATGAACATGGATATACCTACACAGCCATCTGTCTGAACATGGAAATATCTACACCGCTATCTGTATGAACATGGAAATATCTACACCGCTATCTGTATGAACATGGATATATCTACACAGCCATCTGGATGAACATGGAAATATCTACACTGCTATCTGTGTAAACATGCTAACATCTTCACCACTATCTGTATAAACATGGAAATATCTGCACCGCTATCGGTATGAACATGGAAATATCTACACCGCTATCTGTATGAACATGGAAATACCTACACCGCTATCTGTTTGGACATGGAAATATCTACATCGTTATCTGCATGAAATTGGAAATATCTACACTGCTATCTGCATATACATTTAAATATCTACACAGCTATCTCTTTACACATGGAAATAACTACACCACTATCTGTATATACATGGAAATAACCACATCGCCATCTGTATGAACATGGAAGTATCTGCACCGCCATCTGTATGAACATATAAATATCTACACCGCCATCTGTATTAAGATGGAGATATCTACACTGCTATCTGTATAAACATGGAAATATATACACCGCCATCTGTATGAACATATAAATACACCACCATCTGTATTAAGAAGGAAATATCTAAACCGCTATCTGTATAAACATGGAAATATCTACACCGCTGCCTGTATAAACATGGAAATATCAGCACCGCTATCTGTATGACCACGGAAATATCTACACCGCTATCTGTAGGAACATTGAAATAGCTACACCGCTGCCTGTATAAACATGGAAATATCAGCACCGCTATCTCTATGAACATGGAAATATCTACACCACTATCTGTATGAACATGCATATATTTACACAGCCATCTGGATGAACATGGAAATATCTACACCATTATCTCTATGAACATGGAAATATCTACTCCGCTATCTGTGTAAACATGCATACATCTTCACCGCTATCAGTATAAACATGGAAATATCTACACCGCTATCTGTATGAACATGGAAATAGCTACACCGCTATCTTTATGAACATGGAAACATCTACACCGCTCTCTGTATGAACATGGATATATCTACACAGCCATCTGGATGAACATGGAAATATCTACACCGCTATCTTTGTAAACATGCATACATCTTCACCGCTATCTGTATAAACATGGAAATATCTACACCGCTATCTGTATGAACATGGAAATATCTACACCGCTATCTGTATGAACACGGAAATATCTACACCGCTATCTGTTTGAACATGGAAATATCTACACTGCTATCTGCATGAAAATGGAAATATCTACACTGCTATCAGAATATACATGGAAATATCTACACAGCTATCTCTTTACACATGGAAATAACTACACCGCTATCTGTATGAACATGGAAATATCCACACCGCCATCTGTATGAACATGGAAATATCTGCACCGCCATCTGTATGAACATATAAATATCTACACCGCCATCTGTATTAAGATGGAGATATCTACACCGCTAGCTGTATAAACATGGAAATATCTACACCGCTATCTGTAGAAACATGGAAATATCTACACCGCTATCTGTATAAACATGGAAATATCTACACTGCTACCTGTATAAACATGGTAATATCAGCACCGCTTTCTGTATGAACATGGAAATATCTACACCGATATCTGTATGAACATGGAAATATCTACACCGCTATCTGTATGAACATGGAAATATCTACACCGCTATCAGTATGAACAAGGAAATATCTACACCGCTATCTGTATGAACATGGATATATCTACACAGCCCTCTGGATGAACATGGAAATATCCACACCGCTATCTGTGTAAACATGCATACATCTTCACCGCTATCTGTATAAACATGGAAATACCTACACCGCTATCTGTATGAACATGGAAATATCTTCACCGCTATCTGTTTGAAGATGGAAATATATACACCGCTATCTGCTTGAAAACGGAAATATCTACACAGCTATCTGCATATACATGGAAATATCTACACAGCTATCTCTTTACACATGGAAATAACTACACCGCTATCTGTATGAACATGGAAATATCTACACCGCCATCTGTCTGAACATGGAAATATCTGCACCGCTATCTGTATGAACATGGAAATATCTACACCGCTATTTGTATGAACATGGATATATCTACACAGCCATCTGTCTGAACATGGAAATATCTACACCGCTATCTGTATGAACATGGAAATATCTACACCGCTATCTGTATGAACATGGATATATCTACACAGCCATCTGGATGAACATGGAAATATCTACACCGCTATCTGTGTAAACATGCATACATCTTCACCACTATCTGTATAAACATGGAAATATCTGCACCGCTATCGGTATGAACTTGGAAATATCTACACCGCTATCTGTGTAAACATGCATACATCTTCACCGCTATCTGTATAAACATGGAAATATCTACACCGCTATCTGTATGAACATGGAAATATCTACACCGCTATCTGTTTGAAGATGGAAATATATACACAGATATCTGCATGAAAATGGAAATATCTACACAGCTATCTGCATATAGATGGAAATGTCTACACAGCTATCTCTTTACACATGGAAATAACTACACCGCTATCTGTATTAACATGGAAATATCTACACCGCCATCTATATGAGCATCGAAATATCTGCACCGCCATCTGTATGAACATATAAATATCTACACCGCCATCTGTATTAAGATGGAGATATCTACACCGCTATCTGAATAAACATGGAAATATCTACACCGCTATCTGTATAAACATGGAAATATCTACTCCGCTATCTGTATAAACATGGAAATATCTACACCGCTACCTGTATAAACATGGAAATATCAGCACCACTATCTGTACGAACCTGGAAATATCTACACCGCTATCTGAATGAACATGGAAATATCTACACCGCTATCTGTATGAACATGGAAATATCTACAAAGCTATTTGAATGAACATGGAAATATCTACACCGCTATCTGTTTGAACATGTAAATATCTTCACCGCTATCTGCATGAAAATGGAAATATCTACAAAGCTATCTGCATATACATGGAAATATCTACACAGCTATCTCTTTACTCATTGAAATAACTACACCGCTATATCTATAAACATGGAAATATCTACACCACCATCTGCATGAACATGGAAATATCTGCACCGCCATCTGTATGAACATATAAATATCTACACCGCCATCTGTATTAAGAAGGAAATATCTAAACCGCTATCTGTATAAACAAAGAAATATCTACACCGCTGCCTGTATAAACATGGAAATATCAGCACCGCTCTCTGTATGAAAATGGAAATATCTACACCGCTATCTGTATGAACATGCAAATATCTACACTGCTATCTGTATGAACATGGAAATAGCTACACCGTTATCTCTATGAAAATGGAAATAGCTACACCGCTATCTGTATGAACATGGAAATATCTACACCGCTATTTGTATGAACATGGATATACCTACACAGCCATCTGTCTGAACATGGAAATATCTACACCGCTATCTGTATGAACATGGAAATATCTACACCGCTATCTGTATGAACATGGATATATCTACACAGCCATCTGGATGAACATGGAAATATCTACACTGCTATCTGTGTAAACATGCTAACATCTTCACCACTATCTGTATAAACATGGAAATATCTGCACCGCTATCGGTATGAACATGGAAATATCTACACCGCTATCTGTATGAACATGGAAATACCTACACCGCTATCTGTTTGGACATGGAAATATCTACACCGCTATCTGCATGAAATTGGAAATATCTACACTGCTATCTGCATATACATTTAAATATCTACACAGCTATCTCTTTACACATGGAAATAACTACACCACTATCTGTATATACATGGAAATAACCACATCGCCATCTGTATGAACATGGAAGTATCTGCACCGCCATCTGTATGAACATATAAATATCTACACCGCCATCTGTATTAAGATGGAGATATCTACACTGCTATCTGTATAAACATGGAAATATATACTCCGCCATCTGTATGAACATATAAATACACCACCATCTGTATTAAGAAGGAAATATCTAAACCGCTATCTGTATAAACATGGAAATATCTACACCGCTGCCTGTATAAACATGGAAATATCAGCACCGCTATCTGTATGACCACGGAAATATCTACACCGCTATCTGTAGGAACATTGAAATAGCTACACCGCTGCCTGTATAAACATGGAAATATCAGCACCGCTATCTCTATGAACATGGAAATATCTACACCACTATCTGTATGAACATGGATATATTTACACAGCCATCTGGATGAACATGGAAATATCTACACCATTATCTCTATGAACATGGAAATATCTACTCCGCTATCTGTGTAAACATGCATACAACTTCACCGCTATCAGTATAAACATGGAAATATCTACACCGCTATCTGTATGAACATGGAAATAGCTACACCGCTATCTTTATGAACATGGAAACATCTACACCGCTCTCTGTATGAACATGGATATATCTACACAGCCATCTGGATGAACATGGAAATATCTACACCGCTATCTTTGTAAACATGCATACATCTTCACCGCTATCTGTATAAACATGGAAATATCTACACCGCTATCTGTATGAACATGGAAATATCTACACCGCTATCTGTATGAACACGGAAATATCTACACCGCTATCTGTTTGAACATGGAAATATCTACACTGCTATCTGCATGAAAATGGAAATATCTACACTGCTATCAGCATATACATGGAAATATCTACACAGCTATCTCTTTAAACATGGAAATAACTACACCGCTATCTGTATGAACATGGAAATATCCACACCGCCATCTGTATGAACATGGAAATATCTGCACCGCCATCTGTATGAACATATAAATATCTACACCGCCATCTGTATTAAGATGGAGATATCTACACCGCTAGCTGTATAAACATGGAAATATCTACACCGCTATCTGTAGAAACATGGAAATATCTACACCGCTATCTGTATAAACATGGAAATATCTACACTGCTACCTGTATAAACATGGAAATATCAGCACCGCTTTCTGTATGAACATGGAAATATCTACACCGATATCTGTATGAACATGGAAATATCTACACCGCTATCTGTATGAACATGGAAATATCTACACCGCTATCAGTATGAACAAGGAAATATCTACACCGCTATCTGTTTGAACATGGATATATCTACACAGCCCTCTGGATGAACATGGAAATATCCACACCGCTATCTGTGTAAACATGCATACATCTTCACCGCTATCTGTATAAACATGGAAATACCTACACCGCTATCTGTATGAACATGGAAATATCTTCACCGCTATCTGTTTGAAGATGGAAATATATACACCGCTATCTGCTTGAAAACGGAAATATCTACACAGCTATCTGCATATACATGGAAATATCTACACAGCTATCTCTTTACACATGGAAATAACTACACCGCTATCTGTATGAACATGGAAATATCTACACCGCCATCTGTCTGAACATGGAAATATCTGCACCGCTATCTGTATGAACATGGAAATATCTACACCGCTATTTGTATGAACATGGATATATCTACACAGCCATCTGTCTGAACATGGAAATATCTACACCGCTATCTGTATGAAAATGGAAATATCTACAGCGCTATCTGTATGAACATGGATATATCTACACAGCCATCTGGATGAACATGGAAATATCTACACCACTATCTGTGTAAACATGCATACATCTTCACCACTATCTGTATAAACATGGAAATATCTGCACCGCTATCGGTATGAACATGGAAATATCTACACCGCTATCTGTGTAAACATGCATACATCTTCACAGCTATCTGTATAAACATGGAAATATCTACACCGCTATCTGTATGAACATGGAAATATCTACACCGTTATCAGTTTGAAGATGGAAATATATACACAGCTATTTGCATGAAAATGGAAATATCTACACAGCTATCTGCATATAGATGGAAATGTCTACACAGCTATCTTTTTACACATGGAAATAACTACACCGCTATCTGTATTAACATGGAAATATCTACACCGCCATCTATATGAATATCGAAATACCTGCACCGCCATCTGTATGAACATATAAATAACTACAGCGCCATCTGTATTAAGATGGAGATATCTACACCGCTATCTGAATAAACATGGAAATATCTACACCGCTATCTGTATAAATATGGAAATATCTACTCCGCTATCTGTATAAACATGGAAATATCTACACCGCTACCTGTATAAACATGGAAATATCAGCACCACTATCTGTATGAACCTGGAAATATCTACACCGCTATCTGTATGAACATGGAAATATCTACACCGCTATCTGTATGAACATGGAAATATATACAAAGCTATTTGAATGAACATGGAAATATCTACACCGCTATCTGTTTGGACATGGAAATATCTACACCGCTATCTGCATGAAATTGGAAATATCTACACTGCTATCTGCATATACATTTAAATATCTACACAGCTATCTCTTTACACATGGAAATAACTACACCACTATCTGTATATACATGGAAATAACTACACTGCCATCTGTATGAACATGGAAGTATCTGCACCGACATCTGTATGAACATATAAATATCTACACCGCCATCTGTATTAAGATGGAGATATCTACACTGCTATCTGTATAAACATGGAAATATATACACCGCCATCTGTATGAACATATAAATACACCACCATCTGTATTAAGAAGGAAATATCTAAACCGCTATCTGTATAAACATGGAAATATCTACACCGCTGCCTGTATAAACATGGAAATATCAGCACCGCTATCTGTATGAACATGGAAATATCTACACCACTATCTGTAGGAACATGGAAATAGCTACACCGCTGCCTGTATAAACATGGAAATACCAGCACCGCTATCTCTATGAACATGGAAATATCTACACCACTATCTGTATGACCATGGATATATATACACAGCCATCTGGATGAACATGGAAATATCAACACCGATATCTGTAAGAACATGGAAATATCTACACCGCTATCTGTATGAACATGGAAATATCTACACCGCTATCAGTATGAACAAGGAAATATCTACACCGCTATCTGTATGAACATGGATATATCTACACAGCCCTCTGGATGAACATGGAAATATCCACACTGCTATCTGTGTAAACATGCATACATATTCACCGCTATCTGTATAAACATGGAAATACCTACACCGCTATCTGTATGAACATGGAAATATCTTCACCGCTATCTGTTTGAAGATGGAAATATATACACCGCTATCTGCTTGAAAACGGAAATATCTACACAGCTATCTGCATATACATGGAAATATCTACACAGCTATCTCTTTACACATGGAAATAACTACACCGCTATCTGTATGAACATGGAAATATCTACACCGCCATCTGTCTGAACATGGAAATATCTACACCGCTATCTGTATGAACATGGAAATAGCTACACCGTTATCTGTATGAAAATGGAAATAGCTACACCGCTATCTGTATGAACATGGAAATATCTACACCGCTATCTGTATGAACATGGATATATCTACACAGCCATCTGTCTGAACATGGAAATATCTACACCGCTATCTGTATGAACATGGAAATATCTACACCGCTATCTGTATGAACATGGATATATCTACACAGCCATCTGGATGAACATGGAAATATCTACACCGCTATCTGTGTAAACATGAATACATCTTCACCACTATCTGTATAAACATGGAAATATCTGCACCGCTATCGGTATGAACATGGAAATATCTACACAGCTATCTGTGTAAACATGCATACATCTTAACCGCTATCTGTATAAACATGGAAATATCTACACCGCTATCTGTATGAACATGGAAAAATCTACACCGCTATCTGTTTGAAGATGGAAATATATACACAGCTATCGGCATGAAAATGGAAATATCTACACAGCTATCAGCATATAGATGGAAATGTCTACACAGCTATCTCTTTACACATGGAAATAACTACACCGCTATCTGTATTAACATGGAAATATCTACACCGCCATCTATATGAACATCGAAATATCTGCACCGCCCTCTGTATGAACATAAAATATCTACACCACGATCTGTATTAAGATGGAGATATCTACACCGCTATCTGAATAAACATGGAAATATCCACACCGCTATCTGTATAAACATGGAAATATCTACTCCGCTATCTGTATAAACATGGAAATATCTACACCGCTACCTGTATAAACATGGAAATATCAGCACCACTATCTGTATGAACCTGGAAATATCTACACCGCTATCTGTATGAACATGGAAATATCTACACCGCTATCTGTATGAACATGGAAATATCTACAAAGCTATCTGAATGAACATGGAAATATCTACACCGCTATCTGTTTGAACATGTAAATATCTACACCGCTATCTGCATGAAAATGGAAATATCTACAAAGCTATCTGCATATACATGGAAATATCTACACAGCTATCTCTTTACACATGGAAATAACTACACCGCTATATCTATAAACATGGAAATATCTACACCACCATCTGCATGAACATGGAAATATCTGCACCGCCATCTGTATGAACATATAAATATCTACACCGCCATCAGTATTAAGAAGGAAATATCTAAACCGCTATCTGTATAAACAAGGAAATATCTACACCGCTGCCTGTACAAACATGGAAATATCAGCACCGCTCTCTGTATGAAAATGGAAATATCTACACCGCTATCTGTATGAACATGCAAATATCTACACTGCTATCTGTATGAACATGGAAATAGCTACACCGTTATCTCTATGAAAATGGAAATAGCTACACCGCTATCTGTATGAACATGGAAATATCTACACCGCTATTTGTATGAACATGGATATACCTACACAGCCATCTGTCTGAACATGGAAATATCTACACCGCTATCTGTATGAACATGGAAATATCTACACCGCTATCTGTATGAACATGGATATATCTACACAGCCATCTGGATGAACATGGAAATATCTACACCGCTATCTGTGTAAACATGCTAACATCTTCACCACTATCTGTATAAACATGGAAATATCTGCACCGCTATCGGTATGAACATGGAAAGATCTACACCGCTATCTGTATGAACTTGGAAATACCTACACCGCTATCTGTTTGGACATGGAAATATCTACACCGCTATCTGCATGAAATTGGAAATATCTACACTGCTATCTGTATATACATTTAAATATCTACACAGCTATCTCTTTACACATGGAAATAACTACACCACTATCTGTATATACATGGAAATAACTACACCGCCATCTGTATGAACATGGAAGTATCTGCACCGCCATCTGTATGAACATATAAATATCTACACCGCCATCTGTATTAAGATGGAGATATCTACACTGCTATCTGTATAAACATGGAAATATATACACCGCCATCTGTATGAACATATAAATACACCACCATCTGTATTAAGAAGGAAATATCTAAACCGCTATCTGTATAAACATGGAAATATCTACACCGCTGCCTGTATAAACATGGAAATATCAGCACCGCTATCTGAATGAACGTGGAAATATCTACACCGCTATCTGTAGGAACATGGAAATAGCTACACCGCTGCCTGTATAAACATGGAAATATCAGCACCGCTATCTCTATGAACATGGAAATATCTACACCACTATCTGTATGAACATGGATATATTTACACAGCCATCTGGATGAACATGGAAATATCTACACCACTATCTGTATGAACATGGAAATATCTACACCGCTATCTGTGTAAACATGCATACATCTTCACCGCTATCAGTATAAACATGGAAATACCTACACCGCTATCTTTATGAACATGGAAATAGCTACACCGCTCTCTGTATGAACATGGATATATCTACACAGCCATCTGGATGAACATGGAAATATCTACACCGCTATCTGTGTAAACATGCATACATCTTCACCGCTATCTGTATAAACATGGAAATATCTACACCGCTATCTGTATGAAAATGGAAATATCTACACCGCTATCTGTATGAACACGGAAATATCTACACCGCTATCTGTTTGAACATGGAAATATCTACACTGCTATCTGCATGAAAATGGAAATATCTACACTGCTATCAGCATATACATGGAAATATCTACACAGCTATCTCTTTACACATGGAAATAACTACACCGCTATCTGTATGAACATGGAAATATCCACACCGCCATCTGTATGAACATGGAAATATCTGCACCGCCATCTGTATGAACATATAAATATCTACACCGCCATCTGTATTAAGATGGAGATATCTACACTGCTAGCTGTATAAACATGGAAAAATCTACACCGCTATCTGTATAAACATGGAAATATCTACACCGCTATCTGTATAAACATGGAAATATCTACACCGCTACCTGTATAAACATGGAAATATCAGCACCGCTTTCTGTATGAACATGGAAATATCTACACCGATATCTGTATGAACATGGAAATATCTACACCGCTATCTGTATGAACATGGAAATATCTACACCGCTATCAGTATGAACAAGGAAATATCTACACCGCTATCTGTATGAACATGGATATATCTACACAGCCCTCTGGATGAACATGGAAATATCCACACCGCTATCTGTGTAAACATGCATACATCTTCACCGCTATCTGTATAAACATGGAAATACCTACACCGCTATCTGTATGAACATGGAAATATCTTCACAGCTATCTGTTTGAAGATGGAAATATATACACCGCTATCTGCTTGAAAACGGAAATATCTACACAGCTATCTGCATATACATGGAAATATCTACACAGCTATCTCTTTACACATGGAAATAACTACACCGCTATCTGTATGAACATGGAAATATCTACACCGCCATCTGTCTGAACATGGAAATATCTACACCGCTATCTGTATGAACATGGAAATATCTACACCGCTATCTGTATGAACATGGATATATCTACACAGCCATCTGGATGAACATGGAAATATCTACACCGCTATCTGTGTAAACATGCATATATCTTCACCACTATCTGTATAAACATGGAAATATCTGCACCGCTATCGGTATGAACATGGAAATATCTACACCGCTATCTGTATGAACATGGAAATACCTACACCGCTATCTGTTTGGACATGGAAATATCTACACCGCTATCTGCATGAAATTGGAAATATCTACACTGCTATCTGCAAATACATTTAAATATCTACACAGCTATCTCTTTACACATGGAAATAACTACACCACTGTCTGTATGAACATGGAAATAACTACACCGCCATCTGTATGAACATGGAAATATCTGCACCGCCATCTGTATGAACATATAAATATCTACACCACCATCTGCATTAAGATGGAGATATCTACACTGCTATCTGTATAAACATGGAAATATCTACACCGCCATCTCTATGAACATATAAATACGCCACCATCTGTATTAAGAAGGAAATATCTAAACCGCTATCTGTATAAACATGGAAATATCTACACCGCTGCCTGTATAAACATGGAAATGTCAGCACCGCTATCTGTATCAACATGGAAATATCTACACCGCTATCTGTAGGAACATGGAAATAGCTACACCGCTGCCTGTATAAATACGGAAATATCAGCACCGCTATCTGTATGAACATGGAAATATCTACACCACTATCTGTATGAACATGGATGTATCTACACAGCCATCTGGATGAAAATGGAAATATCTACACCACTATCTGTATGAACATGGAAATATCTAAAACGCTATCTGTGTAAACATGAATACAACTTCACCGCTATCAGTATAAACATGGAAATATCTACACCGCTATCTGTATGAACATGGAAATAGCTACACCGCTATCTGTATGAACATGGAAATATCTACACCGCTATCTGTATGAACATGGATATATCTACACAGCCCTCTGGATGAACATGGAAATATCCACACCGCTATCTGTGTAAAAATGCATACATCTTCACCGCTATCTGTATAAACATGGAAATATCTACACCGCTATCTGTATGAACATGGAAATATCTACACCGCTATCTGTTTCAAGATGGAAATATATACACCGCTATCTGCATGAAAACGGAAATATCTACACAGAAATCTGCATATACATGGAAATATCTACACAGCTATCTCTTTAAACATGGAAATAACTACACCGCTATCTGTATGAACATGGAAATATCTACACCGCCATCTGTCTGAACATGGAAATATCTACACCGCTATCTGTATGAACATGGAAATATCTACACCGCTATCTGTATGAACATGGATATATCTACACAGCCATCTGGATGAACATGGAAATATCTACACCGCTATCTGTGTAAACATGCATATATCTTCACCACTATCTGTATAAACATGGAAATATCTGCACCGCTATCGGTATGAACATGGAAATATCTACACCGCTATCTGTATGAACATGGAAATACCTACACCGCTATCTGTTTGGACATGGAAATATTTACACCGCTATCTGCATGAAATTGGAAATATCTACACTGCTATCTGCAAATACATTTAAATATCTACACAGCTATCTCTTTACACATGGAAATAACTACACCACTGTCTGTATGAACATGGAAATAACTACACCGCCATCTGTATGAACATGGAAATATCTGCACCGCCATCTGTATGAACATATAAATATCTACACCACCATCTGCATTAAGATGGAGATATCTACACTGCTATCTGTATAAACATGGAAATATCTACACCGCCATCTCTATGAACATATAAATACGCCACCATCTGTATTAAGAAGGAAATATCTAAACCGCTATCTGTATAAACATGGAAATATCTACACCGCTGCCTGTATAAACATGGAAATGTCAGCACCGCTATCTGTATCAACATGGAAATATCTACACCGCTATCTGTAGGAACATGGAAATAGCTACACCGCTGCCTGTATAAATACGGAAATATCAGCACCGCTATCTGTATGAACATGGAAATATCTACACCACTATCTGTATGAACATGGATGTATCTACACAGCCATCTGGATGAAAATGGAAATATCTACACCACTATCTGTATGAACATGGAAATATCTAAAACGCTATCTGTGTAAACATGAATACAACTTCACCGCTATCAGTATAAACATGGAAATATCTACACCGCTATCTGTATGAACATGGAAATAGCTACACCGCTATCTGTATGAACATGGAAATATCTACACCGCTATCTGTATGAACATGGATATATCTACACAGCCCTCTGGATGAACATGGAAATATCCACACCGCTATCTGTGTAAAAATGCATACATCTTCACCGCTATCTGTATAAACATGGAAATATCTACACCGCTATCTGTATGAACATGGAAATATCTACACCGCTATCTGTTTCAAGATGGAAATATATACACCGCTATCTGCATGAAAACGGAAATATCTACACAGAAATCTGCATATACATGGAAATATCTACACAGCTATCTCTTTAAACATGGAAATAACTACACCGCTATCTGTATGAACATGGAAATATCTACACCGCCATCTGTCTGAACATGGAAATATCGACACCGCTATCTGCATGAACATGGAAATATCTACACCGCTATCTGTATGAACATGGATATATCTACACAGCCATCTGGATGAACATGGAAATACCTACACCGCTATCTGTGTAAACATGCATACAACTTCACCACTATCTGTATAAACATGGAAATATCTGCACCGCTATCGGTATGAACATGGAAATATCTACACCGCTATCTGTATGAACATGGAAATATCTACACCGCTATCTGTTTGGACATGGAAATATCTACACCGCTATCTGCATGAAATTGGAAATATCTACACTGTTATCTGCATATACATTTAAATATCTACACAGCTATCTCTTTACACATGGAATTAACTACACCACTATCTGTATGAACATGGAAATAACTACACCGCCATCTGTATGAACATGGAAATATCTGCACCGCCATCTGTATAAACATATAAATATCTACACCGCCATCTGTATTAAGATGGAGTTATCTACACTGTTATCTGTATAAACATGGAAATATCTACACCGCCATCTGTATGAACATGGAAATATCTGCACCGCCATCTGTATGAACATATAAATATCTACACCGCCATCTGTATTAAGAACGAAATATCTAAACCGCTATCTGTATAAACCTGGAAATATCTACACCGCTGCCTGTATAAACATGGAAATATCAGCACCGCTATCTGTATGAACATGGAAATATCTACACCGATATCTGTATGAACATGGAAATATCTACACCGCTGCCTGTATGAACATGGAAATATCAGCACCGCTATCTGTATGAACATTGAAATAGCTACACCACTATCTGTATGAACATGGAAATATCTACACCGCTATCTGTATGAACATGGATATAACTACACAGCCATCTGGATGAACATGGAAATATCTACACCGCTATCTGTATGAACATGGAAATATGTACACCGCTATCTGTATGAACATGGATATATCTACACAGCCATCTGGATGAACATGGAAATATCTACACCACTATCAGTGTAAACATGCATAGATCTTCACCGCTATCACTATAAACATGGAAATATCTACACCGCTATCTGTATGAACATGGAAATATACACACAGCTATCTGTATGAACATGGAAATATCTACACCGCTATCTGTTTGAACATGGAAATATCTACACCGCTATCTGTATGAAAATGGAAATATCTACACTGCTATCTGCATATACATTTAAATATCTACACAGCTATCTCTTTACACATGGAAATAACTAAACCGCTATCTGTATGAACACGGAAATATCTGCACCGCCATCTGTAAGAACATATAAATATCTACAAAGCCATCTGTATTAAGATGGAGATATCTACACTGCTATCTGTATAAACATGGAAATATCTAAACCGCCATCTGTATGAACATATAAATATCTACACCGCCATCTGTATTAAGAAGGAAATATCTAAACCGCTATCTATATAAACATAGAAACATCTACACCGCCGCCTGTATAAACAAGGAAATATCAGCACCGCTATCTGTATGAACATGGAAATATCTACACCGCTATCTGTATAAACATGGAAATATCTACACCGCTATCTGTACGAACATGGAAATATCTACACCGCTATCTGTATGAACATGGATATATCTACACAGCCATCTGGATGAACATGGAAATATCTACTCCGTTATCTGTTTAAACATGCATACATCTCCACCGCTATCTGTATAAACATGGAAATATCCACACCGCTATCTGTATGAATATGGAAATATCTACACCGCTATCTGTATGAACATGGAAATATCTACACCGCTATCTGTTTGAACATGGAAATATCTACACCGCTATCTGCATGAAAATGGAAATATCTACACTGCTATCTGCATATACATGGAAATATCTACAGAGCTATCTCTTTACACATGGAAATAACTGCACCGCTATCTGTATGAACATGGAAATATCCACACCGCCATCTGTATGAACATGGAAATATCTGCACCGCCATCTGTATGAACATATAAATATCTACACCGCCATCTGTATTAAGATGGAGATATCTACACCGCTATCTGTATAAACATGGAAATATCTACACCGCTATCTGTATAAACATGGAAATATCTACACCGCTACCTGTAAAAACATGGAAATATCTACACCACTACCTGTATAAACATGGAAATATCAGCACCGCTATCTGTATGAACATGGAAATATCTACACCGCTATCTGTATGAACATGGAAATATCTACACCGCTATCTGTATGAACATGGAAATATCTACACCGCTATCTGTATGAACATGGAAATATCTACACCGCTATCAGTATGAACAAGGAAATAACTACACCGCTATCTGTATGAACATGGATATATCTACACAGCCCTGTGGATGAACATGGAAATATCCACACCGCTATCTGTGTAAACATGCATACATCTTCACCGCTATCTGTATAAACATGGAAATATCTACACCGCTATCTGTATGAACATGGAAATATCTACACCGCTCTCTGTTTGAAGATGGAAATATATACACCGCTATCTGCATGAAAACCGAAATATCTACACAGCTATCTGCATATACATGGAAATATCTACACAGCTATCTCTTTACACATGGAAATAACTACACCGCTATCTGTATGAACATGGAAATATCTACACCGCTATCTGTTTGAAGATGGAAATATATACACCGCTATCTGCATGAAAACCGAAATATCTACACAGCTATCTGCATATACATGGAAATATCTACACAGCTATCTCTTTACACATGGAAATATCTACACCGCTATCTGTATGAACATGGAAATATCTACACCGCTATCTATTAGAAGATGGAAATATATACACCGCTATCTGCATGAAAACCGAAATATCTACACAGCTATCTGCATATACATGGAAATATCTACACAGCTATCTCTTTACACATGGAAATAACTACACCGCTATCTGTATGAACATGGAAATATCTACACCGCCATCTGTATGAACATGGAAATATCTGCACCGACATCTGTATGAACATTTAAATATCTACACCGCCATCTGTATTAAGACGGAGATATTTACACTGCTATCTGAATAAACATGGAAATATCTACACCGCTATCTGTATAAACATGGAAATATCTACACCGCTATCTGTATAACCATGGAAATATCTACACCGCTACCTGTATAAACATGGAAATATCAGCACCGCTATCTGTATGAACATGGAAATATCTACACCGCTGCCTGTATAAACATGGAAATATCAGCACGGCTATCTGTATGAACATGGAAATATCTACACCGCTATCTATATGAACATGGAAATAAATACACTGCTATCTGTATGAACATGGAAATAGCTACACCGTTATCTGTATGAACATGGAAATAGCTACACCACTATCTGTATGAACATGGAAATATCTACACCTCTATCTGTATGAACATGGATATATCTACACAGCCATCTGGATGAACATGGAAATATCTACACCGCTATCTGTATGAACATGGAAATAGCTACACCGCTATCTGTATGAACATGGATATATCTACACAGCCATCTGGATGAACATGGAAATAGCTACACCGCCATCTGTATGAACATGGAAATATCTGCATCGCCATCTGTATGAACATATAAATATCTACACCGCCATCTGTTAAGATGGAGATATCTACACCGCTATCTGAATAAACATGGAAATATCTACACCGCTATCTGTATAAACATGGAAATATCTACACCGCTATGTGAATAACCATGGAAATATCTACACCGCTACCTGTATAAACATGGAAATATCAGCACCGCTATCTCTATGAACATGGAAATATCTACACCGCTATCTGTATGAACATGGAAATATCTACACCGCTATCTGTATGGACATGGAAATATCTACAAAGCTATCTGAATGAACATGGAAAAATCTACACCGCTATCTGTTTGAACATGTAAATATCTACACCGCTATTGGCATGAAAATGGAAATACCTACAAAGCTATCTGCATATACATGGAAATATCTACACAGCTATCTCTTTACACATGGAAATAACTACACCGCTATATCTATAAACATGGAAATATCTACACCGCCATCTGTATGAACATGGAAATATCCGCACCGCCATCTGTGTGAACATATAAATATCTACACCGCCATCTGTATTAAGAAGGAAATATCTAAACCGCTATCTGTATAAACCTGGAAATATCTACACCGCTGCCTGTATAAACATGGAAATATCAGCACCGCTATCTGTATGAACATGGAAATATCTACACCGATATGTGTATGAACATGGAAATATCTACACTGCTATCTGTATGAACATGGAAATAGCTACACCGTTATCTGTATGAACATGGAAATAGCTACACCACTATCTGTATGAACATGGAAATATCTACACCGCTATCTGTATGAACATGGATATAACTACACAGCCATCTGGATGAACATGGAAATATCTACACCGCTATCTGTATGAACATGGAAATATGTACACCGCTATCTGTATGAACATGGATATATCTACACAGCCATCTGGATGAACATGGAAATATCTACACCACTATCAGTGTAAACATGCATAGATCTTCACCGCTATCTCTATAAACATGGAAATATCTACACCGCTATCCGTATGAACATGGAAATATACACACAGCTATCTGTATGAACATGGAAATATCTACACCGCTATCTGTTTGAACATGGAAATATCTACACCGCTATCTGTATGAAAATGGAAATATCTACACTGCTATCTGCATATACATTTAAATATCTACACAGCTATCTCTTTACACATGGAAATAACTAAACCGCTATCTGTATGAACATGGAAATATCTACACTGCCATCTGTATGAACACGGAAATATCTGCACCGCCATCTGTAAGAACATATAAATATCGACAAAGCCATCTGTATTAAGATGGAGATATCTACACTGCTATCTGTATAAACATGGAAATATCTAAACCGCCATCTGTATGAACATATAAATATCTACACCGCCATCTGTATTAAGAAGGAAATATCTAAACCGCTATCTGTATAAACATAGAAATATCTACACCGCCGCCTGTATAAACAAGGAAATATCAGCACCGCTATCTGTATGAACATGGAAATATCTACACCGCTATCTGTATAAACATGGAAATATCTACACCGCTATCTGTATGAACATGGAAATAGCTACACCGCTATCTGTATGAACATGGATATATCTACACCGCCATCTGGATGAACATGGAAATATCTACACCGCTATGTGAGTAAACATGCATAGATCTTCACCGCTATCTGTATAAACATGGAAATATCTACACCGCTATCTGTATGAACATGGAAATATCTACACCGCTATCTGTATGAACAAGGAAATATCTACACCGCTATCTGTTTGAACATGTAAATATCTACACCGCTATCTGCATGAAAATGGAAATATCTACACTGCTATCTGTATATACATTTAAATATCTACACAGCTATCTCTTTACACATGGAAATAACTACACCGCTATCTGTATGAACATGGAAATATCTACACCGCTATCTGTATGAACATGGAAATATCTGCACCGCCATCTGTATGAACATATAAATATCTACACCGCCATCTGTATTAAGATGGAGATATCTACACCGCTATCTTTTTAAACATGGAAATATCTACACCGCTATCTGTATAAACATGGAAATATCTACACCGCTATCTGTATAAACATGGAAATATCTACACCACTACCTGTATAAACATGGAAATATCAGCACCGCTATCTGTATGAACATGGAAATATCTACAAAGCTATCTGAATGAACATGGAAAAATCTACACCGCTATCTGTTTGAAGATGGAAATATCTACACCGCTATCTTCATGAAAATGGAAATATCTACAAAGCTATCTGCATATACATGGAAATATCTACACAGCTTTCTCTTTACACATGGAAATAACTACACCGCTACATCTATAAACCTGGAAATATCTACACCGCCATCTGTATGAACATGGAAATATCTGCACCACCAACTGTATGAACATATAAATATCTACACCGCCATCTGTATTAAGAAGGAAATATCTAAACCGCTATCTGTATAAACCTGGAAATATCTCCACCGCTGCCTGTAAAAATATGGAAATATCAGCACCGCTATCTGTATGAACATGGAAATATCTGCACCGCTTTCTGTATGAACATGGAAATATCTACACTGCTATCTGTATGAACATGGAAATAGCTACACCGTTATCTGTATGAACATGGAAATAGCTAAACCTCTATCTGTATGAACATGGAAATATCTACACCGCTATCTGTATGAACATGGATATATCTACACAGCCATCTGGATGAACATGGAAATATCTACACCGCTATCTGTATGAACATGGAAATATGTACACCGCTATCTGTATGAACATGGATATATCTACACAGCCATCTGGATGAACATGGAAATATCTACACCGCTATCTGTGTAAACATGCATAGATCTTCACCGCTATCTCTATAAACATGGAAATATCTACACCGCTATCTGTATGAACATGGAAATATCCACACCGCTATCTGTATGAACATGGAAATATCTACACCGCTATCTGTTTGAACATGGAAATATCTACACCGCTATCTGCATGAAAATAGAAATATCTACACTGCTATCTGCATATACATTTAAATATCTACACAGCTATCTCTTTACACATGGAAATAACTACACCGCTATCTGTATGAACATGGAAATATCTACACCGCCATCTGTATGAACACGGAAATAACTGCACCGTCATCTGTAAGAACATATAAATATCTACACCGCCATCTCTATTAAGATGGAGATATCTACACTGCGATCTGTATAAACATGGAAATATCTACACCGCCATCTGTATGAACATATAAATATCTACACTACCATCTGTATTAAGAAGGAAATATCTAAACCGCTATCAGTATAAACATGGAAATATCTACACCGCTGCCTGTATAAACAAGGAAATATCAGCACCGCTATCTGTATGAACAGGGAAATATCTACACCGCTATCTGTATGAACATGGAAATATCTACACCGCTGTCTGTATGAACATGGAAATAGCTGCACCGCTATCTGTATGAACATGGATATATCTACACAGCCATCTGGATGAACATGGAAATATCTACCCCGCTATCTGTGCAAACATGCATAGATCTTCACCGCTATCTGTATAAACATGGAAATATCAGCACCGCAATCTGTATGAACATGGAAATATCTACACCGCCAACTGTATGAACATGGAAATATCTACACCGCTATCTGTATGAACATGGAAATACCTACACTGCTATCTGTACGAACATGGAAATATCTACACCGCTATCTGTTTCAACATGGAAATATCTACACCGCTGTCTGCATGAAAATGGATATATCTACACAGCTATCTGCATATACATGGAAATATCTACACAGCTATCTCTTTACACATGGAAATAACTACACCGTTATCTGTATGAACATGGAAATATCTACACCTCCATCTGTATGAAAATGGAAATATCTGCACCGCCATCTGTATGAACATATAAATATCTACACTGCCATCTGTGTTAAGATGGAGATATCTACACCGCTATCTGAATAAACATGGAAATATCAGCACCGCTTTCTGTATGAACATGGAAATATCAGCCCCTCTATGTGTATGAACATGGAGATATCTACACCGCCATCTGTATGAACATGGATATATCTACACAGCCATCTGGAGTAACATGGAAATATCTACACCGCTATCTCTTTGAACATGGGAATATCTACACCGCTATCTGTATGAACATGGAAATATCTACACCGCTATCTGTATGAACAAGGAAATATCTTCACCGCTATCTGTGTGAACATGGATATATCTACAGAGCCATCTGGATGAACATGGAAATATCTACACCGCCATCTGTATGAACATATAAATATCTACACCGCCATCTGTATTAAGATGGAGATATCTACACCGCTATCTGTATAAACCTGGAAATATCTACACCGCTATCTGTTTAAACATGGAAATATCTACACCGCTATCAGGATTAACATGGAAATTTCTACACCGCTACCTGTATATACATGGAAATATCAACACCGCTATCTGTATGAACATGGAAATATCTACACCGCTATCTGTATGAACATGGAAATATCTACACCGCTATCTGTATGAACATGGAAATATCTACAACGCTATCTGTATGAACATGGAAATATCTACACCGCTATCTGTTTGAACATGGAAATATCTACACCGCTATCTGCATGAAAATGGAAATATCTACACAGCGATCTGCATATACATGGAAATATCTATAAAGCTATCTCTTTACACATGGAAATAACTACAGCGCTATCTCTATAAACATACAAATATCTACACCGCCATCTGTATGAACATGGAAATATCTGCACCGCCATCTGTATGAACATATAAATATCTACACCGCCATCTATATTAAGATGGAGATATCTACACCGCTATCTGTATAAACTTGGAAATATCTACACAGCTATCTGTATAAACATGGAAATATCTACACCGCCATCTGTATTAAGATGGAGATATCTACACCGCTATCTGTTTAAACATGGAAATATCTACATCGCTATCTGTAAAAACATGGAAATATCTACATCGCTATCTGTATAAACATGGAAATATCTACACCACTACCTGTATAAACATGGAAATATCAGCACCGCTATCTGTATGAACATGGAAATATCTACAAAGCTATCTGAATGAACATGGAAAAACCTACACCGCTATCTGTTTGAACATGTAAATATCTACACCGCTATCTGCATGAAAATGGAAATATCTACAAAGTTATCTGCATATACATGGAAATATGTACACAGCTATCTCTTTACACATGGAAATAACTACACCGCTATATCTATAAACATGGAAATATCTACACCGCCATCTGTATGAACATGGAAATATCTGCACCGCCAACTGTATGAACATATAAATATCTACACCGCCATCTGTATTAAGAAGGAAATATCTAAACCGCTATCTGTATAAACATGGAAATATCTACACCGCTGCCTGTAAAAACATGGAAATATCAGCACCGCTATCTGTATGAACATGGAAATATCTGCACCGCTTTCTGTATGAACATGGAAATATCTACACTGCTATCTGTATGAACATGGAAATAGCTACACCGTTATCTGTATGAACATGGAAATAGCTAAACCACTATCTGTATGAACATGGAAATATCTACACCGCTATCTGTATGAACATGGATATATCTACACAGCCATCTGGATGAACATGGAAATATCTACACCGCTATCTGTATGAACATGGAAATATGTACACCGCTATCTGTATGAACATGGATATATCTACACAGCCATCTGGATGAACATGGAAATATCAACACCGCTATCTGTGTAAACATGCATAGATCTTCACCGCTATCTCTATAAACATGGAAATATCTACACCGCTATCTGTATGAACATGGAAATATCCACACCGCTATCTGTATGAACATGGAAATATCTACACCGCCATCTGTATGAACACGGAAATATCTGCACCGTCATCTGTAAGAACATATTAATATCTACACCGCCATCTCTATTAAGATGGAGATATCTACACTGCAATCTGTATAAACATGGAAATATCTACACCGCCATCTGTATGAACATATAAATATCTACACTGCCATCTGTATTAAGAAGGAAATATCTAAACCGCTATCTGTATAAACATGGAAATATCTACACCGCTGCCTGTATAAACAAGGAAATATCAGCACCGCTATCTGTATGAACAGGGAAATATCTACACCGCTATCTGTATTAACATGGAAGTATCTACACCGCTGTCTGTATGAACATGGAAATAGCTGCACCGCTATCTGTATGAACATGGATATATCTACACAGCCATCTGGATGAACATGGAAATATCTACACCGCTATCTGTGTAAACATGCATAGATCTTCACCGCTATCTGTATAAACATGGAAATATCAGCACCGCAATCTGTATGAACATGGAAATATCTACACCGCCATCTGTATGAACATGGAAATATCTACACCGCTATCTGTATGAACATGGAAATATCTACACCGCTATCTGTACGAACATGGAAATATCTACACCGCTATCTGTTTGAACATGGAAATATCTACACCGCTGTCTGCATGAAAATGGAAATATCTACACAGCTATCTGCATATACATGGAAATATCTACACAGCTATCTCTTTACACATGGAAATATCTACACCGCTATCTGTATGAACATGGAAATATCTACACCGCCATCTGTATGAACATGGAAATATCTGCACCGCCATCTGTATCAACATATAAATATCTACACTGCCATTTGTGTTAAGATGGAGATATCTACACCGCTATCTGAATAAACATGGAAATATCAGCAAAGCTTCCTGTATGAACATGGAAATATCAGCCCCTCTATCTGTATGAACATGGAGATATCTACACCGCCATCTGTATGAACATGGATATATCTACACAGCCATCTGGAGGAACATGGAAATATCTACACCGCTATCTCTTTGAACATGGGAATATCTACACCGCTATCTGTATGAACATGGAAATATCTACACCGCTATCTGTATGAACAAGGAAATATCTTCACCGCTATCTGTGTGAACATGGATATATCTACAGAGCCATCTGGATGAACATGGAAATATCTACACCGCCATCTGTATGAACATATAAATATCTACACCGCCATCTGTATTAAGATGGAGATATCTACACGGCTATCTGTATAAACCTGGAAATATCTACACCGCTATCTGTTTAAACATGGAAATATCTACACCGCTATCAGGATTAACATGGAAATTTCTACACCGCTACCTGTATGAACATGGAAATACCTTCACCGCCATCTGTATGAGCATGGATATGTCTACACATCCATCTGGATGAACATGGAAAAATCTACACCGCGATCTGTATGAACATGGGAATATCTACACCGCTATCTGTGTAAACATGCATACACCTCCACCGCTATCTGTATAAACATGGAAATATCTACACCGCTATCTGTATGAACATGGAACTATCTACACCGCTATGTGTTTGAACATGGAAATATCTAAACCGCTATCTGCATGAAAATGGAAATATCTACAAAGCTATCTGCATATACATGGAAATATCAACACAGCTATCACTTTACACATGGAAATAACTACACCGCTATCTGTATGAACATGGAAATATCTGCACCGCCCTCTGTATGAACATATAAATATCTACACCGACATCTGTATTAAAACGGAGATATCTACCCTGCTATCTGTATAAACATGGAAATATCTACACCGCCATCTGTATGAACATATAAATATCTACGCCGCCATCTGTATTAAGAAGGAAATACTTAAACCGCTATCTGTATAAACATGGAAATATCTACAATGCTGCCTGTATAAACATGGAAATATCACAACCGCTCTCTGAATGAACATGGAAATATCTACACCGCTATCTGTATGAACATGGAAATAGCTACACCGCTATCTGTATGACATGGATATATCTACACAGCTATCTGGATGAACATGGAAATATCTACACCTCTATCTGTGTAAACATGCATACATCTTCACCGCTATCAGTATAAACATGGAAATATCTACACCGCTATCTTTATGAACATGGAAATATCTACACCGCTATCTGTATGTACATGGAAATATCTACACCGCTATCTGTTTGAACATGGAAATATCTACACCACTATCTGCATGAAAATGGAAATATCTACACTGCTATCTGCATATACATTTAAATATGTACACTGCTATCTCTTTACACATGGAAATAACTACACCGTTACCTGTATGAACATGGAAATATCTACACCGCCATCTGTATGAACATGGAAATATCTGCACCGCCATCTGTATGAAAATATAAATATCTACACCGCCATCTGTATTAAGATAGAGATAACTCCTCTGCTATCTGTATAAACATGGAAATATCTACACCGCTATCTGTATAAACATGGAAATATCTACACCGCTATCTGTATAAACATGGAAATATCTACACCGCTACCTGTATAAACATGGAAATATCAGCACCGCTATCTATATGAACATGGAAATATCTTCACCGCTATCTGTATGAACATGGAAATATCTACACCGCTATCTGTATGAACATGGAAATATCTACACCGCTATCTGTATGAGCATGGAAATATCTACACCGCTATCTGTTTGAACATGGAAATATCTACACCGCTGTCTGCATGGAAATGGAAATATCTACACGGCTATCTGCATATACATGGAAATATCTACACAGCTAACACTTTACACATGGAAATAAGTTCACCGCTATCTCTATAAACATGGAAATATCTACACCGCCATCTGTATGAACATGGAAATATCGACACCGCCATCTGTATGAACATACAAATATCTACACCGCCATCTGCATGAAGAAGGAGATATCTACACCGCTATCTGTACAAACATGGAAATATTTACACCGCTATCTGTATAAACATGGAAATATCTACACCGCTATCTGTATAAACATGGAAATATCAACACCGCTACCTGTATAAACATGGAAATATCAGCACCGCTATCGGTATGAACATGGAAATATCTACACCGCAATCTGTATGAACATGGAAATAGCTACACCGCTATCTGTATGAACATGGAAATGTCTTCAACGCCATCTGTATGAACATGGATATATCTACACAGCCATCTGTATGAACATGGAAATATCTACACCGCTATCTGTATGAACATGGAAATATCTACACCGCTATCTGTATGAACATGGAAATATCTTCACCGCCATCTGTATGAACATGGATATATCTACACAGCCATCTGGATGAACATGGAAATATCTACACCGCTATCTGTATGAAGATGGAAATATCTACACCGCTATCTTTGTAAACATGCATACATCTTCACCGCTATCTGTATAAACATGGAAATATCTACACTGCTATCTGTAGGAAAATGGAAATATCTACACCGCTATCTGTTTGAACATGGAAATATCTACACCGCTATCTGCATGAAAATGGAAAGATCTACACAGCGATCTGCATATACATTTAAATATCTACACAGCTATCTCTTTACACATGGAAATAACTACACCGTTATCTGTATGAACATGGAAATATCTACACCGCCATCTGTATGAACATGGAAATATCTGCACCTCCATCTGTATGAAAATATAAATATCTACACCGCCATCTGTATTAATATAGAGATATCTACACTGCTATCTGTATAAACAAGAAAATATCTACACCGCTATCTGTATAAACATGGAAATATCTACACCGCTATGTGAATATTCATGGAAATATCTACACCACTACCTGTATAAACATGGAAATATCAGCACCGCTATCTATATGAACATGGAAATATCTACACCGCTGTCTGTATGAACATGGAAATATCTACACCGCTATCTGTATGAACATGGAAATACCTACACTGCTATCTGTATGAACATGGAAATATCTACACCAGTATCTGTTTGAACATGGAAATATCTACACCGCTATCTGCATGAAAATGGAAATATATACACAGCTATCTGCATATACATGGAAATATCTACGCAGCTATCTCTTTACACATGGAAAGAACTACCCCGCTATCTCTATAAACATGGAAATATCTACACCGCGATCTGTATAAACATGGAAATATCTGCACCGCCATCTGTATGAACATATAAATATCTACACCGCCATCTGCATTAAGAAGGAGATATCTACACCGCTACCTGTATAAACATGGAAATATTTACACCGCTATCTGTATAAACATGGAAATATCTACACCGCTATCTGTATAAAGACGGAAATATCTACACCGCTACCTGTATAAACATGGAAATATCAGCACCGCTATCGGTATGAACATGGAAATATCTACACCGCTGTCTGTATGAACATGGGAATATCTTCAACGCCATCTGTATGAACATGGATATATCTACACAGCCATCTGTATGAACATGGAAATATCTACACCGCTATCTGTATTAACATGGAAATATCTACACCGCTATCTGTATGAACATGGAAATATCTTCACCGCCATCTGTATGAACATGGATATGTCTACACATCCATCTGGATGAACACGGAAAAATCTACACCGTGATCTGTATGAAGATGGGAATATCTACACCGCTATCTGTGTAAACATGCATACACCGTCACCGCTATCTGTATAAACATGGAAATATCTACACCGCTATCTGTATGAACATGGGTATATCTACACCGCTATCTGTTTGAACATGGAAATATCTAAACCGCTATCTGCATGAAAATGGAAATATCTACACAGCTATCTGCATATACATGGAAATATCTACACAGCTATCTCTTTACACATGGAAATAACTACACCGCTATCTGTATGAACATGGAAATATCTTCACCGCCATCTGTATGAACATGGATATATCTACACAGCCATCTGGATGAACATGGAAATATCTACACCGCTATCTGTATGAAGATGGAAATATGTACACCGCTATCTGTGTAAACATGCATACACCTTCACCGCTATCTGTATAAACATGGAAATATCTACACTGCTATCTGTATGAAAATGGAAATATCTACACCGCTATCTGTTTGAACATGGAAATATCTACACCGCTGTCTGCATGAAAATGGAAATATCTACACAGAGATCTGCATATACATGGAAATATCTACAAAGCTATCTCTTTACACATGGAAATAACTACAGCGCTATCTCTATAAACATACAAATATCTACACCGCCATCTGTATGAACATGGAAATATCTGCAATGCCATTTGTATGAAAATATAAATATCTACACCGCCATCTATATTAAGATGGAGATATCTACACCGCTATCTACATGAAAATGGAAATATCTACACTGCTATCTGCATATACATTTAAATATCTACACAGCTATCTCTTTACACATGGAAATAAATACACCGTTATCTGTATGAACATGGAGATATCTACACCGCCATCTGTATGAACATGGAAATATCTGCACCGCCATCTGTATGAAAATATAAATATCTACACCGCCATCTGTATTAAGATAGAGATATCTCCACTGCTATCTGTATAAACATGGAAATAGCTACACCGCTATCTGTATAAACATGGAAATATCTACACCGCTATCTGTATATACATGGAAATATCTACACCACTACCTGTAGAAACATGGAAATATCAGCACCGATATCTATATGAACTTGGAAATATCTACACCGCTATCTGTATGAACATGGAAATATCTACACCGCTATCTGTATGAACATGGAAATATCTACACCGCTATCTGTATGAACATGGAAATATCTACACCGCTATCTGTTTGAACATGGAAATATCTACACCGCTGTCTGCATGAAAGTGGAAATATCTACACAGCTATCTGCATATACATGGAAATATCTACACAGCTATCTCTTTACACATGGAAATAACTACACCGCTATCTCTATAAACATGGAAATATCTACACCGCCATCTGTATGGACATGGAAATATCTGCACCACCATCTCTATGAACATATAAATATCTACACCGCCATCTGTATTAAGAAGGAGATATCTACACCGCTATCTGTATAAAGATGGAAATATCTAAACCACTATCTGTATAAACATGGAAATATCTACACCGGTATCTGTATAAACATGGAAATATCTACACCGCTACCTGTATAAACACGGAAATATCAGCACCGCTATCGGTATGAACATGGAAATATCTACACCGCTATATGTATGATCATGGATATAACTACACCGCTATCTGTATGAACATGGAAATATCTTCACCGCCATCTGTATGAACATGGATATATCTACACAGCCATCTGTATGAACATGGAAATATCTACACCGATATCTGTATGAACAAGGAAATATCTACACCGCTATCTGTATGAACATGGAAATATCTTCACCTCCATCTGTGTAAACATGCATTCACATTCACCGCTATCTGTATAACCATGGAAATATCTACACCGCTATCTGTATGAACATGGAAATATCTACACTGCTATCTGTTTGAACATGGAAATATCTAAACCGCTATCTACATGAAAATGGAAATATCTACACAGCTATCTGCATGTTCATGGAAATATCTACACAGCTATCTCTTTACACGTGGAAATAACTACACCGCTATCTGTATGAACATGGAAATATCTTCACCGCCATCTGTATGAACATGGATATATCTACACAGCCATCTGGATGAACATGGAAATATCTACACCGCTATCTGTATGAAGATGGAAATATCCACAACGCTATCTGTGTAAACATGCATACATCTTCACCGCTATCTATATAAACATGGAAATATCTACACTGCTATCGGTATGAACATGGAAATATCTACAATGCTATCTGCATGAAAATGGAAATATCTACACAGCGATCTGAATATACATGGAAATATCTTCAAAGCTATCTCTTTACACATGGAAATAACTACAGTGCTATCTCCATAAACATACAAATATCTACACCGCCATCTGTATGAACATGGAAATATCTGCACCGCCATCTGTATGAACATATAAATATCTACACGGCGATCTGTATTAAGATGGAGATATCTACACCACCATCTGTATAAACATGGAAATATCTACACCGCTATCTGTATAAACATGGAAATATCTACACCGCTATCAGTATAAATATGGAAATATCTACACCGCTACCTGTATAAACAGGGAAATATCAGCACCGCTATCTGTATGAACATGGAAATATCAGCCCCACTATCTGTATGAACATGGAAATACCAACACCGCTATCTGTGTGAACATGGAAATATCTACACCGCTATCTGTATGAACATGGAAATATCTTCACCGCCATCTGTATGAACATGGATATATCTACACAGCCATCTGGATGAACATGGAAATATCTGCACCGCTTTCTGTATGAACATGGAAATAGCTACACCGGTATCTGTATGAACATGGAAATATCTACACCGCTATCTGTATGAACATGGAAATACCTACACCGCTATCTGTAGGAAAATGGAAAAATCTTCACCGCCATCTGTATGAACATGGATATATCTACACAGCCATCTGGATGAACATGGAAATATCTACACAGCTAACTGTATGAACATGGAAATATATACACCGCTATCTGTGTAAACATGCATACATCTTCAGCGCTATCTGTATAAACATGGAAATATCTACACCGCTATCTTATTAACATGGAAATATCTACACCGCTATCTGTTTGAACATGGAAATATCAACACCGCTATCTGCATGAAAATGGAAATATCTACACAGCTATCTGCATATACCTGGAAATATCCACAAAGAAATCTCTTTTCACAAGGAAATAACTACACCGCTATCTCTATAAACATGGAAATATCTACACCGCCATCTGTATGAACATGGAAATATCTGCACGGGCATCTGTATGAACATATAAATATCTACACCGCCATCTGTATTAAGATGGAGATATCTACACCGCTATCTGTATAAACCTGGAAATATCTACACCGCTATCTGTATAAACATGGAAATATCTACACCGCTACCCGTATAAACATGGAAATATCAGCACCGCTATCTGTATGAACATGGAAATATCTACACCGCTATCTGTATGAACATTGAAATATCTACACCGCAATCAGTGTAAACATGCATACATCTTCACCGCTATCTGTATAAACATGGAAATATCTACACAGCTATCTGTATGAACATGGAAATAGCTACACCGCTATCTGTATGAACATTGAAATATCTACACCGCGTTCTGTACGAACATGGATATATCTACACAGCCATCTGTATGAACATGGAAATATCTACACCGCTATCTGTGTAAACATGCATACATCTTCACCGCTATCTGCATAAACATGGAAATATCTACTCCGCTATCTGTATGAACATGGAAATATCTACAGCGCTATCTCTATGAACATGGAAATATCTACACCGCTATCTGTTTGAGCATGGAAATATCTACACCTCTATCTTCATGAAAATGGAAATATGTACACTATCTGCATATACATGGAAATATCTACAAAGCTATCTCTTTACACATGGAAATAACTACACCGCTATATCTATAAACATGGAAATATCTACACCGCCATCTGTATGAACATGGAAATATCTGCACCGACATCAGTATGAACATATACATATCTAGACGGCCATCTGTATTAAGATGGAAATATCTACACCGCTACCTGTAAAAACATGGAAATATCAGCACCGCTATCTGTATGAACATGGAAATATCTACACCGCTATCTGTATGAACATGGAAATATCTACACCGCTGTCTGTATGAACATGGAAATATCTACACCGCTATCTGTATGAACATGGAAATATCTACACGGCTATCTGTATGAACATGGAAATATCTACACCGCTATCTGTTTGAACATGGAAATATCTACACCGCTATCTGCATGAAAATTGAAATATCTTCACTGCTATCTGCATATAAATGGAAATATCTACACAGCTATCTCTTTACACATGGAAATAACTACACCGCTATCTGTATGAACATGGAAATATCTACACTGCCATCTGTATGAACATGGAAATATCTGCACCGCCATCTGTATGGACATATAAATATCTACACCGCCATCTGTGTTAAGATGGAGATATCTACACTGCTATCTGTATAAACATAGAAATATCTACACCGCTATCTGTATAAACATGGAAATATCTACACCGCTATCTGTTTAAACATGGAAATATCTACACCACTACCTGTATAAACATGGAAATATCAGCACCGCTATCTGTATCAACATGGAAATATCTACACCGCTATCTGTATGAACATGGAAATATCTACACCGCTATCTGTATGAACATGGAAATATCTACACCGCTATCTGTATGAACATGGAAATATCTACACCGCTGTTTGAACATGGAAATATCTACACCGCTGTCTGCATGAAAATGGAAATATCTACACAGCTATCTGCATATACATGGAAATATCTACACAGCTATCTCTTTACACATGGAAATAACTACACTGCTATCTCTATAAACATGGAAATATCTACACCGCCATCTGTAGGAACATGGATATATCTACACAGCCATCTGGATGAACATGGAAATATCTACACCGCTATCTGTTTGAACATGGAAATATCTACACCGCTATCTGTGTAAACATGCATACATCTTCACCGCTATCTCTATAAACATGGAAATATCTACACTGCTATCTGTATGGACATGGAAATATCTACACCGCTATCTGTTTGAACATGGAAATATCTACACCGCTATCTGCATGAAAATGGAAATATCTACAAAGCTATCTGCATAAACATGGAAACATCTACACAGCTATCTCTTTACACATGGAAATAACTACACCGCTAAATCTATATACATGGAAATATCTACACCGCCATCTGTATGAACATGGAAATATCTGCAATGCCATCTGTATGAAAATATAAATATCTACACCGCCATCTATATTAAGATGGAGATATCTACACCGCTATCTACATGAAAATGGAAATATCTACACTGCTATCTGCATATACATTTAAATATCTACACAGCTATCTCTTTACACATGGAAATAAATACACCGTTATCTGTATGAACATGGAGATATCTACACCGCCATCTGTATGAACATGGAAATATCTGCACCGCCATCTGTATGAACATATAAATATCTACACCGCCATCTGTATTAAGATAGAGATATCTCCACTGCTATCTGTATAAACATGGAAATATCTACACCGCTATCTGTATAAACATGGAAATATCTACACCGCTATCTGTATATACATGGAAATATCTACACCACTACCTGTAGAAACATGGAAATATCAGCACCGATATCTATATGAACATGGAAATATCTACACCGCTATCTGTATGAACATGGAAATATCTACACCGCTATCTGTATGAACATGGAAATATCTACACCGCTATCTGTATGAACATGGAAATATCTACACCGCTATCTGTTTGAACATGGAAATATCTACACCGCTGTCTGCATGAAAGTGGAAATATCTACACAGCTATCTGCATATACATGGAAATATCTACACAGCTATCTCTTTACACATGGAAATAACTACACCGCTATCTCTATAAACATGGAAATATCTACACCGCCATCTGTATGGACATGGAAATATCTGCACCACCATCTCTATGAACATATAAATATCTACACCGCCATCTGTATTAAGAAGGAGATATCTACACCGCTATCTGTATAAAGATGGAAATATCTACACCACTATCTGTATAAACATGGAAATATCTACACCGGTATCTGTATAAACATGGAAATATCTACACCGCTACCTGTATAAACATGGAAATATCTACACAGCTACCTGTATAAACATGGAAATATCTACACCGCTATATGTATGAACATGGATATAACTACACCGCTATCTGTATGAACATGGAAATATCTTCACCGCCATCTGTATGAACATGGATATATCTACACAGCCATCTGTATGAACATGGAAATATCTACACCGATATCTGTATGAACAAGGAAATATCTACACCGCTATCTGTATGAACATGGAAATATCTTCACCGCCATCTGTGTAAACATGCATTCACATTCACCGCTATCTGTATAACCATGGAAATATCTACACCGCTATCTGTATGAACATGGAAATATCTACACTGCTATCTGTTTGAACATGGAAATATCTAAACCGCTATCTACATGAAAATGGAAATATCTACACAGCTATCTGCATGTTCATGGAAATATCTACACAGCTATCTCTTTACACGTGGAAATAACTACACCGCTATCGGTATGAACATGGAAATATCTTCACCGCCATCTGTATGAACATGGATATATCTACACAGCCATCTGGATGAACATGGAAATATCTACACCGCTATCTGTATGAAGATGGAAATATCCACAACGCTATCTGTGTAAACATGCATACATCTTCACCGCTATCTATATAAACATGGAAATATCTACACTGCTATCGGTATGAACATGGAAATATCGACACCGCTATCTGTTTGAACATGGAAATATCTACAATGCTATCTGCATGAAAATGGAAATATCTACACAGCGATCTGAATATACATGGAAATATCTTCAAAGCTATCTCTTTACACATGGAAATAACTACAGTGCTATCTCCATAAACATACAAATATCTACACCGCCATCTGTATGAACATGGAAATATCTGCACCGCCATCTGTATGAACATATAAATATCTACACGGCGATCTGTATTAAGATGGAGATATCTACACCACCATCTGTATAAACATGGAAATATCTACACCGCTATCTGTATAAACATGGAAATATCTACACCGCTATCAGTATAAATATGGAAATATCTACACCGCTACCTGTATAAACAGGGAAATATCAGCACCGCTATCTGTATGAACATGGAAATATCAGCCCCACTATCTGTATGAACATGGAAATACCAACACCGCTATCTGTGTGAACATGGAAATATCTACACCGCTATCTGTATGAACATGGAAATATCTTCACCGCCATCTGTATGAACATGGATATATCTACACAGCCATCTGGATGAACATGGAAATATCTGCACCGCTTTCTGTATGAACATGGAAATAGCTACACCGGTATCTGTATGAACATGGAAATATCTACACCGCTATCTGTATGAACATGGAAATACCTACACCGCTATCTGTAGGAAAATGGAAAAATCTTCACCGCCATCTGTATGAACATGGATATATCTACACAGCCATCTGGATGAACATGGAAATATCTACACAGCTATCTGTATGAACATGGAAATATATACACCGCTATCTGTGTAAACATGCATACATCTTCAGCGCTATCTGTATAAACATGGAAATATCTACACCGCTATCTGTATGAACATGGAAATATCTACACCGCTATCTGTGTAAACATGCATACATCTTCACCGCTATCTGTATAAACATGGAAATATCTACACCGGTATCTGTATAAACATGGAAATATCTACACCGCTACCTGTATAAACACGGAAATATCAGCACCGCTATCGGTATGAACATGGAAATATCTACACCGCTATATGTATGAACATGGATATAACTACACCGCTCTCTGTATGAACATGGAAATATCTTCACCGCCATCTGTATGAACATGGATATATCTACACAGCCATCTGTATGAACATGGAAATATCTACACCGATATCTGTATGAACAAGGAAATATCTACACCGCTATCTGTATGAACATGGAAATATCTTCACCGCCATCTGTGTAAACATGCATTCACATTCACCGCTATCTGTATAACCATGGAAATATCTACACCGCTATCTGTATGAACATGGAAATATCTACACTGCTATCTGTTTGAACGTGGAAATATCTAAACCGCTATCTACATGAAAATGGAAATATCTACACAGCTATCTGCATGTTCATGGAAATATCTACACAGCTATCTCTTTACACGTGGAAATAACTACACCGCTATCGGTATGAACATGGAAATATCTTCACCGCCATCTGTATGAACATGGATATATCTACACAGCCATCTGGATGAACATGGAAATATCTACACCGCTACCCGTATAAACATGGAAATATCAGCACCGCTATCTGTATGAACATGGAAATATCTACACCGCTATCTGTATGAACATTGAAATATCTACACCGCTATCAGTGTAAACATGCATACATCTTCACCGCTATCTGTATAAACATGGAAATATCTACACAGCTATCTGTATGAACATGGAAATAGCTACACCGCTATCTGTATGAACATGGAAATATCTACACCGCTTTCTGTACGAACATGGATATATCTACACAGCCATCTGTATGAACATGGAAATATCTACACCGCTGTCTGTGTAAACATGCATACATCTTCACCGCTATCTGTATAAACATGGAAATATCTACTCCGCTATCTGTATGAACATGGAAATATCTACACCGCTATCTCTATGAACATGGAAATATCTACACCGCTATCAGTTTGAGCATGGAAATATCTACACCTCTATCTGCATGAAAATGGAAATATGTACACTATCTGCATATACATGGAAATATCTACAAAGCTATCTCTTTACACATGGAAATAACTACACCGCTATATCTATAAACATGGAAATATCTACACCGCCATCTGTATGAACATGGAAATATCTGCACCGACATCAGTATGAACATATACATATCTAGACGGCCATCTGTATTAAGATGGAGATATCTTCACCGCAATCTGTATAAGCATGTAAATATCTACACCGCTATCTGTATAAACATGGAAATATCAGCACCGCTATCTGTATGAACATGGAAATATCAGCCCCTCTATCTGTATTAACATGGAGATATCTACACCGCCACCAGTATGAACATGGATATATCTTCACAGCCATCTGGATGAACATGGAAATATCTACACCGCTATCTGAATGAACATGGAAATAGCTGCACCGCTATCTGTATGCACATGGAAATATCTACACCGCTATCTGTATGAACATGGAAATATCTACACCGCTATCTGTATGAACATGGAAATATCTTCACCGCCATCTGTACGAACATGGATATATCTACAGAGCCATCTGGATGAACATGGAAATATCTACAACGCCATCTGTATGAACATATAAATATCTACACCGCCATCTGTATTAAGATGGAGATATCTACACCGCTATCTGTATGAACATGGATATATCTACACAGCCCTCTGGATGAACATGGAAATCTCTACACTGCTATCTGTGTAAACATGCATACATCTTCACCGCTATCTGTATAAACATGGAAATATCTACACCGCTATCTGTATGAACATGGAAATATCTACACCGCTCTCTGTTTGAAGATGGAAATATATACACAGCTACCTGCATGAAAATGGAAATATCTACACAGCTATCTGCATATAGATGGAAATATATACAAAGCTATCTCTTTACAACTTGAAATATCTACACCGCTATCTGTATGAACATGGAAATATCAGCACCGCTATCTGTATGAACATGGAAATATCTACACCGCTATCTGTATGAACATGGAAATATCTACACCGCTATCTGTATGAACATGGATATATCTACACAGCCCTCTGGATGAACATGGAAATATCTACACCGCTATCTGTATGAACATGGAAATATCTACACCGCTATCTGTGTAAACATGCATACATCTTCACCGCTATCTCTATAAACATGGAAATATCTACACTGCTATCTGTATGGACATGGAAATATCTACACCGCTATCTGTTTGAACATGGAAATATCTACACCGCTATCTGCATGAAAATGGAAATATCTACAAAGCTATCTGCATAAACATGGAAACATCTACACAGCTATCTCTTTACACATGGAAATAACTACACCGCTAAATCTATATACATGGAAATATCTACACCGCCATCTGTATGAACATGGAAATATCTGCAATGCCATCTGTATGAAAATATAAATAGCTACACCGCCATCTATATTAAGATGGAGATATCTACACCGCTATCTACATGAAAATGGAAATATCTACACTGCTATCTGCATATACATTTAAATATCTACACAGCTATCTCTTTACACATGGAAATAAATACACCGTTATCTGTATGAACATGGAGATATCTACACCGCCATCTGTATGAACATGGAAATATCTGCACCGCCATCTGTATGAAAATATAAATATCTACACCGCCATCTGTATTAAGATAGAGATATCTCCACTGCTATCTGTATAAACATGGAAATATCTACACCGCTATCTGTATAAACATGGAAATATCTACACCGCTATCTGTATATACATGGAAATATCTACACCACTACCTGTAGAAACATGGAAATATCAGCACCGATATCTATATGAACATGGAAATATCTACACCGCTATCTGTATGAACATGGAAATATCTACACCGCTATCTGTATGAACATGGAAATATCTACACCGCTATCTGTATGAACATGGAAATATCTACAAAGCTATCTGTTTGAACATGGAAATATCTACACCGCTGTCTGCATAAAAGTGGAAATATCTACACAGCTATCTGCATATACATGGAAATATCTACACAGCTATCTCTTTACACATGGAAATAACTACACCGCTATCTCTATAAACATGGAAATATCTACACCGCCATCTGTATGGACATGGAAATATCTGCACCACCATCTCTATGAACATATAAATATCTACACCGCCATCTGTATTAAGAAGGAGATATCTACACCGGTATCTGTATAAAGATGGAAATATCTACACCACTATCTGTATAAACATGGAAATATCTACACCGGTATCTGTATAAACATGGAAATATCTACACCGCTACCTGTATAAACATGGAAATATCAGCACCGCTATCGGTATGAACATGGAAATATCTACACCGCTATATGTATGAACATGGATATAACTACACCGCTATCTGTATGAACATGGAAATATCTTCACCGCCATCTGTATGAACATGGATATATCTACACAGCCATCTGTATGAACATGGAAATATCTACACCGATATCAGTATGAACAAGGAAATATCTACACCGCTATCTGTATGAACATGGAAATATCTTCACCGCCATCTGTGTAAACATGGATTCACATTCACCGCTATCTGTATAACCATGGAAATATCTACACCGCTATCTGTATGAACATGGAAATATCTACACTGCTATCTGTTTGAACATGGAAATATCTAAACCGCTATCTACATGAAAATGGAAATATCTACACAGCTATCTGCATGTTCATGGAAATATCTACACAGCTATCTCTTTACACGTGGAAATAACTACACCGCTATCGGTATGAACATGGAAATATCTTCACCGCCATCTGTATGAACATGGATATATCTACACAGCCATCTGGATGAACATGGAAATATCTACACCGCTATCTGTATGAAGATGGAAATATCCACAACGCTATCTGTGTAAACATGCATACATCTTCACCGCTATCTATATAAACATGGAAATATCTACACTGCTATCGGTATGAACATGGAAATATCGACACCGCTATCTGTTTGAACATGGAAATATCTACAATGCTATCTGCATGAAAATGGAAATATCTACACAGCGATCTGAATATACATGGAAATATCTTCAAAGCTATCTCTTTACACATGGAAATAACTACAGTGCTATCTCCATAAACATACAAATATCTACACCGCCATCTGTATGAACATGGAAATATCTGCACCGCCATCTGTATGAACATATAAATATCTACACGGCGATCTGTATTAAGATGGAGATATCTACACCACCATCTGTATAAACATGGAAATATCTACACCGCTATCTGTATAAACATGGAAATATCTACACCGCTATCAGTATAAATATGGAAATATCTACACCGCTACCTGTATAAACAGGGAAATATCAGCACCGCTATCTGTATGAACATGGAAATATCAGCCCCACTATCTGTATGAACATGGAAATACCAACACCGCTATCTGTGTGAACATGGAAATATCTACACCGCTATCTGTATGAACATGGAAATATCTTCACCGCCATCTGTATGAACATGGATATATCTACACAGCCATCTGGATGAACATGGAAATATCTGCACCGCTTTCTGTATGAACATGGAAATAGCTACACCGGTATCTGTATGAACATGGAAATATCTACACCGCTATCTGTATGAACATGGAAATACCTACACCGCTATCTGTAGGAAAATGGAAAAATCTTCACCGCCATCTGTATGAACATGGATATATCTACACAGCCATCTGGATGAACATGGAAATATCTACAGAGCTATCTGTATGAACATGGAAATATATACACCGCTATCTGTGTAAACATGCATACATCTTCAGCGCTATCTGTATAAACATGGAAATATCTACACCGCTATCTGTATTAACATGGAAATATCTACACCGCTATCTGTTTGAACATGGAAATATCAACACCGCTATCTGCATGAAAATGGAAATATCTACACAGCTATCTGCATATACCTGGAAATATCCACAAAGAAATCTCTTTTCACAAGGAAATAACTACACCGCTATCTCTATAAACATGGAAATATCTACACCGCCATCTGTATGAACATGGAAATATCTGCACGGGCATCTGTATGAACATATAAATATCTACACCGCCATCTGTATTAAGATGGAGATATCTACACCGCTATCTGTATAAACCTGGAAATATCTACACCGCTATCTGTATAAACATGGAAATATCTACACCGCTACCCGTATAAACATGGAAATATCAGCACCGCTATCTGTATGAACATGGAAATATCTACACCGCTATCTGTATGAACATTGAAATATCTACACCGCTATCAGTGTAAACATGCATACATCTTCACCGCTATCTGTATAAACATGGAAATATCTACACAGCTATCTGTATGAACATGGAAATAGCTACACCGCTATCTGTATGAACATGGAAATATCTACACCGCTTTCTGTACGAACATGGATATATCTACACAGCCATCTGTATGAACATGGAAATATCTACACCGCTGTCTGTGTAAACATGCATACATCTTCACCGCTATCTGTATAAACATGGAAATATCTACTCCGCTATCTGTATGAACATGGAAATATCTACACCGCTATCTCTATGAACATGGAAATATCTACACCGCTATCAGTTTGAGCATGGAAATATCTACACCTCTATCTGCATGAAAATGGAAATATGTACACTATCTGCATATACATGGAAATATCTACAAAGCTATCTCTTTACACATGGAAATAACTACACCGCTATATCTATAAACATGGAAATATCTACACCGCCATCTGTATGAACATGGAAATATCTGCACCGACATCAGTATGAACATATACATATCTAGACGGCCATCTGTATTAAGATGGAGATATCTTCACCGCAATCTGTATAAGCATGTAAATATCTACACCGCTATCTGTATAAACATGGAAATATCAGCACCGCTATCTGTATGAACATGGAAATATCAGCCCCTCTATCTGTATTAACATGGAGATATCTACACCGCCACCAGTATGAACATGGATATATCTTCACAGCCATCTGGATGAACATGGAAATATCTACACCGCTATCTGAATGAACATGGAAATAGCTGCACCGCTATCTGTATGCACATGGAAATATCTACACCGCTATCTGTATGAACATGGAAATATCTACACCGCTATCTGTATGAACATGGAAATATCTTCACCGCCATCTGTACGAACATGGATATATCTACAGAGCCATCTGGATGAACATGGAAATATCTACAACGCCATCTGTATGAACATATAAATATCTACACCGCCATCTGTATTAAGATGGAGATATCTACACCGCTATCTGTATGAACATGGATATATCTACACAGCCCTCTGGATGAACATGGAAATCTCTACACTGCTATCTGTGTAAACATGCATACATCTTCACCGCTATCTGTATAAACATGGAAATATCTACACCGCTATCTGTATGAACATGGAAATATCTACACCGCTCTCTGTTTGAAGATGGAAATATATACACAGCTACCTGCATGAAAATGGAAATATCTACACAGCTATCTGCATATAGATGGAAATATATACAAAGCTATCTCTTTACAACTTGAAATATCTACACCGCTATCTGTATGAACATGGAAATATCAGCACCGCTATCTGTATGAACATGGAAATATCTACACCGCTATCTGTATGAACATGGAAATATCTACACCGCTATCTGTATGAACATGGATATATCTACACAGCCCTCTGGATGAACATGGAAATATCTACACCGCTATCTGTATGAACATGGAAATATCTACACCGCTATCTGTGTAAACATGCATACATCTTCACCGCTATCTCTATAAACATGGAAATATCTACACTGCTATCTGTATGGACATGGAAATATCTACACCGCTATCTGTTTGAACATGGAAATATCTACACCGCTATCTGCATGAAAATGGAAATATCTACAAAGCTATCTGCATAAACATGGAAACATCTACACAGCTATCTCTTTACACATGGAAATAACTACACCGCTAAATCTATATACATGGAAATATCTACACCGCCATCTGTATGAACATGGAAATATCTGCAATGCCATCTGTATGAAAATATAAATAGCTACACCGCCATCTATATTAAGATGGAGATATCTACACCGCTATCTACATGAAAATGGAAATATCTACACTGCTATCTGCATATACATTTAAATATCTACACAGCTATCTCTTTACACATGGAAATAAATACACCGTTATCTGTATGAACATGGAGATATCTACACCGCCATCTGTATGAACATGGAAATATCTGCACCGCCATCTGTATGAAAATATAAATATCTACACCGCCATCTGTATTAAGATAGAGATATCTCCACTGCTATCTGTATAAACATGGAAATATCTACACCGCTATCTGTATAAACATGGAAATATCTACACCGCTATCTGTATATACATGGAAATATCTACACCACTACCTGTAGAAACATGGAAATATCAGCACCGATATCTATATGAACATGGAAATATCTACACCGCTATCTGTATGAACATGGAAATATCTACACCGCTATCTGTATGAACATGGAAATATCTACACCGCTATCTGTATGAACATGGAAATATCTACAAAGCTATCTGTTTGAACATGGAAATATCTACACCGCTGTCTGCATAAAAGTGGAAATATCTACACAGCTATCTGCATATACATGGAAATATCTACACAGCTATCTCTTTACACATGGAAATAACTACACCGCTATCTCTATAAACATGGAAATATCTACACCGCCATCTGTATGGACATGGAAATATCTGCACCACCATCTCTATGAACATATAAATATCTACACCGCCATCTGTATTAAGAAGGAGATATCTACACCGGTATCTGTATAAAGATGGAAATATCTACACCACTATCTGTATAAACATGGAAATATCTACACCGGTATCTGTATAAACATGGAAATATCTACACCGCTACCTGTATAAACATGGAAATATCAGCACCGCTATCGGTATGAACATGGAAATATCTACACCGCTATATGTATGAACATGGATATAACTACACCGCTATCTGTATGAACATGGAAATATCTTCACCGCCATCTGTATGAACATGGATATATCTACACAGCCATCTGTATGAACATGGAAATATCTACACCGATATCAGTATGAACAAGGAAATATCTACACCGCTATCTGTATGAACATGGAAATATCTTCACCGCCATCTGTGTAAACATGGATTCACATTCACCGCTATCTGTATAACCATGGAAATATCTACACCGCTATCTGTATGAACATGGAAATATCTACACTGCTATCTGTTTGAACATGGAAATATCTAAACGGCTATCTACATGAAAATGGAAATATCTACACAGCTATCTGCATGTTCATGGAAATATCTACACAGCTATCTCTTTACACGTGGAAATAACTACACCGCTATCGGTATGAACATGGAAATATCTTCACCGCCATCTGTATGAACATGGATATATCTACACAGCCATCTGGATGAACATGGAAATATCTACACCGCTATCTGTATGAAGATGGAAATATCCACAACGCTATCTGTGTAAACATGCATACATCTTCACCGCTATCTATATAAACATGGAAATATCTACACTGCTATCGGTATGAACATGGAAATATCGACACCGCTATCTGTTTGAACATGGAAATATCTACAATGCTATCTGCATGAAAATGGAAATATCTACACAGCGATCTGAATATACATGGAAATATCTTCAAAGCTATCTCTTTACACATGGAAATAACTACAGTGCTATCTCCATAAACATACAAATATCTACACCGCCATCTGTATGAACATGGAAATATCTGCACCGCCATCTGTATGAACATATAAATATCTACACGGCGATCTGTATTAAGATGGAGATATCTACACCACCATCTGTATAAACATGGAAATATCTACACCGCTATCTGTATAAACATGGAAATATCTACACCGCTATCAGTATAAATATGGAAATATCTACACCGCTACCTGTATAAACAGGGAAATATCAGCACCGCTATCTGTATGAACATGGAAATATCAGCCCCACTATCTGTATGAACATGGAAATACCAACACCGCTATCTGTGTGAACATGGAAATATCTACACCGCTATCTGTATGAACATGGAAATATCTTCACCGCCATCTGTATGAACATGGATATATCTACACAGCCATCTGGATGAACATGGAAATATCTGCACCGCTTTCTGTATGAACATGGAAATAGCTACACCGGTATCTGTATGAACATGGAAATATCTACACCGCTATCTGTATGAACATGGAAATACCTACACCGCTATCTGTAGGAAAATGGAAAAATCTTCACCGCCATCTGTATGAACATGGATATATCTACACAGCCATCTGGATGAACATGGAAATATCTACAGAGCTATCTGTATGAACATGGAAATATATACACCGCTATCTGTGTAAACATGCATACATCTTCAGCGCTATCTGTATAAACATGGAAATATCTACACCGCTATCTGTATTAACATGGAAATATCTACACCGCTATCTGTTTGAACATGGAAATATCAACACCGCTATCTGCATGAAAATGGAAATATCTACACAGCTATCTGCATATACCTGGAAATATCCACAAAGAAATCTCTTTTCACAAGGAAATAACTACACCGCTATCTCTATAAACATGGAAATATCTACACCGCCATCTGTATGAACATGGAAATATCTGCACGGGCATCTGTATGAACATATAAATATCTACACCGCCATCTGTATTAAGATGGAGATATCTACACCGCTATCTGTATAAACCTGGAAATATCTACACCGCTATCTGTATAAACATGGAAATATCTACACCGCTACCCGTATAAACATGGAAATATCAGCACCGCTATCTGTATGAACATGGAAATATCTACACCGCTATCTGTATGAACATTGAAATATCTACACCGCTATCAGTGTAAACATGCATACATCTTCACCGCTATCTGTATAAACATGGAAATATCTACACAGCTATCTGTATGAACATGGAAATAGCTACACCGCTATCTGTATGAACATGGAAATATCTACACCGCTTTCTGTACGAACATGGATATATCTACACAGCCATCTGTATGAACATGGAAATATCTACACCGCTATCTGTGTAAACATGCATACATCTTCACCGCTATCTGTATAAACATGGAAATATCTACTCCGCTATCTGTATGAACATGGAAATATCTACACCGCTATCTCTATGAACATGGAAATATCTACACCGCTATCAGTTTGAGCATGGAAATATCTACACCTCTATCTGCATGAAAATGGAAATATGTACACTATCTGCATATACATGGAAATATCTACAAAGCTATCTCTTTACACATGGAAATAACTACACCGCTATATCTATAAACATGGAAATATCTACACCGCCATCTGTATGAACATGGAAATATCTGCACCGACATCAGTATGAACATATACATATCTAGACGGCCATCTGTATTAAGATGGAGATATCTTCACCGCAATCTGTATAAGCATGTAAATATCTACACCGCTATCTGTATAAACATGGAAATATCAGCACCGCTATCTGTATGAACATGGAAATATCAGCCCCTCTATCTGTATTAACATGGAGATATCTACACCGCCACCAGTATGAACATGGATATATCTTCACAGCCATCTGGATGAACATGGAAATATCTACACCGCTATCTGAATGAACATGGAAATAGCTGCACCGCTATCTGTATGCACATGGAAATATCTACACCGCTATCTGTATGAACATGGAAATATCTACACCGCTATCTGTATGAACATGGAAATATCTTCACCGCCATCTGTACGAACATGGATATATCTACAGAGCCATCTGGATGAACATGGAAATATCTACAACGCCATCTGTATGAACATATAAATATCTACACCGCCATCTGTATTAAGATGGAGATATCTACACCGCTATCTGTATGAACATGGATATATCTACACAGCCCTCTGGATGAACATGGAAATCTCTACACTGCTATCTGTGTAAACATGCATACATCTTCACCGCTATCTGTATAAACATGGAAATATCTACACCGCTATCTGTATGAACATGGAAATATCTACACCGCTCTCTGTTTGAAGATGGAAATATATACACAGCTACCTGCATGAAAATGGAAATATCTACACAGCTATCTGCATATAGATGGAAATATATACAAAGCTATCTCTTTACAACTTGAAATATCTACACCGCTATCTGTATGAACATGGAAATATCAGCACCGCTATCTGTATGAACATGGAAATATCTACACCGCTATCTGTATGAACATGGAAATATCTACACCGCTATCTGTATGAACATGGATATATCTACACAGCCATCTGGATGAACATGGAAATATCTACACCGCTATCTGTATGAACATGGAAATATCTACACCGCTATCTGTGTAAACATGCATACATCTTCACCGCTATCTCTATAAACATGGAAATATCTACACTGCTATCTGTATGGACATGGAAATATCTACACCGCTATCTGTTTGAACATGGAAATATCTACACCGCTATCTGCATGAAAATGGAAATATCTACAAAGCTATCTGCATAAACATGGAAACATCTACACAGCTATCTCTTTACACATGGAAATAACTACACCGCTAAATCTATATACATGGAAATATCTACACCGCCATCTGTATGAACATGGAAATATCTGCAATGCCATCTGTATGAAAATATAAATATCTACACCGCCATCTATATTAAGATGGAGATATCTACACCGCTATCTACATGAAAATGGAAATATCTACACTGCTATCTGCATATACATTTAAATATCTACACAGCTATCTCTTTACACATGGAAATAAATACACCGTTATCTGTATGAACATGGAGATATCTACACCGCCATCTGTATGAACATGGAAATATCTGCACCGCCATCTGTATGAAAATATAAATATCTACACCGCCATCTGTATTAAGATAGAGATATCTCCACTGCTATCTGTATAAACATGGAAATATCTACACCGCTATCTGTATAAACATGGAAATATCTACACCGCTATCTGTATATACATGGAAATATCTACACCACTACCTGTAGAAACATGGAAATATCAGCACCGATATCTATATGAACATGGAAATATCTACACCGCTATCTGTATGAACATGGAAATATCTACACCGCTATCTGTATGAACATGGAAATATCTACACCGCTATCTGTATGAACATGGAAATATCTACAAAGCTATCTGTTTGAACATGGAAATATCTACACCGCTGTCTGCATAAAAGTGGAAATATCTACACAGCTATCTGCATATACATGGAAATATCTACACAGCTATCTCTTTACACATGGAAATAACTACACCGCTATCTCTATAAACATGGAAATATCTACACCGCCATCTGTATGGACATGGAAATATCTGCACCACCATCTCTATGAACATATAAATATCTACACCGCCATCTGTATTAAGAAGGAGATATCTACACCGGTATCTGTATAAAGATGGAAATATCTACACCACTATCTGTATAAACATGGAAATATCTACACCGGTATCTGTATAAACATGGAAATATCTACACCGCTACCTGTATAAACATGGAAATATCAGCACCGCTATCGGTATGAACATGGAAATATCTACACCGCTATATGTATGAACATGGATATAACTACACCGCTATCTGTATGAACATGGAAATATCTTCACCGCCATCTGTATGAACATGGATATATCTACACAGCCATCTGTATGAACATGGAAATATCTACACCGATATCAGTATGAACAAGGAAATATCTACACCGCTATCTGTATGAACATGGAAATATCTTCACCGCCATCTGTGTAAACATGCATTCACATTCACCGCTATCTGTATAACCATGGAAATATCTACACCGCTATCTGTATGAACATGGAAATATCTACACTGCTATCTGTTTGAACATGGAAATATCTAAACCGCTATCTACATGAAAATGGAAATATCTACACAGCTATCTGCATGTTCATGGAAATATCTACACAGCTATCTCTTTACACGTGGAAATAACTACACCGCTATCGGTATGAACATGGAAATATCTTCACCGCCATCTGTATGAACATGGATATATCTACACAGCCATCTGGATGAACATGGAAATATCTACACCGCTATCTGTATGAAGATGGAAATATCCACAACGCTATCTGTGTAAACATGCATACATCTTCACCGCTATCTATATAAACATGGAAATATCTACACTGCTATCGGTATGAACATGGAAATATCGACACCGCTATCTGTTTGAACATGGAAATATCTACAATGCTATCTGCATGAAAATGGAAATATCTACACAGCGATCTGAATATACATGGAAATATCTTCAAAGCTATCTCTTTACACATGGAAATAACTACAGTGCTATCTCCATAAACATACAAATATCTACACCGCCATCTGTATGAACATGGAAATATCTGCACCGCCATCTGTATGAACATATAAATATCTACACGGCGATCTGTATTAAGATGGAGATATCTACACCACCATCTGTATAAACATGGAAATATCTACACCGCTATCTGTATAAACATGGAAATATCTACACCGCTATCAGTATAAATATGGAAATATCTACACCGCTACCTGTATAAACAGGGAAATATCAGCACCGCTATCTGTATGAACATGGAAATATCAGCCCCACTATCTGTATGAACATGGAAATACCAACACCGCTATCTGTGTGAACATGGAAATATCTACACCGGTATCTGTATGAACATGGAAATATCTTCACCGCCATCTGTATGAACATGGATATATCTACACAGCCATCTGGATGAACATGGAAATATCTGCACCGCTTTCTGTATGAACATGGAAATAGCTACACCGGTATCTGTATGAACATGGAAATATCTACACCGCTATCTGTATGAACATGGAAATACCTACACCGCTATCTGTAGGAAAATGGAAAAATCTTCACCGCCATCTGTATGAACATGGATATATCTACACAGCCATCTGGATGAACATGGAAATATCTACAGAGCTATCTGTATGAACATGGAAATATATACACCGCTATCTGTGTAAACATGCATACATCTTCAGCGCTATCTGTATAAACATGGAAATATCTACACCGCTATCTGTATTAACATGGAAATATCTACACCGCTATCTGTTTGAACATGGAAATATCAACACCGCTATCTGCATGAAAATGGAAATATCTACACAGCTATCTGCATATACCTGGAAATATCCACAAAGAAATCTCTTTTCACAAGGAAATAACTACACCGCTATCTCTATAAACATGGAAATATCTACACCGCCATCTGTATGAACATGGAAATATCTGCACGGGCATCTGTATGAACATATAAATATCTACACCGCCATCTGTATTAAGATGGAGATATCTACACCGCTATCTGTATAAACCTGGAAATATCTACACCGCTATCTGTATAAACATGGAAATATCTACACCGCTACCCGTATAAACATGGAAATATCAGCACCGCTATCTGTATGAACATGGAAATATCTACACCGCTATCTGTATGAACATTGAAATATCTACACCGCTATCAGTGTAAACATGCATACATCTTCACCGCTATCTGTATAAACATGGAAATATCTACACAGCTATCTGTATGAACATGGAAATAGCTACACCGCTATCTGTATGAACATGGAAATATCTACACCGCTTTCTGTACGAACATGGATATATCTACACAGCCATCTGTATGAACATGGAAATATCTACACCGCTATCTGTGTAAACATGCATACATCTTCACCGCTATCTGTATAAACATGGAAATATCTACTCCGCTATCTGTATGAACATGGAAATATCTACACCGCTATCTTTATGAACATGGAAATATCTACACCGCTATCTGTTTGAGCATGGAAATATCTACACCTCTATCTGCATGAAAATGGAAATATGTACACTATCTGCATATACATGGAAATATCTACAAAGCTATCTCTTTACACATGGAAATAACTACACCGCTATATCTATAAACATGGAAATATCTACACCGCCATCTGTATGAACATGGAAATATCTGCACCGACATCAGTATGAACATATACATATCTAGACGGCCATCTGTATTAAGATGGAGATATCTTCACCGCAATCTGTATAAGCATGTAAATATCTACACCGCTATCTGTATAAACATGGAAATATCAGCACCGCTATCTGTATGAACATGGAAATATCAGCCCCTCTATCTGTATTAACATGGAGATATCTACACCGCCACCAGTATGAACATGGATATATCTTCACAGCCATCTGGATGAACATGGAAATATCTACACCGCTATCTGAATGAACATGGAAATAGCTGCACCGCTATCTGTATGCACATGGAAATATCTACACCGCTATCTGTATGAACATGGAAATATCTACACCGCTATCTGTATGAACATGGAAATATCTTCACCGCCATCTGTACGAACATGGATATATCTACAGAGCCATCTGGATGAACATGGAAATATCTACAACGCCATCTGTATGAACATATAAATATCTACACCGCCATCTGTATTAAGATGGAGATATCTACACCGCTATCTGTATGAACATGGATATATCTACACAGCCCTCTGGATGAACATGGAAATCTCTACACTGCTATCTGTGTAAACATGCATACATCTTCACCGCTATCTGTATGAACATGGAAATATCTACACCGCTCTCAGTTTGAAGATGGAAATATATACACAGCTACCTGCATGAAAATGGAAATATCTACACAGCTATCTGCATATAGATGGAAATATATACACAGCTATCTCTTTACAACTTGAAATATCTACACCGCTATCTGTATGAACATGGAAATATCAGCACCGCTATCTGTATGAACATGGAAATATCTACACCGCTATCTGTATGAACATGGAAATATCTACACCGCCATCTGTATGAACATGGATATATCTACACAGCCCTCTGGATGAACATGGAAATATCTACACCGCTATCTGTATGAACATGGAAATATCTACACCGCTATCTGTGTAAACATGCATACATCTTCACCGCTATCTGTATAAACATGAAAATATCTACACCGCTATCTGTATGAACATGGAAATATCTACACCGCTATCTGTTTGAAGATGGAAATGTATACATCGCTATCTGCATGAAAATGGAAATATCTACACAGCTATCCGCATATAGATGGAAATATCTACACAGCAATCTCTTTACACATGGATATAACTACACCACTATCTGTATGAACATGGACATATCTACACCTCCATCTGTATGAACATGGAAATATCTGCACGGCCATCTGTATGAACATATAAATAACTACACCGCCATCTGTATTAAGATGGAGATATCTACACCGCTATCTGAATAAACATGGAAATATCTACACTGCTATCTGTATAAACATGGAAATATATACACCACTATCTGTATAAACATGGAAATATCTACACCGCTACCTGTATAAACATGGAAATATAAGCACCGCTATCTCTATGAACCTGGAAATGTCTACACCGCTATCTGAATGAACATGGAAATATCTACACCGCTATCTGTTTGAACATGTAAATATCTACACCGCTATCAGCATGAAAATGGAAATATCTACAAAGATATCTGCATATACATGGAAATATCTACACAGCTATCTCTTTACACATGGAAATAACTACACCGCTATCTCTATAAACATGGAAATATCTACACCGCCATCTGTATGAACATGGAAATATCTGCACCGCCATCTGTATGAAAATATAAATATCTACACCGCCATCTGTATTAAGAAGGAAATATGAAAACCGCTATCTGTATAAACATGGAAATATCTACACCGCTGCCTGTATAAACATGGAAATATCAGCACCGCTCTCTGTATGAAAATGGAGATATCTACACCGCTATCCATATGAACATGGAAATATCTACACTGCTATCTGTATGAACATGGAAATAGCTTCACCGTTATCTGTATGAACATGGAAATAGCTACACCGCTATCTGTATGAACATGGATATATCTACACAGCCAACTGGATGAACATGGAAATATCTACACCGCTATCTGTGTAAACATGCATACATCTTCTCCGCTATCTGTATAAACATGGAAATATCTACACTGCTATCTGTATGAACATGGAAATATCTGCACCGCTATCTCTATGAACATGGAAATATCTACAACGCTATCTGTTTGAACATGGAAATATCTACACCGCTATCTGCATGAAAATGGAAATATCTACACTGCTATCAGCATATACATGGAAATATCTACACAGCTATCTCTTTACACATGGAAATTACTACACCGCTATCTGTATGAACATGGAAATATCTACACCGCCATCTGTTTGAACATGGAAATATCTGCACCGCCATCTGTATGAACATATAAATATCTACACCGCCATCTGTATTAAGATGGAGATATCTACACCGCTATCTGTATAAACATGGAAATATCTATACCGCTATCTGTATAAACATGGAAATATCTACACCGCTATCTGTATAAACATGGAAATATCTACACCGCTACCTGTATAAACATGGAAATATCAGCACCGCTATCTGTATGAACATGGAAATATCTACACTGCTATCTGTATGAACATGGAAATATCTACACCGCTATCTGTATGAACATGGATATATCTACACAGCCCTCTGGATGAACATGGAAATATCCACACCGCTATCTGTGTAAACATGCATACATCTTCACCGCTATCTGTATAAACATGGAAATATCTATACCGCTATCTCTATGAACATGGAAATATCTACACCGCTATCTGTTTGAAGATGGAAATATATACACCGCTATCTGCATGAAAATGGAAATATCTACACAGCAATCTGCATATAGATGGAAATATCTACACAGCTATCTCTTAACACATGGAAATAACTACACCGCTATCTGTATGAACATGGAGATATCTACACCGCCATCTGTATGAACATGGAAATATCTGCACCGCCATCTGTATGAACATATAAATATCTACACCACCATCTCTTTTAAGATGGAGATATCTACACTGCTATCTGAATAAACATGGAAATATCTACACCGCTATCTGTATAAACATGGAAATATCTACACCGCTATCTGTATAAACATGGAAATATCTACACCGTTACCTGTATAAACATGGATATATCAGCACCGCTATCTGTATGAACCTGGAAATATCTACACCGCTATCTGTATGAACACGGAAATATCTACACCGCTATCTGTATGAACATGGAAATATCTACAAAGCTATCTCTTTACACAAGGATATAACTACACCGCTATCTCTATAAACACGGAAATATCTACACCGTCATCTGTATGAACATGGAAATATCTCCACCGCCATCTGTATGAACATATAAATATCTACACCGCCATCTGTATTAAGATTGGAGATATCTACACCGCTCTCTGTATAAACATGGAAATATCTACACCGCTACCTGTATAAACATGGAAATATCAGCACCGCTATCTGTATGAACATGGAAATGTCTACACCGCTATCTCTATGAACATGGAAATACCTACACCGCTATCTGTATGAACATGGAAATAGCTACAACGCTATCTGTATGAACATGGAAATATCTACACCACTATCTGTAGGAACATGGAAATATCCACACCGCTATCTGTATGAACATGGATATATCTACACAGCCATCTGGATGAACATGGAAATATCTACACCGCTATCTGCATGAACATGGAAATATCTACACCTCTATCTGTGTAAAGAAGCATACATCTTCACCGCAATCTGTATAAGCATGGAAATATCAACACCGCTTTCTGTATGAACGTGGAAATATCTACACCGCTATCTGTTTGAACATGGAAATATCTAAACCGCTATGATCATGAAAATGGAAATATCTACACAGCTATCTGCATATACATGGAAATATCTACACAGCTATCTCTTTACACATGGAAATAACTACACCGCTATCTCTATAAACATGGAAATATCTACAACGCTATCTGTATGAACATGGAAATATCTGCACCGCCATCTGTATGAACATATAAATATCTACACCGCCAACTGTATTAAGATGGAGATATCAACACCGCTATCTGTATAAACATGGAAATATTTACACCGCTATCTGTATAAACATGGAAATATCTACACCGCTATCAGTATAAACATGGAAATATCAGCACCGCTATCTGTATGAACATGGAAATATCAGCCCCTCTATCTGTATGAACATGGAAGTATCTACACCGCTATCACTATGAACATGGAAATATCTACACCGCTATCTGTTTCAACATGGAAATATCGAAACTGCTATCTGCATGAAAATGGAAATATATACACAGCTATCTGCATATACATGGAAATATCTACACAGCTATCTCTTTACACATGGAAATCTCTACACAGCTATCTGTATGAACATGGAAATATCCACACCACTATCTGTATGAACATGGAAATATCTACACCGCTATCTGTATGAACATGGAAATATCTTCACCGCCATCTGTATGAACATGGATATAACTACACAGCCATCTGGATGAACATGGAAATATCTACACCGCCAACTGTATTAAGATGGAGATATCTACACCGCTATCTGTATAAACATGGAAATATCTACACCGCTATCTGTATAAACATGGAAATATCTACACCGCTATCTGTATAAACATGGAAATATCAGCACCGCTATCAGTATGAACATGGAAATATCAGCCGCTCTATCTGTATGAACATGGAAGTATCTACACCGCTATCTCTATGAACATGGAAATATCTACACCGCTATCTGTGTAAACTTGCATACAACTTCACCGCTATCTGTATAAACATGGAAATATGTACATCGCTATCTGTGTGAATATGGAAATATCTACACCGCCATCTGTATGAACATGGAAATATCTGCACCGCCATCAGTATTAACATACAAATATCTACACCGCCATCTGTATTTAGATGGAGATATCTACTCTGCTATCTGTATAAACCTGGAAATATCTACACCGCTATCTGTATAAACATGGAAATATCTACACCGCCATCTGTATGAACGTGGAAATGTCTAAACCGCCATCTCTATAAACATGTAAATATCTACACCCCCCTCTGTAGGAACATGGAAATATCTACAACGCTATCTGCTTAAACATTGAAATATCTACACCGCTATCTGCCTAAAAGTGGAAATATCTACACCGCGATCTGCATAAACTTGGAAATATCTACACCGCTGTCTGTGTAAACATGGAAATACCTAAACCAAAAACTGTAGGAACATGGAAATATCTACACGACTATCTCCATAAACATGGAAATATCTACACCGCTATCTGTATATACATGGAAATATCTACACAGCCATCTGTAGGAACATGTAAATATCTACACCACTATCTCTATAAACATGGAAATATCTACACTGCTATCTGTATAAACATGGAAATATCTACACCGCTATCTGTGTAAACATGGAAAGATCTACACCGCTATCTCTGAAAACATGGAAAGATCTACACCATTATGTGTATAAAGACGTAAATATCTACACCGCTATCTGTATAAACATGGAAATATCTACACAGCTATCTGTATGAACATGGAAATATCTACACCGCTATCTGTATAAACATGGAAATATCTACACAGCCATCTGTAGGAACATGTAAATATCTACCCCACTATCTCTATAAACATGGAAATATCTACACTGCTATCTGTATAAATATGGAAATATCTACACCGCTATCTGTGTAAACATGGAAAGATCTACACCGCTATCTCTGAAAACATTGAAAGATCTACAGCATTATGTGTATAAAGACGTAAATATCTACACTGCTATCTGTATAAACATGGAAATATCTACGCAGCCATCTGTAGGAACATGTAAATATCTACACAGTTATCTGTATTCACATGGAAATATCTACACCGCTATCTGTATAAACATGGAAATATCTACACCGCTATCTGTGTAAACTTGGAAATATCTACACCGCTATCTGTGTAAACATGGAAATATCTACACCACTATCTGTGTAAACATGGAAATATCTACACCGCTATCTGTACAAACATGGAAATATCTACACAGCCATCTGTAGGAATATGTAAGTACCTACACCGTTATCTGTATACACATGGAATTATCTGCACCGCTATCTGTATGAACATGGAAATATCTACACCGCTATCTGTGTAAACATGGAAATATCTACACGGATATCTGTGTAAACATGGAAATATCTACACCGCTATCTCTGTAAACATGGAAATATCTACAGAGTCATCTGTATACATCTGTATAAACATGGAAATATCTACACCGTTATCTGTGTAAACATGGAAATATCTACACCGTTATCTGTGTAAACATGGAAATATCTACATCGCTATCTCTAAAAACATGGAAAGACCTACTCCATTATGTGTCTAAAGACGGAAATATCTACACCGCTATCTGTATAAACATGGAAATATCTACACCGCCATCTGTATGAACGTGGAAATGTCTAAACCGCCATCTCTATAAACATGTAAATATCTACACCCCCCTCTGTAGGAACATGGAAATATCTACAACGCTATCTGCTTAAACATTGAAATATCTACACCGCTATCTGCCTAAAAGTGGAAATATCCACACCGCTATCTGCATAAACTTGGAAATATCTACACCGCTGTCTGTGTAAACATGGAAATATCTAAACCAAAAACTGTAGGAACATGGAAATATCTACACGACTATCTCCATAAACATGGAAATATCTACACCGCTATCTGTATAAACATGGAAATATCTACACAGCCATCTGTAGGAACATGTAAATATCTACACCACTATCTCTATAAACCTGGAAATATCTACACTGCTATCTGTATAAACATGGAAATATCTACACCGCTATCTGTGTAAACATGGAAAGTTCTACACCGCTATCTCTGAAAACATGGAAAGATCTACACCATTATGTGTATAAAGACGTAAATATCTACACCGCTATCTGTATAAACATGGAAATATCTACACAGCTATCTGTATGAACATGGAAATATCTACACCGCTATCTGTATAAACATGGAAATATCTACACAGCCATCTGTAGGAACATGTAAATATCTACACCACTATCTCTATAAACATGGAAATATCTACACTGCTATCTGTATAAATATGGAAATATCTACACCGCTATCTGTGTAAACATGGAAAGATCTACACCGCTATCTCTGAAAACATGTAAAGATCTACAGCATTATGTGTATAAAGACGTAAATATCTTCACTGCTATCTGTATAAACATGGAAATATCTACGCAGCCATCTGTAGGAACATGTAAATATCTACACAGTTATCTGTATACACATGGAATTATCTACACCGCTATCTGTATGAACATGGAAATATCTACACCGCTATCTGTGTAAACATGGAAATATCTACACCGCTATCTGTGTAAACATGGAGATATCTGCACCGCTATCTCTATAAACATGGAAATATCCACACAGCCATCTATATAAACATGGAAATATCTACACTACGCTCTGTATAAACCTGGAAATATCTACCCTGATATCTCTATAAACATGGAAATATCTACACCGCTATCTGTGTAAACATGGAAATATCTACACCGCTGTCTGTGTAAACATGGAAATACCTACACCGCTATATCTATAAACATGGAAATATCTACACCACCATCTGTATGGGTATGGAAATATCTACACCGCCATCTGTATAAACATGGAAATATCTACACCGTTATCTGTGTACACATGGAATTATCTACACCGCTATCTGTATAAACATGTACATATCTACAATGCTATCTGCGTAAACATGGAAATATCCTCACCGCTATCTCTATATACATGCAAATATCTACACCGCTATCTGTGTAAACATGGAAATATCTACACCGATATCTCTGTAAACTTGGAAATATCTACACCGCTATCTCTGTAAACATGGAAATATCTACAGAATCATCTGTATAAACATGGAAATATCTACACCGCTATCTGTGTAAACATGGAAATATCTACACCGCTATCTCTAAAAACATGGAAAGATCTACACCATTATGTGTATAAAGACGGAAATATCTACACCGCTATCTGTATAAACATGGAAATATCTACACCGCCATCTGTATGAACGTGGAAATGTCTAAACCGCCATCTCTATAAACATGTAAATATCTACACCGCCCTCTGTAGGAACATGGAAATATCTACAACGCTATCTGTTTAAACATTGAAATATCTACACCGCTATCTGCCTAAAAGTGGAAATATCTACACCGCTATCTGCATAAACTTGGAAATACCTACACCGCTATCTGTGTACACATGGAAATATCTACACCACCAACTGTAGGAACATGAAAATATCTACACCGCCAACTCTATAAACATTGAAATATCTACACCGCTATCTGTATAAACATGGAAATATCTACACCGCTATCTGTGTAAACATGGAAATATCTACACCGCCTTCTGTGTAAACATGGAAATATCTACACCGCCATATCTATAAACATGGAAATATCTTCAACTCCATCTGTATGAACATGGAATTATCTACACTGCCATCTGTATGAACATGGATACATCTACACCGCTATCTGTATAAACATGGAAATATCTACACCGCCATCGGTAGGAAAATGAAAATATCTACACCGCCATCTGTATGAACAGGGAACTATGTACACCACCATCTGTATCAACATGAAAATGCCTACACCGCCATCTGTATCACAATGGAAATATCTGCACCGCCATCTTTATAACAATGGAAATATCTAAACCGCCGTCTGTTTGGAAATGGAAAAATCTACACCACCATCTGTATAAAGGTGGAAATATCTACACCGCTATCTGTGTGAACATGGAAATATCTACAACGCTATGTGTAAAAACATGGAAATATCTACACCTCCATCTGTATAAACATGGAAATATCTACACCGCCATCTGTAGAAACATGGAAATATCTACACCGCCATCTCTATAAACATGGAAATATCTACACAGCTATCTGTATAAACATTTAAATATCTACACCGCCATCTCTATAAACATAGAAATATCTACACCGCCATCTGTATGAACATGGAAATATGTACACCGCCATCTGTATAAATGTGGAAATATCTACACCGCTATCTGTATGAACATGGCAATATGTACACCGCTACCTGTATTAACATGGAAATATCTACACCGCTATCTGTATAAACATGGAAATATCTACACCGCTGTCTCTATAAATATGGAAATATGTGCGCCGCTATCTCTATAAATATAGAAATATATACACCTCTGTCTCTATAAACATGGAAATATCTACAATGCTATCTGTATAAACATGGAAATATCTACACTGCTATCTGTATAAACATGGAAATATCTACACCGCTATCTCTATAAACATGGATATATCTACACCACTATCTCTATAAACATGGAAATATCTACACCACTATCTGTATGAACATGGAAATATCCACACCGCTATCTGTATAGACATGGAAGTATCTACACCGGTAACTGTATAAACATGGAAATATCTACACCGCTATCGGTATAAATGTCTGTATTTGCTCTTAATTTATACCCAAAGCTGGGATGTTTCATATGATAAAAAGACCAAATACAGAAATAGACTATATTTGGTCTGGCAATTGATCTCTGCAATAATCAAACCTCAAAGACAATCAAACCTGAAATCTAAGCTACATATTAAATAGCTTGGTTTTTAGGTTGCACGTTGCTGTGTATGCTGGCTTCATAGAAAATGCAAGTAGCAATGGCCATTTTTTAATAGTCATTTGCCTTGAAGCTCTCCTACTTTTGAATCACATAGAAATAGAAATCAAATCTCACTAGATTTGTTTTTTGAAACAGGGTCTGGCTTGGTTGCCCAGGCTGAAGAGCAGGGCATGATCTTGGCTCACACCTCTGCCTCTCGGACTCAAGCCATCCTCCCACCTCAGCCTTGGAGTAGCTGGGACCACAGGCATGTGCCACCATATCCAGCTAATATTTTTATTTTTGTACAAATGGTGTTTGTCATCTTTCCCAGGCAGGCCTCAAACTCCAAGACTCAAGCAATACACCTGCCTTGAATTCCCAAAGTACTGGGTTTACAGGCGACAGCCACTACGCCCAGCAACTAAACTTCTAAAAATCAATTTTACATAAAATTATCTAAGCGTGCAAGGAAAGATAAGAAGCCTAAGGAACCAGTGAGTTGAAGAATAAATGCAGTTTAAATCATACATGTAAACAACATGATGTGATGTGGTAGGAATCATCTAACATGCTTTAAAGCATGAGTAAAAGGTCTTTACTTAGAAAACTGGATCTTAGTTTAGGATATCTTTAGATAAGAGTATGAAACGTCATATCATATTGATAAGTAAAGTGCTTCCTTTGGCTAATTTTAAGGATAGGACATTTACTTTCATATAATTCATAGGAATCTTAGACTTAAAAATAAAATTTCCCTTCTCAAATCCTTACTTTTATACTTTTTTGCATTTCTTTCACTTTTGTGTTAATGGCCTATGTCTCAACATATTCTATTAAGCCTTCTGGAAACACATACTTTGTTTCCAGCCTCTTCAGAGAACCATCACTCGAATTCCTAGGCTTCTGAAGAAGCAGACCCAAGCTTATAATTATTACATATTTCCAAATCTAGGTGACCAACAAAAATTGATACTTTTCCCATCATACCTTTAAGTTAATAATCAGGTGTATGCTGAGAGGTAAAGACCCAAGAGTGTTGGTTGTCTAATTGTGCAGCTGTATAAACAAATCTTAATGCTTGAAAATATTCAAAGGTTATTCTCACGTTGATTGTTGGTAACTATGTGTAACAACATGAAAAGAAAAAAAAAATCAAAGAATTACGTCTGAGGATAATACACAATCTCTAAGGGTAAGAAGAGCAACAAAAATTCTGCTTCAATTACCACTGAAATAATATATTTATCCTGTAAAATCTATGGTGGCTGGTTGTAAAAATTAGGCATTAGCAAACTGATAAAGACTTTTTAATGAAAACATTATGAAACATAGTTTTTAAAAAGTTAAATACACCCACACCAGTTTTTCACATTCTTTGGGCTGCTTTAATGCTGCCATTAAATAATTGATTTAGTTGTGACATAGATCCTATGTTCCATGGAGTCTACCATTCATAAAGATGCAATGTAAGGTAACAAAAATATAAATTGTGTGTGTGGGGAGGAGAAGTCAAGAGTATTTTTATGTGACAGAAGTTAAGTTGTTATCAGTGTAAAATAGTCTGTTACAAATACCGGACTCTGTATGTTAGTTTCACTAACCAGAAAGAAAGAAATTACAGCAGATACACACACACACACCAAAAAAGGGAAAAGAAACAAAGCTTAGCACCACAGAAAACCACCAAACTAAAGGCATAAACAATAAGAAAGGAAGAAGTGAACAAGTAATCTAAAAAACAACTAATGAAATGGTAGAAGGAAGTCCTAATTTATCAATAATAAACTTCAATAGAAGTGGATTAAACTCTACTTAAAAGATATAAAGTGGATGAATGGATTCGGATAGCAAAACCCACCTATATGCTGCCTACATGATACTTACCTCACTATTAAAGACAAATAGACTGAAAGTGAAGAGATGGAAAAATATATTTTATGCAAACAAATGAAAAGCAAGCAGGAGTAGCCACAGTCATGTCATATTTTAAAAGGCTTTAAATAAAAAAAAACTATATAAAAAAAGAATGTCACTGTATAATGAAATGATAAAAGGCCCAATTCAATAAGAGGACATAACATATATATTACTTAGGTGTAACTATATATGTACCCAACACCAGAACAACCAGATATATAAAGCAAATATTAGATTTAAAGGTAGAGATAGACTGCAATACAATATTAGTAGGAAATTTCAACACTCCACTTTAAAAATGGACAGATTCTATGAAGAGAAAATCAACCAAAAAATGACAGACTCAAACTATACCATAGACCAAATGGACCTAGCAGCTAAAGAAGATCTCACCTGATATGGTTTGGCTGTATATCCCCACCCAAATCTCATCTTGATTATAGCTCCCATAATTCATACATGTTGTGGGAGGGAACCAGTGGGAGATAATTGAATCATGGGGGCGGTTCCCCCATACTGTTCTTGTGGTAGTGAATACGTCTAACAAGATCTGAGGTTTTATAAGGGGGAACCCTTTCACTTGGTTCTCAATTCTATTTTGTTTGCTACCATGTAAGATGTGTCTTTCGCCTTCCATCATGATTGGGAGACCTCCCCAGCCACGTGGAACTATGAGTCCACTAAACCTCTTTTTCTCTGTAAATTACCCAGTCTCGGGTATGTCTTTATCAGCAGTATGAAAACAGACTAATACATCATCCAACAGCTGCAGAATACAAATTATTCTCAACTGTACACCAAACATTCTCTAGGACCAATCATACATTATGACACATAATAAGTCTTAACAAACTTAAGAAGACAGATATCATATGAAGTATCTTTTCTGATTCCAGGGATATAAAGCCAGAAATCAACAACAGGAAAGCCCTTGGAAATTTTATAAAAACATGGAAATTAAATAGCACGCACCCAAGAAATCAATAGGTCTCATTAAGACATTAATAGGAAAATTTCAAAAGTCACTGAGACAAGTAAGAATGAAAATCCAACATACCCAAACCTATGGAACGTAGCAAAAGCAGTTCTAAGAGGGAAATTTATAGCAATAAAAGCCTACACCAAAAAAGAAGAAAGATTTTCAAATCACAAAGCAAAATTATACACTTCAAGTAACTAGAACATCAAAAACAAACTAAACCCAAAATTGGTAGAAGGAAGGAAATAATAAAGCTCACAGCAGATATAAATGAAACAGACACTAAAAAATATTTCAAAAGATAAATAAGACAAAGTGTAAAGGTAAAACTGACAAACCTTTAGCTAAACTAAGACAAAAGGAGAGAAAATTCAAATAAATAAAAGATGAAAAAGGAGACATTACAACTGATACACCACAGAAATAGAAGGGATTGTAAGACATTACTCATAACTATATGCCAACAAATTTGATAGTGTAGAATAAAATGAATAAATTTCTGCACACATACAACTACCCAGATTAAATTGTGAGGAAATATAACATCTGAACACATCAATAATGAGTTTGGAAATTGAATCAATAATAAAACATCTTCCATCAAAACAACAACAACAACAACCAACACCCAGGACCTGATGTCTTCACTGCTGAATTCTACCAAACAGTTAAAGAATAACTACCAATTCTCCACAAACTTTTCCACAAAAGTAATGAGGAAGGAATACTTCCATACTCATCTTATGAGGCTCGCAATATCCTGATTCTAAAACCAGACAAAGACACGCACAAAATGAAAATAACAGGCCAATATTCCTGAAGAACATAGATACAAAAATTCTCAACAAGATACAAGTGAACTGACTTCGACAGCACACTAAAAAGAGTATTCACTATAATCAAGTGGGGTTCATCCCAGGGATGAAAGGATGGCTTAACATGCACAAATCAGTAAATATGATACACCACCACAATAGAAAGAAGAACAAAAACCATGTGATCATTTCAACAGATGCAAAAAGAACACTTGACAAAAGTCAACATTCCTTTATGATAAAAACTGTCAAGAAAGTAGGTATAGGAGTGTACCTCAACGCAGTAAAGGCCATAGGTGACAAACCCACAGCTAACATCTTATTTATGGTGAATAGTTAAATGCTTTTCCTCTTTGATGTGGAGGAAGACAAGGATGTCAACTTCTACCACTTCTATTTAGCATAGTACTGGAGGTCAGAGCCAGAGCAATTAGACAAAAGAAATAAATAAGAGGGATCCAAACTGGAAAGAAGGAAGTCAGATTGTTTCTGTTTGTAGAAAATGTGATCTCACATACATATGTATACATCTATATATATGATCATATAGATATATATGATCTCTCTCTCTTTAGGGTTCTTTCTATATATACTTATATAGAGTGAGAACCCTAAAGACTTGACCAAAAACTACTAGAAATCATAAATAAATTCAGTAAAGTTATAGTATACAAAATCAACACAGAAAATTCAGTGGTGTTTCTATACACTAATAGTGAACTATCTGAAAAAGTCATCAAGAAAGGAATTCCATTTACAATAGCTACCAAGAAATCTGCAGATAAATTTAATCAAGGTCGTGAAAGATCTCTACAATGAAAACTATAACACACTGATGGAAAAATTTACGATCCACAAAAAATGGACACTATATACTCATGGAATGGAAGAACTGATACTATTGAAATGACCATACTAACAAAATGTCCTACAGATTCAATGCAATCCCTATCAAAATACCAATGAAATTCTTCACAGAAATAGAAAAAAATACCCTAAAATTTGTATGAAACCAGAAAAGACCCCAAATAACCAAAGCAATCCTGTGCAAAAATAACAAAGCTGGAGGCACCACACTACCTGACTTCAAAATATACTACAAAGCCATAGTAAGCAAAACAGCATGGCACTGCCATAAAGCAAACACATAGACCAATGGAAGAGAATATACAGCTCAGAAATAAATTCTCATACCTAAAGTCAACTGATTTTCCAAAAAGGAGTCAAGAGCACACACAGGGGTAAAGACAGTCTCTTCATTAAATGGTACTGAGAAGATTGGATATCTACATGTGGGATAATGAAATTAGACCCCTATCTTTTACCTTATACAAAAATCAACTCAAATGCGATTAAAGACCTAAAGGTAAGATTGAAAACTATGAAAAACTACTAGAAGATAACATGTGGGAAATTCTCTATAACTTTGGGTTCTACAAGGATTTTTTAAATGAGACGTCAAAAGCACAGGCAACAAAAGCAAAAATAGATAAATGGGGTTTCATCAAACTAAAATGCTTTTGCACAGCAAAGGAAACTTAACAGAGTGAAAAAACAACTTACAGAATGGGATACAATATTTGCAAACTATACATCTGCTAAGGAGTTAATGCCCAGATTATATAACAAACTTAAACAACTCAACAGCAAAAACATAAATAACTTATTTAAAAATGGGCAAAACTGGGAGGCTGAGGCAGGCGGATTGCCTGAGGTCAGGAGTTTGAGACCAGCCTGACCAATATGGTGAAATCATTTCTCTACTAAAAATACAAAAATTTAGCCAAACATGATGGCGTGTGCCTGTAACCCCAGCTGCTCAGCAGGCTGAGGCAGGCGAATTGCTTGAACCAGGGAGATGGAGGTTGCCGTGAGCCCCGATTGCACCACTGCACTCCAGCTTGGGCAAGAGAACAAGACTCCTTCGCAAAAAAAAAAAAAAAAAAAAAGGACAAAATAAACTAAAAGAAATGCCACAAGAGAAAATATAGAAATTGTCAAGACGAATATATAATAAAATCATGTTCAACATCACTAACCATCAGGGAAATGCAAATCAAAACCGCAATGAGATACCAGTTCACCCATTAGAATGGCTATTAGCAAAAAGGTAAAAGATAACAAGAGTTGGCAAGGAAGTGGAGAAAACGGAACACTTATGCACTGTTGATGGGGTTGTAAACTAGTACAACCATTAAGCAAAACTTTATGGAAGTTCGCTAAAAAATAAAAAATAAAAAAAAAAAACAATCATTCGATCACATAACCCAGCAATCCCACTACTGGGTATATATCCATAGGAAATGAAATCATTGTGTTTGAAAAATATCTGCACTCTTATGTTTACTGTAGCACTATTTCTAATAATCAGATATGGAATCAACCTATGTGTATAAAAACAAACAAGTGAATTATATATATAATATATATTATGTATATTATATATAATACATATTATGTATATTATATATAATATATTATGTATAATATATAGTATATTATATATAATATATTATGTATAATATATAATATATTATATATTAATATATTATTAATATTAATGTATTATATATTAATATTAATAATATTAATAAAAAATAATAATTATTAATAATAATTATTAATAATTATTAATAATTATTAATTAATAATTATTAATAATTATTAATAATTATTAATAATTAATATTAACATTAATATGTTATTAATATATATTATATGTATAATATACATTATATATTATGTATATTTTATATATAATACATATTATGTATATTATATACATAATATATATTATGTGTATTATAATATATATAATGTATAATGTATATAATATACGTTATGTATATTATATATAATATACATTATGTATGTTATGTATATTATATATTACATATAATATATATATTATTATATATAATTATATATAATTATAATTATAATTATATATAATTTTATGTGTAATTATAATTATGCATAAAATTAATTATAATTATATATAATTTTATGTGTAATTATAATTACACATAAAATTATATATGTATATATATATATATATATGGACACACACACAATGAAATACTATTCAGCCATAAAAAAAGAATGAAATTCTGCCAGTTGCAACAACATGGATGACCCTGTAGGATACAATGTTAAGTGAAATAAGCCAGACACAGAAAGCAAATACTGCATGATCTCGCTCATATGTGGAATCTTAAAAAAAAAAATGTTAATAGAGAAGTAGAGTAGAATAGTGGTTACCAAACAGTGAGGAAGAAGTGGGGAGGGCAAAATGGAGATAGATTGGTTAACAGTTATGAAATCACAATTATATAGGAAGAATAAGTTGTAGTGTTCTTTGCAAAGCAGGGTGACTATAGTTAAAAGTAAAGTATTGTATATTACAAAGTATCTAGAAGAAAGGATTTTGAAATTTCTTATTAAAAAGAAATGATGAATGCATGAGGTAATTAATACACTAACTATCCTTATTGGATCATTAGACAACATACATATTCATTGAAACATCAAATTGTATCCTATAAATCTATATAATTACAATGTGAAAATTTTTTAAAAATAAATTAATGAATTAAATAACAATTTTAAAATGTTCTCAATCACCAATGCAAAGTTTAGGAGCTTTGTTCTTGACTCAGCCTTAAGACTGAAAACTAATGTGTTAGAAATATTTGTAGATCCTCTCAATTTTGAAAGAATCCTAGCTAAACTACTGAAATATAAAATATATTCTATGTAATATGCTCTTAGGTATATTCTTAGGTGAACTCTGCTTTTAGATGAAGCTTATAAAAATGAAAAACGTATCTGAAATAAAATTTTAAAGTATTTGGAAAATTACAGCTTAATCTCTTAAAGACAAATTTTCTATACAGTAACCTTTTATGTGCTTTTGAAATGGGGTATACAATTATTTTCCCTGATGTGAGACAAAATATAGAATGTTGGCATTTTATCTAAGAAGTTAACTTAGGAAGAAAGAGTGAGAGGCAGAGGAATGAGGGAAGAAAGGAAGGCTGATGATGGGATACCTTATCAAGTTGCCTAATGCTGTATTGGAACCTAATAGGCCTTCTAAGGAGTTTTATTACATAATGCAAGACTCCTCAATCTGGGAGGAGGAAAGGGCTTTATTTTTGAGTGGTCACAGGTTGCCCCATGGGCATAAACTCTACCAAGCTGCTAGGTTACACCTACATGAGCATCCCACCTGCTTAAGTAAGAGCAGCCACAAACTGTGGGCCATTCCAGGTAAGTGTCATATCACACCTGCACCAACTAGTCAAAGCCTGGGTCAAAGCCTGTGCAGAACTGATCGCTACAGCAGAGGCTAAAATAAGAAATGGGGCTAAGAGAGTGAAAAGCAGTGCCCATATGTATCCAAAAACAGGTTGAAGATATCTTTAGGAAGGAACAGATAATTTTTTTTATTCATACAATAACAGATGCATATGAACTCCTCGACTAGTCACCCATTCCTGTCAGCCCTTGGGCTTCATAACTAAATCATTCTTCCTTTGTAATCCAGTCCCACATTTTCAGCTATCTCTATATGTTTATTATCTTAAATATTTCTTTGCTCTATACTCTTCCCCTAGTCTTCAACCAATTTCTTTCTTTATTGTCCCAACCCACAGACTGTTATTTCCACTTCGATGTCCCATAGAAGCTTCAAGGGTTTGAAATACCTAAAAAAACAACTCATCTTTCTCCCTAAAACTCCCTCTCCTTCTCCCACTTCAAAATTTCAACTAATGGCTCCCCCTGTTATTCCCACCAGAATCCTGAATGATCCCTGTTTCCCCTCATTCACTCCATACATGTAAATCTCATTAACGTTACTTTCTAGATATTTCATGAATCCTTTCCATTCATTCTGTACTAGAAAGTGTTCCCAGTTTAGACCCTGGTGGTTGGTGGCCTCTTACCTAGGCGCTCTCTCTCTCTCTCTCTCTCTCTCTCTCTCTCTCTCTCTGTGGGTGTGGGTGTGGGTGTGTGTGTCCTGAGAATTTATTTACTTCTGGTTTTTGTTTGTTTTTTAGTATCCAGAATCTACAGGGAACTTAAATCAATTAGAAAAAAAAATAACCCAATTAAAAAATGGGCAAAGGACATGAACAAACACTTCTCAAAAGAACACATACAAATGGCCAACAAATACACGAAAAAAAAATGCTTAGAATCACTAATCATCAGAAAAATGCAAATCAAAACACAATGAGATACCATTTCATACCGGTTGGAATGGCTATTATTAAAAAGTCAAAATACAACAGATGCCAGCAGGGCTGTAGACAAGAGGAAGTGTCTGTATATTTTTAGCTATAGCCCTACTTCAAACGTGTCCCCATTACAGCCAAAAGAGCGGCCTATCTAAAGGACTGTTCTGATCAGCTCACTTACCTGACTGAAACCTTCAGTGACTCCCATGGCCTGCAGGTCAATGCACTAATTCATGACTATAACATCTGAGATATCCTTGATCTGGCTACTGGTCTAGCCCTCTCTGACTCACGCTTTATAAACCATGCATTCTGGAACTTTTTAGTTGTTTCCCACATCAGCATGCTACTTCCCATCCATGTAGATTTGCAGAGACCTCCTCATCTTTTTAATTCCCAGTTCCCACTCTCAACATGGGCCATCTCCTACCCACACTTCAAAACCTAAGCAAAACAACACCTTCCGTGACACCTCCATGCTGAGTCAGATGCCATCCCCTTTGTATTGTAGTTCTTTGCTTGTGTGCCTTTGTCTCACTTTGTTCTCTTTAAAATAAACTCCATGAGGACAATGATCACCTGCTATTTGTGTTAATATCTGCACCTAGTGGCATAGTGTCTGGAGTATAGTAGGATCTATTTTCAAGGAAAAAAAGATTATATCTATACCAATAGACATGAATTAGCGCTTTTTTTTTTTTAAAGATAAGCTCCCTTTGAACTAAGTCAATGTTTACAAGAAGAGTTATACTAAAAAGTTCACTTTTGCTGCTTATGTTTCATTTATTTCAGGCAATTAATTCATTGTTATTGGTAAATCGATACTTTTTATTGATACTGAAAAGAGAGAAATAAACTAATGACTATCTCTGTTAGAGTAGATTTGTTCATATCTATCAGTAAAATGTGAATTATCTGAAAGTCAATAATAAAACATAAACTGTGATCTTAAATGTTTTTTAGGGGCTCAAAAACAATTAGAATTCATGTCAGCATATAAAAAAAGATCAGAGTATTTTTAAGATATGATAAAATTTTATTTTAGTTTCTTAATAGGGATTTTTGTGACCTTATAGAGTTCAACTAATTATAATTTTAAAAATAGGATTTATAGAGTTTTAGAATTAGAAACAATTTATAGATTATTTTATTTTTCTTTTGAGGAATCAGGTCATCAGAAGATCAAGGAACACCTATAATGTCACTAGATCCTAATTTAATTTAAATTTTAGAATCCAGGTATTCTAACTCCTGTCTTGATACTATTTCTACTTTATTATGTTGCTTCCCAGGGCTTTAAAAAATAAAAGCTGGGAAATTACATTTGCTTTGCATATACAGCACCAATTATCAAATTCAGCATAAAAGCATAACATGTATACATCAAAAAGAAAACATAAAAACTTCAAATTAAAAGCATCTCAAAACAATTGAATATAATAGGGAAACCTTATACAAATGCAACACTCCCCCATTAATAAAAAGAAACCAATTGGAGAAAAAAGAAATTCAATATAAACATGTTGGAATATAACCTAATTCATTTTAATCCAATGCTTCAAATTGAAAAAAATTAGCACTAGTGTTATTTTCCTTTATCATTACAATCTTGCTTTTCATTACATTATGCTATGTTTTGTATTAAACATAAAATCAATTTTTCACCTTAACACATGCTAGAAATACAGAGTCACCATATTGGAAATCAGTAGAAAGTGTCTTTGTTTCTACTTTTTTTTCTTTGAAAAAGCTTTGGGAAAAAAAATCATTTACAATGTTTAATTTTAATAACTTAAAGAATGTAATTGATTTTTGTTTGTTTTTGACATGGAGTTTCACTCTTGTCACTCAGGCTGGAGTACAATGGCATGATCTCGGCTCACTGTAACCTCCACCTCCCAGGTTCAAATGATTCTCCTGTCTCAGCCTCCCGAGTAGCTGGGATGACAGGCACTCGCCACCACACCCGGCTAATTTTTGTATTTTTAGTAGAGATGGGGTTTCATCATGTTGGCCAGGCTGGTCTCAAACTCCTGACCTCAGGCGATCTGCCAACCTCGCCCTCCCAAAGAGCTGGGACTACAGGCGTGAGCCACCATGCCCAGCCAATTGAATAGTTTTTAACTCAGAGGATAAATGCTTGAGGGGATGGAAAGCCCATTCCTCATGACGTGATTATTTCACACTGCATGCCTGTATCAAAACATCTCATGTACCCCACAAATATATAAACCTCCTATGTACCCACAAAAATTTTATAAAATAATGAAAATATTTTAAAACTAAAAAAATTGTTTTTTAATTAAGCAACTTTATTTAAATAAAATCATTCTTCCTCATCCTCAGTCCTGGGATCTACCAGAAAGAATTAGCAACATCTTAAAGATGACAAAGTGTTAAAGATAAACTGCTATTAAGTAAAAGTGTGAAGTGTGGAGGGGACAAGCTGGATGCCTGAACCATTTTGTTCTATCTTTAGGACAGTGAAAGAGCAAGAAGCAGGGTTGGGTGGGGGACACATATTCTGTTGAGCATTGTCACCACTATATTCACTGAAATTCATCTGCATGCTTGTATGTATACTTTTGATTCGCCTGATACACTGAAAATTATATGAAATTGTTCTCTATTCTTTAGATAATTATAATCTAAGTGCTAATATGAAGCTTAGAATTTATATGAAATATGTATGCCCACAACAAGACATTTCAGCTATTTCCTAGATAATAATCTCACTTCACCCTGCACAAAACAGGCACATGATCATGTCACTCTGACCTGGTTTGACTCCAAGGAGGCTTTTGTTTTTAAAATAATTTAGGTTAGTAGTTAAAATATGAACTTTGGGCCAGGAGTGGGAGCTCATGCCTATAATCCCAGCACTTCGGGAGGCTGAGGCGGGCGGATGACTTGAAGTCAGGAGTAGGAGACTGGACTGGCCAACATGCTGAAACCCCATCTCTACTAAAAAAAAAAAAAATAGAAAACTTAGCTGGGTGTGGTGGCGGGCACCTATAATCCCAGCTACTTGGGAGACTGAGGCAGGAGAATTGCTTGAGCCTGGGAAGTGGAGGTTGCAGTGAGCAGAGATCTTACCACTACACTCCAAAACAAACAACAAACAAAAAAATTCTAGAGTCACACTGAAAATCTTAACAACCTGCTTCTACTACCCATTTTTTAAATTTTTATTTTGACCTGATTTTAGATTGATAGCAAAATGCACAAATAACACAAAGTGCCCCCTATGTCCCTCACCCTACTTCCCCTAATGCTAACATTTTCAGAGCCATCCTTATTTTCTCTATAAAAGAGCAGAGTTCTCCTTTTAGAGATTTGGAAAGATTATTAAAAGATAAGTTACAAAATACAGTACCTGACACGTATAAAATATTAAATAAATACTAGCCATGCTTAATTATTTTGTTTTAAGTCTATATGAGTCAAGTTTTAGTAGAAATATGGGCTAGAAAAAAAAAAACAGAAAGCGGGACTCTGTGATCCGACTTGGGCTTATAGAACAGACTGCACTAGTTTGTTCTCATGCTGCTAATAAAGTCATACCCAAGACCGGGTAATTTAGAAAGGAAAGAGGTTTAAGGAACTCACAATTCCACATGGCTGGGGAGGCCTCACAGTCACGGCAGAAGGCAAAAAAGAAGCAAAGGCACATCTTAAATGGTAGCAGAGAAGAAAGCTTGTATAGGGAAGCTCCCATTTTAAAAGCATCAGATCTCGTGAGACTTATTCGCTACCAGGAGAACAGTAGGGGGAACCCGCCCCTATGATTCAATGATCTCCACCTGACTCCATCCTTGACATGCGGGGATAATTACAATCAAGGTGAGATTCGGATGGAGACACAGCCGAATCATATCAATGGCTAATGAGAGTTACGTCCAGAACCTAATGAAAACCTGTCTGAGGCCACATTCCCTGTAAAGCAGATTTGAGATAGAGATTTGTGTAGAGAATATTTAACTGGGTAAAATCCTAGGAACCAACAACTGTGGCGAAAAAGCTGAATTGGATAAAGGGAGTTGAGATGTGAGGCAGTCACAACAAATACCTCAGCTAATCTCAAGGGGGAGCTGAGAAGCTGGGACGACCCTTCAGAGTTGCCCTAAATTGAGGCAGGAGTATGGAGTTTTAATACCTTTCACTGGCCATTCTTCAGATACGAGTTGTCCCCAAGGATGGACATCAGCTTGACAAGTTATTAATTAGATCTCCTGAGAATAAATTCTAGAGAGAATCAGCTGAGAGGCATGATTTGCCAACACTCCCAATAGCTGGGCAAACTTCAGTTTTGAGGGAGGATTTGGGTCACACACAAAAGTCTCCACAACCAATTATTCATGGGAAATTCTATGTAGGCAGAGCTATTTCATGGCCAGTTAATCAAAACTACATAATCTATTTGGTTAAGCAAAAGAAATTAAAAAGATAAAATAAAATCTATGTATTAACACTCAAAAGTTTTTTAATGCATTTGCCTTGCATTTCGTATGTTTTGCCTTGCCTTTTATATGTTTTGCCTTGCATTTGCTTATTTGCTTTTAAGAACCTTTAGAGAACAATAATTACTAATATAATATGGAGTAGCACAGCATAGACGAGGGAAGCTAACTCTCTCCCTTTTCCCAGAACCTGGAACAGCTAAAGATCCTAAGCATTGTCAGCTTTGGTATCTGACATAGTTTGGATGTTTGTCCCCTTCAAATCTCACGTTAAAATGTGATCCCCAATGTTGGAGAGAGATGCCTCCTGAATGGCTTGGTGCTGTCCTCTTGGTAATGAATGAGTTCTTACCCTGTGATTTCATGCGATATCTGGTTGTTTAAAAGAGACTGACACCTCCTCCCTGTCTCTCTTGCTTCCTCTCTCACCATGTGATATGCTGGTTTCCCTTCACCTTCCACCATGATTGGAAGGTTCCTGAGGCCCTCCCTGGAAGCAGGTGCCAGTACTATGCTTCATGTACAGCCTTCAGAACAAGGAGCCAAATAAACCGCATTTCTTTATAAATTACCCAGCCTCAGGTATTTCTTTATAACAATGCAAATGGGCTAACAGAGTATCATTCATGGACAGTGAGTGTATTAGTCAATTTTCATGCTGCTGATAAAGACATACCCAAGACTGGGTCATTTATAAAGAAAAAGAGGTTTAATGAATTCACAGTTCCACATGGCTGAGGAGGCCTCACAGTTATGGCAGAAGGCGAAAGGCGCATCTTACATGGCAGCAGGCAAACAGCAAATGAGAACCAAGTGAAAGGCGAAAGGGGTTTCCCCTTATAAAACCATCAGATCTCATGAGACTTATTCACTACCACTAGAACAGTGTGGGGAAAACTGCCCCCATGATCCACTTACCTCTCACTGGGTCCCTCCCACAACATGGGAATTATGGGAGCTACAGTGCAAGATGAGATTTCAGTGGGGACACAGCCAAACCATATCAGACAGTAATAACTTTCAATTAAATATAGCTAGACTTTCTGTCAGTGGGTCACAGCAGTCTAGAGAACACATTGAAAAACTCTGGGAACAGCAGATATAGAGGTCAGATCTAGAGATTTTGAACAAAGTTTAGTGCTACAATGCATTGGTGACCACAGACAAAAGGTGTCTGTTGTTGTTATAGTTTGTTTTCTGTCTTGTTTTTCATCATGGGAGGACAAAAAGAAAAAATGGGGGCAATGGTGAAGGAGAAATGAAAAAGACCTGCTTTTCTATGGGTGGAAGCGACTAAACGAGAGAATAAATTTGGATCACACAACAAATGCAAATCAAGTTAGAAGCATGAAAGGCATGATTAAGGCCATGGTTCTAATAGAGATCAGCCAGCGGAACCAGGATCATGCCACACCGAGGGAGGCTGCAGAGCCATTGCCTTCTCTCCTGTCAAAGCTAAATTAATGAAATGGAACTCACAGAAGCACTATGTAATCAAATATTGGTGGGACACAAGCAAATTCTGAAAAAGTTTCATTGATCAGTGATAATATCTTTTGGTGTAAATATCTCCTCAAAACATTTCAGGAAAAAAAAATAAAGCTATAATTTTACTTTAGAAATATTTAACTTTGTTATACTAGTTTACTTATTTTTTACCTAATACTTCTGATATATTGTTATGTAGGTTAAAGATGCTCGATTCATGCCACTGTGGAAACCACACATAATTTAGGCAATAATGCAAATTCTTTTCAAATTCTTTTATCAGTGTATTCACTTTATTTTTATTTCAAACACAATACAAAATTACAGGATGCTATCAAAGTGATGCTACAAAACCCCACTAAAATTTTTTCAATTCTTCAAATCACACACTTACACACACACACACACACACACACCACATGCATTCCCCGTACAGACCTTTTTTTGGGGGGCCTGAGTAAATAATTGCATTTTATTTTCAATTTTTCATTTTGAAATAATTAAAGACTTACCAAAAATGTTGCAAAACTACGTGCCTTTTTGAAGTAAAGTCTTGAAAAAGTTGTTTGGTATATCCTTTATAGTAATAAAAGAAAACACGTGTATATTCTGTTGATTAAAGGCATGCTGAGATCGTCAGACATGTGATTTCATCAGAGACTCCAATATAGAGCGCAGCTGTAACGACATCCTAAGAGTGTTCTAACTGAAATGTGTTGGAAGAAGGTTCTAATTTTTTTCAACCCTTCTCAAGTTGGCACTCAGCAGATTTCCACTCTATAAAAGTAACTCCTGCTCTGCAACTAATGTTCACAGATAAGCTCCAAACATATTTACAGCTCCATTTAAGTATAATGTACACACAGTAAAATTCACCCTTTTCAATGTGCAATTTAATGGGTTATGGCAGATGAATATCATCATTTGACCACAATCATGATCAAGATACAGAAAATCTGCATCATCACAAACTGTTTTCTTTTGCTGTTTTGCATTTGATCTTTTCTCCATTCCTGAACACAGGCAACCACTAATCTGCTTCTGTTTCTACAGTTTGCATTTTCTAGAGTATCCTATTAGTGGAATGATACATTGGTGTCTTTCATGTCTAGCTTCTTTCACTGAGCATAATGCTTTTGATATTCATTTATATTGCTGTTGTATCAGTTTGCTCCTTTTTATTGTTGAGTGGTACTCCATCTACAACTGGTTTATCCATTTACAAGTTGATGGACACATCTGCTATGAACTTCAAGGATGAGGCTTGGTACGGATATGTTTTTATTTATTTTGAGTCGCAGTGGGATTATTTGGCTATATGATCAGTACTAAGTTTAACATTAAAAGAAACTGCCAAACTGCTTTCCAAAATGTCTGTACCATTTTGAAGTCCCACTAGCCAGGTGTGAATAGCAATTCTTCACATCATGTGGTATGGTCAGTTCTGCTCGTGTCAGCCACTCCAGTGGGTGTACAGTGGTACCTCAATGTGGTTTTAACTTGCATTTCCCTGATGACGGGTAATGTTAAGTATCTTTTCATTTGTGTATTGGACATCATCTCTTTTTAAATTAAAATATCTGTACAAATATTTGGCCCATTTAGGTCAAAATATTACGTTAAATGAGTTATTTGTGTTTTGTTATTTAGTTTTTTAGTTATGTGTACATTCTAGATGAAAGTTCTTTATCAGACATATTTAAAATTATTCTGTCCCAATCTGTGGTTTGCCTTTTCATTTTTTGATGCTATGTTTTAAGTTGCAAAAGTCTTAATTTCATGAAGTCCAACTTACTATTTTTTTCCATTTTCATCCATCCTTTTCTTATCTAAAAAGTTTTTAGCTATAGTAAGATTATTAAAAATTTTTCCTATTCAGTAAGCTTTATACATTTTATATTTACATTATGTATAAAATACATGTTGAGTTAATTTGAGGATATGGTGTGAGGTAATTCTGAAGTTCATATTCTCCATTTAATATCCAATTTTAATAGTACCATCTTTATAAAGACATTGATTTCCTTATTGAAATATTTTGGCAACTTTGGCCATGTAAGGCAGGATATATTTCTAAATTATTTATTCTGTTTCACTGATATATATGTCTTCTTCATGCCAGTAAGTTTACTGTACTGTTTAGTGTAGCTTTACAATATGTCTTGAAATTTGGAAAGTTTTCCAACTTTATTCTTCTTTCTAAAACATGCTCTGGCTATTCTAGGACTTCTGCATTTAAAAAAAAAATTAGAATCAGCTTTGTAATTTCTCCAAAAAGGCCTATAGGTTTGACTTGGATTGTGCCAAATCTGGAGATCAGTTTCAGAAGAATTATCATCTAATAAGTATGACATGTATATTTACCAATGAACTTGATACATATTTCTACCTATTCAATCTCTCGTATTAGTGATTTAGAAATTTTGGATCAGCATACCTTTTATTAAATTTATTCTGAATTATTTTATTATTTTTGAGGCTATTATAAGTTAAATTGCTTACATAATTTTATTTTCTAATTGGTGTTGATTGTGTATAGAAACACAATTGATTTTATTTATTGATCTTTCATCCTACAACTTTGTTAAATTCACTTCATACCTCTAGCACACTTCTGCAGATGCCTAAGGATTTTCTATGTATATGTTTACATCACGTGAGAATAGTATTTTTCTTTCTTCCCAACTTGGGTGTCACTTATTTCTTATTTTCTTTTCTTTTCTCTTTATTTCTTTCTTCTTTCTGTCCATTCCTCCTTCCTTCCCTTCTTTCTTTCTCCCTGTTTTAGAATCAGTTTTGTAATTTATCCAAAAGGACCTATAAGGTTTCATGGGAATTCCACTGAATCTAGAGATCAATTTCAGGAGAATTATCATCTCATAAGTATTAAATATTTATCAATGAACTTGGTATATATTTCCACTTATTTAATATTGAATGCAATACTTTAAAGAACTAGGGAGAGAGGACATCATTGCATTTTTCATAATCTTATGTAGAAAGTATTAAGGCTTTCACCATTTTAAGTAAGATGTTTGCTATAGATTTTTTGTAAACACATAATCAGTTTGAAAATGTACTTTTCTATCCTCAGTTTGCTGGGAGTTTTTAATTTAAAAAATGTGTTACATTTTGTAAATTCCTTTTTTGCATCTATTGAGAGTGTCACGTGATTTTTCTTTTTTCTGTCAGCATGGTAGATTTTCAGTTGTTGAAACCAACTTGAGATAAACCCCACTTGGTTAAAACACATTATCATTTTTAAATATTCCTAGACTCAATTTGCTAATATTGTATTAAGAATGTTGCATCTAAGTTCATAATGGTTATCAGTCTGTCATTTTTGAGTTGTGATATCTGTATTTGTTTCTGATATCGAGAGAATCCACGTAAAACATCTACTTCTGTCATCAGTAATAATCTGACCAGGGATAACACCAACAGTTAGAGAGGAACCTGTCATTACCTGTGGCAGCAGAGATATCAGAGATTCCAAAAAGAAAAGCAAGGTTAAAATTTCAAATATAATCACATGAAATATCAGAAAGCCAGGGGATAGAAATATAGGAGAGCAAAATCTTAGAGGTCAAAACAAGTAGTTAAGTACTGCACATGATAATAAAAAGTAAAATCTTTTCCTAAGGCAGAGCCTGGCTGCTGCCTAGCTTCTTTGACAATTCTTGGTAGGCTTTCATGGCTTTATAAGGGCTTATACTTTAGGTAAAGTTATAGTCAGGGAAACGGTGGGTGTAGGTTGGCTCTGTAGAAATGAAGCATTACAGGAGCACTGCAGTGAGAAAGAAACTGATACTGATGATACTTCGGTCACACTAATAATACATGCTAATGATAATCATAGCAATCATGGTAATGACAGACAATATATATATAATATTAGCATGCTTCTATTTGCACATATACATATGTGAATAGAAACATTGATTTAAAGACATGAAAGTATAGAAATAGCCTACACCTGATAAAGATATGCTCATACACAATAACAAACCTCAGCATAAACAGAGATTTTGATGTATCACAGAATTCTCCAATAGATCACAATTTTGACACTATGGGAAGTGTCATTTTCAGAACTTTTCTTTATCTCCATTATCTCTATTCTCTATTTCCAACATTCCTGGAGACTGAACTCAAGGATCAGTAAATATTCTCAACCTTAACCATAGCAGACTTCTTTCATCCCATATATGCTTGTTATTTTTCCCCACTGACAGAAGGCATTGTACCATGAAATATACAACATATCTCTGACACACCTGACGAAAACAAACAATGGGGAAAGATTGACTATTTAATAAATGGTGATGGGAAAACTGGCTAGCCATATGAAGAAAGCTGAAAGTGGACCCCTTCCTTACACCTTATAAAATAATTAACTCAAGATGGATTAAAGACTTAAACATAAGATCTAAAACCATAAAAACTCTAGAAGACAACCTAGCCAATACCATTCAGAACATAGGCATAGGCAAAGACTTCACGACTAAAACACCAAAAGCAGTGGCAACAAAAGCCAAAATTGAGAAATGGGATCTAATTAAACTAAAGATAGCTTCTGCACAGCAAAAGACACTATCATCGGAGTGAACACACAACCTACAGAGTGGGAGAAAATTTTTGCAATCTATCCATCTAACAAAGGGCTAATATCCAGAATCTACAAGGAACTTAAACAAATTTACAAGAAAAAAACAACCCCATCAGAAAGTGGGAAAAGGATATGAACAGACACTTCTCAAAAGAAGACATTTATGCGGCCAATAAACACATGAGAAAAAGCTCATCATAGGCTGGGCGTGGTGGCTCACGCCTGTAATCCCATCACTTTGGGAGGCCAAGGCGAGTGGATCACAAGGTCAGGAGTTTGAGACTTGCCTGGCCACTATGGTGAAACTCTGTCTCTACCAAAAACACACAAAAAAACTTTAGCCAGGCGTGGTGGTATATATCTGTAATCCCAGCTACTCAAGAGGCTAAGGCAGGAGAATTGCTTGAACCCATTAGGTGGAGGTTGCAGTGAGCCGAAATTGTGCCACTGCACTCCACCCTGGGTGACAGAGTGAGGCTGTCTCGAAGAAAAAAAAAAAAAAGCTCATCACCCCTGGTCCAATGAGATACCATCTCGCGCCAGTTAGAATGGCAATCATTAAAAAGTCAGGAAACAACAGGTGCTAGAGAGGATGTGGAGAAATAGGAATGCTTTTACACTGTTGGTGGGAGTGTAAATTAGTTCAACCATTGTGGAAGACAGTGTAGCAATTCCTCAAGGATCCAGAACTAGAAATATCATTTGACCTAACAGTCTCATTACTAGGTACACATCCAAAGGATTATAAATCATTCTACTATAAAGACACATTCACACATATGTTTATTGCAGCACTATTCACAAGAGCAAAGACTAGGAACCAACCCAAATGCCCATCAATGACAGACTGGATAAAGAATATGTGGCACATATACACCATGGAATACCATGCAGCTATAAAAAAGGATGGATTAATGTCTTTTGCAGAGATATGGATGAAGCTGGAAACCATCATTCTCAGCAAACTATCACAAGAACAGAAAACCAAACACCACATGTTCTCACTCATAACTGGGAGTTGAACAATGAGAACACATAGACACAGGGAGGGGAACATCACACACTGGGGCCTGTCAGTGGGTAGGAAGGAAAGAGGAGGGATAGCATTAGGAGAAATACTTAATGTAGATGACGAGTTGATGGGTGCAGCAAACCACGACAGCACATGTATACCTATTTCACAAAACTGCAAGTTCTGCAAATGTATCCCAGAACTTAAAGTGTATGTATGTGTGTATATATATATACACACAAATGTAAATGTAAATGTAAATAAATTGAAAATGGTAAAAATAGAAATATGTTTCCTACACAAATAGTGACATAATAAAGCAAGATAGAATGTATGTTTGAGTTAAAAAAAATTGCTTAGAAGACAACTTGAATTCCATTCCAAGGAACTAGTTTTCAAAAGTTTACAACCAGATTTCAGTTTGGCAAAAGGCAACAATGCTGTTTTGAAAATAATTTCTGAAAAGAGCTTCCCCAGCAGTTCCAAATGGCAGTCCTGATACAAGGAAGTAGGGGCAATTTTGTTACCACCAGGAACACTGAATTCATTTTCAGACCTTGAAATTCTGGGAGGCCCTCGAATAATAATCAACTACAATATTTTACTTTACATAGAAATATTGTTTTAATGTTAATATAAAAGCTTGTATATGAACTAAAATTGTCAATCTGCCACTTTTAAGAAAGAAGAATCCATTATGTCCCTAATCTATAGTGAGTTGATATGTTCCATAAGCAGTTCTGGAAGGAGGCTACACTTAGAGCATAAATTGGTATAGATCGCTTTGCTCTCACAGATAGCGACACAATATTTTCTGCTGAATGGGAAAAAGTTTGAAGGCATAAATCAAGATAAAGCAATCATCTGACAAAGAATTACAAAGAGGCCCCATACCTTTTTCTTAGTGAACTCCATGTGACACATTGATTTTCCACTGAAGATAAAAGCCAAAATCATGTGTCATCAATAGAAAGCAAGCAAAACTATTTGGTTCAATATGTTATGGTACTTAACAAAAAAAACTTGCAGAGAAAAGACAAATCTAAAATGTTGCACATGATTCAAACAAGTCTGGATCAGAAGAGACATTTCAGAGGTCACTGCTAGAGAGTCAAGGATACATTAGAGAGAAATAAACTCCTGCTTTTTTGTTTATCTACTTACATACACAGATACTGTCTGATGAAGATGATTGATATCAGGTATGGTATTTGATGGTATAGTCATTTACAAAATAATTCATCCCTTATGATCTAATGCAATTTTCTTCATATTACACGTGTATATTTAAATACTTCCTTGTGAAGTGGAGGCTAGCCAGGCTGCTGTTAGCATATCCAGTACATTTCTGCAAATTCCAAAATGGCAAATCCCACAGTTGAAATTTCAACCTCTCTAGCGTCCCTCGGCTGGAGTGCATAATCACGGCAAAAGTCTGCAACATCAGAGGTGGCCGCCACAGACACAAAGTCTATGTTTCTCATTCCATTCTACCAAATCTATTCAGCAGTCTGGGTGAGGGGGCTTGGCAGTATCTATGAGCAGAAAGCATTCAAATGGCTGGTATATGTGCTTCCGGGGAAACTAAGGGGAAAAAAGAGAGAGGGAGGGAGGGAGGGAACAAGAAAGAAGAAGGAAACTCAAGGAGAGAGGAAGGGAAGGAGGCTGGCAAGAAGGGATGGAGGGAGCAAGGGAGGGAGGAATAAAGGAAGGAAGTTACACCAAGTTTCAAAACTGGCCACGGACTGAGAAGGATTAAGAGACAAACGGAATTGAAAGCATTTATGTTCATACTCGGTATTTTTCTTACCCATTCTTGCAAATTAGTAATTTAAAAATTTTCATTTCCACAAATCCACGTGTTTTCTTGTTCCTCTCTCTCCGCTCTTTTTCCTTCTTTCCTTCCTGCCTTTCTTCTTTCTTTTCAACATAGGTTATATAAATGTGTGAGAGCTATCACTAGTCTACATTAATCATCAGGATTTTCCTGTATATTTCCAATTAAGATGACCCATAATAATATTCTACTGTAATTTTGGAGGGTCCAAAATACTAGATGGCATTTAGTGTTTTGGAAATCATGACAAGTCTAACAGGACTTTAAAAAACCTATCAAGACATCTGATGTGTTTTCTTGCCCATACACTCTTTAATGAGGTCTGCTTGACCCTTTCTTCTTCCCTTCTCTAGTCATGGGTTCTTCACACTGAAAACTAAGCTTTGCATCAGTGTTTGACGAACAGGTGACATAATAAACTGCAGTTACATTTTAAATTCAGCTCAAGATGGTAGATGAGAAATCTAAGATTGTGAAGTGAGATTTAGCATGCTGTTCAGTATGCAACAAATCTGAGTGTTGCTCACACAGGATTCATACCAACAGGCTCCTTCCAAAACCTTTCAATGCAAATTCTAGCAAATGCACACTTGGAAGAAAAATGTTCCATGAAGTTGTATATGTAAATTTATACTTTCAGCATTTATGTATATAATTTCAGGGGAAGTGGGATCAACTTAACATTATTAAACATAGTCCAATGATATTTACAACATAACTTCAGAAACATTTTATTACTAGAAGTATTTTAAAAAGGATGTACCATTTAGGATTTAAGACACACCCCACAAATGAAAAAACAAATGAGATTATAAACAACATTTTTAAAAAAATTGTGCCATCTTTTCACTACAAAATCCTCCTGGGGGAAAAATATCTTTTCCTTCATTATTAAAGGATGTTATCAGAGCACAGTGGAATTCTTTCAGATTTAGTCAGAAGGTTCTCTGGAGTTGAGAGATCTATTGGAGAATATTTTCTTTGAAAGTCCATGTCCTTTCCCCAGGCCTACATCATATATAAATAAACATTTCAGAAAAGGGGCCATGTTAAGAAAAAGTGGGTTGAAGATTGTAAGACCTGGTTCCTGGGTGCCAAATAATTCACAAGTTGGAATAAGCTGGGTTTCTGTAACACTTCTCTATGACTGCCATTGATACTGAACTATGCCAAGGAATAAGTCCTACCAAGGAAAAGCAGGAGGAAAACAGGTGTAAGAAAACATTTCCTGTCAGTGTGTCCAGAGATAGCATGAGTCAACAGCGGCTCCTCATGAAGCCATCGATTCGTAACACTGGAGTATCTAGAATGCATCTGGGTCGAATTATTAAAAAGAAAGTTCTTCTCAAGCTAGTTGTAATGGTAGCTAATTTAAAAAATTAATGTTCTGCGATTCTGATAAAAACCTATGTGGTGAACCAACAATAAAGGCGGCTGGAGATATTGGTATGAAATAGTTATTTTTCCTTATATACCTGGACGTTCATGTAAGAAATTATACTTTTGGAAGGTCTGTCATATTCTCAGTGTATAAGAGTTGAATCATTTTTAGAAGTTATTGTCAGAATTTTGCTTTAATAGTGCAGTAAAGTGTGCATTCTCTCTCCCTCATTTTCATTCAACAGCCTCTACAAATTGAGCCTGGCTCAAAGGTCTTTCCCTCTTGGAATATGACTCCTCCCCTGTCCCTCTACATAGGCTGTTCTATAACAAATTATTTTGCTGTCTTGATTTTTCAGAGACCTCATGCTAGTAGTAGAGAGTCAGGAGAAAGTGAGATGTCCTATATAAAAGGCCTGCTAGAAAAAGAAATCAGCACTGAGTTCTAAGGATACTGAACAACTTTTTAAAAAACAAGCAAGCCATATTAAACACATTAGTTACAACCAAATTAGATAAAACCATGAAAATTATCCAAGAAGAAAAAGTACATCACCTGTCTAGGTTTAAAATTGCTTAAGGCTGCCATCCAAGGACCATCTATGATAACAAATACAGTAGTCTGTATTGACACAAAGTTTTAGTGATAGACGTAATTACATTCTTCTGCTGGTGGTGTTCTAGAATAAATGGAATATCTGCTGATCAAATCTGAATGCATCCCATAATATTAGCATGTAGGATCCCAGATCTGCAGGCACTATCTCTTTCTCAGATCTACACTTTGAATATTATGTTAGTTAAAATGAGAAGTATGTTAGAAAATGTCTTTTAGAAAAGAAATATTGGCTGAGTATGGTGGCTCATGCCTGTAATCCCAACACTCTGGGAGGCCAAGGTGAGAAGATCTCTTGAGCTCAAGAATTTGAGACCAGCTTGGGCAACATATCTATAAAAAATTTTAAAACTTAGCCGGTGTGGTGGTGCACACCTATAGGGACAGCTACTTCAGAGGCTGAATCAAGAGGATCACTTGAGCTTGGGAGTTTGAGGTTGCAGTGAACTATGAACATGGCACTGAACTCCAGTCTGGGCAACAGAGTGAGAACTTGTCTTCAAAAAAATAAAAAAGAAGAAAAAAATAGGAAATATTGTGTTCACATCTGCTATGGTACTCTTTCTTATATAAACTATTTCTTTGCAGTATTCTAGAGGATTTAAGACAAATTTACCACTGAATAATTTCATATGGTATATTATTGCATTAGTATAGTATGTTATTATATAATTAGTATAAGTGACCAGTGCTGCAACAACCACATTCCAAAAAGTATTGTGATCCTCCAAAATTACAATGTCTAAATGACATTATTCTCCTTCATGAGACCATTATACCTTAATTTTTCAGCACCATGAAAATCTACAAATGCCCTCTAAAATATATTTAGAAAACGTGGGGAAAAAATAGATACAGTTTCAGAAGATACATATATTTTGAAAATTAGCCTTTTTGGAATAAATTATTCTTTATGACATATAAATAAACACATTTTTCAGACTGGCGGGGTAACATTTGCATCAGTCAAAATAATTAGATTACTAAAACCTGTAATCTTATTAGAAAAATGGTTTATTCAGAGAATCATTGGAATTATTAGCCTTCAAGCTGCTATAGATTGAATCTGATCAAAATAATTAAGATAATATTATTTCATTTTTCAGTATAATATCTCCTTAGTATTTTTGTTTCTTATTTAATATGTGATTATATTTACTTCTGTGAATAATATGGATGAAGATCATTACAGTGTCAAGATCACTGGGTTCAGAGCACAGAAACCTCAAGTCTATTCTTTTTTCTTAAATACCTGTAAGACTTTAAAGAAGACAGAGTTTCTGGACTCTAATTTCTCTATCTGTAGAATAAATGGGTTAGACCAAATAACTCCTTTCTGCTTATAAATTTTCTAATTATATGACTGAGCTTACACCTGGAAAACAGTCTATCTCCTGTATAAATTAATGATAGAAATGAAAACCACCACGTTTCATGAAATTAACCACATAAATATCAACATCAACTGCTCAGAAGGACTTAAGTGCAAGTATCACAGGAATTCTGAAGCACAGAGAACTAAATATAAGAAATGTAACACTCTTCGTATTTTCAAAGAAGATTTTAATAATATATGTAAACACAGTACCCTGTTCATAAGAAAAAAGAAAAGGGACGTCTTAGCATATTCAGGGTTCAACCAAAACTACTACTGGAATGTAAATCAAAGTAATATTCACCTAACTGTCATAATTGGCATGAATAATTTTAAGTAAAACACTTTTATTTGATATTAAATGTGAACAATAAGCCAAAACAGAGAAAATTAATAAATTGATCATTTATTGAAACTGAAATAAAAATATATAATTATTGAAGCCTCTTATATACATAAACCAATCATTGCTTAAATGAGCTGACATACTAGCTCCATAGTTTTATGTCACTAAGGAACTCTTTTGAACACAATAAAGAAACCAGAATTGAGCACAAAGAATGATGAACTGGGAAGTACATGGCTTTCTATCTACTAATTAGGAGTACAATCATTCAGTCAAACAGCCACTCAACAAACATTTAGCATACAGCTTCTGGATACCAGGTACTGGTGTAGGTGCTAGAGCAACAAGGAAATAGTCCCTGCATTCAGTGAGCTCACAGGCAAGTAAACAAGTAAGTATAAAGACTGCATGACTGATTGGGAGTGGTGGTTCATGCCTGTAATCCCAGCACTTTGGGAGGCCAACGTGGGCAGATCACGAGGTCAAGAGATCGAGACCATCCTGGCCAACATAGTGAAACCCCGTCTCTACTAAAAATACAAAAATTAGCTGGGCACGGTGGTGCACGCCTGTAGTTACTTGGGAGGCTGAGGCAAGAGAATCAGTTGAACCTGGAAGGTAAAGGTTGCAGTGAGCTGAGATCACACCACTGCACTCCAGCGGGGTGACAGAGTGAGACTCTGTCTCAAAAAAAAAAAAAAAAGACTCCATGATAAATGTGTATCTACAAAGGGCACAAAGGAATGAGTAGCTAATCCCCAAAGCCATATGGAGCAGTCAGTATAAGCTTCAGGAAAAGAAACTGAAGTAAAAAGCTAACCTGAATCTGAAAAAAATGAGTAGGTATTTTCCAAGCACGTTTCAGGGGAAAAGTTGCAGGATGCAGAAGTCCTCCCAAGTACAAAAAGAGAATGAACTCTGGACAACTGGCAATTTATGGCACACAGGAATCAGTAAATGTAGGGATGAGAGGCACACAGAAACATGGGCAAAAACAGGAATTTTGACTTTATTCCATAAATCATGGAAAGCCACCAATGGGTTTTAAGTAATAAAATACTAAGACCAGGTTTGCATTTTAGAAAGATCAATTTGATTTCAGTGAGGAGGTCCAAAAATGAGAGCAGCAAGGCCAGATAGAAGTCCTGCTGCAACTAGCTATGGTTAGAGATGCAGACCAAAACTAAGGTGAAATCATTTAGAAGAAAGAACGTGGATATAAGAGCCATTGGTTTGGCCTCTCCACATCATTTTTTTTTATTTTATTTTCATTTATTTATTTATTTATTTATTTATTTATTGAGACAGAGTCTCGCTCTGTCACCCAGGCTGGAGTGCAGTGGCGTGATCTTGGCTCACTGCAAGTTCTGCCTCCCGGGTTCACACTATTCTCCTGCCTCAGCCTCCCGAGTAGCTGGGACTACAGGCACGCGCCACCACGCCCAGCTAATTTTTTCTATTTTTTAGTAGAGATGGGGTTTCACCGTGTTAGCCAGGATGGTCTCGATCTCCTGACCTCGTGATCCACCCACCTCGGCCTCCCAATGTGCTGGGATTACAGGCTTGAGCCACCATGCCCAGCTGGCCTCTCCACATCTTTACTGTTATACTGATAACATGGGGATGAAAATAAATATTATTTGTATTTAAACTATTATTGTTATGTGAAAATTAAACAAATAACATACTATGATAACATCTGAGGTTCAAGAAATATTAAGTCTTGAAAATAGGAAAGATGAAAGGAAGGAAACAGGGAGTGGGGAGGAAAGTAGGAGAAAGGAGAGAATATAGGAATGAGAGAGGAGGAAAATAATAAGAAAGAAGTAGAAAGCTAGGTACGGTGGCTCATGACTGTAATCCCAGCACTTTGGGAGGCCGAGTCAGGCAGATCACAAGGTCAGGAGTTCAAGACCAGCCTGGCCAATATGGTGAAACCTTGTCTCCACTAAAAATACAAAAATTAGCTGGGTGTGGTGGCAGGCACCTATAGTCCCAGCTACTCGGGAGGCTGAGGCAGGAGAATCACTTGACCCTGGGAGGCAGAGGTTGCAGTGAGCTGAGATCACACCACTGCACTCCAGCCTGGGTGACAGAGAAAGATGCTGTCTCAAAAAAAAAAAAAGAAAAAAAAAAAGAAAGAAGTAGAAAAAGATATAGTATTTCTTAATCAGCAGAAGCTACTCTTATTTTTCAATACTCTACCTTTCTAATGTATCACTGACAAGGAAAGGTCTTGAATAATTGACTGAAGTCAGAATAGGTAAGGCACTCTACCTGTGGATACATGAGAGGCCTTAAAAAGTTCATGGAAAATGTATATTATGAAAAAAACTATGCAAAGGTTTCAATTTTGGCAGCAAAATAAACTCATACTAATTTATTATAGCATGTTTGAACAGGATCTAGTTTGAGACAGTAAGAAGGAGTAGACATTAGTTTGAAAAGAGCCCCTAGCAGAGCAATGTAAATTCTGCTAAAATTGAAGCAAGAACAAACATTAGATTATGATGAAGCTTGAGTGAAAGAATGGTGAAATCACTGATGCTTTACAAGAAGCTTGAGGGGACAATGCACCAAAGAAATCAGTAGTTCACAAGCGGACAGCTTTTTTAAAGAAGAAACGAGATGATGTGGAAGATGAAGTCCACAGGGACAGATCATCCATATCAATTTGCAAGGAAAAAAATTAATCTTGTTTGTGCCCTAATTGAAGAGGACTGATAATCAACAGCACAAACAATAGCCAACATCATAGACATCTTAATTGGTTCAGCTTACACAGTTCTGACTAAAAAATTAAAGTTGAACCAACTTTCCACTGCATGGGTGCCAAAAGTGTTGTGCTCAGATCAGCTGCAGACAAGAGGAGAGCTCTCAATGGAAATTTTAAAGAACTAGGGTCAAGATCCTGAAGGATTTCTTTGAAGAATTGTAACAGAAGATAAAACATGGCTTTCCCAGTATGACCCTGAGGGCAAAACACAATCAAAGCAATGGCTACCAAAGGTGGAAGTGGTCCAGTCAAAGCTAAAGGGGATCACTCAAGAGCAAAGGTCACGGCAACAGTTTTTTGGGGACATTCCAGGCATTTTGCTTGTTGACTTTGTGGAAGGTCAAAGAACAATAATATCTGCATATCATGAGAGTGTTTTGAATAAGTTAGCCAAAGTTTTAGGTCAAAATACCTGGGAAAGCTTTAGCAGACAGTCCTCTAACACCACAATGTTTCTGCTCATTCCTGTCATCAAGCAAAGGCAATTTTGTGAGAGTCTCAATGGGAAATTGTCAGGCATCCACCTTACAGCTCTGATTTGGCTCCTTCTGACTTCTTTTTGTTTCCCAATCTCAACAAATGTGGAAAGGGCACCCATTTTTCTTAAGTTAATAATGTATAAGAGACTGCATTGACATTGTTAAGTTCCCAGGACCATCAGTTCTTTAGGGATGAAAACCGAAGATCACATTTTCAATGTTTATCTTTTAACTTCATTTTTCCACAAACTTTTTGAAGTTTCTCCATACAAATGTCTCCATACAAATGAGCACTTGCAAAATAAGCAGAGAGTCTCATTCAATGGACAGAAAGTTCTGTGCCATCTAAAAATTATCTTAAGCAAGTTCAATGTGTAGCAACAGACTGTATTGATAAATATCAGTTAGTTTGACTTCTGCAATGACCATGATGGAGTAACAAGAACTAGACTTTCTCTCCCTCCTGAAACAACCAAAAAAATGGCCAAAATGTATGCCACAAAAATTTGCAAGACCCTGTAAAGTCAGTCTCAAACAAGGTGAGCCTATCAACGGCCCTAATTTATGCCTGGAGAAAGTTTTCCAGCCCACTACTCCAGGAGAAAAGCCCAAGAGGAGCCCATTGTTCTCCCTGAGCTGAGGGGACAGAGCTGAGAGTCCACAGAAACCATGTTGACATGAGCTCTCAGGACAAGGTTTCCGAGAAGAAGGGGCTGCACAGAAAGAGAACTCCAGAGCTCTGCAAAGGGTCCCCCTAAAGTACATAGCTAAGTAATTGTTAGGACAGGCCTAGAGAAAAGTACCTACGGTTGGGGAAACAACACCCAGATAAGATGAAAAGTAACAGTACACATGCTCACCAAGGTCCAGTAATAGTGCTTATTTTATCAGCCAAACCAGAAACACCTCAAGATTCCCAGGGATACCCAGAAGGATCTTGCCTCACTAGTTGGGAGTGATTAGCTCTAAAATGAGAACTGGTCTGATCCCACCTAATGAATTTTTAAAGCAAGACCAAAAAGAGTCAAACTCTTTCCAACTAAACTTAAATACATACCAATACAAAGATCAAGAATATTTATATATACTTCCAGCACTCAATAAGATAAAAGTCACCATATCTGACATCCAGACACAGTTTAGCAGAGACACAACAGTAACAACAAAAGACAGAAGAACGTGGCTCATAATAAGGAGAAAAATCACTGAGTCAGAACTGATCCAGAGTAAATCAAGGTGCCAGGGTTATCAGTTAAGAACATTCAAATGCTTATTGAAACAGTATTCTATATGTTCTAAAATAGAGACATGCAAGATACACTAAAGGAGGCTGGGCGCAGTGGCTCACGCCTGTAATCTCAGCATTTTGCGAGGCCGAGGCAGGTGGATCACGAAGTCAGGAGTTCAGGACCAGCCTGACCAATATGGTGAAATCCCATCTCTACTAAAAATACAAAAATTAGCGGGGCATAGTAGCATGCGGCTGTAGTCCCAGCTACATGGTAGGCTGATAGCACATTAGTCATTAAAGAAGAAAAGATAGACACCTCTCAAAATAAAATAGAGAGAGAAAATAAATTTTTAAAAAACATGAACAGAGCAATAGTAGACAGTAAATTTCAAGTAACTGAATTTACGTGTAATCTCAGTTCCCAAAGGAGAGGAGAGGGAAGATGTGAAAACATTTGGGACTTTGAGTCAGGCAAAGCTTTCTTTGATATGACCCCACAGCATGATTTATATAATAATATATTGATAAGAAGAACTCATCAAATTTAAAAAAAAGAATCTGCTCTTCAAAAGAATCTATTAAGAGACTGAAAAGACAAGCTGCAGGCTGGGAGAAAATATTTGCAATTCATATATCTGATGAAAGGCTTGCATCAAAAATATATTTTAAAAGCTCAAAATTTAATAATGAAAAACAAACAACCCCATTTAAAACTTGGGTGAAAGACTGGAACAGACATTACAAAGTAGACATTTGTTTGGTAAATAAGCACATATGCTCAACATAATTAATGCTTAGGGCAATGCAAATTAAAACCAAAATGAGACGCCACTATCTATTTTTAAATAGCTAAGATTAGCATGACTGATAACAGCCAAGCACTGGCTTGGATGTGGAGAAGCTGAAACTCTCATACACTGCTGATGGGAATACAAAAAAGTGTAACCTTTGAAAAACAGTTTAAGAGTCCCTTAAAAAGTTAAACATACTTCTGCCGTAAGACTCAGCCATTGCACTCCTGGGTATTTACCCAAGAGAGATAAAAGTAGGTGTTCATATAATGATATCAACACAAATGTTCATAGCACATGTATTCATAATAGCCCAAACTAGAAACACTCTAAATATCAATCAATACATTAATGAATTAACTTGCTTTATCCGAATTAATTATGGATACATACTATAACATGAATGAATCTCAAAATAACTATACTAAGTGAAACAAGGCAGACTCTAGAGGTAAAACATGCAGAGAAAAAAACATAAAATGTCAGACAAAAAAGTGCATAGTGTAAAATTGTATTTATATACATTTTTTGACTGTATAAATTACTGTCCAGTGACAGAAAGCAGTTTGGTGGTTTTTAAGGGCCAGGAATGAGGGGCCAGAGAAATGTATTATAAAGAGGCATCAGGAAACTGGAGGTGAAGTATATTTCCATCACCTCGATTGCGTGCTGATGGTTTCTAAACTTTCAATATTTTTAGTTTATTATATGTTATACAAAATAAAGCTTGTAATAAAAATCAAAAGATTGAGCCATCCTTATTTTCTCTATAAAAGAGCAGAATTATCCTTTTAGAGATTTGGAAAGATTATTAAAAGATAAGTTACAAAATACAGTACCTGACACGTATAAAATATTAAATAAATACTAGCCATGCTTAATTATTTTGTTTTAAGTCTATATGAGTCAAGTTTTAGTAGAAATATGGGCTAGAAAAAAAAAACAGAAAGCGGGACTCTGTGATCCGACTTGGGCTTATAGAACAGACTGCACTAGTTTGTTCTCATGCTGCTAATAAAGTCATACCCAAGACCGGGTAATTTAGAAAGGAAAGAGGTTTAATGAACTCACAATTCCACATGGCTGGGGAGGCCTCACAGTCACGGCAGAAGGCAAAAAAGAAGCAAAGGCACATCTTAAATGGTAGCAGAGAAGAAAGCTTGTGTAGGGAAACTCCCATTTTAAAAGCATCAGATCTCGTGAGACTTATTCGCTACCAGGAGAACAGTAGGGGGAACCCGCCCCTATGATTCAATGATCTCCACCTGACTCCATCCTTGACATGCGGGGATAATTACAATCAAGGTGAGATTCGGGTGGAGACACAGCCGAATCATATCAATGACTAATGAGAGTTACGTCCAGAACCTAATGAAAACCTGTCTGAGGCCACATTCCCTGTAAAGCAGATTTGAGATAGAGATTTGTGTAGAGAACATTTAACTGGGTAAAATCCTAGGAACCAACAACTGTGGCGAAAAAGCTGAATTGGACAAAGGGATTTGAGATGTGAGGCAGTCACAACAAATACCTCAGCTAATCTCAAGGGGGAGCTGAGAAGCAGGGGTGACCCTTCAGAGTTGCCCTAAATTGAGGCAGGAGTATGGAGTTTTAATACCTTTCACTGGCCATTCTTCAGATACGAGTTGTCCCCAAGGATGGACATCAGCTTGACAAGTTATTAATTAGATCTCCTGAGAATAAATTCTAGAGAGAATCAGCTGAGAGGCATGATTTGCCAACACTCCCAATAGCTGGGCAAACTTCAGTTTTGAGGGAGGATTTGGGTCACACACAAAAGTCTCCACAACCAATTATTCATGGGAAATTCTATGTAGGCAGAGCTATTTCATGGCCAGTTAATCAAAACTACATAATCTATTTGGTTAAGCAAAAGAAATTAAAAAGATAAAATAAAACCTATATATTAACACTCAAAAGTTTTTAATGCATTTGCCTTGCATTTCATATGTTTTGCCTTGCATTTCATATGTTTTGCCTTGCATTTGTTTATTTGCTTTCAAGAACCTTTAGAGAACAATAATTACTAATATAATATGGAGTAGCACAGCATAGACGAGGGAAGCTAACTCTCTCCCTTTTCCCAGAACCTGGAACAGCTAAAGATCCTAAGCATTGTCAGCTTTGGTATCTGACATAGTTTGGATGTTTGTCCCCTTCAAATCTCACGTTAAAATGTGATCCCCAATGTTGGAGAGAGATGCCTCCTGAATGGCTTGGTGCTGTCCTCTTGGTAATGAATGAGTTCTTACCCTGTGAGTTCATGCGATATCTGGTTGTTTAAAAGAGACTGACACCTCCTCCCTGTCTCTCTTGCTTCCTCTCTCACCATGTGATATGCTGGTTTCCCTTCACCTTCCACCATGATTGGAAGGTTCCTGAGGCCCTCCCTGGAAGCAGGTGCCAGTACTATGCTTCACGTACAGCCTTCAGAACAAGAAGCCAAATAAACCTCATTTCTTTATTAATTACCCCACCTCAGGTATTTCTTTATAACAATGCAAATGGGCTAACAGAGTATCATTCATGGACAGTGAGTGTATTAGTCAATTTTCATGCTGCTGATAAAGACATACCCAAGATTGGGTAATTTATAAAGAAAAAGAGGTTTAATGAATTCACATATCTGCACCGCTAGCTGTATAAATATGGAAATATCTTCACTGCTACCTGTACAAATATGGAAATATCTACAGCGCTACCTGTATAAACATGGAAATATCTACACCGCTATCTGTATAAACATAGAAATATCTACACCGCTATCTCTATAAACATGGAAATATCTACAGCGCTATCCATATGAACATGGAAATATCTACACCGCTATCTGTATAAACAAGGAAATAACTACACCGCCATCTCTATAAACATGGATATATCTACAGGGCCATCTGTATAAACACGGAAATAACTACACCGCTATCTGTATATACATGGAAATATATACACCGCTATCTCTATAAACATGGAAATATCTACACCATTATCTGTATAAACATGGAAATAACTACACCTCTATCTCTATAAACATGGAAATATCTACACTGCTATCTGCATAAACATCGAAATATCTAAACCGCTACCTGTAAAACAGGGAAATATCTACACCGCTATCTCTATAAACATTGAAACATCTACACTGCTATCTTTATAAACATTGAAATACCTACACTGCTATTTGTATAAACATGGAAATATCTACAACGCTATCTCTATAAACATGGAAATAACTACACCGCTATCTCTATAAACGTGGAAATATCTACACCACCATCTGTATGAACATGGAATTATCTACAACACCATCTGTATGAACATTGAAATATCTTCACCGCTATCTGTATAAACATGGAAATATCTACACCGCTATCTGTATATACATGGAAAATCAACACCGCTATCTCTATCAACATGGAAATATCTACACCGCTATCACTATAAACATGGAAATACCTAAACCGCCATCTGTATCGACATGAAAATATCTACACCGCCATCTGTATAAACATGGAAATATCTAAACTGCTACCTGTATTAAGATGGAAATATCTACACCGCCATCTATATAAACATGGAAATATCTACACCGCCATCTGTATGAACATGGAAATATCTACAGTGCAATTTCTATAAAGATGGAAATATCTAAACCGCAATCTGTTTAAACATGGAAATATCTACACCTCTATCTGTATTAAGATGGAAATATCTACACTGCCATCTCTATAAAGATGGAAATATCTACACCGCCATCTGTATGAACATGGAAATATCTACACCGCTATCTGTATATACATGGAAATATCTACACCGCAATCTCTATAAACATGGAAATATCTAAACTGCTACCTGTAAAACAGGGAAATATCTACACCGCTATCTCAATAAACATTGAAATATCTACACTGCAATCTTTATAAACATTGAAATACCTGCACTGCTATTTGTATAAACATGGAAATATCTACAACGCTATCTCTATAAACATGGAAATAACTACACCGCTATCTCTATAAACGTGAAAATATCTACACTGCCAACTGTATGAACATGGAAATAACTACAACGCCATCTGTATGAACATTGAAATATCTACACCGCTATCTGTATAAACATGGAAATATCTACACCGCTATCTGTATATACATGGAAATATCTACACCGCTATCTCTATCAACATGGAAATATCTACACCGCTTTCTCCATAAACATGGAAATACCTACACCGCCATCTGTATCGACATGAAAATATCTACACCGCCATCTGCATAAACATGGAAATATCTACACCGCTATCTGTATTAAGATGGAAATATCTACACCGCCATCTATATAAACATGGAAACATCTACACCGCCATCTGTATGAATATGGAAATATCTACAGCACAATCTCTATAAAGATGGAAATATCTACACCGCCATCTGTTTAAACATGGAAATATCTACACCTCTATCTGTATTAAGATGGAAATATCTACACTGCCATCTCTATAAAGATGGAAATACCTACAACGCCATCCCTATGAACATGGAAATATCTACACCGCCATCTATATGAACATGGAAATATCTACACCGCTACCTATATAAACATGGAAATATCAGCACCGCTATCTCTATGAACATGGAAATATCTACACCGCTATCTGTATGAACATGGAAATATCTACACCGCTATCTGTATGAACATGGAAGTATCTAAAAAGCTATCTGAATGAACATGGAAATATCTACACCGCTATTTGTTTGAACATGTAAATATCTACACCGCTATCTGCATGAAAATGGAAATATCTACAAAGCTATCTGCATATACATGGAAATATCTACACAGCTATCTCTTTACACATGGAAATAACTACACCGCTATATCTATAAACATGGAAATATCTACACCGCCATCTGTATGTACATGGAAATATCTGCACTGCCATCTGTATGAACATATAAATATCTACACCGCCATCTGTATTAAGAAGGAAATATCTAAACCGCTATCTGTATAAACATGGAAATATCTACACCGTTGCCTGTATAAACATGGAAATATCAGCACCGCTATCTGTATGAACATGGAAATATCTACACCGCTATCTGTATGAACATGGAAATATCTACACTGCTATCTGTATGAACATGGAAATAGCTACTCCGTTATCTGTATGAACATGGAAATAGCTACACCACTATCTGTATGAACATGGAAATATCTGCACCGCTATCTGTATGAACATGGATATATCTACACAGCCATCAGGATGAACATGGAAATATCTACACCGCTATCTGTATGAACATGGAAATATCTACACCGCTATCTGTATGAACATGGATATATCTACACAGCCATCTGGATGAACATGGAAATATCTACACCGCTATCTGTGTAAACATGCATAGATCTTCAACGCTATCTGTATAAACATGGAAATATCTACACCGCTATCTGTATGAACATGGAAATATCTACACCGCTATCTGTATGAACATGGAAATATCTACACCGCTATCTGTTTGAACAAGGAAATATCTACACCGCAATCTGCATGAAAATGGAAATATCTACACTGCTATCTGCATATACATTTAAATATCTACACAGCTATCTCTTTACACATGGAAATAACTACACCGCTATCTGTATGAACATGGAAATATCTACATCGCCATCTGTATGAACATGGAAATATCTGCACCGCCATCTGTATGAACATATGAATATCTACACCGCCATCTGTATTAAGATGGAGATATCTACACTGCTATCTGTATAAACATGGAAATATCTACACCGCCATCTGTATGAACATATAAATATCTACACCGCCATCTGTATTAAGAAGGAAATATCTAAACCGCTATCTGTATAAACATGGAAATATCTACACCGCTGCCTGTATAAACATGGAAATATCAGCACCGCTATCTGTATGAACATGGAAATATCTACACCGCTATCTGTATGAACATGGAAATATCTACACCTCTATATGTATGAACATGGAAATAGCTACACCGCTATCTGTGTGAACATGGATATATCTACACAGCCATCTGGATGAAGATGGAAATATCTACACCGCTATCTGTGTAAACATGCATACATCTTCACCGCTATCTGTATAAACATGGAAATATCTACACCGGAATCTGTATGAACATGGAAATATCTACACCGCTATCTGTTTGAACATGGAAATATCTACATCGCTATCTGCATGAAAATGGAAATATCTACACTGCTATATGCATATACATTAAAATATCTACACAGCTATCTCTTTACACATGGAAAGAACTACACCGCAATCTGTATGAACATGGAAATATGTACACCGCCATCTGTATGAACATGGAAATATCTGCACTGCCATCTGTATGAACATATAAATATCTACACCGCCATCTGTATTAAGATGGAGATTTCTTCACTGCTATCTGTATAAACATGGAAATATCTACACCGCTATCTGTATAAACATGGAAATATCTACACCGCTATCTGTATAAACATGGAAATATCAGCACCGCTATCTGTATGAACATGGAAATATCTACACCGCTATCTGTATGAACATGGAAATATCTACACCGCTATCTGTATGAACATGGAAATATCTACACCGCTATCTGTATGAACATGGAAATATCTACACCGCTATCTGTTTGAACATGGAAATATCTACACCGCTGTCTGCATGAAAATGGAAATATCTACACCGCTATCTGTATGAATATGGAAATATCTACACCGCTATCTGTATGAACATTGAAATATCTACACAGCTATCTCTTTACACATGGAAATAACTACACCGCTATCTGTATGAACATGGAAATATCTACACCGCCATCTGTATGAATATGGAAATATCTACAGCACAATCTCTATAAAGATGGAAATATCTACACCGCCATCTGTTTAAACATGGAAATATCTACACCTCTATCTGCATTAAGATGGAAATATCTACACTGCCATCTCTATAAAGATGGAAATACCTACAACGCCATCCCTATGAACATGGAAATATCTACACCGCCATCTGTATGAACATGGAAATATCTACACCGCTACCTATATAAACATGGAAATATCAGCACCGCTATCTCTATGAACATGGAAATATCTACACCGCTATCTGTATGAACATGGAAATATCTACACCGCTATCTGTATGAACATGGAAGTATCTAAAAAGCTATCTGAATGAACATGGAAATATCTACACCGCTATTTGTTTGAACATGTAAATATCTACACCGCTATCTGCATGAAAATGGAAATATCTACAAAGCTATCTGCATATACATGGAAATATCTACACAGCTATCTCTTTACACATGGAAATAACTACACCGCTATATCTATAAACATGGAAATATCTACACCGCCATCTGTATGTACATGGAAATATCTGCACCGCCATCTGTATGAACATATAAATATCTACACCGCCATCTGTATTAAGAAGGAAATATCTAAACCGCTATCTGTATAAACATGGAAATATCTACACCGTTGCCTGTATGAAAATGGAAATATCAGCACCGCTATCTGTATGAACATGGAAATATCTACACCGCTATCTGTATGAACATGGAAATATCTACACTGCTATCTGTATGAACATGGAAATAGCTACTCCGTTATCTGTATGAACATGGAAATAGCTACACCACTATCTGTATGAACATGGAAATATCTGCACCGCTATCTGTATGAACATGGATATATCTACACAGCCATCAGGATGAACATGGAAATATCTACACCGCTATCTGTATGAACATGGAAATAGCTACACCGCTATCTGTATGAACATGGATATATCTACACAGCCATCTGGATGAACATGGAAATATCTACACCGCTATCTGTGTAAACATGCATAGATCTTCAATGCTATCTGTATAAACATGGAAATATCTACACCGCTATCTGTATGAACATGGAAATATATACACTGCTATCTGTATGAACATGGAAATATCTACACCGCTATCTGTTTGAACAAGGAAATATCTACACCGCTATCTGCATGAAAATGGAAATATCTACACTGCTATCTGCATATACATTTAAATATCTACACAGCTATCTCTTTACACATGGAAATAACTACACCGCTATCTGTATCAACATGGAAATATCTACATCGCCATCTGTATGAACATGGAAATATCTGCACCGCCATCTGTATGAACATATGAATATCTACACCACCATCTGTATTAAGATGGAGATATCTACACTGCTATCTGTATAAACATGGAAATATCTATACCGCCATCTGTATGAACATATAAATATCTACACCGCCATCTCTATTAAGAAGGAAATATCTAAACCGCTATCTGTATAAACATGGAAATATCTACAACGCTGCCTGTATAAACATGGAAATATCAGCACCGCTATTTGTATGAACATGGAAATACCTACACCGCTATCTGTATGAACATGGAAATATCTACACCGCTATCTGTATGAACATGGAAATATCTACACCGCTATCTGTTTGAACATGGAAATATCTACACCGCTATCTGCATGAAAATGGAAATATCTACACTGCTATCTGCATATACATTTAAATATCTACACAGCTATCTCTTTACACATGGAAATAACTACACCGCTATCTGTATGAACATGGAAATATCTACACCGCCATCTGTATGAACATGGAAATATGTGCACCGCCATCTGTATGAACATATGAATATCTACACCGCCATCTGTATTAAGATGGAGATATCTACACTGCTATCTGTATAAACATGGAAATATCTATACCGCCATCTGTATGAACATATAAATATCTACACCGCCATCTGTATTAAGATGGAGATATCTACACTGCTATCTGTATAAACATGGAAATATCTAAACCGCCATCTCTATGAACATATAAATATCTACACCGCCATCTGTATGAAGAAGGAAATATCTAAACCGCTATCTGTATAAACATGGAAGTATCTACACCGCTGCCTGTATAAACATGGAAATATCATCACCGCTATCTGTATGAACATGGAAATATCTACACCGCTATCTGTATGAACATGGAAATATCTACACCTCTATCTGTATGAACATGGAAATAGCTACACCGCTATCTGTGTGAACATGGATATATCTACACAGCCATCTGGATGAAGATGGAAATATCTACACCGCTATCTGTGTAAACATGCATACATCTTCACCGCTATCTGTATAAACATGGAAATATCTACACCGCTATCTGTATGAACATGGAAATATCTACACCGCTATCTGTTTGAACATGGAAATATCTACACCGCTATCTGCATGAAAATGGAAATATCTACACTGCTATCTGCATATACATTTAAATATCTACACAGCTATCTCTTTACACATGGAAAGAACTACACCGCAATCTGTATGAACATGGAAATATGTACACCGCCATCTGTATGAACATGGAAATATCTGCACTGCCATCTGTATGAACATATAAATATCTACACCGCCATCTGTATTAAGATGGAGATTTCTTCACTGCTATCTGTATAAACATGGAAATATCTACACCGCTATCTGTATAAACGTGGAAATATCTACACCGCTATCTGTATAAACATGGAAATATCTACACCACTACCTGTATAAACATGGAAATATCAGCACCGCTATCTGTATGAACATGGAAATATCTACACCGCTATCTGTATGAACATGGAAATATCTACACCGCTATCTGTATGAACATGGAAATAGCTACACCGCTATCTGTATGAACATGGAAATATCTACACCGCTATCTGTTTGAACATGGAAATATCTACACCGCTGTCTGCATGAAAATGGAAATATCTACACAGCTATCTGCATACACACGGAAATATCTACACAGCTATCTCTTAACACATGGAAATAAGTACTCCGCTATATCTATAAACATGGAAATGTCTACACCGCCATCTGTATGAACATGGAAATATCTGCACCACCATCTGTATGGACATATAAATATCTACACCGCCATCTGTATTAAGAAGGAAATATCTAAACCGCTATCTGTATGAACATTGAAATATCTACACCGCTATCTGTATGAACATGGAATTATCTACACCGCTATCTGTGTAAACATGCATACATCTTCACCGCTATCTGAATAAACATGGAAATATCTACAACGCTATCTGTAAGAACATGGATATATCTACACAGCCCTCTGGATGAACATGGAAATATCCACACCGCTATCTGCATGAACATGGAAATATCTACACCGCTATCTGTGTGAACATGCATTCATGTTCACCGCAATCTGTATAAACATGGAAATATCTACACCGCTATCTGTATGAACATGGATATATCTACACAGCCCTCTGGATGAACATGGAAATATCTACACCGCTATCTGAATGAACATGGATATATCTACACAGCCCTCTGGATGAACATGGAAATATCCACACCGCTATCTGTGTAAACATGCATACATCTTCACCGCTATCTGTATAAACATGGAAATATCTATACCGCTACCTGTATAAACATGGAAATATCAGCACCGGTATCTGTATGAACATGGAAATATCTGCCCCGCTATCTGTATGAACATGGAATTATCTACACCGCTATCTGTATGAACATGGAAATATCTACAAAGCTCTCTGAATGAACATGGAAGTATCTACACCGCTATCTGTTTGAACATGTAAATATCTACACCGCTGTCTGCATGAAAATGGAAATATCTACAAAGCTATCTGCATATACATGTAAATATCTACACAGCTATCTCTTTACACATGGAAATAACTACACCGCTATAACTATAAACAGGGAAATATCTACACCGCCATGTGTATGAACATGGAAATATCAGCACCGCCATCTGTATGAACATATAAATATCTACTCCGCCATCTGTATTAAGAAGGAAGTATCTAAACCGCTATCTGTATAAACATGGAAATATCTACACCGCTGCCTGTATAAACATGGAAATATCAGCACCGCTATCTGTATGAACATGGAAATGTCTACACCGCTATCTGTATCAACATGGAAATATCTACACCGCTATCTGTATGAACATGGAAATAGCTACACCGTTATCTGTATGAACATGGAAATAGCAACACCGCTATCTGTATGAACATGGAAATATCTACACCGCTATCTGTATGAACATGGATATATCTACACAGCCATATGGATGAACATGGAAATATCTACACCGCTATCTGTATGAAAATGGAAATATCTACACCACTATCTGTATGAACATGGATATATCAACACAGTCATCTGGATGAACATGGAAATATCTACACCGCTATCTGTGTAAACATGCATAGATCTTCACCGCTATCTGTATAATCATGGAAATATCTACACCGCTATCTGTATGAACTTGGAAATATCTACACCGCTATCTGTATAAACATGGAAATATCTACACCGCTATCTGTTTGAACATGGAAATATCTACACCTCTATCTGTATGAACATGGAAATATCTACACCGCTATCTGTTTGAACATGGAAATATCTACACCGCTATCTGCATGAAAATGGAAATACCTACACTGCAATCTGTTTGAACATATAAATATCTACAACGCCATCTGTATGAACATGGAAATATCTACACCGCTATCTGTTTGAACATGGAAATATCTACACCGCTATCTGTATGAACATGGAAATATCTACACCGCTATCTGTTTGAACATATAAATATCTACACGGCCATCTGTATTAAGATGGAGATATCTACACTGCTATCTGTATAAACATGGAAATAACTACACCGCCACCTGTACGAACATATAAATATCTACACCGCCATCTGTATTAAGAAGGAAATATCTAAACCGCTATCTGCATAAACATGGAAATATCTACACCGCTGCCTGTATAAACATGGAAATATCAGCACCGCTATCTGTATGAACATGGAAATATCTACACCGCTATCTGTATGAACATGGAAATATCTACACCGCTATCTGTATGAACATGGAAATAGCTACACCGCTATCTGTATGAACATGGAAATATCTACACAGCCATCTGGATGAACATGGAAATATCTACACCGCTATCTGTGTAAACATGCATAGATCTTCACCGCTATCTGTATAAACATGGAAATATCTACACCGTTATCTGTATGAACATGGAAATATCTACACCTCTATCTGTATGAACTTGGAAATATCTACATCGCTATCTGTTTGAACATGGAAATATCTACACCGCTATCTGTATGAACATGGAAATATCTACACCGCTATCTGTATGAACATGGAAATAGCTACACCGCTATCTGTATGAACATGGAAATATCTACACAGCCATCTGGATGAACATGGAAATATCTACACCGCTATCTGTGTAAACATGCATAGATCTTCACCGTTATCTGTATAAACATGGAAATATCTACACCGCTATCTGTATGAACATGGAAATATCTACACCTCTATCTGTATGAACTTGGAAATATCTACATCGCTATCTGTTTGAACATGGAAATATCTACAATGCTATCTGCATGAAAATGGAAATATCTACACTGATATCTGCATATACATGGAAATATCTATACAGCTATCTCTTTACACATGGAAATAACTACACCGCTATCTGTATGAATATGGAAATATCTACACCGTCATCTGTATGAACATGGAAATATCTGCACCGACATCTGTATGAACATATAAATATGTACACCGCCATCTGTATTAAGATGGAAATATCTACACCGCTATCTGTATAAACATGGAATTATCTACACCGCTATCTGTATAAACATGGAAATATCTACACCGCTATCTGTATAAACATGGAAATATCAGCACTGCTCTCTGTATGAACATGGAAATATCAGCCCCTCTATCTGTATGAACATGGAAGTATCTACACCGCTATCACTATGAACATGGAAATATCTACACCGCTATCTGTTTGAACATGGAAATATCTAAACCGCTATCTGCATGAAAATGGAAATATCTGTACCGCCATCTGTATGAACATATAAATATCTACACCGCCATCTGTATTAAGATGGAGATATCTACACCGCTATCTGAATAAACATGGAAATATCTACACCGCTATCTGTATAAAAATGGATATATCAGCACCGCTATCTGTATGAACATGGAAATATCAGCCCCTCTATCTGTATGAACATGGAGATATCTACACCGCCATCTGTATGATCATGGATATATCTACACAGCCATCTGGATGAACATGGAAATAACTACACCGCTATCTGTATGAACATGGAAATATCTACACCGCTATCTGTATGAACATGGATATATCTACACAGCCCTCTGGATGAACATGGAAATATCCACACCGCTATCAGTGTAAACATGCATACATCTTCACCGCTATCTGTATAAACATGGAAATATCTACACCGATACCTGTATAAACATGGAAATATCAGCACCGCTATCTGTATGAACATGGATATATCTACACAGCCCTCTGGATGAACATGGAAATATCCACACCGCTATCTGTGTAAACATGCATACATCTTCACCGCTATCTGTATAAACATGGAAATATCTACACCGCTATCTGTATGAACATGGAAATATCTACACCGCTATCTGTTTGAACATGGAAATATATACACCGCTATCTCCATGAAAATGGAAATATCTACACAGCTATCTGCATATAGATGGAAATATCTACACAGCTATCTCTTTACACAGGGAAATAACTACACCGCTATCTGAATGAACATGGAAATATCTACACCACCATCTGTATGAACATGGAAATATCTACACCGCCATCTGTATGAACATATAAATATCTACACCGCCATCTGTATTAAGATGGAGATTTCTTCACTGCTATCTGTATAAACATGGAAATATCTACACCGCTATCTGTATAAACGTGGAAATATCTACACCGCTATCTGTATAAACATGGAAATATCTACACCACTACCTGTATAAACATGGAAATATCAGCACCGCTATCTGTATGAACATGGAAATATCTACACCGCTATCTGTATGAACATGGAAATATCTACACCGTTATCTGTTTGAACATGGAAATATCTACACCGCTGTCTGCATGAAAATGGAAATATCTACACAGCTATCTGCATACACATGGAAATATCTACACAGCTATCTCTTAACACATGGAAATAAGTACTCCGCTATATCTATAAACATGGAAATGTCTACACTGCCATCTGTATGAACATGGAAATATCTGCACCACCATCTGTATGGACATATAAATATCTACACCGCCATCTGTATTAAGAAGGAAATATCTAAACCGCTATCTGTATGAACATTGAAATATCTACACCGCTATCTGTATGAACATGGAATTATCTACACCGCTATCTGTGTAAACATGCATACATCTTCACCGCTATCTGAATAAACATGGAAATATCTACAACGCTATCTGTAAGAACATGGATATATCTACACAGCCCTCTGGATGAACATGGAAATATCCACACCGCTATCTGCATGAACATGGAAATATCTACACCGCTATCTGTGTGAACATGCATTCATGTTCACCGCAATCTGTATAAACATGGAAATATCTACACCGCTATCTGTATGAACATGGATATATCTACACAGCCCTCTGGATGAACATGGAAATATCTACACCGCTATCTGAATGAACATGGATATATCTACACAGCCCTCTGGATGAACATGGAAATATCCACACCGCTATCTGTGTAAACATGCATACATCTTCACCGCTATCTGTATAAACATGGAAATATCTATACCGCTACCTGTATAAACATGGAAATATCAGCACCGCTATCTGTATGAACATGGAAATATCTACCCCGCTATCTGTATGAACATGGAATTATCTACACCGCTATCTGTATGAACATGGAAATATCTACAAAGCTCTCTGAATGAACATGGAAGTATCTACACCGCTATCTGTTTGAACATGTAAATATCTACACCGCTGTCTGCATGAAAATGGAAATATCTACAAAGCTATCTGCATATACATGTAAATATCTACACAGCTATCTCTTTACACATGGAAATAACTACACCGCTATAACTATAAACAGGGAAATATCTACACCGCCATGTGTATGAACATGGAAATATCAGCACCGCCATCTGTATGAACATATAAATATCTACTCCGCCATCTGTATTAAGAAGGAAGTATCTAAACCGCTATCTGTATAAACATGGAAATATCTACACCGCTGCCTGTATAAACATGGAAATATCAGCACCGCTATCTGTATGAACATGGAAATGTCTACACCGCTATCTGTATCAACATGGAAATATCTACACCGCTATCTGTATGAACATGGAAATAGCTACACCGTTATCTGTATGAACATGGAAATAGCAACACCGCTATCTGTATGAACATGGAAATATCTACACCGCTATCTGTATGAACATGGATATATCTACACAGCCATATGGATGAACATGGAAATATCTACACCGCTATCTGTATGAACATGGAAATATCTACACCACTATCTGTATGAACATGGATATATCAACACAGTCATCTGGATGAACATGGAAATATCTACACCGCTATCTGTGTAAACATGCATAGATCTTCACCGCTATCTGTATAATCATGGAAATATCTACACCGCTATCTGTATGAACTTGGAAATATCTACACCGCTATCTGTATAAACATGGAAATATCTACACCGCTATCTGTTTGAACATGGAAATATCTACACCTCTATCTGTATGAACATGGAAATATCTACACCGCTATCTGTTTGAACATGGAAATATCTACACCGCTATCTGCATGAAAATGGAAATACCTACACTGCAATCTGTTTGAACATATAAATATCTACAACGCCATCTGTATGAACATGGAAATATCTACACCGCTATCTGTTTGAACATGGAAATATCTACACCGCTATCTGTATGAACATGGAAATATCTACACCGCTATCTGTTTGAACATATAAATATCTACACGGCCATCTGTATTAAGATGGAGATATCTACACTGCTATCTGTATAAACATGGAAATATCTACACCGCCACCTGTACGAACATATAAATATCTACACCGCCATCTGTATTAAGAAGGAAATATCTAAACCGCTATCTGCATAAACATGGAAATATCTACACCGCTGCCTGTATAAACATGGAAATATCAGCACCGCTATCTGTATGAACATGGAAATATCTACACCGCTATCTGTATGAACATGGAAATATCTACACCGCTATCTGTATGAACATGGAAATAGCTACACCGCTATCTGTATGAACATGGAAATATCTACACAGCCATCTGGATGAACATGGAAATATCTACACCGCTATCTGTGTAAACATGCATAGATCTTCACCGCTATCTGTATAAACATGGAAATATCTACACCGCTATCTGTATGAACATGGAAATATCTACACCTCTATCTGTATGAACTTGGAAATATCTACATCGCTATCTGTTTGAACATGGAAATATCTACACCGCTATCTGTATGAACATGGAAATATCTACACCGCTATCTGTATGAACATGGAAATAGCTACACCGCTATCTGTATGAACATGGAAATATCTACACAGCCATCTGGATGAACATGGAAATATCTACACCGCTATCTGTGTAAACATGCATAGATCTTCACCGCTATCTGTATAAACATGGAAATATCTACACCGCTATCTGTATGAACATGGAAATATCTACACCTCTATCTGTATGAACTTGGAAATATCTACATCGCTATCTGTTTGAACATGGAAATATCTACAATGCTATCTGCATGAAAATGGAAATATCTACACTGATATCTGCATATACATGGAAATATCTACACAGCTATCTCTTTACACATGGAAATAACTACACCGCTATCTGTATGAATATGGAAATATCTACACCGTCATCTGTATGAACATGGAAATATCTGCACCGACATCTGTATGAACATATAAATATGTACACCGCCATCTGTATTAAGATGGAAATATCTACACCGCTATCTGTATAAACATGGAATTATCTACACCGCTATCTGTATAAACATGGAAATATCTACACCGCTATCTGTATAAACATGGAAATATCAGCACTGCTCTCTGTATGAACATGGAAATATCAGCCCCTCTATCTGTATGAACATGGAAGTATCTACACCGCTATCACTATGAACATGGAAATATCTACACCGCTATCTGTTTGAACATGGAAATATCTAAACCGCTATCTGCATGAAAATGGAAATATCTGTACCGCCATCTGTATGAACATATAAATATCTACACCGCCATCTGTATTAAGATGGAGATATCTACACCGCTATCTGAATAAACATGGAAATATCTACACCGCTATCTGTATAAAAATGGATATATCAGCACCGCTATCTGTATGAACATGGAAATATCAGCCCCTCTATCTGTATGAACATGGAGATATCTACACCGCCATCTGTATGATCATGGATATATCTACACAGCCATCTGGATGAACATGGAAATAACTACACCGCTATCTGTATGAACATGGAAATATCTACACCGCTATCTGTATGAACATGGATATATCTACACAGCCCTCTGGATGAACATGGAAATATCCACACCGCTATCAGTGTAAACATGCATACATCTTCACCGCTATCTGTATAAACATGGAAATATCTACACCGATACCTGTATAAACATGGAAATATCAGCACCGCTATCTGTATGAACATGGATATATCTACACAGCCCTCTGGATGAACATGGAAATATCCACACCGCTATCTGTGTAAACATGCATACATCTTCACCGCTATCTGTATAAACATGGAAATATCTACACCGCTATCTGTATGAACATGGAAATATCTACACCGCTATCTGTTTGAACATGGAAATATATACACCGCTATCTCCATGAAAATGGAAATATCTACACAGCTATCTGCATATAGATGGAAATATCTACACAGCTATCTCTTTACACAGGGAAATAACTACACCGCTATCTGAATGAACATGGAAATATCTACACCACCATCTGTATGAACATGGAAATATCTACACCGCCATCTGTATGAACATATAAATATCTACACCGCCATCTGTATTAAGATGGAGATTTCTTCACTGCTATCTGTATAAACATGGAAATATCTACACCGCTATCTGTATAAACGTGGAAATATCTACACCGCTATCTGTATAAACATGGAAATATCTACACCACTACCTGTATAAACATGGAAATATCAGCACCGCTATCTGTATGAACATGGAAATATCTACACCGCTATCTGTATGAACATGGAAATATCTACACCGTTATCTGTTTGAACATGGAAATATCTACACCGCTGTCTGCATGAAAATGGAAATATCTACACAGCTATCTGCATACACATGGAAATATCTACACAGCTATCTCTTAACACATGGAAATAAGTACTCCGCTATATCTATAAACATGGAAATGTCTACACTGCCATCTGTATGAACATGGAAATATCTGCACCACCATCTGTATGGACATATAAATATCTACACCGCCATCTGTATTAAGAAGGAAATATCTAAACCGCTATCTGTATGAACATTGAAATATCTACACCGCTATCTGTATGAACATGGAATTATCTACACCGCTATCTGTGTAAACATGCATACATCTTCACCGCTATCTGAATAAACATGGAAATATCTACAACGCTATCTGTAAGAACATGGATATATCTACACAGCCCTCTGGATGAACATGGAAATATCCACACCGCTATCTGCATGAACATGGAAATATCTACACCGCTATCTGTGTGAACATGCATTCATGTTCACCGCAATCTGTATAAACATGGAAATATCTACACCGCTATCTGTATGAACATGGATATATCTACACAGCCCTCTGGATGAACATGGAAATATCTACACCGCTATCTGAATGAACATGGATATATCTACACAGCCCTCTGGATGAACATGGAAATATCCACACCGCTATCTGTGTAAACATGCATACATCTTCACCGCTATCTGTATAAACATGGAAATATCTATACCGCTACCTGTATAAACATGGAAATATCAGCACCGCTATCTGTATGAACATGGAAATATCTACCCCGCTATCTGTATGAACATGGAATTATCTACACCGCTATCTGTATGAACATGGAAATATCTACAAAGCTCTCTGAATGAACATGGAAGTATCTACACCGCTATCTGTTTGAACATGTAAATATCTACACCGCTGTCTGCATGAAAATGGAAATATCTACAAAGCTATCTGCATATACATGTAAATATCTACACAGCTATCTCTTTACACATGGAAATAACTACACCGCTATAACTATAAACAGGGAAATATCTACACCGCCATGTGTATGAACATGGAAATATCAGCACCGCCATCTGTATGAACATATAAATATCTACTCCGCCATCTGTATTAAGAAGGAAGTATCTAAACCGCTATCTGTATAAACATGGAAATATCTACACCGCTGCCTGTATAAACATGGAAATATCAGCACCGCTATCTGTATGAACATGGAAATGTCTACACCGCTATCTGTATCAACATGGAAATATCTACACCGCTATCTGTATGAACATGGAAATAGCTACACCGTTATCTGTATGAACATGGAAATAGCAACACCGCTATCTGTATGAACATGGAAATATCTACACCGCTATCTGTATGAACATGGATATATCTACACAGCCATATGGATGAACATGGAAATATCTACACCGCTATCTGTATGAACATGGAAATATCTACACCACTATCTGTATGAACATGGATATATCAACACAGTCATCTGGATGAACATGGAAATATCTACACCGCTATCTGTGTAAACATGCATAGATCTTCACCGCTATCTGTATAATCATGGAAATATCTACACCGCTATCTGTATGAACTTGGAAATATCTACACCGCTATCTGTATAAACATGGAAATATCTACACCGCTATCTGTTTGAACATGGAAATATCTACACCTCTATCTGTATGAACATGGAAATATCTACACCGCTATCTGTTTGAACATGGAAATATCTACACCGCTATCTGCATGAAAATGGAAATACCTACACTGCAATCTGTTTGAACATATAAATATCTACAACGCCATCTGTATGAACATGGAAATATCTACACCGCTATCTGTTTGAACATGGAAATATCTACACCGCTATCTGTATGAACATGGAAATATCTACACCGCTATCTGTTTGAACATATAAATATCTACACGGCCATCTGTATTAAGATGGAGATATCTACACTGCTATCTGTATAAACATGGAAATATCTACACCGCCACCTGTACGAACATATAAATATCTACACCGCCATCTGTATTAAGAAGGAAATATCTAAACCGCTATCTGCATAAACATGGAAATATCTACACCGCTGCCTGTATAAACATGGAAATATCAGCACCGCTATCTGTATGAACATGGAAATATCTACACCGCTATCTGTATGAACATGGAAATATCTACACCGCTATCTGTATGAACATGGAAATAGCTACACCGCTATCTGTATGAACATGGAAATATCTACACAGCCATCTGGATGAACATGGAAATATCTACACCGCTATCTGTGTAAACATGCATAGATCTTCACCGCTATCTGTATAAACATGGAAATATCTACACCGCTATCTGTATGAACATGGAAATATCTACACCTCTATCTGTATGAACTTGGAAATATCTACATCGCTATCTGTTTGAACATGGAAATATCTACACCGCTATCTGTATGAACATGGAAATATCTACACCGCTATCTGTATGAACATGGAAATAGCTACACCGCTATCTGTATGAACATGGAAATATCTACACAGCCATCTGGATGAACATGGAAATATCTACACCGCTATCTGTGTAAACATGCATAGATCTTCACCGCTATCTGTATAAACATGGAAATATCTACACCGCTATGTGTATGAACATGGAAATATCTACACCTCTATCTGTATGAACTTGGAAATATCTACATCGCTATCTGTTTGAACATGGAAATATCTACAATGCTATCTGCATGAAAATGGAAATATCTACACTGATATCTGCATATACATGGAAATATCTACACAGCTATCTCTTTACACATGGAAATAACTACACCGCTATCTGTATGAATATGGAAATATCTACACCGTCATCTGTATGAACATGGAAATATCTGCACCGACATCTGTATGAACATATAAATATGTACACCGCCATCTGTATTAAGATGGAAATATCTACACCGCTATCTGTATAAACATGGAATTATCTACACCGCTATCTGTATAAACATGGAAATATCTACACCGCTATCTGTATAAACATGGAAATATCAGCACTGCTCTCTGTATGAACATGGAAATATCAGCCCCTCTATCTGTATGAACATGGAAGTATCTACACCGCTATCACTATGAACATGGAAATATCTACACCGCTATCTGTTTGAACATGGAAATATCTAAACCGCTATCTGCATGAAAATGGAAATATCTGTACCGCCATCTGTATGAACATATAAATATCTACACCGCCATCTGTATTAAGATGGAGATATCTACACCGCTATCTGAATAAACATGGAAATATCTACACCGCTATCTGTATAAAAATGGATATATCAGCACCGCTATCTGTATGAACATGGAAATATCAGCCCCTCTATCTGTATGAACATGGAGATATCTACACCGCCATCTGTATGATCATGGATATATCTACACAGCCATCTGGATGAACATGGAAATAACTACACCGCTATCTGTATGAACATGGAAATATCTACACCGCTATCTGTATAAACATGGATATATCTACACAGCCCTCTGGATGAACATGGAAATATCCACACCGCTATCAGTGTAAACATGCATACATCTTCACCGCTATCTGTATAAACATGGAAATATCTACACCGATACCTGTATAAACATGGAAATATCAGCACCGCTATCTGTATGAACATGGATGTATCTACACAGCCCTCTGGATGAACATGGAAATATCCACACCTCTATCTGTGTAAACATGCATACATCTTCACCGCTATCTGTATAAACATGGAAATATCTACACCGCTATCTGTATGAACATGGAAATATCTACACCGCTATCTGTTTGAACATGGAAATATATACACCGCTATCTCCATGAAAATGGAAATATCTACACAGCTATCTGCATATAGATGGAAATATCTACACAGCTATCTCTTTACACAGGGAAATAACTACACCGCTATCTGAATGAACATGGAAATATCTACACCACCATCTGTATGAACATGGAAATATCTACACCGCCATCTGTATGAACATATAAATATCTACACGGCCATCTGTATTAAGATGGAGATATCTACACCGCTATCTGAATAAACATGGAAATATCTACACCGCTACCTGTATAAACATGGAAATATCTACACCACTATCTGTATAAACATGGAAATATCTACACCGTTACCTGAATAAACATGGAAATATCAGCACCGCTATCTGTATGAACCTGGAAATATCTACACCGCTATCTGTATGAACATGGAAATATCTACACCGCTATCTGTATGAACAGGGAAATATCTACAAAGCTCTCTGAATGAACATGGAAATATCTACACCGCTATCTGTTTGAACATGTAAATATCTACACCGCTATCTGCATAAAAATGGAAATATCTACAAAGCTATCTGCATATACATGGAAATATCTACATAGCTATCTCTTTACACATGGAAATAACTACACCGCTATATCTATAAACATGGAAATATCTACACCGCCATCTGTATGAACATGGAAATATCTGCACCGCCATCTGTATGAACATATAAATATTTACACCGCCATCTGTATTAAGAAGGAAATATCTAAACCGCTATCTGTATAAACATGGAAATATCTGCACCATTGCCTGTATAAACATGGAAATATCTGCACCTCTCTCTGTATGAAAATGAAGATATCTACACCGCTATCTGTATGAACATGGAAATATCTACACTGCTATCTCTATGAACATGGAAATAGCTACACCGTTATCTGTATGAACATGGAAATAGCTGCACCGCTATCTGTATGAAGATGGAAATATCTACACCGCTATCTGTATGAACATGGATATATCTACACAGCCATCTGGATGAACATGGAAATATCTACACCGCTATCTGTATGAACATGGATATATCTACACAGCCATCTGGATGAACATGGAAATATCTACACCGCTATCTGTGTAAACATGCATAGATCTTCACCACTATCTGTATAAACATGGAAATATCTACACCGCTATCTGTATTAACATGGAAATATCTACACCGCTATCTGTATGAACATGGAAATATCTACACAGCTGTCTGTTTGAACATGGAAATATCTACACCGCTATCTCTATGAAAATGGAAATATCTACACTGCTATCTGCATATACATTTAAATATCTACACAGCTATCTCTTTAAACATGGAAATAACTACACCGATATCTGTATGAACATGGAAATATCTACACCGCCATCTGTATGAACATGGAAATATCTGCACCGCCATCTGTATGAACATATAAATATCTACACCGCCTTCTGTATTAAGATGGAGATATCTACACTGCTATCTGTATAAACATGGAAATATCTACAGCGCCATCTGTATGAACATATAAATATCTACACCGCCATCTGTATTAAGAAAGAAATATCTAAACCGCTATCTGTATAAACATGGAAATATCTACACCGCTGCCTGTATAAACATGGAAATATCAGCACCACTATCTGTATGAACATGGAAACATCTACACAGCAATCTGTATGAACATGGATATATCTACACAGCCATCTGGATGAACATGGAAAAATCTACACCGCTATCTGTATGAACATGTAAATATCTACACCGCTATCTGTGTAAACATGCATACGTCTTCACCACTATCAGTATAAACATGGAAATATCTACACCGCTATCTGTATGAACATGGAAATAACTACACCGCTATCTGTATGAACATGGAAATATCTACACCGCTATCTGTATGAACATGGATATATCTACACAGCCATCTAGATGAACATGGAAATATCTACACCGCTATCTGTATGAACATGGAAATAACTACACCGCTATCTGTATGAACATGGAAATATCTACACTGCTATGTGTGTAAACATGCATACATCTTCACCGCTATCTGTATAAAGATGGAAATATCTACACAGCTATCTCTTTACACATGGAAATAACTACACTGCTATCTGTATGAACATGGAAATATCTACACCGCCATCTGTATGAACATGGAAATATCTGCACCGCCATCTGTAGGAACATATAAATATCTACACCGCCATCTGTATTAAGATGGAGATATCTACACTGCTATCAGTATAAACATGGAAATATCTACACCGCCATCTGTATGAACATATAAATATCTACACCGCCATCTGTATTAAGAAGGAAATATCTAACCGCTATCTGTATACACATGGAAATATCTAAACCGCTGCCTGTATAAACATGGAAATATCAGCACCGCTATCTGTATGAACATGGAAATATCTACACCACAATCTGTATGAACATGGATATATCTACACAGCCATATGGATGAACATGGAAATATCTACACCGCTATCTGTATGAACATGGAAATAACTACACCGCTATCTGTATGAACATGGAAATATCTACACCGCTATCTGTGTAAACATGCATACATCTTCACCACTATCTGTATAAAGATGGAAATATCTACACCGCCATCTGTTTGAACATGGAAATATCTACACCGCTATATGCATGAAAATGGAAATATCTACACTGCTATCTGCATATAAATGGAAACATCTACACAGCTATCTCTTTACACATGGAAATAACTACACCGCTATCTGTATGAACATGGAAATATCCACACCGCCATCTGTATGAACATGGAAATATCTGCACAGCCATCTGTATGAACTTATAAATATCTACACCGCCATCTGTATTAAGATGGAGATATCTACACCGCAATCTGTATAAACATGGAAATATCTACAACGCTATCTGTATAAACATGGAAATATCTACACTGCTATCTGTATAAACATGGAAATATCTACACCGCTACCTGTATAAACATGGAAATATCAGCACCGCTATCTGTAAAACATGGAAATATCTACACCGCTATCTGTATGAACATGGAAATATCTACACCACTATCTGTATGAACATGGATATATCTACACAGCCCTCTGGATGAATATGGAAATATCCACAAAGCTATCTGTGTAAACATGCATACATCTTCACCGCTATCTGTATAAACATGGAAATATCTACACCGCTATCTGTATGAACATGGAAATAACTACACCGCTATCTGTATGAACATGGAAATATCTACACCGCTATCTGTATGAACATGGATATATCAACACAGCCATCTGGATGAACATGGAAATATCTACACCGCTATCTGTGTAAACATGCATACATCTTCACCGCTATCTGTATAAACATTGAAATATCTACACCGCTATCTGTATGAACATGGAAATATCTGCACCGCTATCTGTATGAACATGGAATTATCTACACCGCTATCTGTTTGAACTTGGAATATGTACACCGCTATCTGCATGAAAATGGAAATATCTACACTGCTATCTGCATATACATGGAAATATCTACACAGCTATCTCTTTACACATGGAAATAACTACACCGCTATCTGTATGAACATGGAAATATCTACACCGCCATCTGTATGAACATGGAAATATCTGCACCGCCATCTGTATGAACATATAAATATCTACGCAGCCATCTGTATTAAGATGGAGATATCTACACAGCTATCAGTATAAACATGGAAATATCTACACCGCCATCTGTATGAACATATAAATATCTACACCGCTATCTGTATTAAGAAGGAAATATCTAAACCGCTATCTGTATAAACATGGAAATATCTAAACCGCTGCCTGTATAAACATGGAAATATCAGCACCACTATCTGTATGAACATGGAAATATCTACACCGCAATCTGTATGAAGATGGATATATCTACACAGCCATCTGGATGAACATGGAAATATCTACACCGCTATCTGTATGAACATGGAAATAACTACACCGCTATCTGTATGAACATGGAAATATCTACACCGCTATCTGTGTAAACATGCATACATCTTCACCGCTATCTGTATAAAGATGGAAATATCTACACCGCTATCTGTTTGAACATGGAAATATCTACACCGCTATCTGCATGAAAATGGAAATATCTACACTGCTATCTGCATATAAATGGAAACATCTACACAGCTATCTCTTTACACATAGAAATAACTACACCGCTATATCTATAAACATGGAAATATCTACACCGCCATCTGTATGAACATGGAAATATCTGCACTGCCATCTGTATGAACATATAAATATCTACACCGCCATCTGTATTAAGATGGAGATATCTACACAGCTATCTGTATAAACATTGAAATATCTACACCGCTATCTGTATAAACATGGAAATATCTACACTGGTATCTGTATAAACATGGAAATATCAGCACCGCTATCTGTAAAACATGGAAATATCTACACCGCTATCTGTATGAACATGGAAATATCTACACAGCTATCTGTATAAACATGGAAATATCTACACCGCTACCTGTATAAACATGGAAATATCAGCACCGCTATCTGTAAAACATGGAAATATCTACACCGCTATCTGTATGAACATGGAAATATCTACACCGCTATCTGTATGAACATGGATATATCTACACAGCCCTGTGGATGAACATGGAAATATCCACACCGCTATCTGTGTAAACATCCATACATCTTCACCGCTATCTGTATAAACATGGAAATATCTACACCGCTATCTGTATGAACTTGGAAATATCTACACCGCTATCTGTTTGAAGATGGAAATATGTACACCGCTATCTGCATGAAAATGGAAATATCTACACAGCTATCTGCATATAGATGGAAATATCTACACAGCTATCTCTTTACACATGGAAATAACTACACCGCTATCTGTATGAACATGGACATATCTACACCGCCATCTGTATAAACATGGAAATATCTGCACCGCCATCTGTATGAACATATAAATATCTACACTGCCATCTGTATTAAGATGGAGATATCTACACTGCAATCTGTATAAACATGGAAATATCTACACCGCTGCCTATATAAACATGGAAATATCAGCACCGCTCTCTGTATGAAAATGGAGATATCTACACCGCTATATGTATGAACATGGAAATATCTACACTGCTATCTGTATGAACATGGAAATAGCTACACCGTTATCTGTATGAACATGGAAATATCTACACCGCTATCTGTATGAACATGGATATATCTACACAGCCATCTGGATGAACATGGAGATATCTACACCGCTATCTGTATGAACATGGAAATATCTACACTACTATCTGTATGAACATGGAAATAGCTACACCGTTATCTGTATGAACATGGAAATATCTACACCGCTATCTGTATGAACATGGATATATCTACACAGCCATCTGGATGAACATGGAAATATCTACACCGCTATCTGTATGAACATGGAAATAGCTATACCGCTATCTGTATGAACATGGATATATCTACACAGCCATCTTGATGAACATGGAAATATCTACACCGCTATCTGTGTAAACATGCATACATCTTCACCACTATCTGTATAAACATGGAAATATCTACACTGCTATCTGTATGAATATGGAAATATCTACACTGCTATCTGTATGAACATGGAAATATCTACACCGCTATCTGTTTGAAAATGGAAATATCTACACCGCTATCTGCATGAAAATGGAAATATCTGCACTGCTTTCTGCATATACATTTAAATGTCTACACAGCTATCTCTTTACACATGGAAATAACTACACCGCTATCTGTATGAACATGGAAATATCTACACCGCCATCTGTATGAACATGGAAATATCTGCACCGCCATCTTTAAGAACATATAAATATCTACACCGCCTTCTGTATTAAGATGGAGATATCTACACTGCTATCTGTATAAACATGGAAATATCTACACCGCCATCTGTATGAACATATAAATATCTACACCGCCATCTGTATTAAGAAGGAAATATCTATACCGCTATCTGTATAAACATGGAAATATCTACACCGCTGCCTGTATAAACATGGAAATATCAGCACCGCTATCTGTATGAACATGGAAATATCTACACGGCAATATGTAGGAACATGGAAATAGCTACACAACTGCCTGTATAAACATGGAAATATCAGCACCGCTATCTGTAAGAACATGGAAATATCTACACCATTATCTGTATGAACATGGATATATCTACACAGCCATCTAGATGAACATGGAAATATCTAAACCGCTATCTGTATGAACATGGAAATATCTACACCGCTATCTGTGTAAACATGCATACATCCTCACCGCTATCAGTATAAACATGGAAATATCTACACCGCCATCTGTATGAACATGGAAATATCTGCACCGCCATCTGTATGAACATTTAAATATCTACACCGCCATCTGTATTAAGATGGAGATATCTACACCGCTATCTGAATAAACATGGAAATATCTTCACCGCTATCTGTATAAACGTGGAAATATCTACACCGCTATCTGTATAAACATGGAAATATCTACACCGCTACCTGTATAAACATGGAAATATCAGCACCGCTATCTGAATGAACCTGGAACTATCTACACCGCTATCTGTATGAACATGGAAATATCTACACCGCTATCTGTATGAACATGGAAATATCTACACCGCTATCTGTATGAACATGGAAATATCTACAAAGCTATCTGAATGAACATTGAAATATCTACACCACTATCTGTTTGAACATGTAAATATCTAAACCGCTATCTGCATGAAAATGGAAATATCTACAAAGCTATCTGCATATACATGGAAATATCTACACAGCTATCTCTTTACACATGGAAATAACTACACCGCTATATCTATAAACATGGAAATATCTACACCACCATCTGTATGAACATGGAAATATCTGCACCGCCATCTGTATGAACATATAAATATCTACACTGCCATCTGTATTAAGAAAGAAATATCTAAACCTCTATCTGTATAAACATGGAAATATCTACACCGCTGCCTGTATAAACATGGAAATATCAGCACCGCTCTCTGTATGAAAATGGAAATATCTACACCGCTATCTATATGAACATGGAAATATCTACACTGCTATCTGTATGAACATGGAAATAGCTACACCGTTATCTGTATGAAAATGGAAATAGCTACACCGCTATCTGTATGAACATGGAAATATCTACACCGCTATCTGTAGGAACATGGAAATATCTTCACAGCCATCTGGATGAACATAGATATTTCTACAGAGCCATCTTGATGAACATGGAAATATCTACACAGCTATCTGTATGAACATGGAAATTTATACACCGCTATCAGTGTAAACATTCAAACAACTTCACCGCTATCTGTATAAACATGGAAATATCTACACCGCTATCTGTATGAACATGGAAATATCTACACCGCTATCTGTTTGAACATGGAAATATCTACACCGCTTTCTGCATGAAAATGGAAATATCTACACAGCTATCTGCATATACATGGAAATATCAACAAAGCTATCTCTTTACACATGGAAATAACTACACCGCTATCTCTATAAACATGGAAATATCTACACCGCCATCTGTATGAACATGGAAATATCTGCATCGCCATCTCTATGAACATATAAATATCTACACCGCCATCTTTATTAAGATGGAGATATCTACACCGCTATCTGTATAAACCTGGAAACATCTACACCGCTACCTGTATAAACATGGAAATGTCAGCACCGCTCTCTGTATGAACTCGGAAATATCTACACCGCTTTCTGTACAAACATGCAAATATCTACACCGCTATCTGTATGAACATGGAAATAGCTACACCGCTATCTGTATGAACAAGGAAATATCTACACCACTATCTGTATGAACATGGAAATATCTACACCGCTATCTGTGAAAACATGCATATATCTTCACCGCTATCTGTATAAACATGGAAATATCTACACCGCTATCTGTATGAACATGGAAATAGCTACACCGCTATCTGTATGAACATGGAAATATCTACACCGCTATCTGTATGAACATGGATATATCTACACAGCCATCTGGATGAACATGGAAATATCTACACCGCTATCTGTGTAAACATGCATACATCTTCACCGCTATCTATATAAACATGGAAATATCTACACCACTATCTGTATGAAAATGCAAATATCTACACCGCTACCTGTATAAACATGGAAATATTAGCACCGCTATCTGTATGAACATGGAAATAGCTACACCACTATCTGTATGAACATGCAAATATCTACACCACTATCTGTATGAACATGGAAATATCTACACCACTATCTGTATGAACATGAATATATCTACACAGACATCTGGATGAACATGGAAATATCTACACCGCTATCTGTATGAACATGGAAATAGCTACACCGCTATCTGTATGAACATGGAAATATCTACACCGCTATCTGTATGAACATGGATATATCTACACAGCCATCTGGATGAACATGGAAATATCTACACCGCTATCTGTGTAAACATGCATACATCTTCACCGCTATCTGTATAAACATGGAAATATATACACCGCTATCTGTATGAACATTGAAATATCTACACCGCTATCTGTATGAACATGGAAATATCTACACTGCTATCTGTTTGAACATGGAAATATCTACACCGCTATCTGCATGAAAATGGAAATATCTACACTGCTATCTGCATATACATGGAAATATCTACACAGCTATCTCTTTACACATGGAAATAACTACACCGCTATCTGTATGAACATGGAAATATCCACACCGCCATCTGTATGAATATGGAAATATCTGCACCGCCATCTGTATGAACATATAAATATCTACACCGCCATCTGTATTAAGATGGAGATATCTACACCGCTATCTGTATAAACATGGAAATATCTACACCGTTATCTGTATAAACATGGAAATATCTACACCGCTACCTGTATAAACATGGAAATATCAGCACTGCTATCTGTATGAACATGGAAATATCTACACCGCTATCTTTATGAACATGGAAATATCTACATCGCTATCTGTATGAACATGGAAATATCTACACTGCTATCTGTATAAACATGGAAATATCTACACCACTACCTGTATAAACATGGAAATATCAGCACCGCTATCTGTATGAACATGGAAATATCTACACCGCTATCTGTATGAACATGGAAATATCTACACCGCTATCTGTATGAACATGGAAATATCTACACCGCTATCTGTATGAACATGGAAATATCTACAAATCTATCTGAATGAACATGGAAATATCTACACCGCTATCTGTTTGAACATGTAAATGTCTACACCGCTATCTGCATGAAAATGGAAATATCTACACTGCTATCTGCATATACATTTAAATATCTACACAGCTATCTCTTTACACATGGAAATAACTACACCACTATCTGTATGAACAGGGAAATATCTACACCGCCATCTGTATGAACATGGAAATATCTGCACCGCCATCTGTATGAACATATAAATATCTACACCGCCATCTGTATTAAGATGGAGATATCTACACTGCTATCTGTATAAACATGGAAATATCAACACCGCCATCTGTATGAACACATAAATATCTGCACCGCCATCTGTATTAAGAAGGAAATATCTAAACCGCTATCTGTATAAACATGGAAATATCTACACCGCTGCCTGTATAAACATGGAAATATCAGCACCGCTATCTGTTTGAACATGGAAATATCTACACCGCTATCTGTAGGAACATAGAAATAGCTACACCGCTGCCTGTATAAACATGGAAATATCTACACCGCTATCTGTGTAAACATGCATACATCTTCACCGCTATCTGTATAAACATGGAAATATCTACACCGCTATCTGTATGAACATGGAAATATCTACACCGCTATCTGTATGAACATGCAAATATCTACACCGCTATCTGTTTGAACATGGAAATATCTACACCGCTATCTGCATGAAAATGGAAATATCTAAACTGCTATCTGCATATACATGGAAATATCTACACAGCTATCTCTTTACACATGGAAATAACTACACCGCTATCTGTATGAACATGGAAATATCCACACCGCCATCTGTATGAACATGGAAATATCTGCACCGCCATCTGTATGAACATATAAATATCTACACCGCCATCTGTATTAAGATGGAGATATCTACACCGCTATCTGTATAAACATGGAAATATCTACACCGCTATCTGTATAAACATGGAAATATCTACACCGCTATCTGTATAAACATGGAAATATCTACACCGCTACCAGTATAAACATGGAAATATCAGCACCGCTATCTGTATGAACATGGAAATATCTACACCGCTATCTGTATGAACATGGTAATATCTACACCGCTAACTATATGAACATGGAAATATCTACACCGCTATCAGTATGAACAAGGAAATGTCTACACCGCTATCTGTATGAACATGGATATATCCACACAACCCTCTGGATGAACATGGAAATATCCACACCGCTATCTGTGTAAACATGCATACATCTTCACCGCTATCTGTATAAACATGGAAATATCTACAGCGCTATCTGTATGAACATGGAAATATCTACACCGCTATCTGTTTGAACATGGAAATATATACACCGCTATCTGCATGAAAATGGAAATATCTACACAGCTATCTGCATATACATGGAAATATCTACACTGCTATCTCTTTACACATGGAAATTGCTACACCGCTATCTGTATGAAGATGGAAATATCTACACCGCCATCTGTATGAACATGGAAATAGCTGCACCTCCATCTGTATGAACATATAAATATCTACACCGCCATCTGTATTAAGATGGAGATATCTACACCGCTATCTGAATAAACATGGAAATATCTACACCGCTATCTGTATAAACATGGAAATATCTACACCGCTATCTGTATAACCATGGAAATATCTACACCGCTACCTGTATAAACATGGAAATATCAGCACCGCTATCTGTATGAACATGGAAACATCTACACTGCTATCTTTATGAACATGGAAGTATCTACACCGCTATCTGGATGAACATGGAAATATCTACAAAGCTATCTGAATGAACATGGAAAAATCTACACTGCTATCTGTTTGAACACGTAAATATCTACACCGCTATCTGCATGAAAATGGAAATATCTACAAAGCTATCTGCATATACATGGAAATATCTACAAAGCTATCTCTTTACACATGGAAATAACTTCACCGCTATATCTATAAACATGGAAATATCTACACCGCCATCTGCATGAACATGGGAATATCTGCACCGCCATCTATATGAACATATAAATATCTACACCGCCATCTGTATTAAGAAGGAAATATCTAAACCGCTATCTGTATAAACATGGAAATATCTACACCGCTGCCTGTATAACCATGGAAGTATCAGCACCGCTATCTGTATGAACATGGAAATATCTACACCGCTATCTGTATTAACATGGAAATATCTACACTGCTATCTGTATGAACATGGAAATATCTACACCGTTCTCCGTATGAACATGGAAATAGCTACACCGCTATCTGTATGAACATGGAAATATCTACACCGCTATCTGTATGAACATGGAAGTATCTACACCGCTAACTGTATAAACATGGATATATCTACACAGCCATCTGGATGAACATGGAAATATCTACACCGCTATCTGTATGAACATGGAAATATCTACACCGCTATCTGTGTGAACATGGATATATCTACACAGCCATCTGGATGAACATGGAAATATCTACACCGCTATCTGTGTAAACATGCATATATCTTCACCGCTATCTGTAAAAACATGGAAATATCTACACCGCTATCTGTATGAACATGGAAATATCTACACTGCTATCTGTATGAACATGGAAATATCTACACCGCTATCTGTTTGAACATGGAAATATCTACACCGCTATCTGCATGAAAATGGAAATATCTACACAGCTATCTGCATATACATGGAAATATCTACACAGCTATCTCTTTTCACATGGAAATAACTACACTGCTATCTGTATGAACATGGAAATATCTACACCGCCATCTGTATGAACATGGAAAAATCTGCACAGCCATCTGTATGAACATATAAATATCTACACCGCCATCTGTATTAAGATGGAGATATCTACACCGCTATCTGTATAAACATGGAAATATCTACACCGCTATCTGTATAAACAGGGAAATATCTACACCACTATCTGTATAAACATGGAAATATCAGCACCGCTATCTTTATGAACATGGAAATATCAGCCCCTCTATCTGTAAGAACATGGAAGTATCTACACCGCTATCAATATGAACATGGAAACATCTACACCGCTATCTGTATGAACATGGAAATAACTTCACCGCCATCTGTATGAACATGGAAATATCTGCACCGCCATCTGTATGAACAAATAAATATCTACACCGCCATCTGTATTAAGAAGGAAATATCTAAACCGCTATCTGTATGAACATGGAAATAGCTACACCGTTATCTGTATGAACATGGAAATAGCTACACCGCTATCTGTATGAACATGGAAATATCTACACCGCTATCTGCATGAACATGGAAATAGCTACACCGTTATCTGTACCAACATGGAAATAGCTACTCCACTATCTGTATGAACATGGAAGTATCTACACCGCTATCTGTATGAACATGGATATATCTACACAGCCATCTGGATGAACATGGAAATATCTACACCGTTATCTGTATGAACATGGAAATATCTACACCGCTATCTGTGTGAACATGGATATATCTACACAGCCATCTGGATGAACATGGAAATATCTACACCGCTATCTGTGTAAACATGCATACATCTTCACCGCTATCTGTATAAACATAGTAATATCTACACCGCTATCTGTATGAACATGGAAATATCTACACCGCTATCTGTATGAACATGGAAATATCTACACCGCTATCTGTTTGAACATGGAAATATCTACACAGCTATCTGCATGAAAATGGAAATATCTACACAGCTATCTGCATATACATGGAAATATCTACACAGCTATCTCTTTACACATGGAAATAACTACACCGCTATCTGTATGAACATGGAAATATCTACACCGCCATCTGTATGAACATGGAAATATCTGCACCACCGTCTGTATGAACATATAAATATCTACACCGCCATCTGTATTAAGATGGTGATATCTACACCGCTATCTGTATAAACATGGAAATATCTACAGCGCTATCTGTATGAACATGGAAATATCTACACCGCTATCTGTTTGAACATGGAAATATATACACCGCTATCTGCATGAAAATGGAAATATCTACACAGCTATCTGCATATACATGGAAATATCTACACAGCTATCTCTTTACACATGGAAATTGCTACACCGCTATCTGTATGAAGATGGAAATATCTACACCGCCATCTGTATGAACATGGAAATAGCTGCACCTCCATCTGTATGAACATATAAATATCTACACCGCCATCTGTATTAAGATGGAGATATCTACACCGCTATCTGAATAAACATGGAAATATCTACACCGCTATCTGTATAAAGATGGAAATATCTACACCGCTATCTGTATAACCATGGAAATATCTACACCGCTACCTGTATAAACATGGAAATATCAGCACCGCTATCTGTATGAACATGGAAACATCTACACTGCTATCTTTATGAACATGGAAGTATCTACACCGCTATCTGGATGAACATGGAAATATCTACAAAGCTATCTGAATGAACATGGAAAAATCTACACCGCTATCTGTTTGAACACGTAAATATCTACACCGCTATCTGCATGAAAATGGAAATATCTACAAAGCTATCTGCATATACATGGAAATATCTACACAGCTATCTCTTTACACATGGAAATAACTTCACCGCTATATCTATAAACATGGAAATATCTACACCGCCATCTGCATGAACATGGGAATATCTGCACCGCCATCTATATGAACATATAAATATCTACACCGCCATCTGTATTAAGAAGGAAATATCTAAACCGCTATCTGTATAAACATGGAAATATCTACACCGCTGCCTGTATAACCATGGAAGTATCAGCACCGCTATCTGTATGAACATGGAAATATCTACACCGCTATCTGTATTAACATGGAAATATCTACACTGCTATCTGTATGAACATGGAAATATCTACACCGTTCTCCGTATGAACATGGAAATAGCTACACCGCTATCTGTATGAACATGGAAATATCTACACCGCTATCTGTATGAACATGGAAGTATCTACACCGCTAACTGTATAAACATGGATATATCTACACAGCCATCTGGATGAACATGGAAATATCTACACCGCTATCTGTATGAACATGGAAATATCTACACCGCTATCTGTGTGAACATGGATATATCTACACAGCCATCTGGATGAACATGGAAATATCTACACCGCTATCTGTGTAAACATGCATATATCTTCACCGCTATCTGTAAAAACATGGAAATATCTACACCGCTATCTGTATGAACATGGAAATATCTACACTGCTATCTGTATGAACATGGAAATATCTACACCGCTATCTGTTTGAACATGGAAATATCTACACCGCTATCTGCATGAAAATGGAAATATCTACACAGCTATCTGCATATACATGGAAATATCTACACAGCTATCTCTTTTCACATGGAAATAAATACACTGCTATCTGTATGAACATGGAAATATCTACACCGCCATCTGTATGAACATGGAAAAATCTGCACAGCCATCTGTATGAACATATAAATATCTACACCGCCATCTGTATTAAGATGGAGATATCTACACCGCTATCTGTATAAACATGGAAATATCTACACCGCTATCTGTATAAACAGGGAAATATCTACACCACTATCTGTATAAACATGGAAATATCAGCACCGCTATCTTTATGAACATGGAAATATCAGCCCCTCTATCTGTAAGAACATGGAAGTATCTACACCGATATCAATATGAACATGGAAACATCTACACCGCTATCTGTATGAACATGGAAATACCTTCACCGCCATCTGTATGAACATGGAAATATCTGCACCGCCATCTGTATGAACAAATAAATATCTACACCGCCATCTGTATTAAGAAGGAAATATCTAAACCGCTATCTGTATGAACATGGAAATAGCTACACCGTTATCTGTATGAACATGGAAATAGCTACACCGCTATCTGTATGAACATGGAAATATCTACACCGCTATCTGCATGAACATGGAAATAGCTACACCGTTATCTGTACCAACATGGAAATAGCTACTCCACTATCTGTATGAACATGGAAGTATCTACACTGCTATCTGTATGAACATGGATATATCTACACAGCCATCTGGATGAACATGGAAATATCTACACCGTTATCTGTATGAACATGGAAATATCTACACCGCTATCTGTGTGAACATGGATATATCTACACAGCCATCTGGAAGAACATGGAAATATCTACACCGCTATCTGTGTAAACATGCATACATCTTCACCGCTATCTGTATAAACATAGTAATATCTACACCGCTATCTGTATGAACATGGAAATATCTACACCGCTATCTGTATGAACATGGAAATATCTACACCGCTATCTGTTTGAACATGGAAATATCTACACAGCTATCTGTATGAACATGGAAATACCTTCAACACCATCTGTATGAACATGGATATATCTACACAGCCATCTGGATCAACATGGAAATATCTACACTGCTATCTGTATGAACATGGAAATATCTACTCCGCTATCTGTATGAACATGGAAATATCTTCACCGATATCTGTATGAACATGGATATATCTACACAGCCATCAGGATGAACATGGAAATATCTACACCGCTATCTGTATGAACATGGAAATAGCTACTCCGCTATCTGCATGAACATGGAAATATCTACACCGCTATCTGTATGAACATGGAAATATCTACACCGCTATCTGTATGAACATGGAAATATCTTCACCGCCATCTGTGTGAACATAGATATATCTAGAGAGCCATCTTGATGAACATGGAAATATCTACACAGCTATCTGTATGAACATGGAAATTTATACACCGCTATCAGTGTAAACATGCATACATCTTCACCGCTATCTGTATAAACATGGAAATATCTACACCGCTATCTGTATGAACATGGAAATATCTACACCGCTATCTGTTTGAACATGGAAATATCTACACCGCTTTCTGCATGAAAATGGAAATATCTACACAGCTATCTGCATATATATGGAAATATCTTCAAAGCTATCTCTTTACACATGGAAATAACTACACCGGTATCTCTATAAACATGGAAATATCTACACCGCCATCTGTATGAACATGGAAATATCTGCATCGCCATCTGTATGAACATATAAATATCTACACCGCCATCTGTATTAAGATGGAGATATCTACACCGCTATCTGTATAAACCTGGAAATATCTACACCGCTACCTGTATAAACATGGAAATATCAGCACCGCTCTCTGTATGAACACGGAAATATCTACACCGCTATCTGTACGAACATGGAAATATCTACACCGCTATCTGTATGAACATGGAAATAGCTACACTGCTATCTGTATGAACAAGGAAATATCTACACCACTATCTGTATGAACATGGAAATATCTACACCGATATCTGTGAAAACATGCATATATCTTCACCGCCATCTGTATAAACATGGAAATATCTACACCGCTATCTGTATGAACATGGAAATAGCTACACCGCTATCTGTATGAACATGGAAATATCTACACCGCTATCTTTATGAACATGGATATATCTACACAGCCATCTGGATGAACATGGAAATATCTACACCGCTATCTGTGTAAACATGCATACATCTTCACCGCTATCTATATAAACATGGAAATATCTACACCACTATCTGTATGAACATGCAAATATCTACACCGCTACCTGTATAAACATGGAAATATCAGCACCGCTATCTGTATGAACATGGAAATAGCTACACCGCTATCTGTATGAACATGCAAATATCTACACCACTATCTGTATGAAGATGGAAATATCTACACCACTATCTGTATGAACATGAATATATCTACACAGCCATCTGGATGAACATGGAAATATCTACACCGCTATCTGTATGAACATAGAAATATCTACACCGCTATCTGTGTAAACATGCATATATCTTCACCGCTATCTCTATAAACATGGAAATATCTACACCGCTATATGTATGAACATGGAAATAGCTACACCGCTATCTGTATGAACATGGAAATATCTACTCCGCTATCTGTGTGAACATGGATATATCTGCACAGCCATCTGTATGAACATATAAATATCTACACCGCCATCTGTATTAAGATGGAGATATCTACACCGCTATCTGTATAAACATGGAAATATCTACACCGCTATCTGTATAAACAGGGAAATATCTACACCAATATCTGTATAAACATGGAAATATCTGCACCGCCATCTATATGAACATGGAAATATCTGCACAGCCATCTGTATGAACATATAAATACCTACACCGCCATCTGTATTAAGATGGAGATATCTACACCGCTATCTGTATAAACATGGAAATATCTACACCGCTATCTGTATAAACAGGGAAATATCTACACCAATATATGTATAAACATGGAAATATCAGCACCGCTATCTTTATGAACATGGAAATATCAGCCCCTCTATCTGTAAGAACATGGAAGTATCTACACCGCTATCAATATGAACATGGAAATATCTACACCGCTATCTGTATGAACTTGGAAATACCTTCACCGCCATCTGTATGAACATGGAAATATCTGCACCGCCATTTGTATGAACAAATAAATATCTACACCGCCATCTGTATTAAGAAGGAAATATCTAAACCGCTATCTGTATGAACATGGAAATAGCTACACCGTTATCTGTATGAAGATGGAAATATCTACACCGCTATCTGTATGAACATGGAAATATCTACACCGCTATCTGCATGAACATGGAAATAGCTACACCGTTATCTGTATCAACATGGAATTAGCTACTCCGCTATCTGTATGAACATGGAAGTATCTACATCGCTATCTGTATGAACATGTGTATATCTACACAGCCATCTGGATGAACATGGAAATATCTACACCGTTATCTGTATGAAGATGGAAATATCTACACCGCTATCTGTGTGAACATGGATATATCTACACAGCCATCTGGATGAACATGGAAATATCTACACCGCTATCTGTGTAAACATGCATACATCTTCACCGCTATCTGTATAAACATGGAAATATCTACACCGCTATCTGTATGAACTTGGAAATATCTACACCGCTATCTGTATGAACATGGAAATATCTACACCGCTATCTGTATAAACATGGAAATATCTACACCGCTACCTGTATAAACAAGGAAATATCAGCACAGCTATCTGTATGAACATGGAAATATCTACACCGATATCTGTATGAACATTGAAATATCTACACCGCTATCTGTATGAACATGGAAATATCTACACCGCTACCTGTATAAACATGCAAATATCTACACCGCTACCTGTATAAACATGGAAATATCAGCACCGCTATCTGTATGAACATGGAAATATCTACACCGCTATGTGTATGAACATGGAAATATTTACACCGCTATCTGTATGAACATGGAAATATCTACACCGCTACCTGTATAAACATGGAAATATCAGCACCGCTATCTGTATGAACATGGAAATATCTACACCGCTATCTGTATGAACATGGAAATATCTACACCGCTATCTGTATGAACATGGAAATATCTACAAAGCTATCTGAATGAACATGGAAATATCTACACCGCTATCTGTTCGAAAATGTAAATATCTACACTGCTATCTGCATGAAAATGGAAATATTTATACTGCTATCTGCATATACATTTAAATATCTACACAGCTATCTCTTTACACATGGAAATAATTACACCAGTATCTGTATGAACATGGAAATATCTACAGCGCCATCAGTATGAACATGGATATATCTACACAGCCCTCTGGATGAACATGGAAATATCCACACCGCTATCTGTGTAAACATGCATACATCTTCACCGCTATCTGTATAAACATGGAAATATCTACAAGGCTATCTGTATGAACATGGAAATATCTACACCGCTATCTGTTTGAAGATGGAAATATATACACCGCTATCTGCATGAAAATGGAAATATCTTCACAGCTATCAGCATATACATGGAAATATCTACACAGCTATCTCTTTACAAATGGAAATAACTACACCGCTATCTGTATGAACATGGAATATCTACACCGCCATCTGTATGAACATGGAAATATCTGCCCCGCCATCTGTATGAACATATAAATACCTACACCGCCATCTGTATTAAGATGGAGATATCTACACCGCTATCTGAATAAACATGGAAATATCTACACCGCTATCTGTATAAACATGGAAATATCTACACCGCTATCTGTATAACCATGGAAATATCTACACCGCTACCTGTATAAACATGGAAATATCAGCACCGCTATCTGTATGAACATGGAAATATCTACACCGCTATCTGTATGAACATGGAAGTATCTACACCGCTATCTGTATGAACGTGGAAATATCTACAAAGCTATCTGAATGAACATGGAAAAATCTACACCGCTGTCTGTTTGAACACGTAAATATCTACACCGCTATCTGCATGAAAATGGAAATATCTACAAAGCTATCTGCATATACATGGAAATATCTACACAGCTATCTCTTTACACATGGAAATAACTACACCGCTATATCTATAAACATGGAAATATCTACACCGCCATCTGTATGAACATGGGAATATCTGCACCGACATCTGTATGAACATATAAATATCTACACCGCCATCTGTATTAAGAAGGAAATATCTAAACCGCTATCTGTATAAACATGGAAATATCTACACCGTTGCCGGTAAAACCATGGAAATATCAGCACCGCTATCTGTATGAACAAGGAAATATCTACACCGCTATCTGTATTAATATGGAAATATCTACACTGCTATTTGTATGAACATGGAAATATCTACACCGTTCTCTGTATGAACATGGAAATATCTACACCGCTATCTGTATGAACATGGAAATATCTACAAAGCTATCTGAATGAACATGGAAATATCTACACCGCTATCTGTTTGAACATGGAAATATCTACACCGCTATCTGCATGAAAATGGAAATATCTACAAAGCTATCTGCATATTCATGGAAATATCTACACAGCTATCTCTTTACACATGGAAATAACTACACCGCTATCGGTATGAACATGGAAATATCTACACCGCCATCAGCATGAACATGGAAATATCTGCACCGCAATCTGTATGAACATATAAATATCTACACCGCCATCTGTATTAAGATGGAGATATCTACACCGCTATCTGTATAAACATGGAAATATCTACACCACTATCTGTATAAACAGGGATATATCTACACCACTATCTGTATAAACATGGAAATATCAGCACCGCTATCTTTATGAACATGGAAATATCAGCCCCTCTATCTGTATGAACATGGAAGTATCAACACCGCTATCAGTATGAACATGGAAATATCTACACCGCTATCGGTATGAACATGGAAATACCTTCACCGCCATCTGTATGAACATGGATATATCTACACAGCCTTCTGGATGAACATGGAAATATCTACACCGCTATCTGTATGAACATGGAAATAGCTACACCGCTATCTGTATGAACATGGAAATATCTACACCACTATCTGTATGAACATGGAAATATCTACACCGCTATCTGTATGAACATGGAAATATCTTCACCGCTTTCTGTATGAACATGGATATATCTACACAGCCATCAGGATGAACATGGAAATATCTACACCGCTATCTGTATGAACATGGAAATAGCTACACCGCTATCTGTATGAACATGGAAATATCTACACCGCTATCTGTATGAACATGGAAATATCTACACCGCTATCTGTATGAACATGGAAATATCTTCACCGCCATCTGTATGAACATAGATATTTCTACAGAGCCATCTTGATGAACATGGAAATATCTACACAGCTATCTGTATGAACATGGAAATTTATACACCGCTATCAGTGTAAACATGCAAACAACTTCACCGCTATCTGTATAAACATGGAAATATCTACACCGCTATCTGTATGAACATGGAAATATCTACACCGCTATCTGTTTGAACACGGAAATATCTACACCGCTTTCTGCATGAAAATGGAAATATCTACACAGCTATCTGCATATACATGGAAATATCTTCAAAGCTATCTCTTTACACATGGAAATAACTACACCGCTATCTCTATAAACATGGAAATATCTACACCGCCATCTGTATGAACATGGAAATATCTGCATCGCCATCTCTATGAACATATAAATATCTACACCGTCATCTTCATTAAGATGGAGATATCTACACCGCTATCTGTATAAACCTGGATATATCTACACCGCTACCTGTATAAACATGGAAATATCATCACCGCTCTCTGTATGAACTCGGAAATATCTACACCGCTTTCTGTACGAACATGGAAATATCTACACCGCTATCTGTATGAACATGGAAATAGCTACACCGCTATCTGTATGAACAAGGAAATATCTACACCACTATCTGTATGAACATGGAAATATCTACACCGCTATCTGTGAAAACATGCATATATCTTCACCGCTATCTGTATAAACATGGAAATATCTACACCGCTCTCTGTATGAACATAGAAATAGCTACACGGCTATCTGTATGAACATGGAAATATCTACACCGCTATCTGTATGAACATGGATATATCTACAGAGCCATCTTGATGAACATGGAAATATCTACACCGCTACCTGTATAAACATGGAAATATCAGCACCGCTCTCTGTATGAACTCGGAAATATCTACACCGCTTTCTGTACGAACATGGAAATATCTACACCGCTATCTGTATGAACATGGAAATAGCTACACCGCTATCTGTATGAACATGGAAATATCTACACCGTTATCTCTATGAACATGGATATATCTACACAGCCATCTGGATGAACATGGAAATATCTACACCGCTATCTGTGTAAACATGCATACATCTTCTCCGCTATCTGTATAAACATGGAAATATCTACACCGCTATCTGTATGAACATTGAAATATCTACACCGCTATCTGTATGAACATGGAAATACCTACACCGCTATCTTTTTGAACATGGAAATATCTACACCGCTATCTGCATGAAAATGGAAATATCTACACTGCTATCTGCATATACATGGAAATATCCACACAGCTATCTCTTTACACATGGAAATAACTACACCGCTATCTGTATGAACATGGAAATATCCACACCGCCATCTGTATGAACATGGAAATATCTGCAACGCCATCTGTATGAACATATAAATATCTACACCGTCATCTATATTAAGATGGAGATATCTACACCGCTAACTGTATAAACATGGAAATATCTACACCGCTATCTGTATAAACATGGAAATATCTACACCTCTATCTGTATAAACATGGAAATATCTACAACGCTACCTGTATAAACATGGAAATATCAGCACCGCTATCTGTATGAACATGGAAATATCTACACCGCTATCTTTATGAACATGGAAATATCTACACCGCTATCTGTATGAACATGGAAATATCTACACCGCTATCTGTATAAACATGGAAATAACTACACCGCTACCTGTATAAACATGGAAATATCAGCACCGCTATCTGTATGAACATGGAAATATCTACACCGCTATCTGTATGAACATGGAAATATCTACACCGCTATCTGTATGAACATGGAAATATCTACACCGATACCTGTATAAACATGGAAATATCAGCACCGCTATCTGTATGAAGATGGAAATATCTACACCGCTATCTGTATGAACATGGAAATATCTACACCGCTATCTGTATGAACATGGAAATATCTATAAAGCTATCTGAATGAACATGGAAATATCTACACCGCTATCTGTTTGAACATGTAAATATCTACACCGCTATCTGCATGAAAATGGAAATATCTACACTGCTATCTGCATATACATTTAAATATCTACACAGCTATCTCTTTACACATGGAAATAACTACACCACTATCTGTATGAACATGGAAATATCTACACCGCCATCTGTATGAACATGGAAATATCTGCACTGCCATCTGTATGAACATATAAATATCTACACCGCCATCTGTATTAAGATGGAGATATCTACACTGCTATCTGTATAAACATGGAAATATCAACAACGCCATCTGTATGAACACATAAATATCTACACCGCCATCTGTATTAAGAAGGAAATATCTAAACCGCTATCTGTATAAACATGGAAATATCTACACCGCTGCCTGTATAAACATGGAAATATCAGCACCGCTCTCTGTATGAAAATGGAGATATCTACACCGCTATCTGTATGAACATGGAAATATCTACACTGCTATCTGTATGAACATGGAAATAGCTACACCCTTATCTGTATGAACATGGAAATAGCTACACCGCTATCTGTATGAACATGGAAATATCTACACCGCTATCTGTATGAACATGGATATATCTACACAGCCATCTGGATGAACATGGAAATATCTACACCGCTATCTGTATGAACATGGAAATATCTACACCGCTATCTGTATGAACTTGGATATATCTACACAGCCATCTGGATGAACATGGAAATATCTACACCACTATCTGTGTAAACATGCATACTTCTTCACCGCTATCTGTATAAACATGGAAATATCTACACTGCTATCTGTATGAACATGGAAATATCTGCACCGCTATCTGTATGAATATGGAAATATCTACACCGCTATCTGTTTGAACACGGAAATATCTACACCGCTATCTGCATGAAAATGGGAATATCTACACTGCTATCTGCATATACATGGAAATACCTACACAGCTATCTCTTTACACATGGAAATAACTACACCGCTATCTGTATGAACATGGAAATATCTACACCGCCATCTGTATGAACATGGAAATATCTGCACCGCCATCTGAATGAACATATAAATATCTACACCGCCATCTGTATTAAGATGGAGATATCTACACCGCTATCTGTATAAACATGGAAATGTCTACACCTCTATCTGTATAAACATGGAAATATCTACACCGCTATCTGTATAAACATGGAAATATCTACACCGCTACCTGTATAAACATGGAAATATCAGCACCGCTATCTGTATGAACATGGAAATATCTACACCGCTATCTGTATGAACATGGAAATATCTACACCGCTATCTGTATGAACATGGATATATCTACACAGCCCTCTGGATGAACATGGAAATATCCTCACCGCTATCTGTGTAAACATGCATACATCTTCACCGCTATCTGTATAAACATGGAAATATCAACACCGCTATCTCTATGAACATGGAAATATCTACACCGCTATCTGTTTGAAGATGGAAATATATACACCGCTATCTGCATGAAAATGAAAATATCTACACAGCTATCTGCATATAGATGGAAATATCTACCCAGCTATCTCTTTACACATGGAAATAAATACACCGCTATCTGTATGAACATGCAAATATCTACACCGCCATCTGTATGAACATGGAAATATCTGCACCGCCATCTGTATGAGCATATAAATATCTACACCGCCATCTCTATTAAGATGGAGATATCTACACCGCTATCTGAATAAACATGGAAATATCTACACCGCTATCTGTATAAACATGGAAATATCTACACCGCTATCTGTATAAACATGGAAATATCTACACTGCTACCAGTATAAACATGGAAATATCAGCACCGCTATCTGTATAAACCTGGAAATATCTACACCGCTATCTGTATGAACATGGAAATATCTACACCGCTATCTGTATGAACATGGAAATATCTACAAAGCTATCTGAAAGAACATGGAAATATCTACACCGCTATCTGTTTGAACATGTAAATATCTACACCGCTATCTGCATGAAAATGGAAATATCTACAAAGCTATCTGCATATACATGGAAATATCTACAAAGCTATCTCTTTACACATGGAAATAACTACACCGCTATATCTATAAACATGGAAATATCTAGACCACCATCTGTATGAACATGGAAATATCTGCACCGCCATCTGTTTGAACATATAAATATCTACACCGCCATCTGTATTAAGAAGGAAATATCTAAACCGCTATCTGTATAAAGATGGAAATATCTGCACCGCTCTCTGTATGAAAATGGAAATATCTAAACCGCTATCTGTATGAACATGGAAATATCTACACTGCTATCTGTATGAACATGGAAATAGCTACCCCGTTATGTGTATGAAAATGGAAATAGCTACACCGCTATCTGTATGAACATGGAAATATCTACACCGCTATCTGTATGAACATGGATATATCTATACAGCCATCTGGATGAACATGGAAATAGCTACACCGCTATCTGTATGAACATGGAAATATCTACACCGCTATCTGTATGAACATGGATATATCTACACAGCCATCTGGATGAACATGGAAATATCTACACCGCTATCTGTGTAAACATGCATACATCTTCACCACTATCTGTATAAACATGGAAATATCTGCACCGCTATCGGTATGAACATGGAAATATCTACACCGCTATCTGTATGAACATGGAAATACCTACACGGCTATCTGTATGGACATGGAAATATCTAAACCGCTATCTGCATGAAAATGGAAATATCTACACTGCTATCTGCATATACATTTAAATATCTACACAGCTATCCCTTTACACATGGAAATAACTACACCACTATCTGTATGAACATGGAAATAACTACACCGCCATCTGTATGAACATGGAAATATCTGCACCGCCATCTGTATGAACATATAAATATCTACACCGCCATCTGTGTTAACATGGAGATATCTACACTGCTATCTGTATAAACATGGAAATATCTACACCGCCATCTGTATGAACATATAAATACACCGCCATCTGTATTAAGAAGGAAATATCTAAACCGCTATCTGTATAAACATGGAAATATCTACACCGCTGCCTGTATAAACATGGAAATATCAGCACCGCTATCTGTATGAACATGGAAATATCTACACCGCTATCTGTAGGAACATGGAAATAGCTACACCGCTGCCTGTATAAACATGGAAATATCAGCACCACTATCTGTATGAACATGGAAATATCTACACCACTATCTGTATGAACATGGATATATCTACACAGCCATCTGGATGAACATGGAAATATCTACACCACTATCTGTATGAACATGGAAATATCTACACCACTATCTGTATGAACATGGAAATATCTACACCGCTATCTGTATAAACATGCATACATCTTCACCGCTATCTGTATAAACATGGAAATATCTACACCGCTATCTGTATCAACATGGAAATATCTACACCGCTATCTGTATGAACATGGAAATATCTACACCGCTATCTGTTTGAACATGGAACTATCTACACGGCTATCTGCATGAAAATGGAAATATCTACACTGCTATCTGCATATACATGGAAATACCTACACAGCTATATCTTTACACATGGAAATAACTACACCGCTATCTGTATGAACATGGAAATATCCACACCGCCATCTGTATGAACATGGAAATATCTGCACCACCATCTGTATGAACATATAAATATCTACACCGCCATCTGTATTAAGATGGAGATATCTACACCGCTATCTGTATAAACATGCAAATATCTACACCGCTATCTGTATAAACATGGAAATATCTACACTGCTATCTGTATAAACATGGAAATATCTACACCGCTACCTGTATAAACATGGAAATATCAGCACCGCTATCTGTATGAACATGGAAATATCTACACCGCTATCTATATGAACATTGAAATATCTACACTGCTATCTGTATGAACATGGAAATATCTACACCGCTATCTGTATGAACATGGATATATCTACACAGCCCTCTGGATGAACATGGAAATATCCACACCGATATCTGTGTAAACATGCATACATCTTCACCGCTATCTGTATAAACATGGAAATATCTGCACCGCTATCTGTATGAACATGGAAATATCTACACCGCTATCTGTTTGAAGATGGAAATACATACACCGCTATCTGCTTGAAAATGGAAATATCTACACAGCTATCTGCATATACATGGAAATATCTACACAGCTATCTCTTTACACATGGAAATAACTACACCGCTATCTGTATGAACATGGAAATATCTACACCGCCATCTGTATGAACATGGAAATATCTGCACCGCCATCTGTATGAACATATAAATATCTACACCGCCATCTGTATTAAGATGGAGATATCTACACCGCTATCTGAATAAACATGGAAATATCTACACCGCTATCTGTACGAACATGGAAATATCTACACCGCTATCAGTATAAACATGGAAATATCAGCACCGCTATCTGTTTGAACATGGAAATATCTACACCGCTATCTGTTTGAACATGGAAATATCTACACCGCTATCTGCATGAAAATGGAAATATCTACACAGCGATCTGCATATACATGGAAATATCTACAAATCTATCTCTTTACACGTGGAAATAAGTACAGCGCTATCTCTATAAACATGGAAATAGCTACACCGCCATCTGTATGAACATGGAAATATCTGCACCGCCATCTGTATGAACATATAAATATCTACACCGCCATCTATATTAAAATGGAGATATCTACACCGCTATCTGTATAAACTTGGAAATATCTACACTGCTATCTCTATGAACATGGAAATTTCTAGACCGCTATCTGTATGAACATGGAAATAGCTACACCGCTATCTGTATGAACATGGAAATATCTACAGCACTACCTGTATGAACATGGAAATATCTACACCGCTATTTCTATGAACATGGATATATCTACACAGCCATCTGGATGAACCCGGAAATATCTACACCACTATCTGTATGAACATGGAAATATCTACACCGCTATCTGTGTAAATATGCATACATCTTCACCGCAATCTGTATAAACATGGTAATATCTTCACCGCAATCTGTATAAACATGGTAATATCTACACCGCTCTCTGTATGAACATGGAAATATCTACACAGCTATCTGCATAAAAATGCAAATATGTACACAGCTATCTGCATATACATGGAAATATCTACACAGCTATCTCTTTACACATGGAAATAACTACACCGCTATCTGTATGAACATGGAAATATCTTCACCGCCATCTGTATGAACATGGAAATAGCAGCACCGACATCTGTATGAACATATACATATCTACATGGCCATCTGTATTAAGATGGAGATATCTACACTGATATCTGTATAAACATGGAAATATCTACACCGCTATCTGTATAAACATGGCAATATCTACACCGCTATCTGTATAAACATGGAAATATCTACACCGCTACCTGTATAAACATGGAAATATCAGCACCGCTATCTGTATGAACATGGAAATATCAGCCCCTCTATCTGTATGAACTTGGAGATATCTACACCGCTATCTGTATGAACATGGAAATATCTAGACCGCTATCTGAATGAACACGGAAATACCTTCACCGCCATCTGTATGAACATGGATATATCTACACAGCCATCTGGATGAAAATGGATATATCTACACTGCCCTCTGGATGATCATGGAAATATCCACACCGCTATCTGTGTAAACATGCATACATCTTCACCGCTATCTGTATAAACATGGAAATATCTACACCGCTATCTGTATGAACATGGAAATATCTACACCGCTATCTGTTTGAAGATGGAAATATATACACCGCTATCTGCATGAAAATGGAAGTATCTACACAGCTATCTGCATGAAAATGGAAATATCTACACAGCTATCTGCATATACATGGAAATATCTACACAGCTATCTCTTTACACATGTAAATAACTGCACCGCTATCTGTATGAACATGGAAATATCTACACCGCCATCTTTATGAACAAGGAAATATCTGCACCGCCTTCTGTATGAACATATAAATATCTACACTGCCATCTGTATTAAGATGGAGATATCTACACCGCTATCTGAATAAACATGGAAATATCTACACCACTATCTGTATAAACATGGAAATATCAGCACCGCTATCTGTGTGAACATGGAAATATCAGCACCGCTATCTGTATGAACCTGGAAATATCTACACCGCTATCTGTATGAACATGGAAATATCTACACCGCTCTCTGTATGAACATGGAAATATCTACAAAGCTACCTGAATGAACATGGAAATATCTACACCGCTGTCTGTTTGAACATGTAAATATCTACACCGCTATCTGCATGAAAATGGAAATATCTACAAAGCTATCTGCATATACATGGAAATATCTACACAGCTATCTCTTTACACATGGAAATAACTACACCGCTATATCTATAAACATGGAAATATCTACAACACCATCTGTATGAACATGGAAATATCTGCACTGCCATCTTTTTGAACATATAAATATCTACACCGCCATCTGTATTAAGAAGGAAATATCTAAACCGCTTTCTGTATAAACATGGAAATATCAGCACCGCCCTCTGTATGAAAATGGAAATATCTACACCGCTACCTGTATGAACATGGAAATATCTACAATGCTATCTGTATGAACATGGAAATAGCTACCCCGTTATGTGTATGAAAATGGAAATAGCTACACCGCTATCTGTATGAACATGGAAATATCTACACCGCTATCTGTATGAACATGGATATATCTACACAGCCATCTGGATGAACATGGAAATATCTACACCGCTATCTGTGTAAACATGCATACAACTTCACCACTATCTGTATAAACATGGAAATATCTGCACCGCTATCGGTATGAACATGGAAATATCTACACGGCTATCTGTATAAACATGGAAATATCTACACCGCTACCTGTATGAACATGGAAATATCTACACCGCTATCTGTATGAACATGGAAATATCTACACCGCTATCTGTATGAACATGGAAATATCAGCACCGCTATCTGTGTGAACATGGAAATATCAGCACCGCTATCTGTATGAACCTGGAAATATCTACACCGCTATCTGTATGAACATGGAAATATCTACACCGCTATCTGTATGAACATGGAAATATCTACAAAGCTACCTGAATGAACATGGAAATATCTACACCGCTGTCTGTTTGAACATGTAAATATCTACACCGCTATCTGCATGAAAATGGAAATATCTACAAAGCTATCTGCATATACATGGAAATATCTACACAGCTATCTCTTTACACATGGAAATAACTACACCGCTATATCTATAAACATGGAAATATCTACAACACCATCTGTATGAACATGGAAATATCTGCACTGCCATCTTTTTGAACATAAAAATATCTACACCGCCATCTGTATTAAGAAGGAAATATCTAAACCGCTTTCTGTATAAACATGGAAATATCAGCACCGCTATCTGTATGAAAATGGAAATATCTACACCGCTACCTGTATGAACATGGAAATACCTACACTGCTATCTGTATGAACATGGAAATAGCTACCCCGTTATGTGTATGAAAATGGAAATAGCTACACCGCTATCTGTATGAACATGGAAATATCTACACCGCTATCTGTATGAACATGGATATATCTACACAGCCATCTGGATGAACATGGAAATATCTACACCGCGATCTGTGTAAACATGCATACAACTTCACCACTATCTGTATAAACATGGAAATATCTGCACCGCTATCGGTATGAACATGGAAATATCTACACGGCTATCTGTATAAACATGGAAATATCTACACCGCTACCTGTATAAACATGGAAATATCTACACCGCTATCTGTATGAACATGGAAATATCTACACCGCTATCTGTATGAACATGGATATATCTACAAAGCCATCTGGATGAACATGGAAATATCTACACCACTATCTGGATGAACATGTAAATATCTACACCGCTATCTGTATGAACATGGATATATCTACACAGCCATCTGGATGAACATGGAAATATCTACACCGCTATCTGTGTAAACATGCATACAACTTCACCACTATCTGTATAAACATGGAAATATCTGCACCGCTATCGGTATGAACATGGAAATATCTACACGGCTGTCTGTATAAACATGGAAATATCTACACCGCTACCTGTATAAACATGGAAATATCTACACCGCTATCTGTATGAACATGGAAATATCTACACCGCTATCTGTATGAACATGGATATATCTACACAGCCATCTGGATGAACATGGAAATATCTACACCGCTATCTGCATGAACATGGAAATATCTACACCGCTATCTGTATGAACATGGATATATCTACACAGCCATCTGGATGAACATGGAAATATCTACACCGCTATCTGTGTAAACATGCATACAACTTCACCACTATCTGTATAAACATGGAAATATCTGCACCGCTATCGGTATGAACATGGAAATATCTACACCGCTATCTGTATGAACATGGAAATACCTACACCGCTATCTGTTTGGACATGGAAATATCTACACCGCTATCTGTATGAACATGGAAATATCTACACCGATACCTGTATAAACATGGAAATATCAGCACCGCTATCTGTATGAAGATGGAAATATCTACACCGCTATCTGTATGAACATGGAAATATCTACACCGCTATCTGTATGAACATGGAAATATCTACAAAGCTATCTGAATGAACATGGAAATATCTACACCGCTATCTGTTTGAACATGTAAATATCTACACCGCTATCTGCATGAAAATGGAAATATCTACACTGCTATCTGCATATACATTTAAATATCTACACAGCTATCTCTTTACACATGGAAATAACTACACCACTATCTGTATGAACATGGAAATATCTACACCGCCATCTGTATGAACATGGAAATAACTACACCACTATCTGTATGAACATGGAAATATCTGCACTGCCATCTGTATGAACATATAAATATCTACACCGCCATCTGTATTAAGATGGAGATATCTACACTGCTATCTGTATAAACATGGAAATATCAACAACGCCATCTGTATGAACACATAAATATCTACACCGCCATCTGTATTAAGAAGGAAATATCTAAACCGCTATCTGTATAAACATGGAAATATCTACACCGCTGCCTGTATAAACATGGAAATATCAGCACCGCTCTCTGTATGAAAATGGAGATATCTACACCGCTATCTGTATGAACATGGAAATATCTACACTGCTATCTGTATGAACATGGAAATAGCTACACCGTTATCTGTATGAACATGGAAATAGCTACAACGCTATCTGTATGAACATGGAAATATCTACACCGCTATCTGCATGAACATGGATATATCTACACAGCCATTTGGATGAACATGGAAATATCTACACCGCTATCTGTATGAACATGGAAATATCTACACCGCTATCTGTATGAACTTGGATATATCTACACAGCCATCTGGATGAACATGGAAATATCTACACCACTATCTGTGTAAACATGCATACTTCTTCACCGCTATCTGTATAAACATGGAAATATCTACACTGCTATCTGTATGAACATGGAAATACCTGCACCGCTATCTGTATGAATATGGAAATATCTACACCGCTATCTGTTTGAACACGGAAATATCTACACCGCTATCTGCATGAACATGGGAATATCTACACTGCTATCTGCATATACATGGAAATACCTACACAGCTATCTCTTTACACATGGAAATAACTACACCGCTATCTGTATGAACATGGAAATATCTACACCGCCATCTGTATGAACATGGAAATATCTGCACCGCCATCTGAATGAACATATAAATATCTACACCGCCATCTGTATTAAGATGGAGATATCTACACCGCTATCTGTATAAACATGGAAATGTCTACACGTCTATCTGTATAAACATGGAAATATCTACACCGCTATCTGTATAAACATGGAAATATCTACACCGCTACCTGTATAAACATGGAAATATCAGCACCGCTATCTGTATGAACATGGAAATATCTACACCGCTATCTGTATGAACATGGAAATATCTACACCGCTATCTGTATGAACATGGATATATCTACACAGCCCTCTGGATGAACATGGAAATATCCTCACCGCTATCTGTGTAAACATGCATACATCTTCAACGCTATCTGTATAAACATGGAAATATCAACACCGCTATCTCTATGAACATGGAAATATCTACACCGCTATCTGTTTGAAGATGGAAATATATACACCGCTATCTGCATGAAAATGAAAATATCTACACAGCTATCTGCATATAGATGGAAATATCTACCCAGCAATCTCTTTACACATGGAAATAAATACACCGCTATCTGTATGAACATGCAAATATCTACACCGCCATCTGTATGAACATGGAAATATCTGCACCGCCATCTGTATGAGCATATAAATATCTACACCGCCATCTCTATTAAGATGGAGATATCTACACCGCTATCTGAATAAACATGGAAATATCTACACCGCTATCTGTATAAACATGGAAATATCTACACCGCTATCTGTATAAACATGGAAATATCTACACCGCTACCAGTATAAACATGGAAATATCAGCACCGCTATCTGTATAAACCTGGAAATATCTACACCGCTATCTGTATGAACATGGAAATATCTACACCGCTATCTGTATGATCATGGAAATATCTACAAAGCTATCTGAAAGAACATGGAAATATCTACACCGCTATCTGTTTGAACATTTAAATATCTACACCGCTATCTGCATGAAAATGGAAATATCTACAAAGCTATCTGCATATACATGGAAATATCTACAAAGCTATCTCTTTACACATGGAAATAACTACACCGCTATATCTATAAACATGGAAATATCTACACCACCATCTGTATGAACATGGAAATATCTGCACCGCCATCTGTTTGAACATATAAATATCTACACCGCCATCTGTATTAAGAAGGAAATATCTAAACCGCTATCTGTATAAAGATGGAAATATCTGCACCGCTCTCTGTATGAAAATGGAAATATCTAAACCGCTATCTGTATGAACATGGAAATATCTACACTGCTATCTGTATGAACATGGAAATAGCTACCCCGTTATGTGTATGAAAATGGAAATAGCTACACCGCTATCTGTATGAACATGGAAATATCTACACCGCTATCTGTATGAACATGGATATATCTATACAGCCATCTGGATGAACATGGAAATAGCTACACCGCTATCTGTATGAACATGGAAATATTTACACCGCTATCTGTATGAACATGGATATATCTACACAGCCATCTGGATGAACATGGAAATATCTACACCGCTATCTGTGTAAACATGCATACATCTTCACCACTATCTGTATAAACATGGAAATATCTGCACCGCTATCGGTATGAACATGGAAATATCTACACCGCTATCTGTATGAACATGGAAATACCTACACCGCTATCTGTATGGACACGGAAATATCTAAACCGCTATCTGCATGAAAATGGAAATATCTACACTGCTATCTGCATATACATTTAAATATCTACACAGCTATCCCTTTACACATGGAAATAACTACACCACTATCTGTATGAACATGGAAATAACTACACCGCCATCTGTATGAACATGGAAATATCTGCACCGCCATCTGTATGAACATATAAATATCTACACCGCCATCTGTGTTAACATGGAGATATCTACACTGCTATCTGTATAAACATGGAAATATCTACACCGCCATCTGTATGAACATATAAATACACCGCCATCTGTATTAAGAAGGAAATATCTAAACCGCTATCTGTATAAACATGGAAATATCTACACCGCTGCCTGTATAAACATGGAAATATCAGCACCGCTATCTGTATGAACATGGAAATATCTACACCGCTATCTGTAGGAACATGGAAATAGCTACACCGCTGCCTGTATAAACATGGAAATATCAGCACCACTATCTGTATGAACATGGAAATATCTACACCACTATCTGTATGAACATGGATATATCTACACAGCCATCTGGATGAACATGGAAATATCTACACCACTATCTGTATGAACATGGAAATATCTACACCACTATCTGTATGAACATGGAAATATCTACACCGCTATCTGTATAAACATGTATACATCTTCACCGCTATCTGTATAAACATGGAAATATCTACACCGCTATCTGTATCAACATGGAAATATCTACACCGCTATCTGTATGAACATGGAAATATCTACACCGCTATCTGTTTGAACATGGAACTATCTACACGGCTATCTGCATGAAAATGGAAATATCTACACTGCTATCTGCATATACATGGAAATATCTACACAGCTATATCTTTACACATGGAAATAACTACACCGCTATCTGTATGAACATGGAAATATCCACACCGCCATCTGTATGAACATGGAAATATCTGCACCGCCATCTGTATGAACATATAAATATCTACACCGCCATCTGTATTAAGATGGAGATATCTACACCGCTATCTGTATAAACATGCAAATATCTACACCGCTATCTGTATAAACATGGAAATATCTACACTGCTATCTGTATAAACATGGAAATATCTACACCGCTACCTGTATAAACATGGAAATATCAGCACCGCTATCTGTATGAACATGGAAATATCTACACCGCTATCTATATGAACATTGAAATATCTACACTGCTATCTGTATGAACATGGAAATATCTACACCGCTATCTGTATGAACATGGATATATCTACACAGCCCTCTGGATGAACATGGAAATATCCACACCGATATCTGTGTAAACATGCATACATCTTCACCGCTATCTGTATAAACATGGAAATATCTACACCGCTATCTGTATGAACATGGAAATATCTACACCGCTATCTGTTTGAAGATGGAAATACATACACCGCTATCTGCTTGAAAATGGAAATATCTACACAGCTATCTGCATATACATGGAAATATCTACACAGCTATCTCTTTACACATGGAAATAACTACACCGCTATCTGTATGAACATGGAAATATCTACACCGCCATCTGTATGAACATGGAAATATCTGCACCGCCATCTGTATGAACATATAAATATCTACACCGCCATCTGTATTAAGATGGAGATATCTACACCGCTATCTGAATAAACATGGAAATATCTACACCGCTATCTGTACGAACATGGAAATATCTACACCGCTATCAGTATAAACATGGAAATATCAGCACCGCTATCTGTTTGAACATGGAAATATCTACACCGCTATCTGTTTGAACATGGAAATATCTACACCGCTATCTGCATGAAAATGGAAATATCTACACAGCGGTCTGCATATACATGGAAATATCTACAAATCTATCTCTTTACACGTGGAAATAAGTACAGCGCTATCTCTATAAACATGGAAATAGCTACACCGCCATCTGTATGAACATGGAAATATCTGCACCGCCATCTGTATGAACATATAAATATCTACACCGCCATCTATATTAAAATGGAGATATCTACACCGCTATCTGTATAAACTTGGAAATATCTACACTGCTATCTCTATGAACATGGAAATTTCTAGACCGCTATCTGTATGAACATGGAAATAGGTACACCGCTATCTGTATGAACATGGAAATATCTACAGCACTACCTGTATGAACATGGAAATATCTACACCGCTATTTCTATGAACATGGATATATCTACACAGCCATCTGGATGAACCCGGAAATATCTACACCACTATCTGTATGAACATGGAAATATCTACACCGCTATCTGTGTAAATATGCATACATCTTCACCGCAATCTGTATAAACATGGTAATATCTTCACCGCAATCTGTATAAACATGGTAATATCTACACCGCTCTCTGTATGAACATGGAAATATCTACACAGCTATCTGCATAAAAATGCAAATATGTACACAGCTATCTGCATATACATGGAAATATCTACACAGCTATCTCTTTACACATGTAAATAACTGCACCGCTATCTGTATGAACATGGAAATATCTACACCGCCATCTGTATGAACAAGGAAATATCTGCACCGCCATCTGTATGAACATATAAATATCTACACTGCCATCTGTATTAAGATGGAGATATCTACACCGCTATCTGAATAAACATGGAAATATCTACACCGCTATCTGTATAAACATGGAAATATCAGCACCGCTATCTGTGTGAACATGGAAATATCAGCACCGCTATCTGTATGAACCTGGAAATATCTACACCGCTATCTGTATGAACATGGAAATATCTACACCGCTATCTGTATGAACATGGAAATATCTACAAAGCTACCTGAATGAACATGGAAATATCTACACCGCTGTCTGTTTGAACATGTAAATATCTACACCGCTATCTGCATGAAAATGGAAATATCTACAAAGCTATCTGCATATACATGGAAATATCTACACAGCTATCTCTTTACACATGGAAATAACTACACCGCTATATCTATAAACATGGAAATATCTACAACACCATCTGTATGAACATGGAAATATCTGCACTGCCATCTTTTTGAACATATAAATATCTACACCGCCATCTGTATTAAGAAGGAAATATCTAAACCGCTTTCTGTATAAACATGGAAATATCAGCACCGCCCTCTGTATGAAAATGGAAATATCTACACCGCTATCTGTATGAACATGGAAATATCTACACTGCTATCTGTATGAACATGGAAATAGCTACCCCGTTATGTGTATGAAAATGGAAATAGCTACACCGCTATCTGTATGAACATGGAAATATCTACACCGCTATCTGTATGAACATGGATATATCTACACAGCCATCTGGATGAACATGGAAATATCTACACCGCTATCTGTAAGAACATGGAAATATCTACACCGCTATCTGTATGAACATGGATATATCTACACAGCCATCTGGATGAACATGGAAATATCTACACCGCTATCTGTGTAAACATGCATACAACTTCACCACTATCTGTATAAACATGGAAATATCTGCACCGCTATCGGTATGAACATGGAAATATCTACACGGCTATCTGTATAAACATGGAAATATCTACACCGCAACCTGTATAAACATGGAAATATCTACACCGCTATCTGTATGAACATGGAAATATCTACACCGCTATCTGTATGAACATGGATATATCTACACAGCCATCTGGATGAACATGGAAATATCTACACCGCTATCTGGATGAACATGTAAATATCTACACCGCTATCTGTATGAACATGGATATATCTACACAGCCATCTGGATGAACATGGAAATATCTACACCGCTATCTGTGTAAACATGCATACAACTTCACCACTATCTGTATAAACATGGAAATATCTGCACCGCTATCGGTATGAACATGGAAATATCTACACGGCTGTCTGTATAAACATGGAAATATCTACACCGCTACCTGTATAAACATGGAAATATCTACACCGCTATCTGTATGAACATGGAAATATCTACACTGCTATCTGTATGAACATGGATATATCTACACAGCCATCTGGATGAACATGGAAATATCTACACCGCTATCTGTATGAACATGGAAATATCTACACCGCTATCTGTATGAACATGGATATATCTACACAGCCATCTGGATGAACATGGAAATATCTACACCGCTATCTGTGTAAACATGCATACAACTTCACCACTATCTGTATAAACATGGAAATATCTGCACCGCTATCGGTATGAACATGGAAATATCTACACCGCTATCTGTATGAACATGGAAATACCTACAACGCTATCTGTTTGGACATGGAAATATCTACACCGCTATCTGTATGAACATGGAAATATCTACACCGATACCTGTATAAACATGGAAATATCAGCACCGCTATCTGTATGAAGATGGAAATATCTACACCGCTATCTGTATGAACATGGAAATATCTACACCGCTATCTGTATGAACATGGAAATATCTACAAAGCTATCTGAATGAACATGGAAATATCTACACCGCTATCTGTTTGAACATGTAAATATCTACACCGCTATCTGCATGAAAATGGAAATATCTACACTGCTATCTGCATATACATTTAAATATCTACACAGCTATCTCTTTACACATGGAAATAACTACACCACTATCTGTATGAACATGGAAATATCTACACCGCCATCTGTATGAACATGGAAATAACTACACCACTATCTGTATGAACATGGAAATATCTGCACTGCCATCTGTATGAACATATAAATATCTACACCGCCATCTGTATTAAGATGGAGATATCTACACTGCTATCTGTATAAACATGGAAATATCAACAACGCCATCTGTATGAACACATAAATATCTACACCGCCATCTGTATTAAGAAGGAAATATCTAAACCGCTATCTGTATAAACATGGAAATATCTACACCGCTGCCTGTATAAACATGGAAATATCAGCACCGCTCTCTGTATGAAAATGGAGATATCTACACCGCTATCTGTATGAACATGGAAATATCTACACTGCTATCTGTATGAACATGGAAATAGCTACACCGTTATCTGTATGAACATGGAAATAGCTACACCGCTATCTGTATGAACATGGAAATATCTACACCGCTATCTGTATGAACATGGATATATCTACACAGCCATCTGGATGAACATGGAAATATCTACACCGCTATCTGTATGAACATGGAAATATCTACACCGCTATCTGTATGAACTTGGATACATCTACACAGCCATCTGGATGAACATGGAAATATCTACACCACTATCTGTGTAAACATGCATACTTCTTCACCGCTATCTGTATAAACATGGAAATATCTACACTGCTATCTGTATGAACATGGAAATATCTGCACCGCTATCTGTATGAATATGGAAATATCTACACCGCTATCTGTTTGAACACGGAAATATCTACACCGCTATCTGCATTAAAATGGGAATATCTACACTGCTATCTGCATATACATGGAAATACCTACACAGCTATCTCTTTACACATGGAAATAACTACACCGCTATCTGTATGAACATGGAAATATCTACACCGCCATCTGTATGAACATGGAAATATTTGCACCGCCATCTGAATGAACATATAAATATCTACACCGCCATCTGTATTAAGATGGAGATATCTACACCGCTATCTGTATAAACATGGAAATGTCTACACCTCTATCTGTATAAACATGGAAATATCTACACCGTTATCTGTATAATCATGGAAATATCTACACCGCTACCTGTATAAACATGGAAATATCAGCACCGCTATCTGTATGAACATGGAAATATCTACACCGCTATCTGTATGAACATGGAAATATCTACACCGCTATCTGTATGAACATGGATATATCTACACAGCCCTCTGGATGAACATGGAAATATCCTCACCGCTATCTGTGTAAACATGCATACATCTTCACCGCTATCTGTATAAACATGGAAATATCAACACCGCTATCTCTATGAACATGGAAATATCTACACCGCTATCTGTTGGAAGATGGAAATATATACACCGCTATCTGCATGAAAATGAAAATATCTACACAGCTATCTGCATATAGATGGAAATATCTACCCAGCTATCTCTTTACACATGGAAATAAATACACCGCTATCTGTATGAACATGCAAATATCTACACCGCCATCTGTATGAACATGGAAATGTCTGCACCGCCATCTGTATGAGCATATAAATATCTACACCGCCATCTCTATTAAGATGGAGATATCTACACCGCTATCTGAATAAACATGGAAATATCTACACCGCTATCTGTATAAACATGGAAATATCTACACCGCTATCTGTATAAACATGGAAATATCTACACCGCTACCAGTATAAACATGGAAATATCAGCACCGCTATCTGTATAAACCTGGAAATATCTACACCGCTATCTGTATGAACATGGAAATATCTACACCGCTATCTGTATGAACATGGAAATATCTACAAAGCTATCTGAAAGAACATGGAAATATCTACACCGCTATCTGTTTGAACATGTAAATATCTACACCGCTATCTGCATGAAAATGGAAATATCTACAAAGCTATCTGCATATACATGGAAATATCTACAAAGCTATCTCTTTACACATGGAAATAACTACACCGCTATATCTATAAACATGGAAATATCTACACCACCATCTGTATGAACATGGAAATATCTGCACCGCCATCTGTTTGAACATATAAATATCTACACCGCCATCTGTATTAAGAAGGAAATATCTAAACCGCTATCTGTATAAAGATGGAAATATCTGCACCACTCTCTGTATGAAAATGGAAATATCTAAACCGCTATCTGTATGAACATGGAAATATCTTCACTGCTATCTGTATGAACATGGAAATAGCTAGCCCGTTATGTGTATGAAAATGGAAATAGCTACACCGCTATCTGTATGAACATGGAAATATCTACACCGCTATCTGTATGAACATGGATATATCTATACAGCCATCTGGATGAACATGGAAATAGCTACACCGCTATCTGTATGAACATGGAAATATCTACACTGCTATCTGTATGAACATGGATTTATCTACACAGCCATCTGGATGAACATGGAAATATCTACACAGCTATCTGTGTAAACATGCATACATCTTCACCACTATCTGTATAAACATGGAAATATCTGCACCGCTATCGGTATGAACATGGAAATATCTACACCGCTATCTGTATGAACATGGAAATACCTACACCGCTATCTGTTTGGACACGGAAATATCTAAACCGCTATCTGCATGAAAATGGAAATATCTACACTGCTATCTGCATATACATTTAAATATCTACACAGCTATCCCTTTACACATGGAAATAACTACACCACTATCTGTATGAACATGGAAATAACTACACCGCCATCTGTATGAACATGGAAATATCTGCACCGCCATCTGTATGAACATATAAATATCTACACCGCCATCTGTGTTAACATGGAGATATCTACACTGCTATCTGTATAAACATGGAAATATCTACACCGCCATCTGTATGAACATATAAATACACCGCCATCTGTATTAAGAAGGAAATATCTAAACCGCTATCTGTATAAACATGGAAATATCTACACCGCTGCCTGTATAAACATGGAAATATCAGCACCGCTATCTGTATGAACATGGAAATATCTACACCGCTATCTGTAGGAACATGGAAATAGCTACACCGCTGCCTGTATAAACATGGAAATATCAGCACCACTATCTGTATGAACATGGAAATATCCACACCACTATCTGTATGAACATGGATATATCTACACAGCCATCTGGATGAACATGGAAATATCTACACCACTATCTGTATGAACATGGAAATATCTACACCACTATCTGTATGAACATGGAAATATCTACACCGCTATCTGTATAAACATGCATACATCTTCACCGCTATCTGTATAAACATGGAAATATCTACACCGCTATCTGTATCAACATGGAAATATCTACACCGCTATCTGTATGAACATGGAAATATCTACACCGCTATCTGTTTGAACATGGAACTATCTACACGGCTATCTGCATGAAAATGGAAATATCTACACTGCTATCTGCATATACATGGAAATATCTACACAGCTATATCTTTACACATGGAAATAACTACACCGCTATCTGTATGAACATGGAAATATCCACACCGCCATCTGTATGAACATGGAAATATCTGCACCGCCATCTGTATGAACATATAAATATCTACACCGCCATCTGTATTAAGATGGAGATATCTACACCGCTATCTGTATAAACATGCAAATATCTACACCGCTATCTGTATAAACATGGAAATATCTACACTGCTATCTGTATAAACATGGAAATATCTACACCGCTACCTGTATAAACATGGAAATATCAGCACCGCTATCTGTATGAACATGGAAATATCTACACCGCTATCTATATGAACATTGAAATATCTACACTGCTATCTGTATGAACATGGAAATATCTACACCGCTATCTGTATGAACATGGATATATCTACACAGCCCTCTGGATGAACATGGAAATATCCACACCGATATCTGTGTAAACATGCATACATCTTCACCGCTATCTGTATAAACATGGAAATATCTACACCGCTATCTGTATGAACATGGAAATATCTACACCGCTATCTGTTTGAAGATGGAAATACATACACCGCTATCTGCTTGAAAATGGAAATATCTACACAGCTATCTGCATATACATGGAAATATCTACACAGCTATCTCTTTACACATGGAAATAACTACACCGCTATCTGTATGAACATGGAAATATCTACACCGCCATCTGTATGAACATGGAAATATCTGCACCGCCATCTGTATGAACATATAAATATCTACACCGCCATCTGTATTAAGATGGAGATATCTACACCGCTATCTGAATAAACATGGAAATATCTACACCGCTATCTGTACGAACATGGAAATATCTACACCGCTATCAGTATAAACATGGAAATATCAGCACCGCTATCTGTTTGAACATGGAAATATCTACACCGCTATCTGTTTGAACATGGAAATATCTACACCGCTATCTGCATGAAAATGGAAATATCTACACAGCGATCTGCATATACATGGAAATATCTACAAATCTATCTCTTTACACGTGGAAATAAGTACAGCGCTATCTCTATAAACATGGAAATAGCTACACCGCCATCTGTATGAACATGGAAATATCTGCACCGCCATCTGTATGAACATATAAATATCTACACCGCATCTATATTAAAATGGAGATATCTACACCGCTATCTGTATAAACTTGGAAATATCTACACTGCTATCTCTATGAACATGGAAATTTCTAGACCGCTATCTGTATGAACATGGAAATAGCTACACCGCTATCTGTATGAACATGGAAATATCTACAGCACTACCTGTATGAACATGGAAATATCTACACCGCTATTTCTATGAACATGGATATATCTACACAGCCATCTGGATGAACCCGGAAATATCTACACCACTATCTGTATGAACTTGGAAATATCTACACCGCTATCTGTGTAAATATGCATACACCTTCACCGCAATCTGTATAAACATGGTAATATCTACACCGCTCTCTGTATGAACATGGAAATATCTACACCACTATCTGTTTGAACATGGAAATATCTACACAGCTATCTGCATAAAAATGCAAATATGTACACAGCTATCTGCATATACATGGAAATATCTACACAGCTATCTCTTTACACATGGAAATAACTACACCGCTATCTGTATGAACATGGAAATATCTTCACCGCCATCTGTATGAACATGGAAATAGCTGCACCGACATCTGTATGAACATATACATATCTACACGGCCATCTGTATTAAGATGGAGATATCTACACTGATATCTGTATAAACATGGAAATACCTACACCGCTATCTGTATAAACATGGCAATATCTACACCGCTATCTGTATAAACATGGAAATATCTACACCGCTACCTGTATAAACATGGAAATATCAGCACCGCTATCTGTATGAACATGGAAATATCAGCCCCTCTATCTGTATGAACTTGGAGATATCTACACCGCTATCTGTATGAACATGGAAATATCTAGACCGCTATCTGAATGAACACGGAAATACCTTCACCGCCATCTGTATGAACATGGATATATCTACACAGCCATCTGGATGAAAATGGATATATCTACACTGCCCTCTGGATGATCATGGAAATATCCACACCGCTATCTGTGTAAACATGCATACATCTTCACCGCTATCTGTATAAACATGGAAATATCTACACCACTATCTGTATGAACATGGAAATATCTACACCGCTATCTGTTTGAAGATGGAAATATATACACCGCTATCTGCATGAAAATGGAAATATCTACACAGCTATCTGCATGAAAATGGAAATATCTACACAGCTATCTGCATATACATGGAAATATCTACACAGCTATCTCTTTACACATGTAAATAACTGCACCGCTATCTGTATGAACATGGAAATATCTACACCGCCATCTGTATGAACAAGGAAATATCTGCACCGCCATCTGTATGAACATATAAATATCTACACTGCCATCTGTATTAAGATGGAGATATCTACACCGCAATCTGAATAAACATGGAAATATCTACACCGCTATCTGTATAAACATGGAAATATCAGCACCGCTATCTGTGTGAACATGGAAATATCAGCACCGCTATCTGTATGAACCTGGAAATATCTACACCGCTATCTGTATGAACATGGAAATATCTACACCGCTATCTGTATGAACATGGAAATGTCTACAAAGCTACCTGAATGAACATGGAAATATCTACACCGCTGTCTGTTTGAACATGTAAATATCTACACCGCTATCTGCATGAAAATGGAAATATCTACACCGCTGTCTGTTTGAACATGTAAATATCTACACCGCTATCTGCATGAAAATGGAAATATCTACAAAGCTATCTGCATATACATGGAAATATCTACACAGCTATCTCTTTACACATGGAAATAACTACACCGCTATATCTATAAACATGGAAATATCTACAACACCATCTGTATGAACATGGAAATATCTGCACTGCCATCTTTTTGAACATATAAATATCTACACCGCCATCTGTATTAAGAAGGAAATATCTAAACCGCTTTCTGTATAAACATGGAAATATCAGCACCGCCCTCTGTATGAAAATGGAAATATCTACACCGCTATCTGTATGAACATGGAAATATCTACACTGCTATCTGTATGAACATGGAAATAGCTACCCCGTTATGTGTATGAAAATGGAAATAGCTACACCGCTATCTGTATGAACATGGAAATATCTACACCGCTATCTGTATGAACATGGATATATCTACACACCCATCTGGATGAACATGGAAATATCTACACTGCTATCTGTGTAAGCATGCATACAACTTCACCACTATCTGTATAAACATGGAAATATCTGCACCGCTATCGGTATGAACATGGAAATATCTACACGGCTATCTGTATAAACATGGAAATATCTACACCGCTACCTGTATAAACATGGAAATATCTACACCGCTATCTGTATGAACATGGAAATATCTACACCGCTATCTGTATGAACATGGATATATCTACACAGCCATCTGGATGAACATGGAAATATCTACACCGCTATCTGGATGAACATGTAAATATCTACACCGCTATCTGTATGAACATGGATATATCTACACAGCCATCTGGATGAACATGGAAATATCTACACCGCTATCTGTGTAAACATGCATACAACTTCACCACTATCTGTATAAACATGGAAATATCTGCACCGCTATCGGTATGAACCTGGAAATATCTACACGGCTGTCTGTATAAACATGGAAATATCTACTCCGCTACCTGTATAAACATGGAAATATCTACACCGCTATCTGTATGAACATGGAAATATCTACACCGCTATCTGTATGAACATGGATATATCTACACAGCCATCTGGATGAACATGGAAATATCTACACCGCTATCTGTATGAACATGGAAATATCTACACCGCTATCTGTATGAACATGGATATATCTACACAGCCATCTGGATGAACATGGAAATATCTACACCGCTATCTGTGTAAACATGCATACAACTTCACCACTATCTGTATAAACATGGAAATATCTGCACCGCTATCGGTATGAACATGGAAATATCTACACCGCTATCTGTATGAACATGGAAATACCTACACCGCTATCTGTTTGGACATGGAAATATCTACACCGCTATCTGTATGAACATGGAAATATCTACACCGATACCTGTATAAACATGGAAATATCAGCACCGCTATCTGTATGAAGATGGAAATATCTACACCGCTATCTGTATGAACATGGAAATATCTACACCGCTATCTGTATGAACATGGAAATATCTACAAAGCTATCTGAATGAACATGGAAATATCTACACCGCTATCTGTTTGAACATGTAAATATCTACACCGCTATCTGCATGAAAATGGAAATATCTACACTGCTATCTGCATATACATTTAAATATCTACACAGCTATCTCTTTACACATGGAAATAACTACACCACTATCTGTATGAACATGGAAATATCTACACCGCCATCTGTATGAACATGGAAATAACTACACCACTATCTGTATGAACATGGAAATATCTGCACTGCCATCTGTATGAACATATAAATATCTACACCGCCATCTGTATTAAGATGGAGATATCTACACTGCTATCTGTATAAACATGGAAATATCAACAACGCCATCTGTATGAACACATAAATATCTACACCGCCATCTGTATTAAGAAGGAAATATCTAAACTGCTATCTGTATAAACATGGAAATATCTACACCGCTGCCTGTATAAACATGGAAATATCAGCACCGCTCTCTGTATGAAAATGGAGATATCTACACGGCTATCTGTATGAACATGGAAATATCTACACTGCTATCTGTATGAACATGGAAATAGCTACACCGTTATCTGTATGAACATGGAAATAGCTACACCGCTATCTGTATGAACATGGAAATATCTACACTGCTATCTGTATGAACATGGATATATCTACACAGCCATCTGGATGAACATGGAAATATCTACACCGCTATCTGTATGAACATGGAAATATCTACACCGCTATCTGTATGAACTTGGATACATCTACACAGCCATCTGGATGAACATGGAAATATCTACACAACTATCTGTGTAAACATGCATACTTCTTCACCGCTATCTGTATAAACATGGAAATATCTACACTGCTATCTGTATGAACATGGAAATATCTGCACCGCTATGTGTATGAATATGGAAATATCTACACCGCTATCTGTTTGAACACGGAAATATCTACACCGCTATCTGCATGAAAATGGGAATATCTACACTGCTATCTGCATATACATGGAAATACCTACACAGCTATCTCTTTACACATGGAAATAACTACACCGCTATCTGTATGAACATGGAAATATCTACACCGCCATCTGTATGAACATGGAAATATCTGCACCGCCATCTGAATGAACATATAAATATCTACACCGCCATCTGTATTAAGATGGAGATATCTACACCGCTATCTGTATAAACATGGAAATGTCTACACCTCTATCTGTATAAACATGGAAATATCTACACTGCTATCTGTATAAACATGGAAATATCTACACCGCTACCTGTATAAACATGGAAATATCAGCACCGCTATCTGTATGAACATGGAAATATCTACACCGCTATCTGTATGAACATGGAAATATCTACACCGCTATCTGTATGAACATGGATATATCTACACAGCCCTCTGGATGAACATGGAAATATCCTCACCGCTATCTGTGTAAACATGCATACATCTTCACCGCTATCTGTATAAACATGGAAATATCAACACCGCTATCTCTATGAACATGGAAATATCTACACCGCTATCTGTTTGAAGATGGAAATATATACACCGCTATCTGCATGAAAATGAAAATATCTACACAGCTATCTGCATATAGATGGAAATATCTACCCAGCTATCTCTTTACACATGGAAATAAATACACCGCTATCTGTATGAACATGCAAATATCTACACCGCCATCTGTATGAACATGGAAATGTCTGCACCGCCATCTGTATGAGCATATAAATATCTACACCGCCATCTCTATTAAGATGGAGATATCTACACCGCTATCTGAATAAACATGGAAATATCTACACCGCTATCTGTATAAACATGGAAATATCTACACCGCTATCTGTATAAACATGGAAATATCTACACCGCTACCAGTATAAACATGGAAATATCAGCACCGCTATCTGTATAAACCTGGAAATATCTACACCGCTATCAGTTTGAACATGTAAATATCTACACCGCTATCTGCATGAAAATGGAAATATCTACAAAGCTATCTGCATATACATGGAAATATCTACAAAGCTATCTCTTTACATATGGAAATAACTACACCGCTATATCTATAAACATGGAAATATCTACACCACCATCTGTATGAACATGGAAATATCTGCACCGCCATCTGTTTGAACATATAAATATCTACACCGCCATCTGTATTAAGAAGGAAATATCTAAACCGCTATCTGTATAAAGATGGAAATATCTGCACCGCTCTCTGTATGAAAATGGAAATATCTAAACCGCTATCTGTATGAACATGGAAATATCTACACTGCTATCTGTATGAACATGGAAATAGCTACCCCGTTATGTGTATGAAAATGGAAATAGCTACACCGCTATCTGTATGAACATGGAAATATCTACACCGCTATCTGTATGAACATGGATATATCTATACAGCCATCTGGATGAACATGGAAATAGCTACACCGCTATCTGTATGAACATGGAAATATCTGCACCGCTATCTGTATGAACATGGATTTATCTACACAGCCATCTGGATGAACATGGAAATATCTACACAGCTATCTGTGTAAACATGCATACATCTTCACCACTATCTGTATAAACATGGAAATATCTGCACCGCTATCGGTATGAACATGGAAATATCTACACCGCTATCTGTATGAACATGGAAATACCTACACCGCTATCTGTTTGGACACGGAAATATCTAAACCGCTATCTGCATGAAAATGGAAATATCTACACTGCTATCTGCATATACATTTAAATATCTACACAGCTATCCCTTTACACATGGAAATAACTACACCACTATCTGTATGAACATGGAAATAACTACACCGCCATCTGTATGAACATGGAAATATCTGCACCGCCATCTGTATGAACATATAAATATCTACACCGCCATCTGTGTTAACATGGAGATATCTACACTGCTATCTGTATAAACATGGAAATATCTACACCGCCATCTGTATGAACATATAAATACACCGCCATCTGTATTAAGAAGGAAATATCTAAACCGCTATCTGTATAAACATGGAAATATCTACACCGCTGCCTGTATAAACATGGAAATATCAGCACCGCTATCTGTATGAACATGGAAATATCTACACCGCTATCTGTAGGAACATGGAAATAGCTACACAGCTGCCTGTATAAACATGGAAATATCAGCACCACTATCTGTATGAACATGGAAATATCCACACCACTATCTGTATGAACATGGATATATCTACACAGCCATCTGGATGAACATGGAAATATCTACACCACTATCTGTATGAACAGGGAAATATCTACACCACTATCTGTATGAACATGGAAATATCTACACCGCTATCTGTATAAACATGCATACATCTTCACCGCTATCTGTATAAACATGGAAATATCTACACCGCTATCTGTATCAACATGGAAATATCTACACCGCTATCTGTATGAACATGGAAATATCTACACCGCTATCTGTTTGAACATGGAACTATCTACACGGCTATCTGCATGAAAATGGAAATATCTACACTGCTATCTGCATATACATGGAAATATCTACACAGCTATATCTTTACACATGGAAATAACTACACCGCTATCTGTATGAACATGGAAATATCCACACCGCCATCTGTATGAACATGGAAATATCTGCACCGCCATCTGTATGAACATATAAATATCTACACCGCCATCTGTATTAAGATGGAGATATCTACACCGCTATCTGTATAAACATGCAAATATCTACACCGCTATCTGTATAAACATGGAAATATCTACACTGCTATCTGTATAAACATGGAAATATCTACACCGCTACCTGTATAAACATGGAAATATCAGCACCGCTATCTGTATGAACATGGAAATATCTACACCGCTATCTATATGAACATTGAAATATCTACACTGCTATCTGTATGAACATGGAAATATCTACACCGCTATCTGTATGAACATGGATATATCTACACAGCCCTCTGGATGAACATGGAAATATCCACACCGATATCTGTGTAAACATGCATACATCTTCACCGCTATCTGTATAAACATGGAAATATCTACACCGCTATCTGTATGAACATGGAAATATCTACACCGCTATCTGTTTGAAGATGGAAATACATACACCGCTATCTGCTTGAAAATGGAAATATCTACACAGCTATCTGCATATACATGGAAATATCTACACAGCTATCTCTTTACACATGGAAATAACTACACCGCTATCTGTATGAACATGGATATATCTACACCGCCATCTGTATGAACATGGAAATATCTGCACCGCCATCTGTATGAACATATAAATATCTACACCGCCATCTGTATTAAGATGGAGATATCTACACCGCTATCTGAATAAACATGGAAATATCTACACCGCTATCTGTACGAACATGGAAATATCTACACCGCTATCAGTATAAACATGGAAATATCAGCACCGCTATCTGTTTGAACATGGAAATATCTACACCGCTATCTGTTTGAACATGGAAATATCTACACCGCTATCTGCATGAAAATGGAAATATCTACACAGCGATCTGCATATACATGGAAATATCTACAAATCTATCTCTTTACACGTGGAAATAAGTACAGCGCTATCTCTATAAACATGGAAATAGCTACACCGCCATCTGTATGAACATGGAAATATCTGCACCGCCATCTGTATGAACATATAAATATCTACACCGCATCTATATTAAAATGGAGATATCTACACCGCTATCTGTATAAACTTGGAAATATCTACACTGCTATCTCTATGAACATGGAAATTTCTAGACCGCTATCTGTATGAACATGGAAATAGCTACACCGCTATCTGTATGAACATGGAAATATCTACAGCACTACCTGTATGAACATGGAAATATCTACACCGCTATTTCTATGAACATGGATATATCTACACAGCCATCTGGATGAACCCGGAAATATCTACACCACTATCTGTATGAACATGGAAATATCTACACCGCTATCTGTGTAAATATGCATACATCTTCACCGCAATCTTTATAAACATGGTAATATCTACACCGCTCTCTGTATGAACATGGAAATATCTACACCACTATCTGTATAAACATGGAAATATCTACACCGCTATCTGTATAAACATGGCAATATCTACACCGCTATCTGTATAAACATGGAAATATCTACACCGCTACCTGTATAAACATGGAAATATCAGCACCGCTATCTGTATGAACATGGAAATATCAGCCCCTCTATCTGTATGAACTTGGAGATATCTACACCGCTATCTGTATGAACATGGAAATATCTAGACCGCTATCTGAATGAACACGGAAATACCTTCACCGCCATCTGTATGAACATGGATATATCTACACAGCCATCTGGATGAAAATGGATATATCTACACTGCCCTCTGGATGATCATGGAAATATCCACACCGCTATCTGTGTAAACATGCATACATCTTCACCGCTATCTGTATAAACATGGAAATATCTGCACCGCTATCTGTATGAACATGGAGATATCTACACAGCCATCTGGATGAACATGGAAATATCTACACCATTATCTGTATGAACGTGGAAATATCTACACTGCTATCTGTGTAAATATGCATACATATTCACCACTATCAGTATAAAAATGGAAATATCTACACCGCTATCTGTATGAACATGGAAATAGCTACACCGCTATCTGAATGAACATGGAAATATCTACACCGCTACCTGTATAAACATGGAAATGTCAGCACCGCTATCTGTATGAACATGGAAATATCTACACCGCTATCTGTATGAACATGGAAATATCTACAAAGCTATCTGAATGAACATGGAAATATCTACACCGCTATCTGTTTGAACATGTAAATATCTACACCGCTATCTGCATGAAAATGGAAATATCTACACTGCTATCTGCATATACATTTAAATATCTACAAAGCTATCTCTTTACACATGGAAATAACTACACCACTATCTGTATGAACATGGAAATATCTACACCGCCATCTGTATGAACATGGAAATATCTGCACCGCCATCTGTATGAACATATAAATATCTACACCGCCATCTGTATTAAGATGGAGATATCTACACTGCTATCTGTATAAACATGGAAATATCAACACCGCCATCTGTATGAACACATAAATATCTACACCGCCATCTGTATTAAGAAGGAAACATCTAAACCGCTATCTGTATAAACATGGAAATATCTACACCGCTGCCTGTATGAACATGGAAATATCAGCACCGCTATCTGTTTGAACATGGAAATATCTACACCGCTATCTGTAGGAACCTAGAAATAGCTACACCGCTGCCAGTATAAACATGGAAATATCTACACCGCTATCTGTGTAAACATGCATACATCTTCACCGCTATCTGTATAAACATGGAAATATCTACACCGCTATCTGTATGAACATGGAGATATCTACACCGCTATCTGTATGAACATGGAAATATCTACACCGCTAGCTGTTTGAACATGGAAATATCTACACCGCTATCTGCATGAAAATGGAAATATCTACACTGCTATCTGCATATACATGGAAATATCTACACAGCTATCTCTTTACACATGGAAATAACTACACCGCTATCTGTATGAACATGGAAATAGCTACACCGCCATCTGTATGAACATGGAAATATCTACACCGCTACCTGTATAAACATGGAAATATCATCACCGCTCTCTGTATGAACTCGGAAATATCTACACCGCTATCTGTACGAACATGGAAATATCTTCACTGCTATCTGTATGAACATGGAAATAGTTACACCGCTATCTGTATGAACAAGGAAATATCTACACCACTATCTGTATGAACATGGAAATATCTACACCGCTATCTGTGAAAACATGCATATATCTTCACCGCTATCTGTATAAACATGGAAATATCTACACCGCTAACTGTATGAACATGGAAATAGCTACACCGCTATCTGTATGAACATGGAAATATCTACACCGCTATCTGTATGAACATGGATATATCTACACAGCCATCGGGATGAACATGGAAATATCTCCACCGCTATCTGTGTAAACATGCATACATCTTCACCGCTATCTATATAAACATGGAAATATCTACACCACTATCTGTATGAACATGCAAATATCTACACCGCTACCTGTATAAACATGGAAAAATCAGCACCGCTATCTGTATGAAGATGGAAATAGCTACACCGCTATCTGTATGAACATGCAAATATCTACACCACTATCTGTATGAACATGGAAATATCTACACCACTATCTGCATGAACATGGATATATCTACACAGCCATCTGGATGAACATGGAAATATCTACACCACTATCTGTATGAACATGGAAATATCTACACCGCTATCTGTGTAAACATGCATACATCTTCACCGCTATCAGTATAAACATGGAAATATCTACACCGCTATCTGTATGAACATGGAAATAGCTACACCGCTATCTGTATGAACATGGAAATATCTACACCGCTATCTGTATGAACATGGATATATCTACACAGCCATCTGGATGAACATGGAAATATCTACACCGCTATCTGTGTAAACATGCATACACCTTCACCGCTATCTGTATTAACTTGGAAATATCTACACCGCTATCTGTATGAACACTGAAATATCTACACCGCTATCTGCATGAAAATGGAAATATCTACACTGCTATCTGCATATACATGGAAATATCTACACAGCTATCTCTTTACACATGGAAATACCTACACCGCTATCTGTATGAACATGGAAATATTCACACCGCCATCTGTAAGAACATGGAAATATCTGCACCGCCATCTGTATGAACATATAAATATCTACACCGCCATCTGTATTAAGATGGAGATATCTACACCGCTATCTGTATAAACATGGAAATATCTAAACTGCTATCTGTATAAATATGGAAATATCTACACCGCTGCCTGTATAACCATGTAAATATCAGCACCGCTATCTGTATGAACATGGAAATATCTACACCGCTATCTGTATTAACAAGGAAATATCTACACTGCTATCTGTATGAACATGGAAATATCTACACCGTTCTCCGTATGAACATGGAAATATCTACACCGCTATCTGTATGAAAATGGAAATATCTACAAAGCTATCTGAATGAACATGGAAATATCTACACTGCTATCTGCTTGAACATGTAAATATCTACACCGCTATCTGCATGAAAATGGAAATATCTACAAGCTATCTGCATATTCATGGAAATATCTACACAGCTATCTCTTTACACATGGAAATAACTACACCGCTATATCTATAAACATGGAAATATGTACACTGCCATCTGTATGAATATGGAAATATCTGCACCGCCATCTGTATGAACATATAAATATCTACACCGCAATCTGTATTAAGAAGGAAATATCTAAACCGCTGTTTAAACATGGAAATATCTACACCGCTGCCTGTATAAACATGGAAATATCAGCACCGCTCTCTGTAAGAGAATGGAAATATCTACACTGCTATCTGTATTAACATGGAAATATCCACACTCCTATCTGTATGAACATGGAAATAGCTACACCGTTATCTGTATGAACATGGAAATAGCTACACCGCTATCTGTATGAACATGGAAATATCTACACCGCTATCTGTATGAACATGGAAATAGCTACACCGTTATCTGTATCAACATGGAAATAGGTACACCGCTATCTGTATGAACATGGAAGTATCTACACCGCTATCTGTATTAACATGGATATATCTACACAGACATCTGGATGAACATGGAAATATCTACACCGCTATCTGTATGAACATGGAAATATCTACACCGTTATCTGTGTGAACATGGATATATCTACACAGCCATCTGGATGAACATGGAAATATCTACACCGCTATCTGTGTATACATGCATACATCTTCACCGCTATCTGTAAAAAGATGGAAATATCTACACCGCTATCTGTATGAACATGGAAATATCTACACCGCTATCTGTATGAACATGGAAATATCTACACCGCTATCTGTTTGAACATGGAAATATCTAAACCGCTAACTGCATGAAAATGGAAATATCTACACTGCTATCTGCATATACACGGAAATATCTACACAGCTATCTCTTTACACATGGAAATAATTACACCGCTACCTGTATGAACATGGAAATATCGACACCGCCATCTGTATGAACATGGAAATATCTGCACCGCCATCTGTATAAACATATAAATATCTACACCGCCATCTGTATTAAGATGGAGATATCTACACCGCTATCTGTATAAACATGGAAATATCTACACCGCTATCTGTATAAACAGGGAAATATCTACACCACTATCTGTATAAACATGGAAATATCAGCACCGCTATCTTTATGAACATGGAAATATCAGCCCCTCTATCTGTAAGAACATGGAAGTATCTACACCGCTATCAGTATGAAGATGGAAATATCTACACCGCTATCTGTATGAACATGGAAATACCTTCACCGCCATCTGTATGAACATGGATATATCTACACAGCCATCTGGATGGACATGGAAATAGCTACACCGCTATCTGTATGAACATGGAAATATCTACACCACTATCTGTATGAACAAGGAAATATCTACACCGCTATCTGTATGAACATGGAAATATCTTCACCGCTATCAGTATGAACATGGATATATCTCCACAGCCATCTGGATGAACATGGAAATATCTACACCGCTATCTGTATGAACATGGAAATAGCTACACCGCTATCTGTATGAACATGGAAATATCTACACCGCTATCTGTATGAACATGGAAATATCTACACCGCTATCTGTATGAACACGGAAATATCTTCACCGCCATCTGTATGAACATGGATATATCTACAGAGCCATCTTGATGAACATGGAAATACCTACACAGCTATCTGTATGAACATGGAAATTTATACACCGCTATCTGTGTAAACATGTATACATATTCACCGCTATCTGTATAAACATGGAATTATCTACACCGCTATCTGTATGAACATGGAAATACCTACACCGCTATCTGTTTGAACATTGAAATATCTACACCGCTTTCTGCATAAAAATGGAAATATCTACACAGCTATCTGCATATACATGGAAATATCTTCAAAGCTATCTCTTTACACATGGAAATAACTACACCACTATCTCTATAAACATGGAAATATCTACACCGCCATCTGTATGAACATGGAAATAACTGCATTGCCATCTGTATGAACATATAAATTCCTACACCGCCATCTGTATTAAGATGGAGATATCTACACCGCTATCTGCATAAACCTGGAAATATCTACACCGCTACCTGTATAAACATGGAAATATCAGCACCGCTCTCTGTATGAACTCGGAAATATCTACACCGCTATCTGTACGAACATGGAAATATCTACACCGCTATCTGTAGGAACATGGAAATAGCTACACCGCTATCTGTACGAACAAGGAAATATCTACACCACTATCTGTATGAACATGGAAATATCTACACCGCTGTCTGTGAAAACATGCATATAACTTCACCGCTATCTGTATAAACATGGAAATATCTACAACGCTATCTGTATGAACATGGAAATAGCTACACCGCTATCTGTATGAACATGGAAATATCTACACCGCTATCTGTATGAACATGGAAATACCTTCACAGCCATCTGTATGAACATGGATATATCTACACAGCCATCTGGATGAACATGGAAATATCTACACCGCTATCTGTATGAACATGGAAATAGCTACACCACTATCTGTATGAACATGGAAATATCTTCACTGCTATCTGTATGAACATGGATACATCTACACAGCCATCTGGATGAACATGGAAATATCTACACCGCTATCTGTGTAAACATGCATACATCTTCACCGCTATCTGTATAAACATGGAAATATCTACACCGCTATCTGTATGAACATTGAAATATCTACACCGCTATCTGTATGAACATGGAAATACCTACACCGCTATCTGTTTGAACATGGAAATATCTACACCGCTATCTGCATGAAAATGGAAATATCTACACTGCTATCTGCATATACATGGAAATATCTACACAGCTATCTCTTTACACATGGAAATAACTACACCGATATCTGTATGAACATGGAAATATCCACACCGCCATCTGTATGAACATGGAAATATCTGCACCGCCATCTGTATGAACATATAAATATCTACAACGCCATCTGTATTAAGAAGGAGATATCTACACCGCTATCTGTATAAACATGGAAATATCTACACCGCTATCTGTATAAACATGGAAATATCTACACCGCTATCTGTATAAACATGGAAATATCTACACCGCTACCTGTATAAACATGGAAATATCAGCACCGCTATCTGTATGAACATGGAAATATCTACACCGCTATCTGTATGAACATGGAAATATCTACACCACTATCTATATGAACATGGAAATATCTACACCGCTACCTGTATAAACATGGAAATATCAGCAACGCTATCTGTTTGAACATGGAATTATCTACACCGCTATCTGCATGAAAATGGAAATATCTGCAAAGCTATCTGCATATACATGGAAATATCTACACAGCTATCTCTTTACACATGGAAATAACTACACCGCTATATCTATAAACATGGAAATATCTACACCGCCATCTGTATGAACATGGAAATATCTGCACCGCCATCTGTATGAACATATAAATATCTACACCTCCATCTGTATTAAGAAGGAAATATCTAAACCGCTGTTTAAACATGGAAATATCTACACCGCTGCCTGTATAAACATGGAAATATCAGCACCGCTCTCTGTAAGAGAATGGAAATATCTACACTGGTATCTGTATGAACATGGAAATAGCCACACAGTTATCTGTATGAACATGGAAATAGCTACACCGTTATCTGTGTGAACATGGAAAAATCTACACCGGTATCTGTATGAACATGGAAATAGCTACACCGTTATCTGTATGAACATGGAAATAGCTACACCGTTATCTGTATGAACATGGAAATAGCTACACCGCTATCTGTATGAACATGGAAATATCTACACCGCTATCTGTATGAACATGGAAATAGCTACACCGTTATCTGTATCAACATGGAAATAGGTACACCGCTATCTGTATGAACATGGAAGTATCTACACCGCTATCTGTATTAACATGGATATATCTACACAGACATCTGGATGAACATGGAAATATCTACACCGCTATCTGTATGAACATGGAAATATCTACACCGCTATCTGTATGAACATGGAAATATCTACACCGCTATCTATATGAACATGGAAATATCTACACCGCTACCTGTATAAACATGGAAATATCAGCAACGCTATCTGTTTGAACATGGAATTATCTACACCGCTATCTGTATGAAAATGGAAATATCTGCAAAGCTATCTGCATATACATGGAAATATCTACACAGCTATCTCTTTACACATGGAAATAACTACACCGCTATATCTATAAACATGGAAATATCTACACCGCCATCTGTATGAACATGGAAATATCTGCACCGCCATCTGTATGAACATATAAATATCTACACCTCCATCTGTATTAAGAAGGAAATATCTAAACCGCTGTTTAAACATGGAAATATCTACACCGCTGCCTGTATAAACATGGAAATATCAGCACCGCTCTCTGTAAGAGAATGGAAATATCTACACTGCTATCTGTATGAACATGGAAATAGCCACACAGTTATCTGTATGAACATGGAAATAGCTACACCGTTATCTGTGTGAACATGGAAAAATCTACACCGGTATCTGTATGAACATGGAAATAGCTACACCGTTATCTGTATGAACATGGAAATAGCTACACCGTTATCTGTATGAACATGGAAATAGCTACACCGCTATCTGTATGAACATGGAAATATCTACACCGCTATCTGTATGAACATGGAAATAGCTACACCGTTATCTGTATCAACATGGAAATAGGTACACCGCTATCTGTATGAACATGGAAGTATCTACACCGCTATCTGTATTAACATGGATATATCTACACAGACATCTGGATGAACATGGAAATATCTACACCGCTATCTGTATGAACATGGAAATATCTACACCGTTATCTGTGTGAACATGGATATATCTACACAGCCATCTGGATGAACATGGAAATATCTACACCGCTATCTGTGTATACATGCATACATCTTCACCGCTATCTGTAAAAAGATGGAAATATCTACACCGCTATCTGTATGAACATGGAAATATCTACACCGCTATCTGTATGAACATGGAAATATCTACACCGCTATCTGTTTGAACATGGAAATATCTAAACCGCTATCTGCATGAAAATGGAAATATCTACACTGCTATCTGCATATACACGGAAATATCTACACAGCTATCTCTTTACACATGGAAATAATTACACCGCTACCTGTATGAACATGGAAATATCGACACCGCCATCTGTATGAACATGGAAATATCTGCACCGCCATCTGTATAAACATATAAATATCTACACCGCCATCTGTATTAAGATGGAGATATCTACACCGCTATCTGTATAAACATGGAAATATCTACACCGCTATCTGTATAAACAGGGAAATATCTACACCACTATCTGTATAAACATGGAAATATCAGCACCGCTATCTTTATGAACATGGAAATATCAGCCCCTCTATCTGTAAGAACATGGAAGTATCTACACCGCTATCAGTATGAAGATGGAAATATCTACACCGCTATCTGTATGAACATGGAAATACCTTCACCGCCATCTGTATGAACATGTATATATCTACACAGCCATCTGGATGGACATGGAAATAGCTACACCGCTATCTGTATGAACATGGAAATATCTACACCACTATCTGTATGAACAAGGAAATATCTACACCGCTATCTGTATGAACATGGAAATATCTTCACCGCTATCAGTATGAACATGGATATATCTCCACAGCCATCTGGATGAACATGGAAATATCTACACCGCTATCTGTATGAACATGGAAATAGCTACACCGCTATCTGTATGAACATGGAAATATCTACACCGCTATCTGTATGAACATGGAAATATCTACACCGCTATCTGTATGAACACGGAAATATCTTCACCGCCATCTGTATGAACATGGATATATCTATAGAGACATCTTGATGAACATGGAAATACCTACACAGCTATCTGTATGAACATGGAAATTTATACACCGCTATCTGTGTAAACATGCATACATATTCACCGCTATCTGTATAAACATGGAATTATCTACACCGCTATCTGTATGAACATGGAAATACCTACACCGCTATCTGAACATTGAAATATCTACACCGCTTTCTGCATAAAAATGGAAATATCTACACAGCTATCTGCATATACATGGAAATATCTTCAAAGCTATCTCTTTACACATGGAAATAACTACACCACTATCTCTATAAACATGGAAATATCTACACCGCCATCTGTATGAACATGGAAATAACTGCATTGCCATCTGTATGAACATATAAATTCCTACACCGCCATCTGTATTAAGATGGAGATATCTACACCGCTATCTGCATAAACCTGGAAATATCTACACCGCTACCTGTATAAACATGGAAATATCAGCACCGCTCTCTGTATGAACTCGGAAATATCTACACCGCTATCTGTACGAACATGGAAATATCTACACCGCTATCTGTAGGAACATGGAAATAGCTACACCGCTATCTGTACGAACAAGGAAATATCTACACCACTATCTGTATGAACATGGAAATATCTACACCGCTATCTGTGAAAACATGCATATAACTTCACCGCTATCTGTATAAACATGGAAATATCTACAACGCTATCTGTATGAACATGGAAATAGCTACACCGCTATCTGTATGAACATGGAAATATCTACACCGCTATCTGTATGAACATGGAAATACCTTCACAGCCATCTGTATGAACATGGATATATCTACACAGCCATCTGGATGAACATGGAAATATCTACACCGCTATCTGTATGAACATGGAAATAGCTACACCACTATCTGTATGAACATGGAAATATCTTCACTGCTATCTGTATGAACATGGATACATCTACACGGCCATCTGGATGAACATGGAAATATCTACACCGCTATCTGTGTAAACATGCATACATCTTCACCGCTATCTGTATAAACATGGAAATATCTACACCGCTATCTGTTTGAACATTGAAATATCTACACCGCTATCTGTATGAACATGGAAATACCTACACCGCTATCTGTTTGAACATGGAAATATCTACACCGCTATCTGCATGAAAATGGAAATATCTACACTGCTATCTGCATATACATGGAAATATCTACACAGCTATCTCTTTACACATGGAAATAACTACACCGATATCTGTATGAACATGGAAATATCCACACCGCCATCTGTATGAACATGGAAATATCTGCACCGCCATCTGTATGAACATATAAATATCTACAACGCCATCTGTATTAAGAAGGAGATATCTACACCGCTATCTGTATAAACATGGAAATATCTACACCGCTATCTGTATAAACATGGAAATATCTACACCGCTATCTGTATAAACATGGAAATATCTACACCGCTACCTGTATAAACATGGAAATATCAGCTCCGCTATCTGTATGAACATGGAAATATCTACACCACTATCTGTATGAACATGGAAATATCTACACCGCTATCTGTATTAACATGGAAATATCTACACCGCTATCTGTATAAACATGGAAATATCTACACCGCTACCTGTATAAACATGGAAATAGCACCGCTATCTGTATGAACATGGAAATATCTACACCGCTATCTGTATGAACATGGAAATATCTACACCGCTATCTATATGAACATGGAAATATCTACACCGCTACCTGTATAAACATGGAAATATCAGCAACGCTATCTGTTTGAACATGGAATTATCTACACCGCTATCTGCATGAAAATGGAAATATCTACAAAGCTATCTGCATATACATGGAAATATCTACACAGCTATCTCTTTACACATGGAAATAACTACACCGCTATATCTATAAACATGGAAATATCTACACCGCCATCTGTATGAACATGGAAATATCTGCACCGCCATCTGTATGAACATATAAATATCTACACCTCCATCTGTATTAAGAAGGAAATATCTAAACCGCTGTTTAAACATGGAAATATCTACACCGCTGCCTGTATAAACATGGAAATATCAGCACCGCTCTCTGTAAGAGAATGGAAATATCTACACTGCTATCTGTATGAACATGGAAATAGCTACACAGTTATCTGTATGAACATGGAAATAGCTACACCGTTATCTGTGTGAACATGGAGAAATCTACACCGGTATCTGTATGAACATGGAAATAGCTACACCGTTATCTGTATCAACATGGAAATAGCTACACCGCTATCTGTATGAACATTGAAGTATCTACACCGCTATCTGTATGAACATGGAAATAGCTACACCGCTATCTGTATGAACATGGAAATATCTACACCGCTATCTGTATGAACATGGATATATCTACACAGCCATCTGGATGAACATGGAAATATCTACACCGCTATCTGTGTAAACATGCATACATCTTCACCGCTATCTGTATTAACTTGGAAATATCTACACCGCTATCTGTATGAACATTGAAATATCTACACCGCTATCTGTATGAACATGGAAATACCTACACCGCTATCTGTTTGAACATGGAAATATCTACACCGCTATCTGTATGAAAATGGAAATATCTACACTGCTATCTGCATATACATGGAAATATCTACACAGCTATCTCTTTACACATGGAAATACCTACACCGCTATCTGTATGAACATGGAAATATCCACACCGCCATCTGTATGAACATGGAAATATCTGCACCGCCATCTGTATGAACATATAAATATCTACACCGCCATCTGTATTAAGATGGAGATATCTACACCGCTATCTGTATAAACATGGAAATATCTAAACTGCTATCTGTATAAACATAGAAATATCTACACCGCTGCCTGTATAACCATGGAAATATCAGCACCGCTATCTGTATGAACATGGAAATATCTACACCGCTATCTGTATTAACATGGAAATGTCTACCCTGCTATCTGTATGAACATGGAAATATCTACACCGTTCTCCGTATGAACATGGAAATATCTACACCGCTATCTATATGAAAATGGAAATATCTACAAAGCTATCTGAATGAACATGGAAATATCTACACCGCTATCTGTTTGAACATGTAAATATCTACACCGCTATCTGCATGAAAATGGAAATATCTACAAGCTATCTGCATATTCATGGAAATATCTACACAGCTATCTCTTTACACATGGAAATAACTACACCGCTATATCTATAAACATGGAAATATGTACACCGCCATCTGTATGAATATGGAAATATCTGCACCGCCATCTGTATGAACATATAAATATATACACCGCAATCTGTATTAAGAAGGAAATATATAAACCGCTGTTTAAACATGGAAATATCTACACCGCTGCCTGTATAAACATGGAAATATCAGCACCGCTCTCTGTAAGAGAATGGAAATATCTACACCGCTATCTGTATGAACATGGAAATATCCACACTGCTATCTGTATGAAGATGGAAATAGCTACACCGTTATCTGTATGAACATGCAAATAGCTACACCGCTATCTGTATGAACATGGAAATATCTACACTGCTATCTGTATGAACATGGAAATAGCTACACCGTTATCTGTATCAACATGGAAATAGCTACACCGCTATCTGTATGAACATGGAAGTATCTACACCGCTATCTGTATTAACATGGATATATCTACACAGCCATCTGGATGAACATGGAAATATCTACACCACTATCTGTATGAACATGGAAATATCTACACCGCTATCTGTGTGAACATGGATATATCTACACAGACATCTGGATGAACATGGAAATATCTACACCGCTATCTGTGTATACATGCATACGTCTTCACCGCTATCTGTAAAAACATGGAAATATCTACACCGCTATCTGTATGAACATGGAAATATCTACACCGCTATCTGTATGAACATGGAAATATCTACACCGCTATCTGTTTGAACATGGAAATATCTAAACCGCTATCTGCATGAAAATGGAAATATCTACACTGCTATCTGCATATGCATGGAAATATCTACACAGCTATCTCTTTACACATGGAAATAACTACACCGCTATCTGTATGAACATGGAAATATCGACACTGCCATCTGTATGAACATGGAAATATCTGCACCGCCATCTGTATGAACATATAAATATCTACACTGCCATCTGTATTAAGATGGAGATATCTACACCGCTATCTGTATAACCATGGAAATATCCACACCGCTATCTGTATAAACAGGGAAATATCTACACCACTATCTGTATAAACATGGAAATATCAGCAACGCTATCTTTATGAACATGGAAATATCAGCCCCTCTATCTGTAAGAACATGGAAGTATCTACACCGCTATCAGTATGAACATGGAAATATCTACACCGCTATCTGTATGAACATGGAAATACCTTCACCGCCATCTGTATGAACATGGATATATCTACACAGCCATCTGGATGAACATGGAAATATCTACACCGCTATCTGTATGAACATGGAAATAGCTACACCGCTATCTGTATGAACATGGAAATATCTACACCGCTATCTGTATGAACATGGAAATATCTACACCGCTATCTGTATGAACACGGAAATATCTTCACCGCCATCTGTATGAACATGGATATATCTACAGAGCCATCTTGATGAACATGGAAATATCTACACAGCTATCTGTATGAACATGGAAATTTATACACCGCTATCTGTGTAAACATGCATACATCTTCACCGCTATCTGTATAAACATGGAAATATCTACACCGCTATCTGTATGAACATGGAAATACCTACACCGCTATCTGTTTGAACATTGAAATATCTACACCGCTTTCTGCATAAAAATGGAAATATCTACACAGCTATCTGCATATACATGGAAATATCTTCAAAGCTATCTCTTTACACATGGAAATAACTACACCGCTATCTCTATAAACATGGAAATATCTACACCGCCATCTGTATGAACATGGAAATATCTGCATTGCCATCTGTATGAACATATAAATTCCTACACCGCCATCTGTATTAAGATGGAGATATCTACACCGCTATCTATATAAACCTGGAAATATTTACACCGCTACCTGTATAAACATGGAAATATCAGCACCGCTCTCTGTATGAACTCGGAAATATCTACACCGCTATCTGTACGAACATGGAAATATCTACACCGCTATCTGTAGGAACATGGTAATAGCTACACCGCTATCTGTATGAACAAGGAAATATCTACACCACTATCTGTATGAACATGGAAATATCTACACCGCTATCTGTGAAAACATGCATATATCTTCACCGCTATCTGTATAAACATGGAAATATCTACACTGCTATCTGTATGAACATGGAAATAGCTACACCGCTATCTGTATGAACATGGAAATATCTACACCGCTCTCTGTATGAACATGGAAATACCTTCACAGCCATCTGTATGAACATGGATATATCTACACAGCCATGTGGATGAACATGGAAATATCTACACCGCTATCTGTATGAACATGGAAATAGCTACACCGCTATCTGTATGTACATGGAAATATCTACACCGCTATCTGTATGAACAAGGATATATCTACACAGCCATCTGGATGAACATGGAAATATCTACACCGCTATCTGTGTAAACATGCATACATCTTCACCGCTATCTGTATAAACATGGAAATATCTACACCGCTATCTGTATGAACATTGAAATATCTACACCGCTATCTGTATGAACATGGAAATACCTACACCGCTATCTGTTTGAACATGGAAATATCTACACCGCTATCTGCATGAAAATGGAAATATCTACACTGCTATCTGCATATACATGGAAATATCTACACAGCTATCTCTTTACACATGGAAATAACTACACCGATATCTGTATGAACATGGAAATATCCACACCGCCATCTGTATGAACTTGGAAATATCTGCACCGCCATCTGTATGAACATATAAATATCTACAACGCCATCTGTATTAAGATGGAGATATCTACACCGCTATCTGTAAACATGGATATATCTACACCGCTATCTGTATTAACATGGAAATATCTACACCGCTATCTGTATAAACATGGAAATATCTACACCGCTACCTGTATAAACATGGAAATATCAGCACCGCTATCTGTATGAACATGGAAATATCTACACCGCTATCTGTATGAACATGGAAATATCTACACCGCTATCTATATGAACATGGAAATATCTACACCGCTACCTGTATAAACATGGAAATATCAGCACCGCTATCTGTTTGAACATGGAAATATCTACACCGCTATCTGTATGAACATGGAAATATCTACACCACTATCTGTGTGAACATGGATATATCTACACAGCCATCTGGATGAACATGGAAATATCTAAACCGCTATCTTTGTAAACATGCATACATCTTCACCGCTATCTGTAAAAACATGGAAATATCTACACCGCTATCTGTATGAACATGGAAATATCTACACCGCTATCTGTTTGAACATGGAAATATCTACACCGCTATCTGCATGAAAATGGAAATATCTACACAGCTATCTGCATGTACATGGAAATATCTACTCAGCTATCTCTTTACACATGGAAATAACTACACCGCTATCTGTATGAACATGGAAATATCTACACCGCCACCTGTATGAACATGGAAATATCTGCACCGCCATCTGTATGAACATATAAATATCTACACCGCCATCTGTATTAAGATGGAGATATCTACACAGCTATCTGTATAAACATGGAAATATCTACACCGCTATCTGTATAAACAGGGAAATATCTACACCACTATCTGTATAAACATGGAAATATCAGCACCGCTACCTTTATGAACTTGGAAATATCAGCCCCTCTATCTGTATGAACATGGAAGTATCTACACCGCTATCAGTATGAACATGGAAATATCTACACCGCTATCTGTATGAACATGGAAATACCTTCACCGCCATCTGTATGAACATGGATATATCTACACAGCCATCTGGATGAACATGGAAATATCTACACCGCTATCTGTATGAACATGGAAATAGCTACACAGCTATCTGTATGAACATGGAAATATCTACACCACTATCTGTATGAACATGGAAATATCTTCACCGCTATCAGTATGAACATGGATATATCTACACAGCCATCTGGATGAACATGGAATTATCTACACCGCTATCAGTATGAACATGGAAATAGCTACACCGTTATCTGTGTGAACATGGAAAAATCTACACCGGTATCTGTATGAACATGGAAATAGCTACACCGTTATCTGTATCAACGTGGAAATAGCTACACCGCTATCTGTATGAACATTGAAGTATCTACACCGCTATCTGTATGAACATGGAAATAGCTACAGCGCTATCTGTATGAACATGGAAATATCTACACCGCTATCTGTATGAACATGGATATATCTACACAGCCATCTGGATGAACATGGAAATATCTACACCGCTATCTGTGTAAACATGCATACATCTTCACCGCTATCTGTATTAACTTGGAAATATCTACACCGCTATCTGTATGAACATTGAAATATCTACACCGCTATCTGTATGAACATGGAAATACCTACACCGCTATCTGTTTGAACATGGAAATATCTACACCGCTATCTGTATGAAAATGGAAATATCTACACTGCTATCTGCATATACATGGAAATATCTACACAGCTATCTCTTTACACATGGAAATACCTACACCGCTATCTGTATGAACATGGAAATATCCACACCGCCATCTGTATGAACATGGAAATATCTCCACCGCCATCTGTATGAACATATAAATATCTACACCGCCATCTGTATTAAGATGGAGATATCTACACCGCTATCTGTATAAACATGGAAATATCTAAACTGCTATCTGTATAAACATAGAAATATCTACACCGCTGCCTGTATAACCATGGAAATATCAGCACCGCTATCTGTATGAACATGGAAATATCTACACCGCTATCTGTATTAACATGGAAATGTCTACACTGCTATCTGTATGAACATGGAAATATCTACACCGTTCTCCGTATGAACATGGAAATATCCACACCGCTATCTATATGAAAATGGAAATATCTACAAAGCTATCTGAATGAACATGGAAATATCTACACCGCTATCTGTTTGAACATGTAAATATCTACACCGCTATCTGCATGAAAATGGAAATATCTACAAGCTATCTGCATATTCATGGAAATATCTACACAGCTATCTCTTTACACATGGAAATAACTACACCGCTATATCTATAAACATGGAAATATGTACACCGCCATCTGTATGAATATGGAAATATCTGCACCGCCATCTGTATGAACATATAAATATATACACCGCAATCTGTATTAAGAAGGAAATATATAAACCGCTGTTTAAACATGGAAATATCTACACCGCTGCCTGTATAAACATGGAAATATCAGCACCGCTCTCTGTAAGAGAATGGAAATATCTACACCGCTATCTGTATGAACATGGAAATATCCACACTGCTATCTGTATGAAGATGGAAATAGCTACACCGTTATCTGTATGAACATGGAAATAGCTACACCGCTATCTGTATGAACATGGAAATATCTACACTGCTATCTGTATGAACATGGAAATAGCTACACCGTTATCTGTATCAACATGGAAATAGCTACACCGCTATCTGTATGAACATGGAAGTATCTACACCGCTATCTGTATTAACATGGATATATCTACACAGCCATCTGGATGAACATGGAAATATCTACACCACTATCTGTATGAACATGGAAATATCTACACCGCTATCTGTGTGAACATGGATATATCTACACAGACATCTGGATGAACATGGAAATATCTACACCGCTATCTGTGTATACATGCATACGTCTTCACCGCTATCTGTAAAAACATGGAAATATCTACACCGCTATCTGTATGAACATGGAAATATCTACACCGCTATCTGTATGAACATGGAAATATCTACACCGCTATCTGTTTGAACATGGAAATATCTAAACCGCTATCTGCATGAAAATGGAAATATCTACACTGCTATCTGCATATGCATGGAAATATCTACACAGCTATCTCTTTACACATGGAAATAACTACACCGCTATCTGTATGAACATGGAAATATCGACACTGCCATCTGTATGAACATGGAAATATCTGCACCGCCATCTGTATGAACATATAAATATCTACACTGCCATCTGTATTAAGATGGAGATATCTACACCGCTATCTGTATAACCATGGAAATATCCACACCGCTATCTGTATAAACAGGGAAATATCTACACCACTATCTGTATAAACATGGAAATATCAGCAACGCTATCTTTATGAACATGGAAATATCAGCCCCTCTATCTGTAAGAACATGGAAGTATCTACACCGCTATCAGTATGAACATGGAAATATCTACACCGCTATCTGTATGAACATGGAAATACCTTCACCGCCATCTGTATGAACATGGATATATCTACACAGCCATCTGGATGAACATGGAAATATCTACACCACTATCATTATGAACATGGAAATAGCTACACCGCTATCTGTATGAACATGGAAATATCTACACCACTATCTGTATGAACATGGAAATATCTACACCGCTATCTGTATGAACATGGAAATATCTTCAACGCTATCAGTATGAACATGGATATATCTTCACAGCCATCTGTATGAACATGGAAATATCTACACCGCTATCTGTATGAACATGGAAATATCTTCAACGCTATCAGTATGAACATGGATATATCTTCACAGCCATCTGTATGAACATGGAAATATCTACACCGCTATCTGTATGAACACGGAAATATCTTCACCGCCATCTGTATGAACATGGATATATCTACAGAGCCATCTTGATGAACATGGAAATATCTACACAGCTATCTGTATGAACATGGAAATTTTTACACCGCTATCTGTGTAAACATGCATACATCTTCACCGCTATCTGTATAAACATGGAAATATCTACACCGCTATCTGTATGAACATGGAAATACCTACACCGCTATCTGTTTGAACATTGAAATATCTACACCGCCTTCTGCATAAAAATGGAAATATCTACACAGCTATCTGCATATACATGGAAATATCTTCAAAGCTATCTCTTTACACATGGAAATAACTACACCGCTATCTCTATAAACATGGAAATATCTACACCGCCATCTGTATGAACATGGAAATATCTGCATTGCCATCTGTATGAACATATAAATTCCTACACCGCCATCTGTATTAAGATGGAGATATCTACACCGCTATCTATATAAACCTGGAAATATTTACACCGCTACCTGTATAAACATGGAAATATCAGCACCGCTCTCTGTATGAACTCGGAAATATCTACACCGCTATCTGTACGAACATGGAAATATCTACACCGCTATCTGTAGGAACATGGTAATAGCTACACCGCTATCTGTATGAACAAGGAAATATCTACACCACTATCTGTATGAACATGGAAATATCTACACCGCTATCTGTGAAAACATGCATATATCTTCACCGCTATCTGTATAAACATGGAAATATCTACACTGCTATCTGTATGAACATGGAAATAGCTACACCGCTATCTGTATGAACATGGAAATATCTACACCGCTCTCTGTATGAACATGGAAATACCTTCACAGCCATCTGTATGAACATGGATATATCTACACAGCCATGTGGATGAACATGGAAATATCTACACCGCTATCTGTATGAACATGGAAATAGCTACACCGCTATCTGTATGAACATGGAAATATCTACACCGCTATCTGTATGAACATGGATATATCTACACAGCCATCTGGATGAACATGGAAATATCTACACCGCTATCTGTGTAAACATGCATACATCTTCACCGCTATCTGTATAAACATGGAAATATCTACACCGCTATCTGTATGAACATTGAAATATCTACACCGCTATCTGTATGAACATGGAAATACCTACACCGCTATCTGTTTGAACATGGAAATATCTACACCGCTATCTGCATGAAAATGGAAATATCTACACTGCTATCTGCATATACATGGAAATATCTACACAGCTATCTCTTTACACATGGAAATAACTACACCGCTATCTGTATGAACATGGAAATATCCACACCGCCATCTGTATGAACATGGAAATATCTGCACCGCCATCTGTATGAACATATAAATATCTACAACGCCATCTGTATTAAGATGGAGATATCTACACCGCTATCTGTAAACATGGATATATCTACACCGCTATCTCTATTAACATGGAAATATCTACACCGCTATCTGTATAAACATGGAAATATCTACACCGCTACCTGTATAAACATGGAAATATCAGCACCGCTATCTGTATGAACATGGAAATATCTACACCGCTATCTGTATGAACATGGAAATATCTACACCGCTATCTATATGAACATGGAAATATCTACACCGCTACCTGTATAAACATGGAAATATCAGCACCGCTATCTGTTTGAACATGGAAATATCTACACCGCTATCTGTATGAACATGGAAATATCTACACCACTATCTGTGTGAACATGGATATATCTACACAGCCATCTGGATGAACATGGAAATATCTACACCGCTATCTTTGTAAACATGCATACATCTTCACCGCTATCTGTAAAAACATGGAAATATCTACACCGCTATCTGTATGAACATGGAAATATCTACACCGCTATCTGTTTGAACATGGAAATATCTACACCGCTATCTGCATGAAAATGGAAATATCTACACAGCTATCTGCATGTACATGGAAATATCTACTCAGCTATCTCTTTACACATGGAAATAACTACACCGCTATCTGTATGAACATGGAAATATCTACACCGCCACCTGTATGAACATGGAAATATCTGCACCGCCATCTGTATGAACATATAAATATCTACACCGCCATCTGTATTAAGATGGAGATATCTACACAGCTATCTGTATAAACATGGAAATATCTACACCGCTATCTGTATAAACAGGGAAATATCTACACCACTATCTGTATAAACATGGAAATATCAGCACCGCTACCTTTATGAACTTGGAAATATCAGCCCCTCTATCTGTATGAACATGGAAGTATCTACACCGCTATCAGTATGAACATGGAAATATCTACACCGCTATCTGTATGAACATGGAAATACCTTCACCGCCATCTGTATGAACATGGATATATCTACACAGCCATCTGGATGAACATGGAAATATCTACACCGCTATCTGTATGAACATGGAAATAGCTACACCGCTATCTGTATGAACATGGAAATATCTACACCACTATCTGTATGAACATGGAAATATCTTCACCGCTATCAGTATGAACATGGATATATCTACACAGCCATCTGGATGAACATGGAATTATCTACACCGCTATCAGTATGAACATGGAAATAGCTACACCGCTATCTGTATGAACATGGAAATATCTACACCGCTATCTGTATGAACATGGAAATATCTACACCGCTATCTGTATGAACATGGATATATCTACACAGCCATCGGGATGAACATGGAAATATCTCCACCGCTATCTGTGTAAACATGCATACATCTTCACCGCTATCTATATAAACATGGAAATATCTACACCACTATCTGTATGAACATGCAAATATCTACACCGCTACCTGTATAAACATGGAAAAATCAGCACCGCTATCTGTATGAAGATGGAAATAGCTACACCGCTATCTGTATGAACATGCAAATATCTACACCACTATCTGTATGAACATGGAAATATCTACACCACTATCTGCATGAACATGGATATATCTACACAGCCATCTGGATGAACATGGAAATATCTACACCACTATCTGTATGAACATGGAAATATCTACACCGCTATCTGTGTAAACATGCATACATCTTCACCGCTATCAGTATAAACATGGAAATATCTACACCGCTATCTGTATGAACATGGAAATAGCTACACCGCTATCTGTATGAACATGGAAATATCTACACCGCTATCTGTATGAACATGGATATATCTACACAGCCATCCGGAAGAACATGGAAATATCTACACCGCTATCTGTGTAAACATGCATACATCTTCACCGCTATCTGTATTAACTTGGAAATATCTACACCGCTATCTGTATGAACACTGAAATATCTACACCGCTATCTGTATGAACATGGAAATACCTACACCGCTATCTGTTTGAACATGGAAATATCTACACCGCTATCTGCATGAAAATGGAAATATCTACACTGCTATCTGCATATACATGGAAATATCTACACAGCTATCTCTTTACACATGGAAATACCTACACCGCTATCTGTATGAACATGGAAATATTCACACCGCCATCTGTATGAACATGGAAATATCTGCACCGCCATCTGTATGAACATATAAATATCTACACCGCCATCTGTATTAAGATGGAGATATCTACACCGCTATCTGTATAAACATGCAAATATCTAAACTGCTATCTGTATAAATATGGAAATATCTACACCGCTGCCTGTATAACCATGTAAATATCAGCACCGCTATCTGTATGAACATGGAAATATCTACACCGCTATCTGTATTAACATGGAAATATCTACACCGCTATCTGTATGAACATGGAAATATCTACACCGTTCTCCGTATGAACATGGAAATATCTACACCGCTATCTGTATGAAAATGGAAATATCTACAAAGCTATCTGAATGAACATGGAAATATCTACACCGCTATCTGCTTGAACATGTAAATATCTACACCGCTATCTGCATGAAAATGGAAATATCTACAAGCTATCTGCATATTCATGGAAATATCTACACAGCTATCTCTTTACACATGGAAATAACTACACCGCTATATCTATAAACATGGAAATATGTACACTGCCATCTGTATGAATATGGAAATATCTGCACCGCCATCTGTATGAACATATAAATATCTACACCGCAATCTGTATTAAGAAGGAAATATCTAAACCGCTGTTTAAACATGGAAATATCTACACCGCTGCCTGTATAAACATGGAAATATCAGCACCGCTCTCTGTAAGAGAATGGAAATATCTACACCGCTATCTGTATTAACATGGAAATATCCACACTGCTATCTGTATGAACATGGAAATAGCTACACCGTTATCTGTATGAACATGGAAATAGCTACACCGCTATCTGTATGAACATGGAAATATCTACACCGCTATCTGTATGAACATGGAAATAGCTACACCGTTATCTGTATCAACATGGAAATAGGTACACCGCTATCTGTATGAACATGGAAGTATCTACACCGCTATCTGTATTAACATGGATATATCTACACAGACATCTGGATGAACATGGAAATATCTACACCGCTATCTGTATGAACATGGAAATATCTACACCGTTATCTGTGTGAACATGGATATATCTACACAGCCATCTGGATGAACATGGAAATATCTACACCGCTATCTGTGTATACATGCATACATCTTCACCGCTATCTGTAAAAAGATGGAAATATCTACACCGCTATCTGTATGAACATGGAAATATCTACACCGCTATCTGTATGAACATGGAAATATCTACACCGCTATCTGTTTGAACATGGAAATATCTAAACCGCTATCTGCATGAAAATGGAAATATCTACACTGCTATCTGCATATACACGGAAATATCTACACAGCTATCTCTTTACACATGGAAATAACTACACCGCTACCTGTATGAACATGGAAATATCGACACCGCCATCTGTATGAACATGGAAATATCTGCACCGCCATCTGTATAAACATATAAATATCTACACCGCCATCTGTATTAAGATGGAGATATCTACACCGCTATCTGTATAAACATGGAAATATCTACACCGCTATCTGTATAAACAGGGAAATATCTACACCGCTATCTGTATAAACATGGAAATATCAGCACCGCTATCTTTATGAACATGGAAATATCAGCCCCTCTATCTGTAAGAACATGGAAGTATCTACACCGCTATCAGTATGAAGATGGAAATATCTACACCGCTATCTGTATGAACATGGAAATACCTTCACCGCCTTCTGTATGAACATGGATATATCTACACAGCCATCTGGATGGACATGGAAATAGCTACACCGCTATCTGTATGAACATGGAAATATCTACACCACTATCTGTATGAACAAGGAAATATCTACACCGCTATCTGTATGAACATGGAAATATCTTCACCGCTATCAGTATGAACATGGATATATCTCCACAGCCATCTGGATGAACATGGAAATATCTACACCGCTATCTGTATGAACATGGAAATAGCTACACCGCTATCTGTATGAACATGGAAATATCTACACCGCTATCTGTATGAACACGGAAATATCTTCACCGCCATCTGTATGAACATGGATATATCTACAGAGCCATCTTGATGAACATGGAAATACCTACACAGCTTTCTGTATGAACATGGAAATTTATACACCGCTATCTGTGTAAACATGCATACATATTCACCGCTATCTGTATAAACATGGAATTATCTACACCGCTATCTGTATGAACATGGAAATACCTACACCGCTATCTGTTTGAACATTGAAATATCTACACCGCTTTCTGCATAAAAATGGAAATATCTACACAGCTATCTACATATACATGGAAATATCTTCAAAGTTATCTCTTTACACATGGAAATAACTACACCGCTATCTCTATAAACATGGAAATATCTACACCGCCATCTGTATGAACATGGAAATAACTGCATTGCCATCTGTATGAACATATAAATTCCTACACCGCCATCTGTATTAAGATGGAGATATCTACACCGCTATCTGCATAAACCTGGAAATATCTACACCGCTACCTGTATAAACATGGAAATATCAGCACCGCTCTCTGTATGAACTCGGAAATATCTACACCGCTATCTGTACGAACATGGAAATATCTACACCGCTATCTGTAGGAACATGGAAATAGCTACACCGCTATCTGTATGAACAAGGAAATATCTACACCACTATCTGTATGAACATGGAAATATCTACACCGCTATCTGTGAAAACATGCATATAACTTCACCGCTATCTGTATAAACATGGAAATATCTACAACGCTATCTGTATGAACATGGAAATAGCTACACCGCTATCTGTATGAACATGGAAATATCTACACCGCTATCTGTATGAACATGGAAATACCTTCACAGCCATCTGTATGAACATGGATATATCTACACAGCCATCTGGATGAACATGGAAATATCTACACCGCTATCTGTATGAACATGGAAATAGCTACACCACTATCTGTATGAACATGGAAATATCTTCACCGCTATCTGTATGAACATGGATACATCTACACAGCCATCTGGATGAACATGGAAATATCTACACCGCTATCTGTGTAAACATGCATACATCTTCACCGCTATCTGTATAAACATGGAAATATCTACACCGCTATCTGTATGAACATTGAAATATCTACACCGCCATCTGTATGAACATGGAAATACCTACACCGCTATCTGTTTGAACATGGAAATATCTACACCGCTATCTGCATGAAAATGGAAATATCTACACTGCTATCTGCATATACATGGAAATATCTACACAGCTATCTCTTTACACATGGAAATAACTACACCGATATCTGTATGAACATGGAAATATCCACACCACCATCTGTATGAACATGGAAATATCTGCACCGCCATCTGTATGAACATATAAATATCTACAACGCCATCTGTATTAAGATGGAGATATCTACACCGCTATCTGTATAAGCATGGAAATATCTACACCGCTATCTGTATAAACATGGAAATATCTACACCGCTATCTGTATAAACATGGAAATATCTACACCGCTACCTGTATAAACATGGAAATATCAGCACCGCTATCTGTATGAACATGGAAATATCTACACCACTATCTGTATGAACATGGAAATATCTACACCGCTATCTGTATTAACATGGAAATATCTACACCGCTATCTGTATAAACATGGAAATATCTACACCGCTACCTGTATAAACATGGAAATATCAGCACCGCTATCTGTATGAACATGGAAATATCTACACCACTATCTGTATGAACATGGAAATATCTACACCGCTATCTATATGAACATGGAAATATCTACACCGCTACCTGTATAAACATGGAAATATCAGCAACGCTATCTGTTTGAACATGGAATTATCTACACCGCTATCTGCATGAAAATGGAAATATCTACAAAGCTATCTGCATATACATGGAAATATCTACACAGCTATCTCTTTACACATGGAAATAACTACACCGCTATATCTATAAACATGGAAATATCTACACCGCCATCTGTATGAACATGGAAATATCTGCACCGCCATCTGTATGAACATATAAATATCTACACCTCCATCTGTATTAAGAAGGAAATATCTAAACCGCTGTTTAAACATGGAAATATCTACACCGCTGCCTGTATAAACATGGAAATATCAGCACCGCTCTCTGTAAGAGAATGGAAATATCTACACTGCTATCTGTATGAACATGGAAATAGCTACACAGTTATCTGTATGAACATGGAAATAGCTACACCGTTATCTGTGTGAACATGGAAAAATCTACACCGGTATCTGTATGAACATGGAAATAGCTACACCGTTATCTGTATCAACATGGAAATAGCTACACCGCTATCTGTATGAACATTGAAGTATCTACACCGCTATCTGTATGAACATGGAAATAGCTACACCGCTATCTGTATGAACATGGAAATATCTACACCGCTATCTGTATGAACATGGATATATCTACACAGCCATCTGGATGAACATGGAAATATCTACACCGCTATCTGTGTAAACATGCATACATCTTCACCGCTATCTGTATTAACTTGGAAATATCTACACCGCTATCTGTATGAACATTGAAATATCTACACCGCTATCTGTATGAACATGGAAATACCTACACCGCTATCTGTTTGAACATGGAAATATCTACACCGCTATCTGTATGAAAATGGAAATATCTACACTGCTATCTGCATATACATGGAAATATCTACACAGCTATCTCTTTACACATGGAAATACCTACACCGCTATCTGTATGAACATGGAAATATCCACACCGCCATCTGTATGAACATGGAAATATCTGCACCGCCATCTGTATGAACATATAAATATCTACACCGCCATCTGTATTAAGATGGAGATATCTACACCGCTATCTGTATAAACATGGAAATATCTAAACTGCTATCTGTATAAACATAGAAATATCTACACCGCTGCCTGTATAACCATGGAAATATCAGCACCGCTATCTGTATGAACATGGAAATATCTACACCGCTATCTGTATTAACATGGAAATGTCTACACTGCTATCTGTATGAACATGGAAATATCTACACCGTTCTCCGTATGAACATGGAAATATCTACACCGCTTTCTATATGAAAATGGAAATATCTACAAAGCTATCTGAATGAACATGGAAATATCTACACCGCTATCTGTTTGAACATGTAAATATCTACACCGCTATCTGCATGAAAATGGAAATATCTACAAGCTATCTGCATATTCATGGAAATATCTACACAGCTATCTCTTTACACATGGAAATAACTACACCGCTATATCTATAAACATGGAAATATGTACACCGCCATCTGTATGAATATGGAAATATCTGCACCGCCATCTGTATGAACATATAAATATATACACCGCAATCTGTATTAAGAAGGAAATATATAAACCGCTGTTTAAACATGGAAATATCTACACCGCTGCCTGTATAAACATGGAAATATCAGCACCGCTCTCTGTAAGAGAATGGAAATATCTACACCGCTATCTGTATGAACATGGAAATATCCACACTGCTATCTGTATGAAGATGGAAATAGCTACACCGTTATCTGTATGAACATGGAAATAGCTACACCGCTATCTGTATGAACATGGAAATATCTACACTGCTATCTGTATGAACATGGAAATAGCTACACCGTTATCTGTATCAACATGGAAATAGCTACACCGCTATCTGTATGAACATGGAAGTATCTACACCGCTATCTGTATTAACATGGATATATCTACACAGCCATCTGGATGAACATGGAAATATCTACACCACTATCTGTATGAACATGGAAATATCTACACCGCTATCTGTGTGAACATGGATATATATACACAGACATCTGGATGAACATGGAAATATCTACACCGCTATCTGTGTATACATGCATACGTCTTCACCGCTATCTGTAAAAACATGGAAATATCTACACCGCTATCTGTATGAACATGGAAATATCTACACCGCTATCTGTATGAACATGGAAATATCTACACCGCTATCTGTTTGAACATGGAAATATCTAAACCGCTATCTGCATGAAAATGGAAATATCTACACTGCTATCTGCATATGCATGGAAATATCTACACAGCTATCTCTTTACACATGGAAATAACTACACCGCTATCTGTATGAACATGGAAATATCGACACCGCCATCTGTATGAACATGGAAATATCTGCACCGCCATCTGTATGAACATATAAATATCTACACTGCCATCTGTATTAAGATGGAGATATCTACACCGCTATCTGTATAACCATGGAAATATCCACACCGCTATCTGTATAAACAGGGAAATATCTACACCACTATCTGTATAAACATGGAAATATCAGCAACGCTATCTTTATGAACATGGAAATATCAGCCCCTCTATCTGTAAGAACATGGAAGTATCTACACCGCTATCAGTATGAACATGGAAATATCTACACCGCTATCTGTATGAACATGGAAATACTTTCACCGCCATCTGTATGAACATGGATATATCTACACAGCCATCTGGATGAACATGGAAATATCTACACCACTATCTGTATGAACATGGAAATAGCTACACCGCTATCTGTATGAACATGGAAATATCTACACCACTATCTGTATGAACATGGAAATATCTACACCGCTATCTGTATGAACATGGAAATATCTTCAACGCTATCAGTATGAACTTGGATATATCTTCACAGCCATCTGGATGAACATGGAAATATCTACACCGCTATCTGTATGAACATGGAAATAGCTACACCGCTATCTGTATGAACATGGAAATATCTACACCGCTATCTGTATGAACATGGAAATATCTACACCGCTATCTGTATGAACACGGAAATATCTTCACCGCCATCTGTATGAACATGGATATATCTACAGAGCCATCTTGATGAACATGGAAATATCTACACAGCTATCTGTATGAACATGGAAATTTATACACCGCTATCTGTGTAAACATGCATACATCTTCACCGCTATCTGTATAAACATGGAAATATCTACACCGCTATCTGTATGAACATGGAAATACCTACACCGCTATCTGTTTGAACATTGAAATATCTACACCGCTTTCTGCATAAAAATGGAAATATCTACACAGCTATCTGCATATACATGGAAATATCTTCAAAGCTATCTCTTTACACATATAAATAACTACACCGCTATCTCTATAAACATGGAAATATCTACACCGCCATCTGTATGAACATGGAAATATCTGCATTGCCATCTGTATGAACATATAAATTCCTACACCGCCATCTGTATTAAGATGGAGATATCTACACCGCTATCTATATAAACCTGGAAATATTTACACCGCTACCTGTATAAACATGGAAATATCAGCACCGCTCTCTGTATGAACTCGGAAATATCTACACCGCTATCTGTACGAACATGGAAATATCTACACTGCTATCTGTAGGAACATGGTAATAGCTGCACCGCTATCTGTATGAACAAGGAAATATCTACACCACTATCTGTATGAACATGGAAATATCTACACCGCTATCTGTGAAAACATGCATATATCTTCACCGCTATCTGTATAAACATGGAAATATCTACACTGCTATCTGTATGAACATAGAAATAGCTACACCGCTATCTGTATGAACATGGAAATATCTACACCGCTCTCTGTATGAACATGGAAATACCTTCACAGCCATCTGTATGAACATGGATATATCTACACAGCCATGTGGATGAACATGGAAATATCTACACCGCTATCTGTATGAACATGGAAATAGCTACACCGCTATCTGTATGAAAATGGAAATATCTACACCGCTATCTGTATGAACATGGATATATCTACACAGCCATCTGGATGAACATGGAAATATCTACACCGCTATCTGTGTAAACATGCATACATCTTCACCGCTATCTGTATAAACATGGAAATATCTACACCGCTATCTGTATGAACATTGAAATATCTACACCGCTATCTGTATGAACATGGAAATACCTACACCGCTATCTGTTAGAACATGGAAATATCTACACCGCTATCTGCATGAAAATGGAAATATCTACACTGCTATCTGCATATACATGGAAATATCTACACAGCTATCTCTTTACACATGGAAATAACTACACCGATATCTGTAGGAACATGGAAATATCCACACCGCCATCTGTATGAACATGGAAATATCTGCACCGCCATCTGTATGAACATATAAATATCTACAACGCCATCTGTATTAAGATGGAGATATCTACACCGCTATCTGTAAACATGGAAATATCTACACCGCTACCTGTATAAACATGGAAATATCAGCACCGCTATCTGTATGAACATGGAAATATCTACACCGCTATCTGTATGAACATGGAAATATCTACACCGCTATCTATATGAACATGGAAATATCTACACCGCTACCTGTATAAACATGGAAATATCAGCACCGCTATCTGTTTGAACATGGAATTATCTACACCGCTATCTGCATGAAAATGGAAATATCTACAAAGCTATCTGCATATACATGGAAATATCTACACAGCTATCTCTTTACACATGGAAATAACTACACCGCTATATCTATAAACATGGAAATATCTACACCGCCATCTGTATGAACATGGAAATATCTGCACCGCCATCTGTATGAACATATAAATATCTACACCGCCATCTGTATTAAGAAGGAAATATCTAAACCGCTGTTTAAACATGGAAATATCTACACCGCTGCCTGTATAAACATGGAAATATCAGCACCGCTCTCTGTAAGAGAATGGAAATATCTACACCGCTATCTGTATGAACATGGAAATATCTACACTGCTATCTGTATGAACATGGAAATAGCTACACCGTTATCTGTAGGAACATGGAAATAGCTACACCGTTATCTGTATGAACATGGAAATATCTACACCGCTATCTGTATGAACATGGAAATAGCTACACCGTTATCTGTATCAACATGGAAATAGCTACACCGCTATCTGTATGAACATTGAAGTATCTACACCGCTATCTGTATTAACATGGATATATCTACACAGCCACCTGGATGAACATGGAAATATCTACAACGCTATCTGTATGAACATGGAAATATCTACACCACTATCTGTGTGAACATGGATATATCTACACAGCCATCTGGATGAACATGGAAATATCTACACCGCTATCTTTGTAAACATGCATACATCTTCACCGCTATCTGTAAAAACATGGAAATATCTACACCGCTATCTGTATGAACATGGAAATATCTACACCGCTATCTGTTTGAACATGGAAATATCTACACCGCTATCTGCATGAAAATGGAAATATCTACACAGCTATATGCATGTACATGGAAATATCTACTCAGCTATCTCTTTACACATGGAAATAACTACACCGCTATCTGTATGAACATGGAAATATCTACACCGCCACCTGTATGAACATGGAAATATCTGCACCGCCATCTGTATGAACATATAAATATCTACACCGCCATCTGTATTAAGATGGAGATATCTACACCGCTATCTGTATAAACATGGAAATATCTACACCGCTATCTGTATAAACAGGGAAATATCTACACCATTATCTGTATAAACATGGAAATATCAGCACCGCTACCTTTATGAACATGGAAATATCAGCCCCTCTATCTGTATGAACATGCAAGTATCTACACCGCTATCAGTATGAACATGGAAATATCTACACCGCTATCTGTATGAACATGGAAATACCTTCACCGCCATCTGTATGAACATGGGTATATCTACACAGCCATGTGGATGAACATGGAAATATCTACACCGCTATCTGTATGAACATGGAAATAGCTACACCGCTATCTGTATGAACATTGAAATATCTACACCGGTATCTGTATGAACATGGAAATACCTACACAGCTATCTGTTTGAACATGGAAATATCTACACCGCTATCTGCATGAAAATGGAAATATCTACACTGCTATCTGCATATACATGGAAATATCTACACAGCTATCTCTTTACACATGGAAATATCTACACCGCTATCTGTATGAACATGGAAATATCCACACCGCCATCAGTATGAACATGGAAATATCTGCACCGCCATCTGTATGAACATATAAATATCTACACCGCCATCTGTATTAAGATGGCGATATCTACACCGCTATCTGTGTAAACATGGAAATATCTACACGGCTATCTGTATAAACATGGAAATATCTACACCGCTATCTGTATAAACATGGAAAAATCTACACCACTACCTGTATAAACATGGAAATATCAGCACCGCTATCTGTATGAACATGGAAATATCTACACCGCTATCTGTATGAACATGGAAATATCTACACCGCTATCTGTATAAACATGGAAATATCTACACCGCTATCTGTATAAACATGGAAATATCTACACCGCTATCTGTATGAATATGGAAATATCTACACCGCTATCTGTATGAACATGGAAATATCTACATCACTATCTGCTTGAACATGGAAATATCTACACCACTATCTGCATGAAAATGGAAATATCTACACTGCTATCTGCATATACATGGAAATACCTACACAGCTATCTCTTTACACATGGAAATAACTACACCGCTATCTGTATGAACATGGAAATATCCACACCGCCATCTGTATGAACATGGAAATATCTGCACCGCCATCTGTATGAACATATAAATATCTGCACCGCCATCTCTATTAAGATGGAGATATCTACACCGCTATCTGCATAAACATGGAAATATCTACATCGCTATCTGTATGAACATGGATATATCTACACAGCCCACTGGATGAACATGGAAATATCTACACCGCTATCTGTATGAACATGGAAATATCTACACCGCTATCTCTATGAACATGGATATACCTACACAGCCATCTGGATGAACATGGAAATATCCACACCGCTATCTGTGTAAACATGCATACATCTTCACCGCTATCTGTATAAACATGGAAATATCTACACTGCTATCTGTATGAACATGGAAATATCTACACCGCTATCTGTTTGAAGATGGAAATATATACACCGCTATCTGCATGAAAATGTAAATATCTACACAGCTATCTGCATATACATGGAAATATCTACACAGCTATCTCTTTACACATGGAAATAACTACACCGCTATCTGTATGAACATGGAAATATCTACACCGCCATCTGTATGAACATGGAAATATCTGCACCGCCATCTGTATGAACATATAAATATCTACACCGCCATCTGTATTAAGAAGGAGATATCTACACCGCTATCTGAATAAACATGGAAATATCTACACCGCTATCTGTATAAACATGGAAATATCTACACCGCTATCAGTATAAACATGGAAATATGTACACGGCTACCTGTAAACATGGAAATATCAGCACCGCTATCTGTATGAACATGGAAATATCTACACCGCTATCTGAACATGGAAATATCTACACCGCTATCTGTATGAACATGGAAATATCTACAAAGCTATCTGAATGAACATGGAAATATCTACACCGCTATCTGTTTGAACATGTAAATATCTGCACCGCTATCTGCATGAAAATGGAAATATCTACAAAGCTATCTGCATATACATGGAAATATCTACACAGCTATCTCTTTACACATGGAAATAACTACACCGCTATATCTATAAACATGGAAATCTCTACACCGCTATCTGTATAAACATGGAAATATCTACACCGCTATCTGTATGAACATGGAAATAGCTACACCGCTATCTGTATGAACATGGAAATATCTACACCGCTATCTGTATGAACATGGAAATATCTACACCGCTATCTGTTTGAACATGGAAATATCTACAACGCTGTCTGCTTGAAAATGGAAATATCTACACAGCTATCTGCATACACATGGAAATATCTACACAGCTATCTCTTTACACATGGAAATAACTACACCGCTATCTGTATAAACATGGAAATATCTACACCGCTATCCTTTTGAACATGGAAATATCTACACCGCTATCTGTATGAACATGGAAATATCTACACCGCTATCTGTTTGAACATGGAAATAGCTACACCGCTATCTGCATGAAAATGGAAATATCTACACCGCTATCTGCATGAAAATGGAAATATCTACACTGCTATCTGCATATACATGGAAATATCTACACAGCTATCTCTTTACACATGGAAATAACTACACCGCTATCTGTATGAACATGGAAATATCTACACCGCCATCTGTATGAACATGGAAATTTGTGCACCGCCATCTGTATGAACATATAAATATCTACACCGCCATCTGTATTAAGATGGAGATATCTACACTGCTATCTGTATAAACATGGAAATATCTACACCGCTATCTGTATAAACATGGAAATATCTACACCGCTATCTGTATAAACATGGAAATATCTACACCACTACCTGTATAAACATGGAAATATCAGCACCGCTATCTGTATGAACATGGAATTATCTACACCGCTATCTGTATGAACATGGAAATATCTACACTGCTATCTGTTTCAACATGGAAATATCTTCACCGCTGTCTGCATGAATATGGAAATATCTACACAGCTATCTGCATACACATGGAAATATCTACACAGCTATCTCTTAACACATGGAAATAAGTACTCCGCTATCTCTATAAACATGGAAATATCTACACCGCCATCTGTATGAACATGGAAATATCTGCACCGCCATCTGTATGAACATATAAATATCTACACCGCCATCTGTATTAAGAAGGAAATATCTAAACCGCTATCTGTATGAACATTGAAATTTGTACACCGCAATCTGTATGAACATTGAAATATCTACACCGCTGCCTGTATAAACATGGAAATATCAGCACCGCTATCTGTATGAACATGGAAATATCTACACCGCTATCTGTATGAACATGGAAATATCTACACCGCTATCTGTATGAACATGGAAATAGCTACACCGCTATCTGCATGAACATGGAAATATCTACACAGCCATCTGGATGAACATGGAAATATCTACTCCGCTATCTGTGTAAACATGCATAGATCTTCACCGCTATCTGTATAAACATGGAAATATCTACACCGTTATCTGTATGAACATGGAAATATCTACACCGCTATCTGTATGAACATGGAAATATCTACACTGCTATCTGTTTGAACATGGAAATATCTACACCGCTATCTGCATGAAAATGGAAATATCTATACTGCTATCTGCATATACATGGAAATATCTACACAGCTATCTCTTTACACATGGAAATAACTACACCGCTATCTGTATAAACATGGAAATATCTACACCGCCATCTGTATGAACATGGAAATATCTGCACCGCCATCTGTATGAACATATAAATATCTACACCGCCATCTGTATTAAGATGGATATATCTACACCGCTATCTGAATAAACATGGAAATATCTACACCGCTATCTGTATAAACAGGGAAATATCTACACCGCTATCTGTATAACCATGGAAATATCTACACTGCTACCTGTATAAACATGGAAATATCAGCAACGCTATCTGCATGAACATGGAAATATCTACACCGCCATCTGTATGAACATGGAAATATCTACAAAGCTATCTGAATGAACATGGAAATATCTACACCGCTATCTGTTTGAACATGGAAATATCTACACCGCTATCTGCATGAAAATGGAAATATCTACAAAGCTATCTGCATATAAATGGAAATATCTACACAGCTATCTCTTTACACATGGAAATAACTACACCGCTATATCTATAACCATGGAAATATCTACACCGCCATCTGTATGAACAAGGAAATATCTGCACCGCCATCTGTATGAACAAATAAATATCTACACTGCCATCTGTATTAAGAAGGAAATATCTAAACCGCTATCTGTATAAACATGGAAATATCTACACCGCTGCCTGTATAAACATGGAAATATCAGCACCGCTATCTGTATGAACATGGAAATATTTACACCGCTATCTGTATCAACATGGAAATATCTACACCGCCATCTGTATGAACATAAAATATCTACCCCGCCATCTGTATTAAGAAGGAAATATCTAAACCGCTATCTGTAAACGTGGAAATATCTACACCGCTGCCTGAATAAACATGGAAATATCAGCACCGCTATCTGTATGAACATGGAAATATTTACACCGCTATCTGTATCAACATGGAAATATCTACACCGCCATCTGTATGAACATAAAATATCTACCCCGCCATCTGTATTAAGAAGGAAATATCTAAACCGCTATCTGTAAACGTGGAAATATCTACACCGCTGCCTGTATAAACATGGAAATATCAGCACTGCTATCTGTATGAACATGGAAATATCTACACCGCTATCTGTTTGAACATGGAAATATCTACACCGCTCTCTGCATGAAAATGGAAATAACTACACAGCTATCTGCATATACATGGAAATATCTACACAGCTATCTCTTTACACATGGAAATAACTACAACGCTATCTCTGTAAACATGGAAATATCTACACCCCCATCTGTATGAACATGGAAATATCTGCACCGCCATCTGTATGAACATATAAATATCTACACCGCCATCTGTATTAAGAAGGAGATATCTACCCCGCTATCTGTATGAACATGGATATATCTGCACCGCCATCTGTATAAACATATAAATATCTACACCGCCATCTGTATTAAGATGGAGATATCTACACCGCTATCTGTATAAGCTTGGAAATATCTACACCGCAATATGTATAGACATGGAAATACCTACACCGCTATCTGTATAAACATGGAAATATCTACACCGCTACCTGTATAAACATGGAAATATCAGCACCGCTATCTCTATGAACATGGAAATATCTACACCGCTATCTCTGTGAACATGGAAATATCTACACTGCTATCTGTATGAACATGGAAATAGCTACACCGCTATCTGTATGAACATGGAAATATCTACACCACTATCTGTATGAACATGGAAATATCTACACCGCTATCTGTATGAACATGGATATATCAACACAGCCATCTGGATGAACATGGAAATATCTACACCGCTATCTGCATGAAAATGGAAATATCTACAAAGCTATCTGCATATACATGGAAATATCTACACAGCTATCTCTTTACACATGGAAATAACTACACCGCTATATCTATAAACATGGAAATCTCTACACCGCTATCTGTATAAACATGGAAATATCTACACCGCTATCTGTATGAACATGGAAATAGCTACACCGCTATCTGTATGAACATGGAAATATCTACACCGCTATCTGTATGAACATGGAAATATCTACACCGCTATCTGTTTGAACATGGAAATATCTACAACGCTGTCTGCTTGAAAATGGAAATATCTACACAGCTATCTGCATACACATGGAAATATCTACACAGCTATCTCTTTACACATGGAAATAACTACACCGCTATCTGTATAAACATGGAAATATCTACACCGCTATCCTTTTGAACATGGAAATATCTACACCGCTATCTGTATGAACATGGAAATATCTACACCGCTATCTGTTTGAACATGGAAATAGCTACACCGCTATCTGCATGAAAATGGAAATATCTACACCGCTATCTGCATGAAAATGGAAATATCTACACTGCTATCTGCATATACATGGAAATATCTACACAGCTATCTCTTTACACATGGAAATAACTACACCGCTATCTGTATGAACATGGAAATATCTACACCGCCATCTGTATGAACATGGAAATTTGTGCACCGCCATCTGTATGAACATATAAATATCTACACCGCCATCTGTATTAAGATGGAGATATCTACACTGCTATCTGTATAAACATGGAAATATCTACACCGCTATCTGTATAAACATGGAAATATCTACACCGCTATCTGTATAAACATGGAAATATCTACACCACTACCTGTATAAACATGGAAATATCAGCACCGCTATCTGTATGAACATGGAATTATCTACACCGCTATCTGTATGAACATGGAAATATCTACACTGCTATCTGTTTCAACATGGAAATATCTTCACCGCTGTCTGCATGAATATGGAAATATCTACACAGCTATCTGCATACACATGGAAATATCTACACAGCTATCTCTTAACACATGGAAATAAGTACTCCGCTATCTCTATAAACATGGAAATATCTACACCGCCATCTGTATGAACATGGAAATATCTGCACCGCCATCTGTATGAACATATAAATATCTACACCGCCATCTGTATTAAGAAGGAAATATCTAAACCGCTATCTGTATGAACATTGAAATTTGTACACCGCAATCTGTATGAACATTGAAATATCTACACCGCTGCCTGTATAAACATGGAAATATCAGCACCGCTATCTGTATGAACATGGAAATATCTACACCGCTATCTGTATGAACATGGAAATATCTACACCGCTATCTGTATGAACATGGAAATAGCTACACCGCTATCTGCATGAACATGGAAATATCTACACAGCCATCTGGATGAACATGGAAATATCTACTCCGCTATCTGTGTAAACATGCATAGATCTTCACCGCTATCTGTATAAACATGGAAATATCTACACCGTTATCTGTATGAACATGGAAATATCTACACCGCTATCTGTATGAACATGGAAATATCTACACTGCTATCTGTTTGAACATGGAAATATCTACACCGCTATCTGCATGAAAATGGAAATATCTATACTGCTATCTGCATATACATGGAAATATCTACACAGCTATCTCTTTACACATGGAAATAACTACACCGCTATCTGTATAAACATGGAAATATCTACACCGCCATCTGTATGAACATGGAAATATCTGCACCGCCATCTGTATGAACATATAAATATCTACACCGCCATCTGTATTAAGATGGATATATCTACACCGCTATCTGAATAAACATGGAAATATCTACACCGCTATCTGTATAAACAGGGAAATATCTACACCGCTATCTGTATAACCATGGAAATATCTACACTGCTACCTGTATAAACATGGAAATATCAGCAACGCTATCTGCATGAACATGGAAATATCTACACCGCCATCTGTATGAACATGGAAATATCTACAAAGCTATCTGAATGAACATGGAAATATCTACACCGCTATCTGTTTGAACATGGAAATATCTACACCGCTATCTGCATGAAAATGGAAATATCTACAAAGCTATCTGCATATAAATGGAAATATCTACACAGTTTTCTCTTTACACATGGAAATAACTACACCGCTATATCTATAACCATGGAAATATCTACACCGCCATCTGTATGAACAAGGAAATATCTGCACCGCCATCTGTATGAACAAATAAATATCTACACTGCCATCTGTATTAAGAAGGAAATATCTAAACCGCTATCTGTATAAACATGGAAATATCTACACCGCTGCCTGTATAAACATGGAAATATCAGCACCGCTATCTGTATGAACATGGAAATATTTACACCGCTATCTGTATCAACATGGAAATATCTACACCGCCATCTGTATGAACATAAAATATCTACCCCGCCATCTGTATTAAGAAGGAAATATCTAAACCGCTATCTGTAAACGTGGAAATATCTACACCGCTGCCTGTATAAACATGGAAATATCAGCACTGCTATCTGTATGAACATGGAAATATCTACACCGCTATCTGTTTGAACATGGAAATATCTACACCGCTCTCTGCATGAAAATGGAAATAACTACACAGCTATCTGCATATACATGGAAATATCTACACAGCTATCTCTTTACACATGGAAATAACTACAACGCTATCTCTGTAAACATGGAAATATCTACACCCCCATCTGTATGAACATGGAAATATCTGCACCGCCATCTGTATGAACATATAAATATCTACACCGCCATCTGTATTAAGAAGGAGATATCTACCCCGCTATCTGTATGAACATGGATATATCTGCACCGCCATCTGTATAAACATATAAATATCTACACCGCCATCTGTATTAAGATGGAGATATCTACACCGCTATCTGTATAAACTTGGAAATATCTACACCGCAATATGTATAGACATGGAAATACCTACACCGCTATCTGTATAAACATGGAAATATCTACACCGCTACCTGTATAAACATGGAAATATCAGCACCGCTATCTCTATGAACATGGAAATATCTACACCGCTATCTCTGTGAACATGGAAATATCTACACTGCTATCTGTATGAACATGGAAATAGCTACACCGCTATCTGTATGAACATGGAAATATCTACACCACTATCTGTATGAACATGGAAATATCTACACCGCTATCTGTATGAACATGGATATATCAAAACAGCCATCTGGATGAACATGGAAATATCTACACCGCTATCTGCATGAAAATGGAAATATATACACAGCTATCTGCATATACATGGAAATATCTACACACCTATCTCTTTACACATGGAAATAACTATACTGCTATCTGTATGAACATGGAAATATCTTCACCGCCATCTGTAGGAACATGGATATATCTACACAGCCATCTGGATGAACATGGAAATATCTACACCACTATCTGTATGAACATGGAAATATCTACACCGCTATCTGTGTAAACATGCATACATCCTCACCGCTATCTGTATAAACCTGGAAATATCTAAAGTGCTATCTGTATGAACATGGAAATAACTACACCGCTATCTGTTTGAACATGGAAATATCTACACCGCTATCTGCATGAAAATGGAAATATCTACAAAGCTATCTGCATATACATGGAAATATCTACACAGCTATCTCTTTACACATGGAAATAACTACACCGCTATATCTATAAACATGGAAATATCTACACCGCCATCTGTATGAACATGGAAATATCTGCACCACCATCTGTATGAACATATAAATATCTACACTGCCATCTGTATTAAGAAGGAAATATCTAAACCGCTATCTGTATGAACATTGAAATATCTACACCGCTATCTGTATGAACATGGAAATATCTACACCGCTATCTGTGTAAACATGCATACATCTTCACCGCTATCGGTATAAACATGGAAATATCTACAACGCTATCTGTATGAACATGGAAATATCTACACCGCTATCTGTACGAACATGGAAATATCTAAACCGCTATCTGCATGAAAATAGAAATATCTACCCAGCTATCTGCATATACATGGAAATATCTACACAGCTATCTCTTTACACATGGAAATAACTATACCGACATCTGTATGAACATGGAAATATCTGCACCACCATCTGTATGAACATATAAATATCTACACCGCCATCTGTATTAAGAAGGAAATATCTAAACCGCTATCTGTATGAACATTGAAATATCTACACCGCTATCTGTATGAACATGGAAATATCTACACCGCTATCTGTATGAACATGGATATATCAACACAGCCATCTGGATGAACATGGAAATATCTACACCGCTCTCTGTTTGAACATGGAAATATCTAAACCGCTATCTGCATGAAAATGGAAATATATACACAGCTATCTGCATATACATGGAAATATCTACACACCTATCTCTTCACACATGGAAATAACTATACCACTATCTGTATGAACATGGAAATATCTTCACCGCCATCTGTAGGAACATGGATATATCTACACAGCCATCTGGATGAACATGGAAATATCTACACCGCTATCTGTATGAACATGGAAATATCTACACCGCTATCTGTGTAAACATGCATACATCCTCACCGCTATCTGTATAAACATGGAAATATCTAAAGTGCTATCTGTATGAACATGGAAATACCTACACCGCTATCTGTTTGAACATGGAAATATCTACACCGCTATCTGCATGAAAATGGAAATATCTACAAAGCTATCTGCATATACATGGAAATATCTACACAGCTATCTCTTTACACATGGAAATAACTACACCGATATATCTATAAACATGGAAATATCTACACCGCCATCTGTATGAACATGGAAATATCTGCACCACCATCTGTATGAACATATAAATATCTACACCGCCATCTGTATTAAGAAGGAAATATCTAAACCGCTATCTGTATGAACATTGAAATATCTACACCGCTATCTGTATGAACATGGAAATAGCTACACCGCTATCTGTGTAAACATGCATACATCTTCACCGCTATCGGTATAAACATGGAAATATCTACAAGGCTATCTGTATGAACATGGAAATATCTACACCGCTATCTGTATGAACATGGAAATATCTAAACCGCTATCTGCATGAAAATAGAAATATCTACACAGCTATCTGCATATACATGGAAATATCTACACAGCTATCTCTTTACACATGGAAATAACTATACCGCCATCTGTATGAACATGGAAATATCTGCACCACCATCTGTATGAACATATAAATATCTACACCGCCATCTGTATTAAGAAGGAAATATCTAAACCGCTATCTGTATGAACATTGAAATATCTACACCGCTATCTGTATGAACATGGAAATATCTACACCGCTATCTGGTAAACAAGCATACATCTTCACCGCTATCTGTAAAACATGGAAATATCTACAACGCTATCTGTATGAACATGGAAATAGCTACACCGCTATCTGTATGAACATGGAAATATCTTCACCGCCATCTGTACGAACATGGATATATCCACAGAACCATCTGGATGAACATGGAAATATCTACACCGCCATCTGTATGAACATATAAATATCTACACCGCCATCTGTATTAAGATGGAAATATCTACACTGCTATCTGTATAAACCTCGAAATATCTACACCGCTATCTGTATAAACATGGAAATATCTACACCGCTATCTGTATAAATATGGAAATTTCTACACCGCTACCTGTATAATAATGGAAATATCAGCACCGCTATCTGTAAGAACATGGATATATCTACACAGCCATCTGGATGAACATGGATATATCTACACAGCCATCTGGATGAACATGGAAATATCTACACGGCTATCTGTATGAACATGGAAATATCTACAACGCTATCTGTGTAAACATGCATACATCTTCACCGCTATCTGTATGAACATGGAAATATCTACACCGCTATCTGTATGAACATGGAAATAGCTACACCGCTATCTGTATGAACATGGAAATATCTACACCGATATCTGTATGAACATGGATATATCTACACAGCCATCTGGATGAACATGGAAATATCTACACCGCTATCTGTGTAAACATGCATACATCTTCACCGCTATCTGTATAAACATGGAAATATCTACACAGCCCTCTGGATGAACATGGATATATAAACACCGCTATCTGTGTAAACATGCTTACATCTTCACCGCTATCTGTATAAACATGGAAATATCTACATTGCTATCTGTATGAAGATGGAAATAGCTACACCGCTATCTGTATCAACATGGAAATAGCTACACCGCTATCTGTATGAACATGGAAATATCTACACCACTATCTCTATGAACATGGAAATATCTACACTACTATCTGTATGAACATGGAAATAGCTACACCGCTATCTGTATGAACATGGAAATAACTACACCACTATCTGTATGAACATGGAAATATCTACATCTCTATCTGTATGAACATTGATATATCTACACAGCCATCTGGATCAACATGGAAATATCTACACCGCTATCTGTTTGAACATGGAAATATCTAAACCGCTATCTGCATGAAAATGGAAATATATACACAGCTATCTGCATATACATGGAAATATCTACACACCTATCTCTTTACACATGGAAATAACTATACCGCTATCTGTATGAACATGGAAATATCTTCACCGCCATCTGTAGGAACAAGAATATATCTACACAGCCATCTGGATGAACAAGGAAATATCTACACCGCTATCTGTATGAACATGGAAATATCTACAGTGCTATCTGTATGAACATGGAAATACTTACACCGCTATCTGTTTGAACATGGAAATATCTACACCGCTATCTGCATGAAAATGGAAATATCTACAAAGCTATCTGCATATACATGGAAATATCTACACAGCTATCTCTTTACACATGGAAATAACTACACCGCTATATCTATAAACATGGAAATATCTACACCGCCATCTGTATGAACATGGAAATATCTGCACCACCATCTGTATGAACATATAAATATCTACACCGCCATCTGTATTAAGAAGGAAATATCTAAACCGCTATCTGTATGAACATTGAAATATCTACACCGCTATCTGTATGAACATGGAAATATCTACACCGCTATCTGTGTAAACATGCATACATCTTCACCGCTATCTGTATAAACATGGAAATATCTACAACGCTATCTGTATGAACATGGAAATATCTACACCGCTATCTGTACGAACATGGAAATATCTAAACCGCTATCTGCATGAAAATAGAAATATCTACAAAGCTATCAGCATATACATGGAAATATCTACAAAGCTTTCTCTTTACACATGGAAATAACTACACCGCTATCTCTATAAACATGGAAATATCTACACCGCCATCTGTATGAACATGGAAATATCTGCACCGCCATCTGTATAAACATATAAATATCTACACAGCCATCTGTATTAAGATGGAGATATCTACACCGCTATCTGTATAAACTTGGAAATATCTACACCGGTATCTGTATGAACATGGAAATATCTACAACACTATCTGTTTGAGCATGGAAATATCTACACCGCTATATGCATGAAAATGGAAATATCTACACAGCTATCTGCATATATGTTGAAATATCTACAAAGCTATCTCTTTACACATGGAAATAACTACACCGATACCTCTATAAACATGGAAATATCTACACCGCCATCTGTATGAACATGGAAATATCAGCACCGCTATCTGTATGAACATGGAAATAGCTACACAGCCATCTGTATGAACATGGAAATATCTACACCGCTATCTGTATGAACATGGAAATAGCTACACCGCTATCTGTATGAACATGGAAATATCTTCACAGCCATCTGTACGAACAAGGATATATCTACAGAGCCATCTGGATGAACATGGAAATATCTACACCGCCATCTGTATTAAGATGGAGATATCTACACCGCTATCTGTATAAACATGGAAATATCTACACCGCTATCTGAATAAACACGGAAATATCTACACCGCAATCTGTATAAACATGGAAACATCTACACCGCTACCTGTATAAACATGGAAATATCAGCACCGCTATCTGTATGAACATGGAAATATCTACACCGCTATCTGTATGAACATGGAAATATCTACACCGCCATCTGTATGAACATGGAAATATCTGCACCGCCATCTGAATGAACATATAAATATCTACACCACCATCTTTATTAAGATGGAGATATCTACACCGCTATCTGAATAAACATGGAAATATCTACACCGCTATCTGTATAAACATGGAAATATCAGCACCGCTATCTGTATGTACATGGAAATATCAGCCCCTCTATCTCTATGAACATAGAGATATCTACACCGCCATCTGTGTGAACATGGATATATCTACACAGCCATCTGGATGAACATGGAAATATCTACACCGCTATCTGTATGAACATGGAAATAGCTACACCGCTATCTGTATGAACATGGAAATATCTACACCGCTATCTGTATGAACATGGAAATATCTACACCGCTATCTGTATGAACATGGAAATATCTTCACCGCCATCTGTACGAACATGGATATATCTACAGAGCCATCTGGATGAACATGGAAATATCTACACCGCTATCTGTATAAACGTCGAAATATCTACACCGCTATCTGTATAAACATGGAAATATCTACTCCGCTATCTGTGTAAACATGGAAATTTCTACACCGCTACCTGTATAATCATTGAAATATCAGCACCGCTATCTGTAGGAACATGGATATATCTACACAGCCATCTGGATGAACATGGATATATCTACACAGCCATCTGGATGAACATGGAAATATCTACACCGCTATCTGTATGAACATGGAAATATCTACACCGCTATCTATGTAAACATGCATACATCTTCACCGCTATCTGTATGAACATGGAAATATCTACACCGCTATCTGTATGAACATGGAAATAGCTACACCGCTATCTGTATGAACATGGAAATATCTACACCGATATCTGTATGAACTTGGATATATCTACACAGCCATCTGGATGAACATGGAAATATCTACACCGCTATCTGTGTAAACATGCATACATCTTCACCGCTATCTGTATAAACATGGAAATATCTACACAGCCCTCTGGATGAACATGGAAATATAAACACCGCTATCTGTGTAAACATGCATACATCTTCACCGCTATCTGTATAAACATGGAAATATCTACACCGCTATCTGTATGAACATGGAAATAGCTACACCGCTATCTGTATGAACATGGAAATAGCTACACCGCTATCTGTATGAACATGGAAATATCTACACCGCTATCTGTTTGAACATGGAAATATCTACAACGCTGTCTGCTTGAAAATGGAAATATCTACACAGCTATCTGCATACACATGGAAATATCTACACAGCTATCTCTTTACACATGGAAATAACTACACCGCTATCTGTATAAACATGGAAATATCTACACCGCTATCCTTTTGAACATGGAAATATCTACACCGCTATCTGTATGAACATGGAAATAACTACACCGCTATCTGTTTGAACATGGAAATAGCTACACCGCTATCTGCATGAAAATGGAAATATCTACACCGCTATCTGCATGAAAATGGAAATATCTACACTGCTATCTGCATATACATGGAAATATCTACACAGCTATCTCTTTACACATGGAAATAACTACACCGCTATCTGTATGAACATGGAAATATCTACACCGCCATCTGTATGAACATGGAAATTTGTGCACCGCCATCTGTATGAACATATAAATATCTACACCGCCATCTGTATTAAGATGGAGATATCTACACTGCTATCTGTATAAACATGGAAATATCTACACCGCTATCTGTATAAACATGGAAATATCTACACCGCTATCTGTATAAACATGGAAATATCTACACCACTACCTGTATAAACATGGAAATATCAGCACCGCTATCTGTATGAACATGGAATTATCTACACCGCTATCTGTATGAACATGGAAATATCTACACTGCTATCTGTTTCAACATGGAAATATCTTCACCGCTGTCTGCATGAATATGGAAATATCTACACAGCTATCTGCATACACATGGAAATATCTACACAGCTATCTCTTAACACATGGAAATAAGTACTCCGCTATCTCTATAAACATGGAAATATCTACACCGCCATCTGTATGAACATGGAAATATCTGCACCGCCATCTGTATGAACATATAAATATCTACACCGCCATCTGTATTAAGAAGGAAATATCTAAACCGCTATCTGTATGAACATTGAAATTTGTACACCGCAATCTGTATGAACATTGAAATATCTACACCGCTGCCTGTATAAACATGGAAATATCAGCACCGCTATCTGTATGAACATGGAAATATCTACACCGCTATCTGTATGAACATGGAAATATCTACACCGCTATCTGTATGAACATGGAAATAGCTACACCGCTATCTGCATGAACATGGAAATATCTACACAGCCATCTGGATGAACATGGAAATATCTACTCCGCTATCTGTGTAAACATGCATAGATCTTCACCGCTATCTGTATAAACATGGAAATATCTACACCGTTATCTGTATGAACATGGAAATATCTACACCGCTATCTGTATGAACATGGAAATATCTACACTGCTATCTGTTTGAACATGGAAATATCTACACCGCTATCTGCATGAAAATGGAAATATCTATACTGCTATCTGCATATACATGGAAATATCTACACAGCTATCTCTTTACACATGGAAATAACTACACCGCTATCTGTATAAACATGGAAATATCTACACCGCCATCTGTATGAACATGGAAATATCTGCACCGCCATCTGTATGAACATATAAATATCTACACCGCCATCTGTATTAAGATGGATATATCTACACCGCTATCTGAATAAACATGGAAATATCTACACCGCTATCTGTATAAACAGGGAAATATCTACACCGCTATCTGTATAACCATGGAAATATCTACACTGCTACCTGTATAAACATGGAAATATCAGCAACGCTATCTGCATGAACATGGAAATATCTACACCGCCATCTGTATGAACATGGAAATATCTACAAAGCTATCTGAATGAACATGGAAATATCTACACCGCTATCTGTTTGAACATGGAAATATCTACACCGCTATCTGCATGAAAATGGAAATATCTACAAAGCTATCTGCATATAAATGGAAATATCTACACAGCTATCTCTTTACACATGGAAATAACTACACCGCTATATCTATAACCATGGAAATATCTACACCGCCATCTGTATGAACAAGGAAATATCTGCACCGCCATCTGTATGAACAAATAAATATCTACACTGCCATCTGTATTAAGAAGGAAATATCTAAACCGCTATCTGTATAAACATGGAAATATCTACACCGCTGCCTGTATAAACATGGAAATATCAGCACCGCTATCTGTATGAACATGGAAATATTTACACCGCTATCTGTATCAACATGGAAATATCTACACCGCCATCTGTATGAACATAAAATATCTACCCCGCCATCTGTATTAAGAAGGAAATATCTAAACCGCTATCTGTAAACGTGGAAATATCTACACCGCTGCCTGTATAAACATGGAAATATCAGCACTGCTATCTGTATGAACATGGAAATATCTACACCGCTATCTGTTTGAACATGGAAATATCTACACCGCTCTCTGCATGAAAATGGAAATAACTACACAGCTATCTGCATATACATGGAAATATCTACACAGCTATCTCTTTACACATGGAAATAACTACAACGCTATCTCTGTAAACATGGAAATATCTACACCCCCATCTGTATGAACATGGAAATATCTGCACCGCCATCTGTATGAACATATAAATATCTACACCGCCATCTGTATTAAGAAGGAGATATCTACCCCGCTATCTGTATGAACATGGATATATCTGCACCGCCATCTGTATAAACATATAAATATCTACACCGCCATCTGTATTAAGATGGAGATATCTACACCGCTATCTGTATAAACTTGGAAATATCTACACCGCAATATGTATAGACATGGAAATACCTACACCGCTATCTGTATAAACATGGAAATATCTACACCGCTACCTGTATAAACATGGAAATATCAGCACCGCTATCTCTATGAACATGGAAATATCTACACCGCTATCTCTGTGAACATGGAAATATCTACACTGCTATCTGTATGAACATGGAAATAGCTACACCGCTATCTGTATGAACATGGAAATATCTACACCACTATCTGTATGAACATGGAAATATCTACACCGCTATCTGTATGAACATGGATATATCAACACAGCCATCTGGATGAATATGGAAATATCTACACCGCTATCTGCATGAAAATGGAAATATATACACAGCTATCTGCATATACATGGAAATATCTACACACCTATCTCTTTACACATGGAAATAACTATACTGCTATCTGTATGAACATGGAAATATCTTCACCGCCATCTGTAGGAACATGGATATATCTACACAGCCATCTGGATGAACATGGAAATATCTACACCACTATCTGTATGAACATGGAAATATCTACACCGCTATCTGTGTAAACATGCATACATCCTCACCGCTATCTGTATAAACATGGAAATATCTAAAGTGCTATCTGTATGAACATGGAAATAACTACACCGCTATCTGTTTGAACATGGAAATATCTACACCGCTATCTGCATGAAAATGGAAATATCTACAAAGCTATCTGCATATACATGGAAATATCTACACAGCTATCTCTTTACACATGGAAATAACTACACCGCTATATCTATAAACATGGAAATATCTACACCGCCATCTGTATGAACATGGAAATATCTGCACCACCATCTGTATGAACATATAAATATCTACACTGCCATCTGTATTAAGAAGGAAATATCTAAACCGCTATCTGTATGAACATTGAAATATCTACACCGCTATCTGTATGAACATGGAAATATCTACACCGCTATCTGTGTAAACATGCATACATCTTCACCGCTATCGGTATAAACATGGAAATATCTACAACGCTATCTGTATGAACATGGAAATATCTACACCGCTATCTGTACGAACATGGAAATATCTAAACCGCTATCTGCATGAAAATAGAAATATCTACCCAGCTATCTGCATATACATGGAAATATCTACACAGCTATCTCTTTACACATGGAAATAACTATACCGACATCTGTATGAACATGGAAATATCTGCACCACCATCTGTATGAACATATAAATATCTACACCGCCATCTGTATTAAGAAGGAAATATCTAAACCGCTATCTGTATGAACATTGAAATATCTACACCGCTATCTGTATGAACATGGAAATATCTACACCGCTATCTGTATGAACATGGATATATCAACACAGCCATCTGGATGAACATGGAAATATCTACACCGCTCTCTGTTTGAACATGGAAATATCTAAACCGCTATCTGCATGAAAATGGAAATATATACACAGCTATCTGCATATACATGGAAATATCTACACACCTATCTCTTCACACATGGAAATAACTATACCACTATCTGTATGAACATGGAAATATCTTCACCGCCATCTGTAGGAACATGGATATATCTACACAGCCATCTGGATGAACATGGAAATATCTACACCGCTATCTGTATGAACATGGAAATATCTACACCGCTATCTGTGTAAACATGCATACATCCTCACCGCTATCTGTATAAACATGGAAATATCTAAAGTGCTATCTGTATGAACATGGAAATACCTACACCGCTATCTGTTTGAACATGGAAATATCTACACCGCTATCTGCATGAAAATGGAAATATCTACAAAGCTATCTGCATATACATGGAAATATCTACACAGCTATCTCTTTACACATGGAAATAACTACACCGATATATCTATAAACATGGAAATATCTACACCGCCATCTGTATGAACATGGAAATATCTGCACCACCATCTGTATGAACATATAAATATCTACACCGCCATCTGTATTAAGAAGGAAATATCTAAACCGCTATCTGTAGGAACATTGAAATATCTACACCGCTATCTGTATGAACATGGAAATAGCTACACCGCTATCTGTGTAAACATGCATACATCTTCACCGCTATCGGTATAAACATGGAAATATCTACAAGGCTATCTGTATGAACATGGAAATATCTACACCGCTATCTGTATGAACATGGAAATATCTAAACCGCTATCTGCATGAAAATAGAAATATCTACACAGCTATCTGCATATACATGGAAATATCTACACAGCTATCTCTTTACACATGGAAATAACTATACCGCCATCTGTATGAACATGGAAATATCTGCACCACCATCTGTATGAACATATAAATATCTACACCGCCATCTGTATTAAGAAGGAAATATCTAAACCGCTATCTGTATGAACATTGAAATATCTACACCGCTATCTGTATGAACATGGAAATATCTACACCGCTATCTGGTAAACAAGCATACATCTTCACCGCTATCTGTATAAACATGGAAATATCTACAACGCTATCTGTATGAACATGGAAATAGCTACACCGCTATCTGTATGAACATGGAAATATCTTCACCGCCATCTGTACGAACATGGATATATCTACAGAACCATCTGGATGAACATGGAAATATCTACACCGCCATCTGTATGAACATATAAATATCTACACCGCCATCTGTATTAAGATGGAAATATCTACACTGCTATCTGTATAAACCTCGAAATATCTACACCGCTATCTGTATAAACATGGAAATATCTACACCGCTATCTGTATAAATATGGAAATTTCTACACCGCTACCTGTATAATAATGGAAATATCAGCACCGCTATCTGTAAGAACATGGATATATCTACACAGCCATCTGGATGAACATGGATATATCTACACAGCCATCTGGATGAACATGGAAATATCTACACCGCTATCTGTATGAACATGGAAATATCTACAACGCTATCTGTGTAAACATGCATACATCTTCACCGCTATCTGTATGAACATGGAAATATCTACACCGCTATCTGTATGAACATGGAAATAGCTACACCGCTATCTGTATGAACATGGAAATATCTACACCGATATCTGTATGAACATGGATATATCTACACAGCCATCTGGATGAACATGGAAATATCTACACCGCTATCTGTGTAAACATGCATACATCTTCACCGCTATCTGTATAAACATGGAAATATCTACACAGCCCTCTGGATGAACATGGATATATAAACACCGCTATCTGTGTAAACATGCTTACATCTTCACCGCTATCTGTATAAACATGGAAATATCTACATTGCTATCTGTATGAAGATGGAAATAGCTACACCGCTATCTGTATCAACATGGAAATAGCTACACCGCTATCTGTATGAACATGGAAATATCTACACCACTATCTCTATGAACATGGAAATATCTACACTACTATCTGTATGAACATGGAAATAGCTACACCGCTATCTGTATGAACATGGAAATAACTACACCACTATCTGTATGAACATGGAAATATCTACATCTCTATCTGTATGAACATTGATATATCTACACAGCCATCTGGATCAACATGGAAATATCTACACCGCTATCTGTTTGAACATGGAAATATCTAAACCGCTATCTGCATGAAAATGGAAATATATACACAGCTATCTGCATATACATGGAAATACCTACACACCTATCTCTTTACACATGGAAATAACTATACCGCTATCTGTATGAACATGGAAATATCTTCACCGCCATCTGTAGGAACAAGAATATATCTACACAGCCATCTGGATGAACAAGGAAATATCTACACCGCTATCTGTATGAACATGGAAATATCTACAGTGCTATCTGTATGAACATGGAAATACTTACACCGCTATCTGTTTGAACATGGAAATATCTACACCGCTATCTGCATGAAAATGGAAATATCTACAAAGCTATCTGCATATACATGGAAATATCTACACAGCTATCTCTTTACACATGGAAATAACTACACCGCTATATCTATAAACATGGAAATATCTACACCGCCATCTGTATGAACATGGAAATATCTGCACCACCATCTGTATGAACATATAAATATCTACACCGCCATCTGTATTAAGAAGGAAATATCTAAACCGCTATCTGTATGAACATTGAAATATCTACACCGCTATCTGTATGAACATGGAAATATCTACACCGCTATCTGTGTAAACATGCATACATCTTCACCGCTATCTGTATAAACATGGAAATATCTACAACGCTATCTGTATGAACATGGAAATATCTACACCGCTATCTGTACGAACATGGAAATATCTAAACCGCTATCTGCATGAAAATAGAAATATCTACAAAGCTATCAGCATATACATGGAAATATCTACAAAGCTTTCTCTTTACACATGGAAATAACTACACCGCTATCTCTATAAACATGGAAATATCTACACCGCCATCTGTATGAACATGGAAATATCTGCACCGCCATCTGTATAAACATATAAATATCTACACCGCCATCTGTATTAAGATGGAGATATCTACACCGCTATCTGTATAAACTTGGAAATATCTACACCGGTATCTGTATGAACATGGAAATATCTACAACACTATCTGTTTGAGCATGGAAATATCTACACCGCTATATGCATGAAAATGGAAATATCTACACAGCTATCTGCATATATGTGGAAATATCTACAAAGCTATCTCTTTACACATGGAAATAACTACACCGATACCTCTATAAACATGGAAATATCTACACCGCCATCTGTATGAACATGGAAATATCAGCACCGCTATCTGTATGAACATGGAAATAGCTACACAGCCATCTGTATGAACATGGAAATATCTACACCGCTATCTGTATGAACATGGAAATAGCTACACCGCTATCTGTATGAACATGGAAATATCTTCACAGCCATCTGTACGAACAAGGATATATCTACAGAGCCATCTGGATGAACATGGAAATATCTACACCGCCATCTGTATTAAGATGGAGATATCTACACTGCTATCTGTATAAACATGGAAATATCTACACCGCTATCTGAATAAACACGGAAATATCTACACCGCAATCTGTATAAACATGGAAACATCTACACCGCTACCTGTATAAACATGGAAATATCAGCACCGCTATCTGTATGAACATGGAAATATCTACACCGCTATCTGTATGAACATGGAAATATCTACACCGCCATCTGTATGAACATGGAAATATCTGCACCGCCATCTGAATGAACATATAAATATCTACACCACCATCTTTATTAAGATGGAGATATCTACACCGCTATCTGAATAAACATGGAAATATCTACACCGCTATCTGTATAAACATGGAAATATCAGCACCGCTATCTGTATGTACATGGAAATATCAGCCCCTCTATCTCTATGAACATAGAGATATCTACACCGCCATCTGTGTGAACATGGATATATCTACACAGCCATCTGGATGAACATGGAAATATCTACACCGCTATCTGTATGAACATGGAAATAGCTACACCGCTATCTGTATGAACATGGAAATATCTACACCGCTATCTGTATGAACATGGAAATATCTACACCGCTATCTGTATGAACATGGAAATATCTTCACCGCCATCTGTACGAACATGGATATATCTACAGAGCCATCTGGATGAACATGGAAATATCTACACCGCTATCTGTATAAACGTCGAAATATCTACACCGCTATCTGTATAAACATGGAAATATCTACTCCGCTATCTGTGTAAACATGGAAATTTCTACACCGCTACCTGTATAATCATTGAAATATCAGCACCGCTATCTGTAGGAACATGGATATATCTACACAGCCATCTGGATGAACATGGATATATCTACACAGCCATCTGGATGAACATGGAAATATCTACACCGCTATCTGTATGAACATGGAAATATCTACACCGCTATCTATGTAAACATGCATACATCTTCACCGCTATCTGTATGAACATGGAAATATCTACACCGCTATCTGTATGAACATGGAAATAGCTACACCGCTATCTGTATGAACATGGAAATATCTACACCGATATCTGTATGAACTTGGATATATCTACACAGCCATCTGGATGAACATGGAAATATCTACACCGCTATCTGTGTAAACATGCATACATCTTCACCGCTATCTGTATAAACATGGAAATATCTACACAGCCCTCTGGATGAACATGGAAATATAAACACCGCTATCTGTGTAAACATGCATACATCTTCACCGCTATCTGTATAAACATGGAAATATCTACACCGCTATCTGTATGAACATGGAAATAGCTACACCGCTATCTGTATGAACATGGAAATATCTACACCGCTATCTGTATGAACATGGAAACATCTACACAGCCATCTGGATGAACATGGAAATATCTACTCCGCTATCTGTGTAAAAATGCATAGATCTTCACCGCTATCTGTATAAACATGGAAATATCCACACCGCTATCTGTATGAACATGGAAATATCTACACCGCTATCTGCATGAAAATGGAGATATCTACACTGCTATCTGCATATACATGGAAATATCTACACAGCTATCTCTTTACACATGGAAATAACTACACCGCTATCTGTATGAACATGGAAATATCTTCACCGCCATCTGTATGAACATGGATATATCTACACATTCATCTGGATGAACATGGAAATATCTACACCGCTATCTTTATGAACATGGAAATATCTACACAGCTATCTGTGTAAACATGCATACATCTTCACCGCTATCTGTATAAACACGGAAATATCTACACTGCTATCTGTATGAACATGGAAATATCTACACCGCTATCTGTTTGAACATGGAAATGTCTACACCGCTATCTGCATGAAAATGGAAATATCTACAAAGCTGTCTGCATATACATGGAAATATCTACAAAGCTATCTCTTTACACATGGAAATAACTACACCGCTATATCTATAAACATGGAAATATCTACACCGCCATCTGTATGAACATGGAAATATCTGCACCACCATCTCTATGAACATTGAAGTATCTACACCGCTATCTGTATGAACATGGAAATATCTACACCGCTATCTGTATTAACATGCATACATCTTCACCGCTATCTGTATAAACATGGAAATATCTACAATGATATCTGTATAAACATGGAAATACCTACACCGCTATCTGTAGGAACATGGAAATATCTACACCGCTATCTGTATGAACACGGATATATCTACACTGCCATCTGGATGAACATGGAAATATCTACACCGCTATCTGCATGAACATGGAAATATCTACACCGCTATCAGTGTAAACATGCATACATCTTCACCGCAATCTGTATAAGTATGGAAATATCAACACCGCTTTCTGTATGAACTCGGAAATATCTACACCGCTATCTGTTTGAACATGGAAATATCTAAACCGCTATCAGCATAAAAATGGAAATATCTACACAGCTATCTGCACATACATGGAAATATCTACACAGCTATCTCTTTACACATGGAAATAACTACACCGCTGTCTGTATGAACATGGAAATGTCTGCACCGCTATCTGTATGAACATATAAATATCTACACCGCCATCTGTATTAAGATGGAGATATCTACACTGCTATCTCTATAAACATTGAAATATCTAAACCGCTATCTGTATAAACATGGAAATATCTACACCGCTCTCTGAATAAAAATGGAAATATCAGCACCGCTGTCTGTATGAACATGGAAATATCAGCCCCTCTATCTGTATGAACATGGAAGTATCTACACCGCTATGTCTATGAACATGGAAATATCTACACCGCTACCCTTTTGAACATGGAAATATCTAAAAAGCTATCTGCATGAAAATGGAAATATATACACAGCTATCTGCATATACATGGAAATATCTACACAGCTATCTCTTTACACATGGAAATATCTACACCGCTATCTGTGTAAACATGCATACATCTTCACCGCTATCTGTATAAACATGGAAATGTCTACAAGGCTATCTGTATGAACATGGAAATATCTACACCACCATCTGTATGAACATGGAAATAGCTGCACCGACATCTGTATGAACATATACATATCTACACGGCCATCTGTATTAAGATGGAGATATCTACACCGATATCTGTATAAACATGGAAATATCTACACCGCTATCTGTATAAACATGGAAATATCTACACCGCTATCTCTATAAACATGGAAATATCTACACCGCAACCTGTATAAACATGGAAATATCAGCACCGCTATCTGTATGCACATGAAAATATCATCCCCTCTATCTGTATGAACATGGAGATATCTACACCGCTATCTGTATGAATATGGAAATACCTTCACCGGCATCTGTATGAACATGGATATATCTACACAGCCATCTGGATGAACATGGATATATCTACACAGCCCTCTGGATGAACATGGAAATATCCACACCGCTATCTCTGTAAACATGCATACATCTTCACCGCTATCTGTATAAACATGGAAATATCTACACCGCTATCTGTATGAACATGGAAATATCTGCACCGCTATCTGTATGAACATGGAAATATCTACACCGCGATCTGTTTGAACATGGAAATATCTACACCGCTATCTGCATGAAAATGGAAATATCTACACAGCTATCTGCATATACATGGAAATATCTTCACAGCTATCTCTTTACACATGGAAATAACTACACCGCAATCTGTGTGAACATGGAAATATCTACACCGCCATCTGTATGAACATGGAATTATCTGCACCGCCATCTGTATGAACATATATATATCTACACTGCCATCTGTATTAAGATGGAGATATCTACACCGCTATTTGAATAAACATGGAAATATCTACACCGCTATCTGTATAAACATGGGAATATCAGCACCGCTGTCTGTATGAACATGGAAATATCAGCCCCTCTATCTGTATGAACATGGAGATATCTACGCCGCCATCTGTATGAACATGGATATATCTACACAGCCATCTGGAGGAACATGGAAATATCTACACCGCTATCTGTTTGAAAATGGAAATAGCTACACGGCTATCTGTATGAACATGGATATATCTACACCGCTATCTGTATGAACATGGAAATATCTACACCGCTATCTGTATGAGCAAGGAAATATCTTCAATGCCATCTGTACGAACATGGATATATCTACAGTGCCATCTTGATGAACATGGAAATATCTACACGGCCATCTGTATGAACAAATAAATATCTACACCGCCATCTGTATTAAGATGGAGATTTCTACACCGCTATCTGTATAAACCTGGAAATATCTACACCGCTCTCTGTATAAACATGGAAATATCTACACCGCTATCTGGATAAACATGGAAATTTCTACACCGCTACCTGTAGAAACATGGAAATATCAGCACCGCTATCAGTAGGAACATGGAAATATCTACACCGCTATCTGTATGAACATGGAAATATCTACACCACTCTCTGTACGAACATGGAAATATCTACACCGCCATCTGTATGAACATGGAAATAACTACAACGCTATCTGTATGAACATGGAAATATCTACACCGCTATCTGTGTAAACATGCATACATCTTCACCGCTATCTGTATAAACATGGAAATCTCTACACCGCTATCTGTATGAACATGGAAATAGCTACACCGCTATCTGTATGAACATGGAAATATCTACACCGCTATCTGTATGAACATGTAGATATCTACACAGCCATCTGGATGAACATGGAAATATCTACACCGCTATCTGTGTAAACATGCATACATCTTCACCGCTATCTGTATAAACATGGAAATATCTACACCGCTATCTGAATGAACATGGAAATATCTGCACCGCTATCTGTATGAACATGGAAATATCTACACCGCTATATGTTTGAACATGGAAATATCTACACCGCTATCTGCATGAAAATGGAAATATCTACACTGCTATCTGCATATACATGGAAATAACTACACAGCTATCTCTTTACACATGGAAATAACTACAACGCTATCTGTATGAACATGGAAATATCTACACCGCCATCTGTATGAACATGGAAATATCTGCACCGCCATCTGTATGAACATGGAAATATCCGCACCGCCATCTATATGAACATATAAATATCTACACCGCCATCTGTATTAAGATGGAGATATGTACACCGCTATCTGAATAAACATGGAAATATCTACACCGCTATCTGTATAAACATGGAAATATCAGCACCGCTATCTGGATGAACATGGAAATATCAGCCCCTCTATCTGTATGAACATGGAGATATCTACACGGCCATCTGTATGAACATGGATATATCTACACAGCCATCTGGATGAACATGGAAATATTCGCACCGCTATCTGTATGAACATGGAAATAGCTACACCGCTATCTGTATGAACATGGAAGTATCTACACCGCTATCTGTATGAACATGGAAATATCTACACCGCTATCTGTATGAACATGGAAATATCTTCACCGCCATCTGTACGAACATGGATATATCTACAGAGCCATCTGGATGAACATGGAAATATCTACACCGCCATCTGTGTGAACATATAAATATCTACACCGCCATCTGTATTAAGATGGAGATATCTACAAAGCTATCTGTATAAACCTGGAAATATCTACAGTGCTATCTGTATAAACATGGAAATATCTACACCGCTACCTGTATAAACATTGAAATATCAGCACCGCTATCTGTAGGAACATGGAAATATCTACACCGCTATCTGCATGAAAATGGAAATATCTACACTGTTATCTGCATATACATGGAAATATCTAAACAGCTATCTCTTTACACATGGAAATAACTATACCGCTATCTGTATGAACATGGATATATCTACACAGCCCTCTGGATGAACATGGAAATATCCACACCGCTATCTGTGTAAACATGCATACATCTTCACCGCTATCTGTATAAACATGGAAATATCTACACCGCTATCTGCATGAAAATGGAAATATCTACAAAGCTTTCTGCATATACATGGAAATATCTACACAGCTATCTCTTTACACATGGAAATAACTACACCGCTATATCTATAAACATGGAAATATCTACACCGCCTTCTGTATGAACATGGAAATATCTGCACCGCCATCTGTATGAACATATAAATATCTACACCGCCATCTGTATTAAGAAGGAAATATCTAAACCACAATCTGTATAAACATGGAAATATCTACACCGCTGCCTGTATAAACTTGGAAATATCAGCACCGCTCTCGGTATGAAAATGGAGATATCTACACCGCTATCTGTATGAACATGGAAATATCTACACCGCCATTTGTATGAACACGGAAATATCTGCATTGCCATATGTATGAATATATAAATATCTACACCGCCATCTGTATTAAGACGGAGATATCTACACCGCTATCTGAATAAACATGGAAATATCTACACCGCTATCTGTATAAACATGGAAATATCTACACCGCTATCTGTATAAACATGGAAATATCTACACCGTTACCTGTATAAGCATGGAAATATCAGCACCGCTATCTGTATGAACATGGAAATATCTACACCGCTATCTGTATGAACATGGAAATGTCTACACCGCTATCAGTATGAACATGGAAATATCTACACCGCTATCTGTATGAACATGGATATATCTACACAGCCCTCTGGATGAACATGGAAATATCCACACCGCTATCTGTGTGAACATGCATACATCTTCACCGCTATCTGTATAAACATGGAAATATCTACATTGCTATCTGTATGAACATGGAAATATCTACACCGCTATCTGTTTGAAGATGGAAATATATACACCGCTATCTGCATGAAAATGGAAATATCTACACAGCTATCTGCATATACATGGAAATATCTACACAGCTATCTCTTTACACATGGAAATAACTACACCGCTATCTGTATGAACATGCAAATATCTACACCGTCATCTGTATGAACATGGAAATATCTACACCGCTATCTGTATAAACATGGAAATATCTACACCGCTATCTGTATGAACATGGAAATATCTACACCGCTATCTGTTTGAACATGGAAATATCTACAACTCTGTCTGCATGAAAATGGAAATATCTACACAGCTATCTGCATACACATGGAAATATCTACACAGCTATCTCTTAACACATGGAAATAAGTACTCCTTATCTCTATAATCATGGAAATATCTACACCGAAATCTGTATGAACATGGAAATATCTGCACCGCCATCTGTATGAACATATAAATATCTACACCGCCATCTGTATTAAGAAGGAAATATCTAAACCGCTATCTGTATAAACATGGAAATATCTACACCGCTGCCTGTATAAACTTGGAAATATCAGCACCGCTCTCGGTATGAAAATGGAGATATCTACACCGTTATCTGTATGAACATGGAAATATCTACACTGCTATCTGTATGAACATGGAGATAGCTACACCGCTATCTGTATGAACATGGAAATATCTACACCGCCATCTGTATGAACATGGAAATATCTGCATCGCCATCTGTATGAACATATAAATATCTACACCTCCATCTGTATTAAGACGGAGATATCTACACCGCTATCTGAATAAACATGGAAATATCTACACCGCTATCTGTATAAACATGGAAATATCCACACCGCTATCTGTATAAACATGGAAATATCTACACCGCTACCTGTATAAGCATGGAAATATCAGCACCGCTATCTGTATGAACATGGAAATATCTACACCGCTATCTGTCTGAACATGGAAATATCTACACCGCTATCTGTATGAACATGGAAATGTCTACAACGCTATCAGTATGAACATGGAAATATCTACACCGCTATCTGTATGAACATGGAAATATCTACACCGCTATCTGTATAAACATGGAAATATGTACACGGCTACCTGTATAAACATGGAAATATCAGCACCGCTATCTGTATGAACATGGAAATATCTACACCGCTATCTGTATGAACATGGAAATATCTACACCGCTATCTGTATGAACATGGAAATATCTACAAAGCTATCTGAATGAACATGGAAATATCTACACCGCTATCTGTTTGAACATGTAAATATCTACACCGGTATCTGCATGAAAATGGAAATATCTACAAAGCTATCTGCATATACATGAAAATATCTACACTGCTATCTCTTTACACATGGAAATAACTACACCGCTATATCCATAAACATGGAAATATCTACACCGCCATCTGTATGAACATGGAAATATCTGCACCGCCATCTGTATGAACATATAAATATCTACACCGCCATCTGTATTAAGAAAGAAATATCTAAACCGCTATCTGTATGAACATTGAAATATCTACACCGCTATCTGTATAAACATGGAAATATCTACACCGCTATCTGTATAAACATGGAAATATCTACACCACTACCTGTATAAACATGGAAATATCTACACAGCTATCTGCATATACATGGAAATATCTTCACAGCTATCTCTTTACACATGGAAATAACTACACCGCTATCTGTATGAACATGGAAATATCTACACCGCCATCTGTATGAACATGGAAATATCTGCACCGCCATCTGTATGAACATATAAATATCTACACTGCCATCTGTATTAAGATGGAGATATCTACACCGCTATTTGAATAAACATGGAAATATCTACACCGCTATCTGTATAAACATGGGAATATCAGCACCGCTGTCTGTATGAACATGGAAATATCAGCCCCTCTATCTGTATGAACATGGAGATATCTACACCGCCATCTGTATGAACATGGATATATCTACACAGCCATCTGGAGGAACACGGAAATATCTACACCGCTATCTGTTTGAACATGGAAATAGCTACACCGCTATCTGTATGAACATGGATATATCTACACCGCTATCTGTATGAACATGGAAATATCTACACCGCTATCTGTATGAACAAGGAAATATCTTCAACGCCATCTGTACGAACATGGATATATCTACAGTGCCATCTGGATGAACATGGAAATATCTACACGGCCATCTGTATGAACATATAAATATCTACACGGCCATCTGTATTAAGATGGAGATTTCTACAACGCTATCTGTATAAACCTGGAAATATCTACACCGCTATCTGTATAAACATGGAAATATCTACACCGCTATCTGGATAAACATGGAAATTTCTACACCGCTACCTGTAGAAACATGGAAATATCAGCACCGCTATCAGTAGGAACATGGAAATATCTACACCGCTATCTGTATGAACATGGAAATATCTACACCACTCTCTGTACGAACATGGAAATATCTACACCGCCATCTGTATGAACATGGAAATAACTACAACGCTATCTGTTTGAACATGGAAATATCTACACCGCTATCTGTGTAAACATGCATACATCTTCACCGCTATCTGTATAAACATGGAAATCTCTACACCGCTATCTGAATGAACATGGAAATATCTGCACCGCTATCTGTATGAACATGGAAATATCTACACAGCTATATGTTTGAACATGGAAATATCTACACCGCTATCTGCATGAAAATGGAAATATCTACACTGCTATCTGCATATACATGGAAATAACTACACAGCTATCTCTTTACACATGGAAATAACTACAACGCTATATGTATGAACATGGAAATATCTACACCGCCATCTGTATGAACATGGAAATATCTGCACCGCCATCTGTATGAACATGGAAATATCTGCACCGCCATCTGTATTAAGATGGAGATATCTACACCGTTATCTGAATAAACATGGAAATGTCTACACCGCTATCTGTATAAACATGGAAATATCAGCACCGCTATCTGGATGAACATGGAACTATCAGCCCCTCTATCTGTATGAACATGGAGATATCTACACGGCCATCTGTATGAACATGGATATATCTACACAGCCATCTGGATGAACATGGAAATATTCGCACCGCTATCTGTATGAACATGGAAATAGCTACACCGCTATCTGTATGAACATGGAAATATCTACACCGCTATCTGTATGAACATGGAAATATCTACACCACTATCTGTATGAACATGGAAATATCTTCACCGCCATCTGTACGAACATGGATATATCTACAGAGCCATGTGGATGAACATGGAAATATCTACACCGCCATCTGTATGAACATATAAATATCTACTCCGCCATCTGTATTAAGATGGAGATATCTACACCGCTATCTGTATAAACCTGGAAATATCTACTCTGCTATCTGTATAAACATGGAAATATCTACACCGCTACCTGTATAAACATGGAAATATCAGCACCGCTATCTGTAGGAACATGGAAATATATACACCGCTATCTGCATGAAAATGGAAATATCTACACTGTTATCTGCATATACATGGAAATATCTAAACAGCTATCTCTTTACACATGGAAATAACTATACCGCTATCTTTATGAACATGGATATATCTACACAGCCCTCTGGATGAACATGGAAATATCCACACCGCTATCTGTGTAAAAATGCATACATCTTCACCGCTATCTGTATAAACATGGAAATATCTACACCGCTATCTGCATGAAAATGGAAATATCTACAAAGCTTTCTGCATATACATGGAAATATCTACACAGCTATCTCTTTACACATGGAAATAACTACACCGCTATATCTATAAACATGGAAATATCTACACCGCCTTCTGTATGAACATGGAAATATCTGCACCGCCATCTGTATGAACATATAAATATCTACACCGCCATCTGTATTAAGAAGGAAATATCTAAACCACAATCTGTATAAACATGGAAATATCTACACCGCTGCCTGTATAAACTTGGAAATATCAGCACCGCTCTCGGTATGAAAATGGAGATATCTACACCGCTATCTGTATGAACATGGAAATATCTACACCGCCATCTGTATGAACATGGAAATATCTGCATTGCCATATGTATGAACATATAAATATCTACACCGCCATCTGTATTAAGACGGAGATATCTGCACCGCTATCTGAATAAACATGGAAATATCTACACCGCTATCTGTATAAACATGGAAATATCTACACCGCTATCTGTATAAACATGGAAATATCTACACCGCTACCTGTATAAGCATGGAAATATCAGCACCGCTATCTGTATGAACATGGAAATATCTACTCCGCTATCTGTATGAACATGGATATATCTACACCGCTATCTGTATGAACATGGAAATGTCTACACCGCTATCAGTATGAACATGGAAATATCTACACCGCTATCTGTATGAACATGGATATATCTACACAGCCCTCTGGATGAACATGGAAATATCCACACCGCTATCTGTGTGAACATGCATACATCTTCACCGCTATCTGTATAAACATGGAAATATCTACATTGCTATCTGTATGAACATGGAAATCTCTACACCGCTATCTGTTTGAAGATGGAAATATATACACCGCTATCTGCATGAAAATGGAAATATCTACACAGCTATCTGCATATACATGGAAATATCTACACAGCTATCTCTTTACACATGGAAATAACTACACCGCTATCTGTATGAACATTGAAATATCTACACCGCTATCTGTATAAACATGGAAATATCTACACCGCTATCTGTATAAACATGGAAATATCTACACCACTACCTGTATAAACATGGAAATATCAGCACCGCTATCTGTATGAACATGGAATTATCTACACCGCTATCTGTATGAACATGGAAATATCTACACCGCTATCTGTATGAACATGGAAATATCTACACCGCTATCTGTATGAACATGGAAATATCTACACCGCTATCTGTTTGAACATGGAAATATCTACAACGCTGTCTGCATGAAAATGGAAATATCTACACAGCTATCTGCATACACATGGAAATATCTACACAGCTATCTCTTAACACATGGAAATAAGTACTCCTTATCTCTATAATCATGGAAATATCTACACCGCCATCTGTATGAACATGGAAATATCTGCACCGCCATCTGTATGAACATATAAATATCTACACCTCCATCTGTATTAAGAAGGAAATATCTAAACCGCTATCTGTATAAACATGGAAATATCTACACCGCTGCCTGTATAAACTTGGAAATATCAGCACCGCTCTCGGTATGAAAATGGAGATATCTACACCGCTATCTGTATGAACATGGAAATATCTACACTGCTATCTGTATGAACATGGAGATAGCTACACCGCTATCTGTATGAACATGGAAATATCTACACCGCCATCTGTATGAACATGGAAATATCTGCATCGCCATCTGTATGAACATATAAATATCTACACCGCCATCTGTATTAAGACGGAGATATCTACACCGCTATCTGAATAAACATGGAAATATCTACACCGCTATCTGTATAAACATGGAAATATCCACACCGCTATCTGTATAAACATGGAAATATCTACACCGCTACCTGTATAAGCATGGAAATATCAGCACCGCTATCTGTATGAACATGGAAATATCTACACCGCTATCTGTCTGAACATGGAAATATCTACACCACTATCTGTATGAACATGGAAATGTCTACAACGCTATCAGTATGAACATGGAAATATCTACACCGCTATCTGTATAAACATGGAAATATCTACACCGCTATCTGTATAAACATGGAAATATCTACACGGCTACCTGTATAAACATGGAAATATCAGCACCGCTATCTGTATGAACATGGAAATATCTACACCGCTATCTGTATGAACATGGAAATATCTACACCGCTATCTGTATGAACATGGAAATATCTACAAAGCTATCTGAATGAACATGGAAATATCTACACCGCTATCTGTTTGAACATGTAAATATCTACACCGGTATCTGCATGAAAATGGAAATATCTACAAAGCTATCTGCATATACATGGAAATATCTACACAGCTATCTCTTTACACATGGAAATAACTACACCGCTATATCCATAAACATGGAAATATCTACACCGCCATCTGTATGAACATGGAAATATCTGCACCGCCATCTGTATGAACATATAAATATCTACACCGCCATCTGTATTAAGAAAGAAATATCTAAACCGCTATCTGTATGAACATTGAAATATCTACACCGCTATCTGTATAAACATGGAAATATCTACACCGCTATCTGTATAAACATAGAAATATCTACACCACTACCTGTATAAACATGGAAATATCAGCACCGCTATCTGCATGAACATGGAATTATCTACACCGCTATCTGTATGAACATGGAAATATCTACACCGCTATCTGTATGAACATGGAAATATCTACACCGCTATCTGTATGAACATGGAAATATCTACACAGCTATCTGTTTGAACATGGAAATATCTACAACGCTCTCTGCATGAAAATGGAAATATCTACACAGCTATCTGCATACACATGGAAATATCTACACAGCTATCTCTTAACACATGTAAATAAGTACTCCGCTATCTCTATAAACATGGAAATATCTACACTGCCATCTGTATGAACATGCAAATATCTGCTCCGCCATCTGTATGAACATATAAATATCTACACCGCCATCTGCATTAAGAAAGAAATATCTAAACCGCTATCTGTATGAACATTGAAAATATCTACACCGCTATCTGTATGAACATTGAAATATCTACACCGCTGCCTGTATAAACATGGAAATATCAGCACCGCTATCTGTATGAATATGGAAATATCTACACCGCTATCTGTATGAACATGGAAATATCTACACCGCTATCTGTATGAACATGGAAATAGCTACACCGCTATCTGTATGAACATGGAAATATCTACACAGCCATCTGGAAGAACCTGGAAATATCTACTCCGCTATCTGTGTAAACATGCATAGATCTTCACCGCTGTCTGTATAAACATGGAAATATCTGCACCGCTATCTGTATGAACATGGAAATATCTACACCGCTATCTGTATGAACATGGAAATATCTACACCGCTATCTGTTTGAACATGTAAATAACTACACCGCTATCTGCATGAAAATGGAAATATCTACACTGCTATCTGCATATACATGGAAATATCTACAAAGCTATCTCTTTACACATGGAAATAACTACGCCGCTATCTGTATGAACATGGAAATATCTACACCGCCATCTGTATGAACATGGAAATTTGTGCACCGCCATCTGTATGAACATATAAATATCTACACCGCCATCTGTATTAAGATGGAGATATCTACACTGCTATCTGTATAAACATGGAAATATCTACACCGCTATCTGTATAAACATGGAAATATCTACACCGCTATCTGTATAAACATGGAAATATCTACACCAATACCTGTATAAACATGGAAATATCAGGACAGCTATCTGTATGAACATGGAGTTATCTACACCGCTATCTGTATGAACATGGAAATATCTACACCGCTATCCGTATGAACATGGAAATATCTACACCGCTATCAGTACGAACATGGAAATATCTACACCGCTATCTGTTTGAACATGGAAATATCTACACCGCTGTCTGCATGAATATGGAAATATCTAAACAGCTATCTTCATACACATGGAAATATCTACACAGCTATCTCTTAACACATGGAAATAAGTACTCCGCTATCTCTATAAACATGGAAATATCTACACCGCCATCTGTATGAACATGGAAATATCTGCACCGCCATCTGTATGAACATATAAATATCTACACCGCCATCTGTATTAAGAAGGAAATATCTAAACCGCTATCTGTATGAACATTGAAAAATGTACACCGCTATCTGTATGAACATTGAAATATCTAAACCGCTGCCTGTATAAATATGGAAATATCAGCACCGCTATCTGTATGAACATGGAAATATCTACACAGCCATCTGGATGAACATGGAAATATCTACTCCGCTATCTGTGTAAACATGCATAGATCTTCACCGCTATCTGTATGAACATGGAAATATCTACACCGCTATCTGTATGAACATGGAAATATCTACACCGCTATCTGTATGAACATGGAAATATCTACACCGCTATCTGTTTGAACATGGAAATATCTACACCGCTATCTGCATGAAAATGGAAATATCTACACTGCTATCTGCATATACATGGAAATATCTACACAGCTATCTCTTTACACATGGAAATAACTACACCGCTATCTGTATGAACATGGAAATATCTACACCGCCATCTGTATGAACATGGAAATATCTGCACCGCCATCTGTATGAACATATAAATATCTACACCGCCATCTGTATTAAGATGGATATATCTACACCGCTATCTGAATAAACATGGAAATATCTACACCGCTATCTGTATAAACTGGGAAATATCTACACCGCTATCTGTATAACCATGGAAATATCTACACTGCTACCTGTATAAACATGGAAATATCAGCACCGCTATCTGTATGAACATGGAAATATCTACACCGCCATCAGTATGAACATGGAAATATCTACACCGCTATCTGTATGAACATGGAAATATCTACAAAGCTATCTGAATGAACATGGAAATATCTACACTGCTATCTGTTTGAACATGTAAATATCTACACCGCTATCTGCATGAAAATGGAAATATCTGCAAAGCTATCTGCATATACATGGAAATATCTACACAGCAATCTCTTTACACATGGAAATAACTACACCGCTATATCTATAACCATGGAAATATCTTCACCGCCATCTGCATGAACAAGGAAATATCTGAACGGCATCTGTATGAACAAATAAATATCTACAACGCCATCTGTATTAAGAAGGAAATATCTAAAACGCTATCTGTATAAACATGGAAATATCTACACCGCTGAATGTATAAATATGGAAATATCAGCACCGCTATCTGTATGAACATGGAAATATCTACACCGCTATCTGTATCAACATGGAAATATCTACACCGCCATCTGTATGAACATAAAATATCTACACCGCCATCTGTATTAAGAAGGAAATATCTCAACCGCTATCTGTAAACGTGGAAATATCTACACCGCTGTCTGTATAAACATGGAAATATCAGCACCGCTATCTGTGTGAACATGGAAATATCTACACCGCTATCTGTATGCACATGGAAATATCTACAACGCTATCTGTATGAACATGGAAATATCTACACCGCTATCTGTATGAACATGGAAATATCTACACCGCTATCTGTTTGAACATGGAAATATCTACACCGCTGTCTGCATGAAAATGGAAATATCTACACAGCTATCTGCATATACATGGAAATATCTACACAGCTATCTCTTTACACATGGAAATAACTACACCGCTATCTCAGTAAACATGGAAATATCTACACCGCCATCTGTATGAACATGGAAATATCCGCACCGCCATCTGTATGAACATATAAATATCTACACCGCCATCTGTATTAAGAAGGAGATATCTACACCGCTATCTGTATAAACATGGAAATATCTGCACCGCTATCTGTATAAACATGGAAATATCTACACCGCTATCTGTATAAACATGGAAATATCTACACCACTCCCTGTATAAACATGGAAATATCTGCACTGCTATCTGTATGAACATGGAAATATCTACACAGCTATCTGTATGAACATGGAAATATCTACACCGCTATCTGTATCAACATGGAAATATCTACACCGCTATCTGTACGAACATGGAAATATCTAAACAGCTATCTGCATGAAAATAGAAATATCTACACAGCTATCTGCATATACATGGAAATATCTACAAAGCTATCTCTTTACACATGGAAATAACTACACCGCTATCCCTATAAACACGGAAATGTCTACACCGCCATCTGTATGAACATGGAAATATCTGCACCGCCATCTGTATAAACATATAAATATCTACACCGCCATCTGTATTAAGATGGAGATATCTACACCGCTATCTGTATAAACTTGGAAATATGTACACCGCTATCTGTATAAACATGGAAATATCTACACCGCTATCTGTATAAACATGGAAATATCTACACCGCTACCTGTATAAACATGGAAATAGCACCGCTATCTGTATGAACATGGAAATTTCTACACCGCTATCTCTATGAACATGGAAATATATACACTGCTATCTGTATGAACATGCAAATAGCTACACCGCTATCTGTATGAACATGGAAATATCTACACCACTATCTGAATGAACATGGAAATATCTACACCGCTATCTGTATGAACATGGATATATCTACACAGCCATCTGGATGAACATGGAAATATCTACACCGCTATCTCTTTGAACATGGAAATATCTAAACCGCTATCTGCATGAAAATGGAAATATATACAAAGCTATCTGCATATACATGGAAATATCTACAGAGCTATCTCTTTTCACTTGGAAATAACTATACCGCTATCTGTATGAACATGGAAATATCTTCACCACCATCTGTAGGAACATGGATATATCTACACAGCCATCTGGATGAACATGGAAATATCTACACCGCTATCTCTATGAACATGGAAATATCTACACCGCTATCTGTGTAAACATGCATACATCTTCACCGCTATCTATATAAACATGGAAATATTTACAGTGCTATCTGTATGAACATGGAAATATCTACACCGCTATCTGTTTGAACATGGAAATATCTACACCGCTATCTGCATGAAAATGGAAATATCTACAAAGCTATCTGCATATACATGGAAATATCTACACAGCTATCTCTTTACACATGGAAATAACTACACCGCTATATCTATAAACATGGAAATATCTACACCGCCATCTGTATGAACATGGAAATATCTGCACCACCATCTGTATGAACATATAAATATCTACACCGCCATCTGTATTAAGAAGGAAATATCTATACCGCTATCTGTATGAACATTGAAATATCTACACCGCTATCTGTGTAAACATGCATACATCTTCACCGCTATCTGTATAAACATGGAAATATCTACAATGCTATCTGTATGAACATGGAAATATCTACACCGCTATCTGTTCGAACATGGAAATATCTAAACCGCTATCTGCATGAAAATAGAAATATCTACACAGCTATCTGCATATACATGGAAACATCTACACAGCTATCTCTTTACACATGGAAATAACTATACCGCCATCTGTATGAACATGGAAATATCTGCACCGCCGTCTGTAAGAACATATAAATATCTACACCGCCATCTGTATTAAGAAGGAAATATCTAAACCGCTATCTGTATGAACATTGAAATATCTACACCGCTATCTGTATGAACATGGAATTATCCACACCGCTATCTGTGTAAACATGCATATAACTTCAGCGCTATCTGTATAAACATGGAAATATCTACAACGCTATCTGTAGGAACATGGAACTATCTACACCGCTATCTGTACGAACATGGAAATATCTAAACCGCTATCTGCATGAAAATAGAAATATCTACACAGCTATCTGCATATACATGGAAATATCTGCAAAGCTATCTCTTTACACATGGAAATAACTACACCGCTATCTCTATAAACACGGAAATATCTACACCGCCATCTATATGAACATGGAAATATCTGCACCGCCATCTGTATAAACATATAAATATCTACACCGCCATCTGTATTAAGATGGAGATATCTACACCGCTATCTGTATAAACTTGGAAATATCTACACCGCAATCTGTATAAACATGGAAATACCTACACCGCTATCTGTATAAACATGGAAATACCTACACCGCTACCTGTATAAACATGGAAATATCAGCACCGTTATCTGTATGAAAATGGAAATATCTACACCGCTATCTCTATGAACATGGAAATATGTACACCGCTATCTGTATGAACATGGAAATAGCTACACTGCTATCTGTATGAACATGGAAATATCTACACCGCTATCTGTATGAACATGGAAATAGCTACACCGCTATCTGTATGAACATGGAAATACCTTCCCCGCCATCTGTATGAATATGGATATATCTACACAGCCATCTGGATGAACATGGATATATCGACACAGCCCTCTGGATGAACATGGAAATATCCACACCGCTATCTGTGTAAATATGCATACATCTTCACCGCTATCTGTATCAACATGGAAATATCTACACCGCTATCTGTATGAACATGGAAATATCTACACCGCTATCTGTTTGAAGATGGAAATATATACACCGCTATCTGCATGAAAATGGAAATATCTACACAGCTGTCTGCATGAAAATGGAAATACCTACACAGCTATCTGCATATACATGGAAATATCTACACAGCTATCTCTTTACACATGGAAATAACTACACCGCTATCTGTATGAACATGGAAATAACTACACCGCTATCTGTATGAACATGGAAATATCTACACCGCTATCTGTGTAAACATGCATACATCTTCACCGCTATCTGTATAAACATGGAAATATCTACACCGCTATCTGTATGAACATGGAAATAGCTACACCGCTACCTGTATGAACATGGAAATATCTACACCGCTATCTGTATGAACATGTAGATATCTACACAGCCACCTGGATGAACCTGGAAATATCTACACCGCTATCTGTGTAAACATGCATACATCTTCACCGCTATCTGTATAAACATGGAAATATCTACACCGCTATCTGAATGAACATGGAAATATCTGCACCGCTATCTGTATGAACATGGAAATATCTACACCGCTATAAGTTTGAACATGGAAATATCTATACCGCTATCTGCATGAAAATGGAAATACCTACACTGCTATCTGCATATACATGGAAATATCTACACAGCTATCTCTTTACACATGGAAATAACTACAACGCTATCTGTATCAACATGGAAATATCTACACCGCCATCTGTATGAACATGGAAATATCTGCACCGCCATATGTATGAACATGGAAATATCCGCACCGCCATCTATATGAACATATAAATATCTACACCGCCATCTGTATTAAGATGGAGATATCTACACCGCTATCTGAATAAACATGGAAATATCTACACCGCTATCTGTATAAACATGGAAATATCAGCACCGCTATCTGTATGAAAATGGAAATATCAGCCCTTCTATCTGTATGAACATGGAGATATCTACACGGCCATCTGTATGAACATGGATATATCTACACAGCCATCTGGATGAACATGGAAATATTCGCACCGCTATCTGTATGAGCATGGAAATAGCTACACCGCTATCTGTATGTACATGGAAATATCTACACCGCTATCTGTATGAACATGGAAATATCTACACCGCTATCTGTATGAACATGGAAATATCTTCACCGCCATCTGTACGAACATGCATATATCTACAGAGCCATCTGGATGAACATGGAAATATCTACACCGCCATCTGTATGAACATATAAATATCTACACCGCCATCTGTATTAAGATGGAGATATCTACACCGCTATCTGTATAAACCTGGAAATATCTACACTGCTATCTGTATAAACATGGAAATATCTACACCGCTACCTGTATAAACATGGAAATATCAGCACCGCTATCTGTAGGAACATGGAAATATCTACACCGCTATCTGCATGAAAATGGAAATATCTACACTGTTATCTGCATATGCATGGAAATATCTAAACAGCTATCTCTTTACACATGGAAATAACTATACCGCTATCTGTATGAACATGGATATATCTACACAGCCCTCTGGATGAACATGGAAATATCCACACCGCAATCTGTGTAAACATGCATACATCTTCACCGCTATCTGTATAAGCATGGAAATATCTACACCGCTATCTGCATGAAAATGGAAATATCTACACTGCTATCTGCATATACATGGAAATATCTACACAGCTATCTCTTTACACATGGAAATAACTACACCGCTATATCTATAAACATGGAAATATCTACACCGCCTTCTGTATGAACATGGTAATATCTGCACCGCCATCTGTATGAACATATAAATATCTACACCGCCATCTGTATTAAGAAGGAAATATCTAAACCACAATCTGTATAAACATGGAAATATCTACACCGCTGCCTGTATAAACTTGGAAATATCAGCACCGCTCTCGGTATGAAAATGGAGATATCTACACCGCTATCTGTATGAACATGGAAATATCTACACCGCCATCTGTATGAACATGGAAATATCTGCATTGCCATATGTATGAACATATAAATATCTACACCGCCATCTGTATTAAGACGGAGATATCTACACCGCTATCTGAATAAACATGGAAATATCTACACCGCTATCTGTATAAACATGGAAATATCTACACCGCTATCTGTATAAACATGGAAATATCTACACCGCTACCTGTATAAGCATGGAAATATCAGCACCGCTATCTGTATGAACATGGAAATATCTACACCGCTATCTGTATGAACATGGAAATATCTACACCGCTATCTGTATGAACATGGAAATGTCTACACCGCTATCAGTATGAACATGGAAATATCTACACCGCTATCTGTATGAACATGGATATATCTACACAGCCCTCTGGATGAACATGGAAATATCCACACCGCTATCTGTGTGAACATGCATACATCTTCACCGCTATCTGTATAAACATGGAAATATCTACATTGCTATCTGTATGAACATGGAAATATCTACACCGCTATTTGTTTGAAGATGGAAATATATACACCGCTATCTGCATGAAAATGGAAATATCTACAAAGCTATCTGCATATACATGGAAATATCTACACAGCTATCTCTTTACACATGGAAATAACTACACCGCTATCTGTATGAACATTGAAATATCTACACCGCTATCTCTATAAACATGGAAATATCTACACCGCTATCTGTATAAACATGGAAATATCTACACCACTACCTGTATAAACATGGAAATATCAGCACCGCTATCTGTATGAACATGGAAATATCTAAACCGCTATCTGTATGAACATGGAAATATCTACACCGCTATCTGTATGAACATGGAAATATCTACACCGCTATCTGTATGAACATGGAAATATCTACACCGCTATCTGTTTGAACATGGAAATATCTACAACGCTGTCTGCATGAAAATGGAAATATCTACACAGCTATCTGCATACACATGGAAATATCTACACAGCTATCTCTTAACACATGGAAATAAGTACTCCTTATCTCTATAATCATGGAAATATCTACACCGCCATCTGTATGAACATGGAAATATCTGCACCGCCATCTGTATGAACATATAAATATCTACACCGCCATCTGTATTAAGAGGAAATATTTAAACCGCTATCTGTATAAACATGGAAATATCTACACCGCTGCCTGTATAAACTTGGAAATATCAGCACCGCTCTCGGTATGAAAATGGAGATATCTACACCGCTATCTGTATGAACATGGAAATATCTACACTGCTATCTGTATGAACATGGAGATAGCTACACCGCTATCTGTATGAACATGGAAATATCTACACCGCCATCTGTATGAACATGGAAATATCTGCATCGCCATCTGTATGAACATATAAATATCTACACCGCCATCTGTATTAAGACGGAGATATCTACACCGCCATCTGAATAAACATGGAAATATCTACACCGCTATCTGTATAAACATGGAAATATCCACACCGCTATCTGTATAAACATGGAAATATCTACACCGCTACCTGTATAAGCATGGAAATATCAGCACCGCTATCTGTATGAAGATGGAAATATCTACACCGCTATCTGTATGAACATGGAAATATCTACACCGCTATCTGTATGAACATGGAAATGTCTACACCGCTATCAGTATGAACATGGAAATATCTACACCGCTATCTGTATAAACATGGAAATATCTACACCGCTACCTGTATAAACATGGAAATATCTACACGGCTACCTGTATAAACATGGAAATATCAGCACCGCTATCTGTATGAACATGGAAATATCTACACCGCTATCTGTATGAACATGGAAATATCTACACCGCTATCTGTATGAACATGGAAATATCTACAAAGCTATCTGAATGAACATGGAAATATCTACACCGCTATCTGTTTGAACATGTAAATATCTACACCGGTATCTGCATGAAAATGGAAATATCTACAAAGCTATCTGCATATACATGGAAATATCTACACAGCTTTCTCTTTACACATGGAAATAACTACACCGCTATATCCATAAACATGGAAATATCTACACCGCCATCTGTATGAACATGGAAATATCTGCACCGCCATCTGTATGAACATATAAATATCTACACCGCCATCTGTATTAAGAAAGAAATATCTAAACCGCTATCTGTATGAACATTGAAATATCTACACCGCTATCTGTATAAACATGGAAATATCTACACCGCTATCTGTATAAACATGGAAATATCTACACCACTACCTGTATAAACATGGAAATATCAGCACCGCTATCTGTATGAACATGGAATTATCTACACCGCTATCTGTATGAACATGGAAATATCTACACCGCTATCTGTATGAACATGGAAATATCTACACCGCTATCTGTATGAACATGGAAATATCTACACCGCTATCTGTTTGAACATGGAAATATCTACAACGCTGTCTGCATGAAAATGGAAATATCTACACAGCTATCTGCATACACATGGAAATATCTACACAGCTATCTCTTAACATATGGAAATAAGTACTCCGCTATCTCTATAAACATGGAAATATCTACACCGCCATCTGTATGAACATGCAAATATCTGCTCCGCCATCTGTATGAACATATAAATATCTACACCGCCATCTGTATTAAGATGGAGATATCTACACTGCTATCTGTATAAACATGGAAATATCTACACCGCTATCTGTATAAACATGGAAATATCTACACCGCTATCTGTATAAACATGGAAATATCTACACCAATACCTGTATAAACATGGAAATATCAGCACAGCTATCTGTATGAACATGGAATTATCTACACCGCTATCTGTATGAACATGGAAATATCTACACCGCTATCCGTATGAACATGGAAATATCTACACCGCTATCAGTACGAACATGGAAATATCTACACCGCTATCTGTGTGAACATGGAAATATCTACACCGCTGTCTGCATGAATATGGAAATATCTACACAGCTATCTGCATACACATGGAAATATCTACACAGCTATCTCTTAACACATGGAAATAAGTACTCCGCTATCTCTATAAACATGGAAATATCTACTCCGCCATCTGTATGAACATGGAAATATCTGCACCGCCATCTGTATGAACATATAAATATCTACACCGCTATCTGTATTAAGAAGGAAATATCTAAACCGCTATCTGTATGAACATTGAAAAATGTACACCGCTATCTGTATGAACATTTAAATATCTAAACCGCTGCCTGTATAAACATGGAAATAGCACCGCTATCTGTATGAACATGGAAATTTCTACACCGCTATCTCTATGAACATGGAAATATATACACTGCTATCTGTATGAACATGGAAATAGCTACACCGCTATCTGTATGAACATGGAAATATCTACACCACTATCTGAATGAACATGGAAATATCTACACCTCTATCTGTATGAACATGGATATATCTACACAGCCATCTGGATGAACATGGAAATATCTACACCGCTATCTCTTTGAACATGGAAATATCTAAACCGCTATCTGCAGGAAAATGGAAATATATACACAGCTATCTGCATATACATGGAAATATCTACACAGCTATCTCTTTTCACATGGAAATAACTATACCGCTATCTGTATGAACATGGAAATATCTTCACCACCATCTGTAGGAACATGGATATATCTACACAGCCATCTGGATGAACATGGAAATATCTACACCGCTATCTGTATGAACATGGAAATATCTACACCGCTATCTGTGTAAACATGAATACATCTTCACCGCTATCTGTATAAACATGGAAATATTTACAGTGCTATCTGTATGAACATGGAAATATCTACACCGCTATCTGTTTGAACATGGAAATATCTACACCGCTATCTGCATGAAAATTTAAATATCTACAAAGCTATCTGCATATACATGGAAATATCTACACAGCTATCTCTTTACACATGGAAATAACTACACCGCTATATCTATAAACATGGAAATATCTACACCGCCATCTGTATGAACATGGAAATATCTGCACCACCATCTGTATGAACATATAAATATCTACACCGCCATCTGTATTAAGAAGGAAATATCTATACCGCTATCTGTATGAACATTGAAATATCTACACCGCTATCTGTGTAAACATGCATACATCTTCACCGCTATCTGTATAAACATGGAAATATCTACAATGCTATCTGTATGAACATGGAAATATCTACACCGCTATCTGTTCGAACATGGAAATATCTAAACCGCTATCTGCATGAAAATAGAAATATCTACACAGCTATCTGCATATACATGGAAACATCTACACAGCTATCTCTTTACACATGGAAATAACTATACCGCCATCTGTATGAACATGGAAATATCTGCACCGCCGTCTGTAAGAACATATAAATATCTACACCGCCATCTGTATTAAGAAGGAAATATCTAAACCGCTATCTGTATGAACATTGAAATATCTACACCGCTATCTGTATGAACATGGAATTATCCACACCGCTATCTGTGTAAACATGCATATAACTTCAGCGCTATCTGTATAAACATGGAAATATCTACAACGCTATCTGTAGGAACATGGAACTATCTACACCGCTATCTGTACGAACATGGAAATATCTAAACCGCTATCTGCATGAAAATAGAAATATCTACACAGCTATCTGCATATACATGGAAATATCTGCAAAGCTATCTCTTTACACATGGAAATAACTACACCGCTATCTCTATAAAAACGGAAATATCTACACCGCCATCTATATGAACATGGAAATATCTGCACCGCCATCTGTATAAACATATAAATATCTACACCGCCATCTGTATTAAGATGGAGATATCTACACCGCTATCTGTATAAACTTGGAAATATCTACACCGCAATCTGTATAAACATGGAAATACCTACACCGCTATCTGTATAAACATGGAAATACCTACACCGCTACCTGTATAAACATGGAAATATCAGCACCGTTATCTGTATGAAAATGGAAATATCTACACCGCAATCTCTATGAACATGGAAATATGTACACCGCTATCTGTATGAACATGGAAATAGCTACACTGCTATCTGTATGAACATGGAAATATCTACACCGCTATCTGTATGAACATGGAAATAGCTACACCGCTATCTGTATGAACATGGAAATACCTTCCCCGCCATCTGTATGAATATGGATATATCTACACAGCCATCTGGATGAACATGGATATATCGACACAGCCCTCTGGATGAACATGGAAATATCCACACCGCTATCTGTGTAAACATGCATACATCTTCACCGCTATCTGTATCAACATGGAAATATCTACACCGCTATCTGTATGAACTGGAAATATCTACACCGCTATCTGTTTGAAGATGGAAATATATACACCGCTATCTGCATGAAAATGGAAATATCTACACAGCTGTCTGCATGAAAATGGAAATACCTACACAGCTATCTGCATATACATGGAAATATCTACACAGATATCTCTTTACACATGGAAATAACTACACCGCTATCTGTATGAACATTGAAATAACTACACCGCTATCTGTATGAACATGGAAATATCTACACCGCTATTTGTGTAAACATGCATACATCTTCACCGCTATCTGTATAAACATGGAAATATCTACACCGCTATCTGTATGAACATGGAAATAGCTACACCGCTACCTGTATGAACATGGAAATATCTACACCGCTATCTGTATGAACATGTAGATATCTACACAGCCACCTGGATGAACCTGGAAATATCTACACCGCTATCTGTGTAAACATGCATACATCTTCACCGCTATATGTATAAACATGGAAATATCTACACCGCTATCTGAATGAACATGGAAATATCTGCACCGCTATCTGTATGAACATGGAAATATCTACACCGCTATAAGTTTGAACATGGAAATATCTATACCGCTATCTGCATGAAAATGGAAATACCTACACTGCTATCTGCATATACATGGAAATATCTACACAGCTATCTCTTTACACATGGAAATAACTACAACGCTATCTGTATCAACATGGAAATATCTACACCGCCATCTGTATGAACATGGAAATATCTGCACCGCCATATGTATGAACATGGAAATATCCGCACCGCCATCTATATGAACATATAAATATCTACACCGCCATCTGTATTAAGATGGAGATATCTACACCGCTATCTGAATAAACATGGAAATATCTACACCGCTATCTGTATAAACATGGAAATATCAGCACCGCTATCTGTATGAACATGGAAATATCAGCCCTTCTATCTGTATGAACATGGAGATATCTACACGGCCATCTGTATGAACATGGATATATCTACACAGCCATCTGGATGAACATGGAAATATTCGCACCGCTATCTGTATGAACATGGAAATAGCTACACCGCTATCTGTATGAACATGGAAATATCTACACCGCTATCTGTATGAACATGGAAATATCTACACCGCTATCTGTATGAACATGGAAATATCTTCACCGCCATCTGTACGAACATGCATATATCTACAGAGCCATCTGGATGAACATGGAAATATCTAAACCGCCATCTGTATGAACATATAAATATCTACACCGCCATCTGTATTAAGATGGAGATATCTACACCGCTATCTGTATAAACCTGGAAATATCTACTCTGCTATCTGTATAAACATGGAAATATCTACACCGCTACCTGTATAAACATGGAAATATCAGCACCGCTATCTGTAGGAGCATGGAAATATCTACACCGCTATCTGCATGAAAATGGAAATATCTACAATGTTATCTGCATATACATGGAAATATCTAAACAGCTATCTCTTTTCACATGGAAATAACTATACCGCTATCTGTATGAACATGGATATATCTACACAGCCCTCTGGATGAACATGGAAATATCCACACCGCTATCTGTGTAAACATGCATACATCTTCACCGCTATCTGTATAAGCATGGAAATATCTACACCGCTATCTGCATGAAAATGGAAATATCTACAAAGCTTTCTGCATATACATGGAAATATCTACACAGCTATCTCTTTACACATGGAAATAACTACACCGCTATATCTATAAACATGGAAATATCTACACCGCCTTCTGTATGAACATGGAAATATCTGCACCGCCATCTGTATGAACATATAAATATCTACACCGCCATCTGTATTAAGAAGGAAATATCAAAACCACAATCTGTATAAACATGGAAATATCTACACCGCTGCCTGTATAAACTTGGAAATATCAGCACCGCTCTCGGTATGAAAATGGAGATATCTACACCGCTATCTGTATGAACATGGAAATATCTACACCGCCATCTGTATGAACATGGAAATATCTGCATTGCCACATGTATGAACATATAAATATCTACACCGCCATCTGTATTAAGACGGAGATATCTACACCGCTATCTGAATAAACATGGAAATATCTACACCGCTACCTGTATAAACATGGAAATATCTACACCGCTATCTGTATAAATATGGAAATATCTACACCGCTACCTGTATAAGCATGGAAATATCAGCACCGCTATCTGTATGAACATGGAAATATCTACACCGCTATCTGTATGAACATGGAAATATCTACACCACTATCTGTATGAACATGGAAATGTCTACACCGCTATCAGTATGAACATGGAAATATCTACACCGCTATCTGTATGAACATGGATATATCTACACAGCCCTCTGGATGAACATGGAAATATCCACACCTCTATCTGTGTGAACATGCATACATCTTCACCGCTATCTGTATAAACATGGAAATATCTACATTGCTATCTGTATGAACATGGAAATATCTACACCGCTATCTGTTTGAAGATGGAAATATATACACCGCTATCTGCATGAAAATGGAAATATCTACACAGCTATCTGCATATACATGGAAATATCTACACAGCTATCTCTTTACACATGGAAATAACTACACCGCTATCTGTATGAACATTGAAATATCTACACCGCTATCTGTATAAACATGGAAATATCTACACCGCTATCTGTATAAACATGGAAATATCTACACCACTACCTGTATAAACATGGAAATATCAGCACCGCTATCTGTATGAACATGGAATTATCTACACCGCTATCTGTATGAACATGGAAATATCTACACTGCTATCTGTATGAACATGGAAATATCTACACCGCTATCTGTATGAACATGGAAATATCTACACCGCTATCTGTTTGAACATGGAAATATCTACAACGCTGTCTGCATGAAAATGGATATATCTACACAGCTATCTGCATACACATGGAAATATCCACACAGCTATCTCTTAACACATGGAAATAAGTACTCCTTATCTCTATAATCATGGAAATATCTACACCGCCATCTGTATGAACATGGAAATATCTGCACCGCCATCTGTATGAACATATAAATATCTACACCGCCATCTGTATTAAGAGGAAATATCTAAACCGCTATCTGTATAAACATGGAAATATCTACACCGCTGCCTGTATAAACTTGGAAATATCAGCACCGCTCTCGGTATGAAAATGGAGATATCTACACCGCTATCTGTATGAACATGGAAATATCTACACTGCTATCTGTATGAACATGGAGATAGCTACACCGCTATCTGTATAAACATGGAAATATCTACACCGTTATCTGTATAAACATGGAAATATCTACACCACTACCTGTATAAACATGGAAATATCAGCACCGCTATCTGTATGAACATGGAATTATCTACACCGCTATCTGTATGAACATGGAAATATCTACACCGCTATCTGTATGAACATGGAAATATCTACACCGCTATCTGTATGAACATGGAAATATCTACACCGCTATCTGTTTGAACATGGAAATATCTACAACGCTGTCTGCATGAAAATGGAAATATCTACACAGCTATCTGCATACACATGGAAATATCTACACAGCTATCTCTTAACACATGGAAATAAGTACTCCTTATCTCTATAATCATGGAAATATCTACACCGCCATCTGTATGAACATGGAAATATCTGCACCGCCATCTGTATGAACATAAAAATGTCTACACCGCCATCTGTATTAAGAGGAAATATCTAAACAGCTATCTGTATAAACATGGAAATATCTACACCGCTGCCTGTATAAACTTGGAAATATCAGCACCGCTCTCGGTATGAAAATGGAGATATCTACACCGCTATCTGTATGAACATGGAAATATCTACACTGCTATCTGTATGAACATGGAGATAGCTACACCGCTATCTGTATGAACATGGAAATATCTACACCGCCATCTGTATGAACATGGAAATATCTGCATCGCCATCTGTATGAACATATAAATATCTACACCGCCATCTGTATTAAGACGGAGATATCTACACCGCTATCTGAATAAACATGGAAATATCTACACCGCTATCTGTATAAACATGGAAATATCCACACCGCTATCTGTATAAACATGGAAATATCTACACCGCGACCTGTATAAGCATGGAAATATCAGCACCGCTATCTGTATGAAGATGGAAATATCTACACCGCTATCTGTATAAACATGGAAATATCTACACCGCTATCTGTATAAACATGGAAATATCTACACGGATACCTGTATAAACATGGAAATATCAGCACCGCTATCTGTATGAACATGGAAATATCTACACCGCTATCTGTATGAACACGGATATATCTACACCGCTATCTGTATGAACATGGAAATATCTACAAAGCTATCTGAATGAACATGGAAATATCTACACCGCTATCTGTTTCAACATGTAAATATCTACACCGGTATCTGCATGAAAATGGAAATATCTACAAAGCTATCTGCATATACATGGAAATATCTACACAGCTATCTCTTTACACATGGAAATAACTACACCGCTATAGCCATAAACATGGAAATATCTACACCGCCATCTGTATGAACATGGAAATATCTGCACCGCCATCTGTATGAACATATAAATATCTACACTGCCATCTGTATTAAGAAAGAAATATCTAAACCGCTATCTGTATGAACATTGAAATATCTACACCGCTATCTGTATAAACATGGAAATATCTACACCGCTATCTGTATGAACATGGAAATATCTACACCACTACCTGTATAAACATGGAAATATCAGCACCGCTATCTGTATGAACATGGAATTATCTACACCGCTATCTGTATGAACATGGAAATATCTACACCGCTATCTGTATGAACATGGAAATATCTACACCGCTATCTGTATGAACATGGAAATATCTACACCGCTATCTGTTTGAACATGGAAATATCTACAACGCTGTCTGCATGAAAATGGAAATATCTACACAGCTATCTGCATACACATGGAAATATCTACACAGCTATCTCTTAACACATGGAAATAAGTACTCCGCTATCTCTATAAACATGGAAATATCTACACCGCCATCTGTATGAACATGCAAATATCTGCTCCGCCATCTGTATGAACATATAAATATCTACACCGCCATCTGTATTAAGATGGAGATATCTACACTGCTATCTGTATAAACATGGAAATATCTACACCGCTATCTGTATAAACATGGAAATATCTACACCGCTATCTGTATAAACATGGAAATATCTACACCAATACCTGTATAAACATGGAAATATCAGCACAGCTATCAGTATGAACATGGAATTATCTACACCGCTATCTGTATGAACATGGAAATATCTACACCGCTATCTGTATGAACATTTAAATATCTAAACCGCTGCCTGTATAAACATGGAAATATCAGCACCGCTATCTGTATGAACATGGAAATATCTACACAGCCATCTGGATGAACATGGAAATATCTACTCCGCTATCTGTGTAAACATGCATAGATCTTCACCGCTATCTGTATAAACATGGAAATATCTACACCGCTATCTGTATGAACATGGAAATATCTACACCGCTATCTGTATGAACAGGGAAATATCTACACCGCTATCTGTTTGAACATGGAAATATCTACACCGCTATCTGCATGAAAATTTAAATATCTACACTGCTATCTGCATATACATGGAAATATCTACACAGCTATCTCTTTACACATGGAAATAACTACACCGCTATCTGTATGAACATGGAAATATCTACACCGCCATCTGTATGAACATGGAAATATCTGCACCGCCATCTGTATGAACCTATAAATATCTACACCGCCATCTGTATTAAGATGGATATATCTACACCGCTATCTGAATAAACATGGAAATATCTACACCGCTATCTGTATAAACTGGGAAATATCTACACCGCTATCTGTATAACCATGGAAATATCTACACTGCTACCTGTATAAACATAGAAATATCAGCACAGCTATCTGTATGAACATGGAAATATCTACACCGCCATCAGTATGAACATGTAAATATCTACACCGCTATCTGTATGAACATGGAAATATCTACAAAGCTATCTGAATGAACATGGAAATATCTACACCGCTATCTGTTTGAACATGTAAATATCTACACCGCTATCTGCATGAAAATGGAAATATCTACAAAGCTATCTGCATATACATGGAAATATCTACCCAGCAATCTCTTTACACATGGAAATAACTACACCGCTATATCTATAACCATGGAAATATCTTCACCGCCATCTGTATGAACAAGGAAATATCTGCACCGCCATCTGTATGAACATATAAATATCTACACTGCCATCTGTATTAAGATGGGGATATCTACAACGCTATCTGAATAAACATGGAAATATCTACACCGCTATCTGTATAAACATGGAAATATCAGCACCGCTATCTGTATGAACATGGAAATATCAGCCCCTCTATCTGTATGAACAAGGAGATATCTACACCGCCATCTGTATGAACATGGATATATCTACACAGCCATCTGGAGGAACATGGAAATATCTACACCGCTATCTGTATAAACATGGGAATATCTACACCGCTATCTGTATGAACATGGAAATATCTACACCGCTATCTGTATGAACAAGGAAATATCTTCACCGCTATCTGTATGAACATGGATATATCTACAGAGCCATCTGGATGAACATGGAAATATCTACACCGCCATCTGTATGAACATATAAATATCTACACCGCCATCTGTATTAAGATGGAGATATCTACACCGCTATCTGTATAAACCTGGAAATATCTACACCGCTATCTGTTTAAACATGGAAATAACTAAACCGCTATCAGGATTAACATGGAAATTTCTACACCGCTACCTGTATAAACATGGAAATATCAGCACCGCTATCTGTAGGAACATGGAAATATCTACACCGCTATCTGTACGAACAAGGAAATACCTACACCGCTATCTGTATGAACATGGAAATAGCTACACCTCTATCTGTATGAACATGGAAATATCTACACCGCTATCTGAATGAACATGGAAATATCTACACAGCCATCTGGATGAACATGGAAATATCTACACTGCTATCTGTGTAAACATGCATACATCTTCACCGCTATCTGTATAAACATGGAAATATCTACACCGCTATCTGTATGAACATGGAAATATCTGCACCGCTATCTGTATGAACATGGAAATATCTACACCGCTATCTGTTTGAACATGGAAATATCTACACCGCTATCTGCATGAAAATGGAAATATCTACACTGCTATCTGCATATACATGGAAATATGTACACAGCTATCTCTTTAAACATGGAAATATCTACACCGCTATCTGTATGGACATGGAAATATCTACACCGCCATCTGTATGAACATGGAAATATCTGCACCGCCATCTGTATGAACATATAAATATCTACAACGCCATCTGTATTAAGATGGAGATATCTACACCGCTATCTGTATGAACATGGAAATATCTACACCGCTATCTGTGTAAACATGCATACATCTTCACCGCTATCTGTATAAACATGAAAATATCTACAACGCTATCTGTATGAACATGGAAATATCTACACCGCTATCTGTACGAACATGGAAATATCTAAACCGCTATCTGCATGAAAATAGAAATATCTACACAGCTATCTGCATATAAATGGAAATATCTACACAGCTATCTCTTTACACATGGAAATAACTATACCGCAATCTGTATGAACATGGAAATATCTGCACCACCATCTGTAAGAACATATAAATATCTACACCGCCATCTGTATTAAGAAGGAAATATCTAAACCGCTATCTGTATGAACATTGAAATATCTACACCGCTATCTGAATGAACATGGAATTATCTACACCGCTATCTGTGTAAACATGCATACATCTTCACCGCTATCTGTATAAACATGGAAATATCTACAACGCTATCTGTATGAACATGGAAATATCTACACCGCTACCTGTACGAACATGGAAATATCTAAACCGCTATCTGCATGAAAATAGAAATATCTACACAGTTATCTGCATATACATGGAAACATCTACAAAGCTATCTCTTTACCCATGGAAATAACTACACCGCTATCACTATAAACATGGAAATATCTACACCGCTATCTGTATGAACATGGAGATATCTACACCGCTATCTGTATGAACATGGAAATAACTTCACCGCCATCTGTATGAACATGGATATATCTACACAGCCATCTGGATGAACATGGATATACCGACACAACCCTCTGGATGAACATGGAAATATCCACACCGCTATCTCTGTAAACATGCATACATCTTCACCGCTATCTGTATAAACATGGAAATATCTACACCGCTATCTGTATGAACATGGAAATATCTACACCGCTATCTGTTTGAAGATGGAAATATATACACCGCTATCTGCATGAAAATGGAAATATCTACACAGCTATCTGCATGAAAATGGAAATACCTACACAGCTATCTGCATATACATGGAAATATCTACACAGCTATCTCTTTACACATGGAAATAACTACACCGCTATCTGTATGAACATGGAAATATCTACACCGCCATCTGTATGAACATGGAAATATCTGCACCGCCATCTGTATGAACATATAAATATCTACACTGCCATCTGTATTAAGATGGAGATATCTACACCGCTATCTGAATAAACATGGAAAAATCTACACCGCTATCTGTATAAACATGGAAATATCAGCACTGCTATCTGTATGAACATGGAAATATCAGCCCCTCTATCTGTACGAACATGGAGATATCTACACCGCCATCTGTATGAACATGGATATATCTACACAGCCATCTGGAAGAACATGGAAATATCTACACCGCTATCTGTATGAACATGGGAATATCTACACCGCTATCTGTATGAACATGGAAATATCTACACCGCTATCTGTATGAAAATGGAAATATCTTCACCGCTATCTGTATGAACATGGATATATCTACAGAGCCATCTGTATGAACATGGAAATATCCGCACCGCCATCTGTATGAACATATAAATATCTACACCGCCATCTGTATTAAGAAGGAGATATCTACACCGCTATCTGTATAAACATGGAAATATCTACACTGCTATCTGTATAAACATGGAAATATCTACACCGCTATCTGTATAAACATGGAAATATCTACACCGCTCCCTGTATAAACATGGAAATATCAGCACTGCTATCTGTATGAACATGGAAATATCTACACAGCTATCTGTATGAACATGGAAATATCTACACCGATATCTGTGTAAACATGCATACATCTTCACCGCTATCTGTATAAACATTTAAATATCTACAACGCTATCTGTATGAACATGGAAATACCTACACCGCTATCTGTACGAACATGGAAATATCTAAACCGCTATCTACATGAAAATACAAATATCTACACAGCTATCTGCATATACATGGAAATATCTACAAAGCTATCTCTTTACACATGGAAATACCTACACCGCTATCTCTATAAACACGGAAATATCTACACCGCCATCTGTATGAACATGGAAATATCTGCACCGCCATCTGTATAAACATATAAATATCTACACCGCCATCTGTATTAAGTTGGAGATATCTACACCGCTATCTGTATAAACTTGGAAATATCTACACCGCTATCTGTATAAACATGGAAATACCTACACCGCTATCTGTATAAACTTGGAAATATCTACACCGCTACCTGTATAAACATGGAAATATCAGCACCGCTATCTCTATGAACATGGAAATACCTTCACCGCTATCTGTATGAACATGGAAATATCTACAACGCTATCTGTGTAAACATGCACACATCTTCACCGCTATCTGTATAAACATGGAAACGTCTACAAGGCTATCTGTATGAACATAGAAATATCTACACCGCCATTTGTATGAACATGGAAATAGCTGCACCGACATCTCTATGAACATATACATATCTACACCGCCATCTGTATAAAGATGGAGATATCTACACCGCTATCTGTATAAACATGGAAATATCTACACCGCTATCTGTATAAACAAGGAAATATCTACACCGCTATCTGTATAATCATGGAAATATCTACACCGTTATCTGTGTAAACATGCATACATCTTCACCGCTATCTGTATAAAGATTTAAATATCTACAACGCTATCTGTATGAACATGGAAATATCTACACCGCTATCTGTACGAACATGGAAATATCTAAACCTCTATCTACATGAAAATACAAATATCTACACAGCTATCTGCATATACATGGAAATATCTACAAAGCTATCTCTTTACACATGGAAATACCTACACCGCTATCTCTATAAACACGGAAATATCTACACCGCCATATGTATGAACATGGAAATATCTGCACCGCCATCTGTATAAACATATAAATATCTACACCGCCATCTGTATTAAGTTGGTAATATCTACACCGCTATCTGTATAAACTTGGAAATATCTACACCGCTATCTGTATAAACATGGAAATACCTACACCGCTATCTGTATAAACATGGAAATATCTACACCGCTACCTGTATAAACATGGAAATATCAGCACCGCTATCTGTATGAACATGGAAATATCTACACCGCTATCTCTATGAACATGGAAATAGCTACACTGCTATCTGTATGAACATGGAAATAGCTACACCGCTATCTGTATGAACATGGAAATATCTGCACCACTATCTGTATGAACATGGAAATATCTAAACAGCTATCTGCATGAAAATAGAAATATCTACACAGCTATCTGCATATACATGGAAATATCTACAAAGCTATCTCTTTACACATGGAAATACCTACACCGCTATCTGTATAAACACGGAAATATCTACACCGCTATCTGTATAAACATGGAAATAACTACACCGCTATCTCTATAAACACGGAAATATCTACACTGCTATCTGTATGAACATGGAAATAGCTACACCGCTATCTGTATGAACATGGAAATATCTACACCACTATCTGAATGAACATGGAAATATCTACACCGCTATCTGTATGAACATGGATATATCTACACAGCCATCTGGATGAACATGGAAATATCTACACCGCTATCTGTTTGAACATGGAAATATCTGAACCGCTATCTGCATGAAAATGGAAATATATACACAGCTATCTGCATATACATGGAAATATCTACACAGCTATCTCTTTACACATGGAAATAACTATACCGCTATCTGTATGAACATGGAAATATCTTCACCGCCATCTGTAAGAACATGGATATATCTACACAGCCATCTGGATGAACATGGAAATATCTACACCGCTATCTGTATGAACATGGAAATATCTACACCGCTATCTGTGTAAACATGCATACATCTTCACCGTTATCTGTATAAACATGGAAATATCTACAGTGCTATCTGTATGAACATGGAAATATCTGCACCGCCATCTGTATAAACATATAAATATCTACACCGCCATCTGTATTAAGATGGAGATATCCACACCGATATCTGTATAAACATGGAAATACCTACACCGCTATCTGTAGGAACATGGAAATATCTACACCCCTATCTGTATGAACATGGAAATATCTACACCGCTATCAGTGTAAACATGCATACATCTTCACCACAATCTGTATAAGTATGGAAATATCAACACCGCTATCTGTATGAACTTGGAAATATCTACACCGCTATCTGTTTGAACATGGAAATATCTAAACCGCTATCAGCATGAAAATGGAAATATCTACACAGCTATCTGCATATACATGGAAATATCTACACATCTATCTCTTTACACATGGAAATAACTACACCGCTGTCTGTAAGAACATGGAAATGTCTGCACCGCCATCTGTATGAACAGATAAATATCAACACCGCCATCTGTATTAAGATGGAGATATCTACACTGCTATCTGTATAAACATGGAAATATCTAAACCACTATCTGTATAAACATGGAAATATCTACACCGCTCTCTGAATAAAAATGGAAATATCAGCACCGCTGTCTGTATGAACATGGAAATATCAGCTCATCTATCTGTATGAACATGGAAGTATCTACACCGCTATCTCTATGAACATGGAAATATCTACACCGCTATCTGTTTGAACATGGAAATATCTAAGCCGCTATCTGCATGAAAATGGAAATATATACACAGCTATCTGCATATACATGGAAATATCTACACAGCTATCTCTTTACACATGGAAATAACTGCACCGCTATCTGTATGAACATGGAAATATCTTCACCGTCATCTGTATGAACATGGATATATCTACACAGCCATCTGGATGAACATGGAAATATCTACACCGCTATCTGTATGAACATGGAAATATCTACACCGCTATCTGTGAAAACATGCATACATCTTCACCGCTATCTGTATAAACATGGAAATATCTACACTGCTATCTTTATGAACATGGAAATATCTACACTGCTATCTGTTTGAACATGGAAATATCTACACCGCTATCTGCATGAAACTGGATATATCTACACAGCGATCTGCATATACATGGAAATATCTAAAAAGCTATCACTTTACACGTGGAAATAAGTACAGCGCTATCTCTATAAACATGGAAATAGCTACACCGCCATCTGTATGAACATGGAAATATCTGCACCGCCATCTGTATGAACATATAAATATCTACACCGCCATCTATCTTAAGATGGAGATAACTACACCGCTAACTGTATAAACTTGGAAATATCTACACTGCTATCTCTATGAACATGGAAATTTCTACACCGCTATCTGTATTAACATGGAAATAGCTACACCGCTATCTGTATGAACATGGAAATATCTACACCGCTACCTGTATGCACATGGAAATATCTACACCGCAATCTGTATGAACATGGATATATCTACACAGCCATCTGGATGAACATGGAAATATCTACACCGCTATCTGTATGAACATGGAAATATCTACACGGCTATCTGTGTAAATATGCATACATCTTCACCGCAATCTGTATAAACATGGAAATATCTACACCGCTATCTGTATGAAAATGGAAATATCTACACCGCTATCTGTTTGAACATGGAAATATCTACACCGCTGTCTGCATGAAAATGGAAATATCTACACAACTATCTGCATATACATGGAAATATCTACAGAGCTATCTCTTAACACATGGAAATAACTACACCGCTATCTGTATGAACATGGAAATATCTGCACCGCCATCTGTATGAACATATAAATATCTACACCGCCATCTGTATTAAGAAGGAAATATCTAAACCGCTATCTGTATGAACATTGAAATATCTACACCGCTATCTGTATGAACATGGAAATATCTACACAGCTATCTGTGTAAACATGCATACATCTTCACCGCTATCTGTATAAACATGGAAATGTCTACAAGGCTATCTGTATGAACATGGAAATATCTACACCGCCATCTGTATGAACATGGAAATAGCTGCACCGACATCTGTATGAACATATACATATCTACACGGCCATCTGTATTAAGATGGAAATATCTACCCCGATATCTGTATAAACATGGAAATATCTACAGCGCTATCTGTATAAACATGGAAATATGTACACCGCTATCTGTATAAACATGGAAATATCTACACCGCAACCTGTGTAAACATGGAAATATCAGCACCGCTATCTGTATGAACATGGAAATAGCTACACCACTATCTGTATGAACATGGAAATAGCTACACCACTATCTGTATGAACATGGAAATAACTACACCGCTATCTGTATGAACATGGATATATCTACACAGCCATCTGGATGAACATGGATATATCTACACCGCTATCTGTATGAACATGGAAATATCTACACCGCTATCTGTGTAAACATGCATACATCTTCACCGCTATCTGTATAAACATGGAAATATCTACACCGCTATCTGTATGAACATGGAAATAGCTACACCGCTATCTGTATGAACATGGAAATATCTACACCGCTATCTGTATGAACATGGATATATCTACACAGCCATCTGGATGAACATGGAAATATCTACACCGCTATCTGTGTAAACATGCATACATCTTCACCGCTATCTGTATAAACATGGAAATATCTACACCGCTATCTGAATGAACATGGAAATATCTGCACCGCTATCTGTATGAACACGGAAATATCTAAACCGCTATATGTTTGAACATGGAAATATCTACACCGCTATCTGCATGAAAATGGAAATATCTACACTGCTATCTGCATATACATGGAAATATCTACACAGCTATCTCTTTACACATGGAAATAACTACAACGCTATCTGTATGAACATGGAAATATCTACACCGCCATCGGTATGAACATGGAAATATCTGCACTGACATCTGTATTTACATATAAATATCTACACCGCCATCTGTATAAAGATGGAGATATCTACACCGCTATCTGTATAAACATGGAAATATCTACACCGCTATCTGTATAAACAAGGAAATATCTACACCGCTATCTGTATAATCATGGAAATATCTACACCGCTACCTGTTTAAACATGGAAATATCAGCACCGCTATCTGTATGAACATGGAAATATCTACACCGCTATCTGTATGAACATGGAAATATCTACACCGCCATCTGTATGAACATGGAAATATCCGCACCGCCATCTGTATGAACATATAAATACCTACACCGCCATCTGTATTAAGAAGGAGATATCTACACCACTATCTGTATAAACATGGAAATATCTTCACCGCTATCTGTATAAACATGGAAATATCTACACCGCTATCTGTTTAAACATGGAAATATCTACACCGCTATCTGTATAAACATGGAAATATCTACACCGCTCCCTGTATAAACATGGAAATATCAGCACTGCTATCTGTATGAACATGGAAATATCTACACAGCTATCTGTATGAACATGGAAATATCTACACCGATATCTGTGTAAACATGCATACATCTTCACCGCTATCTGTATAAACATGGAAATATCTACACCGCTATCTGTATAAACATGGAAATATCTACACCGCTCCCTGTATAAACATGGAAATATCAGCACCGCTATCTGTATGAACATGGAAATATCTACACCGCTATCTGTTTGAACATGGAAATATCTACACCGCAATCTGCATGAAAATGGAAATATCTACACAGCTATCTGCATATACATAGAAAAACCTACACAGCTATCTCTTTACACATGGAAATAACTACACCGCTATGTGTATGAACATGGAAATATCTAAACCGCCATCTGTATGAAAATGGAAATATCTGCACCGCCATCTGTATCAACATATAAATATCTACACTGCCATCTGTATTAAGATGGAGATATCTACACCGCAATCTGAATAAACATGGAAATATCTACACCGCTATCTGTATAAACATGGGAATATCAGCACCGCTATCTGTATGAAAATGGAAATATCAGCCCCTCTATCTGTATGAACATGGAGATATCTACACCGCCATCTGTATGAACATGGATATATCTACACAGCCATCTGGAGGAACTTGGAAATATCTACACCGCTATCTGTATGAACATGGAAATATCTACACCGCTATCTGTATGAACATGGATATATCTACACCGCTATCTGTATGAACATGGAAATATCTACACCGCTATCTGTATGAACAAGGAAATATCTTCACCGCCATCTATACGAACATGGATATATCTACAGTGCCATCTGGATGAACATGGAAATATCTACACCGCCATCTGTATGAACATATAAATATCTACACTGCCATCTGCATTAAGATGGAGATTTCTACACCGCTATCTGTATAAACCTGGAAATATCTACACCGCTATCTGTATAAACATGGAAATATCTACACCGCTATCTGGATAAACATGGAAATTTCTACACCGCTACCTGTATAAACATGGAAATATCAGCACAGCTATCTGTAGGAACATGGAAATATCTACACCGCTATCTGTACGAACATGGAAATATCTACACCGCTATCTGTATGACCATGGAAATAGCTACACCGATATCCGTATGAACATGGAAATAGCTACACCGCTATCTGTATGAACATGGAAATAACTACACCGCTATCTGTATGAACATGGATATATCTACACAGCCATCTGGATGAACATGGATATATCTACACCGCTATCTGTATGAACATGGAAATATCTACACCGCTATCTGTGTAAACATGCATACACCTTCACCGCTATCTGTATAAACATGGAAATATCTACACCGCTATCTGTATGAACATGGAAATAGCTACACTGCTATCTGTATGAACATGGAAATATCTACACCGCTATCTGTATGAACATGGATATATCTACACAGCCATCTGGATGAACATGGAAATATCTACACCGCTATCTGTGTAAACATGCATACATCTTCACCGCTATCTGTATAAACATGGAAATATCTACACCGCTATCTGAATGAACATGGAAATATCTGCACCGCTATCTGTATGAACATGGAAATATCTACACCGCTATATGTTTGAACATGGAAATATCTACACCGCTATCTGCATGAAAATGGAAATATCTACACTGCTATCTGCATATACATGGAAATATCTACACAGCTATCTCTTTACACATGGAAATAACTACAACGCTATCTGTATGAACATGGAAATATCTACACCGCTATCTGTATAAACATGGAAATATCTGCACCGCTATCGGTATGAACATGGAAATATCTACACCGCTATCTGTATGAACATGGAAATACCTACACCGCTATCTGTTTGGACATGGAAATATCTACACCGCTATCTGCATGAAATTGGAAATATCTACACTGCTATCTGCATATACATTTAAATATCTACACAGCTTTCTCTTTACACATGGAAATAACTACACCACTATCTGTATATACATGGAAATAACTACATCGCCATCTGTATGAACATGGAAGTATCTGCACCGCCATCTGTATGAACATATAAATATCTACACCGCCATCTGTATTAAGATGGAGGTATCTACACTGCTATCTGTATAAACATGGAAATATATACACCGCCATCTGTATGAACATATAAATACACCACCATCTGTATTAAGAAGGAAATATCTAAACCGCTATCTGTATAAACATGGAAATATCTACACCGCTGCCTGTATAAACATGGAAATATCAGCACCGCTATCTGTATGAACACGGAAATATCTACACCGCTATCTGTAGGAACATGGAAATAGCTACACCGCTGCCTGTATAAACATGGAAATATCAGCACCGCTATCTCTATGAACATGGAAATATCTACACCACTATCTGTATGAACATGGATATATTTACACAGCCATCTGGATCAACATGGAAATATCTACACCACTATCTCTATGAACATGGAAATATCTACACCGCTATCTGTGTAAACATGCATACATCTTCACCGCTATCTGTATAAACATGGAAATATCTACACCGCTGTCTGTATGAACATGGAAATAGCTACACCGCTATCTTTATGAACATGGAAACATCTACACTGCTCTCTGAATGAACATGGATATATCTACACAGCCATCTGGATGAACATGGAAATATCTACACCGCTATCTGTGTAAACATGCATACATCTTCACCGCTATCTGTATAAACATGGAAATATCTACACCGCTATCTGTATGAACATGGAAATATCTACACCGCTATCTGTATGAACACGGAAATATCTACACCGCTATCTGTTTGAACATGGAAATATCTACACTGCTATCTGCATGAAAATGGAAATATCTACACTGCTATCAGCATATACATGGAAATATCTACACAGCTATCTCTTTACACATGGAAATAACTACACCGCTATCTGTATGAACATGGAAATATCCACACCGCCATCTGTATGAACATGGAAATATCTGCACCGCCATCTGTATGAACATATAAATATCTACACCGCCATCTGTATTAAGATGGAGATATCTACACCGCTAGCTGTATAAACATGGAAATATCTACACCGCTATCTGTAGAAACATGGAAATATCTACACCGCTATCTGTATAAACATGGAAATATCTACACTGCTACCTGTATAAACATGGAAATATCAGCACCGCTTTCTGTATGAACATGGAAATATCTACACCGATATCTGTATGAACATGGAAATATCTACACCGCTATCTGTATGAACATGGAAATATCTACACCGCTATGAGTATGAACAAGGAAATATCTACACCGCTATCTGTATGAACATGGATATATCTACACAGCCCTCTGGATGAACATGGAAATATCCACACCGCTATCAGTGTAAATATGCATATATCTTCACCGCTATCTGTATAAACATGGAAATACCTACACCGCTATCTGTATGAACATGGAAATATCTTCACCGCTATCTGTTTGAAGATGGAAATATATACACCTCTATCTGCTTGAAAACGGAAATATCTACACAGCTATCTGCATATACATGGAAATATCTACACAGCTATCTCTTTACACATGGAAATAACTACACCGCTATCTGTATGAACATGGAAATATCTACACCGCCATCTGTCTGAACATGGAAATATCTACACCGCTATCTGTATGAACATGGAAATATCTACACCGCTATTTGTATGAACATGGATATATCTACACAGCCATCTGTCTGAACATGGAAATATCTACACCGCTATTTGTATGAAAATGGAAATATCTACACCGCTATCTGTATGAACATGGATATATCTACACAGCCATCTGGATGAACATGGAAATATCTACACCGCTATCTGTGTAAACATGCATACATCTTCACCACTATCTGTATAAACATGGAAATATCTGCACCGCTATCGGTATGAACATGGAAATATCTACACCGCTATCTGTGTAAACATGCATACATCTTCACAGCTATCTGTATAAACATGGAAATATCTACACCGCTATCTGTATGAACATGGAAATATCTACACCGTTATCTGTTTGAAGATGGAAATATATACACAGCTATCTGCATGAAAATGGAAATATCTACACAGCTATCTGCATATAGATGGAAATGTCTACACAGCTATCTTTTTACACATGGAAATAACTACACCGCTATCTGTATTAACATGGAAATATCTACACCGGAATCTATATGAATATCGAAATATCTGCACCGCCATCTGTATGAACATATAAATACCTACACCGCCATCTGTATTAAGATGGAGATATCTACACCGCTATCTGAATAAACATGGACATATCTACACCGCTATCTGTATAAACATGGAAATATCTACTCCGCTATCTGTATAAACATGGAAATATCTACACCGCTACCTGTATAAACATGGAAATATCAGCACCACTATCTGTATGAACCTGGAAATATCTACACCGCTATCTGTATGAACATGGAAATATCTACACCGCTATCTGTATGAACATGGAAATATATACAAAGCTATTTGAATGAACATGGAAATATCTACACCGCTATCTGTTTGAACATGTAAATATCTACACCGCTATCTGCATGAAAATGGAAATATCTACAAAGCTATCTGCATATACATGGAAATATCTACACAGCTATCTCTTTACACATGGAAATAACTACACCGCTATATCTGTAAACATGGAAATACCTACACCACCATCTGCATGAACATGGAAATATCTGCACCGCCATCTGTATGAACATATAAATATCTACACCGCCATCTGTATTAAGAAGGAAATATCTAAACCGCTATCTGTATAAACAAGGAAATATCTACACCGCTGCCTGTATAAACATGGAAATATCAGCATCGCTCTCTGTATGAAAATGAAATATCTACACCGCTATCTGTATGAACATGCAAATATCTACACTGCTATCTGTATGAACATGGAAATAGCTACACCGTTATCTCTATGAAAATGGAAATAGCTACACCGCTATCTGTATGAACATGGAAATATCTACACCGCTATTTGTATGAACATGGATATACCTACACAGCCATCTGTTTGAACATGGAAATATCTACACCGCTATCTGTATGAACATGGAAATATCTACACCGCTATCTGTATGAACATGGATATATCTACACAGCCATCTGGATGAACATGGAAATATCTACACCGCTATCTGTGTAAACATGCTAACATCTTCACCACTATCTGTATAAACATGGAAATATCTGCACCGCTATCAGTATGAACATGGAAATATCTACACCGCTATATGTATGAACATGGAAATACCTACACCGCTATCTGTTTGGACATGGAAATATCTACACCGCTATCTGCATGAAATTGGAAATATCTACACTGCTATCTGCATATACATTTAAATATCTACACAGCTATCTCTTTACACATGGAAATAACTACACCACTATCTGTATATACATGGAAATAACTACACCGCCATCTGTATGAACATGGAAGTATCTGCACCGCCATCTGTATGAACATATAAATATCTACACCGCCATCTGTATTAAGATGGAGATATCTACACTGCTATCTGTATAAACATGGAAATATATACACCGCCATCTGTATGAACATATAAATACACCACCATCTGTATTAAGAAGGAAATATCTAAACCGCTATCTGTATAAACATGGAAATATCTACACCGCTGCCTGTATAAACATGGAAATATCAGCACCGCTATCTGTATGAACATGGAAATATCTACACCACTATCTGTAGGAACATGGAAATAGCTACACCGCTGCCTGTATAAACATGGAAATACCAGCACCGCTATCTCTATGAACATGGAAATATCTACAACACTATCTGTATGACCATGGATATATTTACACAGCCATCTGGATGAACATGGAAATATCAACACCGATATCTGTATGAACATGGAAATATCTACACCGCTATCTGTATGAACATGGAAATATCTACACCACTATCAGTATGGACAAGGAAATATCTACACCGCTATCTGTATGAACATGGATATATCTACACAGCCCTCTGGATGAACATGGAAATATCCACACCGCTATCTGTGTAAACATGCATACATCTTCACCGCTATCTGTATAAACATGGAAATACCTACACCGCTATCTGTATGAACATGGAAATATCTTCACCGCTATCTGTTTGAAGATGGAAATATATACACCGCTATCTGCTTGAAAACGGAAATATCTACACAGCTATCTGCATATACATGGAAATATCTACACAGCTATCTCTTTACACATGGAAATAACTACACCGCTATCTGTATGAACATGGAAATATCTACACCGCCATCTGTCTGAACATGGAAATATCTACACCGCTATCTGTATAAACATGGAAATACCTACAGCGCTATCTGTATGAACATGGAAATATCTTCACCGCTATCTGTTTGAAGATGGAAATATATACACCGCTATCTGCTTGAAAACGGAAATATCTACACAGCTATCTGCATATACATGGAAATATCTACACAGCTATCTCTTTACACATGGAAATAACTACACCGCTATCTGTATGAACATGGAAATATCTACACCGCCATCTGTCTGAACATGGAAATATCTACACCGCTATCTGTATGAACATGGAAATATCTACACCGCTATCTGTATGAACATGGATATATCTACACAGCCATCTGGATGAACATGGAAATATCTACACCGCTATCTGTGTAAACATGCATATATCTTCACCACTATCTGTATAAACATGGAAATATCTGCACCGCTATCGGTATGAACATGGAAATATCTACACCGCTATCTGTATGAACATGGAAATACCTACACCGCTATCTGTTTGGACATGGAAATATCTACACCGCTATCTGCATGAAATTGGAAATATCTACACTGCTATCTGCATATACATTTAAATATCTACACAGCTATCTCTTTACACATGGAAATAACTACACCACTGTCTGTATGAACATGGAAATAACCACACCGCCATCTGTATGAACATGGAAATATCTGCACCGCCATCTGTATGAACATATAAATATCTACACGGCCATCTGTATTAAGATGGAGATATCTACACTGCTATCTGTATAAACATGGAAATATCTACACCGCCATCTCTATGAACATATAAATACGCCGCCATCTGTATTAAGAAGGAAATATCTAAACCGCTATCTGTATAAACATGGAAATATCTACACCGCTCCCTGTATAAAAATGGAAATGTCAGCACCGCTATCTGTATCAACATGGAAATATCTACACCGCTATCTGTAGGAACATGGAAATAGCTACACCGCTGCCTGTATAAACATGGAAATATCAGCACCGCTATCTGTATGAACATGGAAATATCTACACCACTATCTGTATGAACATGGATGTATCTACACAGCCATCTGGATGAACATGGAAATATCTACACCACTATCTGTATGAACATGGAAATATCTACAACGCTATCTGTGTAAACATGAATACACCTTCACCGCTATCAGTATAAACATGGAAATATCTACACCGCTATCTGTATGAACACGGAAATAGCTACACCGCTATCTGTATGAACATGGAAATATCTACACCGCTATCTGTATGAACATGGATATATCTACACAGCCCTCTGGATGAACATGGAAATATCTACACCGCTATCTGTGTAAACATGCATACATCTTCACCGCTATCTGTATAAACACGGAAATATCTACACCGCTATCTGTATGAATATGGAAATATCTACACCGTTATCTGTATGAACATGGAAATATCTACACCGCTATCTCTTTACACATGGAAATAACTACACCGCTATCTGTATGAACATGGAAATATCCACACCGCCATCTGTATGAACATGGAAATATCTGCACCGCCATCTGAATGAACATATAAGTATCTACACCGCCATCTGTATTAAGATGGAGATATCTACACCGCTATCTGTATAAACATGGAAATATCTACACCGCTATCTGTATAAACATGGAAATATCTACACCGCTATCTGTATAAACATGGAAATATCTACACCGCTACCTGTATAAACATGGAAATATCAGCACCGCTATCTGTATGAACATGGAAATATCTACACCGCTATCTGTATGAACATGGAAATATCTACACCGCTATCTTTATGAACATGGAAATATCTACACCGCTATCAGTATGAACAAGGAAATATCTACACCGCTATCTGTATGAACATGGATATATCAACACAGCCCTCTGGATGAACATGGAAATATCCACACCGCTATCTGTGTAAACATGCATACATCTTCACCGCTATCTGTATAAACATGGAAATATCTACACCGCTATCTGTATGAACATGGAAATATCTACACTGCTATCTGTTTGAAGATGGAAATATATACACCGCTATCTGCATGAAAACCGAAATATCTACACAGCTATCTGCATATACATGGAAATATCTACACAGCTATCTCTTTACACATGGAAATAACTACACCGCTATCTGTATGAACATGGAAATATCTACACCGCCTTCTGTATGAACATGGAAATATCTGCACCGCGATCTGTATGAACATATAAATATGTACACCGCCATCTGTATTAAGACGGAGATATCTACACTGCTAACTGAATAAACATGGAAATATCTACACCGCTACCTGTATAAACATGGAAATATAAGCACCGCAATCTGTATGAACATGGAAATATCTGCACCGCAATCTGAATGAACATATAAGTATCTACACCGCCATCTGTATTAAGATGGAGATATCTACACCGCTATCTGTATAAACATGGAAATATCTACACCGCTATCTATATAAACATGGAAATATCTACACCGCTATCTGTATAAACATGGAAATATCTACACCGCTACCTGTATAAACATGGAAATATCAGCACCGCTATCTGTATGAACATGGAAATATCTACACCGCTATCTGTATGAACATGGAAATATCTACACTGCTATCTTTATGAACATGGAAATATCTACACCGCTAGCAGTATGAACAAGGAAATATCTACACCGCTATCTGTATGAACATGGATATATCAACACAGCCCTCTGGATGAACATGGAAATATCCACACCGCTATCTGTGTAAACATGCATACATCTTCACCGCTATCTGTATAAACATGGAAATATCTACACCGCTATCTGTATGAACATGGAAATATCTACACCGCTATCTGTTTGAAGATGGAAATATATACACCGCTATCTGCATGAAAACCGAAATATCTACACAGCTATCTGCATATACATGGAAATATCTACACAGCTATCTCTTTACACATGGAAATAACTACACCGCTATCTGTATGAACATGGAAATATCTACACCGCCTTCTGTATGAACATGGAAATATCTGCACCGCGATCTGTATGAACATATAAATATGTACACCGCCATCTGTATTAAGACGGAGATATCTACACTGCTAACTGAATAAACATGGAAATATCTACACCGCTACCTGTATAAACATGGAAATATAAGCACCGCAATCTGTATGAACATGGAAATATCTGCACCGCAATCTGAATGAACATATAAGTATCTACACCGCCATCTGTATTAAGATGGAGATATCTACACCGCTATCTGTATAAACATGGAAATATCTACACCGCTATCTATATAAACATGGAAATATCTACACCGCTATCTGTATAAACATGGAAATATCTACACCGCTACCTGTATAAACATGGAAATATCAGCACCGCTATCTGTATGAACATGGAAATATCTACACCGCTATCTGTATGAACATGGAAATATCTACACTGCTATCTTTATGAACATGGAAATATCTACACCGCTATCAGTATGAACAAGGAAATATCTACACCGCTATCTGTATGAACATGGATATATCAACACAGCCCTCTGGATGAACATGGAAATATCCACACCGCTATCTGTGTAAACATGCATACATCTTCACCGCTATCTGTATAAACATGGAAATATCTACACCGCTATCTGTATGAACATGGAAATATCTACACCGCTATCTGTTTGAAGATGGAAATATATACACCGCTATCTGCATGAAAACCGAAATATCTACACAGCTATCTGCATATACATGGAAATATCTACACAGCTATCTCTTTACACATGGAAATAACTACACCGCTATCTGTATGAACATGGAAATACCTACACCGCCTTCTGTATGAAAATGGAAATATCTGCACCACCATCTGTATGAACATATAAATATGTACACCGCCATCTGTATTAAGACGGAGATATCTACACTGCTAACTGAATAAACATGGAAATATCTACACCGCTATCAGTATAAACATGGAAATATCTACACCGCTATCTGTATAACCATGGAAATATCTACACCGCTACCTGTATAAACATGGAAATATCAGCACCGCAATCTGTATGAACATGGAAATATCTACACCGCTCCCTGGATAAACATGGAAATATCAGCACGGCTATCTGTATGAACATGGAAATATCTACACCGCTATCTGTATGAACATGGAAATAACTACACTGCTATCTGTATGAACCTGGAAATAGCTACACTGTTATCTGTATGAACATGGAAATAGCTACATCACTATCTGTATGAACATGGAAATATCTACACCGCCTTCTGTATGAACATGGAAATATCTGCACCGCCATCTGTATGAACATATAAATATCTACACCGCCATCTGTATTAAGAAGGAAATATCTAAACCGCTATCTGTATAAACATAGAAATATCTACACCGCCGCCTGTATAAACAAGGAAATATCAGCACCGCTATCTGTATGAACATGGAAATATCTACACCGCTATCTGTATGAACATGGAAATATCTACACCGCTATCTGTATGAACATGGAAATAGCTACACCGCTATCTGTATGAACATGGATATATCTACACCGCCATCTGGATGAACATGGAAATATCTACACCGCTATGTGAGTAAACATGCATAGATCTTCACCGCTATCTGTATAAACATGGAAATATCTACACCGCTATCTGTATGAACATGGAAATATCTACACCGCTATCTGTATGAACAAGGAAATATCTACACCGCTATCTCTTTGAACATGTAAATATCTACACCGCTATCTGCATGAAAATGGAAATATCTACAATGCTATCTGTATATACATTTAAATATCTACACAGCTATCTCTTTACACATGGAAATAACTACACCGCTATCTGTATGAACATGGAAATATCTACACCGCTATCTGTATGAACATGGAAATATCTGCACCGCCATCTGTATGAACATATAAATATCTACACCGCCATCTGTATTAAGATGGAGATATCTACACCGCTATCTGTTTAAACATGGAAATATCTACACCGCTATCTGTATAAACAGGGAAATATCTACACCGCTATCTGTATAAACATGGAAATATCTACACCTCTACCTGTATAAACATGGAAATATCAGCACCGCTATCTGTATGAACATGGAAATATCTACAAAGCTATCTGAATGAACATGGAAAAATCTACACCGCTATCTGTTTGAAGATGGAAATATCTACACCGCTATCTTCATGAAAATGGAAATATCTACAAAGCTATCTGCATATACATGGAAATATCTACACAGCTATCTCTTTACACATGGAAATAACTACACAGCTATATCTATAAACCTGGAAATATCTACACCGCCATCTGTATGAACATGGAAATATCTGCACCACCAACTGTATGAACATATAAATATCTACACCGACATCTGTATTAAGAAGGAAATATCTAAACCGCTATCTGTATAAACCTGGAAATATCTACACCGCTGCCTGTAAAAAAATGGAAATATCAGCACCGCTATCTGTATGAACATGGAAATATCTGCACCGCTTTCTGTATGAACATGGAAATATCTACACTGCTATCTGTATGAACATTGAAATAGCTACACCGTTATCTGTATGAACATGGAAATAGCTAAACCACTATCTGTATGAACATGGAAATATCTACACCGCTATCTGTATGAACATGGATATATCTACACAGCCATCTGGATGAACATGGAAATATCTACACCGCTATCTGTATGAACATGGAAATATGTACACCGCTATCTGTATGAACATGGATATATCTACACAGCCATCTGGATGAACATGGAAATATCTACACCGCTATCTGTGTAAACATGCATAGAACTTCACTGCTATCTCTATAAACATGGAAATATCTACACCGCTATCTGTATGAACATGGAAATATCCACACCGCTATCTGTATGAACATGGAAATATCCACACCGCTATCTGTTTGAACATGGAAATATCTACACCGCTATCTTCATGAAAATAGAAATATCTACACCGCCATCTGTATGAACATGGAAATATCTGCACCGTCATCTGTAAGAACATATAAATATCTACACCGCCGTCTCTATTAAGATGGAGATATCTACACTGCGATCTGTATAAACATGGAAATATCTACACCGCCATCTGTATGAACATATAAATATCTACACTGCCATCTGTATTAAGAAGGAAATATCTAAACTGCTATCAGTATAAACATGGAAATATCTACACCGCTGCCTGTATAAACAAGGAAATATCAGCACCGCTATCTGTATGAACAGTGGAATATCTACACCGCTATCTGTATGAACATGGAAATATCTACACCGCTGTCTGTATGAACATGGAAATAGCTGCACCGCTATCTGTATGAACATGGATATATCTACACAGCCATCTGGATGAACATGGAAATATCTACACCGCTATCTGTGCAAACATGCATAGATCTTCACCGCTATCTGTATATACATGGAAATATCAGCACCGCAATCTGTATGAACATGGAAATATCTACACCGCCAACTGTATGAACATGGAAATATCTACACCGCAATCTGTATGAACATGGAAATACCTACACTGCTATCTGTACGAACATGGACATATCTACACCGCTATCTGTTTGAACATGGAAATATCTACACCGCTGTCTGCATGAAAATGGATATATCTACACAGCTATCTGCATATACATGAAAATATCTACACAGCTATCTCTTTACACATGGAAATAACTACACCGCTATCTGTATGAACATGGAAATATCTACACCGCCATCTGTATGAACATGGAAATATCTGCACCGCCATCTGTATGAACTTATAAATATCTACACTGCCATCTGTGTTAAGATGGAGATATCTACACCGCTATCTGAATAAACATGGAAATATCAGCACCGCTTTCTGTATGAACATGGAAATATCAGCCCCTCTATCTGTATGAACATGGAGATATCTACACCGCCATCTGTATGAACATGGATATATCTACACAGCCATCTGGAGGAACATGGAAATATCTACACCGCTATCTCTTTGAACATGGGAATATCTACACCGCTATCTGTATGAACATGGAAATATCTACACCGCTATCTGTATGAACAAGGAAATATCTTCACCGCTATCTGTGTGAACATGGATATATCTACAGAGCCATCTGGATGAACATGGAAATATCTACACCGCCATCTGTATGAACATATAAATATCTACACCGCCATCTGTATTAAGATGGAGATATCTACACCGCTATCTGTATAAACCTGGAAATATCTACACCGCTATCTGTTTAAACATGGAAATATCTACACCGCTATCAGGATTAACATGGAAATTTCTACACCGCTACCTGTATAAACATGGAAATATCAGCACCGCTATCTGTATGAACATGGAAATATCTACACCGCTATCTGTATGAACATGGAAATATCTACACCGCTATCTGTATGAACATGGAAATATCTAAACCGCTATCTGTATGAACATGGAAATATCTACACCGCTATCTGTTTGAACATGGAAATATCTACACCGCTATCTGCATGAAAATGGAAATATCTACACAGCGATCTGCATATACATGGAAATATCTATAAAGCTATCTCTTTACACATGGAAATAACTACAGCGCTATCTCTATAAACATACAAATATCTACACCGCCATCTGTATGAACATGGAAATATCTGCACCGCCATCTGTATGAACATATAAATATCTACACCGCCATCTATATTAAGATGGAGATATATACACCGCTATCTGTATAAACTTGGAAATATCTACACCGCTATATGCATGAAAATGGAAATATCTACACTGCTATCTGTATATACATTTAAATATCTACACAGCTATCTCTTTACACATGGAAATAACTACACCGCTATCTGTATGAACATGGAAATATCTACACCGCTATCTGTATGAACATGGAAATATCTGCACCGCCATCTGTATGAACATATAAATATCTAAACCGCCATCTGTATTAAGATGGAGATATCTACACCGCTATCTGTTTAAACATGGAAATATCTACACCGCTATCTGTATAAACATGGAAATATCTACACCGCTATCTGTATAAACATGGAAATATCTACACCACTACCTGTATAAACATGGAAATATCAGCACCGCAATCTGTATGAACATGGAAATATCTACAAAGCTATCTGAATGAACATGGAAAAACCTACACCGCTATCTGTTTGAACATGTAAATATCTACACCGCTATCTGCATGAAAATGGAAATATCTACAAAGCTATCTGCATATACATGGAAATATGTACACAGCTATCTCTTTACACATGGAAATAACTACACCGCTATATCTATAAACATGGAAATATCTACACCGCCATCTGTATGAACATGGAAATATCTGCACCGCCAACTGTATGAACATATAAATATCTACACCGCCATCTGTATTAAGAAGGAAATATCTAAACCGCTATCTGTATAAACATGGAAATATCTACACCGCTGCCTGTAAAAACATGGAAATATCAGCACCGCTATCTGTATGAACATGGAAATATCTACACTGCTATCTGTATGAACATGGAAATAGCTACACCGTTATCTGTATGAACATGGAAACAGCTAAACCACTATCTGTATGAACATGGAAATATCTACACCGCTATCTGTATGAACATGGATATATCTACACAGCCATCTGTATGAACATGGAAATATCTACACCGCTATCTGTATGAACATGGAAATATCTACACCGCTATCTGTATGAACATGGAAATATCTTCACCGCCATCTGTATGAACATGGATATGTCTACACATACATCTGGATGAACATGTAAAAATCTACACCGCGATCTGTATGAACATGGGAATATCTACACCGCTATCTGTGTAAACATGCATACAGCTCCACGGCTATCTGTATAAACATGGAAATATCTACACCGCTATCTGTATGAACTTGGAAATATCTACACCGCTATGTGTTTGAACATGGAAATATCTAAACCGCTATCTGCATGAAAATGGAAATATCTACACAGCTATCTGCATATACATGGAAATATCTACACAGCTATCACTTTACACATGGAAATAACTACACAGCTATCTGTATGAACATGGAAATATCTGCACCGCCCTCTGTATGAACATATAAATATCTACACCGACATCTGTATCAAAATGGAGATATCTACCCTGCTATCTGTAAAAACATGGAAATATCTACACCACCATCTGTATGAACATATAAATATCTACGCTGCCATCTGTATTAAGAAGGAAATATTTAAACCGCTATCTGTATAAACATGGAAATATCTACAATGCTGCCTGTATAAACATGGAAATATCAGAACCGCTATCTGAATGAACATGGAAATATCTACACCGCTATCTGTATGAACATGGAAATAGCTACACCGCTATCTGTATGACATGGATATATCTACACAGCCATCTGGATGAACATGGAAATATCTACACCGCTATCTTTATGAACATGGAAATATCTAAACCGCTATCTGTATGAACATGGAAATATCTACACCGCTATCTGTTTGAACATGGAAATATCTACACCACTATCTGCATGAAAATGGAAATATCTACACTGCTATCTGCATATACATTTAAATATGTACACTGCTATCTCTTTACACATGGAAATAACTACACCGTTACCTGTATGAACATGGAAATATCTACACCGCCATCTGTAGGAACATGGAAATATCTGCACCGCCATCTGTATGAAAATATAAATATCTACACCGCCATCTGTATTAAGATAGAGATAACTCCTCTGCTATCTGTATAAACATGGAAATATCTACACCGCTATCTGTATAAACATGGAAATATCTACACCGCTATCTGTATAAACATGGAAATATCTACACCGCTACCTGTATAAACATGGAAATATCAGCACCGCTATCTATATGGACATGGAAATATCTTCACCGCTATCTGTATGAACATGGAAATATCTACACCGCTATCTGTATGAACATGGAAATATCTACACCGCTATCTGTATGAACATGGAAATATCTACACCGCTATCTGTTTGAACATGGAAATATCTACACCGCTGTCTGCATGGAAATGGAAATACCTACACAGCTATCTGCATATACATGGAAATATCTACACAGCTATCTCTTTACACATGGAAATAACTACACCGCTATCTCTATAAACATGGAAATATCTACACCGCCATCTGTATGAACATGGAAATATCGGCACCGCCGTCTGTATGAACATATAAATATCTACAACGTCATCTGCATGAAGAGGGAGATATCTACACCGCTATCTGTATAAACATGGAAATATTTACACCGCTATCTGTATAAACATGGAAATATCTACACCGCTATCTGTATAAACATGGAAATATCTACACCGCTACCTGTATAAACATGGAAATATCAGCACCGCTATCGGTATGAACATGGAAATATCTTCAACGCTATCTGTATGAACATGGAAATAGCTACACCGCTATCTGTATGAACATGGAAATGTCTTCAACGCCATCTGTATGAACATGGGTATATCTACACAGCCATCCTTATGAACATGGAAATATCTACACCGCTATCTGTATGAACATGGAAATATCTACACCGCTATCTGTATGAACATGGAAATATCTTCACCGCCATCTGTATGAACAGGGATATGTCTACACATCCATCTATATGAACATGGAAAAATCTACACCGCGATCTGTATGAACATGGGAATATCTACACCGCTATCTGTATGAACATGGAAATATACACACAGCTATCTGTATGAACATGGAAATATCTACACCGCTATCTGTTTGAACATGGAAATATCTACACCGCTATCTGTATGAAAATGGAAATATCTACACTGCTATCTGCATATACATTTAAATATCTACACAGCTATCTCTTTACACATGGAAATAAATAAACCGCCATCTGTATGAACATGGAAATATCTACACCGCCATCTGTATGAACACGGAAATATCTGCACCGCCATCTGTAGGAACACATAAATATCTACACAGCCATCTGTATTAAGATGGAGATATCTACACTGCTATCTGTATAAACATGGAAATATATACACCGCCATCTGTATGAACATATAAATACACCACCATCTGTATTAAGAAGGAAATATCTAAACCGCTATCTGTATAAACATGGAAATATCTACACCGCTGCCTGTATAAACATGGAAATATCAGCACCGCTATCTGTATGACCACGGAAATATCTACACCGCTATCTGTAGGAACATTGAAATAGCTACACCGCTGCCTGTATAAACATGGAAATATCAGCACCGCTATCTCTATGAACATGGAAATATCTACACCACTATCTGTATGAACATGGATATATCTACACAGCCATCTGGATGAACATTGAAATATCTACACCGCTATCTGTATGAACATGGAAATATGTACACCGCTATCTGTATGAACGTGGATATATCTACACAGCCATCTGGATGAACATGGAAATATCTACACCGCTATCTGTGTAAACATGCATAGATCTTCACCGCTATCTCTATAAACATGGAAATATCTACACCGCTATCTGTATGTACATGGAAATATCCACACCGCTATCTGTATGAACATGGAAATATCTACTCTGCTATCTCTATAAACATGGAAATAACTACACTGCTATCTGCATATACATTTAAATATGTACACTGCTATCTCTTTACACATGGAAATAACTACACCGTTACCTGTATGAACATGGAAATATCTACACCGCCATCTGTATGAACATGGAAATATCTGCACCGCCATCTGTATGAAAATATAAATATCTACACCGCCATCTGTATTAAGATAGAGATAACTCCTCTGCTATCTGTATAAACATGGAAATAACTACACCGCTATCTGTATAAACATGGAAATATCTACACCGCTATCTGTATAAACATGGAAATATCTACCCCGCTACCTGTATAAACATGGAAATATCAGCACCGCTATCTATATGAACATGGAAATATCTTCACCGCTATCTGTATGAACATGGAAATATCTACACCGCTATCTGTATGAACATGGAAATATCTACACCGCTATCTGTATGAGCATGGAAATATCTACACCGCTATCTGTTTGAACATGGAAATATCTACACCGCTGTCTGCATGGAAATGGAAATATCTACACAGCTATCTGCATATACATGGAAATATCTACACAGCTAACTCTTTACACATGGAAATAAGTACACCGCTATCTCTATAAACATGGAAATATCTACACCGCCATCTGTATGAACATGGAAATATCGACACCGCCATCTGTATGAACATATAAATATCTACACCGCCATCTGCATGAAGAAGGAGATATCTACACCGCTATCTGTACAAACATGGAAATATTTACACCGCTATCTGTATAAACATGGAAATATCTACACCGCTATCTGTATAAACATGGAAATATCAACACCGCTACCTGTATAAACATGGAAATATCAGCACCGCTATCGGTATGAACATGGAAATATCTACACCGCTATCTGTATGAACATGGAAATAGCTACACCGCTATCTGTATGAACATGGAAATGTCTTCAACGCCATCTGTATGAACATGGATATATCTACACAGCCATCTGTATGAACATGGAAATATCTACACCGCTATCTGTATGAACATGGAAATATCTACACCGCTATCTGTATGAACATGGAAATATCTTCACCGCCATATGTATGAACATGGATATATCTACACAGCCATCTGGATGAACTTGGAAATATCTACACCGCTATCTGTATGAAGATGGAAATATCTACACCGCTATCTTTGTAAACATGCATACATCTTCACCGCTATCTGTATAAACATGGAAATATCTACACTGCTATCTGTATGAAAATGGAAATATCTACACCGCTATCTGTTTGAACATGGAAATGTCTACACCGCTATCTGCATGAAAATGGAAATATCTACACAGCGATCTGCATATACATGGAAATATCTACAAAGCTATCTCTTTACACATGGAAATAACTACAGCGCTATCTCTATAAAGATACAAATATCTACACCGCCATCTGTATGAACATGGAAATATCTGCAATGCCATCTGTATGAAAATATAAATATCTACACCGCCATCTATATTAAGATGGAGATATCTACACCGCTATCTACATGAAAATGGAAATATCTACACTGCTATCTGCATATACATTTAAATATCTACACAGCTATCTCTTTACACATGGAAATAAATACACCGTTATCTGTATGAACATGGAGATATCTACACCGCCATCTGTATGAACATGGAAATATCTGCACCGCCATCTGTATGAAAATATAAATATCTACACCTCCATCTGTATTAAGATAGAGATATCTCCACTGCTATCTGTATAAACATGGAAATATCTACACCGCTATCTGTATAAACATGGAAATATCTACACCGCTATCTGTATATACATGGAAATATCTACACCACTACCTGTAGAAACATGGAAATATCAGCACCGATATCTATATGAACATGGAAATATCTACACCGCTATCTGTATGAACATGGAAATATCTACACCGCTATCTGTATGAACATGGAAATATCTACACCGCTATCTGTATGAACATGGAAATATCTACACCGCTATCTGTTTGAACATGGAAATATCTACACCGCTGTCTGCATGAAAGTGGAAATATTTACACAGCTATCTGCATATACATGGAAATATCTACACAGCTATCTCTTTACACATGGAAATAACTACACCGCTATCTCTATAAACATGGAAATATCTACACCGCCATCAGTATGGACATGGAAATATCTGCACCACCATCTATATGAACATATAAATATCTACACCGCCATCTGTATTAAGAAGGAGATATCTACACCGCTATCTGTATAAAGATGGAAATATCTACACCACTATCTGTATAAACATGGAAATATCTACACCGGTATCTGTATAAACATGGAAATATCTACACCGCTACCTGTATAAACATGGAAATATCAGCACCGCTATCGGTATGAACATGGAAATATCTACACCGCTATATGTATGAACATGGATATAACTACACCGCTATCTGTATGAACATGGAAATATCTTCACCGCCATCTGTATGAACATGGATATATCTACACAGCCATCTGTATGAACATGGAAATATCTACACCGATATCTGTATGAACAAGGAAATATCTACACCGCTATCTGTATGAACATGGAAATATATTCACCGCCATCTGTGTAAACATGCATTCACATTCACCGCTATCTGTATAACCATGGAAATATCTACACCGCTATCTGTTTGAACATGGAAATATCTACACCGCTATCTGCATGAAAATGGAAATATCTACACTGCTATCTGCATATACATGGAAATATCTACACAGCCATCTCTTTACACATGGAAATAACTACACCGCTATCTGTATGAACATGGAAATATCTGCACCGCCATCTGTATGAACACATAAATATCTACACCGCCATCTGTATTAAGATGGAGATATCTACACCGCTATCTGTATAAACATGGAAATAGCTACACCGCTATCTGTATGAACATGGAAATATCTACACCACTATCTGTATGAACATGGAAATATCTACACCGATATCTGCATGAACATGGAAATATCTACACCGCTATCTGTATGAACAGGGAAATAACTTCACCGCCATCTGTACGAACATGGATATATCTACAGAGCCATCTGGATGAACATGGAAATATCTACACCGCTATCTGTGTAAACATGCGTAGATCTTCACCGCTATCTGTATGAACATGGAAATATCTACACCGTTATCTGTATGAACATGGAAATATCTACACCGCTATCTGTATGAACATGGATACATCTACACAACCATCTGGAGGAACATGGAAATATCTACACCACTATCTGTATGAACATGGAAATATCTACAGCGCTATCTGTGTAAACATGCATACATCTTCACCGCTATCTGTATAAACATGGAAATATCTACACCGCTATCTGTATGAACATGGAAATATCTACACCGCTATCTGTATGAACATGGAAATATCTACACGGCTATCTGTTTGAACATGGAAATATCTACACCGCTATCTGCATGAAAATGGAAATATCTACACTGCTATCTGCATATACATGGAAATATCTACAAAGCTATATCTTTACACATGGAAATAACTACACCGCTATCTGTATGAACATGGAAATATCCACACCGCCATCTGTATGAACATGGAAATATCTGCACCGCCATCTGAATGAACATATAAATATCTACACGACCATCTGTATTAAGATGGAGATATCTACACCGCTATCTGTATAAACATGGAAATATCTACACCGCTATCTGTATAAACATGGAAATATCTACACTGCTATCTGTATAAACATGGAAATATCTACACCGCTACCTGTATAAACATGGAAATATCAGCACCGCTATCTGTATGAACATGGAAATATCTACACCGCTATCTGTATGAACATGTAAATATCTACACCGCTATCTGTAAGAACATGGAAATATCTACACCGCTATCTGTATGAACATGGATATATCTACACAGCCCTCTGGATGAACATGGAAATATCCACACCGCTATCTGTGTAAACATGCATACATCTTCACCGCTATCTGTATAAACACGGAAATATCTACACCGCTGTCTGTATGAACATGGAAATGTCTACACCGCTATCTGTTAGAAGATGCAAATACATACACAGCTATCTGCATGAAAATGGAAATATTTACACAGCTATCTGCATATACATGGAGATATCTACACAGCTATCTCTTTACACATGGAAATAACTACACCGCTATCTGTATGAACATGGAAATATCTACACGGCCATCTGTATGAACATGGAAATATCTGCACCACCATCTGTATGAACATATATATATCTACACCGCCATCTGTATTAAGATGGAGATATCTACACCGCTATCTGAATGAACATGGAAATATCTACACCGCTATCTGTACGAACATGGAAATATCTAAACCGCTATCTGCATGAAAATAGAAATATCTACACAGATATCTGCATATACATGGAAATATCTACAAAGCTATCTCTTTACACATGGAAATAACTACACCGCTATCTCTATAAACATGGAAATATCTACACCGCCATCTGTATGAACATGGAAATATCTGCACCTTCACCTGTATAAACATATAAATATCTACAACGCCTTCTGTATTATGATGGAGATATCTACACCGCTATCTGTATAAACTTGGAAATTTCTACACCGCTATCTGTACAAACATGGAAATACCTACACCGCTATCTGTATAAACATGGAAATATCAGCACCGCTCTCTGTATGAACTTGGAAATATCAGCCCCTCCATCTATATGAACATGGAAGTATCTACACCACTATCTCTATGAACATGGAAATATCTACACCGCTATCTGTTTGAACATGGAAATATCTATACCGCTATCTGCATGAAAATGGAAATACATACACAGCTATCTGCATATACATGGAAATATCTACACAGCTATCCCTTTACACATGGAAATAACTACACGGCTATCTGTATGAACATGGAAATATCTTCACCGCCATGTGTAGGAACATGGATATATCTACACAGCCATCTGGATGAACATGGAAATATCTACACCGCTATCTGTTTGAACATGGAAATATCTACACCGCTATCTGTGTAAACATGCATACAACTTCACCGCTATCTCTATAAACATGGAAATATCTACACTGCTATCTGTATGAACATGGAAATATCTACACCGCTATCTGTTTGAACATGGAAATATCTACACCGCTATCTGCATGAAAATGGAAATATCTACAAAGCTCTCTGCATATACATGGAAACATCTACACAGCTATCTCTTTACACATGGAAATAACTACACCGCTAAATCTATAAACATGGAAATATCTACACCGCCATCTGTATGAACATGGAAATATCTGCACCACCGTCTGTATGAACATATAAATATCTACACCGCCATCTGTATTAAGAAGGAAATATCTAAACCGCTATCTGTATGAACATTGAAATATCTACACCGCTATCTGTATGAACATGGAAATATCTACACCGCTATCTGTGTGAACATGCATATATCTTCACCGCTATCTGTATAAACATGGAAATATCTACAACGCTATCTGTATGAACATGGAAATATCTACACCGCTATCTGTACGAACATGGATATATCTAAACCGCTATCTGCATGAAAATAGAAATATCTACACAGCTATCTGCATATACATGGAAATATCTACAAAGCTATCACTTTACACATGGAAATAACTACACCGCTATCTCTATAAACACGGAAATATCTACACCGCCATCTGTATGAACATGGAAATATCTGCACCGCCATCTGTATAAACATATAAATATCTACACTGCAATCTGTATTTAGATGGAGATATCTACACCGCTATCTGTATAAACTTGGAAATATCTACACCGCTATCTGCATAAACATGGAAATACCTACACCGCTATCTGTATAAACATGGAAATACCTACAACGCTACCTGTATAAACATGGAAATATCATCTCCGCTATCTGTATGAACATGGAAATATCTACACCGCTATCTCTATGAACATGGAAATATCTACACCGCTATCTGTATGAACATGGAAATAGCTACACCGCTATCTGCATGAAAATGGAAATATCTACACTGCTATCTGCATATACATGGAAATATCTACACAGCTATATCTTTACAAAGAAATAACTACACCGCTATCTGTATGAACATGGAAATATCCACACCGCTATCTGTATGAACATGGAAATATCTGCACCGCCATCTGTATGAACATATAAATATCTACACCACCATCTGTATTAAGATGGAGATATCTACACCGCTATCTGTATAAACATGGAAATATCTACACCGCTATCTGTATAAACATGGAAATATCTACACTGCTATCTGTATAAACATGGAAATATCTACACCGCTACCTGTATAAACATGGAAATATTAGCACCGCTACCTGTATGAACATGGAAATATCTACACCGCTATCTGTATGAACATGGAAATATCTACACCGCTATCTGTATGAACATGGATATATCTACACAGCCATCTGGATGAACATGGAAATATCTACACCGCTATCTGTGTAAACATGCATACATCTTCACCACTATCTGTATAAACATGGAAATATCTGCACCGCTATCGGTATGAACATGGAAATATCTACACCGCTATCTGTATGAACATGGAAATACCTACACAGCTATCTTTTTGGACATGGAAATGTCTACACCGCTATCTGCATGAAAATGGAAATATCTACACTGCTATCTGCAGATACATTTAAATATCTACACAGCTATCTCTTTACACATGGAAATAACTACACCACTATCTGTACGAACATGGAAATAACTACACCGCCATCTGTATGAACATGGAAATATCTGCACCGCCATCTGTATGAACATATAAATATATACACCGCCATCTGTATTAAGATGGAGATATCTACACTGCTATCTGTATAAACATGGAAATATCTACACCGCCATCTGTATGAACATATAAATACACCGCCATCTGTATTAAGAAGGAAATATCTAAACCGCTATCTGTATAAACATGGAAATATCTACACCGCTGCCTGTATAAACATGGAAATATCAGCACCGCTATCTGTATGAACATGGAAATATCTACACCGCTATCTGTAGGAACATGAAAATAGCTACACCGCTGCCTGTATAAACATGGAAATATCAGCACCGCTATCTGTATGAACATGGAAATATCTACACCACTATCTGTATGAACATGGATATATCTACACAACCATCTGGAGGAACATGGAAATATCTACACCACTATCTGTATGAACATGGAAATATCTACACCGCTATCTGTGTAAACATGCATACATCTTCACCGCTATCTGTATAAACATGGAAATATCTACACCGCTATCTGTATGAACATGGAAATATCTACACCGCTATCTGTATGAACATGGAAATATCTACAGGGCTATCTGTTTGAACACGGAAATATCTAAACCGCTATCTGCATGAAAATGGAAATATCTACACTGCTATCTGCATATACATGGAAATATCTACACAGCTATATCTTTACACATGGAAATAACTACACCGCTATCTGTACGAACATGGAAATATCCACACCGCCATCTGTATGAACATGGAAATATCTGCACCGCCATCTGTATGAACATATAAATATCTACACCACCATCTGTATTAAGATGGAGATATCTACACCGCTATCTGTATAAACATGGAAATATCTACACCGCTATCTGTATGAACATGGAAATATCTACACTGCTATCTGTAGGAACATGGAAATAGCTACACCGTTATGTGTGTGAAAATGGAAATAGCTACACCGCTATCTGTATGAACATGGAAATATCTACACCGCTATCTGTATGAACATGGAAATATCTACACCGCTATCTGTATGAACATGGATATATCTACACAGCCATCTGGATGAACATGGAAATATCTACACCGCTATCTGTGTAAACATGCATACATCTTCACCACTATCTGTATAAACATGGAAATATCTGCACCGCTATCGGTATGAACATGGAAATATCTACACCGCTATCTGTATGAACATGGAAATACCTACACAGCTATCTGTTTGGACATGGAAATATCTACACCGCTATCTGCATGAAAATGGAAATATCTACACTGCTATCTGCATATACATTTAAATATCTACACAGCTATCTCTTTACACATGGAAATAACTACACCACTATCTGTATGAACATGGAAATAACTACACCGCCATCTGTATGAACATGGAAATATCTGCACCGCCATCTGTATGAACATATAAATATATACACCGCCATCTGTATTAAGATGGAGATATCTACACTGCTATCTGTATAAACATGGAAATATCTACACCGCCATCTGTATGAACATATAAATACACCGCCATCTGTATTAAGAAGGAAATATCTAAACCGCTATCTGTATAAACATGGAAATATCTACACCGCTGCCTGTATTAACATGGAAATATCAGCACCGCAATCTGTATGAACATGGAAATATCTACACCGCTATCTGTAGGAACATGAAAATAGCTACACCGCTGCCTGTATAAACATGGAAATATCAGCACCGCTATCTGTATGAACATGGAAATATCTACACCACTATCTGTATGAACATGGATATATCTACACAACCATCTGGAGGAACATGGAAATATCTACACCACTATCTGTATGAACATGGAAATATCTACACCGCTATCTGTGTAAACATGCATACATCTTCACCGCTATCTGTATAAACATGGAAATATCTACACCGCTATCTGTATGAACATGGAAATATCTACACCGCTATCTGTATGAACATGGAAATATCTACACGGCTATCTGTTTGAACATGGAAATATCTACACCGCTATCTGCATGAAAATGGAAATATCTACACTGCTATCTGCATATACATGGAAATATCTACACAGCTATATCTTTACACATGGAAATAACTACACCGCTATCTGTATGAACATGGAAATATCCACACCGCCATCTGTATGAACATGGAAATATCTGCACCGCCATCTGTATGAACGTATAAATATCTACACCACCATCTGTATTAAGATGGAGATATCTACACCGCTATCTGTATAAACATGGAAATATCTACACCGCTATCTGTATAAACATGGAAATATCTACACTGCTATCTGTATCAACATGGAAATATCTACACCGCTACCTGTATAAACATGGAAATATCAGCACCGCTATCTGTATGAACATGGAAATATCTACACCGCTATCTGTATGAACATGTAAATATCTACACCGCTATCTGTATGAACATGGAAATATCTACACTGCTATCTGTATGAACATGGATATATCTACACAGCCCTCTGGATGAACATGGAAATATCCACACCGCTATCTGTGTAAACATGCATACATCTTCACCGCTATCTGTATAAACACGGAAATATCTACACCGCTGTCTGTATGAACATGGAAATATCTACACCGCTATCTGTTTGAAGATGCAAATACATACACAGCTATCTGCATGAAAATGGAAATATCTACACAGCTATCTGCATATACATGGAAATATCTACACAGCTATCTCTTTACACATGGAAATAACTACACCGCTATCTGTATGAACATGGAAATATCTACACGGCCATCTGTATGTACATGGAAATATCTGCACCGCCATCTGTATGAACATATAAATATCTACACCGCCATCTGTATTAAGATGGAGATATCTACACCGCTATCTGAATAAACATGGAAATATCTACACCGCTATCTGTACGAACATGGAAATATCTAAACCGCTATCTGCATGAAAATAGAAATATCTACACAGCTATCTGCATATACATGGAAATATCTACAAAGCTATCTCTTTACACATGGAAATAACTACACCGCTATCTCTATAAACATGGAAATATCTACACCGCCATCTGTATGAACATGGAAATATCTGCACCTTCACCTGTATAAACATATAAATATCTACAACACCTTCTGTATTATGATGGAGATATCTACACCGCTATCTGTATAAACTTGGAAATATCTACACCGCTATCTGTACAAACATGGAAATACCTACACCGCTATCTGTATAAACATGGAAATATCAGCACCGCTCTCTGTATGAACTTGGAAATATCAGCCCCTCCATCTATATGAACATGGAAGTATCTACACCGCTATCTCTATGAACATGGAAATATCTACACCGCTATCTGTTTGAACATGGAAATATCTATACCGCTATCTGCATGAAAATGGAAATACATACACAGCTATCTGCATATACATGGAAATATCTACACAGCTATCCCTTTACACATGGAAATAACTACACGGCTATCTGTATGAACATGGAAATATCTTCACCGCCATGTGTAGGAACATGGATATATCTACACAGCCATCTGGATGAACATGGAAATATCTACACCGCTATCTCTTTGAACATGGAAATATCTACACCGCTATCTGTGTAAACATGCATACATCTTCACCGCTATCTCTATAAACATGGAAATATCTACACTGCTATCTGTATGAACATGGAAATATCTACACCGCTATCTGTTTGAACATGGAAATATCTAAACCGCTATCTGCATGAAAATGGAAATATCTACAAAGCTATCTGCATATACATGGAAACATCTACACAGCTATCTCTTTACACATGGAAATAACTACACCGCTAAATCTATAAACATGGAAATATCTACACCGCCATCTGTATGAACATGGAAATATCTGCACCACCATCTGTATGAACATATAAATATCTACACCGCCATCTGTATTAAGAAGGAAATATCTAAACCGCTATCTGTATGAACATTGAAATATCTACACCGCTATCTGTATGAACATGGAAATATCTACACCGCTATCTGTGTGATCATGCATATATCTTCACCGCTATCTGTATAAACATGGAAATATCTACAACGCTATCTGTATGAACATGGAAATATCTACACCGCTATCTGTACGAACATGGAAATATCTAAACCGCTATCTGCATGAAAATAGAAATATCTACACAGCTATCTGCATATACATGGAATTATCTACAAAGCTATCACTTTACACATGGAAATAACTACACCGCTATCTCTATAAACACGGAAATATCTACACCGCCATCTGTATGAACATGGAAATATCTGCACCGCCATCTGTATAAACATACAAATATCTACACCGCCATCTGTATTTAGATGGAGATATCTACACCGCTATCTGTATAAACTTGGAAATATCTACACCGCTATCTGCATAAACATGGAAATACCTACACCGCTATATGTATAAACATGGAAATACCTACACCGCTACCTGTATAAACATGGAAATATCAGCTCCGCTATCTGTATGAACATGGAAATATCTACACCGCTATCTCTATGAACATGGAAATATCTACACCGCTATCTGTATGAACATGGAAATAGCTACACCGCTATCTGCATGAAAATGGAAATATCTACACTGCTATCTGCATATACATGGAAATATCTACACAGCTATATCTTTACACATGGAAATAACTACACCGCTATCTGTATGAACATGGAAATATCCACACCGCTATCTGTATGAACATGGAAATATCTGCACCGCCATCTGTATGAACATATAAATATCCACACCACCATCTGTATTAAGATGGAGATATCTACACCGCTATCTGTATAAACATGGAAATATCTACACCGCTATCTGTATAAACATGGAAATATCTACACTGCTATCTGTATAAACATGGAAATATCTACACCGCTACCTGTATAAACATGGAAATATTAGCACCGCTACCTGTATGAACATGGAAATATCTACACCGCTATCTGTATGAACGTGGAAATATCTACACCGCTATCTGTATGAACATGGAAATATCTACACCGCTATCTGTATGAACATGGATATATCTACACAGCCCTCTGGATGAACATGGAAATATCCACACCGCTATCTGTGTAAACATGCATACATCTTCACCGCTATCTGTATAAACATGGAGATATCTACACCGCTATCTGTATGAGCATGGAAATATCTACACCGCTATCTGTTTGAAGATGGAAATACATACACCGCTATCTGCATGAAAATGGAAATATCTACACAGCTATCTGCATATACATGGAAATATCTACACAGCTATCTCTTTACACATGGAAATAACTACACCGCTATCTGTATGAACATGGAAATATCTACACCGCCATCTGTATGAACATGGAAATATCTTCACCGCCATCTGTGTAAACATGCATACACCTTCACCGCTATCTGTATAACCATGGAAATATCTACACCGCTACCTGTAAAAACATGGAAATATCAGCACCGCTATCTGTATGAACATGGAAATATCTACACCGCTATCTGAACATGGAAATATCTACACCGCTATCTGTATGAACATGTAAATAGCTACACCGCTATCTGTATGAACATGGAAATATCTTCAACGCCATCTGTATGAACATGGATATATCTACACTGCCATCTGTGTGAACATGGAAATATCTACACCGCTATCTGTATGAACATGGAAATATCTACACCGCTATCTGTATGAACATGGAAATATCTTCACCGCCATCTGTATGAACATGGATATGTCTACACATCCATCTGGATGAACATGGAAAAATCTACACCGCGATCTGTATGAACATGGGAATATCTACACGGCTATCTTTGTAAACATGCATACACCTCCACCGCTACCTGTATAAACATGGAAATATCTACACCGCTATCTGTATGAACATGGAAATATCTACACCGCTATCTGTTTGAACATGGAAATATCTAAACCGCTATCTGCATGAAAATGGAAATATCTACACAGCTATCTGCATATACATGGAAATATCTACAAAGCTATCTCTTTACACATGGAAATAACTACACCGCTATGTGTATGAACATGGAAATATCTGCACCGCCATCTGTACGAACATATAATTATCTATGCCGCCATCTGTATTAAGAAGGAAATATCTAAACCGCTATCTGTATAAACATGGAAATATCTACAATGCTGCCTGTATAAACATGGAAATATCAGAACCGCTATCTGAATGAACATGGAAATATCTACACCGCTATCTGTATGAACATGGAAATAGCTACACCGCTATCTGTATGAACATGGATATATCTACACAGCCATCTGGATGAACATGGAAATATCTACACCGCTATCTGTGTAAACATGCATACATCTTCACCGCTATCTGTATAAACATGGAAATATCTACACCGCTATCTTTATGAACATGGAAATATCTACACCGCTATCTGTATGAACATGGAAATATCTACACCGCTATCTGTTTGAACATGGAAATATCTACCACTATCTGCATGAAAATGGAAATATCTACACTGCTATCTGCATATACATTTAAATATGTACACTGCTATCTCTTTACACATGGAAATAACTACACCGTTACCTGTATGAACTTGGAAATATCTACACCGCCATCTGTATAAACATGGAAATATCTGCACCGCCATCTGTATGAAAATATAAGTATCTACACCGCCATCTGTATTAAGATAGGGATATCTCCACTGCTTTCTGTATAAACATGGAAATATCTACACCGCTATCTGTATGAACATGGAAATATCTACACCGCTATCTGTATGAACATGGATATATCTACACCGCTATCTGTATGAACATGGAAATATCTTCAACGCCATCTGTATGAACATGGATATGTCTACACAGCCATCTGTATGAACATGGAAATATCTACACCGCTATCTGTATGACTCTGGAAATATCTACAACGCTATCTGTATGAATGTGGAAATACCTTCACAGCCATCTGTATGAACATGGAAATGTCTACACATCCATATGGATGAACATGGAAAAATCTACACCGCGATCAGTATGAACATGGGAATATCTACACCGCTATCTGTGTAAACATGCATACACCTTCACCGCTATCTGTATAAACATGGAAATATCTACACCGCTATCTGTATGAACATGGAAATATCTACACAGCTATCCGCATATACATGGAAATATCTACAAAGCTATCTCTTTACAAATGGAAATCACTACATTGCTATCTGTATGAACAAGGAAATATCTTCACCGCCATCTGTAGGAACATGGATATATCTACACAGCCATCTGGATGAACATGGAAATATCTACACCGCTATCTGTATGAAGATGGAAATATCTACACCGCTATCTGTGTAAACATGCATACATCTTCACCGCTATCTGTATAAACATGGAAATAACTACACTGCTATCTGTATGAAAATGGAAATATCTACACCGCTATCTGTTTGAACATGGAAATATCTACAACGCTATCTGCATGAAAATGGAAATATCTGCACAGCGATCTGCATATACATGGAAATATCTACAAAGCTATCTCCTTACACATGGAAATAACTACAGCGCTATCTCTATAAACATACAAATATCTACACCGCCATCTGTATGAACATGGAAATATCTGCAATGCCATCTGTATGAACATATAAATATATACACCGCCATCTATATTAAGATGGAGATAGCTACACCGCTATCTACATCAAAATGGAAATATCTACACTGCTATCTGCATTTACATTTAAATATCTACACAGCTATATCTTTACACATGGAAATAACTACACCGTTATCTGTATGAACATGGAAATATCTACACCGCCATCTGTATGAACATGGAAATATCTGCACCGCCATCTGTATGAAAATATAAATATCTACACCGCCATCTGTTTTAAGATAGAGATATCTACACTGCTATCTGTATAAACATGGAAATATCTACACCGATATCTGTATAAACATGGAAATATCTACACCGCTATCTGTATATACATGGAAATATATACACCACTACCTGCTTAAACATGGAAATATCAGCACCGCTATCTATATGAACATGGAAATTTCTATACCGCTATCTGTATGAACATGGAAATATCTACACCGCTATCTGTATGAACATGGAAATACATACACCGCTATCTGTATGAACATGGAAATATCTACACCGCTATCTGTTTGAACATGGAAATATCTACACCGCTGTCTGCATGAAAATGGAAATATCTACACAGCTATATGCATTTACATGGAAATATCTACACAGCTATCTCTTTACACATGGAAATATCTACACCGCTATCTCTATAAACATGGAAATATCTACACCGCCATCTGTATGAACATGGAAATATCTGCACCGCCATCTGTATGAACATATAAATATCTACACCGCCATCTGTATTAAGAAGGAGATATCTACACAGCTATCTGTATAAACATGGAAATATCTACACCGCTATCTGCATAAACATGGAAATATCTACACCGCTATCTGTATAAACATGGAAATATCTACACCGCTACCTGTATAAACATGGAAATATCAGCACCGCTATCGGTATGAACATGGAAATATCTACACCGATATCTGTATGAACATGGGTATATCTACACCGCTATCTGTATGAACATGTTAATATTTTACCGCCATCTGTATGAACATGGATATATCTACACAGCCATCTGTATGAACATGGAAATATCTACACCGCTATCTGTATGAACATGGAAATATCTACACCGCTATCTGTACGAACATGGAAATATCTTCACCGCCATCTGTATGAAAATGGATATGGCTACACAGCCATCTGGATGAACATGGAAATATCTACACCGCCACCTGTATGAACATGGAAATATCTACACCGCTATCTGTGTAAACATGCATACACCTTCACCGCTATCTGTATAACCATGGAAATATCTACACCGCTATCTGTATGAACATGGAAATATCTACACTGCTATCTGTTTGAACATGGAAATATCTAAACCGCTATCTGCATGAAAATGGAAATATCTACACAGTTATCTGCATATACATGGAAATATCTACACAGCTATCTCTTTACACGTGGAAATAACTACACCGCTATCTGTATGAACATGGAAATATCTTCACCGCCATCTGTATGAACATGGATATATCTACACAGCCATCTGGATGAACATGGAAATATCTACACCGCTATCTGTATGAAGATGGAAATATCTACAACACTATCTGTGTAAACATGCATACATCTTCACCGCTATCTATATAAACATGGAAATATCTACACTGCTATCTGTATGAACATGGAAATATCTACACCGCTATCTGAACATGGAAATATCTACACCGCTATGTGCATGAAAATGGAAATATCTACACAGCGATCTGCATATACATGGAAATATCTACAAAGCTATCTCTTTACACATGGAAATAACTACAGCGCTATCTCTATAAACATACAAATATCTACACCGCCATCTGTATGAACATGGAAATATCTGCACCGCCATCTGTATGAACATATAAATATCTACACCGCCATCTATATTAAGATGGAGATATCTACACCGCAATCTGCATAAACTTGGAAATATCTACATCACTATCTGTATAAACATGGAAATATCTACACCGCAATCTGTATAAACATGGAAATATCTACACCGCTACCTGTATAAACATGGAAATATCAGCACCGCTATCTGCATGAACATGGAAATATCTACACCGCTATCTGAACATGGAAATATCTACACCGCTCTCTGCATGAAAATGGAAATATCTACACAGGTATCTGCATATACATGGAAATATCCACGCAGCTATCTCTTTACACATGGAAATAACTACACCGCTATCTCTATAAACATGGAAATATCTACACCGCCATCACTATGAACATGGAAATATCTGCACCGCAATCTGTATGAACATATAAATATCTACACCGCCATCTGCATTAAGAAGGAGATATCTACACCGCTATCTGTATAAACATGGAAATATTTACACCGCTATCTGTATAAACATGGAAATATCTACACCGCTATCAGTATAAACATGGAAATATCTACACCGCTACCTGTATAAACATGGAAATATCAGCACCGCTCTCTGTATGAACATGGAAATAGCTACACCGCTATCTGTATGAACATGGAAATATCTTAAACGCCATCTGTATGAACATGGATATATTTTCACAGCCATCTGTGTGAACATGGAAAAATCTACACCGTGATCTGTATGAACATGGGAATATCTACACCGCTATCTTTGTAAACATGCATACACCTTCACCGCTATCTGTATAAACATGGAAATATCTACACCGCTATCTGTATGAACATGGAAATATCTACACCGCTATCTGTTGGAACATGGAAATATCTAAACCGCTATCTGCATGAAAATGGAAATATCTACACAGCTATCTGCATATACATGGAAATATCCACAGCTATCTCTTTACACATTGAAATAACTACACCGCCATCTGTATGAACATGGAAATATCTTCACCGCCATCTGTATGAACATGGATATATCTACACAGCCATCTGGATGAACATGGAAATATCTACACCGCTATCTGTATGAAGATGGAAATATCTACACCGCTATCTGTGTAAACAAGCATACATCTTCACCTCTATCTGTCTAAACATGGAAATATCTACACTGCTATCTGTATGAAAATGAAAATATCTACACCGCTATCTGTTTGAACATGGAAATATCTACACCACTATCTGCATGAAAATGGAAATATCTACACAGCGATCTGCATTTACATGGAAATATCTACAAAGCTATCTCTTTACACATGGAAATAACTACAGCGCTATATCTATAAACATACAAATATCTACACCGCCATCTGTATGAACATGGAAATATCTGCAATGCCATCTGTATGAACATATAAATATCTACACCGCCATCTATATTAAGATGGAGATATCTACACTGCTATCTACATGAAAATGGAAATATCTACACTGCTATCTGCATATACATTTAAATATCTACACAGCTATCTCTTTACACATGGAAATAATTACACCGTTATCTGTATGAACATGGAGATATCTACACCGCCATCTGTATGAACATGGAAATACCTGCACCGCCATCTGTATGAAAATATAAATATCTACACTGCCATCTGTATTAAGATAGAGATATCTCCACTGCTATCTGCATAAACATGGAAATATCTACACCGCTATCTGTATATACATGGAAATATCTACACCACTACCTGTATAAACATGGAAATATCAGCACCGATATCTATATGAACATGGAAATATCTACACCGCTATCTGTATGAACATGGAAATATCTACACCGCTATCTATATGAACATGGAAATATCTACACTGCTATCTGTATGAACATGGAAATATCTACACCGCTATCTGTTTGAACATGGAAATATCTACACCGCTGTCTGCATGAAAATGGAAATATCTACACAGCTATCTGCATATACATGGAAATATCTACACAGCTATCTCTTTACACATGGAAATAACTACACCGCTATCTCTATAAACATGGAAATATCTACACCGCCATCTGTATGGACATGGAAATATCTGCACCGCCATCTGTATGAACATATAAATATCTACAAAGCCATCTGTATTAAGAAGGAGATATCTACACCGCTATCTGTATAAAGATGGAAATATCTACACCGATATCTGTATAAACATGGAAATATCTACACCGGTATCTGTATAAACATGGAAATATCTACACCGCTACCTGTATAAACATGGAAATATCAGCACCGCTATCGGTATGAACATGGAAACATCTACACCGCTATCTGTATGAACATGGATATATCTACACCGCTATCTGTACGAACATGGAAATATCTACACCGCCATCTGTATGAACATGGATATATCTACACAGCCATCAGTACGAACATGGAAATATCAACACCGCTATCTGTATGAACATGGAAATATCTACACCGCTATCTGTATGAACATGGAAATATCTTCACCACCATCTGTGTAAACATGCATACACCTTCACCGCTATCTGTATAACCATGGAAATATCTACACCGCTATCTGTATGAACATGGAAATATCTACACCGCTATCTGTTTGAACATGGAAATATCTAAACCGCTATCTGCATGAAAATGGAAATATCTACACTGCTATCTGCATGTACATGGAAATATCTACACAGCTATCTCTTTACACGTGGAAATAACTACACCGCTATCTGTATGAACATGGAAATATCATCACCGCCATCTGTATGAAAAGGATATATCTACACAGCCATCTGGATGAACATGGAAATATCTACACCGCTATCTGTATGAAGATGGAAATATCTACAACGCTATCTGTGTAAACATGCATACATCTTCACCGCTATCTATATAAACATGGAAATATCTACACTACTATCTGTATGAACATGGAAGTATCTACACCGCTATCTGTTTGAACATGGAAATATCTACACCGCTATCTGCATGAAAATGGAAATCTCTACACAGCGATCTGCATATACATGGAAATATCTACAAAGATATCTCTTTACACATGGAAATAACTACAGCGCTATCTCTATAAACATACAAAAAGCTACACCGCCATCTGTATGAACATGGAAATATCTCCACCGCCATCTGTATGAACATATAAATATCTACACCGCCATCTATATTAAGATGGAGATATCTACACCGCTATCTGCATAAACATGGAAATATCTACACCGCAATCTGTATAAACATGGAAATATCTACACCGCTACCTGTATAAACATGGAAATATCAGCACCGCTATCTGTATGAACTTGGAAATATCTACACCGCTATCTCCATGAACATGAAAATAGCTACACCACTATCTGTATGAACATGGAAATATCTACACAGCCATCTGGATGAACACGGAAACATCTACACCGCTATCTGTATGAACATGGAAATATCTACACCGCTCTCTGTGTAAATATGCATACATCTTCACCGCAATCTGTATAAACATGGAAATATCTACACCGCTATCTGTATGAACATGGAAATATCTACACCGCTATGTGAACATGGAAATATCTACACCGCTATCTGCATGAAAATGGAAATATCTACACAGCTATCTGCATATACATGGAAATATCTACACAGCTATCTCTTTACACGTGGAAATAACTACACCGCTATCTGTATGAACATGGAAATATCTACACCGCCATCTGTATGAACACGGAAATATCTGCACCGCCATCTGTATGAACATATAAATATCTACACGGCGATCTGTATTAAGATGTAGATATATACACCGCCATCTTTATAAACATGGAAATATCTACACCGCTATCTGTATAAACATGGAAATATCTACACCACTATCTGTATTAATATGGAAATATCTACACCGCTACCTGTATAAACATGGAAATATCAACACCGCTATCTGTATGAACATGGAAATATCAGCCCCTCTATCTGTATGAACATGGAAATACCTACACTGCTATCTGTGTGAACATGGAAATATCTACACCGCTATCTGTATGAACATGGAAATATCTTCACCGCCATCTGTGTGAACATGGATATATCTACACAGCCATCTGGATGAACATGGAAATATCTGCACCGCTATCTGTATGAACATGGAAATAGCTACACCGCTATCTGTATGAACATGGAAATATCTACACCGCTATCTGTATGAACATAGAAATATCTACACCGCTATCTCTACAAACATGGAAAAATCTTCACCGCCATCTGTATGAACATGGATATATCTACACAGCCATCTGGATGAACATTGAAATATCTACTCAGCTATCTGTTTGAGCATGGAAATATATACACCGCTATCTGTGTAAACATGCATACATCTTCACCGCTATCTGTATAAACATGGAAATATCTACACCGCTATCTGTATGAACATGGAAATATCTACACCGCTATCTGTTTCAACATGGAAATATCTACACCGCTATCTGCATGAAAATGGAAATATCTACACAGTTATCTGCATATACATGGAAATATCTACACAGCTATCTCTTTACACGTGGAAATAACTACACCGCTATCTCTATGAACATGGAAATATCTTCACCGCCATCTGTGTGAACATGGATATATCTACACAGCCATCTGGATGAATATGGAAATATCTGCACCGCCATCTGTATTAAGATGGAGATATCTACACCGCTATCTGTATAAACCTGGAAATATCTACACCGCTATCTGTATAAACATGGAAATATCTACACCGCTACCCATATAAACATGGAAATATCAGCACCGCTATCTGTATGAACATGGAAATATCTACACCGCTATCTGTATGAACATGGATATATCTACACAGCCATCTGTATGAACATGGAAATATCTACACCGCTACCTGTGTAAACATGCATACATCTTCACCGCTATCTGTACAAACATGGAAATATCTACACCGCTATCTGTTTGAACATGGAAATATCTACACCGCTATCTGCATGAAAATGGAAATATGTACACTATCTGCATATACATGTAAATATCTACACAGCTATCTCTTTACACATGGAAATAACTACACCGCTATATCTATAAACATGGAAATATCTACACCGCCATCTGTATGAACATGGAAATATCTGCACCGACATCAGTATGAACATATACATATCTAGACGGCCATCTGTATTAAGATGGAGATATCTTCACCGCAATCTGTATAAGCATGGAAATATCAACACCGCTATCTGTATAAACATGGAAATATCTACAACGCTATCTGTATGAACATGAATATATCTACACCGCTACCTGTATAAACAAGGAAATATCAGCACCGGTATCTGTTTGAACATGGAAATATCAGCCCCTCTATCTGTATGAACATGGAGATATCTACACCGCTACCTGTATGAACATGGAAATATCTTCACCGCCATCTGTATGAACATGGATATATCTACACAGCCATCTGGATGAACATGGAAATATCTTCACCGCTATCTGTATGAACATGGAAATAGCTACACCGCTATCTGTATGAACATGGAAATATCAACACCGCTATCTGTATGAACATGGAAATATCTACACCGCTATCTGTATGAACATGGAAATATCTTCACCGCCATCAGTATGAACATGGATATATCTACAGAGCCATCGGGATGAACATGGAAATATCTACACAGCTATCTGTATGAACATGGAAATATATACACCGCTCTCTGTGTAAACATGCATACATCTTCACCGCTATCTCTATAAACATGGAAATATCTACACCGCTATCTGTATGAACATGGAAATATCTTCACCGCTATCTGTTTGAACATGGAAATATCTACACTGCTATCTGTACAAACATGGAAATATCTACACCGCTATCTGAATGAACATGGAAATACCTTCACCGCCATCTGTATGAACATGGATATATCTACACAGCCATGTGGATGAACATGGATATTTCTACACAGCCCTCTGGATGAACATGGAAATATCCACACCGCTATCTGTGTAAACATGCATACATCTTCACCGCTATCTGTATAAACATGGAAATATCTACACCGCTATCTGTATGAGCATGGAAATATCTACACCGCTATCTGTTTGAAGATGGAAATATATACACCGCTATCTGCATGAAAATGGAAATATCTACACAGCTATCTGCATGAAAATGGAAATATCTACACAGCTATCTGCATATACATGGAAATATCTACACAGCTATCTCTTTTCACATGTAAATAACTACACCGCTATCTGTATGAACATGGAAATATCTACACCGCCATCTGTATGAACATGGAAATATCTGCACCGCCATCTGTATGAACATATAAATATCTACACTGCCATCTGTATTAAGATGGAGATATCTACACCGCTATCTGAATAAACATGGAAATATCTACACCGCTATCTGTATAAACATGGAAATATCAGCACTGCTATCTGTATGAACATGGAAATATCAGCCCCTCTATCTGTATGAACATGGAGATATCTACACCGCCATCTGTATGAACATGGATATATCTACACAGCCATCTGGAGGAACATGGAAATATCTACACCGCTATCTGTATGAACATGGAAATAGCTACACCGCTATCTGTATGAACATGGAAATATCTACACCGCTATCTGTATGAACATGGAAATATCTACACCGCTATCTGTATGAACAGGGAAATATCTTCACCGCCATCTGTACGAACATGGATATATCTACAGAGCCATCTGGATGAACATGGAAATATCTACACCACCATCTGTATGAACATATAAACATCTACACCGCCATCTGTATTAAGATGGAGATATCTACACCGCTATCTGTATAAACCTGGAAATATCTACACCGCTATCTGTATAAACATGGAAATATCTACACCGCTATCTGGATAAACATGGAAATTTCTACACCGCTACCTGTATAAACATGGAAATATCAGCACCGCTATTTCTAGGAACATGGAGATATCTACACCGCCATCTGTATGAACATGGATATATCTACACAGCCATCTGGAGGAACATGGAAATATCTACAACGCTATCTGTACGAACATGGAAATATCTACACCGCTATCTGTATGAACATGGAAATAGCTACACTGCTATCTGTATGAACATGGAAATATCTACACCACTATCTGAATGAACATGGAAATATCTACTCCGCTATCTGTATGAACATGGATATTTCTTCACAGCCATCTGGATGAACATGGAAATATCTACACCGCTATCTGTATGAACATGGAAATATCTACACCGCTATCTGTATGAACATGGATATATCTACACAGCCATCTGGATGAACATGGAAATATCTACACCGCTATCTGTGTAAACATGCATACATCTTCACCACTATCTGTATAAACATGGAAATATCTGGACCGCTATCGGTATGAACATGGAAATATCTACACCGCTATCTGTATGAACATGGAAATACCTACACAGCTATCTGTTTGGACATGGAAATATCTACACCGCTATCTGCAAGAAAATGGAAATATCTACACTGCTATCTGCATATACATCTAAATATCTACACAGCTATCTCTTTACACATGGAAATAACTACACCACTATCTGTATGAACATGGAAATAACTACACCGCCATCTGTATGAACATGGAAATATCTGCACCGCCATCAGTATGAACATATAAATATCTACACCGCCATCTGTATTAAGATGGAGATATCTACACTGCTATCTGTATAAACATGGAAATATCTACACCGCCATCTGTATGAACATATAAATACACCGCCATCTGTATTAAGAAGGAAATATCTAAACCGCTATCTGTATAAACATGGAAATATCTACACCGCTGCCTGTATAAACATGGAAATATCAGCACCGCTATCTGTATGAACATGGAAATATCTACACGACTATCTGTAGGAACATGGAAATAGCTACACCGCAGCCTGTATAAACATGGAAATATCAGCACCGCTATCTGTATGAACATGGAAATATCTACACCACTATCTGTATGAACATGGATATATCTACACAGCCATCTGGAGGAACATGGAAATATCTACACCACTATCTGTATGAACATGGAAATATCTACACCGCTATCTGTGTAAACATGCATACATCTTCAGCGCTATCTGTATAAACATGGAAATATCTACACCGCTATCTGTATGAACATGGAAATATCTACACCGCTATCTGTATAAACATGGAAATATCAGCACCGCTATCGGTATGAACATGGAAACATCTACACCGCTATCTGTATGAACATGGATATATCTACACCGCTATCTGTACGAACATGGAAATATCTACACTGCCATCTGTATGAACATGGATATATCTACACAGCCATCAGTACGAACATGGAAATATCAACACCGCTATCTGTATGAACATGGAAATATCTACACCGCTATCTGTATGAACATGGAAATATCTTCACCACCATCTGTGTAAACATGCATACACCTTCACCGCTATCTGTATAACCATGGAAATATCTACACCGCTATCTGTATGAACATGGAAATATCTACACCGCTATCTGTTTGAACATGGAAATATCTAAACCGCTATCTGCATGAAAATGGAAATATCTACACTGCTATCTGCATGTACATGGAAATATCTACACAGCTATCTCTTTACACGTGGAAATAACTACACCGCTATCTGTATGAACATGGAAATATCTTCACCGCCATCTGTATGAAAAGGATATATCTACACAGCCATCTGGATGAACATGGAAATATCTACACCGCTATCTGTATGAAGATGGAAATATCTACAACGCTATCTGTGTAAACATGCATACATCTTCACCGCTATCTATATAAACATGGAAATATCTACACTACTATCTGTATGAACATGGAAGTATCTACACCGCTATCTGTTTGAACATGGAAATATCTACACCGCTATCTGCATGAAAATGGAAATCTCTACACAGCGATCTGCATATACATGGAAATATCTACAAAGATATCTCTTTACACATGGAAATAACTACAGCGCTATCTCTATAAACATACAAAAAGCTACACCGCCATCTGTATGAACATGGAAATATCTCCACCGCCATCTGTATGAACATATAAATATCTACACCGCCATCTATATTAAGATGGAGATATCTACACCGCTATCTGCATAAACATGGAAATATCTACACCGCAATCTGTATAAACATGGAAATATCTACACCGCTACCTGTATAAACATGGAAATATCAGCACCGCTATCTGTATGAACTTGGAAATATCTACACCGCTATCTCCATGAACATGAAAATAGCTACACCACTATCTGTATGAACATGGAAATATCTACACAGCCATCTGGATGAACACGGAAACATCTACACCGCTATCTGTATGAACATGGAAATATCTACACCGCTCTCTGTGTAAATATGCATACATCTTCACCGCAATCTGTATAAACATGGAAATATCTACACCGCTATCTGTATGAACATGGAAATATCTACACCGCTATGTGAACATGGAAATATCTACACCGCTATCTGCATGAAAATGGAAATATCTACACAGCTATCTGCATATACATGGAAATATCTACACAGCTATCTCTTTACACGTGGAAATAACTACACCGCTATCTGTATGAACATGGAAATATCTACACCGCCATCTGTATGAACACGGAAATATCTGCACCGCCATCTGTATGAACATATAAATATCTACACGGCGATCTGTATTAAGATGTAGATATATACACCGCCATCTTTATAAACATGGAAATATCTACACCGCTATCTGTATAAACATGGAAATATCTACACCACTATCTGTATTAATATGGAAATATCTACACCGCTACCTGTATAAACATGGAAATATCAACACCGCTATCTGTATGAACATGGAAATATCAGCCCCTCTATCTGTATGAACATGGAAATACCTACACTGCTATCTGTGTGAACATGGAAATATCTACACCGCTATCTGTATGAACATGGAAATATCTTCACCGCCATCTGTGTGAACATGGATATATCTACACAGCCATCTGGATGAACATGGAAATATCTGCACCGCTATCTGTATGAACATGGAAATAGCTACACCGCTATCTGTATGAACATGGAAATATCTACACCGCTATCTGTATGAACATGGAAATATCTACACCGCTATCTCTACAAACATGGAAAAATCTTCACCGCCATCTGTATGAACATGGATATATCTACACAGCCATCTGGATGAACATTGAAATATCTACTCAGCTATCTGTTTGAGCATGGAAATATATACACCGCTATCTGTGTAAACATGCATACATCTTCACCGCTATCTGTATAAACATGGAAATATCTACACCGCTATCTGTATGAACATGGAAATATCTACACCGCTATCTGTTTCAACATGGAAATATCTACACCGCTATCTGCATGAAAATGGAAATATCTACACAGTTATCTGCATATACATGGAAATATCTACACAGCTATCTCTTTACACGTGGAAATAACTACACCGCTATCTCTATGAACATGGAAATATCTTCACCGCCATCTGTGTGAACATGGATATATCTACACAGCCATCTGGATGAATATGGAAATATCTGCACCGCCATCTGTATTAAGATGGAGATATCTACACCGCTATCTGTATAAACCTGGAAATATCTACACCGCTATCTGTATAAACATGGAAATATCTACACCGCTACCCATATAAACATGGAAATATCAGCACCGCTATCTGTATGAACATGGAAATATCTACACCGCTATCTGTATGAACATGGATATATCTACACAGCCATCTGTATGAACATGGAAATATCTACACCGCTATCTGTGTAAACATGCATACATCTTCACCGCTATCTGTACAAACATGGAAATATCTACACCGCTATCTGTTTGAACATGGAAATATCTACACCGCTATCTGCATGAAAATGGAAATATGTACACTATCTGCATATACATGTAAATATCTACACAGCTATCTCTTTACACATGGAAATAACTACACCGCTATATCTATAAACATGGAAATATCTACACCGCCATCTGTATGAACATGGAAATATCTGCACCGACATCAGTATGAACATATACATATCTAGACGGCCATCTGTATTAAGATGGAGATATCTTCACCGCAATCTGTATAAGCATGGAAATATCAACACCGCTATCTGTATAAACATGGAAATATCTACAACGCTATCTGTATGAACATGAATATATCTACACCGCTACCTGTATAAACAAGGAAATATCAGCACCGGTATCTGTTTGAACATGGAAATATCAGCCCCTCTATCTGTATGAACATGGAGATATCTACACCGCTACCTGTATGAACATGGAAATATCTTCACCGCCATCTGTATGAACATGGATATATCTACACAGCCATCTGGATGAACATGGAAATATCTTCACCGCTATCTGTATGAACATGGAAATAGCTACACCGCTATCTGTATGAACATGGAAATATCAACACCGCTATCTGTATGAACATGGAAATATCTACACCGCTATCTGTATGAACATGGAAATATCTTCACCGCCATCAGTATGAACATGGATATATCTACAGAGCCATCGGGATGAACATGGAAATATCTACACAGCTATCTGTATGAACATGGAAATATATACACCGCTATCTGTGTAAACATGCATACATCTTCACCGCTATCTCTATAAACATGGAAATATCTACACCGCTATCTGTATGAACATGGAAATATCTTCACCGCTATCTGTTTGAACATGGAAATATCTACACTGCTATCTGTACAAACATGGAAATATCTACACCGCTATCTGAATGAACATGGAAATACCTTCACCGCCATCTGTATGAACATGGATATATCTACACAGCCATGTGGATGAACATGGATATTTCTACACAGCCCTCTGGATGAACATGGAAATATCCACACCGCTATCTGTGTAAACATGCATACATCTTCACCGCTATCTGTATAAACATGGAAATATCTACACCGCTATCTGTATGAACATGGAAATATCTACACCGCTATCTGTTTGAAGATGGAAATATATACACCGCTATCTGCATGAAAATGGAAATATCTACACAGCTATCTGCATGAAAATGGAAATATCTACACAGCTATCTGCATATACATGGAAATATCTACACAGCTATCTCTTTTCACATGTAAATAACTACACCGCTATCTGTATGAACATGGAAATATCTACACCGCCATCTGTATGAACATGGAAATATCTGCACCGCCATCTGTATGAACATATAAATATCTACACTGCCATCTGTATTAAGATGGAGATATCTACACCGCTATCTGAATAAACATGGAAATATCTACACCGCTATCTGTATAAACATGGAAATATCAGCACTGCTATCTGTATGAACATGGAAATATCAGCCCCTCTATCTGTATGAACATGGAGATATCTACACCGCCATCTGTATGAACATGGATATATCTACACAGCCATCTGGAGGAACATGGAAATATCTACACCGCTATCTGTATGAACATGGAAATAGCTACACCGCTATCTGTATGAACATGGAAATATCTACACCGCTATCTGTATGAACATGGAAATATCTACACCGCTATCTGTATGAACAGGGAAATATCTTCACCGCCATCTGTACGAACATGGATATATCTACAGAGCCATCTGGATGAACATGGAAATATCTACACCGCCATCTGTATGAACATATAAACATCTACACCGCCATCTGTATTAAGATGGAGATATCTACACCGCTATCTGTATAAACCTGGAAATATCTACACCGCTATCTGTATAAACATGGAAATATCTACACCGCTATCTGGATAAACATGGAAATTTCTACACCGCTACCTGTATAAACATGGAAATATCAGCACCGCTATTTCTAGGAACATGGAGATATCTACACCGCCATCTGTATGAACATGGATATATCTACACAGCCATCTGGAGGAACATGGAAATATCTACAACGCTATCTGTACGAACATGGAAATATCTACACCGCTATCTGTATGAACATGGAAATAGCTACACCGCTATCTGTATGAACATGGAAATATCTACACCGCTATCTGTATGAACATGGAAATAGCTACACCGCTATCTGTATGAACATGGAAATATCTACACCACTATCTGAATGAACATGGAAATATCTACTCCGCTATCTGTATGAACATGGATATTTCTTCACAGCCATCTGGATGAACATGGAAATATCTACACCGCTATCTGTATGAACATGGAAATATCTACACCGCTATCTGTATGAACATGGATATATCTACACAGCCATCTGGATGAACATGGAAATATCTACACCGCTATCTGTGTAAACATGCATACATCTTCACCACTATCTGTATAAACATGGAAATATCTGGACCGCTATCGGTATGAACATGGAAATATCTACACCGCTATCTGTATGAACATGGAAATACCTACACAGCTATCTGTTTGGACATGGAAATATCTACACCGCTATCTGCAAGAAAATGGAAATATCTACACTGCTATCTGCATATACATCTAAATATCTACACAGCTATCTCTTTACACATGGAAATAACTACACCACTATCTGTATGAACATGGAAATAACTACACCGCCATCTGTATGAACATGGAAATATCTGCACCGCCATCAGTATGAACATATAAATATCTACACCGCCATCTGTATTAAGATGGAGATATCTACACTGCTATCTGTATAAACATGGAAATATCTACACCGCCATCTGTATGAACATATAAATACACCGCCATCTGTATTAAGAAGGAAATATCTAAACCGCTATCTGTATAAACATGGAAATATCTACACCGCTGCCTGTATAAACATGGAAATATCAGCACCGCTATCTGTATGAACATGGAAATATCTACACGACTATCTGTAGGAACATGGAAATAGCTACACCGCAGCCTGTATAAACATGGAAATATCAGCACCGCTATCTGTATGAACATGGAAATATCTACACCACTATCTGTATGAACATGGATATATCTACACAGCCATCTGGAGGAACATGGAAATATCTACACCACTATCTGTATGAACATGGAAATATCTACACCGCTATCTGTGTAAACATGCATACATCTTCACCGCTATCTGTATAAACATGGAAATATCTACACCGCTATCTGTATGAACATGGAAATATCTACACCGCTATGTGTATGAACATGGAAATATCTACACCGCTATCTGTTTGAACATGGAAATATCTACACTGCTATCTGCATGAAAATGGAAATATCTACACTGCTATCTGCATATACATGGAAATATCTACACAGCTATATCTTTACACATGGAAATAACTACACCACTATCTGTATGAACATGGAAATATCCACACCGCCATCTGTATGAACATGGAAATATCTGCACCGCAATCTGTATGAACATATAAATATCTACACCACCATCTGTATTAAGATGGAGATATCTACACCGCTATCTGTATAAACATGGAAATATCTACACCGCTATCTGTATAAACATGGAAATATCTACACCGCTATCTGTATAAACATGGAAATATCAGCACCGCTATCTGTATTAACATGGAAATATCTACACCGCTATCTGTATGAACATGGAAATATCTACACCGCTATCTGTATGAACATGGAAATATCTACACCGCTATCTGTATGAACATGGATATATCTACACAGCCCTCTGGATGAACATGGAAATATCCACACCGCTATCTGTGTAAACATGCATACATCTTCACCGCTATCTGTATAAACATGGAAATATCTACACCGCTATCTGTTTGAACATGGAAATATCTACACCGCTATCTGCATGAAAATGGAAATATGTACACTATCTGCATATACATGTAAATATCTACACAGCTATCTCTTTACACATGGAAATAACTACACCGCTATATCTATAAACATGGAAATATCTACACCGCCATCTGTATGAACATGGAAATATCTGCACCGACATCAGTATGAACATATACATATCTAGACGGCCATCTGTATTAAGATGGAGATATCTTCACCGCAATCTGTATAAGCATGGAAATATCAACACCGCTATCTGTATAAACATGGAAATATCTACAACGCTATCTGTATGAACATGAATATATCTACACCGCTACCTGTATAAACAAGGAAATATCAGCACCGGTATCTGTTTGAACATGGAAATATCAGCCCCTCTATCTGTATGAACATGGAGATATCTACACCGCTACCTGTATGAACATGGAAATATCTTCACCGCCATCTGTATGAACATGGATATATCTACACAGCCATCTGGATGAACATGGAAATATCTTCACCGCTATCTGTATGAACATGGAAATAGCTACACCGCTATCTGTATGAACATGGAAATGTCAACACCGCTATCTGTATGAACATGGAAATATCTACACCGCTATCTGTATGAACATGGAAATATCTTCACCGCCATCAGTATGAACATGGATATATCTACAGAGCCATCGGGATGAACATGGAAATATCTACACAGCTATCTGTATGAACATGGAAATATATACACCGCTATCTGTGTAAACATGCATACATCTTCACCGCTATCTCTATAAACATGGAAATATCTACACCGCTATCTGTATGAACATGGAAATATCTTCACCGCTATCTGTTTGAACATGGAAATATCTACACTGCTATCTGTACAAACATGGAAATATCTACACCGCTATCTGAATGAACATGGAAATACCTTCACCGCCATCTGTATGAACATGGATATATCTACACAGCCATGTGGATGAACATGGATATTTCTACACAGCCCTCTGGATGAACATGGAAATATCCACACCGCTATCTGTGTAAACATGCATACATCTTCACCGCTATCTGTATAAACATGGAAATATCTACACCGCTATCTGTATGAACATGGAAATATCTACACCGCTATCTGTTTGAAGATGGAAATATATACACCGCTATCTGCATGAAAATGGAAATATCTACACAGCTATCTGCATGAAAATGGAAATATCTACACAGCTATCTGCATATACATGGAAATATCTACACAGCTATCTCTTTTCACATGTAAATAACTACACCGCTATCTGTATGAACATGGAAATATCTACACCGCCATCTGTATGAACATGGAAATATCTGCACCGCCATCTGTATGAACATATAAATATCTACACTGCCATCTGTATTAAGATGGAGATATCTACACCGCTATCTGAATAAACATGGAAATATCTACACCGCTATCTGTATAAACATGGAAATATCAGCACTGCTATCTGTATGAACATGGAAATATCAGCCCCTCTATCTGTATGAACATGGAGATATCTACACCGCCATCTGTATGAACATGGATATATCTACACAGCCATCTGGAGGAACATGGAAATATCTACACCGCTATCTGTATGAACATGGAAATAGCTACACCGCTATCTGTATGAACATGGAAATATCTACACCGCTATCTGTATGAACATGGAAATATCTACACCGCTATCTGTATGAACAGGGAAATATCTTCACCGCCATCTGTACGAACATGGATATATCTACAGAGCCATCTGGATGAACATGGAAATATCTACACCGCCATCTGTATGAACATATAAACATCTACACCGCCATCTGTATTAAGATGGAGATATCTACACCGCTATCTGTATAAACCTGGAAATATCTACACCGCTATCTGTATAAACATGGAAATATCTACACCGCTATCTGGATAAACATGGAAATTTCTACACCGCTACCTGTATAAACATGGAAATATCAGCACCGCTATTTCTAGGAACATGGAGATATCTACACCGCCATCTGTATGAACATGGATATATCTACACAGCCATCTGGAGGAACATGGAAATATCTACAACGCTATCTGTACGAACATGGAAATATCTACACCGCTATCTGTATGAACATGGAAATAGCTACACCGCTATCTGTATGAACATGGAAATATCTACACCACTATCTGAATGAACATGGAAATATCTACTCCGCTATCTGTATGAACATGGATATTTCTTCACAGCCATCTGGATGAACATGGAAATATCTACACCGCTATCTGTATGAACATGGAAATATCTACACCGCTATCTGTATGAACATGGATATATCTACACAGCCATCTGGATGAACATGGAAATATCTACACCGCTATCTGTGTAAACATGCATACATCTTCACCACTATCTGTATAAACATGGAAATATCTGGACCGCTATCGGTATGAACATGGAAATATCTACACCGCTATCTGTATGAACATGGAAATACCTACACAGCTATCTGTTTGGACATGGAAATATCTACACCGCTATCTGCAAGAAAATGGAAATATCTACACTGCTATCTGCATATACATCTAAATATCTACACAGCTATCTCTTTACACATGGAAATAACTACACCACTATCTGTATGAACATGGAAATAACTACACCGCCATCTGTATGAACATGGAAATATCTGCACCGCCATCAGTATGAACATATAAATATCTACACCGCCATCTGTATTAAGATGGAGATATCTACACTGCTATCTGTATAAACATGGAAATATCTACACCGCCATCTGTATGAACATATAAATACACCGCCATCTGTATTAAGAAGGAAATATCTAAACCGCTATCTGTATAAACATGGAAATATCTACACCGCTGCCTGTATAAACATGGAAATATCAGCACCGCTATCTGTATGAACATGGAAATATCTACACGACTATCTGTAGGAACATGGAAATAGCTACACCGCAGCCTGTATAAACATGGAAATATCAGCACCGCTATCTGTATGAACATGGAAATATCTACACCACTATCTGTATGAACATGGATATATCTACACAGCCATCTGGAGGAACATGGAAATATCTACACCACTATCTGTATGAACATGGAAATATCTACACCGCTATCTGTGTAAACATGCATACATCTTCACCGCTATCTGTATAAACATGGAAATATCTACACCGCTATCTGTATGAACATGGAAATATCTACACCGCTATGTGTATGAACATGGAAATATCTACACCGCTATCTGTTTGAACATGGAAATATCTACACTGCTATCTGCATGAAAATGGAAATATCTACACTGCTATCTGCATATACATGGAAATATCTACACAGCTATATCTTTACACATGGAAATAACTACACCACTATCTGTATGAACATGGAAATATCCACACCGCCATCTGTATGAACATGGAAATATCTGCACCGCAATCTGTATGAACATATAAATATCTACACCACCATCTGTATTAAGATGGAGATATCTACACCGCTATCTGTATAAACATGGAAATATCTACACCGCTATCTGTATAAACATGGAAATATCTACACCGCTATCTGTATAAACATGGAAATATCAGCACCGCTATCTGTATTAACATGGAAATATCTACACCGCTATCTGTATGAACATGGAAATATCTACACCGCTATCTGTATGAACATGGAAATATCTACACCGCTATCTGTATGAACATGGATATATCTACACAGCCCTCTGGATGAACATGGAAATATCCACACCGCTATCTGTGTAAACATGCATACATCTTCACCGCTATCTGTATAAACATGGAAATATCTACACCGCTATCTGTATGAACATGGAAATATCTACACCGCTATCTGTTTGAAGATGGAAATACATACACCGCTATCTGCATGAAAATGGAAATATCTACACAGCTATCTGCATATACATGGAAATATCTACACAGCTATCTCTTTACACATGGAAATAACAACACCGCTATCTGTATGAACATGGAAATATCTACACCGCTATCTGTATGAACATGGAAATATCTTCACCGCCATCTGTGTAAACATGCATACAACTTCACCGCTATCTGTATAACCATGGAAATATCTACACCGCTATCTGTATGAACATGGAAATATCTACACCGCTATCTGTATGAACATGGAAATCTCAACACCGCTATCTGTAGAACATGGAAATATCTACACCGCCATCTGTATGAACATGTAAATATCTACACCGCTATCTGTATGAACATGCAAATATCTACACAGCTATCTGTATATCAATGGAAATATCCACACTGGTATCTCTATAAACATGGAAATAACTACACTGCTATCTGTATAAACATGGAAATATCTACACCGCCATCTCTATGAACATGGAAATATCTACACCGCCATTTGTATGAACCTGGAAATATCTACACCGCCATCTCAATGAACATGGAAATATCTACACCGCCATTTGTATGAACATGGAAATACCTACACCGCCATCTGTATGAACATGGAAATATCTTCACCGCCATCTGTATGAACATGGATATATGTACACCGGCATCTGGATGAACATGGAAATATCTACACCGCTATCTGCATGAACATGGAAATATCTACACAGCTATCTGAATATACATGGAAATATCTACACTGATTTCTCTATAAATATGGAAATAACTACAGCGCTATCTCTATAAACTTCGAAATATCTACACCGCCATCTGTATGAACATGGAAATATCTACACCGCCATCTGTACGAACATGGACATATCTACACCGCCATCTGTATTAAGATGGATATATCTACACCGCTATCTGTATAAACATGGAAATATCTGCCGAACTATCTGTATAAACATGGAAATATCCGCACCGCTATCTGAATAAACATAGAAATATCCGCACCACTATCTGTATAAACATGGAAATATCTACACAGCTATCTGCATAAACCTGGAAATATCCACACCGCTATCTGTGTAAACATGGAAATGTCTACACCGCTATCCGTGTAAACATGGAAATATCTACACCGCCTTCTGTGCAAATATGAAAATATCTACACCGCCATCCCTATAAACATGGAAATATCTACACCGTCTTCTGTATGAACATGTAAATATCTATACCACCATCTGTACGAACATGGAAATATCTACACCGCTAACTGTATGAACATGGAAATATCTACACTGCCATCTGTATGAACATGGAAATATCTACACCGCTATCTGTATGAACATGGAAATATCTACACCGCTATCTGTATGAACATGCAAATATCTACACCGCTATCTGTATGAACATGGAAATATCTACACCGCTATCTGTATGAACATGCAAATATCTACACAGCTATCTGTATATCAATGAAAATATCTACACTGCTATCCCTATAAACATGGAAATAACTACACTGCTATCTGTATAAATATGGAAATATCTACACCGCCATCTCTATGAACATGGAAATATCTACACCGCCATTTGTATGAACATGGAATTATCTACAACGCCATCTCTATGAACATCGGAATATCTACACCGCCATTTGTATGAACATGGAAATATCTACACCACCATCTGTATGAACATGGAAATATCTTCACCGCCATCTGTATGAATATGGATATATGTACCCTGGCATCTGGATTAACATGGAAATATCTACACTGCTATCTCAATATACATGGAAATATCTACACAGCTATCTGAATATACATGGAAATATCTACACAGATTTCTCTATAAATATGGAAATAACTACAGCGCTATCTCTATAAACTTCGAAATATCTACACCGCCATCTGTATGAACATGGAAATATCTACACCGCCAACTGTACAAACATGGACATATCTACACCGCCATCTGTATTAAGATGGAAATATCTACACCGCTATCGGTATAAACATGGAAATATCTGCCCAACTATCTGTATACATATGGAAATATCCGCACCGCTATCTGTATAAACATGGAAATATCTACACCGCTATCTGCATAAACATGGAAATATCCACTCCGCTATCTGTGTAAACATGGAAATGTCTACACCGCTATCTGTTTAAACATGAAAATATCTACACAGCCATCCCTATAAACATGGAAATATCTACACCGCCATCTGTATGAACATGGAAATATCTACACCGCCATCTCTATAAACGTGGAAATATCTACACCGCTATCTGTATGAACTTGGAAATATCTACACTGCTCTCTGTATAAAATTGAAATTATCTACACCACAATCTCTATAAACATGGAAATATCTACACTGCTATCTGTATAAACACGGAAATATCTACACCGCTATCTGTATAAACAAGGAAATATCTTCACAGCTATCTGTATAAACATGGAAATATTTACAACGCTGTCTCTATAAACTTGGAAATAACTACACCACTATCTCTGTAAACATGGAAATATCTAGACATCCATCTCTATAAACATGGAAATATCTACACCACCATCTGTATAAACATGGAAATATCTATACCGCTATCTGCATAAACATGGAAATATTTGCACCGCCATCTCTATGAACATGGAAATATCTACACGGCCATCTGTACGAACATGGAAATATCTATACCGCCATCTGTATGAACATGTAAATATCTACACCGCCATCTGTATGAACATGGAAGTATCTACACCGCTAACTGTATGAACATGGAAATATCTACACCGCTGTCTGTATGAACACGGAAATATCTACACCTTTATCTGTATGAACATGGAAATATCTACACCGCTATCTGTATGAACATGGAAATATCTACACCGCTATCTGTACGAACATGGAAATATCTACACCGCTATTTGTATGAACATGCACATATCTAAACAGCTATCTGTATATCAATGGAAATATCCACACAGCTATCTCTATTAACATGGAAATAACTACACTGCTATCTGTATAAACAAGGAAATATCTACACCGCCACCTGTATGAACATGGAAATATCTACACTGCCATCCGTACAAACATGGAAATATCTACTCAGCCATCTGTATGAACATGGAAATATCTTCACCGCCATCTGTATGAACATGGAAATATCTACACCGCTACATGTATGAACATGGAAATGCCTACACCGCTATTGGTATGAACATGGAAATATCTTCACCGCTATCTGTATGAACATGGAAATATCTACACCGCTATCTGTATGAACATGGAAATATCCAAACCGTTATCTGTATGAACATGGAAATATCTACACCGCCATCTGTATGAACATGGAAATATCTACACCGCCATCTGTGTGAACATGGAAATATCTACACAGCTAACTGTATGAACATTTAATTATCTACACCGCTATCTGTAGGAACATGGAAATATCTACACCGCTATCTGTATGAACATGGAAATATCTACACCGCCATCTGCATGAACATGTAAATATCTACACCGCCATCTGTATGAACATGGAAATATCTACACCGCTAACTGTATGAACATGGAATTATCAACACCGCTATCTGTATGAACATGGAAATATCTACACCGCTATCTGTATGAACATGGAAATATCTACACTGCTAACTGTATGAACATGGAATTATCTACACTGATATCTGTATGAACATGGAAATATCTACACTGCTATCTGTATGAACATGGAAATATCTACACCGCCATCTGTATGAACATGTAAATATCTACACCGCCGTCTGTATGAACATGGAAATTTCTACACCGCTAACTGTATGAACATGGAATTATCTACACCGATATCTGTATGAACATGGAAATATCTACACCGCTATCTGTATGAACATGGAAATATCTACACCGGTATCTGTATGAACATGCAAATCTCTACACCGCTATCTGTATGAACATGGAAATATCTACACCGCTATCTCTATGAACATGCAAATATCTACACAGCTATCTGTAAATCAATGGAAATATCAACTCTGCTATCTCTATAAACATGGAAATTACTACACTGCTATCTCTATAAATATGGAAATATCTACACCGCCATCTCTATGAACATGGAAATATCTACACCGCCATTTGTATGAACATGGAAATATCTACACCATCATCTCTATGAACATGGACATATCTACACCGCCATTTGTATGAACATGGAAATACCTACACCGCCATCTGTATGAACATGGAAATAACTTCACCGCCATCTGTATGAACATGGATATATGTACACCGGCATCTGGATGAACATGGAAATATCTACACCGCTATCTGCATGAACATGGAAATATCTACACAGCTATCTGAATATACATGGAAATGTCTACACCGATTTCTCTATAAATATGGAAATAACTACAGCGCTATGTCTATAAACTTCGAAATATCTACACCGCCATCTGTATGAACATGGAAATATCTACACCGCCATCTGTACGAACATGGACATATCTACACCGCCATCTGTATTAAGTTGGAAATATCTACACCGCTATCTGTATAAACATGGAAATATCTGCCCAACTATCTGTATAAACATGGAAATATCCGCACCGCTATCTGAATAAACATGGAAATATCCGCACCACTATCTGTATAAACATGGAAATATCTACACTGCTATCTGCATAAACCTGGAAATATCCACACCGCTATCTGTGTAAACATGGAAATGTCTACACCGCTATCCATGTAAACGTGGAAATATCTACACCGCCTTCTGTGTAAACATGAAAATATCTACACCGCCATCCCTATAAACATGGAAATATCTACACCCTCTTCTGTATGAACATGTAAATATCTACACCGCCATCTGTACGAACATGGAAATATCTTCACCGCTAACTGTATGAACATGGAAATATCTACACCGCCATCTGTATGAACATGGAAATATCTACACCGCTATCTGTATGAACATGGAAATATCTACACCGCTATCTGTATGAACATGCAAATATCTACACCGCTATCTGTATGAACATGGAAATATCTACACCGCTATCTGTATGAACATGGATATATCTACACAGCCCTCTGGATGAACATGGAAATATCCACACGGCTATCTGTGTAAACATGCATACATCTTCACCGCTATCTGTATAAACATGGAAATATCTACACCGCTATCTGTATGAACATGGAAATATCTACACCGCTATCTGTTTGAAGATGGAAATACATACACCGCTATCTGCATGAAAATGGAAATATCTACACAGCTATCTGCATATACATGGAAATATCTACACAGCTATCTCTTTACACATGGAAATAACTACACCGCTATCTGTATGAACATGGAAATATCTACACCGCTATCTGTATGAACATGGAAATATCTTCACCGCCATCTGTGTAAACATGCATACACCTTCACCGCTATCTGTATAACCATGGAAATATCTACACCGCTATCTGTATGAACATGGAAATATCTACACCGCTATCTGTATGAACATGGAAATCTCAACACCGCTATCTGTAGAACATGGAAATATCTAGACCGCCATCTGTATGAACATGTAAATATCTACACCGCTATCTGTATGAACATGCAAATATCTACACAGCTATCTGTATATCAATGGAAATATCCACACTGGTATCTCTATAAACATGGAAATAACTACACTGCTATCTGTATAAACATGGAAATATCTACACCGCCATCTCTATGAACAGGGAAATATCTACACCGCCATTTGTATGAACCTGGAAATATCTACACCGCCATCTCTATGAACATGGAAATATCTACACCGCCATTTGTATGAACATGGAAATACCTACACCGCCATCTGTATGAACATGGAAATATCTTCACCGCCATCTGTATGAACATGGATATATGTACACCGGCATCTGGATGAACATGGAAATATCTACACCGCTATCTGCATGAACATGGAAATATCTACACAGCTATCTGAATATACGTGGAAATATCTACATTGATTTCTCTATAAATATGGAAATAACTACAGCGCTATCTCTATAAACTTCGAAATATCTACACCGCCATCTGTATGAGCATGGAAATATCTACACCGCCATCTGAACGAACATGGACATATCTACACCGCCATCTGTATTAAGATGGATATATCTACACCGCTATATGTATAAACATGGAAATATCTGCCCAACTATCTGTATAAACATGGAAATATCCGCACCGCTATCTGAATAAACATAGAAATATCCGCACCACTATCTGTATAAACATGGAAATATCTACACAGCAATCTGCATAAACCTGGAAATATCCACACCGCTATCTGTGTAAACATGGAAATGTCTACACCGCTATCCGTGTAAACATGGAAATATCTACACCGCCTTCTGTGTAAACATGAAAATATCTACACCGCCATCCCTATAAACATGGAAATATCTACACCGTCTTCTGTATGAACATGTAAATATCTACACCGCCATCTGTACGAACATGGAAGTATCTACACCGCTAACTGTATGAACATGGAAATATCTACACCGCCATCTGTATGAACATGGAAATATCTACACCGCTATCTGTATGAACATGGAAATATCTACACCGCTATCTGTATGAACATGCAAATATCTACACCGCTATCTGTATGAACATGGAAATATCTACACCGCTATCTGTATGAACATGCAAATATCTACACAGCTATCTGTATATCAATGAAAATATCTACACTGCTATCCCTATAAACATGGAAATAACTACACTGCTATCTGTATAAATATGGAAATATCTACACCGCCATCTCTATGAACATGGAAATATCTACACCGCCATTTGTATGAACATGGAATTATCTACACCGCCATCTCTATGAACATGGAAATATCTACACCGCCATTTGTATGAACATGGAAATATCTACACCACCATCTGTATGAACATGGAAATATCTTCACCGCCATCTGTATGAACATGGATATATGTACACCGGCATCTGGATGAACATGGAAATATCTACACCGATATCTGCATGAACATGGAAATATCTACACAGCTATCTGAATATACATGGAAATATCTACACAGATTTCTCTATAAATATGGAAATAACTACAGCCCTATCTCTATAAACTTCAAAATATCTACACCGCCATCTGTATGAACATGGAAATATCTACACCGCCATCTGTACAAACATGGACATATCTACACCGCCATCTGTATTAAGCTGGAAATATCTACACCGCTATCTGTATAAACATGGAAATATCTGCCCAACTATCTGTATAAACATGGAAATATCCGCACCGCTATCTGTATAAACATGGAAATATCTACACTGCTATCTGCATAAACATGGAAATATCCACACCGCTATCTGTGTAAACATGGAAATGTCTACACCGCTATCTGTATAAACATGGAAATATCTACACTGCTATCTGCATAAACATGGAAATATCCACACCGCTATCTGTGTAAACATGGAAATGTCTACACCGCTATCTGTTTAAACATGGAAATATCTACACCGCCATCTGTGTAAACATGAAAATATCTACACCGCCATCCCTATAAACATGGAAATATCTACACTGCCATCTCTATAAACGTGGAAATATCAACACCGCTATCTGTATGAACTTGGAAATATCTACACTGCTCTCTGTATAAAATTGAAATTATCTACAACACTATCTCTATAAACATGGAAATATCTACATTGCTATCTGTATAAACATGGAAATATCTACAACGCTATCTGTATAAACAAGGAAATATCTTCACAGCTATCTGTATAAACATGGAAATATTTACAAAGCTGTCTCTATAAACTTGGAAATAACTACACCACTATCTCTGTAAACATGGAAATATCTAGACCTCCATCTCTATAAACATGGAAATATCTACACCACCATCTGTATAAACATGGAAATATCTATACCACTATCTGCATAAACATGGAAATAACTACACCGCCATCTCTATGAACATGGAAATATCTACACCGCCATCTGTACGAACATGGAAATATCTATACCGCCATCTGTATGAACATGTAAATATCTACACCGCCATCTTTATGAACATGGAAATATCTACACCGCTATCTGTATGAACATGGAAATATCTACACCGTTATCTGTATGAACATGGAAATATCTACACCGCAATCTGTATGAACATGGAAATATCTACACCGCTATCTGGACGAACATGGAAATATCTACACCGCCATTTGTATGAACCTGGAAATATCTACACCACTATCTGTATGAACTTGGAAATATCTACACTGCTCACTGTATAAAATTGAAATTATCTACACCACTATATCTATAAACATGGAAATATCTACACTGCTATCTGTATAAACATGGAAATATCTACACCACTATCTGTATAAACATGGAAATATCTTCACCGCTATCTGTATAAACATGGAAATATCTACAACGCTGTCTCTATAAACTTGGAAATAACTACAACACTATCTCTGTAAACATGGAAATATCTAGACCGCCATCTCCATATACATGGAAATATCCACACCACCATCTGTATAAATATGGAAATATCTATACCGCTATCTGTATAAACATGGAAATATCTACACCGCCATCTGTACGAACATGGAAATATCTATACCGCCATCTGTATGAACATGTAAATATCTACACCGCCATCTGTATGAACATGGAAATATCTACACCGCTAACTGTATGAACCTGGAAATATCTACACCGCTGTCTGTATGAACACGGAAATATCTAAACCGTTATCTGTATGATCATGGAAATATCTACACCGCTATCAGTATGAACATGGAAATATCTACACCGATATCTGTACGAACGTGGAAATATCTACACCGCTATCTGTATGAACATGCAAATATCTACACAGCTATCTGTATATCAATGGAAATATCCACACAGCTATCTCTATTAACATGGAAATAACTACACTGCTATCTGTATAAACATGGAAATATCTACACCGCCACCTGTATGAACATGGAAATATCTACACTGCCATCCGTACAAACATGGAAATATCTACACCACCCTCTGTATGAACATGGAAATATCTTCACCGCCATCTGTATGAACATGGAAATATCTACACCGCTAAATGTATGAACATGGAAATGTCTACACCGCTAAATGTATGAACATGGAAATATCTACACCGCTATCTGTATGAACATGGAAATATCTACACCGCTATCTGTATGAACATGGAAATATCTACACCGCTATCTGTATGAACATGGAAATATCTACACCGCCATCTGTATGAACATGTAAATACCTACACCGCCATCTGTATGAACATGGAAATATCTACACAGCTAACTGTATGAACATGGAATTATCTACACCGCTATCCATATGAACATGGAAATATCTACACTGCTATCTGTATGAACATGGAAATATCTACACCGCTATCCATATGAACAAGGAAATGTCTACACCGCTATCTGTATAAACATGGAAATATCTACACTGCTATCTGCATAAACATGGAAATATCCACACCGCTATCTGTGTAAACATGGAAATGTCTACACCGCTATCTGTTTAAACATGGAAATATCTACACTGCCATCTGTGTAAACATTAAAATATCTACACCGCCATCCCTATAAACATGGAAATATCTACACTGCCATCTCTATAAACGTGGAAATATCAACACCGCTATCTGTATGAACTTGGAAATATCTACACTGTTCTCTGTATAAAATTGAAATTATCTACACCACTATCTCTATAAACATGGAAATATCTACATTGCTATCTGTATAAACATGGAAATATCTTCACAGCTATCTGTATAAACATGGAAATATTTACAACGCTGTCTCTATAAACTTGGAAATAACTACACCACTATCTCTGTAAACATGGAAATATCTAGACCTCCATCTCTATAAACATGGAAATATCTACACCACCATCTGTATAAACATGGAAATATCTATACCACTATCTGCATAAACATGGAAATATCTACACCGCCATCTCTATGAACATGGAAATATCTACACCGCCATCTGTACGAACATGGAAATATCTATACCGCCATCTGTATGAACATGTAAATATCTACACCGCCATCTTTATGAACATGGAAATATCTACACCGCTATCTGTATGAACATGGAAATATCTACACCGTTATCTGTATGAACATGGAAATATCTACACCGCAATCTGTATGAACATGGAAATATCTACACCGCTATCTGGACGAACATGGAAATATCTACACCGCCATTTGTATGAACCTGGAAATATCTACACCACTATCTGTATGAACTTGGAAATATCTACACTGCTCTCTGTATAAAATTGAAATTATCTACACCACTATCTCTATAAACATGGAAATATCTACACTGCTATCTGTATAAACATGGAAATATCTACACCGCTATCTGTATAAACATGGAAATGTCTTCACCGCTATCTGTATAAACATGGAAATATCTACAACGCTGTCTCTATAAACTTGGAAATAACTACACCACTATCTCTGTAAACATGGAAATATCTAGACCGCCATCTCTATATACATGGAAATATCCACACCACCATCTGTATAAATATGGAAATATCTATACCGCTATCTGTATGAACATGGAAATATCTACACCGCCATCTGTACGAACATGGAAATATCTATACCGCCATCTGTATGAAAATGTAAATATCTACACCGCCATCTGTATGAACATGGAAATATCTACACCGCTAACTGTATGAACCTGGAAATATCTACACCGCTGTCTGTATGAACACGGAAATATCTAAACCGTTATCTGTATGATCATGGAAATATCTACACCGCTATCTGTATGAACACGGAAATATCTACACCGCTATCTGTACGAACATGGAAATATCTACACCGCTATCTGTATGAACATGCAAATATCTACACAGCTATCTGTATATCAATGGAAATATCCACACAGCTATCTCTATTAACATGGAAATAACTACACTGCTATCTGTATAAACATGGAAATATCTACACCGCCACCTGTATGAACATGGAAATATCTACAGTGCCATCCGTACAAACATGGAAATATCTACACCGCCCTCTGTATGAACATGGAAATATCTTCACCGCCATCTGTATGAACATGGAAATATCTACACCGCTAAATGTATGAAAATGGAAATGTCTACACCGCTATTGGTATGAACATGGAAATATCTACACCGCTATCTGTATGAACATGGAAATATCTACACCGCTATCTGTATGAACATGGAAATATCTACACCGCTATCTGTATTAACATGGAAATATCTACACCGCCATCTGTATGAACATGTAAATACCTACACCGCCATCTGTATGAACATGGAAATATCTACACAGCTAACTGTATGAACATGGAATTATCTACACCGCTATCTGTATGAACATGGAAATATCTACACTGCTATCTGTATGAACATGGAAATATCTACACCGCCATCTGTATGAACATGTAAATATCTACACCGCCATCTGTGTGAACATGGAAATATCTACACCGCTAACAGTATGAACATGGAATTATCTACACCGCTATCTGTATGAACATGGAAATATCTACACCGCTATCTGTATGAACATGGAAATATCTACACCTCTATCTGTATGAACATGGAAATATCTACACCGCTATCTGTATGAACATGCAAATATCTACACAGCTATCTGTATATCAATGAAAATATCTACACTGCTATCCCTATAAACATGGAAATAACTACACTGCTATCTGTATAAATATGGAAATATCTACACCGCCATCTCTATGAACATGGAAATATCTACACCGCCATTTGTATGAACATGGAATTATCTACACCGCCATCTCTATGAACATGGAAATATCTACACCGCCATTTGTATGAACATGGAAATATCTACACCACCATCTGTATGAACATGGAAATATCTTCACCGCCATCTGTATGAACATGGATATATGTACACCGGCATCTGGATTAACATGGAAATATCTACACTGCTATCTCAATATACATGGAAATATCTACACAGCTATCTGAATATACATGGAAATATCTACACAGATTTCTCTATAAATATGGAAATAACTACAGCGCTATCTCTATAAACTTCGAAATATCTACACCGCCATCTGTATGAACATGGAAATATCTACACCGCCAACTCTACAAACATGGACATATCTACACCGCCATCTCTATTAAGCTGGAAATATCTACACCGCTATCGGTATAAACATGGAAATATCTGCCCAACTATCTGTATTCACATGGAAATATCCGCACCGCTCTCTGTATAAACATGGAAATATCTACACCGCTATCTGCATAAACATGGAAATATCCACACCACTATCTGTGTAAACATGGAAATGTCTACACCGCTATCTTTATGAACATGGAAATATCTACACCGCTATCTGTATGAACATGGAAATATCTACACCGTTATCTGTATGAACATGGAAATATCTACACCGCAATCTGTATGAACATGGAAATATCTACACCGCTATCTGGACGAACATGGAAATATCTACACCGCCATTTGTATGAACCTGGAAATATCTACACCACTATCTGTATGAACTTGGAAATATCTACACTGCTCTCTGTATAAAATTGAAATTATCTACACCACTATCTCTATAAACATGGAAATATCTACACTGCTATCTGTATAAACATGGAAATATCTACACCGCTATCTGTATAAACATGGAAATATCTTCACCGCTATCTGTATAAACATGGAAATATCTACAACGCTGTCTCTATAAACTTGGAAATAACTACACCACTATCTCTGTAAACATGGAAATATCTAGACCGCCATCTCTATATACATGGAAATATCCACACCACCATCTGTATAAATATGGAAATATCTATACCGCTATCTGTATGAACATGGAAATATCTACACCGCCATCTGTACGAACATGGAAATATCTATACCGCCATCTGTATGAAAATGTAAATATCTACACCGCCATCTGTATGAACATGGAAATATCTACACCGCTAACTGTATGAACCTGGAAATATCTACACCGCTGTCTGTATGAACACGGAAATATCTAAACCGTTATCTGTATGATCATGGAAATATCTACACCGCTATCTGTATGAACACGGAAATATCTACACCGCTATCTGTACGAACGTGGAAATATCTACACCGCTATCTGTATGAACATGCAAATATCTACACAGCTATCTGTATATCAATGGAAATATCCACACAGCTATCTCTATTAACATGGAAATAACTACACTGCTATTTGTATAAACATGGAAATATCTACACCGCCACCTGTATGAACATGGAAATATCTACACTGCCATCCGTACAAACATAGAAATATCTACACCGCCCTCTGTATGAACATGGAAATATCTTCACCGCCATCTGTATGAACATGGAAATATCTACACCGTTAAATGTATGAAAATGGAAATGTCTACACCGCTATTGGTATGAACATGGAAATATCTACACCGCTATCTGTATGAACATGGAAATATCTACACCGCTATCTGTATGAACATGGAAATATCTACACCGCTATCTGTATTAACATGGAAATATCTACACCGCCATCTGTATGAACATGTAAATACCTACACCGCCATCTGTATGAACATGGAAATATCTACACAGCTAACTGTATGAACATGGAATTATCTACACCGCTATCTGTATGAACATGGAAATATCTACACTGCTATCTGTATGAACATGGAAATATCTACACCGCCATCTGTATGAACATGTAAATATCTACACCGCCGTCTGTGTGAACATGGAAATATCTACACCGCTAACAGTATGAACATGGAATTATCTACACCGCTATCTGTATGAACATGGAAATATCTACACCGCTATCTGTATGAACATGGAAATATCTACACCGCTATCTGTATGAACATGGAAATATCTTCACCGCCATCTGTATGAACATGGAAATATCTACACCGCTAAATGTATGAACATGGAAATGTCTACACCGCTATTGGTATGAACATGGAAATATCTACACCGCCATCTGTATTAAGATGGAAATATCTACACCGCTATCGGTATAAACATGGAAATATCTGCCCAACTATCTGTATACACATGGAAATATCCGCACCGCTATCTGTATAAACATGGAAATACCTAAACCGCTATCTGCATAAACATGGAAATATCCACACCGCTATCTGTGTAAACATGGAAATGTCTACACCGCTATCTGTTTAAACATGGAAATATCTACACCGCCATCTGTGTAAACATGAAAATATCTACACCGCCATCCGTATAAACATGGAAATATCTACACCGCCATCTGTATGAACATGGAAATATCTACACCGCCATCTCTATAAACGTGGAAATATCTACACCGCTATCTGTATGAACTTGGAAATATCTACACTGCTCTCTGTATAAAATTGAAATTATCTACACCACAATCTCTATAAACATGGAAATATCTACACTGCTATCTGTATAAACATGGAAATATCTACACCGCTATCTGTATAAACAAGGAAATATCTTCACAGCTATCTGTATAAACATGGAAATATTTACAACGCTGTCTCTATAAACTTGGAAATAACTACACCACAATCTCTGTAAACATGGAAATATCCAGACCTCCATCTCTATAAACATGGAAATATCTACACCACCATCTGTATAAACATGGAAATATCTATACCGCTATCTGCATAAACATGGAAATATCTGCACCGCCATCTCTATGAACATGGAAATATCTACACCGCCATCTGTACGAACATGGAAATATCTATACCGCCATCTGTATGAACATGTAAATATCTACACCGCCATCTGTATGAACATGGAAGTATCTACACCGCTAACTGTATGAACATGGAAATATCTACACCGCTGTCTGTATGAACATGGAAATATCTACACCTTTATCTGTATGAACATGGAAATATCTACACTGCTATCTGTATGAACATGGAAATATCTACACCGCTATCTGTACGAACATGGAAATATCTACACCGCTATTTGTATGAACATGCACATATCTACACAGCTATCTGTATATCAATGGAAATATCCACACAGATATCTCTATTAACATGGAAATAACTACACTGCTATCTGTATAAACATGGTAATATCTACACCACCACCGGTATGAACATGGAAATATCTACACTGCCATCCGTACAAACATGGAAATATCTACACAGCCATCTGTATGAACATGGAAATATCTACACCGCCACCGGTATGAACATGGAAATATCTACACTGCCATCCGTACAAACATGGAAATATCTACACAGCCATCTGTATGAACATGGAAATATCTACAATGCCATCTCTGTGAACATGGAAATATCTACACCGCTAACTGTATGAACATGGAATTATCTACACCGCTATCTGTATGAACATGGAAATATCTACACCGCTATCTGTATGAACATGGAAATATCTACACCGCTATCTGTATGAACATGGAAATATCTACACCACTATCTGTATGAACATGGAAATATCTACACCGCTAACTGTATGAACATGGAAATGTCTACACCGCTATTGGTATGAACATGGAAATATCTACACCGCTATCTGTATGAACATGGAAATATCTACACCGCTATCTGTATGAACATGGAAATCTCAACACCGCTATCTGTAGAACATGGAAATATCTACACCGCCATCTGTATGAACATGTAAATATCTACACCGCTATCTGTATGAACATGCAAATATCTACACAGCTATCTGTATATCAATGGAAATATCCACACTGGTATCTCTATAAACATGGAAATAACTACACTGCTATCTGTATAAACATGGAAATATCTACACCGCCATCACTATGAACATGGAAATATCTACACCGCCATTTGTATGAACCTGGAAATATCTACACCGCCATCTCTATGAACATGGAAATATCTACACCGCCATTTGTATGAACATGGAAATTCCTACACCGCCATCTGTATGAACATGGAAATATCTTCACCGCCACCTGTATGAACATGGATATATGTACACCGGCATCTGGATGAACATGGAAATATCTACACCGCTATCTGCATGAACATGAAAATATCTACACAGCTATCTGAATATACATGGAAATATCTACACCGATTTCTCTATAACTATGGAAATAACTACAGCGCTATCTCTATAAACTTCGAAATATCTACACCGCCATCTCTATGAACATGGAAATATCTACACCGCCATTTGTATGAACATGGAAATACCTACACCGATATCTGTATAAACATGGAAATATCTTCACCGCTATCTGTATAAACATGGAAATATCTACAACGCTGTCTCTATAAACTTGGAAATAACTACACCACTATTTCTGTAAACATGGAAATATGTAGACCGCCATCTCTATATACATGGAAATATCCACAGCACCATCTGTATAAATATGGAAATATCTATACCGCTATCTGTATGAACATGGAAATATCTACACCGCCATCTGTACGAACATGGAAATATCTATACCGCCATCTGTATGAACATGTAAATATCTACACCGCCATCTGTATGAACATGGAAATATCTACACCGCTAACTGTATGAACCTGGAAATATCTACACCGCTGTCTGTATGAACACGGAAATATCTAAACCGTTATCTGTATGATCATGGAAATATCTACACCGCTATCTGTATGAACATGGAAATATCTACACCGCTATCTGTACGAACATGGATATATCTACACCGCTATCTGTAAGAACATGCAAATATCTACACAGCTATCTGTATATCAATGGAAATATCCACACAGCTATCTCTATTAACATGGAAATAACTACACTGCTATCTGTATGAACATGGAAATATCTACACAGCCACCTGTATGAACATGGAAATATCTACACTGCCATCCGTACAAACATGGAAATATCTACACCGCCCTCTGTATGAACATGGAAATATCTTCACCGCCATCTGTATGAACATGGAAATATCTTCACCGCTAAATGTATGAACATGGAAATGTCTACACCGCTATTGGTATGAACATGGAAATATCTACACCGCTATCTGTATGAACATGGAAATATCTACACCGCTATCTGTATGAACATGTAAATACCTACACCGCCATCTGTATGAACATGGAAATATCTACACAGCTAACTGTATGAACATGGAATTATCTACACTGCTATCTGTATGAACATGGAAATATCTACACCGCCATCTGTATGAACATGTAAATATCTACACCGCCGTCTGTATGAACATGGAAATATCTACACCGCTAACTGTATGAACATGGAATTATCTACACCGCTATCTGTATGAACATGGAAATATCTACACCGCTATCTGTATGAACATGGAAATATCTACACCGGTATCTGTATGAACATGGAAATATCTACACCGCTATCTGTATGAACATGGAAATATCTACACCGCTATCTCTATGAACATGCAAATATCTACACACCCATCTGTAAATCAATGGAAATATCAACACTGCTATCTCTATAAACATGGAAATAACTACACTGCTATCTCTATAAATATGGAAATATCTACACCGCCATCTCTATGAACATGGAAATATCTACACCGCCATTTGTATGAAAATGGAAATATCTACACCACCATCTCTATGAACATGGAAATATCTACACCGCCATTTGTATGAACATGGAAATACCTACACCACCATCTGTATGAACTTGGAAATATCTTCACCGCCATCTGTATGAACATGGATATATGTACACCGGCATCTGGATGAACATGGAAATATCTACACCGCTATCTGCATGAACATGGAAATATCTACACAGCTATCTGAATATACATGGAAATATCTACACAGATTTCCCTATAAATATGGAAATAACTACAGCGCTATCTCTATAAACTTCGAAATATCTACACCGCCATCTGTATGAACATGGAAATATCTACACCGCCATCTGTACGAACATGGACATATCTACACCGCCATCTGTATTAAGTTGGAAATATCTACACCGCTATCTGTATAAACATGGAAATATCTGCCCAACTATATGTATAAACATGGAAATATCCGCACCGCTATCTGAATAAACACGGAAATATCCGCACCACTATCTGTATAAACATGGAAATATCTACACTGCTATCTGCATAAACCTGGAAATATCCACACCGCTATCTGTGTAAACATGGAAATGTCTACACCGCTATCCGTGTAAACATGGAAATATCTACACCGCCTTCTGTGTAAACATGAAAATATCTACACCGCCATCCCTATAAACATGGAAATATCTACACCGTCTTCTGTATGAACATGTAAATATCTACACCGCCATCTGTACAAACATGGAAATATCTTCACCGCTAACTGTATGAACATGGAAATATCTACACTGCCATCTGTATGAACATGGAAATATCTACACCGCTATCTGTATGAACATGGAAATATCTACACCGCTATCTGTATGAACATGCAAATATCTACACCGCTATCTGTATGAACATGGAAATATCTACACCGCTATCTGTATGAACATGCAAATATCTACACAGCTATCTGTATATCAATGAAAATATCTACACTGCTATCCCTATAAACATGGAAATAACTACACTGCTATCTGTATAAATATGGAAATATCTACACCGCCATCTCTATGAACATGGAAATATCTACACCGCCATTTGTATGAACATGGAATTATCTACACCGCCATCTCTATAAACATGTAAATATCTACACCGCCATTTGTATGAACATGGAAATATCTACACCACCATCTGTATGAACATGGAAATACCTTCACCGCCATCTGTATGAACATGGATATATGTACACCGGCATCTGGATTAACATGGAAATATCTACACTGCTATCTCAATATACATGGAAATATCTACACAGCTATCTGAATATACATGGAAATATCTACACAGATTTCTCTATAAATATGGAAATAACTAAAGCGCTATCTCTATAAACTTCGAAATATCTACACCGCCATCTGTATGAACATGGAAATATCTACACCGCCATCTGTACAAACATGGACATATCTACACCGCCATCTGTATTAAGATGGAAATATCTACACCGCTACTGGTATAAACATGGAAATATCTGCCCAACTATCTGTATACACATGGAAATATCTGCACCGCTATCTGTATAAACATGGAAATATCTACACCGCTATCTGCATAAACATGGAAATATCCACACCGCTATCTGTGTAAACATGGAAATGTCTACACCGCTATCTGTTTAAACATGGAAATATCTACACCACCATCTGTGTAAACATGAAAATATCTACACCGCCATCCCTATAAACATGGAAATATCTACACCGCCATCTGTATGAACATGGAAATATCTACACCGCCATCTCTATAAACGTGGAAATATCTACACCGCTATCTGTATGAACTTGGAAATATCTACACTGCTCTCTGTATAAAATTGAAATTATCTACACCACAATCTCTATAAACATGGAAATATCTACACTGCTATCTGTATAAACATGGAAATATCTACACCGCTATCTGTATAAACAAGGAAATATCTTCACAGCTATCTGTATAAACATGGAAATATTTACAATGCTGTCTCTATAAACTTGGAAATAACTACACCACTATCTCTGTAAACATGGAAATATCTAGACCTCCATCTCTATAAACATGGAAATATCTACACCACCATCAGTATAAACATGGAAACATCTATACCGCTATCTGCATAAACATGGAAATATCTGCACCGCCATCTCCATGAACATGGAAATATCTACACCGCCATCTGTACGAACATGGAAATATCTATACCGCCATCTGTATGAACATGTAAATATCTACACCGCCATCTGTATGAACATGGAAGTATCTACACCGCTAACTGTATGAACATGGAAATATCTACACCGCTGTCTGTATGAACATGGAAATATTTACACCTTTATCTGTATGAACATGGAAATATCTACACCGCTATCTGTATGAACATGGAAATATCTACACCGCTATCTGTACGAACATGGAAATATCTACACCGCTATTTGTATGAACATGCAGATATCTACACAGCTATCTGTATATCAATGGAAATATCCACACAGCTATCTCTATTAACATGGAAATAACTACACTGCTATCTGTATAAACATGGAAATATCTACACCGCCACCTGTATGAACATGGAAATATCTACACTGCCATCCGTACAAACATGGAAATATCTACACAGCCATCTGTATGAACATGGAAATATCTACACCGCCATCTGTGTGAACATGGAAATATCTACACAGCTAACTGTATGAACATGGAATTATCTACACCGCTATCTGTAGGAACATGGAAATATCTACACCACTATCTATATGAACATGGAAATATCTACACCGCCATCTGTATGAACATGGAAATATCTACACCGTCATCTGTATGAACATGGAATTATCTACACCGCTAACTGTATGAACATGGAATTATCTACACCGCTATCTGTATGAACATGGAAATATCTACACCGCTATCTGTATGAACATGGAAATATCTACACCGCTATCTGTATGAACATGGAAATATCTTCACCGCCATCTGTATGAACATGGAAATATCTACACCGCTAAATGTATGAACATGGAAATGTCTACACCGCTATTGGTATTAACATGGAAATATCTACACCGCCATCTGTATTAAGATGGAAATATATACACCGCTATCGGTATAAACATGGAAATATCTGCCCAACTATCTGTATACACATGGAAATATCCGCACCGCTATCTGTATAAACATGGAAATATCTACACCGCTATCTGCATAAACATGGAAATATCCACACCGCTATCTGTGTAAACATGGAAATGTCTACACCGCTATCTGTTTAAACATGGAAATATCTACACCGCCATCTGTGTAAACATGAAAATATCTACACCGCCATCCGTATAAACATGGAAATATCTACACCGCCATCTGTATGAACATGGAAATATCTACACCGCCATCTCTATAAACGTGGAAATATCTACACCGCTATCTGTATGAACTTGGAAATATCTACACCGCTACTGGTATAAACATGGAAATATCTGCCCAACTATCTGTATACACATGGAAATATCTGCACCGCTATCTGTATAAACAAGGAAATATCTTCACAGCTATCTGTATAAACATGGAAATATTTACAATGCTGTCTCTATAAACTTGGAAATAACTACACCACTATCTCTGTAAACATGGAAATATCTAGACCTCCATCTCTATAAACATGGAAATATCTACACCACCATCAGTATAAACATGGAAACATCTATACCGCTATCTGCATAAACATGGAAATATCTGCACCGCCATCTCCATGAACATGGAAATATCTACACCGCCATCTGTACGAACATGGAAATATCTATACCGCCATCTGTATGAACATGTAAATATCTACACCGCCATCTGTATGAACATGGAAGTATCTACACCGCTAACTGTATGAACATGGAAATATCTACACCGCTGTCTGTATGAACATGGAAATATTTACACCTTTATCTGTATGAACATGGAAATATCTACACCGCTATCTGTATGAACATGGAAATATCTACACCGCTATCTGTACGAACATGGAAATATCTACACCGCTATTTGTATGAACATGCAGATATCTACACAGCTATCTGTATATCAATGGAAATATCCACACAGCTATCTCTATTAACATGGAAATAACTACACTGCTATCTGTATAAACATGGAAATATCTACACCGCCACCTGTATGAACATGGAAATATCTACACTGCCATCCGTACAAACATGGAAATATCTACACAGCCATCTGTATGAACATGGAAATATCTACACCGCCATCTGTGTGAACATGGAAATATCTACACAGCTAACTGTATGAACATGGAATTATCTACACCGCTATCTGTAGGAACATGGAAATATCTACACCACTATCTATATGAACATGGAAATATCTACACCGCCATCTGTATGAACATGGAAATATCTACACCGTCATCTGTATGAACATGGAATTATCTACACCGCTAACTGTATGAACATGGAATTATCTACACCGCTATCTGTATGAACATGGAAATATCTACACCGCTATCTGTATGAACATGGAAATATCTACACCGCTATCTGTATGAACATGGAAATATCTTCACCGCCATCTGTATGAACATGGAAATATCTACACCGCTAAATGTATGAACATGGAAATGTCTACACCGCTATTGGTATTAACATGGAAATATCTACACCGCCATCTGTATTAAGATGGAAATATATACACCGCTATCGGTATAAACATGGAAATATCTGCCCAACTATCTGTATACACATGGAAATATCCGCACCGCTATCTGTATAAACATGGAAATATCTACACCGCTATCTGCATAAACATGGAAATATCCACACCGCTATCTGTGTAAACATGGAAATGTCTACACCGCTATCTGTTTAAACATGGAAATATCTACACCGCCATCTGTGTAAACATGAAAATATCTACACCGCCATCCGTATAAACATGGAAATATCTACACCGCCATCTGTATGAACATGGAAATATCTACACCGCCATCTCTATAAACGTGGAAATATCTACACCGCTATCTGTATGAACTTGGAAATATCTACACTGCTCTCTGTATAAAATTGAAATTATCTACACCACAATCTCTATAAACATGGAAATATCTACACTGCTATCTGCATAAACATGGAAATATCCACACCGCTATCTGTGTAAACATGGAAATGTCTACACCGCTATCTGTTTAAACATGGAAATATCTACACCGCCCTCTGTATGAACATGGAAATATCTTCACCGCCATCTGTATGAACATGGAAATATCTACACCGCTAAATGTATGAACATGGAAATGTCTACACCGCTATTGGTATGAACATGGAAATATCTACACCGCTATCTGTATGAACATGGAAATATCTACACCGCTATCTGTATGAACATGTAAATACCTACACCGCCATCTGTATGAACATGGAAATATCTACACAGCTAACTGTATGAACATGGAATTATCTACACTGCTATCTGTATGAACATGGAAATATCTACACCGCCATCTGTATGAACATGTAAATATCTACACCGCCGTCTGTATGAACATGGAAATATCTACACCGCTAACTGTATGAACATGGAATTATCTACACCGCTATCTGTATGAACACGGAAATATCTACACCGCTATCTGTATGAACATGGAAATATCTACACCGGTATCTGTATAAACATGGAAATATCTACACCGCTATCTGTATGAACATGGAAATATCTACACCGCTATCTCTATGAACATGCAAATATCTACACACCCATCTGTAAATCAATGGAAATATCAACACTGCTATCTCTATAAACATGGAAATAACTACACTGCTATCTCTATAAATATGGAAATATCTACACCGCCATCTCTATGAACATGGAAATATCTACACCGCCATTTGTATGAAAATGGAAATATCTACACCACCATCTCTATGAACATGGAAATATCTACACCGCCATTTGTATGAACATGGAAATACCTACACCACCATCTGTATGAACTTGGAAATATCTTCACCGCCATCTGTATGAACATGGATATATGTACACCGGCATCTGGATGAACATGGAAATATCTACACCGCTATCTGCATGAACATGGAAATATCTACACAGCTATCTGAATATACATGGAAATATCTACACAGATTTCCCTATAAATATGGAAATAACTACAGCGCTATCTCTATAAACTTCGAAATATCTACACCGCCATCTGTATGAACATGGAAATATCTACACCGCCATCTGTACGAACATGGACATATCTACACCGCCATCTGTATTAAGTTGGAAATATCTACACCGCTATCTGTATAAACATGGAAATATCTGCCCAACTATATGTATAAACATGGAAATATCCGCACCGCTATCTGAATAAACACGGAAATATCCGCACCACTATCTGTATAAACATGGAAATATCTACACTGCTATCTGCATAAACCTGGAAATATCCACACCGCTATCTGTGTAAACATGGAAATGTCTACACCGCTATCCGTGTAAACATGGAAATATCTACACCGCCTTCTGTGTAAACATGAAAATATCTACACCGCCATCCCTATAAACATGGAAATATCTACACCGTCTTCTGTATGAACATGTAAATATCTACACCGCCATCTGTACAAACATGGAAATATCTTCACCGCTAACTGTATGAACATGGAAATATCTACACTGCCATCTGTATGAACATGGAAATATCTACACCGCTATCTGTATGAACATGGAAATATCTACACCGCTATCTGTATGAACATGCAAATATCTACACCGCTATCTGTATGAACATGGAAATATCTACACCGCTATCTGTATGAACATGCAAATATCTACACAGCTATCTGTATATCAATGAAAATATCTACACTGCTATCCCTATAAACATGGAAATAACTACACTGCTATCTGTATAAATATGGAAATATCTACACCGCCATCTCTATGAACATGGAAATATCTACACCGCCATTTGTATGAACATGGAATTATCTACACCGCCATCTCTATAAACATGTAAATATCTACACCGCCATTTGTATGAACATGGAAATATCTACACCACCATCTGTATGAACATGGAAATACCTTCACCGCCATCTGTATGAACATGGATATATGTACACCGGCATCTGGATTAACATGGAAATATCTACACTGCTATCTCAATATACATGGAAATATCTACACAGCTATCTGAATATACATGGAAATATCTACACAGATTTCTCTATAAATATGGAAATAACTAAAGCGCTATCTCTATAAACTTCGAAATATCTACACCGCCATCTGTATGAACATGGAAATATCTACACCGCCATCTGTACAAACATGGACATATCTACACCGCCATCTGTATTAAGATGGAAATATCTACACCGCTACTGGTATAAACATGGAAATATCTGCCCAACTATCTGTATACACATGGAAATATCTGCACCGCTATCTGTATAAACATGGAAATATCTACACCGCTATCTGCATAAACATGGAAATATCCACACCGCTATCTGTGTAAACATGGAAATGTCTACACCGCTATCTGTTTAAACATGGAAATATCTACACCACCATCTGTGTAAACATGAAAATATCTACACCGCCATCCCTATAAACATGGAAATATCTACACCGCCATCTGTATGAACATGGAAATATCTACACCGCCATCTCTATAAACGTGGAAATATCTACACCGCTATCTGTATGAACTTGGAAATATCTACACTGCTCTCTGTATAAAATTGAAATTATCTACACCACAATCTCTATAAACATGGAAATATCTACACTGCTATCTGTATAAACATGGAAATATCTACACCGCTATCTGTATAAACAAGGAAATATCTTCACAGCTATCTGTATAAACATGGAAATATTTACAATGCTGTCTCTATAAACTTGGAAATAACTACACCACTATCTCTGTAAACATGGAAATATCTAGACCTCCATCTCTATAAACATGGAAATATCTACACCACCATCAGTATAAACATGGAAACATCTATACCGCTATCTGCATAAACATGGAAATATCTGCACCGCCATCTCCATGAACATGGAAATATCTACACCGCCATCTGTACGAACATGGAAATATCTATACCGCCATCTGTATGAACATGTAAATATCTACACCGCCATCTGTATGAACATGGAAGTATCTACACCGCTAACTGTATGAACATGGAAATATCTACACCGCTGTCTGTATGAACATGGAAATATTTACACCTTTATCTGTATGAACATGGAAATATCTACACCGCTATCTGTATGAACATGGAAATATCTACACCGCTATCTGTACGAACATGGAAATATCTACACCGCTATTTGTATGAACATGCAGATATCTACACAGCTATCTGTATATCAATGGAAATATCCACACAGCTATCTCTATTAACATGGAAATAACTACACTGCTATCTGTATAAACATGGAAATATCTACACCGCCACCTGTATGAACATGGAAATATCTACACTGCCATCCGTACAAACATGGAAATATCTACACAGCCATCTGTATGAACATGGAAATATCTACACCGCCATCTGTGTGAACATGGAAATATCTACACAGCTAACTGTATGAACATGGAATTATCTACACCGCTATCTGTAGGAACATGGAAATATCTACACCACTATCTATATGAACATGGAAATATCTACACCGCCATCTGTATGAACATGGAAATATCTACACCGTCATCTGTATGAACATGGAATTATCTACACCGCTAACTGTATGAACATGGAATTATCTACACCGCTATCTGTATGAACATGGAAATATCTACACCGCTATCTGTATGAACATGGAAATATCTACACCGCTATCTGTATGAACATGGAAATATCTTCACCGCCATCTGTATGAACATGGAAATATCTACACCGCTAAATGTATGAACATGGAAATGTCTACACCGCTATTGGTATTAACATGGAAATATCTACACCGCCATCTGTATTAAGATGGAAATATATACACCGCTATCGGTATAAACATGGAAATATCTGCCCAACTATCTGTATACACATGGAAATATCCGCACCGCTATCTGTATAAACATGGAAATATCTACACCGCTATCTGCATAAACATGGAAATATCCACACCGCTATCTGTGTAAACATGGAAATGTCTACACCGCTATCTGTTTAAACATGGAAATATCTACACCGCCATCTGTGTAAACATGAAAATATCTACACCGCCATCCGTATAAACATGGAAATATCTACACCGCCATCTGTATGAACATGGAAATATCTACACCGCCATCTCTATAAACGTGGAAATATCTACACCGCTATCTGTATGAACTTGGAAATATCTACACTGCTCTCTGTATAAAATTGAAATTATCTACACCACAATCTCTATAAACATGGAAATATCTACACTGCTATCTGTATAAACATGGAAATATCTACACCGCTATCTGTATAAACAAGGAAATATCTTCACAGCTATCTGTATAAACATGGAAATATTTACAACGCTGTCTCTATAAACTTGGAAATAAGTACACCACTATCTCTGTAAACATGGAAATATCCAGACCTCCATCTCTATAAACATGGAAATATCTACACCACCATCTATATAAACATGGAAATATCTATACCGCTATCTGCATAAACATGGAAATATCTGCACCGCCATCTCTATGAACATGGAAATATCTACACCGCCATCTGTACGAACATGGAATTATCTATACCGCCATCTGTATGAACATGTAAATATCTACACCGCCATCTGTATGAACATGGAAGTATCTACACCGCTAACTGTATGAACATGGAAGTATCTACACCGCTAACTGTATGAACATGGAAATATCTACACCGCTGTCTGTATGAACATGGAAATATCTACACCTTTATCTGTATGAACATGGAAATATCTACACCGCTATCTGTATGAACATGGAAATATCTACACCGCTATCTGTACAAACATGGAAATATCTACACCGCTATTTGTATTAACATGCACATATCTACACAGCTATCTGTATATCAATGGAAATATCCACACAGCTATCTCTATTAACATGGAAATAACTACACTGCTATCTGTATAAACATGGAAATATCTACACCGCCACCGGTATGAACATGGAAATATCTACACTGCCATCCGTACAAACATGGAAATATCTACACAGCCATCTGTATGAACATGGAAATATCTACAATGCCATCTGTGTGAACATGGAAATATCTACACAGCTAACTGTATGAACATGGAATTATCTACACCGCTATCTGTAGGAACATGGAAATATCTACACCGCTATCTTTATGAACATGGAAATATCTACACCGCCATCTGTATGAACATGGAAATATCTACACCGTCATCTGTATGAACATGGAATTATCTACACCGCTAACTGTATGAACATGGAATTATCTACACCGCTATCTGTATGAACATGGAAATATCTACACCGCTATCTGTATGAACATGGAAATATCTACACCGCTATCTGTATGAACATGGAAATATCTACACCACTATCTGTATGAACATGGAAATATCTACACCGCTAACTGTATGAACATGGAAATGTCTACACCGCTATTGGTATGAACATGGAAATATCTACACCGCTATCTGTATGAACATGGAAATATCTACACCGCTATCTGTATGAACATGGAAATCTCAACACCGCTATCTGTAGAACATGGAAATATCTACACCGCCATCTGTATGAACATGTAAATATCTACAACGCTATCTGTATGAACATGCAAATATCTACACAGCTATCTGTATATCAATGGAAATATCCACACTGGTATCTCTATAAACATGGAAATAACTACACTGCTATCTGTATAAACATGGAAATATCTACAGCGCCATCTCTATGAACATGGAAATATCTACACCGCCATTTGTATGAACCTGGAAATATCTACACCGCCATCTCTATGAACATGGAAATATCTACACCGCCATTTGTATGAACATGGAAATACCTACACCGCCATCTGTATGAACATGGAAATATCTTCACCGCCATCTGTATGAACATGGATATATGTACACCGGCATCTGGATGAACATGGAAATATCTACACCGCTATCTGCATGAACATGAAAATATCTACACAGCTATCTGAATATACATGGAAATATCTACACCGATTTCTCTATAACTATGGAAATAACTACAGCGCTATCTCTATAAACTTCGAAATATCTACACCGCCATCTCTATGAACATGGAAATATCTACACCGCCATTTGTATGAACATGGAAATACCTACACCGATATCTGTATAAACATGGAAATATCTTCACCGCTATCTGTATAAACATGGAAATATCTACAACGCTGTCTCTATAAACTTGGAAATAACTACACCACTATTTCTGTAAACATGGAAATATCTAGACCGCCATCTCTATATACATGGAAATATCCACAGCACCATCTGTATAAATATGGAAATATCTATACCGCTATCTGTATGAACATGGAAATATCTACACCGCCATCTGTACGAACATGGAAATATCTATACCGCCATCTGTATGAACATGTAAATATCTACACCGCCATCTGTATGAACATGGAAATATCTACACCGCTAACTGTATGAACCTGGAAATATCTACACCGCTGTCTGTATGAACACGGAAACATCTAAAACGTTATCTGTATGATCATGGAAATAACTACACCGCTATCTGTATGAACATGGAAATATCTACACCGCTATCTGTACGAACATGGAAATATCTACACCTCTATCTGTAAGAACATGCAAATATCTACACAGCTATCTGTATATCAATGGAAATATCCACACAGCTATCTCTATTAACATGGAAATAACTACACTGCTATCTGTATAAACATGGAAATATCTACACCGCCACCTGTATGAACATGGAAATATCTACACTGCCATCCGTACAAACATGGAAATATCTACACCGCCCTCTGTATGAACATGGAAATATCTTCACCGCCATCTGTATGAACATGGAAATATCTACACCGCAAAATGTATGAACATGGAAATGTCTACACCGCTATTGGTATGAACATGGAAATATCTACACCGCTATCTGTATGAACATGGAAATATCTACACCGCTATCTGTATGAACATGTAAATACCTACACCGCCATCTGTATGAACATGGAAATATCTACACAGCTAACTGTATGAACATGGAATTATCTACACTGCTATCTGTATGAACATGGAAATATCTACACCGCCATCTGTATGAACATGTAAATATCTACACCGCCGTCTGTATGAACATGGAAATATCTACACCGCTAACTGTATGAACATGGAATTATCTACACCGCTATCTGTATGAACATGGAAATATCTACACCGCTATCTGTATGAACATGGAAATATCTACACCGGTATCTGTATGAACATGGAAATATCTACACCGCTATCTGTATGAACATGGAAATATCTACACCGCTATCTCTATGAACATGCAAATATCTACACACCCATCTGTAAATCAATGGAAATATCAACACTGCTATCTCTATAAACATGGAAATAACTACACTGCTATCTCTATAAATATGGAAATATCTACACCGCCATCTCCATGAACATGGAAATATCTACACCGCCATTTGTATGAACATGGAAATATCTACACCACCATCTCTATGAACATGGAAATATCTACACCGCCATTTGTATGAACATGGAAATACCTACACCGCCATCTGTATGAACTTGGAAATATCTTCACCGCCATCTGTATGAACATGGATATATGTACACCGGCATCTGGATGAACATGGAAATATCTACACCGCTATCTGCATGAACATGGAAATATCTACACAGCTATCTGAATATACATGGAAATATCTACACCGATTTCTCTATAAATATGGAAATAACTACAGCGCTATCTCTATAAACTTCGAAATATCTACACCGCCATCTGTATGAACATGGAAATATCTACACCGCCATCTGTACGAACATGGACATATCTACACCGCCATCTGTATTAAGTTGGAAATATCTACACCGCTATCTGTATAAACATGGAAATATCTGCCCAACTATCTGTATAAACATGGAAATATCCGCACCGCTATCTGAATAAACATGGAAATATCCGCACCACTATCTGTATAAACATGGAAATATCTACACTGCTATCTGCATAAACCTGGAAATATCCACACCGCTATCTGTGTAAACATGGAAATGTCTACACCGCTATCCGTGTAAACATGGAAATATCTACACCGCCTTCTGTGTAAACATGAAAATATCTACACCGCCATCCCTATAAACATGGAAATATCTACACCGTCTTCTGTATGAACATGTAAATATCTACACCGCCATCTGTACAAACATGGAAATATCTTCACCGCTAACTGTATGAACATGGAAATATCTACACCGCCATCTGTATGAACATGGAAATATCTACACCGCTATCTGTATGAACATGGAAATATCTACACCGCTATCTGTATGAACATGCAAATATCTACACCGCTATCTGTATGAACATGGAAATATCTACACCGCTATCTGTATGAACATGCAAATATCTACACAGCTATCTGTATATCAATGAAAATATCTACACTGCTATCCCTATAAACATGGAAATAACTACACTGCTATCTGTATAAATATGGAAATATCTACACCGCCATCTCTATGAACATGGAAATATCTACACCGCCATTTGTATGAACATGGAATTATCTACACCGCCATCTCTATAAACATGGAAATATCTACACCGCCATTTGTATGAACATGGAAATATCTACACCACCATCTGTATGAACATGGAAATATCTTCACCGCCATCTGTATGAACATGGATATATGTACACTGGCATCTGGATTAACATGGAAATATCTACACTGCTATCTCAATATACATGGAAATATCTACACAGCTATCTGAATATACATGGAAATATCTACACAGATTTCTCTATAAATATGGAAATAACTAAAGCGCTATCTCTATAAACTTCGAAATATCTACACCGCCATCTGTATGAACATGGAAATATCTACACCGCCATCTGTACAAACATGGACATATCTACACCGCCATCTGTATTAAGATGGAAATATCTACACCGCTATTGGTATAAACATGGAAATATCTGCCCAACTATCTGTGTACACATGGAAATATCCGCACCGCTATCTGTATAAACATGGAAATATCTACACCGCTATCTGCATAAACATGGAAATATCCACACCGCTATCTGTGTAAACATGGAAATGTCTACACTGCTATCTGTGTAAACATGGAAATATCTACACCGCCATCTGTGTAAACATGAAAATATTTACACCGCCATCCCTATAAACATGGAAATATCTACACCGCCATCTGTATGAACATGGAAATATCTACACCGCCATCTCTATAAACGTGGAAATATCTACACCGCTATCTGTATGAACTTGGAAATATCTACACTGCTCTCTGTATTAAATTGAAATTATCTACACCACAATCTCTATAAACATGGAAATATCTACACTGCTATCTGTATAAACATGGAAATATCTTCACCGCTATCTGTATAAACAAGGAAATATCTTCACAGCTATCTGTGTAAACATGGAAATGTCTACACCGCTATCTGTTTAAACATGGAAATATCTACACCGCCATCTGTATGAACATGGAAGTATCTACACCGCTAACTGTATGAACATGGAAATATCTACACCGCTGTCTGTATGAACATGGAAATATCTACACCTTTATCTGTATGAACATGGAAATATCTACACCGCTATCTGTATGAACATGAAAATATCTACACCGCTATCTGTACGAACATGGAAATATCTACACCGCTATTTGTATGAAAATGCACATATCTACACAGCTATCTGTATATCAATGGAAATATCCACACAGCTATCTCTATTAACATGGAAATAACTACACTGCTATCTGTATAAACATGGAAATATCTACACCGCCACCTGTATGAACATGGAAATATCTACACTGCCATCCGTACAAACATGGAAATATCTACACAGCCATCTGTATGAACATGGAAATATCTTCACCGCCATCTGTATGAACATGGAAATATCTACACCGCTAAATGTATGAACATGGAAATGCCTACACCGCTATTGGTATGAACATGGAAATATCTACACCGCTATCTGTATGAACATGGAAATATCTACACCGCTATCTGTATGAACATGGAAATATCCACACCGCTATCTGTATGAACATGGAAATATCTACGCCGCCATCTGTATGAACATGGAAATATCTACACCGCCATCTGTGTGAACATGGAAATATCTACACAGCTAACTGTATGAACATGGAATTATCTACACCGCTATCTGTATGAACATGGAAATATCTACACCGCTATCTGTATGAACATGGAAATATCTACACCGCTATCTGTATGAACATGGAAATATCAACGCCGCTATCTGTATGAACATGGAAATATCTACACCGCTAACTGTATGAACATGGAAATGTCTACACCGCTATTGGTATGAACATGGAAATATCTACACCGCTATCTGTATGAACATGGAAATATCTACACCGCTATCTGTATGAACATGGAAATCTCAACACCGCTATCTGTAGAACATGGAAATATCTACACCGCCATCTGTATGTACATGTAAATATCTACACTGCTATCTGTATGAACATGCAAATATCTACACAGCTATCTGTATATCAATGGAAATATCCACACTGGCATCTCTATAAACATGGAAATAACTACACTGCTATCTGTATAAACATGGAAATATCTACACCGCCATGTCTATGAACATGGAAATATCTACACCGCCATTTGTATGAACCTGGAAATATCTACACAGCCATCTCTATGAACATGGAAATATCTACACCGCCATTTGTATGAACATGGAAATACCTACACCGCCATCTGTATGAACATGGAAATATCTTCACCGCCATCTGTATGAACATGGATATATGTACACCGGCATCTGGATGAACATGGAAATATCTACACCGCTATCTGCATGAACATGGAAATATCTACACAGCTATCTGAATATACATGGAAATATCTACACCGATTTCTCTATAAATATGGAAATAACTACAGCGCTATCTCTATAAACTTCGAAATATCTACACCGCCATCTGTATGAACATGGAAATATCTACACCGCCATCTGTACAAACATGGACATATCTACACCGCCATCTGTATTAAGATGGATATATCTACACAGCTATCTGTATAAACATGGAAATATCTGCCCAACTATCTGTATAAACATGGAAATATCCGCACCGCTATCTGAATAAACATGGAAATATCCGCACCACTATCTGTATAAACATGGAAATATCTACACTGCTATCTGCATAAACCTGGAAATATCCACACCGCTATCTGTGTAAACATGGAAATGTCTACACCGCTATCCGTGTAAACATGGAAATATCTACACCGCCTTCTGTGTAAACATGAAAATATCTACACCGCCATCCCTAAAAACATGGAAATATCTACACCGTCTTCTGTATGAACATGTAAATATCTACACCGCCATCTGTACGAACATGGAAATATCTACACCGCTAACTGTATGAACATGGAAATATCTACACCGCCATCTGTATGAACATGGAAATATCTACACCGCTATCTGTATGAACATGGAAATGTCTACACCGCTATCTGTATGAACATGCAAATATCTACACCGCTATGTGTATGAACATGGAAATATCTACACCGCTATCTGAATGAACATGCAAATATCTACACAGCTATCTGTATATCAATGAAAATATCTACACTGCTATCCCTATAAACATGGAAACAACTACACTGCTATCTGTGTAAATATGGAAACATCTACACCGTCATCTCTATGAACATGGAAATATCTACACCGCCATTTGTATGAACATGGAATTATCTACACCGCCATTTCTATGAACATGGAAATATCTACACCGCCATATGTATGAACATGGAAATATCTACACAACCATCTGTATGAACATGGGAATATCTTCACCGCCATCTGTATGAACATGGATATATGTACACCGGCATCTGGATGAACATGGAAATATCTACACCGCTATCTGCATGAACATGGAAATATCTACACAGCTATCTGAATATACATGGAAATATCTACACAGATTTCTCTATAAATATGGAAATAACTACAGCGCTATCTCTATAAACTTCGAAATATCTACACCGCCATCTGTATGAACATGGAAATATCTACACCGCCATCTGTACAAACATGGACATATCTACACCGCCATCTGTATTAAGATGGAAAAATCTACACCGCTATCTGTATAAACATGGAAATATCTGCCCAACTATCTGTATAAACATGGAAATATCCGCACCGCTATCTGTATAAACATGGAAATATCTACACTGCTATCTGCATAAACATGGAAATATCCACACCGCTATCTGTGTAAACATGGAAATGTCTACACCGCTATCTGTTTAAACATGGAAATATCTACACCGCCATCTGTGTAAACATGAAAATATCTACACCGCCATCCCTATAAACATGGAAATATCTACACCGCCATCTGTATGAACATGGAAATATCTACACTGCCATCTCTATAAACGTGGAAATATCTACACCGCTATCTGTATGAACTTGGAAATATCTACACTGCTCTCTGTATAAAATTGAAATTATCTACACCACTATCTCTATAAACATGGAAATATCTACACTGCTATCTGTATAAACATGGAAATATCTACACCGCTATCTGTATAAACAAGGAAATATCTTCACAGCTATCTGTATAAACATGGAAATATTTACAACGCTGTCTCTATAAACTTGGAAATAACTACACCACTATCTCTATAAACATGGAAATATCTAGACCTCCATCTCTATAAACATGGAAATATCTACACCACCATCTGTATAAACATGGAAATATCTATACCACTATCTGCATAAACATGGAAATATCTACACCGCCATCTCTATGAACATAGAAATATCTACACCGCGATCTGTACGAACATGGAAATATCTATACCGCCATCTGTATAAACATGTAAATATCTACACCGCCATCTTTATGAACATGGAAATATCTACACCGCTATCTCTATGAACATGGAAATATCTACACCGCAATCTGTATGAACATGGATATATCTACACCGCTATCTGGAGGAACATGGAAATATCTACACCGCCATTTGTATGAACCTGGAAATACCTACACCACTATCTGTATGAACTTGGAAATATCTACACTGCTCTCTGTATAAAATTGAAATTATCTACACCACTATCTCTATAAACATGGAAATATCTACACTGCTATCTGTATAAACATGGAAATATCTACACCGCTATCTGTATAAACATGGAAATACCTTCACCGCTATCTGTATAAACATGGAAATATCTACAACGCTGTCTCTATAAACTTGGAAATAACTACACCACTATCTCTGTAAACATGGAAATATCTAGACCGCCATCTCTATATACATGGAAATATCCACACCACCATCTGTATAAATATGGAAATATCTATACCGCTATCTGTATGAACATGGAAATATCTACACCGCCATCTGTACGAACATGGAAATATCTATACCGCCATCTGTATGAACATGTAAATATCTACACCGCCATCTGTACGAACATGGAAATATCTACACCGCTAACTGTATGAACATGGAAATATCTACACCGCTGTCTGTATGAACACGGAAATATCTAAACCGTTATCTGTATGATCATGGAAATAACTACACCGCTATCTGTATGAACATGGAAATATCTACACCGCTATCTGTACGAACATGGAAATATCTACACCGCTATCTGCATGAACATGCAAATATCTACACAGCTATCTGTATATCAATGGAAATATCCAAACAGCTATCTCTATTAACATGGAAATAACTACACTGCTATCTGTATAAACATGGAAATATCTAAACCGCCACCTGTACGAACATGGAAATATCTACACTGCCATCCGTACAAACATGGAAATATCTACACCGCCCTCTGTATGAACATGGAAATATCTTCACCGCCATCTGTATGAACATGGAAATATCTACACCGCTAAATGTATGAACATGGAAATGTCTACACCGCTATTGGTATGAACATGGAAATATCTACACCGCTATCTGTATGAACATGGAAATATCTACACCGCTATCTGTATGAACATGGAAATATCTACACCGCTATCTGTATGAACATGGAAATATCTACACCGCCATCTGTATGAACATGTAAATACCTACACCGCCATTTGTATGAACATGGAAATATCTACACAGCTAACTATATGAACATGGAATTATCTACACCGCTATCTGTATGAACATGGAAATATCTACACTGCTATCTGTATGAACATGGAAATATCTACACCGCCATCTGTATGAACATGTAAATATCTACACCGCCGTCTGTATGAACATGGAAATATCTACACCGCTAACTGTATGAACATGGAATTATCTACACCGCTATCTGTATGAACATGGAAATATCTACACCGCTATCTGTATGAACATGGAAATAGCTACACCGGTATCTGTATGAACATGGAAATATCTACACCGCTATCTGTATGAACATGGAAATATCTACACCGCTATCTCTATGAACATGCAAATATCTACACAGCTATCTGTATATAAATGGAAATATCAACACTGCTATCTCTATAAACATGGAAATAACTGCACTGCTATCTCTATAAATATGGAAATATCTACACTGCCATCTCTATGAACATGGAAATATCTACACCGCCATTTGTATGAACATGGAAATATCTACACAACCATCTCTATGAACATGGAAATATCTACACCGCCATTTGTATGAACATGGAAATATCTACACCACCATGTGTATGAACATGGAAATATCTTCACCGCAATCTGCATGAACATGGATATATGTACACCGGCATCTGGATGAAGATGGAAATATCTACACCGCTATCTGCATGAACATGGAAATATCTACACCGCCATCTGTGTAAACATGAAAATATCTACACCGCCATCCCTATAAACATGGAAATATCTACACCGTCTTCTGTATGAACATGGAAATATCTACACTGCCATCTCTATAAACGTGGAAATATCTACACCGCTATCTGTATGAACTTGTAAATATCTACACAGGTTTCTGTATAAAATTTAAATTATCTACACCACTGTCTCTATAAACATGGAAATATCTACACTGCTATCTGTATAAACATGGAAATATCTACACCGCTATCTGTATAAACATGGAAATATGTTCACCGCTATCTGTATAAACATGGAAATATCTACAACGCTGTCTCTATAAACTTGGAAATAACTACACCACAATCTCTGTAAACATGGAAATATCTAGACCGCCATCTCTATAAACATGGAAATATCTACACCACCATCTGTATAAACATGGAAATATCTATACCGCTATCTGCATAAACATGGAAATATCTACACCGCCATCTCTATGAACATGGAAATATCTACACCGCCATCTGTACGAACATGGACATATCTATACCGCCATCTGTATGAACATGTAAATATCTACACCGCTATCTGTATGAACACGGAAATGTCTACACCGCCACCTGTGTAAACATGGAAATGTCTACACCGCTAACTGTATAAACATGGAAATATCTACACTGCTATCTGCATAAACCTGGAAATATCCACACCGCTATCTGTGTAAACATGGAAATGTCTACACCGCTATCCGTGTAAACATGGAAATATCTACACCGCCTTCTGTGTAAACATGAAAATATCTACACCGCCATCCCTATAAACATGGAAATATCTACACCGTCTTCTGTATGAACATGTAAATATCTACACCGCCATCTGTACAAACATGGAAATATCTTCACCGCTAACTTTATGAACATGGAAATATCTACACTGCCATCTGTATGAACATGGAAATATCTACACCGCTATCTGTAAGAACATGGAAATATCTACACCGCTATCTGTATGAACATGCAAATATCTACACCGCTATCTGTATGAACATGGAAATATCTACACCGCTATCTGTATGAACATGCAAATATCTACACAGCTATCTGTATATCAATGAAAATATCTACACTGCTATCCCTATAAACATGGAAATAACTACACTGCTATCTGTATAAATATGGAAATATCTACACCGCCATCTCTATGAACATGGAAATATCTACACCGCCATTTGTATGAACATGGAATTATCTACACCGCCGTCTCTATAAACATGGAAATATCTACACCGCCATTTGTATGAACATGGAAATATCTACACCACCATCTGTATGAACATGGAAATACCTTCACCGCCATCTGTATGAACATGGATATATGTACACCGGCATCTGGATTAACATGGAAATATCTACACTGCTATCTCAATATACATGGAAATATCTACACAGCTATCTGAATATACATGGAAATATCTACACAGATTTCTCTATAAATATGGAAATAACTAAAGCGCTATCTCTATAAACTTCGAAATATCTACACCGCCATCTGTATGAACATGGAAATATCTACACCGCCATCTGTACAAACATGGACATATCTACACCGCCATCTGTATTAAGATGGAAATATCTACACCGCTACTGGTATAAACATGGAAATATCTGCCCAACTATCTGTATACACATGGAAATATCTGCACCGCTATCTGTATAAACATGGAAATATCTACACCGCTATCTGCATAAACATGGAAATATCCACACCGCTATCTGTGTAAACATGGAAATGTCTACACCGCTATCTGTTTAAACATGGAAATATCTACACCACCATCTGTGTAAACATGAAAATATCTACACCGCCATCCCTATAAACATGGAAATATCTACACCGCCATCTGTATGAACATGGAAATATCTACACCGCCATCTCTATAAACGTGGAAATATCTACACCGCTATCTGTATGAACTTGGAAATATCTACACTGCTCTCTGTATAAAATTGAAATTATCTACACCACAATCTCTATAAACATGGAAATATCTACACTGCTATCTGTATAAACATGGAAATATCTACACCGCTATCTGTATAAACAAGGAAATATCTTCACAGCTATCTGTATAAACATGGAAATATTTACAATGCTGTCTCTATAAACTTGGAAATAACTACACCACTATCTCTGTAAACATGGAAATATCTAGACCTCCATCTCTATAAACATGGAAATATCTACACCACCATCAGTATAAACATGGAAACATCTATACCGCTATCTGCATAAACATGGAAATATCTGCACCGCCATCTCCATGAACATGGAAATATCTACACCGCCATCTGTACGAACATGGAAATATCTATACCGCCATCTGTATGAACATGTAAATATCTACACCGCCATCTGTATGAACATGGAAGTATCTACACCGCTAACTGTATGAACATGGAAATATCTACACCGCTGTCTGTATGAACATGGAAATATTTACACCTTTATCTGTATGAACATGGAAATATCTACACCGCTATCTGTATGAACATGGAAATATCTACACCGCTATCTGTACGAACATGGAAATATCTACACCGCTATTTGTATGAACATGCAGATATCTACACAGCTATCTGTATATCAATGGAAATATCCACACAGCTATCTCTATTAACATGGAAATAACTACACTGCTATCTGTATAAACATGGAAATATCTACACCGCCACCTGTATGAACATGGAAATATCTACACTGCCATCCGTACAAACATGGAAATATCTACACAGCCATCTGTATGAACATGGAAATATCTACACCGCCATCTGTGTGAACATGGAAATATCTACACAGCTAACTGTATGAACATGGAATTATCTACACCGCTATCTGTAGGAACATGGAAATATCTACACCACTATCTATATGAACATGGAAATATCTACACCGCCATCTGTATGAACATGGAAATATCTACACCGTCATCTGTATGAACATGGAATTATCTACACCGCTAACTGTATGAACATGGAATTATCTACACCGCTATCTGTATGAACATGGAAATATCTACACCGCTATCTGTATGAACATGGAAATATCTACACCGCTATCTGTATGAACATGGAAATATCTTCACCGCCATCTGTATGAACATGGAAATATCTACACCGCTAAATGTATGAACATGGAAATGTCTACACCGCTATTGGTATTAACATGGAAATATCTACACCGCCATCTGTATTAAGATGGAAATATATACACCGCTATCGGTATAAACATGGAAATATCTGCCCAACTATCTGTATACACATGGAAATATCCGCACCGCTATCTGTATAAACATGGAAATATCTACACCGCTATCTGCATAAACATGGAAATATCCACACCGCTATCTGTGTAAACATGGAAATGTCTACACCGCTATCTGTTTAAACATGGAAATATCTACACCGCCATCTGTGTAAACATGAAAATATCTACACCGCCATCCGTATAAACATGGAAATATCTACACCGCCATCTGTATGAACATGGAAATATCTACACCGCCATCTCTATAAACGTGGAAATATCTACACCGCTATCTGTATGAACTTGGAAATATCTACACTGCTCTCTGTATAAAATTGAAATTATCTACACCACAATCTCTATAAACATGGAAATATCTACACTGCTATCTGTATAAACATGGAAATATCTACACCGCTATCTGTATAAACAAGGAAATATCTTCACAGCTATCTGTATAAACATGGAAATATTTACAACGCTGTCTCTATAAACTTGGAAATAAGTACACCACTATCTCTGTAAACATGGAAATATCCAGACCTCCATCTCTATAAACATGGAAATATCTACACCACCATCTGTATAAACATGGAAATATCTATACCGCTATCTGCATAAACATGGAAATATCTGCACCGCCATCTATATGAACATGGAAATATCTACACCGCCATCTGTACGAACATGGAATTATCTATACCGCCATCTGTATGAACATGTAAATATCTACACCGCCATCTGTATGAACATGGAAGTATCTACACCGCTAACTGTATGAACATGGAAGTATCTACACCGCTAACTGTATGAACATGGAAATATTTACACCGCTGTCTGTATGAACATGGAAATATCTACACCTTTATCTGTATGAACATGGAAATATCTACACCGCTATCTGTATGAACATGGAAATATCTACACCGCTATCTGTACAAACATGGAAATATCTACACCGCTATTTGTATTAACATGCACATATCTACACAGCTATCTGTATATCAATGGAAATATCCACACAGCTATCTCTATTAACATGGAAATAACTACACTGCTATCTGTATAAACATGGAAATATCTACACCGCCACCGGTATGAACATGGAAATATCTACACTGCCATCCGTACAAACATGGAAATATCTACACAGCCATCTGTATGAACATGGAAATATCTACAATGCCATCTGTGTGAACATGGAAATATCTACACAGCTAACTGTATGAACATGGAATTATCTACACCGCTATCTGTAGGAACATGGAAATATCTACACCGCTATCTTTATGAACATGGAAATATCTACACCGCCATCTGTATGAACATGGAAATATCTACACCGTCATCTGTATGAACATGGAATTATCTACACCGCTAACTGTATGAACATGGAATTATCTACACCGCTATCTGTATGAACATGGAAATATCTACACCGCTATCTGTATGAACATGGAAATATCTACACCGCTATCTGTATGAACATGGAAATATCTACACCACTATCTGTATGAACATGGAAATATCTACACCGCTAACTGTATGAACATGGAAATGTCTACACCGCTATTGGTATGAACATGGAAATATCTACACCGCTATCTGTATGAACATGGAAATATCTACACCGCTATCTGTATGAACATGGAAATCTCAACACCGCTATCTGTAGAACATGGAAATATCTACACCGCCATCTGTATGAACATGTAAATATCTACACCGCTACCTGTATGAACATGCAAATATCTACACAGCTATCTGTATATCAATGGAAATATCCACACTGGTATCTCTATAAACATGGAAATAACTACACTGCTATCTGTATAAACATGGAAATATCTACACCGCCATCTCTATGAACATGGAAATATCTACACCGCCATTTGTATGAACCTGGAAATATCTACACCGCCATCTCTATGAACATGGAAATATCTACACCGCCATTTGTATGAACATGGAAATACCTACACCGCCATCTGTATGAACATGGAAATACCTTCACCGCCATCTGTATGAACATGGATATATGTACACCGGCATCTGGATGAACATGGAAATATCTACACCGCTATCTGCATGAACATGAAAATATCTACACAGCTATCTGAATATACATGGAAATATCTACACCGATTTCTCTATAACTATGGAAATAACTACAGCGCTATCTCTATAAACTTCGAAATATCTACACCGCCATCTCTATGAACATGGAAATATCTACACCGCCATTTGTATGAACATGGAAATACCTACACCGATATCTGTATAAACATGGAAATATCTTCACCGCTATCTGTATAAACATGGAAATATCTACAACGCTGTCTCTATAAACTTGGAAATAACTACACCACTATTTCTGTAAACATGGAAATATCTAGAAAGCCATCTCTATATACATGGAAATATCCACAGCACCATCTGTATAAATATGGAAATATCTATACCGCTATCTGTATGAACATGGAAATATCTACACCGCCATCTGTACGAACATGGAAATATCTATACCGCCATCTGTATGAACATGTAAATATCTACACCGCCATCTGTATGAACATGGAAATATCTACACCGCTAACTGTATGAACCTGGAAATATCTACACCGCTGTCTGTATGAACACGGAAACATCTAAAACGTTATCTGTATGATCATGGAAATATCTACACCGCTATCTGTATGAACATGGAAATATCTACACCGCTATCTGTACGAACATGGAAATATCTACACCTCTATCTGTAAGAACATGCAAATATCTACACAGCTATCTGTATATCAATGGAAATATCCACACAGCTATCTCTATTAACATGGAAATAACTACACTGCTATCTGTATAAACATGGAAATATCTACACCGCCACCTGTATGAACATGGAAATATCTACACTGCCATCCGTACAAACATGGAAATATCTACACCGCCCTCTGTATGAACATGGAAATATCTTCACCGCCATCTGTATGAACATGGAAATATCTACACCGCAAAATGTATGAACATGGAAATGTCTACACCGCTATTGGTATGAACATGGAAATATCTACACCGCTATCTGTATGAACATGGAAATATCTACACCGCTATCTGTATGAACATGTAAATACCTACACCGCCATCTGTATGAACATGGAAATATCTACACAGCTAACTGTATGAACATGGAATTATCTACACTGCTATCTGTATGAACATGGAAATATCTACACCGCCATCTGTATGAACATGTAAATATCTACACCGCCGTCTGTATGAACATGGAAATATCTACACCGCTAACTGTATGAACATGGAATTATCTACACCGCTATCTGTATGAACATGGAAATATCTACACCGCTATCTGTATGAACATGGAAATATCTACACCGGTATCTGTATGAACATGGAAATATCTACACCGCTATCTGTATGAACATGGAAATATCTACACCGCTATCTCTATGAACATGCAAATATCTACACACCCATCTGTAAATCAATGGAAATATCAACACTGCTATCTCTATAAACATGGAAATAACTACACTGCTATCTCTATAAATATGGAAATATCTACACCGCCATCTCCATGAACATGGAAATATCTACACCGCCATTTGTATGAACATGGAAATATCTACACCACCATCTCTATGAACATGGAAATATCTACACCGCCATTTGTATGAACATGGAAATACCTACACCGCCATCTGTATGAACTTGGAAATATCTTCACCGCCATCTGTATGAACATGGATATATGTACACCGGCATCTGGATGAACATGGAAATATCTACACCGCTATCTGCATGAACATGGAAATATCTACACAGCTATCTGAATATACATGGAAATATCTACACCGATTTCTCTATAAATATGGAAATAACTACAGCGCTATCTCTATAAACTTCGAAATATCTACACCGCCATCTGTATGAACATGGAAATATCTACACCGCCATCTGTACGAACATGGACATATCTACACCGCCATCTGTATTAAGTTGGAAATATCTACACCGCTATCTGTATAAACATGGAAATATCTGCCCAACTATCTGTATAAACATGGAAATATCCGCACCGCTATCTGAATAAACATGGAAATATCCGCACCACTATCTGTATAAACATGGAAATATCTACACTGCTATCTGCATAAACCTGGAAATATCCACACCGCTATCTGTGTAAACATGGAAATGTCTACACCGCTATCCGTGTAAACATGGAAATATCTACACCGCCTTCTGTGTAAACATGAAAATATCTACACCGCCATCCCTATAAACATGGAAATATCTACACCGTCTTCTGTATGAACATGTAAATATCTACACCGCCATCTGTACAAACATGGAAATATCTTCACCGCTAACTGTATGAACATGGAAATATCTACACCGCCATCTGTATGAACATGGAAATATCTACACCGCTATCTGTATGAACATGGAAATATCTACACCGCTATCTGTATGAACATGCAAATATCTACACCGCTATCTGTATGAACATGGAAATATCTACACCGCTATCTGTATGAACATGCAAATATCTACACAGCTATCTGTATATCAATGAAAATATCTACACTGCTATCCCTATAAACATGGAAATAACTACACTGCTATCTGTATAAATATGGAAATATCTACACCGCCATCTCTATGAACATGGAAATATCTACACCGCCATTTGTATGAACATGGAATTATCTACACCGCCATCTCTATAAACATGGAAATATCTACACCGCCATTTGTATGAACATGGAAATATCTACACCACCATCTGTATGAACATGGAAATATCTTCACCGCCATCTGTATGAACATGGATATATGTACACTGGCATCTGGATTAACATGGAAATATCTACACTGCTATCTCAATATACATGGAAATATCTACACAGCTATCTGAATATACATGGAAATATCTACACAGATTTCTCTATAAATATGGAAATAACTAAAGCGCTATCTCTATAAACTTCGAAATATCTACACCGCCATCTGTATGAACATGGAAATATCTACACCGCCATCTGTACAAACATGGACATATCTACACCGCCATCTGTATTAAGATGGAAATATCTACACCGCTATTGGTATAAACATGGAAATATCTGCCCAACTATCTGTGTACACATGGAAATATCCGCACCGCTATCTGTATAAACATGGAAATATCTACACCGCTATCTGCATAAACATGGAAATATCCACACCGCTATCTGTGTAAACATGGAAATGTCTACACTGCTATCTGTGTAAACATGGAAATATCTACACCGCCATCTGTGTAAACATGAAAATATTTACACCGCCATCCCTATAAACATGGAAATATCTACACCGCCATCTGTATGAACATGGAAATATCTACACCGCCATCTCTATAAACGTGGAAATATCTACACCGCTATCTGTATGAACTTGGAAATATCTACACTGCTCTCTGTATTAAATTGAAATTATCTACACCACAATCTCTATAAACATGGAAATATCTACACTGCTATCTGTATAAACATGGAAATATCTTCACCGCTATCTGTATAAACAAGGAAATATCTTCACAGCTATCTGTGTAAACATGGAAATGTCTACACCGCTATCTGTTTAAACATGGAAATATCTACACCGCCATCTGTATGAACATGGAAGTATCTACACCGCTAACTGTATGAACATGGAAATATCTACACCGCTGTCTGTATGAACATGGAAATATCTACACCTTTATCTGTATGAACATGGAAATATCTACACCGCTATCTGTATGAACATGAAAATATCTACACCGCTATCTGTACGAACATGGAAATATCTACACCGCTATTTGTATGAAAATGCACATATCTACACAGCTATCTGTATATCAATGGAAATATCCACACAGCTATCTCTATTAACATGGAAATAACTACACTGCTATCTGTATAAACATGGAAATATCTACACCGCCACCTGTATGAACATGGAAATATCTACACTGCCATCCGTACAAACATGGAAATATCTACACAGCCATCTGTATGAACATGGAAATATCTTCACCGCCATCTGTATGAACATGGAAATATCTACACCGCTAAATGTATGAACATGGAAATGCCTACACCGCTATTGGTATGAACATGGAAATATCTACACCGCTATCTGTATGAACATGGAAATATCTACACCGCTATCTGTATGAACATGGAAATATCCACACCGCTATCTGTATGAACATGGAAATATCTACGCCGCCATCTGTATGAACATGGAAATATCTACACCGCCATCTGTGTGAACATGGAAATATCTACACAGCTAACTGTATGAACATGGAATTATCTACACCGCTATCTGTATGAACATGGAAATATCTACACCGCTATCTGTATGAACATGGAAATATCTACACCGCTATCTGTATGAACATGGAAATATCTACGCCGCTATCTGTATGAACATGGAAATATCTACACCGCTAACTGTATGAACATGGAAATGTCTACACCGCTATTGGTATGAACATGGAAATATCTACACCGCTATCTGTATGAACATGGAAATATCTACACCGCTATCTGTATGAACATGGAAATCTCAACACCGCTATCTGTAGAACATGGAAATATCTACACCGCCATCTGTATGTACATGTAAATATCTACACTGCTATCTGTATGAACATGCAAATATCTACACAGCTATCTGTATATCAATGGAAATATCCACACTGGCATCTCTATAAACATGGAAATAACTACACTGCTATCTGTATAAACATGGAAATATCTACACCGCCATGTCTATGAACATGGAAATATCTACACCGCCATTTGTATGAACCTGGAAATATCTACACAGCCATCTCTATGAACATGGAAATATCTACACCGCCATTTGTATGAACATGGAAATACCTACACCGCCATCTGTATGAACATGGAAATATCTTCACCGCCATCTGTATGAACATGGATATATGTACACCGGCATCTGGATGAACATGGAAATATCTACACCGCTATCTGCATGAACATGGAAATATCTACACAGCTATCTGAATATACATGGAAATATCTACACCGATTTCTCTATAAATATGGAAATAACTACAGCGCTATCTCTATAAACTTCGAAATATCTACACCGCCATCTGTATGAACATGGAAATATCTACACCGCCATCTGTACAAACATGGACATATCTACACCGCCATCTGTATTAAGATGGATATATCTACACAGCTATCTGTATAAACATGGAAATATCTGCCCAACTATCTGTATAAACATGGAAATATCCGCACCGCTATCTGAATAAACATGGAAATATCCGCACCACTATCTGTATAAACATGGAAATATCTACACTGCTATCTGCATAAACCTGGAAATATCCACACCGCTATCTGTGTAAACATGGAAATGTCTACACCGCTATCCGTGTAAACATGGAAATATCTACACCGCCTTCTGTGTAAACATGAAAATATCTACACCGCCATCCCTAAAAACATGGAAATATCTACACCGTCTTCTGTATGAACATGTAAATATCTACACCGCCATCTGTACGAACATGGAAATATCTACACCGCTAACTGTATGAACATGGAAATATCTACACCGCCATCTGTATGAACATGGAAATATCTACACCGCTATCTGTATGAACATGGAAAAGTCTACACCGCTATCTGTATGAACATGCAAATATCTACACCGCTATGTGTATGAACATGGAAATATCTACACCGCTATCTGTATGAACATGCAAATATCTACACAGCTATCTGTATATCAATGAAAATATCTACACTGCTATCCCTATAAACATGGAAATAACTACACTGCTATCTGTATAAATATGGAAATATCTACACCGCCATCTCTATGAACATGGAAATATCTACACCGCCATTTGTATGAACATGGAATTATCTACACCGCCATCTCTATAAACATGGAAATATCTACACCGCCATTTGTATGAACATGGAAATATCTACACCACCATCTGTATGAACATGGAAATATCTTCACCGCCATCTGTATGAACATGGATATATGTACACTGGCATCTGGATTAACATGGAAATATCTACACTGCTATCTCAATATACATGGAAATATCTACACAGCTATCTGAATATACATGGAAATATCTACACAGATTTCTCTATAAATATGGAAATAACTAAAGCGCTATCTCTATAAACTTCGAAATATCTACACCGCCATCTGTATGAACATGGAAATATCTACACCGCCATCTGTACAAACATGGACATATCTACACCGCCATCTGTATTAAGATGGAAATATCTACACCGCTATTGGTATAAACATGGAAATATCTGCCCAACTATCTGTGTACACATGGAAATATCCGCACCGCTATCTGTATAAACATGGAAATATCTACACCGCTATCTGCATAAACATGGAAATATCCACACCGCTATCTGTGTAAACATGGAAATGTCTACACTGCTATCTGTGTAAACATGGAAATATCTACACCGCCATCTGTGTAAACATGAAAATATTTACACCGCCATCCCTATAAACATGGAAATATCTACACCGCCATCTGTATGAACATGGAAATATCTACACCGCCATCTCTATAAACGTGGAAATATCTACACCGCTATCTGTATGAACTTGGAAATATCTACACTGCTCTCTGTATTAAATTGAAATTATCTACACCACAATCTCTATAAACATGGAAATATCTACACTGCTATCTGTATAAACATGGAAATATCTTCACCGCTATCTGTATAAACAAGGAAATATCTTCACAGCTATCTGTGTAAACATGGAAATGTCTACACCGCTATCTGTTTAAACATGGAAATATCTACACCGCCATCTGTATGAACATGGAAGTATCTACACCGCTAACTGTATGAACATGGAAATATCTACACCGCTGTCTGTATGAACATGGAAATATCTACACCTTTATCTGTATGAACATGGAAATATCTACACCGCTATCTGTATGAACATGAAAATATCTACACCGCTATCTGTACGAACATGGAAATATCTACACCGCTATTTGTATGAAAATGCACATATCTACACAGCTATCTGTATATCAATGGAAATATCCACACAGCTATCTCTATTAACATGGAAATAACTACACTGCTATCTGTATAAACATGGAAATATCTACACCGCCACCTGTATGAACATGGAAATATCTACACTGCCATCCGTACAAACATGGAAATATCTACACAGCCATCTGTATGAACATGGAAATATCTTCACCGCCATCTGTATGAACATGGAAATATCTACACCGCTAAATGTATGAACATGGAAATGCCTACACCGCTATTGGTATGAACATGGAAATATCTACACCGCTATCTGTATGAACATGGAAATATCTACACCGCTATCTGTATGAACATGGAAATATCCACACCGCTATCTGTATGAACATGGAAATATCTACGCCGCCATCTGTATGAACATGGAAATATCTACACCGCCATCTGTGTGAACATGGAAATATCTACACAGCTAACTGTATGAACATGGAATTATCTACACCGCTATCTGTATGAACATGGAAATATCTACACCGCTATCTGTATGAACATGGAAATATCTACACCGCTATCTGTATGAACATGGAAATATCTACGCCGCTATCTGTATGAACATGGAAATATCTACACCGCTAACTGTATGAACATGGAAATGTCTACACCGCTATTGGTATGAACATGGAAATATCTACACCGCTATCTGTATGAACATGGAAATATCTACACCGCTATCTGTATGAACATGGAAATCTCAACACCGCTATCTGTAGAACATGGAAATATCTACACCGCCATCTGTATGTACATGTAAATATCTACACTGCTATCTGTATGAACATGCAAATATCTACACAGCTATCTGTATATCAATGGAAATATCCACACTGGCATCTCTATAAACATGGAAATAACTACACTGCTATCTGTATAAACATGGAAATATCTACACCGCCATGTCTATGAACATGGAAATATCTACACCGCCATTTGTATGAACCTGGAAATATCTACACAGCCATCTCTATGAACATGGAAATATCTACACCGCCATTTGTATGAACATGGAAATACCTACACCGCCATCTGTATGAACATGGAAATATCTTCACCGCCATCTGTATGAACATGGATATATGTACACCGGCATCTGGATGAACATGGAAATATCTACACCGCTATCTGCATGAACATGGAAATATCTACACAGCTATCTGAATATACATGGAAATATCTACACCGATTTCTCTATAAATATGGAAATAACTACAGCGCTATCTCTATAAACTTCGAAATATCTACACCGCCATCTGTATGAACATGGAAATATCTACACCGCCATCTGTACAAACATGGACATATCTACACCGCCATCTGTATTAAGATGGATATATCTACACAGCTATCTGTATAAACATGGAAATATCTGCCCAACTATCTGTATAAACATGGAAATATCCGCACCGCTATCTGAATAAACATGGAAATATCCGCACCACTATCTGTATAAACATGGAAATATCTACACTGCTATCTGCATAAACCTGGAAATATCCACACCGCTATCTGTGTAAACATGGAAATGTCTACACCGCTATCCGTGTAAACATGGAAATATCTACACCGCCTTCTGTGTAAACATGAAAATATCTACACCGCCATCCCTAAAAACATGGAAATATCTACACCGTCTTCTGTATGAACATGTAAATATCTACACCGCCATCTGTACGAACATGGAAATATCTACACCGCTAACTGTATGAACATGGAAATATCTACACCGCCATCTGTATGAACATGGAAATATCTACACCGCTATCTGTATGAACATGGAAATGTCTACACCGCTATCTGTATGAACATGCAAATATCTACACCGCTATGTGTATGAACATGGAAATATCTACACCGCTATCTGAATGAACATGCAAATATCTACACAGCTATCTGTATATCAATGAAAATATCTACACTGCTATCCCTATAAACATGGAAACAACTACACTGCTATCTGTGTAAATATGGAAACATCTACACCGTCATCTCTATGAACATGGAAATATCTACACCGCCATTTGTATGAACATGGAATTATCTACACCGCCATTTCTATGAACATGGAAATATCTACACCGCCATATGTATGAACATGGAAATATCTACACAACCATCTGTATGAACATGGGAATATCTTCACCGCCATCTGTATGAACATGGATATATGTACACCGGCATCTGGATGAACATGGAAATATCTACACCGCTATCTGCATGAACATGGAAATATCTACACAGCTATCTGAATATACATGGAAATATCTACACAGATTTCTCTATAAATATGGAAATAACTACAGCGCTATCTCTATAAACTTCGAAATATCTACACCGCCATCTGTATGAACATGGAAATATCTACACCGCCATCTGTACAAACATGGACATATCTACACCGCCATCTGTATTAAGATGGAAAAATCTACACCGCTATCTGTATAAACATGGAAATATCTGCCCAACTATCTGTATAAACATGGAAATATCCGCACCGCTATCTGTATAAACATGGAAATATCTACACTGCTATCTGCATAAACATGGAAATATCCACACCGCTATCTGTGTAAACATGGAAATGTCTACACCGCTATCTGTTTAAACATGGAAATATCTACACCGCCATCTGTGTAAACATGAAAATATCTACACCGCCATCCCTATAAACATGGAAATATCTACACCGCCATCTGTATGAACATGGAAATATCTACACTGCCATCTCTATAAACGTGGAAATATCTACACCGCTATCTGTATGAACTTGGAAATATCTACACTGCTCTCTGTATAAAATTGAAATTATCTACACCACTATCTCTATAAACATGGAAATATCTACACTGCTATCTGTATAAACATGGAAATATCTACACCGCTATCTGTATAAACAAGGAAATATCTTCACAGCTATCTGTATAAACATGGAAATATTTACAACGCTGTCTCTATAAACTTGGAAATAACTACACCACTATCTCTATAAACATGGAAATATCTAGACCTCCATCTCTATAAACATGGAAATATCTACACCACCATCTGTATAAACATGGAAATATCTATACCACTATCTGCATAAACATGGAAATATCTACACCGCCATCTCTATGAACATAGAAATATCTACACCGCGATCTGTACGAACATGGAAATATCTATACCGCCATCTGTATAAACATGTAAATATCTACACCGCCATCTTTATGAACATGGAAATATCTACACCGCTATCTCTATCAACATGGAAATATCTACACCGCAATCTGTATGAACATGGATATATCTACACCGCTATCTGGAGGAACATGGAAATATCTACACCGCCATTTGTATGAACCTGGAAATATCTACACCACTATCTGTATGAACTTGGAAATATCTACACTGCTCTCTGTATAAAATTGAAATTATCTACACCACTATCTCTATAAACATGGAAATATCTACACTGCTATCTGTATAAACATGGAAATATCTACACCGCTATCTGTATAAACATGGAAATACCTTCACCGCTATCTGTATAAACATGGAAATATCTACAACGCTGTCTCTATAAACTTGGAAATAACTACACCACTATCTCTGTAAACATGGAAATATCTAGACCGCCATCTCTATATACATGGAAATATCCACACCACCATCTGTATAAATATGGAAATATCTATACCGCTATCTGTATGAACATGGAAATATCTACACCGCCATCTGTACGAACATGGAAATATCTATACCGCCATCTGTATGAACATGTAAATATCTACACCGCCATCTGTACGAACATGGAAATATCTACACCGCTAACTGTATGAACATGGAAATATCTACACCGCTATCTGTATGAACATGCAAATATCTACACCGCTATCTGTATGAACATGGAAATATCTACACCGCTATCTGTATGAACATGCAAATATCTACACAGCTATCTGTATATCAATGGAAATATCAACACTGGTATCTCTATAAGTATGGAAATAACTACACTGCTATCTGTATAAACATGGAAATATCTACACCGCCATCTCTATGAACATGGAAATATCTACACCGCCATTGGTATGAACCTGGAAATATCTACACCGCCATCTCTATGAACATGGCAATATCTACACCGCCATCTGTATGAACATGGAAATACCTACACCGCCATCTGTATGAACATGGAAATATCTTCACCACCATCTGTATGAACATGGAAATATCTACACCGCTATCTGTATGAACATGGAAATATCTACACCGCTATCTGTATTAACATGGAAATATCTACACCGCTATCTGTATGAACATGGAAATATCTACACCGTTATCTGTATGAACATGGAAATATCTACACCGCCATCTGTATGAACATGGATATATGTACACCGGCATCTGGATGAACATGGAAATATCTACACCGCAATCTGCATGAACATGGAAATATCTACACAGCTATCTGAATATACACGGAAATATCTACACAGATTTCTCAATAAATATTGAAATAACTACAGCGCTATCTCCATAAGCTTCGAAATACCTACACCACCATCTGTATGAACATGGAAATATCTACACCGTCATCTCTACAAACATGGACATATCTACACCGCCATCTGTATTAAGATGGAAATATCTACACCGCTATCTCCATAAACATGGAAATATCTGCCCAACTATCTGTATAAACATGGAAATATCCGCACCGCTATCTGAATAAACATGGAAATATCCACACCGCTATATGTATAAACATGGAAATATCTACACTGCTATCTGCATAAACATGGAAATATCCACACCGCTATCTGTGTAAACATGGAAATGTCTACACCGCTATCTGAGTAAACATGGAAATATCTACACCGCCATCTGTGTAAACATGAAAATATCTACACCGCCATCCCTATAAACATGGAAATATCTACACCGTCCTCTGCATGAACATGGAAATATCTACACCGCCTTCTCTATAAACGTGGAAATATCTACACCGCTATCTGTATGAACTTGGAAATAACTACACTGCTCTCTGTATAAAATTGAAATTATCTACACCACTATCTCTATAAACATGGAAATATCTACACTGCTCTCTGTATAAAATTGAAATTATCTACACCACTATCTCTATAAACATGGAAATATCTACACTGCTATCTGTATAAACATGGAAATATCTACACCGCTATCTGTATAAACATGGAAATATCTTAACAGCTATCTGTATAAACATGGAAATATCTACAAAGCTGTCTCTATAAACTTGGAAATAACTACACCACTATCTCTGTAAACATGGAAATATCTAGACCTCCATCTCTATAAACATGGAAATATCTACACCACCATCTGTATAAACATGGAAATATCTATACCGCTATCTGTATGAACATGCAAATACCTACACAGCTATCTGTATATCAATGGAAATATCTACAATGCTAACTCTATAAACATGGAAATAACTACACTGCTATCTGTATAAATATGGAAATATCTACACCGCCATCTCTATGAAGATGGAAATATCTACACCGCCATTTGTATGAACATGGAAATATCCACACCGCCATCTCTAAGAACATGGAAATATCTACACCGCTAACTGTATGAACATGGAACTATCTACACCGCTATCTGTATGAACATGGAAATATCTACACCGTCCTCTGTATGAACATGGAAATATCTACACCGCTAACTGTATGAACATGGAAATATCTACACCGCTATCTGTATGAACATGGATATACCTACACCGCTATCTGTATGAACATGGAAATATCTACACCGCTATCTGTATGAACATGCAAATATCTACACCGCTATCTGTATGAACATGGAAATATCTACACCGCTATATGTATGAACATGCAAATATCTACACAGCTATCTGTATATCAATGGAAATATCCACACTGGTATCTCTATAAACATGGAAATAACTACACTGCTATCTGTATAAACATGGAAATATCTACACCGCCATCTCTATGAACATGGAAATATCTACACCGCCATTTGTATGAACCTGGAAATATCTACACCGCCATCTCTATGAACATGGAAATATCTACACCGCCATTTGTATGAACATGGAAATACCTACACGGCCATCTGTATGAACATGGAAATAACTTCACTGCCATCTGTATGAACATGGATATATGTACACCGGCATCTGGATCAACATGGAAATATCTACACCGCAATCTGCATGAACATGGAAATATCTACACAGCTATCTGAATATACATGGAAATATCTACACCGATTTCTCTATAAATATGGAAATTACAGCGCTCTCTCTATAAACTTCGAAATACCTACACCGCCATCTGTATGAACATGGAAATATCTACACCGCCATCTGTGCGAACATGGACATATCTAAACCGCCATCTGCATTAAGATGGAAATATCTACACCGCTCTCTGTATAAAAATGGAAATATCCGCCCAACTATCTGTATAAACATGGAAATAACCGCACTGCTATCTGAATAAACATGGAAATATCTACACTGCTATCTGCATAAACCTGGAGATATCCACACCTCTATCTGTGTAAACATGGAAATGTCTACACCGCTATCCGTGTAAACATGGAAATATCTACACCGCCATCTGTGTAAACATGAAAATATCTACACCGCCATCCCTATAAACATGGAAATATCTACACCGTCCTCTGTATGAACATGGAAATATCTACACCGCCATCTCTATAAACGTGGAAATATCTACACCGCTATCTGTATGAACTTGGAAATATCAACACTGCTCTCTGTATAAAATTGAAATTATCTACACCAGTATCTCTATAAACATGGAAATATCTACACTGCTATCTGTATAAACATGGAAATATCTACACCGCTATCTGTATAAACATGGAAATATCTTAACAGCTATCTGTATAAACATGGAAATATCTACAACGCTGTCTCTATAAACTTGGAAATAACTACACCACTATCTCTGTAAACATGGAAATATCTAGACCTCCATCTCTATAAACATGGAAATATCTACACCACCATCTGTATAAACATGGAAATATCTATACCGCTATCTGTATGAACATGCAAATACCTACACAGCTATCTGTATATCAATGGAAATATCTACACTGCTATCTCTATAAACATGGAAATAACTACACTGCTATCTGTATAAATATGGAAATATCTACACCGCCATCTCTATGAAGATGGAAACAGCTACACCGCCATCTGTAGGAACATGGAAATATCTACACCGCCATCTCTATGAACATGGAAATATCTACCCTGCTAACTGTATGAACATGGAAATATCTACACCGCTATCTGTATGAACATGGAAATCTCTACACCGTTATCTGTATGAACATGGAAATATCTACACCGCTATCTGTATGAACATGGAAATATCTACACCGCTATCTGTACGAACATGGAAATATGTACACCGCTATCAGTGTGACCATGCAAATATCTACACAGCTATCTGTATATCAATGGAAATGTATACACTGCTATCTCTATAAACATGGAAATAACTACACTGCTATCTGTATAAACATGGAAATATCTGCACCGCCACCTGTATGAACATGAAAATATCTACACTGCCATCCGTACGAACATGGAAATAACTACACCGCCATCTGTATGAACATGTAAATATCTACACCGCCATCTGTATGAACATGGAAATATCTACACCGCTAACTGTATGAACATGGAAATGTCTACACCGCTATTGGTATGAACATGGAAATATCAACACCGCTCTCTGTATGAACATGGAAATATCTACACTGCTATCTGTATGAACATTGAAATCTCTACACCGCTATCTGTATGAACATGGAAATCTCTACACCGCAATCTGTATGAACATGGAAATATCTACACCGCCATCTGTATGAACATGTAAATATCTACACCGCCATCTGTATGAACATGGAAATACCTACACCGCTAACTATATGAACATGGAAATATCTACACCGCTATCTGTATGAACATGGAAATATCTACACCGCTATCTGTATGAACATGGAAATATCTACACCGCTATCTGTATGAACATGGAAATATCTACACCGCTATCTGTATGAACATGGAATTATCTACAACGCTATCTGTATGAACATGCAAATAACTACAGAGCTATCTGTATATCAATGGAAATATCCACACTGGTATCTCTATAAACATGGATATAACTACACTGCTATCTGCATAAACATGGAAATATCTACACCGCCATCTCTATGAACATGGAAATATCCACACCGCCATTTGTATGAACATGGAAATATCTACACCGCCATCTGTATGAACATGGAAATATCTACACCGCTATCTGTATGAACATGGAAATATCTACACAGCTATCTGAATATACATGGAAATATCTACACAGATTTCTCAATAAATATTGAAATAACTACAGCGCTATCTCCAAAAGCCTCGAAATACCTACACCACCATCTGTATGAACATGGAAATATCTACACCGCCATCTGTACAAACATGGACATATCTACACCGCCATCTGTATTAAGATGGAAATATCTACACCGCTATCTCCATAAACATGGAAATATCTGCCGAACTATCTGTATAAACATGGAAATATCCGCACCGCTATCTGAATAAACATGGAAATATCCACACCGCTATATGTATAAACATGGAAATATCTACACTGCTATCTGCATAAACATGGAAATATCCACACCGCTATCTGTGTAAACATGGAAATGTCTACACCGCTATCTGTGTAAACATGGAAATATCTACACCGCCATCTGTGTAAACATGAAAATATCTACACCGCCATCCCTATAAACATGGAAATATCTACACCGTCCTCTGTATGAACATGGAAATATCTACACCGCCATCTCTATAAACGTGGAAATATCTACACCGCTATCTGTATGAACTTGGAAATATCAACACTGCTCTCTGTATAAAATTGAAATTATCTACACCACTATCTCTATAAACATGGAAATATCTACACTGCTATCTGTATAAACATGGAAATATCTACACCGCTATCTGTATAAACATGGAAATATCTTCACAGCTATCTGTATAAACATGGAAATATCTACAACGCTGTCTCTATAAACTTGGAAATAACTACACCACTATCTCTGTAAACATGGAAATATCTAGACCTCCATCTCTATAAACATGGAAATATCTACACCACCATCTGTATAAACATGGAAATATCTATACCGCTATCTGTATGAACATGCAAATACCTACACAGCTATCTGTATATCAATGGAAATATCTACACTGCTATCTCTATAAACATGGAAATAACTACACTGCTATCTGTATAAATATGGAAATATCTACACCGCCATCTCTATGAAGATGGAAACAGCTACACCGCCATTTGTATGAACATGGAAATATCTACACCGCCATCTCTATGGACATGGAAATATCTACACCGCTAACTGTATGAACATGGAAATATCTACACCGCTATCTGTATTAACATGGAAATATCTACACCGTTATCTGTATGAACATGGAAATATCTACACCGCTATCTGTATGAACATGGAAATATCTACACCGCTATCTGTACGAACATGGAAATATGTACACCGCTATCAGTGTGACCATGCAAATATCTACACAGCTATCTGTATATCAATGGAAATGTATACACTGCTATCTCTATAAACATGGAAATAACTACACTGCTATCTGTATAAACATGGAAATATCTGCACCGCCACCTGTATGAACATGAAAATATCTACACTGCCATCCGACGAAAATGGAAATATCTACACCGCCATCTGTATGAACATGTAAATAACTACACCGCCATCTGTATGAACATGGAAATATCTACACCGCTATCTGTATGAACATGAAATATCTACACTGCTATCTGTATGAACATGGAAATCTCTACACCGCAATCTGTATGAACATGGAAATATCTACACCGCCATCTGTATGAACATGTAAATATCTACACCGCCATCTGTATGAACATGGAAATATCTACACTGCTATCTGTATAAACATGGAAATATCTACACCGCTATCTGTATAAACATGGAAATATCTTCACAGCTATCTGTATAAACATGGAAATATCTACAACGCTGTCTCTATAAACTTGGAAATAACTACACCACTATCTCTGTAAACATGGAAATATCTAGACCTCCATCTCTATAAACATGGAAATATCTACACCACCATCTGTATAAACATGGAAATATCTATACCGCTATCTGTATGAACATGCAAATACCTACACAGCTATCTGTATATCAATGGAAATATCTACACTGCTATCTCTATAAACATGGAAATATCTACACTGCTATCTGTATAAATATGGAAATATCTACACCGCCATCTCTATGAAGATGGAAACAGCTACACCGCCATTTGTATGAACATGGAAATATCTACACCGCCATCTCTATGAACTTGGAAATATCTACCCTGCTAACTGTATGAACATGGAAATATCTACAACGCTATCTGTATGAACATGGAAATCTCTACACCGTTATCTGTATGAACATGGAAATATCTACACCGCTATCTGTATGAACATGGAAATATCTACACCGCTATCTGTACGAACATGGAAATATGTACACCGCTATCAGTGTGACCATGCAAATATCTACACAGCTATCTGTATATCAATGGAAATGTATACACTGCTATCTCTATAAACATGGAAATAACTACACTGCTATCTGTATAAACATGGAAATATCTGCACCGCCACCTGTATGAACATGAAAATATCTACACTGCCATCCGTACGAACATGGAAATATCTACACCGCCATCTGTATGAACATGTAAATATCTACACCGCCATCTGTATGAACATGGAAATATCTACACCGCTAACTGTATGAACATGGAAATGTCTACACCGCTATTGGTATGAACATGGAAATATCTACACCGCTATCTGTATGAACATGGAAATATCTACACTGCTATCTGTATGAACATGGAAATCTCTACACCGCAATCTGTATGAACATGGAAATATCTACACCGCCATCTGTATGAACATGTAAATATCTACACCGCCATCTGTATGAACATGGAAATACCTACACCGCTAACTATATGAACATGGAAATATCTACACCGCTATCTGTATGAACATGGAAATATCTACACCGCTATCTGTATGAACATGGAAATATCTACACCGCTATCTGTATGAACATGGAAATATCTACACCGCTATCTGTATGAACATGGAATTATCTACAACGCTATCTGTATGAACATGCAAATAACTACACAGCTATCTGTATATCAATGGAAATATCCACACTGGTATCTCTATAAACATGGAAATAACTACACTGCTATCTGTATAAACATGGAAATATCTACACCGCCATCTCTATGAACATGGAAATATCCACACCGCCATTTGTATGAACATGGAAATATCTACACCGCCATCTCTATGATCATGGAAATATCTACACAGCGATTTGTATGAACATGGAAATATATACACCACCATCTGTATGAACATGGAAATATCTTCACCACCATCTGTATGAACATGGATATATGTACACCGGCATCTGGATGAACATGGAAATATCTTCACCGCAATCTGCATGAACATGGAAATATCTACACAGCTATCTGAATATACACGGAAATATCTACACAGATTTCTCAATAAATATTGAAATAACTACAGCGCTATCTCCAAAAGCCTCGAAATACCTACACCACCATCTGTATGAACATGGAAATATCTACACCGCCATCTGTACAAACATGGACATATCTACACCGCCATCTGTATTAAGATGGAAATATCTACACCGCTATCTCCATAAACATGGAAATATCTGCCCAACTATCTGTATAAACATGGAAATATCCGCACCGCTATCTGAATAAACATGGAAATATCCACACCGCTATATGTATAAACATGGAAATATCTACACTGCTATCTGCATAAACATGGAAATATCCACACCGCTATCTGTGTAAACATGGAAATGTCTACACCGCTATCTGTGTAAACATGGAAATATCTACACCGCCATCTGTGTAAACATGAAAATATCTACACCGCCATCCCTATAAACATGGAAATATCTACACCGTCCTCTGTATGAACATGGAAATATCTACACCGCCTTCTCTATAAACGTGGAAATATCTACACCGCTATCTGTATGAACTTGGAAATATCAACACTGCTCTCTGTATAAAATTGAAATTATCTACACCACTATCTCTATAAACATGGAAATATCTACACTGCTATCTGTATAAACATGGAAATATCTACACCGCTATCTGTATAAACATGGAAATATCTTCACAGCTATCTGTATAAACATGGAAATATCTACAACGCTGTCTCTATAAACTTGGAAATAACTACACAACTATCTCTGTAAACATGGAAATATGTAGACCTCCATCTCTATAAACATGGAAATATCTACACCACCATCTGTATAAACATGGAAATATCTATACCGCTATCTGTATGAACATGGAAATATCTACAACGCTATCTGTACGAACATGGAAATATGTACACCGCTATCAGTGTGACCATGCAAACATCTACACAGCTATCTGTATATCAATGGAAATGTATACACTGCTATCACTATAAACATGGAAATAACTACACTGCTATCTGTATAAACATGGAAATATCTGCACCGCCACCTGTATGAACATGAAAATATCTACACTGCCATCCGTATGAACATGGAAATATCTACACCGCGATCTGTATGAACATGTAAATATCTACACCGCCATCTGTATGAACATGGAAATATCTACACCGCTAACTGTATGAACATGGAAATGTCTACACCGCTATTGGCATGAACATGGAAATATCTACACCGCTATGTGTATGAACATGGAAATATCTACACCGCTATCTGTATGAACATGGAAATCTCTACACCGCAATCTGTATGAACATGGAAATATCTACACCGCCATCTGTATGAACATGTAAATATCTACACCGCCATCTGTATGAACATGGAAATACCTACACCGCTAACTGTACGAACATGGAAATATCTACACCGCTATCTGTATGAACATGGAAATATCTACACCGCTATCTGTATGAACATGCAAATATCTACACAGCTATCTGTATATCAATGGAAATATCCACACTGGTATCTCTATAAACATGGAAATAACTACACTGCTATCTGTATAAACATGGAAACATCTACACCTCCATCTCTATGAACATGGAAATATCTACACTGCCATCCGTACAAACATGGAAATATCTACACCGCCATCTGTATGAACATGGAAATATCTACACCGCTATCTGTAATGAACATGGAAATATCTACACCGCTATAAGTATGAACATGGAAATACCTACACCGTTATCTGTATGAACATGGAAATATCTACACCGCCATCCCTATAAACATGGAAATATCTACACCGCCATCTGTATGAACATGGAAATATCTACACCGACATCTCTATAAACGTGGAAATATCTACACCGCTATCTGTATGAACTTGGAAATATCTACACTGCTCTCTGTATAAAATTGAAATAATCTACACCACTATCTCTATAAACATGGAAATATCTACACTGCTATCTGTATAAACATGGAAATATCTACACCGCTATCTGTATAAACATGGAAATATCGTCACAGCTATCTGTATAAACATGGAAATATCTTCAACGCTGTCTCTATAAACTTGGAAATAACTACACCACTATCTCTGTAAACATGGAAATATCTAGACCTCCATCTCTATAAACATGGAAATATCTACACCACCATCTGTATAAACATGGAAATATCTATACCGCTATCTGTATGAACATGCAAATATCTACACAGCTATCTGTATATCAATGGAAATATCTACACTGCTATCTCTATAAACATGGAAATAACTACACTGCTATCTGTATAAATATGGAAATATCTACACCGCCATCTCTATGAAGATGGAAATATCTACACCGCCATTTGTATGAACATGGAAATATCTACAAAGCCATCTCTATGAACATGGAAATATCTACACCGCTAACTGTATGAACATGGAAATATCTACACCGCTATCTGTATGAACATGGAAATATCTACACCGTTATCTGTATGAACATGGAAATATCTACACCGCTATCTGTATGAACATGGAAATATCTACACCGCTATCTGTACGAACATGGAAATATGTACACCGCTATCAGTGTGACCATGCAAATATCTACACAGCTATCTGTATATCAATGGAAATGTATACACTGCTATCTCTATAAACATGGAAATAACTACACTGCTATCTGTATAAACATGGAAATATCTGCACCGCCACCTGTATGAACATGAAAATATCTACACTGCCATCCGTACGAACATGGAAATATCTACACCGCCATCTGTATGAACATGTAAATATCTACACCGCCATCTGTATGAACATGGAAATATCTACACCGCTAACTGTATGAACATGGAAATGTCTACACCGCTATTGGTATGAACATGGAAATATCTACACCGCTATGTGTATGAACATGGAAATATCTACACCGCTATCTGTATGAACATGGAAATATCTACACCGCTATCTGTATGAACATGCAAATATCTACACAGCTATCTGTATATCAATGGAAATATCCACACTGGTATCTCTATAAACATGGAAATAACTACACTGCTATCTGTATAAACATGGAAATATCTACACCGCCATCTCTATGAACATGGAAATATCTACACCGCCATTTGTATGAACCTGGAAATATCTACACCGACATCTCTATGAACATGGAAATATCTACACCGCCATTTGTATGAACATGGAAATACCTACACCGCCATCTGTATGAACATGGACATATCTTCACCGCCATCTGTATGAACATGGATATATGTACACCGGCATCTGGATGAACATGGAAATATCTACACCGCTATCTGCATGAACATGGAAATATCTACACAGCTATCTGAATATACATGGAAATATCTACACCGATTTCTCTATAAATATGGAAATAACTACAGCGCTATCTCTATAAACTTCGAAATATCTACACCGCCATCTGTATGGACATGGAAATATCTACACCGCCATCTGTACGAACATGGACATATCTAAACCGCCATCTGTATTAAGATGGAAATATATACACCGCTATCTGTATAAACATGGAAATATCTGCGCAACTATCTGTATAAACATGGAAATAACCGCACCGCTATCTGAATAAACATGGAAATATCCGCGCCGCTATCTGTATAAACATGGATATATCTACACTGCTATCTGCATAAACCTGGAAATATCAACACCGCTATCTGTGTAAACATGGAAATGTCTACACCGCTATCCGTGTAAACATGGAAATATCTACACCGCCATCTGTGTAAACATGAAAATATCTACACCGCCATCCCTATAAACATGGAAATATCTACACCGCCCTCTGTATGAACATGGAAATATCTACACCGCTAACTGTATGAACATGGAAATATCTACACCGCTATCTGTATGAACATGGAAATATGTACACCGCTATCTGTATGAACATGGAAATATCTACACCGCTATCTGTATGAACATGGAAATATCTACACCGCTATCTGTATGAACATGGAAATATCTACACCGCTACCTGTAGAAACATGGAAATAACCGCACCGCTATCTGTATAAACATGGAAATATCTGCCCAACTATCTGTATAAACATGGAAATATCTACAACACTGTCTCTATAAACTTGGAAATAACTACACCACTATCTCTGTTAACATGGAAATATCTAGACCGCCATCTCTATAAACATGGAAATATCTACACCACCATCTGTATAAACATGGAAATATCTATACCGCTATCTGCATAAACATGGAAATATCTACACCGCCATCTCTATGAACATGGACATATCTACACCGCCATCTGTACGAACATGGAAATATCTACACCGCTATCTGTATGAACATGGAAATATCTACACCGCCATCTGTAGGAACATGGACATATCTACACCGCCATCTGTATTAAGATGGAAATATCTACACCGCTATCTGTATAAACATGGAAATATCTGCCCAACTATCTGTATAAACATGGAAATATCGGCACCGCTATCTGTGTAAACATTAAAATATCTAAACTTCTATTTGCATAAACATGGAAATATCCACACCGCCATCTGTGTAAACATGGAAATGTCTACACCGCTATCTGTGTAAACATGGAAATATCTACACCGCCATCTGTCTAAACATGAAAATATCTACACCGCCATCCCTATAAACATGGAAATATCTACACCGCTAACTGTATGAACAAGGAAATATCTACACCGCTATCTGTATGAACATGGAAATATCTACACCGCTATCTGTATGAACATGGAAATATCTTCACCACTATCTGAATGAACATGGAAATATCTACACCGCCATCTCTATGAACATGGAACTATCTACACCGAAATTGGTATGAACATGGAAAGATCTACACCACCATCTGTATGAACATGGAAATATCTACACCGCTATCTGAATGAACATGGAAATATCTACACCGCTATCTGTATGAACATGGAAATAGCTACACCGCTATCTGTATGAACATGGAAATATCTGCACCGCCATCTGTATGAACATGGATATATCTACACAGCCATCTGGAAAACATGGAAATATCTACACAGCTATCTGTATAAACATGGAAATCTCTGCCCAACTATCTGTATAAACATGTAATTAACCGCACCGCTATCTGAATAAACATGGAAATATCCTCACCGCTATCTGTATAAACTTGGAAATATCTACACTGCTATCTGCATAAACCTGGAAATATCCACACCGCTATCTGTGTAAACATGGAAATGTCTAAACCGCTATCCGTGTAAAAATGGAAATATCTACACCGCCATCTGTGTAAACATGAAAATATCTACACCGCCATCCCTATAAACATGGAAATATCTACACCGTCCTCTGTATGAACATGGAAATATCTACACCGCTAACTGTATGAACATGGAAATATCTACACCGCTATCTGTATGAACATGGAAATATCTACACCGCTATCTGTATGAACATGGAAATATCTACACCGCTATCTGTATGAACATGGAAATATCTACACCGCTATCTGTATGAACATGGAAATATCTACCCCGCTATCTGTATGAACATGCAAATATCTACACAGCTATCTGTATATCAATGGAAATATCCACACTGGTATCTCTATAAACATGGAAATAACTACACTGCTATCTGTATAAACATGGAAATATCTACACCGCCATCTCTATGAACATGGAAATATTTACACCGCCATTTGTATGAACCTGGAAATATCTACACCGCCATCTCTATGAACATGGAAATATCTACACCGCCATTTGTATGAACATGGAAATACCTACCCCGCCATCTGTATGAACTTGGAAATATCTTCACCGCCATCTGTATGAACATGGATAAATGTACACCGGCATCTGGAACAACATGGAAATATCTACACCGCTATCTGCATAAACATGGAAATATCTACACAGCTATCTGAATATACATGGAAATATCTACACCGATTTCTCTATAAATATGGAAATAACTACAGCGCTATCTCTATAAACTTCGAAATACCTACACCGCCATCTGTATGAACATGGAAATATCTACACCGCCATCTGTACGAACATGGACATATCTAAACCGCCATCTGTATTAGGATGGAAATATCTACACCGTTATCTGTATAAACATGGAAATATCTGCCCAACTATCTGTGTAAACATGGAAATAACTGCACCGCTATCTGAATAAACATGGAAATATCTGCACCGCTATCTGTATAAACATGGAAATATCTACACTGCTATCTGCATAAACCTGGAAATATCCACACCGCTATCTGTGTAAACATGGAAATGTCTACACCGCTATCCGTGTAAACATGGAAATAACTACACCGCCACCTGTGTAAACATGAAAATATCTACACCGCCATCGCTATAAACATGGAAATATCTACACCGTCCTCTGTATGAACATGGAAATATCTACACCGCCATCTCTGTAAAGGTGGAAATATCTACACGGCTATCTGTATGAACTTGGAAATATCTACACTGCTCTCTGTATAAAATTGAAATTATCTACACCACTATCTCTATAAACATGGAAATATCTACACTGCTATCTGTATAAACATGGAAATATCTACACCACTATCTGTATAAACATGGAAATATCTTCACCGCTATCTGTATAAACATGGAAATATCTACAATGCTGTCTCTATAAACTTGGAAATAACTACACCACTATCTCTGTAAACATGGAAATATCTAGACCGCCATCTCTATAAACATGGAAATATCTACACCACCATCTGTATAAACATGGAAATATCTATACCGCTATCTGCATAAACATGGAAATATCTACACCGCCATCTCTATGAACATGGAAATATCTACACCGCCATCTGTACGAACATGGAAATATCTCTACTGCCATCTGTATGAACATGGAAATATCTACACAGCTCTCTGTATGAACATGGAAATATCTACACCGCTATCTGTATGAACATGCAAATATCTACACAGCTATCTGTATATCAATGGAAATATCTACACAGCTGTCTCTATAAACATGGAAATAACTACACTGATATCTCTATAAAGATGGAAATAACTACACCGCCATCTCTATGAACATGGAAATATCTACACCGCCATTTGTATGATCCTGGAAATATCTACACCGCCATTTGTATGAACATGGAAATACCTACACCGCCATCTGTATGAACATGGAAATATCTTCACCGCCATCTGTATGAACATGGATATATGTACACTGGCATCTGGATTAACATGGAAATATCTACAACGCTATCTGCATGAACATGGAAATATCTACACAGCTATCTGAATATACATGGAAATATCTACACCGATTTCTCTATAAATATGGAAATAACTACAGCGCTATCTCTATAAACTTCGAAATATCTACACCGCCATCTGTATGGACATGGAAATATCTACACCGCCATCTGTACGAACATGGACATGTCTAAACCGCCATCTGTATTAAGATGGAAATATCTACACCGCTATCTGTATAAACATGGAAATATCTGCCCAACTATCTGTATAAACATGGAAATAACCGCACCGCTATCTGAATAAACATGGAAATATCCGCACCGCTATCTGTATAAACATGGAAATATCTACACTGCTATCTGCATAAACCTGGAAATATCCACACCGCTATCTGTGTAAACATGGAAATGTCTACACCGCAATCCGTGTAAACATGGAAATATCTACACCGCCATCTGTGTAAACATGAAAATATCTACACCGCCATCCCTATAAACATGGAAATATCTACACCATCCTCTGTATGAACATGGAAATATCTACACCGCTAACTGTATGAACATGGAAATATCTACACCGCTATCTGTATGAATATGGAAATATCTACACCGCTATCTGTATGAACATGGAAATATCTACACCGCTATCTGTATGAACATGGAAATATCCACACCGCTATTTGTATGAACATGGAAATACCTACCCCGCTATCTGTATGAACATGCAAATATCTACACAGCTATCTGTATATCAATGGAAATATCCACACTGGTATCTCTATAAACATGGAAATAACTACACTGCTATCTGTATAAACATGGAAATATCTACACCGCCATCTGTATGAACATGGAAATATCTACACCGCCATTTGTATGAACCTGGAAATATCTACACCGCCATCTCTATGAACATGGAAATATCTACACCGCCATTTGTATGAACATGGAAATACCTACACCGCCATCTGTATGAACATGGATAAATGTACACCGGCATCTGGAACAACATGGAAATATCTACACCGCTATCTGCATGAACATGGAAATATCTACACAGCTATCTGAATATACATGGAAATATCTACACCGATTTCTCTATAAATATGGAAATAACTACAGCGCTGTCTCTATAAACTTCGAAATACCTACACCGCCATCTGTATGAACATGGAAATATCTACACCGCCATCTGTACGAACATGGACATATATAAACCGCCATCTGTATTAGGATGGAAATATCTACACCGTTATCTGTATAAACATGGAAATATCTGCCCAACTACCTGTATAAACCTGGAAATAACTGCACCGCTATCTGAATAAACATGGAAATATCCGCACCGCTATCTGTATAAACATGGAAATATCTACACTGCTATCTGCATAAACCTGGAAATATCCACACCGCTATCTGTGTAAACATGGAAATGTCTACACGGCTATCCATGTAAACATGGAAATATCTACACCGCCATCTGTGTAAACATGAAAATATCTACACCGCCATCGCTATAAACATGGAAATATCTACACCGTCCTCTGTATGAACATGGAAATATCTACACCGCCATCTCTATAAAGGTGGAAATATCTACACCGCTATCTGTATGAACTTGGAAATATCTACACTGCTCTCTGTACAAAATTGAAATTATCTACACCACTATCTCTATAAACATGGAAATATCTACACTGCTATCTGTATAAACATGGAAATATCTACACCGCTATCTGTGTAAACATGGAAATATCTTCACCGCTATCTGTATAAACATGGAAATATCTACAACGCTGTCTCTATAAACTTGGAAATAACTACACCACTATCTCTGTAAACATGGAAATATCTAGACCGCCATCTCTATAAACACGGAAATATCTACACCACCATCTGTATAAACATGGAAATATCTATACCGCTATCTGCATAAACATGGAATTATCTACACCGCCATCTCTATGAACATGGAAATATCTACACCGCCATCTGTACGAACATGGAAATATCTCTACTGCCATCTGTATGAACATGTAAATATCTACACCGCCATCTGTATGAACATGGAAATATCTACACAGCTCTCTGTACGAACATGGAAATATCTACACCGTTATCTGTATGAACATGGAAATATCTACACAGCTATCTGTATATCAATGGAAATATCTACACAGCTGTCTCTATAAACATGGAAATAACTACACTGCTATCTGTATAAACATGGAAATATCTACACCGCCATCTGAATGAACATGTAAATATCTACACCGCCATCTGTATGAACATGGAAATACCTACACCGCTAACTGTATGAACATGGAAATATCTACACCGCTATCTGTATGAACATGGAAATATCTACACCGCCATCTGTATGAACATGGAAATAACCGCACCGCTATCTGAATAAACATGGAAATATCCGCACCGCTATCTGTATAAACATGGAAATATCTACACTGCTATCTGCATAAACCTGGAAATATCCACACCGCTATCTGTGTAAACAGGGAAAGGTCTACACCGCTATCCGTGTAAACATGGAAATATCTACACCGCCATCTGTGTAAACATGAAAATATCTACACCGCCATCCCTATAAACATGGAAATATCTACACCGTCCTCTGTATGAACATGGAAATATCTACACCGCTAACTGTATGAACATGGAAATATCTACACCGCTATCTGTATGAACTTGGAAATATCTACACCGCTGTCTGTATGAACATGGAAATATCTACACCGCTATCTGTATGAACATGGAAATATCTACACCGCTATCTGTATGAACATGGAAATATCTACACCGCTATCTGTATGAACATGCAAATATCTACACAGCTATCTGTATATCAATGGAAATATCCACACTGGTATCTCTATAAACATGGAAATAACTTCACTGCTATCTGTATAAATATGGAAATATCTACACCGCCATCTCTATGAACATGGAAATATCTACACCGCCATTTGTATGAACGTGGAAATATCTACACCGCCATCTCTATGAACATGGAAATATCTACACTGCCATTTGTATGAACATGGAAATACCTACACCACCATCTGTATGAACATGGAAATATCTTCACCGCCATCTGTATGAACATGGATATATGAACACCGGCATCTGGATGAGCATGGAAATATCTACACCGCTATCTGCATGAACATGGAAATATCTACACAGCTATCTGAATACACATGGAAATATCTTCACCGATTTTTCTATAAATATAGAAATAACTACAGCGCTATCTCTATAAACTTCGAAATACCTACACCGCCATCTGTACGAACATGGAAATATCTACACCGCCATCTGTACGAACATGGACATATCTAAACCGCCATCTGTATTAAGATGGAAATATCTACACCGCTATCTGTATAAACATGGAAATATCTGCGCAACTATCTGTATAAACATGGAAATAACCGCACTGCTATCTGAATAAACATGGAAATATCCGCACCGCTGTCTGTATAAACATGGAAATATCTACACTGCTATCTGCATAAACCTGGAAATATCCTCACCGCTATCTTTGTAAACATGGAAATGTCTACACCGCTATCCGTGTAAACATGGAATTATCTACACCGCCATCTGTGTAAACATGAAAATACCTACACCGCCATCCCTATAAACATGGAAATATCCACACCGCCATCTGTATGAACATGGAAATATCTACACCACTATCTGTATGAACATGGAAATATCTACACCGCCATCTGTATGAACATGGAAATATCTACACCGCCATCTGTATGAACATGTAAATATCTACACCGCCATCTGTATGAACATGGAAATATCTACACCGCTAACTATATGAACATGGAAATATCTACACCGCTATCTGTATGAACATGGAAATATCTACACGGCTATCTGTATGAACATGGAAATATCTACACCGCTATCTGTATGAACATGGAAATATCTACACCGCTATCTGAATGAACATGGTAATATCTACACCGCTATCTGTATGAACATGGAAATATCTACACCGCTATCTGTGTGAACATGCAAATATCTACACAGCTATCTGTATATCAATGGAAATATCTACACTGCTATCTCTATAAACATGTAAAAAACTACACTGCTATCTGTATAAATAAGAAATATCTGCACTGCCACCTGTATGAACATGGAAATATCTTCACTGCCATCCGTACCAACATGGAAATATCTACACCGCCATCTGTATGAACATGTAAATATCTACACCGCCATTTGTATGAACATGGAAATATCAACACCGCTAACTATATGAACATGGAAATATCTACACCGCTATCTGTATGAACATGGAAATATCTACACCGCTATCTGTGTGAACATGGAAATATCTACACCGCTATCTGTATGAACATGGAAATATCTACACCGCTATCTGTATGAACATGGAAATATCTACACCGCTATCTGTATGAACATGGAAATATCTACACCGCTATCTGTATGAACATGGAAATATCTACACCGCTATCGGTATAAACATGCAAATATCTACACAGCTATCTGTATATCAATGGAAATATCTACACTGCTATCTCTATAAACATGGAAATATTTACACCGCCATCTGTATGAACATGGAAATATCTACACTGCCATCTGTAGGAACATGGACATATCTACACCGCCATCTGTATTAAGATGGAAATATCTACACCGCTATCTGTATAAACATGGAAATATCTGCCCAACTATCTGTATAAACATGGAAATATCGGCACCGCTATCTGTGTAAACATGAAAATATCTACACTGCTATTTGCATAAATATGGAAATATGCACACCGCCATCTGTGTAAACATGGAAATGTCTACACCGCTATCTGTGTAAACATGGAAATATCTACACCGCCATCTGTGTAAACATGAAAATATCTACACCGCCATCCCTATAAACATGGAAATATCTACACCGCTAACTGTATGAACAAGGAAATATCTACACCGCTATCTGTATGAACATGGAAATATCTACACCGCTATCTGTATGAACATGGAAATATCTTCACCACTATCTGAATGAACATGGAAATATCTACACCGCTATCTGTATGAACATGGAAATATCTACACCGCTATCTCTATGAACATGCAAATATCTACACAGCTATCTGTAAATCAATGGAAATATCTACACTGCTATCTCTATAAACATGGAAATAATTACACTGCTGTCTCTATAAATATGGAAATATCTACACCGCCATCTCTATGAACATGGAAATATCTACACCGCCATTTGTATGAACATGGAAATATCTACACCGCCATCTCTATGAACATGGAACTATCTACACCGAAATTGGTATGAACATGGAAAGATCTACACCACCATCTGTATGAACATGGAAATATCTACACCACCATCTGTATGAACATGGAAATATCTTCACCACCATCTGTATGAACATGGATATATTTACACTAGCATCTGGATGAACATGGAAATATCTACACCGCTATCTGCATGAACATGGAAATATCTACACAGCTATCTGAATATACATGGAAATATCTACACAGATTTCTCTATAAATATGGAAATAACTACAGCGCTATCTCTATAAACTTCGAAATATCTACACCGCCATCTGTATGAACATGGAAATATCTACACCGCCATCTGTACAAACATGGACATATCTACACCGCCATCTGTATTAAGATGGAAATATCTACAACGCTATCTGTATAAACATGGATATATCTGCGCAACTATCTGTATAAACATGGAAATATCCGCACCGCTATCTGAATAAACATGGAAATATCCACACCGCTATCTGTATAAACTTGGAAATATCTACACCGCTGTCTGTATGAACATGGAAATATCTACACCGCTATCTGTATGAACATGGAAATATCTACACCGCTATCTGTATGAACATGGAAATATCTACACCGCTATCTGTATGAACATGCAAATATCTACACAGCTATCTGTATATTAATGGAAATATCCACACTAGTATCTCTATAAACATGGAAATAACTTCACTGTTATCTGTATAAATATGGAAATGTCTACACCGCCATCTCTATGAACATGGAAATATCTACACCGCCATTTGTATGAACCTGGAAATATCTGCACCGCCATCTCTATGAACATGGAAATATCTACACCGCCATGTGTATGAACATGGAAATTCCTACACCGCCATCTGTATGAACATGGACATATCTTCACCGCCATCTGTATGAACATGGATATATGCACACCGGCATCTGGATGAACATGGAAATATCTGCACCGCTATCTGCATGAACATGGAAATATCTACACAGCTATCTGAATACACATGGAAATATCTACACCGATTTTTCTATAAATATGGAAATAACTACAGCGCTATCTCTATAAACTTCGAAATACCTACACCGCCATCTGTATGAACATGGAAATATCTACACCGCCATCTGTACGAACATGGACATATCTAAACCGCCATCTGTATTACGATGGAAATATCTACACCGCTATCTGTATAAACATGGAAATATCCGCACCGCTATCTGTATAAACATGGAAATATCTACACTGCTATCTGCATAAACCTGGAAATATCCACACCGCTATCTGTGTAAACATGGAAATGTCTACACCGCTATCCGTGTAAACATGGAATTATGTACACCGCCATCTGTGTAAACATGAAAATATCTACACCGCCATCCCTATAAACATGGAAATATCTACACCATCCTCTGTATGAACATGGAAATATCTACACCGCCATCTCTATAAACGTGGAAATATCTACACCGATATCTGTATGAACTTGGAAATATCTACACTGCTCTCTGTATAAAATTGAAATTATCTACACCACTATCTCTGTAAACATGGAAATATCTACACTGCTATCTGTGTAAACATGCATACAACTTCACCGCTATCAGTATAAACATGGAAATATCTACACCGCTATCTGTATGAACATGGAAATAGCTACACCGCTATCTGTATGAACATGGAAATATCTACACCGCTATCTGTATGAACATGGATATATCTACACAGCCATCTGGATTAACATGGAAATATCTACACCGCTATCTGTGTAAACATTGATATATCTTCACCGCTATCTGTATAAACATGGAAATATCTACACCGCTATCTGTATGAACATGGAAATATCTACACCGCTATCTGTATGAACATGGAAATATCTACACCACTATCTGTTTGAACATGGAAATATCTACACCGCTATCTGCATGAAAATGGAAATATCTACACTGCTATCTGCACATACATGGAAATATCTACACAGCTATCACTTTACACATGGAAATAAATACACCGCTATCTGTATGAACATGGAAATATCCACACCGCCATCTGTATGAACATGGAAATATCTGCACCGCCATCTGTATGAACATATAAATATCTGCACCGCCATCTGTATTAAGATGGAGATATCTACACCGCTATCTGCATAAACATGGAAATATCTACACCGCTATCTGTATAAACATGGAAATGTATACACCGCTATCTCTATAAACATGGAAATATCTACACCGCTATCTGTATGAACATGGAAATATCTACACCGCTATCTGTATGAACATGGAAATGTCTACACCGCTATCAGTATGAACATGGAAATATCTACACCCCTATCTGTATGAACATGGATATATCTACACAGCCATCTGGATGAACATGGAAATATCCACACCGCTATCTGTGTAAACATGCATACATCTTCACCGCTATCTGTATAAACATGGAAATATCTACATTGCTATCTGTATGAACATGGAAATATCTACACCGCTATCTGTTTGAAGATGGAAATATATACACCGCTATCTGCATGAAAATGGAAATATCTACACAGCTATCTGCATATACATGGAAATATCTACAGAGCTATCTCTTTACACATGGAAATAACTACACCGCTATCTGTATGAACATGGAAATATCTACACCGCCATCTGTATGAGCATGGAAATATCTGCACCGCCATCTGTATGAACATATAAATATCTACACCGCCATCTGTATTAAGATGGAGATATCTACACCGCTATCTGAATAAACATAGAAATATCTACACCGCTATCTGTATAAACATGGAAATATCTACACCGCTATCAGTATAAACATGGAAATATCTACACGGCTACCTGTAAACATGGAAATATCAGCACCGCTATCTGTATGAACATGGAAATATCTACACCGCTATCTGTATGAACATGGAAATATCTACACCGCTATCTGTATGAACATGGAAATATCTACAAAGCTATCTGAATGAACATGGAAATATCTACACCGCTATCTGTTTGAACATGTAAATATCTACACTGCTATCTGCATGAAAATGGAAATATCTACAAAGCTATCTGCATATACATGGTAATATCTACACAGCTATCTGTTTACACATGGAAATAACTACAACGCTATATCTATAAACATGGAAATCTCTACACCGCTATCTGTATAAACATGGAAATATCTACACCGCTATCTGTATAAAGATGGAAATATCTACACCACTACCTGTATAAACATGGAAATATCAGCACCGCTATCTGTATGAACATGGAATTATCTACACCGCTATCTGTATGAACATGGAAATATCTACACCGCTATCTGTATGAACATGGAAATATCTACACCGCTATCTGTATGAACATGGAAATATCTACACCGCTATCTGTTTGAACATGGAAATATCTACAACGCTGTCTGCTTGAAAATGGAAATATCTACACAGCTATCTGCATACACATGGAAATATCTACACAGCTATCTCTTAACACATGGAAATAAGTACTCCGCTATCTCTATAAACATGGAAATATCTACACCGCCATCTGTATGAACATGGAAATATCTGCACCGCCATCTGTAAGAACAAATAAATATCTACACCGTCATCTGTATTAAGAAAGAAATATCTAAACCGCTATCTGTATGAACATTGAAATATCTACACCGCAATCTGTATGAACATTGAAATATCTACACCGCTACCTGTATAAGCATGGAAATATCAGCACCGCTATCTGTATGAACATGGAAATATCTACACCGCTATCTGTATGAACATGGAAATGTCTACACCGCTATCAGTATGAACATGGAAATATCTACTCCGCTATCTGTATGAACATGGATATATCTACACAGCCCTCTGGATGAACATGGAAATATCCACACCGCTATCTGTGTAAACATGCATACATCTTCACCGCTATCTGTATAAACATGGAAATATCTACATTGCTATCTGTATGAACATGGAAATATCCACACCGCTATCTGTTTGAAGATGGAAATATATACACCGCTATCTGCATGAAAATGGGAATATCTACACAGCTATCTGCATATACATGGAAATATCTACACAGCTATCTCTTTACACATGGAAATAACTACACCGCTATCTGTATGAACATGGAAATATCTACACCGCTATCTGTATGAACATGGAAATATCTACACCGCTATTTGTTTGAACATGGAAATATCTACACCGCTATCTGCATGAAAATGGAAATATCTACACTGCTATCTGCATATACATGGAAATATCTACACAGCTATCTCTTTACACATGGAAATAACTACACCGCTATCTGTATGAACATGGAAATATCCACACCGCCATCTGTATGAACATGGAAATATCTGCACCGCCATCTGTATGAACATATAAATATCTACACCGCCATCTGTATTAAGATGGAGATATCTACACCGCTATCTGTATAAACATGGAAATATCTACACCGCTATCTGTATAAACATGGAAATATCTACGCCGCTACCAGTATAAACATGGAAATATCAGCACCGCTATCTGTATGAACATGCAAATATCTACATCGCTATCTGTATGAACATGGTAATATCTACACCGCTATCTGTATCAACATGGAAATATCTACACCGCTATCAGTATGAACAAGGAAATATCTACACCGCTATCTGTATGAACATGGATATATTCACACAACCCTCTGGATGAACATGGAAATATCCACACCGCTATCTGTGTAAACATGCATACATCTTCACCGCTATCTGTAGAAACATGGAAATATCTACACCGCTATCTGTATGAACATGGAAATATCTACACCGCTGTTTGAAGATGGAAATATATACACTGCTATCTGCATGAAAATGGAAATATCTACACAGCTATCAGCATATACATGGAAATATCTACACAGCTATCTCTTTACACATGGAAATAACTACACCGCTATCTGTATGAAGATGGAAGTATCTACACCGCCATCAGTATGACCATGGAAATATCTGCACCGCCACCTGTATGAAAATATAAATATCTACACCGCCATCTGTATTAAGATGGAGATACCTACACCGCTATCTGAATAAACATGGAAATATCTACACAGCTATCTGTATAAACATGGATATATCTACACCGCTATCTGTATAACCATGGAAATATCTACACCGCTACCTATATAAACATGGAAATATCAGCACCGCTATCTGTATGAACATGGAAATATCTACACCGCTATCTGTATGAACATGGAAATATCTACACCGCTATCTGTATGAACATGCAAATATCTACACAGCTATCTGTATATTAATGGAAATATCCACACTAGTATCTCTATAAACATGGAAATAACTTCACTGTTATCTGTATAAATATGGAAATGTCTACACCGCCATCTCTATGAACATGGAAATATCTACACCGCCATTTGTATGAACCTGGAAATATCTGCACCGCCATCTCTATGAACATGGAAATATCTACACCGCCATGTGTATGAACATGGAAATTCCTACACCGCCATCTGTATGAACATGGACATATCTTCACCGCCATCTGTATGAACATGGATATATGCACACCGGCATCTGGATGAACATGGAAATATCTGCACCGCTATCTGCATGAACATGGAAATATCTACACAGCTATCTGAATACACATGGAAATATCTACACCGATTTTTCTATAAATATGGAAATAACTACAGCGCTATCTCTATAAACTTCGAAATACCTACACCGCCATCTGTATGAACATGGAAATATCTACACCGCCATCTGTACGAACATGGACATATCTAAACCGCCATCTGTATTACGATGGAAATATCTACACCGCTATCTGTATAAACATGGAAATATCAGCACCGCTATCTGTATAAACATGGAAATATCTACACTGCTATCTGCATAAACCTGGAAATATCCACACCGCTATCTGTGTAAACATGGAAATGTCTACACCGCTATCCGTGTAAACATGGAATTATCTACACCGCCATCTGTGTAAACATGAAAATATCTACACCGCCATCCCTATAAACATGGAAATATCTACACCATCCTCTGTATGAACATGGAAATATCTACACCGCCATCTCTATAAACGTGGAAATATCTACACCGCTATCTGTATGAACTTGGAAATATCTACACTGCTCTCTGTATAAAATTGAAATTATCTACACCACTATCTCTGTAAACATGGAAATATCTACACTGCTATCTGTGTAAACATGCATACATCTTCACCGCTATCAGTATAAACATGGAAATATCTACACCGCTATCTGTATGAACATGGAAATAGCTACACCGCTATCTGTATGAACATGGAAATATCTACACCGCTATCTGTATGAACATGGATATATCTACACAGCCATCTGGATTAACATGGAAATATCTACACCGCTATCTGTGTAAACATTGATATATCTTCACCGCTATCTGTATAAACATGGAAATATCTACACCGCTATCTGTATGAACATGGAAATATCTACACCGCTATCTGTATGAACATGGAAATATCTACACCACTATCTGTTTGAACATGGAAATATCTACACCGCTATCTGCATGAAAATGGAAATATCTACACTGCTATCTGCACATACATGGAAATATCTACACAGCTATCACTTTACACATGGAAATAAATACACCGCTATCTGTATGAACATGGAAATATCCACACCGCCATCTGTATGAACATGGAAATATCTGCACCGCCATCTGTATGAACATATAAATATCTGCACCGCCATCTGTATTAAGATGGAGATATCTACACCGCTATCTGCATAAACATGGAAATATCTACACCGCTATCTGTATAAACATGGAAATGTATACACCGCTATCTCTATAAACATGGAAATATCTACACCGCTATCTGTATGAACATGGAAATATCTACACCGCTATCTGTATGAACATGGAAATGTCTACACCGCTATCAGTATGAACATGGAAATATCTACACCCCTATCTGTATGAACATGGATATATCTACACAGCCATCTGGATGAACATGGAAATATCCACACCGCTATCTGTGTAAACATGCATACATCTTCACCGCTATCTGTATAAACATGGAAATATCTACATTGCTATCTGTATGAACATGGAAATATCTACACCGCTATCTGTTTGAAGATGGAAATATATACACCGCTATCTGCATGAAAATGGAAATATCTACACAGCTATCTGCATATACATGGAAATATCTACAGAGCTATCTCTTTACACATGGAAATAACTACACCGCTATCTGTATGAACATGGAAATATCTACACCGCCATCTGTATGAGCATGGAAATATCTGCACCGCCATCTGTATGAACATATAAATATCTACACCGCCATCTGTATTAAGATGGAGATATCTACACCGCTATCTGAATAAACATAGAAATATCTACACCGCTATCTGTATAAACATGGAAATATCTACACCGCTATCAGTATAAACATGGAAATATCTACACGGCTACCTGTAAACATGGAAATATCAGCACCGCTATCTGTATGAACATGGAAATATCTACACCGCTATCTGTATGAACATGGAAATATCTACACCGCTATCTGTATGAACATGGAAATATCTACAAAGCTATCTGAATGAACATGGAAATATCTACACCGCTATCTGTTTGAACATGTAAATATCTACACTGCTATCTGCATGAAAATGGAAATATCTACAAAGCTATCTGCATATACATGGTAATATCTACACAGCTATCTGTTTACACATGGAAATAACTACAACGCTATATCTATAAACATGGAAATCTCTACACCGCTATCTGTATAAACATGGAAATATCTACACCGCTATCTGTATAAAGATGGAAATATCTACACCACTACCTGTATAAACATGGAAATATCAGCACCGCTATCTGTATGAACATGGAATTATCTACACCGCTATCTGTATGAACATGGAAATATCTACACCGCTATCTGTATGAACATGGAAATATCTACACCGCTATCTGTATGAACATGGAAATATCTACACCGCTATCTGTTTGAACATGGAAATATCTACAACGCTGTCTGCTTGAAAATGGAAATATCTACACAGCTATCTGCATACACATGGAAATATCTACACAGCTATCTCTTAACACATGGAAATAAGTACTCCGCTATCTCTATAAACATGGAAATATCTACACCGCCATCTGTATGAACATGGAAATATCTGCACCGCCATCTGTAAGAACAAATAAATATCTACACCGTCATCTGTATTAAGAAAGAAATATCTAAACCGCTATCTGTATGAACATTGAAATATCTACACCGCAATCTGTATGAACATTGAAATATCTACACCGCTACCTGTATAAGCATGGAAATATCAGCACCGCTATCTGTATGAACATGGAAATATCTACACCGCTATCTGTATGAACATGGAAATGTCTACACCGCTATCAGTATGAACATGGAAATATCTACTCCGCTATCTGTATGAACATGGATATATCTACACAGCCCTCTGGATGAACATGGAAATATCCACACCGCTATCTGTGTAAACATGCATACATCTTCACCGCTATCTGTATAAACATGGAAATATCTACATTGCTATCTGTATGAACATGGAAATATCCACACCGCTATCTGTTTGAAGATGGAAATATATACACCGCTATCTGCATGAAAATGGGAATATCTACACAGCTATCTGCATATACATGGAAATATCTACACAGCTATCTCTTTACACATGGAAATAACTACACCGCTATCTGTATGAACATGGAAATATCTACACCGCTATCTGTATGAACATGGAAATATCTACACCGCTATTTGTTTGAACATGGAAATATCTACACCGCTATCTGCATGAAAATGGAAATATCTACACTGCTATCTGCATATACATGGAAATATCTACACAGCTATCTCTTTACACATGGAAATAACTACACCGCTATCTGTATGAACATGGAAATATCCACACCGCCATCTGTATGAACATGGAAATATCTGCACCGCCATCTGTATGAACATATAAATATCTACACCGCCATCTGTATTAAGATGGAGATATCTACACCGCTATCTGTATAAACATGGAAATATCTACACCGCTATCTGTATAAACATGGAAATATCTACGCCGCTACCAGTATAAACATGGAAATATCAGCACCGCTATCTGTATGAACATGCAAATATCTACATCGCTATCTGTATGAACATGGTAATATCTACACCGCTATCTGTATCAACATGGAAATATCTACACCGCTATCAGTATGAACAAGGAAATATCTACACCGCTATCTGTATGAACATGGATATATTCACACAACCCTCTGGATGAACATGGAAATATCCACACCGCTATCTGTGTAAACATGCATACATCTTCACCGCTATCTGTAGAAACATGGAAATATCTACACCGCTATCTGTATGAACATGGAAATATCTACACCGCTGTTTGAAGATGGAAATATATACACTGCTATCTGCATGAAAATGGAAATATCTACACAGCTATCAGCATATACATGGAAATATCTACACAGCTATCTCTTTACACATGGAAATAACTACACCGCTATCTGTATGAAGATGGAAGTATCTACACCGCCATCAGTATGACCATGGAAATATCTGCACCGCCACCTGTATGAAAATATAAATATCTACACCGCCATCTGTATTAAGATGGAGATACCTACACCGCTATCTGAATAAACATGGAAATATCTACACAGCTATCTGTATAAACATGGATATATCTACACCGCTATCTGTATAACCATGGAAATATCTACACCGCTACCTATATAAACATGGAAATATCAGCACCGCTATCTGTATGAACATGGAAATATCTACACCGCTATCTGTATGAACATGGAAATATCTACACCGCTATCAGTATGAACATGGATATATCTACACCGCTATCTGGAGGAACATGGAAATATCTACACCGCCATCTGTATGAACATGGAAATATCTGCACAGCCATCTGTATGAACATATAAATATCTACACCGCCATCTGTATTAAGATGGAGATATCTACACTGCTATCTGTATAAACAGGGAAATATCAACACCGCCATCTGAATGAACACATAAATATCTACACCGCCATCTGTATTAAGAAGGAAATATCTAAACCGCTATCTGTATAAACATGGAAATATCTACACCGCTGCCTGTATAAACATGGAAATATCAGCACCGCTATCTGTTTGAACATGGAAATATCTACACCGCTATCTGTAGGAACATAGAAATAGGTACACCGCTGCCTGTATAAACATTGAAATATCAGCAACGCTATCTGTATGAAAATGGAAATATCTACACCACTATCTGTATGAGCATGGATATATCTACACAGCCATCTGGATGAACATGGAAATATCTACACCATTGTCTGTATGAACGTGGAAATATCTACACTGCTATCTGTGTAAATATGCATACATATTCACCGCTATCAGTATAAACATGGAAATATCTACACGGCTATCTGTATGAACATGGAAATAGCTACACCGCTATCTGAATGAACATGGAAATATCTACACCGCTACCTGTATAAACATGGAAATATCAGCACCGCTATCTGTATGAACATGGAAATAACTACACCGCTATCTGTATGAACATGGAAATAACTACACCGCTATATGTATGAACATGGAAATATCTACACCGCTATCTGTATGAACATGGAAATATCTACACCGCTATCTGTTTGAACATGGAAATATCTACAACGCTGTCTGCTTGAAAATGGAAATATCTACACAGCTATCTGCATACACATGGAAATATCTACACAGCTATCTCTTAACACATGGAAATAAGTACTCCGCTATCTCTATAAACATGGAAATATCTACACCGCCATCTGTATGAACATGGAAATATCTGCACCGCCATCTGTAAGAACAAATAAATATCTACACCGTCATCTGTATTAAGAAAGAAATATCTAAACCGCTATCTGTATGAACATTGAAATATCTACACCGCAATCTGTATGAACATTGAAATATCTACACCGCTACCTGTATAAGCATGGAAATATCAGCACCGCTATCTGTATGAACATGGAAATATCTACACCGCTATCTGTATGAACATGGAAATGTCTACACCGCTATCAGTATGAACATGGAAATATCTACTCCGCTATCTGTATGAACATGGATATATCTACACAGCCCTCTGGATGAACATGGAAATATCCACACCGCTATCTGTGTAAACATGCATACATCTTCACCGCTATCTGTATAAACATGGAAATATCTACATTGCTATCTGTATGAACATGGAAATATCCACACCGCTATCTGTTTGAAGATGGAAATATATACACCGCTATCTGCATGAAAATGGGAATATCTACACAGCTATCTGCATATACATGGAAATATCTACACAGCTATCTCTTTACACATGGAAATAACTACACCGCTATCTGTATGAACATGGAAATATCTACACCGCTATCTGTATGAACATGGAAATATCTACACCGCTATTTGTTTGAACATGGAAATATCTACACCGCTATCTGCATGAAAATGGAAATATCTACACTGCTATCTGCATATACATGGAAATATCTACACAGCTATCTCTTTACACATGGAAATAACTACACCGCTATCTGTATGAACATGGAAATATCCACACCGCCATCTGTATGAACATGGAAATATCTGCACCGCCATCTGTATGAACATATAAATATCTACACCGCCATCTGTATTAAGATGGAGATATCTACACCGCTATCTGTATAAACATGGAAATATCTACACCGCTATCTGTATAAACATGGAAATATCTACGCCGCTACCAGTATAAACATGGAAATATCAGCACCGCTATCTGTATGAACATGCAAATATCTACATCGCTATCTGTATGAACATGGTAATATCTACACCGCTATCTGTATCAACATGGAAATATCTACACCGCTATCAGTATGAACAAGGAAATATCTACACCGCTATCTGTATGAACATGGATATATTCACACAACCCTCTGGATGAACATGGAAATATCCACACCGCTATCTGTGTAAACATGCATACATCTTCACCGCTATCTGTAGAAACATGGAAATATCTACACCGCTATCTGTATGAACATGGAAATATCTACACCGCTGTTTGAAGATGGAAATATATACACTGCTATCTGCATGAAAATGGAAATATCTACACAGCTATCAGCATATACATGGAAATATCTACACAGCTATCTCTTTACACATGGAAATAACTACACCGCTATCTGTATGAAGATGGAAGTATCTACACCGCCATCAGTATGACCATGGAAATATCTGCACCGCCACCTGTATGAAAATATAAATATCTACACCGCCATCTGTATTAAGATGGAGATACCTACACCGCTATCTGAATAAACATGGAAATATCTACACAGCTATCTGTATAAACATGGATATATCTACACCGCTATCTGTATAACCATGGAAATATCTACACCGCTACCTATATAAACATGGAAATATCAGCACCGCTATCTGTATGAACATGGAAATATCTACACCGCTATCTTTATGAACATGGAAATATCTACACCGCTATCAGTATGAACATGGATATATCTACACCGCTATCTGGAGGAACATGGAAATATCTACACCGCCATCTGTATGAACATGGAAATATCTGCACAGCCATCTGTATGAACATATAAATATCTACACCGCCATCTGTATTAAGATGGAGATATCTACACTGCTATCTGTATAAACAGGGAAATATCAACACCGCCATCTGAATGAACACATAAATATCTACACCGCCATCTGTATTAAGAAGGAAATATCTAAACCGCTATCTGTATAAACATGGAAATATCTACACCGCTGCCTGTATAAACATGGAAATATCAGCACCGCTATCTGTTTGAACATGGAAATATCTACACCGCTATCTGTAGGAACATAGAAATAGGTACACCGCTGCCTGTATAAACATTGAAATATCAGCAACGCTATCTGTATGAAAATGGAAATATCTACACCACTATCTGTATGAGCATGGATATATCTACACAGCCATCTGGATGAACATGGAAATATCTACACCATTGTCTGTATGAACGTGGAAATATCTACACTGCTATCTGTGTAAATATGCATACATATTCACCGCTATCAGTATAAACATGGAAATATCTACACGGCTATCTGTATGAACATGGAAATATCTACACCGCTATCTGAATGAACATGGAAATATCTACACCGCTACCTGTATAAACATGGAAATATCAGCACCGCTATCTGTATGAACATGGAAATAACTACACCGCTATCTGTATGAACATGGAAATAACTACACCGCTATATGTATGAACATGGAAATATCTACACTGCCATCTGTATGAACATGGATATATCTACACAGCCATCTGGAGGAACATGGAAATATCTACAACGCTATCTGTATGAACATGGAAATATCTACACCGCTATCTGTATGAACATGGAAATATCTACACCGCTATCTGTTTGAACATGGAAATATCTACACCGCTATCTGCATGAAAATGGAAATATCTACACTGCTATCTGCATATACATGGAAATATCTACACAGCTATCTCTTTACACATGGAAATAACTACACCGCTATCTGTATGAACATGGAAATAGCTACACCGCTATCTGTATGAACATGGAAATATCTACACCGCTACCTGTATAAACATGGAAATATCAGCACCGCTCTCTGTATGAACTCGGAAATTTCTACACCGCTATCTGTACGAACATGGAAATATCTACACTGCTATCTGTATGAACATGGAAATAGCTACACCGCTATCTGTATGAACAAGGAAATATCTACACCACTATCTGCATGAACATTGAAATATCTACACCGCTATCTGTGAAAACATGCATATATCTTCACCGCTATCTGTATAAACATGGAAATATCTACACCGCTATCTGTATGAACATGGAAATAGCTACACCGCTATCTGTATGAACATGGAAATATCTACACCGCTATCTGTATGAACATGGATATATCTACACAGCCATCCGGATGAACATGGAAATATCTCCACCGCTATCTGTGTAAACATGCATACATCTTCACCGCTATCTATATAAACATGGAAATATCTACACCAATATCTGTATGAACATGCAAATATCTACACCGCTACCTGTATAAACATGGAAATATCAGCACCGCTATCTGTATGAACATGGAAATAGCTACACCGCTATCTGTATGAACATGCAAATATCTACACCACTATCTGTATGAACATGGAAATATCTACACTACTATCTGCATGAACATGGATATATCTACACAGCCATGCGGATGAACATGGAAATATCTACACCACAATCTGTATGAACATGGACATATCTACACCGCTATCTGTGTAAACATGCATACATCTTCAACGCTATCAGTATAAACATGGAAATATCTACACCGCTATCTGTATGAACATGGAAATAGCTACACCGCTATCTGTATGAACATGGAAATATCTACACCGCTATCTGTATGAACATGGATATATCTACACAGCCATCTGGATGAACATGGAAATATCTACACCGCTATCTGTGTAAACATGCATACATCTTCACCGCTATCTGTATTAACTTGGAAATATCTACACCGCTATCTGTATGAACATTGAAATATCTACACCGCTATCTGTATGAACATGGAAATACCTACACCGCTATCTGTTTGAACATGGAAATATCTACACCGCTATCTGTATGAAAATGGAAATATCTACACTGCTATCTGCATATACATGGAAATATCTACACAGCTATCTCTTTACACATGGAAATACCTATACCGCTATCTGTATGAACATGGAAATATCCACACCGCCATCTGTATGAACATGGAAATATCTGCACCGCCATCTGTATTAAGATGGAGATATCTACACCGCTATCTGTATAAACATGGAAATATCTAAACTGCTATCTGTATAAACATGGAAATATCTACACCGCTGCCTGTATAACCATGGAAATATCAGCACCGCTATCTGTATGAACATGGAAATATCTACACCGCTATCTGTATTAACATGGAAATGTCTACACTGCTATCTGTATGAACATGGAAATATCTACACCGTTCTCCGTATGAACATGGAAATATCTACACTGCTATCTATATGAAAATGGAAATATCTACAAAGCTATCTGAATGAACTTGGAAATATCTACACCGCTATCTGTTTGAACATGTAAATATCTACACCGCTATCTGCATGAAAATGGAAATATCTACAAGCTATCTGCATATTCATGGAAATATCTACACAGCTATCTCTTTACACATGGAAATAACTACACCGCTATATCTATAAACATGGAAATATGTACACCGCCATCTGTATGAATATGGAAATATCTGCACCGCCAACTGTATGAACATATAAATATATACACCGCAATCTGTATTAAGAAGGAAATATCTAAACCGCTGTTTAAACATGGAAATATCTACACCGCTGCCTGTATAAACATGGAAATATCAGCACGGCTCTCTGTAAGAGAATGGAAATATCAACACCGCTATCTGTATGAACATGGAAATATCCACACTGCTATCTGTATGAAGATGGAAATAGCTACACCGTTATCTGTATGAACATGGAAATAGCTACACCGCTATCTCTATGAACATGGAAATATCTACACTGCTATCTGTATGAACATGGAAAGAGCTACACCGTTATCTGTATCAACATGGAAATAGCTACACCGCTATCTGTATGAACATGGAAGTATCTACACCGCTATCTGTATTAACATGGATATATCTACACAGCCATCTGGATGAACATGGAAATATCTACACCGCTATCTGTATGAACATGGAAATATCTACACCGCTATCTGTGTGAACATGGATATATCTACACAGACATCTGGATGAACATGGAAATATCTACACCGCTATCTGTGTAAACATGCATACATCTTCACCGCTATCTGTAAAAACATGGAAATATCCACACCGCTATCTGTATGAACATGGAAATATCTACACCGCTATCTGTATGAACATGGAAATATCTACACCGCTATCTGTTTGAACATGGAAATATCTAAACCGCTATCTGCATGAAAATGGAAATATCTACACTGCTATCTGCATATACATGGAAATATCTACACAGCTATCTCTTTACACATGGAAATAACAACACCGCTATCTGTATGAACATGGAAATATCGACACCGCCATCTGTATGAACATGGAAATATCTGCACCGCCATCTGTATGAACATATAAATATCTACACCGCCATCTGTATTAAGATGGAGATATCTACACCGCTATCTGTATAAACATGGAAATATCTACACCGCTATCTGTATAAACAGGGAAATATCTACACCACTATCTGTATAAACATGGAAATATCAGCAACGCTATCTTTATGAACATGGAAATATCAGCCCCTCTATCTGTAAGAACATGGAAGTATCTACACCGCTATCAGTATGAACATGGAAATATCTACACCGCTATCTGTATGAACATGGAAATACCTTCAACGCCATCTGTATGAACATGGATATATCTACACAGCCATCTGGATGAACATGGAAATATCTACACCACTATCTGTATGAACATGGAAATAGCTACACCGCTATCTGTATGAACATGGAAATATCTACACCACTATCTGTATGAACATGGAAATATCTACACCGCTATCTGTATGAACATGGAAATATCTTCACCGCTATCAGTATGAACATGGATATATCTACACAGCCATCTGGATGAACATGGAAATATCTACACCGCTATCTGTATGAACATGGAAATAGCTACACCGCTATCTGTATGAAAATGGAAATATCTACACCGCTATCTGTATGAACATGGAAATATCTACACCGCTATCTGTATGAACACGGAAATATCTTCACCGCCATCTGTATGAACATGGATATATCTACAGAGCCATCTTGATGAACATGGAAATATCTACACAGCTATCTGTATGAACATGGAAATTTATACACCGCTATCTGTGTAAACATGCATACATCTTCACCGCTATCTGTATAAACATGGAAATATCTACACCGCTATCTGTATTAAGAAGGAAATATCTAAACCGCTATCTGTATGAACATTGAAGTATCTACACCGCTATCTGTATGAACATGGAAATATCTACACCGCTATCTGTGTTAACATGCATACATCTTCACCGCTATCTGTATAAACATGGAAATATCTACAATGACATCTGTATAAACATGGAAATACCTACACCGCTATCTGTAGGAACATGGAAATATCTACACCGCTATCTGAATGAACATGGATATATCTACACTGCCATCTGGATGAACATGGAAATATCTACACCGCTATCTGCATGAACATGGAAATATCTACACCGCTATCAGTGTAAACATGCATATATCTTCACCGCAATCTGTATAAGTATGGAAATATCAACACCGATTTCTGTATGAACTCGGAAATATCTACACCGCTATCTGTTTGAACATGGAAATATCTAAACCGCTATCAGCATGAAAATGGAAATATCTACACAGCTATCTGCAAATACATGGAAATATCTACACAGCTATCTCTTTACACATGGAAATAACTACACCGCAGTCTGTATGAACATGGAAATGTCTGCACCGCCATCTGTATGAACATATAAATATCTACACCGCCATCTGTATTAAGATGGAGATATCTACACTGCTATCTGTATAAACATGGAAATATCTAAACCGCTATCTGTATAAACATGGAAATATCTACACCGCTCTCTGAATAAAAATGGAAATATCAGCACCGCTGTCTGTATGAACATGGAAATATCAGCCCCTCTATCTGTATGAACATGGAAGTATCTACACTGATATGTCTATGAACATGGAAATATCTACACCGCTATCCTTTTGAACATGGAAATATCTAAACCGCTATATGCATGAAAATGGAAATATATACACAGCTATCTGCATATACATGGAAATATCTACACAGCTATCTCTTTACACATGGAAATATCTACACCGCTATCTGTGTAAACATGCATACATCTTCACCACTATCTGTATAAACATGGAAATGTCTACAAGGCTATCTGTATGAACATGGAAATATCTACACCGCCATCTGTATGAACATGGAAATAGCTGCACCGACATCTGTATGAACATATACATATCTACACGGCCATCTGTATTAAGATGGAGATATCTACACCGATATCTGTATAAACATGGAAATATCTACACCGCTATCTGTATAAACATGGAAATATCTACACCGCTATCTCTATAAACATGGAAATATCTACACCGCAACCTGTATAAACATGGAAATATCAGCACCGCTATCTGTATGAACATGAAAATATCATCCCCTCTATCTGTATGAACATGGAGATATCTACACCGCTATCTGTATGAACATGGAAATATCTACACCGCTATCTGTATTAATATGGAAATACCTTCACCGCCATCTGTATGAACTTGGATATATCTACACAGCCATCTGGATGAACATGGATATATCTACACAGCCCTCTGGATGAACATGGAAATATCCACACCGCTATCTGTGTAAACATGCATACATCTTCACCGCTATTTGAATAAACATGGAAATATCTACACCGCTATCTGTATAAACATGAGAATATCAGCACCGCTGTCTGTATGAACATGGAAATATCAGTCCCTCTATCTGTATGAACATGGAGATATCTACGCCGCCATCTGTATGAACATGGATATATCTACACAGCCATCTGGAGGAACATGGAAATATCTACACCGCTATCTGTTTGAACATGGAAATAGCTACACCGCTATCTGTATGAACATGGATATATCTACACCGCTATCTGTATGAACATGGAAATATCTACACCGCTACCTGTATGAACAAGGAAATATCTTCAACGCCATCTGTACGAACATGGATATATCTACAGTGCCATCTGGATGAACATGGAAATATCTACACGGCCATCTGTATGAACATATAAATATCTACACCGCCATCTGTATTAAGATGGAGATTTCTACACCGCTATCTGTATAAACCTGGAAATATCTACACCGCTATCTGTATAAACATGGAAATATCTACACCACTATCTGGATAAACATGGAAATTTCTACACCGCTACCTGTAGAAACATGGAAATATCAGCACCGCTATCAGTAGGAACATGGAAATATCTACACCGCTATCTGTACGAACATGGAAATATCTACACCGCTATCTGTATGAACATGGAAATAGCTACACCGCTATCTGTATGAACATGGAAATAGCTACACCGCTATCTGTATGAACATGGAAATAACTACAACGCTTTCTGTATGAACATGGAAATATCTACACAGCTATCTGTGTAAACATGCATACATCTTCACCGCTATCTGTATAAACATGGAAATCTCTACACCGCTATCTGTATGAACATGGAAATAGCTACACCGCTATCTGTATGAACATGGAAATATCTACACCGCTATCTGTATGAACATGTAGATATCTACACAGCCATCTGGATGAACATGGAAATATCTACACCGCTATCTGTGTAAACATGCATACATCTTCACCGCTATCTGTATAAACATGGAAATATCTACACCGCTATCTGAATGAACATGGAAATATCTGCACCGCTATCTGTATGAACATGGAAATATCTACACCGCTATATGTTTGAACATGGAAATATCTACACCGCTATCTGCATGAAAATGGAAATATCTACACTGCTATCTGCATATACATGGAAATATCTACACAGCTATCTCTTTACACATGGAAATAACTACAACGCTATCTGTATAAACATGGAAATATCTACACCGCCATCTGTGTGAACATGGAAATATCTGCACCGCCATCTGTATGAACATGGAAATATCCGCACCGCCATCTATATGAACATATAAATATCTACACCGCCATCTGTATTAAGATGGAGATATCTACACCGCTATCTGAATAAACATGGAAATATCTACACCGCTATCTGTATAAACATGGAAATATCAGCACCGCTATCTGGATGAACATGGAAATATCAGCCCCTCTATCTGTATGAACATGGAGATATCTACACGGCCATCTGTATGAACATGGATATATCTACACAGCCATCTGGATGAACATGGAAATATTCGCACCGCTATCTGTATGAACATGGAAATAGCTACACCGCTATCTGTATGAACATGGAAATATCTACACCGCTATCTGTATGAACATGGAAATATCTACACCGCTATCTGTATGAACATGGAAATATCTTCACCGCCATCTGTACGAACATGGATATATCTACAGAGCCATCTGGATGAACACGGAAATATCTACACCGCCATCTGTATGAACATATAAATATCTACACCGCCATCTGTATTAAGATGGAGATATCTACACCGCTATCTGTATAAACCTGGAAATATCTACACTGCTATCTGTATAAACATGGAAATATCTACACCGCTACCTGTATAAACATTGAAATATCAGCACCGCTATCTGTAGGAACATGGAAATATCTACACCGCTATCTGCATGAAAATGGAAATATCTACACTGTTATCTGCATATACATGGAAATATCTAAACAGCTATCTCTTTACACATGGAAATAACTATACCGCTATCTGTATGAACATGGATATATCTACACAGCCCTCTGGATGAACATGGAAATATCCACACCGCTATCTGTGTAAACATGCATACATCTTCACCGCTATCTGTATAAACATGGAAATATCTACACCGCTATCTGCATGAAAATGGAAATATCTACAAAGCTTTCTGCATATACATGAAAATATCTACACAGCTATCTCTTTACACATGGAAATAACTACACCGCTATATCTATAAACATGGAAATATCTACACCGCCTTCTGTATGAACAGGGAAATATCTGCACCGCCATCTGTATGAACATATAAATATCTACACCGCCATCTGTATTAAGAAGGAAATATCTAAACCACAATCTGTATAAACATGGAAATATCTACACCGCTGCCTGTATAAACTTGGAAATATCAGCACCGCTCTCGGTATGAAAATGGAGATATGTACACCGCTATCTGTATGAACATGGAAATATCTACACCGCCATCTGTATGAACATGGAAATATCTGCATTGCCATATGTATGAATATATAAATATCTACACCGCCATCTGTATTAAGACGGAGATATCTACACCGCTATCTGAATAAACATGGAAATATCTACAACGCTATCTGTATAAACATGGAAATATCTACACCGCTATCTGTATAAACATGGAAATATCTACACCGCTACCTGTATAAGCATGGAAATATCAGCACCGCTATCTGTATGAACATGGAAATATCTACACCGCTATCTGTATGAACATGGAAATATCTACACCGCTATCTGTATGAACATGGAAATGTCTACACCGCTATCAGTATGAACATGGAAATATCTACACCGCTATCTGTATGAACATGGATATATCTACACAGCCCTCTGGATGAACATGGAAATATCCACACCGCTATCTGTGTGAACATGCATACATCTTCACCGCTATCTGTATAAACATGGAAATATCTACATTGCTATCTGTATGAACATGGAAATATCTACACCGCTATCTGTTTGAAGATGAAAATATATACACCGCTATCTGCATGAAAATGGAAATAACTACACAGCTATCTGCATATACATGGAAATATCTACACAGCTATCTCTTTACACATGGAAATAACTACACCGCTATCTGTATGAACATGCAAATATCTACACCGTCATCCGTATGAACATGGAAATATCTACACCGCTATCTGTATAAACATGGAAATATCTACACCGCTATCTGTATGAACATGGAAATATCTACACCGCTATCTGTTTGAACATGGAAATATCTACAACTCTGTCTGCATGAAAATGGAAATATCTACACAGCTATCTGCATACACATGGAAATATCTACACAGCTATCTCTTAACACATGGAAATAAGTACTCCTTATCTCTATAATCAGGGAAATATCTACACCGCCATCTGTATGAACATGGAAATATCTGCACCGCCATCTGTATGAACATATAAATATCTACACCGCCATCTGTATTAAGAAGGAAATATCTAAACCGCTATCTGTATAAAAATGGAAATATCTACACCGCTTCCTGTATAAACTTGGAAATATCAGCACCGCGCTCGGTATGAAAATGGAGATATCTACACCGCTATCTGTATGAACATGGAAATATCTACACTGCTATCTGTATGAACATGGAGATAGCTACACCGCTATCTGTATGAACATGGAAATATCTAAACCGCCATCTGTATGAACATGGAAATATCTGCATCGCCATCTGTATGAACATATAAATATCTACACCGCCATCTGTATTAAGACGGAGATATCTACACCGCTATCTGAATAAACATGGAAATATCTACACCGCTATCTGTATAAACATGGAAATATCCACACCGCTATCTGTATAAACATGGAAATATCTACACCGCTACCTGTATAAGCATGGAAATATCAGCACCGCTATCTGTATGAACGTGGAAATATCTACACCGCTATCTGTCTGAACATGGAAATATCTACACCGCTATCTGTATGAACATGGAAATGTCCACACCGCTATCAGTATGAACATGGAAATATCTACACCGCTATCTGTATAAACATGGAAATATCTACACCGCTATCTGTATAAACATGGAAATATCTACACGGCTACCAGTATAAACATGGAAATATCAGCACCGCTATCTGTATGAACATGGAAATATCTACACCGCTATCTGTATGAACATGGAAATATCTACACCGCTATCTGTATGAACATGGAAATATCTACAAAGCTATCTGAATGAACATGGAAATATCTACACCGCTATCTGTTTGAACATGTAAATATCTACACCGGTATCTGCATGAAAATGGAAATATCTACAAAGCTCTCTTCATATACATGGAAATATCTACACAGCTATCTCTTTACACATGGAAATAACTACACCGCTATATCCATAAACATGGAAATATCTACACCGCCGTCTGTATGAACATTTAAATATCTGCACCGCCATCTGTATGAACATATAAATATCTACACCGCCATCTGTATTAAGAAAGAAATATCTAAACCGCTATCTGTCTGAACATTGAAATATCTACACCGCTATCTGTATAAACATGGAAATATCTACACCGCTGTCTGTATAAACATGGAAATATCTACACCACTACCTGTATAAACATGGAAATATCAGCACCGCTATCTGTATGAACATGGAATTATCTACACCGCTATCTGTATGAACATGGAAATATCTACACCGCTATCTGTATGAACATGGAAATATCTACACCGCTATCTGTATGAACATGGAAATATCTACACCGCTATCTGTTTGAACATGGAAATATCTACAACGCTGTCTGCATGAAAATGGAAATATCTACACAGCTATCTGCATACACATGGAAATATCTACACAGCTGTCTCTTAACACATGGAAATAAGTACTCCGCTATCTCTATAAACATGGAAATATCTACACCGCCATCTGTATGAACATGCAAATATCTGCTCCGCCATCTGTATGAACATATAAATATCTACACCGCCATCTGTATTAAGAAAGAAATATCTAAACCGCTATCTGTATGAACATTGAAATATCTACACCGCTATCTGTATGAACATTGAAATATCTACACCGCTGCCTGTATAAACATGGAAATATCAGCACCGTTATCTGTATGAATATGGAAATATCTACACCGCTATCTGTATGAACATGGAAATATCTACACCGCTATCTGTATGAACATGGAAATAGCTACACCGCTATCTGTATGAACATGGAAATATCTACACAGCCATCTGGAAGAACCTGGAAATATCTACTCCGCTATCTGTGTAAACATGCATAGATCTTCACCGCTGTCTGTATAAACATGGAAATATCTGCACCGCTATCTGTATGAACATGGAAATATCTACACCGCTATCTGTATGAACATGGAAATATCTGCACCGCTATCTGTTTGAACATGGAAATATCTACACCGCTATCTGCATGAAAATGGAAATATCTACACTGCTATCTGCATATACATGGAAATATCTACACAGCTATCTCTTTACACATGGAAATAACTACACCGCTATCTGTATGAACATGGAAATATCTACACCGCCATCTGTATGAACATGGAAATTTGTGCACCGCCATCTGTATGAACATATAAATATCTACACCGCCATCTGTATTAAGATGGAAATATCTACACTGCTATCTGTATAAACATGGAAATATCTACATCGCTCTCTGTATAAACATGGAAATATCTACACCGCTATCTGTATAAACGTGGAAATGTCTACACCAATACCTGTATAAACATGGAAATATCAGCACAGCTATCTGTATGAACATGGAATTATATACACCGCTATCTGTATGAACATGGAAATATCTACACCGCTATCCGTATGAACATGGAAATATCTACACCGCTATCAGTACGAACATGGAAATATCTACACCGCTATCTGTTTGAACATGGAAATATCTACACCGCTGTCTGCATGAATATGGAAATATCTACACAGCTATCTGCATACACATGGAAATATCTACACAGCTATCTCTTAACGCATGGAAATATGTACTCCGCTATCTCTATAAACATGGAAATATCTACACCGCCATCTGTATGAACATGGAAATATCTGCACCGCCATCTGTATGAACATATAAATATCTACACCGCCATCTGTATTAAGAAGGAAATATCTAAACCGCTATCTGTATGAACATTGAAAAATATACACCGCTATCTGTATGAACATTGAAATATCTAAACCGCTGCCTGTATAAACATGGAAATATCAGCACCGCTATCTGTATGAACATGGAAATATCTACACAGCCATCTGGATGAACATGGAAATATCTACTCCGCTATCTGTGTAAACATGCATAGATCTTCACCGCTATCTGTGTAAACATGGAAATATCTAAACCGCTATCTGTATGAACATGGAAATATCTACACTGCTATCTGTATGAACATGGAAATATCTTCACCGCTATCTGTTTGAACATGGAAATATCTACACCGCTATCTGCATGAAAATGGAAATATCTACACTGCTATCTGCATATACATGGAAATATCTACACAGCTATCTCTTTACACATGGAAATAACTACACCGCTATCTGTATGAACATGGAAATATCTACACCGCCATCTGTATGAACATGGAAATATCTGCACCGCCATCTGTATGAACATATAAATATCTACACCGCCATCTGTATTAAGATGGATATATCTACACCGCTATCTGAATAAACATGGAAATATCTACACCGCTATCTGTATAAACTGGGAAATATCTACACCGCTATCTGTATAACCATGGAAATATCTACACTGCTACCTGTATAAACATGGAAATATCAGCACCGCTATCTGTATGAACATGGAAATATCTACACCGCCATCAGTATAAACATGGAAATATCTACACCGCTATCTGTATGAACATGGAAATATCTACAAAGCTATCTGAATGAACATGGAAATATCTACACGGCTATCTGTTTGAACATGTAAATATCTACTCCGCTATCTGCATGAAAATGGAAATATCTACAAAGCTATCTGCATATACATGGAAATATCTACACAGCAATCTCTTTACACATGGAAATAACTACACCGCTATATCTATAACCATGGAAATATCTTCACCGCCATCTGTATGAACAAGGAAATATCTGCACCGCCATCTGTATGAACAAATAAATATCTACAACGCCATCTGTATTAAGAAGGAAATATCTAAACCGCTATCTGTATAAACATGGATATATCTACACCGCTGAATGTATAAACATGGAAATATCAGCACTGCTATCTGTATGAACATGGAAATATCTACACCGCTATCTGTGTCAACATGGAAATATCTACACCGCCATCTGTATGAACATAAAATATCTACACAGCCATCTGTATTAAGAAGGAAATATCTCAACCGCTATCTGTAAACGTGGAAATATCTACACCGCTGCCTGTATAAACATGGAAATATCAGCACCGCTATCTGTATGAACATGGAAATATCTACACCGCTATCTGTATGCACATGGAAATATCTACAACGCTATCTGTATGAACATGGAAATATCTACACCGCTATCTGTATGAACATGGAAATATCTACACCGCTATCTGTTTGAACATGGAAATATCTACACCGCTGTCTGCATGAAAATGGAAATATCTACACAGCTATCTGCATATACATGGAAATATCTACACAGCTATCTCTTTACACATGGAAATAACTACACCGCTATCTCAGTAAACATGGAAATATCTACACCGCCATCTGTATGAACATGGAAATATCCGCACCGCCATCTGTATGAACATATAAATATCTACACCGCCATCTGTATTAAGAAGGAGATATCTACACCGCTATCTGTATAAACATGGAAATATCTACACCGCTATCTGTATAAACATGGAAATATCTACACCGCTATCTGTATAAACATGGAAATATCTACACCACTCCCTGTATAAACATGGAAATATCAGCACTGCTATCTGTATGAACATGGAAATATCTACACAGCTATCTGTATGAACATGGAAATATCTACACCGCTATCTGTATCAACATGGAAATATCTAAACCGCTATCTGTACGAACATGGAAATATCTAAACAGCTATCTGCATGAAAATAGAAATATCTACACAGCTATCTGCATATACATGGAAATATCTACAAAGCTATCTCTTTACACATGGAAATAACTACACCGCTATCTCTATAAACACGGAAATATCTACACCGCCATCTGTATGAACATGGAAATATCTGCACCGCCATCTGTATAAACATATAAATATCTACACCGCCATCTGTATTAAGATGGAGATATCTACACCGCTATCTGTATAAACTTGGAAATATCTACACCGCTATCTGTATAAACATGGAAATATCTACACCGCTATCTGTATAAACATGGAAATATCTACACCGCTACCTGTATAAACATGGAAATAGCACCGCTATCTGTATGAACATGGAAATTTCTACACCGCTATCTCTATGAACATGGAAATATATACACTGCTATCTGTATGAACATGGAAATAGCTACACCGCTATCAGCATGAACATGGAAATATCTACACCACTATCTGAATGAACATGGAAATATCTACACCGCTATCTGTATGAACATGGATATATCTACACAGCCATCTGGATGAACATGGAAATATCTACACCGCTATCTCTTTGAACATGGAAATATCTAAACCGCTATCTGCATGAAAATGGAAATATATACACAGCTATCTGCATATACATGGAAATATCTACACAGCTATCTCTTTTCACATGGAAATAACTATACCGCTATCTGTATGAACATGGAAATATCTTCACCACCATCTGTAGGAACATGGATATATCTACACAGCCATCTGGATGAACATGGAAATATCTACACCGCTATCTGTATGAACATGGAAATATCTACACCGCTATCTGTGTAAACATGCATACATCTTCACCGCTATCTGTATAAACATGGAAATATTTACAGTGCTATCTGTATGAACATGGAAATATCTACACCGCTATCTGTTTGAACATGGAAATATCTACACCGCTATCTGCATGAAAATGGAAATATCTACAAAGCTATCTGCATATACATGGAAATATCTACACAGCTATCTCTTTACACATGGAAATAACTACACCGCTATATCTATAAACATGGAAATATCTACACCGCCATCTGTACGAACATGGAAATATCTGCACCACCATCTGTATGAACATATAAATATCTACACTGCCATCTGTATTAAGAAGGAAATATCTACACCGCTATCTGTATGAACATTGAAATATCTACACCGCTATCTGTGTAAACATTCATACATCTTCACCGCTATCTGTATAAACATGGAAATATCTACAACGCCATCTGTATGAACATGGAAATATCTACACCGCTATCTGTTCGAACATGGAAATATCTAAACCGCTATCTGCATGAAAATAGAAATATCTACACAGCTATCTGCATATACATGGAAATATCTACACAGCTATCTCTTTACACATGGAAATAACTATACCGCCATCTGCATGAACATGGAAATATCTGCACCGCCATCTGTAAGAACATATAAATATCTACACCGCCATCTGTATTAAGAAGGAAATATCTAAACCGCTATCTGTATGAACATTGAAATATCTACACCGCTATCTGTATGAACATGGAATTATCTACACCGCTATCTGTGTAAACATGCATATATCTTCACCGCTATCTGTATAAACATGGAAATATCAGCACCGTTATCTGTATGAAAATGGAAATATCTACACCGCTATCTCTATGAACATGGAAATATGTACACCGCTATCTGTATGAACATGGAAATAGCTACACTGCTATCTGTATGAACATGGAAATATCTACACCACTATCTGTAGGAACATGGAAATATCTACACCGCTATCTCTATGAACATGGATATATCTACAAAGCCATCTGGATGAACATGGAAATATCTACACCGCTATCTGCATGAACATGGAAATATCTACACCGCTATCTGTGTAAACATGCATACATCTTCACCGCAATCTGTATAAACATGGAAATATCAACACCGCTATCTGTATGAACATGGAAATATCTACAACGCTATCTGTTTGAACATGGAAATATCTAAACCGCTATCTGTATGAACATGGAAATATCTACACCGCTATCTGTATGAACATGGAAATAGCTACACCGCTATCTGTATGAACATGGAAATACCTTCACCGCCATCTGTATGAACATGGATATATCTACACAGCCATCTGGATGAACATGGATATATCGACACAGCCCCCTGGATGAACATGGAAATATCCACACCGCTATCTGTGTAAACATGCATACATCTTCACCGCTATCTGTATCAACATGGAAATATCTACACCGCTATCTGTATGAACATGGAAATATCTACACCGCTATCTGTTTGAAGATGGAAATATATACACCGCTATCTGCATGAAAATGGAAATATCTACACAGCTGTCTGCATGAAAATGGAAATACCTACACAGCTATCTGCATATACATGGAAATATCTACACAGCTATCTCTTTACACATGGAAATAACTACACCGCTATCTGTATGAACATGGAAATAACTACACCGCTATCTGTATGAACATGGAAATATCTACACGGCTATCTGTGTAAACATGCATACATCTTCACCGCTATCTGTATAAACATGGAAATATCTACACCGCTATCTGTATGAACATGGAAATAGCTACACCGCTACCTGTATGAACATGGAAATATCTACACCGCTATCTGTATGAACATGTAGATATCTACACAGCCATCTGGATGAACATGGAAATATCTACACCGCTATCTGTGTAAACATGCATACATCTTCACCGCTATCTGTATAAATATGGAAATATCTGCACCGCTATCTGTATGAACATGGAAATATCTACACCGCTATAAGTTTGAACATGGAAATATCTACACCGCTATCTGCATGAAAATGGATATATCTACACTGCTATCTGCATATACATGGACATATCTACACAGCTATCTCTTTCCACATGGAAATAACTACAACGCTATCTGTATCAACATGGAAATATCTACACCGCCATCTGTATGAACATGGAAATATCTGCACCGCCATATGTATGAACATGGAAATATCCGCACCGCCATCTATATGAACATATAAATATCTACACCGCCATCTGTATTAAGATGGAGATATCTACACAGCTATCTGAATAAACATGGAAATATCTACACCGCTATCTGTATAAACATGGAAATATCAGCACCGCTATCTGTATGAACATGGAAATATCAGCCCCTCTATCTGTATGAACATGGAGATATCTACACGGCCATCTGTATGAACATGGATATATCTACACAGCCATCTGGATGAACATGGAAATATTCGCACCGCTATCTGTATGAACATGGAAATAGCTACACCGCTATCTGTATGAACATGGAAATATCTACACCGCTATCTGTATGAACATGGAAATATCTACACCGCTATCTGTATGAACATGGAAATATCTTCACCGCCATCTGTACGAACATGCATATATCTACAGAGCCATCTGGATGAACATGGAAATATCTACACCGCCATCTGTATGAACATATAAATATCTACACCGCCATCTGTATTAAGATGGAGATATCTACACCGCTATCTGTATAAACCTGGAAATATCTACACTGCTATCTGTATAAACATGGAAATATCTACACCGCTACCTGTATAAACATGGAAATATCAGCACCGCTATGAGTAGGAACATGGAAATATCTACACCGCTATCTGCATGAAAATGGAAATATCTACACTGTTATCTGCATATACATGGAAATATCTAAACACCTATCTCTTTACACATGGAAATAACTATACCGCTATCAGTATGAACATGGATATATCTACACAGCCCTCTGGATGAACATGGAAATATCCACACCGCTATCTGTGTAAACATGCATACATCTTCACCGCTATCTGTATAAGCATGGAAATATCTACACCGCTATCTGCATGAAAATGGAAATATCTGCAAAGCTTTCTGCATATACATGGAAATATCTACACAGCTATCTCTTTACACATGGAAATAACTACACCGCTATATCTATAAACATGGAAATATCTACACCGCCTTCTGTATGAACATGGAAATATCTGCACCGCCATCTGTATGAACATATAAATATCTACACCGCCATCTGTATTAAGAAGGAAATATCTAAACCACAATCTGTATAAACATGGAAATATCTACACCGCTGCCTGTATAAACTTGGAAATATCAGCACCGCTCTCGGTATGAAAATGGAGATATCTACACCGCTATCTGTATGAACATGGAAATATCTACACCGCCATCTGTATGAACATGTAAATATCTGCATTGCCATATGTATGAACATATAAATATCTACACCGCCATCTGTATTAAGACGGAGATATCTACACCGCTATCTGAATAAACATGGAAATATCTACACCGCTATCTGTATAAACATGGAAATATCCACACCGCTATCTGTATAAACATGGAAATATCTACACCGCTACCTGTATAAGCATGGAAATATCAGCACCGCTATCTGTATGAACATGAAAATATCTACACCGCTATCTGTATGAACATGGAAATATCTACACCGCTATCTGTATGAACATGGAAATGTCTTCACCGCTATCAGTATGAACATGGAAATATCTACACCGCTATCTGTATGAACATGGATATATCTACACAGCCCTCTGGATGAACATGGAAATATCCACACCGCTATCTGTGTGAACATGCATACATCTTTACCGCTATCTGTATAAACATGGAAATATCTACATTGCTATCTGTATGAACATGGAAATATCTACACCGCTATCTGTTTGAAGATGGAAATATATACAATGCTATCTGCATGAAAATGGAAATATCTACACAGCTATCTGCATATACATGGAAATATCTACACAGCTATCTCTTTACACATGGAAATAACTACACCGCTATCTGTATGAACATTGAAATATCTACACCGCTATCTGTATAAACATGGAAATATCTACACCGCTATCTGTATAAACATGGAAATATCTACACCACTACCTGTATAAACATGGAAATATCAGCACCGCTATCTCTATGAACATGGAATTATCTACACCGCTATCTGTATGAACATGGAAATATCTACACTGCTATCTGTATGAACATGGAAATATCTACACCGCTATCTGTATGAACATGGAAATATCTACACCGCTATCTGTTTGAACATGGAAATATCTACAACGCTGTCTGCATGAAAATGGAAATATCTACACAGCTATCTGCATACACATGGAAATATCCACACAGCTATCTCTTAACACATGGAAATAAGTACTCCTTATCTCTATAATCATGGAAATATCTACACCGCCATCTGTATGAACATGGAAATATCTGCACCGCCATCTGTATGAACATATAAATATCTACACCGCCATCAGTATTAAGAGGAAATATCTAAACCGCTATCTGTATAAACATGGAAATATCTACACCGCTGCCTGTATAAACTTGGAAATATCAGCACCGCTCTCGGTATGAAAATGGAGATATCTACACCGCTATCTGTATGAACATGGAAATATCTACACTGCTATCTGTATGAACATGGAGATAGCTACACCGCTATCTGTATGAACATGGAAATATCTACAACGCCATCTGTATGAACATGGAAATATCTGCATCGCCATCTGTATGAACATATAAATATCTACACCGCCATCTGTATTAAGACGGAGATATCTACACCGCTATCTGAATAAACATGGAAATATCTACACCGCTATCTTTATAAACATGGAAATATCCACACCGCTATCTGTATAAACATGGAAATATCTACACCGCTACCTGTATAAGCATGGAAATATCAGCACCGCTATCTGTATGAACATGGAAATATCTACACCGCTATCTGTATGAACATGGAAATATCTACACCGCTATCTGTATGAACATGGAAATGTCTACACCGCTATCAGTATGAACATGGAAATATCTACACCGCTATCTGTATAAACATGGAAATATCTACACCGCTACCTGTATAAACATGGAAATATCTACACGGCTACCTGTATAAACATGGAAATATCAGCACCGCTATCTGTATGAACATGGAAATATCTACAACGCTATCTGTATGAACATGGAAATATCTACACCGCTATCTGTATGAACATGGAAATATCTACAAAGCTATCTGAATGAACATGGAAATATGTACACCGCTATCTGTTTGAACATGTAAATATCTACACCGGTATCTGCATGAAAATGGAAATATCTACAAAGCTATCTGCATATACATGGAAATATCTACACAGCTATCTCTTTACACATGGAAATAACTACACCGCTATATCCATAAACATGGAAATATCTACACCGCCATCTGTATGAACATGCAAATATCTGCACCGCCATCTGTATGAACATATAAATATCTACACCGCCATCTGTATTAAGAAAGAAATATCTAAACCGCTATCTGTATGAACATTGAAATATCTACACCGCTATCTGTATAAACATGGAAATATCTACACCGCTATCTGTATAAACATGGAAATATCTACACCACTACCTGTATAAACATGGAAATATCAGCACCGCTATCTGTATGAACATGGAATTATCTACACCGCTATCTGTATGAACATGGAAATATCTACACCGCTATCTGTATGAACATGGAAATATCTATACCGCTATCTGTATGAACATGGAAATATCTACACCGCTATCTGTTTGAACATGGAAATATCTACAACGCTGTCTGCATGAAAATGGAAATATCTACACAGCTATCTGCATACACATGGAAATATCTACACAGCTATCTCTTAACACATGGAAATAAGTACTCCGCTATCTCTATAAACATGGAAATATCTACACCGCTATCTGTATAAACATGGAAATATCAGCACCGCTATCTGTATGAACATGGAAATATCAGCCCCTCTATCTGTATGAACATGGAGATATCTACACCGCTATCTGTATGAACATGGATATATCTACACAGCCATCTGGATGAACATGGAAATATCTACACCGCTATCTGTATGAACATGGAAATAGCTACACCGCTATCTGTATGAACATGGAAATATCTACACCGCTATCTGCATGAACATGGAAATATCTACACCGCTATCTGTCTGAACATGGAAATATCTTCACCGCCATCTGTACGAACATGGATGTATCTACAGAGCCATCTGGATGAACATGGAAATATCTACACCGCCATCTGCATGAACATATAAATATCTACACCGCCATCTGTATTAAGATGGATATACCTACCCCGCTATCTGTATAAACCTCGAAATATCTACACCGCTATCTGTATAAACATGGAAATATCTACACCGCTATCTGTATAAACATGGAAATTTCTACTCCGCAACCTGTATAATCATGGTAATATCAGCACCGCTATCTGTAGGAACATGGATATATCTACACAGCCATCTGGATGAACATGGATATATCTAAACAGCCATCTGGATGAACATGGAAATATCTACACCGCTATCTGTGTAAACATGCATACGTCTTCACCGCTATCTGTATAAACATGGAAATATCTACACAGCCCTCTGGATGAACATGGAAATATAAACACCGCTATCTGTGTAAACATGCATACATCTTCACCGCTATCTGTATAAACATGGAAATATCTACACTGCTATCTGTATGAACATGGAAAAAGCTACACCGCTATCTGTATGAACATGGAAATAGATACACCGCTATCTGTATGAACATGGAAATATCTACACAGCCATCTGGATGAACATGGAAATATCTACTCCGCTATCTGTGTAGAAATGCATAGATCTTCACCGCTATCTGTATAAACATGGAAATATCCACACCGCTATCTGTATTAACATGGAAATATCTACACGGCTATCTGTATGAACATGGAAATATCTACACCCCTATCTGTTTGAACGTGGATATATCTACACGGCTATCTGCATGAAAAAGGAAATATCTACACTGCTATCTGCATATAGATGGAAATATCTACACAGCTATCTCTTTACACATGGAAATAACTACACCGCTATCTGTATGAACATGGAAATATCTACACCGCCATCTGTATGGACATGGAAATATCTGCTCCGCCATCTGTATGAACATATAAATATCTACACCACCATCTGTATAAAGATGGAGATATCTATACTGCTATCTGTATAAACATGGAAATATCTACACCGCTATCTGTATAAACATGGAAATATCTACACCGCTATCTGTATAAACATGGAAATATCTACACCGCTACCTGTATAAACATGGAAATATAAGCACCGCTATCTGTATGAACATGGAAATATCTACACCGCTATCTGAACATGGAAATATCTACACCGCTATCTGTATGAACATGGAAATATCGACACCGCTATCTGTATGAACATGGAAATATCTACACCGCTATCTGTTTGAACATGGAAATATCCACACCACTGTCTGCATGAAAATGGAAATATCTACACAGCTATCTGCATATACATGGAAATATCTACACAGCTATCTCTTTACACATGGAAATAACTACACCGCTATCTCTATAAACATGGAAATATCTACACCGCCATCTGTATGAACATGGAAATATCCGCACCGCCATCTGTATGAACATATAAATATCTACACCACCATCTGTATTAAGAAGGAGATATCTACACAGCTATCTGTATAAACATGGAAATATCTACACCGCTATCTGTATAAACATGGAAATATCTACACCGCTATCTGTATAAACATGGAAATATCTACACCGCTATCTGTATAAACATGGAAATATCTACACCGCTCCCTGTATAAACATGGAAATATCAGCACTGCTATCTGTATGAACATGGAAATATCTACACAGCTATCTGTATGAACATGGAAATATCTCCACCGATATCTGTGTAAACATGCATACATCTTCACCGCTATCTGTATAAACATTTAACTATCTACACCGCTATCTGTATGAACATGGAAATATCTACACCGCTATCTCTATGAACATGGAAATAGCTACACTGCTATCTGTATGAACATGGAAATAGCTACACCGCTATCTGTATGAACATGGAAATATCTACACCACTATCTGTATGAACATGGAAATATCTAAACAGCTATCTGCATGAAAATAGAAATATCTACACAGCTATCTGCATATACATGGAAATATCTACAAAGCTATCTCTTTACACATGGAAATAACTACACCGCTATCTCTATAAACACGGAAATATCTGCACCGCTGTCTGTATAAACATGGAAATAACTACACCGCTATCTCTATAAACACGGAAATATCTACACTGCTATCTGTATGAACATGGAAATAGCTACACCGCTATCTGTATGAACATGGAAATATCTACACCGCTATCTGAATGAACATGGAAATATCTACACCGCTATCTGTATGAACATGGATATATCTACACAGCCATCTGGAAGAACATGGAAATATCTACACCGCTATCTGTACGAACATGGAAATATCTAAACAGCTATCTGCATGAAAATAGAAATATCTACACAGCTATCTGCATATACATGGAAATATCTGCAAAGCTATCTCTTTACACATGGAAATAACTACACCGCTATCTCTATAAACACGGAAATATCTACACCGCCATCTGTATGAACATGGAAATATCTGCACCGCCATCTGTATAAACATATAAATATCTACACCGCCGTCTGTATTAAGATGGAGATATCTACACCGCTATCTGTATAAACTTGGAAATATCTACACCGCTATCTGTATAAACATGGAAATACCTACACCGCTATCTGTATAAACATGGAAATACCTACACCGCTACCTGTATAAACATGGAAATATCAGCACCGTTATCTGTATGAAAATGGAAATATCTACACCGCTATCTCTATGAACATGGAAATATCTACACCGCTATGTGTATGAACATGGAAATATCTACACTGCTATCTGTATGAACATGGAAATATCTACACCACTATCTGTAGGAACATGGAAATATCTACACCGCTATCTGTATGAACATGGATATATCTACACAGCCATCTGGATGAACATGGAAATATCTACACCGCTATCTGCATGAACATGGAAATATCTACACCGCTATCTGTGTAAACATGCATACATCTTCATCGCAATCTGTATAAACATGGAAATATCAACACCGCTATCTGTATGAACTTGGAAATATCTACACCGCTATCTGTTTGAACATGGAAATATCTAAACCGCTATCTGTACGAACATGGAAATATCTACACCGCTATCTGTATGAACATGGAGATATCTACACCGCTATCTGTATGAACATGGAAATATCTACACCGCAATCTGTTTGAACATGGAAATATCTAAACCGCTATTTGTATGAACATGGGAATATCTACACCGCTATCTGTATGAACATGTATATATCTACACCGCTATCTGTATGAACATGGAAATAACTTCACCACCATCTGTATGAACATGGATATATCTACACAGCCATCTGGATGAACATGGATATATCGACACAACCCTCTGGATGAACATGGAAATATCCACACCGCTATCTGTGTAAACATGCATACATCTTCACCGCTATCTGTATAAACATGGAAATATCTACACCGCTATCTGTATGAACATGGAAATATCTACACCGCTATCTGTTTGAAGATGGAAATATATACACCGCTATCTGCATGAAAATGGAAATATCTACACAGCTATCTGCATGAAAATGGAAATATCTACACAGCTATCTGCATATACATGGAAATATCTACACAGCTATCTCTTTACACATGGAAATAACTACACCGCTATCTGTATGAACATGGAAATATCTACACCGCCATCTGTATGAACATAGAAATATCTGCACCGCCATCTGTATGAACATATAAATATCTACACTGCCATCTGTATTAAGATGGAGATATCTACACCGCTATCTGAATAAACATGGAAATATCTACACCGCTATCTGTATAAACATGGAAATATCAGTACCGCTATCTGTATGAACATGGAAATATCAGCCCCTCTATCTGTATGAACATGGAGATATCTACACCGCCATCTGTATGAACATGGATATATCTACACAGCCATCTGGAGGAACATGGAAATATCTACACCGCTATCTGTATGAACATGGGAATATCTACACCGCTATCTGTATGAACATGGAAATATCTACACCGCTATCTGTATGAAAATGGAAATATCTTCACCGCTATCTGTATGAACATGGATATATCTACAGAGCCATCTTTATGAACATGGAAATATCCGCACCGCCATCTGTATGAACATATAAATATCTACACCGCCATCTGTATTAAGAAGGAGATATCTACACCGCTATCTGTATAAACATGGAAATATCTACACCGCTATCTGTATAAACATGGAAATATCTACACCGCCATCTGTATGAACATGGAAATATCTACACCGCTCCCTGTATAAACACGGAAATATCAGCACTGCTATCTGTATGAACATGGAAATATCTACACAGCTATCTGTATGAACATGGAAATATCTACACCGATATCTGTGTAAACATGCATACATCTTCACCGCTATCTGTATAAACATTTAAATATCTACAACGCTATCTGTATGAACATGGAAATACCTACACCGCTATCTGTACGAACATGGAAATATCTAAACCGCTATCTACATGAAAATACTAATATCTACACAGCTATCTGCATATACATGGAAATATCTACAAAGCTATCTCTTTACACATGGAAATACCTACACCGCTATCTCTATAAACATGGAAATATCTACACCGCCATCTGTATGAACATGGAAATATCTGCACCGCCATCTGTATAAACATATAAATATCTACACCGCCATCTGTATTAAGTTGGAGATATCTACACCGCTATCTGTATAAACTTGGAAATATCTACACCGCTATCTGTATAAACATGGAAATACCTACACCGCTATCTGTATAAACATGGAAATATCTACACCGCTACCTGTATAAACATGGGAATATCAGCACCGCTATCTGTATGAACATGGAAATATCTACACCGCTTTCTCTATGAACATGGAAATAGCTACACTGCTATCTGTATGAACATGGAAATAGCTACACCGCTATCTGTATGAACATGGAAATATCTACACCACTATCTGTATGAACATGGAAATATCTACACCGCTATCTGTATGAACATGGATATATCTACACAGCCATCTGGATGTACATGGAAATATCTACACCGCTATCTGCATGAACATGGAAATATCTACACCACTATCAGTGTAAACATGCATACATCTTCACCGCAATCTGTATAAGCATGGAAATATCAACACCGCTATCTCTATGAACGTGGAAATATCTACACCGCTATCTGTTTGAACATGGAAATATCTAAAACGCTATAAGCATGAAAATGGAAATATCTACACAGCTATCTGCATATTCATGGAAATATCTACACAGCAATCTCTTTACACATGGAAATAACTACACCGCTATCTGTATGAACATGGAAATATCTGCACCGCCATCTGTATGAACATATAAATATCTACACCACCATCGGTATTAAGATGGAGATATCTACACCGCTATCTGTATAAACATGGAAATATCTACACCGCTATCTGTATAAACATGGAAATATCTACACCGCTATCTGTATAAACATGGAAATATCAGCACCGCTCTCTGTATGAACATGGAAATATCAGCCCCTCTATCTGTATGAACATGGAAGTATCTACACCGCTATCTCTATGAACATGGAAATATCTACACCGCCATCTGTTTGAACATGGAAATATCTAAACCGCTATCTGCATGAAAATGGAAATATATACACAGTTATTTGCATATACATGGAAATATCTACACAGCAATCTCTTTACACATGAAAATAACTACACCGCTATCTGTATGAACATGGAAATATCTTCACCGCCATCTGTATGACCATGGATATATCTACACATTCATCTGGATGAACATGGAAATATCTACACCGCTATCTTTATGAACATGGAAATATCCACACCGCTATCTGTGTAAACATGCATACATCTTCACCGCTATCTGTATAAACATGGAAATATCTACACCGCTATCTGTATGAACATGGAAATATCTGCACCGCTATCTGTATGCACATGGAAATATCTACACCGCTATCTGTTTGAACATGGAAATATCTACACCGCAATCTGCATGAACATGGAAATATCTACACAGCTATCTGCATATACATGGAAATATCAACACAGCTATCTCTTTACACATGGAAATAACTACACCGCTATCTGTATGAACATGGAAATATCTAAACCGCCATCTGTATGAACATGGAAATATCTGCACCGCCATCTGTATCAACATATAAATATCTACACTGCCATCTGTATTAAGATGGAGATATCTACACCGCTATCTGAATAAACATGGAAATATCTACACCGCTATCTGTATAAACATGGGAATATCAGCACCGCTATCTGTATGAACATGGAAATATCAGCCCCTCTATCTGTATGAACATGGAGATATCTACACCGCCATCTGAATGAACATGGATATATCTACACAGCCATCTGGAGGAACATGGAAATATCTACACCGCTATCTGTATGAACATGGAAATAGCTACACCGCTATCTGTATGAACATGGATATATCTACACCGCTATCTGTATGAACATGGAAATATCTACACCGCTATCTGTATGAACAAGGAAATATCTTCACCGCCATCTGTACGAACATGGATATAGCTACAGTGCCATCTGGATGAACATGGAAATATCTACACCGCCATCTGTATGAACATATAAATATCTACACCGCCATCTGTATTAAGATGGAGATTTCTACACCGCTATCTGTATAAACCTGGAAATATCTACACCGCTATCTGTATAAACATGGAAATATCTACACTGCTATCTGGATAAACATGGAAATTTCTACACCGCTACCTGTATAAACATGGAAATATCAGCACAGCTATCTGTAGGAACATGGAAATATCTACACCGCTATCTGTACGAACATGGAAATATCTACACCGCTATCTGTATGAACATGGAAATAGCTACACCGCTATCTGTATGAACATGGAAATAGCTACACCACTATCTGTATGAACATGGAAATAACTACACCGCTATCTGTATGAACATGGATATATCTACACAGCCATCTGGATGAACATGGATATATCTACACCGCTATCTGTATGAACATGGAAATATCTACACCGCTATCTGTGTAAACATGCATACATCTTCACCGCAATCTGTATAAACATGGAAATATCTACACCGCTATCTGTATGAACATGGAAATAGCTACACCGCTATCTGTATGAACATGGAAATATCTACACCGTTATCTGTATGAACATGGATATATCTACACAGCCATCTGGATGAACATGGAAATATCTACACCGCTATCTGTGTAAACATGCATACATCTTCACCGCTATCTGTATAAACATGGAAATATCTACACCGCTATCTGAATGAACATGGAAATATCTGCACCGCTATCTGTATGAACATGGAAATATCCACACCGCTATATGTTTCAACATGGAAATATCTACACCGCTATCTGCATGAAAATGGAAGTATCTACACTGCTATCTGCATATACATGGAAATATCTACACAGCTATCTCTTTACACATGGAAATAACTACAACGCTATCTGTATGAACATGGAAATAGCTACACCGCCATCTGTATGACCATGGATATATCTACACATTCATCTGGATGAACATGGAAATATCTACACCGCTATCTTTATGAACATGGAAATATCCACACCGCTATCTGTGTAAACATGCATACATCTTCACCGCTATCTGTATAAACATGGAAATATCTACACCGCTATCTGTATGAACATGGAAATATCTGCACCGCTATCTGTATGCACATGGAAATATCTACACCGCTATCTGTTTGAACATGGAAATATCTACACCGCAATCTGCATGAACATGGAAATATCTACACAGCTATCTGCATATACATGGAAATATCTACACAGCTATCTCTTTACACATGGAAATAACTACACCGCTATCTGTATGAACATGGAAATATCTAAACCGCCATCTATATGAACATGGAAATATCTGCACCGCCATCTGTATCAACATATAAATATCTACACTGCCATCTGTATTAAGATGGAGATATCTACACCGCTATCTGAATAAACATGGAAATATCTACACCGCTATCTGTATAAACATGGGAATATCAGCACCGCTATCTGTATGAACATGGAAATATCAGCCCCTCTATCTGTATGAACATGGAGATATCTACACCGCCATCTGAATGAACATGGATATATCTACACAGCCATCTGGAGGAACATGGAAATATCTACACCGCTATCTGTATGAACATGGAAATAGCTACACCGCTATCTGTATGAACATGGATATATCTACACCGCTATCTGTATGAACATGGAAATATCTGCACCGCTATCTGTATGAACAAGGAAATATCTTCACCGCCATCTGTATGAACATGGATATAGCTACAGTGCCATCTGGATGAACATGGAAATATCTACACCGCCATCTGTATGAACATATAAATATCTACACCGCCATCTGTATTAAGATGGAGATTTCTACACCGCTATCTGTATAAACCTGGAAATATCTACACCGCTATCTGTATAAACATGGAAATATCTACACCGCTATCTGGATAAACATGGAAATTTCTACACCGCTACCTGTATAAACATGGAAATATCAGCACAGCTATCTGTAGGAACATGGAAATATCTACACCGCTATCTGTACGAACATGGAAATATCTACACCGCTATCTGTATGAACATGGAAATAGCTACACCGCTATCTGTATGAACATGGAAATAGCTACACCACTATCTGTATGAACATGGAAATAACTACACCGCTATCTGTATGAACATGGATATATCTACACAGCCATCTGGATGAACATGGATATATCTACACCGCTATCTGTATGAACATGGAAATATCTACACCGCTATCTGTGTAAACATGCATACATCTTCACCGCTATCTGTATAAACATGGAAATATCTACACCGCTATCTGTATGAACATGGAAATAGCTACACCGCTATCTGTATGAACATGGAAATATCTACACCGCTATCTGTATGAACATGGATATATCTACACAGCCATCTGGATGAACATGGAAATATCTACACTGCTATCTGTTTAAACATGCATACATCTTCACCGCTATCTGTATAAACATGGAAATATCTACACCGCTATCTGATTGAACATGGAAATATCTGCACCGCTATCTGTATGAACATGGAAATATCTACACCGCTATATGTTTCAACATGGAAATATCTACACCGCTATCTGCATGAAAATGGAAATATCTACACTGCTATCTGCATATACATGGAAATATCTACACAGCTATCTCTTTACACATGGAAATAACTACAACGCTATCTGTATGAACATGGAAATAGCTACACCGCCATCTGTATGAACATGGAAATATCTGCACCGACATCTGTATGAACATATAAATATCTACACCGCCATCTGTATAAAGATGAAGATATCTACACCGCTATCTGTATAAACATGGAAATATCTACACCGCTATCTGTATAAACATGGAAATATCTACACCGCTATCTGTATAAACATGGAAATATCTACACCGCTACCTGTTTAAACATGGAAATATCAGCACCGCTATCTGTATGAACATGGAAATATCTACACCGCTATCTGTATGAACATGGAAATATCTACACCGCCATCTGTATGAACATGGAAATATCCGCACTGCCATCTGTATGAACATATGAATATCTACACCGCCATCTGTATTAAGAAGGAGATATCTACACCGCTATCTGTATAAACATGGAAATATCTACACCGCTATCTGTATAAACATGGAAATATCTACACCGCTATCTGTATAAACATGGAAATATCTACACCGCTATCTGTATAAACATGGAAATATCTACACCGCTCCCTGTATAAACATGGAAATATCAGCACTGCTATCTGTATGAACATGGAAATATCTACACAGCTATCTGTATGAACATGGACATATCTACACCGCTATCTGTGTAAACATGCATACATCTACACCGCTATCTGTATAAACATGGAAATATCTACAACGCTATCTGTATGAACATGGAAATATCTACACCGCCATCTGTATGAACATAGAAATATCTGCACCGCCATCTGTATGAACATATAAATATCTACACTGCCATCTGTATTAAGATGGAGATATCTACACCGCTATCTGTAGGAACATGGAAATATCTACACCGCTATCTGTATGAACATGGATATATCTACACAGCCATCTGGATGAACATGGAAATATCTACACCGCTATCTGCATGAACATGGAAATATCTACACCGCTATCTGTGTAAACATGCATACATCTTCATCGCAATCTGTATAAACATGGAAATATCAACACTGCTATCTGTATGAACTTGGAAATATCTACACCGCTATCTGTTTGAACATGGAAATATCTAAACCGCTATCTGTACGAACATGGAAATATCTACACCGCTATCTGTATGAACATGGAGATATCTACACCGCTATCTGTATGAACATGGAAATATCTACACCGCAATCTGTTTGAACATGGAAATATCTAAACCGCTATCTGTATGAACATGGAAATATCTACACCGCTATCTGTATGAACATGGAGATATCTACACCGCTATCTGTATGAACATGGAAATAACTTCACCACCATCTGTATGAACATGGATATATCTACACAGCCATCTGGATGAACATGGATATATCGACACAACCCTCTGGATGAACATGGAAATATCCACACCGCTATCTGTGTAAACATGCATACATCTTCACCGCTATCTGTATAAACATGGAAATATCTACACCGCTATCTGTATGAACATGGAAATATCTACACCGCTATCTGTTTGAAGATGGAAATATATACACCGCTATCTGCATGAAAATGGAAATATCTACACAGCTATCTGCATGAAAATGGAAATACCTACACAGCTATCTGCATATACATGGAAATATCTACACAGCTATCTCTTTACACATGGAAATAACTACACCGCTATCTGTATGAACATGGAAATATCTACACCGCCATCTGTATGAACATAGAAATATCTGCACCGCCATCTGTATGAACATATAAATATCTACACTGCCATCTGTATTAAGATGGAGATATCTACACCGCTATCTGAATAAACATGGAAATATCTACACCGCTATCTGTATAAACATGGAAATATCAGCACCGCTATCTGTATGAACATGGAAATATCAGCCCCTCTATCTGTATGAACATGGAGATATCTACACCGCCATCTGTATGAACATGGATATATCTACACAGCCATCTGGAGGAACATGGAAGTATCTACACCGCTATCTGTATGAACATGGGAATATCTACACCGCTATCTGTATGAACATGGAAATATCTACACCGCTATCTGTATGAAAATGGAAATATCTTCACCGCTATCTGTATGAACATGGATATATCTACAGAGCCATCTTTATGAACATGGAAATATCCGCACCGCCATCTGTATGAACATATAAATATCTACACCGCCATCTGTATTAAGAAGGAGATATCTACACCGCTATCTGTATAAACATGGAAATATCTACACCGCTATCTGTATAAACATGGAAATATCTACACCGCTATCTGTATAAACATGGAAATATCTACACCGCTACCTGTATAAACATGGAAATATCAGCACAGCTATCTGTAGGAACATGGAAATATCTACACCGCTATCTGTACGAACATGGAAATATCTACACCGCTATCTGTATGAACATGGAAATAGCTACACCGCTATCTGTATGAACATGGAAATAGCTACACCACTATCTGTATGAACATGGAAATAACTACAAAGCTATCTGTATGAACATGGATATATCTACACAGCCATCTGGATGAACATGGATATATCTACACCGCTATCTGTATGAACATGGAAATATCTACACCGCTATCTGTGTAAACATGCATACATCTTCACCGCAATCTGTATAAACATGGAAATATCTACACCGCTATCTGTATGAACATGGAAATAGCTACACCGCTATCTGTATGAACATGGAAATATCTACACCGCTATCTGTATGAACATGGATATATCTACACAGCCATCTGGATGAACATGGAAATATCTACACCGCTATCTGTGTAAACATGCATACATCTTCACCGCTATCTGTATAAACATGGAAATATCTACACCGCTATCTGAATGAACATGGAAATATCTGCACCGCTATCTGTATGAACATGGAAATATCCACACCGCTATATGTTTCAACATGGAAATATCTACACCGCTATCTGCATGAAAATGGAAGTATCTACACTGCTATCTGCATATACATGGAAATATCTACACAGCTATCTCTTTACACATGGAAATAACTACAACGCTATCTGTATGAACATGGAAATAGCTACACCGCCATCTGTATGACCATGGATATATCTACACATTCATCTGGATGAACATGGAAATATCTACACCGCTATCTTTATGAACATGGAAATATCCACACCGCTATCTGTGTAAACATGCATACATCTTCACCGCTATCTGTATAAACATGGAAATATCTACACCGCTATCTGTATGAACATGGAAATATCTGCACCGCTATCTGTATGCACATGGAAATATCTACACCGCTATCTGTTTGAACATGGAAATATCTACACCGCAATCTGCATGAACATGGAAATATCTACACAGCTATCTGCATATACATGGAAATATCTACACAGCTATCTCTTTACACATGGAAATAACTACACCGCTATCTGTATGAACATGGAAATATCTAAACCGCCATCTGTATGAACATGGAAATATCTGCACCGCCATCTGTATCAACATATAAATATCTACACTGCCATCTGTATTAAGATGGAGATATCTACACCGCTATCTGAATAAACATGGAAATATCTACACCGCTATCTGTATAAACATGGGAATATCAGCACCGCTATCTGTATGAACATGGAAATATCAGCCCCTCTATCTGTATGAACATGGAGATATCTACACCGCCATCTGAATGAACATGGATATATCTACACAGCCATCTGGAGGAACATGGAAATATCTACACCGCTATCTGTATGAACATGGAAATAGCTACACCGCTATCCGTATGAACATAGATATATCTACACCGCTATCTGTATGAACATGGAAATATCTACACCGCTATCTGTATGAACAAGGAAATATCTTCACCGCCATCTGTACGAACATGGATATAGCTACAGTGCCATCTGGATGAACATGGAAATATCTACACCGCCATCTGTATGAACATATAAATATCTACACCGCCATCTGTATTAAGATGGAGATTTCTACACCGCTATCTGTATAAACCTGGAAATATCTACACCGCTATCTGTATAAACATGGAAATATCTACACCGCTATCTGGATAAACATGGAAATTTCTACACCGCTACCTGTATAAACATGGAAATATCTGCACAGCTATCTGTAGGAACATGGAAATATCTACACCGCTATCTGTACGAACATGGAAATATCTACACCGCTATCTGTATGAAGATGGAAATAGCTACACCGCTATCTGTATGAACATGGAAATAGCTACACCACTATCTGTATGAACATGGAAATAACTACACCGCTATCTGTATGAACATGGATATATCTACACAGCCATCTGGATGAACATGGATATATCTACACCGCTATCTGTATGAACATGGAAATATCTACACCGCTATCTGTGTAAACATGCATACATCTTCACCGCTATCTGTATAAACATGGAAATATCTACACCGCTATCTGTATGAACATGGAAATAGCTACACCGCTATCTGTATGAACATGGAAATATCTACACCGCTATCTGTATGAACATGGATATATCTACACAGCCATCTGGATGAACATGGAAATATCTACACCGCTATCTGTTTAAACATGCATACATCTTCACCGCTATCTGTATAAACATGGAAATATCTACACCGCTATCTGATTGAACATGGAAATATCTGCACCGCTATCTGTATGAACATGGAAATATCTACACCGCTATATGTTTCAACATGGAAATATCTACACCGCTATCTGCATGAAAATGGAAATATCTACACTGCTATCTGCATATACATGGAAATATCTACACAGCTATCTCTTTACACATGGAAATAACTACAACGCTATCTGTATGAACATGGAAATAGCTACACCGCCATCTGTATGAACATGGAAATATCTGCACCGACATCTGTATGAACATATAAATATCTACACCGCCATCTGTATAAAGATGAAGATATCTACACCGCTATCTGTATAAACATGGAAATATCTACACCGCTATCTGTATAAACATGGAAATATCTACACCGCTATCTGTATAAACATGGAAATATCTACACCGCTACCTGTTTAAACATGGAAATATCAGCACCGCTATCTGTATGAACATGGAAATATCTACACCGCTATCTGTATGAACATGGAAATATCTACACCGCCATCTGTATGAACATGGAAATATCCGCACTGCCATCTGTATGAACATATAAATATCTACACCGCCATCTGTATTAAGAAGGAGATATCTACACCGCTATCTGTATAAACATGGAAATATCTACACCGCTATCTGTATAAACATGGAAATATCTACACTGCTATCTGTATAAACATGGAAATATCTACACCGCTATCTGTATAAACATGGAAATATCTACACCGCTCCCTGTATAAACATGGAAATATCAGCACTGCTATCTGTATGAACATGGAAATATCTACACAGCTATCTGTATGAACATGGACATATCTACACCGCTATCTGTGTAAACATGCATACATCTTCACCGCTATCTGTATAAACATGGAAATATCTACAACGCTATCTGTATGAACATGGAAATATCTACACCGCCATCTGTATGAACATAGAAATATCTGCACCGCCATCTGTATGAACATATAAATATCTACACTGCCATCTGTATTAAGATGGAGATATCTACACCGCTATCTGTAGGAACATGGAAATATCTACACCGCTATCTGTATGAACATGGATATATCTACACAGCCATCTGGATGAACATGGAAATATCTACACCGCTATCTGCATGAACATGGAAATATCTACACCGCTATCTGTGTAAACATGCATACATCTTCATCGCAATCTGTATAAACATGGAAATATCAACACTGCTATCTGTATGAACTTGGAAATATCTACACCGCTATCTGTTTGAACATGGAAATATCTAAACCGCTATCTGTACGAACATGGAAATATCTACACCGCTATCTGTATGAACATGGAGATATCTACACCGCTATCTGTATGAACATGGAAATATCTACACCGCAATCTGTTTGAACATGGAAATATCTAAACCGCTATCTGTATGAACATGGAAATATCTACACCGCTATCTGTATGAACATGGAGATATCTACACCGCTATCTGTATGAACATGGAAATAACTTCACTGCCATCTGTATGAACATGGATATATCTACACAGCCATCTGGATGAACATGGATATATCGACACAACCCTCTGGATGAACATGGAAATATCCACACCGCTATCTGTGTAAACATGCATACATCTTCACCGCTATCTGTATAAACATGGAAATATCTACACCGCTATCTGTATTAACATGGAAATATCTACACCGCTATCTGTTTGAAGATGGAAATATATACACCGCTATCTGCATGAAAATGGAAATATCTACACAGCTATCTGCATGAAAATGGAAATACCTACACAGCTATCTGCATATACATGGAAATATCTACACAGCTATCTCTTTACACATGGAAATAACTACACCGCTATCTGTATGAACATGGAAATATCTACACCGCCATCTGTATGAACATAGAAATATCTGCACCGCCATCTGTATGAACATATAAATATCTACACTGCCATCTGTATTAAGATGGAGATATCTACACCGCTATCTGAATAAACATGGAAATATCTACACCGCTATCTGTATAAACATGGAAATATCAGCACCGCTATCTGTATGAACATGGAAATATCAGCCCCTCTATCTGTATGAACATGGAGATATCTACACCGCCATCTGTATGAACATGGATATATCTACACAGCCATCTGGAGGAACATGGAAGTATCTACACCGCTATCTGTATGAACATGGGAATATCTACACCGCTATCTGTATGAACATGGAAATATCTACACCGCTATCTGTATGAAAATGGAAATATCTTCACCGCTATCTTTATGAACATGGATATATCTACAGAGCCATCTTTATGAACATGGAAATATCCGCACCGCCATCTGTATGAACATATAAATATCTACACCGCCATCTGTATTAAGAAGGAGATATCTACACCGCTATCTGTATAAACATGGAAATATCTACACCGCTATCTGTATAAACATGGAAATATCTACACCGCTATCTGTATAAACATGGAAATATCTACACCGCTACCTGTATAAACATGGAAATATCAGCACAGCTATCTGTAGGAACATGGAAATATCTACACCGCTCTCTGTACGAACATGGAAATATCTACACCGCTATCTGTATGAACATGGAAATAGCTACACCGCTATCTGTATGAACATGGAAATAGCTACACCACTATCTGTATGAACATGGAAATAACTACAAAGCTATCTGTATGAACATGGATATATCTACACAGCCATCTGGATGAACATGGATATATCTACACCGCTATCTGTATGAACATGGAAATATCTACACCGCTATCTGTGTAAACATGCATACATCTTCACCGCAATCTGTATAAACATGGAAATATCTACACCGCTATCTGTATGAACATGGAAATAGCTACACCGCTATCTGTATGAACATGGAAATATCTACACCGCTATCTGTATGAACATGGATATATCTACACAGCCATCTGGATGAACATGGAAATATCTACACCGCTATCTGTGTAAACATGCATACATCTTCACCGCTATCTGTATAAACATGGAAATATCTACACCGCTATCTGAATGAACATGGAAATATCTGCACCGCTATCTGTATGAACATGGAAATATCCACACCGCTATATGTTTCAACATGGAAATATCTACACCGCTATCTGCATGAAAATGGAAGTATCTACACTGCTATCTGCATATACATGGAAATATCTACACAGCTATCTCTTTACACATGGAAATAACTACAACGCTATCTGTATGAACATGGAAATAGCTACACCGCCATCTGTATGACCATGGATATATCTACACATTCATCTGGATGAACATGGAAATATCTACACCGCTATCTTTATGAACATGGAAATATCCACACCGCTATCTCTGTAAACATGCATACATCTTCACCGCTATCTGTATAAACATGGAAATATCTACACCGCTATCTGTATGAACATGGAAATATCTGCACCGCTATCTGTATGCACATGGAAATATCTACACCGCTATCTGAACATGGAAATATCTACACCGCAATCTGCATGAACATGGAAATATCTACACAGCTATCTGCATATACATGGAAATATCTACACAGCTATCACTTTACACATGGAAATAACTACACCGCTATCTGTATGAACATGGAAATATCTAAACCGCCATCTGTATGAACATGGAAATATCTGCACCGCCATCTGTATCAACATATAAATATCTACACTGCCATCTGTATTAAGATGGAGATATCTACACCGCTATCTGAATAAACATGGAAATATCTACACCGCTATCTGTATAAACATGGGAATATCAGCACCGCTATCTGTATGAACATGGAAATATCAGCCCCTCTATCTGTATGAACATGGAGATATCTACACCGCCATCTGAATGAACATGGATATATCTACACAGCCATCTGGAGGAACATGGAAATATCTACACCGCTATCTGTATGAACATGGAAATAGCTACACCGCTATCTGTATGAACATAGATATATCTACACCGCTATCTGTATGAACATGGAAATATCTACACCGCTATCTGTATGAACAAGGAAATATCTTCACCGCCATCTGTACGAACATGGATATAGCTACAGTGCCATCTGGATGAACATGGAAATATCTACACCGCCATCTGTATGAACATATAAATATCTACACCGCCATCTGTATTAAGATGGAGATTTCTACACCGCTATCTGTATAAACCTGGAAATATCTACACCGCTATCTGTATAAACATGGAAATATCTACACCGCTATCTGGATAAACATGGAAATTTCTACACCGCTACCTGTATAAACATGGAAATATCAGCACAGCTATCTGTAGGAACATGGAAATATCTACACCGCTATCTGTACGAACATGGAAATATCTACACCGCTATCTGTATGAACATGGAAATAGCTACACCGCTATCTGTATGAACATGGAAATAGCTACACCACTATCTGTATGAACATGGAAATAACTACACCGATATCTGTATGAACATGGATATATCTACACAGCCATCTGGATGAACATGGATATATCTACACCGCTATCTGTATGAACATGGAAATATCTACACCGCTATCTGTGTAAACATGCATACATCTTCACCGCTATCTGTATAAACATGGAAATATCTACACCGCTATCTGTATGAACATGGAAATAGCTACACCGCTAACTGTATGAACATGGAAATATCTACACCGCTATCTGTATGAACATGGATATATCTACACAGCCATCTGGATGAACATGGAAATATCTACACAGCTATCTGTATAAAGATGAAGATATCTACACCGCTATCTGTATAAACATGGAAATATCTACACCGCTATCTGTATAAACATGGAAATATCTACACCGCTATCTGTATAAACATGGAAATATCTACACCGCTACCTGTTTAAACATGGAAATATCAGCACCGCTATCTGTATGAACATGGAAATATCTACACCGCTATCTGTATGAACATGGAAATATCTACACCGCCATCTGTATGAACATGGAAATATCCGCACTGCCATCTGTATGAACATATAAATATCTACACCGCCATCTGTATTAAGAAGGAGATATCTACACCGCTATCTGTATAAACATGGAAATATCTACACCGCTATCTGTATAAACATGGAAATATCTACACCGCTATCTGTATAAACATGGAAATATCTACACCGCTATCTGTATAAACATGGAAATATCTACACCGCTCCCTGTATAAACATGGAAATATCAGCACTGCTATCTGTATGAACATGGAAATATCTACACAGCTATCTGTATGAACATGGACATATCTACACCGCTATCTGTGTAAACATGCATACATCTTCACCGCTATCTGTATAAACATGGAAATATCTACAACGCTATCTGTATGAACATGGAAATATCTACACCGCCATCTGTATGAACATAGAAATATCTGCACCGCCATCTGTATGAACATATAAATATCTACACTGCCATCTGTATTAAGATGGAGATATCTACACCGCTATCTGTAGGAACATGGAAATATCTACACCGCTATCTGTATGAACATGGATATATCTACACAGCCATCTGGATGAACATGGAAATATCTACACCGCTATCTGCATGAACATGGAAATATCTACACCGCTATCTGTGTAAACATGCATACATCTTCATCGCAATCTGTATAAACATGGAAATATCAACACTGCTATCTGTATGAACTTGGAAATATCTACACCGCTATCTGTTTGAACATGGAAATATCTAAACCGCTATCTGTACGAACATGGAAATATCTACACCGCTATCTGTATGAACATGGAGATATCTACACCGCTATCTGTATGAACATGGAAATATCTACACCGCAATCTGTTTGAACATGGAAATATCTAAACCGCTATCTGTATGAACATGGAAATATCTACACCGCTATCTGTATGAACATGGAGATATCTACACCGCTATCTGTATGAACATGGAAATAACTTCACCGCCATCTGTATGAACATGGATATATCTACACAGCCATCTGGATGAACATGGATATATCGACACAACCCTCTGGATGAACATGGAAATATCCACACCGCTATCTGTGTAAACATGCATACATCTTCACCGCTATCTGTATAAACATGGAAATATCTACACCGCTATCTGTATTAACATGGAAATATCTACACCGCTATCTGTTTGAAGATGGAAATATATACACCGCTATCTGCATGAAAATGGAAATATCTACACAGCTATCTGCATGAAAATGGAAATACCTACACAGCTATCTGCATATACATGGAAATATCTACACAGCTATCTCTTTACACATGGAAATAACTACACCGCTATCTGTATGAACATGGAAATATCTACACCGCCATCTGTATGAACATAGAAATATCTGCACCGCCGTCTGTATGAACATATAAATATCTACACTGCCATCTGTATTAAGATGGAGATATCTACACCGCTATCTGAATAAACATGGAAATATCTACACCGCTATCTGTATAAACATGGAAATATCAGCACCGCTATCTGTATGAACATGGAAATATCAGCCCCTCTATCTGTATGAACATGGAGATATCTACACCGCCATCTGTATGAACATGGATATATCTACACAGCCATCTGGAGGAACATGGAAGTATCTACACCGCTATCTGTATGAACATGGGAATATCTACACCGCTATCTGTATGAACATGGAAATATCTACACCGCTATCTGTATGAAAATGGAAATACCTTCACCGCTATCTGTATGAACATGGATATATCTACAGAGCCATCTTTATGAAAATGGAAATATCCGCACCGCCATCTTTATGAACATATAAATATCTACACCGCCATCTGTATTAAGAAGGAGATATCTACACCGCTATCTGTATAAACATGGAAATATCTACACCGCTATCTGTATAAACATGGAAATATCTACACCACTATCTGTATAAACATGGAAATATCTACACCGCTACCTGTATAAACATGGAAATATCAGCACAGCTATCTGTAGGAACATGGAAATATCTACTCCGCTATCTGTACGAACATGGAAATATCTACACCGCTATCTGTATGAACATGGAAATAGCTACACCGCTATCTGTATGAACATGGAAATAGCTACACCACTATCTGTATGAACATGGAAATAACTACAAAGCTATCTGTATGAACACGGATATATCTACACAGCCATCTGGATGAACATGGATATATCTACACCGCTATCTGTATGAACATGGAAATATCTACACCGCTATCTGTGTAAACATGCATACATCTTCACCGCAATCTGTATAAACATGGAAATATCTACACCGCTATCTGTATGAACATGGAAATAGCTACACCGCTATCTGTATGAACATGGAAATATCTACACCGCTATCTGTATGAACATGGATATATCTACACAGCCATCTGGATGAACATGGAAATATCTACACCGCTATCTGTGTAAACATGCATACATCTTCACCGCTATCTGTATAAACATGGAAATATCTACACCGCTATCTGAATGAACATGGAAATATCTGCACCGCTATCTGTATGAACATGGAAATATCCACACCGCTATATGTTTCAACATGGAAATATCTACACCGCTATCTGCATGAAAATGGAAGTATCTACACTGCTATCTGCATATACATGGAAATATCTACACAGCTATCTCTTTACACATGGAAATAACTACAACGCTATCTGTATGAACATGGAAATAGCTACACCGCCATCTGTATGACCATGGATATATCTACACATTCATCTGGATGAACATGGAAATATCTACACCGCTATCTTTATGAACATGGAAATATCCACACCGCTATCTGTGTAAACATGCATACATCTTCACCGCTATCTGTATAAACATGGAAATATCTACACCGCTATCTGTATGAACATGGAAATATCTGCACCGCTATCTGTATGCACATGGAAATATCTACACCGCTATCTGTTTGAACATGGAAATATCTACACCGCAATCTGCATGAACATGGAAATATCTACACAGCTATCTGCATATACATGGAAATATCTACACAGCTATCTCTTTACACATGGAAATAACTACACCGCTATCTGTATGAACATGGAAATATCTAAACCGCCATCTGTATGAACATGGAAATATCTGCACCGCCATCTGTATCAACATATAAATATCTACACTGCCATCTGTATTAAGATGGAGATATCTACACCGCTATCTGAATAAACATGGAAATATCTACACCGCTATCTGTATAAACATGGGAATATCAGCACCGCTATCTGTATGAACATGGAAATATCAGCCCCTCTATCTGTATGAACATGGAGATATCTACACCGCCATCTGAATGAACATGGATATATCTACACAGCCATCTGGAGGAACATGGAAATATCTACACCGCTATCTGTATGAACATGGAAATAGCTACACCGCTATCTGTATGAACATAGATATATCTACACCGCTATCTGTATGAACATGGAAATATCTACACCGCTATCTGTATGAACAAGGAAATATCTTCACCGCCATCTGTACGAACATGGATATAGCTACAGTGCCATCTGGATGAACATGGAAATATCTACACCGCCATCTGTATGAACATATAAATATCTACACCGCCATCTGTATTAAGATGGAGATTTCTACACCGCTATCTGTATAAACCTGGAAATATCTACACCGCTATCTGTATAAACATGGAAATATCTACACCGCTATCTGGATAAACATGGAAATTTCTACACCGCTACCTGTATAAACATGGAAATATCAGCACAGCTATCTGTAGGAACATGGAAATATCTACACCGCTATCTGTACGAACATGGAAATATCTACACCGCTATCTGTATGAACATGGAAATAGCTACACCGCTATCTGTATGAACATGGAAATAGCTACACCACTATCTGTATGAACATGGAAATAACTACACCGATATCTGTATGAACATGGATATATCTACACAGCCATCTGGATGAACATGGATATATCTACACCGCTATCTGTATGAACATGGAAATATCTACACCGCTATCTGTGTAAACATGCATACATCTTCACCGCTATCTGTATAAACATGGAAATATCTACACCGCTATCTGTATGAACATGGAAATAGCTACACCGCTATCTGTATGAACATGGAAATAGCTACACCGCTATCTGTATGAACATGGATATATCTACACAGCCATCTGGATGAACATGGAAATATCTACACCGCTATCTGTTTAAACATGCATACATCTTCACCGCTATCTGTATAAACATGGAAATATCTACACCGCTATCTGATTGAACATGGAAATATCTGCACCGCTATCTGTATGAACATGGAAATATCTACACCGCTATATGTTTCAACATGGAAATATCTACACCGCTATCTGCATGAAAATGGAAATATCTACACTGCTATCTGCATATACATGGAAATATCTACACAGCTATCTCTTTACACATGGAAATAACTACAACGCTATCTGTATGAACATGGAAATAGCTACACCGCCATCTGTATGAACATGGAAATATCTGCACCGACATCTGTATGAACTTATAAATATCTACACCGCCATCTGTATAAAGATGAAGATATCTACACCGCTATCTGTATAAACATGGATATATCTACACAGCCATCTGGATGAACATGGAAATATCTACACCGCTATCTGTATAAAGATGAACATATCTACACCGCTATCTGTATAAACATGGAAATATCTACACCGCTATCTGTATAAACATGGAAATATCTACACCGCTATCTGTATAAACATGGAAATATCTACACCGCTACCTGTTTAAACATGGAAATATCAGCACCGCTATCTGTATGAACATGGAAATATCTACACCGCTATCTGTATGAACATGGAAATATCTACACCGCCATCTGTATGAACATGGAAATATCCGCACTGCCATCTGTATGAACATATAAATATCTACACCGCCATCTGTATTAAGAAGGAGATATCTACACCGCTATCTGTATAAACATGGAAATATCTACACCGCTATCTGTATAAACATGGAAATATCTACACCGCTATCTGTATAAACATGGAAATATCTACACCGCTATCTGTATAAACATGGAAATATCTACACCGCTCCCTGTATAAACATGGAAATATCAGCACTGCTATCTGTATGAACATGGAAATATCTACACAGCTATCTGTATGAACATGGACATATCTACACCGCTATCTGTGTAAACATGCATACATCTTCACCGCTATCTGTATAAACATGGAAATATCTACAACGCTATCTGTATGAACATGGAAATATCTACACCGCCATCTGTATGAACATAGAAATATCTGCACCGCCATCTGTATGAACATATAAATATCTACACTGCCATCTGTATTAAGATGGAGATATCTACACCGCTATCTGTAGGAACATGGAAATATCTACACCGCTATCTGTATGAACATGGATATATCTACACAGCCATCTGGATGAACATGGAAATATCTACACCGCTATCTGCATGAACATGGAAATATCTACACAGCTATCTGCATATACATGGAAATATCTACACAGCTATCTCTTTACACATGGAAATAACTACACCGCTATCTGTATGAACATGGAAATATCTAAACCGCCATCTGTATGAACATGGAAATATCTGCACCGCCATCTGTATCAACATATAAATATCTACACTGCCATCTGTATTAAGATGGAGATATCTACACCGCTATCTGAATAAACATGGAAATATCTACACCGCTATCTGTATAAACATGGGAATATCAGCACCGCTATCTGTATGAACATGGAAATATCAGCCCCTCTATCTGTATGAACATGGAGATATCTACACCGCCATCTGAATGAACATGGATATATCTACACAGCCATCTGGAGGAACATGGAAATATCTACACCGCTATCTGTATGAACATGGAAATAGCTACACCGCTATCTGTATGAACATAGATATATCTACACCGCTATCTGTATGAACATGGAAATATCTACACCGCTATCTGTATGAACAAGGAAATATCTTCACCGCCATCTGTACGAACATGGATATAGCTACAGTGCCATCTGGATGAACATGGAAATATCTACACCGCCATCTGTATGAACATATAAATATCTACACCGCCATCTGTATTAAGATGGAGATTTCTACACCGCTATCTGTATAAACCTGGAAATATCTACACCGCTATCTGTATAAACATGGAAATATCTACACCGCTATCTGGATAAACATGGAAATTTCTACACCGCTACCTGTATAAACATGGAAATATCAGCACAGCTATCTGTAGGAACATGGAAATATGTACACCGCTATCTGTACGAACATGGAAATATCTACACCGCTATCTGTATGAACATGGAAATAGCTACACCGCTATCTGTATGAACATGGAAATAGCTACACCACTATCTGTATGAACATGGAAATAACTACACCGATATCTGTATGAACATGGATATATCTACACAGCCATCTGGATGAACATGGATATATCTACACCGCTATCTGTATGAACATGGAAATATCTACACCGCTATCTGTGTAAACATGCATACATCTTCACCGCTATCTGTATAAACATGGAAATATCTACACCGCTATCTGTATGAACATGGAAATATCTACACCGCTATCTGTATGAACATGGAAATATCTACACCGCTATCTGTATGAACATGGATATATCTACACAGCCATCTGGATGAACATGGAAATATCTACACCGCTATCTGTTTAAACATGCATACATCTTCACCGCTATCTGTATAAACATGGAAATATCTACACCGCTATCTGATTGAACATGGAAATATCTGCACCGCTATCTGTATGAACATGGAAATATCTACACCGCTATATGTTTCATCATGGAAATATCTACACCGCTATCTGCATGAAAATGGAAATATCTACACTGCTATCTGCATATACATGGAAATATCTACACAGCTATCTCTTTACACATGGAAATAACTACAACGCTATCTGTATGAACATGGAAATAGCTACACCGCCATCTGTATGAACATGGAAATATCTGCACCGACATCTGTATGAACTTATAAATATCTACACCGCCATCTGTATAAAGATGAAGATATCTACACCGCTATCTGTATAAACATGGATATATCTACACAGCCATCTGGATGAACATGGAAATATCTACACCGCTATCTGTATAAAGATGAAGATATCTACACCGCTATCTGTATAAACATGGAAATATCTACACCGCTATCTGTATAAACATGGAAATATCTACACCGCTATCTGTATAAACATGGAAATATCTACACCGCTACCTGTTTAAACATGGAAATATCAGCACCGCTATCTGTATGAACATGGAAATATCTACACCGCTATCTGTGTAAACATGCATACATCTTCATCGCAATCTGTATAAACATGGAAATATCAACACTGCTATCTGTATGAACTTGGAAATATCTACACCGCTATCTGTTTGAACATGGAAATATCTAAACCGCTATCTGTACGAACATGGAAATATCTACACCGCTATCTGTATGAACATGGAGATATCTACACCGCTATCTGTATGAACATGGAAATATCTACACCGCAATCTGTTTGAACATGGAAATATCTAAACCGCTATCTGTATGAACATGGAAATATCTACACCGCTATCTGTATGAACATGGAGATATCTACACCGCTATCTGTATGAACATGGAAATAACTTCACCGCCATCTGTATGAACATGGATATATCTACACAGCCATCTGGATGAACATGGATATATCGACACAACCCTCTGGATGAACATGGAAATATCCACACCGCTATCTGTGTAAACATGCATACATCTTCACCGCTATCTGTATAAACATGGAAATATCTACACCGCTATCTGTATTAACATGGAAATATCTACACCGCTATCTGTTTGAAGATGGAAATATATACACCGCTATCTGCATGAAAATGGAAATATCTACACAGCTATCTGCATGAAAATGGAAATACCTACACAGCTATCTGCATATACATGGAAATATCTACACAGCTATCTCTTTACACATGGAAATAACTACACCGCTATCTGTATGAACATGGAAATATCTACACCGCCATCTGTATGAACATAGAAATATCTGCACCGCCATCTGTATGAACATATAAATATCTACACTGCCATCTGTATTAAGATGGAGATATCTACACCGCTATCTGAATAAACATGGAAATATCTACACCGCTATCTGTATAAACATGGAAATATCAGCACCGCTATCTGTATGAACATGGAAATATCAGCCCCTCTGTCTGTATGAACATGGAGATATCTACACCGCCATCTGTATGAACTTGGATATATCTACACAGCCATCTGGAGGAACATGGAAGTATCTACACCGCTATCTGTATGAACATGGGAATATCTACACCGCTATCTGTATGAACATGGAAATATCTACACCGCTATCTGTATGAAAATGGAAATATCTTCACCGCTATCTGTATGAACATGGATATATCTACAGAGCCATCTTTATGAACATGGAAATATCCGCACCGCCATCTGTATGAACATATAAATATCTACACCGCCATCTGTATTAAGAAGGAGATATCTACACCGCTATCTGTATAAACATGGAAATATCTACACCGCTATCTGTATAAACATGGAAATATCTACACCGCTATCTGTATAAACATGGAAATATCTACACCGCTCCCTGTATAAACATGGAAATATCAGCACTGCTATCTGTATGAACTTGGAAATATCTACACAGCTATCTGTATGAACATGGAAATATCTACACCGATATCTGTGTAAACATGCATACATCTTCACCGCTATCTGTATAAACATTTAAATATCTACAACGCTATCTGTATGAACATGGAAATACCTACACCGCTATCTGTACGAACATGGAAATATCTAAACCGCTATCTACATGAAAATACAAATATCTACACAGCTATCTGCATATACATGGAAATATCTACAAAGCTATCTCTTTACACATGGAAATACCTACACCGCTATCTCTATAAACACGGAAATATCTACACCGCCATCTGTATGAACATGGAAATATCTGCACCGCCATCTGTATAAACATATAAATATCTACACCGCCATCTATATTAAGTTGGAGATATCTACACCGCTATCTGTATAAACTTGGAAATATCTACACCGCTATCTGTATAAACATGGAAACACCTACACCGCTATCTGTATAAACATGGAAATATCTACACCGCTACCTGTATAAACATGGAAATATCAGCACCGCTATCTGTATGAACATGGAAATATCTACACCGCTATCTCTATGAACATGGAAATAGCTACACTGCTATCTGTATGAACATGGAAATAGCTACACCGCTATCTGTATGAACATGGAAATATCTACACCACTATCTGTATGAACATGGAAATATCTACACCGCTATCTGTATGAACATGGATATATCTACACAGCCATCTGGATGTACATGGAAATATCTACACCGCTATCTGCATGAACATGGAAATATCTACACCACTATCAGTGTAAACATGCATACATCTTCACCGCAATCTGTATAAGCATGGAAATATCAACACCGCTATCTCTATGAACGTGGAAATATCTACACCGCTATCTGTTTGAACATGGAAATATCTAAAACGCTATAAGCATGAAAATGGAAATATCTACACAGCTATCTGCATATTCATGGAAATATCTACACAGCAATCTCTTTACACATGGAAATAACTACACCGCTATCTGTATGAACATGGAAATATCTGCACCGCCATCTGTATGAACATATAAATATCTACACCACCATCTGTATTAAGATGGAGATATCTACACCGCTATCTGGATAAACATGGAAATATCTACACCACCATCTGTATTAAGATGGAGATATCTACACAGCCATCTGTATGAACATGGAAATATCTACACCGCTACCTGTATAAACATGGAAATATCAGCACCGCTATCTGTATGAACATGGAAATATCAGCCCCTCTATCTGTATGAACATGGAGATATCTACACCGCCATCTGAATGAACATGGATATATCTACACAGCCATTTGGAGGAACATGGAAATATCTACACCGCTATCTGTATGAACATGGAAATAGCTACACCGCTATCTGTATGAACATGGATATATCTACACCGCTATCTGTATGAACATGGAAATATCTACACCGCTATCTGTATGAACAAGGAAATATCTTCACCGCCATCTGTACAAACATGGATATAGCTACAGTGCCATCTGGATGAACATGGAAATATCTACACCGCCATCTGTATGAACATATAAATATCTACACCGCCATCTGTATTAAGATGGAGATTTCTACACCGCTATCTGTATAAACCTGGAAATATCTACACCGCTATCTGTATAAACATGGAAATATCTACACCACTATCTGGATAAACATGGAAATTTCTACACCGCTACCTGTATAAACATGGAAATATCAGCACAGCTATCTGTAGGAACATGGAAATATCTACACCGCTATCTGTACGAACATGGAAATATCTACACCGCTATCTGTATGAACATGGAAATAGCTACACCGCTATCTGTATGAACATGGAAATAGCTACACCACTATCTGTATGAACATGGAAATAACTACACCGCTATCTGTATGAACATGGATATATCTACACAGCCATATGGATGAACATGGATATATCTACACCGCTATCTGTATGAACATGGAAATATCTACACCGCTATCTGTGTAAACATGCATACATCTTCACCGCTATCTGTATAAACATGGAAATATCCACACCGCTATCTGTATGAACATGGAAATAGCTACACCGATATCTGTATGAACATGGAAATATCTACACCGCTATCTGTATGAACATGGATATATCTACACAGCCATCTGGATGAACATGGAAATATCTACACCGCTATCTGTGTAAACATGCATACATCTTCACCGCTATCTGTATAAACATGGAAATATCTACACCGCTATCTGAATGAACATGAAAATATCTGCACCGCTATCTGTATGAACATGGAAATATCTACACCGCTATATGTTTCAACATGGAAATATCTACACCGCTATCTGTATGAACATGGAAATAGCTACACCGCTATCTGTATGAACATGGAAATAGCTACACCGCTATCTGTATGAACATGGAAATAGCTACACCACTATCTGTATGAACATGGAAATAACTACACCGCTATCTGTATGAACATGGATATATCTACACAGCCATATGGATGAACATGGATATATCTACACCGCTATCTGTATGAACATGGAAATATCTACACCGCTATCTGTGTAAACATGCATACATCTTCACCGCTATCTGTATAAACATGGAAATATCTACACCGCTATCTGTATGAACATGGAAATAGCTACACCGCCATCTGTATGACCATGGATATATCTACACATTCATCTGGATGAACATGGAAATATCTACACCGCTATCTTTATGAACATGGAAATATCCACACCGCTATCTGTGTAAACATGCATACATCTTCACCGCTATCTGTATAAACATGGAAATATCTACACCGCTATCTGTATGAACATGGAAATATCTGCACCGCTATCTGTACGCACATGGAAATATCTACACCGCTATCTGTTTGAACATGGAAATATCTACACCGCAATCTGCATGAACATGGAAATATCTACACAGCTATCTGCATATACATGGAAATATCTACACAGCTATCTCTTTACACATGGAAATAACTACACCGCTATCTGTATGAACATGGAAATATCTAAACCGCCATCTGTATGAACATGGAAATATCTGCACCGCCATCTGTATCAACATATAAATATTTACACTGCCATCTGTATTAAGATGGAGATATCTACACCGCTATCTGAATAAACATGGAAATATCTACACCGCTATCTGTATAAACATGGGAATATCAGCACCGCTATCTGTATGAACATGGAAATATCAGCCCCTCTATCTGTATGAACATGGAGATATCTACACCGCCATCTGAATGAACATGGAAATATCTGCACCGCCATCTGTATAAACATATAAATATCTACACCGCCATCTGTATTAAGTTGGAGATATCTTCACCGCTATCTGTATAAACTTGGAAATATCTACACCGCTATCTGTATAAACATGGAAATACCTACACCTCTATCTGTATAAACATGGAAATATCTACACCGCTACCTGTATAAACATGGAAATATCAGCACCGCTATCTGTATGAACATGGAAATATCTACACCGCTATCTCTATGAACATGGAAATAGCTACACTGCTATCTGTATGAACATGGAAATAGCTACACCGCTATCTGTATGAACATGGAAATATCTACACCACTATCTGAATGAACATGGAAATATCTAAACAGCTATCTGCATGAAAATAGAAATATCTACACAGCTATCTGCATATACATGGAAATATCTACAAAGCTATCTCTTTACACATGGAAATACCTACACCGCTATCTCTATAAACACGGAAATATCTACACCGCTATCTGTATAAACATGGAAATAACTACACCACTATCTCTATAAACACGGAAATATCTACACTGCTATCTGTACGAACATGGAAATATCTACACCGCTATCTGTATGAACATGGAAATAGCTACACCGCTATCTGTATGAACATGGAAATAGCTACACCGCTATCTGTATGAACATGGAAATAACTACACCGCTATCTGTATGAACATGGAAATATCTACACCGCTATCTGTGTAAACATGCATACATCTTCAGCGCTATCTGTATAAACATGGAAATATCTACACCGCTATCTGTATGAGCATGGAAATATCTACACCGCTATCTGTATGAACAAGGAAATATCTTCACCGCCATCTGTACGAACATGGATATAGCTACAGTGCCATCTGGATGAACATGGAAATATCTACACCGCCATCTGTATGAACATATAAATATCTACACCGCCATCTGTATTAAGATGGAGATTTCTACACCGCTATCTGTATAAACCTGGAAATATCTACACCGTTATCTGTATAAACATGGAAATATCTACACCGCTATCTTGATAAACATGGAAATTTCTACACCGCTACCTGTATAAACATGGAAATATCAGCACAGCTATCTGTAGGAACATGGAAATATCTGCACGGCTATCTGTACGAACATGGAAATAGCTACACCGCTATCTGTATGAACATGGAAATAGCTACACCACTATCTGTATGAACATGGAAATAACTACACCGCTATCTGTATGAACATGGATATATCTACACAGCCATCTGGATGAACATGGATATATCTACACCGCTATCTGTATGAACATGGAAATATCTACACCACTATCTGTGTAAACATGCATACATCTTCACCGCTATCTGTATAAACATGGAAATATCTACACCGCTATCTGTATGAACATGGAAATAGCTACACCGCTATCTGTATGAAAATGGAAATATCTACACCGCTATCTGTATGAACATGGATATATCTACACAGCCATCTGGATGAACATGGAAATATCTACACCGCTATCTGTTTAAACATGCATACATCTTCACCGCTATCTGTATAAACATGGAAATATCTACACCGCTATCTGAATGAACATGGAAATATCTGCACCGCTATCTGTATGAACATGGAAATATCTACACCGCTGTATGTTTCAACATGGAAATATCTACACCGCTATCTGCATGAAAATGGAAATATCTACACTGCTATCTGCATATACATGGAAATATCTACACAGCTATCTCTTTACACATGGAAATAACTACAACGCTATCTGAATGAACATGGAAATAGCTACACCGCCATCTGTATGAACATGGAAATATCTGCACCGACATCTGTATGAACATATAAATATCTACACCGCCATCTGTATAAAGATGGAGATATCTACACCGCTATCTGTATAAACATGGAAATATCTACACCGCTATCTGTATAAACATGGAAATATCTACAGCACTATCTGTATAAACATGGAAATATCTACACCGCTACCTGTTTAAACATGGAAATATCAGCACCGCTATCTGTATGAACATGGAAATATCTACACCGCTATCTGTATGAACATGGAAATATCTACACCGCCATCTGTATGAACATGGAAATATCCGCACTGCCATCTGTATGAACATATAAATATCTACACCGCCATCTGTATTAAGAAGGAGATATCTACACCGCTATCTGTATAAACATGGAAATATCTACACCGCTATCTGTATAAACATGGAAATATCTACACCGCTATCTGTATAAACATGGAAATATCTACACCGCTATCTGTATAAACATGGAAATATCTACACCGCTCCCTGTATAAACATGGAAATATCAGCACTGCTATCTGTATGAACATGGAAATATCTACACCACTATCTGTATGAACATGGAAATATCTAAACAGCTATCGGCATGAAAATAGAAATATCTACACAGCTATCTGCATATACATGGAAATATCTACAAAGCTATCTCTTTACACATGGAAATACCTACACCGCTATCTCTATAAACACGGAAATATCTACACCGCTATCTGTATAAACATGGAAATAACTACACCGCTATCTCTATAAACACTGAAATATCTACACTGCTATCTGTACGAACATGGAAATATCTACACCGCTATCTGTATGAACATGGAAATAGCTACAGCGCTATCTGTATGAACATGGAAATAGCTACACCGCTATCTGTATGAACATGGAAATAACTACACCGCTATCTGTATGAACATGGAAATATCTACACCGCTATCTGTGTAAACATGCATACATCTTCACCGCTATCTGTATAAACATGGAAATATCTACACCGCTATCTGTATGAACATGGAAATAGCTACTCCTCTATCTGTATGAACATGGAAATATCTACAACGCTATCTGTATGAACATGTAGATATCTACACAGCCATCTGGATGAACATGGAAATATCTACACCGCTATCTGTGTAAACATGCATACATCTTCACCGCTATCTGTATAAACATGGAAATATCTACACCGCTATCTGAATGAACATGGAAATATCTGCACCGCTATCTGTATGAACATGGAAATATCTACACCGCTATATGTTTGAACATGGAAATATCTACACAGCTATCTGCATGAAAATGGAAATATCTACACTGCTATCTGCATATACATGGAAATATCTACACAGCTATCTCTTTACACATGGAAATAACTACAACGCTATCTGTATGAACATGGAAATATCTACAACGCCATCTGTATGAACATGGAAATATCTGCACCGCCATCTTTATGAACATGGAAATATCCGCACCTCCATCTATATGAACATATAAATATCTACACCGCCATCTGTATTAAGATTGAGATTTATACACCGCTATCTGAATAAACATGGTAATATCTACACCGCTATCTGTATAAACATGGAAATATCAGCACCGCAATCTGTATGAACATGGAAATATCAGCCCCTCTATCTGTATGAACATGGAGATATCTACACGGCCATCTGTATGAACATGGATATATCTACACAGCCATCTGGATGAACCTGGAAATATTCGCACCGCTATCTGTATGAACATGGAAATAGCTACACCGCTATCTGTATGAACATGGAAATATCTACACCGCTTTCTGTATGAACATGGAAATATCTACACCGCTATCTGTATGAACATGGAAATATCTTCACCGCCATCTGTACGAACATGGATATATCTACAGAGCCATCTGGATGAACATGGAAATATCTACACCGCCATCTGTATGAACATATAAATATCTACACCGCCATCTGTATAAAGATGGAGATATCTGCACCGCTATCTGTATAAACCTGGAAATATCTACACTGCTATCTGTATAAACATGGAAATATCTACACCGCTACCTGTATAAACATGGAAATATCAGCACCGCTATCTGTAGGAACATGGAAATATCTACACCGCTATCTGCTTGAAAATGGAAATATCTACACTGTTATCTACATATACATGGAAATATCTAAACAGCTATCTCTTTACACATGGAAATAACTATACCGCTATCTGTATGAACATGGATATATCTACACAGCCCTCTGGATAAACATGGAAATATCCACACCGCTATCTGTGTAAACATTCATACATCTTCACCGCTATCTGTATAAACATGGAAATATCTACACCGCTATCTGCATGAAAATGGAAATATCTACAAAGCTTTCTGCATATACATGGAAATATCTACACAGCTATCTCTTAACACATGGAAATAACTACACCGCTATATCTATAAACATGGAAATATCTACACCGGCTTCTGTATGAACATGGAAATATCTGCACCGCCATCTGTATGAACATATAAATATCTACACCGCCATCTGTATTAAGAAGGAAATATCTAAACCACAATCTGTATAAACATGGAAATATCTACACCGCTGCCTGTATAAACTTGGAAATATCAGCACCGCTCTCGGTATGAAAATGGAGATATCTACACCGCTATCTGTATGAACATGGAAATATCTACACCGCCATCTGTATGAACATGGAAATATCTGCATCGCCATATGTATGAACATATAAATATCTACACCGCCATCTGTATTAAGACGGAGATATCTACACCGCTATCTGAATAAACATGGAATTATCTACACCACAATCTGTATAAACATGGAAATATCTACACCGCTATCTGTATAAACATGGAAATATCTACACCGCTACCTATATAAGCATGGAAATATCAGCACCGCTATCTGTATGAACATGGAAATATCTACACCGCTATCTGTATGAACATGGAAATATCTACACCGCTATCTGTATGAACATGGAAATGTCTACACCGCTATCAGTATGAACATGGAAATATCTACACCGCTATCTGTATGAACATGGATATATCTACACAGCCCTCTAGATGAACATGGAAATATCCACACCGCTATCTGTGTGAACATGCATACATCTTCACCGCTATCTGTATAAACATGGAAATATCTACATTGCTATCTGTATGAACATGGAAATATCTACACCGCTATCTGTTTGAAGATGGAAACATATACACCGCTATCTGCATGAAAATGGAAATATCTACACAGCTATCTCTTTACACATGGAAATAACTACACCGCTATCAGTATGAACATGGAAATATCTACACCGCCATCTCTATGAACATGGAAATATCTACACTGCTACCTGTATAAACATGGAAATATCAGCACCGCTATCTGTATGAACATGGAAATATCTACACCGCTATCTGTATGAACATGGAAATATCTACAAAGCTATCTGAATGAACATGGAAATATCTACACCGCTATCTGTTTGAACATGTAAATATCTACACCGGTATCTGCATGAAAATGGAAATATCTACAAAGCTATCTGCATATACATGGAAATATCTACACAGCTATCGCTTTACACATGGAAATAACTACACCGCTATATCTATAAACATGGAAATATCTACACCGCCATCTGTATGAACATGGAAATATCTGCACCGCCATCTGTATGAACATATAAATATCTACACCGCCATCTGTATTAAGATGGAGATATCTACACTGGTATGTGTATAAACATGGAAATATCTACACCGCTATCTGTATAAACATGGAAATATCTACACCGCTATCTGTATAAACATGGAAATATCTACACCACTACCTGTATAAACATGGAAATAGCACAGCTATCTGTATGAACATGGAATTATCTACACCGCTATCGGTATGAACATGGAAATATCTACACCGCTATCCGTATGAACATGGAAATATCTACACCGCTATCAGTACGAACATGGAAATACCTACACCGCTATCTGTTTGAACATGGAAATATCTACACCGCTGTCTGCATGAATATGGAAATATCTACACAGCTATCTGCATACACATGGAAATATCCACACAGCTATCTCTTAACACATGGAAATAAGTACTCCGCTATCTCTATAAACATGGAAATATCTACACCGCCATCTGTATGAACATGGAAATATCTGCACCGCCATCTGTATGAACATATAAATATCTACACCGCCATCTGTATTAAGAAGGAAATATCTAAACCGCTATCTGTATGAACATTGAAAAATGTACACCGCTATCTGTATGAACATGGAAATATCTAAACCGCTGCCTTATAAACATGGAAATATCAGCACCGCTATCTGTATGAACATGGAAATATCTACACCGCCATCTGTATGAACATGGAAATATCTGCACCGCCATCTGTATGAGCATGGAAATAGCTACACCGCTATCTGTATGAACATGGAAATATCTACACAGCCATCTGGATGAACATGGAAATATCTACTCCGCTATCTGTGTAAACATGCATAGATTTTCACCGCTATCTTTATAAACATGGAAATATCTACACCGCTATCTGTATGAACATGGAAATATCTACACCGCTATCTGTATGAACATGGAAATATCTACACCGCTATCTGTTTGAACATGGAAATATCTACACCGCTATCTGCATGAAAATGGAAATATCTACACTGCTATCTGCATATACATGGAAATATCTACACAGCTATCTCTTTACACATGGAAATAACTACACCGCTATCTGTATGAACATGGAAATATCTACACCGCCATCTGTATGAACATGGAAATATCTGCACCGCCATCTGTATGAACATATAAATATCTACACCGCCATCTGTATTAAGATGGATATATCTACACCGCTATCTGAATAAACATGGAAATATCTACACCGCTATCTGTATAAACTGGGAAATATCTACACCGCTATCTCTATAACCATGGAAATATCTACACTGCTACCTGTATAAACATGGAAATATCAGCACCGCTATCTGTATGAACACGGAAATATCTACACCGCCATCTGTATGAACATGGAAATATCTACACCGCTATCTGTATGAACATGGAAATATCTACAAAGCTATCTGAATGAACATGGAAATATCTACACCGCTATCTGTTTGAACATGTAAATATCTACACCGCTATCTGCATGAAAATGGAAATATCTACAAAGCGATCTGCATATACATGGAAATATCTACACAGCAATCTCCTTACACTTGGAAATAACTACACCGCTATATCTATAACCATGGAAATATCTACACAGCCATCTGTATGAACAAGGAAATATCTGCACCGCCATCTGTATGAACAAATAAATATCTACAATGCCATCTGTATTAAGAAGGAAATATCTAAACCGCTATCTGTATAAACATGGAAATATCTACACCGCTGAATGTATAAACATGGAAATATCAGCACCGCTATCTGTATGAACATGGAAATATCTACACCGCTATCTGTATCAACATGGAAATATCTACACCGCCATCTGTATGAACATAAAATATCTACACCGCCATCTGTATTAAGAAGGAAATATCTCAACCGCTATCTGTAAACGTGGAAATATCTACACCGCTGCCTGTATAAAGATGGAAATATCAGCAACGTTATCTGTATGAACATGGAAATATCTACACGGCTATCTGTATGCACATGGAAATATCTACAACGCTATCTGTATGAACATGGAAATATCTACACCGCTATCTGTATGAACATGGAAATATCTACACCGCTATCTGTTTGAACATGGAAATATCTACACCGCTGTCTGCATGAAAATGGAAATATCTACACAGCTATCTGCATATACATGGAAATATCTACACAGCTATCTCTTTAAACATGGAAATAACTACACCGCTATCTCAGTAAACATGGAAATATCTACACCGCCATCTGTATGAACATGGAAATATCCGCACCGCCATCTGTATGAACATATAAATATCTACACCGCCATCTGTATTAAGAAGGAGATATCTACACCGCTATCTGTATAAACATGGAAATATCTACACCGCTATCTGTATAAACATGGAAATATCTACACCGCTATCTGTATAAACATGGAAATATCTACACCACTCCCTGTATAAACAAGGAAATATCAGCACTGCTATCTGTATGAACATGGAAATATCTACACAGCTATCTGTATAAACATGGAAATATCTACACCGCTACCTGTATAAACATGGAAATATCAGCACAGCTATCTGTAGGAACATGGAAATATCTACACCGCTATCTGTACGAACATGGAAATATCTACACCGCTATCTGTATGAACATGGAAATAGCTACACCGCTATCTGTATGAACATGGAAATAGCTACACCACTATCTGTATGAACATGGAAATAACTACAAAGCTATCTGTATGAACATGGATATATCTACACAGCCATCTGGATGAACATGGATATATCTACACCGCTATCTGTATGAACATGGAAATATCTACACCGCTATCTGTGCAAACATGCATACATCTTCACCGCAATCTGTATAAACATGGAAATATCTACACCGCTATCTGTATGAACATGGAAATAGCTACACCGCTATCTGTATGAACATGGAAATATCTACACCGCTATCTGTATGAACATGGATATATCTACACAGCCATCTGGATGAACATGGAAATATCTACACCGCTATCTGTGTAAACATGCATACATCTTCACCGCTATCTGTATAAACATGGAAATATCTACACCGCTATCTGAATGAACATGGAAATATCTGCACCGCTATCTGTATGAACATGGAAATATCCACACCGCTATATGTTTCAACATGGAAATATCTACACCGCTATCTGCATGAAAATGGAAGTATCTACACTGCTATCTGCATATACATGGAAATATCTACACAGCTATCTCTTTACACATGGAAATAACTACAACGCTATCTGTATGAACATGGAAATAGCTACACCGCCATCTGTATGACCATGGATATATCTACACATTCATCTGGATGAACATGGAAATATCTACACCGCTATCTTTATGAACATGGAAATATCCACACCGCTATCTGTGTAAACATGCATACATCTTCACCGCTATCTGTATAAACATGGAAATATCTACACCGCTATCTGTATGAACATGGAAATATCTGCACCGCTATCTGTATGCACATGGAAATATCTACACCGCTATCTGTTTGAACATGGAAATATCTACACCGCAATCTGCATGAACATGGAAATATCTACACAGCTATCTGCATATACATGGAAATATCTACACAGCTATCTCTTTACACATGGAAATAACTACACCGCTATCTGTATGAACATGGAAATATCTAAACCGCCATCTGTATGAACATGGAAATATCTGCACCGCCATCTGTATCAACATATAAATATCTACACTGCCATCTGTATTAAGATGGAGATATCTACACCGCTATCTGAATAAACATGGAAATATCTACACCGCTATCTGTATAAACATGGGAATATCAGCACCGCTATCTGTATGAACATGGAAATATCAGCCCCTCTATCTGTATGAACATGGAGATATCTACACCGCCATCTGAATGAACATGGATATATCTACACAGCCATCTGGAGGAACATGGAAATATCTACACCGCTATCTGTATGAACATGGAAATAGCTACACCGCTATCCGTATGAACATAGATATATCTACACCGCTATCTGTATGAACATGGAAATATCTACACCGCTATCTGTATGAACAAGGAAATATCTTCACCGCCATCTGTACGAACATGGATATAGCTACAGTGCCATCTGGATGAACATGGAAATATCTACACCGCCATCTGTATGAACATATAAATATCTACACCGCCATCTGTATTAAGATGGAGATTTCTACACCGCTATCTGTATAAACCTGGAAATATCTACACCGCTATCTGTATAAACATGGAAATATCTACACCGCTATCTGGATAAACATGGAAATTTCTACACCGCTACCTGTATAAACATGGAAATATCTGCACAGCTATCTGTAGGAACATGGAAATATCTACACCGCTATCTGTACGAACATGGAAATATCTACACCGCTATCTGTATGAAGATGGAAATAGCTACACCGCTATCTGTATGAACATGGAAATAGCTACACCACTATCTGTATGAACATGGAAATAACTACACCGCTATCTGTATGAACATGGATATATCTACACAGCCATCTGGATGAACATGGATATATCTACACCGCTATCTGTATGAACATGGAAATATCTACACCGCTATCTGTGTAAACATGCATACATCTTCACCGCTATCTGTATAAACATGGAAATATCTACACCGCTATCTGTATGAACATGGAAATAGCTACACCGCTATCTGTATGAACATGGAAATATCTACACCGCTATCTGTATGAACATGGATATATCTACACAGCCATCTGGATGAACATGGAAATATCTACACCGCTATCTGTTTAAACATGCATACATCTTCACCGCTATCTGTATAAACATGGAAATATCTACACCGCTATCTGATTGAACATGGAAATATCTGCACCGCTATCTGTATGAACATGGAAATATCTACACCGCTATATGTTTCAACATGGAAATATCTACACCGCTATCTGCATGAAAATGGAAATATCTACACTGCTATCTGCATATACATGGAAATATCTACACAGCTATCTCTTTACACATGGAAATAACTACAACGCTATCTGTATGAACATGGAAATAGCTACACCGCCATCTGTATGAACATGGAAATATCTGCACCGACATCTGTATGAACATATAAATATCTACACCGCCATCTGTATAAAGATGAAGATATCTACACCGCTATCTGTATAAACATGGAAATATCTACACCGCTATCTGTATAAACATGGAAATATCTACACCGCTATCTGTATAAACATGGAAATATCTACACCGCTACCTGTTTAAACATGGAAATATCAGCACCGCTATCTGTATGAACATGGAAATATCTACACCGCTATCTGTATGAACATGGAAATATCTACACCGCCATCTGTATGAACATGGAAATATCCGCACTGCCATCTGTATGAACATATAAATATCTACACCGCCATCTGTATTAAGAAGGAGATATCTACACCGCTATCTGTATAAACATGGAAATATCTACACCGCTATCTGTATAAACATGGAAATATCTACACTGCTATCTGTATAAACATGGAAATATCTACACCGCTATCTGTATAAACATGGAAATATCTACACCGCTCCCTGTATAAACATGGAAATATCAGCACTGCTATCTGTATGAACATGGAAATATCTACACAGCTATCTGTATGAACATGGACATATCTACACCGCTATCTGTGTAAACATGCATACATCTTCACCGCTATCTGTATAAACATGGAAATATCTACAACGCTATCTGTATGAACATGGAAATATCTACACCGCCATCTGTATGAACATAGAAATATCTGCACCGCCATCTGTATGAACATATAAATATCTACACTGCCATCTGTATTAAGATGGAGATATCTACACCGCTATCTGTAGGAACATGGAAATATCTACACCGCTATCTGTATGAACATGGATATATCTACACAGCCATCTGGATGAACATGGAAATATCTACACCGCTATCTGCATGAACATGGAAATATCTACACCGCTATCTGTGTAAACATGCATACATCTTCATCGCAATCTGTATAAACATGGAAATATCAACACTGCTATCTGTATGAACTTGGAAATATCTACACCGCTATCTGTTTGAACATGGAAATATCTAAACCGCTATCTGTACGAACATGGAAATATCTACACCGCTATCTGTATGAACATGGAGATATCTACACCGCTATCTGTATGAACATGGAAATATCTACACCGCAATCTGTTTGAACATGGAAATATCTACACTGCTATCTGTATGAACATGGAAATAGCTACACCGCTATCTGTATGAACATGGAAATATCTACACCACTATCTGAATGAACATGAAAATATCTACACCGCTCTCTGTATGAACATGGATATATCTACACAGCCATCTGGATGAACATGGAAATATCTACACCGCTATCTGTTTGAACATGGAAATATCTAAACCGCTATCTGCATGAAAATGGAAATATATACACAGCTATCTGCATATACATGGAAATATCTACACAGCGATCTCTTTACACATGGAAATAACTATACCGCTACCTGTATGAACATGGAAATATCTTCACCACCATCTGTAGGAACATGGATATATCTACACAGCCATCTGGATGAACATGGAAATATCTACACCGCTATCTGTATGAACATGGAAATATCTACACCGCTATCTGTGTAAACATGCATACATCTTCACCGCTATCTGTATAAACATGGAAATATCTACAGTGCTATATGTATGAAAATGGAAATATCTACACCGCTATCTGTTTGAACATGGAAATATCTACACCGCTATCTGCATGAAAATGGAAATATCTACAAAGCTATCTGCATACACATGGAAATATCTACACAGCTATCTCTTTACACATGGAAATAACTACACCGCTATATCTATAAACATGGAAATATCTACACCGCCATCTGTATGAACATGGAAATATCTGCACCACCATCTGTATGAACATATAAATATCTACACCGCCATCTGAATTAAGAAGGAAATATCTACACCGCTATCTGTATGAACATTGAAATATCTACTCCGCTATCTGTGTAACCATGCATACATCTTCACCGCTATCTGTATAAACATGGAAATATCTACACCGCTATCTGTATGAACATGGAAATATCTACACCGCTATCTGTTTGAAGATGGAAATATATACACCGCTATCTGCATGAAAATGGAAATATCTACACAGCTGTCTGCATGAAAATGGAAATACCTACACAGATATCTGCATACACATGGAAATATCTACACAGTTATCTCTTTACACATGGAAATAACTACACCGCTATCTGTATGAACATGGAAATATCTACACCGCCATCTGTATGAACATGGAAATATCTGCACCGCCATCTGTATCAACATATAAATATCTACACTGCCATCTGTATTAAGATGGGGATATCTACAACGCTATCTGAATAAACATGGAAATATCTACACCGCTATCTGTATAAACATGGAAATATCAGCACCGCTATCTGTATGAACATGGAAATATCAGCCCCTCTATCTGTATGAACATGGAGATATCTACACCGCCATCTGTATGAACATGGATATATCTACACAGCCATCTGGAGGAACATGGAAGTATCTACACCGCTATCTGTATGAACATGGGAATATCTACACCGCTTTCTGTATGAACATGGAAATATCTACACCGCTATCTGTATGAACAAGGAAATATCTTCACCGCTATCTGTATGAACATGGATATATCTACAGAGCCATCTGGATGAACATGGAAATATCTACACCGCCATCTGTATGAACATATAAATATCTACACCGCCATCTGTATTAAGATGGAGATATCTACACCGCTATCTGTATAAACCTGGAAATACCTACACCGCTATCTGTTTAAACATGGAAATAACTAAACCGCTATCAGGATTAACATGGAAATTTCTACACCGCTACCTGTATAAACATGGAAATATCAGCACCGCTATCTGTAGGAACATGGAAATATCTACACCGCTATCTGTACGAACAAGGAAATACCTACACCGCTATCTGTATGAACATGGAAATAGCTACACCTCTATCTGTATGAACATGGAAATATCTACACCGCTATCTGAATGAACATGGAAATATCTATACAGCCATCTGGATGAACATGGAAATATCTACACCGCTATCTGTGTAAACATGCATACATCTTCACCGCTATCTGTATAAACATGGAAATATCTACACCGCTATCTGTATGAACATGGAAATATCTGCACCGCTATCTGTATGAACATGGAAATATCTACACCGCTATCTGTTTGAACATGGAAATATCTACACCGCTATCTGCATGAAAATGGAAATATCTACACTGCTATCTGCATATACATGGAAATATCTACACAGCTATCTCTTTACACATGGAAATATCTACACCGCTATCTGTATGAACATGGAAATATCTACACCGCCATCTGTATGAACATGGAAATATCTGCACCGCCATCTGTATGAACATATAAATATCTACACCGCCATCTGTATTAAGATGGAGATATCTACACCGCTATCTGTATGAACATGGAAATATCTACACCGCTATCTGTGTAAACATGCGTACATCTTCACCGCTATCTGTATAAACATGGAAATATCTACAGTGCTATCTGTATGAACATGGAAATATCTACACCGCTATCTGTTGGAACATGGAAATATCTACACCGCTATCTGCATGAAAATGGAAATATCTACAAAGCTATCTGCATATACATGGAAATATCTACACAGCTATCTCTTTACACATGGAAATAACTACACCGCTATATCTATAAACATGGAAATATCTACACCGCCATCTGTATGAACATGGAAATATGTGCACCACCATCTGTATGAACATATAAATAACTACACCGCCATCTGTATTAAGAAGGAAATATCTACACCGCTATCTGTATGAACATTGAAATATCTACACCGCTATCTGTGTAAACATGCATACATCTTCACCGCTATCTGTATAAACATGGAAATATCTACAACGCTATCTGTATGAACATGGAAATATCTACACCGCTATCTGTACGAACATGGAAATATCTAAACCGCTATCTGCATGAAAATAGAAATATCTACACAGCTATCTGCATATAAATGGAAATATCTACACAGCTATCTCTTTACACATGGAAATAACTATACCGCAATCTGTATGAACATGGAAATATCTGCACCACCATCTGTAAGAACATATAAATATCTACACCGCCATCTGTATTAAGAAGGAAATATCTAAACCGCTATCTGTATGAACATTGAAATATCTACACCGCTATCTGTATGAACATGGAATTATCTACACCGCTATCTGAATGAACATGAAAATATCTACACCGCTCTCTGTATGAACATGGATATATCTACACAGCCATCTGGATGAACATGGATATATCTACACTGCTATCTGTTTGAACATGGAAATATCTAAACCGCTATCTGCATGAAAATGGAAATATATACACAGCTATCTGCATATACATGGAAATATCTACACAGCGATCTCTTTACACATGGAAATAACTATACCGCTACCTGTATGAACATGGAAATATCTTCACCACCATCTGTAGGAACATGGATATATCTACACAGCCATCTGGATGAACATGGAAATATCTACACCGCTATCTGTATGAACATGGAAATATCTACACCGCTATCTGTGTAAACATACATACATCTTCACCGCTATCTGTATAAACATGGAAATATCTACAGTGCTATATGTATGAAAATGGAAATATCTACACCGCTATCTGTTTGAACATGGAAATATCTACACCGCTATCTGCATGAAAATGGAAATATCTACAAAGCTATCTGCATACACATGGAAATATCTACACAGCTATCTCTTTACACATGGAAATAACTACACCGTTATATCTATAAACATGGAAATATCTACACCGCCATCTGTATGAACATGGAAATATCTGCACCACCATCTGTATGAACATATAAATATCTACACCTCCATCTGAATTAAGAAGGAAATATCTACACCGCTATCTGTATGAACATTGAAATATCTAGACCGCTATCTGTGTAAACATGCATACATCTTCACCGCTATCTGTATAAACATGGAAATATCTACACCGCTATCTGTATGAACATGGAAATATCTACACCGCTATCTGTTTGAAGATGGAAATATATACACCGCTATCTGCATGAAAATGGAAATATCTACACAGCTGTCTGCATGAAAATGGAAATACCTACACAGATATCTGCATACACAAGGAAATATCTACACAGTTATCTCTTTACACATGGAAATAACTACACCGCTATCTGTATGAACATGGAAATATCTACACCGCCATCTGTATGAACATGGAAATATCTGCACCGCCATCTGTATGAACATATAAATATCTACACTGCCATCTGTATTAAGATGGGGATATCTACAACGCTATCTGAATAAACATGGAAATATCTACACCGCTATCTGTATAAACATGGAAATATCAGCACCGCTATCTGTATGAACATGGAAATATCAGCCCCTCTATCTGTATGAACATGGAGATATCTACACCGCCATCTGTATGAACATGGATATATCTACACAGCCATCTGGAGGAACATGGAAGTATCTACACCGCTATCTGTATGAACATGGGAATATCTACACCGCTATCTGTATGAACATGGAAATATCTACACCGTTATCTGTATGAACAAGGAAATATCTTCACCGCTATCTGTATGAACATGGATATATCTACAGAGCCATCTGGATGAACATGGAAATATCTACACCGCCATCTGTATGAACATATAAATATCTACACCGCCATCTGTATTAAGATGGAGATATCTACACCGCTATCTGTATAAACCTGGAAATATCTACACCGCTATCTGTTTAAACATGGAAATAACTAAACCGCTATCAGGATTAACATGGAAATTTCTACACCGCTACCTGTATAAACATGGAAATATCAGCACCGCTATCTGTAGGAACATGGAAATATCTACACCGCTATCTGTACGAACAAGGAAATACCTACACCGCTATCTGTATGAACATGGAAATAGCTACACCTCTATCTGTATGAACATGGAAATATCTACACCGCTATCTGAATGAACATGGAAATATCTACACAGCCATCTGGATGAACATGGAAATATCTACACCGCTATCTGTGTAAACATGCATACATCTTCACCGCTATCTGTATAAACATGGAAATATCTACACCGCTATCTGTATGAACATGGAAATATCTGCACCGCTATCTGTATGAACATGGAAATATCTACACCGCTATCTGTTTGAACATGGAAATATCTACACCGCTATCTGCATGAAAATGGAAATATCTACACTGCTATCTGCATATACATGGAAATATCTACACAGCTATCTCTTTACACATGGAAATATCTACACCGCTATCTGTATGAACATGGAAATATCTACACCGCCATCTGTATGAACATGGAAATATCTGCACCGCCATCTGTATGAACATATAAATATCTACACCGCCATCTGTATTAAGATGGAGATATCTACACCGCTATCTGTATGAACATGGAAATATCTACACCGCTATCTGTGTAAACATGCGTACATCTTCACCGCTATCTGTATAAACATGGAAATATCTACAGTGCTATCTGTATGAACATGGAAATATCTACACCGCTATCTCTTTGAACATGGAAATATCTACACCGCTATCTGCATGAAAATGGAAATATCTACAAAGCTATCTGCATATACATGGAAATATCTACACAGCTATCTCTTTACACATGGAAATAACTACACCGCTATATCTATAAACATGGAAATATCTACACCGCCATCTGTATGAACATGGAAATATCTGCACCACCATCTGTATGAACATATAAATAACTACACCGCCATCTGTATTAAGAAGGAAATATCTACACCGCTATCTGTATGAACATTGAAATATCTACACCGCTATCTGTGTAAACATGCATACATCTTCAACGCTATCTGTATAAACATGGAAATATCTACAACGCTATCTGTATGAACATGGAAATATCTACACCGCTATCTGTACGAACATGGAAATATCTAAACCGCTATCTGCATGAAAATAGAAATATCTACACAGCTATCTGCATATAAATGGAAATATCTACACAGCTATCTCTTTACACATGGAAATAACTATACCGCAATCTGTATGAACATGGAAATATCTGCACCACCATCTGTAAGAACATATAAATATCTACACCGCCATCTGTATTAAGAAGGAAATATCTAAACCGCTATCTGTATGAACATTGAAATATCTACACCGCTATCTGTATGAACATGGAATTATCTACACCGCTATCTGTATAAACATGCATACCTCTTCACCGCTATCTATATAAACATGGAAATATCTACAACGCTATCTGTATGAACATGGAAATATCTACACCGCTACCTGTACGAACATGGAAATATCTAAATCGCTATCTGCATGAAAATAGAAATATCTACACAGCTATCTGCATATACATGGAAATATCTGCAAAGCTATCTCTTTACACATGGAAATAACTACACCGCTATCTCCATAAACACGGAAATATCTACACCACCATCTGTATGAACATGGAAATATCTGCACCGCCATCTGTATAAACATATAAATATCTACACCGCCATCTGTATTAAGATGGAGATATCTACACCGCTATCTGTATAAACTTGGAAATATCTACACCGCTATCTGTATAAACATGGAAATACCTACACCGCTATCTGTATAAACATGGAAATACCTACACCGCTACCTGTATAAACATAGAAATATCAGCACCGTTATCTGTATGAAAATGGAAATATCTACACCGCTATCTCTATGAACATGGAAATATCTACACCGCTATCTGTATGAACATGGAAATAGCTACACTGCTATCTGTATGAACATGGAAATATCTACAACACTATCTGTATGAACATGGAAATATCTACACCGCTATCTCTATGAACATGGATATATCTTCACAGCCATCTGGATGAACATGGAAATATCTACACCGCTATCTGCATGAACATGGAAATATCTACACCGCTATCTGTGTAAACATGCATACACCTTCACCGCAATCTGTATAAACATGGATATATCAACATCGCTATCTGTATGAACTTGGAAATATCTACACCGCTATCTGTTTGAACATGGAAATATCTAAACCGCTATCTGTATGAACATGGAAATATCTACACCGCTATCTGTATGAACATGGAGATATCTACACCGCTATCTGTATGAACATGGAAATATCTACACCGCTATCTGTTTGAACATGGAAATATCTAAACCGCTATCTGTATGAACATGGAAATATCTACACCGCTATCTGTATGAAAATGGAGATACCTACACCGCTATCTGTATGAACATGGAAATACCTTCACCGCCATCTGTATGAACATGGATATATCTACACAGCCATCTGGATGAACATGGATATATCGACACAGCCCTCTGGATGAACATGGAAATATCCACACCGCTATTTGTGTAAACATGCATACATATTCACCGCTATCTGTATAAACATGGAAATATCTACACCGCTATCTGTATGAACATGGAAATATCTACAACGCAATCTGTTTGAAGATGGAAATATATACACCGCTATCTGCATGAAAATGGAAATATCTACACAGCTGTCTGCATGAAAATGGAAATACCTACACAGCTATCTGCATATACATGGAAATATCTACACAGCTATCTCTTTACACATGGAAATAACTACACCGCTATCTGTATGAACATGGAAATATCTACACCGCCATCTGTATGAACATAGAAATATCTGCACCGCCATCTGTATGAACATATAAATATCTACACTGCCATCTGTATTAAGATGGAGATATCTACACCGCTATCTGTATAAACATGGAAATATCAGCACCGCTATCTGTATGAACATGGAAATATCAGCCCCTCTATCTGTATGAACATGGAGATATCTACACCGCCATCTGTATGAACATGGATATATCTACACAGCCATCTGGAGGAACATGGAAATATCTACACCACTATCTGTATGAACATGGAAATAACTACACCGCCATCTGTATGAACATGGAAATATCTGCACCGCCATCTGTATGAACATATAAATATATACACCGCCATCTGTATTAAGAGGGAGATATCTACAATGCTATCTGTATAAACATGGAAATATCTACACCGCCATCTGTATGAACATATAAATACACCGCCATCTGTATTAAGAAGGAAATATCTAAACCGCTATCTGTATAAACATGGAAATATCTACACCGCTGCCTGTATAAACATGGAAATATCAGCACCGCTATCTGTATGAACATGGAAATATCTACACCGCTATCTGTAGGAACATGAAAATAGCTACACCGCTGCCTGTATAAACATGGAAATATCAGCACCGCTATCTGTATTAACATGGAAATATCTACACCACTATCTGTATGAACATGGATATATCTACACAACCATCTGGAGGAACATGGAAATATCTACACCACTATCTGTATGAACATGGAAATATCTACACCGCTATCTGTGTAAACATGCATACATCTTCACCGCTATCTGTATAAACATGGAAATATCTACACCGCTATCTGTATGAACATGGAAATATCTACACCGCTATCTGTATGAACATGGAAATATCTACACGGCTATCTGTTTGAACATGGAAATATCTACACTGCTATCTGCATGAAAATGGAAATATCTACACTGCTATCTGCATATACATGGAAATATCTACACAGCTATATCTTTACACATGGAAATAACTACACCGCTATCTGTATGAACATGGAAATATCCACACCGCCATCTGTATGAACATGGAAATATCTGCACCGCCATCTGTATGAATATATAAATATCTACACCACCATCTGTATTAAGATGGAGATATCTACACCGCTATCTGTATAAACATGGAAATATCTACACCGCTATCTGTATAAACATAGAAATATCTACACTGCTATCTGTATCAACATGGAAATATCTACACCGCTACCTGTATAAACATGGAAATATCAGCACCGCTATCTGTATGAACATGGAAATATCTACACCGCTATCTGTATGAACATGTAAATATCTACACCGCTATCTGTATGAACATGGAAATATCTACACCGCTATGTGTATGAACATGGATATATCTACACAGCCCTCTGGATGAACATGGAAATATCCACACCGCTATCTGTGTAATCATGCATACATCTTCACCGCTATCTGTATAAACACGGAAATATCTACACCGCTGTCTGTATGAACATGGAAATATCTACACCGCTATCTGTATGAAGATGCAAATACATACACAGCTATCTGCATGAAAATGGAAATATCTACACAGCTATCTGCATATACATGGAAATATCTACACAGCTATCTCTTTACACATGGAAATAACTACACCGCTATCTGTATGAACATGGAAATATCTACACGGCCATCTGTATGAACATGGAAACATCTGCACCGCCATCTGTATGAACATATAAATATCTACACCGCCATCTGTATTAAGATGGAGATATATACACCGCTATCTGAATAAACATGGAAATATCTACACCGCTATCTGTACGAACATGGGAATATCTAAACCGCTATCTGCATGAAAATAGAAATATCTACACAGCTATCTGCATATACATGGAAATATCTACAAAGCTATCTCTTTACACATGGAAATAACTACCCCGATATCTCTATAAACATGGAAATATCTACACCGCCATCTGTATGAACATGGATATGTCCACACATCCATGTGGATGAACATGGCAAAATCTACACCGCGATCTGTATGAACATGGGAATATCTACACCGCTATCTGTGTAAACATGCAAAGACCTTCACCGCTATCTGTATAAACATGGAAATATCTACACCGCTATCTGTATGAACATGGAAATATCTACACAGCTATCTGCATATACATGGAAATATCTGCAAAGCTATCTCTTTACACATGGAAATCACTACATCGCTATCTGTATGAACATGGAAATATCTTCACCGCCATCTGTAGGAACATGGATATATCTACACAGCCATCTGGATGAACATGGAAATATCTACACCGCTATCTGTATGAAGATGGAAATATCTACACCGCTATCTGTGTAAACATGTATACACCTTCACCGCTATCTGTATAAACATGGAAATATCTACACTGCTATCTGTATGAAAATGGAAATATCTACACCGCTATCTGTTTGAACATGGAAATATCTACAACGCTATCTGCATGAAAATGGAAATATCTACACAGCGATCTGCATATACATGGAAATATCTACAAAGCTATCTCCTTACACATGGAAATAACTACAGCGCTATCTCTATAAACATACAAATAACTACACCGCCATCTGTATGAACATGGAAATATCTGCAATGCCATCTGTATGAACATATAAATATATACACCGCCATCTATATTAAGATGGAGATAGCTACACCGCTATCTACATCAAAATGGAAGTATCTACACTGCTATCTGCATTTACATTTAAATACCTACACAGCTATCTCTTTACACATGGAAATAACTACACCGTTATCTGTATGAACATGGAAATATCTACACCGCCATCTGTATGAACATGGAAATATCTGCACCGCCACCTGTATGAAAATATAAATATCTACACCGCCATCTGTATTAAGATAGAGATATCTACACTGCTATCTGTATAAACATGGAAATATCTACACCGCTATCTGTATAAACATGGAAATATCTACACCGCTATCTGTATATACATGGAAATATCTACACCACTACCTGTATAAACATGGAAATATCAGCACCGCTATCTATATGAACATGGAAATTTCTATACAGCTATCTGTATGAACATGGAAATATCTACACCGCTATCTGTATGAACATGGAAATACATACACCGCTATCTGTATGAACATGGAAATATCTACACCGCTATCTGTTTGAACATGGAAATATCTACACCGCTGTCTGCATGAAAATGGAAATATCTACACAGCTATCTGCATATACATGGAAATATCTACACAGCTATCTCTTTACACATGGAAATATCTACACCGCTATCTCTATAAACATGGAAATATCTACTCCGCCATCTGTATGAACATGGAAATATCTGCACCGCCATCTGTATGAACATATAAATATCTACACCGCCATCTGTATTAAGAAGGAGATATCTACACAGCTATCTGTATAAACATGGAAATATCTACACCGCTATCTGCATAAACATGGAAATATCTACACCGCTACCTGTATAAACATGGAAATATCAGCACCGCTAACTGCATGAACATGGAAATATCTACACCGCTATCTGAACATGGAAATATCTACACCGCTCTCTGCATGAAAATGGAAATATCTACACAGGTATCTGCATATACATGGAAATATCCACGCAGCTATCTCTTTACACATGGAAATAACTACACCGCTATCTCTATAAACATGGAAATATCTACACCACCATCACTATGAACATGGAAATATCTGCACCGCCATCTGTATGAGCATATAAATATCTACACCGCCATCTGCATTAAGAAGGAGATATCTACACCGCTATCTGTATAAACATGGAAATATTTACACCGCTATCTGTATAAACATGGAAATATCTACACCGCTATCAGTATAAACATGGAAATATCTACACCGCTACCTGTATAAACATGGAAATATCAGCACCGCTCTCTGTATGAACATGGAAATAGCTACACCGCTATCTGTATGAACATGGAAATATCTTAAACGCCATCTGTATGAACATGGATATATTTTCACAGCCATCTGTATGAACATGGAAATAACTACACCGCTATCTGTATGAACATGGAAATATCAACACCGCTATCTGTATGAACATGGAAATATCTTCACCGCCATCTGTATGAACATGGATATGTCTACACATCCATCTGGATGAACATGGAAAAATCTACACCGTGATCTGTATGAACATGGGAATATCTACACCGCTATCTTTGTAAACATGCATACACCTTCACCGCTATCTGTATAAACATGGAAATATCTACACAGCTATCTGTATGAACATGGAAATATCTACACCGCTATCTGTTGGAACATGGAAATATCTAAACCGCTATCTGCATGAAAATGGAAATATCTACACAGCTATCTGCATATACATGGAATTATCCACAGCTATCTCTTTACACATGGAAATAACTACACCGCCATCTGTATGAACATGGAAATATCTTCACCGCCATCTGTAGGAACATGGATATATCTACACAGCCATCTGGATGAACATGGAAATATCTACACCGCTATCTGTATGAAGATGGAAATATCTACACCGCTATCTGTGTAAACATGCATACATCTTCACCGCTATCTGTCTAAACATGGAAATATCTACACTGCTATCTGTATGAAAATGAAAATATCTACACCGCTATCTGTTTGAACATGGAAATATCTACACCGCTATCTGCATGAAAATGGAAATATCTACACAGCAATCTGCATATACATGGAAATATCTACAAAGCTATCTCTTTACACATGGAAATAACTACAGCGCTATATCTATAAACATACAAATATCTACACCGCCATCTGTATGAACATGGAAATATCTGCAATGCCATCTGTATGAACATATAAATATCTACACCGCCATCTATATTAAGATGGAGATATCTACACTGATATCTACATGAAAATGGAAATATCTACACTGCTATCTGCATTTACATTTAAATATCTACACAGCTATCTCTTTACACATGGAAATAACTACACCGTTATCTGTATGAACATGGAAATAACTACACCGCCATCTGTATGAACATGGAAATATCTGCACCGCCATCTGTATGAAAATATAAATATCTACACCGCCATCTGTATTAAGATAGAGATATCTACACTGCTATCTGTATAAACATGGAAATATCTACACCGCTATCTGTATAAACATGGAAATATCTACACCGCTATCTGTATATACATGGAAATATCTACACCACTACCTGTATAAACATGGAAATATCAGCACCAATATCTATATGAACATGGAAATATCTACACCGCTGTCTGCATGAAAATGGAAATATCTACACAGCTATCTGCATATACATGGAAATATCTACACAGCTATCTCTTTACACATGGAAATAACTACACAGCTATCTCTATAAACATGGAAATATCTACACCGCCATCTGTATGGACATGGAAATATCTGCACCGCCATCTGTATGAACATATAAATATCTACAAAGCCATCTGTATTAAGAAGGAGATATCTACACCGCTATCTGTATAAAGGTGGAAATATCTACACCGATATCTGTATAAACATGGAAATATCTACGCCAGTATCTGTATAAACATGGAAATATCTACACCGCTACCTGTATAAACATGGAAATATCAGCACCGCTATCGGTATGAACATGGAAATATCTACACCGCTATCTGTATGAACATGGATATATCTACACCGCTATCTGTATGAACTAGGAAATATCTACACCGCCATCTGTATGAACATGGATATATCTACACAGCCATCTGTACGAACATGGAAATATCTACACCGCTATCTGTATGAACATGGAAATATCTACACCGCTATCTGTATGAACATGGAAATATCTTCACCACCATCTGTGTAAACATGCATACACCTTCACCGCTATCTGAATAACCATGGAAATATCTACACCGCTATCTGTATGAACATGGAAATATCTACACCGCTATCTGTTTGAACATGGAAATATCTAAACCGCTATCTGCATGAAAATGGAAATATCTACACTGCTATCTGCATGTACATGGAAATATCTACACAGCTATCTCTTTACACGTGGAAATAACTACACCGCTATCTGTATGAACATGGAAATATCTTCACCGCCATCTGTATGAAAAGGATATATCTACACAGCCATCTGGAAGAACATGGAAATATCTACACCGCTATCTGTATGAAGATGGAAATATCTACAACACTATCTGTGTAAACATGCATACATCTTCACCGCTATCTATATAAACATGGAAATATCTACACTACTATCTGTATGAACATGGAAATATCTACACCGCTATCTGAACATGGAAATATCTAAACCGCTATCTGCATGAAAATGGAAATCTCTACACAGCCATCTGCATATACATGGAAATATCTACAAAGATATCTCTTTACACATGGAAATAACTACAGCGCTATCTCTATAAACATACAAATATCTACACCGCCATCTGTATGAACATGGAAATATCTGCACCGCCATCTGTATGAACATATAAATATCTACACCACCATCTATATTAAGATGGAGATATCTACACCGCTATCTGTATAAACATGGAAATATCTACACCGCAATCTGTATAAACATGGAAATATCTACACCGCTACCTGTATAAACATGGAAATATCTGCACCGCTATCTGTATGAACTTGGAAATATCTACACCGCTAACCCCATGAACATGAACATAGCAACACCACTATCTGTATGAACATGGAAATATCTACACAGCCATCTGGTTGAACACGGAAACATCTACACCGCTATCTGTATGAACATGGAAATATCTACACCGCTCTATGTGTAAATATGCATACATCTTCACCGCAATCTGTATAAACATGGAAATATCTACACCGCTATCTGTATGAACATGGAAATATCTACACCGCTATGTGAACATGGAAATATCTACACCGCTATCTGCATGAAAATGGAAATATCTACACAGCTATCTGCATATACATGGAAATATCTACACAGCTATCTCTTTACACGTGGAAATAACTACACCGCTATCTGTATGAACATGGAAATATCTACACCGCCATTTGTATGAACACGGAAATATCTGCACCGCCATCTGTATGAACATATAAATATCTACACGGCGATCTGTATTAAGATGTAGATATCTACACCGCCATCTTTATAAACATGGAAATATCTACACCGCTATCTGTATAAACATGGAAATATCTACACCACTATCTGTATTAATATGGAAATATCTACACCGCTACCTGTATAAACATGGAAATATCAACACCGCTATCTGTATGAACATGGAAATAGCCCCTCTATCTGTATGAACATGGAAATACCTACACTGCTATCTGTGTGAACATGGAAATATCTACACCGCTATCTGTATGAACATGGAAATATCTTCACCGCCATCTGTGTGAACATGGATATATCTACACAGCCATCTGGATGAACATGGAAATATCTGCACCGCTATCTGTATGAACATGGAAATAGCTACACCGCTATCTGTATGAACATGGAAATATCTACACCGCTATCTGTATGAACATGGAAATATCTACACCGCTATCTCTATAAACATGGAAAAATCTTCACCGCCATCTGTATGAACATGGATATATCTCCACAGCCATCTGGATGAACATTGAAATATCTACACAGCTATCTGTATGAACATGGAAATATATACACCGCTATCTGTGTAAACATGCATACATCTTCACCGCTATCTGTATAAACATGGAAATATCTACACCGCTATCTGTATGAACATGGAAATATCTACACCGCTATCTGTTTGAACATGGAAATATCTACACCGCTATCTGCATGAAAATGGAAATATCTACACAGTTATCTGCATATACATGGAAATATCTACACAGCTATCTCTTTACACGTGGAAATAACTACACCGCTATCTGTATGAACATGGAAATATCTTCACCGCCATCTGTGTGAACATGGATATATCTACACAGCCATCTGGATGAACATGGAAATATCTGCACCGCCATCTGTATTAAGATGGAGATATCTACACCGCTATCTGTATAAACCTGGAAATATCTACACCGCTATCTGTATAAACATGGAAATATCTACACCGCTACCCATATAAACATGGAAATATCAGCACCGCTATCTGTATGAACATGGAAATATCTACACCGCTATCTGTATGAACATGGATATATCTACACAGCCATCTGTATGAACATGGAAATATCTACACCGCTATCTGTGTAAACATGCATACGTCTTCACCGCTATCTGTATAAACATGGAAATATCTACACCGCTATCTGTTTGAACATGGAAATATCTACACCGCTATCTGTATAAACATGGAAATATCTACACCGCTATCTGAATGAACATGGAAATACCTTCACCGCCATCTGTATGAACATGGATATATCTACACAGCCATGTGGATGAACATGGATATTTCTACACAGCCCTCTGGATGAACATGGAAATATCCACACCGCTATCTGTGTAAACATGCATACATCTTCACCGCTATCTGTATAAACATGGAAATATCTACACCGCTATCTGTATGAACATGGAAATATCTACACCGCTATCTGTTTGAAGATGGAAATATATACACCGCTATCTGCATGAAAATGGAAATATCTACACAGCTATCTGCATGAAAATGGAAATATCTACACAGCTATCTGCATGTACATGGAAATATCTACACAGCTATCTCTTTTCACATGTAAATAACTACACCGCTATCTGTATGAACATGGAAATATCTACACCGCCATCTGTATGAACATGGAAATATCTGCACCGCCATCTGTATGAACATATAAATATCTACACTGCCATCTGTATTAAGATGGAGATATCTACACCGCTATCTGAATAAACATGGAAATATCTACACCGCTATCTGTATAAACATGGAAATATCAGCACTGCTATCTGTATGAACATGGAAATATCAGCCCCACTATCTGTATGAACATGGAGATATCTACACCGCCATCTGTATGAACATGGATATATCTACACAGCCATCTGGAGGAACATAGAAATACCTACACCGCTATCTGTATGAACATGGAAATAGCTACACCGCTATCTGTATGAACATGGAAATATCTACACCGCTATCTGTATGAACATGGAAATATCTACACCGCTATCTGTATGAACAGGGAAATATCTTCACCGCCATCTGTACGAACATGGATATATCTACAGAGCCATCTGGATGAACATGGAAATATCTACACCGCCATCTGTATGAACATATAAACATCTACACCGCCATCTGTATTAAGATGGAGATATCTACACCGCTATCTGTATAAACCTGGAAATATCTACACCGCTATCTGGATAAACATGGAAATTTCTACACCGCTACCTGTATAAACATGGAAATATCAGCACCGCTATTTCTAGGAACATGGAGATATCTACACCGCCATCTGTATGAACATGGATATATCTACACAGCCATCTGGAGGAACATGGAAATATCTACAACGCTATCTGTACGAACATGGAAATATCTACACCGCTATCTGTATGAACATGGAAATAGCTACACCGCTATCTGTATGAACATGGAAATATCTACACCACTATCTGAATGAACATGGAAATATCTACTCCGCTATCTGTATGAACATGGATATTTCTTCACAGCCATCTGGATGAACATGGAAATATCTACACCGCTATCTGTATGAACATGGAAATATCTACACCGCTATCTGTATGAACATGGATATATCTACACAGCCATCTGGATGAACATGGAAATATCTACACCGCTATCTGTGAAAACATGCATACATCTTCACCACTATCTGTATAAACATGGAAATATCTGGACCGCTATCGGTATGAACATGGAAATATCTACACCGCTATCTGTATGAACATGGAAATACCTACACAGCTATCTGTTTGGACATGGAAATATCTACACCGCTATCTGCATGAAAATGGAAATATCTACACTGCTATCTGCATATACATCTAAATATCTACACAGCTATCTCTTTACACATGGAAATAGCTACACCACTATCTGTATGAACATGGAAATAACTACACCGCCATCTGTATGAACATGGAAATATCTGCACCGCCATCTGTATGAACATATAACTATCTACACCGCCATCTGTATTAAGATGGAGATATCTACACTGCTATCTGTATAAACATGGAAATATCTACACGGCCATCTGTATGAACATATAAATACACCGCCATCTGTATTAAGAAGGAAATATCTAAACCGCTATCTGTATAAACATGGAAATATCTACACCGCTGCCTGTATAAACATGGAAATATCAGCACCGCTATCTGTATGAACATGGAAATATCTACACCACTATCTGTAGGAACATGGAAATAGCTACACCGCTGCCTGTATAAACATGGAAATATCAGCACCGCTATCTGTATGAACATGGAAATATCTACACCGCTATCTGTATGAACATGGAAATATCTACACCGCTATCTGTATGAACATGGAAATATCTACACCGCTATCTGTTTGAACATGGAAATATCTACACTGCTATCTGCATGAAAATGGAAATATCTACACTGCTATCTGCATATACATAGAAATATCTACACAGCTATATCTTTACACATGGAAATAACTACACCACTATCTGTATGAACATGGAAATATCCACACCGCCATCTGTATGAACATGGAAATATCTGCACCGCAATCTGTATGAACATATAAATATCTACACCACCATCTGTATTAAGATGGAGATATCTACACCGCTATCTGTATAAACATGGAAATATCTACACCGCTATCTGTATAAACATGGAAATATCTACACCGCTATCTGTATAAACATGGAAATATCAGCACCGCTATCTGTATGAACATGGAAATATCTACACCGCTATCTGTATGAACATGGAAATATCTACAGCGCTATCTGTATGAACATGGAAATATCTACACCGCTATCTGTATGAACATGGATATATCTACACAGCCCTCTGGATGAACATGGAAATATCCACACCGCTATCTGTGTAAACATGCATACATCTTCACCGCTATCTGTATAAACATGGAAATATCTACACCGCTATCTGTATGAACATGGAAATATCTACACCGCTATCTGTTTGAAGATGGAAATACATACACCGCTATCTGCATGAAAATGGAAATATCTACACAGCTATCTGCATATATATGGAAATATCTACACAGCTATCTCTTTACACATGGAAATAACTACACCGCTATCTGTATGAACATGGAAATATCTACACCGCTATCTGTATGAACATGGAAATATCTTCACCGCCATCTGTGTAAACATGCATACAACTTCACCGCTATCTGTATAACCATGGAAATATCTACACCGCTATCTGTATGAACATGGAAATATCTACACCGCTATCTGTATGAACATGGAAATCTCAACACCGCTATCTGTGTAAACATGGAAATATCTACACCGCCATCTGTATGAACATGTAAATATCTACACCGCTATCTGTATGAACATGCAAATATCTACACAGCTATCTGTATATCAATGGAAATATCCACACTGGTATCTCTATAAACATGGAAATAACTACACTGCTATCTGTATAAACATGGAAATATCTACACCGCCATCTCTATGAACATGGAAATATCTACACCGCCATTTGTATGAACCTGGAAATATCTACACCGCCATCTCAATGAACATGGAAATATCTACACCGCCATTTGTATGAACATGGAAATACCTACACCGCCATCTGTATGAACATGGAAATATCTTCACCGCCATCTGTATGAACATGGATATATGTACACCGGCAAATGGATGAACATGGAAATATCAACACCGCTATCTGCATGAACATGGAAATATCTACACAGCTATCTGAATATACATGGAAATATCTACACTGACTTCTCTATAAATATGGAAATAACTACAGCGCTATCTCTATAAACTTCGAAATATCTACACCGCCATCTGTATGAACATGGAAATATCTACACCGCCATCTGTACGAACATGGACATATCTACACCGCCATCTGTATTAAGATGGATATATCTACACCGCTATCTGTATAAACTTGGAAATATCTGCCCAACTATCTGTATAAACATGGAAATATCCGCACCGCTATCTGAATAAACATAGAAATATCCGCACCACTATCTGTATAAACATGGAAATATCTACACAGCTATCTACATAAACCTGGAAATATCCACACCGCTATCTGTGTAAACATGGAAATGTCTACACCGCTATCCGTGTAAACATGGAAATATCTACACCGCCTTCTGTGCAAATATGAAAATATCTACACCGCCATCCCTATAAACATGGAAATATCTACACCGTCTTCTGTATGAACATGTAAATATCTACACCGCCATCTGTACGAACATGGAAATATCTACACCGCTAACTGTATGAACATGGAAATATCTACACAGCCATCTGTATGAACATGGAAATAACTACACCGCTGCCTGTATAAACATGGAAATATCAGCACCGCTATCTGTATGAACATGGAAATATCTACACCACTATCTGTATGAACATGGATATATCTACACAGCCATCTGGAGGAACATGGAAATATCTACACCACTATCTGTATGAACATGGAAATATCTACACCGCTATCTGTGTAAACATGCATACATCTTCACCGCTATCTGTATAAACATGGAAATATCTACACCGCTATCTGTATGAACATGGAAATATCTACACCGCTATCTGTATGAACATGGAAATATCTACACCGCTATCTGTTTGAACATGGAAATATCTACACTGCTATCTGCATGAAAATGGAAATATCTACACTGCTATCTGCATATACATGGAAATATCTACACAGCTATATCTTTACACATGGAAATAACTACACCACTATCTGTATGAACATGGAAATATCCACACCGCCATCTGTATTAACATGGAAATATCTGCACCGCAATCTGTATGAACATATAAATATCTACACCACCATCTGTATTAAGATGGAGATATCTACACCGCTATCTGTATAAACATGGAAATATCTACACCGCTATCTGTATAAACATGGAAATATCTACACCGCTATCTGTATAAACTTGGAAATATCAGCACCGCTATCTGTATGAACATGGAAATATCTACACCGCTATCTGTATGAACATGGAAATATCTACACCGCTATCTGTATGAACATGGAAATATCTACACCGCTATCTGTATTAACATGGATATATCTACACAGCCCTCTGGATGAACATGGAAATATCCACACAGATATCTGTGTAAACATGCATACATCTTCACCGCTATCTGTATAAACATGGAAATATCTACACCGCTATCTGTATGAACATGGAAATATCTACACCGCTATCTGTTTGAAGATGGAAATACATACACCGCTATCTGCATGAAAATGGAAATATCTACACAGCTATCTGCATATACATGGAAATATCTACACAGCTATCTCTTTACACATGGAAATAACTACACCGCTATCTGTATGAACATGGAAATATCTACACCGCTATCTGTATGAACATGGAAATATCTTCACCGCCATCTGTGTAAACATGCATACAACTTCACCGCTATCTGTATAACCATGGAAATATCTACACCGCTATCTGTATGAACATGGAAATATCTACACCGCTATCTGTATGAACATGGAAATCTCAACACCGCTATCTGTAGAACATGGAAATATCTACACCGCCATCTGTATGAACATGTAAATATCTACACCGCTATCTGTATGAACATGCAAATATCTACACAACTATCTGTATATCAATGAAAATATCTACACTGCTATTCCTATAAACATGGAAATAACTACACTGCTATCTGTATAAATATGGAAATATCTACACCGCCATCTCTATGAACATGGAAATATCTACACCGCCATTTGTATGAACATGGAATTATCTACACCGCCATCTCTATGAACATGGAAATATCTACACCGCCATTTGTATGAACATGGAAATATCTACACCGCCATCTGTATGAACATGGAAATATCTTCACCGCCATCTGTATGAACATGGATATATGTACACCGGCGTCTGGATTAACATGGAAATATCTACACTGCTATCTCAATATACATGGAAATATCTACACAGCTATCTGAATATACATGGAAATATCTACACAGATTTCTCTATAAATATGGAAATAACTACAGCGCTATCTCTATAAACTTCGAAATATCTACACCGCCATCTGTATGAACATGGAAATATCTACACCGCCAACTGTACAAACATGGACATATCTACACCGCCATCTGTATTAAGATGGAAATATCTACACCGCTATCGGTATAAACATGGAAATATCTGCCCAACTATCTGTATACACATGGAAATATCCGCACCGCTATCTGTATAAACATGGAAATATCTACACCGCTATCTGCATAAACATGGAAATATCCACACCGCTATCTGTGTAAACATGGAAATGTCTACACCGCTATCTGTTTAAACATGGAAATATCTACACCGCCATCTGTGTAAACATGAAAATATCTACACCGCCATCCCTATAAACATGGAAATATCTACACCGCCATCTGTATGAACATGGAAATATCTACACCGCCATCTCTATAAACGTGGAAATATCTACACCGCTATCTGTATGAACTTGGAAATATCTACACTGCTCTCTGTATAAAATTGAAATTATCTACACCACAATCTCTATAAACATGGAAATATCTACACTGCTATCTGTATAAACATGGAAATATCTACACCGCTATCTGTATAAACAAGGAAATATCTTCACAGCTATCTGTATAAACATGGAAATATTTACAACGCTGTCTCCATAAACTTGGAAATAACTACACCACTATCTCTGTAAACATGGAAATATCTAGACATCCATCTCTATAAACATGGAAATATCTACACCACCATCTGTATAAACATGGAAATATCTATACCGCTATCTGCATAAACATGGAAATATCTGCACCGCCATCTCTATGAACATGGAAATATCTACACCGCCATCTGTACGAACATGGAAATATCTATACAGCCATCTGTATGAACATGTAAATATCTACACCGCCATCAGTATGAACATGGAAGTATCTACACCGCTAACTGTATGAACATGGAAATATCTACACCGCTGTCTGTATGAACACGGAAATATCTACACCTTTATCTGTATGAAGATGGAAATATCTACACCGCTATCTGTATGAACATGGAAATATCTACACCGCTATCTGTACGAACATGGAAATATCTACACCGCTATTTGTATGAACATGCACATATCTACACAGCTATCTGTATATCAATGGAAATATCCACACAGCTATCTCTATTAACATGGAAATAACTACACTGCTATCTGTATAAACATGGAAATATCTACACCGCCACCTGTATGAACATGGAAATATCTACACTGCCATCCGTACAAACATGGAAATATCTACACAGCCATCTGTATGAACATGGAAATATCTTCACCGCCATCTGTATGAACATGGAAATATCTACACCGCTACATGTATGAACATGGAAATGCCTACACCGCTATTGGTATGAACATGGAAATATCTACACCGCTATCTGTATGAACATGGAAATATCCACACCGCTATCTGTATGAACATGGAAATATCTACACCGCCATCTGTATGAACATGGAAATATCTACACCGCCATCTGTGTGAACATGGAAATATCTACACAGCTAACTGTATGAACATTTAATTATCTACACCGCTATCTGTAGGAACATGGAAATATCTACACCGCTATCTGTATGAACATGGAAATATCTACACCGCCATCTGTATGAACATGTAAATATCTACACCGCCATCTGTATGAACATGGAAATATCTACACCGCTAACTGTATGAACATGGAATTATCTACACCGCTATCTGTATGAACATGGAAATATCTACACCGCTATCTGTATGAACATGGAAATATCTACACCGGTATCTGTATGAACATGCAAATCTCTACACCGCTATCTGTATGAACATGGAAATATCTACACCGCTATCTCTATGAACATGCAAATATCTACACAGCTATCTGTAAATCAATGGAAATATCAACTCTGCTATCTCTATAAACATGGAAATTACTACACTGCTATCTCTATAAATATGGAAATATCTACACCGCCATCTCTATGAACATGGAAATATCTACACCGCCATTTGTATGAACATGGAAATATCTACACCACCATCTCTATGAACATGGAAATATCTACAGCGCCATTTGTATGAACATGGAAATACCTACACCACCATCTGTATGAACATGGAAATAACTTCACCGCCATCTGTATAAACATGGATATATGTACACCGGCATCTGGATGAACATGGAAATATCTGCACCGCTATCTGCATGAACATGGAAATATCTACACAGCTATCTGAATATACATGGAAATATCTACACCGATTTCTCCATAAATATGGAAATAACTACAGCGCTATGTCTATAAACTTCGAAATATCTACACCGCCATCTGTATGAACATGGAAATATCTACACCGCCATCTGTACGAACATGGACATATCTACACCGCCATCTGTATTAAGTTGGAAATATCTACACCGCTATCTGTATAAACATGGAAATATCTGCCCAACTATCTGTATAAACATGGAAATATCCGCACCGCTATCTGAATAAACATGGAAATATCCGCACCACTATCTGTATAAACATGGAAATATCTACACTGCTATCTGCTTAAACCTGGAATTATCCACACCGCTATCTGTGTAAACATGGAAATGTCTACACCGCTATCCATGTAAACATGGAAATATCTACACCGCCTTCTGTGTAAACATGAAAATATCTACACCGCCATCCCTATAAACATGGAAATATCTACACCCTCTTCTGTATGAACATGTAAATATCTACACCGCCATCTGTACGAACATGGAAATATCTTCACCGCTAACTGTATGAACATGGAAATATCTACACCGCCATCTGTATGAACATGGAAATATCTACACCGCTATCTGTATGAACATGGAAATATCTACACCGCTATCTGTATGAACATGCAAATATCTACACCGCTATCTGTATGAACATGGAAATATCTACACCGCTATCTGTATGAACATGGATATATCTACACAGCCCTCTGGATGAACATGGAAATATCCACACCGCTATCTGTGTAAACATGCATACATCTTCACCGCTATCTGTATAAACATGGAAATATCTACACCGCTATCTGTATGAACATGGAAATATCTACACCGCTATCTGTTTGAAGATGGAAATACATACACCGCTATCTGCATGAAAATGGAAATATCTACACAGCAATCTGCATATACATGGAAATATCTACACAGCTATCTCTTTACACATGGAAATAACTACACCGCTATCTGTATGAACATGGAAATATCTACACCGCTATCTGTATGAACATGGAAATATCTTCACCGCCATCTGTGTAAACATGCATACACCTTCACCGCTATCTGTATAACCATGGAAATATCTACACCGCTATCTGTATGAACATGGAAATATCTACACCGCTATCTGTATGAACATGGAAATCTCAACACCGCTATCTGTAGAACATGGAAATATCTACACCGCCATCTGTATGAACATGTAAATATCTACACCGCTATCTGTATGAACATGCAAATATCTACACAGCTATCTGTATATCAATGGAAATATCCACACTGGTATCTCTATAAACATGGAAATAACTACACTGCTATCTGTATAAACATGGAAATATCTACACCGCCATCTCTATGAACATGGAAATATCTACACCGCCATTTGTATGAACCTGGAAATATCTACACCTCCATCTCTATGAACTTGGAAATATCTACACCGCCATTTGTATGAACATGGAAATACCTACACCGCCATCTGTATGAACATGGAAATATCTTCACCGCCATCTGTATGAACATGGATATATGTACACCGGCATCTGGATGAACATGGAAATATCTACACCGCTATCTGCATGAACATGGAAATATCTACACAGCTATCTGAATATACATGGAAATATCTACACTGATTTCTCTATAAATATGGAAATAACTACAGCGCTATCTCTATAAACTTCGAAATATCTACACCGCCATCTGTACGAACATGGACATATCTACACCGCCATCTGTATTAAGATGGATATATCTACACCGCTATCTGTATAAACATGGAAATATCTGCCCAACTATCTGTATAAACATGGAAATATCCGCACCGCTATCTGAATAAACATAGAAATATCCGCACCACTATCTGTATAAACATGGAAATATCTACACAGCTATCTGCATAAACCTGGAAATATCCACACCGCTATCTGTGTAAACATGGAAATGTCTACACCGCTATCTGTGTAAACATGGATATATCTACACCGCCTTCTGTGTAAACATGAAAATATCTACACCGCCATCCCTATAAACATGGAAATATCTACACCGTCTTCTGTATGAACATGTAAATATCTACACCGCCATCTGTACGAACATGGAAATATCTACACCGCTAACTGTATGAACATGGAAATATCTACACCGCCATCTGTATGAACATGGAAATATCTACACCGCTATCTGTATGAACATGGAAATATCTACACCGCTATCTGTATGAACATGCAAATATCTACACCGCTATCTGTATGAACATGGAAATATCTACACCGCTATCTGTATGAACATGCAAATATCTACACAGCTATCTGTATATCAATGAAAATATCTACACTGCTATCCCTATAAACATGGAAATAACTACACTGCTATCTGTATAAATATGGAAATATCTACACCGCCATCTCTATGAACATGGAAATATCTACACCGCCATTTGTATGAACATGGAATTGTCTACACCGCCATCTCTATGAACATGGAAATATCTACACCGCCATTTGTATGAACATGGAAATATCTACACCACCATCTGTATGAACATGGAAATATCTTCACCGCCATCTGTATGAATATGGATATATGTACACCGGCATCTGGATTAACATGGAAATATCTACACTGCTATCTCAATATACATGGAAATATCTACACAGCTATCTGAATATACATGGAAATATCTACACAGATTTCTCTATAAATATGGAAATAACTACAGCGCTATCTCTATAAACTTCAAAATATCTACACCGCCATCTGTATGAACATGGAAATATCTACACCGCCAACTGTACAAACATGGACATATCTACACCGCCATCTGTATTAAGATGGAAATATCTACACCGCTATCGGTATAAACATGGAAATATCTGCCCAACTATCTGTATACACATGGAAATATCCGCACCGCTATCTGTATAAACATGGAAATATCTACACCGCTATCTGCATAAACATGGAAATATCCACACCGCTATCTGTGTAAACATGGAAATGTCTACACCGCTATCTGTTTAAACATGGAAATATCTACACCGCCATCTGTGTAAACATGAAAATATCTACACCGCCATCCCTATAAACCTGGAAATATCTACACCGCCATCTGTATGAACATGGAAATATCTACACCGCCATCTCTATAAACGTGGAAATATCTACACCGCTATCTGTATGAACTTGGAAATATCTACACTGCTCTCTGTAAAAAATTGAAATTATCTACACCACAATCTCTATAAACATGGAAATATCAACACTGCTATCTGTATAAACATGGAAATATCTACACCGCTATCTGTATAAACAAGGAAATATCTTCACAGCTATCTGTATAAACATGGAAATATTTACAACGCTGTCTCTATAAACTTGGAAATAACTACACCACTATCTCTGTAAACATGGAAATATCTAGACATCCATCTCTATAAACATGGAAATATCTACACCACCATCTGTATAAACATGGAAATATCTATACCGCTATCTGCATAAACATGGAAATATCTGCACCGCCATCTCTATGAACATGGAAATATCTACACCGCCATCTGTACGAACATGGAAATATCTATACCGCCATCTGTATGAACATGTAAATATCTACACCGCCATCTGTATGAACATGGAAGTATCTACACCGCTAACTGTATGAACATGGAAATATCTACACCGCTGTCTGTATGAACACGGAAATATCTACACCTTTATCTGTATGAACATGGAAATATCTACACCGCTATCTGTATGAACATGGAAATATCTACACCGCTACCTGTACGAACATGGAAATATCTACACCGCTATTTGTATGAACATGCACATATCTACACAGCTATCTGTATCAATGGAAATATCCACACAGCTATCTCTATTAACATGGAAATAACTACACTGCTATCTGTATAAACATGGAAATATCTACACCGCCACCTGTATGAACATGGAAATATCTACACTGCCATCCGTACAAACATGGAAATATCTACACAGCCATCTGTATGAACATGGAAATATCTTCACCGCCATCTGTATGAACATGGAAATATCTACACGGCTACATGTATGAACATGGAAATGCCTACACCGCTATTGGTATGAACATGGAAATATCTACACCGCTATCTGTATGAACATGGAAATATCTACACCGCTATCTGTATGAACATGGAAATATCCACACCGCTATCTGTATGAACATGGAAATATCTACACCGCCATCTGTATGAACATGGAAATATCTACACCGCCATCTGTGTGAACATGGAAATATCTACACAGCTAACTGTATGAACATTTAATTATCTACACCGCTATCTGTAGGAACATGGAAATATCTACACCGCTATCTGTATGAACATGGAAATATCTAAACCGCCATCTGTATGAACATGTAAATATCTACACCGCCATCTGTATGAACATGGAAATATCTACACCGCTAACTGTATGAACATGGAAATGTCTACACCGCTATTGGTAAGAACATGGAAATATCTACACCGCTATCTGTATGAACATGGAAATATCTACACCGCTATCTGTATGAACATGGAAATATCTACACCGCTATCTGTAGAACATGGAAATATCTACACCGCCATCTGTATGAACATGTAAATATCTACACCGCTATCTGTATGAACATGCAAGTATCTACACAGCTATCTGTATATCAATGGAAATATCCACACTGGTATCTCTATAAACATGGAAATAACTACACTGCTATCTGTATAAACATGGAAATATCTACACCGCCATCTCTATGAACATGGAAATACCTACACCGCCATTTGTATGAACCTGGAAATATCTACACCGCCATCTCTATGAACATGGAAATATCTACACCGCCATTTGTATGAACATGGAAATAACTACACCGCCATCTGTATGAACATGGAAATATCTTCACCGCCATCTGTATGAACATGGATATATGTACACCGGCATCTGGATGAACATGGAAATATCTACACCGCTATCTGCATGAACATGGAAATATCTACACAGCTATCTGAATATACATGGAAATATCTACACTGATTTCTCTATAAATATGGAAATAACTACAGCGCTATCTCTATAAACTTTGAAATAACTACACCGCCATCTGTATGAACATGGAAATATCTACACCGCCATCTGAACGAACATGGACATATCTAAACCGCCATCTGTATTAAGATGGATATATCTACACCGCTATCTGTATAAACATGGAAATATCTGCCCAACTATCTGAATAAACATGGAAATATCCGCACCGCTATCTGAATAAACATAGAAATATCCGCAAAACTATCTGTATAAACATGGAAATATCTACACAGCTATCTGCATAAACCTGGAAATATCCACACCGCTATCTGTGTAAACATGGAAATGTCTACACCGCCTTCTGTGTAAACATGAAAATATCTACACCGCCATCCCTATAAACATGGAAATATCTACACCGTCTTCTGTATGAACATGTAAATATCTACACCGCCATCTGTACGAACATGGAAATATCTACACCGCTAACTGTATGAACATGGAAATATCTACACCGCCATCTGTATTAACATGGAAATATCTACACCGCTATCTGTATGAACATGGAAATATCTACACCGCTATCTGTATGAACATGCAAATATCTACACCGCTATCTGTATGAACATGGAAATATCTACACCGCTATCTGTATGAACATGCAAATATCTACACAGCTATCTGTATATCAATGAAAATATCTACACTGCTATCCCTATAAACATGGAAATAACTACACTGCTATCTGTATAAATATGGAAATATCTACACCGCCATCTCTATGAACATGGAAATATCTACACCGCCATTTGTATGAACATGGAATTATCTACACCGCCATCTCTATGAACATGGAAATATCTACACCGCCATTTGTATGAACATGGAAATATCTACACCACAATCTGTATGAACATGGAAATATCTTCACCGCCATCTGTATGAATATGGATATATGTACACCGGCATCTGGATTAACATGGAAATATCTACACTGCTATCTCAATAAACATGGAAATATCTACACAGCTATCTGAATATACATGGAAATATCTACACAGATTTCTCTATAAATATGGAAATAACTACAGCGCTATCTCTATAAACTTCGAAATATCTACACCGCCATCTGTATGAACATGGAAATATCTACACCGCCAACTGTACAAACATGGACATATCTACACCGCTATCTGTATTAAGATGGAAATATCTACACCGCTATCGGTATAAACATGGAAATATCTGCCCAACTATCTGTATACACATGGAAATATACGCACCGCTATCTGTATAAACATGGAAATATCTACACCGCTATCTGCATAAACATGGAAATATCCACACCGCTATCTGTGTAAACATGGAAATGTCTACACTGCTATCTGTTTAAACATGGAAATATCTACACCGCCATCTGTGTAAACATGAAAATATCTACACCGCCATCCCTATAAACCTGGAAATATCTACACCGCCATCTGTATGAACATGGAAATATCTACACCGCCATCTCTATAAACGTGGAAATATCTACACCGCTATCTGTATGAACTTGGAAATATCTACACTGCTCTCTGTAAAAAATTGAAATTATCTACACCACAATCTCTATAAACATGGAAATATCAACACTGCTATCTGTATAAACATGGAAATATCTACACCGCTATCTGTATAAACAAGGAAATATCTTCACAGCTATCTGTATAAACATGGAAATATTTACAACGCTGTCTCTATAAACTTGGAAATAACTACACCACTATCTCTGTAAACATGGAAATATCTAGACATCCATCTCTATAAACATGGAAATATCTACACCACCATCTGTATAAACATGGAAATATCTATACCGCTATCTGCATAAACATGGAAATATCTGCACCGCCATCTCTATGAACATGGAAATATCTACACCGCCATCTGTACGAACATGGAAATATCTATACCGCCATCTGTATGAACATGTAAATATCTACACCGCCATCTGTATGAACATGGAAGTATCTACACCGCTAACTGTATGAACATGGAAATATCTACACCGCTGTCTGTATGAACACGGAAATATCTACACCTTTATCTGTATGAACATGGAAATATCTACACCGCTATCTGTATGAACATGGAAATATCTACACCGCTACCTGTACGAACATGGAAATATCTACACCGCTATTTGTATGAACATGCACATATCTACACAGCTATCTGTATCAATGGAAATATCCACACAGCTATCTCTATTAACATGGAAATAACTACACTGCTATCTGTATAAACATGGAAATATCTACACCGCCACCTGTATGAACATGGAAATATCTACACTGCCATCTGTATGAACATGGAAATATCTTCACCGCCATCTGTATGAACATGGAAATATCTACACCGCTACATGTATGAACATGGAAATGCCTACACCGCTATTGGTATGAACATGGAAATATCTACACCGCTATCTGTATGAACATGGAAATATCTACACCGCTATCTGTATGAACATGGAAATATCCACACCGCTATCTGTATGAACATGGAAATATCTACACCGCCATCTGTATGAACATGGAAATATCTACACCGCCATCTGTGTGAACATGGAAATATCTACACAGCTAACTGTATGAACATTTAATTATCTACACCGCTATCTGTAGGAACATGGAAATATCTACACCGCTATCTGTATGAACAAGGAAATATCTAAACCGCCATCTGTATGAACATGTAAATATCTACACCGCCATCTGTATGAACATGGAAATATCTACACCGCTAACTGTATGAACATGGAAATGTCTACACCGCTATTGGTAAGAACATGGAAATATCTACACCGCTATCTGTATGAACATGGAAATATCTACACAGCTATCTGTATGAACATGGAAATATCTACACCGCTATCTGTAGAACATGGAAATATCTACACCGCCATCTGTATGAACATGTAAATATCTACACCGCTATCTGTATGAACATGCAAATATCTACACATCTATCTGTATATCAATGGAAATATCCACACTGGTATCTCTATAAACATGGAAATAACTACACTGCTATCTGTATAAACATGGAAATATCTACACCGCCATCTCTATGAACATGGAAATATCTACACCGCCATTTGTATGAACCTGGAAATATCTACACCGCCATCTCTATGAACATGGAAATATCTACACCGCCATTTGTATGAACATGGAAATAACTACACCGCCATCTGTATGAACATGGAAATATCTTCACCGCCATCTGTATGAACATGGATATATGTACACCGGCATCTGGATGAACATGGAAATATCTACACCGCTATCTGCATGAACATGGAAATATCTACACAGCTATCTGAATATACATGGAAATATCTACACTGATTTCTCTATAAATATGGAAATAACTACAGCGCTATCTCTATAAACTTTGAAATATCTACACCGCCATCTGTATGAACATGGAAATATCTACACCGCCATCTGAACGAACATGGACATATCTAAACCGCCATCTGTATTAAGATGGATATATCTACACCGCTATCTGTATAAACATGGAAATATCTGCCCAACTATCTGAATAAACATGGAAATATCCGCACCACTATCTGAATAAACATAGAAATATCCGCAAAACTATCTGTATAAACATGGAAATATCTACAGAGCTATCTGCATAAACCTGGAAATATCCACAACGCTATCTGTGTAAACATGGAAATGTCTACACCGCCTTCTGTGTAAACATGAAAATATCTACACCGCCATCCCTATAAACATGGAAATATCTACACCGTCTTCTGTATGAACATGTAAATATCTACACCGCCATCTGTACGAACATGGAAATATCTACACCGCTAACTGTATGAACATGGAAATATCTACACCGCCATCTGTATGAACATGGAAATATCTACACCGCTATCTGTATGAACATGCAAATATCTACACCGCTATCTGTATGAACATGGAAATATCTACACCGCTATCTGTATGAACATGCAAATATCTACACAGCTATCTGTATATCAATGAAAATATCTACACTGCTATCCCTATAAACATGGAAATAACTACACTGCTATCTGTATAAATATGGAAATATCTACACCGCCATCTCTATGAATATGGAAATATCTACACCGCCATTTGTATGAACATGGAATTATCTTCACCGCCATCTCTATGAACATGGAAACATCTACACCGCCATTTGTATGAACATGGAAATATCTACACCACCATCTGTATGAACATGGAAATATCTTCACCGCCATCTGTATGAACATGGATATATGTACACCGGCATCTGGATTAACATGGAAATATCTACACTGCTATCTCAATATACATGGAAATATCTACACAGCTATCTGAATATAGATGGAAATATCAACACAGATTTCTCTATAAATATGGAAATAACTACAGCGCTATCTCTATAAACTTCGAAATATCTACACCGCCATCTGTATGAACATGGAAATATCTACACCGCCAACTGTACAAACATGGACATATCTACACCGCCATCTGTATTAAGATGGAAATATCTACACCGCTATCGGTATAAACATGGAAATATCTGCCCAACTATCTGTATACACATGGAAATATCCGCACCGCTATCTGTATAAACATGGAAATATCTACACCGCTATCTGCATAAACATGGAAATATCCACACCGCTATCTGTGTAAACATGGAAATGTCTACACCGCTATCTGTTTAAACATGGAAATATCTACACCGCCATCTGTGTAAACATGAAAATATCTACACCGCCATCCCTATAAACATGGAAATATCTACACCGCCATCTGTATGAACATGGAAATATCTACACCGCCATCTCTATAAACGTGGAAATATCTACACCGCTATCTGTATGAACTTGGAAATATCTACACTGCTCTCTGTATAAACTTGAAATTATCTACACCACAATCTCTATAAACATGGAAATATCTACACTGCTATCTGTATAAACATGGAAATATCTACACCGCCATCTCTATGAACATGGAAGTATCTACACCGCTATCGGTATAAACATGGAAATATCTGCCCAACTATCTGTATACACATGGAAATATCCGCACCGCTATCTGCATAAACATGGAAATATCTACACCGCTATCTGCATAAACATGGAAATATCCACACCGCTATCTGTGTAAACATGGAAATGTCTACAACGCTATCTCTTTAAACATGGAAATATCTACACCGCCATCTGTGTAAACATGAAAATATCTACACCGCCATCCCTATAAACATGGAAATATCTACACCGCCATCTCTATAAAGGTGGAAATATCTACACCGCTATCTGTATGAACTTGGAAATATCTACACTGCTCTCTGTATAAAATTGAAATTATCTACACCACAATCTCTATTAACATGGAAATATCTACACTGCTATCTGTATAAACATGGAAATGTCTAAACCGCTATCTGTATAAACAAGGAAATATCTTCACAGCTATCTGTATAAACATGGAAATATTTACATCGCTGTCTCTATAAACTTGGAAATAACTACACCACTATCTCTGTAAACATGGAAATATCTAGACCTCCATCTCTATAAACATGGAAATATCTACACCACCATCTGTATAAACATGGAAATATCTATACCGCTATCTGCATAAACAGGGAAATATCTGCACCGCCATCTCTATGAACATGGAAATATCTACACCGCCATCTGTACGAACATGGAAATATCTATACCGCCACCTGTATGAACATGTAAATATCTACACCGCCATCTGTATGAACATGGAAGTATCTACACCGCTAACTGTATGAACATGGAAATATCTACACCGCTGTCTGTATGAACATGGAAATATCTACACCTTTATCTGTATGAACATGGAAATATCTACACCGCTATCTGTATGAACATGGAAATATCTACACCACTATCTGTACGAACATGGAAATATCTACACCGCTATTTGTATGAGCATGCACATATCTACACAGCTATCTGTATATCAATGGAAATATCCACACAGCTATCTCTATTAACATGGAAATAACTACACTGCTATCTGTATAAACATGGAAATATCTACACCGCCACCTGTATGAACATGGAAATATCTACACTGCCATCCGTACAAACATGGAAATATCTACACAGCCATCTGTATGAACATGGAAATATCTACACCGCCATCTGTGTTAACATGGAAATATCTACACAGCTAACTGTATGAACATGGAATTATCTACACCGCTATCTGTAGGAACATGGAAATATCTACACCGCTATCTGTATGAACATGGAAATATCTACACCGCCATCTGTATGAACATGGAAATATCTACACCGTCATCTGTATGAACATGGAATTATCTACACCGCTAACTGTATGAACATGGAATTATCTACACCGCTATCTGTATGAACATGGAAATATCTACACCGCTATCTGTACGAACATGGAAATTTCTACACCGCTATCTGTATGAACATGGAAATATCTACACCACTATCTGTATGAACATGGAAATATCTACACCGCTAACTGTATGAACATGGAAATGTCTACACCGCTATTGGTATGAACATGGAAATATCTACACCGCTATCTGTATGAACATGGAAATATCTAAACCGCTATCTGTATGAACCTGGAAATCTCAACACCGCTATCTGTAGAACATGGAAATATCTACACCGCCATCTGTATTAACATGTAAATATCTACACCGCTAACTGTATGAACATGCAAATATCTACACAGCTATCTGTATATCAATGGAAATATCCACACTGGTATCTCTGTAAACATGGAAATAACTACACTGATATCTGTATAAACATGGAAATATATACACCGCCATCTCTATGAACATGGAAATATCTACACCGCCATTTGTATGAACCTGGAAATATCTACACCGCCATCTCTATGAACATGGAAATATCTACACCGCCACCTGTATGAACATGGAAATATCTACACTGCCATCCGTACAAACATGGAAATATCTACACAGCCATCTGTATGAACATGGAAATATCTACACCGCTATCTGCATGAACATGGAAATATCTACACAGCTATCTGAATATACATGGAAATATCTACACCGATTTCTCTATAACTATGGAAATAACTACAGCGCTATCTCTATAAACTTCGAAATATCTACACCGCCATCTCTATGAACATGGAAATATCTACACTGCCATTTGTATGAACATGGAAATACCTACACCGCTATCTGTATAAACATGGAAATATCATCACCGCTATCTGTATAAACATGGAAATATCTACAACGCTGTCTCTATAAACTTGGAAATAACTACACCACTATTTCTGTAAACATGGAAATATCTAGACCGCCATCTCTATATACATGGAAATATCCACACCACCATCTGTATAAATATGGAAATATCTATACCACTATCTGTATGAACATGGAAATATCTACACCGCCAACTGTACGAACATGGAAATATCTATACCGCCATGTGTATGAACATGTAAATATCTACACCGCCATCTGTATGAACATGGAAATATCTACACCGCTAACTGTATGAACCTGGAAATATCTACACCGCTGTCTGTATGAACACGGAAATATCTAAACCGTTATCTGTATGATCATGGAAATATCTACACCGCTATCTGAATGAACATGGAAATATCTACACCGCTATCTGTACGAACATGGAAATATCTACACCGCTATCTGTAAGAACATGCAAATATCTACACCGCCATCTGTATGAACATGGAAGTATCTACACCGCTAACTGTATGAACATGGAAATATCTACACCGCTATCTGCATGAACATGGAAATATCTACACAGCTATCTGAATATACATGGAAATATCTACACAGATTTCTCTATAAATATGGAAATAACTACAGCGCTATCTCTATAAACTTCAAAATATCTACACCGCCATCTGTATGAACATGGAAATATCTACACCGCCATCTGTACAAACATGGACATATCTACACCGCCATCTGTATTAAGATGGAAATATCTACACCGCTATCTGTATAAACATGGAAATATCTGCCCAACTATCTGTATAAACATGGAAATATCCGCACCGCTATCTGTATAAACATGGAAATATCTACACTGCTATCTGCATAAACATGGAAATATCCACACCGCTATCTGTGTAAACATGGAAATGTCTACACCGCTATCTGTATAAACATGGAAATATCTACACTGCTATCTGCATAAACATGGAAATATCCACACCGTTATCTGTGTAAACATGGAAATGTCTACACCGCTATCTGTTTAAACATGGAAATATCTACACCGCCATCTGTGTAAACATGAAAATATCTACACCGCCATCCCTATAAACATGGAAATATCTACACTGCCATCTCTATATACGTGGAAATATCAACACCGCTTTCTGTATGAACTTGGAAATATCTACACTGCTCTCTGTATAAAATTGAAATTATCTACACCACTATCTCTAAAAACATGGAAATATCTACATTGCTATCTGTATAAACATGGAAATATCTACACCGCTATCTGTATAAACAAGGAAATATCTTCACAGCTATCTGTATAAATATGGAAATATTTACAACGCTGTCTCTATAAACTTGGAAATAACTACACCACTATCTCTGTAAACATGGAAATATCTAGACCTCCATCTCTATAAACATGGAAATATCTACACCACCATCTGTATAAACATGGAAATATCTATACCACTATCTGCATAAACATGGAAATATCTACACCACCATCTCTATGAACATGGAAATATCTACACCGCCATCTGTACGAACATGGAAATATCTATACCGCCATCTGTATGAACATGTAAATATCTACACCGCCATCTTTATGAACATGGAAATATCTACACCGCTATCTGTATGAACATGGAAATATCTACACCGTTATCTGTATGAACATGGAAATATCTACACCGCAATCAGTATGAACATGGAAATATCTACACCGCTATCTGGACGAACATGGAAATATCTACACCGCCATTTGTATGAACCTGGAAATATCTACACCACTATCTGTATGAACTTGGAAATATCTACACTGCTCTCTGTATAAAATTGAAATTATCTACACCACTATCTCTATAAACATGGAAAAATCTACACTGCTATCTGTATAAACATGGAAATATCTACACCGCTATCTGTATAAACATGGAAATATCTTCACCGCTATCTGTATAAACATGGAAATATCTACAACGCTGTCTCTACAAACTTGGAAATAACTACACCACTATCTCTGTAAACATGGAAATATCTAGACCGCCATCTCTATATACATGGAAATATCCACACCACCATCTGTATAAATATGGAAATATCTATACCGCTATCTGTATGAACATGGAAATATCTACACCGCCATCTGTACGAACATGGAAATATCTATACCGCCATCTGTATGAAAATGTAAATATCTACACCGCCATCTGTATGAACATGGAAATATCTACACCGCTAACTGTATGAACCTGGAAATATCTACACCGCTGTCTGTATGAACACGGAAATATCTAAACCGTTATCTGTATGATCATGGAAATATCTACACCGCTATCTGTATGAACATGGAAATATCTACACCGCTATCTGTACGAACATGGAAATACCTACACCGCTATCTGTATGAACATGCAAATATCTACACAGCTATCTGTATATCAATGGAAATATCCACACAGCTATCTCTATTAACATGGAAATAACTACACTGCTATCTGTATAAACATGGAAATATCTACACCGCCACCTGTATGAACATGGAAATATCTACACTGCCATCCGTACAAACATGGAAATATCTACACCGCCCTCTGTATGAACATGGAAATATCTTCACCGCCATCTGTATGAACATGGAAATATCTACACCGCTATCTGTATGAACATGGAAATATTTACACCGCTATCTGTATGAACATGGAAATATCTACACTGCTATCTGTATTAACATGGAAATATCTACACCGCCATCTGTATGAACATGTAAATACCTACACCGCCATCTGTATGAACATGGAAATATCTACACAGCTAACTGTATGAACATGGAATTATCTACACCGCTATCTGTATGAACATGGAAATATCTACACTGCTATCTGTATGAACATGGAAATATCTACACCGCCATCTGTATGAACATGTAAATATCTACACCGCCGTCTGTGTGAACATGGAAATATCTACACCGCTAACAGTATGAACATGGAATTATCTACACCGCTATCTGTATGAACATGGAAATATCTACACCGCTATCTGTATGAACATGGAAATATCTACACCGGTATCTGTATGAACATGGAAATATCTACACCGCTATCTGTATGAACATGGAAATATCTACACCGCTATCTCTATGAACATGCAAATATCTACACACCCATTTGTAAATCAATGGAATTATCAACACTGCTATCTCCATAAACATGGAAATAACTACACTGCTATCTCTATAAATATGGAAATATCTACACCGCCATCTCTATGAACATGGAAATATCTACACCGCCATTTGTATGAACATGGAAATATCTACACCACCATCTCTATGAACATGGAAATATCTACACCGCCATTTGTATGAACATGGAAATACCTACACCGCCATCTGTATGAACATGGAAATATCTTCACCATCATCTGTATGAACATGGATATATGTACACCGGCATCTGGATGAACATGGAAATATCTACACCGCTATCTGCATGAACATGGAAATATCTATACAGCTATCTGAATATACATGGAAATATCTACACCGATTTCTCTATAAATATGGAAATAACTACAGCGCTATCTCTATAAACTTCGAAATATCTACACCGCCATCTATATGAACATGGAAATATCTACACCGCCATCTGTACGAACATGGACATATCTACACCGCCATCTGTATTAAGTTGGAAACCTCTACACCGCTATCTGTATAAACATGGAAATATCTGCCCAACTATCTGTATAAACATGGAAATATCCGCACCGCTATCTGAATAAACATGGAAATATCCGCACCACTATCTGCATAAACATGGAAATATCTACACTGCTATCTGCATAAACCTGGAAATATCCACACCGCTATCTGTGTAAACATGGAAATGTCTACACCGCTATCCGTGTAAACATGGAAATATCTACACCGCCTTCTGTGTAAACATGAAAATATCTACACCGCCATCCCTATAAACATGGAAATATCTACACCGTTTTCTGTATGAACATGTAAATATCTACACCGCCATCTGTACGAACATGGAAATATCTTCACCGCTAACTGTATGAACATGGAAATACCTACACCGCCATCTGTATGAACATGGAAATATCTACACCGCTATCTGTATGAACATGGAAATATCTACACTGCTATCTGTATGAACATGCAAATATCTACACCGCTATCTGTATGAACATGGAAATATCTACACCGCTATCTGTATGAACATGCAAATATCTACACAGCTATCTGTATATCAATGAAAATATCTACACTGCTATCCCTATAAACATGGAAATAACTACACTGCTATCTGTATAAACATGGAAATATCTACACCGCCATCTCTATGAATATGGAAATATCTACACCGCTATCTGTATGAACATGGAAATATCTACACCGCTATCTGTATGAACATGGAAATATCTACACAGCTATCTGAATATACACGGAAATATCTACACAGATTTCTCAATAAATATTGAAATAACTACAGCGCTATCTCCAAAAGCCTCGAAATACCTACACCACCATCTGTATGAACATGGGAATATCTACACCGCCATCTGTACAAACATGGACATATCTACACCGCCATCTGTATTAAGATGGAAATATCTACACCGCTATCTCCATAAACATGGAAATATCTGCCCAACTATCTGTATAAACATGGAAATATCCGCACCGCTATCTTAATAAACATGGAAATATCCACACCGCTATATGTATAAACATGGAAATATCTACACTGCTATCTGCATAAACATGGAAATATCCACACCGCTATCTGTGTAAACATGGAAATGTCTACACCGCTATCTGTGTAAACATGGAAATATCTACACCGCCATCTGTGTAAACATGAAAATATCTACACCGCCATCCCTATAAACATGGAAATATCTACACCGTCCTCTGTATGAACATGGAAATATCTACAACGCCATCTCTATAAACGTGGAAATATCTACACCGCTATCTGTATGAACTTGGAAATATCAACACTGCTCTCTGTATAAAATTGAAATTATCTACACCACTATCTGTATAAACATGGAAATATCTACACTGCTATCTGTATAAACATGGAAATATCTACACCGCTATCTGTATAAACATGGAAATATCTTCACAGCTATCTGTATAAACATGGAAATATCTACAACGCTGTCTCTATAAACTTGGAAATAACTACACCACTATCTCTGTAAACATGGAAATATCTAGACCTCCATCTCTATAAACATGGAAATATCTACACCACCATCTGTATAAACATGGAAATATCTATACCGCTATCTGTATGAACATGCAAATACCTACACAGCTATCTGTATATCAATGGAAATATCTACACTGCTATCTCTATAAACATGGAAATAACTACACTGCTATCTGTATAAATATGGAAATATCTACACCGCCATCTCTATGAAGATGGAAACAGCTACACCGCCATTTGTATGAACATGGAAATATCTACACCGCCATCTCTATGGACATGGAAATATCTACACCGCTAACTGTATGAACATGGAAATATCTACACCGCTATCTGTATGAACATGGAAATATCTACACCGTTATCTGTATGAACATGGAAATATCTACACCGCTATCTGTATGAACATGGAAATATCTACACCGCTATCTGTACGAACATGGAAATATGTACACCGCTATCAGTGTGACCATGCAAATATCTACACAGCTATCTGTATATCAATGGAAATGTATACACTGCTATCTCTATAAACATGGAAATAACTACACTGCTATCTGTATAAACATGGAAATATCTGCACCGCCACCTGTATGAACATGAAAATATCTACACTGCCATCCGTACGAACATGGAAATATCTACACCGCCATCTGTATGAACATGTAAATATCTACACCGCCATCTGTATGAACATGGAAATATCTACACCGCTATCTGTATGAACATGAAATATCTACACTGCTATCTGTATGAACATGGAAATCTCTACACCGCAATCTGTATGAACATGGAAATAACTACACCGCCATCTGTATGAACATGTAAATATCTACACCGCCATCTGTATGAACATGGAAATATCTACACCGCCAACTGTACAAACATGGACATATCTACACCGCCATCTGTATTAAGATGGAAATATCTACACCGCTATCGGTATAAACATGGAAATATCTGCCCAACTATCTGTATACACATGGAAATATCCGCACCACTATCTGTATAAACATGGAAATATCTACACCGCTATCTGCATAAACATGGAAATATCCACACCGCTATCTGTGTAAACATGGAAATGTCTACACCGCTATCTGTTTAAACATGGAAATATCTACACCGCCATCTGTGTAAACATGAAAATATCTACACCGCCATCCCTATAAACATGGAAATATCTACACCGCCATCTGTATGAACATGGAAATATCTACACCGCCATCTCTATAAACGTGGAAATATCTACACCGCTATCTGTATGAACTTGGAAATATCTACACTGCTCTCTGTATAAACTTGAAATTATCTACACCACAATCTCTATAAACATGGAAATATCTACACTGCTATCTGTATAAACATGGAAATATCTACACCGCCATCTCTATGAACATGGAAGTATCTACACCGCTATCGGTATAAACATGGAAATATCTGCCCAACTATCTGTATACACATGGAAATATCCGCACCGCTATCTGCATAAACATGGAAATATCTACACCGCTATCTGCATAAACATGGAAATATCCACACCGCTATCTGTGTAAACATGGAAATGTCTACAACGCTATCTCTTTAAACATGGAAATATCTACACCGCCATCTGTGTAAACATGAAAATATCTACACCGCCATCCCTATAAACATGGAAATATCTACACCGCCATCTCTATAAAGGTGGAAATATCTACACCGCTATCTGTATGAACTTGGAAATATCTACACTGCTCTCTGTATAAAATTGAAATTATCTACACCACAATCTCTATTAACATGGAAATATCTACACTGCTATCTGTATAAACATGGAAATGTCTAAACCGCTATCTGTATAAACAAGGAAATATCTTCACAGCTATCTGTATAAACATGGAAATATTTACATCGCTGTCTCTATAAACTTGGAAATAACTACACCACTATCTCTGTAAACATGGAAATATCTAGACCTCCATCTCTATAAACATGGAAATATCTACACCACCATCTGTATAAACATGGAAATATCTATACCGCTATCTGCATAAACAGGGAAATATCTGCACCGCCATCTCTATGAACATGGAAATATCTACACCGCCATCTGTACGAACATGGAAATATCTATACCGCCACCTGTATGAACATGTAAATATCTACACCGCCATCTGTATGAACATGGAAGTATCTACACCGCTAACTGTATGAACATGGAAATATCTACACCGCTGTCTGTATGAACATGGAAATATCTACACCTTTATCTGTATGAACATGGAAATATCTACACCGCTATCTGTATGAACATGGAAATATCTACACCGCTATCTGTACGAACATGGAAATATCTACACCGCTATTTGTATGAGCATGCACATATCTACACAGCTAACTGTATATCAATGGAAATATCCACACAGCTATCTCTATTAACATGGAAATAACTACACTGCTATCTGTATAAACATGGAAATATCTACACCGCCACCTGTATGAACATGGAAATATCTACACTGCCATCCGTACAAACATGGAAATATCTACACAGCCATCTGTATGAACATGGAAATATCTACACCGCCATCTGTGTTAACATGGAAATATCTACACAGCTAACTGTATGAACATGGAATTATCTACAACGCTATCTGTAGGAACATGGAAATATCTACACCGCTATCTGTATGAACATGGAAATATCTACACCGCCATCTGTATGAACATGGAAATATCTACACCGTCATCTGTATGAACATGGAATTATCTACACCGCTAACTGTATGAACATGGAATTATCTACACCGCTATCTGTATGAACATGGAAATATCTACACCGCTATCTGTACGAACATGGAAATTTCTACACCGCTATCTGTATGAACATGGAAATATCTACACCACTATCTGTATGAACATGGAAATATCTACACCGCTAACTGTATGAACATGGAAATGTCTACACCGCTATTGGTATGAACATGGAAATATCTACACCGCTATCTGTATGAACATGGAAATATCTAAACCGCTATCTGTATGAACCTGGAAATCTCAACACCGCTATCTGTAGAACATGGAAATATCTACACCGCCATCTGTATTAACATGTAAATATCTACACCGCTAACTGTATGAACATGCAAATATCTACACAGCTATCTGTATATCAATGGAAATATCCACACTGGTATCTCTGTAAACATGGAAATAACTACACTGCTATCTGTATAAACATGGAAATATATACACCGCCATCTCTATGAACATGGAAATATCTACACCGCCATTTGTATGAACCTGGAAATATCTACACCGCCATCTCTATGAACATGGAAATATCTACACCGCCACCTGTATGAACATGGAAATATCTACACTGCCATCCGTACAAACATGGAAATATCTACACAGCCATCTGTATGAACATGGAAATATCTACACCGCTATCTGCATGAACATGGAAATATCTACACAGCTATCTGAATATACATGGAAATATCTACACCGATTTCTCTATAACTATGGAAATAACTACAGCGCTATCTCTATAAACTTCGAAATATCTACACCGCCATCTCTATGAACATGGAAATATCTACACTGCCATTTGTATGAACATGGAAATACCTACACCGCTATCTGTATAAACATGGAAATATCATCACCGCTATCTGTATAAACATGGAAATATCTACAACGCTGTCTCTATAAACTTGGAAATAACTACACCACTATTTCTGTAAACATGGAAATATCTAGACCGCCATCTCTATACACATGGAAATATCCACACCACCATCTGTATAAATATGGAAATATCTATACCACTATCTGTATGAACATGGAAATATCTACACCGCCAACTGTACGAACATGGAAATATCTATACCGCCATGTGTATGAACATGTAAATATCTACACCGCCATCTGTATGAACATGGAAATATCTACACCGCTAACTGTATGAACCTGGAAATATCTACACCGCTGTCTGTATGAACACGGAAATATCTAAACCGTTATCTGTATGATCATGGAAATATCTACACCGCTATCTGAATGAACATGGAAATATCTACACCGCTATCTGTACGAACATGGAAATATCTACACCGCTATCTGTAAGAACATGCAAATATCTACACCGCCATCTGTATGAACATGGAAGTATCTACACCGCTAACTGTATGAACATGGAAATATCTACACCGCTATCTGCATGAACATGGAAATATCTACACAGCTATCTGAATATACATGGAAATATCTACACAGATTTCTCTATAAATATGGAAATAACTACAGCGCTATCTCTATAAACTTCAAAATATCTACACCGCCATCTGTATGAACATGGAAATATCTACACCGCCATCTGTACAAACATGGACATATCTACACCGCCATCTGTATTAAGATGGAAATATCTACACCGCTATCTGTATAAACATGGAAATATCTGCCCAACTATCTGTATAAACATGGAAATATCCGCACCGCTATCTGTATAAACATGGAAATATCTACACTGCTATCTGCATAAACATGGAAATATCCACACCGCTATCTGTGTAAACATGGAAATGTCTACACCGCTATCTGTATAAACATGGAAATATCTACACTGCTATCTGCATAAACATGGAAATATCCACACCGTTATCTGTGTAAACATGGAAATGTCTACACCGCTATCTGTTTAAACATGGAAATATCTACACCGCCATCTGTGTAAACATGAAAATATCTACACCGCCATCCCTATAAACATGGAAATATCTACACTGCCATCTCTATATACGTGGAAATATCAACACCGCTTTCTGTATGAACTTGGAAATATCTACACTGCTCTCTGTATAAAATTGAAATTATCTACACCACTATCTCTAAAAACATGGAAATATCTACATTGCTATCTGTATAAACATGGAAATATCTACACCGCTATCTGTATAAACAAGGAAATATCTTCACAGCTATCTGTATAAATATGGAAATATTTACAACGCTGTCTCTATAAACTTGGAAATAACTACACCACTATCTCTGTAAACATGGAAATATCTAGACCTCCATCTCTATAAACATGGAAATATCTACACCACCATCTGTATAAACATGGAAATATCTATACCACTATCTGCATAAACATGGAAATATCTACACCACCATCTCTATGAACATGGAAATATCTACACCGCCATCTGTACGAACATGGAAATATCTATACCGCCATCTGTATGAACATGTAAATATCTACACCGCCATCTTTATGAACATGGAAATATCTACACCGCTATCTGTATGAACATGGAAATATCTACACCGTTATCTGTATGAACATGGAAATATCTACACCGCAATCAGTATGAACATGGAAATATCTACACCGCTATCTGGACGAACATGGAAATATCTACACCGCCATTTGTATGAACCTGGAAATATCTACACCACTATCTGTATGAACTTGGAAATATCTACACTGCTCTCTGTATAAAATTGAAATTATCTACACCACTATCTCTATAAACATGGAAAAATCTACACTGCTATCTGTATAAACATGGAAATATCTACACCGCTATCTGTATAAACATGGAAATATCTTCACCGCTATCTGTATAAACATGGAAATATCTACAACGCTGTCTCTACAAACTTGGAAATAACTACACCACTATCTCTGTAAACATGGAAATATCTAGACCGCCATCTCTATATACATGGAAATATCCACACCACCATCTGTATAAATATGGAAATATCTATACCGCTATCTGTATGAACATGGAAATATCTACACCGCCATCTGTACGAACATGGAAATATCTATACCGCCATCTGTATGAAAATGTAAATATCTACACCGCCATCTGTATGAACATGGAAATATCTACACCGCTAACTGTATGAACCTGGAAATATCTACACCGCTGTCTGTATGAACACGGAAATATCTAAACCGTTATCTGTATGATCATGGAAATATCTACACCGCTATCTGTATGAACATGGAAATATCTACACCGCTATCTGTACGAACATGGAAATACCTACACCGCTATCTGTATGAACATGCAAATATCTACACAGCTATCTGTATATCAATGGAAATATCCACACAGCTATCTCTATTAACATGGAAATAACTACACTGCTATCTGTATAAACATGGAAATATCTACACCGCCACCTGTATGAACATGGAAATATCTACACTGCCATCCGTACAAACATGGAAATATCTACACCGCCCTCTGTATGAACATGGAAATATCTTCACCGCCATCTGTATGAACATGGAAATATCTACACCGCTATCTGTATGAACATGGAAATATTTACACCGCTATCTGTATGAACATGGAAATATCTACACTGCTATCTGTATTAACATGGAAATATCTACACCGCCATCTGTATGAACATGTAAATACCTACACCGCCATCTGTATGAACATGGAAATATCTACACAGCTAACTGTATGAACATGGAATTATCTACACCGCTATCTGTATGAACATGGAAATATCTACACTGCTATCTGTATGAACATGGAAATATCTACACCGCCATCTGTATGAACATGTAAATATCTACACCGCCGTCTGTGTGAACATGGAAATATCTACACCGCTAACAGTATGAACATGGAATTATCTACACCGCTATCTGTATGAACATGGAAATATCTACACCGCTATCTGTATGAACATGGAAATATCTACACCGGTATCTGTATGAACATGGAAATATCTACACCGCTATCTGTATGAACATGGAAATATCTACACCGCTATCTCTATGAACATGCAAATATCTACACACCCATTTGTAAATCAATGGAATTATCAACACTGCTATCTCCATAAACATGGAAATAACTACACTGCTATCTCTATAAATATGGAAATATCTACACCGCCATCTCTATGAACATGGAAATATCTACACCGCCATTTGTATGAACATGGAAATATCTACACCACCATCTCTATGAACATGGAAATATCTACACCGCCATTTGTATGAACATGGAAATACCTACACCGCCATCTGTATGAACATGGAAATATCTTCACCATCATCTGTATGAACATGGATATATGTACACCGGCATCTGGATGAACATGGAAATATCTACACCGCTATCTGCATGAACATGGAAATATCTATACAGCTATCTGAATATACATGGAAATATCTACACCGATTTCTCTATAAATATGGAAATAACTACAGCGCTATCTCTATAAACTTCGAAATATCTACACCGCCATCTATATGAACATGGAAATATCTACACCGCCATCTGTACGAACATGGACATATCTACACCGCCATCTGTATTAAGTTGGAAACCTCTACACCGCTATCTGTATAAACATGGAAATATCTGCCCAACTATCTGTATAAACATGGAAATATCCGCACCGCTATCTGAATAAACATGGAAATATCCGCACCACTATCTGCATAAACATGGAAATATCTACACTGCTATCTGCATAAACCTGGAAATATCCACACCGCTATCTGTGTAAACATGGAAATGTCTACACCGCTATCCGTGTAAACATGGAAATATCTACACCGCCTTCTGTGTAAACATGAAAATATCTACACCGCCATCCCTATAAACATGGAAATATCTACACCGTTTTCTGTATGAACATGTAAATATCTACACCGCCATCTGTACGAACATGGAAATATCTTCACCGCTAACTGTATGAACATGGAAATACCTACACCGCCATCTGTATGAACATGGAAATATCTACACCGCTATCTGTATGAACATGGAAATATCTACACCGCTATCTGTATGAACATGCAAATATCTACACCGCTATCTGTATGAACATGGAAATATCTACACCGCTATCTGTATGAACATGCAAATATCTACACAGCTATCTGTATATCAATGAAAATATCTACACTGCTATCCCTATAAACATGGAAATAACTACACTGCTATCTGTATAAACATGGAAATATCTACACCGCCATCTCTATGAATATGGAAATATCTACACCGCTATCTGTATGAACATGGAAATATCTACACCGCTATCTGTATGAACATGGAAATATCTACACAGCTATCTGAATATACACGGAAATATCTACACAGATTTCTCAATAAATATTGAAATAACTACAGCGCTATCTCCAAAAGCCTCGAAATACCTACACCACCATCTGTATGAACATGGGAATATCTACACCGCCATCTGTACAAACATGGACATATCTACACCGCCATCTGTATTAAGATGGAAATATCTACACCGCTATCTCCATAAACATGGAAATATCTGCCCAACTATCTGTATAAACATGGAAATATCCGCACCGCTATCTTAATAAACATGGAAATATCCACACCGCTATATGTATAAACATGGAAATATCTACACTGCTATCTGCATAAACATGGAAATATCCACACCGCTATCTGTGTAAACATGGAAATGTCTACACCGCTATCTGTGTAAACATGGAAATATCTACACCGCCATCTGTGTAAACATGAAAATATCTACACCGCCATCCCTATAAACATGGAAATATCTACACCGTCCTCTGTATGAACATGGAAATATCTACAACACCATCTCTATAAACGTGGAAATATCTACACCGCTATCTGTATGAACTTGGAAATATCAACACTGCTCTCTGTATAAAATTGAAATTATCTACACCACTATCTGTATAAACATGGAAATATCTACACTGCTATCTGTATAAACATGGAAATATCTACACCGCTATCTGTATAAACATGGAAATATCTTCACAGCTATCTGTATAAACATGGAAATATCTACAACGCTGTCTCTATAAACTTGGAAATAACTACACCACTATCTCTGTAAACATGGAAATATCTAGACCTCCATCTCTATAAACATGGAAATATCTACACCACCATCTGTATAAACATGGAAATATCTATACCGCTATCTGTATGAACATGCAAATACCTACACAGCTATCTGTATATCAATGGAAATATCTACACTGCTATCTCTATAAACATGGAAATAACTACACTGCTATCTGTATAAATATGGAAATATCTACACCGCCATCTCTATGAAGATGGAAACAGCTACACCGCCATTTGTATGAACATGGAAATATCTACACCGCCATCTCTATGGACATGGAAATATCTACACCGCTAACTGTATGAACATGGAAATATCTACACCGCTATCTGTATGAACATGGAAATATCTACACCGTTATCTGTATGAACATGGAAATATCTACACCGCTATCTGTATGAACATGGAAATATCTACACCGCTATCTGTACGAACATGGAAATATGTACACCGCTATCAGTGTGACCATGCAAATATCTACACAGCTATCTGTATATCAATGGAAATGTATACACTGCTATCTCTATAAACATGGAAATAACTACACTGCTATCTGTATAAACATGGAAATATCTGCACCGCCACCTGTATGAACATGAAAATATCTACACTGCCATCCATACGAACATGGAAATATCTACACCGCCATCTGTATGAACATGTAAATATCTACACCGCCATCTGTATGAACATGGAAATATCTACACCGCTATCTGTATGAACATGAAATATCTACACTGCTATCTGTATGAACATGGAAATCTCTACACCGCAATCTGTATGAACATGGAAATAACTACACCGCCATCTGTATGAACATGTAAATATCTACACCGCCATCTGTATGAACATGGAAATACCTACACCGCTAACTGTATGAACATGGAAATATCTACACCGTTATCTGTATGAACATGGAAATATCTACACCGCTATCTGTATGAACATGGAAATATCTACACCGCTATCTGTATGAACATGGAAATATCCACACCGCTATCTGTATGAACACGGAAATATCTACACCGCTATCTGTATGAACATGCAAATATCTACACAGCTATCTGTATATCAATGGAAATATCCACACTGGTATCTCTATAAACATGGAAATAACTTCACTGCTATCTGTATAAACATGGAAATATCTACACCGCCATCTCTATGAACATGGAAATATCTACACCGCCATTTGTATGAACATGGAAATATCTACACCGCCATCTCTATGAACATGGAAATATCTACACCGCGATTTGTATGAACATGGAAATATATACACCACCATCTGTATGAACATGGAAATATCTTCACCGCCATCTGTACGAACATGGATATATGTACACCGGCATCTGGATGAACATGGAAATATCTACACCCCAATCTGCATGAACATGGAAATATCTACACAGCTATCTGAATATACACGGAAATATCTACACAGATGTCTCAATAAATATTGAAATAACTACAGCGCTATCTCCAAAAGCTTCGAAATACCTACACCGCCATCTGTATGAACATGGAAATATCTACACCGCCATCTGTACAAACATGGACATATCTACACCGCCATCTGTATTAAGATGGAAATATCTACACCGCTATCTCCATAAACATGGAAATATCTGCCCAACTATCTGTATAAACATGGAAATATCTGCACCGCTATCTGAATAAACATGGAAATATCCACACCGCTATATGTATAAACATGGAAATATCTACACTGCTATCTGCATAAACATGGAAATATCCACACTGCTATCTGTGTAAACATGGAAATGTCTACACCGCTATCTGTGTAAACATGGAAATATCTACACCGCCATCTGTGTAAACATGAAAATATCTACACCGCCATCCCTATAAACATGGAAATATCTACACCGTCCTCTGTATGAACATGGAAATATCTACACCGCCATCTCTATAAACGTGGAAATATCTACACCGCTATCTGTATGAACTTGGAAATAACTACACTGCTCTCTGTATAAAATTGAAATTATCTACACCACTATCTCTATAAACATGGAAATATCTACACTGCTCTCTGTATAAAATTGAAATTATCTACACCACTATCTCTATAAACATGGAAATATCTACACTGCTATCTGTATAAACATGGAAATATCTACACCGCTATCTGTATAAACATGGAAATATCTTCACAGCTATCTGTATAAACATGGAAATATCTACAACGCTGTCTCTATAAACTTGGAAATAACTACACCACTATCTCTGTAAACATGGAAATATCTAGACCTCCATCTCTATAAACATGGAAATATCTACACCACCATCTGAATAAACATGGAAATATATCTCTATAAACATGGAAATAACTACACTGCTATCTGTATAAATATGGAAATATATATACCGCCATCTCTATGAAGATGGAAATATCTACACCGCCATTTGTATGAACATGGAAATATCTACACCGCCATCTCTATGAACATGGAAATATCTACACCGCTAACTGTATGAACATGGAAATATCTACACCGCTATCTGTATGAACATGGAAATATCTACACCGTTATCTGTATGAACATGGAAATATCTACACCGCTATCTGTATGAACATGGAAAAACCTACATCGTTATCTGTACGAACATGAAAATATCTACACCGCTATCAGTGTGACCATGCAAATATCTACACAGCTATCTATCAATGGAAATGTATACACTGCTATCTCTATAAACATGGAAATAACTACACTGCTATCTGTATAAACATGGAAATATCTGCACCGCCACCTGTATGAACATGAAAATATCTACACTGCCATCCGTACGAACATGGAAATATCTACACCGCCATCTGTATGAACATGGAAATATCTACACCGCCATCTGTATGAACATGGAAATATCTACACCGCTAACTGTATGAACATGGAAATGTCTACACCGCCATCGGTATGAACATGGAAATATCTACACCGCTATCTGTATGAACATGGAAATATCTAAACCGCTATCTGTATGAACATGGAAATCTCTGCACCGCAATCCGTATGAACATGGAAATATCTACACCGCCATCTGTATGAACATGTAAATATCTACACCGCCATCTGTATGAACTTGGAAATACCTACACCGATAACTGTATGAACATGGAAATATCTACACCGCTATCTGTATGAACATGGAAATATCTACACCGCTATCTGTATGAACATGGAAATAACCGCACCGCTATCTGAATAAACATGGAAATATCCGCACCGCTATCTGTATAAACATGGAAATATCTACACTGCTATCTGCATAAACCTGGAAATATCCACACCGCTATCTGTGTAAACAGGGAAAGGTCTACACCGCAATCCGTGTAAACATGGAAATATCTACACCGCCATCCATGTAAACATGAAAATATCTACACCGCCATCCCTATAAACATGGAAACATCTACACCGTCCTCTGTATGAATTTGGAAATATCTACACCGCTAACTGTATGAACATGGAAATATCTACACCGCTATCTGTATGAACATGGAAATATCTACACCGCTGTCTGTATGAACATGGAAATATCTACACCGCTATCTGTATGAACATGGAAATATCTACACCGCTATCTGTATGAACATGGAAATATCTACACAGCTATCTGTATGAACATGCAAATATCTACACAGCTATTTGTATATCAATGGAAATATCCACACTGGTATCTCTATAAACATGGAAATAACTTAACTGCTATCTGTATAAACATGGAAATATCTACACCGCCATCTCTATGAACATGGAAATATCTACACCGCCATTTGTATGAACCTGGAAATATCTACACCGCCATCTCTATGAACATTGAAATATCTACACCGCCATTTGTATGAACATGGAAATACCTACCCCGCCATCTGTATGAACATGGACATATCTTCACCGCCATCTGTATGAACATGGATATATGTACACCGGCATCTGGATGAACATGGAAATATCTACACCGCTATCTGCATGAACATGGAAATATCTACACAGCTATCTGAATATACATGGAAATATCTACACCGATTTCTCTATAAATATGGAAATAACTACAGCCTTATCTCTATAAACTTCGAAATACCTACACCGCCATCTGTATGAACATGGAAATATCTACACCGCCATCTGTACGAACATGGACATATCTAAACCGCCATCTGTATTAAGATGGAAATATCTACACCGCTATCTGTATAAACATGGAAATATCTGCGCAACTATCTGTATAAACATGGAAATAACCGCACCGCTATCTGAATAAACATGGAAATATCCGCACCGCTATCTGTATAAACATGGAAATATCTACACTGCTATCTGCAAAAACCTGGAAATATCCACACCGCTATCTGTGTAAACATGGAAATGTCTTCACCGCTATCCGTGTAAACATGGAATTATCTACACCGCCATCTGTGTAAACATGAAAATATCTACACCGCCATCCCTATAAACATGGAAATATCTACACCGTCCTCTGTATGAACATGGAAATATCTACACCGCCATCTCTATAAAGGTGGAAATATCTACACCGCTATCTGTATGAACTTGGAAATATCTACACTGCTCTCTGTATAAAATTGAAATTATCTACACCACTATCTCTATAAACATGGAAATATCTACACTGCTATCTGTATAAACATGGAAATATCTACACCGTTATCTGTATGAACATGGAAATATCAGCACCGGTATCTGTTTGAACATGGAAATATCAGCCCCTCTATCTGTATGAACATGGAGATATCTACACGGCCATCTGTATGAACATGGAAATATCTACACCGCTATCTGTATGAACATGAAATATCTACACTGCTATCTGTATGAACATGGAAATCTCTACACCGCAATCTGTATGAACATGGAAATATCTACACCGCCATCTGTATGAACATGTAAATATCTACACCGCCATCTGTATGAACATGGAAATACCTACACCGCTAACTGTATGAACATGGAAATATCTACACAGTTATCTGTATGAACATGGAAATATCTACACCGCTATCTGTATGAACATGGAAATATCTACACCGCTATCTGTATGAACATGGAAATATCTACACCGCTATCTGTATGAACATGGAAATATCTACACCGCTATCTGTATGAACATGCAAATATCTACACAGCTATCTGTATATCAATGGAAATATCCACACTGGTATCTCTATAAACATGGAAATAACTTCACTGCTATCTGTATAAACATGGAAATATCTACACCGCCATCTCTATGAACATGGAAATATCTACACCGCCATTTGTATGAACATGGAAATATCTACACCGCCATCTCTATGAACATGGAAATATCTACACCGCGATTTGTATGAACATGGAAATATATACACCACCATCTGTATGAACATGGAAATATCTTCACCGCCATCTGTACGAACATGGATATATGTACACCGGCATCTGGATGAACATGGAAATATCTACACCGCAATCTGCATGAACATGGAAATATCTACACAGCTATCTGAATATACACGGAAATATCTACACAGATGTCTCAATAAATATTGAAATAACTACAGCGCTATCTCCAAAAGCTTCAAAATACCTACACCGCCATCTGTATGAACATGGAAATATCTACACCGCCATCTGTACAAACATGGACATATCAACACCGCCATCTGTATTAAGATGGAAATATCTACACCGCTATCTCCATAAACATGGAAATATCTGCCCAACTATCTGTATAAACATGGAAATATCCGCACCGCTATCTGAATAAACATGGAAATATCCACACCGCTATATGTATAAACATGGAAATATCTACACTGCTATCTGCATAAACATGGAAATATCCACACCGCTATCTGTGTAAACATGGAAATGTCTACACCGCTATCTGTGTAAACATGGAAATATCTACACCGCCATCTGTGTAAACATGAAAATATCTACACCGCCATCCCTATAAACATGGAAATATCTACACCGTTATCTGTATGAACATGGAAATATCTACACCGCTATCTGTATGAACATGGAAAAACCTACATCGTTATCTGTACGAACATGAAAATATCTACACCGCTATCAGTGTGACCATGCAAATATCTACACAGCTATCTATCAATGGAAATGTATACACTGCTATCTCTATAAACATGGAAATAACTACACTGCTATCTGTATAAACATGGAAATATCTGCACCGCCACCTGTATGAACATGAAAATATCTACACTGCCATCCGTACGAACATGGAAATATCTACACCGCCATCTGTATGAACATGGAAATATCTACACCGCCATCTGTATGAACATGGAAATATCTACACCGCTAACTGTATGAACATGGAAATGTCTACACCGCCATCGGTATGAACATGGAAATATCTACACCGCTATCTGTATGAACATGGAAATATCTAAACCGCTATCTGTATGAACATGGAAATCTCTGCACCGCAATCCGTATGAACATGGAAATATCTACACCGCCATCTGTATGAACATGTAAATATCTACACCGCCATCTGTATGAACTTGGAAATACCTACACCGATAACTGTATGAACATGGAAATATCTACACCGCTATCTGTATGAACATGGAAATATCTACACCGCTATCTGTATGAACATGGAAATAACCGCACCGCTATCTGAATAAACATGGAAATATCCGCACCGCTATCTGTATAAACATGGAAATATCTACACTGCTATCTGCATAAACCTGGAAACATCCACACCGCTATCTGTGTAAACAGGGAAAGGTCTACACCGCAATCCGTGTAAACATGGAAATATCTACACCGCCATCCATGTAAACATGAAAATATCTACACCGCCATCCCTATAAACATGGAAATATCTACACCGTCCTCTGTATGAATTTGGAAATATCTACACCGCTAACTGTATGAACATGGAAATATCTACACCGCTATCTGTATGAACATGGAAATATCTACACCGCTGTCTGTATGAACATGGAAATATCTACACCGCTATCTGTATGAACATGGAAATATCTACACCGCTATCTGTATGAACATGGAAATATCTACACAGCTATCTGTATGAACATGCAAATATCTACACAGCTATTTGTATATCAATGGAAATATCCACACTGGTATCTCTATAAACATGGAAATAACTTAACTGCTATCTGTATAAACATGGAAATATCTACACCGCCATCTCTATGAACATGGAAATATCTACACCGCCATTTGTATGAACCTGGAAATATCTACACCGCCATCTCTATGAACATTGAAATATCTACACCGCCATTTGTATGAACATGGAAATACCTACCCCGCCATCTGTATGAACATGGACATATCTTCACCGCCATCTGTATGAACATGGATATATGTACACCGGCATCTGGATGAACATGGAAATATCTACACCGCTATCTGCATGAACATGGAAATATCTACACAGCTATCTGAATATACATGGAAATATCTACACCGATTTCTCTATAAATATGGAAATAACTACAGCCCTATCTCTATAAACTTCGAAATACCTACACCGCCATCTGTATGAACATGGAAATATCTACACCGCCATCTGTACGAACATGGACATATCTAAACCGCCATCTGTATTAAGATGGAAATATCTACACCGCTATCTGTATAAACATGGAAATATCTGCGCAACTATCTGTATAAACATGGAAATAACCGCACCGCTATCTGAATAAACATGGAAATATCCGCACCGCTATCTGTATAAACATGGAAATATCTACACTGCTATCTGCAAAAACCTGGAAATATCCACACCGCTATCTGTGTAAACATGGAAATGTCTACACCGCTATCCGTGTAAACATGGAATTATCTACACCGCCATCTGTGTAAACATGAAAATATCTACACCGCCATCCCTATAAACATGGAAATATCTACACCGTCCTCTGTATGAACATGGAAATATCTACACCGCCATCTCTATAAAGGTGGAAATATCTACACCGCTATCTGTATGAACTTGGAAATATCTACACTGCTCTCTGTATAAAATTGAAATTATCTACACCACTATCTCTATAAACATGGAAATATCTACACTGCTATCTGTATAAACATGGAAATATCTACACCGTTATCTGTATGAACATGGAAATATCAGCACCGGTATCTGTTTGAACATGGAAATATCAGCCCCTCTATCTGTATGAACATGGAGATATCTACACGGCCATCTGTATGAACATGGAAATATCTACACCGCTATCTGTATGAACATGAAATATCTACACTGCTATCTGTATGAACATGGAAATCTCTACACCGCAATCTGTATGAACATGGAAATATCTACACCGCCATCTGTATGAACATGTAAATATCTACACCGCCATCTGTATGAACATGGAAATACCTACACCGCTAACTGTATGAACATGGAAATATCTACACCGTTATCTGTATGAACATGGAAATATCTACACCGCTATCTGTATGAACATGGAAATATCTACACCGCTATCTGTATGAACATGGAAATATCTACACCGCTATCTGTATGAACATGGAAATATCTACACCGCTATCTGTATGAACATGCAAATATCTACACAGCTATCTGTATATCAATGGAAATATCCACACTGGTATCTCTATAAACATGGAAATAACTTCACTGCTATCTGTATAAACATGGAAATATCTACACCGCCATCTCTATGAACATGGAAATATCTACACCGCCATTTGTATGAACATGGAAATATCTACACCGCCATCTCTATGAACATGGAAATATCTACACCGCGATTTGTATGAACATGGAAATATATACACCACCATCTGTATGAACATGGAAATATCTTCACCGCCATCTGTACGAACATGGATATATGTACACCGGCATCTGGATGAACATGGAAATATCTACACCGCAATCTGCATGAACATGGAAATATCTACACAGCTATCTGAATATACACGGAAATATCTACACAGATGTCTCAATAAATATTGAAATAACTACAGCGCTATCTCCAAAAGCTTCAAAATACCTACACCGCCATCTGTATGAACATGGAAATATCTACACCGCCATCTGTACAAACATGGACATATCAACACCGCCATCTGTATTAAGATGGAAATATCTACACCGCTATCTCCATAAACATGGAAATATCTGCCCAACTATCTGTATAAACATGGAAATATCCGCACCGCTATCTGAATAAACATGGAAATATCCACACCGCTATATGTATAAACATGGAAATATCTACACTGCTATCTGCATAAACATGGAAATATCCACACCGCTATCTGTGTAAACATGGAAATGTCTACACCGCTATCTGTGTAAACATGGAAATATCTACACCGCCATCTGTGTAAACATGAAAATATCTACACCGCCATCCCTATAAACATGGAAATATCTACACCGTCCTCTGTATGAACATGGAAATATCTACACCGCCATCTCTATAAACGTGGAAATATCTACACCGCTATCTGTATGAACTTGGAAATAACTACACTGCTCTCTGTATAAAATTGAAATTATCTACACCACTATCTCTATAAAAATGGAAATATCTACACTGCTCTCTGTATAAAATTGAAATTATCTACACCACTATCTCTATAAACATGGAAATATCTACACTGCTATCTGTATAAACATGGAAATATCTACACCGCTATCTGTATAAACATGGAAATATCTTCACAGCTATCTGTATAAACATGGAAATATCTACAACGCTGTCTCTATAAACTTGGAAATAACTACACCACTATCTCTGTAAACATGGAAATATCTAGACCTCCATCTCTATAAACATGGAAATATCTACACCAACATCTGAATAAACAAGGAAATATCTATACCGCTATCTGTATGAACATGCAAATACCTACACAGCTATCTGTATATCAATGGAAATATCTACACTGCTATCTCTATAAACATGGAAATAACTACACTGCTATCTGTATAAATATGGAAATATTTATACCGCCATCTCTATGAAGATGGAAATATCTACACCGCCATTTGTATGAACATGGAAATATCTACACCGCCATCTCTATGAACATGGAAATATCTACACCGCTAACTGTATGAACATGGAAATATCTACACCGCTATCTGTATGAACATGGAAATATCTACACCGTTATCTGTTTGAACATGGAAATATCTACACCGCTATCTGTATGAACATGGAAAAACCTACACCGCTATCTGTACGAACATGAAAATATCTACACCGCTATCAGTGTGACCATGCAAATATCTACACAGCTATCTATCAATGGAAATGTATACACTGCTATCTCTATAAACATGGAAATAACTACACTGCTATCTGTATAAACATGGAAATATCTGCACCGCCACCTGTATGAACATGAAAATATCTACACTACCATCCGTACGAACATGGAAATATCTACACCGCCATCTGTATGAACATGTAAATATCTACACCGCCATCTGTATGAACATGGAAATATCTACACCGCTAACTGTATGAACATGGAAATGTCTACACCGCTATCGGTATGAACATGGAAATATCTACACCGCTATCTGTATGAACATGGAAATATCTACACCGCTATCTGTATGAACATGGAAATCTCTGCACCGCAATCCGTATGAACATGGAAATATCTACACCGCCATCTGTATGAACATGGAAATATCTACACCGCCATCTGTATGAACTTGGAAATACCTACACCGCTAACTGTATGAACATGGAAATATCTACACCGCTATCTGTATGAACATGGAAATATCTACACCGCTATCTGTATGAACATGGAAATAACCGCACCGCTATCTGAATAAACATGGAAATATCCGCACCGCTATCTGTATAAACATGGAAATATCTACACTGCTATCTGCATAAACCTGGAAATATCCACACTGCTCTCTGTGTAAACAGGGAAAGGTCTACACCGCAATCCGTGTAAAGATGGAAATATCTACACCGCCATCCATGTAAACATGAAAATATCTACACCGCCATCCCTATAAACATGGAAATATCTACACCGTCCTCTGTATGAACATGGAAATATCTACACCGCTAACTGTATGAACATGGAAATATCTACACCGCTATCTGTATGAACTTGGAAATAACTACACCGCTGTCTGTATGAACATGGAAATATCTACACCGCTATCTGTATGAACATGGAAATATCTACACCGCTATCTGTATGAACTTGGAAATAACTACACCGCTGTCTGTATGAACATGGAAATATCTACAACGCCATCTGTATGAACATGGAAATATCTACACCGCCATCTGTATGAACATGTAAATATCTACACCGCCATCTGTATGAACATGGAAATATCTACACAGCTAACTGTATGAACATGGAATTATCTACACCGCTATCTGTATGAACATGGAAATAACTACACGGCTATCTGTAAGAACATGGAAATATCTACAATGCCATCAGTATGAACATGGAAATACCTACACCGCCATCTGTATGAACATGGAAATATCTTCACCACCATCTGTATGAACATGCAAATATCTACACCGCTATCTGTATGAACATGGAAATATCTACACCGATATCTGTATGAAAATGGAAATATCTACACCGCTATCTGTATGAACATGGAAATATCTACACCGTTATCTGTATGAACATGGAAATATCTACACCGCCATCTGTATGAACATGGATATATGTGCACCGGCATCTGGATGAACATGGAAATATCTACACCGCAATCTGCATGAACATGGAAATATCTACACAGCTATCTGAATATACACGGAAATATCTACATAGATTTCTCAATAAATATTGAAATAACTACAGCGCTATCTCCATAAGCTTCGAAATACCTACACCACCATCTGTATGAACATGGAAATATCTACACCGTCATCTCTACAAACATGGACATATCTACACCGCCATCTGTATTAAGATGGAAATATCTACACCGCTATCTCCATAAACATGGAAATATCTGCCCAACTATCTGTATAAACATGGAAATATCCGCACCGCTATCTGAATAAACATGGAAATATCCACACCGCTATATGTATAAACATGGAAATATCTACACTGCTATCTGCATAAACATGGAAATATCCACACCGCTATCTGTGTAAACATGGAAATGTCTACACCGCTATCTGTGTAAACATGGAAATATCTACACCGCCATCTGTGTAAACATGAAAATATCTACACCGCCATCCCTATAAACATGGAAATATCTACACCGTCCTCTGTATGAACATGGAAATATCTACACCGCCTTCTCTATAAACGTGGAAATATCTACACCGCTATCTGTATGAACTTGGAAATAACTACACTGCTCTCTGTATAAAATTGAAATTATCTACACCACTATCTCTATAAACATGGAAATATCTACACTGCTCTCTGTATAAAACTGAAATTATCTACACCACTATCTCTATAAACATGGAAATATCTACACTGCTATCTGTATAAACATGGAAATATCTACACCGCTATCTGTATAAACATGGAAATATCTTCACAGCTATCTGTATAAACATGGAAATATCTACAAAGCTGTCTCTATAAACTTGGAAATAACTACACCACTATCTCTGTAAACATGGAAATATCTAGACCTCCATCTCTATATACATGGAAATATCTACACCACCATCTGTATAAACATGGAAATATCTATACCGCTATCTGTATGAACATTCAAATACCTACACAGCTATCTGTATATCAATGGAAATATCTACACTGCTAACTCTATAAACATGGAAATAACTACACTGCTATCTGTATAAATATGGAAATATCTACACCGCCATCTCTATGAAGATGGAAATATCTACACCGCCATTTGTATGAACATGGAAATATCCACACCGCCATCTCTAAGAACATGGAAATATCTACACCGCTAACTGTATGAACATGGAACTATCTACACCGCTATCTGTATGAACATGGAAATATCTACACCGTCCTCTGCATGAACATGGAAATATCTACACCGCTAACTGTATGAACATGGAAATATCTACACCGCTATCTGTATGAACATGGATATACCTACACCGCTATCTGTATGAACATGGAAATATCTACACCGCTATCTGTATGAACATGGAAATATCTACACCGCTATCTGTATGAACATGGAAATATCTACACCGCTATCTGTATGAACATGCAATTATCTACACAGCTATCTGTATATCAATGGAAATATCCACACTGGTATCTCTATAAACATGGAAATAACTACACTGCTATCTGTATAAACATGGAAATATCTACACCGCCATCTCTATGAACATGGAAATATCTACACCGCCATTTGTATGAACCTGGAAATATCTACACCGCCATCTCTATGAACATGGAAATATCTACACCGCCATTTGTATGAACATGGAAATACCTACACGGCCATCTGTATGAACATGGAAATATCTTCACCACCATCTGTATGAACATGGATATATGTACACCGGCATCTGGATCAACATGGAAATATCTACACCGCAATCTGCATGAACATGGAAATATCTACACAGCTATCTGAATATACATGGAAATATCTACACCGATTTCTCTATAAATATGGAAATTACAGCGCTATCTCTATAAACTTCGAAATACCTACACCGCCATCTGTATGAACATGGAAATATCTACACCGCCATCTGTACGAACATGGACATATCTAAACCGCCATCTGCATTAAGATGGAAATATCTACACCGCTATCTGTATAAAAATGGAAATATCTGCCCAACTATCTGTATAAACATGGAAATAACCGCACCGCTATCTGAAAAAACATGGAAATATCTACACTGCTATCTGCATAAACCTGGAGATATCCACACCGCTATCTGTGTAAACATGGAAATGTCTACACCGCTATCCGTGTAAACTTGGAAATATCTACACCGCCATCTGTGTAAACATGAAAATATCTACACCGCCATCCCTATAAACATGGAAATATCTACACCGTCCTCTGTATGAACATGGAAATATCTACACCGCCATCTCTATAAATGTGGAAATATCTACACCGCTATCTGTATGAACTTGGAAATATCAACACTGCTCTCTGTATAAAATTGAAATTATCTACACCAGTATCTCTATAAACATGGAAATATCTACACCGCTATCTGTATAAACATGGAAATATCTACACCGCTATCTTTATAAACATGGAAATATCTTCACAGCTATCTGTATGAACATGGAAATATCTACACCGCTATCTGTATGAACATGCAAATATCTACACCGCTATCTGTATGAACATGGAAATATCTACACCGCTATCTGTATGAACATGCAAATATCTACACAGCTATCTGTATATCAATGAAAATATCTACACTGCTATCCCTATAAACATGGAAATAACTACACTGCTATCTGTATAAATATGGAAATATCTACACCGCCATCTCTATGAACATGGAAATATCTACACCGCCATTTGTATGAACATGGAATTATCTTCACCGCCATCTCTATGAACATGGAAACATCTACACCGCCATTTGTATGAACATGGAAATATCTACACCACCATCTGTATGAACATGGAAATATCTTCACCGCCATCTGTATGAACATGGATATATGTACACCGGCATCTGGATTAACATGGAAATATCTACACTGCTATCTCAATATACATGGAAATATCTACACAGCTATCTGAATATAGATGGAAATATCAACACAGATTTCTCTATAAATATGGAAATAACTACAGCGCTATCTCTATAAACTTCGAAATATCTACACCGCCATCTGTATGAACATGGAAATATCTACACCGCCAACTGTACAAACATGGACATATCTACACCGCCATCTGTATTAAGATGGAAATATCTACACCGCTATCGGTATAAACATGGAAATATCTGCCCAACTATCTGTATACACATGGAAATATCCGCACCACTATCTGTATAAACATGGAAATATCTACACCGCTATCTGCATAAACATGGAAATATCCACACCGCTATCTGTGTAAACATGGAAATGTCTACACCGCTATCTGTTTAAACATGGAAATATCTACACCGCCATCTGTGTAAACATGAAAATATCTACACCGCCATCCCTATAAACATGGAAATATCTACACCGCCATCTGTATGAACATGGAAATATCTACACCGCCATCTCTATAAACGTGGAAATATCTACACCGCTATCTGTATGAACTTGGAAATATCTACACTGCTCTCTGTATAAAATTGAAATTATCTACACCACAATCTCTATAAACATGGAAATATCTACACTGCTATCTGTATAAACATGGAAATATCTACACCGCCATCTCTATGAACATGGAAGTATCTACACCGCTAACTGTATGAACATGGAAATATCTACACCTTTATCTGTATGAACATGGAAATATCTACACCGCTATCTGTATGAACATGGAAATATCTACACCGCTATCTGTACAAACATGGAAATATCTACACCGCTATTTGTATGAACATGCACATATCTACACAGCGATCTGTATATCAATGGAAATATCCACACAGCTATCTCTATTAACATGGAAATAACTACACTGCTATCTGTATAAACATGGAAATATCTACACCGCCACCTGTATGAACATGGAAATATCTACACTGCCATCCGTACAAACATGGAAATATCTACACCGCCCTCTGTATGAACATGGAAATATCTTCACCGCCATCTGTATGAACATGTAAATATCTACACCGCTAAATGTATGAACATGGAAATGTCTACACCGCTATTGGTATGAACATGGAAATAACTACACCGCTATCTGTATGAACATGGAAATATCTACACCGCTATCTGTATGAACATGGAAATATCTACACCGCTATCTGTATGAACATGGAAATATCTACACCGCCATCTGTATGAACATGTAAATACCTAAACCGCCATCTGTATGAACATGGAAATATCTACACAGCTAACTGTATGAACATGGAATTATCTACACCGCTATCTGTATGAACATAGAAATATCTACACTGCTATCTGTATGAACATGGAATATCTACACCGCCATCTGTATGAACATGTAAATATCTACACCGCCGTCTGTATGAACATGGAAATATCTACACCGCTAACAGTATGAACATGGAATTATCTACACCGCTATCTGTATGAACATGGAAATATCTACACCGCTATCTCTATGAACATGCAAATATCTACACACCCATCTGTAAATCAATGGAAATATCAACACTGCTATCTCTATAAACATGGAAATAACTACACTGCTATCTCTATAAATATGGAAATATCTACACCGCCATCTCTATGAACATGGAAATATCTACACCGCCATTTGTATGAACATGGAAATATCTACACCACCATCTCTATGAACATGGAAATATCTACACCGCCATTTGTATGAACATGGAAATACCTACACCGCCATCTGTATGAACATGGAAATATCTTCACCGCCATCTGTATGAACATGGATATATGTACACCGGCATCTGGATGAACATGGAAATATCTACACCGCTATCTGCATGAACATGGAAATATCTACACAGCTATCTGAATATACATGGAAATATCTACACCGATTTCTCTATAAATATGGAAATAACTACAGCGCTATCTCTATAAACTTCGAAATATCTACACCGCCATCTATATGAACATGGAAATATCTACACCGCCATCTGTACGAACATGGACATATCTACACCGCCATCTGTATTAAGTTGGAAATATCTACACAGCTATCTGTATAAACATGGAAATATCTGCCCAACTATCTGTATAAACATGGAAATATCCGCACCGCTATCTGAATAAACATGGAAATATCCGCACCACTATCTGTATAAACATGGAAATATCTACACTGCTATCTGTGTAAACATGGAAATGTCTACACCGCTATCCGTGTAAACATGGAAATATCTACACCGCCTTCTGTGTAAACATGAAAATATCTACACCGCCATCCCTATAAACATGGAAATATCTACACCGTCTTCTGTATGAACATGTAAATATCTACACCGCCATCTGTACGAACATGGAAATATCTTCACCGCTAACTGTATGAACATGGAAATATCTACACCGCCATCTGTATGAACATGGAAATATCTACACCTCTATCTGTATGAACATGGAAATATCTACACCGCTATCTGTATGAACATGCAAATATCTACACCGCTATCTGTATGAACATGGAAATATCTACACCGCTATCTGTATGAACATGCAAATATCTACACCGCTATCTGTATATCAATGAAAATATCTACACTGCTATCCCTATAAACATGGAAATAACTACACTGCTATCTGTATAAATATGGAAATATCTACACCGCCATCTCTATGAACATGGAAATATCTACACCGCCATTTGTATGAACATGGAATTATCTACACCGCCATCTCTATGAACATGGAAATATCTACACCGCCATTTGTATGAACATGGAAATATCTACACCACCATCTGTATGAACATGGAAATATCTTCACCGCCATCTGTATGAACATGGATATATGTACACCAGCATCTGGATTAACATGGAAATATCAACACTGCTATCTCAATATACATGGAAATATCTACACAGCTATCTGAATATACATGGAAATATCTACACAGATTTCTCTATAAATATGGAAATAACTACAGCGCTATCTCTATAAACTTCGAAATATCTACACCGCCATCTGTATGAACATGGAAATATCTACACCGCCAACTATACAAACATGGACATATCTACACCGCCATCTGTATTAAGATGGAAATATCTACACCGCTATCGGTATAAACATGGAAATATCTGCCCAACTATCTGTATACACATGGAAATATCCGCACCGCTATCTGCATAAACATGGAAATATCTACACCGCTATCTGCATAAACATGGAAATATCCACACCGCTATCTGTGTAAACATGGAAATGTCTACAACGCTATCTCTTTAAACATTGAAATATCTACACCGCCATCTGTGTAAACATGAAAATATCTACACCGCCATCCCTATAAACATGGAAATATCTACACCGCCATCTCTATAAAGGTGGAAATATCTACACCGCTATCTGTATGAACTTGGAAATATCTACACTGCTCTCTGTATAAAATTGAAATTATCTACACCACAATCTCTATTAACATGGAAATATCTACACTGCTATCTGTATAAACATGGAAATGTCTAAACCGCTATCTGTATAAACAAGGAAATATCTTCACAGCTATCTGTGTAAACATGGAAATATTTACATCGCTGTCTCTATAAACTTGGAAATAACTACACCACTATCTCTGTAAACATGGAAATATCTAGACCTCCATCTCTATAAACATGGAAATATCTACACCACCATCTGTATAAACATGGAAATATCTATACCGCTATCTGCATAAACAGGGAAATATCTGCACCGCCATCTCTATGAACATGGAAATATCTACACCGCCATCTGTACGAACATGGAAATATCTATACCGCCACCTGTATGAACATGTAAATATCTACACCGCCATCTGTATGAACATGGAAGTATCTACACCGCTAACTGTATGAACATGGAAATATCTACACCGCTGTCTGTATGAACATGGAAATATCTACACCTTTATCTGTATGAACATGGAAATATCTACACCGCTATCTGTATGAACATGGAAATATCTACACCGCTATCTGTACGAACATGGAAATATCTACACCGCTATTTGTATGAGCATGCACATATCTACACAGTTATCTGTATATCAATGGAAATATCCACACAGCTATCTATATTAACATGGAAATAACTACACTGCTATCTGTATAAACATGGAAATATCTACACCGCCACCTGTATGAACATGGAAATATCTACACTGCCATCCGTACAAACATGGAAATATCTACACAGCCATCTGTATGAACATGGAAATATCTACACCGCCATCTGTGTTAACATGGAAATATCTACACAGCTAACTGTATGAACATGGAATTATCTACACCGCTATCTGTAGGAACATGGAAATATCTACACCGCTATCTGTATGAACATGGAAATATCTACACCGCCATCTGTATGAACATGGAAATATCTACACCGTCATCTGTATGAACATGGAATTATCTACACCGCTAACTGTAGGAACATGGAATTATCTACACCGCTATCTGTATGAACATGGAAATATCTACACCGCTATCTGTACGAACATGGAAATTTCTACACCGCTATCTGTATGAACATGGAAATATCTACACCACTATCTGTATGAACATGGAAATATCTACACCGCTAACTGTATGAACATGGAAATGTCTACACCGCTATTGGTATGAACATGGAAATATCTACACCGCTATCTGTATGAACATGGAAATATCTAAACCGCTATCTGTATGAACCTGGAAATCTCAACACCGCTATCTGTAGAACATGGAAATATCTACACCGCCATCTGTATTAACATGTAAATATCTACACCGCTAACTGTATGAACATGCAAATATCTACACAGCTATCTGTATATCAATGGAAATATCCACACTGGTATCTCTGTAAACATGGAAATAACTACACTGCTATCTGTATAAACATGGAAATATATACACCGCCATCTCTATGAACATGGAAATATCTACACCGCCATTTGTATGAACCTGGAAATATCTACACCGCCATCTCTATGAACATGGAAATATCTACACCGCCACCTGTATGAACATGGAAATATCTACACTGCCATCCGTACAAACATGGAAATATCTACACAGCCATCTGTATGAACATGGAAATATCTACACCGCTATCTGCATGAACATGGAAATATCTACACAGCTATCTGAATATACATGGAAATATCTACACCGATTTCTCTATAACTATGGAAATAACTACAGCGCTATCTCTATAAACTTCGAAATATCTACACCGCCATCTCTATGAACATGGAAATATCTACACTGCCATTTGTATGAACATGGAAATACCTACACCGCTATCTGTATAAACATGGAAATATCATCACCGCTATCTGTATAAACATGGAAATATCTACAACGCTGTCTATATAAACTTGGAAATAACTACACCACTATTTCTGTAAACATGGAAATATCTAGACCGCCATCTCTATATACATGGAAATATCCACACCACCATCTGTATAAATATGGAAATATCTATACCACTATCTGTATGAACATGGAAATATCTACACCGCCAACTGTACGAACATGGAAATATCTATACCGCCATGTGTATGAACATGTAAATATCTACACCGCCATCTGTATGAACATGGAAATATCTACACCGCTAACTGTATGAACCTGGAAATATCTACACCGCTGTCTGTATGAACACGGAAATATCTAAACCGTTATCTGTATGATCATGGAAATATCTACACCGCTATCTGAATGAACATGGAAATATCTACACCGCTATCTGTACGAACATGGAAATATCTACACCGCTATCTGTAAGAACATGCAAATATCTACACCGCCATCTGTATGAACATGGAAGTATCTACACCGCTAACTGTATGAACATGGAAATATCTACACCGCTATCTGCATGAACATGGAAATATCTACACAGCTATCTGAATATACATGGAAATATCTACACAGATTTCTCTATAAATATGGAAATAACTACAGCGCTATCTCTATAAACTTCAAAATATCTACACCGCCATCTGTATGAACATGGAAATATCTACACCGCCATCTGTACAAACATGGACATATCTACACCGCCATCTGTATTAAGATGGAAATATCTACACCGCTATCTGTATAAACATGGAAATATCTGCCCAACTATCTGTATAAACATGGAAATATCCGCACCGCTATCTGTATAAACATGGAAATATCTACACTGCTATCTGCATAAACATGGAAATATCCACACCGCTATCTGTGTAAACATGGAAATGTCTACACCGCTATCTGTATAAACATGGAAATATCTACACTGCTATCTGCATAAACATGGAAATATCCACACCGTTATCTGTGTAAACATGGAAATGTCTACACCGCTATCTGTTTAAACATGGAAATATCTACACCGCCATCTGTGTAAACATGAAAATATCTACACCGCCATCCCTATAAACATGGAAATATCTACACTGCCATCTCTATATACGTGGAAATATCAACACCGCTTTCTGTATGAACTTGGAAATATCTACACTGCTCTCTGTATAAAATTGAAATTATCTACACCACTATCTCTAAAAACATGGAAATATCTACATTGCTATCTGTATAAACATGGAAATATCTACACCGCTATCTGTATAAACAAGGAAATATCTTCACAGCTATCTGTATAAATATGGAAATATTTACAACGCTGTCTCTATAAACTTGGAAATAACTACACCACTATCTCTGTAAACATGGAAATATCTAGACCTCCATCTCTATAAACATGGAAATATCTACACCACCATCTGTATAAACATGGAAATATCTATACCACTATCTGCATAAACATGGAAATATCTACACCACCATCTCTATGAACATGGAAATATCTACACCGCCATCTGTACGAACATGGAAATATCTATACCGCCATCTGTATGAACATGTAAATATCTACACCGCCATCTTTATGAACATGGAAATATCTACACCGCTATCTGTATGAACATGGAAATATCTACACCGTTATCTGTATGAACATGGAAATATCTACACCGCAATCAGTATGAACATGGAAATATCTACACCGCTATCTGGACGAACATGGAAATATCTACACCGCCATTTGTATGAACCTGGAAATATCTACACCACTATCTGTATGAACTTGGAAATATCTACACTGCTCTCTGTATAAAATTGAAATTATCTACACCACTATCTCTATAAACATGGAAAAATCTACACTGCTATCTGTATAAACATGGAAATATCTACACCGCTATCTGTATAAACATGGAAATATCTTCACCGCTATCTGTATAAACATGGAAATATCTACAACGCTGTCTCTACAAACTTGGAAATAACTACACCACTATCTCTGTAAACATGGAAATATCTAGACCGCCATCTCTATATACATGGAAATATCCACACCACCATCTGTATAAATATGGAAATATCTATACCGCTATCTGTATGAACATGGAAATATCTACACCGCCATCTGTACGAACATGGAAATATCTATACCGCCATCTGTATGAAAATGTAAATATCTACACCGCCATCTGTATGAACATGGAAATATCTACACCGCTAACTGTATGAACCTGGAAATATCTACACCGCTGTCTGTATGAACACGGAAATATCTAAACCGTTATCTGTATGATCATGGAAATATCTACACCGCTATCTGTATGAACATGGAAATATCTACACCGCTATCTGTACGAACATGGAAATACCTACACCGCTATCTGTATGAACATGCAAATATCTACACAGCTATCTGTATATCAATGGAAATATCCACACAGCTATCTCTATTAACATGGAAATAACTACACTGCTATCTGTATAAACATGGAAATATCTACACCGCCACCTGTATGAACATGGAAATATCTACACTGCCATCCGTACAAACATGGAAATATCTACACCGCCCTCTGTATGAACATGGAAATATCTTCACCGCCATCTGTATGAACATGGAAATATCTACACCGCTATCTGTATGAACATGGAAATATTTACACCGCTATCTGTATGAACATGGAAATATCTACACTGCTATCTGTATTAACATGGAAATATCTACACTGCCATCTGTATGAACATGTAAATACCTACACCGCCATCTGTATGAACATGGAAATATCTACACAGCTAACTGTATGAACATGGAATTATCTACACCGCTATCTGTATGAACATGGAAATATCTACACTGCTATCTGTATGAACATGGAAATATCTACACCGCCATCTGTATGAACATGTAAATATCTACACCGCCGTCTGTGTGAACATGGAAATATCTACACCGCTAACAGTATGAACATGGAATTATCTACACCGCTATCTGTATGAACATGGAAATATCTACACCGCTATCTGTATGAACATGGAAATATCTACACCGGTATCTGTATGAACATGGAAATATCTACACCGCTATCTGTATGAACATGGAAATATCTACACCGCTATCTCTATGAACATGCAAATATCTACACACCCATTTGTAAATCAATGGAATTATCAACACTGCTATCTCCATAAACATGGAAATAACTACACTGCTATCTCTATAAATATGGAAATATCTACACCGCCATCTCTATGAACATGGAAATATCTACACCGCCATTTGTATGAACATGGAAATATCTACACCACCATCTCTATGAACATGGAAATATCTACACCGCCATTTGTATGAACATGGAAATACCTACACCGCCATCTGTATGAACATGGAAATATCTTCACCATCATCTGTATGAACATGGATATATGTACACCGGCATCTGGATGAACATGGAAATATCTACACCGCTATCTGCATGAACATGGAAATATCTATACAGCTATCTGAATATACATGGAAATATCTACACCGATTTCTCTATAAATATGGAAATAACTACAGCGCTATCTCTATAAACTTCGAAATATCTACACCGCCATCTATATGAACATGGAAATATCTACACCGCCATCTGTACGAACATGGACATATCTACACCGCCATCTGTATTAAGTTGGAAACATCTACACCGCTATCTGTATAAACATGGAAATATCTGCCCAACTATCTGTATAAACATGGAAATATCCGCACCGCTATCTGAATAAACATGGAAATATCCGCACCACTATCTGCATAAACATGGAAATATCTACACTGCTATCTGCATAAACCTGGAAATATCCACACCGCTATCTGTGTAAACATGGAAATGTCTACACCGCTATCCGTGTAAACATGGAAATATCTACACCGCCTTCTGTGTAAACATGAAAATATCTACACCGCCATCCCTATAAACATGGAAATATCTACACCGTTTTCTGTATGAACATGTAAATATCTACACCGCCATCTGTACGAACATGGAAATATCTTCACCGCTAACTGTATGAACATGGAAATACCTACACCGCCATCTGTATGAACATGGAAATATCTACACCGCTATCTGTATGAACATGGAAATATCTACACCGCTATCTGTATGAACATGCAAATATCTACACCGCTATCTGTATGAACATGGAAATATCTACACCGCTATCTGTATGAACATGCAAATATCTACACAGCTATCTGTATATCAATGAAAATATCTACACTGCTATCCCTATAAACATGGAAATAACTACACTGCTATCTGTATAAACATGGAAATATCTACACCGCCATCTCTATGAATATGGAAATATCTACACCGCTATCTGTATGAACATGGAAATATCTACACCGCTATCTGTATGAACATGGAAATATCTACACAGCTATCTGAATATACACGGAAATATCTACACAGATTTCTCAATAAATATTGAAATAACTACAGCGCTATCTCCAAAAGCCTCGAAATACCTACACCACCATCTGTATGAACATGGGAATATCTACACCGCCATCTGTACAAACATGGACATATCTACACCGCCATCTGTATTAAGATGGAAATATCTACACCGCTATCTCCATAAACATGGAAATATCTGCCCAACTATCTGTATAAACATGGAAATATCCGCACCGCTATCTTAATAAACATGGAAATATCCACACCGCTATATGTATAAACATGGAAATATCTACACTGCTATCTGCATAAACATGGAAATATCCACACCGCTATCTGTGTAAAGATGGAAATGTCTACACCGCTATCTGTGTAAACATGGAAATATCTACACCGCCATCTGTGTAAACATGAAAATATCTACACCGCCATCCCTATAAACATGGAAATATCTACACCGTCCTCTGTATGAACATGGAAATATCTACACCGCCATCTCTATAAACGTGGAAATATCTACACCGCTATCTGTATGAACTTGGAAATATCAACACTGCTCTCTGTATAAAATTGAAATTATCTACACCACTATCTGTATAAACATGGAAATATCTACACTGCTATCTGTATAAACATGGAAATATCTACACCGCTATCTGTATAAACATGGAAATATCTTCACAGCTATCTGTATAAACATGGAAATATCTACAACGCTGTCTCTATAAACTTGGAAATAACTACACCACTATCTCTGTAAACATGGAAATATCTAGACCTCCATCTCTATAAACATGGAAATATCTACACCACCATCTGTATAAACATGGAAATATCTATACCGCTATCTGTATGAACATGCAAATACCTACACAGCTATCTGTATATCAATGGAAATATCTACACTGCTATCTCTATAAACATGGAAATAACTACACTGCTATCTGTATAAATATGGAAATATCTACACCGCCATCTCTATGAAGATGGAAACAGCTACACCGCCATTTGTATGAACATGGAAATATCTACACCGCCATCTCTATGGACATGGAAATATCTACACCGCTAACTGTATGAACATGGAAATATCTACACCGCTATCTGTATGAACATGGAAATATCTACACCGTTATCTGTATGAACATGGAAATATCTACACCGCTATCTGTATGAACATGGAAATATCTACACCGCTATCTGTACGAACATGGAAATATGTACACCGCTATCAGTGTGACCATGCAAATATCTACACAGCTATCTGTATATCAATGGAAATGTATACACTGCTATCTCTATAAACATGGAAATAACTACACTGCTATCTGTATAAACATGGAAATATCTGCACCGCCACCTGTATGAACATGAAAATATCTACACTGCCATCCGTACGAACATGGAAATATCTACACCGCCATCTGTATGAACATGTAAATATCTACACCGCCATCTGTATGAACATGGAAATATCTACACCGCTATCTGTATGAACATGAAATATCTACACTGCTATCTGTATGAACATGGAAATCTCTACACCGCAATCTGTATGAACATGGAAATAACTACACCGCCATCTGTATGAACATGTAAATATCTACACCGCCATCTGTATGAACATGGAAATACCTACACCGCTAACTGTATGAACATGGAAATATCTACACCGTTATCTGTATGAACATGGAAATATCTACACCGCTATCTGTATGAACATGGAAATATCTACACCGCTATCTGTATGAACATGGAAATATCCACACCGCTATCTGTATGAACACGGAAATATCTACACCGCTATCTGTATGAACATGCAAATATCTACACAGCTATCTGTATATCAATGGAAATATCCACACTGGTATCTCTATAAACATGGAAATAACTTCACTGCTATCTGTATAAACATGGAAATATCTACACCGCCATCTCTATGAACATGGAAATATCTACACCGCCATTTGTATGAACATGGAAATATCTACACCGCCATCTCTATGAACATGGAAATATCTACACCGCGATTTGTATGAACATGGAAATATATACACCACCATCTGTATGAACATGGAAATATCTTCACCGCCATCTGTACGAACATGGATATATGTACACCGGCATCTGGATGAACATGGAAATATCTACACCGCAATCTGCATGAACATGGAAATATCTACACAGCTATCTGAATATACACGGAAATATCTACACAGATGTCTCAATAAATATTGAAATAACTACAGCGCTATCTCCAAAAGCTTCGAAATACCTACACCGCCATCTGTATGAACATGGAAATATCTACACCGCCATCTGTACAAACATGGACATATCTACACCGCCATCTGTATTAAGATGGAAATATCTACACCGCTATCTCCATAAACATGGAAATATCTGCCCAACTATCTGTATAAACATGGAAATATCTGCACCGCTATCTGAATAAACATGGAAATATCCACACCGCTATATGTATAAACATGGAAATATCTACACTGCTATCTGCATAAACATGGAAATATCCACACTGCTATCTGTGTAAACATGGAAATGTCTACACCGCTATCTGTGTAAACATGGAAATATCTACACCGCCATCTGTGTAAACATGAAAATATCTACACCGCCATCCCTATAAACATGGAAATATCTACACCGTCCTCTGTATGAACATGGAAATATCTACACCGCCATCTCTATAAACGTGGAAATATCTACACCGCTATCTGTATGAACTTGGAAATAACTACACTGCTCTCTGTATAAAATTGAAATTATCTACACCACTATCTCTATAAACATGGAAATATCTACACTGCTCTCTGTATAAAATTGAAATTATCTACACCACTATCTCTATAAACATGGAAATATCTACACTGCTATCTGTATAAACATGGAAATATCTACACCGCTATCTGTATAAACATGGAAATATCTTCACAGCTATCTGTATAAACATGGAAATATCTACAACGCTGTCTCTATAAACTTGGAAATAACTACACCACTATCTCTGTAAACATGGAAATATCTAGACCTCCATCTCTATAAACATGGAAATATCTACACCACCATCTGAATAAACATGGAAATATATCTCTATAAACATGGAAATAACTACACTGCTATCTGTATAAATATGGAAATATATATACCGCCATCTCTATGAAGATGGAAATATCTACACCGCCATTTGTATGAACATGGAAATATCTACACCGCCATCTCTATGAACATGGAAATATCTACACCGCTAACTGTATGAACATGGAAATATCTACACCGCTATCTGTATGAACATGGAAATATCTACACCGTTATCTGTATGAACATGGAAATATCTACACCGCTATCTGTATGAACATGGAAAAACCTACATCGTTATCTGTACGAACATGAAAATATCTACACCGCTATCAGTGTGACCATGCAAATATCTACACAGCTATCTATCAATGGAAATGTATACACTGCTATCTCTATAAACATGGAAATAACTACACTGCTATCTGTATAAACATGGAAATATCTGCACCGCCACCTGTATGAACATGAAAATATCTACACTGCCATCCGTACGAACATGGAAATATCTACACCGCCATCTGTATGAACATGGAAATATCTACACCGCCATCTGTATGAACATGGAAATATCTACACCGCTAACTGTATGAACATGGAAATGTCTACACCGCCATCGGTATGAACATGGAAATATCTACACCGCTATCTGTATGAACATGGAAATATCTAAACCGCTATCTGTATGAACATGGAAATCTCTGCACCGCAATCCGTATGAACATGGAAATATCTACACCGCCATCTGTATGAACATGTAAATATCTACACCGCCATCTGTATGAACTTGGAAATACCTACACCGATAACTGTATGAACATGGAAATATCTACACCGCTATCTGTATGAACATGGAAATATCTACACCGCTATCTGTATGAACATGGAAATAACCGCACCGCTATCTGAATAAACATGGAAATATCCGCACCGCTATCTGTATAAACATGGAAATATCTACACTGCTATCTGCATAAACCTGGAAATATCCACACCGCTATCTGTGTAAACAGGGAAAGGTCTACACCGCAATCCGTGTAAACATGGAAATATCTACACCGCCATCCATGTAAACATGAAAATATCTACACCGCCATCCCTATAAACATGGAAATATCTACACCGTCCTCTGTATGAATTTGGAAATATCTACACCGCTAACTGTATGAACATGGAAATATCTACACCGCTATCTGTATGAACATGGAAATATCTACACCGCTGTCTGTATGAACATGGAAATATCTACACCGCTATCTGTATGAACATGGAAATATCTACACCGCTATCTGTATGAACATGGAAATATCTACACAGCTATCTGTATGAACATGCAAATATCTACACAGCTATTTGTATATCAATGGAAATATCCACACTGGTATCTCTATAAACATGGAAATAACTTAACTGCTATCTGTATAAACATGGAAATATCTACACCGCCATCTCTATGAACATGGAAATATCTACACCGCCATTTGTATGAACCTGGAAATATCTACACCGCCATCTCTATGAACATTGAAATATCTACACCGCCATTTGTATGAACATGGAAATACCTACCCCGCCATCTGTATGAACATGGACATATCTTCACCGCCATCTGTATGAACATGGATATATGTACACCGGCATCTGGATGAACATGGAAATATCTACACCGCTATCTGCATGAACATGGAAATATCTACACAGCTATCTGAATATACATGGAAATATCTACACCGATTTCTCTATAAATATGGAAATAACTACAGCCCTATCTCTATAAACTTCGAAATACCTACACCGCCATCTGTATGAACATGGAAATATCTACACCGCCATCTGTACGAACATGGACATATCTAAACCGCCATCTGTATTAAGATGGAAATATCTACACCGCTATCTGTATAAACATGGAAATATCTGCGCAACTATCTGTATAAACATGGAAATAACCGCACCGCTATCTGAATAAACATGGAAATATCCGCACCGCTATCTGTATAAACATGGAAATATCTACACTGCTATCTGCAAAAACCTGGAAATATCCACACCGCTATCTGTGTAAACATGGAAATGTCTACACCGCTATCCGTGTAAACATGGAATTATCTACACCGCCATCTGTGTAAACATGAAAATATCTACACCGCCATCCCTATAAACATGGAAATATCTACACCGTCCTCTGTATGAACATGGAAATATCTACACCGCCATCTCTATAAAGGTGGAAATATCTACACCGCTATCTGTATGAACTTGGAAATATCTACACTGCTCTCTGTATAAAATTGAAATTATCTACACCACTATCTCTATAAACATGGAAATATCTACACTGCTATCTGTATAAACATGGAAATATCTACACCGTTATCTGTATGAACATGGAAATATCAGCACCGGTATCTGTTTGAACATGGAAATATCAGCCCCTCTATCTGTATGAACATGGAGATATCTACACGGCCATCTGTATGAACATGGAAATATCTACACCGCTATCTGTATGAACATGAAATATCTACACTGCTATCTGTATGAACATGGAAATCTCTACACCGCAATCTGTATGAACATGGAAATATCTACACCGCCATCTGTATGAACATGTAAATATCTACACCGCCATCTGTATGAACATGGAAATACCTACACCGCTAACTGTATGAACATGGAAATATCTACACCGTTATCTGTATGAACATGGAAATATCTACACCGCTATCTGTATGAACATGGAAATATCTACACCGCTATCTGTATGAACATGGAAATATCTACACCGCTATCTGTATGAACATGGAAATATCTACACCGCTATCTGTATGAACATGCAAATATCTACACAGCTATCTGTATATCAATGGAAATATCCACACTGGTATCTCTATAAACATGGAAATAACTTCACTGCTATCTGTATAAACATGGAAATATCTACACCGCCATCTCTATGAACATGGAAATATCTACACCGCCATTTGTATGAACATGGAAATATCTACACCGCCATCTCTATGAACATGGAAATATCTACACCGCGATTTGTATGAACATGGAAATATATACACCACCATCTGTATGAACATGGAAATATCTTCACCGCCATCTGTACGAACATGGATATATGTACACCGGCATCTGGATGAACATGGAAATATCTACACCGCAATCTGCATGAACATGGAAATATCTACACAGCTATCTGAATATACACGGAAATATCTACACAGATGTCTCAATAAATATTGAAATAACTACAGCGCTATCTCCAAAAGCTTCGAAATACCTACACCGCCATCTGTATGAACATGGAAATATCTACACCGCCATCTGTACAAACATGGACATATCAACACCGCCATCTGTATTAAGATGGAAATATCTACACCGCTATCTCCATAAACATGGAAATATCTGCCCAACTATCTGTATAAACATGGAAATATCCGCACCGCTATCTGAATAAACATGGAAATATCCACACCGCTATATGTATAAACATGGAAATATCTACATTGCTATCTGTATAAACATGGAAATATCCACACCGCTATCTGTGTAAACATGGAAATGTCTACACCGCTATCTGTGTAAACATGGAAATATCTACACCGCCATCTGTGTAAACATGAAAATATCTACACCGCCATCCCTATAAACATGGAAATATCTACACCGTTATCTGTATGAACATGGAAATATCTACACCGCTATCTGTATGAACATGGAAAAACCTACATCGTTATCTGTACGAACATGAAAATATCTACACCGCTATCAGTGTGACCATGCAAATATCTACACAGCTATCTATCAATGGAAATGTATACACTGCTATCTCTATAAACATGGAAATAACTACACTGCTATCTGTATAAACATGGAAATATCTGCACCGCCACCTGTATGAACATGAAAATATCTACACTGCCATCCGTACGAACATGGAAATATCTACACCGCCATCTGTATGAACATGGAAATATCTACACCGCCATCTGTATGAACATGGAAATATCTACACCGCTAACTGTATGAACATGGAAATGTCTACACCGCCATCAGTATGAACATGGAAATATCTACACCGCTATCTGTATGAACATGGAAATATCTAAACCGCTATCTGTATGAACATGGAAATCTCTGCACCGCAATCCGTATGAACATGGAAATATCTACACCTCCATCTGTATGAACATGTAAATATCTACACCGCCATCTGTATGAACTTGGAAATACCTACACCGATAACTGTATGAACATGGAAATATCTACACCGCTATCTGTATGAACATGGAAATATCTACACCGCTATCTGTATGAACATGGAAATAACCGCACCGCTATCTGAATAAACATGGAAATATCCGCACCGCTATCTGTATAAACATGGAAATATCTACACTGCTATCTGCATAAACCTGGAAATATCCACACCGCTATCTGTGTAAACAGGGAAAGGTCTACACCGCAATCCGTGTAAACATGGAAATATCTACACCGCCATCCATGTAAACATGAAAATATCTACACCACCATCCCTATAAACATGGAAATATCTACACCGTCCTCTGTATGAATTTGGAAATATCTACACTGCTAACTGTATGAGCATGGAAATATCTACACCGCTATCTGTATGAACATGGAAATATCTACACCGCTGTCTGTATGAACATGGAAATATCTACACCGCTATCTGTATGAACATGGAAATATCTACACCGCTATCTGTATGAACATGGAAATATCTACACAGCTATCTGTATGAACATGCAAATATCTACACAGCTATTTGTATATCAATGGAAATATCCACACTGGTATCTCTATAAACATGGAAATAACTTAACTGCTATCTGTATAAACATGGAAATATCTACACCGCCATCTCTATGAACATGGAAATATCTACACCGCCATTTGTATGAACCTGGAAATATCTACACCGCCATCTCTATGAACATTGAAATATCTACACCGCCATTTGTATGAACATGGAAATACCTACCCCGCCATCTGTATGAACATGGACATATCTTCACCGCCATCTGTATGAACATGGATATATGTACACCGGCATCTGGATGAACATGGAAATATCTACACCGCTATCTGCATGAACATGGAAATATCTACACAGCTATCTGAATATACATGGAAATATCTACACCGATTTCTCTATAAATATGGAAATAACTACAGCCCTATCTCTATAAACTTCGAAATACCTACACCGCCATCTGTATGAACATGGAAATATCTACACCGCCATCTGTACGAACATGGGCATATCTAAACCGCCATCTGTATTAAGATGGAAATATCTACACCGCTATCTGTATAAACATGGAAATATCTGCGCAACTATCTGTATAAACATGGAAATAACCGCACCGCTATCTGAATAAACATGGAAATATCCGCACCGCTATCTGTATAAACATGGAAATATCTACACTGCTATCTGCAAAAACCTGGAAATATCCACACCGCTATCTGTGTAAACATGGAAATGTCTACACCGCTATCCGTGTAAACATGGAATTATCTACACCGCCATCTGTGTAAACATGAAAATATCTACACCGCCATCCCTATAAACATGGAAATATCTACACCGTCCTCTGTATGAACATGGAAATATCTACACCGCCATCTCTATAAAGGTGGAAATATCTACACCGCTATCTGTATGAACTTGGAAATATCTACACTGCTCTCTGTATAAAATTGAAATTATCTACACCACTATCTCTATAAACATGGAAATATCTACACTGCTATCTGTATAAACATGGAAATATCTACACCGTTATCTGTATGAACATGGAAATATCAGCACCGGTATCTGTTTGAACATGGAAATATCAGCCCCTCTATCTGTATGAACATGGAGATATCTACACGGCCATCTGTATGAACATGGAAATATCTACACCGCTATCTGTATGAACATGAAATATCTACACTGCTATCTGTATGAACATGGAAATCTCTACACCGCAATCTGTATGAACATGGAAATATCTACACCGCCATCTGTATGAACATGTAAATATCTACACCGCCATCTGTATGAACATGGAAATACCTACACCGCTAACTGTATGAACATGGAAATATCTACACCGTTATCTGTATGAACATGGAAATATCTACACCGCTATCTGTATGAACATGGAAATATCTACACCGCTATCTGTATGAACATGGAAATATCTACACCGCTATCTGTATGAACATGGAAATATCTACACCGCTATCTGTATGAACATGCAAATATCTACACAGCTATCTGTATATCAATGGAAATATCCACACTGGTATCTCTATAAACATGGAAATAACTTCACTGCTATCTGTATAAACATGGAAATATCTACACCGCCATCTCTATGAACATGGAAATATCTACACCGCCATTTGTATGAACATGGAAATATCTACACCGCCATCTCTATGAACATGGAAATATCTACACCGCGATTTGTATGAACATGGAAATATATACACCACCATCTGTATGAACATGGAAATATCTTCACCGCCATCTGTACGAACATGGATATATGTACACCGGCATCTGGATGAACATGGAAATATCTACACCGCAATCTGCATGAACATGGAAATATCTACACAGCTATCTGAATATACACGGAAATATCTACACAGATGTCTCAATAAATATTGAAATAACTACAGCGCTATCTCCAAAAGCTTCGAAATACCTACACCGCCATCTGTATGAACATGGAAATATCTACACCGCCATCTGTACAAACATGGACATATCAACACCGCCATCTGTATTAAGATGGAAATATCTACACCGCTATCTCCATAAACATGGAAATATCTGCCCAACTATCTGTATAAACATGGAAATATCCGCACCGCTATCTGAATAAACATGGAAATATCCACACCGCTATATGTATAAACATGGAAATATCTACACTGCTATCTGTATAAACATGGAAATATCCACACCGCTATCTGTGTAAACATGGAAATGTCTACACCGCTATCTGTGTAAACATGGAAATATCTACACTGCCATCTGTGTAAACATGAAAATATCTACACCGCCATCCCTATAAACATGGAAATATCTACACCGTTATCTGTATGAACATGGAAATATCTACACCGCTATCTGTATGAACATGGAAAAACCTACATCGTTATCTGTACGAACATGAAAATATCTACACCGCTATCAGTGTGACCATGCAAATATCTACACAGCTATCTATCAATGGAAATGTATACACTGCTATCTCTATAAACATGGAAATAACTACACTGCTATCTGTATAAACATGGAAATATCTGCACCGCCACCTGTATGAACATGAAAATATCTACACTGCCATCCGTACGAACATGGAAATATCTACACCGCCATCTGTATGAACATGGAAATATCTACACCGCCATCTGTATGAACATGGAAATATCTACACCGCTAACTGTATGAACATGGAAATGTCTACACCGCCATCGGTATGAACATGGAAATATCTACACCGCTATCTGTATGAACATGGAAATATCTAAACCGCTATCTGTATGAACATGGAAATCTCTGCACCGCAATCCGTATGAACATGGAAATATCTACACCGCCATCTGTATGAACATGTAAATATCTACACCGCCATCTGTATGAACTTGGAAATACCTACACCGATAACTGTATGAACATGGAAATATCTACACCGCTATCTGTATGAACATGGAAATATCTACACCGCTATCTGTATGAACATGGAAATAACCGCACCGCTATCTGAATAAACATGGAAATATCCGCACCGCTATCTGTATAAACATGGAAATATCTACACTGCTATCTGCATAAACCTGGAAATATCCACACCGCTATCTGTGTAAACAGGGAAAGGTCTACACCGCAATCCGTGTAAACATGGAAATATCTACACCGCCATCCATGTAAACATGAAAATATCTACACCACCATCCCTATAAACATGGAAATATCTACACCGTCCTCTGTATGAATTTGGAAATATCTACACCGCTAACTGTATGAGCATGGAAATATCTACACCGCTATCTGTATGAACATGGAAATATCTACACCGCTGTCTGTATGAACATGGAAATATCTACACCGCTATCTGTATGAACATGGAAATATCTACACCGCTATCTGTATGAACATGGAAATATCTACACAGCTATCTGTATGAACATGCAAATATCTACACAGCTATTTGTATATCAATGGAAATATCCACACTGGTATCTCTATAAACATGGAAATAACTTAACTGCTATCTGTATAAACATGGAAATATCTACACCGCCATCTCTATGAACATGGAAATATCTACACCGCCATTTGTATGAACCTGGAAATATCTACACCGCCATCTCTATGAACATTGAATTATCTACACCGCCATTTGTATGAACATGGAAATACCTACCCCGCCATCTGTATGAACATGGACATATCTTCACCGCCATCTGTATGAACATGGATATATGTACACCGGCATCTGGATGAACATGGAAATATCTACACCGCTATCTGCATGAACATGGAAATATCTACACAGCTATCTGAATATACATGGAAATATCTACACCGATTTCTCTATAAATATGGAAATAACTACAGCCCTATCTCTATAAACTTCGAAATACCTACACCGCCATCTGTATGAACATGGAAATATCTACACCGCCATCTGTACGAACATGGACATATCTAAACCGCCATCTGTATTAAGATGGAAATATCTACACCGCTATCTGTATAAACATGGAAATATCTGCGCAACTATCTGTATAAACATGGAAATAACCGCACCGCTATCTGAATAAACATGGAAATATCCGCACCGCTATCTGTATAAACATGGAAATATCTACACTGCTATCTGCAAAAACCTGGAAATATCCACACCGCTATCTGTGTAAACATGGAAATGTCTACACCGCTATCCGTGTAAACATGGAATTATCTACACCGCCATCTGTGTAAACATGAAAATATCTACACCGCCATCCCTATAAACATGGAAATATCTACACCGTCCTCTGTATGAACATGGAAATATCTACACCGCCATCTCTATAAAGGTGGAAATATCTACACCGCTATCTGTATGAACTTGGAAATATCTACACTGCTCTCTGTATAAAATTGAAATTATCTACACCACTATCTCTATAAACATGGAAATATCTACACTGCTATCTGTATAAACATGGAAATATCTACACCGTTATCTGTATGAACATGGAAATATCAGCACCGGTATCTGTTTGAACATGGAAATATCAGCCCCTCTATCTGTATGAACATGGAGATATCTACACGGCCATCTGTATGAACATGGAAATATCTACACCGCTATCTGTATGAACATGAAATATCTACACTGCTATCTGTATGAACATGGAAATCTCTACACCGCAATCTGTATGAACATGGAAATATCTACACCGCCATCTGTATGAACATGTAAATATCTACACCGCCATCTGTATGAACATGGAAATACCTACACCGCTAACTGTATGAACATGGAAATATCTACACCGTTATCTGTATGAACATGGAAATATCTACACCGCTATCTGTATGAACATGGAAATATCTACACCGCTATCTGTATGAACATGGAAATATCTACACCGCTATCTGTATGAACATGGAAATATCTACACCGCTATCTGTATGAACATGCAAATATCTACACAGCTATCTGTATATCAATGGAAATATCCACACTGGTATCTCTATAAACATGGAAATAACTTCACTGCTATCTGTATAAACATGGAAATATCTACACCGCCATCTCTATGAACATGGAAATATCTACACCGCCATTTGTATGAACATGGAAATATCTACACCGCCATCTCTATGAACATGGAAATATCTACACCGCGATTTGTATGAACATGGAAATATATACACCACCATCTGTATGAACATGGAAATATCTTCACCGCCATCTGTACGAACATGGATATATGTACACCGGCATCTGGATGAACATGGAAATATCTACACCGCAATCTGCATGAACATGGAAATATCTACACAGCTATCTGAATATACACGGAAATATCTACACAGATGTCTCAATAAATATTGAAATAACTACAGCGCTATCTCCAAAAGCTTCAAAATACCTACACCGCCATCTGTATGAACATGGAAATATCTACACCGCCATCTGTACAAACATGGACATATCAACACCGCCATCTGTATTAAGATGGAAATATCTACACCGCTATCTCCATAAACATGGAAATATCTGCCCAACTATCTGTATAAACATGGAAATATCCGCACCGCTATCTGAATAAACATGGAAATATCCACACCGCTATATGTATAAACATGGAAATATCTACACTGCTATCTGCATAAACATGGAAATATCCACACCGCTATCTGTGTAAACATGGAAATGTCTACACCGCTATCTGTGTAAACATGGAAATATCTACACCGCCATCTGTGTAAACATGAAAATATCTACACCGCCATCCCTATAAACATGGAAATATCTACACCGTCCTCTGTATGAACATGGAAATATCTACACCGCCATCTCTATAAACGTGGAAATATCTACACCGCTATCTGTATGAACTTGGAAATAACTACACTGCTCTCTGTATAAAATTGAAATTATCTACACCACTATCTCTATAAAAATGGAAATATCTACACTGCTCTCTGTATAAAATTGAAATTATCTACACCACTATCTCTATAAACATGGAAATATCTACACTGCTATCTGTATAAACATGGAAATATCTACACCGCTATCTGTATAAACATGGAAATATCTTCACAGCTATCTGTATAAACATGGAAATATCTACAACGCTGTCTCTATAAACTTGGAAATAACTACACCACTATCTCTGTAAACATGGAAATATCTAGACCTCCATCTCTATAAACATGGAAATATCTACACCAACATCTGAATAAACAAGGAAATATCTATACCGCTATCTGTATGAACATGCAAATACCTACACAGCTATCTGTATATCAATGGAAATATCTACACTGCTATCTCTATAAACATGGAAATAACTACACTGCTATCTGTATAAATATGGAAATATTTATACCGCCATCTCTATGAAGATGGAAATATCTACACCGCCATTTGTATGAACATGGAAATATCTACACCGCCATCTCTATGAACATGGAAATATCTACACCGCTAACTGTATGAACATGGAAATATCTACACCGCTATCTGTATGAGCATGGAAATATCTACACCGTTATCTGTTTGAACATGGAAATATCTACACCGCTATCTGTATGAACATGGAAAAACCTACACCGCTATCTGTACGAACATGAAAATATCTACACCGCTATCAGTGTGACCATGCAAATATCTACACAGCTATCTATCAATGGAAATGTATACACTGCTATCTCTATAAACATGGAAATAACTACACTGCTATCTGTATAAACATGGAAATATCTGCACCGCCACCTGTATGAACATGAAAATATCTACACTACCATCCGTACGAACATGGAAATATCTACACCGCCATCTGTATGAACATGTAAATATCTACACCGCCATCTGTATGAACATGGAAATATCTACACCGCTAACTGTATGAACATGGAAATGTCTACACCGCTATCGGTATGAACATGGAAATATCTACACCGCTATCTGTATGAACATGGAAATATCTACACCGCTATCTGTATGAACATGGAAATCTCTGCACCGCAATCCGTATGAACATGGAAATATCTACACCGCCATCTGTATGAACATGGAAATATCTACACCGCCATCTGTATGAACTTGGAAATACCTACACCGCTAACTGTATGAACATGGAAATATCTACACCGCTATCTGTATGAACATGGAAATATCTACACCGCTATCTGTATGAACATGGAAATAACCGCACCGCTATCTGAATAAACATGGAAATATCCGCACCGCTATCTGTATAAACATGGAAATATCTACACTGCTATCTGCATAAACCTGGAGATATCCACACCGCTATCTGTGTAAACATGGAAATGTCTACACCGATATCCGTGTAAACTTGGAAATATCTACACCGCCATCTGTGTAAACATGAAAATATCTACACCGCCATCCCTATAAACATGGAAATATCTACACCGTCCTCTGTATGAACATGGAAATATCTACACCGCCATCTCTATAAATGTGGAAATATCTACACCGCTATCTGTATGAACTTGGAAATATCAACACTGCTCTCTGTATAAAATTGAAATTATCTACACCAGTATCTCTATAAACATGGAAATATCTACACCGCTATCTGTATAAACATGGAAATATCTACACCGCTATCTGTATAAACATGGAAATATCTTCACAGCTATCTGTATAAACATGGAAATATCTACAAAGCTGTCTCTATAAACTTGGAAATAACTACACCACTATCTCTGTAAACATGGAAATATCTAGACCTCCATCTCTATAAACATGGAAATATCTACACCACCATCTGTATAAACATGGAAATATCTATACCGCTATCTGTATGAACATGCAAATACCTACACAGCTATCTGTATATCAATGGAAATATCTACACTGCTATCTCTATAAACATGGAAATAACTACACTGCTATCTGTATAAATATGGAAATATCTACACCGCCATCTCTATGAAGATGGAAACAGCTACACCGCCATTTGTATGAACATGGAAATATCTACACCGCCATCTCTATGAACATGGAAATATCTACCCTGCTAACTGTATGAACATGGAAATATCTACACCGCTATCTGTATGAACATGGAAATCTCTACACCGTTATCTGTATGAACATGGAAATATCTACACCGCTATCTGTATGAACATGGAAATATCTACACCGCTATCTGTACGAACATGGAAATATGTACACCGCTATCAGTGTGACCATGCAAATATCTACACAGCTATCTGTATACCAATGGAAACGTATACACTGCTATCTCTATAAACATGGAAATAACTACACTGCTATCTGTATAAACATGGAAATATCTGCACCGCCACCAGTATGAACATGAAAATATCTACACTGCCATCCGTACGAACATGGAAATAACTACACCGCCATCTGTATGAACATGTAAATATCTACACCGCCATCTGTATGAACATGGAAATATCTACACCGCTAACTGTATGAACATGGAAATGTCTACACCGCTATTGGTATGAACATGGAAATATCTACACCACTATCTGTATGAACATGGAAATATCTACACTGCTATCTGTATGAACATGGAAATCTCTACACCGCAATCTGTATGAACATGGAAATATCTAAACCGCCATCTGTATGAACATGTAAATATCTACACCGCCATCTGTATGAACATGGAAATACCTTCACCGCTAACTATATGAACATGGAAATATCTACACCGCTATCTGTATGAACATGGAAATATCTACACCGCTATCTGTATGAACATGGAAATATCTACACCGCTATCTGTATGAACATGGAAATATCTACACCGCTATCTGTATGAACATGGAAATATCTACAACGCTATCTGTATGAACATGCAAATAACTACACAGCTATCTGTATATCAATGGAAATATCCACATTGGTATCTCTATAAACATGGAAATAACTACACTGCTATCTGTATAACCATGGAAATATCTACACCGCCATCTCTATGAACATGGAAATATCCACACCGCCATTTGTATGAACATGGAAATATCTACACCGCCATCTCTATGATCATGGAAATATCTACACCGCGATTTGTATGAACATGGAAATATATACACCACCATCTGTATGAACATGGAAATATCTTCACCACCATCTGTATGAACATGGATATATGTACACCGGCATCTGGATGAACATGGAAATATCTTCACCGCAATCTGCATGAACATGGAAATATCTACACAGCTATCTGAATATACACGGAAATATCTACACATATTTCTCAATAAATATTGAAATAACTACAGCGCTATCTCCAAAAGCCTCGAAATACCTACACCACCATCTGTATGAACATGGAAATATCTACACCGCCATCTGTACAAACATGGACATATCTACACCGCCATCTGTATTAAGATGGAAATATCTACACCGCTATCTCCATAAACATGGAAATATCTGCCCAACTATCTGTATAAACATGGAAATATCCGCACCGCTATCTGAATAAACATGGAAATATCCACACCGCTATATGTATAAACATGGAAATATCTACACTGCTATCTGCATAAACATGGAAATATCCAAACCGCTATCTGTGTAAACATGGAAATGTCTACACCGCTATCTGTGTAAACATGGAAATATCTACACCGCCATCTGTGTAAACATGAAAATATCTACACCGCCATCCCCATCAACATGGAAATATCTACACCGTCCTCTGTATGAACATGGAAATATCTACACCGCCATCTCTATAAACGTGGAAATATCTACACCGCTATCTGTATGAACTTGGAAATATCAACACTGCTCTCTGTATAAAATTGAAATTATCTACACCACTATCTCTATAAACATGGAAATATCTACACTGCTATCTGTATAAACATGGAAATATCTACACCGCTATCTGTATAAACATGGAAATATCTTCACAGCTATCTGTATAAACATGGAAATATCTACAACGCTGTCTCTATAAACTTGGAAATAACTACACCACTATCTCTGTAAACATGGAAATATCTAGACCTCCATCTCTATAAACATGGAAATATCTACACCACCATCTGTATAAACATGGAAATATCTATACCGCTATCTGTATCAACATGCAAATACCTACACAGCTATCTGTATATCAATGGAAATATCTACACTGCTATCTCTATAAACATGGAAATAACTACACTGCTATCTGTATAAATATGGAAATATCTACACCGCCATCTCTATGAAGATGGAAACAGCTACACCGCCATTTGTATGAACATGGAAATATCTACACCGCCATCTCTATGGACATGGAAATATCTACACCGCTAACTGTATGAACATGGAAATATCTACACCGCTATCTGTATGAACATGGAAATATCTACACCGTTATCTGTATGAACATGGAAATATCTACACCGCTATCTGTATGAACATGGAAATATCTACACTGCTATCTCTATAAACATGGAAATAACTACACTGCTATCTGTATAAATATGGAAATATTTATACCGCCATCTCTATGAAGATGGAAATATCTACACCGCCATTTGTATGAACATGGAAATATCTACACCGCCATCTCTATGAACATGGAAATATCTACACCGCTAACTGTATGAACATGGAAATATCTACACCGCTATCTGTATGAACATGGAAATATCTACACCGTTATCTGTTTGAACATGGAAATATCTACACCGCTATCTGTATGAACATGGAAAAACCTACACCGCTATCTGTACGAACATGAAAATATCTACACCGCTATCAGTGTGACCATGCAAATATCTACACAGCTATCTATCAATGGAAATGTATACACTGCTATCTCTATAAACATGGAAATAACTACACTGCTATCTGTATAAACATGGAAATATCTGCACCGCCACCTGTATGAACATGAAAATATCTACACTGCCATCCGTACGAACATGGAAATATCTACACCGCCATCTGTATGAACATGTAAATATCTACACCGCCATCTGTATGAACATGGAAATATCTACACCGCTAACTGTATGAACATGGAAATGTCTACACCGCTATCGGTATGAACATGGAAATATCTACACCGCTATCTGTATGAACATGGAAATACCTACACCGCTAACTGTATGAACATGGAAATATCTACACCGCTATCTGTATGAACATGGAAATATCTACACCGCTATCTGTATGAACATGGAAATAACCGCACCGCTATCTGAATAAACATGGAAATATCCGCACCGCTATCTGTATAAACATGGAAATATCTACACTGCTATCTGCATAAACCTGGAGATATCCACACCGCTATCTGTGTAAACATGGAAATGTCTACACCGCTATCCGTGTAAACTTGGAAATATCTACACCGCCATCTGTGTAAACATGAAAATATCTACACCGCCATCCCTATAAACATGGAAATATCTACACCGTCCTCTGTATGAACATGGAAATATCTACACCGCCATCTCTATAAATGTGGAAATATCTACACCGCTATCTGTATGAACTTGGAAATATCAACACTGCTCTCTGTATAAAATTGAAATTATCTACACCAGTATCTCTATAAACATGGAAATATCTACACCGCTATCTGTATAAACATGGAAATATCTACACCGCTATCTGTATAAACATGGAAATATCTTCACAGCTATCTGTATAAACATGGAAATATCTACAAAGCTGTCTCTATAAACTTGGAAATAACTACACCACTATCTCTGTAAACATGGAAATATCTAGACCTCCATCTCTATAAACATGGAAATATCTACACCACCATCTGTATAAACATGGAAATATCTATACCGCTATCTGTATGAACATGCAAATACCTACACAGCTATCTGTATATCAATGGAAATATCTACACTGCTATCTCTATAAACATGGAAATAACTACACTGCTATCTGTATAAATATGGAAATATCTACACCGCCATCTCTATGAAGATGGAAACAGCTACACCGCCATTTGTATGAACATGGAAATATCTACACCGCCATCTCTATGAACATGGAAATATCTACCCTGCTAACTGTATGAACATGGAAATATCTACACCGCTATCTGTATGAACATGGAAATCTCTACACCGTTATCTGTATGAACATGGAAATATCTACACCGCTATCTGTATGAACATGGAAATATCTACACCGCTATCTGTACGAACATGGAAATATGTACACCGCTATCAGTGTGACCATGCAAATATCTACACAGCTATCTGTATACCAATGGAAACGTATACACTGCTATCTCTATAAACATGGAAATAACTACACTGCTATCTGTATAAACATGGAAATATCTGCACCGCCACCTGTATGAACATGAAAATATCTACACTGCCATCCGTATGAACATGGAAATAACTACACCGCCATCTGTATGAACATGTAAATATCTACACCGCCATCTGTATGAACATGGAAATATCTACACCGCTAACTTATGAACATGGAAATGTCTACACCGCTATTGGTATGAACATGGAAATATCTACACCACTATCTGTATGAACATGGAAATATCTACACTGCTATCTGTATGAACATGGAAATCTCTACACCGCAATCTGTATGAACATGGAAATATCTAAACCGCCATCTGTATGAACATGTAAATATCTACACCGCCATCTGTATGAACATGGAAATACCTTCACCGCTAACTATATGAACATGGAAATATCTACACCGCTATCTGTATGAACATGGAAATATCTACACCGCTATCTGTATGAACATGGAAATATCTACACCGCTATCTGTATGAACATGGAAATATCTACACCGCTATCTGTATGAACATGGAAATATCTACAACGCTATCTGTATGAACATGCAAATAACTACACAGCTATCTGTATATCAATGGAAATATCCACATTGGTATCTCTATAAACATGGAAATATCTACACTGCTATCTGTATAACCATGGAAATATCTACACCGCCATCTCTATGAACATGGAAATATCCACACCGCCATTTGTATGAACATGGAAATATCTACACCGCCATCTCTATGATCATGGAAATATCTACACCGCGATTTGTATGAACATGGAAATATATACACCACCATCTGTATGAACATGGAAATATCTTCACCACCATCTGTATGAACATGGATATATGTACACCGGCATCTGGATGAACATGGAAATATCTTCACCGCAATCTGCATGAACATGGAAATATCTACACAGCTATCTGAATATACACGGAAATATCTACACATATTTCTCAATAAATATTGAAATAACTACAGCGCTATCTCCAAAAGCCTCGAAATACCTACACCACCATCTGTATGAACATGGAAATATCTACACCGCCATCTGTACAAACATGGACATATCTACACCGCCATCTGTATTAAGATGGAAATATCTACACCGCTATCTCCATAAACATGGAAATATCTGCCCAACTATCTGTATAAACATGGAAATATCCGCACCGCTATCTGAATAAACATGGAAATATCCACACCGCTATATGTATAAACATGGAAATATCTACACTGCTATCTGCATAAACATGGAAATATCCACACCGCTATCTGTGTAAACATGGAAATGTCTACACCGCTATCTGTGTAAACATGGAAATATCTACACCGCCATCTGTGTAAACATGAAAATATCTACACCGCCATCCCCATCAACATGGAAATATCTACACCGTCCTCTGTATGAACATGGAAATATCTACACCGCCATCTCTATAAACGTGGAAATATCTACACCGCTATCTGTATGAACTTGGAAATATCAACACTGCTCTCTGTATAAAATTGAAATTATCTACACCACTATCTCTATAAACATGGAAATATCTACACTGCTATCTGTATAAACATGGAAATATCTACACCGCTATCTGTATAAACATGGAAATATCTTCACAGCTATCTGTATAAACATGGAAATATCTACAACGCTGTCTCTATAAACTTGGAAATAACTACACCACTATCTCTGTAAACATGGAAATATCTAGACCTCCATCTCTATAAACATGGAAATATCTACACCACCATCTGTATAAACATGGAAATATCTATACCGCTATCTGTATCAACATGCAAATACCTACACAGCTATCTGTATATCAATGGAAATATCTACACTGCTATCTCTATAAACATGGAAATAACTACACTGCTATCTGTATAAATATGGAAATATCTACACCGCCATCTCTATGAAGATGGAAACAGCTACACCGCCATTTGTATGAACATGGAAATATCTACACCGCCATCTCTATGGACATGGAAATATCTACACCGCTAACTGTATGAACATGGAAATATCTACACCGCTATCTGTATGAACATGGAAATATCTACACCGTTATCTGTATGAACATGGAAATATCTACACCGCTATCTGTATGAACATGGAAATATCTACACTGCTATCTCTATAAACATGGAAATAACTACACTGCTATCTGTATAAATATGGAAATATTTATACCGCCATCTCTATGAAGATGGAAATATCTACACCGCCATTTGTATGAACATGGAAATATCTACACCGCCATCTCTATGAACATGGAAATATCTACACCGCTAACTGTATGAACATGGAAATATCTACACCGCTATCTGTATGAACATGGAAATATCTACACCGTTATCTGTTTGAACATGGAAATATCTACACCGCTATCTGTATGAACATGGAAAAACCTACACCGCTATCTGTACGAACATGAAAATATCTACACCGCTATCAGTGTGACCATGCAAATATCTACACAGCTATCTATCAATGGAAATGTATACACTGCTATCTCTATAAACATGGAAATAACTACACTGCTATCTGTATAAACATGGAAATATCTGCACCGCCACCTGTATGAACATGAAAATATCTACACTGCCATCCGTACGAACATGGAAATATCTACACCGCCATCTGTATGAACATGTAAATATCTACACCGCCATCTGTATGAACATGGAAATATCTACACCGCTAACTGTATGAACATGGAAATGTCTACACCGCTATCGGTATGAACATGGAAATATCTACACCGCTATCTGTATGAACATGGAAATAACTACACCGCTATCTGTATGAACATGGAAATCTCTGCACCGCAATCCGTATGAACATGGAAATATCTACACCGCCTTCTGTATGAACATGGAAATATCTACACCGCCATCTGTATGAACTTGGAAATACCTACACCGCTAACTGTATGAACATGGAAATATCTACACCGCTATCTGTATGAACATGGAATTATCTACACCGCTATCTGTATGAACATGGAAATAACCGCACCGCTATCTGAATAAACATGGAAATATCCGCACCGCTATCTGTATAAACATGGAAATATCTACACTGCTATCTGCATAAACCTGGAAATATCCACACTGCTATCTGTGTAAACAGGGAAAGGTCTACACCGCAATCCGTGTAAAGATGGAAATATCTACACCGCCATCCATGTAAACATGAAAATATCTACACCGCCATCCCTATAAACATGGAAATATCTACACCGTCCTCTGTATGAACATGGAAATATCTACACCGCTAACTGTATGAACATGGAAATATCTACACCGCTATCTGTATGAACTTGGAAATAACTACACCGCTGTCTGTATGAACATGGAAATATCTACACCGCTATCTGTATGAACATGGAAATATCTACACCGCTATCTGTATGAACTTGGAAATAACTACACCGCTGTCTGTATGAACATGGAAATATCTACACCGCCATCTGTATGAACATGGAAATATCTACACCGCCATCTGTATGAACATGTAAATATCTACACCGCCATCTGTATGAACATGGAAATATCTACACAGCTAACTGTATGAACATGGAATTATCTACACCGCTATCTGTATGAACATGGAAATAACTACACGGCTATCTGTAAGAACATGGAAATATCTACAATGCCATCAGTATGAACATGGAAATACCTACACCGCCATCTGTATGAACATGGAAATATCTTCACCACCATCTGTATGAACATGCAAATATCTACACCGCTATCTGTATGAACATGGAAATATCTACACCGATATCTGTATGAAAATGGAAATATCTACACCGCTATCTGTATGAACATGGAAATATCTACACCGTTATCTGTATGAACATGGAAATATCTACACCGCCATCTGTATGAACATGGATATATGTACACCGGCATCTGGATGAACATGGAAATATCTACACCGCAATCTGCATGAACATGGAAATATCTACAGAGCTATCTGAATATACACGGAAATATCTACACAGATTTCTCAATAAATATTGAAATAACTACAGCGCTATCTCCATAAGCTTCGAAATACCTACACCACCATCTGTATGAACATGGAAATATCTACACCGTCATCTCTACAAACATGGACATATCTACACCGCCATCTGTATTAAGATGGAAATATCTACACCGCTATCTCCATAAACATGGAAATATCTGCCCAACTATCTGTATAAACATGGAAATATCCGCACCGCTATCTGAATAAACATGGAAATATCCACACCGCTATATGTATAAACATGGAAATATCTACATTGCTATCTGCATAAACATGGAAATATCCACACCGCTATCTGTGTAAACATGGAAATGTCTAAACCGCTATCTGTGTAAACATGGAAATATCTACACCGCCATCTGTGTAAACATGAAAATATCTACACCGCCATCCCTATAAACATGGAAATATCTACACCGTCCTCTGTATGAACATGGAAATATCTACACCGCCTTCTCTATAAACGTGGAAATATCTACACCGCTATCTGTATGAACTTGGAAATAACTACACTGCTCTCTGTATAAAATTGAAATTATCTACACCACTATCTCTATAAACATGGAAATATCTACACTGCTCTCTGTATAAAATTGAAATTATCTACACCACTATCTCTATAAACATGGAAATATCTACACTGCTATCTGTATAAACATGGAAATATCTACACCGCTATCTGTATAAACATGGAAATATCTTCACAGCTATCTGTATAAACATGGAAATATCTACAAAGCTGTCTCTATAAACTTGGAAATAACTACACCACTATCTCTGTAAACATGGAAATATCTAGACCTCCATCTCTATATACATGGAAATATCTACACCACCATCTGTATAAACATGGAAATATCTATACCGCTATCTGTATGAACATTCAAATACCTACACAGCTATCTGTATATCAATGGAAATATCTACACTGCTAACTCTATAAACATGGAAATAACTACACTGCTATCTGTATAAATATGGAAATATCTACACCGCCATCTCTATGAAGATGGAAATATCTACACCGCCATTTGTATGAACATGGAAATATCCACACCGCCATCTCTAAGAACATGGAAATATCTACACCGCTAACTGTATGAACATGGAACTATCTACACCGCTATCTGTATGAACATGGAAATATCTACACCGTCCTCTGCATGAACATGGAAATATCTACACCGCTAACTGTATGAACATGGAAATATCTACACCGCTATCTGTATGAACATGGATATACCTACACCGCTATCTGTATGAACATGGAAATATCTACACCGCTATCTGTATGAACATGGAAATATCTACACCGCTATCTGTATGAACATGGAAATATCTACACCGCTATCTGTATGAACATGCAATTATCTACACAGCTATCTGTATATCAATGGAAATATCCACACTGGTATCTCTATAAACATGGAAATAACTACACTGCTATCTGTATAAACATGGAAATATCTACACCGCCATCTCTATGAACATGGAAATATCTACACCGCCATTTGTATGAACCTGGAAATATCTACACCGCCATCTCTATGAACATGGAAATATCTACACCGCCATTTGTATGAACATGGAAATACCTACACGGCCATCTGTATGAACATGGAAATATCTTCACCACCATCTGTATGAACATGGATATATGTACACCGGCATCTGGATCAACATGGAAATATCTACACCGCAATCTGCATGAACATGGAAATATCTACACAGCTATCTGAATATACATGGAAATATCTACACCGATTTCTCTATAAATATGGAAATTACAGCGCTATCTCTATAAACTTCGAAATACCTACACCGCCATCTGTATGAACATGGAAATATCTACACCGCCATCTGTACGAACATGGACATATCTAAACCGCCATCTGCATTAAGATGGAAATATCTACACCGCTATCTGTATAAAAATGGAAATATCTGCCCAACTATCTGTATAAACATGGAAATAACCGCACCGCTATCTGAAAAAACATGGAAATATCTACACTGCTATCTGCATAAACCTGGAGATATCCACACCGCTATCTGTGTAAACATGGAAATGTCTACACCGCTATCCGTGTAAACTTGGAAATATCTACACCGCCATCTGTGTAAACATGAAAATATCTACACCGCCATCCCTATAAACATGGAAATATCTACACCGTCCTCTGTATGAACATGGAAATATCTACACCGCCATCTCTATAAATGTGGAAATATCTACACCGCTATCTGTATGAACTTGGAAATATCAACACTGCTCTCTGTATAAAATTGAAATTATCTACACCAGTATCTCTATAAACATGGAAATATCTACACTGCTATCTGTATAAACATGGAAATATCTACACCGCTATCTGTATAAACATGGAAATATCTTCACAGCTATCTGTATAAACATGGAAATATCTACAAAGCTGTCTCTATAAACTTGGAAATAACTACACCACTATCTCTGTAAACATGGAAATATCTAGAACTCCATCTCTATAAACATGGAAATATCTACACCACCATCTGTATAAACATGGAAATATCTATACCGCTATCTGTATGAACATGCAAATACCTACACAGCTATCTGTATATCAATGGAAATATCTACACTGCTATCTCTATAAACATGGAAATAACTACACTGCTATCTGTATAAATATGGAAATATCTACACCGCCATCTCTATGAAGATGGAAACAGCTACACCGCCATTTGTATGAACATGGAAATATCTACACCGCCATCTCTATGAACATGGAAATATCTACCCTGCTAACTGTATGAACATGGAAATATCTACACCGCTATCTGTATGAACATGGAAATCTCTACACCGTTATCTGTATGAACATGGAAATATCTACACCGCTATCTGTATGAACATGGAAATATCTACACCGCTATCTGTACGAACATGGAAATATGTACACCGCTATCAGTGTGACCATGCAAATATCTACACAGCTATCTGTATATCAATGGAAACGTATACACTGCTATCTCTATAAACATGGAAATAACTACACTGCAATCTGTATAAACATGGAAATATCTGCACCGCCACCTGTATGAACATGAAAATATCTACACTGCCATCCGTACGAACATGGAAATAACTACACCGCCATCTGTATGAACATGTAAATATCTACACCGCCATCTGTATGAACATGGAAATATCTACACCGCTAACTGTATGAACATGGAAATGTCTACACCGCTATTGGTATGAACATGGAAATATCTACACCGCTATCTGTATGAACATGGAAATATCTACACTGCTATCTGTATGAACATGGAAATCTCTACACCGCAATCTGTATGAACATGGAAATATCTACACCGCCATCTGTATGAACATGTAAATATCTACACCGCCATCTGTATGAACATGGAAATACCTACACCGCTAACTATATGAACATGGAAATATCTACACCGCTATCTGTATGAACATGGAAATATCTACACCACTATCTGTATGAACATGGAAATATCTACACCGCTATCTGTATGAACATGGAAATATCTACACCGCTATCTGTATGAACATGGAAATATCTACAACGCTATCTGTATGAACATGCAAATAACTACACAGCTATCTGTATATCAATGGAAATATCCACATTGGTATCTCTATAAACATGGAAATAACTACACTGCTATCTGTATAAACATGGAAATATCTACACCGCCATCTCTATGAACATGGAAATATCCACACCGCCATTTGTATGAACATGGAAATATCTACACCGCCATCTCTATGATCATGGAAATATCTACACCGCGATTTGTATGAACATGGAAATATATACACCACCATCTGTATGAACTTGGAAATATCTTCACCACCATCTGTATGAACATGGATATATGTACACCGGCATCTGGATGAACATGGAAATATCTTCACCGCAATCTGCATGAACATGGAAATATCTACACAGCTATCTGAATATACACGGAAATATCTACACAGATTTCTCAATAAATATTGAAATAACTACAGCGCTATCTCCAAAAGCCTCGAAATACCTACACCACCATCTGTATGAACATGGAAATATCTACACCGCCATCTGTACAAACATGGACATATCTACACCGCCATCTGTATTAAGATGGAAATATCTACACCGCTATCTCCATAAACATGGAAATATCTGCCCAACTATCTGTATAAACATGGAAATATCCGCACCGCTATCTGAATAAACATGGAAATATCCACACCGCTATATGTATAAACATGGAAATATCTACACTGCTATCTGCATAAACATGGAAATATCCACACCGCTATCTGTGTAAACATGGAAATGTCTACACCGCTATCTGTGTAAACATGGAAATATCTACACCGCCATCTGTGTAAACATGAAAATATCTACACCGCCATCCCTATCAACATGGAAATATCTACACCGTCCTCTGTATGAACATGGAAATATCTACACCGCCATCTCTATAAACGTGGAAATATCTACACCGCTATCTGTATGAACTTGGAAATATCAACACTGCTCTCTGTATAAAATTGAAATTATCTACACCACTATCTCTATAAACATGGAAATATCTACACTGCTATCTGTATAAACATGGAAATATCTACACCGCTATCTGTATAAACATGGAAATATCTTCACAGCTATCTGTATAAACATGGAAATATCTACAACGCTGTCTCTATAAACTTGGAAATAACTACACCACTATCTCTGTAAACATGGAAATATCTAGACCTCCATCTCTATAAACATGGAAATATCTACACCACCATCTGTATAAACATGGAAATATCTATACCGCTATCTGTATGAACATGCAAATACCTACACAGCTATCTGTATATCAATGGAAATATCTACACTGCTATCTCTATAAACATGGAAATAACTACACTGCTATCTGTATAAATATGGAAATATCTACACCGCCATCTCTATGAAGATGGAAATATCTACACCGCCATTTGTATGAACATGGAAATATCTACACCGCCATCTCTATGAACATGGAAATATCTACACCGCTAACTGTATGAACATGGAAATATCTACACCGCTATCTGTATGAACATGGAAATATCTACACCGTTATCTGTTTGAACATGGAAATATCTACACCGCTATCTGTATGAACATGGAAAAACCTACACCGCTATCTGTACAAACATGAAAATATCTACACCGCTATCAGTGTGACCATGCAAATATCTACACAGCTATCTATCAATGGAAATGTATACACTGCTATCTCTATAAACATGGAAATAACTACACTGCTATCTGTATAAACATGGAAATATCTGCACCGCCACCTGTATGAACATGAAAATATCTACACTGCCATCCGTACGAACATGGAAATATCTACACCGCCATCTGTATGAACATGTAAATATCTACACCGCCATCTGTATGAACATGGAAATATCTACACCGCTAACTGTATGAACATGGAAATGTCTACACTGCTATCGGTATGAACATGGAAATATCTACACCGCTATCTGTATGAACATGGAAATATCTACACCGCTATCTGTATGAACATGGAAATCTCTGCACCGCAATCCGTATGAACATGGAAATATCTACACCGCCATCTGTATGAACATGGAAATATCTACACCGCCATCAGTATGAACTTGGAAATACCTACACCGCTAACTGTATGAACATGGAAATATCTACACCGCTATCTGTATGAACATGGAAATATCTACACCGCTATCTGTATGAACATGCAATTATCTACACAGCTATCTGTATATCAATGGAAATATCCACACTGGTATCTCTATAAACATGGAAATAACTACACTGCTATCTGTATAAACATGGAAATATCTACACCGCCATCTCTATGAACATGGAAATATCTACACCGCCATTTGTATGAACCTGGAAATATCTACACCGCCATCTCTATGAACATGGAAATATCTACACCGCCATTTGTATGAACATGGAAATACCTACACGGCCATCTGTATGAACATGGAAATATCTTCACCACCATCTGTATGAACATGGATATATGTACACCGGCATCTGGATCAACATGGAAATATCTACACCGCAATCTGCATGAACATGGAAATATCTACACAGCTATCTGAATATACATGGAAATATCTACACCGATTTCTCTATAAATATGGAAATTACAGCGCTATCTCTATAAACTTCGAAATACCTACACCGCCATCTGTATGAACATGGAAATATCTACACCGCCATCTGTACGAACATGGACATATCTAAACCGCCATCTGCATTAAGATGGAAATATCTACACCGCTATCTGTATAAAAATGGAAATATCTGCCCAACTATCTGTATAAACATGGAAATAACCGCACCGCTATCTGAAAAAACATGGAAATATCTACACTGCTATCTGCATAAACCTGGAGATATCCACACCGCTATCTGTGTAAACATGGAAATGTCTACACCGCTATCCGTGTAAACTTGGAAATATCTACACCGCCATCTGTGTAAACATGAAAATATCTACACCGCCATCCCTATAAACATGGAAATATCTACACCGTCCTCTGTATGAACATGGAAATATCTACACCGCCATCTCTATAAATGTGGAAATATCTACACCGCTATCTGTATGAACTTGGAAATATCAACACTGCTCTCTGTATAAAATTGAAATTATCTACACCAGTATCTCTATAAACATGGAAATATCTACACTGCTATCTGTATAAACATGGAAATATCTACACCGCTATCTGTATAAACATGGAAATATCTTCACAGCTATCTGTATAAACATGGAAATATCTACAAAGCTGTCTCTATAAACTTGGAAATAACTACACCACTATCTCTGTAAACATGGAAATATCTAGACCTCCATCTCTATAAACATGGAAATATCTACACCACCATCTGTATAAACATGGAAATATCTATACCGCTATCTGTATGAACATGCAAATACCTACACAGCTATCTGTATATCAATGGAAATATCTACACTGCTATCTCTATAAACATGGAAATAACTACACTGCTATCTGTATAAATATGGAAATATCTACACCGCCATCTCTATGAAGATGGAAACAGCTACACCGCCATTTGTATGAACATGGAAATATCTACACCGCCATCTCTATGAACATGGAAATATCTACCCTGCTAACTGTATGAACATGGAAATATCTACACCGCTATCTGTATGAACATGGAAATCTCTACACCGTTATCTGTATGAACATGGAAATATCTACACCGCTATCTGTATGAACATGGAAATATCTACACCGCTATCTGTACGAACATGGAAATATGTACACCACTATCAGTGTGACCATGCAAATATCTACACAGCTATCTGTATATCAATGGAAACGTATACACTGCTATCTCTATAAACATGGAAATAACTACACTGCTATCTGTATAAACATGGAAATATCTGCACCGCCACCTGTATGAACATGAAAATATCTACACTGCCATCCGTACGAACATGGAAATAACTACACCGCCATCTGTATGAACATGTAAATATCTACACCGCCATCTGTATGAACATGGAAATATCTACACCGCTAACTGTATGAACATGGAAATGTCTACACCGCTATTGGTATGAACATGGAAATATCTACACCGCTATCTGTATGAACATGGAAATATCTACACTGCTATCTGTATGAACATGGAAATCTCTACACCGCAATCTGTATGAACATGGAAATATCTACACCGCCATCTGTATGAACATGTAAATATCTACACCGCCATCTGTATGAACATGGAAATACCTACACCGCTAACTATATGAACATGGAAATATCTACACCGCTATCTGTATGAACATGGAAATATCTACACCACTATCTGTATGAACATGGAAATATCTACACCGCTATCTGTATGAACATGGAAATATCTACACCGCTATCTGTATGAACATGGAAATATCTACAACGCTATCTGTATGAACATGCAAATAACTACACAGCTATCTGTATATCAATGGAAATATCCACATTGGTATCTCTATAAACATGGAAATAACTACACTGCTATCTGTATAAACATGGAAATATCTACACCGCCATCTCTATGAACATGGAAATATCCACACCGCCATTTGTATGAACATGGAAATATCTACACCGCCATCTCTATGATCATGGAAATATCTACACCGCGATTTGTATGAACATGGAAATATATACACCACCATCTGTATGAACTTGGAAATATCTTCACCACCATCTGTATGAACATGGATATATGTACACCGGCATCTGGATGAACATGGAAATATCTTCACCGCAATCTGCATGAACATGGAAATATCTACACAGCTATCTGAATATACACGGAAATATCTACACAGATTTCTCAATAAATATTGAAATAACTACAGCGCTATCTCCAAAAGCCTCGAAATACCTACACCACCATCTGTATGAACATGGAAATATCTACACCGCCATCTGTACAAACATGGACATATCTACACCGCCATCTGTATTAAGATGGAAATATCTACACCGCTATCTCCATAAACATGGAAATATCTGCCCAACTATCTGTATAAACATGGAAATATCCGCACCGCTATCTGAATAAACATGGAAATATCCACACCGCTATATGTATAAACATGGAAATATCTACACTGCTATCTGCATAAACATGGAAATATCCACACCGCTATCTGTGTAAACATGGAAATGTCTACACCGCTATCTGTGTAAACATGGAAATATCTACACCGCCATCTGTGTAAACATGAAAATATCTACACCGCCATCCCTATCAACATGGAAATATCTACACCGTCCTCTGTATGAACATGGAAATATCTACACCGCCATCTCTATAAACGTGGAAATATCTACACCGCTATCTGTATGAACTTGGAAATATCAACACTGCTCTCTGTATAAAATTGAAATTATCTACACCACTATCTCTATAAACATGGAAATATCTACACTGCTATCTGTATAAACATGGAAATATCTACACCGCTATCTGTATAAACATGGAAATATCTACACCGATTTCTCTATAAATATGGAAATTACAGCGCTATCTCTATAAACTTCGAAATACCTACACCGCCATCTGTATGAACATGGAAATATCTACACCGCCATCTGTACGAACATGGACATATCTAAACCGCCATCTGCATTAAGATGGAAATATCTACACCGCTATCTGTATAAAAATGGAAATATCTGCCCAACTATCTGTATAAACATGGAAATAACCGCACCGCTATCTGAAAAAACATGGAAATATCTACACTGCTATCTGCATAAACCTGGAGATATCCACACCGCTATCTGTGTAAACATGGAAATGTCTACACCGCTATCCGTGTAAACTTGGAAATATCTACACCGCCATCTGTGTAAACATGAAAATATCTACACCGCCATCCCTATAAACATGGAAATATCTACACCGTCCTCTGTATGAACATGGAAATATCTACACCGCCATCTCTATAAATGTGGAAATATCTACACCGCTATCTGTATGAACTTGGAAATATCAACACTGCTCTCTGTATAAAATTGAAATTATCTACACCAGTATCTCTATAAACATGGAAATATCTACACTGCTATCTGTATAAACATGGAAATATCTACACCGCTATCTGTATAAACATGGAAATATCTTCACAGCTATCTGTATAAACATGGAAATATCTACAAAGCTGTCTCTATAAACTTGGAAATAACTACACCACTATCTCTGTAAACATGGAAATATCTAGACCTCCATCTCTATAAACATGGAAATATCTACACCACCATCTGTATAAACATGGAAATATCTATACCGCTATCTGTATGAACATGCAAATACCTACACAGCTATCTGTATATCAATGGAAATATCTACACTGCTATCTCTATAAACATGGAAATAACTACACTGCTATCTGTATAAATATGGAAATATCTACACCGCCATCTCTATGAAGATGGAAACAGCTACACCGCCATTTGTATGAACATGGAAATATCTACACCGCCATCTCTATGAACATGGAAATATCTACCCTGCTAACTGTATGAACATGGAAATATCTACACCGCTATCTGTATGAACATGGAAATCTCTACACCGTTATCTGTATGAACATGGAAATATCTACACCGCTATCTGTATGAACATGGAAATATCTACACCGCTATCTGTACGAACATGGAAATATGTACACCACTATCAGTGTGACCATGCAAATATCTACACAGCTATCTGTATATCAATGGAAACGTATACACTGCTATCTCTATAAACATGGAAATAACTACACTGCTATCTGTATAAACATGGAAATATCTGCACCGCCACCTGTATGAACATGAAAATATCTACACTGCCATCCGTACGAACATGGAAATAACTACACCGCCATCTGTATGAACATGTAAATATCTACACCGCCATCTGTATGAACATGGAAATATCTACACCGCTAACTGTATGAACATGGAAATGTCTACACCGCTATTGGTATGAACATGGAAATATCTACACCGCTATCTGTATGAACATGGAAATATCTACACTGCTATCTGTATGAACATGGAAATCTCTACACCGCAATCTGTATGAACATGGAAATATCTACACCGCCATCTGTATGAACATGTAAATATCTACACCGCCATCTGTATGAACATGGAAATACCTACACCGCTAACTATATGAACATGGAAATATCTACACCGCTATCTGTATGAACATGGAAATATCTACACCACTATCTGTATGAACATGGAAATATCTACACCGCTATCTGTATGAACATGGAAATATCTACACCGCTATCTGTATGAACATGGAAATATCTACAACGCTATCTGTATGAACATGCAAATAACTACACAGCTATCTGTATATCAATGGAAATATCCACATTGGTATCTCTATAAACATGGAAATAACTACACTGCTATCTGTATAAACATGGAAATATCTACACCGCCATCTCTATGAACATGGAAATATCCACACCGCCATTTGTATGAACATGGAAATATCTACACCGCCATCTCTATGATCATGGAAATATCTACACCGCGATTTGTATGAACATGGAAATATATACACCACCATCTGTATGAACTTGGAAATATCTTCACCACCATCTGTATGAACATGGATATATGTACACCGGCATCTGGATGAACATGGAAATATCTTCACCGCAATCTGCATGAACATGGAAATATCTACACAGCTATCTGAATATACACGGAAATATCTACACAGATTTCTCAATAAATATTGAAATAACTACAGCGCTATCTCCAAAAGCCTCGAAATACCTACACCACCATCTGTATGAACATGGAAATATCTACACCGCCATCTGTACAAACATGGACATATCTACACCGCCATCTGTATTAAGATGGAAATATCTACACCGCTATCTCCATAAACATGGAAATATCTGCCCAACTATCTGTATAAACATGGAAATATCCGCACCGCTATCTGAATAAACATGGAAATATCCACACCGCTATATGTATAAACATGGAAATATCTACACTGCTATCTGCATAAACATGGAAATATCCACACCGCTATCTGTGTAAACATGGAAATGTCTACACCGCTATCTGTGTAAACATGGAAATATCTACACCGCCATCTGTGTAAACATGAAAATATCTACACCGCCATCCCTATCAACATGGAAATATCTACACCGTCCTCTGTATGAACATGGAAATATCTACACCGCCATCTCTATAAACGTGGAAATATCTACACCGCTATCTGTATGAACTTGGAAATATCAACACTGCTCTCTGTATAAAATTGAAATTATCTACACCACTATCTCTATAAACATGGAAATATCTACACTGCTATCTGTATAAACATGGAAATATCTACACCGCTATCTGTATAAACATGGAAATATCTTCACAGCTATCTGTATAAACATGGAAATATCTACAACGCTGTCTCTATAAACTTGGAAATAACTACACCACTATCTCTGTAAACATGGAAATATCTAGACCTCCATCTCTATAAACATGGAAATATCTACACCACCATCTGTATAAACATGGAAATATCTATACCGCTATCTGTATGAACATGCAAATACCTACACAGCTATCTGTATATCAATGGAAATATCTACACTGCTATCTCTATAAACATGGAAATAACTACACTGCTATCTGTATAAATATGGAAATATCTACACCGCCATCTCTATGAAGATGGAAATATCTACACCGCCATTTGTATGAACATGGAAATATCTACACCGCCATCTCTATGAACATGGAAATATCTACACCGCTAACTGTATGAACATGGAAATATCTACACCGCTATCTGTATGAACATGGAAATATCTACACCGTTATCTGTTTGAACATGGAAATATCTACACCGCTATCTGTATGAACATGGAAAAACCTACACCGCTATCTGTACAAACATGAAAATATCTACACCGCTATCAGTGTGACCATGCAAATATCTACACAGCTATCTATCAATGGAAATGTATACACTGCTATCTCTATAAACATGGAAATAACTACACTGCTATCTGTATAAACATGGAAATATCTGCACCGCCACCTGTATGAACATGAAAATATCTACACTGCCATCCGTACGAACATGGAAATATCTACACCGCCATCTGTATGAACATGTAAATATCTACACCGCCATCTGTATGAACATGGAAATATCTACACCGCTAACTGTATGAACATGGAAATGTCTACACTGCTATCGGTATGAACATGGAAATATCTACACCGCTATCTGTATGAACATGGAAATATCTACACCGCTATCTGTATGAACATGGAAATCTCTGCACCGCAATCCGTATGAACATGGAAATATCTAAACCGCCATCTGTATGAACATGGAAATATCTACACCGCCATCAGTATGAACTTGGAAATACCTACACCGCTAACTGTATGAACATGGAAATATCTACACCGCTATCTGTATGAACATGGAAATATCTACACCGCTATCTGTATGAACATGGAAATAACCGCACCGCTATCTGAATAAACATGGAAACATCCGCACCGCTATCTGTATAAACATGGAAATATCTACACTGCTATCTGCATAAACCTGGAAATATCCACACTGCTATCTGTGTAAACAGGGAAAGGTCTACACCGCAATCCGTGTAAAGATGGAAATATCTACACCGCCATCCATGTAAACATGAAAATATCTACACCGCCATCCCTATAAACATGGAAATATCTACACCGTCCTCTGTATGAACATGGAAATATCTACACCGCTAACTGTATGAACATGGAAATATCTACACCGCTATCTGTATGAACTTGGAAATAACTACACCGCTGTCTGTATGAACATGGAAATATCTACACCGCTATCTGTATGAACATGGAAATATCTACACCGCTATCTGTATGAACTTGGAAATAACTACACCGCTGTCTGTATGAACATGGAAATATCTACACCGCCGTCTGTATGAACATGGAAATATCTACACCGCCATCTGTATGAACATGTAAATATCTACACCGCCATCTGTATGAACATGGAAATATCTACACAGCTAACTGTATGAACATGGAATTATCTACACCGCTATCTGTATGAACATGGAAATAACTACACGGCTATCTGTAAGAACATGGAAATATCTACAATGCCATCAGTATGAACATGGAAATACCTACACCGCCATCTGTATGAACATGGAAATATCTTCACCACCATCTGTATGAACATGCAAATATCTACACCGCTATCTGTATGAACATGGAAATATCTACACCGATATCTGTATGAAAATGGAAATATCTACACCGCTATCTGTATGAACATGGAAATATCTACACCGTTATCTGTATGAACATGGAAATATCTACACCGCCATCTGTATGAACATGGATATATGTACACCGGCATCTGGATGAACATGGAAATATCTACACCGCAATCTGCATGAACATGGAAATATCTACAGAGCTATCTGAATATACACGGAAATATCTACACAGATTTCTCAATAAATATTGAAATAACTACAGCGCTATCTCCATAAGCTTCGAAATACCTACACCACCATCTGTATGAACATGGAAATATCTACACCGTCATCTCTACAAACATGGACATATCTACACCGCCATCTGTATTAAGATGGAAATATCTACACCTCTATCTCCATAAACATGGAAATATCTGCCCAACTATCTGTATAAACATGGAAATATCCGCACCGCTATCTGAATAAACATGGAAATATCCACACCGCTATATGTATAAACATGGAAATATCTACACTGCTATCTGCATAAACATGGAAATATCCACACCGCTATCTGTGTAAACATGGAAATCTCTACACCGCTATCTGTGTAAACATGGAAATATCTACACCGCCATCTGTGTAAACATGAAAATATCTACACCGCCATCCCTATAAACATGGAAATATCTACACCGTCCTCTGTATGAACATGGAAATATCTACACCGCCTTCTCTATAAACGTGGAAATATCTACACCGCTATCTGTATGAACTTGGAAATAACTACACTGCTCTCTGTATAAAATTGAAATTATCTACACCACTATCTCTATAAACATGGAAATATCTACACTGCTCTCTGTATAAAATTGAAATTATCTACACCACTATCTCCATAAACATGGAAATATCTACACTGCTATCTGTATAAACATGGAAATATCTACACCGCTATCTGTATAAACATGGAAATATCTTCACAGCTATCTGTATAAACATGGAAATATCTACAAAGCTGTCTCTATAAACTTGGAAATAACTACACCACTATCTCTGTAAACATGGAAATATCTAGACCTCCATCTCTATAAACATGGAAATATCTACACCACCATCTGTATAAACATGGAAATATCTATACCGCTATCTGTATGAACATTCAAATACATTCACAGCTATCTGTATATCAATGGAAATATCTACACTGCTAACTCTATAAACATGGAAATAACTACACTGCTATCTGTATAAATATGGAAATATCTACACCGCCATCTCTATGAAGATGGAAATATCTACACCGCCATTTGTATGAACATGGAAATATCCACACCGCCATCTCTAAGAACATGGAAATATCTACACCGCTAACTGTATGAACATGAAACTATCTACACCGCTATCTGTATGAACATGGAAATATCTACACCGTCCTCTGCATGAACATGGAAATATCTACACCGCTAACTGTATGAACATGGAAATATCTACACCGCTATCTGTATGAACATGGATATACCTACACCGCTATCTGTATGAACATGGAAATATCTACACCGCTATCTGTATGAACATGGAAATATCTACACCGCTATCTGTATGAACATGGAAATATCTACACCGCTATCTGTATGAACATGCAATTATCTACACAGCTATCTGTATATCAATGGAAATATCCACACTGGTATCTCTATAAACATGGAAATAACTACACTGCTATCTGTATAAACATGGAAATATCTACACCGCCATCTCTATGAACATGGAAATATCTACACCGCCATTTGTATGAACCTGGAAATATCTACACCGCCATCTCTATGAACATGGAAATATCTACACCGCCATTTGTATGAACATGGAAATACCTACACGGCCATCTGTATGAACATGGAAATATCTTCACCACCATCTGTATGAACATGGATATATGTACACCGGCATCTGGATCAACATGGAAATATCTACACCGCAATCTGCATGAACATGGAAATATCTACACAGCTATCTGAATATACATGGAAATATCTACACCGATTTCTCTATAAATATGGAAATTACAGCGCTATCTCTATAAACTTCGAAATACCTACACCGCCATCTGTATGAACATGGAAATATCTACACCGCCATCTGTACAAACATGGACATATCTAAACCGCCATCTGCATTAAGATGGAAATATCTACACCGCTATCTGTATAAAAATGGAAATATCTGCCCAACTATCTGTATAAACATGGAAATAACCGCACCGCTATCTGAAAAAACATGGAAATATCTACACTGCTATCTGCATAAACCTGGAGATATCCACACCGCTATCTGTGTAAACATGGAAATGTCTACACCGCTATCCGTGTAAACTTGGAAATATCTACACCGCCATCTGTGTAAACATGAAAATATCTACACCGCCATCCCTATAAACATGGAAATATCTACACCGTCCTCTGTATGAACATGGAAATATCTACACCGCCATCTCTATAAATGTGGAAATATCTACACCGCTATCTGTATGAACTTGGAAATATCAACACTGCTCTCTGTATAAAATTGAAATTATCTACACCAGTATCTCTATAAACATGGAAATATCTACACTGCTATCTGTATAAACATGGAAATATCTACACCGCTATCTGTATAAACATGGAAATATCTTCACAGCTATCTGTATAAACATGGAAATATCTACAAAGCTGTCTCTATAAACTTGGAAATAACTACACCACTATCTCTGTAAACATGGAAATATCTAGACCTCCATCTCTATAAACATGGAAATATCTACACCACCATCTGTATAAACATGGAAATATCTATACCGCTATCTGTATGAACATGCAAATACCTACACAGCTATCTGTATATCAATGGAAATATCTACACTGCTATCTCTATAAACATGGAAATAACTACACTGCTATCTGTATAAATATGGAAATATCTACACCGCCATCTCTATGAAGATGGAAACAGCTACACCGCCATTTGTATGAACATGGAAATATCTACACCGCCATCTCTATGAACATGGAAATATCTACCCTGCTAACTGTATGAACATGGAAATATCTACACCGCTATCTGTATGAACATGGAAATCTCTACACCGTTATCAGTATGAACATGGAAATATCTACACCGCTATCTGTATGAACATGGAAATATCTACACCGCTATCTGTACGAACATGGAAATATGTACACCGCTATCAGTGTGACCATGCAAATATCTACACAGCTATCTGTATATCAATGGAAACGTATACACTGCTATCTCTATAAACATGGAAATAACTACACTGCTATCTGTATAAACATGGAAATATCTGCACCGCCACCTGTATGAACATGAAAATATCTACACTGCCATCCGTACGAACATGGAAATAACTACACCGCCATCTGTATGAACATGTAAATATCTACACCGCCATCTGTATGAACATGGAAATATCTACACCACTAACTGTATGAACATGGAAATGTCTACACCGCTATTGGTATGAACATGGAAATATCTACACCGCTATCTGTATGAACATGGAAATATCTACACTGCTATCTGTATGAACATGGAAATCTCTACACCGCAATCTGTATGAACATGGAAATATCTACACCGCCATCTGTATGAACATGTAATTATCTACACCGCCATCTGTATGAACATGGAAATACCTACACCGCTAACTATATGAACATGGAAATATCTACACCGCTATCTGTATGAACATGGAAATATCTACACCGCTATCTGTATGAACATGGAAATATCTACACAGCTATCTGAATATACACGGAAATATCTACACAGATTTCTCAATAAATATTGAAATAACTACAGCGCTATCTCCAAAAGCCTCGAAATACCTACACCACCATCTGTATGAACATGGAAATATCTACACCGCCATCTGTACAAACATGGACATATCTACACCGCCATCTGTATTAAGATGGAAATATCTACACCGCTATCTCCATAAACATGGAAATATCTGCCCAACTATCTGTATAAACATGGAAATATCCGCACCGCTATCTGAATAAACATGGAAATATCCACACCGCTATATGTATAAACATGGAAATATCTACACTGCTATCTGCATAAACATGGAAATATCCACACCGCTATCTGTGTAAACATGGAAATGTCTACACCGCTATCTGTGTAAACATGGAAATATCTACACCGCCATCTGTGTAAACATGAAAATATCTACACCGCCATCCCTATCAACATGGAAATATCTACACCGTCCTCTGTATGAACATGGAAATATCTACACCGCCATCTCTATAAACGTGGAAATATCTACACCGCTATCTGTATGAACTTGGAAATATCAACACTGCTCTCTGTATAAAATTGAAATTATCTACACCACTATCTCTATAAACATGGAAATACCTACACTGCTGTCTGTATAAACATGGAAATATCTACACCGCTATCTGTATAAACATGGAAATATCTTCACAGCTATCTGTATAAACATGGAAATATCTACAACGCTGTCTCTATAAACTTGGAAATAACTACACCACTATCTCTGTAAACATGGAAATATCTAGACCTCCATCTCTATAAACATGGAAATATCTACACCACCATCTGTATAAACATGGAAATATCTATACCGCTATCTGTATGAACATGCAAATACCTACACAGCTATCTGTATATCAATGGAAATATCTACACTGCTATCTCTATAAACATGGAAATAACTACACTGCTATCTGTATAAATATGGAAATATCTACACCGCCATCTCTATGAAGATGGAAACAGCTACACCGCCATTTGTATGAACATGGAAATATCTACACCGCCATCTCTATGGACATGGAAATATCTACACCGCTAACTGTATGAACATGGAAATATCTACACCGCTATCTGTATGAACATGGAAATATCTACACCGTTATCTGTATGAACATGGAAATATCTACACCGCTATCTGTATGAACATGGAAATATCTACACCGCTATCTGTACGAACATGGAAATATGTACACCGCTATCAGTGTGACCATGCAAATATCTACACAGCTATCTGTATATCAATGGAAATGTATACACTGCTATCTCTATAAACATGGAAATAACTACACTGCTATCTGTATAAACATGGAAATATCTGCACCGCCACCTGTATGAACATGAAAATATCTACACTGCCATCCGTACGAACATGGAAATATCTACACCGCCATCTGTATGAACATGTAAATATCTACACCGCCATCTGTATGAACATGGAAATATCTACACCGCTATCTGTATGAACATGAAATATCTACACTGCTATCTGTATGAACATGGAAATCTCTACACCGCAATCTGTATGAACATGGAAATATCTACACCGCCATCTCTATGAACATGTAAATATCTACACCGCCATCTGTATGAACATGGAAATACCTACACCGCTAACTGTATGAACATGGAAATATCTACTCCGTTATCTGTATGAACATGGAAATATCTACACCGCTATCTGTATGAACATGGAAATATCTACACCGCTATCTGTATGAACATGGAAATATCTACACCGCTATCTGTATGAACATGGAAATATCTACACCGCTATCTGTATGAACATGCAAATATCTACACAGCTATCTGTATATCAATGGAAATATCCACACTGGTATCTCTATAAACATGGAAATAACTTCACTGCTATCTGTATAAACATGGAAATATCTACACCGCCATCTCTATGAACATGGAAATATCTACACCGCCATTTGTATGAACATGGAAATATCTACACCGCCATCTCTATGAACATGGAAATATCTACACCGCGATTTGTATGAACATGGAAATATATACACCACCATCTGTATGAACATGGAAATATCTTCACCGCCATCTGTACGAACATGGATATATGTACACCGGCATCTGGATGAACATGGAAATATCTACACCGCAATCTGCATGAACATGGAAATATCTACACAGCTATCTGAATATACACGGAAATATCTACACAGATGTCTCAATAAATATTGAAATAACTACAGCGCTATCTCCAAAAGCTTCGAAATACCTACACCGCCATCTGTATGAACATGGAAATATCTACACCGCCATCTGTACAAACATGGACATATCTACACCGCCATCTGTATTAAGATGGAAATATCTACACCGCTATCTCCATAAACATGGAAATATCTGCCCAACTATCTGTATAAACATGGAAATATCTGCACCGCTATCTGAATAAACATGGAAATATCCACACCGCTATATGTATAAACATGGAAATATCTACACTGCTATCTGCATAAACATGGAAATATCCACACCGCTATCTGTGTAAACATGGAAATGTCTACACCGCTATCTGTGTAAACATGGAAATATCTACACCGCCATCTGTGTAAACATGAAAATATCTACACCGCCATCCCTATAAACATGGAAATATCTACACCGTCCTCTGTATGAACATGGAAATATCTACACCGCCATCTCTATAAACGTGGAAATATCTACACCGCTATCTGTATGAACTTGGAAATAACTACACTGCTCTCTGTATAAAATTGAAATTATCTACACCACTATCTCTATAAACATGGAAATATCTACACTGCTCTCTGTATAAAATTGAAATTATCTACACCACTATCTCTATAAACATGGAAATATCTACACTGCTATCTGTATAAACATGGAAATATCTACACCGCTATCTGTATAAACATGGAAATATCTTCACAGCTATCTGTATAAACATGGAAATATCTACAATGCTGTCTCTATAAACTTGGAAATAACTACACCACTATCTCTGTAAACATGGAAATATCTAGACCTCCATCTCTATAAACATGGAAATATCTACACCACCATCTGAATAAACATGGAAATATCTATACCGCTATCTGTATGAACATGCAAATACCTACACAGCTATCTGTATATCAATGGAAATATCTACACTGCTATCTCTATAAACATGGAAATAACTACACTGCTATCTGTATAAATATGGAAATATATATACCGCCATCTCTATGAAGATGGAAATATCTACACCGCCATTTGTATGAACATGGAAATATCTACACCGCCATCTCTATGAACATGGAAATATCTACACCGCTAACTGTATGAACATGGAAATATCTACACCGCTATCTGTATGAACATGGAAAAACCTACACCGCTATCTGTACGAACATGAAAATATCTACACCGCTATCAGTGTGACCATGCAAATATCTACACAGCTATCTATCAATGGAAATGTATACACTGCTATCTCTATAAACATGGAAATAACTACACTGCTATCTGTATAAACATGGAAATATCTGCACCGCCACCTGTATGAACATGAAAATATCTACACTGCCATCCGTACGAACATGGAAATATCTACACCGCCATCTGTATGAACATGTAAATATCTACACCGCCATCTGTATGAACATGGAAATATCTACACCGCTAACTGTATGAACATGGAAATGTCTACACAGCTATCGGTATGAACATGGAAATATCTACACCGCTATCTGTATGAACATGGAAATATCTAAACCGCTATCTGTATGAACATGGAAATCTCTGCACCGCAATCCGTATGAACATGGAAATATCTACACCGCCATCTGTATGAACATGTAAATATCTACACCGCCATTTATATGAACTTGGAAATACCTACACCGATAACTGTATGAACATGGAAATATCTACACCGCTATCTGTATGAACATGGAAATATCTACACCGCTATCTGTATGAACATGGAAATAACCGCACCGCTATCTGAATAAACATGGAAATATCCGCACCGCTATCTGTATAAACATGGAAATATCTACACTGCTATCTGCATAAACCTGGAAATATCCACACTGCTATCTGTGTAAACAGGGAAAGGTCTACACCGCAATCCGTGTAAACATGGAAATATCTACACCGCCATCCATGTAAACATGAAAATATCTACACCGCCATCCCTATAAACATGGAAATATCTACACCGTCCTCTGTATGAACATGGAAATATCTACACCGCTAACTGTATGAACATGGAAATATCTACACTGCTATCTGTATGAACTTGGAAATAACTACACCGCTGTCTGTATGAACATGGAAATATCTACACCGCTATCTGTATGAACATGGAAATATCTACACCGCTATCTGTATGAACTTGGAAATAACTACACCGCTGTCTGTATGAACATGGAAATATCTACAACGCCATCTGTATGAACATGGAAATATCTACACCGCCATCTGTATGAACATGTAAATATCTACACCGCCATCTGTATGAACATGGAAATATCTACACAGCTAACTGTATGAACATGGAATTATCTACACCGCTATCTGTATGAACATGGAAATAACTACACGGCTATCTGTAAGAACATGGAAATATCTACAATGCCATCAGTATGAACATGGAAATACCTACACCGCCATCTGTATGAACATGGAAATATCTTCACCACCATCTGTATGAACATGCAAATATCTACACCGCTATCTGTATGAACATGGAAATATCTACACCGATATCTGTATGAAAATGGAAATATCTACACCGCTATCTGTATGAACATGGAAATATCTACACCGTTATCTGTATGAACATGGAAATATCTACACCGCCATCTGTATGAACATGGATATATGTGCACCGGCATCTGGATGAACATGGAAATATCTACACCGCAATCTGCATGAACATGGAAATATCTACACAGCTATCTGAATATACACGGAAATATCTACACAGATTTCTCAATAAATATTGAAATAACTACAGCGCTATCTCCATAAGCTTCGAAATACCTACACCACCATCTGTATGAACATGGAAATATCTACACCGTCATCTCTACAAACATGGACATATCTACACCGCCATCTGTATTAAGATGGAAATATCTACACCGCTATCTCCATAAACATGGAAATATCTGCCCAACTATCTGTATAAACATGGAAATATCCGCACCGCTATCTGAATAAACATGGAAATATCCACACCGCTATATGTATAAACATGGAAATATCTACACTGCTATCTGCATAAACATGGAAATATCCACACCGCTATCTGTGTAAACATGGAAATGTCTACACCGCTATCTGTGTAAACATGGAAATATCTACACCGCCATCTGTGTAAACATGAAAATATCTACACCGCCATCCCTATAAACATGGAAATATCTACACCGTCCTCTGTATGAACATGGAAATATCTACACCGCCTTCTCTATAAACGTGGAAATATCTACACCGCTATCTGTATGAACTTGGAAATAACTACACTGCTCTCTGTATAAAATTGAAATTATCTACACCACTATCTCTATAAACATGGAAATATCTACACTGCTCTCTGTATAAAATTGAAATTATCTACACCACTATCTCTATAAACATGGAAATATCTACACTGCTATCTGTATAAACATGGAAATATCTACACCGCTATCTGTATAAACATGGAAATATCTTCACAGCTATCTGTATAAACATGGAAATATCTACAACGCTGTCTCTATAAACTTGGAAATAACTACACCACTATCTCTGTAAACATGGAAATATCTAGACCTCCATCTCTATAAACATGGAAATATCTACACCACCATCTGTATAAACATGGAAATATCTATACCGCTATCTGTATGAACATGCAAATACCTACACAGCTATCTGTATATCAATGGAAATATCTACACTGCTATCTCTATAAACATGGAAATAACTACACTGCTATCTGTATAAATATGGAAATATCTACACCACCATCTGTATAAACATGGAAATATCTATACCGCTATCTTCATAAACATGGAAATATCTACACCGCCATCTCTATGAACATGGAAATATCTACACCGCCATCTGTACGAACATGGAAATATCTATACCGCCATCTGTATGAACATGTAAATATCTACACCGCCATCTGTAAGAACATGGAAATATCTACACCGCTAACTGTATGAACATGAAAATATATACACCGCTGTCTGTATGAACATGGAAGTATCTACACCGTTATCTGTATGAACATGGAAATATCTACACCGCTATCTGTATGAACATGGAAATATCTACAACGCTATCTGTACGAACATGGAAATATCTACACCGCTATCTGTATGAACATGCAAATATCTACACAGCTATCTGTATATCAATGAAAATATCTACACAGCTATCACTATTAACATGGAAATAACTACACTGCTATCTGTATAAACATGGAAATATCTACAACGCCACCTGTATGAACATGGAAATATCTACACTGCCATCCGTACAAACATGGAAACATCTACACCGCCATCTGTATGAACATGGAAATATCTTCACCGCCATCTGTATGAACATGGAAATATCTACACAGCTATCTGTATATCAATGGAAATATCTACACAGCTATCTCTATTAACATGGAAATAACTACACTGCTATCTGTATAAACATGGAAATATCTACACCGCCACCTGTATGAACATGGAAATATCTACACTGCCATCCGTACAAACATGGAAACATCTACACCGCCATTTGAATGAACATGGAAATATCTTCACCGCCATCTGTATGAACATGGAAATATCTACACCGCTAAATGTATGAACATGGAAATATCTACACCGCCATCTGTATGAAGATGGAAATATCTACACCGCTAACTGTATGAACATGGAAATATCTACACCGCTATTGGTATGAACATGGAAATATCTACACCGCTATCTGTATAAACATGGAAATATCTACACCGCTATCTGTATGAACGTGGAAATATCTACACCGATATCTGTATGAACATGGAAATATCTACACCGCTATCTGTATGAACATGCAAATATCTACATCGCTATCTGTATGAACATGGAAATATCTAGACCGCTATCTGTATGAACATGCAAATATCTACACAGCTATCTGTATATCAATGAAAATATCTACACTGCTATCCCTATAAACATGGAAATAACTACACTGCTATCTGTATAAATATGGAAATATATACACCGCCATCTCTATGAACATGGAAATAACTACACCGCCATTTGTATGAACATGGAATTATCTACACCGCCATCTCTATGAACATGGAAATATCTACACCGCCATTTGTATGAACATGGAAATATCTACACCACCATCTGTATAAACATGGAAATATCTTCACCGCCATCTGTATGAACATGGATATATGTACACCGGCATCTGGATGAACATGGAAATATCTACACCGCAATCTGAATATACATGGAAATATCTACACAGATTTCTCTATAAATATGGAAATAACTAAAGCGCTATCTGTATAAACTTCGAAATATCTACACCGCCATCTGTATGAACATGGAAATATCTACACCGCCATCTGTACAAACATGGACATATCTACACCGCCATCTGTATGAACATGGAAATATCTACACCGCCATCTGTATAAACATGGAAATATCTGCCCAACTATCTGTATAAACATGGAAATATCCACACCGCTATCTGTATAAACATGGAAATATCTACACTGCTATCTGCATAAACATGGAAATATCTACAACGCTGTCACTATAAACTTGGAAATAACTACACCACTAACTCTGTAAACATGGAAATATCTAGACCGCCATCTCTATATACATGGAAACATCTACACCACCATCTGTATAAACATGGAAATATCTATACCGCTATCTTCATAAACATGGAAATATCTACACCGCCATCTCTATGAACATGGAAATATCTACACCGCCATCTGTACGAACATGGAAATATCTATACCGCCATCTGTATGAACATGTAAATATCTACACCGCCATCTGTAAGAACATGGAAATATCTACACCGCTAACTGTATGAACATGGAAATATATACACCGCTGTCTGTATGAACATGGAAGTATCTACACCGTTATCTGTATGAACATGGAAATATCTACACCGCTATCTGTATGAACATGGAAATATCTACAACGCTATCTGTACGAACATGGAAATATCTACACCGCTATCTGTATGAACATGCAAATATCTACACAGCTATCTGTATATCAATGGAAATATCTACACAGCTATCACTATTAACATGGAAATAACTACACTGCTATCTGTATAAACATGGAAATATCTACAACGCCACGTGTATGAACATGGAAATATCTACACTGCCATCCGTACAAACATGGAAACATCTACACCGCCATCTGTATGAACATGGAAATATCTTCACCGCCATCTGTATGAACATGGAAATATCTACACAGCTATCTGTATATCAATGGAAATATCTATACAGCTATCTCTATTAACATGGAAATAACTACACTGCTATCTGTATAAACATGGAAATATCTACACCGCCACCTGTATGAACATGGAAATATCTACACTGCCATCCGTACAAACATGGAAACATCTACACCGCCATCCCTATAAACATGGAAATATCTACACCGTCCTCTGTATGAACATGGAAATATCTACACCGCTAACTGTATGAACATGGAAATATCTACACCGCTATCTGTATGAACATGGAAATATCTACACCGCTATCTGTATGAACATGGAAATATCTACACCGCTATCTGTATGAACATGGAAATATCTACACCGCTATCTGTATGAACATGGAAATATCTACCCCGCTATCTGTATGAACATGCAAATATCTACACAGCTATCTGTATATCAATGGAAATATCCACACTGGTATCTCTATAAACATGGAAATAACTACACTGCTATCTGTATAAACATGGACATATCTACACCGCCATCTCTATGAACATGGAAATATCTACACCGACATTTGTATGAACCTGGAAATATCTACACCGCCATCTCTATGAACATGGAAATATCTACACCGCCATTTGTATGAACATGGAAATACCTACACCGCCATCTGTATGAACTTGGAAATATCTTCACTGCCATCTGTATGAACATGGATAAATGTACACCGGCATCTGGAACAACATGGAAATATCTACACCGCTATCTGCATAAACATGGAAATATCTACACAGCTATCTGAATATACATGGAAATATCTACACCGATTTCTCTATAAATATGGAAATAACTACAGCGCTATCTCTATAAACTTCGAAATACCTACACCGCCATCTGTATGAACATGGAAATATCTACACCGCCATCCGTACGAACATGGACATATCTAAACCGCCATCTGTATTAGGATGGAAATATCTACACCGTTATCTGTATAAACATGGAAATATCTGCCCAACTATCTGTGTAAACATGGAAATAACTGCACCGCTATCTGAATAAACATGGAAATATGTGCACCGCTATCTGTATAAACATGGAAATATCTACACTGCTATCTGCATAAACCTGGAAATATCCACACCGCTATCTGTATAAACATGGAAATATCTGCCCAACTATCTGTATAAACATGGAAATAACTGCACCGCTATCTGAATAAACATGGAAATATCCGCACCGCTATCTGTATAAACATGGAAATATCTACACCGTTATCCGTGTAAACATGGAAATATCTACACCGCCATCTGTGTAAACATGAAAATATCTACACCGCCATCGCTATAAACATGGAAATATCTACACCGTCCTCTGTATGAACATGGAAATATCTACACCGCCATCTCTATAAAGGTGGAAATATCTACACCGCTATCTGAATATACTTGGAAATATCTACACTGCTCTCTGTATAAAATTGAAATTATCTACACCACTATCTCTATAAACATGGAAATATATACACTGCTATCTGTATAAACATGGAAATATCTACACCGCTATCTGTATAAACATGGAAATATCTTCACAGCTATCTGTATAAACATGGAAATATCTACAACGCTGTCTCTATAAACTTGGAAATAACTACACCACTATCTCTGTTAACATGGAAATATCTAGACCGCCATCTCAATAAACATGGAAATATCTACACCACCATCTGTATAAACATGGAAATATCTATACCGCTATCTGCATAAACATGGAAATATCTACACCGCCATCTCTATGAACATGGAAATATCTACACCGCCATCTGTACGAACATGGAAATATCTCTACTGCCATCTGTATGAACATGTAAATATCTACACCGCCATCTGTATGAACATGGAAATATCTGCATCGCCATATGTATGAACATATAAATATCTACACCGCCATCTGTATTAAGACGGAGATATCTACACCGCTATCTGAATAAACATGGAAATATCTACACCACAATCTGTATAAACATGGAAATATCTACACCGCTATCTGTATAAACATGGAAATATCTACACCGCTACATATATAAGCATGGAAATATCAGCACCGCTATCTGTATGAACATGGAAATATCTACACCGCTATCTGTATGAACATGGAAATATCTACACAGCTATCTGTATGAACATGGAAATGTCTACACCGCTATCAGTATGAACATGGAAATATCTACACCGCTATCTGTATGAACATGGATATATCTACACAGCCCTCTGGATGAACATGGAAATATCCACACCGCTATCTGTGTGAACATGCATACATCTTCACCGCTATCTGTATAAACATGGAAATATGTACATTGCTATCTGTATGAACATGGAAATATCTACACCGCTATCTGTTTGAAGATGGAAATATATACACCGCTATCTGCATGAAAATGGAAATATCTACACAGCTATCTCTTTACACATGGAAATAACTACACCGCTATCAGTATGAACATGGAAATATCTACACCGCCATCTGTATGAACATGGAAATATCTGCACCGCCATCTGTATGAACATATAAATATCTGCACCGCCGTCTGTATTAAGATGGAGATATGTGCACCGCTATCTGAATAAACATGGAAATATCTACACCGCTATCTGTATAAACATGGAAATATCTACACCGCTATCTGTATAAACATGGAAATATCTACACTGCTACCTGTATAAACATGGAAATATCAGCACCGATATCTGTATGAACATGGAAATATCTACACCGCTATCTGTATGAACATGGAAATATCTACAAAGCTATCGGAATGACCATGGAAATATCTACACCGCTATCTGTTTGAACATGTAAATATCTACACCGGTATCTGCATGAAAATGGAAATATCTACAAAGCTATCTGCATATACATGGAAATATCTACACAGCTATCGCTTTACACATGGAAATAACTACACCGCTATATCTATAAACATGGAAATATCTACACCGCCATCTGTATGAACATGGAAATATCTGCACCGCCATCTGTATGAACATATAAATATCTACACCGCCATCTGTATTAAGATGGAGATATCTACACTGCTATCTGTATAAACATGGAAATATCTACACCGCTATCTGTATAAACATGGAAATATCTACACCGCTATCTGTATAAACATGGAAATATCTACACCACTACCTGTATAAACATGGAAATATCAGCACAGCTATCTGTATGAACATGGAATTATCTACACCGCTATCTGTATGAACATGGAAATATCTACACCGCTATCCGTATGAACATGGAAATATCTACACCGCTATCAGTACGAACATGGAAATACCTACACCGCTATCTGTTTGAACATGGAAATATCTACACCGCTGTCTGCATGAATATGGAAATATCTACACAGCTATCTGCATACACATGGAAATATCTACACAGCTATCTCTTAAAACATGGAAATAAGTACTCCGCTATCTCAATAAACATGGAAATATCTACACCGCCATCTGTATGAACATGGAAATATCTGCACCGCCATCTGTATGAACATATAAATATCTACACCGCCACCTGTATTAAGAAGGAAATATCTAAACCGCTATCAGTATGAACATTGAAAAATGTACACCGCTATCTGTATGAACATTGAAATATCTAAACCGCTGCCTTATAAACATGGAAATATCAGCACCGCTATCTGTATGAACATGGAAATATCTACACCGCCATCTGTATGAACATGGAAATATCTGCACCGCCATCTGTATGAGCATGCAAATAGCTACACCGCTATCTGTATGAACATGGAAATATCTACACAGCCATCTGGATGAACATGGAAATATCTACTCCGCTATCTGTGTAAACATGCATAGATTTTCACCGCTATCTGTATAAACATGGAAATATCTACACCGCTATCTGTATGAACATGGAAATATCTACACCGCTATCTGTATGAACATGGAAATATCTACACCGCTATCTGTTTGAACATGGAAATATCTACACCGCTATCTGCATGAAAATGGAAATATCTATACTGCTATCTGCATATACATGGAAATATCTACACAGCTATCTCTTTACAGATGGAAATAACTACACCGCTATCTGTATGAACATGGAAATATCTACACCGCCATCTGTATGAACATGGAAATATCTGCACCGCCATCTGTATGAACATATAAATATCTACACCGCCATCTGTATTAAGAAGGAGATATCTACAACGCTATCTGAATAAACATGGAAATATCTACACCGCTATCTGTATAAACATGGAAATATCAGCACCGCTATCTGTATGAACATGGAAATATCAGCCCCTCTATATGTATGAACATGGAGATATCTACACCGCCATCTGTATGAACATGGATATATCTACACAGCCATCTGGAGGAACATGGAAGTATCTACACCGCTATCTGTATGAACATGGGAATATCTACACCGCTATCTGTATGAACATGGAAATATCTACACCGCTATTTGTATGAACAAGGAAATATCTTCACCGCTATCTGTATGAACATGGATATATCTACAGAGCCATCTGGATGAACATGGAAATATCTACACCGCCATCTGTATGAACATATAAATATCTACACCGCCATCTGTATTAATATGGAGATATCTACACCGCTATCTGTATAAACCTGGAAATATCTACACCGCTATCTGTTTAAACATGGAAAAAACTAAACCGCTATCAGGATTAACATGGAAATTTCTACACCGCTACCTGTATAAACATGGAAATATCAGCACCGCTATCTGTAGGAACATGGAAATATCTACACCGCTATCTGTACGAACAAGGAAATACCTACACCGCTATGTGTATGAACATGGAAATAGCTACACCTCTATCTGTATGAACATGGAAATATCTACACCGCTATCTGAATGAACATGGAAATATCTACACAGCCATCTGGATGAACATGGAAATATCTACACCGCTATCTGTGTAAACATGCATACATCTTCACCGCTATCTGTATAAACATGGAAATATCTACACCGCTATCTGTATGAACATGGAAATATCTGCACCGCTATCTGTATGAACATGGAAATATCTACACCGCCATCTGTTTGAACATGGAAATATCTACACCGCTATCTGCATGAAAATGGAAATATCTACACTGCTATCTGCATATACATGGAAATATCTACACAGCTATCTCTTTACACATGGAAATATCTACACCGCTATCTGTATGAACATGGAAATATCTACACCGCCATCTGTATGAACATGGAAATATCTGCACCGCCATCTGTATGAACATATAAATATCTACACCGCCATCTGTATTAAGATGGAGATATCTACACCGCTATCTGTATGAACATGGAAATATCTACACCGCTATCTGTGTAAACATGCGTACATCTTCACCGCTATCTGTATAAACATGGAAATATCTACAGTGCTATCTGTATGAACATGGAAATATCTACACCGCTATCTGTTTGAACATGGAAATATCTACACCGCTATCTGCATGAAAATGGAAATATCTACAAAGCTATCTGCATATACATGGAAATATCTACACAGCTATCTCTTTACACATGGAAATAACTACACCGCTATATCTATAAACATGGAAATATCTACACCGCCATCTGTATGAACATGGAAATATCTGCACCACCATCTGTATGAACATATAAATAACTACACCGCCATCTGTATTATGAAGGAAATATCTACACCGCTATCTGTATGAACATTGAAATATCTACACCGCTATCTGTGTAAACATGCATACATCTTCACCGCTATCTGTATAAACATGGAAATATCTACAACGCTATCTGTATGAACATGGAAATATCTACACCGCTATCTGTACGAAAATGGAAATATCTAAACCGCTATCTGCATGAAAATAGAAATATCTACACAGCTATCTGCATATAAATGGAAATATCTACACAGCTATCTCTTTACACATAGAAATAACTATACCGCAATCTGTATGAACATGGAAATATCTGCACCACCATCTGTAAGAACATATAAATAACTACACCGCCATCTGTATTAAGAAGGAAATATCTAAACCGCTATCTGTATGAACATTGAAATATCTACACCGCTATCTGTATGAACATGGAATTATCTACACCGCTATCTGAATGAACATGAAAATATCTACACCGCTCTCTGTATGAACATGGATATATCTACACAGCCATCTGGATGAACATGGAAATATCTACACCGCTATCTGTTTGAATATGGAAATATCTAAACCGCTATCTGCATGAAAATGGAAATATATACTCAGCTATCTGCATATACATGGAAATATCTACACAGCGATCTCTTTACACATGGAAATAACTATACCGCTACCTGTATGAACATGGAAATATCTTCACCACCATCTGTAGGAACATGGATATATCTACACAGCCATCTGGATGAACATGGAAATATCTACACCGCTATCTGTATGAACATGGAAATATCTACACCGCTATCTGTGTAAATATGCATACATCTTCACCGCTATCTGTATAAACATGGAAATATCTACAGTGCTATCTGTATGAAAATGGAAATATCTACACCGCTATCTGTTTGAACATGGAAATATCTACACCGCTATCTGCATGAAAATGGAAATATCTACAAAGCTATCTGCATACACATGGAAATATCTACACAGCTATCTCTTTACACATGGAAATAACTACACCGCTATATCTATAAACATGGAAATATCTACACCGCCATCTGTATGAACATGGAAATATCTGCACCACCATCTGTATGAACATATAAATATCTACACCGCCATCTGAATTAAGAAGGAAATATCTACACCGCTATCTGTATGAACATTGAAATATCTACACCGCTATCTGTGTAAACATGCATACATCTTCACCGCTATCTGTATAAACATGGAAATATCTACACCGCTATCTGTATGAACATGGAAATATCTACACCGCTATCTGTTTGAAGATGGAAATATATACACCGCTATCTGCATGAAAATGGAAATATCTACACAGCTGTCTGCATGAAAATGGAAATACCTACACAGATATCTGCATACACATGGAAATATCTACACAGTTATCTCTTTACACATGGAAATAACTACACCGCTATCTGTATGAACATGGAAATATCTACACCGCCATCTGTATGAACATGGAAATATCTGCACCGCCATCTGTATGAACATATAAATATCTACACTGCCATCTGTATTAAGATGGGGATATCTACAACGCTATCTGAATAAACATGGAAATATCTACACCGCTATCTGTATAAACATGGAAATATCAGCACCGCTATCTGTATGAACATGGAAATATCAGCCCCTCTATCTGTATGAACATGGAGATATCTACACCGCCATCTGTATGAACATGGATATATCTACACAGCCATCTGGAGGAACATGGAAGTATCTACACCGCTATCTGTATGAACATGGGAATATCTACACCGCTATCTGTATGAACATGGAAATATCTACACCGCTATCTGTATGAACAAGGAAATATCTTCACCGCTATCTGTATGAACATGGATATATCTACAGAGCCATCTGGATGAACATGGAAATATCTACACCGCCATCTGTATGAACATATAAATATCTACACCGCCATCTGTATTAAGATGGAGATATCTACACCGCTATCTGTATAAACCTTGAAATATCTACACCGCTATCTGTTTAAACATGGAAATAACTAAACCGCTATCAGGATTAACATGGAAATTTCTACACCGCTACCTGTATAAACATGGAAATATCAGCACCGCTATCTGTAGGAACATGGAAATATCTACACCGCTATCTGTACGAACAAGGAAATACCTACACCGCTATCTGTATGAACATGGAAATAGCTACACCTCTATCTGTATGAACATGGAAATATCTACACCGCTATCTGAATGAACATGGAAATATCTACACAGCCATCTGGATGAACATGGAAATATCTACACCGCTATCTGTGTAAACATGCATACATCTTCACCGCTATCTGTATAAACATGGAAATATCTACACCGCTATCTGTATGAACATGGAAATATCTGCACCGCTATCTGTATGAACATGGAAATATCTACACCGCTATCTGTTTGAACATGGAAATATCTACACCGCTATCTGCATGAAAATGGAAATATCTACACTGCTATCTGCATATACATGGAAATATCTACACAGCTATCTCTTTACACATGGAAATATCTACACCGCTATCTGTATGAACATGGAAATATCTACACCGCCATCTGTATGAACATGGAAATATCTGCATTGCCATCTGGATGAACATATAAATATCTACACCGCCATCTGTATTAAGATGGAGATATCTACACCGCTATCTGTATGAACATGGAAATATCTACACCGCTATCTGTATGAACATGGAATTATCTACACCGCTATCTGTGTAAACATGCATACATCTTCACCGCTATCTGTATAAACATGGAAATATCTACAACGCTATCTGTATGAACATGGAAATATCTACACCGCTACCTGTACGAACATGGAAATATCTAAACCGCTATCTGCATGAAAATAGAAATATCTACACAGCTATCTGCATATACATGGAAATATCTGCAAAGCTATGTCTTTACACATGGAAATAACTACACCGCTATCTCCATAAACACGGAAATATCTACACCGCCATCTGTATGAACATGGAAATATCTGCACCGCCATCTGTATAAACATATAAATATCTACACCGCCATCTGTATTAAGATGGAGATATCTACACCGCTATCTGTATAAACTTGGAAATATCTACACCGCTATCTGTATAAACATGGAAATACCTACACCGCTATCTGTATAAACATGGAAATACCTACACCGCTACCTGTATAAACATAGAAATATCAGCACCGTTATCTGTATGAACATGGAAATATCAGCCCCTCTATCTGTATGAACATGGAGATATCTACACCGCTATCTGTAGGAACATGAAAATAGCTACACCGCTGCCTGTATAAACATGGAAATATCAGCACCGCTATCTGTATGAACATGGAAATATCTACACCACTATCTGTATGAACATGGATATATCTACACAACCATCTGGAGGAACATGGAAATATCTACACCACTATCTGTATGAACATGGAAATATCTACACCGCTATCTGTGTAAACATGCATACATCTTCACCGCTATCTGTATAAACATGGAAATATCTACACCGCTATCTGTATGAACATGGAAATATCTACACCGCTATCTGTATGAACATGGAAATATCTACACGGCTATCTGTTTGAACATGGAAATATCTACACCGCTATCTGCATGAAAATGGAAATATCTACACTGCTATCTGCATATACATGGAAATATCTACACAGCTATATCTTTACACATGGAAATAACTACACCGCTATCTGTATGAACATGGAAATATCCACACCGCCATCTGTATGAACATGGAAATATCTGCACCGCCATCTGAATGAACATATAAATATCTACACCACCATATGTATTAAGATGGAGATATCTACACCGCTATCTGTATAAACATGGAAATATCTACACCGCTATCTGTATAAACATGGAAATATCTACACTGCTATCTGTATAAACATGGAAATATCTACACCGCTACCTGTATAAACATGGAAATATCAGCACCGCTATCTGTATGAACATGGAAATATCTACACCGCTATCTGTATGAACATGTAAATATCTACACCGCTATCTGTATGAACATGGAAATATCTACACCGCTATCTGTATGAACATGGATATATCTACACAGCCCTCTGGATGAACATGGAAATATCCACACCGCTATCTGTGTAAACATGCATACATCTTCACCGCTATCTGTATAAACACGGAAATATCTACACCGCTGTCTGTATGAACATGGAAATATCTACACCGCTATCTGTTTGAAGATGCAAATACATACACAGCTATCTGCATGAAAATGGAAATATTTACACAGCTATCTGCATATACATGGAAATATCTACACAGCTATCTCTTTACACATGGAAATAACTACACCGCTATCTGTATGAACATGGAAATATCTACACGGCCATCTGTATGAACATGGAAACATCTGCACCACCATCTGTATGAACATATAAATATCTACACCGCCATCTGTATTAAGATGGAGATATCTACACCGCTATCTGAATAAACATGGAAATATCTACACCGCTATCTGTACGAACATGGAAATATCTAAACCGCTATCTGCATGAAAATAGAAATATCTTCACAGCTATCTGCATATACATGGAAATATCTACAAAGCTATCTCTTTACACATGGAAATAACTACACCGCTATCTCTATAAACATGGAAATATCTACACCGCCATCTGTATGAACATGGAAATATCTGCACCTTCACCTGTATAAACATATAAATATCTACAACGCCTTCTGTATTATGATGGAGATATCTACACCGCTATCTGTATAAACTTGGAAATATCTACACCGCTATCTGTACAAACATGGAAATACCTACACCGCTATCTGTATAAACATGGAAATATCAGCACCGCTCTCTGTATGAACTTGGAAATATCAGCCCCTCCATCTATATGAACATGGAAGTATCTACACCGCTATCTCTATGAACATGGAAATATCTACACCGCTATCTGTTTGAACATGGAAATATCTATACCGCTATCTGCATGAAAATGGAAATACATACACAGCTATCTGCATATACATGGAAATATCTACACAGCTATCCCTTTACACATGGAAATAACTACACGGCTATCTGTATGAACATGGAAATATCTTCACCGCCATGTGTAGGAACATGGATATATCTACAAAGCCATCTGGATGAACATGGAAATATCTACACCGCTATCTGTTTGAACATGGAAATATCTACACCGCTATCTGTGTAAACATGCATACAACTTCACCGCTATCTCTATAAACATGGAAATATCTACACTGCTATCTGTATGAACATGGAAATATCTACACCGCTATCTGTTTGAACATGGAAATATCTACACCGCTATCTGCATGAAAATGGAAATATCTACAAAGCTATCTGCATATACATGGAAACATCTACACAGCTATCTCTTTACACATGGAAATAACTACACCGCTAAATCTATAAACATGGAAATATCTACACCGCCATCTGTATGAACATGGAAATATCTGCACCACCATCTGTATGAACATATAAATATCTACACCGCCATCTGTATTAAGAAGGAAATATCTAAACCGCTATCTGTATGAACATTGAAATATCTACACCGCTATCTGTATGAACATGGAAATATCTACACCGCTATCTGTGTGAACATGCATATATCTTCACCGCTATCTGTACAAACATGGAAATATCTACAACGCTATATGTATGAACATGGAAATATCTACACCGCTATCTGTACGAACATGGAAATATCTAAACCGCTATCTGCATGAAAATAGAAATATCTACACAGCTATCTGCATATACATGGAAATATCTACAAAGCTATCACTTTACACATGGAAATAACTACACCGCTATCTCTATAAACACGGAAATATCTACACCGCCATCTGTATGAACATGGAAATATCTGCACCGCCATCTGTATAAACATATAAATATCTACACCGCCATCTGTATTTAGATGGAGATATCTACACCGCTATCTGTATAAACTTGGAAATATCTACACCGCTATCTGCATAAACATGGAAATACCTACACCGCTATCTGTATAAACATGGAAATACCTACACCGCTACCTGTATAAACATGGAAATATCAGCTCCGCTATCTGTATGAACATGGAAATATCTACACCGCTATCTCTATGAACATGGAAATATCTACACCGCTATCTGTATGAACATGGAAATAGCTACACCGCTATCTGCATGAAAATGGAAATATCTACACTGCTATCTGCATATACATGGAAATATCTACACAGCTATATCTTTACAAAGAAATAACTACACCGCTATCTGTATGAACATGGAAATATCCACACCGCTATCTGTATGAACATGGAAATATCTGCACCGCCATCTGTATGAACATATAAATATCTACACCACCATCTGTATTAAGATGGAGATATCTACACCGCTATCTGTATAAACATGGAAATATCTACACCGCTATCTGTATAAACATGGAAATATCTACACTGCTATCTGTATAAACATGGAAATATCTACACCGCTACCTGTATAAACATGGAAATATTAGCACCGCTACCTGTATGAACATGGAAATATCTACACCGCTATCTGTATGAACATGGAAATATCTACACCGCTATCTGTATGAACATGGATATATCTACACAGCCATCTGGATGAACATGGAAATATCTAAACCGCTATCTGTGTAAACATGCATACATCTTCACCACTATCTGTATAAACATGGAAATATCTGCACCGCTATCGGTATGAACATGGAAATATCTACACCGCTATCTGTATGAAAATGGAAATACCTACACAGCTATCTGTTTGGACATGGAAATATCTACACCGCTATCTGCATGAAAATGGAAATATCTACACTGCTATCTGCATATACATTTAAATATCTACACAGCTATCTCTATACACATGGAAATAACTACACCACTATCTGTATGAACATGGAAATAACTACACCGCCATCTGTATGAACATGGAAATATCTGAACCGCCATCTGTATGAACATATAAATATATACACCGCCATCTGTATTAAGATGGAGATATCTACACTGCTATCTGTATAAACATGGAAATATCTACACCGCCATCTGTATGAACATATAAATACACCGCCATCTGTATTAAGGAGGAAATATCTAAACCGCTATCTGTATAAACATGGAAATATCTACACCGCTGCCTGTATAAACATGGAAATATCAGCACCGCTATCTGTATGAACATGGAAATATCTACACCGCTATCTGTAGGAACATGAAAATAGCTACACCGCTGCCTGTATAAACATGGAAATATCAGCACCGCTATCTGTATGAACATGGAAATATCTACACCACTATCTGTATGAACATGGATATATCTACACAACCATCTGGAGGAACATGGAAATATCTACACCACTATCTGTATGAACATGGAAATATCTACACCGCTATCTGTGTAAACATGCATACATCTTCACCGCTATCTGTATAAACATGGAAATATCTACACCGCTATCTGTATGAACATGGAAATATCTACACCGCTATCTGTATGAACATGGAAATATCTACACGGCTATCTGTTTGAACATGGAAATATCTACACCGCTATCTGCATGAAAATGGAAATATCTACACTGCTATCTGCATATACATGGAAATATCTACACAGCTATATCTTTACACATGGAAATAACTACACCGCTATCTGTATGAACATGGAAATATCCACACCGCCATCTGTATGAACATGGAAATATCTGCACCGCCATCTGTATGAACATATAAATATCTACACCACCATCTGTATTAAGATGGAGATATCTACACCGCTATCTGTATAAACATGGAAATATCTACACCGCTATCTGTATGAACATGGAAATATCTACACTGCTATCTGTAGGAACATGGAAATAGCTACACCGTTATGTGTGTGTAAATGGAAATAGCTACACCGCTATCTGTATGAACATGGAAATATCTACACCGCTATCTGTATGAACATGGAAATATCTACACCGCTATCTGTATGAACATGGATATATCTACACAGCCATCTGGATGAACATGGAAATATCTACACCGCTATCTGTGTAAACATGCATACATCTTCACCACTATCTGTATAAACATGGAAATATCTGCACCGCTATCGGTATGAACATGGAAATATCTACACCGCTATCTGTATGAACATGGAAATACCTACACAGCTATCTGTTTGGACATGGAAATATCTACACCGCTATCTGCATGAAAATGGAAATATCTACACTGCTATCTGCATATACATTTAAATATCTACACAGCTATCTCTTTACACATGGAAATAACTACACCACTATCTGTATGAACATGGAAATAACTACACCGCCATCTGTATGAACATGGAAATATCTGCACCGCCATCTGTATGAACATATAAATATATACACCGCCATCTGTATTAAGATGGAGATATCTACACTGCTATCTGTATAAGCATGGAAATATCTACACCGCCATCTGTATGAACATATAAATACACCGCCTTCTGTATTAAGAAGGAAATATCTAAACCGCTATCTGTATAAACATGGAAATATCTACACCGCTGCCTGTATAAACATGGAAATATCAGCACCGCTATCTGTATGAACATGGAAATATCTACACCACTATCTGTATGAACATGGATATATCTACACAACCATCTGGAGGAACATGGAAATATCTACACCACTATCTGTATGAACATGGAAATATCTACACCGCTATCTGTGTAAACATGCATACATCTTCACCGCTATCTGTATAAACATGGAAATATCTACACCGCTATCTGTATGAACATGGAAATATCTACACCGCTATCTGTAGGAACATGGAAATATCTACACGGCTATCTGTTTGAACATGGAAATATCTACACCGCTATCTGCATGAAAATGGAAATATCTACACTGCTCTCTGCATATACATGGAAATATCTACACAGCTATATCTTTACACATGGAAATAACTACACCGCTATCTGTGAACATGGAAATATCCACACCGCCATCTGTATGAACATGGAAATATCTGCACCGCCATCTGTATGAACATATAAATATCTACACCACCATCTGTATTAAGATGGAGATATCTACACCGCTATCTGTATAAACATGGAAATATCTACACCGCTATCTGTATAAACATGGAAATATCTACACTGCTATCTGTATCAACATGGAAATATCTACACCGCTACCTGTATAAACATGGAAATATCAGCACCGCTATCTGTATGAACATGGAAATATCTACACCGCTATCTGTATGAACATGTAAATATCTACACCACTATCTGTATGAACATGGAAATATCTACACCGCTATCTGTATGAACATGGATATATCTACACAGCCCTCTGGATGAACATGGAAATATCCACACCGCTATCTGTGTAAACATGCATACATCTTCACCGCTATCTGTATAAACACGGAAATATCTACACCGCTGTCTGTATGAACATGGAAATATCTACACCGCTATCTGTTTGAAGATGCAAATACATACACAGCTATCTGCATGAAAATGGAAATATCTACACAGCTATCTGCATATACATGGAAATATCTACACAGCTATCTCTTTACACATGGAAATAACTACACCGCTATCTGTATGAACATGGAAATATCTACACGGCCATCTGTATGAACATGGAAATATCTGCACCGCCATCTGTATGAACATATAAATATCTACACCGCCATCTGTATTAAGATGGAGATATATACACCGCTATCTGAATAAACATGGAAATATCTACACCGCTATCTGTACGAACATGGAAATATCTAAACCGCTATCTGCATGAAAATAGAAATATCTACACAGCTATCTGCATATACATGGAAATATCTACAAAGCTATCTCTTTACACATGGAAATAACTACACCGATATCTCTATAAACATGGAAATATCTACACCGCCATCTGTATGAACATGGATATGTCTACACATCCATGTGGATGAACATGGCAAAATCTACACCGCGATCTGTATGAACATGGGAATATCTACACCGCTATCTGTGTAAACATGCAAACACCTTCACCGCTATCTGTATAAACATGGAAATATCTACACCGCTATCTGTATGAACATGGAAATATCTACACAGCTATCTGCATATACATGGAAATATCTGCAAAGCTATCTCTTTACACATGGAAATCACTACATCGCTATCTGTATGAACATGGAAATATCTTCACCGCCATCTGTAGGAACATGGATATATCTACACAGCCATCTGGATGAACATGGAAATATCTACACCGCTCTCTGTATGAAGATGGAAATATCTACACCGCTATCTGTGTAAACATGCATACATCTTCACCGCTATCTGTCTAAACATGGAAATATCTACACTGCTATCTGTATGAAAATGGAAATATCTACACCGCTATCTGTTTGAACATGGAAATATCTACAACGCTATCTGCATGAAAATGGAAATATCTACACAGCGATCTGCATATACATGGAAATATCTACAAAGCTATCTCCTTACACATGGAAATAACTACAGCGCTATCTCTATAAACATACAAATATCTACACCGCCATCTGTATGAACATGGAAATATCTGCAATGCCATCTGTATGAACATATAAATATATACACCGCCATCTATATTAAGATGGAGATAGCTACACCGCTATCTACATCAAAATGGAAATATCTACACTGCTATCTGCATTTACATTTAAATATCTACACAGCTATCTCTTTACACATGGAAATAACTACACCGTTATCTGTATGAACATGGAAATATCTACACCGCCATCTGTATGAACATGGAAATATCTGCACCGCCATCTGTATGAAAATATAAATATCTACACCGCCATCTGTATTAAGATAGAGATATCTACACTGCTATCTGTATAAACATGGAAATATCTACACCGCTATCTGTATAAACATGGAAATATCTACACCGCTATCTGTATATACATGGAAATATCTACACCACTACCTGTATAAACATGGAAATATCAGCACCGCTATCTATATGAACATGGAAATTTCTATACAGCTATCTGTATGAACATGGAAATATCTACACCGCTATCTGTATGAACATGGAAATACATACACCGCGATCTGTATGAACATGGAAATATCAACACCGCTATCTGTTTGAACATGGAAATATCTACACCGCTGTCTGCATGAAAATGGAAATATCTACACAGCTATCTGCATATACATGGAAATATCTACACAGCTATCTCTTTACACATGGAAATATCTACACCGCTATCTCTATAAACATGGAAATATCTACACCGCCATCTGTATGAACATGGAAATATCTGCACCGCCATCTGTATGAACATATAAATATCTACACCGCCATCTGTATTAAGAAGGAGATATCTACACAGCTATCTGTATAAACATGGAAATATCTACACCGCTATCTGCATAAACATGGAAATATCTACACCGCTATCTGTATAAACATGGAAATATCTACACCGCTACCTGTATAAACATGGAAATATCAGCACCGCTATCGGTATGAACATGGAAATATCTACACCGATATCTGTATGAACATGGGTATATCTACAACGCTATCTGTATGAACATGTTAATATCTTTACCGCCATCTGTATGAACATGGATATATCTACACAGCCATCTGTATGAACATGGAAATATCTACACCGCTATCTGTATGAACATGGAAATATCTACACCGCTATCTGTACGAACATGGAAATATCTTCACCGCCATCTGTATGAAAATGGATATGGCTACACAGCCATCTGGATGAACATGGAAATATCTACACCGCCACCTGTATGAACATGGAAATATCTACACCGCTATCTGTGTAAACATGCATACACCTTCACCGCTATCTGTATAACCATGGAAATATCTACACCGCTATCTGTATGAATATGGAAATATCTACACCGCTATCTGTTTGAACATGGAAATATCTAAGCCGCTATCTGCATGAAAATGGAAATATCTACACAGTTATCTGCATGAAAATGGAAATATCTACACAGCTATCTCTTTACACGTGGAAATAACTACACCGCTATCTGTATGAACATGGAAATATCTTCACCGCCATCTGTATGAACATGGATATATCTACACAGCCATCTGGATGAACATGGAAATATCTACACCGCTATCTGTATGAAGATGGAAATATCTACAACACTATCTGTGTAAACATGCATACATCTTCACCGCTATCTATATAAACATGGAAATATCTACACTGCTATCTGTATGAACATGGAAATATCTACACCGCTATCTGAACATGGAAATATCTACACCGCTATCTGCATGAAAATGGAAATATCTACACAGCGATCTGCATATACATGGAAATATCTACAAAGCTATCTCTTTACACATGGAAATAACTACAGCGCTATCTCTATAAACATACAAATATCTACACCGCCATCTGTATGAACATGGAAATATCTGCACCGCCATCTGTATGAACATATAAATATCTACACCGCAATCTATATTAAGATGGAGATATCTACACCGCTATCTGTATAAACTTGGAAATATCTACACCACTATCTGTATAAACATGGAAATATCTACACCGCAATCTGTATAAACATGGAAATATCTACACCGCTACCTGTATAAACATGGAAATATCAGCACCGCTATCTGCATGAACATGGAAATATCTACACCGCTATCTGCATGAAAATGGAAATATCTACACAGGTATCTGCATATACATGGAAATATCCACGCAGCTATCTCTTTACACATGGAAATAACTACACCGCTATCTCTATAAACATGGAAATATCTACACCACCATCACTATGAACATGGAAATATCTGCACCGCCATCTGTATGAACATATAAATATATACACCGCCATCTGCATTAAGAAGGAGATATCTACACCGCTATCTGTATAAACATGGAAATATTTACACCGCTATCTGTATAAACATGGAAATATCTACACCGCTATCAGTATAAACATGGAAATATCTACACCGCTACCTGTATAAACATGGAAATATCAGCACCGCTCTCTGTATGAACATGGAAATAGCTACACCGCTATCTGTATGAACATGGAAATATCTTAAACGCCATCTGTATGAACATGGATATATTTTCACAGCCATCTGTATGAACATGGAAATAACTACACCGCTATCTGTATGAACATGGAAATATCTACACCGCTATCTGTATGAACATGGAAATATCTTCACCGCCATCTGTATGAACATGGATATGTCTACACATCCATCTGGATGAACATGGAAAAATCTACACCGTGATCTGTATGAACATGGGAATATCTACACCGCTATCTTTGTAAACATGCATACACCTTCACCGCTATCTGTATAAACATGGAAACATCTACACCGCTATCTGTATGAACATGGAAATATCTACACCGCTATCTGTTGGAACATGGAAATATCTAAACCGCTATCTGCATGAAAATGGAAATATCTACACAGCTATCTGCATATACATGGAAATATCCACAGCTATCTCTTTACACATGGAAATAACTACACCGCCATCTGTATGAACATGGAAATATCTTCACCGCCATCTGTATGAACATGGATATATCTACACAGCCATCTGGATGAACATGGAAATATCTACACCGCTATCTGTATGAAGATGGAAATATCTACACCGCTATCTGTGTAAACATGCATACATCTTCACCGCTATCTGTCTAAACATGGAAATATCTACACTGCTATCTGTATGAAAATGAAAATATTTACACCGCTATCTGTTTGAACATGGAAATATCTACACCGCTATCTGCATGAAAATGGAAATATCTACACAGCGATCTGCATATACATGGAAATATCTACAAAGCTATCTCTTTACACATGGAAATAACTACAGCGCTATATCTATAAACATACAAATATCTACACCGCCATCTGTATGAACATGGAAATATCTGCAATGCCATCTGTATGAACATATAAATATCTACACCGCCATCTATATTAAGATGGAGATATCTACACTGCTATCTACATGAAAATGGAAATATCTACACTGCTATCTGCATATACATTTAAATATCGACACAGCTATCTCTTTACACATGGAAATAACTACACCGTTATCTGTATGAACATGGAAATAACTACACCGCCATCTGTATGAACATGGAAATATCTGCACCGCCATCTGTATGAAAATATAAATATCTACACCGCCATCTGAATTAAGATAGAGATATCTACACTGCTATCTGTATAAACATGGAAATATCTACACCGCTATCTGTATAAACATGGAAATATCTACACCGCTATCTGTATATACATGGAAATATCTACACCACTACCTGTATAAACATGGAAATATCAGCACCGATATCTATATGAACATGGAAATATCTACACCGCTGTCTGCATGAAAATGGAAATATCTACACAGCTATCTGCCTGTACATGAAAATATCTACAGAGCTATCTCTTTACACATGGAAATAACTACACCGCTATCTCTATAAACATGGAAATATCTACACCGCCATCTGTATGGACATGGAAATATCTGCACCGCCATCTGTATGAACATATAAATATCTACAAAGCCATCTGTATTAAGAAGGAGATATCTACACCGCTATCTGTATAAAGATGGAAATATCTACACCGATATCTGTATAAACATGGAAATATCTACACCGGTATCTGTATAAACATGGAAATGTCTACACCGCTACCTGTATAAACATGGAAATATCAGCACCGCTATCGGTATGAACATGGAAATATCTACACCGCTATCTGTATGAACATGGATATATCTACACCGCTATCTGTATGAACATGGAAATATCTACACCGCCATCTGTATGAACATGGATATATCTACACAGCCATCTGTACGAACATGGAAATATCTACACCGCTATCTGTATGAACATGGAAATATCTACACCGCTATCTGTATGAACATGGAAATATCTTCACCACCATCTGTGTAAACATGCATACACCTTCACCGCTATCTGTATAACCATGGAAATATCTACACCGCTATCTGTATGAACATGGAAATATCTACACCGCTATCTGTTTGAACATGGAAATACCTAAACCGCTATCTGCATGAAAATGGAAATATCTACACTGCTATCTGCATGTACATGGAAATATCTACACAGCTATCTCTTTACACGTGGAAATAACTACACCGCTATCTGTATGAACATGGAAATATCTTCACCGCCATCTGTATGAAAAGGATATATCTACACAGCCATCTGGATGAACATGGAAATATCTACACCGCTATCTGTATGAAGATGGAAATATCTACAACGCTATCTGTGTAAACATGCATACATCTTCACCGCTATCTATATAAACATGGAAATATCTACACTACTATCTGTATGAACATGGAAATATCTACACCGCTATCTGTTTGAACATGGAAATATCTACACCGCTATCTGCATGAAAATGGAAATCTCTACACAGCGATCTGCATATACATGGAAATATCTACAAAGATATCTCTTTACACATGGAAATAACTACAGCGCTATCTCTATAAACATACAAATATCTACACCGCCATCTGTATGAACATGGAAATATCTGCACCGCCATCTGTATGAACATATAAATATCTACACCGCCATCTATATTAAGATGGAGATATCTACACCGCTATCTGTATAAACATGGAAATATCTACACCGCAATCTGTATAAACATGGAAATATCTACACCGCTACCTGTATAAACATGGAAATATCAGCACCGCTATCTTTATGAACTTTGAAATATCTACACCGCTATCTCCATGAACATGAAAATAGCTACACCACTATCTGTATGAACATGGAAATATCTACACAGCCATCTGGATGAACACGGAAACATCTACACCGCTATCTGTATGAACATGGAAATATCTACACCGCTCTCTGTGTAAATATGCATACATCTTCACCGCAATCTGTATAAACATGGAAATATCTACACCGCTATCTGTATGAACATGGAAATATCTACACCGCTATTTGAACATGGAAATATCTACACCGCTATCTGCATGAAAATGGAAATATCTACACAGCTATCTGCATATACATGGAAATATCTACACAGCTATCTCTTTACACGTGGAAATAACTACACCGCTATCTGTATGAACATGGAAATACCTACACCGCCATCTGTATGAACACGGAAATATCTGCACCGCCATCTGTATGAACATATAAATATCTACACGGCGATCTGTATTAAGATGTAGATATCTACACCGCCATCTTTATAAACATGGAAATATCTAAACCGCTATCTGTATAAACATGGAAATATCTACACCACTATCTGTATTAATACGGAAATATCTACACCGCTACCTGTATAAACATGGAAATATCAACACCGCTATCTGTATGAACATGGAAATATCAGCCCCTCTATCTGTATGAACATGGAAATACCTACACTGCTATCTGTGTGAACATGGAAATATCTACACCGCTATCTGTATGAACATGGAAATATCTTCACCGCCATCTGTGTGAACATGGATATATCTACACAGCCATCTGGATGATCATGGAAATATCTGCACCGCTATCTGTATGAACATGGAAATAGCTACACCGCTATCTGTATGAACATGGAAATATCTACACCGCTATCTGTATGAACATGGAAATATCTACACCGCTATCTCTATAAACATGGAAAAATCTTCACCGCCATCTGTATGAACATGGATATATCTACACAGCCATCTGGATGAACATTGAAATATCTACACAGCTATCTGTATGAACATGGAAATATATACACCGCTATCTGTGTAAACATGCATACATCTTCACCGCTATCTGTATAAACATGGAAATATCTACACCGCTATCTGTATGAACATGGAAATATCTACACCGCTATCTGTTTGAACATGGAAATATCTACACCGCTATCTGCATGAAAATGGAAATATCTACACAGTTATCTGCATATACATGGAAATATCTACACAGCTATCTCTTTACACGTGGAAATAACTACACCGCTATCTGTATGAACATGGAAATATCTTCACCGCCATCTGTGTGAACATGGATATATCTACACAGCCATCTGGATGAACATGGAAATATCTGCACCGCCATCTGTATTAAGATGGAGATACCTACACCGCTATCTGTATAAACCTGGAAATATCTACACCGCTATCTGTATAAACATGGAAATATCTACACCGCTACCCATATAAACATGGAAATATCAGCACCGCTATCTGTATGAACATGGAAATATCTACACCGCTATCTGTATGAACATGGATATATCTACACAGCCATCTGTATGAACATGGAAATATCTACACCGCTATCTGTGTAAACATGCATACATCTTAACCGCTATCTGTATAAACATGGAAATATCTACACCGCTATCTGTTTGAACATGGAAATATCTACACCGCTATCTGTATAAACATGGAAATATCTACACCGCTATCTGAATGAACATGGAAATACCTTCACCGCCATCTGTATGAACATGGATATATCTACACAGCCATGTGGATGAACATGGATATTTCTACACAGCCCTCTGGATGAACATGGAAATATCCACTCCGCTATCTGTGTAAACATGCATACATCTTCACCGCTATCTGTATAAACATGGGAATATCTACACCGCTATCTGTATGAACATGGAAATATCTACACCGCTATCTGTTTGAAGATGGAAATATATACACCGCTATCTGCATGAAAATGGAAATATCTACACAGCTATCTGCATGAAAATGGAAATATCTACACAGCTATCTGCATATACATGGAAATATCTACACAGCTATCTCTTTTCACATGTAAATAACTACACCGCTATCTGTATGAACATGGAAATATCTACACCGCCATCTGTATGAACATGGAAATATCTGCACCGCCATCTGTATGAACATATAAATATCTACACTGCCATCTGTATTAAGATGGAGATATCTACACCGCTATCTGAATAAACATGGAAATATCTACACCGCTATCTGTATAAACATGGAAATATCAGCACTGCTATCTGTATGAACATGGAAATATCAGCCCCTCTATCTGTATGAACATGGAGATATCTACACCGCCATCTGTATGAACATGGATATATCTACACAGCCATCTGGAGGAACATGGAAATATCTACACCGCTATCTGTATGAACATGGAAATAGCTACACCGCTATCTGTATGAACATGGAAATATCTACACCGCTATCTGTATGAACATGGAAATATCTACACCGCTATCTGTATGAACAGGGAAATATCTTCACCGCCATCTGTACGAACATGGATATATCTACAGAGCCATCTGGATGAACATGGAAATATCTACACCGCCATCTGTATGAACATATAAACATCTACACCGCCATCTGTATTAAGATGAAGATATCTACACCGCTATCTGTATAAACCTGGAAATATCTACACCGCTATCTGGATAAACATGGAAATTTCTACACCGCTACCTGTATAAACATGGAAATATCAGCACCGCTATTTCTAGGAACATGGAGATATCTACACCTCCATCTGTATGAACATGGATATATCTACACAGCCATCTGGAGGAACATGGAAATATCTACACCGCTATCTGTACGAACATGGAAATATCTACACCGCTATCTGTATGAACATGGAAATAGCTACACCGCTATCTGTATGAACATGGAAATATCTACACCACTATCTGAATGAACATGGAAATATCTACTCCGCTATCTGTATGAACATGGATATTTCTTCACAGCCATCTGGATGAACATGGAAATATCTACACCGCTATCTGTATGAACATGGAAATATCTACACCGCTATCTGTATGAACATGGATATATCTACACAGCCATCTGGATGAACATGGAAATATCTACACCGCTATCTGTGTAAACATGCAAACATCTTCACCACTATCTATATAAACATGGAAATATCTGGACCGCTATCGGTATGAACATGGAAATATCTACACCGCTATCTGTATGAACATGGAAATACCTACACAGCTATCTGTTTGGACATGGAAATATCTACACCGCTATCTGCATGAAAATGGAAATATCTACACTGCTATCTGCATATACATCTAAATATCTACACAGCTATCTCTTTACACATGGAAATAACTACACCACTATCTGTATGAACATGGAAATAACTACACCGCCATCTGTATGAACATGGAAATATCTGCACCGCCATCTGTATGAACATATAACTATCTACACCGCCATCTGTATTAAGATGGAGATATCTACACTGCTATCTGTATAAACATGGAAATATCTACACCGCCATCTGTATGAACATATAAATACACCGCCATCTGTATTAAGAAGGAAATATCTAAACCACTATCTGTATAAACATGGAAATATCTACACCGCTGCCTGTATAAACATGGAAATATCAGCACCGCTATCCGTATGAACATGGAAATATCTACACCACTATCTGTAGTAACATGGAAATAGCTACACCGCTGCCTGTATAAACATGGAAATATCAGCACCGCTATCTGTATGAACATGGAAATATCTACACCACTATCTGTATGAACATGGATATATCTACACAGCCATCTGGAGGAACATGGAAATATCTACACCACTATCTGTATGAACATGGAAATATCTACACCGCTATCTGTGTAAACATGCATACATCTTCACCGCTATCTGTATAAACATGGAAATATCTACACCGCTATCTGTATGAACATGGAAATATCTACACCGCTATCTGTATGAACATGGAAATATCTACACCGCTATCTGTTTGAACATGGAAATATCTACACTGCTATCTGCATGAAAATGGAAATATCTACACTGCTATCTGCATATACATGGAAATATCTACACAGCTATATCTTTACACATGGAAATAACTACACCACTATCTGTATGAACATGGAAATATCCACACCGCCATCTGTATGAACATGGAAATATCTGCACCGCAATCTGTATGAACATATAAATATCTACACCACCATCTGTATTAAGATGGAGATATCTACACCGCTATATGTATAAACATGGAAATATCTACACCGCTATCTGTATAAACATGGAAATATCTACACCGCTATCTGTATAAACATGGAAATATCAGCACCGCTATCTGTATGAACATGGAAATATCTACACCGCTATCTGTATGAACATGGAAATATCTACAGCGCTATCTGTATGAACATGGAAATATCTACACCGCTATCTGTATGAACATGGATATATCTACACAGCCCTCTGGATGAACATGGAAATATCCACACCGCTATCAGTGTAAACATGCATACATCTTCACCACTATCTGTATAAACATGGAAATATCTACACCGCTATCTGTATGAACATGGAAATATCTACACCGCTATCTGTTTGAAGATGGAAATACATACACCGCTATCTGCATGAAAATGGAAATATCTACACAGCTATCTGCATATACATGGAAATATCTACACAGCTATCTCTTTACACATGGAAATAACTACACCGCTATCTGTATGAACATGGAAATATCTACACCGCTATCTGTATGAACATGGAAATATCTTCACCGCCATCTGTGTAAACATGCATACAACTTCACCGCTATCTGTATAACCATGGAAATATCTACACCGCTATCTGTATGAACATGGAAATATCTACACCGCTATCTGTATGAACATGGAAATCTCAACACCGCTATCTGTAGAACATGGAAATATCTACACCGCCATCTGTATGAACATGTAAATATCTACACCGCTATCTGTATGAACATGCAAATATCTACACAGCTATCTGTATATCAATGGAAATATCCACACTGGTATCTCTATAAACATGGAAATAACTACACTGCTATCTGTATAAACATGGAAATATCTACACCGCCATCTCTATGAACATGGAAATATCTACACCGCCATTTGTATGAACCTGGAAATATCTACACCGCCATCTCAATGAACATGGAAATATCTACACCGCCATTTGTATGAACATGGAAATACCTACACCGCCATCTGTATGAACATGGAAATATCTTCACCGCCATCTACATGAACATGGATATATCTACACCGGCATCTGGATGAACATGGAAATATCTACACCGCTATCTGCATGAACATGGAAATATCTACACAGCTATCTGAATATAGATGGAAATATCTACACTGATTTCTCTATAAATATGGAAATAACTACAGCGCTATCTCTATAAACTTCGAAATATCTACACCGCCATCTGTATGAACATGGAAATATCTACACCGCCATCTGTACGAACATGGACATATCTACACCGCCATCTGTATTAAGATGGATATATCTACACCGCTATCTGTATAAACTTGGAAATATCTGCCCAACTATCTGTATAAACATGGAAATATCCGCACCGCTATCTGAATAAACATAGAAATATCCGCACCACTATCTGTATAAACATGGAAATATCTACACAGCTATCTGCATAAACCTGGAAATATCCGCACCGCTATCTGTGTAAACATGGAAATGTCTACACCGCTATCCGTGTAAACATGGAAATATCTACACCGCCTTGTGTGCAAATATGAAAATATCTACACCGCCATCCCTATAAACATGGAAATATCTACACCGTCTTCTGTATGAACATGTAAATATCTACACCGCCATCTGTACGAACATGGAAATATCTACACCGCTAACTGTATGAACATGGAAATATCTACACCGCCATCTGTATGAACATGGAAATAGCTACACCGCTGCCTGTATAAACATGGAAATATCAGCACCGCTATCTGTATGAACATGGAAATATCTACACCACTATCTGTATGAACATGGATATATCTACACAGCCATCTGGAGGAACATGGAAATATCTACACCGCTATCTGTACGAACATGGAAATATCTACACCGCTATCTGTATGAACATGGAAATATCTACACCACTATCTGAATGAACATGGAAATATCTACTCCGCTATCTGTATGAACATGGATATATCTACACCGCTATCTGTATGAACATGGATATATCTACACAGCCATCTGGATGAACATGGAAATATCTACACCGCTATCTGTGTAAACATGCAAACATCTTCACCACTATCTATATAAACATGGAAATATCTGGACCGCTATCGGTATGAACATGGAAATATCTACACCGCTATCTGTATGAACATGGAAATACCTACACAGCTATCTGTTTGGACATGGAAATATCTACACCGCTATCTGCATGAAAATGGAAATATCTACACTGCTATCTGCATATACATCTAAATATCTACACAGCTATCTCTTTACACATGGAAATAACTACACCACTATCTGTATGAACATGGAAATAACTACACCGCCATCTGTATGAACATGGAAATATCTGCACCGCCATCTGTATGAACATATAACTATCTACACCGCCATCTGTATTAAGATGGAGATATCTACACTGCTATCTGTATAAACATGGAAATATCTACACCGCCATCTGTATGAACATATAAATACACCGCCATCTGTATTAAGAAGGAAATATCTAAACCACTATCTGTATAAACATGGAAATATCTACACCGCTGCCTGTATAAACATGGAAATATCAGCACCGCTATCCGTATGAACATGGAAATATCTACACCACTATCTGTAGTAACATGGAAATAGCTACACCGCTGCCTGTATAAACATGGAAATATCAGCACCGCTATCTGTATGAACATGGAAATATCTACACCACTATCTGTATGAACATGGATATATCTACACAGCCATCTGGAGGAACATGGAAATATCTACACCACTATCTGTATGAACATGGAAATATCTACACCGCTATCTGTGTAAACATGCATACATCTTCACCGCTATCTGTATAAACATGGAAATATCTACACCGCTATCTGTATGAACATGGAAATATCTACACCGCTATCTGTATGAACATGGAAATATCTACACCGCTATCTGTTTGAACATGGAAATATCTACACTGCTATCTGCATGAAAATGGAAATATCTACACTGCTATCTGCATATACATGGAAATATCTACACAGCTATATCTTTACACATGGAAATAACTACACCACTATCTGTATGAACATGGAAATATCCACACCGCCATCTGTATGAACATGGAAATATCTGCACCGCAATCTGTATGAACATATAAATATCTACACCACCATCTGTATTAAGATGGAGATATCTACACCGCTATATGTATAAACATGGAAATATCTACACCGCTATCTGTATAAACATGGAAATATCTACACCGCTATCTGTATAAACATGGAAATATCAGCACCGCTATCTGTATGAACATGGAAATATCTACACCGCTATCTGTATGAACATGGAAATATCTACAGCGCTATCTGTATGAACATGGAAATATCTACACCGCTATCTGTATGAACATGGATATATCTACACAGCCCTCTGGATGAACATGGAAATATCCACACCGCTATCAGTGTAAACATGCATACATCTTCACCACTATCTGTATAAACATGGAAATATCTACACCGCTATCTGTATGAACATGGAAATATCTACACCGCTATCTGTTTGAAGATGGAAATACATACACCGCTATCTGCATGAAAATGGAAATATCTACACAGCTATCTGCATATACATGGAAATATCTACACAGCTATCTCTTTACACATGGAAATAACTACACCGCTATCTGTATGAACATGGAAATATCTACACCGCTATCTGTATGAACATGGAAATATCTTCACCGCCATCTGTGTAAACATGCATACAACTTCACCGCTATCTGTATAACCATGGAAATATCTACACCGCTATCTGTATGAACATGGAAATATCTACACCGCTATCTGTATGAACATGGAAATCTCAACACCGCTATCTGTAGAACATGGAAATATCTACACCGCCATCTGTATGAACATGTAAATATCTACACCGCTATCTGTATGAACATGCAAATATCTACACAGCTATCTGTATATCAATGGAAATATCCACACTGGTATCTCTATAAACATGGAAATAACTACACTGCTATCTGTATAAACATGGAAATATCTACACCGCCATCTCTATGAACATGGAAATATCTACACCGCCATTTGTATGAACCTGGAAATATCTACACCGCCATCTCAATGAACATGGAAATATCTACACCGCCATTTGTATGAACATGGAAATACCTACACCGCCATCTGTATGAACATGGAAATATCTTCACCGCCATCTACATGAACATGGATATATCTACACCGGCATCTGGATGAACATGGAAATATCTACACCGCTATCTGCATCAACATGGAAATATCTACACAGCTATCTGAATATAGATGGAAATATCTACACTGATTTCTCTATAAATATGGAAATAACTACAGCGCTATCTCTATAAACTTCGAAATATCTACACCGCCATCTGTATGAACATGGAAATATCTACACCGCCATCTGTACGAACATGGACATATCTACACCGCCATCTGTATTAAGATGGATATATCTACACCGCTATCTGTATAAACTTGGAAATATCTGCCCAACTATCTGTATAAACATGGAAATATCCGCACCGCTATCTGAATAAACATAGAAATATCCGCACCACTATCTGTATAAACATGGAAATATCTACACAGCTATCTGCATAAACCTGGAAATATCCGCACCGCTATCTGTGTAAACATGGAAATGTCTACACCGCTATCCGTGTAAACATGGAAATATCTACACCGCCTTGTGTGCAAATATGAAAATATCTACACCGCCATCCCTATAAACATGGAAATATCTACACCGTCTTCTGTATGAACATGTAAATATCTACACCGCCATCTGTACGAACATGGAAATATCTACACCGCTAACTGTATGAACATGGAAATATCTACACCGCCATCTGTATGAACATGGAAATAGCTACACCGCTGCCTGTATAAACATGGAAATATCAGCACCGCTATCTGTATGAACATGGAAATATCTACACCACTATCTGTATGAACATGGATATATCTACACAGCCATCTGGAGGAACATGGAAATATCTACACCACTATCTGTATGAACATGGAAATATCTACACCGCTATCTGTGTAAACATGCATACATCTTCACCGCTATCTGTATAAACATAGAAATATCTACACCGCTATCTGTATGAACATGGAAATATCTACACCGCTATCTGTATGAACATGGAAATATCTACACCGCTATCTGTTTGAACATGGAAATATCTACACTGCTATCTGCATGAAAATGGAAATATCTACACTGCTATCTGCATATACATGGAAATATCTACACAGCTATATCTTTACACATGGAAATAACTACACCACTATCTGTATGAACATGGAAATATCCACACCGCCATCTGTATTAACATGGAAATATCTGCACCGCAATCTGTATGAACATATAAATATCTACACCACCATCTGTATTAAGATGGAGATATCTACACCGCTATCTGTATAAACATGGAAATATCTACACCGCTATCTGTATAAACATGGAAATATCTACACTGCTATCTGTATAAACATGGAAATATCAGCACCGCTATCTGTATGAACATGGAAATATCTACACCGCTATCTGTATGAACATGGAAATTTCTACACCGCTATCTGTATGAACATGGAAATATCTACACCGCTATCTGTATTAACATGGATATATCTACACAGCCCTCTGGATGAACATGGAAATATCCACACCGCTATCTGTGTAAACATGCATACAACTTCACCGCTATCTGTATAAACATGGAAATATCTACACCGCTATCTGTATGAACATGGAAATATCTACACCGCTGTCTGTTTGAAGTTGGAAATACATACACCGCTATCTGCATGAAAATGGAAATATCTACACAGCTATCTGCATATACATGGAAATATCTACACAGCTATCTCTTTACACATGGAAATAACTACACCGCTATCTGTATGAACATGGAAATATCTACACCGCTATCTGTATGAACATGGAAATATCTTCACCGCCATCTGTGTAAACATGCATACATCTTCACCACTATCTGTATAACCATGGAAATATCTACACCGCTATCTGTATGAACATGGAAATATCTACACCGCTATCTGTATGAACATGGAAATCTCAACACCGCTATTTGTAGAACATGGAAATATCTACACCGCCATCTGTATGAACATGTAAATATCTACACCGCTATCTGTATGAACATGCAAATATCTACACAACTATCTGTATATCAGTGAAAATATCTACACTGCTATCCCTATAAACATGGAAATAACTACACTGCTATCTGTATAAATATGGAAATATCTACACCGCCATCTCTATGAACATGGAAATATCTACACCGCCATTTGTATGAACATGGAATTATCTACACCGCCATCTCTATGAACATGGAAATATCTACACCGCCATTTGTATGAACATGGAAATATCTACACCACCATCTGTATGAACATGGAAATATCTTCACCGCCATCTGTATGAACATGGATATATGTACACCGGCATCTGGATTAACATGGAAATATCTACACTGCTATCTCAATATACATGGAAATATCTACACAGCTATCTGAATATACATGGAAATATCTACACAGATTTCTCTATAAATATGGAAATAACTACAGCGCTATCTCTATAAACTTCGAAATATCTACACCGCCATCTGTATGAACATGGAAATATCTACACCGCCAACTGTACAAACATGGACATATCTACACCGCCATCTGTATTAAGATGGAAATATCTACACCGCTATCGGTATAAACATGGAAATATCTGCCCAACTATCTGTATACACATGGAAATATCCGCACCGCTATCTGTATAAACATGGAAATATCTACACCGCTATCTGCATAAACATGGAAATATCCACACCGCTATCTGTGTAAACATGGAAATGTCTACACCGCTATCTGTTTAAACATGGAAATATCTACACCGCCATCTGTGTAAACATGAAAATATCTACACCGCCATCCCTATAAACATGGAAATATCTACACCGCCATCTGTATGAACATGGAAATATCTACACCGCCATCTCTATAAACGTGGAAATATCTACACCGCTATCTGTATGAACTTGGAAATATCTACACTGCTCTCTGTATAAAATTGAAATTATCTACACCACAATCTCTATAAACATGGAAATATCTACACTGCTATCTGTATAAACATGGAAATATCTACACCGCTATCTGTATAAACAAGGAAATATCTTCACAGCTATCTGTATAAACATGGAAATATTTACAACGCTGTCTCTATAAACTTGGAAATAACTACACCACTATCTCTGTAAACATGGAAATATCTAGACATCCATCTCTATAAACATGGAAATATCTACACCACCATCTGTATAAACATGGAAATATCTATACCGCTATCTGCATAAACATGGAAATATCTGCACCGCCCTCTCTATGAACATGGAAATATCTACACCGCCATCTGTACGAACATGGAAATAACTATACCGCCATCTGTTTGAACATGTAAATATCTACACCGCCATCTGTGTGAACATGGAAGTATCTACACCGCTAACTGTATGAACATGGAAATATCTACACCGCTGTCTGTATGAACACGGAAATATCTACACCTTTATCTGTATGAAGATGGAAATATCTACACCGCTATCTGTATGAACATGGAAATATCTACACCGCTATCTGTGCGAACATGGAAATATCTACACCGCTATTTGTATGAACATGCACATATCTACACAGCTATCTGTATATCAATGGAAATATCCACACAGCTATCTCTATTAACATGGAAATAACTACACTGCTATCTGTATAAACATGGAAATATCTACACCGCCACCTGTATGAACATGGAAATATCTACACTGCCATCCGTACAAACATGGAAATATCTACACAGCCATCTGTATGAACATGGAAATATCTTCACCGCCATCTGTATGAACATGGAAATATCTACACCGCTACATGTATGAACATGGAAATGCCTACACCGCTATTGGTATGAACATGGAAATATCTACACCGCTATCTGTATGAACATGGAAATATCCACACCGCTATCTGTATGAACATGGAAATATCTACACCGCCATCTGTATGAACATGGAAATATTTACACCGCCATCTGTGTGAACATGGAAATATCTACACAGCTAACTGTATGAACATTTAATTATCTACACCGCTATCTGTAGGAACATGGAAATATCTACACCGCTATCTGTATGAACATAGAAACATCTACACCGCCATCTGTATGAACATGTAAATATCTACACCGCCATCTGTATGAACATGGAAATATCTACACCGCTAACTGTATGAACATGGAATTATCTACACCGCTATCTGTATGAACATGGAAATATCTACACCGCTATCTGTATGAACATGGAAATATCTACACCGCTATCTATATGAACATGGAAATGTCTACACTGCTATCTGTATGAACATGGAAATATCTACACCGCTAACTGTATGAACATGGAAATGTCTACACCGCTATTGGTATGAACATGGAAATATCTACACCGCTATCTGTATGAACATGGAAATATCTACACCGCCATCTCTATGAACATGGAATTATCTACACCGATATCTGTATGAACATGGAAATATCTACACCGCTATCTGTATGAACATGGAAATATCTACACCGGTATCTGTATGAACATGCAAATCTCTACACCGCTATCTGTATGAACATGGAAATATCTACACCGCTATCTCTATGAACATGCAAATATCTACACAGCTATCTGTAAATCAATGGAAATATCAACTCTGCTATCTCTATAAACATGGAAATAACTACACTGCTATCTCTATAAATATGGAAATTTCTACACCGCCATCTCTATGAACATGGAAATATCTACACCGCCATTTGTATGAACATGGAAATATCTACACCAACATCTCTATGAACATGGAAATATCTACACCGCCATTTGTATGAACATGGAAATACCTACACCGCCATCTGTATGAACATGGAAATAACTTCACCGCCATCTGTATGAACATGGATATATGTACACCGGCATCTGGATGAACATGGAAATATCTACACCGCTATCTGCATGAACATGGAAATATCTACACAGCTATCTGAATATACATGGAAATATCTACACCGATTTCTCTATAAATATGGAAATAACTACAGCGCTATGTCTATAAACTTCGAAATATCTACACCGCCATCTGTATGAACATGGAAATATCTACACCGCCATCTGTACGAACATGGACATATCTACACCGCCATCTGTATTAAGTTGGAAATATCTACACCGCTATCTGTATAAACATGGAAATATCTGCCCATCTATCTGTATAAACATGGAAATATCCGCTCCGCTATCTGAATAAACATGGAAATATCCGCACCACTATCTGTATAAACATGGAAATATCTACACTGCTATCTGCATAAACCTGGAAATATCCACACCGCTATCTGTGTAAACATGGAAATGTCTACACCGCTATCCATGTAAACATGGAAATATCTACACCGCCATCCCTATAAACATGGAAATATCTACACCCTCTTCTGTATGAACATGTAAATATCTACACCGCCATCTGTACGAACATGGAAATATCTTCACCGCTAACTGTATGAACATGGAAATATCTACACCGCCATCTGTATGAACATGGAAATATCTACACCGCTATCTGTATGAACATGGAAATATCTACACCGCTATCTGTATGAACATGCAAATATCTACACCGCTATCTGTATGAACATGGAAATATCTACACCGCTATCTGTATGAACATGCAAATATCTACACAGCTATCTGTATATCAATGAAAATATCTACACTGCTATCCCTATAAACATGGAAATAACTACACTGCTATCTGTATAAATATGGAAATATCTACACCGCCATCTCTATGAACATGGAAATATCTACACCACCATTTGTATGAACATGGAATTATCTTCACCTTCATCTCTATGAACATGGAAACATCTACACCGCCATTTGTATGAACATGGAAATATCTACACCACCATCTGTATGAACATGGAAATATCTTCACCGCCATCTGTATGAACATGGATATATGTACAACGGCATCTGGATTAACATGGAAATATCTACACTGCTATCTCAATATACATGGAAATATCTACACAGCTATCTGAATATAGATGGAAATATCTACACAGATTTCTCTATAAATATGGAAATAACTACAGCGCTATCTCTATAAACTTTGAAATATCTACACCGCCATCTGTATGAACATGGAAATATCTACACCGCCAACTGTACAAACATGGACATATCTACACCGCCATCTGTATTAAGATGGAAATATCTACACCGCTATCGGTATAAACATGGAAATATCTGCCCAACTATCTGTATACACATGGAAATATCCGCACCGCTATCTGTATAAACATGGAAATATCTACACCGCTATCTGCATAAACATGGAAATATCCACACCGCTATCTGTGTAAACATGGAAATGTCTACACCGCTATCTCTTTAAACATGGAAATATCTACACCGCCATCTGTGTAAACATGAAAATATCTACACCGCCATCCCTATAAACATGGAAATATCTACACCGCCATCTGTATGAACATGGAAATATCTACACCGCCATCTCTATAAACGTGGAAATATCTACACCGCTATCTGTATGAACTTGGAAATATCTACACTGCTCTCTGTATAAAATTGAAATTATCTACACCACAATCTCTATTAACATGGAAATATCTACACTGCTATCTGTATAAACATGGAAATGTCTAAATCGCTATCTGTATAAACAAGGAAATAACTTCACAGCTATCTGTATAAACATGGAAATATTTACAACGCTGTCTCTATAAACTTGGAAATAACTACACCACTATCTCTGTAAACATGGAAATATCTAGACCTCCATCTCTATAAACATGGAAATATCTACACCACCATCTGTATAAACATGGAAATATCTATACCGCTATATGCATAAACAGGGAAATATCTGCACCGCCATCTCTATGAACATGGAAATATCTACACCGCCATCTGTACGAACATGGAAATATCTATACCGCCACCTGTATGAACATGTAAATATCTACACCGCCATCTGTATGAACATGGAAGTATCTACACCGCTAACTGTATGAACATGGAAATATCTACACCGCTGTCTGTATGAACATGGAAATATCTACACCTTTATCTGTATGAACATGGAAATATCTACACCGCTATCTGTATGAACATGGAAATATCTACACCGCTATCTGTACGAACATGGAAATATCTACACCGCTATTTGTATGAGCATGCACATATCTACACAGTTATCTGTATATCAATGGAAATATCCACACAGCTATCTCTATTAACATGGAAATAACTACACTGCTATCTGTATAAACATGGAAATATCTACACCGCCACCTGTATGAACATGGAAATATCTACACTGCCATCCGTACAAACATGGAAATATCTACACAGCCATCTGTATGAACATGGAAATATCTACACCGCCATCTGTGTTAACATGGAAATATCTACACAGCTAACTGTATGAACATGGAATTATCTACACCGCTATCTGTAGGAACATGGAAATATCTACACCGCTATCTGTATGAACATGGAAATATCTACACCGCCATCTGTATGAACATGGAAATATCTACACCGTCATCTGTATGAACATGGAATTATCTACACCGCTAACTGTATGAACATGGAATTATCTACACCGCTATCTGTATGAACATGGAAATATCTACACCGCTATCTGTACGAACATGGAAATATCTACACCGCTATCTGTATGAACATGGAAATATCTACACCACTATCTGTATGAACATGGAAATATCTACACCGCTAACTGTATGAACATGGAAATGTCTACACCGCTATTGGTATGAACATGGAAATATCTACACCGCTATCTGTATGAACATGGAAATATCTACACCGCTATCTGTATGAACCTGGAAATCTCAACACCGCTATCTGTAGAACATGGAAATATCTACACCGCCATCTGTATGAACATGTAAATATCTACACCGCTAACTGTATGAACATGCAAATATCTACACAGCTATCTGTATATCAATGGAAATATCCACACTGGTATCTCTGTAAACATGGAAATAACTACACTGCTATCTGTATAAACATGGAAATATCTACACCGCCATCTCTATGAACATGGAAATATCTAAACCGCCATTTGTATGAACCTGGAAATATCTACACCGCCATCTCTATGAACATGGAAATATCTACACCGCCACCTGTATGAACATGGAAATATCTACACTGCCATCCGTACAAACATGGAAATATCTACACAGCCATCTGTATGAACATGGAAATATCTACACCGCTATCTGCATGAACATGGAAATATCTACACAGCTATCTGAATATACATGGAAATATCTACACCGATTTCTCTATAACTATGGAAATAACTACAGCGCTATCTCTATAAACTTCGAAATATCTACACCGCCATCTCTATGAACATGGAAATATCTACACCGCCATTTGTATGAACATGGAAATATCTACACCACCATCTCTATGAACATGGAAATATCTACACCGCCATTTGTATGAACATGGAAATACCTACACCGCCATCTGTATGAACATGGAAATATCTTCACCGCCATCTGTATGAACATGGATATATGTACACCGGCATCTGGATGAACATGGAAATATCTACACAGCTATCTGAATATACATGGAAATATCTACACGGATTTCTCTATAAATATGGTAATAACTACAGCGCTATCTCTATAAACTTCGAAATATCTACACCGCCATCTATATGAACATGGAAATATCTACACCGCCATCTGTACGAACATGGACATATCTACACCGCCATCTGTATTAAGTTGGAAATATCTACACCGCTATCTGTATAAACATGGAAATATCTGCCCAACTATCTGTATAAACATGGAAATATCCGCACCGCTATCTGAATAAACATGGAAATATCCGCACCACTATCTGTATAAACATGGAAATATCTACACTGCTATCTGTGTAAACATGGAAATGTCTACACCGCTATCCGTGTAAACATGGAAATATCTACACCGCCTTCTGTGTAAACATGAAAATATCTACACCGCCATCCCTAAAAACATGGAAATATCTACACCGTCTTCTGTATGAACATGTAAATATCTACACCGCCATCTGTACGAACATGGAAATATCTTCACCGCTAACTGTATGAACATGGAAATATCTACACCGCCATCTGTGTGAACATGGAAATATCTACACCGCTATCTGTATGAACATGGAAATATCTACACCGCTATCTGTATGAACATGCAAATATCTACACCGCTATCTGTATGAACATGGAAATATCTACACCGCTATCTGTATGAACATGCAAATATCTACACCGCTATCTGTATATCAATGAAAATATCTACACTGCTATCCCTATAAACATGGAAATAACTACACTGCTATCTGTATAAATATGGAAATATCTACACCGCCATCTCTATGAACATGGAAATATCTACACCGCCATTTGTATGAACATGGAATTATCTACACCGCCATATCTATGAACATGGAAATATCTACACCGCCATTTGTATGAACATGGAAATATCTACACCACCATCTGTATGAACATGGAAATATCTTCACCGCCATCTGTATGAACATGGATATATGTACACCGGCATCTGGATTAACATGGAAATATCTACACTGCTATCTCAATATACATGGAAATATCTACACAGCTATCTGAATATACATGGAAATATCTACACAGATTTCTCTATAAATATGGAAATAACTACAGCGCTATCTCTATAAACTTCGAAATATCTACACCGCCATCTGTATGAACATGGAAATATCTACACCGCCAACTGTACAAACATGGACATATCTACACCGCCATCTGTATTAAGATGGAAATATCTACACCGCTATCGGTATAAACATGGAAATATCTGCCCAACTATCTGTATACACATGGAAATATCCGCACCGCTATCTGTATAAACATGGAAATATCTACACCGCTATCTGCATAAACATGGAAATATCCACACCGCTATCTGTGTAAACATGGAAATGTCTACACCGCTATCTGTTTAAACATGGAAATATCTACACCGCCATCTGTGTAAACATGAAAATATCTACACCGCCATCCCTATAAACATGGAAATATCTACACCGCCATCTGTATGAACATGGAAATATCTACACCGCCATCTCTATAAACGTGGAAATATCTACACCGCTATCTGTATGAACTCGGAAATATCTACACTGCTCTCTGTATAAAATTGAAATTATCTACACCACAATCTCTATTAACATAGAAATATCTACACTGCTATCTGTATAAACATGGAAATGTCTAAACCGCTATCTGTATAAACAAGGAAATATCTTCACAGCTATCTGTATAAACATGGAAATATTTACAACGCTGTCTCTATAAACTTGGAAATAACTACACCACTATCTCTGTAAACATGGAAATACCTAGACCTCCATCTCTATAAACATGGAAATATCTACACCACCATCTGTATAAACATGGAAATATCTATACCGCTATCTGCATAAACAGGGAAATATCTGCACCTCCATCTCTATGAACATGGAAATATCTACACCGCCATCTGTACGAACATGGAAATAACTATACCGCCACCTGTATGAACATGTAAATATCTACACCCCCATCTGTATGAACATGGAAGTATCTACACCGCTAACTGTATGAACATGGAAATATCTACACCGCTGTATGTATGAACATGGAAATATCTACACCTTTATCTGTATGAACATGGAAATATCTACACCGCTATCTGTATGAACATGGAAATATCTACACCGCTATCTGTACGAACATGGAAATATCTACACCGCTATTTGTATGAGCATGCACATATCTACACAGTTATCTGTATATCAATGGAAATATCCACACAGCTATCTCTATTAACATGGAAATAACTACACTGCTATCTGTATAAACATGGAAATATCTACACCGCCACCTGTATGAACATGGAAATATCTACACTGCCATCCGTACAAACATGGAAATATCTACACAGCCATCTGTATGAACATGGAAATATCTACACCGCCATCTGTGTTAACATGGAAATATCTACACAGCTAACTGTATGAACATGGAATTATCTACACCGCTATCTGTAGGAACATGGAAATATCTACACCGCTATCTGTATGAACATGGAAATATCTACACCGCCATCTGTATGAACATGGAAATATCTACACCGTCATCTGTATGAACATGGAATTATCTACACCGCTAACTGTATGAACATGGAATTATCTACACCGCTATCTGTATGAACATGGAAATATCTACACCGCTATCTGTACGAACATGGAAATATCTACACCGCTATCTGTATGAACATGGAAATATCTACACCACTATCTGTATGAACATGGAAATATCTACACAGCTAACTGTATGAACATGGAAATGTCTACACCGCTATTGGTATGAACATGGAAATATCTACACCGCTATCTGTATGAACATGGAAATATCTACACCGCTATCTGTATGAACCTGGAAATCTCAACACCGCTATCTGTAGAACATGGAAATATCTACACCGCCATCTGTATGAACATGTAAATATCTACACCGCTAACTGTATGAACATGCAAATATCTACACAGCTATCTGTATATCAATGGAAATATCCACACTGGTATCTCTGTAAACATGGAAATAACTACACTGCTATCTGTATAAACATGGAAATATATACACCGCCATCTCTATGAACATGGAAATATCTACACCGCCATTTGTATGAACCTGGAAATATCTACACCGCCATCTCTATGAACATGGAAATATCTACACCGCCACCTGTATGAACATGGAAATATCTACACTGCCATCCGTACAAACATGGAAATATCTACACAGCCATCTGTATGAACATGGAAATATCTACACCGCTATCTGCATGAACATGGAAATATCTACACAGCTATCTGAATATACATGGAAATATCTACACCGATTTCTCTATAACTATGGAAATAACTACAGCGCTATCTCTATAAACTTCAAAATATCTACACCGCCATCTCTATGAACATGGAAATATCTACACTGCCATTTGTATGAACATGGAAATACCTACACCGCTATCTGTATAAACATGGAAATATCATCACCGCTATCTGTATAAACATGGAAATATCTGCAACGCTGTCTCTATAAACTTGGAAATAACTACACCACTATTTCTGTAAACATGGAAATATCTAGACCGCCATCTCTATATACATGGAAATATCCACACCACCATCTGTATAAATATGGAAATATCTATACCGCTATCTGTATGAACATGGAAATATCTACACCGCCAACTGTACGAACATGGAAATATCTATACCGCCATGTGTATGAACATGTAAATATCTACACCGCCATCTGTATGAACATGGAAATATCTACACCGCTAACTGTATGAACCTGGAAATATCTACACCGCTGTCTGTATGAACACGGAAATATCTAAACCGTTATCTGTATGATCATGGAAATATCTACACCGCTATCTGTATGAACATGGAAATATCTACACCGCTATCTGTACGAACATGGAAATATCTACACCGCTATCTGTAAGAACATGCAAATATCTACACCGCCATCTGTATGAACATGGAAGTATCTACACCGCTAACTGTATGAACATGGAAATATCTACACCGCTATCTGCATGAACATGGAAATATCTACACAGCTATCTGAATATACATGGAAATATCTACACAGATTTCTCTATAAATATGGAAATAACTACAGCGCTATCTCTATAAACTTCAAAATATCTACACCGCCATCTGTATGAACATGGAAATATCTACACCGCCATCTGTACAAACATGGACATATCTACACCGCCATCTGTATTAAGATGGAAATATCTACACCGCTATCTGTATAAACATGGAAATATCTGCCCAACTATCTGTATAAACATGGAAATATCCGCACCGCTATCTGTATAAACATGGAAATATCTACACTGCTATCTGCATAAACATGGAAATATCCACACCGCTATCTGTGTAAACATGGAAATGTCTACACCGCTATCTGTTTAAACATGGAAATATCTACACCGCCATCTGTGTAAACATGAAAATATCTACACCGCCATCCCTATAAACATGGAAATATCTACACTGCCATCTCTATAAACGTGGAAATATCAACACCGCTTTCTGTATGAACTTGGAAATATCTACACTGCTCTCTGTATAAAATTGAAATTATCTACACCACTATCTCTAAAAACATGGAAATATCTACATTGCTATCTGTATAAACATGGAAATATCTACACCGCTATCTGTATAAACAAGGAAATATCTTCACAGCTATCTGTATAAACATGGAAATATTTACAACGCTGTCTCTATAAACTTGGAAATAACTACACCACTATCTCTGTAAACATGGAAATATCTAGACCTCCATCTCTATAAACATGGAAATATCTACACCACCATCTGTATAAACATGGAAATATCTATACCACTATCTGCATAAACATGGAAATATCTACACCACCATCTCTATGAACATGGAAATATCTACACCGCCATCTGTACGAACATGGAAATATCTATACCGCCATCTGTATGAACATGTAAATATCTACACCGCCATCTTTATGAACATGGAAATATCTACACCGCTATCTGTATGAACACGGAAATATCTACACCGTTATCTGTACGAACATGGAAATATCTACACCGCAATCTGTATGAACATGGAAATATCTACACCGCTATCTGGACGAACATGGAAATATCTACACCGCCATTTGTATGAACCTGGAAATATCTACACCACTATCTGTATGAACTTGGAAATATCTACACTGCTCTCTGTATAAAATTGAAATTATCTACACCACTATCTCTATAAACATGGAAATATCTACACTGCTATCTGTATAAACATGGAAATATCTACACCGCTATCTGTATAAACATGGAAATATCTTCACCGCTATCTGTATAGACATGGAAATATCTACAACGCTGTCTCTATAAACTTGGAAATAACTACACCACTATCTCTGTAAACATGGAAATATCTAGACCGCCATCTCTATATACATGGAAATATCCACACCACCATCTGTATAAATATGGAAATATCTATACCGCTATCTGTAGGAACATGGAAATATCTACACCGCCATCTGTACGAACATGGAAATATCTATACCGCCATCTGTATGAAAATGTAAATATCTACACCGCCATCTGTATGAACATGGAAATATCTACACCGCTAACTGTATGAACCTGGAAATATCTACACCGCTGTCTGTATGAACACGGAAATATCTAAACCGTTATCTGTATGATCATGGAAATATCTACACCGCTATCTGTATGAACATGGAAATATCTACACCGCTATCTGTACGAACATGGAAATATCTACACCGCTATCTGTATGAACATGCAAATATCTACAGAGCTATCTGTATATCAATGGAAATATCCACACAGCTATCTCTATTAACATGGAAATAACTACACTGCTATCTGTATAAACATGGAAATATCTACACCGCCACCTGTATGAACATGGAAATATCTACACTGCCATCCGTACAAACATGGAAATATCTACACCGCCCTCTGTATGAACATGGAAATATCTTCACCGCCATCTGTATGAACATGGAAATATCTACACCGCTAAATGTATGAACATGGAAATGTCTACACCGCTATTGGTATGAACATGGAAATATCTACAACGCTATCTGTATGAACATGGAAATATCTACACCGCTATCTGTATGAACATGGAAATATCTACACTGCTATCTGTATTAACATGGAAATATCTACACCGCCATCTGTATGAACATGTAAATACCTACACCGCCATCTGTATGAACATGGAAATATCTACACAGCTAACTGTATGAACATGGAATTATCTACACCGCTATCTGTATGAACATGGAAATATCTACACTGCCGTCTGTATGAACATGGAAATATCTACACCGCCATCTGTATGAACATGGAAATATCTACACCGCCGTCTGTGTGAACATGGAAATATCTACACCGCTAACAGTATGAACATGGAATTATCTACACCGCTATCTGTATGAACATGGAAATATCTACACCGCTATCTGTATGAACATGGAAATATCTACACCGGTATCTGTATGAACATGGAAATATCTACACCGCTATCTGTATGAACATGGAAATATCTACACCGCTATCTCTATGAACATGCAAATATCTACACACCCATCTGTAAATCAATGGAATTATCAACACTGCTATCTCTATAAACATGGAAATAACTACACTGCTATCTCTATAAATATGGAAATATCTACACCGCCATCTCTATGAACATGGAAATATCTACACCACCATTTGTATGAACATGGAAATATCTACACCACCATCTCTATGAACATGGAAATATCTACACCGCCATTTGTATGAACATGGAAATACCTACACCGCCATCTGTATGAACATGGAAATATCTTCACCGCCATCTGTATGAACATGGATATATGTACACCGGCATCTGGATGAACATGGAAATATCTACACCGCTATCTGCATGAACATGGAAATATCTATACAGCTATCTGAATATACATGGAAATATCTACACCGATTTCTCTATAAATATGGAAATAACTACAGCGCTATCTCTATAAACTTCGAAATATCTACACCGCCATCTATATGAACATGGAAATATCTACACCGCCATCTGTACGAACATGGACATATCTACACCGCCATCTGTATTAAGTTGGAAACATCTACACCGCTATCTGTATAAACATGGAAATATCTGCCCAACTATCTGTATAAACATGGAAATATCCGCACCGCTATCTGAATAAACATGGAAATATCCGCACCACTATCTGTATAAACATGGAAATATCTACACTGCTATCTGCATAAACCTGGAAATATCCACACCGCTATCTGTGTAAACATGGAAATGTCTACACCGCTATCCGTGTAAACATGGAAATATCTACACCGCCTTCTGTGTAAACATGAAAATATCTACACCGCCATCCCTATAAACATGGAAATATCTACACCGTCTTCTGTATGAACATGTAAATATCTACACCGCCATCTGTACGAACATGGAAATATCTTCACCGCTAACTGTATGAACATGGAAATACCTACACCGCCATCTGTATGAACATGGAAATATCTACACCGCTATCTGTATGAACATGGAAATATCTACACCGCTATCTGTATGAACATGCAAATATCTACACCGCTATCTGTATGAACATGGAAATATCTACACCGCTATCTGTATGAACATGCAAATATCTACACAGCTATCTGTATATCAATGAAAATATCTACACTGCTATCCCTATAAACATGGAAATAGCTACACTGCTATCTGTATAAATATGGAAATATCTACACCGCCATCTCTATGAACATGGAAATATCTACACCGCCATTTGTATGAACATGGAATTATCTACACCGCCATCTCTATGAACATGGAAATATCTACACCGCCATTTGTATGAAGATGGAAATATCTACACCACCATCTGTATGAACATGGAAATATCTTCACCGCCATCTGTATGAACATGGATATATGTACACCGGCATCTGGATGAACATGGAAATATCTACACCGCTATCTGCATGAACATGGAAATATCTACACAGCTATCAATATACATGGAAATATCTACACAGATTTCTCTATAAATATGGAAATAACTACAGCGCTATCTCTATAAACTTCAAAATATCTACACCGCCATCTGTATGAACATGGAAATATCTACACCGTCATCTGTACAAACATGGACATATCTACACCGCCATCTGTATTAAGATGGAAATATCTACACCGCTATCTGTATAAACATGGAAATATCTGCCGAACTATCTGTATAAACATGGAAATATCCGCACCGCTATCTGTATAAACATGGAAATATCTACACTGCTATCTGCATAAACGTGGAAATATCCACACCGCTATCTGTGTAAACATGGAAATGTCTACACCGCTATCTGTATAAACATGGAAATATCTACACTGCTATCTGCATAAACATGGAAATATCCACACCGCTATCTGTGTTAACATGGAAATGTCTACACCGCTATCTGTTTAAACATGGAAATAACTACACCGCCATCTGTGTAAACATGAAAATATCTACACCGCCATCCCTATAAACATGGAAATATCTACACTGCCATCTCTATAAACGTGGAAATATCAACACCGCTATCTGTATGAACTTGGAAATATCTACACTGCTCTCTGTATAAAATTGAAATTATCTACACCACTATCTCTATAAACATGGAAATATCTACATTGCTATCTGTATAAACATGGAAATATCTACACCGCTATCTGTATAAACAAGGAAATATCTTCACAGCTATCTGTATAAACATGGAAATATTTACAACGCTGTCTCTATAAACTTGGAAATAACTACACCACTATCTCTGTAAACATATAAATATCTAGACCTCCATCTCTATAAACATGGAAATATCTACACCACCGTCTGTATAAACATGGAAATATCTATACCACTATCTGCATAAACATGGAAATATCTACACCGCCATCTCTATGAACATGGAAATATCTATACCGCCATCTGTACGAACATGGAAATATCTATACCGCCATCTGTATGAACATGTAAATATCTACACCGCCATCTTTATGAACATGGAAATATCTACACCGCTATCTGTATGAACCTGGAAATCTCAACACCGCTATCTGTAGAACATGGAAATATCTACACCGCCATCTGTATGAACATGTAAATATCTACACCGCTAACTGTATGAACATGCAAATATCTACACAGCTATCTGTATATCAATGGAAATATCCACATTGGTATCTCTGTAAACATGGAAATAACTACACTGCTATCTGTATAAACATGGAAATATATACACCGCCATCTCTATGAACATGGAAATATCTACACCGCCATTTGTATGAACCTGGAAATATCTACACCGCCATCTCTATGAACATGGAAATATCTACACCGCCACCTGTATGAACATGGAAATATCTACACTGCCATCCGTACAAACATGGAAATATCTACACAGCCATCTGTATGAACATGGAAATATCTACACCGCTATCTGCATGAACATGGAAATATCTACACAGCTATCTGAATATACATGGAAATATCTACACCGATTTCTCTATAACTATGGAAATAACTACAGCGCTATCTCTATAAACTTCGAAATATCTACACCGCCATCTCTATGAACATGGAAATATCTACACTGCCATTTGTATGAACATGGAAATACCTACACCGCTATCTGTATAAACATGGAAATATCATCACCGCTATCTGTATAAACATGGAAATATCTGCAACGCTGTCTCTATAAACTTGGAAATAACTACACCACTATTTCTGTAAACATGGAAATATCTAGACCGCCATCTCTATATACATGGAAATATCCACACCACCATCTGTATAAATATGGAAATATCTATACCGCTATCTGTATGAACATGGAAATATCTACACCGCCAACTGTACGAACATGGAAATATCTATACCGCCATGTGTATGAACATGTAAATATCTACACCGCCATCTGTATGAACATGGAAATATCTACACCGCTAACTGTATGAACCTGGAAATATCTACACCGCTGTCTGTATGAACACGGAAATATCTAAACCGTTATCTGTATGATCATGGAAATATCTACACCGCTATCTGTATGAACATGGAAATATCTACACCGCTATCTGTACGAACATGGAAATATCTACACCGCTATCTGTAAGAACATGCAAATATCTACACCGCCATCTGTATGAACATGGAAGTATCTACACCGCTAACTGTATGAACATGGAAATATCTACACCGCTATCTGCATGAACATGGAAATATCTACACAGCTATCTGAATATACATGGAAATATCTACACAGATTTCTCTATAAATATGGAAATAACTACAGCGCTATCTGTATAAACTTCAAAATATCTACACCGCCATCTGTATGAACATGGAAATATCTACACCGCCATCTGTACAAACATGGACATATCTACACCGCCATCTGTATTAAGATGGAAATATCTACACCGCTATCTGTATAAACATGGAAATATCTGCCCAACTATCTGTATAAACATGGAAATATCCGCACCGCTATCTGTATAAACATGGAAATATCTACACTGCTATCTGCATAAACATGGAAATATCCACACCGCTATCTGTGTAAACATGGAAATGTCTACACCGCTATCTGTATAAACATGGAAATATCTACACTGCTATCTGCATAAACATGGAAATATCCACACCGCTATCTGTGTAAACATGGAAATGTCTACACCGCTATCTGTTTAAACAAGGAAATATCTACACCGCCATCTGTGTAAACATGAAAATATCTACACCGCCATCCCTATAAACATGGAAATATCTACACTGCCATCTCTATAAACGTGGAAATATCAACACCGCTTTCTGTATGAACTTGGAAATATCTACACTGCTCTCTGTATAAAATTGAAATTATCTACACCACTATCTCTAAAAACATGGAAATATCTACATTGCTATCTGTATAAACATGGAAATATCTACACCGCTATCTGTATAAACAAGGAAATATCTTCACAGCTATCTGTATAAACATGGAAATATTTACAACGCTGTCTCTATAAACTTGGAAATAACTACACCACTATCTCTGTAAACATGGAAATATCTAGACCTCCATCTCTATAAACATGGAAATATCTACACCACCATCTGTATAAACATGGAAATATCTATACCACTATCTGCATAAACATGGAAATATCTACACCACCATCTCTATGAACATGGAAATATCTACACCGCCATCTGTACGAACATGGAAATATCTATACCGCCATCTGTATGAACATGTAAATATCTACACCGCCATCTTTATGAACACGGAAATATCTACACCGCTATCTGTATGAACATGGAAATATCTACACCGTTATCTGTATGAACATGGAAATATCTACACCGCAATCTGTATGAACATGGAAATATCTACACCGCTATCTGGACGAACATGGAAATATCTACACCGCCATTTGTATGAACCTGGAAATATCTACACCACTATCTGTATGAACTTGGAAATATTTACACTGCTCTCTGTATAAAATTGAAATTATCTACACCACTATCTCTATAAACATGGAAATATCTACACTACTATCTGTATAAACATGGAAATATCTACACCGCTATCTGAATAAACATGGAAATATCTTCACCGCTATCTGTATAAACATGGAAATATCTACAACGCTGTCTCTATAAACTTGGAAATAACTACACCACTATCTCTGTAAACATGGAAATATCTAGACCGCCATCTCTATATACATGGAAATATCCACACCACCATCTGTATAAATATGGAAATATCTATACCGCTATCTGTATGAACATGGAAATATCTACACCGCCATCTGTACGAACATGGAAATATCTATACCGCCATCTGTATGAAAATGTAAATATCTACACCGCCATCTGTATGAACATGGAAATATCTACACCGCTAACTGTATGAACCTGGAAATATCTACACCGCTGTCAGTATGAACACGGAAATATCTAAACCGTTATCTGTATGATCATGGAAATATCTACACCTCTATCTGTATGAACATGGAAATATCTACACCGCTATCTGTACGAACATGGAAATATCTACACCGCTATCTGTATGAACATGCAAATATCTACAGAGCTATCTGTATATCAATGGAAATATCCACACAGCTATCTCTATTAACATGGAAATAACTACACTGCTATCTGTATAAACATGGAAATATCTACACCGCCACCTGTATGAACATGGAAATATCTACACTGCCATCCGTACAAACATGGAAATATCTACACCGCCCTCTGTATGAACATGGAAATATCTTCACCGCCATCTGTATGAACATGGAAATATCTACACCGCTAAATGTATGAACATGGAAATGTCTACACCGCTATTGGTATGAACATGGAAATATCTACACCGCTATCTGTATGAACATGGAAATATCTACACCGCTATCTGTATGAACATGGAAATATCTACACTGCTATCTGTATTAACATGGAAATATCTACACCGCCATCTGTATGAACATGTAAATACCTACACTGCCATCTGTATGAACATGGAAATATCTACACAGCTAACTGTATGAACATGGAATTCTCTACACCGCTATCTGTATGAACATGGAAATATCTACACCGCTATCTGTATGAACATGGAAATATCTACACTGCTATCTGCATAAACCTGGAAATATCCACACCGCTATCTGTGTAAACATGGAAATGTCTACACCGCTATCCGTGTAAACATGGAAATATCTACAACGCCTTCTGTGTAAACATGAAAATATCTACACCGCCATCCCTTTAAACATGGAAATATCTACACCGTGTTCTGTATGAACATGTAAATATCTACACCGCCATCTGTACGAACATGGAAATATCTTCACCGCTAACTGTATGAACATGGAAATACCTACACCGCCATCTGTATGAACATGGAAATATCTACACCGCTATCTGTATGAACATGGAAATATCTACACCGCTATCTGTATGAACATGCAAATATCTACACCGCTATCTGTATGAACATGGAAATATCTACACCGCTATCTGTATGAACATGCAAATATCTACACAGCTATCTGTATATCAATGAAAATATCTACACTGCTATCCCTATAAACATGGAAATAGCTACATTGCTATCTGTATAAATATGGAAATATCTACACCGCCATCTCTATGAACATGGAAATATCTACACCGCCATTTGTATGAACATGGAATTATCTACACCGCCATCTCTATGAACATGGAAATATCTACACCGCCATTTGTATGAACATGGAAATATCTACACCACCATCTGTATGAACATGGAAATATCTTCACCGCCATCTGTATGAACATGGATATATGTACACCGGCATCTGGATGAACATGGAAATATCTACACCGCTATCTGCATGAACATGGAAATATCTACACAGCTATCTGAATATACATGGAAATATCTACACAGATTTCTCTATAAATATGGAAATAACTACAGTGCTATCTCTATAAACTTCAAAATATCTACACCGCCATCTGTATGAACATGGAAATATCTACACCGTCATCTGTACAAACATGGACATATCTACACCGCCATCTGTATTAAGATGGAAATATCTACACCGCTATCTGTATAAACATGGAAATATCTGCCCAAATATCTGTATAAACATGGAAATATCCGCACCGCTATCTGTATAAACATGGAAATATCTACACTGCTATCTGCATAAACATGGAAATATCCACACTGCTATCTGTGTAAACATGGAAATGTCTACACCGCTATCTGTATAAACATGGAAATATCTACACTGCTATCTGCATAAACATGGAAATATCCACACCGCTATCTGTGTTAACATGGAAATGTCTACACCGCTATCTGTTTAAACATGGAAATATCTACACCGCCATCTGTGTAAACATGAAAATATCTACACCGCCATCCCTATAAACATGGAAATATCTACACTGCCATCTCTATAAACGTGGAAATAACAACACCGCTATCTGTATGAACTTGGAAATATCTACACTGCTCTCTGTATAAAATTGAAATTATCTACACCACTATCTCTATAAACATGGAAATATCTACATTGCTATCTGTATAAACATGGAAATATCTACACCGCTATCTGTATAAACAAGGAAATATCTTCACAGCTATCTGTATAAACATGGAAATATTTACAACGCTGTCTCTATTAACTTGGAAATAACTACACCACTATCTCTGTAAACATGGAAATATCTAGACCTCCATCTCTATAAACATGGAAATATCTACACCACCATCTGTATAAACATGGAAATATCTATACCACTATCTGCATAAACATGGAAATATCTACACCGCCATCTCTATGAACATGGAAATATCTATACCGCCATATGTACGAACATGGAAATATCTATACCGCCATCTGTATGAACATGTAAATATCTACACCGCCATCTTTATGAACATGGAAATATCTACACCGCTATCTGTATGAACATGGAAATATCTACACCGTTATCTGTATGAACATGGAAATATCTACACCGCAATCTGTATGAACATGGAAATATCTACACCGTTATCTGGACGAACATGGAAATATCTACACCGCCATTTGTATGAACCTGGAAATATCTACACCACTATCTGTATGAACTTGGAAATATCTACACTGCTCTCTGTATAAAATTGAAATTATCTACACCACTATCTCTATAAACATGGAAATATCTACATTGCTATCTGTATAAACATGGAAATATCTACACCGCTATCTGTATAAACAAGGAAATATCTTCACAGCTATCTGTATAAACATGGAAATATTTACAACGCTGTCTCTATTAACTTGGAAATAACTACACCACTATCTCTGTAAACATGGAAATATCTAGACCTCCATCTCTATAAACATGGAAATATCTACACCACCATCTGTATAAACATGGAAATATCTATACCACTATCTGCATAAACATGGAAATATCTACACCGCCATCTCTATGAACATGGAAATATCTATACCGCCATATGTACGAACATGGAAATATCTATACCGCCATCTGTATGAACATGGAAATATCTACACCGCCATCTTTATGAACATGGAAATATCTACACCGCTATCTGTATGAACATGGAAATATCTACACCGTTATCTGTATGAACATGGAAATATCTACACCGCAATCTGTATGAACATGGAAATATCTACACCGTTATCTGGACGAACATGGAAATATCTACACCGCCATTTGTATGAACCTGGAAATATCTACACCACTATCTGTATGAACTTGGAAATATCTACACTGCTCTCTGTATAAAATTGAAATTATCTACACCACTATCTCTATAAACATGGAAATATCTACACTGCTATCTGTATAAACATGGAAATATCTACACCGCTATCTGTATAAACATGGAAATATCTACAACGCTGTCTCTATAAACTTGGAAATAACTACACCACTATCTCTGTAAACATGGAAATATCTAGACCGCCATCTCTATACACATGGAAATATCCACACCACCATCTGTATAAATATGGAAATATCTATACCGCTATCTGTATGAACATGGAAATATCTACACCGCCATCTGTACGAACATGGAAATATCTATACCGCCATCTGTATGAACATGTAAATATCTACACCGCCATCTGTATGAACATGGAAATATCTACACCGCTAACTGTATGAACCTGGAAATATCTACACCGCTGTCTGTATGAACACGGAAATATCTAAACCGTTATCTGTATGATCATGGAAATATCTACACCGCTATCTGTATGAACATGGAAATATCTACACCGCTATCTGTACGAACATGGAAATATCTACACCGCTATCTGTATGAACATGCAAATATCTACACAGCTATCTGTATATCAATGGAAATATCCACACAGCTATCTCTATTAACATGGAAATATCTACACTGCTATCTGTATAAACATGGAAATACCTACACCGCCACCTGTATGAACATGGAAATATCTACACTGCCATCCGTACAAACATCGAAATATCTACACCGCCCACTGTATGAACATGGAAATATCTTCACCGCCATCTGTATGAACATGGAAATATCTACACCGCTAAATGTATGAACATGGAAATGTCTACACTGCTATTGGTATGAACAAGGAAATATCTACACCGCTATCTGTATGAACATGGAAATATCTACACCGCTATCTGTATGAACATGGAAATATCTACACCGCTATCTGTATGAACATGGAAATATCTACACCGCCATCTGTATGAACATGTAAATACCTACACCGCCATCTGTATGAACATGGAAATATCTACACAGCTAACTGTATGAACATGGAATTATCTACACCGCTATCCGTATGAACATGGAAATATCTACACTGCTATCTGTATGAACATCGAAATATCTACACCGCCATCTGTATGAACATGTAAATATCTACACCGCCGTCTGTATGAACATGGAAATATCTACACCGCTATCTGCATGAACATGGAAATATCTACACAGATATCTGAATATACATGGAAATATCTACACCGATTTCTCTATAAATATGGAAATAACTAAAACGCTATCTCTATAAACTTCGAAATATCTACACCGCCATCTGTATGAACATGGAAATATCTACACCGCCATCTGTACGAACATGGACATATCTACACCGCCATCTGTATTAAGTTGGAAATATCTACACCGCTATCTGTATAAACATGGAAATATCTGCCCAACTATCTGTATAAACATGGAAATATCCGCACCGCTATCTGAATAAACATGGAAATATCCGCACCACTATCTGTATAAACATGGAAATATCTACACTGCTATCTGCATAAACCTGGAAATATCCACACCGCTATCTGTGTAAACATGGAAAAGTCTACACCGCTATCCGTGTAAACATGGAAATATCTACACCGCCTTCTGTGTAAACATGAAAATATCTACACCGCCATCCCTATAAACATGGAAATATCTACACCGTCGTCTGTATGAACATGTAAATATCTACACCGCCATCTGTACGAACATGGAAATATCTACACCGCTATCTGAATGAACATGGAAATATCTACACCGCTATCTGTATGAACATGGAAATATCTACACAGCTATCTGAATATACACGGAAATATCTACACAGATTTCTCAATAAATATTGAAATAACTACAGCGCTATCTCCAAAAGCCTCGAAATACCTACACCACCATCTGTATGAACATGGAAATATCTACACCGCCATCTGTACAAACATGGACATATCTACACCGCCATCTGTATTAAGATGGAAATATCTACACCGCTATCTCCATAAACATGGAAATATCTGCCCAACTATCTGTATAAACATGGAAATATCCGCACAGCTATCTGAATAAACATGGAAATATCCACACCGCTATATGTATAAACATGGAAATATCTACACTGCTATCTGCATAAACATGGAAATATCCACACCGCTATCTGTGTAAACATGGAAATGTCTACACCGCTATCTGTGTAAACATGGAAATATCTACACCGCCATCTGTGTAAACATGAAAATATCTACACCGCCATCCCTATAAACATGGAAATATCTACACCGTCCTCTGTATGAACATGGAAATATCTACAACGCCATCTCTATAAACATGGAAATATCTACACCGCTATCTGTATGAACTTGGAAATATCAACACTGCTCTCTGTATAAAATTGAAATTATCTACACCACTATCTCTATAAACATGGAAATATCTACACTGCTATCTGTATAAACATGGAAATATCTACACCGCTATCTGTATAAACATGGAAATATCTTCACAGCTATCTGTATAAACATGGAAATAACTACACTGCTATCTGTATAAATATGGAAATATCTACACCGCCATCTCTATGAAGATGGAAACAGCTACACCGCCATTTGTATGAACATGGAAATATCTACACCGCCATCTCTATGGACATGGAAATATCTACACCGCTAACTGTATGAACATGGAAATATCTACACCGCTATCTGTATGAACATGGAAATATCTACACCGTTATCTGTATGAACATGGAAATATCTACACTGCTATCTGTATGAACATGGAAATATCTACACCGCCATCTTTATGAACATGGAAATATCTACACCGCTATCTGTATGAACATGGAAATATCTACACCGTTATCTGTATGAACATGGAAATATCTACACCGCAATCTGTATGAACATGGAAATATCTACACCGTTATCTGGACGAACATGGAAATATCTACACCGCCATTTGTATGAACCTGGAAATATCTACACCACTATCTGTATGAACTTGGAAATATCTACACTGCTCTCTGTATAAAATTGAAATTATCTACACCACTATCTCTATAAACATGGAAATATCTACACTGCTATCTGTATAAACATGGAAATATCTACACCGCTATCTGTATAAACATGGAAATATCTACAACGCTGTCTCTATAAACTTGGAAATAACTACACCACTATCTCTGTAAACATGGAAATATCTAGACCGCCATCTCTATACACATGGAAATATCCACACCACCATCTGTATAAATATGGAAATATCTATACCGCTATCTGTATGAACATGGAAATATCTACACCGCCATCTGTACGAACATGGAAATATCTATACCGCCATCTGTATGAACATGTAAATATCTACACCGCCATCTGTATGAACATGGAAATATCTACACCGCTAACTGTATGAACCTGGAAATATCTACACCGCTGTCTGTATGAACACGGAAATATCTAAACCGTTATCTGTATGATCATGGAAATATCTACACCGCTATCTGTATGAACATGGAAATATCTACACCGCTATCTGTACGAACATGGAAATATCTACACCGCTATCTGTATGAACATGCAAATATCTACACAGCTATCTGTATATCAATGGAAATATCCACACAGCTATCTCTATTAACATGGAAATATCTACACTGCTATCTGTATAAACATGGAAATACCTACACCGCCACCTGTATGAACATGGAAATATCTACACTGCCATCCGTACAAACATCGAAATATCTACACCGCCCACTGTATGAACATGGAAATATCTTCACCGCCATCTGTATGAACATGGAAATATCTACACCGCTAAATGTATGAACATGGAAATGTCTACACTGCTATTGGTATGAACAAGGAAATATCTACACCGCTATCTGTATGAACATGGAAATATCTACACCGCTATCTGTATGAACATGGAAATATCTACACCGCTATCTGTATGAACATGGAAATATCTACACCGCCATCTGTATGAACATGTAAATACCTACACCGCCATCTGTATGAACATGGAAATATCTACACAGCTAACTGTATGAACATGGAATTATCTACACCGCTATCCGTATGAACATGGAAATATCTACACTGCTATCTGTATGAACATCGAAATATCTACACCGCCATCTGTATGAACATGTAAATATCTACACCGCCGTCTGTATGAACATGGAAATATCTACACCGCTATCTGCATGAACATGGAAATATCTACACAGATATCTGAATATACATGGAAATATCTACACCGATTTCTCTATAAATATGGAAATAACTAAAACGCTATCTCTATAAACTTCGAAATATCTACACCGCCATCTGTATGAACATGGAAATATCTACACCGCCATCTGTACGAACATGGACATATCTACACCGCCATCTGTATTAAGTTGGAAATATCTACACCGCTATCTGTATAAACATGGAAATATCTGCCCAACTATCTGTATAAACATGGAAATATCCGCACCGCTATCTGAATAAACATGGAAATATCCGCACCACTATCTGTATAAACATGGAAATATCTACACTGCTATCTGCATAAACCTGGAAATATCCACACCGCTATCTGTGTAAACATGGAAAAGTCTACACCGCTATCCGTGTAAACATGGAAATATCTACACCGCCTTCTGTGTAAACATGAAAATATCTACACCGCCATCCCTATAAACATGGAAATATCTACACCGTCGTCTGTATGAACATGTAAATATCTACACCGCCATCTGTACGAACATGGAAATATCTACACCGCTATCTGAATGAACATGGAAATATCTACACCGCTATCTGTATGAACATGGAAATATCTACACAGCTATCTGAATATACACGGAAATATCTACACAGATTTCTCAATAAATATTGAAATAACTACAGCGCTATCTCCAAAAGCCTCGAAATACCTACACCACCATCTGTATGAACATGGAAATATCTACACCGCCATCTGTACAAACATGGACATATCTACACCGCCATCTGTATTAAGATGGAAATATCTACACCGCTATCTCCATAAACATGGAAATATCTGCCCAACTATCTGTATAAACATGGAAATATCCGCACAGCTATCTGAATAAACATGGAAATATCCACACCGCTATATGTATAAACATGGAAATATCTACACTGCTATCTGCATAAACATGGAAATATCCACACCGCTATCTGTGTAAACATGGAAATGTCTACACCGCTATCTGTGTAAACATGGAAATATCTACACCGCCATCTGTGTAAACATGAAAATATCTACACCGCCATCCCTATAAACATGGAAATATCTACACCGTCCTCTGTATGAACATGGAAATATCTACAACGCCATCTCTATAAACATGGAAATATCTACACCGCTATCTGTATGAACTTGGAAATATCAACACTGCTCTCTGTATAAAATTGAAATTATCTACACCACTATCTCTATAAACATGGAAATATCTACACTGCTATCTGTATAAACATGGAAATATCTACACCGCTATCTGTATAAACATGGAAATATCTTCACAGCTATCTGTATAAACATGGAAATAACTACACTGCTATCTGTATAAATATGGAAATATCTACACCGCCATCTCTATGAAGATGGAAACAGCTACACCGCCATTTGTATGAACATGGAAATATCTACACCGCCATCTCTATGGACATGGAAATATCTACACCGCTAACTGTATGAACATGGAAATATCTACACCGCTATCTGTATGAACATGGAAATATCTACACCGTTATCTGTATGAACATGGAAATATCTACACTGCTATCTGTATGAACATGGAAATATCTACACCGCTATCTGTACGAACATGGAAATATGTACACCGCTATCAGTGTGACCATGCAAATATCTACACAGCTATCTGTATATCAATGGAAATGTATACACTGCTATCTCTATAAACATGGAAATAACTACACTGCCATCTGTATAAACATGGAAATATCTGCACCGCCACCTGTATGAACATGAAAATATCTACACTGCCATCCGTACGAACATGGAAATATCTACACCGCCATCTGTATGAACATGTAAATATCTACACCGCCATCTGTATGAACATGGAAATATCTACACCGCTATCTGTATGAACATGAAATATCTACACTGCTATCTGTATGAACATGGAAATCTCTATACCGCAATCTGTATGAACATGGAAATATCTACACCGCCATCTGTATGAACATGTAAATATCTACACCGCCATCTGTATGAACATGGAAATACCTACACTGCTAACTGTATGAACATGGAAATATCTACACCGTTATCTGTATGAACATGGAAATATCTACACCGCTATCTTTATGAACATGGAAATATCTACACCGCTATCTGTATGAACATGGAAATATCTACACCGCTATCTGTATGAAGATGGAAATATCTACACCGCTATCTGTATGAACATGCAAATATCTACACAGCTATCTGTATATCAATGGAAATATCCACACTGGTATCTCTATAAACATGGAAATAACTTCACTGCTATCTGTATAAACATGGAAATATCTACACCGCCATCTCTATGAACATGGAAATATCTACACCGCTATTTGTATGAACATGGAAATATCTACACCGCCATCTCTATGAACATGGAAATATCTACACCGCGATTTGTATGAACATGGAAATATATACACCACCATCTGTATGAACATGGAAATATCTTCACCGCCATCTGTACGAACATGGATATATATACACCGGCATCTGGATGAACATGGAAATATCTACACCGCAATCTGCATGAACATGGAAATATCTACACAGCTATCTGAATATACACGGAAATATCTACACAGATGTCTCAATAAATATTGAAATAACTACAGCGCTATCTCCAAAAGCTTCGAAATACCTACACCGCCATCTGTATGAACATGGAAATATCTACACCGCCATCTGTACAAACATGGACATATCTACACCGCCATCTGTATTAAGATGGAAATATCTACACCGCTATCTCCATAAACATGGAAATATCTGCCAAACTATCTGTATAAACATGGAAATATCTGCACCGCTATCTGAATAAACATGGAAATATCCACACCGCTATATGTATAAACATGGAAATATCTACACTGCTATCTGCATAAACATGGAAATATCCACACTGCTATCTGTGTAAACATGGAAATATCTACACCGCTATCTGTGTAAACATGGAAATATCTACACCGCCATCTGTGTAAACATGAAAATATCTACACAGCCATCCCTATAAACATGGAAATATCTACACCGTCCTCTGTATGAACATGGAATTATCTACACCGCCATCTCTATAAACGTGGAAATATCTACACCGCTATCTGTATGAACTTGGAAATAACTACACTGCTCTCTGTATAAAATTGAAATTATCTACACCACTATCTCTATAAACATGGAAATATCTACACTGCTCTCTGTATAAAATTGAAATTATCTACACCACTATCTCTATAAACATGGAAATATCTACACTGCTATCTGTATAAACATGGAAATATCTACACCGAAATCTGTATGAACATGGAAATATCAGCACCGGTATCTGTTTGAACATGGAAATATCAGCCCCTCTATCTGTATGAACATGGAGATATCTACACGGCCATCTGTATGAACATGGAAATATCTACACTGCTATCTGTATGAACATGAAATATCTACACTGCTATCTGTATGAACATGGAAATCTCTACACCGCAATCTGTATGAACATGGAAATATCTACACCGCCATCTGTATGAACATGTAAATATCTACACCGCCATCTGTATGAACATGGAAATACCTACACCGCTAACTGTATGAACATGGAAATATCTACACCGTTATCTGTATGAACATGGAAATATCTACACCGCTATCTGTATGAACATGGAAATATCTACACCGCTATCTGTATGAACATGGAAATATCTACACCGCTATCTGTATGAACATGGAAATATCTACACCGCTATCTGTATGAACATGCAAATATCTACACAGCTATCTGTATATCAATGGAAATATCCACACTGGTATCTCTATAAACATGGAAATAACTTCACTGCTATCTGTATAAACATGGAAATATCTACACCGCCATCTCTATGAACATGGAAATATCTACACCGCCATTTGTATGAACATGGAAATATCTACACCGCCATCTCTATGAACATGGAAATATCTACACCGCGATTTGTATGAACATGGAAATATATACACCACCATCTGTATGAACATGGAAATATCTTCACCGCCATCTGTACGAACATGGATATATGTACACCGGCATCTGGATGAACATGGAAATATCTACACCGCAATCTGCATGAACATGGAAATATCTACACAGCTATCTGAATATACACGGAAATATCTACACAGATGTCTCAATAAATATTGAAATAACTACAGCGCTATCTCCAAAAGCTTCGAAATACCTACACCGCCATCTGTATGAACATGGAAATATCTACACCGCCATCTGTACAAACATGGACATATCTACACCGCCATCTGTATTAAGATGGAAATATCTACACCGCTATCTCCATAAACATGGAAATATCTGCCCAACTATCTGTATAAACATGGAAATATCCGCACCGCTATCTGAATAAACATGGAAATATCCACACCGCTATATGTATAAACATGGAAATATCTACACTGCTATCTGCATAAACATGGAAATATCCACACCGCTATCTGTGTAAACATGGAAATGTCTACACCGCTATCTGTGTAAACATGGAAATATCTACACCGCCATCTGTGTAAACATGAAAATATCTACACCGCCATCCCTATAAACATGGAAATATCTACACCGTCCTCTGTATGAACATGGAAATATCTACACCGCCATCTCTATAAACGTGGAAATATCTACACCGCTATCTGTATGAACTTGGAAATAACTACACTGCTCTCTGTATAAAATTGAAATTATCTACACCACTATCTCTATAAACATGGAAATATCTACACTGCTCTCTGTATAAAATTGAAATTATCTACACCACTATCTCTATAAACATGGAAATATCTACACTGCTATCTGTATAAACATGGAAATATCTACACCGCTATCTGTATAAACATGGAAATATCTTCACAGCTATCTGTATAAACATGGAAATATCTACAACGCTGTCTCTATAAACTTGGAAATAACTACACCACTATCTCTGTAAACATGGAAATATCTAGACCTCCATCTCTATAAACATGGAAATATCTACACCACCATCTGAATAAACAAGGAAATATCTATACCGCTATCTGTATGAACATGCAAATACCTACACAGCTATCTGTATATCAACGGAAATATCTACACTGCTATCTCTATAAACATGGAAATAACTACACTGCTATCTGCATAAACATGGAAATATCTACACCGCCATCTCTATGAACATGGAAATATCTACACCGCCATCTGTACGAACATGGAAATATCTCTACTGCCATCTGTATGAACATGTAAATATCTACACCGCCATCTGTATGAACATGGAAATATCTACACAGCTCTCTGTACGAACATGGAAATATCTACACCGCTATCTGTACGAACATGCAAATATCTACACAGCTAACTGTATATCAATGGAAATATCTACACCGATTTCTCTATAAATATGGAAATAACTACAGCGCTGTCTCTATAAACTTCGAAATACCTACACCGCCATCCGTATGAACATGGAAATATCTACACCGCCATCTGTACGAACATGGACATATCTAAACCGCCATCTGTATTAGGATGGAAATATCTACACCGCTATCTGTATAAACATGGAAATATCTGCCCAACTATCTGTATAAACGTGGAAATAACTGCACCGCTATCTGAATAAACATGGAAATATCCGCACCGCTATCTGTATAAACATGGAAATATCTACACTGCTATCTGCATAAACCTGGAAATATCCACACCGCTATCTGTGTAAACATGGAAATGTCTACACGGCTATCCATGTAAACATGGAAATATCTACACCGCCATCTGTGTAAACATGAAAATATCTACACCGCTATCGCTATAAACATGGAAATATCTACACCGTCCTCTGTATGAACATGGAAATATCTACACCGCCATCTCTATAAAGGTGGAAATATCTACACCGCTATCTGTATGAACTTGGAAATATCTACACTGCTCTCTGTATAAAATTGAAATTATCTACACCACTATCTCTATAAACATGGAAATATCTACACTGCTATCTGTATAAACATGGAAATATCTACACCGCTATCTGTATAAACATGGAAATATCTTCACAGCTATCTGTATAAACATGGAAATATCTACAACGCTGTCTCTATAAACTTGGAAATAACTACACCACTATCTCTGTAAACATGGAAATATCTAGACCTCCATCTCTATAAACATGGAAATATCTACACCACCATCTGAATAAACAAGGAAATATCTATACCGCTATCTGTATGAACATGCAAATACCTACACAGCTATCTGTATATCAATGGAAATATCTACACTGCTATCTCTATAAACATGGAAATAACTACACTGCTATCTGCATAAACATGGAAATATCTACACCGCCATCTCTATGAACATGGAAATATCTACACCGCCATCTGTACGAACATGGAAATATCTCTACTGCCATCTGTATGAACATGTAAATATCTACACCGCCATCTGTATGAACATGGAAATATCTACACAGCTCTCTGTACGAACATGGAAATATCTACACCGCTATCTGTACGAACATGCAAATATCTACACAGCTAACTGTATATCAATGGAAATATCTACACCGATTTCTCTATAAATATGGAAATAACTACAGCGCTGTCTCTATAAACTTCGAAATACCTACACCGCCATCCGTATGAACATGGAAATATCTACACCGCCATCTGTACGAACATGGACATATCTAAACCGCCATCTGTATTAGGATGGAAATATCTACACCGCTATCTGTATAAACATGGAAATATCTGCCCAACTATCTGTATAAACGTGGAAATAACTGCACCGCTATCTGAATAAACATGGAAATATCCGCACCGCTATCTGTATAAACATGGAAATATCTACACTGCTATCTGCATAAACCTGGAAATATCCACACAGCTATCTGTGTAAACATGGAAATGTCTACACGGCTATCCATGTAAACATGGAAATATCTACACCGCCATCTGTGTAAACATGAAAATATCTACACCGCTATCGCTATAAACATGGAAATATCTACACCGTCCTCTGTATGAACATGGAAATATCTACACCGCCATCTCTATAAAGGTGGAAATATCTACACCGCTATCTGTATGAACTTGGAAATATCTACACTGCTCTCTGTATAAAATTGAAATTATCTACACCACTATCTCTATAAACATGGAAATATCTACACTGCTATCTGTATAAACATGGAAATATCTACACCGCTATCTGTATAAACATGGAAATATCTTCACAGCTATCTGTATAAACATGGAAATATCTACAACGCTGTCTCTATAAACTTGGAAATAACTACACCACTATCTCTGTAAACATGGAAATATCTAGACCGCCATCTCTATAAACATGGAAATATCTACACCACCATCTGTATAAACATGGAAATATCTATACCGCTATCTGCATAAACATGGAAATATCTACACCGCCATCTCTATGAACATGGAAATATCTACACCGCCATCTGTACGAACATGGAAATATCTCTACTGCCATCTGTATGAACATGTAAATATCTACACCGCCATCTGTATGAACATGGAAATATCTACACAGCTCTCTGTACGAACATGGAAATATCTACACCGCTATCTGTATGAACATGGAAATATCTACACAGCTATCTGTATATCAATGGAAATATCTACACAGCTGTCTCTATAAACATGGAAATAACTACACTGCTATCTGTATAAACATGGAAATATCTACACCGCCACCTGTATGAACATGGAAATATCTACACTGCCATCAGTACGAACATGGAAATATCTACACCGCCATCTGAATGAACATGTAAATATCTACACCGCCATCTGTATGAACATGGAAATATCTACACCGCCAACTGTATGAACATGGAAATATCTACAACGCTATCTGTATGAACATGGAAATATCTACACCGCTATCTGTATGAACATGGAAATATCTACACCGCTATCTGTATGAACATGGAAATATCTACACCGCTATCTGTATGAACATGGTAATATCTACACCGCTATCTGTATGAACATGGAAATATCTACACCGCTATCTCTGTGAACATGCAAATATCTACACAGCTATCTGTATATCAATGGAAATATCTACACTGCTATCTCTATAAACATGGAAATAACTACACTGCTATCTGTATAAATATGGAAATATCTATACCGCCATCTCTATGAAGATAGAAATATCTACACCGCCATTTGTATGAACATGGAAATATCTACACCGCCATCTCTATGAACATGGAAATATCTACACCGCTAACTGTATGAACATGGAAATATCTACACCGCTATCTGTATGAACATGGAAATATCTACACCGTTATCTGTATGAACATGGAAATATCTACACCGCTATCTGTATGAACATGGAAAAACCTACACCGCTATCTGTACGAACATGAAAATATCTACACCGCTATCAGTGTGACCATGCAAATATCTACACAGCTATCTATCAATGGAAATATATACACTGCTATCTCTATAAACATGGAAATAACTACACTGCTATCAGTATAAACATGGAAATACCTGCACCGCCACCTGTATGAACATGAAAATATCTACACTGCCATCCATACGAACATGGAAATATCTACACCGCCATCTGTATAAACATGGAAATATCTATACCGCTATCTGCATAAACATGGAAATATCTACACCGCCATCTCTATGAACATGGAAATATCTACACCGCCATCTGTACGAACATGGAAATATCTCTACTGCCATCTGTATGAACATGTAAATATCTACACCGCCATCTGTATGAACATGGAAATATCTACACAGCTCTCTGTACGAACATGGAAATATCTACACCGCTATCTGTATGAACATGGAAATATCTACACAGCTATCTGTATATCAATGGAAATATCTACACAGCTGTCTCTATAAACATGGAAATAACTACACTGCTATCTGTATAAACATGGAAATATCTACACCGCCACCTGTATGAACATGGAAATATCTACACTGCCATCAGTATGAACATGGAAATATCTACACCGCCATCTGAATGAACATGTAAATATCTACACCGCCATCTGTATGAACATGGAAATATCTACACCGCCAACTGTATGAACATGGAAATATCTACAACGCTATCTGTATGAACATGGAAATATCTACACCGCTATCTGTATGAACATGGAAATATCTACACCGCTATCTGTATGAACATGGAAATATCTACACCGCTATCTGTATGAACATGGTAATATCTACACCGCTATCTGTATGAACATGGAAATATCTACACCGCTATCTCTGTGAACATGCAAATATCTACACAGCTATCTGTATATCAATGGAAATATCTACACTGCTATCTCTATAAACATGGAAATATCTACACTGCTATCTGTATAAATATGGAAATATCTATACCGCCATCTCTATGAAGATAGAAATATCTACACCGCCATTTGTATGAACATGGAAATATCTACACCGCCATCTCTATGAACATGGAAATATCTACACCGCTAACTGTATGAACATGGAAATATCTACACCGCTATCTGTATGAACATGGAAATATCTACACCGTTATCTGTATGAACATGGAAATATCTACACCGCTATCTGTATGAACATGGAAAAACCTACACCGCTATCTGTACGAACATGAAAATATCTACACCGCTATCAGTGTGACCATGCAAATATCTACACAGCTATCTATCAATGGAAATATATACACTGCTATCTCTATAAACATGGAAATAACTACACTGCTATCAGTATAAACATGGAAATACCTGCACCGCCACCTGTATGAACATGAAAATATCTACACTGCCATCCATACGAACATGGAAATATCTACACCGCCATCTGTATGAACATGTAAATATCTACACCGCCATCTGTATGAACATGGAAATATCTACACCGCTAACTGTATGAACATGGAAATGTCTACACCGCTATCGGTATGAACATGGAAATATCTACACCGCTATCTGTATGAACATGGAAATATCTAAACAGCTATCTGTATGAACATGGAAATCTCTACACCGCAATCCGTATGAACGTGGAAATATCTACACCGCCATCTGTATGAACATGTAAATATCTACACCGCCATCTGTATGAACATGGAAATACCTACACCGCTAACTGTATGAACATGGAAATATCTACACCGCTATCTGTATGAACATGGAAATATCTACACCGCTATCTGTATGAACATGGAAATAACCGCACCGCTATCTGAATAAACATGTAAATATCCGCACCGCTATCTGTATAAACATGGAAATATCTACACTGCTATCTGCATAAACCTGGAAATATCCACACCGCTATCTGTGTAAACAGGGAAAGGTCTACACCGCTATCCGTGTAAACATGGAAATATCTACACCGCCATCTGTGTAAACATGGAAATATCTACACCGCCATCCCTATAAACATGGAAATATCTACACCGTCCTCTGTATGAACATGTAAATATCTACACCGCTAACTGTATGAACATGGAAATATCTACACCGCTATCTGTATGAACTTGGAAATATCTACACCGCTGTCTGTATGAACATGGAAATATCTACACCGCTATCTGTATGAACATGGAAATATCTACACCGCTATCTGTATGAACATGGAAATATCTACACCGCTATCTGTATGAACATGCAAATATCTACACAGCTATCTGTATATCAATGGAAATATCCACACTGGTATCTCTATAAACATGGAAATAACTTCACTGCTATCTGTATAAATATGGAAATATCTACACCGCCATCTGTATGAACATGGAAATATCTACACCGCCATCTGTATGAACATGGAAATATCTACACCGCCATCTGTATGAACATGGAAATATCTACACCGCTAACTATATGAACATGGAAATATCTACACCGCTATCTGTATGAACATGGAAATATCTACACGGCTATCTGTATGAACATGGAAATATCTACACCGCTATCTGTATGAACATGGAAATATCTACACCGCTATCTGAATGAACATGGTAATATCTACACCGCTATCTGTATGAACATGGAAATATCTACACCGCTATCTGTGTGAACATGCAAATATCTACACAGCTATCTGTATATCAATGGAAATATCTACACTGCTATCTCTATAAACATGTAAATAACTACACTGCTATCTGTATAAATAAGAAATATCTGCACCGCCACCTGTATGAACATGGAAATATCTTCACTGCCATCCGTACGAACATGGAAATATCTACACCGCCATCTGTATGAACATGTAAATATCTACACCGCCATTTGTATGAACATGGAAATATCTACACCGCTAACTATATGAACATGGAAATATCTACACCGCTATCTGTATGAACATGGAAATATCTACACCGCTATCTGTGTGAACATGGAAATATCTACATCTCTATCTGTATGAACATGGAAATATCTACACCGCTATCTGTATGAACATGGAAATATCTACACCGCTATCTGTATGAACATGGAAATATCTACACCGCTATCTGTATGAACATGGAAATATCTACACCGCTATCGGTATAAACATGCAAATATCTACACAGCTATCTGTATATCAATGGAAATATCTACACTGCTATCTCTATAAACATGGAAATATTTACACCGCCATCTGTATGAACATGGAAATATCTACACCGCCCTCTGTATGAACATGTAAATATCTACACCGCCATCTGTATGAACATGGAAATATCTACACCGCTAACTGTATGAACATGGAAATATCTACACCGCTATCTGTATGAACATGGAAATATCTACACTGCCATCTGTAGGAACATGGACATATCTACACCGCCGTCTGTATTAAGATGGAAATATCTACACCGCTATCTGTATAAACATGGAAATATCTGCCCAACTATCTGTATAAACATGGAAATATCGGCACCGCTACCTGAGTAAACATGAAAATATATACACTGCTATTTGCATAAACATGGAAATATCCACACCGCCATCTGTGTAAACATGGAAATGTCTAAACCGCTATCTGTGTAAACATGGAAATATCTACACCGCCATCTGTGTAAACATGAAAATATCTACACCGCCATCCCTATAAACATGGAAATATCTACACCGCTAACTGTATGAACAAGGAAATATCTACACCGCTATCTGTATGAACATGGAAATATCTACATCGCTATCTGTATGAACATGGAAATATCTTCACCACTATCTGAATGAACATGGAAATATCTACACCGCTATCTGTATGAACATGGAAATATCTACACCGCTATCTCTATGAACATGCAAATATCTACACAGCTATCTGTAAATCAATGGAAATATCTACACTGCTATCTCTATAAACATGGAAATAATTACACTGATGTCTCTATAAATATGGAAATATCTACACCGCCATCTCTATGAACATGGAAATATCTACACCGCCATTTGTATGAACATGGAAATATCTACACCGCCATCTCTATGAACATGGAACTATCTACACCGAAATTGGTATGAACATGGAAAGATCTACACCACCATCTGTATGAACATGGAAATATCTACACCACCATCTGTATGAACATGGAAATATCTTCACCGCCATCTGTATGAACATGGATATATTTACACTAGCATCTGGATGAACATGGAAATATCTACACCGCTATCTGCATGAACATGGAAATATCTACACAGCTATCTGTATATACATGGAAATATCTACACAGATTTCTCTATAAATATGGAAATAACTACAGCGCTATCTCTATAAACTTCGAAATATCTACACCGCCATCTGTATGAACATGGAAATATCTGCACCGCCATCTGTACAAACATGGACATATCTACACCGCCATCTGTATTAAGATGGAAATATCTACAATGCTATCTGTATAAACATGGAAATATCTGCGCAACTATCTGTATAAACATGGAAATATCCGCAGCGCTATCTGAATAAACATGGAAATATCCACACCGCTATCTGTATAAACTTGGAAATATCTACACCGCTGTCTGTATGAACATGGAAATATCTACACCGCTATCTGTATGAACATGGAAATATCTACACCGCTATCTGTATGAACATGGAAATATCTACAGCGCTATCTGTATGAACATTCAAATATCTACACAGCTATCTTTATATTAATGAAAATATCCACACTAGTATCTCTATAAACATGGAAATAACTTCACTGCTATCTGCATAAATATGGAAATGTCTACACCGCCATCTCTATGAACATGGAAATATCTACACCGCCATTTGTATGAACCTGGAAATATCTGCACCGCCATCTCTATGAACATGGAAATATCTACACCGCCATGTGTATGAACATGGAAATACCTACACCGCCATCTGTATGAACATGGACATATCTACACCGCTATCTGTATGAACATGGAAATATCTACACCGCTATCGGTATAAACATGCAAATATCTACACAGCTATCTGTATATCAATGGAAATATCTACACTGCTATCTCTATAAACATGGAAATATTTACACCGCCATCTGTATGAACATGGAAATATCTACACCGCCCTCTGTATGAACATGTAAATATCTACACCGCCATCTGTATGAACATGGAAATATCTACACCGCTAACTGTATGAACATGGAAATATCTACACCGCTATCTGTATGAACATGGAAATATCTACACTGCCATCTGTAGGAACATGGACATATCTACACCGCCGTCTGTATTAAGATGGAAATATCTACACCGCTATCTGTATAAACATGGAAATATCTGCCCAACTATCTGTATAAACATGGAAATATCGGCACCGCTACCTGAGTAAACATGAAAATATATACACTGCTATTTGCATAAACATGGAAATATCCACACCGCCATCTGTGTAAACATGGAAATGTCTAAACCGCTATCTGTGTAAACATGGAAATATCTACACCGCCATCTGTGTAAACATGAAAATATCTACACCGCCATCCCTATAAACATGGAAATATCTACACCGCTAACTGTATGAACAAGGAAATATCTACACCGCTATCTGTATGAACATGGAAATATCTACATCGCTATCTGTATGAACATGGAAATATCTTCACCACTATCTGAATGAACATGGAAATATCTACACTGCTATCTGTATGAACATGGAAATATCTACACCGCTATCTCTATGAACATGCAAATATCTACACAGCTATCTGTAAATCAATGGAAATATCTACACTGCTATCTCTATAAACATGGAAATAATTACACTGCTGTCTCTATAAATATGGAAATATCTACACTGCCATCTCTATGAACATGGAAATATCTACACCGCCATTTGTATGAACATGGAAATATCTACACCGCCATCTCTATGAACATGGAACTATCTACACCGAAATTGGTATGAACATGGAAAGATCTACACCACCATCTGTATGAACATGGAAATATCTACACCACCATCTGTATGAACATGGAAATATCTTCACCGCCATCTGTATGAACATGGATATATTTACACTAGCATCTGGATGAACATGGAAATATCTACACCGCTATCTGCATGAACATGGAAATATCTACACAGCTATCTGTATATACATGGAAATATCTACACAGATTTCTCTATAAATATGGAAATAACTACAGCGCTATCTCTATAAACTTCGAAATATCTACACCGCCATCTGTATGAACATGGAAATATCTACACCGCCATTTGTATGAACATGGAAATATCTACACCGCCATCTCTATGAACATGGAAATATCTACACCGCTAACTGTATGAACATGGAAATATCTACACCGCTATCTGTATGAACATGGAAATATCTACACCGTTATCTGTATGAACATGGAAATATCTACACCGCTATCTGTATGAACATGGAAAAACCTACACCGCTATCTGTACGAACATGAAAATATCTACACCGCTATCAGTGTGACCATGCAAATATCTACACAGCTATCTATCAATGGAAATATATACACTGCTATCTCTATAAACATGGAAATAACTACACTGCTATCAGTATAAACATGGAAATACCTGCACCGCCACCTGTATGAACATGAAAATATCTACACTGCCATCCATACGAACATGGAAATATCTACACCGCCATCTGTATGAACATGTAAATATCTACACCGCCATCTGTATGAACATGGAAATATCTACACCGCTAACTATATGAACATGGAAATGTCTACACCGCTATCGGTATGAACATGGAAATATCTACACCGCTATCTGTATGAACATGGAAATATCTAAACAGCTATCTGTATGAACATGGAAATCTCTACACCGCAATCCGTATGAACGTGGAAATATCTACACCGCCATCTGTATGAACATGTAAATATCTACACCGCCATCTGTATGAACATGGAAATACCTACACCGCTAACTGTATGAACATGGAAATATCTACACCGCTATCTGTATGAATATGGAAATATCTACACCGCTATCTGTATGAACATGGAAATAACCGCACCGCTATCTGAATAAACATGGAAATATCCGCACCGCTATCTGTATAAACATGGAAATATCTACACTGCTATCTGCATAAACCTGGAAATATCCACACCGCTATCTGTGTAAACAGGGAAAGGTCTACACCGCTATCCGTGTAAACATGGAAATATCTACACCGCCATCTGTGTAAACATGAAAATATCTACACCGCCATCCCTATAAACATGGAAATATCTACACCGTCCTCTGTATGAACATGTAAATATCTACACCGCTAACTGTATGAACATGGAAATATCTACACCGCTATCTGTATGAACTTGGAAATATCTACACCGCTGTCTGTATGAACATGGAAATATCTACACCGCTATCTGTATGAACATGGAAATATCTACACCGTTATCTGTATGAACATGCAAATATCTACACAGCTATCTGTATATCAATGGAAATATCCACATTGGTATCTCTATAAACATGGAAATAACTTCACTGCTATCTGTATAAATATGGAAATATCTACACCGCCATCTGTATGAACATGGAAATATCTACACCGCCATCTGTATGAACATGGAAATATCTACACCGCCATCTGTATGAACATGGAAATATCTACACCGCTAACTATATGAACATGGAAATATCTACACCGCTATCTGTATGAACATGGAAATATCTACACGGCTATCTGTATGAACATGGAAATATCTACACCGCTATCTGTATGAACATGGAAATATCTACACCGCTATCTGTAAATACATGGAAATATCTACACCGCTATCTGTGTGAACATGCAAATATCTACACAGCTATCTGTATATCAATGGAAATATCTACACTGCTATCTCTATAAACATGTAAATAACTACACTGCTATCTGTATAAATAAGAAATATCTGCACCGCCACCTGTATGAACATGGAAATATCTTCACTGCCATCCTTACGAACATGGAAATATCTACACCGCCATCTGTATGAACATGTAAATATCTACACCGCCATTTGTATGAACATGGAAATATCTACACCGCTAACTATATGAACATGGAAATATCTACACCGCTATCTGTATGAACATGGAAATATCTACACCGCTATCTGTGTGAACATGGAAATATCTACACCGCTATCTGTATGAACATGGAAATATCTACACCGCTATCTGTATGAACATGGAAATATCTACACCGCTATCTGTATGAACATGGAAATATCTACACCGCTATCTGTATGAACATGGAAATATCTACACCGCTATCGGTATAAACATGCAAATATCTACACAGCTATCTGTATATCAATGGAAATATCTACACTGCTATCTCTATAAACATGGAAATATTTACACCGCCATCTGTATGAACATGGAAATATCTACACCGCCCTCTGTATGAACATGTAAATATCTACACCGCCATCTGTATGAACATGGAAATATCTACACCGCTAACTGTATGAACTTGGAAATATCTACACCGCCATCTGTATAAACATGGAAATATCTACACTGCTATCTGCATAAACCTGGAAATATCCTCACCGCTATCTGTGTAAACATGGAAATGTCTACACCGCTATCCGTGTAAACATGGAATTACCTACACCGCCATCTGTGTAAACATGAAAATATCTACACCGCCATCCCTATAAACATGGAAATATCTACACCGTCCTCTGTATGAACATGGAAATATCTACACCGCCATCTCTATAAAGGTGGAAATATCTACACCGCTATCTGTATGAACTTGGAAATATCTACACTGCTCTCTGTATAAAATTGAAATTATCTACACCACTATCTCTATAAACATGGAAATATCTACACTGCTATCTGTATAAACATGGAAATATCTACACCGCTATCTGTATAAACATGGAAATATCTTCACCGCTATCTGTATAAACATGGAAATATCTACAATGCTGTCTCTATAAACTTGGAAATAACTACACCACTATCTCTGTTAACATGGAAATATCTAGACCGCCATCTCTATAAACATGGAAATATCTACACCACCATCTGTATAAACATGGAAATATCTATACCGCTATCTGCATAAACATGGAAATATCTACACCGCAATCTCTATGAACATGGAGATATCTACACCGCCATCTGTACAAACATGGAAATATCTATACTGCCATCTGTATGAACATGTAAATATCTACACCACAATCTGTATGAACATGGAAATATCTACACCACTATCTGTACGAACATGGAAGTATCTACACCGCCATCTCTATGAACATGGACATATCTACACCGCCATCTGTACAAACATGGAAATATCTACACTGCTATCTGTACAAACATGGAAATATCTACACCGCCACCTGTATGAACATGGAAATATCTACACTGCCATCAGTACGAACATGGAAATATCTACACCGCCATCTGTATGAACATGTAAATAACTACACCGCCATCTGTATGAACATGGAAATATCTACACCGCCAACTGTATGAACATGGAAATATCTACACCGCCATCGGTATGAACATGGAAATATCTACACCGCTATCTGTATGAACATGGAAATATCTACACAGCTATCTGTATATCAATGGAAATATCTACACAGCTGTCTCTATAAACATGGAAATAACTACACTGCTATCTGTATAAACATGGAAATATCTACACCGCCACCTGTATGAACATGGAAATATCTACACTGCCATCAGTACGAACATGGAAATATCTACACCGCCATCTGAATGAACATGTAAATATCTACACCGCCATCTGTATGAACATGGAAATATCTACACCGCCAACTGTATGAACATGGAAATATCTACAACGCTATCTGTATGAACATGGAAATATCTACACCGCTATCTGTATGAACATGGAAATATCTACACCGCTATCTGTATGAACATGGAAATATCTACACCGCTATCTGTATGAACATGGTAATATCTACACCGCTATCTGTATGAACATGGAAATATCTACACCGCTATCTCTGCGAACATGCAAATATCTACACAGCTATCTGTATATCAATGGAAATATCTACACTGCTATCTCTATAAACATGGAAATAACTACACTGCTATCTGTATAAATATGGAAATATCTATACCGCCATCTCTATGAAGATGGAAATATCTACACCGCCATTTGTATGAACATGGAAATATCTACACCGCCATCTCTATGAACATGGAAATATCTACACCGCTAACTGTATGAACATGGAAATATCTACACCGCTATCTGTATGAACGTGGAAATATCTACACCGTTATCTGTATGAACATGGAAATATCTACACCGCTATCTGTATGAACATGGAAAAACCTACACCGCTATCTGTACGAACATGAAAATATCTACACCGCTATCAGTGTGACCATGCAAATATCTACACAGATATCTATCAATGGAAATATATACACTGCTATCTCTATAAACATGGAAATAACTACACTGCTATCAGTATAAACATGGAAACACCTGCACCGCCACCTGTATGAACATGAAAATATCTACACTGCCATCCATACGAACATGGAAATATCTACACCGCCATCTGTATGAACATGTAAATATCTACACCGCCATCTGTATGAACATGGAAATATCTACACCGCTAACTGTATGAACATGGAAATGTCTACACCGCTATCGGTATGAACATGGAAATATCTACACCGCTATCTGTATGAACATGGAAATATCTAAACAGCTATCTGTATGAACATGGAAATCTCTACACCGCAATCCGTATGAACGTGGAAATATCTACACCGCCATCTGTATGAACATGTAAATATCTACACCGCCATCTGTATGAACATGGAAATACCTACACCGCTAACTGTATGAACATGGAAATATCTACACCGCTATCTGTATGAACATGGAAATATCTACACCGCTATCTGTATGAACATGGAAATAACCGCACCGCTATCTGAATAAACATGGAAATATCCGCACCGCTATCTGTATAAACATGGAAATATCTACACTGCTATCTGCATAAACCTGGAAATATCCACACCGCTATCTGTGTAAACAGGGAAAGGTCTACACCGCTATCCGTGTAAACATGGAAATATCTACACCGCCATCTGTGTAAACATGAAAATATCTACACCGCCATCCCTATAAACATGGAAATATCTACACCGTCCTCTGTATGAACATGTAAATATCTACACCGCTAACTGTATGAACATGGAAATATCTACACCTCTATCTGTATGAACTTGGAAATATCTACACCGCTGTCTGTATGAACATGGAAATATCTACACCGCTATCTGTATGAACATGGAAATATCTACACCGCTATCTGTATGAACATGCAAATATCTACACAGCTATCTGTATATCAATGGAAATATCCACATTGGTATCTCTATAAACATGGAAATAACTTCACTGCTATCTGTATAAATATGGAAATATCTACACCGCCATCTGTATGAACATGGAAATATCTACACCGCCATCTGTATGAACATGGAAATATCTACACCGCCATCTGTATGAACATGGAAATATCTACACCGCTAACTATATGAACATGGAAATATCTACACCGCTATCTGTATGAACATGGAAATATCTACACGGCTATCTGTATGAACATGGAAATATCTACACCGCTATCTGTATGAACATGGAAATATCTACACCGCTATCTGAATGAACATGGTAATATCTACACCGCTATCTGTAAATACATGGAAATATCTACACCGCTATCTGTGTGAACATGCAAATATCTACACAGCTATCTGTATATCAATGGAAATATCTACACTGCTATCTCTATAAACATGTAAATAACTACACTGCTATCTGTATAAATAAGAAATATCTGCACCGCCACCTGTATGAACATGGAAATATCTTCACTGCCATCCTTACGAACATGGAAATATCTACACTGCCATCTGTATGAACATGTAAATATCTACACCGCCATTTGTATGAACATGGAAATATCTACACCGCCATTTGTATGAACATGGACATATCTACACCGCCATCTGTATTAAGATGGAAATATCTACAATGCTATCTGTATAAACATGGAAATATCTGCGCAACTATCTGTATAAACATGGAAATATCCGCACCGCTATCTGAATAAACATGGAAATATCCACACCGCTATCTGTATAAACTTGGAAATATCTACACCGCTGTCTGTATGAACATGGAAATATCTACACCGCTATCTGTATGAACATGGAAATATCTACACCGCTATCTGTATGAACATGGAAATATCTACACCGCTATCTGTATGAACATGCAAATATCTACACAGCTATCTGTATATTAATGAAAATATCCACACTAGTATCTCTATAAACTTGGAAATAACTTCACTGCTATCTCTATAAATATGGAAATGTCTACACCGCCATCTCTATGAACATGGAAATATCTACACTGCCATTTGTATGAACCTGGAAATATTTGCACCGCCATCTCTATGAACGTGGAAATATCTACACCGCCATGTGTATGAACATGGAAATACCTACACCGCCATCTGTATGAACATGGACATATCTTCACCGCCATCTGTATGAACATGGATATATGTACACCGGCATCTGGATGAACATGGAAATATCTACACCGCTATCTGCATGAACATGGAAATATCTACACAGCTATCTGAATACACATGGAAATATCTACACCGATTTTTCTATAAATATGGAAATAACTACAGCGCTATTTCTATAAACTTCGAAATACCTACACCGCCATCTGTATGAACATGGAAATATCTACACCGCCATCTGTACAAACATGGACATATCTAAACCGCCATCTGTATTAAGATGGAAATATCTACACCGCTATCTGTATAAACATGGAAATATCTGCGCAACTATCTGTATAAACATGTCAATAACCGCACCGCTATCTGAATAAACATGGAAATATCCGCACCGCTATCTGTATAAACATGGAAATATCAACACTGCTATCTGCATAAACCTGGAAATATCCACACCGCTATCTGTGTAAACATGGAAATGTCTACACCGCTATCCGTGTAAACATGGAATTATCTACACCGCCATCTGTGTAAACATGAAAATATCTACACCGCCATCCCTATAAACATGGAAATATCTACACCGTCCTCTGTATGAACATGGAAATATCTACACCGCCATCTCTATAAAGGTGGAAATATCTACACCGCTATCTGTATGAACTTGGAAATATCTACACTGCTCTCTGTATAAAATTGAAATTATCTACACCACTATCTCTATAAACATGGAAATATCTACACTGCTATCTGTATAAACATGGAAATATCTACACCGCTATCTGTATAAACATGGAAATATCTTCACCGCTATCTGTATAAACATGGAAATATCTACAATGCTGTCTCTATAAACTTGGAAATAACTACACCACTATCTCTGTTAACATGGAAATATCTAGACCGCCATCTCTATAAACATGGAAATATCTACACCACCATCTGTATAAACATGGAAATATCTTTACCGCTATCTGCATAAACATGGAAATATCTACACCGCCATCTCTATGAACATGGACATATCTACACCGCCATCTGTACAAACATGGAAATATCTATACTGCCATCTGTATGAACATGTAAATATCTACACCACCATCTGTATGAACATGGAAATATCTACACCACTATCTGTACGAACATGGAAGTATCTACACCGCTATCTGTATGAACATGCAAATATCTACAGAGCTATCTGTATATCAATGGACATATCTACACAGATGTCTCTATAAACATGGAAATAACTACACTGCTATCTGTATAAACATGGAAATATCTACACCGCCACCTGTATGAACATGGAAATATCTACACTGCCATCAGTACGAACATGGAAATATCTACACCGCCATCTGTATGAACATGTAAATAACTACACCGCCATCTGTATGAACATGGAAATATCTACACCGCCAACTGTATGAACATGGAAATATCTACACCGCCATCGGTATGAACATGGAAATATCTACACCGCTATCTGTATGAACATGGAAATATCTACACCACCATCTGTATGAACATGGAAATATCTACACCGCCATCTGTATGAACATGGAAATATCTACACCGCCATCTGTATGAACATGTAAATATCTACACCGCCATCTGTATGAACATGGAAATATCTACACCGCTAACTATATGAACATGGAAATATCTACACCGCTATCTGTATGAACATGGAAATATCTACACCGCTATCTGTATGAACATGGAAATATCTACACCGCTATCTGTATGAACATGGAAATATCTACACCGCTATCTGTATGAACATGGTAATATCTACACCGCTATCTGTATGAACATGGAAATATCTACACCGCTATCTGTGTGAACATGCAAATATCTACACAGCTATCTGTATATCAATGGAAATATCTACACTGCTATCTCTATAAACATGGAAATAACTACACTGCTATCTGTATAAATAAGAAATATCTGCACCGCCACATGTATGAACATGGAAATATCTTCACTGCCGTCCGTACGAACATGGAAATATCTACACCGCCATCTGTATGAACATGTAAATATCTACACCCCCATTTGTATGAACATGGAAATATCTACACCGCTAACTATATGAACATGGAAATATCTACACCGCTATCTGTATGAACATGGAAATATCTACACCGCTATCTGTGTGAACATGGAAATATCTACACCGCTATCTGTATGAACATGGAAATATCTACACCGCTATCTGTATGAACATGGAAATACCTACACCGCTATCTGTATGAACATGCAAATATCTACACAGCTATCTGTATATCAATGGAAATATCTACACTGCTATCTCTTTCAACATGGAAATATTTACACCGCCATCTGTATGAACATGGAAATATCTACACCGCCATCTGTATGAACATGTAAATATCTACACCGCCATCTGTATGAACATGGAAATATCTACACCCCTAACTGTATGAACATGGAAATATCTACACCGCTATCTGTATGAACATGGAAATATCTACACCGCCATCTGTAGGAACATGGACATATCTACACGGCCATCTGTATTAAGATGGAAATATCTACACCGCTATCTGTGTAAACATGGAAATATCTGCCCAACTATCTGTATAAACATGGAAATATCGGCACCGCTATCTGTGTAAACATGAAAATATCTACACTGCTATTTGCATAAACATGGAAATATCCACACCGCCATCTGTGTAAACATGGAAATGTCTACACCGCTATCTGTGTAAACATGGAAATATCTACACCGCCATCTGTGTAAACATGAAAATATCTACACCGCCATCCCTATAAACATGGAAATATCTACACCGCCATCTGTGTAAACATGAAAATATCTACACCGCAATCCCTATAAACATGGAAATATCTACACCGCTAACTGTATGAACAAGGAAATATCTACACCGCTATATGTATGAACATGGAAATATCTACACCGCTATCTGTATGAACATGGAAATATCTTCACCACTATCTGAATGAACATGGAAATATCTACACTGCTATCTGTATGAACATGGAAATATCTACACCGCTATCTCTATGAACATGCAAATATCTACACAGCTATCTGTATATCAATGGAAATATCTACACTGCTATCTCTATAAACATGGAAATAATTACACTGCTGTCTCTATAAATATGGAAATATCTACACCGCCATCTCTATGAACATGGAAATATCTACACCGCCATTTGTATGAACATGGAAATATCTACACCGCCATCTCTATGAACATGGAACTATCTACACCGAAATTGGTATGAACATGGAACGATCTACACCACCATCTGTATGAACATGGAAATATCTACACCACCATCTGTATGAACATGGAAATATCTTCACCGCCATCTGTATGAACATGGATATATGTACACTAGCATCTGGATGAACATGGAAATATCTACACCGCTATCTGCATGAACATGGAAATATCTACACAGCTATCTGAATATACATGGAAATATCTACACAGATTTCTCTATAAATATGGAAATAACTACAGCGCTATCTCTATAAACTTCGAAATATCTACACCGCCATCTGTATGAACATGGAAATATCTACACCGCCATCTGTACAAACATGGACATATCTACACCGCCATCTGTATTAAGATGGAAATATCTACAACGCTATCTATATAAACATGGAAATATCTGCCCAACTATCTGTATAAACATGGAAATATCCGCACCGCTATCTGAATAAACATGGAAATATCCGCACTGCTATCTGTATAAACTTGGAAATATCTACACTGCTATCTGCATAAATATGGAAATATCCACACCGCTATCTGTGTAAACATGGAAATATCTACACCGCCATCTGCGTAAACATGAAAATATCCACACCGCCATCCCTATAAACATGGAAATATCTCCACCGTCCTCTGTATGAACATGGATATATCTACGCCACCATCCCTATAAACGTGGAAATATCTACACCGCTATCTGTATGAACTTGGAAATATCTACACTGCTCTCTGTATGAAATTGAAATTATCTACACCACTATCTCTATAAACATGGAAATATCTACACTGCTATCTGTATAAACATGGAAATATCTACACCGCTATCTGTATAAACATGGAAATACCTTCACCGCTATCTGTATAAACATGGAAATATCAACAACGCTGTCTCTATAAACTTGGAAATAACTACACCACTATCTCTGTAAACATGGAAATATCTAGACCGCCATCTCTATAAACATGGAAATATCTACACCACCATCTGTATAAACATGGAAATATCTATACCGCTATCTGCATAAACATGGAAATATCTACACCGCCATCTCTATGAACATGGAAATATCTGCACCGCCATGTGTACGAACATGGAAATATCTACACCGCTATCTGTACGAACATGGAAATATCTACACCGCTATCTGTATGAACACGCAAATATCTACACAGCTATCTATATATCAATTTAAATATCTACACAGCTGTCTTTATAAACATGGAAATAACTACACTGCTATCTGTATAAACATGGAAATAGCTACACCGCCCCCTGTATGAACATGGAAATATCTACACCGCTATCTGTATGAACATGGAAATATCTACACTGCTATCTGTATGAACATGGAAATATCTACACCACTATCTGTATGAACATGGAAATATCTACACCGCTATCTGTATGAACATGCAAATATCTACACAGCTATCTGCATATCAATGGAAATATCTACACTGCTATCTCTATAAACATGGAAATAACTACACTGCTATCTGTATAAATATGGAAATATCTACACTGCCATCTCTATGAAGATGGAAATATCTACACCGCCATTTGTATGAACATGGAAATATCTACACCACCATCTGTATGAACATGGAAATATGTTCACCGCCATCTGTATGAACATGGATATATGTACACCGGCATCTGGATGAACATGGAAATATCTACACCGCTATCTGCATGAACATGGAAATATCTAAACAGCTATCTGAATATACACGGAAATATCTACACAGATTTCTCTATAAATATGGAAATAACTACAGTGCTATCTCTATAAACTTCGAAATATCTACACCGCCATCTGTATGAACATGGAAATATCTACACCACCATCTGTACAAACATGGACATATCTACACCGCCATCTGTATTAAGATGGAAATATCTACACCGCTATCTGTATAAACATGGAAATATCCGCCCAACTATCTGTATAAACATGGAAATATCCGCACCGCTATCTGTATAAACATGGAAATATCTACACTGCTATCTGCATAAACATGGAAATATCCACACCGCTATCTGTGTAAACATGGAAATGTCTACACCGCTATCAGTGTAACCATGGAAATATCTACACCACCATCTGTGTAAACATGAAAATATCTACACCGCCATCCCTATAAACATGGAAATATCTACACCGCCATCTGTATGAACATGGAAATATCTACACCGCCATATCTATAAACGTGGAAATATCTACACCGCTATCTGTATGAACTTGGAAATATCTACACTGCTCTCTGTATAAAATTGAAATTATCTACACCACTATCTCTATAAACATGGAAATATCTACACTGCTATCTGTATAAACATGCAAATATCTACACCGCTATCTGTATAAACATGGAAATATCTACAACGCTGTCACTATGAACTTGGAAATAACTACACCACTAAATCTGTAAACATGGAAATATCTAGACCGCCATCTCTATATACCTGGAAATATCTACACCACCATCTGTATAAACATGGAAATATCTATACCGCTATCTGCATAAACATGGAAATATCTACACAGCCATCTCTATGAACATGGAAATATCTACACCGCCATCTGTACGAACATGGAAATATCTATACCGCCATCTGTATGAACATGTAAATATCTACACCGCCATCTGTAAGAACATGGAAATATCTACACCGCTAACTGTATGAACATGGAAAAATATACACCGCTGTCTGTATGAACATGGAAGTATCTACACCGTTATCTGTATGAACTTGGAAATATCTACACCGCTATCTGTATGAACATGGAAATATCTATAACGCTATCTGTACGAACATGGAAATATCTACACCGCTATCTGTATGAACATGCAAATATCTACACAGCTATCTGTATATCAACGGAAATATCTACACAGCTATCTCTATTAACATGGAAATAACTACACAGCTATCTGTATAAACATTGAAATATCTACACCGCCACCTGTATGAGCATGGAAATATCTACACTGCCATCAGTACAAACATGGAAACATCTACACCGCCATCTGTATGAACAAGGAAATATCTTCACCGCCATCTGTATGAACATGGAAATATCTACACCGCTAAATGTATGAACATGGAAATAGCTACACCGCCATCTGTATGAAGATGGAAATATCTACACCGCTAACTGTATGAACATGGAAATATCTACACCGCTATTGGTATGAACATGGAAATATCTACACCGCTATCTGTATGAACATGGAAATATCTACACTGCCATCTGTATGAACATTGAAATATCTACACCGCCATCTGTATGAACGTGGAAATATCTACACCGCCATCTGTATGAACGTGGAAATATCTACACCGCTATCTGTATGAACATGGAAATATCTACACCGCTATCTGTATGAACATGGAATTATCTACACCGCTATCTGTATGAACATGCAAATATCTACATCGCTCTCTGTATGAACATGGAAATATCTAGACCGCTATCTGTATGAACATGCAAATATCTACACAGCTATCTGTATATCAATGAAAATATCTACACTGCTATCCCTATAAACATGGAAATAACTACACTGCTATCTGTATAAATATGGAAATATCTACACCGCCATCTCTATGAACATGGAAATAACTACACCGCCATTTGTATGAACATGGAATTATGTACACTGCCATCTCTATGAACATGGAAATATCTACACCGCCATTTGTATGAACATGGAAATATCTACACCACCATCTGTAAGAACATGGAAATACCTTCACCGCCATCTGTATGAACATGGATATATGTACACCGGCATCTGGATGAACATGGAAATATCTACACCGCTATCTGAATATACATGGAAATATCTACACTGATTTCTCTATAAATATGGAAATAACTACAGCGCTATCTGTATAAACTTCGAAATATCTACACCGCCATCTGTATGAACATGGAAATATCTACACCGCCATCTGTACAAACATGGACATATCTACACCGCCATCTGTATTAAGATGGAAATATCTACACCGCCATCTGTATAAACATGGAAATATCAGCCCAACTATCTGTATAAACATGGAAATATCCACACCGCTATCTGTATAAACATGGAAATATCTACACTGCTATCTGCATAAACATGGAAATATCCACACCGCTATCTGTGTAAACATGGAAATGTCTACACCGCTATCCGTGTAAACATGTAAATATCTACACCGCCATCTGTGTAAACATGAAAATATCTACACCGCCATCCTTATAAACATGGAAATATCTACACCGCCGTCTGTATGAACATGGAAATATCTACACCCCCATCTCTATAAACGTGGAAATATCTACACCGCTATCTGTATGAACTTGGAAATATCTACACTGCTCTCTGTATAAAATTGAAATTATCTACACCACTATCTCTATAAACATGGAAATATCTACACTGCTATCTATATAAACATGGAAATATCTACACCGCTATCTGTGTAAACATGGAAATATCTACAACGCTGTCTCTATAAACTTGGAAATAACTACACCACTATCTCTATAAACATGGAAATATCTACACCAACATCTGTATAAACATGGAAATCTCTATACCGCCATCTGTATGAACATGTAAATATCTACACCGCCATCTGTATGAACATGGAAATATCTGCACCGCTATCTCTATGAACATGCAAATAACTACACAGCTATCTGTATATCAATGGAAATATCTACACTGCTATCTCTATAAACATGGAAATAACTACACTGCTATCTCTATAAAGATGGAAATAACTACACCGCCATCTCTATGAACATGGAAATATCTACACCGCCATTTGTATGAACCTGGAAATATCTACACCGCCATTTGTATGAACATGGAAATACCTACACCGCCATCTGTATGAACATGGAAATATCTTCACCGTCATCTGTATGAACATGGATATATGTACACCGGCATCTGGATGAACATGGAAATATCTACACCGCGATCTGCATGAACATGGAAATATCTACATAGCTATCTGAATATACATGGAAATATCTACACCGATTTCTCTATAAATATGGAAATAACTACAGCGCTATCTCTATAAACTTCGAAATATCTACACCGCCATCTGTATGGACATGGAAATATCTACACCGCCATCTGTACGAACATGGACATATCTAAACCGCCATCTGTATTAAGATGGAAATATCTACACTGCTATCTCTATAAACATGGAAATATCTGCCCAACTATCTGTATAAACATGGAAATATCCGCACCGCTATCTGAATAACCATGGAAATATCCACACCGCTATATGTATAAACATGGAAATATCTACACTGCTATCTGCATAAACATGGAAATATCCACACCGCTATCTGTGTAAACATGGAAATGTCTACACCGCTATCTGTGTAAACATGGAAATATCTACACCGCCATCTGTGTAAACATGAAAATATCTACACCGCCATCCCTATAAACATGGAAATATCTATACCGTCCTCTGTATGAACATGGAAATATCTACACCAACATCTCTATAAACGTGGAAATATCTACACCGCTATCTGTATGAACTTGGAAATAACTACACTGCTCTCTGTATAAAATTGAAATTATCTACACCACTATCTCTATAAACATGGAAATATCTACACTGCTATCTGTATAAACATGGAAATATCTACACCACTATCTGTATAAACATGGAAATATCTTCACCGCTATCTGTATAAACATGGAAATATCTACAACGCTGTCTCTATAAACTTGGAAATAACTACACCACTATCTCTGTAAACATGGAAATATCTAGACCGCCATCTCTATAAACATGGAAATATCTACACCACCATCTGTATAAACATGGAAATATCAATACCGCTATCTGCATAAACATGGAAATATCTACACCGCCATCTCTATGAACAAGGAAATACCTACACCGCCATCTGTACGAACATGGAAATATCTATACCGCCATCTGTATGACCATGCAAATATCTACACAGCTATCAGTATATCAATGGAAATATATACACTGCTATCTCTATAAACATGGAAATAACTACACTGCTATCTGTATAAACGTGGAAATATCTACACCGCCACCTGTATGAACATGGAAATATCTACACTGCCATCCGTACGAACATGGAAATATCTACACCGCCATCTGTATGAACATGGAAATATCTACACCGCTATCTGTACGAACATGGAAATATCTACACCGCTATATGTATGAACATGGAAATATCTACACCGTTATCTGTATGAACATGGAAATATCTACACCGCCATCCCTATAAATATGGAAATATCTACACCGCCATCTCTATGAACATGGAAATATCTACACTGCCATCTCTATAAACGTGGAAATATCTACACCGCTATCTGTATGAACTTGGAAATATCTACACTGCTCTCTGTATAAAATTGAAATTATCTACACCACTATCTCTATAAACATGGAAATATCTACACTGCTATCTGTATAAACATGGAAATATCTACACCGCTATCTGTATAAACATGGAAATATCTTCACAGCTATCTGTATAAACATTGAAATATCTACAACGCTGTCTCTATTAACTTGGAAATAACTACACCACTATCTCTGTAAACATGGAAATATCTAGACCTCCATCTCTATAAACATGGAAATATCTACACCACCATCTGTATAAACATGGAAATATCTATACCGCTATCTGTATGAACATGCAAATATCTACACAGCTATCTGTATATCAATGGAAATATCTACACTGCTATCTCTATAAACATGGAAATAACTACACTGCTATCTGTATAAATATGGAAATATCTAAACCGCCATCTCTATGAAGATGGAAATATCTACACCGCCATTTGTATGAACATGGAAATATCTACACCGCCATCTCTATGAACATGGAAATATCTACACCGCTAACTGTATGAACATGGAAATATCTACACCGCTATCTGTATGAACATGGAAATATCTACACCGTTATCTGTATGAACACGGAAATATCTACACCGCTATCTGTATGAACATGGAAATATCTACACCGCTATCTGTACGAACATGGAAATATGTACACCGCTATCAGTGTGACCATGCAAATATCTACACAGCTATCTGTATATCAATGGAAATGTATACACTACTATCACTATAAACATGGAAATAACTACACTGCTATCTGTATAAACATGGAAATATCTGCACCGCCACCTGTATGAACATGAAAATATCTACACTGCCATCCGTACGAACATGGAAATATCTACACCGCCATCTGTATGAACATGTAAATATCTACACCGTCATCTGTATGAACATGGAAATATCTACACCGCTAACTGTATCAACATGGAAATGTCTACACCGCTATTGGTACGAACATGGAAATATCTACACCGCTATGTGTATGAACATGGAAATATCTACACCGCTATCTGTATGAACATGGAAATCTCTACACCGCAATCTGTATGAACATGGAAATATCTACACCGCCATCTCTATGAACATGGAAATATCTACACCGCCATTTGTATGAACCTGGAAATATCTACACCGCCATCTCTATGAACATGGAAATATCTACACCGCCATTTGTATGAACATGGAAATACCTACACCGCCATCTGTATGAACATGGACATATCTTCACCGCCATCTGTATGAACATGGATATATGTACACCGGCATCTGGATGAACATGGAAATATCTACACCGCTATCTGCATGAACATGGAAATATCTACACAGCTATCTGAATACACATGGAAATATCTACACCGATTTTTCTATAAATATGGAAATAACTACAGCGCTATCTCTATAAACTTCGAAATACCTACACCGACATCTGTATGAACATGGAAATATCTACACCGCCATCTGTACGAACATGGACATATCTAAACCGCCATCTGTATTAAGATGGAAATATCTACACCGCTATCTGTATAAACATGGAAATATCTGCGCAACTATCTGTATAAACATGTCAATAACCGCACCGCTATCTGAATAAACATGGAAATATCCGCACCGCTATCTGTATAAACATGGAAATATCTACACTGCTATCTGCATAAACCTGGAAATATCCACACCGCTATCTGTGTAAACATGGAAATGTCTACACCGCTATCCGTGTAAACATGGAATTATCTACACCGCCATCTGTGTAAACATGAAAATATCTACACCGCCATCCCTATAAACATGGAAATATCTACACCGTCCTCTGTATGAACATGGAAATATCTACACCGCCATCTCTATAAAGGTGGAAATATCTACACCGCTATCTGTATGAACTTGGAAATATCTACATTGCACTCTGTATAAAATTGAAATTATCTACACCACTATCTCTATAAACATGGAAATATCTACACTGCTATCTGTATAAACATGGAAATATCTACACCGCTATCTGTATAAACATGGAAATATCTTCACCGCGCTCTGTATAAACATGGAAATATCTACAACGCTGTCTCTATAAACTTGGAAATAACTACACCACTATCTCTGTAAACATGGAAATATCTATACCGCCATCTGTATGACCATGCAAATATCTACACAGCTATCAGTATATCAATGGAAATATATACACTGCTATCTCTATAAACATGGAAATAACTACACTGCTATCTGTATAAACGTGGAAATATCTACACCGCCACCTGTATGAACATGGAAATATCTACACTGCCATCCGTACGAACATGGAAATATCTACACCGCCATCTGTATGAACATGGAAATATCTACACCGCTATCTGTACGAACATGGAAATATCTACACCGCTATACGTATGAACATGGAAATATCTACACCGTTATCTGTATGAACATGGAAATATCTACACCGCCATCCCTATAAATATGGAAATATCTACACCGCCATCTCTATGAACATGGAAATATCTACACCGCCATCTCTATAAACGTGGAAATATCTACACCGCTATCTGTATGAACTTGGAAATATCTACACTGCTCTCTGTATAAAATTGAAATTATCTACACCACTATCTCTATAAACATGGAAATATCTACACTGCTATCTGTATAAACATGGAAATATCTACACCGCTATCTGTATAAACATGGAAATATCTTCACAGCTATCTGTATAAACATTGAAATATCTACAACGCTGTCTCTATTAACTTGGAAATAACTACACCACTATCTCTGTAAACATGGAAATATCTAGACCTCCATCTCTATAAACATGGAAATATCTACACCACCATCTGTATAAACATGGAAATATCTATACCGCTATCTGTATGAACATGCAAATATCTACACAGCTATCTGTATATCAATGGAAATATCTACACTGCTATCTCTATAAACATGGAAATAACTACACTGCTATCTGTATAAATATGGAAATATCTACACCGCCATCTCTATGAAGATGGAAATATCTACACCGCCATTTGTATGAACATGGAAATATCTACACCGCCATCTCTATGAACATGGAAATATCTACACCGCTAACTGTATGAACATGGAAATATCTACACCGCTATCTGTATGAACATGGAAATATCTACACCGTTATCTGTATGAACATGGAAATATCTACACCGCTATCTGTATGAACATGGAAATATCTACACCGCTATCTGTACGAACATGGAAATATGTACACCGCTATCAGTGTGACCATGCAAATATCTACACAGCTATCTGTATATCAATGGAAATGTATACACTGCTATCACTATAAACATGGAAATAACTACACTGCTATCTGTATAAACATGGAAATATCTGCACCGCCACCTGTATGAACATGAAAATATCTACACTGCCATCCGTACGAACATGGAAATATCTACACCGCCATCTGTATGAACATGTAAATATCTACACCGTCATCTGTATGAACATGGAAATATCTACACCGCTAACTGTATCAACATGGAAATGTCTACACCGCTATTGGTACGAACATGGAAATATCTACACCGCTATGTGTATGAACATGGAAATATCTACACCGCTATCTGTATGAACATGGAAATCTCTACACCGCAATCTGTATGAACATGGAAATATCTACACCGCCATCTCTATGAACATGGAAATATCTACACCGCCATTTGTATGAACCTGGAAATATCTACACCGCCATCTCTATGAACATGGAAATATCTACACCGCCATTTGTATGAACATGGAAATACCTACACCGCCATCTGTATGAACATGGACATATCTTCACCGCCATCTGTATGAACATGGATATATGTACACCAGCATCTGGATGAACATGGAAATATCTACACCGCTATCTGCATGAACATGGAAATATCTACACAGCTATCTGAATACACATGGAAATATCTACACCGATTTTTCTATAAATATGGAAATAACTACAGCGCTATCTCTATAAACTTCGAAATACCTACACCGACATCTGTATGAACATGGAAATATCTACACCGCCATCTGTACGAACATGGACATATCTAAACCGCCATCTGTATTAAGATGGAAATATCTACACCGCTATCTGTATAAACATGGAAATATCTGCGCAACTATCTGTATAAACATGTCAATAACCGCACCGCTATCTGAATAAACATGGAAATATCCGCACCGCTATCTGTATAAACATGGAAATATCTACACTGCTATCTGCATAAACCTGGAAATATCCACACCGCTATCTGTGTAAACATGGAAATGTCTACACCGCTATCCGTGTAAACATGGAATTATCTACACCGCCATCTGTGTAAACATGAAAATATCTACACCGCCATCCCTATAAACATGGAAATATCTACACCGTCCTCTGTATGAACATGGAAATATCTACACCGCCATCTCTATAAAGGTGGAAATATCTACACCGCTATCTGTATGAACTTGGAAATATCTACATTGCACTCTGTATAAAATTGAAATTATCTACACCACTATCTCTATAAACATGGAAATATCTACACTGCTATCTGTATAAACATGGAAATATCTACACCGCTATCTGTATAAACATGGAAATATCTTCACCGCTATCTGTATAAACATGGAAATATCTACAACGCTGTCTCTATAAACTTGGAAATAACTACACCACTATCTCTGTTAACATGGAAATATCTAGACCGCCATCTCTATAAACATGGAAATATCTACACCACCATCTGTATAAACATGGAAATACCTATACCGCTATCTGCATAAACATGGAAATATCTACACCGCCATCTCTATGAACATGGACATATCCACACCGCCATCTGTACAAACATGGAAATATCTATACTGCCATCTGTAGGAACATGTAAATATCTACACCACCATCTATATGAACATGGAAATATCTACACCGCTATCTGTACGAACATGGAAGTATCTACACCGCTATCTGTATGAACATGCAAATATCTAGAGCTATCTGTATATCAATGGACATATCTACACAGCTGTCTCTATAAACATGGAAATAACGACACTGCTATCTGTATAAACATGGAAATATCTACACCGCCACCTGTATGAACATGGAAATATCTACACTGCCATCAGTATGAACATGGAAATATCTACACCGCCATCTGTATGAACATGTAAATAACTACACCGCCATCTGTATGAACATGGAAATATCTACACCGCCAACTGTATGAACATGGAAATGTCTACACCGCTATTGGTATGAACATGGAAATATCTACACCGCTAACTGTATCAACATGGAAATGTCTACACCGCTATTGGTATGAACATGGAAATATCTACACCGCTATCTGTATGAACATGGAAATATCTACACCGATATCTGTATGAACATGGAAATCTCTACACCGCCATCTGTATGAACATAGAAATATCTACACAGCTATCTGAATATACATGGAAATATCTACACCGATTTCTCTATAAATATGGAAATAACTACAGCGCTATCTCTATAAACTTCGAAATACCTACACCGCCATCTGTATGAACATGGAAATATCTACACCGCCATCTGTACGAACATGGACATATCTAAACCTCCATCTGTATTAAGATGGGAATATCTACACCGCTATCTGTATAAACATGGAAATATCTACCCAACTATCTGTATAAACATGGAAATAACTGCACAGCTATCTGAATAAACATGGAAATATCCGCACCGCTATCTGTATAAACATGGAAATATCTACACTGCTATCTGCATAAACCTGGAAATATCCACACCGCTATCTGTAAACATGGAAATGTCTACACCGCTATCCGTGTAAACATGGAAATATCTACACCGCCATCTGTGTAAACATGAAAATATCTACACCGCCATCCCTATAAACATGGAAATATCTACACCGTCCTCTGTATGAACATGGAAATATCTACACCGCCATCTCTATGAACATGGAAATATCTACACCGCTAACTGAACATGGAAATATCTGCACCGCCACCTGTATGAACATGAAAATATCTACACTGCCATCCGTACGAACATGGAAATATCTACACCGCCATCTGTATGAACATGTAAATATCTACACCGCCATCTGTATGAACATGGAAATATCTACACCGCTAACTGTATGAACATGGAAATGTCTACACCGCTATTGGTATGAACATGGAAATATCTACACCGCTATCTGTATGAACATGGAAATATCTACACCGATATCTGTATGAACATGGAAATCTCTACACCGCCATCTGTATGAACATAGAAATATCTACACCGCCATCTTTATGAAAATGTAAATATCTACACCGCCATCTGTATGAACATGGAAATACCTACACCGCTAACTGTATGAACATGGAAATATCTACACCGCTATCTGAATGAACATGGAAATATCTACACCGCTATCTGTATGAACATGGAAATATCTACACCGCTATCTGTATGAACATGGAAATATCTACACCGCTATCTGTATGAAAATGCAAATATCTACACAGCTATCTGTATATCAATGGAAATATCCACACTGGTATCTCTATAAACATGGAAATAACTACACTGCTATCTGTATAAACATGGAAATATCTACACCGCCATCTCTATGAACATGGAAATATCTACACCGCCATTTGTATGAACCTGGAAATATCTACACCGCCATCTCTATGAACATGGAAATATCTACACCGCCATTTGTATGAACATGGAAATATCTACACCGCCATCTGTATGAACATGGAAATATCTAAACCGCCATTTGTATGAGCATGGAAATATCTACACCGCTATCTGCATGAACATGGAAATATCTACACAGCTATCTGAATATACATGGAAATATCTACACCGATTTCTCTATAAATATGGAAATAACTACAGCGCTATCTCTATAAACTTCAAAATACCTACACCGCCATCTGTATGAACATGGAAATATCTACACCGCCATCTGTACGAACATGGACATATCTAAACCGCCATCTGTATTAAGATGGGAATATCTACACCGCTATCTGTATAAACATGGAAATATCTGCGCAACTATCTGTATAAACATGGAAATAACCGCACCGCTATCTGAATAAACATGGAAATATCCGAACCGCTATCTGTATAAACATGGAAATATCTGCACTGCTATCTGCATAAACATGGAAATATCCACACCGCTATCTGTGTAAACATGGAAATGTCTACACCGCTATCCGTGTAAACATGGAAATATCTACACCGCCATCTGTGTAAACATGAAAATATCTACACCGCCATCCCTATGAACATGGAAATATCTACACCGTCCTCTGTATGAACATGGAAATATCTACACCGCCATCTCTATGAACATGGAAATATCTACACTGCTAACTGTATGAACATGGAAATATCTACACCGCTATCTGTATGAACATTGAAATATCTACACCGCTATCTATATGAACATGGAAATATCTACACCGCTATCTGTACGAACATGGAAATATGTACACCGCTATCAGTGTGACCATGCAAATATCTACACAGCTATCTGTATATCCATGGAAATGTATACACTGCTATCTCCATAAACATGGAAATAACTACACTGCTATCTGTATAAACATGGAAATATCTACACCGCAATCTGTATGAACATGGAAATATCTACACCGCCATCTGTATGAACATGGACATATATAAACCGCCATCTGTATTAAGATGGAATTATCTACACCGCTATCTGTATAAACATGGAAATATCTGCCCAACTATCTGTATAAACATGGAAATAACCGCACCGCTATCTGAATAAACATGGAAATATCCGCACCGCTATCTGTATAAACATGGAAATATCTACACTGCTATCTGCATAAACCTGGAAATATCCACACCGCTATCTGTGTAAACATGGAAATGTCTACACCGCTATCCGAGTAAACATGGAAATATCTACACCACCATCTGTGTAAACATGAAAATATCTACACCGCCACCCCTATAAACATGGAAATATCTACACCGTCCTCTGTATGAACATGGAAATATCTACACCGCTAACTGTATGAACATGGAAATATCTACACCGCTATCTGTATGAACATGGAAATATCTACACCGCTATCTGTATGAACATGGAAATATCTACACCGCTATCTGTATGAACATGGAAATATCTACACCGCTATCTGTATGAACATGGAAATATCTACACCGCTATCTGTATGAACATGCAAATATCTACACAGCTATCTGTATATCAATGGAAATATCCACACTGGTATCTCTATAAACATGGAAATAACTACACTGCTATCTGTATAAACATGGAAATATCTACACCGCCATCTCTATGAACATGGAAATATCTACACCGCCATTTGTATGAACCTGGAAATATCTACACCGCCATCTCTATGAACATGGAAATATCTACACCGCCATTTGTATGAACATGGAAATACCTACACCGCCATCTGTATGAACATGGAAATATCTTCACCGCCATCTGTATGAACATGGATATATGTACACTGGCATCTGGATTAACATGGAAATATCTACACCGCTATCTGCATGAACATGGAAATATCTACACAGCTATCTGAATATACATGGAAATATCTACACCGATTTCTCTTTAAATATGGAAATAACTACAGCGATATCTCTATAAACTTCGAAATACCTACACCGCCATCTGTATGAACATGGAAATATCTACACCGCCATCTGTACGAACATGGACATATCTAAACCGCCATCTGTATTAGGATGGAAATATCTACACCGCTATCTGTATAAACATGAAAATATCTGCCCAACTATCTGTATAAACATGGAAATAACCGCACCGCTATCTGAATAAACATGGAAATATCCGCACCGCTATCTGTATAAACATGGAATTATCTACACTGCTATCTGCATAAACCTGGAAATATCCACACCGCTATCTGTGTAAACATGGAAATGTATACACCGCTATCCGTGTAAACATGGAAATATCTACACCGAAATCTGTGTAAACATGAAAGTATCTACACCGCCATCGCTATAAACATGGATATATCTACACCGTCCTCTGTATGAACATGGAAATATCTACACCGCCATCTCTATAAAGGTGGAAATATCTACACCGCTATCTGTATGAACTTGGAAATATCTACACTGCTCTCTGTATAAAATTGAAATTATCTACACCACTATCTCTATAAACATGGAAATATCTACACTGCTATCTGTATAAACATGAAAATATCTACACCGCTATCTGTATAAACATGGAAATATCTACACCGCCATCTGTACGAACATGGAAATATCTCTACTGCCATCTGAATGAACATGTAAATATCTACACCACCATCTGTATGAACATGCAAATATCTACACAGCTATCTGTATATCAATGGAAATATCTACACAGCTGTCTCTATAAACATGGAAATAACTACACTGCTATCTGTATAAACATGGAAATATCTACACCGCCACCTGTATGAACATGGAAATATCTACACTGCCATCAGTACGAACATGGAAATATCTACACCGCCATCTGTATGAACATGTAAATATCTACACCGCCATCTGTATGAACATGGAAATATCTACACCGCCAACTGTATGAACATGGAAATATCTACACCGCTATCTGTATGAACATGGAAATATCTACACCGCCATCTCTATAAAGGTGGAAATATCTACACCGCTATCTGTATGAACTTGGAAATATCTACACTGCTCTCTGTATAAAATTGAAATTATCTACACCACTATCTCTATAAACATGGAAATATCTACACTGCTATCTGTATAAACATGGAAATAACTACACCGCTATCTGCATAAACATGGAAATATCTTCACCGCTATCTGTATAAACATGGAAATATCTACAACGCTGTCTCTATAAACTTGGAAATAACTACACCACTATCTCTGTTAACATGGAAATATCTAGACCGCCATCTCTATAAACATGGAAATATCTACACCACCATATGTATAAACATGGAAATATCTATACCGCTATCTGCATAAACATGGAAATATCTACACCGCCATCTCTATGAACATGGAATTATCTACACCGCCATCTGTACGAACATAGAAATATCTATACTGCCATCTGTATGAACATGTAAATATCTACACCGCCATCTGTATGAACATGGAAATATCTACACCGCTATCTGTACGAACATGGAAGTATCTACACCGCTAACTGTATGAACATGCAAATATCTACAGAGCTATCTGTATATCAATGGAAATATCTACACAGCTGTCTCTATAAACATGGAAATAACTACACTGCTATCTGTATAAACATGGAAATAGCTACACCGCCACCTGTATGAACATGGAGATATCTACACTGCCATCAGTACGAACATGGAAATATCTACACCGCCATCTGTATGAACATGTAAATAACTACACCGCCATCTGTATGAACATGGAAATATCTACACCGCCATCGGTATGAACATGGAAATATCTACACCGCTATCTGTATGAACATGGAAATATCTACACCACTATCTGTATATCAATGGAAATATCTACACAGCCATCTGTATGAACTTGGAAATATCTACACCGCCATCTGTATGAACATGTAAATATCTACACCGCCATCTGTATGAACATGGAAATATCTACACCGCTAACTATATGAACATGGAAATATCTACACCGCTATCTGTATGAACATGGAAATATCTACACCGCTATCTGTATGAACATGGAAATATCTACACCGCTATCTGTATGAACATGGAAATATCTACACCGCTATCTGTATGAATATGGTAATATCTACACTGCTATCTGTATGAACATGGAAATATCTACACCGCTATCTGTGTGAACATGCAAATATCTACACAGCTATCTGTATATCAATGGAAATATCTACACTGCTATCTCTATAAACATGGAAATAGCTACACTGCTATCTGTATAAATATGGAAATATTTGCACCGCCACCTGTATGAACATGGAAATATCTTCACTGCCATCTGTATGAACATGTAAATAACTACACCGCCATCTGTATGAACATGGAAGTATCTACACCGCCATCTGTATGAACATGGAAATATCTACACCGCTAACTATATGAACATGGAAATATCTACACCGCTATCTGTATGAACATGGAAATATCTACACCGCTATCTGTGTGAACATGGAAATATCTACACCGCTATCTGTATGAACATGGAAATATCTACACCGCTATCTGTATGAACATGGAAATATCTACACCGCTATCTGTATGAACATGGAAATATCTTCACCGCTATCTGTATGAACATGGAAATATCTACACCGCTATCTGTATGAACATGCAAATATCTATACAGCTATCTGTATATCAATAGAAATATCTACACTGCTATCTCTATAAACATGGAAATATGTACACCGCCATCTGTATGAACATGGAAATATCTACACCGCCATCTGTATGAACATGTAAATAACTACACCGCCATCTGTATGAACATGGAAATATCTACACCGCTAACTGTATGAACATGGAAATATCTACACCGCTATCTGTATGAACATGGAAATATCTACACCGCCATCTGTTGGAACATGGACATATCTACACTGCCATCTGTATTAAGATGGAAATATCTACACCGCTATCTGTATAAACATGGAAATATCTGCCCAACTATCTGTATAAACATGGAAATATCGGCACCGCTATCTGTGTAAACATGGAAATATCTACACTGCTATTTGCATAAACATGGAAATATCCACACCGCCATCTGTGTAAACATGGAAATGTCTACACCGCTATCTGTGTAAACATGGAAATATCTACACCGCCATCTGTGTAAACATGAAAATATCTACACCGCCATCCCTATAAACATGGAAATATCTACACCGCTAACTGTATGAACATGGAAATATCTACACCGCTATCTTTATGAACATGGAAATATCTACACCGCTATCTGTATGAACATGGAAATATCTTCACCACTATCTGAATGAACATGGAAATATCTACACCGCTATCTGTATGAACATGGAAATATCTACACCGCTATCTCTATGAACATGCAAATATCTACACAGCTATCTGTATATCAATGGAAATATCTACACTGCTATCTCTATAAACATGGAAATAATTACACTGCTATCTCTATAAATATGGAAATATCTACACCGCCATCTCTATGAACATGGAAATATCTACACCGCCATTTGTATGAACATGGAAATATCTACACCGCCATCTCTATTAACATGGAACTATCTACACCGAAATTGGTATGAACATGGAAAGATCTACACCACCATCTGTATGAACATGGAAATATCTACACCACCATCTGTATGAACATGGAAATATCTTCACCGCCATCTGCATGAACATGGATATATGTACACTAGCATCTGGATGAACATGGAAATATCTACACCGCTATCTGCATGAACATGGAAATATCTACACAGCTATCTGAATATACATGGAAATATCTACACAGATTTCTCTATAAATATGGAAATAACTACAGCGCTATCTCTATAAACTTCGAAATTTCTACACAGCCATCTGTATGAACATGGAAATATCTACACTGCCATCTGTACAAACATTGACATATCTACACCGCCATCTGTATTAAGATGGAAATATCTACACCGCTATCTGTATAAACATGGAAATATCTGCCCAACTATCTGTATAAACATGGAAATATCCGCACCGCTATCTGAATAAACATGGAAATATCCGCACCGCCATCTGTATAAACATGGAAATATCTACACTGCTATCTGCATAAATTTGGAAATATCCACACCGCTATCTGTGTAAACATGGAAATATCTACACCGCCATCTGTGTAAACATGGAAATATCTACACCGCCATCTGTATGAACATGGAAATATCTACACCGCCATCTCTATAAACGTGGAAATATCTACACCGCTATCTGTATGAACGTGGAAATATCTACACTGCTCTCTGTATAAAATTGAAATTATCTACACCACTATCTCTATAAACATGGAAATATCTACACTGCTATCTGTATAAACATGGAAATATCTACACCGCTATCTGTATAAACATGGAAATATCTACAACGCTGTCACTATAAACTTGGAAATAACTACACCACTAACTCTGTAAACATGGAAATATCTAGACCGCCATCTCTATATACATGGAAATATCTACACCACCATCTGTATAAACATGGAAATATCTATACCGCTATCTGCATAAACATGGAAATATCTACACCGCCATCTCTATGAACATGGAAATATCTACACCGCCATCTGTACGAACATGGAAATATCTATACCGCCATCTGTACGAACATGTAAATATCTACACCGCCATCTGTATGAACATGGAAATATCTACACCGCTAACTGTATGAACATGGAAATATCTACACCGCTATCTGTATGAACATGGAAATATCTACACCGTTATCTGTATGAACAAGGAAATATCTACACCGCTATCTGTATGAACATGGAAATATCTACACCGCTATCTGTACGAACATGGAAATATCTACACCGCTATCTGTATGACCATGCAAATATCTACACAGCTATCAGTATATCAATGGAAATATATACACTGCTATCTCTATAAACATGGAAATAACTACACTGCTATCTGTATAAACGTGGAAATATCTACACCGCCACCTGTATGAACATGGAAATATCTACACTGCCATCCGTACGAACATGGAAATATCTACACCGCCATCTGTATGAACATGGAAATATCTACACCGCTATATGTTTGAACATGGAAATATCTACACCGCTATATGTATGAACATGGAAATACCTACACCGTTATCTGTATGAACATGGAAATATCTACACCGCCATCCCTATAAACATGGAAATATATACACCGCCATCTGTATGAACATGGAAATATCTACACCGCCATCTCTATAAACGTGGAAATATCTACACCGCTATCTGTATGAACTTGGAAATATCTACACTGCTCTCTGTATAAAATTGAAATTATCTACAGCACTATCTCTATAAACATGGAAATATCTACACTGCTATCTGTATAAACATGGAAATATCTACACCGCTATCTGTATAAACATGGAAATATCTTCACAGCTATCTGTATAAACATGGAAATAACTACAACGCTGTCTCTATAAACTTGGAAATAACTACACCACTATCTCTGTAAACATGGAAATATCTAGACCTCCATCTCTATAAACATGGAAATATCTACACCACCATCTGTATAAACATGGAAATATCTATACCGCTATCTGTATGAACATGCAAATATCTACACAGCTATCTGTATATCAATGGAAATATCTACACTGCTATCTCTATAAACATGGAAATAACTACACTGCTATCTGTATAAATATGGAAATATCTACACCGCCATCTCTATGAAGATGGAAATATCTAAACCGCCATTTATATGAACATGGAAATATCTACACCACCATCTCTATGAACATGGAAATATCTACACCGCTAACTGTATGAACATGGAAATATCTTCACCGCTATCTGTACGAACATGAAAATATCTACACCGCTATCAGTGTGACCATGCAAATATCTACACAGCTATCTATCAATGGAAATATATACACTGCTATCTCTATAAACATGGAAATAACTACACTGCTATCTGTATAAACATGGAAATATCTGCACCGCCACCTGTATGAACATGAAAATATCTACACTGCCATCCGTACGAACATGGAAATATCTATACCGCCATCTGTATGAACATGTAAATATCTACACCGTGATCTGTATGAACATGGAAATACCTACACCGCTAACTGTATGAACATGGAAATGTCTACACCGCTATCGGTATGAACATGGAAATATCTACACCGCCATTTGTATGAACCTGGAAATATCTACACCGCCATCTCTATGAACATGGAAATATCTACACCGCCATTTGTATGAACATGGAAATACCTACACCGCCATCTGTATGAACATGGACATATCTTCACCGCCATCTGTATGAACATGGATATATGTACACCGGCATCTGGATGAACATGGAAATATCTACACCGCTATCTGCATGAACATGGAAATATCTACACAGCTATCTGTATATACATGGAAATATCTACACCGATTTCTCTATAAATATGGAAATAACTACAGCGCTATCTCTATAAACTTCGAAATACCTACACCGCCATCTGTATGAACATGGAAATATCTACACCGCCATCTGTACGAACATGGACATATCTAAACCACCATGTGTATTAAGATGGAAATATCTACACCGCTATCTCTATAAACATGGAAATATCTGCGCAACTATCTGTATAAACATGGAAATAACCGCACCGCTATCTGAATAAACATGGAAATATCCGCACCGCTATCTGTATAAACATGGAAATATCTACACTGCTATCTGCATAAACATGGAAATATCCACACCGCTATCTGTGTAAACATGGAAATGTCTACACCGCTATCCGTGTAAACATGGAATTATCTAAACCGCCATCTGTGTAAACATGAAAATATCTACACCGCCATCCCTATAAACATGGAAATATCTACACCGTCCTCTGTATGAACATGGAAATATCTACACCGCCATCTCTATAAAGGTGGAAATATCTACACCGCTATCTGTATGAACTTGGAAATATCTACACTGCTCTCTGTATAAAATTGAAATTATCTACACCACTATCTCTATAAACATGGAAATATCTACACTGCTATCTGTATAAACATGGAAATATCTACACCGCTATCTGTATAAACATGGAAATATCTTCACCGCTATCTGTATAAACATGGAAATATCTACAACGCTGTCTCTATAAACTTGGAAATAACTACACCACTATCTCTGTTAACATGGAAATATCTAGACCGCCATCTCTATAAACATGGAAATATCTTCACCACCATCTGTATAAACATGGAAATATCTATACCGCTATCTGCATAAACATGGAAATATCTACACCGCCATCTCTATGAACATGGAATTATCTACACCGCCATCTGTACGAACATAGAAATATCTATACTGCCATCTGTATGAACATGTAAATATCTACACCGCCATCTGTATGAACATGGAAATATCTACACCGCTATCTGTACGAACATGGAAGTATCTACACCGCTAACTGTATGAACATGCAAATATCTACAGAGCTATCTGTATATCAATGGAAATATCTACACAGCTGTCTCTATAAACATGGAAATAACTACACTGCTATCTGTATAAACATGGAAATAGCTACACCGCCACCTGTATGAACATGGAGATATCTACACTGCCATCAGTACGAACATGGAAATATCTACACCGCCATCTGTATGAACATGTAAATAACTACACCGCCATCTGTATGAACATGGAAATATCTACACCGCCAACTGTATGAACATGGAAATATCTACACCGCCATCGGTATGAACATGGAAATATCTACACCGCTATCTGTATGAACATGGAAATATCTACACCACTATCTGTATATCAATGGAAATATCTACACAGCCGTCTGTATGAACTTGGAAATATCTACACCGCCATCTGTATGAACATGTAAATATCTACACCGCCATCTGTATGAACATGGAGATATCTACATCGCTAACTATATGAACATGGAAATATCTACACCGCTATCTGTATGAACATGGAAATATCTACACCGCTATCTGTATGAACATGGAAATATCTACACCGCTATCTGTATGAACATGGAAATATCTACACCGCTATCTGTATGAATATGGTAATATCTACACTGCTATCTGTATGAACATGGAAATATCTACACCGCTATCTGTGTGAACATGCAAATATCTACACAGCTATCTGTATATCAATGGAAATATCTACACTGCTATCTCTATAAACATGGAAATAGCTACACTGCTATCTGTATAAATATGGAAATATTTGCACCGCCACCTGTATGAACATGAAAATATCTTCACTGCCATCTGTATGAACATGTAAATAACTACACCGCCATCTGTATGAACATGGAAGTATCTACACCGCCATCTGTATGAACATGGAAATATCTACACCGCTAACTATATGAACATGGAAATATCTACACCGCTATCTGTATGAACATGGAAATATCTACACCGCTATCTGTGTGAACATGGAAATATCTACACCGCTATCTGTATGAACATGGAAATATCTACACCGCTATCTGTATGAACATGGAAATATCTACACCGCTATCTGTATGAACATGGAAATATCTTCACCGCTATCTGTATGAACATGGAAATATCTACACCGCTATCTGTATGAACATGCAAATATCTATACAGCTATCTGTATATCAATAGAAATATCTACACTGCTATCTCTATAAACATGGAAATATGTACACCGCCATCTGTATGAACATGGAAATATCTACACCGCCATCTGTATGAACATGTAAATAACTACACCGCCATCTGTATGAACATGGAAATATCTACTCCGCTAACTGTATGAACATGGAAATATCTACACCGCTATCTGTATGAACATGGAAATATCTACACCGCCATCTGTTGGAACATGGACATATCTACACTGCCATCTGTATTAAGATGGAAATATCTACACCGCTATCTGTATAAACATGGAAATATCTGCCCAACTATCTGTATAAACATGGAAATATCGGCACCGCTATCTGTGTAAACATGGAAATATCTACACTGCTATTTGCATAAACATGGAAATATCCACACCGCCATCTGTGTAAACATGGAAATGTCTACACCGCTATCTGTGTAAACATGGAAATATCTACACCGCCATCTGTGTAAACATGAAAATATCTACACCGCCATCCCTATAAACATGGAAATATCTACACCGTCCTCTGTATGAACATGGAAATATCTACACCGCCATCTCTATGAACATGGAAATATCTACACCGCCATTTGTATGAACATGGAAATATCTACACCGCCATCTCTATGAACATGGAACTATCTACACCGAAATTGGTATGAACATGGAAAGATCTACACCACCATCTGTATGAACATGGAAATATCTACACCACCATCTGTATGAACATGGAAATATCTTCACCGCCATCTGCATGAACATGGATATATGTACACTAGCATCTGGATGAACATGGAAATATCTACACCGCTATCTGCATGAACATGGAAATATCTACACAGCTATCTGAATATACATGGAAATATCTACACCGATTTCTCTATAAATATGGAAATAACTACAGCGCTATCTCTATAAACTTCGAAATTTCTACACAGCCATCTGTATGAACATGGAAATATCTACACTGCCATCTGTACAAACATTGACATATCTACACCGCCATCTGTATTAAGATGGAAATATCTACACCGCTATCTGTATAAACATGGAAATATCTGCCCAACTATCTGTATAAACATGGAAATATCCGCACCGCTATCTGAATAAACATTGAAATATCCGCACCGCCATCTGTATAAACATGGAAATATCTACACTGCTATCTGCATAAATTTGGAAATATCCACACCGCTATCTGTGTAAACATGGAAATATCTACACCGCCATCTGTGTAAACATGGAAATATCTACACCGCCATCTGTATGAACATGGAAATATCTACACCGCCATCTCTATAAACGTGGAAATATCTACACCGCTATCTGTATGAACTTGGAAATATCTACACTGCTCTCTGTATAAAATTGAAATTATCTACACCACTATCTCTATAAACATGGAAATATCTACACTGCTATCTGTATAAACATGGAAATATCTACACCGCTATCTGTATAAACATGGAAATATCTACAACGCTGTCACTATAAACTTGGAAATAACTACACCACTAACTCTGTAAACATGGAAATATCTAGACCGCCATCTCTATATACATGGAAATATCTACACCACCATCTGTATAAACATGGAAATATCTATACCGCTATCTGCATAAACATGGAAATACCTACACCGCCATCTCTATGAACATGGAAATATCTACACCGCCATCTGTACGAACATGGAAATATCTATACCGCCATCTGTACGAACATGTAAATATCTACACCGCCATCTGTATGAACATGGAAATATCTACACCGCTAACTATATGAACATGGAAATATCTACACCGCTATCTGTATGAACATGGAAATATCTACACCGTAATCTGTATGAACAAGGAAATATCTACACCGCTATCTGTATGAACATGGAAATATCTACACCGCTATCTGTACGAACATGGAAATATCTACACCGCTATCTGTATGACCATGCAAATATCTACACAGTTATCAGTATATCAATGGAAATATATACACTGCTATCTCTATAAACATGGAAATAACTACACTGCTATCTGTATAAACGTGGAAATATCTACACCGCCACCTGTATGAACATGGAAATATCTACACTGCCATCAGTACGAACATGGAAATATCTACACCGCCATCTGTATGAACATGTAAATAACTACACCGCCATCTGTATGAACATGGAAATATCTACACCGCCAACTGTATGAACATGGAAATATCTACACCGCCATCGGTATGAACATGGAAATATCTACACCGCTATCTGTATGAACATGGAAATATCTACACCACTATCTGTATATCAATGGAAATATCTACACAGCCGTCTGTATGAACTTGGAAATATCTACACCGCCATCTGTATGAACATGTAAATATCTACACCGCCATCTGTATGAACATGGAGATATCTACATCGCTAACTATATGAACATGGAAATATCTACACCGCTATCTGTATGAACATGGAAATATCTACACCGCTATCTGTATGAACATGGAAATATCTACACCGCTATCTGTATGAACATGGAAATATCTACACCGCTATCTGTATGAATATGGTAATATCTACACTGCTATCTGTATGAACATGGAAATATCTACACCGCTATCTGTGTGAACATGCAAATATCTACACAGCTATCTGTATATCAATGGAAATATCTACACTTCTATCTCTATAAACATGGAAATAGCTACACTGCTATCTGTATAAATATGGAAATATTTGCACCGCCACCTGTATGAACATGAAAATATCTTCACTGCCATCTGTATGAACATGTAAATAACTACACCGCCATCTGTATGAACATGGAAGTATCTACACCGCCATCTGTATGAACATGGAAATATCTACACCGCTAACTATATGAACATGGAAATATCTACACCGCTATCTGTATGAACATGGAAATATCTACACCGCTATCTGTGTGAACATGGAAATATCTACACCGCTATCTGTATGAACATGGAAATATCTACACCGCTATCTGTATGAACATGGAAATATCTACACCGCTATCTGTATGAACATGGAAATATCTTCACCGCTATCTGTATGAACATGGAAATATCTACACCGCTATCTGTATGAACATGCAAATATCTATACAGCTATCTGTATATCAATAGAAATATCTACACTGCTATCTCTATAAACATGGAAATATGTACACCGCCATCTGTATGAACATGGAAATATCTACACCGCCATCTGTATGAACATGTAAATAACTACACCGCCATCTGTATGAACATGGAAATATCTACTCCGCTAACTGTATGAACATGGAAATATCTACACCGCTATCTGTATGAACATGGAAATATCTACACCGCCATCTGTTGGAACATGGACATATCTACACTGCCATCTGTATTAAGATGGAAATATCTACACCGCTATCTGTATAAACATGGAAATATCTGCCCAACTATCTGTATAAACATGGAAATATCGGCACCGCTATCTGTGTAAACATGGAAATATCTACACTGCTATTTGCATAAACATGGAAATATCCACACCGCCATCTGTGTAAACATGGAAATGTCTACACCGCTATCTGTGTAAACATGGAAATATCTACACCGCCATCTGTGTAAACATGAAAATATCTACACCGCCATCCCTATAAACATGGAAATATCTACACCGTCCTCTGTATGAACATGGAAATATCTACACCGCCATCTCTATGAACATGGAAATATCTACACCGCCATTTGTATGAACATGGAAATATCTACACCGCCATCTCTATGAACATGGAACTATCTACACCGAAATTGGTATGAACATGGAAAGATCTACACCACCATCTGTATGAACATGGAAATATCTACACCACCATCTGTATGAACATGGAAATATCTTCACCGCCATCTGCATGAACATGGATATATGTACACTAGCATCTGGATGAACATGGAAATATCTACACCGCTATCTGCATGAACATGGAAATATCTACACAGCTATCTGAATATACATGGAAATATCTACACCGATTTCTCTATAAATATGGAAATAACTACAGCGCTATCTCTATAAACTTCGAAATTTCTACACAGCCATCTGTATGAACATGGAAATATCTACACTGCCATCTGTACAAACATTGACATATCTACACCGCCATCTGTATTAAGATGGAAATATCTACACCGCTATCTGTATAAACATGGAAATATCTGCCCAACTATCTGTATAAACATGGAAATATCCGCACCGCTATCTGAATAAACATTGAAATATCCGCACCGCCATCTGTATAAACATGGAAATATCTACACTGCTATCTGCATAAATTTGGAAATATCCACACCGCTATCTGTGTAAACATGGAAATATCTACACCGCCATCTGTGTAAACATGGAAATATCTACACCGCCATCTGTATGAACATGGAAATATCTACACCGCCATCTCTATAAACGTGGAAATATCTACACCGCTATCTGTATGAACTTGGAAATATCTACACTGCTCTCTGTATAAAATTGAAATTATCTACACCACTATCTCTATAAACATGGAAATATCTACACTGCTATCTGTATAAACATGGAAATATCTACACCGCTATCTGTATAAACATGGAAATATCTACAACGCTGTCACTATAAACTTGGAAATAACTACACCACTAACTCTGTAAACATGGAAATATCTAGACCGCCATCTCTATATACATGGAAATATCTACACCACCATCTGTATAAACATGGAAATATCTATACCGCTATCTGCATAAACATGGAAATACCTACACCGCCATCTCTATGAACATGGAAATATCTACACCGCCATCTGTACGAACATGGAAATATCTATACCGCCATCTGTACGAACATGTAAATATCTACACCGCCATCTGTATGAACATGGAAATATCTACACCGCTAACTATATGAACATGGAAATATCTACACCGCTATCTGTATGAACATGGAAATATCTACACCGTAATCTGTATGAACAAGGAAATATCTACACCGCTATCTGTATGAACATGGAAATATCTACACCGCTATCTGTACGAACATGGAAATATCTACACCGCTATCTGTATGACCATGCAAATATCTACACAGTTATCAGTATATCAATGGAAATATATACACTGCTATCTCTATAAACATGGAAATAACTACACTGCTATCTGTATAAACGTGGAAATATCTACACCGCCACCTGTATGAACATGGAAATATCTACACTGCCATCAGTACGAACATGGAAATATCTACACCGCCATCTGTATGAACATGTAAATAACTACACCGCCATCTGTATGAACATGGAAATATCTACACCGCCAACTGTATGAACATGGAAATATCTACACCGCCATCGGTATGAACATGGAAATATCTACACCGCTATCTGTATGAACATGGAAATATCTACACCACTATCTGTATATCAATGGAAATATCTACACAGCCGTCTGTATGAACTTGGAAATATCTACACCGCCATCTGTATGAACATGTAAATATCTACACCGCCATCTGTATGAACATGGAGATATCTACATCGCTAACTATATGAACATGGAAATATCTACACCGCTATCTGTATGAACATGGAAATATCTACACCGCTATCTGTATGAACATGGAAATATCTACACCGCTATCTGTATGAACATGGAAATATCTACACCGCTATCTGTATGAATATGGTAATATCTACACTGCTATCTGTATGAACATGGAAATATCTACACCGCTATCTGTGTGAACATGCAAATATCTACACAGCTATCTGTATATCAATGGAAATATCTACACTGCTATCTCTATAAACATGGAAATAGCTACACTGCTATCTGTATAAATATGGAAATATTTGCACCGCCACCTGTATGAACATGAAAATATCTTCACTGCCATCTGTATGAACATGTAAATAACTACACCGCCATCTGTATGAACATGGAAGTATCTACACCGCCATCTGTATGAACATGGAAATATCTACACCGCTAACTATATGAACATGGAAATATCTACACCGCTATCTGTATGAACATGGAAATATCTACACCGCTATCTGTGTGAACATGGAAATATCTACACCGCTATCTGTATGAACATGGAAATATCTACACCGCTATCTGTATGAACATGGAAATATCTACACCGCTATCTGTATGAACATGGAAATATCTTCACCGCTATCTGTATGAACATGGAAATATCTACACCGCTATCTGTATGAACATGCAAATATCTATACAGCTATCTGTATATCAATAGAAATATCTACACTGCGATCTCTATAAACATGGAAATATGTACACCGCCATCTGTATGAACATGGAAATATCTACACCGCCATCTGTATGAACATGTAAATAACTACACCGCCATCTGTATGAACATGGAAATATCTACTCCGCTAACTGTATGAACATGGAAATATCTACACCGCTATCTGTATGAACATGGAAATATCTACACCGCCATCTGTTGGAACATGGACATATCTACACTGCCATCTGTATTAAGATGGAAATATCTACACCGCTATCTGTATAAACATGGAAATATCTGCCCAACTATCTGTATAAACATGGAAATATCGGCACCGCTATCTGTGTAAACATGGAAATATCTACACTGCTATTTGCATAAACATGGAAATATCCACACCGCCATCTGTGTAAACATGGAAATGTCTACACCGCTATCTGTGTAAACATGGAAATATCTACACCGCCATCTGTGTAAACATGAAAATATCTACACCGCCATCCCTATAAACATGGAAATATCTACACCGTCCTCTGTATGAACATGGAAATATCTACACCGCCATCTCTATGAACATGGAAATATCTACACCGCCATTTGTATGAACATGGAAATATCTACACCGCCATCTCTATGAACATGGAACTATCTACACCGAAATTGGTATGAACATGGAAAGATCTACACCACCATCTGTATGAACATGGAAATATCTACACCACCATCTGTATGAACATGGAAATATCTTCACCGCCATCTGCATGAACATGGATATATGTACACTAGCATCTGGATGAACATGGAAATATCTACACCGCTATCTGCATGAACATGGAAATATCTACACAGCTATCTGAATATACATGGAAATATCTACACCGATTTCTCTATAAATATGGAAATAACTACAGCGCTATCTCTATAAACTTCGAAATTTCTACACAGCCATCTGTATGAACATGGAAATATCTACACTGCCATCTGTACAAACATTGACATATCTACACCGCCATCTGTATTAAGATGGAAATATCTACACCGCTATCTGTATAAACATGGAAATATCTGCCCAACTATCTGTATAAACATGGAAATATCCGCACCGCTATCTGAATAAACATTGAAATATCCGCACCGCCATCTGTATAAACATGGAAATATCTACACTGCTATCTGCATAAATTTGGAAATATCCACACCGCTATCTGTGTAAACATGGAAATATCTACACCGCCATCTGTGTAAACATGGAAATATCTACACCGCCATCTGTATGAACATGGAAATATCTACACCGCCATCTCTATAAACGTGGAAATATCTACACCGCTATCTGTATGAACTTGGAAATATCTACACTGCTCTCTGTATAAAATTGAAATTATCTACACCACTATCTCTATAAACATGGAAATATCTACACTGCTATCTGTATAAACATGGAAATATCTACACCGCTATCTGTATAAACATGGAAATATCTACAACGCTGTCACTATAAACTTGGAAATAACTACACCACTAACTCTGTAAACATGGAAATATCTAGACCGCCATCTCTATATACATGGAAATATCTACACCACCATCTGCATAAACATGGAAATACCTACACCGCCATCTCTATGAACATGGAAATATCTACACCGCCATCTGTACGAACATGGAAATATCTATACCGCCATCTGTACGAACATGGAAATATCTATACCGCCATCTGTACGAACATGTAAATATCTACACCGCCATCTGTATGAACATGGAAATATCTACACCGCTAACTGTATGAACATGGAAATATCTACACCGCTATCTGTATGAACATGGAAATATCTACACCGTAATCTGTATGAACAAGGAAATATCTACACCGCTATCTGTATGAACATGGAAATATCTACACCGCTATCTGTACGAACATGGAAATATCTACACCGCTATCTGTATGACCATGCAAATATCTACACAGTTATCAGTATATCAATGGAAATATATACACTGCTATCTCTATAAACATGGAAATAACTACACTGCTATCTGTATAAACGTGGAAATATCTACACCGCCACCTGTATGAACATGGAAATATCTACACTGCCATCAGTACGAACATGGAAATATCTACACCGCCATCTGTATGAACATGTAAATAACTACACCGCCATCTGTATGAACATGGAAATATCTACACCGCCAACTGTATGAACATGGAAATATCTACACCGCCATCGGTATGAACATGGAAATATCTACACCGCTATCTGTATGAACATGGAAATATCTACACCACTATCTGTATATCAATGGAAATATCTACACAGCCGTCTGTATGAACTTGGAAATATCTACACCGCCATCTGTATGAACATGTAAATATCTACACCGCCATCTGTATGAACATGGAGATATCTACATCGCTAACTATATGAACATGGAAATATCTACACCGCTATCTGTATGAACATGGAAATATCTACACCGCTATCTGTATGAACATGGAAATATCTACACCGCTATCTGTATGAACATGGAAATATCTACACCGCTATCTGTATGAATATGGTAATATCTACACTGCTATCTGTATGAACATGGAAATATCTACACCGCTATCTGTGTGAACATGCAAATATCTACACAGCTATCTGTATATCAATGGAAATATCTACACTGCTATCTCTATAAACATGGAAATAGCTACACTGCTATCTGTATAAATATGGAAATATTTGCACCGCCACCTGTATGAACATGAAAATATCTTCACTGCCATCTGTATGAACATGTAAATAACTACACCGCCATCTGTATGAACATGGAAGTATCTACACCGCCATCTGTATGAACATGGAAATATCTACACCGCTAACTATATGAACATGGAAATATCTACACCGCTATCTGTATGAACATGGAAATATCTACACCGCTATCTGTGTGAACATGGAAATATCTACACCGCTATCTGTATGAACATGGAAATATCTACACCGCTATCTGTATGAACATGGAAATATCTACACCGCTATCTGTATGAACATGGAAATATCTTCACCGCTATCTGTATGAACATGGAAATATCTACACCGCTATCTGTATGAACATGCAAATATCTATACAGCTATCTGTATATCAATAGAAATATCTACACTGCTATCTCTATAAACATGGAAATATGTACACCGCCATCTGTATGAACATGGAAATATCTACACCGCCATCTGTATGAACATGTAAATAACTACACCGCCATCTGTATGAACATGGAAATATCTACTCCGCTAACTGTATGAACATGGAAATATCTACACCGCTATCTGTATGAACATGGAAATATCTACACCGCCATCTGTTGGAACATGGACATATCTACACTGCCATCTGTATTAAGATGGAAATATCTACACCGCTATCTGTATAAACATGGAAATATCTGCCCAACTATCTGTATAAACATGGAAATATCGGCACCGCTATCTGTGTAAACATGGAAATATCTACACTGCTATTTGCATAAACATGGAAATATCCACACCGCCATCTGTGTAAACATGGAAATGTCTACACCGCTATCTGTGTAAACATGGAAATATCTACACCGCCATCTGTGTAAACATGAAAATATCTACACCGCCATCCCTATAAACATGGAAATATCTACACCGTCCTCTGTATGAACATGGAAATATCTACACCGCCATCTCTATGAACATGGAAATATCTACACCGCCATTTGTATGAACATGGAAATATCTACACCGCCATCTCTATGAACATGGAACTATCTACACCGAAATTGGTATGAACATGGAAAGATCTACACCACCATCTGTATGAACATGGAAATATCTACACCACCATCTGTATGAACATGGAAATATCTTCACCGCCATCTGCATGAACATGGATATATGTACACTAGCATCTGGATGAACATGGAAATATCTACACCGCTATCTGCATGAACATGGAAATATCTACACAGCTATCTGAATATACATGGAAATATCTACACCGATTTCTCTATAAATATGGAAATAACTACAGCGCTATCTCTATAAACTTCGAAATTTCTACACAGCCATCTGTATGAACATGGAAATATCTACACTGCCATCTGTACAAACATTGACATATCTACACCGCCATCTGTATTAAGATGGAAATATCTACACCGCTATCTGTATAAACATGGAAATATCTGCCCAACTATCTGTATAAACATGGAAATATCCGCACCGCTATCTGAATAAACATTGAAATATCCGCACCGCCATCTGTATAAACATGGAAATATCTACACTGCTATCTGCATAAATTTGGAAATATCCACACCGCTATCTGTGTAAACATGGAAATATCTACACCGCCATCTGTGTAAACATGGAAATATCTACACCGCCATCTGTATGAACATGGAAATATCTACACCGCCATCTCTATAAACGTGGAAATATCTACACCGCTATCTGTATGAACTTGGAAATATCTACACTGCTCTCTGTATAAAATTGAAATTATCTACACCACTATCTCTATAAACATGGAAATATCTACACTGCTATCTGTATAAACATGGAAATATCTACACCGCTATCTGTATAAACATGGAAATATCTACAACGCTGTCACTATAAACTTGGAAATAACTACACCACTAACTCTGTAAACATGGAAATATCTAGACCGCCATCTCTATATACATGGAAATATCTACACCACCATCTGTATAAACATGGAAATATCTATACCGCTATCTGCATAAACATGGAAATACCTACACCGCCATCTCTATGAACATGGAAATATCTACACCGCCATCTGTACGAACATGGAAATATCTATACCGCCATCTGTACGAACATGTAAATATCTACACCGCCATCTGTATGAACATGGAAATATCTACACCGCTAACTGTATGAACATGGAAATATCTACACCGCTATCTGTATGAACATGGAAATATCTACACCGTAATCTGTATGAACAAGGAAATATCTACACCGCTATCTGTATGAACATGGAAATATCTACACCGCTATCTGTACGAACATGGAAATATCTACACCGCTATCTGTATGACCATGCAAATATCTACACAGTTATCAGTATATCAATGGAAATATATACACTGCTATCTCTATAAACATGAAAATAACTACACTGCTATCTGTATAAACGTGGAAATATCTACACCGCCACCTGTATGAACATGGAAATATCTACACTGCCATCCGTACGAACATGGAAATATCTACACCGCCATCTGTATGAACATGGAAATATCTACACCGCTATATGTTTGAACATGGAAATATCTACACCGCTATATGTATGAACATGGAAATACCTACACCGTTATCTGTATGAACATGGAAATATCTACACCGCCATCCCTAAAAACATGGAAATATATACACCTCCATCTGTATGAACATGGAAATATCTACACCGCCATCTCTATAAACGTGGAAATATCTACACCGCTATCTGTATGAACTTGGAAATATCTACACTGCTCTCTGTATAAAATTGAAATTATCTACACCACTATCTCTATAAACATGGAAATATCTACACTGCTATCTGTATAAACATGGAAATATCTACACCGCTATCTGTATAAACATGGAAATATCTTCACAGCTATCTGTATAAACATGGAAATAACTACAACGCTGTCTCTATAAACTTGGAAATAACTACACCACTATCTCTGTAAACATGGAAATATCTAGACCTCCATCTCTATAAACATGGAAATATCTACACCACCATCTGTATAAACATGGAAATATCTATACCGCTATCTGTATGAACATGCAAATATCTACACAGCTATCTGTATATCAATGGAAATATCTACACTGCTATCTCTATAAACATGGAAATAATTACACTGCTATCTGTATAAATATGGAAATATCTAAACAGCCATCTCTATGAAGATGGAAATATCTACACCGCCGTTTGTATGAACATGGAAATATCTACACCGCCATCTCTATGAACATGGAAATATCTACACCGCTAACTGTATGAACATGGAAATATCTACACCGCTATCTGTATGAACATGGAAATATATACACCGTTATATGTATGGACATGGAAATATCTACACCGCTATCTGTATGAACATGGAAATATCTACACCGCTATCTGTATGAACATGGAAATATCTACACCGCTATCAGTGTGACCATGCAAATATCTACACAGCTATCTGTATATCAATGGAAATGTACACTCTGCTATCTCTTTAAACATGGAAATAACTACACTGCTATCTGTATAAACATGGAAATATCTGCACCGCCACCTGTATGAACATGAAAATATCTACACTGCCATCCATACGAACATGGAAATATGTACACCGCCATCTGTATGAACATGTAAATATCTACACCGCCATCTGTATGAACATGGAAATATCTACACCGCTAACAGTATGAACATGGAAATGTCTGCACCGCTATTGGTATTAACATGGAAATATCTACACCGCTATCTGTATGAACATGGAAATATCTACACCGCTATCTGTATGAACATGGAAATCTCTACACCGCAATCTGTATGAACATGGAAATATCTACACCACCATCTGTATGAACATGTAAATATCTACACCGCCATCTGTATGAACATGGAAATACCTACACCGCTAACTGTATGAACGTGGAAATATCTACACCGCTATCTGTATGAACATGGAAATATCTACACCGCTATCTGTATGAACATGGAAATATCTACACCGCTATCTGTATGAACATGGAAATATCTTCACTGCTATCTGTATGAACATGGAAATATCTACACCGCTATCTGTATGAACATGCAAATATCTACACAGCTATCTGTATATCAATGGAAATATCCACACTGGTATCTCTATAAACATGGAAATAACTACACTGCTATCTGTATAAACATGGAAATATCTACACCGCCATCTCTATGAACATGGAAATATCTACACTGCCATCCGTACGAACATGGAAATATCTACACCGCCATCTATATGAACATGGAAATATCTACACCGCTATCTGTATGAACATGGAGATATCTACACCGCTATATGTATGAACATGGAAATATCTACACCGTTACCTGTATGAACATGGAAATATCTACACCGCCATCCCTATAAACATGGAAATATCTACACCGCCATCTGTATGAACATGGAAATATCTACACCGCCATCTCTATAAACGTGGAAATATCTACACCGCTATCTGTATGAACTTGGAAATATCTACACTGCTTTCTGCATAAAATTGAAATTATCTACACCACTATCTCTATAAACATGGAAATATCTACACTGCTATCTGTATAAACATGGAAATATCTACACCGCTATCTGTATAAACATGGAAATATTACAGCTATCTGTATAAACATGGAAATATCTACAACGCTGTCTCTATAAACTTGGAAATAACTACACCACTATCTCTGTAAACATGGAAATATCTAGACCTCCATCTCTATAAACATGGAAATATCTACACCACCATCTGTATAAACATGGAAATATCTATACCGCTATCTGTATGAACATGCAAATATCTACACAGCTATCTGTATATCAATGGAAATATCTACACTGCTATCTCTATAAACATGGAAATAACTACACTGCTATCTGTATAAATATGGAAATATCTACACCGCCATCTCTATGAAGATGGAAATATCTACACCGCCATTTACATGAACATGGAAATATCTACACCGCCATCTCTATGAACATGGAAATATCTACACCGCTAACTGTATGAACATGGAAATATCTTCACCGCTATCTGTATGAACATGGAAATATCTACACCGTTATCTGTATGAACATGGAAATATCTAGACCGTTATCTGTATGAACATGGAAATATCTACACCGCTATCTGTACGAACATGGAAATATGTACACCGCTATCAGTGTGCCATGCAAATATCTACACAGCTATCTGTATATCAATGGAAATGTATACACTGCTATCTCTATAAACATGGAAATAACTACACTGCTATCTGTATAAACATGGAAATATCTGCACCGCCACCTGTATGAACATGAAAATATCTACACTACCATCCGTACGAACATGGAAATATCTACACCGCCATCTGTATGAACATGTAAATATCTACACCTCCATCTGTATGAACATGGAAATATCTACACCGCTAACTGTATGAACATGGAAATGTCTACACCGCTATTGGTATGAACATGGAAATATCTACACCGCTATCTGTATGAACATGGAAATATCTACACCGATATCTGTATGAACATGGAAATCTCTACACCGCAATCTGTATGAACATGGAAATATCTACACCGCCATCTGTATGAATATGGAAATATCTACACCGCCATCTGTATGAACATGGAAATATCTACACCGCTAACTGTATGAACATGGAAATATCTACACCGCCATTTATATGAACATGGAAATATCTACACCGCCATCTCTATGAACATGGAAATATCTACACCGCTAACTGTATGAACATGGGAATATCTTCACCGCTATCTGTACGAACATGAAAATATCTACACCGCTATCAGTGTGACCATGCAAATATCTACACAGCTATCTATCAATGGAAATATATACACTGCTATCTCTATAAACATGGAAATAACTACACTGCTATCTGTATAAACATGGAAATATCTGCACCGCCACCTGTATGAACATGAAAATATCTACACTGCCATCCGTACGAACATGGAAATATCTATACCGCCATCTGTATGAACATGTAAATATCTACACCGTGATCTGTATGAACATGGAAATACCTACACCGCTAACTGTATAAACATGGAAATGTCTACACCGCTATCGGTATGAACATGGAAATATCTACACCGCCATTTGTATGAACCTGGAAATATCTACACCGCCATCTCTATGAACATGGAAATATCTACACCGCCATTTGTATGAACATGGAAATACCTACACCGCCATCTGTATGAACATGGACATATCTTCACTGCCATCTGTATGAACATGGATATATGTACACCGGCATCTGGATGAACATGGAAATATCTACACCGCTATCTGCATGAACATGGAAATATCTACACAGCTATCTGTATATACATGGAAATATCTACACCGATTTCTCTATAAATATGGAAATAACTACAGCGCTATCTCTATAAACTTCGAAATACCTACACCGCCATCTGTATGAACATGGAAATATCTACACCGCCATCTGTACGAACATGGACATATCTAAACCACCATGTGTATTAAGATGGAAATATCTACACTGCTATCTGTATAAACATGGAAATATCTGCGCAACTATCTGTATAAACATGGAAATAACCGCACCGCTATCTGAATAAACATGGAAATATCCGCACCGCTATCTGTATAAACATGGAAATATCTACACTGCTATCTGCATAAACATGGAAATATCCACACCGCTATCTGTGTAAACATGGAAATGTCTACACCGCTATCCGTGTAAACATGGAATTATCTAAACCGCCATCTGTGTAAACATGAAAATATCTACACCGCCATCCCTATAAACATGGAAATATCTACACCGTCCTCTGTATGAACATGGAAATATCTACACCGCCATCTCTATAAAGGTGGAAATATCTACACCGCTATCTGTATGAACTTGGAAATATCTACACTGCTTTCTGTATAAAATTGAAATTATCTACACCACTATCTCTATAAACATGGAAATATCTACACTGCTATCTGTATAAACATGGAAATATCTACACCGCTATCTGTATAAACATGGAAATATCTTCACCGCTATCTGTATAAACATGGAAATATCTACAACGCTGTCTCTATAAACTTGGAAATAACTACACCACTATCTCTGTTAACATGGAAATATCTAGACCGCCATCTCTATAAACATGGAAATATCTACACCACCATCTGTATAAACATGGAAATATCTATACCGCTATCTGCATAAACATGGAAATATCTACACCGCCATCTCTATGAACATGGAATTATCTACACCGCCATCTGTACGAACATAGAAATATCTATACTGCCATCTGTATGAACATGTAAATATCTACACCGCCATCTGTATGAACATGGAAATATCTACACCGCTATCTGTATGAACATGGAAGTATCTACACCGCTAACTGTATGAACATGCAAATATCTACAGAGCTATCTGTATATCAATGGAAATATCTACACAGCTGTCTCTATAAACATGGAAATAACTACACTGCTATCTGTATAAACATGGAAATAGCTACACCGCCACCTGTATGAACATGGAGATATCTACACTGCCATCAGTACGAACATGGAAATATCTACACCGCCATCTGTATGAACATGTAAATAACTACACCGCCATCTGTATGAACATGGAAATATCTACACCGCCAACTGTATAAACATGGAAATATCTACACCGCCATCGGTATGAACATGGAAATATCTACACCGCTATCTGTATGAACATGGAAATATCTACACCACTATCTGTATATCAATGGAAATATCTACACAGCCATCTGTATGAACTTGGAAATATCTACACCGCCATCTGTATGAACATGTAAATATCTACACCGCCATCTGTATGAACATGGAGATATCTACACCGCTAACTATATGAACATGGAAATATCTACACCGCTATCTGTATGAACATGGAAATATCTACACCGCTATCTGTATGAACATGGAAATATCTACACCGCTATCTGTATGAACATGGAAATATCTACACCGCTATCTGTATGAATATGGTAATATCTACACTGCTATCTGTATGAACATGGAAATATCTACACCGCTATCTGTGTGAACATGCAAATATCTACACAGCTATCTGTATATCAATGGAAATATCTACACTGCTATCTCTATAAACATGGAAATAGCTACACTGCTATCTGTATAAATATGGAAATATTTGCACCGCCACCTGTATGAACATGGAAATATCTTCACTGCCATCTGTATGAACATGTAAATAACTACACCGCCATCTGTATGAACATGGAAGTATCTACACCGCCATCTGTATGAACATGGAAATATCTACACCGCTAACTATATGAACATGGAAATATCTACACCGCTATCTGTATGAACATGGAAATATCTACACCGCTATCTGTGTGAACATGGAAATATCTACACCGCTATCTGTATGAACAGGGAAATATCTACACCGCTATCTGTATGAACATGGAAATATCTACACCGCTATCTGTATGAACATGGAAATATCTTCACCGCTATCTGTATGAACATGGAAATATCTACACCGCTATCTGTATGAACATGCAAATATCTATACAGCTATCTGTATATCAATAGAAATATCTACACTGCTATCTCTATAAACATGGAAATATGTACACCGCCATCTGTATGAACATGGAAATATCTACACCGCCATCTGTATGAACATGTAAATAACAACACCGCCATCTGTATGAACATGGAAATATCTACACCGCTAACTGTATGAACATGGAAATATCTACACCGCTATCTGTATGAACATGGAAATATCTACACCGCCATCTGTTGGAACATGGACATATCTACACTGCCATCTGTATTAAGATGGAAATATCTACACCGCTATCTGTATAAACATGGAAATATCTGCCCAACTATCTGTATAAACATGGAAATATCGGCACCGCTATCTGTGTAAACATGGAAATATCTACACTGCTATTTGCATAAACATGGAAATATCCACACCGCCATCTGTGTAAACATGGAAATGTCTACACCGCTATCTGTGTAAACATGGAAATATCTACACCGCCATCTGTGTAAACATGAAAATATCTACACCGCCATCCCTATAAACATGGAAATATCTACACCGTCCTCTGTATGAACATGGAAATATCTACACCGCCATCTCTATGAACATGGAAATATCTACACCGCCATTTGTATGAACATGGAAATATCTACACCGCCATCTCTATGAACATGGAACTATCTACACCGAAATTGGTATGAACATGGAAAGATCTACACCACCATCTGTATGAACATGGAAATATCTACACCACCATCTGTATGAACATGGAAATATCTTCACCGCCATCTGCATGAACATGGATATATGTACACTAGCATCTGGATGAACATGGAAATATCTACACCGCTATCTGCATGAACATGGAAATATCTACACAGCTATCTGAATATACATGGAAATATCTACACAGATTTCTCTATAAATATGGAAATAACTACAGCGCTATCTCTATAAACTTCGAAATTTCTACACAGCCATCTGTATGAACATGGAAATATCTACACTGCCATCTGTACAAACATTGACATATCTACACCGCCATCTGTATTAAGATGGAAATGTCTACACCGCTATCTGTATAAACATGGAAATATCTGCCCAACTATCTGTATAAACATGGAAATATCCGCACCGCTATCTGAATAAACATGGAAATATCCGCACCGCCATCTGTATAAACATGGAAATATCTACACTGCTATCTGCATAAATTTGGAAATATCCACACCGCTATCTGTGTAAACATGGAAATATCTACACCGCCATCTGTGTAAACATGGAAATATCTACACCGCCATCTGTATGAACATGGAAATATCTACACCGCCATCTCTATAAATGTGGAAATACCTACACCGCTATCTGTATGAACTTGGAAATATCTACACTGCTCTCTGTATAAAATTGAAATTATCTACACCACTATCTCTATAAACATGGAAATATCTACACTGCTATCTGTATAAACATGGAAATATCTACACCGCTATCTGTATAAACATGGAAATATCTACAACGCTGTCACTATAAACTTGGAAATAACTACACCACTAACTCTGTAAACATGGAAATATCTAGACCGCCATCTCTATATACATGGAAATATCTACACCACCATCTGTATAAACATGGAAATATCTATACCGCTATCTGCATAAACATGGAAATACCTACACCGCCATCTCTATGAACATGGAAATATCTACACCGCCATCTGTACGAACATGGAAATATCTATACCGCCATCTGTACGAACATGTAAATATCTACACCGCCATCTGTATGAACATGGAAATATCTACACCGCTAACTGTATGAACATGGAAATATCTACACCGCTATCTGTATGAACATGGAAATATCTACACCGTAATCTGTATGAACAAGGAAATATCTACACCGCTATCTGTATGAACATGGAAATATCTACACCGCTATCTGTACGAACATGGAAATATCTACACCGCTATCTGTATGACCATGCAAATATCTACACAGTTATCAGTATATCAATGGAAATATATACACTGCTATCTCTATAAACATGGAAATAACTACACTGCTATCTGTATAAACGTGGAAATATCTACACCGCCACCTGTATGAACATGGAAATATCTACACTGCCATCCGTACGAACATGGAAATATCTACACCGCCATCTGTATGAACATGGAAATATCTACACCGCTATATGTTTGAACATGGAAATATCTACACCGCTATATGTATGAACATGGAAATACCTACACCGTTATCTGTATGAACATGGAAATATCTACACCGCCATCCCTATAAACATGGAAATATATACACCGCCATCTGTATGAACATGGAAATATCTACACCGCCATCTCTATAAACGTGGAAATATCTACACCGCTATCTGTATGAACTTGGAAATATCTACACTGCTCTCTGTATAAAATTGAAATTATCTACAGCACTATCTCTATAAACATGGAAATATCTACACTGCTATCTGTATAAACATGGAAATATCTACACCGCTATCTGTATAAACATGGAAATATCTTCACAGCTATCTGTATAAACATGGAAATAACTACAACGCTGTCTCTATAAACTTGGAAATAACTACACCACTATCTCTGTAAACATGGAAATATCTAGACCTCCATCTCTATAAACATGGAAATATCTACACCACCATCTGTATAAACATGGAAATATCTATACCGCTATCTGTATGAACATGCAAATATCTACACAGCTATCTGTATATCAATGGAAATATCTACACTGCTATCTCTATAAACATGGAAATAACTACACTGCTATCTGTATAAATATGGAAATATCTAAACAGCCATCTCTATGAAGATGGAAATATCTACACCGCCGTTTGTATGAACATGGAAATATCTACACCGCCATCTCTATGAACATGGAAATATCTACACCGCTAACTGTATGAACATGGAAATATCTACACCGCTATCTGTATGAACATGGAAATATATACACCGTTATATGTATGGACATGGAAATATCTACACCGCTATCTGTATGAACATGGAAATATCTACACCGCTATCTGTATGAACATGGAAATATCTACACCGCTATCAGTGTGACCATGCAAATATCTACACAGCTATCTGTATATCAATGGAAATGTACACTCTGCTATCTCTTTAAACATGGAAATAACTACACTGCTATCTGTATAAACATGGAAATATCTGCACCGCCACCTGTATGAACATGAAAATATCTACACTGCCATCCATACGAACATGGAAATATGTACACCGCCATCTGTATGAACATGTAAATATCTACACCGCCATCTGTATGAACATGGAAATATCTACACCGCTAACAGTATGAACATGGAAATGTCTGCACCGCTATTGGTATTAACATGGAAATATCTACACCGCTATCTGTATGAACATGGAAATATCTACACCGCTATCTGTATGAACATGGAAATCTCTACACCGCAATCTGTATGAACATGGAAATATCTACACCACCATCTGTATGAACATGTAAATATCTACACCGCCATCTGTATGAACATGGAAATACCTACACCGCTAACTGTATGAACGTGGAAATATCTACACCGCTATCTGTATGAACATGGAAATATCTACACCGCTATCTGTATGAACATGGAAATATCTACACCGCTATCTGTATGAACATGGAAATATCTTCACTGCTATCTGTATGAACATGGAAATATCTACACCGCTATCTGTATGAACATGCAAATATCTACACAGCTATCTGTATATCAATGGAAATATCCACACTGGTATCTCTATAAACATGGAAATAACTACACTGCTATCTGTATAAACATGGAAATATCTACACCGCCATCTCTATGAACATGGAAATATCTACACTGCCATCCGTACGAACATGGAAATATCTACACCGCCATCTATATGAACATGGAAATATCTACACCGCTATCTGTATGAACATGGAGATATCTACACCGCTATATGTATGAACATGGAAATATCTACACCGTTATCTGTATGAACATGGAAATATCTACACCGCCATCCCTATAAACATGGAAATATCTTCACCGCCATCTGTATGAACATGGAAATATCTACACCGCCATCTCTATAAACGTGGAAATATCTACACCGCTATCTGTATGAACTTGGAAATATCTACACTGCTTTCTGCATAAAATTGAAATTATCTTCACCACTATCTCTATAAACATGGAAATATCTACACTGCTATCTGTATAAACATGGAAATATCTACACCGCTATCTGTATAAACATGGAAATATTACAGCTATCTGTATAAACATGGAAATATCTACAACGCTGTCTCTATAAACTTGGAAATAACTACACCACTATCTCTGTAAACATGGAAATATCTAGACCTCCATCTCTATAAACATGGAAATATCTACACCACCATCTGTATAAACATGGAAATATCTATACCGCTATCTGTACGAACATGCAAATATCTACACAGCTATCTGTATATCAATGGAAATATCTACACTGCTATCTCTATAAACATGGAAATAACTACACTGCTATCTGTATAAATATGGAAATATCTACACCGCCATCTCTATGAAGATGGAAATATCTACACCGCCATTTACATGAACATGGAAATATCTACACCGCCATCTCTATGAACATGGAAATATCTACACCGCTAACTGTATGAACATGGAAATATCTTCACCGCTATCTGTATGAACATGGAAATATCTACACCGTTATCTGTATGAACATGGAAATATCTAGACCGTTATCTGTATGAACATGGAAATATCTACACCGCTATCTGTACGAACATGGAAATATGTACACCGCTATCAGTGTGCCATGCAAATATCTACACAGCTATCTGTATATCAATGGAAATGTATACACTGCTATCTCTATAAACATGGAAATAACTACACTGCTATCTGTATAAACATGGAAATATCTGCACCGCCACCTGTATGAACATGAAAATATCTACACTACCATCCGTACGAACATGGAAATATCTACACCGCCATCTGTATGAACATGTAAATATCTACACCGCCATCTGTATGAACATGGAAATATCTACACCGCTAACTGTATGAACATGGAAATGTCTACACCGCTATTGGTATGAACATGGAAATATCTACACCGCTATCTGTATGAACATGGAAATATCTACACCGATATCTGTATGAACATGGAAATCTCTACACCGCAATCTGTATGAACATGGAAATATCTACACCGCCATCTGTATGAACATGTAAATATCTACACCGCCATCTGTATGAACATGGAAATACCTACACCGCTAACTGTATGAACATGGAAATATCTACACCGCTATCTGTATGAACATGGAAATATCTACACCGCTATTTGTATGAACATGGAAATATCTACACCGCTATCTGTATGAACATGGAAATATCTACACCGCTATCTGTATGAACATGCAAATATCTACACAGCTATCTGTATATCAATGGAAATATCCACACTGGTATCTCTATAATCATGAAAATAACTACACTGCTATCTGTATAAACATGGAAATATCTACACCGCCATCTCTTTGAACATGGAAATATCTACACCGCCATTTGTATGAACCTGGAAATATCTACACCGCCATCTCTATGAACATGGAAATATCTACACCGCCATCTGTATGAACATGGAAATATCTACACCGCTATCTGTATGAACATGGATATATCTACACAGCCATCTGGATGAACATGGAAATATCTACACCGCTATCTGTATGAACATGGAAATATCTACACCGCTATCTGTATGAACTTGGATATATCTACACAGCCATCTGGATGAACATGGAAATATCTACACCACTATCTGTGTAAACATGCATACTTCTTCACCGCTATCTGTATAAACATGGAAATATCTACACCGCTATCTGTATGAACATGGAAATATCTACACAGCTATCTGTATATCAATGGAAATATCCACACTGATATCTCTATAATCATGGAAATAACTACACTGCTATCTGTATAAACATGGAAATATCTACACCGCCATCTCTTTGAACATGGAAATATCTACACCGCCATTTGTATGAACCTGGAAATATCTACACCGCCATCTCTATGAACATGGAAATATCTACACCGCCATTTGTATGAACATGGAAATACCTACACCGCCATCTGTATGAACATGGAAATATCTTCACCGCCATCTGTATGAACATGGATATATGTACACCGGCATCTGGATGAACATGGATATATCTACACCGCTATCTGCATGAACATGGAAATATCTACACAGCTATCTGAATATACATGGAAATATCTACACTGATTTCTCTATAAATATGGAAATAACTACAGCGCTATCTCTATAAGCTTCGAAATACCTACACCGCCATCTGTATGAACATGGAAATATCTACACCGCCATCTGTACGAACATGGACATATCTAAACCGCCATCTGTATTAAGATGGGAATATCTACACCGCTATCTGTATAAACATGGAAATATCTGCGCAACTATCTGTATAAACATGGAAATAACCGCACCGCTATCTGAATAAACATGGAAATATCCGCACCGCTATCTGTATAAACATGGAAATATCTACACTGCTATCTGCATAAACCTGGAAATATCCACACCGCTATCTGAGTAAACATGGAAATGTCTACACTGCTATCCGTGTAAACCTGGAAATATCTACACCGCCATCTGTGTAAACATGAAAATATCTACACCGCCATCCCTACAAACATGGAAATATCTACACCGTCCTCTGTATGAACATGGAAATATCTACACCGCCATCTCTATGAACATGGAAATATCTACACCGCTAACTGTATGAACATGGAAATATCTACACCGCTATCTGTATGAACATGGAAATATCTACACCGTTATCTGTAGGAACATGGAAATATCTACACCGCTATCTGTATGAACATGGAAATATCTACACCGCTATCTGTACGAACATGGAAATATGTACACCGCTATCAGTGTGACCATGCAAATATCTACACAGCTATCTGTATATCAATGGAAATGTATACACTGCTATCTCTATAAACATGGAAATAACTACACTGCTATCTGTATAAACATGGAAATATCTGCACCGCCACCTGTATGAACATTAAAATATCTACACTGCCATCCGTACGAACATGGAAATATCTACACCGCCATCTGTATGAACATGTAAATATCTACACCGCCATCTGTATGAACATGGAAATATCTACACCGCTAACTGTATGAACATGGAAATGTCTACACCGCTATTGGTATGAACATGGAAATATCTACACTGCTATCTGTATGAACATGGAAATATCTACCCCGCCATCTGTATGAACATGTAAATATCTACACCGCCATCTGTATGAACATGGAAATATCTACACCGCTAACTGTATGAACATGGAAATGTCTACACCGCTATTGGTATGAACATGGAAATATCTACACTGCTATCTGTATGAACATGGAAATATCTATACCGCTATCTGTATGAACATGCAAATATCTACACAGCTATCTGTATATCAATGGAAATATCTACACTGCTATCTCTATAAACATGGAAATAACTACACTGCTATCTGTATAAATATGGAAATATCTAAACAGCCATCTCTATGAAGATGGAAATATCTACACCGCCGTTTGTATGAACATGGAAATATCTACACCGCCATCTCTATGAACATGGAAATATCTACACCGCTAACTGTATGAACATGGAAATATCTACACCGCTATCTGTATGAACATGGAAATATATACACCGTTATATGTATGGACATGGAAATATCTACACCGCTATCTGTATGAACATGGAAATATCTACACCGCTATCAGTGTGACCATGCAAATATCTACACAGCTATCTGTATATCAATGGAAATGTACACTCTGCTATCTCTTTAAACATGGAAATAACTACACTGCTATCTGTATAAACATGGAAATATCTGCACCGCCACCTGTATGAACATGAAAATATCTACACTGCCATCCATACGAACATGGAAATATGTACACCGCCATCTGTATGAACACGTAAATATCTACACGGCCATCTGTATGAACATGGAAATATCTACACCGCTAACAGTATGAACACGGAAATGTCTGCACCGCTATTGGTATTAACATGGAAATATCTACAACGCTATCTGTATGAACATGGAAATATCTACACCGCTATCTGTATGAACATGGAAATCTCTACACAGCAATCTGTATGAACATGGAAATATCTACACCACCATCTGTATGAACATGTAAATATCTACACCGCCATCTGTATGAACATGGAAATACCTACACCGCTAACTGTATGAACGTGGAAATATCTACACCGCTATCTGTATGAACATGGAAATATCTACACCGCTATCTGTATGAACATGGAAATATCTACACCGCTATCTGTATGAACATGGAAATATCTTCACTGCTATCTGTATGAACATGGAAATATCTACACCGCTATCTGTATGAACATGCAAATATCTACACAGCTATCTGTATATCAATGGAAATATCCACACTGGTATCTCTATAAACATGGAAATAACTACACTGCTATCTGTATAAACATGGAAATATCTACACCGCCATCTCTATGAACATGGAAATATCTACACTGCCATCCGTACGAACATGGAAATATCTACACCGCCATCTATATGAACATGGAAATATCTACACCGCTATCTGTATGAACATGGAGATATCTACACCGCTATATGTATGAACATGGAAATATCTACACCGTTATCTGTATGAACATGGAAATATCTACACCGCCATCCCTAAAAACATGGAAATATCTACACCGCCATCTGTATGAACATGGAAATATCTACACCGCCATCTCTATAAACGTGGAAATATCTACACCGCTATCTGTATGAACTTGGAAATATCTACACTGCTTTCTGCATAAAATTGAAATTATCTACACCACTATCTCTATAAACATGGAAATATCTACACTGCTATCTGTATAAACATGGAAATATCTACACCGCTATCTGTATAAACATGGAAATATCTTCACAGCTATCTGTATAAACATGGAAATATCTACAACGCTGTCTCTATAAACTTGGAAATAACTACACCACTATCTCTGTAAACATGGAAATATCTAGACCTCCATCTCTATAAACATGGAAATATCTACACCACCATCTGTATAAACATGGAAATATCTATACCGCTATCTGTATGAACATGCAAATATCTACACAGCTATCTGTATATCAATGGAAATATCTACACTGCTATCTCTATAAACATGGAAATAACTACACTGCTATCTGTATAAATATGGAAATATCTACACCGCCATCTCTATGAAGATGGAAATATCTACACCGCCATTTATATGAACATGGAAATATCTACACCGCCATCTCTATGAACATGGAAATATCTACACCGCTAACTGTATGAACATGGAAATATCTTCACCGCTATCTGTATGAACATGGAAATATCTACACCGTTATCTGTATGAACATGGAAATATCTAGACCGCTATCTGTATGAACATGGAAATATCTACACCGCTATCTGTACGAACATGGAAATATGTACACCGCTATCAGTGTGACCATGCAAATATCTACACAGCTATCTGTATATCAATGGAAATGTATACACTGCTATCTCTATAAACATGGAAATAACTACACTGCTATCTGTATAAACATGGAAATATCTGCACCGCCACCTGTATGAACATGAAAATATCTACACTACCATCCGTACGAACATGGAAATATCTACACCGCCATCTGTATGAACATGTAAATATCTACACCGCCATCTGTATGAACATGGAAATATCTACACCGCTATCTGTATGAACATGGAAATGTCTACACCGCTATTGGTATGAACATGGAAATATCTACACCGCTATCTGTATGAACATGGAAATATCTACACCGATATCTGTATGAACATGGAAATATCTACACCGCTAACTGTATGAACATGGAAATATCTACACCGCTATCTGTATGAACATGGAAATATCTACACCGCTATTTGTATGAACATGGAAATATCTACACCGCTATCTGTATGAACATGGAAATATCTACACCGCTATCTGTATGAACATGCAAATATCTACACAGCTATCTGTATGAACTTGGAAATATCTACACTGCTCTCTGTATAAAATTGAAATTATCTACACCACTATCTCTATAAACATGGAAATATCTACACTGCTATCTGTATAAACATGGAAATATCTACACCGCTATCTGTATAAACATGGAAATATCTTCACCGCTATCTGTATAAACATGGAAATATCTACAACGCTGTCTCTATAAACTTGGAAATAACTACACCACTATCTCTGTTAACATGGAAATATCTAGACCGCCATCTCTATAAACATGGAAATATCTACACCACCATCTGTATAAACATGGAAATATCTATACCGCTATCTGCATAAACATGGAAATATCTACACCGCCATCTCTATGAACATGGAATTATCTACACCGCCATCTGTACGAACATAGAAATATCTATACTGCCATCTGTATGAACATGTAAATATCTACACCGCCATCTGTATGAACATGGAAATATCTACACCGCTATCTGTATGAACATGGAAGTATCTACACCGCTAACTGTATGAACATGCAAATATCTACAGAGCTATCTGTATATCAATGGAAATATCTACACAGCTGTCTCTATAAACATGGAAATAACTACACTGCTATCTGTATAAACATGGAAATAGCTACACCGCCACCTGTATGAACATGGAGATATCTACACTGCCATCAGTACGAACATGGAAATATCTACACCGCCATCTGTATGAACATGTAAATAACTACACCGCCATCTGTATGAACATGGAAATATCTACACCGCCAACTGTATGAACATGGAAATATCTACACCGCCATCGGTATGAACATGGAAATATCTACACCGCTATCTGTATGAACATGGAAATATCTACACCACTATCTGTATATCAATGGAAATATCTATACAGCCATCTGTATGAACTTGGAAATATCTACACCGCCATCTGTATGAACATGTAAATATCTACACCGCCATCTGTATGAACATGGAGATATCTACACCGCTAACTATATGAACATGGAAATATCCACACCGCTATCTGTATGAACATGGAAATATCTACACCGCTATCTGTATGAACATGGAAATATCTACACCGCTATCTGTATGAACATGGAAATATCTACACCGCTATCTGTATGAATATGGTAATATCTACACTGCTATCTGTATGAACATGGAAATATCTACACCGCTATCTGTGTGAACATGCAAATATCTACACAGCAATCTGTATATCAATGGAAATATCTACACTGCTATCTCTATAAACATGGAAATAGCTACACTGCTATCTGTATAAATATGGAAATATTTGCACCGCCACCTGTATGAACATGGAAATATCTTCACTGCCATCTGTATGAACATGTAAATAACTACACCGCCATCTGTATGAACATGGAAGTATCTACACCGCCATCTGTATGAACATGGAAATATCTACACCGCTAACTATATGAACATGGAAATATCTACACCGCTATCTGTATGAACATGGAAATATCTACACCGCTATCTGTGTGAACATGGAAATATCTACACCGCTATCTGTATGAACATGGAAATATCTACACCGCTATCTGTATGAACATGGAAATATCTACACCGCTATCTGTATGAACATGGAAATATCTACACCGCTATCTGTATGAACATGCAAATATCTACACAGCTATCTGTATGAACTTGGAAATATCTACACTGCTCTCTGTATAAAATTGAAATTATCTACACCACTATCTCTATAAACATGGAAATATCTACACTGCTATCTGTATAAACATGGAAATATCTACACCGCTATCTGTATAAACATGGAAATATCTTCACCGCTATCTGTATAAACATGGAAATATCTACAACGCTGTCTCTATAAACTTGGAAATAACTACACCACTATCTCTGTTAACATGGAAATATCTAGACCGCCATCTCTATAAACATGGAAATATCTACACCACCATCTGTATAAACATGGAAATATCTATACCGCTATCTGCATAAACATGGAAATATCTACACCGCCATCTCTATGAACATGGAATTATCTACACCGCCATCTGTACGAACATAGAAATATCTATACTGCCATCTGTATGAACATGTAAATATCTACACCGCCATCTGTATGAACATGGAAATATCTACACCGCTATCTGTATGAACATGGAAGTATCTACACCGCTAACTGTATGAACATGCAAATATCTACAGAGCTATCTGTATATCAATGGAAATATCTACACAGCTGTCTCTATAAACATGGAAATAACTACACTGCTATCTGTATAAACATGGAAATAGCTACACCGCCACCTGTATGAACATGGAGATATCTACACTGCCATCAGTACGAACATGGAAATATCTACACCGCCATCTGTATGAACATGTAAATAACTACACCGCCATCTGTATGAACATGGAAATATCTACACCGCCAACTGTATGAACATGGAAATATCTACACCGCCATCGGTATGAACATGGAAATATCTACACCGCTATCTGTATGAACATGGAAATATCTACACCACTATCTGTATATCAATGGAAATATCTATACAGCCATCTGTATGAACTTGGAAATATCTACACCGCCATCTGTATGAACATGTAAATATCTACACCGCCATCTGTATGAACATGGAGATATCTACACCGCTAACTATATGAACATGGAAATATCCACACCGCTATCTGTATGAACATGGAAATATCTACACCGCTATCTGTATGAACATGGAAATATCTACACCGCTATCTGTATGAACATGGAAATATCTACACCGCTATCTGTATGAATATGGTAATATCTACACTGCTATCTGTATGAACATGGAAATATCTACACCGCTATCTGTGTGAACATGCAAATATCTACACAGCAATCTGTATATCAATGGAAATATCTACACTGCTATCTCTATAAACATGGAAATAGCTACACTGCTATCTGTATAAATATGGAAATATTTGCACCGCCACCTGTATGAACATGGAAATATCTTCACTGCCATCTGTATGAACATGTAAATAACTACACCGCCATCTGTATGAACATGGAAGTATCTACACCGCCATCTGTATGAACATGGAAATATCTACACCGCTAACTATATGAACATGGAAATATCTACACCGCTATCTGTATGAACATGGAAATATCTACACCGCTATCTGTGTGAACATGGAAATATCTACACCGCTATCTGTATGAACATGGAAATATCTACACCGCTATCTGTATGAACATGGAAATATCTACACCGCTATCTGTATGAACATGGAAATATCTTCACCGCTATCTGTATGAACATGGAAATATCTACACCGCTATCTGTATGAACATGCAAATATCTATACAGCTATCTGTATATCAATAGAAATATCTACACTGCTATCTCTATAAACATGGAAATATGTACACCGCCATCTGTATGAACATGGAAATATCTACACCGCCATCTGTATGAACATGTAAATAACTACACCGCCATCTGTATGAACATGGAAATATCTACACCGCTAACTGTATGAACATGGAAATATCTACACCGCTATCTGTATGAACATGGAAATATCTACACCGCCATCTGTTGGAACATGGACATATCTACACTGCCATCTGTATTAAGATGGAAATATCTACACCGCTATCTGTATAAACATGGAAATATCTGCCCAACTATCTGTATAAACATGGAAATATCGGCACCGCTATCTGTGTAAACATGGAAATATCTACACTGCTATTTGCATAAACATGGAAATATCCACACCGCCATCTGTGTAAACATGGAAATGTCTACACCGCTATCTGTGTAAACATGGAAATATCTACACCGCCATCTGTGTAAACATGAAAATATCTACACCGCCATCCCTATAAACATGGAAATATCTACACCGTCCTCTGTATGAACATGGAAATATCTACACCGCCATCTCTATGAACATGGAAATATCTACACCGCCATTTGTATGAACATGGAAATATCTACACCGCCATCTCTATGAACATGGAACTATCTACACCGAAATTGGTATGAACATGGAAAGATATACACCACCATCTGTATGAACATGGAAATATCTACACCACCATCTGTATGAACATGGAAATATCTTCACCGCCATCTGCATGAACATGGATATATGTACACTAGCATCTGGATGAACATGGAAATATCTACACCGCTATCTGCATGAACATGGAAATATCTACACAGCTATCTGAATATACATGGAAATATCTACACAGATTTCTCTATAAATATGGAAATAACTACAGCGCTATCTCTATAAACTTCGAAATTTCTACACAGCCATCTGTATGAACATGGAAATATCTACACTGCCATCTGTACAAACATTGACATATCTACACCGCCATCTGTATTAAGATGGAAATATCTACACCGCTATCTGTATAAACATGGAAATATCTGCCCAACTATCTGTATAAACATGGAAATATCCGCACCGCTATCTGAATAAACATGGAAATATCCGCACCGCCATCTGTATAAACATGGAAATATCTACACTGCTATCTGCATAAATTTGGAAATATCCACACCGCTATCTGTGTAAACATGGAAATATCTACACCGCCATCTGTGTAAACATGGAAATATCTACACCGCCATCTGTATGAACATGGAAATATCTACACCGCCATCTCTATAAACGTGGAAATATCTACACCGCTATCTGTATGAACTTGGAAATATCTACACTGCTCTCTGTATAAAATTGAAATTATCTACACCACTATCTCTATAAACATGGAAATATCTACACTGCTATCTGTATAAACATGGAAATATCTACACCGCTATCTGTATAAACATGGAAATATCTACAACGCTGTCACTATAAACTTGGAAATAACTACACCACTAACTCTGTAAACATGGAAATATCTAGACCGCCATCTCTATATACATGGAAATATCTACACCACCATCTGTATAAACATGGAAATATCTATACCGCTATCTGCATAAACATGGAAATACGTACACCGCCATCTCTATGAACATGGAAATATCTACACCGCCATCTGTACGAACATGGAAATATCTATACCGCCATCTGTACGAACATGTAAATATCTACACCGCCATCTGTATGAACATGGAAATATCTACACCGCTAACTGTATGAACATGGAAATATCTACACCGCTATCTGTATGAACATGGAAATATCTACACCGTAATCTGTATGAACAAGGAAATATCTACACCGCTATCTGTATGAACATGGAAATATCTACACCGCTATCTGTACGAACATGGAAATATCTACACCGCTATCTGTATGACCATGCAAATATCTACACAGTTATCAGTATATCAATGGAAATATATACACTGCTATCTCTATAAACATGGAAATAACTACACTGCTATCTGTATAAACGTGGAAATATCTACACCGCCACCTGTATGAACATGGAAATATCTACACTGCCATCCGTACGAACATGGAAATATCTACACCGCCATCTGTATGAACATGGAAATATCTACACCGCTATATGTTTGAACATGGAAATATCTACACCGCTATATGTATGAACATGGAAATACCTACACCGTTATCTGTATGAACATGGAAATATCTACACCGCCATCCCTATAAACATGGAAATATATACACCGCCATCTGTATGAACATGGAAATATCTACACCGCCATCTCTATAAACGTGGAAATATCTACACCGCTATCTGTATGAACTTGGAAATATCTACACTGCTCTCTGTATAAAATTGAAATTATCTACAGCACTATCTCTATAAACATGGAAATATCTACACTGCTATCTGTATAAACATGGAAATATCTACACCGCTATCTGTATAAACATGGAAATATCTTCACAGCTATCTGTATAAACATGGAAATAACTACAACGCTGTCTCTATAAACTTGGAAATAACTACACCACTATCTCTGTAAACATGGAAATATCTAGACCTCCATCTCTATAAACATGGAAATATCTACACCACCATCTGTATAAACATGGAAATATCTATACCGCTATCTGTATGAACATGCAAATATCTACACAGCTATCTGTATATCAATGGAAATATCTACACTGCTATCTCTATAAACATGGAAATAACTACACTGCTATCTGTATAAATATGGAAATATCTAAACAGCCATCTCTATGAAGATGGAAATATCTACACCGCCGTTTGTATGAACATGGAAATATCTACACCGCCATCTCTATGAACATGGAAATATCTACACCGCTAACTGTATGAACATGGAAATATCTACACCGCTATCTGTATGAACATGGAAATATATACACCGTTATATGTATGGACATGGAAATATCTACACCGCTATCTGTATGAACATGGAAATATCTACATCGCTATCTGTATGAACATGGAAATATCTACACCGCTATCAGTGTGACCATGCAAATATCTACACAGCTATCTGTATATCAATGGAAATGTACACTCTGCTATCTCTTTAAACATGGAAATAACTACACTGCTATCTGTATAAACATGGAAATATCTGCACCGCCACCTGTATGAACATGAAAATATCTACACTGCCATCCATACGAACATGGAAATATGTACACCGCCATCTGTATGAACATGTAAATATCTACACCGCCATCTGTATGAACATGGAAATATCTACACCGCTAACAGTATGAACATGGAAGTGTCTGCACCGCTATTGGTATTAACATGGAAATATCTACACCGCTATCTGTATGAACATGGAAATATCTACACCGCTATCTGTATGAACATGGAAATCTCTACACCGCAATCTGTATGAACATGGAAATATCTACACCACCATCTGTATGAACATGTAAATATCTACACCGCCATCTGTATGAACATGGAAATACCTACACCGCTAACTGTATGAACGTGGAAATATCTACACCGCTATCTGTATGAACATGGAAATATCTACACCGCTATCTGTATGAACATGGAAATATCTACACCGCTATCTGTATGAACATGGAAATATCTTCACTGATATCTGTATGAACATGGAAATATCTACACCGCTATCTGTATGAACATGCAAATATCTACACAGCTATCTGTATATCAATGGAAATATCCACACTGGTATCTCTATAAACATGGAAATAACTACACTGCTATCTGTATAAACATGGAAATATCTACACCGCCATCTCTATGAACATGGAAATATCTACACTGCCATCCGTACGAACATGGAAATATCTACACCGCCATCTATATGAACATGGAAATATCTACACCGCTATCTGTATGAACATGGAGATATCTACACCGCTATATGTATGAACATGGAAATATCTACACCGTTATCTGTATGAACATGGAAATATCTACACCGCCATCCCTATAAACATGGAAATATCTTCACCGCCATCTGTATGAACATGGAAATATCTACACCGCCATCTCTATAAACGTGGAAATATCTACACCGCTATCTGTATGAACTTGGAAATATCTACACTGCTTTCTGCATAAAATTGAAATTATCTTCACCACTATCTCTATAAACATGGAAATATCTACACTGCTATCTGTATAAACATGGAAATATCTACACCGCTATCTGTATAAACATGGAAATATTACAGCTATCTGTATAAACATGGAAATATCTACAACGCTGTCTCTATAAACTTGGAAATAACTACACCACTATCTCTGTAAACATGGAAATATCTAGACCTCCATCTCTATAAACATGGAAATATCTACACCACCATCTGTATAAACATGGAAATATCTATACCGCTATCTGTATGAACATGCAAATATCTACACAGCTATCTGTATATCAATGGAAATATCTACACTGCTATCTCTATAAACATGGAAATAACTACACTGCTATCTGTATAAATATGGAAATATCTACACCGCCATCTCTATGAAGATGGAAATATCTACACCGCCATTTACATGAACATGGAAATATCTACACCGCCATCTCTATGAACCTGGAAATATCTACACCGCTAACTGTATGAACATGGAAATATCTTCACCGCTATCTGTATGAACATGGAAATATCTACACCGTTATCTGTATGAACATGGAAATATCTAGACCGTTATCTGTATGAACATGGAAATATCTACACCGCTATCTGTACGAACATGGAAATATGTACACCGCTATCAGTGTGCCATGCAAATATCTACACAGCTATCTGTATATCAATGGAAATGTATACACTGCTATCTCTATAAACATGGAAATAACTACACTGCTATCTGTATAAACATGGAAATATCTGCACCGCCACCTGTATGAACATGAAAATATCTACACTACCATCCGTACGAACATGGAAATATCTACACCGCCATCTGTATGAACATGTAAATATCTACACCGCCATCTGTATGAACATGGAAATATCTACACCGCTAACTGTATGAACATGGAAATGTCTACACCGCTATTGGTATGAACATGGAAATATCTACACCGCTATCTGTATGAACATGGAAATATCTACACCGATATCTGTATGAACATGGAAATCTCTACACCGCAATCTGTATGAACATGGAAATATCTACACCGCCATCTGTATGAACATGTAAATATCTACACCGCCATCTGTATGAACATGGAAATACCTACACCGCTAACTGTATGAACATGGAAATATCTACACCGCTATCTGTATGAACATGGAAATATCTACACCGCTATTTGTATGAACATGGAAATATCTACACCGCTATCTGTATGAACATGGAAATATCTACACCGCTATCTGTATGAACATGCAAATATCTACACAGCTATCTGTATATCAATGGAAATATCCACACTGGTATCTCTATAATCATGAAAATAACTACACTGCTATCTGTATAAACATGGAAATATCTACACCGCCATCTCTTTGAACATGGAAATATCTACACCGCCATTTGTATGAACATGGAAATATCTACACCGCCATCTGTATGAACATGGAAATACCTACACCGCTAACTGTATGAACATGGAAATATCTACACCGCTATCTGTATGAACATGGAAATATCTACACCGCTATTTGTATGAACATGGAAATATCTACACCGCTATCTGTATGAACATGGAAATATCTACACCGCTATCTGTATGAACATGCAAATATCTACACAGCTATCTGTATATCAATGGAAATATCCACACTGGTATCTCTATAATCATGAAAATAACTACACTGCTATCTGTATAAACATGGAAATATCTACACCGCCATCTCTATGAACATGGAAATATCTACACCGCCATCTGTATGAACATGGAAATATCTACACCGCTATCTGTATGAACATGGATATATCTACACAGCCATCTGGATGAACATGGAAATATCTACACCGCTATCTGTATGAACATGGAAATATCTACACCGCTATCTGTATGAACTTGGATATATCTACACAGCCATCTGGATGAACATGGAAATATCTACACCACTATCTGTGTAAACATGCATACTTCTTCACCGCTATCTGTATAAACATGGAAATATCTACACCGCTATCTGTATGAACATGGAAATATCTACACAGCTATCTGTATATCAATGGAAATATCCACACTGATATCTCTATAATCATGGAAATAACTACACTGCTATCTGTATAAACATGGAAATATCTACACCGCCATCTCTTTGAACATGGAAATATCTACACCGCCATTTGTATGAACCTGGAAATATCTACACCGCCATCTCTATGAACATGGAAATATCTACACCGCCATTTGTATGAACATGGAAATACCTACACCGCCATCTGTATGAACATGGAAATATCTTCACCGCCATCTGTATGAACATGGATATATGTACACCGGCATCTGGATGAACATGGATATATCTACACCGCTATCTGCATGAACATGGAAATATCTACACAGCTATCTGAATATACATGGAAATATCTACACTGATTTCTCTATAAATATGGAAATAACTACAGCGCTATCTCTATAAGCTTCGAAATACCTACACCGCCATCTGTATGAACATGGAAATATCTACACCGCCATCTGTACGAACATGGACATATCTAAACCGCCATCTGTATTAAGATGGGAATATCTACACCGCTATCTGTATAAACATGGAAATATCTGCGCAACTATCTGTATAAACATGGAAATAACCGCACCGCTATCTGAATAAACATGGAAATATCCGCACCGCTATCTGTATAAACATGGAAATATCTACACTGCTATCTGCATAAACCTGGAAATATCCACACCGCTATCTGAGTAAACATGGAAATGTCTACACTGCTATCCGTGTAAACCTGGAAATATCTACACCGCCATCTGTGTAAACATGAAAATATCTACACCGCCATCCCTACAAACATGGAAATATCTACACCGTCCTCTGTATGAACATGGAAATATCTACACCGCCATCTCTATGAACATGGAAATATCTACACCGCTAACTGTATGAACATGGAAATATCTACACCGCTATCTGTATGAACATGGAAATATCTACACCGTTATCTGTAGGAACATGGAAATATCTACACCGCTATCTGTATGAACATGGAAATATCTACACCGCTATCTGTACGAACATGGAAATATGTACACCGCTATCAGTGTGACCATGCAAATATCTACACAGCTATCTGTATATCAATGGAAATGTATACACTGCTATCTCTATAAACATGGAAATAACTACACTGCTATCTGTATAAACATGGAAATATCTGCACCGCCACCTGTATGAACATTAAAATATCTACACTGCCATCCGTACGAACATGGAAATATCTACACCGCCATCTGTATGAACATGTAAATATCTACACCGCCATCTGTATGAACATGGAAATATCTACACCGCTAACTGTATGAACATGGAAATGTCTACACCGCTATTGGTATGAACATGGAAATATCTACACTGCTATCTGTATGAACATGGAAATATCTACACCGCCATCTGTATGAACATGTAAATATCTACACCGCCATCTGTATGAACATGGAAATATCTACACCGCTAACTGTATGAACATGGAAATGTCTACACCGCTATTGGTATGAACATGGAAATATCTACACTGCTATCTGTATGAACATGGAAATATCTATACCGCTATCTGTATGAACATGCAAATATCTACACAGCTATCTGTATATCAATGGAAATATCTACACTGCTATCTCTATAAACATGGAAATAACTACACTGCTATCTGTATAAATATGGAAATATCTAAACAGCCATCTCTATGAAGATGGAAATATCTACACCGCCGTTTGTATGAACATGGAAATATCTACACCGCCATCTCTATGAACAAGGAAATATCTACACCGCTAACTGTATGAACATGGAAATATCTACACCGCTATCTGTATGAACATGCAAATATATACACCGTTATATGTATGGACATGGAAATATCTACACCGCTATCTGTATGAACATGGAAATATCTACACCGCTATCAGTGTGACCATGCAAATATCTACACAGCTATCTGTATATCAATGGAAATGTACACTCTGCTATCTCTTTAAACATGGAAATAACTACACTGCTATCTGTATAAACATGGAAATATCTGCACCGCCACCTGTATGAACATGAAAATATCTACACTGCCATCCATACGAACATGGAAATATGTACACCGCCATCTGTATGAACACGTAAATATCTACACCGCCATCTGTATGAACATGGAAATATCTACACCGCTAACAGTATGAACATGGAAATGTCTGCACCGCTATTGGTATTAACATGGAAATATCTACAACGCTATCTGTATGAACATGGAAATATCTACACCGCTATCTGTATGAACATGGAAATCTCTACACAGCAATCTGTATGAACATGGAAATATCTACACCACCATCTGTATGAACATGTAAATATCTACACCGCCATCTGTATGAACATGGAAATACCTACACCGCTAACTGTATGAACGTGGAAATATCTACACCGCTATCTGTATGAACATGGAAATATCTACACCGCTATCTGTATGAACATGGAAATATCTACACCGCTATCTGTATGAACATGGAAATATCTTCACTGCTATCTGTATGAACATGGAAATATCTACACCGCTATCTGTATGAACATGCAAATATCTACACAGCTATCTGTATATCAATGGAAATATCCACACTGGTATCTCTATAAACATGGAAATAACTACACTGCTATCTGTATAAACATGGAAATATCTACACCGCCATCTCTATGAACATGGAAATATCTACACTGCCATCCGTACGAACATGGAAATATCTACACCGCCATCTATATGAACATGGAAATATCTACACCACTATCTGTATGAACATGGAGATATCTACACCGCTATATGTATGAACATGGAAATATCTACACCGTTATCTGTATGAACATGGAAATATCTACACCGCCATCCCTATAAACATGGAAATATCTTCACCGCCATCTGTATGAACATGGAAATATCTACACCGCCATCTCTATAAACGTGGAAATATCTACACCGCTATCTGTATGAACTTGGAAATATCTACACTGCTTTCTGCATAAAATTGAAATTATCTTCACCACTATCTCTATAAACATGGAAATATCTACACTGCTATCTGTATAAACATGGAAATATCTACACCGCTATCTGTATAAACATGGAAATATTACAGCTATCTGTATAAACATGGAAATATCTACAACGCTGTCTCTATAAACTTGGAAATAACTACACCACTATCTCTGTAAACATGGAAATATCTAGACCTCCATCTCTATAAACATGGAAATATCTACACCACCATCTGTATAAACATGGAAATATCTATACCGCTATCTGTATGAACATGCAAATATCTACACAGCTATCTGTATATCAATGGAAATATCTACACTGCTATCTCTATAAACATGGAAATAACTACACTGCTATCTGTATAAATATGGAAATATCTACACCGCCATCTCTATGAAGATGGAAATATCTACACCGCCATTTACATGAACATGGAAATATCTACACCGCCATCTCTATGAACCTGGAAATATCTACACCGCTAACTGTATGAACATGGAAATATCTTCACCGCTATCTGTATGAACATGGAAATATCTACACCGTTATCTGTATGAACATGGAAATATCTAGACCGTTATCTGTATGAACATGGAAATATCTACACCGCTATCTGTACGAACATGGAAATATGTACACCGCTATCAGTGTGCCATGCAAATATCTACACAGCTATCTGTATATCAATGGAAATGTATACACTGCTATCTCTATAAACATGGAAATAACTACACTGCTATCTGTATAAACATGGAAATATCTGCACCGCCACCTGTATGAACATGAAAATATCTACACTGCCATCCATACGAACATGGAAATATGTACACCGCCATCTGTATGAACATGTAAATATCTACACCGCCATCTGTATGAACATGGAAATATCTACACCGCTAACAGTATGAACATGGAAGTGTCTGCACCGCTATTGGTATTAACATGGAAATATCTACACCGCTATCTGTATGAACATGGAAATATCTACACCGCTATCTGTATGAACATGGAAATCTCTACACCGCAATCTGTATGAACATGGAAATATCTACACCACCATCTGTATGAACATGTAAATATCTACACCGCCATCTGTATGAACATGGAAATACCTACACCGCTAACTGTATGAACGTGGAAATATCTACACCGCTATCTGTATGAACATGGAAATATCTACACCGCTATCTGTATGAACATGGAAATATCTACACCGCTATCTGTATGAACATGGAAATATCTTCACTGATATCTGTATGAACATGGAAATATCTACACCGCTATCTGTATGAACATGCAAATATCTACACAGCTATCTGTATATCAATGGAAATATCCACACTGGTATCTCTATAAACATGGAAATAACTACACTGCTATCTGTATAAACATGGAAATATCTACACCGCCATCTCTATGAACATGGAAATATCTACACTGCCATCCGTACGAACATGGAAATATCTACACCGCCATCTATATGAACATGGAAATATCTACACCGCTATCTGTATGAACATGGAGATATCTACACCGCTATATGTATGAACATGGAAATATCTACACCGTTATCTGTATGAACATGGAAATATCTACACCGCCATCCCTATAAACATGGAAATATCTTCACCGCCATCTGTATGAACATGGAAATATCTACACCGCCATCTCTATAAACGTGGAAATATCTACACCGCTATCTGTATGAACTTGGAAATATCTACACTGCTTTCTGCATAAAATTGAAATTATCTTCACCACTATCTCTATAAACATGGAAATATCTACACTGCTATCTGTATAAACATGGAAATATCTACACCGCTATCTGTATAAACATGGAAATATTACAGCTATCTGTATAAACATGGAAATATCTACAACGCTGTCTCTATAAACTTGGAAATAACTACACCACTATCTCTGTAAACATGGAAATATCTAGACCTCCATCTCTATAAACATGGAAATATCTACACCACCATCTGTATAAACATGGAAATATCTATACCGCTATCTGTATGAACATGCAAATATCTACACAGCTATCTGTATATCAATGGAAATATCTACACTGCTATCTCTATAAACATGGAAATAACTACACTGCTATCTGTATAAATATGGAAATATCTACACCGCCATCTCTATGAAGATGGAAATATCTACACCGCCATTTACATGAACATGGAAATATCTACACCGCCATCTCTATGAACCTGGAAATATCTACACCGCTAACTGTATGAACATGGAAATATCTTCACCGCTATCTGTATGAACATGGAAATATCTACACCGTTATCTGTATGAACATGGAAATATCTAGACCGTTATCTGTATGAACATGGAAATATCTACACCGCTATCTGTACGAACATGGAAATATGTACACCGCTATCAGTGTGCCATGCAAATATCTACACAGCTATCTGTATATCAATGGAAATGTATACACTGCTATCTCTATAAACATGGAAATAACTACACTGCTATCTGTATAAACATGGAAATATCTGCACCGCCACCTGTATGAACATGAAAATATCTACACTACCATCCGTACGAACATGGAAATATCTACACCGCCATCTGTATGAACATGTAAATATCTACACCGCCATCTGTATGAACATGGAAATATCTACACCGCTAACTGTATGAACATGGAAATGTCTACACCGCTATTGGTATGAACATGGAAATATCTACACCGCTATCTGTATGAACATGGAAATATCTACACCGATATCTGTATGAACATGGAAATCTCTACACCGCAATCTGTATGAACATGGAAATATCTACACCGCCATCTGTATGAACATGTAAATATCTACACCGCCATCTGTATGAACATGGAAATACCTACACCGCTAACTGTATGAACATGGAAATATCTACACCGCTATCTGTATGAACATGGAAATATCTACACCGCTATTTGTATGAACATGGAAATATCTACACCGCTATCTGTATGAACATGGAAATATCTACACCGCTATCTGTATGAACATGCAAATATCTACACAGCTATCTGTATATCAATGGAAATATCCACACTGGTATCTCTATAATCATGAAAATAACTACACTGCTATCTGTATAAACATGGAAATATCTACACCGCCATCTCTTTGAACATGGAAATATCTACACCGCCATTTGTATGAACCTGGAAATATCTACACCGCCATCTCTATGAACATGGAAATATCTACACCGCCATCTGTATGAACATGGAAATATCTACACCGCTATCTGTATGAACATGGATATATCTACACAGCCATCTGGATGAACATGGAAATATCTACACCGCTATCTGTATGAACATGGAAATATCTACACCGCTATCTGTATGAACTTGGATATATCTACACAGCCATCTGGATGAACATGGAAATATCTACACCACTATCTGTGTAAACATGCATACTTCTTCACCGCTATCTGTATAAACATGGAAATATCTACACCGCTATCTGTATGAACATGGAAATATCTACACAGCTATCTGTATATCAATGGAAATATCCACACTGATATCTCTATAATCATGGAAATAACTACACTGCTATCTGTATAAACATGGAAATATCTACACCGCCATCTCTTTGAACATGGAAATATCTACACCGCCATTTGTATGAACCTGGAAATATCTACACCGCCATCTCTATGAACATGGAAATATCTACACCGCCATTTGTATGAACATGGAAATACCTACACCGCCATCTGTATGAACATGGAAATATCTTCACCGCCATCTGTATGAACATGGATATATGTACACCGGCATCTGGATGAACATGGATATATCTACACCGCTATCTGCATGAACATGGAAATATCTACACAGCTATCTGAATATACATGGAAATATCTACACTGATTTCTCTATAAATATGGAAATAACTACAGCGCTATCTCTATAAGCTTCGAAATACCTACACCGCCATCTGTATGAACATGGAAATATCTACACCGCCATCTGTACGAACATGGACATATCTAAACCGCCATCTGTATTAAGATGGGAATATCTACACCGCTATCTGTATAAACATGGAAATATCTGCGCAACTATCTGTATAAACATGGAAATAACCGCACCGCTATCTGAATAAACATGGAAATATCCGCACCGCTATCTGTATAAACATGGAAATATCTACACTGCTATCTGCATAAACCTGGAAATATCCACACCGCTATCTGAGTAAACATGGAAATGTCTACACTGCTATCCGTGTAAACCTGGAAATATCTACACCGCCATCTGTGTAAACATGAAAATATCTACACCGCCATCCCTACAAACATGGAAATATCTACACCGTCCTCTGTATGAACATGGAAATATCTACACCGCCATCTCTATGAACATGGAAATATCTACACCGCTAACTGTATGAACATGGAAATATCTACACCGCTATCTGTATGAACATGGAAATATCTACACCGTTATCTGTAGGAACATGGAAATATCTACACCGCTATCTGTATGAACATGGAAATATCTACACCGCTATCTGTACGAACATGGAAATATGTACACCGCTATCAGTGTGACCATGCAAATATCTACACAGCTATCTGTATATCAATGGAAATGTATACACTGCTATCTCTATAAACATGGAAATAACTACACTGCTATCTGTATAAACATGGAAATATCTGCACCGCCACCTGTATGAACATTAAAATATCTACACTGCCATCCGTACGAACATGGAAATATCTACACCGCCATCTGTATGAACATGTAAATATCTACACCGCCATCTGTATGAACATGGAAATATCTACACCGCTAACTGTATGAACATGGAAATGTCTACACCGCTATTGGTATGAACATGGAAATATCTACACTGCTATCTGTATGAACATGGAAATATCTACACCGCCATCTGTATGAACATGTAAATATCTACACCGCCATCTGTATGAACATGGAAATATCTACACCGCTAACTGTATGAACATGGAAATGTCTACACCGCTATTGGTATGAACATGGAAATATCTACACTGCTATCTGTATGAACATGGAAATATCTATACCGCTATCTGTATGAACATGCAAATATCTACACAGCTATCTGTATATCAATGGAAATATCTACACTGCTATCTCTATAAACATGGAAATAACTACACTGCTATCTGTATAAATATGGAAATATCTAAACAGCCATCTCTATGAAGATGGAAATATCTACACCGCCGTTTGTATGAACATGGAAATATCTACACCGCCATCTCTATGAACATGGAAATATCTACACCGCTAACTGTATGAACATGGAAATATCTACACCGCTATCTGTATGAACATGCAAATATATACACCGTTATATGTATGGACATGGAAATATCTACACCGCTATCTGTATGAACATGGAAATATCTACACCGCTATCAGTGTGACCATGCAAATATCTACACAGCTATCTGTATATCAATGGAAATGTACACTCTGCTATCTCTTTAAACATGGAAATAACTACACTGCTATCTGTATAAACATGGAAATATCTGCACCGCCACCTGTATGAACATGAAAATATCTACACTGCCATCCATACGAACATGGAAATATGTACACCGCCATCTGTATGAACACGTAAATATCTACACCGCCATCTGTATGAACATGGAAATATCTACACCGCTAACAGTATGAACATGGAAATGTCTGCACCGCTATTGGTATTAACATGGAAATATCTACAACGCTATCTGTATGAACATGGAAATATCTACACCGCTATCTGTATGAACATGGAAATCTCTACACAGCAATCTGTATGAACATGGAAATATCTACACCACCATCTGTATGAACATGTAAATATCTACACCGCCATCTGTATGAACATGGAAATACCTACACCGCTAACTGTATGAACGTGGAAATATCTACACCGCTATCTGTATGAACATGGAAATATCTACACCGCTATCTGTATGAACATGGAAATATCTACACCGCTATCTGTATGAACATGGAAATATCTTCACTGCTATCTGTATGAACATGGAAATATCTACACCGCTATCTGTATGAACATGCAAATATCTACACAGCTATCTGTATATCAATGGAAATATCCACACTGGTATCTCTATAAACATGGAAATAACTACACTGCTATCTGTATAAACATGGAAATATCTACACCGCCATCTCTATGAACATGGAAATATCTACACTGCCATCCGTACGAACATGGAAATATCTACACCGCCATCTATATGAACATGGAAATATCTACACCACTATCTGTATGAACATGGAGATATCTACACCGCTATATGTATGAACATGGAAATATCTACACCGTTATCTGTATGAACATGGAAATATCTACACCGCCATCCCTAAAAACATGGAAATATCTACACCGCCATCTGTATGAACATGGAAATATCTACACCGCCATCTCTATAAACGTGGAAATATCTACACCGCTATCAGTATGAACTTGGAAATATCTACACTGCTTTCTGCATAAAATTGAAATTATCTACACCACTATCTCTATAAACATGGAAATATCTACACTGCTATCTGTATAAACATGGAAATATCTACACCGCTATCTGTATAAACATGGAAATATCTTCACAGCTATCTGTATAAACATGGAAATATCTACAACGCTGTCTCTATAAACTTGGAAATAACTACACCACTATCTCTGTAAACATGGAAATATCTAGACCTCCATCTCTATAAACATGGAAATATCTACACCACCATCTGTATAAACATGGAAATATCTATACCGCTATCTGTATGAACATGCAAATATCTACACAGCTATCTGTATATCAATGGAAATATCTACACTGATATCTCTATAAACATGGAAATAACTACACTGCTATCTGTATAAATATGGAAATATCTACACCGCCATCTCTATGAAGATGGAAATATCTACACCGCCATTTATATGAACATGGAAATATCTACACCACCATCTCTATGAACATGGAAATATCTACACCGCTAACTGTATGAACATGGAAATATCTTCACCGCTATCTGTATGAACATGGAAATATCTACACCGTTATCTGTATGAACATGGAAATATCTAGACCGCTATCTGTATGAACATGGAAATATCTACACCGCTATCTGTACGAACATGGAAATATGTACACCGCTATCAGTGTGACCATGCAAATATCTACACAGCTATCTGTATATCAATGGAAATGTATACACTGCTATCTCTATAAACATGGAAATAACTACACTGCTATCTGTATAAACATGGAAATATCTGCACCGCCACCTGTATGAACATGAAAATATCTACACTACCATCCGTACGAACATGGAAATATCTACACCGCCATCTGTATGAACATGTAAATATCTACACCGCCATCTGTATGAACATGGAAATATCTACACCGCTATCTGTATGAACATGGAAATGTCTACACCGCTATTGGTATGAACATGGAAATATCTACACCGCTATCTGTATGAACATGGAAATATCTACACCGATATCTGTATGAACATGGAAATATCTACACCGCTAACTGTATGAACATGGAAATATCTACACCGCTATCTGTATGAACATGGAAATATCTACACCGCTATTTGTATGAACATGGAAATATCTACACCGCTATCTGTATGAACATGGAAATATCTACACCGCTATCTGTATGAACATGCAAATATCTACACAGCTATCTGTATATCAATGGAAATATCCACACTGGTATCTCTATAAACATGGAAATAACTACACTGCTATCTGTATAAACATGGAAATATCTACACCGCCATCTCTTTGAACATGGAAATATCTACACCGCCATTTGTATGAACCTGGAAATATCTACACCGCCATCTCTATGAACATGGAAATATCTACACCGCCATTTGTATGAACATGGAAATACCTACACCGCTATCTGTATGAACATGGAAATATCTTCACCGCCATCTGTATGAACATGGATATATGTACACCGGCATCTGGATGAACATGGATATATCTACACCGCTATCTGCATGAACATAGAAATATCTACACAGCTATCTGAATATACATGGAAATATCTACACTGATTTCTCTATAAATATGGAAATAACTACAGCGCTATCTCTATAAGCTTCGAAATACCTACACCGCCATCTGTATGAACATGGAAATTTCTACACCGCCATCTGTACGAACATGGACATATCTAAACCGCCATCTGTATTAAGATGGGAATATCTACACCGCTATCTGTATAAACATGGAAATATCTGCGCAACTATCTGTATAAACATGGAAATAACCGCACCGCTATCTGAATAAACATGGAAATATCCGCACCGCTATCTGTATAAACATGGAAATATCTACACTGCTATCTGCATAAACCTGGAAATATCCACACCGCTATCTGAGTAAACATGGAAATGTCTACACCGCTATCCGTGTAAACCTGGAAATATCTACACCGCCATCTGTGTAAACATGAAAATATCTACACCGCCATCCCTACAAACATGGAAATATCTACACCGTCCTCTGTATGAACATGGAAATATCTACACCGCCATCTCTATGAACATGGAAATATCTACACCGCTAACTGTATGAACATGGAAATATCTACACCGCTATCTGTATGAACATGGAAATATCTACACCGTTATCTGTAGGAACATGGAAATATCTACACCGCTATCTGTATGAACATGGAAATATCTACACCGCTATCTGTACGAACATGGAAATATGTACACCGCTATCAGTGTGACCATGCAAATATCTACACAGCTATCTGTATATCAATGGAAATGTATACACTGCTATCTCTATAAACATGGAAATAACTACACTGCTATCTGTATAAACATGGAAATATCTGCACCGCCACCTGTATGAACATTAAAATATCTACACTGCCATACGTACGAACATGGAAATATCTACACCGCCATCTGTATGAACATGGAAATATCTACACCGCTAACTGTATGAACATGGAAATGTCTACACCGCTATTGGTATGAACATGGAAATATCTACACTGCTATCTGTATGAACATGGAAATATCTACACCGATATCTGTATGAACATGAAAATCTCTACACCGCCATCTGTATGAACATAGAAATATCTACACCGCCATCTGTATGAACATGTAAATATCTACACCGCCATCTGTATGAACATGGAAATACCTACACCGCTAACTGTATGAACATGGAAATATCTACACCGCTATCTGTATGAACATGGAAATATCTACACCGCTATCTGTATGAATATGGAAATATCTACACCGCTATCTGTATGAACATGGAAATATCTACACCGCCATCTGTATGAACATGGAAATACCTACACCGCTAACTGTATGAACATGGAAATATCTACACCGCTATCTGTATGAACATGGAAATATCTACACCGCTATTTGTATGAACATGGAAATATCTACACCGCTATCTGTATGAACATGGAAATATCTACACCGCTATCTGTATGAACATGCAAATATCTACACAGCTATCTGTATATCAATGGAAATATCCACACTGGTATCTCTATAAACATGGAAATAACTACACTGCTATCTGTATAAACATGGAAATATCTACACCGCCATCTCTTTGAACATGGAAATATCTACACCGCCATTTGTATGAACCTGGAAATATCTACACCGCCATCTCTATGAACATGGAAATATCTACACCGCCATTTGTATGAACATGGAAATACCTACACCGCCATCTGTATGAACATGGAAATATCTTCACCGCCATCTGTATGAACATGGATATATGTACACCGGCATCTGGATGAACATGGATATATCTACACCGCTATCTGCATGAACATAGAAATATCTACACAGCTATCTGAATATACATGGAAATATCTACACTGATTTCTCTATAAATATGGAAATAACTACAGCGCTATCTCTATAAGCTTCGAAATACCTACACCGCCATCTGTATGAACATGGAAATATCTACACCGCCATCTGTACGAACATGGACATATCTAAACCGCCATCTGTATTAAGATGGGAATATCTACACCGCTATCTGTATAAACATGGAAATATCTGCGCAACTATCTGTATAAACATGGAAATAACTGCACCGCTATCTGAATAAACATGGAAATATCCGCACCGCTATCTGTATAAACATGGAAATATCTACACTGCTATCTGCATAAACCTGGAAATATCCACACCGCTATCTGAGTAAACATGGAAATGTCTACAACGCTATCCGTGTAAACCTGGAAATATCTACACCGCCATCTGTGTAAACATGAAAATATCTACACCGCCATCCCTACAAACATGGAAATATCTACACCGTCCTCTGTATGAACATGGAAATATCTACACCGCCATCTCTATGAACATGGAAATATCTACACCGCTAACTGTATGAACATGGAAATATCTACACCGCTATCTGTATGAACATGGAAATATCTACACCGTTATCTGTAGGAACATGGAAATATCTACACCGCTATCTGTATGAACATGGAAATATCTACACCGCTATCTGTACGAACATGGAAATATGTACACCGCTATCAGTGTGACCATGCAAATATCTACACAGCTATCTGTATATCAATGGAAATGTATACACTGCTATCTCTATAAACATGGAAATAACTACACTGCTATCTGTATAAACATGGAAATATCTGCACCGCCACCTGTATGAACATTAAAATATCTACACTGCCATCCGTACGAACATGGAAATATCTACACCGCCATCTGTATGAACATGTAAATATCTACACCGCCATCTGTATGAACATGGAAATATCTACACCGCTAACTGTATGAACATGGAAATGTCTACACCGCTATTGGTATGAACATGGAAATATCTACACTGCTATCTGTATGAACATGGAAATATCTACCCCGCCATCTGTATGAACATGTAAATATCTACACCGCCATCTGTATGAACATGGAAATATCTACACCGCTAACTGTATGAACATGGAAATGTCTACACCGCTATTGGTATGAACATGGAAATATCTACACTGCTATCTGTATGAACATGGAAATATCTACACCGATATCTGTATGAACATGAAAATCTCTACACCGCCATCTGTATGAACATAGAAATATCTACACCGCCATCTGTATGAACATGTAAATATCTACACCACCATCTGTATAAACATGGAAATATCTATACCGCTATCTGAATAAACATGGAAATATCTACACCGCCATCTCTATGAACATGGAAATATCTACACCGCCATCTGTACGAACATGGAAATATCTCTACTGCCATCTGTATGAACATGTAAATATCTACACCGCCATCTGTATGAACATGCAAATATCTACACAGCTATCTGTATATCAACGGAAATATCTACACAGCTGTCTCTATATACATGGAAATAACTTCACTGCTATCTGTATTAACCTGGAAATATCTACACCGCCATCTCTATGAACATGGAAATATCTACACCGCCATTTGTATGAACATGGAAATACCTACACCGCCATCTGTATGAACATGGACATATCTTCACCGCCATCTGTATGAACATGGATATATGTACACCGGCATCTGGATGAACATGGAAATATCTACACCGCTATCTGTATGAACTTGGAAATATCTACACTGCTCTCTGTATAAAATTGAAATTATCTACACCACTATCTCTATAAACACGAAAATATCTACACTGCTATCTGTATAAACATAGAAATATCTACACCGCTATCTGTATAAACATGGAAATATCTTCACCGCTATCTGTATAAACATGGAAATATCTACAACGCTGTCTCTATAAACTTGGAAATAACTCCACCACTATCTCTGTAAACATGGAAATATCTAGACCACCATCTCTATAAACATGGAAATATCTACACTGCCATCTGTATGAACATGGAAATATCTACACCGCCATCAGTATGAACATGGAAATATCTACACCGCCATCTGTATGAACATGGAAATATCTACAACGCCATCTGTATGAACATGGAAATATCTACACCGCTAACTATATGAACATGGAAATATCTACACCGCTATCTGTATGAACATGGAAATATCTACACCGCCACCTGTATGAACATGGAAATATCTACACTGCCATCCGTACGAACATGGAAATATCTACACCGCCATCTGTATGATCATGTAAATACACCGCCATCTGTATGAACATGGAAATATCTACACCGCTAACTGTATGAACATGGAAATGTCTACACTGCTATTGGTATGAACATGGAAATATCTACACCGCTATCTGTATGAACATGGAAATATTTACACCGCCATCTGTATGAACATGGAAATATCTACACCGCCATCTGTATGAACATGTAAATATCTACACCGCCATCTGTATGAACATGGAAATATCTACACCGCTAACTGTATGAACATGGAAATATCAACACCGCTATCTGTATGAAGATGGAAATATCTACACCGCTATCTGAATGAACATGCAAATATCTACACCGCTATCTGTATTAACATGGAAATATCTACACCGCTATCTGTATGAACAAGGAAATATCTACACCGCTATCTGTACGAACATGGAAATATCTACACCGCTATCAGTGTGACCATGCAAATATCTACACAGCTATCTGTATATCAATGGAAATATCTACACTGCTATCTCTATAAACATGGAAATAACTACACTGCTATCTGGATAAACATGGAAATATCTACACCGCCACCTGTATGAACATGGAAATATCTACACTGCCATCCATACAAACATGCAAATATCTACACTGCCATCTGTATGAACATGTAAATATCTACACCGCCATCTGTATGATCATGGAAATATCTACACCGCTAACTGTATGAACATGGAAATACCTACACCGCTATTGGTATGAACATGGAAATATCTACACCGCTATCTGTATGAACATGGAAATATCTACACCGCCATCTGTATGAATATGGAAATATCTACACCGCCATCTGTATGAACATGGAAATATCTACACCGCCATCTGTATGAACATGTAAATATCTACACCGATATCTGTATGAACATGGAAATATCTACACCGCTAACTATATGAACATGGAAATATCTACACCGCCATCTCTACAAACGTGGAAATATCTACACCTCTATCTGTATGAACTTGGAAATATCTACACTGCTCTCTGTATAAAATTGAAATTATCTACACCACTATCTCTATAAACATGGAAATATCTACACTGCTATCTGTATAAACATGGAAATATCTACACCGCTATCTGTATAAACATGAAAATATCTTCACTGCTATCTGTATAAACATGGAAATGTCTACAACACAGTCTCTATAAACTTGGAAATAACCACACCACTATCTCTGTAAACATGGAAATATCTAGACCGCCATCTCTATATACATGGAAATATCTACACCACCATCTGTATAAACATGGAAATATCTATAACGCTATCTGCATAAACATGGAAATGTTTACACCGCCAGCTCTATGAACATGGAAATATCTACACCGCCATCTGTACGAACATGGAAATATCTCTACCGCCATTTGTATGAACATGTAAATATCTACACCTCCTTCTGTATGAACATGGAAATACCTACACCGCTAACTGTATGAACATGGAAATTTCTACACCGCTGTCTGTATGAACATGGAAATATCTACACCGTAATCTGTGTGAACATGGAAATATCTACACCGCTATCTGCATGAACATGGAAATATCTACACAGATATCTGAATATACATGGAAATATCTACACCGATTTCTCTATAAATATGGAAATAACTACAGCGCTATCTCTATAAACTTCGAAATACCTACACCGCCATCTGTATGAACATGGAAATATCTACACCGCCATCTGTACGAACATGGACTTATCTAAACCGCCATCTGTATTAAGATGGGAATATCTACACCGCTATCTGTATAAACATGGAAATATCTGCACCGCCACCTGTATGAACATGAAAATGTCTACACTGCCATCCGTACGAACATGGAAATATCTACACCGCCATCTGTATGAACATGTAAATATCTACACCGCCATCTGTATGAACATGGAAATATCTACACCGCTAACTGTATGAACATGGAAATGTATACACCGCTATCTGTATGAACATGCAAATATCTACACAGCTATCTGTATATCAATGGAAATATCCACACTGGTATCTCTATAAACATGGAAATAACTACACTGCTATCTGTATAAACATGGAAATATCTACACCGCCATCTGTATGAACATGGAAATATCTACACCGCCATCCGTACGAACATGGAAATATCTACACCGGCATCTGTATGAACATGGAAATATCTACACCGCTATCTGTATGAACATGGAAATATCTACACCGCTATATGTATGAACATGGAAATATCTACACCGTTATCTGTATGAACATGGAAATATCTACACCGCCATCCCTATAAACATGGAAATATCTACACCGCCATCTGTATGAACATGGAAATATCTACACCGCCATCTCTATAAACGTGGAAATATCTACACCGCTATCTGTATGAACTTGGAAATATCTACACTGCTCTCTGTATAAAATTGAAATTATCTACACCACTATCTCTATAAACATGGAAATATCTACACTGCTATCAGTATAAACATGGAAATATCTACACCGCTATCTGTATAAACATGGAAATATCTTCACAGCTATCTGTATAAACATGGAAATATCTACAACGCTGTCTCTATAAACTTCGAAATAACTACACCACTATCTCTATAAACATGCAAATATATACACCACCATCTGTATAAACATGGAAATATCTATACCGCTATCTCTATGAACATGCAAATATCTACACAGCTATCTGTATATCAGTGGAAATATCTACACTGCTAACTGTATGAACATGGAAATGTCTACACTGCTATTGGTATGAACATGGAAATATCTACACCGCTATGTGTATGAACATGGAAATATCTACACCGCTATCTGTATGAACATGGAAATCTCTACACCGCAATCTGTATGAACATGGAAATATCTACACCGCCATCTGTATGAACATGTAAATATCTACACCGCCATCTGTATGAACATGGAAATACCTACACCGCTAACTGTATGAACATGGAAATATCTACACCGCTATCTGTATGAACATGGAAATATCTACACCGCTATCTGTATGAACATGGAAATATCTACACCGCTATCTGTATGAACATGGAAATATCTACACCGTCATCTGTATGAACATGGAAATATCTACACCGCTATCTGTATGAACATGCAAATATCTACACAGCTATCTGTATATCAATGGAAATATCCACACTGGTATCTCTATAAACATGGAAATAACTACAATGCTATCTGTATAAACATGGAAATATCTACACCGCCATCTCTATGAACATGGAAATATCTACACTGCCATCCATACGAACATGAAAATATCTACACCGCCATCTGTATGAACATGGAAATATCTACACCGCTATCTGTATGAACATGGAAATATCTACACCGCTATATGTATGAACATGGAAATATCTACACCGTTATCTGTATGAACATGGAAATATCTACACCGCCATCCCTATAAACATGGAAATATCTACACCGCCATCTGTATGAACATGGAAATATCTACACCGCCATCTCTATAAACGTGGAAATATCTACACCGCTATCTGTATGAACTTGGAAATATCTACACTGCTCTCTGTATAAAATTGAAATTATCTACACCACTATCTCTATAAACATGGAAATATCTACACTGCTATCTGTATAAACATGGAAATATCTACACCGCTATCTGTATAAACATAGAAATATCTTCACAGCTATCTGTATAAACATGGAAATATCTACAACGCTGTCTCTATAAACTTGGAAATAACTACACCACTATCTCAGTAAACATGGAAATATCTAGACCTCCATCTCTATAAACATGGAAATATATACACCGCCACCTGTATGAACATGGAAATATCCACACCGCTATCTGTATGAACATGCAAATATCTACACAGCTATCTGTATATCAATGGAAATATCTACACTGCTATCTCTATAAACATGGAAATAACTACACTGCTATCTGTATAAATATGGAAATATCTACACCGCCATCTCTATGAAGACGGAAATATCTACACCGCCATTTGTATGAACATGGAAATATCTACACCGCCATCTCTATGAACATGGAAATATCTACACCGCTAACTGTATGAACATGGAAATATCTACACCGCTATCTGTAAAACATGGAAATATCTACACCGTTATCTGTATGAACATGGAAATATCTACACCGCTATCTGTATGAACATGGAAATATCTACACCGCTATCTGTACGAACATGGAAATATGTACACCGCTATCAGTGTGACCATGCAAATATCTACACAGCTATCTGTATATCAATGGAAATGTATACACTGCTATCGCTATAAACGTGGAAATACTACACTGCTATCTGTATAAACATGGAAATATCTGCACCGCCACCTGTATGAACATGAAAATATCTACACTGCCATCCGTACGAACATGGAAATATCTAGACCGCCATCTGTATGTACATGGAAATATCTACACCGCTAACTGTATGAACATGGAAATGTCTACACCGCTATTGGTATGAACATGGAAATATCTATACCGCTATCTGTATGAACATGGAAATATCTACACCGTTATCTGTATGAACATGGAAATCTCTACACCGCCATCTGTATGAACATGGAAATATCTACACCGCCATCTGTATGAACATGTAAATATCTACACCGCCATCTGTATGAACATGGAAATACCTACACCGCTAACTGTATGAAAATGGAAATATCTACACCGCTATCTGTATGAACATGGAAATATCTACACCGCTATCTGTATGAACATGGAAATATCTACACCGCTATCTGTATGAACATGGAAATATCTACACCGCTATCTGTATGAACATGCAAATATCTACACCGCTATCTGTATGAACATGCAAATATCTACACAGCTATCTGTATATCAATGGAAATATCCACACTGGTATCTCTATAAACATGGAAATAACTACACTGCTATCTGTATAAACATGGAAATATCTACATCGCCATCTCTATGAAGATGGAAATATCTACACCGCTATCTGTATGAACATGGAAATATCTACACCGCTATCTGTATGAACATCGAAATATCTACACCGCTATCTGTATGAACATGGAAATATCTACACCGCTATCTGTATGAACATGCAAATATCTACACAGCTATCTGCATATCAATGGAAATATCCACACTGGTATCTCTATAAACATGGAAATAACTACACTGCTATCTGCATAAACATGGAAATATCTACACCGCCATCTCTATGAACATGGAAATATCTACACTGCCATCCGTACGAACATGGAAATATCTACACCGCCATCTGTATGAACATGGAAATATCTACACCGCTATCTGTATGAACATGGAAATATCTACACCGCTATATGTATGAACATGGAAATATCTACACCGTTATCCGTATGAACATGGAAATATCTACACCGCCATCCCTATAAACATGGAAATATCTACACCGCCATCTGTATGAACATGGAAATATCTACACCGCCATCTCTATAAACGTGGAAATATCTACACCGCTAGCTGTATGAACTTGGAAATATCTACACTGCTGTCTGTATAAAATTGAAATTATCTACAGCACTATCTCTATAAACATGGAAATATCTACACTGCTATCTGTATAAACATGGAAATATCTACACCGCTATCTGTATAAACATGGAAATATCTTCACAGCTATCTGTATAAACATGGAAATATCTACAACGCTGTCTCTATAAACGTGGAAATAACTACACCACTATCTCTGTAAACATGGAAATATCTAGACCTCCATCTCTATAAACATGGAAATATCTACACCACCATCTGTATAAACATGGAAATATCTATACCGCTATCTGTATGAACATGCAAATATCTACACAGCTATCTGTATATCAATGGAAATATCTACACTGCTATCTCTATAAACATGGAAATAACTACACTGCTATCTGTATAAATATGGAAATATCTACACCGCCATCTCTATGAAGATGGAAATATCTACACCGCCATTTGTATGAACATGGAAATATCTACACCGCCATCTCTATGAACATGGAAATATCTACTACGCTAACTGTATGAAGACGGAAATATCTACACCGCTATCTGTATGAACATGGGAATATCTACACCGTTATCTGTATGAACATGGAAATATCTACACCGCTATCTGTATGAACATGGAAATATCTACACCGCTATCTGTACGAACATGGAAATATGAACACCGCTATCAGTGTGACCATGCAAATATCTACACAGCTATCTGTATATCAATGGAAATGTATACACTGCTATCTCTATAAACATGGAAATATCTACACTGCTATCTGTATAAACATGGAAATATCTGCACCGCCACCTGTATGAACATGAAAATATGTACACTGCCATCCGTACGAACATGGAAATATCTACACCGCCATCTGTATGAACATGTAAATATCTACACCGCCATCTGTATGAACATGGAAATATCTACACCGCTAACTGTATGAACATGGAAATGTCTACACTGCTATTGGTATGAAGATGGAAATATCTACACCGCCATCTGTATGAACATGTAAATATCTACACCGCCATCTGTATGAACATGGAAATATCTACACCGCTAACTGTATGAACATGGAAATGTCTACACTGCTATTGGTATGAAGATGGAAATATCTACACCGCTATCTGTATGAACATGGAAATATCTACACAGATATCTGTATGAACATGGAAATGTCTACACTGCTATTGGTATGAAGATGGAAATATCTACACCGCTATCTGTATGAACATGGAAATATCTACACAGATATCTGTATGAACATGGAAATCTCTACACCGCAATCTGTATGAACATGGAAATATCTACACCGCCATCTGTATGAACATGTAAATATCTACACCGCCATCTGTATGAACATGGAAATACCTACACCGCTAACTGTATGAAAATGGAAATATCTACACCGCTATCTGTATGAACATGGAAATATCTACACCGCTATCTGTATGAACATGGAAATATCTACACCGCTATCTGTATGAACATGGAAATATCTACACCGCTATCTGTATGAACATGCAAATATCTACACCGCTATCTGTATGAACATGCAAATATCTACACAGCTATCTGTATATCAATGGAAATATCCACACTGGTATCTCTATAAACATGGAAATAACTACACTGCTATCTGTATAAACATGGAAATATCTACATCGCCATCTCTATGAAGATGGAAATATCTACACCGCTATCTGTATGAACATGGAAATATCTACACCGCTATCTGTATGAACATCGAAATATCTACACCGCTATCTGTATGAACATGGAAATATCTACACCGCTATCTGTATGAACATGCAAATATCTACACAGCTATCTGCATATCAATGGAAATATCCACACTGGTATCTCTATAAACATGGAAATAACTACACTGCTATCTGCATAAACATGGAAATATCTACACCGCCATCTCTATGAACATGGAAATATCTACACTGCCATCCGTACGAACATGGAAATATCTACACCGCCATCTGTATGAACATGGAAATATCTACACCGCTATCTGTATGAACATGGAAATATCTACACCGCTATATGTATGAACATGGAAATATCTACACCGTTATCCGTATGAACATGGAAATATCTACACCGCCATCCCTATAAACATGGAAATATCTACACCGCCATCTGTATGAACATGGAAATATCTACACCGCCATCTCTATAAACGTGGAAATATCTACACCGCTAGCTGTATGAACTTGGAAATATCTACACTGCTGTCTGTATAAAATTGAAATTATCTACAGCACTATCTCTATAAACATGGAAATATCTACACTGCTATCTGTATAAACATGGAAATATCTACACCGCTATCTGTATAAACATGGAAATATCTTCACAGCTATCTGTATAAACATGGAAATATCTACAACGCTGTCTCTATAAACGTGGAAATAACTACACCACTATCTCTGTAAACATGGAAATATCTAGACCTCCATCTCTATAAACATGGAAATATCTACACCACCATCTGTATAAACATGGAAATATCTATACCGCTATCTGTATGAACATGCAAATATCTACACAGCTATCTGTATATCAATGGAAATATCTACACTGCTATCTCTATAAACATGGAAATAACTACACTGCTATCTGTATAAATATGGAAATATCTACACCGCCATCTCTATGAAGATGGAAATATCTACACCGCCATTTGTATGAACATGGAAATATCTACACCGCCATCTCTATGAACATGGAAATATCTACTACGCTAACTGTATGAAGACGGAAATATCTACACCGCTATCTGTATGAACATGGGAATATCTACACCGTTATCTGTATGAACATGGAAATATCTACACCGCTATCTGTATGAACATGGAAATATCTACACCGCTATCTGTACGAACATGGAAATATGAACACCGCTATCAGTGTGACCATGCAAATATCTACACAGCTATCTGTATATCAATGGAAATGTATACACTGCTATCTCTATAAACATGGAAATATCTACACTGCTATCTGTATAAACATGGAAATATCTGCACCGCCACCTGTATGAACATGAAAATATGTACACTGCCATCCGTACGAACATGGAAATATCTACACCGCCATCTGTATGAACATGTAAATATCTACACCGCCATCTGTATGAACATGGAAATATCTACACCGCTAACTGTATGAACATGGAAATGTCTACACTGCTATTGGTATGAAGATGGAAATATCTACACCGCTATCTGTATGAACATGGAAATATCTACACAGATATCTGTATGAACATGGAAATCTCTACACCGCAATCTGTATGAACATGGAAATATCTACACCGCCATCTGTATGAACATGTAAATATCTACACCGCCATCTGTATGAACATGGAAATAACTACACCGCTAACTGTATGAACATGGAAATATCTACACCGCTATCTGTATGAACATGGAAATATCTACACCGCTATCTGTATGAACATGGAAATATCTACACCGCTATCTGTATGAACATGGAAATATCTACACTGTTATCTGTATGAACATGGAAATATCTACACCACTATCTGTATGAACATGCAAATATCTACACAGCTATCTGTATATCAATGGAAATATCCACACTGGTATCTCTATAAACATGGAAATAACTACACTGCTATCTGTATAAACATGGAAATATCTACACCGCCATCTCTATGAACATGGAAATATCTACACTGCCATCCGTACGAACATGGAAATATCTACACCGCCATCTGTATGAACATGGAAATATCTACACCGCAATCAGTATGAACATGGAAATATCTACACCGCTATATGTATGAACATGGAAATATCTACACCGTTATCTGTATGAACATGGAAATATCTACACTGCCATCCCAATAAACATGGAAATATCTACACCGCCATCTGTATGAACATGGAAATATCTACACCGCCATCTCTATAAACGTGGAAATATCTACACCGCTATCTGTATGAACTTGGAAATATCTACACTGCTCTCTGTATAAAATTGAAATTATCTACACCACTATCTCTATAAACATGGAAATATCTACACTGCTATCTGTATAAACATGGAAATATCTACACCGCTATCTGTATAAACATGGAAATATCTTCACAGCTATCTGTATAAACATGGAAATATCTACAACGCTGTCTCTATAAACTTGGAAATAACAACACCACTATCTCTGTAAACATGGAAATATCTAGACCTCCATCTCTATAAACATGGAAATATCTACACCACCATCTGTATAAACATGGAAATATCTATACCGCTATCTGTATGAACATGCAAATATCTACACAGCTATCTGTATATCAATGGAAATATCTACACTGCTATCTCTATAAACATGGAAATAACTACACTGCTATCTGTATAAATATGGAAATATCTACACCGCCATCTCTATGAAGATGGAAATATCTACACCTCCATTTGTATGAACATGGAAATATCTTCACCGCCATCTCTATGAACATGGAAATATCTACACCGCTAACTGTATGAACATGGAAATATCTACACCGCTATCTGTCTGAACATGGAAATATCTACACCGTTATCTGTATGAACATGGAAATATCTACACCGCTATATGTACGAACATGGAAATATCTACACCGCTATCTGTACGAACATGGAAATATGTACACCGCTATCAGTGTGACCATGCAAATATCTACACAGCTATCTGTATATCAATGGAAATGTATACACTGCTATCTCTATAAACATGGAAATAACTACACTGCTATCTGTATAAACATGGAAATATCTGCACCGCCACCTGTATGAACATGAAAATATCTACACTGCCATCCGTACGAACATGGAAATATCTACACCGCCATCTGTATGAACATGTAAATACACCGCCATCTGTATGAACATGGAAATATCTACACCGCTAACTGTATGAACATGGAAATGTCTACACCGCTATTGGTATGAACATGGAAATATCTACACCGCTATCTGTATGAACATGGAAATATCTACACCGATATCTGTATGAACATGGAAATCTCTACACAGCAATCTGTATGAACATGGAAATATCTACACCGCCATCTGTATGAACATGTAAATATCTACACCGCCATCTGTATGAACATGGAAATACCTACACCGCTAACTGTATGAACATGGAAATATCTACACCGCTATCTGTATGAACATGGAAATATCTACACCGCTATCTGTATCAACATGGAAATAACTACACCGCTATCTGTATGAACATGGAAATATCTACACCGCTATCTGTATGAACATGGAAATATCTACACCGCTATCTGTATGAACATGCAAATATCTACACAGCTATCTGTATATCAATGGAAATATCCACACTGGTATCTCTATAAACATGGAAATAACTACACTGCTATCTGCATAAACATGGAAATATCTACACCGCCATCTCTATGAACATGGAAATATCTACACTGCCATCCGTACGAACATGGAAATATCTACACCGCCATCTGTATGAACATGGAAATATCTACACCGCTATCTGTATGAACATGGAAATATCTACACCGCTATATGTATGAACATGGAAATATCTACACCGTTATCCGTATGAACATGGAAATATCTACACCGCCATCCCTATAAACATGGAAATATCTACACCGCCATCTGTATGAACATGGAAATATCTACACCGCCATCTCTATAAACGTGGAAATATCTACACCGCTATCTGTATGAACTTGGAAATATCTACACTGCTGTCTGTATAAAATTGAAATTATCTACACCACTATCTCTATAAACATGGAAATATCTACACTGTTATCTGTATAAACATGGAAATATCTACACCGCTATCTGTATAAACATCGAAATACCTTCACAGCTATCTGTATAAACATGGAAATATCTACAACGCTGTCTCTATAAACTTGGAAATAACTACACCACTATCTCTGTAAACATGGAAATATCTAGACCTCCATCTCTATAAACATGGAAATATCTACACCACCATCTGTATAAACATGGAAATATCTATACCGCTATCTGTATGAACATGCAAATATCTACACAGCTATCTGTATATCAATGGAAATATCTACACTGCTATCTCTATAAACATGGAAATAACTACACTGCTATCCTTATAAATATGGAAATATCTACACCGCCATCTCTATGAAGATGGAAATATCTACACCGCCATTTGTATGAACATGGAAATATCTACACCGCCATCTCTATGAACATGGAAATATCTACACCGCTAACTGTATGAACATGGAAATATCTACACCGCTATCTGTATGAACATGGAAATACCTACACCGCTATCTGTACGAACATGGAAATATGTACACCGCTATCAGTGTGACCATGCAAATATCTACACAGCTATCTGTATATCAATGGAAATGTATACACTGCTATCTCTATAAACATGGAAATAACTACACTGCTATCTGTATAAACATGGAAATATCTGCACCGCCACCTGTATGAACATGAAAATATCTACACTGCCGTCCGTACGAACATGGAAATATCTACACTGCCATCTGTATGAACATGTAAATATCTACACCGCCATCTGTATGAACATGGAAATATCTACACCGCTAACTGTATGAACATGGAAATGTCTACACCGCTATTGGTATGAACATGGAAATATCTACACCGCTATCTGTATGAACATGGAAATATCTACACCGATATCTGTATGAACATGGAAATCTCTACACAGCAATCTGTATGAACATGGAAATATCTACACCGCCATCTGTATGAACATGTAAATATCTACACCGCCATCTGTATGAACATGGAAATACCTACACCGCTAACTGTATGAACATGGAAATATCTACACCGCTATCTGTATGAACATGGAAATATCTACACCGCTATCTGTATCAACATGGAAATATCTACACCGCTCTCTGTATGAACATGTAAATATCTACACCGCTATCTGTATGAACATGGAAATATCTACACCGCTATCTGTATCAACATGCAAATATCTACACAGCTATCTGTATATCAATGGAAATATCCACACTGGTATCTCTATAAACATGGAAATAACTACACTGCTATCTGCATAAACATGCAAATATCTACACCGCCATCTCTATGAACATGGAAATATCTACACTGCCGTCCGTACGAACATGGAAATATCTACACCGCCATCTGTATGAGCATGGAAATATCTACACCGCTATCTGTATGAACACGGAAATATCTACACCGCTATATGTATGAACATGGAAATATCTACACCGTTATCCGTATGAACATGGAAATATCTACACCACCATCCCTATAAACATGGAAATATCTACACCGCCATCTGTATGAACATGGAAATATCTACACCGCCATCTCTATAAACGTGGAAATATCTACACCGCTATCTGTTTGAACTTGGAAATATCTACACTGCTCTCTGTATAAAATTGAAATTATCTACACCACTATCTCTATAAACATGGAAATATCTACACTGCTATCTGTATAAACATGGAAATATCTACACCGATATCTGTATAAACATGGAAATATCTTCACAGCTGTCTTTATAAACATGGAAATATCTACAACGCTGTCTCTATAAACTTGGAAATAACTACACCACTATCTCTGTAAACATGGAAATATCTAGACCTCCATCTATATAAACATGGAAATATCTACACCACCATCTGTATAAACATGGAAATATCTATACCGCTATCTGTATGAACATGCAAATATCTACACAGCTATCTGTATATCAATGGAAATATCTACACTGCTATCTCTATAAACATGGAAATAACTACACTGCTATCTGTATAAATATGGAAATATCTACACCTCCATCTCTATGAAGATGGAAATATCTACACCGCCATTTGTATGAACATGGAAATATCTGCACCGCCATCTCTATGAACATGGAAATATCTACACCGCTAACTGTATGAACATGGAGATATCTACACCGCCATCTGTATGAACATGTAAATACCTACACCGCTAACTGTATGAACATGGAAATATCTACACCGCTATCTGTATGAACATGGAAATATCTACACCGCTATCTGTATCAACATGGAAATATCTACACCGCTATCTGTATGAACATGTAAATATCTACACCGCTATCTGTATGAACATGGAAATATCTACACCGCTATCTGTATCAACATGCAAATATCTACACAGCTATCTGTATATCAATGGAAATATCCACACTGGTATCTCTATAAACATGGAAATAACTACACTGCTATCTGCATAAACATGCAAATATCTACACCGCCATCTCTATGAACATGGAAATATCTACACTGCCATCCGTACGAACATGGAAATATCTACACCGCCATCTGTATGAGCATGGAAATATCTACACCGCTATCTGTATGAACATGGAAATATCTACACCGCTATATGTATGAACATGGAAATATCTACACCGTTATCCGTATGAACATGGAAATATCTACACCACCATCCCAATAAACATGGAAATATCTACACCGCCATCTGTATGAACATGGAAATATCTACACCGCCATCTCTATAAACGTGGAAATATCTACACCGCTATCTGTTTGAACTTGGAAATATCTACACTGCTCTCTGTATAAAATTGAAATTATCTACACCACTATCTCTATAAACATGGAAATATCTACACTGCTATCTGTATAAACATGGAAATATCTACACCGATATCTGTATAAACATGGAAATATCTTCACAGCTGTCTGTATAAACATGGAAATATCTACAACGCTGTCTCTATAAACTTGGAAATAACTACACCACTATCTCTGTAAACATGGAAATATCTAGACCTCCATCTATATAAACATGGAAATATCTACACCACCATCTGTATAAACATGGAAATATCTATACCGCTATCTGTATGAACATGCAAATATCTACACAGCTATCTGTATATCAATGGAAATATCTACACTGCTATCTCTATAAACATGGAAATAACTACACTGCTATCTGTATAAATATAGAAATATCTACACCGCCATCTCTATGAAGATGGAAATATCTACACCGCCATTTGTATGAACATGGAAATATCTACACCGCCATCTCTATGAACATGGAAATATCTACACCGCTAACTGTATGAACACGGAAATATCTACACCGCTATCTGTATGAACATGGGAATATCTACACTGTTATCTGTATTAACATGGAAATATCTACACCGCTATCTGTATGGACATGGAAATATCTACACCGCTATCTGTACGAACATGGAAATATGTACACCGCTATCAGAGTGACCATGCAAATATCTACACAGCTATCTGTATATCAATGGAAAGGTATACACTGCTATCTCTATAAACATGGAAATAACTACACTGCTATCTGTATAAACATGGAAATATCTGCACCGCCACCTGTATGAACATGAAAATATCTACACTGCCATCCGTACGAACATGGAAATATCTACACCGCCATCTGTATGAACATGTAAATATCTACACCGCCATCTGTATGAACATGGAAATATCTACATCACTAACTGTATGAACATGGAAATGTCTACACCGCTATTGGTAGGAACATGGAAATATCTACACCGCTATCTGTATGAACATGGAAATATCTACACCGCTATCTGTACGAACATGGAAATATGTACACCGCTATCAGTGTGACCATGCAAATATCTACACAGCTATCTGTATATCAATGGAAATGTATACACTGCTATCTCTATAAACATGGAAATAACTACACTGCTATCTGTATAAACATGGAAATATCTGCACCGCCACCTGTATGAACATGAAAATATCTACACTGCCGTCCGTACGAACATGGAAATATCTACACTGCCATCTGTATGAACATGTAAATATCTACACCGCCATCTGTATGAACATGGAAATATCTACACCGCTAACTGTATGAACATGGAAATGTCTACACCGCTATTGGTATGAACATGGAAATATCTACACCGCTATCTGTATGAACATGGAAATATCTACACCGATATCTGTATGAACATGGAAATCTCTACACAGCAATCTGTATGAACATGGAAATATCTACACCGCCATCTGTATGAACATGTAAATATCTACACCGCCATCTGTATGAACATGGAAATACCTACACCGCTAACTGTATGAACATGGAAATATCTACACCGCTATCTGTATGAACATGGAAATATCTACACCGCTATCTGTATCAACATGGAAATATCTACACCGCTATCTGTATGAACATGTAAATATCTACACCGCTATCTGTATGAACATGGAAATATCTACACCGCTATCTGTATCAACATGCAAATATCTACACAGCTATCTGTATATCAATGGAAATATCCACACTGGTATCTCTATAAACATGGAAATAACTACACTGCTATCTGCATAAACATGCAAATATCTACACCGCCATCTCTATGAACATGGAAATATCTACACTGCCATCCGTACGAACATGGAAATATCTACACCGCCATCTGTATGAGCATGGAAATATCTACACCGCTATCTGTATGAACATGGAAATATCTACACCGCTATATGTATGAACATGGAAATATCTACACCGTTATCCGTATGAACATGGAAATATCTACACCGCCATCCCTATAAACATGGAAATATCAACACCGCCATCTGTATGAACATGGAAATATCTACACCGCCATCTCTATAAACGTGGAAATATCTACACCGCTGTCTGTATGAACTTGGAAATATCTACACTGCTGTCCGTATAAAATTGAAATTATCTACACCACTATCTCTATAAACATGGAAATATCTACACTGCTATCTGTATAAACATGGAAATATCTACACCGCTATCTGTATAAACATGGAAATATCTTCACAGCTATCTGTATAAACATGGAAATATCTACAACGCTGTCTCTATAAACTTGGAAATAACTACACCACTATCTCTGTAAACATGGAAATATCTAGACCTCCATCTCTATAAACATGGAAATATCTACACCACCATCTGTATAAACATGGAAATATCTATACCGCTATCTGTATGAACATGCAAATATCTACACAGCTATCTGTATATCAATGGAAATATCTACACTGCTATCTCTATAAACATGGAAATAACTACACTGCTATCTGTATAAATATAGAAATATCTACACCGCCATCTCTATGAAGATGGAAATATCTACACCGCCATTTGTATGAACATGGAAATATCTACACCGCCATCTCTATGAACATGGAAATATCTACACCGCTAACTGTATGAACACGGAAATATCTACACCGCTATCTGTATGAACATGGGAATATCTACACTGTTATCTGTATTAACATGGAAATATCTACACCGCTATCTGTATGGACATGGAAATATCTACACCGCTATCTGTACGAACATGGAAATATGTACACCGCTATCAGAGTGACCATGCAAATATCTACACAGCTATCTGTATATCAATGGAAAGGTATACACTGCTATCTCTATAAACATGGAAATAACTACACTGCTATCTGTATAAACATGGAAATATCTGCACCGCCACCTGTATGAACATGAAAATATCTACACTGCCATCCGTACGAACATGGAAATATCTACACCGCCATCTGTATGAACATGTAAATATCTACACCGCCATCTGTATGAACATGGAAATATCTACATCACTAACTGTATGAACATGGAAATGTCTACACCGCTATTGGTAGGAACATGGAAATATCTACACCGCTATCTGTATGAACATGGAAATATCTACACCGCTATCTGTACGAACATGGAAATATGTACACCGCTATCAGTGTGACCATGCAAATATCTACACAGCTATCTGTATATCAATGGAAATGTATACACTGCTATCTCTATAAACATGGAAATAACTACACTGCTATCTGTATAAACATGGAAATATCTGCACCGCCACCTGTATGAACATGAAAATATCTACACTGCCGTCCGTACGAACATGGAAATATCTACACTGCCATCTGTATGAACATGTAAATATCTACACCGCCATCTGTATGAACATGGAAATATCTACACCGCTAACTGTATGAACATGGAAATGTCTACACCGCTATTGGTATGAACATGGAAATATCTACACCGCTATCTGTATGAACATGGAAATATCTACACCGATATCTGTATGAACATGGAAATCTCTACACAGCAATCTGTATGAACATGGAAATATCTACACCGCCATCTGTATGAACATGTAAATATCTACACCGCCATCTGTATGAACATGGAAATACCTACACCGCTAACTGTATGAACATGGAAATATCTACACCGCTATCTGTATGAACATGGAAATATCTACACCGCTATCTGTATCAACATGGAAATATCTACACCGCTATCTGTATGAACATGTAAATATCTACACCGCTATCTGTATGAACATGGAAATATCTACACCGCTATCTGTATCAACATGCAAATATCTACACAGCTATCTGTATATCAATGGAAATATCCACACTGGTATCTCTATAAACATGGAAATAACTACACTGCTATCTGCATAAACATGCAAATATCTACACCGCCATCTCTATGAACATGGAAATATCTACACTGCCATCCGTACGAACATGGAAATATCTACACCGCCATCTGTATGAGCATGGAAATATCTACACCGCTATCTGTATGAACATGGAAATATCTACACCGCTATATGTATGAACATGGAAATATCTACACCGTTATCCGTATGAACATGGAAATATCTACACCGCCATCCCTATAAACATGGAAATATCAACACCGCCATCTGTATGAACATGGAAATATCTACACCGCTATCTGTATGAACATGCAAATATCTACACAGCTATCTGTATATCAATGGAAATATCCACACTGGTATCTCTATAAACATGGAAATAACTACACTGCTATCTGTATAAACATGGAAATATCTACACCGCCATCTCTATGAACATGGAAATATCTACACTGCCATCCGTACGAACATGGAAATATCTACACCGCCATCTATATGAACATGGAAATATCTACACCGCTATCTGTATGAACATGGAGATAACTACACCGATATATGTATGAACATGGAAATATCTACACCGTTATCTGTATGAACATGGAAATATCTACACCGCCATCCCTATAAACATGGAAATATCTACACCGCCATCTGTATGAACATGGAAATATCTACACCGCCATCTCTATAAACGTGGAAATATCTACACCGCTATCTGTATGAACTTGGAAATATCTACACTGCTTTCTGCATAAAATTGAAATTATCTACACCACTATCTCTATAAACATGGAAATATCTACACTGCTATCTGTATAAACATGGAAATATCTACACCGCTATCTGTATAAACATGGAAATATCTTCACAGCTATCTGTATAAACATGGAAATATCTACAACGCTGTCTCTATAAACTTGGAAATAACTACACCACTATCTCTGTAAACATGGAAATATCTAGACCTCCATCTCTATAAACATGGAAATATCTATACCGCTATCTGCATAAACATGGAAATACCTACACCGCCATCTCTATGAACATGGAAATATCTACACTGCCATCTGTACGAACATGGAAATATGTATACCGCCATCTGTACGAACATGTAAATATCTACACCGCCATCTGTATGAACATGGAAATATCTACACCGCTAACTGTATGAACATGGAAATATCTACACCGCTATCTGTATGAACATGGAAATATCTACACCGTAATCTGTATGAACAAGGAAATATCTACACCGCTATATGTATGAACATGGAAATATCTACACCGCTATCTGTACGAACATGGAAATATCTACACCGCTATCTGTATGACCATGCAATTATCTAAACAGTTATCAGTATATCAATGGAAATATATACACTGCTATCTCTATAAACATGGAAATAACTACACTGCTATCTGTATAAACGTGGAAATATCTACACCGCCACCTGTATGAACATGGAAATATCTACACTGCCATCCGTACGAACATGGAAATATCTACACCGCCATCTGTATGAACATGGAAGTATCTACACCGCTATATGTTTGAACATGGAAATATCTACACCGCTATATGTATGAACATGGAAATACCTACACCGTTATCTGTATGAACATGGAAATATCTACACCGCCATCCCTATAAACATGGAAATATATACACCGCCATCTGTATGAACATGGAAATATCTACACCGCCATCTCTATAAACGTGGAAATATCTACACCGCTATCTGTATGAACTTGGAAATATCTACACTGCTCTCTGTATAAAATTGAAATTATCTACAGCACTATCTCTATAAACATGGAAATATCTACACTGCTATCTGTATAAACATGGAAATATCTACACCGCTATCTGTATAAACATGGAAATATCTTCACAGCTATCTGTATAAACATGGAAATAACTACAACGCTGTCTCTATAAACTTGGAAATAACTACACCACTATCTCTGTAAACATGGAAATATCTAGACCTCCATCTCTATAAACATGGAAATATCTACACCACCATCTGTATAAACATGGAAATATCTATACCGCTATCTGTATGAACATGCAAATATCTACACAGCTATCTGTATATCAATGGAAATATCTACACTGCTATCTCTATAAACATGGAAATAACTACACTGCTATCTGTATAAATATGGAAATATCTAAACAGCCATCTCTATGAAGATGGAAATATCTACACCGCCGTTTGTATGAACATGGAAATATCTACACCGCCATCTCTATGAACATGGAAATATCTACACCGCTAAATGTATGAACATGGAAATATCTACACCGCTATCTGTATGAACATGGAAATATATACACCGTTATATGTATGGACATGGAAATATCTACACCGCTATCTGTATGAACATGGAAATATCTACACCGCTATCTGTATGAACATGGAAATATCTACACCGCTATCAGTGTGACCATGCAAATATCTACACAGCTATCTGTATATCAATGGAAATGTACACTCTGCTATCTCTTTAAACATGGAAATAACTACACTGCTATCTGTATAAACATGGAAATATCTGCACCGCCACCTGTATGAACATGAAAATATCTACACTGCCATCCATACGAACATGGAAATATGTACACCGCCATCTGTATGAACATGTAAATATCTACACCGCCATCTGTATGAACATGGAAATATCTACACCGCTAACAGTATGAACATGGAAATGTCTGCACCGCTATTGGTATTAACATGGAAATATCTACACCGCTATCTGTATGAACATGGAAATATCTACACCGCTATCTGTATGAACATGGAAATCTCTACACCGCAATCTGTATGAACATGGAAATATCTACACCACCATCTGTATGAACATGTAAATATCTACACCGCCATCTGTATGAACATGGAAATACCTACACCGCTAACTGTATGAACGTGGAAATATCTACACCGCTATCTGTATGAACATGGAAATATCTACACCGCTATCTGTATGAACATGGAAATATCTACACCGCTATCTGTATGAACATGGAAATATCTTCACTGCTATCTGTATGAACATGGAAATATCTACACCGCTATCTGTATGAACATGCAAATATCTACACAGCTATCTGTATATCAATGGAAATATCCACACTGGTATCTCTATAAACATGGAAATAACTACACTGCTATCTGTATAAACATGGAAATATCTACACCGCCATCTCTATGAACATGGAAATATCTACACTGCCATCCGTACGAACATGGAAATATCTACACCGCCATCTATATGAACATGGAAATATCTACACCGCTATCTGTATGAACATGGAGATATCTACACCGCTATATGTATGAACATGGAAATATCTACACCGTTATCTGTATGAACATGGAAATATCTACACCGCCATCCCTATAAACATGGAAATATCTTCACCGCCATCTGTATGAACATGGAAATATCTACACCGCCATCTCTATAAACGTGGAAATATCTACACCGCTATCTGTATGAACTTGGAAATATCTACACTGCTTTCTGCATAAAATTGAAATTATCTACACCACTATCTCTATAAACATGGAAATATCTACACTGCTATCTGTATAAACATGGAAATATCTACACCGCTATCTGTATAAACATGGAAATATTACAGCTATCTGTATAAACATGGAAATATCTACAACGCTGTCTCTATAAACTTGGAAATAACTACACCACTATCTCTGTAAACATGGAAATATCTAGACCTCCATCTCTATGAACATGGAAATATCTACACCACCATCTGTATAAACATGGAAATATCTATACCGCTATCTGTATGAACATGCAAATATCTACACAGCTATCTGTATATCAATGGAAATATCTACACTGCTATCTCTATAAACATGGAAATAACTACACTGCTATCTGTATAAATATGGAAATATCTACACCGCCATCTCTATGAAGATGGAAATATCTACACCGCCATTTACATCAACATGGAAATATCTACACCGCCATCTCTATGAACATGGAAATATCTACACCGCTAACTGTATGAACATGGAAATATCTTCACCGCTATCTGTATGAACATGGAAATATCTACACCGCTATCTGTATGAACATGGAAATATCTAGACCGTTATCTGTATGAACATGGAAATATCTACACCGCTATCTGTACGAACATGGAAATATGTACACCGCTATCAGTGTGCCATGCAAATATCTACACAGCTATCTGTATATCAATGGAAATGTATACACTGCTATCTCTATAAACATGGAAATAACTACACTGCTATCTGTATAAACATGGAAATATCTGCACCGCCACCTGTATGAACATGAAAATATCTACACTACCATCCGTACGAACATGGAAATATCTACACCGCCATCTGTATGAACATGTAAATATCTACACCGCCATCTGTATGAACATGGAAATATCTACACCGCTAACTGTATGAACATGGAAATGTCTACACCGCTATTGGTATGAACATGGAAATATCTACACCGCTATCTGTATGAACATGGAAATATCTACACCGATATCTGTATGAACATGGAAATCTCTACACCGCAATCTGTATGAACATGGAAATATCTACACCGCCATCTGTATGAACATGTAAATATCTACACCGCCATCTGTATGAACATGGAAATACCTACACCGCTAACTGTATGAACATGGAAATATCTACACCGCTATCTGTATGAACATGGAAATATCTACACCGCTATTTGTATGAACATGGAAATATCTACACCGCTATCTGTATGAACATGGAAATATCTACACCGCTATCTGTATGAACATGCAAATATCTACACAGCTATCTGTATATCAATGGAAATATCCACACTGGTATCTCTATAATCATGGAAATAACTACACTGCTATCTGTATAAACATGGAAATATCTACACCGCCATCTCTTTGAACATGGAAATATCTACACCGCCATTTGTATGAACCTGGAAATATCTACACCGCCATCTCTATGAACATGGAAATATCTACACCGCCATCTGTATGAACATGGAAATATCTACACCGCTATCTGTATGAACATGGATATATCTACACAGCCATCTGGATGAACATGGAAATATCTACACCGCTATCTGTATGAACATGGAAATATCTACACCGCTATCTGTATGAACTTGGATATATCTACACAGCCATCTGGATGAACATGGAAATATCTACACCACTATCTGTGTAAACATGCATACTTCTTCACCGCTATCTGTATAAACATGGAAATATCTACACCGCTATCTGTATGAACATGGAAATATCTACACAGCTATCTGTATATCAATGGAAATATCCACACTGGTATCTCTATAATCATGGAAATAACTACACTGCTATCTGTATAAACATGGAAATATCTACACCGCCATCTCTTTGAACATGGAAATATCTACACCGCCATTTGTATGAACCTGGAAATATCTACACCGCCATCTCTATGAACATGGAAATATCTACACCGCCATTTGTATGAACATGGAAATACCTACACCGCCATCTGTATGAACATGGAAATATCTTCACCGCCATCTGTATGAACATGGATATATGTACACCGGCATCTGGATGAACATGGATATATCTACACCGCTATCTGCATGAACATGGAAATATCTACACAGCTATCTGAATATACATGGAAATATCTACACTGATTTCTCTATAAATATGGAAATAACTACAGCGCTATCTATATAAGCTTCGAAATACCTACACCGCCATCTGTATGAACATGGAAATATCTACACCGCCATCTGTACGAACATGGACATATCTAAACCGCCATCTGTATTAAGATGGGAATACCTACACCGCTATCTGTATAAACATGGAAATATCTGCGCAACTATCTGTATAAACATGGAAATAACCGCACCGCTATCTGAATAAACATGGAAATATCCGCACCGCTATCTGTATAAACATGGAAATATCTACACTGCTATCTGCATAAACCTGGAAATATCCACACCGCTATCTGAGTAAACATGGAAATGTCTACACTGCTATCCGTGTAAACCTGGAAATATCTACACCGCCATCTGTGTAAACATGAAAATATCTACACCGCCATCCCTACAAACATGGAAATATCTACACCGTCCTCTGTATGAACATGGAAATATCTACACCGCCATCTCTATGAACATGGAAATATCTACACCGCTAACTGTATGAACATGGAAATATCTACACCGCTATCTGTATGAACATGGAAATATCTACACCGTTATCTATAGGAACATGGAAATATCTACACCGCTATCTGTATGAACATGGAAATATCTACACCGCTATCTGTACGAACATGGAAATATGTACACCGCTATCAGTGTGACCATGCAAATATCTACACAGCTATCTGTATATCAATGGAAATGTATACACTGCTATCTCTATAAACATGGAAATAACTACACTGCTATCTGTATAAACATGGAAATATCTGCACCGCCACCTGTATGAACATTAAAATATCTACACTGCCATCCGTACGAACATGGAAATATCTACACCGCCATCTGTATGAACATGTAAATATCTACACCGCCATCTGTATGAACATGGAAATATCTACACCGCTAACTGTATGAACATGGAAATGTCTACACCGCTATTGGTATGAACATGGAAATATCTACACTGCTATCTGTATGAACATGGAAATATCTACACCGCCATCTGTATGAACATGTAAATATCTACACCGCCATCTGTATGAACATGGAAATATCTACACCGCTAACTGTATGAACATGGAAATGTCTACACCGCTATTGGTATGAACATGGAAATATCTACACTGCTATCTGTATGAACATGGAAATATCTATACCGCTATCTGTATGAACATGCAAATATCTACACAGCTATCTGTATATCAATGGAAATATCTACACTGCTATCTCTATAAACATGGAAATAACTACACTGCTATCTGTATAAATATGGAAATATCTAAACAGCCATCTCTATGAAGATGGAAATATCTACACCGCCGTTTGTATGAACATGGAAATATCTACACCGCCATCTCTATGAACATGGAAATATCTACACCGCTAACTGTATGAACATGGAAATATCTACACCGCTATCTGTATGAACATGGAAATATATACACCGTTATATGTATGGACATGGAAATATCTACACCGCTATCTGTATGAACATGGAAATATCTACACCGCTATCAGTGTGACCATGCAAATATCTACACAGCTATCTGTATATCAATGGAAATGTACACTCTGCTATCTCTTTAAACATGGAAATAACTACACTGCTATCTGTATAAACATGGAAATATCTGCACGTCCACCTGTATGAACATGAAAATATCTACACTGCCATCCATACGAACATGGAAATATGTACACCGCCATCTGTATGAACACGTAAATATCTACACCGCCATCTGTATGAACATGGAAATATCTACACCGCTAACAGTATGAACATGGAAATGTCTGCACCGCTATTGGTATTAACATGGAAATATCTACACCGCTATCTGTATGAACATGGAAATACCTACACCGCTATCTGTATGAACATGGAAATCTCTACACAGCAATCTGTATGAACATGGAAATATCTACACCACCATCTGTATGAACATGTAAATATCTACACCGCCATCTGTATGAACATGGAAATACCTACACCGCTAACTGTATGAACGTGGAAATATCTACACCGCTATCTGTATGAACATGGAAATATCTACACCGCTATCTGTATGAACATGGAAATATCTACACCGCTATCTGTATGAACATGGAAATATCTTCACTGCTATCTGTATGAACATGGAAATATCTACACCGCTATCTGTATGAACATGCAAATATCTACACAGCTATCTGTATATCAATGGAAATATCCACACTGGCATCTCTATAAACATGGAAATATCTACACTGCTATCTGTATAAACATGGAAATATCTACACCGCCATCTCTATGAACATGGAAATATCTACACTGCCATCCGTACGAACATGGAAATATCTACACCGCCATCTATATGAACATGGAAATATCTACACCGCTATCCGTATGAACATGGAGATATCTACACCGCTATATGTATGAACATGGAAATATCTACACCGTTATCTGTATGAACATGGAAATATCTACACCGCCATCCCTATAAACATGGAAATATCTACACCGCCATCTGTATGAACATGGAAATATCTACACCGCCATCTCTATAAACGTGGAAATATCTACACCGCTATCTGTATGAACTTGGAAATATCTACACTGCTTTCTGCATAAAATTGAAATTATCTACACCACTATCTCTATAAACATGGAAATATCTACACTGCTATCTGTATAAACATGGAAATATCTACACCGCTATCTGTATAAACATGGAAATATCTTCACAGCTATCTGTATAAACATGGAAATATCTACAACGCTGTCTCTATAAACTTGGAAATAACTACACCACTATCTCTGTAAACATGGAAATATCTAGACCTCCATCTCTATAAACATGGAAATATCTACACCACCATCTGTATAAACATGGAAATATCTATACCGCTATCTGTATGAACATGCAAATATCTACACAGCTATCTGTATATCAATGGAAATATCTACACTGCTATCTCTATAAACATGGAAATAACTACACTGCTATCTGTATAAATATGGAAATATCTACACCGCCATCTCTATGAAGATGGAAATATCTACACCGCCATTTATATGAACATGGAAATATCTACACCGCCATCTCTATGAACATGGAAATATCTACACCGCTAACTGTATGAACATGGAAATATCTTCACCGCTATCTGTATGAACATGGAAATATCTACACCGTTATCTGTATGAACATGGAAATATCTAGACCGCTATCTGTATGAACATGGAAATATCTACACCGCTATCTGTACGAACATGGAAATATGTACACCGCTATCAGTGTGACCATGCAAATATCTACACAGCTATCTGTATATCAATGGAAATGTATACACTGCTTTCTCTATAAACATGGAAATAACTACACTGCTATCTATATAAACATGGAAATATCTGCACCGCCACCTGTATGAACATGAAAATATCTACACTACCATCCGTACGAACATGGAAATATCTACACCGCCATCTGTATGAACATGTAAATATCTACACCGCCATCTGTATGAACATGGAAATATCTACACCGCTAACTGTATGAACATGGAAATGTCTACACCGCTATTGGTATGAACATGGAAATATCTACACCGCTATCTGTATGAACATGGAAATATCTACACCGATATCTGTATGAACATGGAAATCTCTACACCGCAATCTGTATGAACATGGAAATATCTACACCGCCATCTGTATGAACATGTAAATATCTACACCGCCATCTGTATGAACATGGAAATACCTACACCGCTAACTGTATGAACATGGAAATATCTACACCGCTATCTGTATGAACATGGAAATATCTACACCGCTATTTGTATGAACATGGAAATATCTACACCGCTATCTGTATGAACATGGAAATATCTACACCGCTATCTGTATGAACATGCAAATATCTACACCGCTATCTGTATGAACATGGAAATATCTACACCGTCATCTGTATGAACATGGAAATATCTACACCGCTATCTGTATGAACATGCAAATATCTACACAGCTATCTGTATATCAATGGAAATATCCACACTGGTATCTCTATAAACATGGAAATAACTACAATGCTATCTGTATAAACATGGAAATATCTACACCGCCATCTCTATGAACATGGAAATATCTACACTGCCATCCATACGAACATGAAAATATCTACACCGCCATCTGTATGAACATGGAAATATCTACACCGCTATCTGTATGAACATGGAAATATCTACACCGCTATATGTATGAACATGGAAATATCTACACCGTTATCTGTATGAACATGGAAATATCTACACCGCCATCCCTATAAACATGGAAATATCTACACCGCCATCTGTATGAACATGGAAATATCTACACCGCCATCTCTATAAACGTGGAAATATCTACACCGCTATCTGTATGAACTTGGAAATATCTACACTGCTCTCTGTATAAAATTGAAATTATCTACACCACTATCTCTATAAACATGGAAATATCTACACTGCTATCTGTATAAACATGGAAATATCTACACCGCTATCTGTATAAACATAGAAATATCTTCACAGCTATCTGTATAAACATGGAAATATCTACAACGCTGTCTCTATAAACTTGGAAATAACTACACCACTATCTCAGTAAACATGGAAATATCTAGACCTCCATCTCTATAAACATGGAAATATATACACCGCCACCTGTATGAACATGGAAATATCCACACCGCTATCTGTATGAACATGCAAATATCTACACAGCTATCTGTATATCAATGGAAATATCTACACTGCTATCTCTATAAACATGGAAATAACTACACTGCTATCTGTATAAATATGGAAATATCTACACCGCCATCTCTATGAAGACGGAAATATCTACACCGCCATTTGTATGAACATGGAAATATCTACACCGCCATCTCTATGAACATGGAAATATCTACACCGCTAACTGTATGAACATGGAAATATCTACACCGCTATCTGTAAAACATGGAAATATCTACACCGTTATCTGTATGAACATGGAAATATCTACACCGCTATCTGTATGAACATGGAAATATCTACACCGCTATCTGTACGAACATGGAAATATGTACACCGCTATCAGTGTGACCATGCAAATATCTACACAGCTATCTGTATATCAATGGAAATGTATACACTGCTATCGCTATAAACGTGGAAATACTACACTGCTATCTGTATAAACATGGAAATATCTGCACCGCCACCTGTATGAACATGAAAATATCTACACTGCCATCCGTACGAACATGGAAATATCTAGACCGCCATCTGTATGTACATGGAAATATCTACACCGCTAACTGTATGAACATGGAAATGTCTACACCGCTATTGGTATGAACATGGAAATATCTATACCGCTATCTGTATGAACATGGAAATATCTACACCGATATCTGTATGAACATGGAAATCTCTACACCGCAATCTGTATGAACATGGAAATATCTACACCGCCATCTGTATGAACATGTAAATATCTACACCGCCATCTGTATGAACATGGAAATACCTACACCGCTAACTGTATGAAAATGGAAATATCTACACCGCTATCTGTATGAACATGGAAATATCTACACCGCTATCTGTATGAACATGGAAATATCTACACCGCTATCTGTATGAACATGGAAATATCTACACCGCTATCTGTATGAACATGCAAATATCTACACCGCTATCTGTATGAACATGCAAATATCTACACAGCTATCTGTATATCAATGGAAATATCCACACTGGTATCTCTATAAACGTGGAAATAACTACACTGCTATCTGTATAAACATGGAAATATCTACATCGCCATCTCTATGAAGATGGAAATATCTACACCGCTATCTGTATGAACATGGAAATATCTACACCGCTATCTGTATGAACATCGAAATATCTACACCGCTATCTGTATGAACATGGAAATATCTACACCGCTATCTGTATGAACATGCAAATATCTACACAGCTATCTGCATATCAATGGAAATATCCACACTGGTATCTCTATAAACATGGAAATAACTACACTGCTATCTGCATAAACATGGAAATATCTACACCGCCATCTCTATGAACATGGAAATATCTACACTGCCATCCGTACGAACATGGAAATATCTACACCGCCATCCCTATAAACATGGAAATATCTACACCGCCATCTGTATGAACATGGAAATATCTACACCGCCATCTCTATAAACGTGGAAATATCTACACCGCTATCTGTATGAACTTGGAAATATCTACACTGCTTTCTGCATAAAATTGAAATTATCTACACCACTATCTCTATAAACATGGAAATATCTACACTGCTATCTGTATAAACATGGAAATATCTACACCGCTATCTGTATAAACATGGAAATATCTTCACAGCTATCTGTATAAACATGGAAATATCTACAACGCTGTCTCTATAAACTTGGAAATAACTACACCACTATCTCTGTAAACATGGAAATATCTAGACCTCCATCTCTATAAACATGGAAATATCTACACCACCATCTGTATAAACATGGAAATATCTATACCGCTATCTGTATGAACATGCAAATATCTACACAGCTATCTGTATATCAATGGAAATATCTACACTGCTATCTCTATAAACATGGAAATAACTACACTGCTATCTGTATAAATATGGAAATATCTACACCGCCATCTCTATGAAGATGGAAATATCTACACCGCCATTTATATGAACATGGAAATATCTACACCGCCATCTCTATGAACATGGAAATATCTACACCGCTAACTGTATGAACATGGAAATATCTTCACCGCTATCTGTATGAACATGGAAATATCTACACCGTTATCTGTATGAACATGGAAATATCTAGACCGCTATCTGTATGAACATGGAAATATCTACACCGCTATCTGTACGAACATGGAAATATGTACACCGCTATCAGTGTGACCATGCAAATATCTACACAGCTATCTGTATATCAATGGAAATGTATACACTGCTTTCTCTATAAACATGGAAATAACTACACTGCTATCTATATAAACATGGAAATATCTGCACCGCCACCTGTATGAACATGAAAATATCTACACTACCATCCGTACGAACATGGAAATATCTACACCGCCATCTGTATGAACATGTAAATATCTACACCGCCATCTGTATGAACATGGAAATATCTACACCGCTAACTGTATGAACATGGAAATGTCTACACCGCTATTGGTATGAACATGGAAATATCTACACCGCTATCTGTATGAACATGGAAATATCTACACCGATATCTGTATGAACATGGAAATCTCTACACCGCAATCTGTATGAACATGGAAATATCTACACCGCCATCTGTATGAACATGTAAATATCTACACCGCCATCTGTATGAACATGGAAATACCTACACCGCTAACTGTATGAACATGGAAATATCTACACCGCTATCTGTATGAACATGGAAATATCTACACCGCTATTTGTATGAACATGGAAATATCTACACCGCTATCTGTATGAACATGGAAATATCTACACCGCTATCTGTATGAACATGCAAATATCTACACCGCTATCTGTATGAACATGGAAATATCTACACCGTCATCTGTATGAACATGGAAATATCTACACCGCTATCTGTATGAACATGCAAATATCTACACAGCTATCTGTATATCAATGGAAATATCCACACTGGTATCTCTATAAACATGGAAATAACTACAATGCTATCTGTATAAACATGGAAATATCTACACCGCCATCTCTATGAACATGGAAATATCTACACTGCCATCCATACGAACATGAAAATATCTACACCGCCATCTGTATGAACATGGAAATATCTACACCGCTATCTGTATGAACATGGAAATATCTACACCGCTATATGTATGAACATGGAAATATCTACACCGTTATCTGTATGAACATGGAAATATCTACACCGCCATCCCTATAAACATGGAAATATCTACACCGCCATCTGTATGAACATGGAAATATCTACACCGCCATCTCTATAAACGTGGAAATATCTACACCGCTATCTGTATGAACTTGGAAATATCTACACTGCTCTCTGTATAAAATTGAAATTATCTACACCACTATCTCTATAAACATGGAAATATCTACACTGCTATCTGTATAAACATGGAAATATCTACACCGCTATCTGTATAAACATAGAAATATCTTCACAGCTATCTGTATAAACATGGAAATATCTACAACGCTGTCTCTATAAACTTGGAAATAACTACACCACTATCTCAGTAAACATGGAAATATCTAGACCTCCATCTCTATAAACATGGAAATATATACACCGCCACCTGTATGAACATGGAAATATCCACACCGCTATCTGTATGAACATGCAAATATCTACACAGCTATCTGTATATCAATGGAAATATCTACACTGCTATCTCTATAAACATGGAAATAACTACACTGCTATCTGTATAAATATGGAAATATCTACACCGCCATCTCTATGAAGACGGAAATATCTACACCGCCATTTGTATGAACATGGAAATATCTACACCGCCATCTCTATGAACATGGAAATATCTACACCGCTAACTGTATGAACATGGAAATATCTACACCGCTATCTGTAAAACATGGAAATATCTACACCGTTATCTGTATGAACATGGAAATATCTACACCGCTATCTGTATGAACATGGAAATATCTACACCGCTATCTGTACGAACATGGAAATATGTACACCGCTATCAGTGTGACCATGCAAATATCTACACAGCTATCTGTATATCAATGGAAATGTATACACTGCTATCGCTATAAACGTGGAAATACTACACTGCTATCTGTATAAACATGGAAATATCTGCACCGCCACCTGTATGAACATGAAAATATCTACACTGCCATCCGTACGAACATGGAAATATCTAGACCGCCATCTGTATGTACATGGAAATATCTACACCGCTAACTGTATGAACATGGAAATGTCTACACCGCTATTGGTATGAACATGGAAATATCTATACCGCTATCTGTATGAACATGGAAATATCTACACCGATATCTGTATGAACATGGAAATCTCTACACCGCAATCTGTATGAACATGGAAATATCTACACCGCCATCTGTATGAACATGTAAATATCTACACCGCCATCTGTATGAACATGGAAATACCTACACCGCTAACTGTATGAAAATGGAAATATCTACACCGCTATCTGTATGAACATGGAAATATCTACACCGCTATCTGTATGAACATGGAAATATCTACACCGCTATCTGTATGAACATGGAAATATCTACACCGCTATCTGTATGAACATGCAAATATCTACACCGCTATCTGTATGAACATGCAAATATCTACACAGCTATCTGTATATCAATGGAAATATCCACACTGGTATCTCTATAAACGTGGAAATAACTACACTGCTATCTGTATAAACATGGAAATATCTACATCGCCATCTCTATGAAGATGGAAATATCTACACCGCTATCTGTATGAACATGGAAATATCTACACCGCTATCTGTATGAACATCGAAATATCTACACCGCTATCTGTATGAACATGGAAATATCTACACCGCTATCTGTATGAACATGCAAATATCTACACAGCTATCTGCATATCAATGGAAATATCCACACTGGTATCTCTATAAACATGGAAATAACTACACTGCTATCTGCATAAACATGGAAATATCTACACCGCCATCTCTATGAACATGGAAATATCTACACTGCCATCCGTACGAACATGGAAATATCTACACCGCCATCTGTATGAACATGGAAATATCTACACCGCTATCTGTATGAACATGGAAATATCTACACCGCTATATGTATGAACATGGAAATATCTACACCGTTATCCGTATGAACATGGAAATATCTACACCGCCATCCCTATAAACATGGAAATATCTACACCGCCATCTGTATGAACATGGAAATATCTACACCGCCATCTCTATAAACGTGGAAATATCTACACCGCTAGCTGTATGAACTTGGAAATATCTACACTGCTGTCTGTATAAAATTGAAATTATCTACAGCACTATCTCTATAAACATGGAAATATCTACACTGCTATCTGTATAAACATGGAAATATCTACACCGCTATCTGTATAAACATGGAAATATCTTCACAGCTATCTGTATAAACATGGAAATATCTACAACGCTGTCTCTATAAACGTGGAAATAACTACACCACTATCTCTGTAAACATGGAAATATCTAGACCTCCATCTCTATAAACATGGAAATATCTACACCACCGTCTGTATAAACATGGAAATATCTATACCGCTATCTGTATGAACATGCAAATATCTACACAGCTATCTGTATATCAATGGAAATATCTACACTGCTATCTCTATAAACATGGAAATAACTACACTGCTATCTGTATAAATATGGAAATATCTACACCGCCATCTCTATGAAGATGGAAATATCTACACCGCCATTTGTATGAACATGGAAATATCTACACCGCCATCTCTATGAACATGGAAATATCTACTACGCTAACTGTATGAAGACGGAAATATCTACACCGCTATCTGTATGAACATGGGAATATCTACACCGTTATCTGTATGAACATGGAAATATCTACACCGCTATCTGTATGAACATGGAAATATCTACACCGCTATCTGTACGAACATGGAAATATGAACACCGCTATCAGTGTGACCATGCAAATATCTACACAGCTATCTGTATATCAATGGAAATGTATACACTGCTATCTCTATAAACATGGAAATATCTACACTGCTATCTGTATAAACATGGAAATATCTGCACCGCCACCTGTATGAACATGAAAATATGTACACTGCCATCCGTACGAACATGGAAATATCTACACCGCCATCTGTATGAACATGTAAATATCTACACCGCCATCTGTATGAACATGGAAATATCTACACCGCTAACTGTATGAACATGGAAATGTCTACACTGCTATTGGTATGAAGATGGAAATATCTACACCGCTATCTGTATGAACATGGAAATATCTACACAGATATCTGTATGAACATGGAAATCTCTACACCGCAATCTGTATGAACATGGAAATATCTACACCGCCATCTGTATGAACATGTAAATATCTACACCGCCATCTGTATGAACATGGAAATAACTACACCGCTAACTGTATGAACATGGAAATATCTACACCGCTATCTGTATGAACATGGAAATATCTACACCGCTATCTGTATGAACATGGAAATATCTACACCGCTATCTGTATGAACATGGAAATATCTACACTGTTATCTGTATGAACATGGAAATATCTACACCACTATCTGTATGAACATGCAAATATCTACACAGCTATCTGTATATCAATGGAAATATCCACACTGGTATCTCTATAAACATGGAAATAACTACACTGCTATCTGTATAAACATGGAAATATCTACACCGCCATCTCTATGAAGACGGAAATATCTACACCGCCATTTGTATGAACATGGAAATATCTACACCGCCATCTCTATGAACATGGAAATATCTACACCGCTAACTGTATGAACATGGAAATATCTACACCGCTATCTGTAAAACATGGAAATATCTACACCGTTATCTGTATGAACATGGAAATATCTACACCGCTATCTGTATGAACATGGAAATATCTACACCGCTATCTGTACGAACATGGAAATATGTACACCGCTATCAGTGTGACCATGCAAATATCTACACAGCTATCTGTATATCAATGGAAATGTATACACTGCTATCGCTATAAACGTGGAAATACTACACTGCTATCTGTATAAACATGGAAATATCTGCACCGCCACCTGTATGAACATGAAAATATCTACACTGCCATCCGTACGAACATGGAAATATCTAGACCGCCATCTGTATGTACATGGAAATATCTACACCGCTAACTGTATGAACATGGAAATGTCTACACCGCTATTGGTATGAACATGGAAATATCTATACCGCTATCTGTATGAACATGGAAATATCTACACCGATATCTGTATGAACATGGAAATCTCTACACCGCAATCTGTATGAACATGGAAATATCTACACCGCCATCTGTATGAACATGTAAATATCTACACCGCCATCTGTATGAACATGGAAATACCTACACCGCTAACTGTATGAAAATGGAAATATCTACACCGCTATCTGTATGAACATGGAAATATCTACACCGCTATCTGTATGAACATGGAAATATCTACACCGCTATCTGTATGAACATGGAAATATCTACACCGCTATCTGTATGAACATGCAAATATCTACACCGCTATCTGTATGAACATGCAAATATCTACACAGCTATCTGTATATCAATGGAAATATCCACACTGGTATCTCTATAAACATGGAAATAACTACACTGCTATCTGTATAAACATGGAAATATCTACATCGCCATCTCTATGAAGATGGAAATATCTACACCGCTATCTGTATGAACATGGAAATATCTACACCGCTATCTGTATGAACATCGAAATATCTACACCGCTATCTGTATGAACATGGAAATATCTACACCGCTATCTGTATGAACATGCAAATATCTACACAGCTATCTGCATATCAATGGAAATATCCACACTGGTATCTCTATAAACATGGAAATAACTACACTGCTATCTGCATAAACATGGAAATATCTACACCGCCATCTCTATGAACATGGAAATATCTACACTGCCATCCGTACGAACATGGAAATATCTACACCGCCATCTGTATGAACATGGAAATATCTACACCGCTATCTGTATGAACATGGAAATATCTACACCGCTATATGTATGAACATGGAAATATCTACACCGTTATCCGTATGAACATGGAAATATCTACACCGCCATCCCTATAAACATGGAAATATCTACACCGCCATCTGTATGAACATGGAAATATCTACACCGCCATCTCTATAAACGTGGAAATATCTACACCGCTAGCTGTATGAACTTGGAAATATCTACACTGCTGTCTGTATAAAATTGAAATTATCTACAGCACTATCTCTATAAACATGGAAATATCTACACTGCTATCTGTATAAACATGGAAATATCTACACCGCTATCTGTATAAACATGGAAATATCTTCACAGCTATCTGTATAAACATGGAAATATCTACAACGCTGTCTCTATAAACGTGGAAATAACTACACCACTATCTCTGTAAACATGGAAATATCTAGACCTCCATCTCTATAAACATGGAAATATCTACACCACCATCTGTATAAACATGGAAATATCTATACCGCTATCTGTATGAACATGCAAATATCTACACAGCTATCTGTATATCAATGGAAATATCTACACTGCTATCTCTATAAACATGGAAATAACTACACTGCTATCTGTATAAATATGGAAATATCTACACCGCCATCTCTATGAAGATGGAAATATCTACACCGCCATTTGTATGAACATGGAAATATCTACACCGCCATCTCTATGAACATGGAAATATCTACTACGCTAACTGTATGAAGACGGAAATATCTACACCGCTATCTGTATGAACATGGGAATATCTACACCGTTATCTGTATGAACATGGAAATATCTACACCGCTATCTGTATGAACATGGAAATATCTACACCGCTATCTGTACGAACATGGAAATATGAACACCGCTATCAGTGTGACCATGCAAATATCTACACAGCTATCTGTATATCAATGGAAATGTATACACTGCTATCTCTATAAACATGGAAATATCTACACTGCTATCTGTATAAACATGGAAATATCTGCACCGCCACCTGTATGAACATGAAAATATGTACACTGCCATCCGTACGAACATGGAAATATCTACACCGCCATCTGTATGAACATGTAAATATCTACACCGCCATCTGTATGAACATGGAAATATCTACACCGCTAACTGTATGAACATGGAAATGTCTACACTGCTATTGGTATGAAGATGGAAATATCTACACCGCTATCTGTATGAACATGGAAATATCTACACAGATATCTGTATGAACATGGAAATCTCTACACCGCAATCTGTATGAACATGGAAATATCTACACCGCCATCTGTATGAACATGGAAATATCTACACCGCCATCTGTATGAACATGTAAATATCTACACCGCCATCTGTATGAACATGGAAATAACTACACCGCTAACTGTATGAACATGGAAATATCTACACCGCTATCTGTATGAACATGGAAATATCTACACCGCTATCTGTATGAACATGGAAATATCTACACCGCTATCTGTATGAACATGGAAATATCTACACTGATATCTGTATGAACATGGAAATATCTACACCACTATCTGTATGAACATGCAAATATCTACACAGCTATCTGTATATCAATGGAAATATCCACACTGGTATCTCTATAAACATGGAAATAACTACACTGCTATCTGTATAAACATGGAAATATCTACACCGCCATCTCTATGAACATGGAAATATCTACACTGCCATCCGTACGAACATGGAAATATCTACACCGCCATCTGTATGAACATGGAAATATCTACACCGCAATCAGTATGAACATGGAAATATCTACACCGCTATATGTATGAACATGGAAATATCTACACCGTTATCTGTATGAACATGGAAATATCTACACCGCCATCCCAATAAACATGGAAATATCTACACCGCCATCTGTATGAACATGGAAATATCTACACCGCCATCTCTATAAACGTGGAAATATCTACACCGCTATCTGTATGAACTTGGAAATATCTACACTGCTCTCTGTATAAAATTGAAATTATCTACACCACTATCTCTATAAACATGGAAATATCTACACTGCTATCTGTATAAACATGGAAATATCTACACCGCTATCTGTATAAACATGGAAATATCTTCACAGCTATCTGTATAAACATGGAAATATCTACAACGCTGTCTCTATAAACTTGGAAATAACAACACCACTATCTCTGTAAACATGGAAATATCTAGACCTCCATCTCTATAAACATGGAAATATCTACACCACCATCTGTATAAACATGGAAATATCTATACCGCTATCTGTATGAACATGCAAATATCTACACAGCTATCTGTATATCAATGGAAATATCTACACTGCTATCTCTATAAACATGGAAATAACTACACTGCTATCTGTATAAATATGGAAATATCTACACCGCCATCTCTATGAAGATGGAAATATCTACACCTCCATTTGTATGAACATGGAAATATCTTCACCGCCATCTCTATGAACATGGAAATATCTACACCGCTAACTGTATGAACATGGAAATATCTACACCGCTATCTGTCTGAACATGGAAATATCTACACCGTTATCTGTATGAACATGGAAATATCTACACCGCTATATGTATGAACATGGAAATATCTACACCGCTATCTGTACGAACATGGAAATATGTACACCACTATCAGTGTGACCATGCAAATATCTACACAGCTATCTGTATATCAATGGAAATGTATACACTGCTATCTCTATAAACATGGAAATAACTACACTGCTATCTGTATAAACATGGAAATATCTGCACCGCCACCTGTATGAACATGAAAATATCTACACTGCCATCCGTACGAACATGGAAATATCTACACCGCCATCTGTATGAACATGTAAATACACCGCCATCTGTATGAACATGGAAATATCTACACCGCTAACTGTATGAACATGGAAATGTCTACACCGCTATTGGTATGAACATGGAAATATCTACACCGCTATCTGTATGAACATGGAAATATCTACACCGATATCTGTATGAACATGGAAATCTCTACACAGCAATCTGTATGAACATGGAAATATCTACACCGCCATCTGTATGAACATGTAAATATCTACACCGCCATCTGTATGAACATGGAAATACCTACACCGCTAACTGTATGAACATGGAAATATCTACACCGCTATCTGTATGAACATGGAAATATCTACACCGCTATCTGTATCAACATGGAAATAACTACACCGCTATCTGTATGAACATGGAAATATCTACACCGCTATCTGTATGAACATGGAAATATCTACACCGCTATCTGTATGAACATGCAAATATCTACACAGCTATCTGTATATCAATGGAAATATCCACACTGGTATCTCTATAAACATGGAAATAACTACACTGCTATCTGCATAAACATGGAAATATCTACACCGCCATCTCTATGAACATGGAAATATCTACACTGCCATCCGTACGAACATGGAAATATCTACACCGCCATCTGTATGAACATGGAAATATCTACACCGCTATCTGTATGAACATGGAAATATCTACACCGCTATATGTATGAACATGGAAATATCTACACCGTTATCCGTATGAACATGGAAATATCTACACCGCCATCCCTATAAACATGGAAATATCTACACCGCCATCTGTATGAACATGGAAATATCTACACCGCCATCTCTATAAACGTGGAAATATCTACACCGCTATCTGTATGAACATGGAAATATCTACACCGTTATCTGTATGAACATGGAAATATCTAGACCGCTATCTGTATGAACATGGAAATATCTACACCGCTATCTGTACGAACATGGAAATATGTACACCGCTATCAGTGTGACCATGCAAATATCTACACAGCTATCTGTATATCAATGGAAATGTATACACTGCTTTCTCTATAAACATGGAAATAACTACACTGCTATCTATATAAACATGGAAATATCTGCACCGCCACCTGTATGAACATGAAAATATCTACACTACCATCCGTACGAACATGGAAATATCTACACCGCCATCTGTATGAACATGTAAATATCTACACCGCCATCTGTATGAACATGGAAATATCTACACCGCTAACTGTATGAACATGGAAATGTCTACACCGCTATTGGTATGAACATGGAAATATCTACACCGCTATCTGTATGAACATGGAAATATCTACACCGATATCTGTATGAACATGGAAATCTCTACACCGCAATCTGTATGAACATGGAAATATCTACACCGCCATCTGTATGAACATGTAAATATCTACACCGCCATCTGTATGAACATGGAAATACCTACACCGCTAACTGTATGAACATGGAAATATCTACACCGCTATCTGTATGAACATGGAAATATCTACACCGCTATTTGTATGAACATGGAAATATCTACACCGCTATCTGTATGAACATGGAAATATCTACACCGCTATCTGTATGAACATGCAAATATCTACACCGCTATCTGTATGAACATGGAAATATATACACCGTCATCTGTATGAACATGGAAATATCTACACCGCTATCTGTATGAACATGCAAATATCTACACAGCTATCTGTATATCAATGGAAATATCCACACTGGTATCTCTATAAACATGGAAATAACTACAATGCTATCTGTATAAACATGGAAATATCTACACCGCCATCTCTATGAACATGGAGATATCTACACTGCCATCCATACGAACATGAAAATATCTACACCGCCATCTGTATGAACATGGAAATATCTACACCGCTATCTGTATGAACATGGAAATATCTACACCGCTATATGTATGAACATGGAAATATCTACACCGTTATCTGTATGAACATGGAAATATCTACACCGCCATCCCTATAAACATGGAAATATCTACACCGCCATCTGTATGAACATGGAAATATCTACACCGCCATCTCTATAAACGTGGAAATATCTACACCGCTATCTGTATGAACTTGGAAATATCTACACTGCTCTCTGTATAAAATTGAAATTATCTACACCACTATCTCTATAAACATGGAAATATCTACACTGCTATCTGTATAAACATGGAAATATCTACACCGCTATCTGTATAAACATAGAAATATCTTCACAGATATCTGTATAAACATGGAAATATCTACAACGCTGTCTCTATAAACTTGGAAATAACTACACCACTATCTCAGTAAACATGGAAATATCTAGACCTCCATCTCTATAAACATGGAAATATATACACCGCCACCTGTATGAACATGGAAATATCCACACCGCTATCTGTATGAACATGCAAATATCTACACAGCTATCTGTATATCAATGGAAATATCTACACTGCTATCTCTATAAACATGGAAATAACTACACTGCTATCTGTATAAATATGGAAATATCTACACCGCCATCTCTATGAAGACGGAAATATCTACACCGCCATTTGTATGAACATGGAAATATCTACACCGCCATCTCTATGAACATGGAAATATCTACACCGCTAACTGTATGAACATGGAAATATCTACACCGCTATCTGTAAAACATGGAAATATCTACACCGTTATCTGTATGAACATGGAAATATCTACACCGCTATCTGTATGAACATGGAAATATCTACACCGCTATCTGTACGAACATGGAAATATGTACACCGCTATCAGTGTGACCATGCAAATATCTACACAGCTATCTGTATATCAATGGAAATGTATACACTGCTATCGCTATAAACGTGGAAATACTACACTGCTATCTGTATAAACATGGAAATATCTGCACCGCCACCTGTATGAACATGAAAATATCTACACTGCCATCCGTACGAACATGGAAATATCTAGACCGCCATCTGTATGTACATGGAAATATCTACACCGCTAACTGTATGAACATGGAAATGTCTACACCGCTATTGGTATGAACATGGAAATATCTATACCGCTATCTGTATGAACATGGAAATATCTACACCGATATCTGTATGAACATGGAAATCTCTACACCGCAATCTGTATGAACATGGAAATATCTACACCGCCATCTGTATGAACATGTAAATATCTACACCGCCATCTGTATGAACATGGAAATACCTACACCGCTAACTGTATGAAAATGGAAATATCTACACCGCTATCTGTATGAACATGGAAATATCTACACCGCTATCTGTATGAACATGGAAATATCTACACCGCTATCTGTATGAACATGGAAATATCTACACCGCTATCTGTATGAACATGCAAATATCTACACCGCTATCTGTATGAACATGCAAATATCTACACAGCTATCTGTATATCAATGGAAATATCCACACTGGTATCTCTATAAACATGGAAATAACTACACTGCTATCTGTATAAACATGGAAATATCTACATCGCCATCTCTATGAAGATGGAAATATCTACACCGCTATCTGTATGAACATGGAAATATCTACACCGCTATCTGTATGAACATCGAAATATCTACACCGCTATCTGTATGAACATGGAAATATCTACACCGCTATCTGTATGAACATGCAAATATCTACACAGCTATCTGCATATCAATGGAAATATCCACACTGGTATCTCTATAAACATGGAAATAACTACACTGCTATCTGCATAAACATGGAAATATCTACACCGCCATCTCTATGAACATGGAAATATCTACACTGCCATCCGTACGAACATGGAAATATCTACACCGCCATCTGTATGAACATGGAAATATCTACACCGCTATCTGTATGAACATGGAAATATCTACACCGCTATATGTATGAACATGGAAATATCTACACCGTTATCCGTATGAACATGGAAATATCTACACCGCCATCCCTATAAACATGGAAATATCTACACCGCCATCTGTATGAACATGGAAATATCTACACCGCCATCTCTATAAACGTGGAAATATCTACACCGCTAGCTGTATGAACTTGGAAATATCTACACTGCTGTCTGTATAAAATTGAAATTATCTACAGCACTATCTCTATAAACATGGAAATATCTACACTGCTATCTGTATAAACATGGAAATATCTACACCGCTATCTGTATAAACATGGAAATATCTTCACAGCTATCTGTATAAACATGGAAATATCTACAACGCTGTCTCTATAAACGTGGAAATAACTACACCACTATCTCTGTAAACATGGAAATATCTAGACCTCCATCTCTATAAACATGGAAATATCTACACCACCATCTGTATAAACATGGAAATATCTATACCGCTATCTGTATGAACATGCAAATATCTACACAGCTATCTGTATATCAATGGAAATATCTACACTGCTATCTCTATAAACATGGAAATAACTACACTGCTATCTGTATAAATATGGAAATATCTACACCGCCATCTCTATGAAGATGGAAATATCTACACCGCCATTTGTATGAACATGGAAATATCTACACCGCCATCTCTATGAACATGGAAATATCTACTACGCTAACTGTATGAAGACGGAAATATCTACACCGCTATCTGTATGAACATGGGAATATCTACACCGTTATCTGTATGAACATGGAAATATCTACACCGCTATCTGTATGAACATGGAAATATCTACACCGCTATCTGTACGAACATGGAAATATGAACACCGCTATCAGTGTGACCATGCAAATATCTACACAGCTATCTGTATATCAATGGAAATGTATACACTGCTATCTCTATAAACATGGAAATATCTACACTGCTATCTGTATAAACATGGAAATATCTGCACCGCCACCTGTATGAACATGAAAATATGTACACTGCCATCCGTACGAACATGGAAATATCTACACCGCCATCTGTATGAACATGTAAATATCTACACCGCCATCTGTATGAACATGGAAATATCTACACCGCTAACTGTATGAACATGGAAATGTCTACACTGCTATTGGTATGAAGATGGAAATATCTACACCGCTATCTGTATGAACATGGAAATATCTACACAGATATCTGTATGAACATGGAAATCTCTACACCGCAATCTGTATGAACATGGAAATATCTACACCGCCATCTGTATGAACATGTAAATATCTACACCGCCATCTGTATGAACATGGAAATAACTACACCGCTAACTGTATGAACATGGAAATATCTACACCGCTATCTGTATGAACATGGAAATATCTACACCGCTATCTGTATGAACATGGAAATATCTACACCGCTATCTGTATGAACATGGAAATATCTACACTGTTATCTGTATGAACATGGAAATATCTACACCACTATCTGTATGAACATGCAAATATCTACACAGCTATCTGTATATCAATGGAAATATCCACACTGGTATCTCTATAAACATGGAAATAACTACACTGCTATCTGTATAAACATGGAAATATCTACACCGCCATCTCTATGAAGACGGAAATATCTACACCGCCATTTGTATGAACATGGAAATATCTACACCGCCATCTCTATGAACATGGAAATATCTACACCGCTAACTGTATGAACATGGAAATATCTACACCGCTATCTGTAAAACATGGAAATATCTACACCGTTATCTGTATGAACATGGAAATATCTACACCGCTATCTGTATGAACATGGAAATATCTACACCGCTATCTGTACGAACATGGAAATATGTACACCGCTATCAGTGTGACCATGCAAATATCTACACAGCTATCTGTATATCAATGGAAATGTATACACTGCTATCGCTATAAACGTGGAAATACTACACTGCTATCTGTATAAACATGGAAATATCTGCACCGCCACCTGTATGAACATGAAAATATCTACACTGCCATCCGTACGAACATGGAAATATCTAGACCGCCATCTGTATGTACATGGAAATATCTACACCGCTAACTGTATGAACATGGAAATGTCTACACCGCTATTGGTATGAACATGGAAATATCTATACCGCTATCTGTATGAACATGGAAATATCTACACCGATATCTGTATGAACATGGAAATCTCTACACCGCAATCTGTATGAACATGGAAATATCTACACCGCCATCTGTATGAACATGTAAATATCTACACCGCCATCTGTATGAACATGGAAATACCTACACCGCTAACTGTATGAAAATGGAAATATCTACACCGCTATCTGTATGAACATGGAAATATCTACACCGCTATCTGTATGAACATGGAAATATCTACACCGCTATCTGTATGAACATGGAAATATCTACACCGCTATCTGTATGAACATGCAAATATCTACACCGCTATCTGTATGAACATGCAAATATCTACACAGCTATCTGTATATCAATGGAAATATCCACACTGGTATCTCTATAAACATGGAAATAACTACACTGCTATCTGTATAAACATGGAAATATCTACATCGCCATCTCTATGAAGATGGAAATATCTACACCGCTATCTGTATGAACATGGAAATATCTACACCGCTATCTGTATGAACATCGAAATATCTACACCGCTATCTGTATGAACATGGAAATATCTACACCGCTATCTGTATGAACATGCAAATATCTACACAGCTATCTGCATATCAATGGAAATATCCACACTGGTATCTCTATAAACATGGAAATAACTACACTGCTATCTGCATAAACATGGAAATATCTACACCGCCATCTCTATGAACATGGAAATATCTACACTGCCATCCGTACGAACATGGAAATATCTACACCGCCATCTGTATGAACATGGAAATATCTACACCGCTATCTGTATGAACATGGAAATATCTACACCGCTATATGTATGAACATGGAAATATCTACACCGTTATCCGTATGAACATGGAAATATCTACACCGCCATCCCTATAAACATGGAAATATCTACACCGCCATCTGTATGAACATGGAAATATCTACACCGCCATCTCTATAAACGTGGAAATATCTACACCGCTAGCTGTATGAACTTGGAAATATCTACACTGCTGTCTGTATAAAATTGAAATTATCTACAGCACTATCTCTATAAACATGGAAATATCTACACTGCTATCTGTATAAACATGGAAATATCTACACCGCTATCTGTATAAACATGGAAATATCTTCACAGCTATCTGTATAAACATGGAAATATCTACAACGCTGTCTCTATAAACGTGGAAATAACTACACCACTATCTCTGTAAACATGGAAATATCTAGACCTCCATCTCTATAAACATGGAAATATCTACACCACCATCTGTATAAACATGGAAATATCTATACCGATATCTGTATGAACATGCAAATATCTACACAGCTATCTGTATATCAATGGAAATATCTACACTGCTATCTCTATAAACATGGAAATAACTACACTGCTATCTGTATAAATATGGAAATATCTACACCGCCATCTCTATGAAGATGGAAATATCTACACCGCCATTTGTATGAACATGGAAATATCTACACCGCCATCTCTATGAACATGGAAATATCTACTACGCTAACTGTATGAAGACGGAAATATCTACACCGCTATCTGTATGAACATGGGAATATCTACACCGTTATCTGTATGAACATGGAAATATCTACACCGCTATCTGTATGAACATGGAAATATCTACACCGCTATCTGTACGAACATGGAAATATGAACACCGCTATCAGTGTGACCATGCAAATATCTACACAGCTATCTGTATATCAATGGAAATGTATACACTGCTATCTCTATAAACATGGAAATATCTACACTGCTATCTGTATAAACATGGAAATATCTGCACCGCCACCTGTATGAACATGAAAATATGTACACTGCCATCCGTACGAACATGGAAATATCTACACCGCCATCTGTATGAACATGTAAATATCTACACCGCCATCTGTATGAACATGGAAATATCTACACCGCTAACTGTATGAACATGGAAATGTCTACACTGCTATTGGTATGAAGATGGAAATATCTACACCGCTATCTGTATGAACATGGAAATATCTACACAGATATCTGTATGAACATGGAAATCTCTACACCGCAATCTGTATGAACATGGAAATATCTACACCGCCATCTGTATGAACATGGAAATATCTACACCGCCATCTGTATGAACATGTAAATATCTACACCGCCATCTGTATGAACATGGAAATAACTACACCGCTAACTGTATGAACATGGAAATATCTACACCGCTATCTGTATGAACATGGAAATATCTACACCGCTATCTGTATGAACATGGAAATATCTACACCGCTATCTGTATGAACATGGAAATATCTACACTGTTATCTGTATGAACATGGAAATATCTACACCACTATCTGTATGAACATGCAAATATCTACACAGCTATCTGTATATCAATGGAAATATCCACACTGGTATCTCTATAAACATGGAAATAACTACACTGCTATCTGTATAAACATGGAAATATCTACACCGCCATCTCTATGAACATGGAAATATCTACACTGCCATCCGTACGAACATGGAAATATCTACACCGCCATCTGTATGAACATGGAAATATCTACACCGCAATCAGTATGAACATGGAAATATCTACACCGCTATATGTATGAACATGGAAATATCTACACCGTTATCTGTATGAACATGGAAATATCTACACCGCCATCCCAATAAACATGGAAATATCTACACCGCCATCTGTATGAACATGGAAATATCTACACCGCCATCTCTATAAACGTGGAAATATCTACACCGCTATCTGTATGAACTTGGAAATATCTACACTGCTCTCTGTATAAAATTGAAATTATCTACACCACTATCTCTATAAACATGGAAATATCTACACTGCTATCTGTATAAACATGGAAATATCTACACCGCTATCTGTATAAACATGGAAATATCTTCACAGCTATCTGTATAAACATGGAAATATCTACAACGCTGTCTCTATAAACTTGGAAATAACAACACCACTATCTCTGTAAACATGGAAATATCTAGACCTCCATCTCTATAAACATGGAAATATCTACACCACCATCTGTATAAACATGGAAATATCTATACCGCTATCTGTATGAACATGCAAATATCTACACAGCTATCTGTATATCAATGGAAATATCTACACTGCTATCTCTATAAACATGGAAATAACTACACTGCTATCTGTATAAATATGGAAATATCTACACCGCCATCTCTATGAAGATGGAAATATCTACACCTCCATTTGTATGAACATGGAAATATCTTCACCGCCATCTCTATGAACATGGAAATATCTACACCGCTAACTGTATGAACATGGAAATATCTACACCGCTATCTGTCTGAACATGGAAATATCTACACCGTTATCTGTATGAACATGGAAATATCTACACCGCTATATGTATGAACATGGAAATATCTACACCGCTATCTGTACGAACATGGAAATATGTACACCACTATCAGTGTGACCATGCAAATATCTACACAGCTATCTGTATATCAATGGAAATGTATACACTGCTATCTCTATAAACATGGAAATAACTACACTGCTATCTGTATAAACATGGAAATATCTGCACCGCCACCTGTATGAACATGAAAATATCTACACTGCCATCCGTACGAACATGGAAATATCTACACCGCCATCTGTATGAACATGTAAATACACCGCCATCTGTATGAACATGGAAATATCTACACCGCTAACTGTATGAACATGGAAATGTCTACACCGCTATTGGTATGAACATGGAAATATCTACACCGCTATCTGTATGAACATGGAAATATCTACACCGATATCTGTATGAACATGGAAATCTCTACACAGCAATCTGTATGAACATGGAAATATCTACACCGCCATCTGTATGAACATGTAAATATCTACACCGCCATCTGTATGAACATGGAAATACCTACACCGCTAACTGTATGAACATGGAAATATCTACACCGCTATCTGTATGAACATGGAAATATCTACACCGCTATCTGTATCAACATGGAAATAACTACACCGCTATCTGTATGAACATGGAAATATCTACACCGCTATCTGTATGAACATGGAAATATCTACACCGCTATCTGTATGAACATGCAAATATCTACACAGCTATCTGTATATCAATGGAAATATCCACACTGGTATCTCTATAAACATGGAAATAACTACACTGCTATCTGCATAAACATGGAAATATCTACACCGCCATCTCTATGAACATGGAAATATCTACACTGCCATCCGTACGAACATGGAAATATCTACACCGCCATCTGTATGAACATGGAAATATCTACACCGCTATCTGTATGAACATGGAAATATCTACACCGCTATATGTATGAACATGGAAATATCTACACCGTTATCCGTATGAACATGGAAATATCTACACCGCCATCCCTATAAACATGGAAATATCTACACCGCCATCTGTATGAACATGGAAATATCTACACCGCCATCTCTATAAACGTGGAAATATCTACACCGCTATCTGTATGAACTTGGAAATATCTACACTGCTGTCTGTATAAAATTGAAATTATCTACACCACTATCTCTATAAACATGGAAATATCTACACTGTTATCTGTATAAACATGGAAATATCTACACCGCTATCTGTATAAACATCGAAATACCTTCACAGCTATCTGTATAAACATGGAAATATCTACAACGCTGTCTCTATAAACTTGGAAATAACTACACCACTATCTCTGTAAACATGGAAATATCTAGACCTCCATCTCTATAAACATGGAAATATCTACACCACCATCTGTATAAACATGGAAATATCTATACCGCTATCTGTATGAACATGCAAATATCTACACAGCTATCTGTATATCAATGGAAATATCTACACTGCTATCTCTATAAACATGGAAATAACTACACTGCTATCCTTATAAATATGGAAATATCTACACCGCCATCTCTATGAAGATGGAAATATCTACACCGCCATTTGTATGAACATGGAAATATCTACACCGCCATCTCTATGAACATGGAAATATCTACACCGCTAACTGTATGAACATGGAAATATCTACACCGCTATCTGTAAGAACATGGAAATACCTACACCGCTATCTGTACGAACATGGAAATATGTACACCGCTATCAGTGTGACCATGCAAATATCTACACAGCTATCTGTATATCAATGGAAATGTATACACTTCTATCTCTATAAACATGGAAATAACTACACTGCTATCTGTATAAACATGGAAATATCTGCACCGCCACCTGTATGAACATGAAAATATCTACACTGCCGTCCGTACGAACATGGAAATATCTACACTGCCATCTGTATGAACATGTAAATATCTACACCGCCATCTGTATGAACATGGAAATATCTACACCGCTAACTGTATGAACATGGAAATGTCTACACCGCTATTGGTATGAACATGGAAATATCTACACCGCTATCTGTATGAACATGGAAATATCTACACCGATATCTGTATGAACATGGAAATCTCTACACAGCAATCTGTATGAACATGGAAATATCTACACCGCCATCTGTATGAACATGTAAATATCTACACCGCCATCTGTATGAACATGGAAATACCTACACCGCTAACTGTATGAACATGGAAATATCTACACCGCTATCTGTATGAACATGGAAATATCTACACCGCTATCTGTATCAACATGGAAATATCTACACCGCTATCTGTATGAACATGTAAATATCTACACCGCTATCTGTATGAACATGGAAATATCTACACCGCTATCTGTATCAACATGCAAATATCTACACAGCTATCTGTATATCAATGGAAATATCCACACTGGTATCTCTATAAACATGGAAATAACTACACTGCTATCTGCATAAACATGCAAATATCTACACCGCCATCTCTATGAACATGGAAATATCTACACTGCCGTCCGTACGAACATGGAAATATCTACACCGCCATCTGTATGAGCATGGAAATATCTACACCGCTATCTGTATGAACACGGAAATATCTACACCGCTATATGTATGAACATGGAAATATCTACACCGTTATCCGTATGAACATGGAAATATCTACACCACCATCCCTATAAACATGGAAATATCTACACCGCCATCTGTATGAACATGGAAATATCTACACCGCCATCTCTATAAACGTGGAAATATCTACACCGCTATCTGTTTGAACTTGGAAATATCTACACTGCTCTCTGTATAAAATTGAAATTATCTACACCACTATCTCTATAAACATGGAAATATCTACACTGCTATCTGTATAAACATGGAAATATCTACACCGATATCTGTATAAACATGGAAATATCTTCACAGCTGTCTTTATAAACATGGAAATATCTACAACGCTGTCTCTATAAACTTGGAAATAACTACACCACTATCTCTGTAAACATGGAAATATCTAGACCTCCATCTATATAAACATGGAAATATCTACACCACCATCTGTATAAACATGGAAATATCTATACCGCTATCTGTATGAACATGCAAATATCTACACAGCTATCTGTATATCAATGGAAATATCTACACTGCTATCTCTATAAACATGGAAATAACTACACTGCTATCTGTATAAATATGGAAATATCTACACCTCCATCTCTATGAAGATGGAAATATCTACACCGCCATTTGTATGAACATGGAAATATCTGCACCGCCATCTCTATGAACATGGAAATATCTACACCGCTAACTGTATGAACATGGACATATCTACACCGCCATCTGTATGAACATGTAAATACCTACACCGCTAACTGTATGAACATGGAAATATCTACACCGCTATCTGTATGAACATGGAAATATCTACACCGCTATCTGTATCAACATGGAAATATCTACACCGCTATCTGTATGAACATGTAAATATCTACACCGCTATCTGTATGAACATGGAAATATCTACACCGCTATCTGTATCAACATGCAAATATCTACACAGCTATCTGTATATCAATGGAAATATCCACACTGGTATCTCTAGAAACATGGAAATAACTACACTGCTATCTGCATAAACATGCAAATATCTACACCGCCATCTCTATGAACATGGAAATATCTACACTGCCATCCGTACGAACATGGAAATATCTACACCGCCATCTGTATGAGCATGGAAATATCTACACCGCTATCTGTATGAACATGGAAATATCTACACCGCTATATGTATGAACATGGAAATATCTACACCGTTATCCGTATGAACATGGAAATATCTACACCACCATCCCAATAAACATGGAAATATCTACACCGCCATCTGTATGAACATGGAAATATCTACACCGCCATCTCTATAAACGTGGAAATATCTACACCGCTATCTGTTTGAACTTGGAAATATCTACACTGCTCTCTGTATAAAATTGAAATTATCTACACCACTATCTCTATAAACATGGAAATATCTACACTGCTATCTGTATAAACATGGAAATATCTACACCGATATCTGTATAAACATGGAAATATCTTCACAGCTGTCTGTATAAACATGGAAATATCTACAACGCTGTCTCTATAAACTTGGAAATAACTACACCACTATCTCTGTAAACATGGAAATATCTAGACCTCCATCTATATAAACATGGAAATATCTACACCACCATCTGTATAAACATGGAAATATCTATACCGCTATCTGTATGAACATGCAAATATCTACACAGCTGTCTGTATATCAATGGAAATATCTACACTGCTATCTCTATAAACATGGAAATAACTACACTGCTATCTGTATAAATATGGAAATATCTACACCTCCATCTCTATGAAGATGGAAATATCTACACCGCCATTTGTATGAACATGGAAATATCTGCACCGCCATCTCTATGAACATGGAAATATCTACACCGCTAACTGTATGAACATGGAATTATCTACACCGCTATCTGTCTGAACATGGAAATATCTACACCGTTATTTGTATGAACATGGAAATATCTACACCGCTATCTGTATGGACATGGAAATATCTACACCGCTATCTGTACGAACATGGAAATATGTACACCGCTATCAGTGTGACCATGCAAATATCTACACAGCTATCTGTATATCAATGGAAATGTATACACTGCTATCTCTATAAACATGGAAATAACTACACTGCTATCTGTATAAACATGGAAATATCTGCACCGCCACCTGTATGAACATGAAAATATCTACACTGCCATCCGTATGAACATGGAAATATCTACACTGCCATCTGTATGAACATGTAAATATCTACACCGCCATCTGTATGAACATGGAAATGTCTACACCGCTAACTGTATGAACATGGAAATGTCTACACCGCTATTGGTATGAACATGGAAATATCTACACCGCTATCTGTATGAACATGGAAATATCTACACTGATATCTGTATGAACATGGAAATCTCTACACAGCAATCTGTATGAACATGGAAATATCTACACCGCCATCTGTATGAACATGTAAATATCTACACCGCCATCTGTATGAACATGGAAATACCTACACCGCTAACTGTATGAACATGGAAATATCTACACCGCTATCTGTATGAACATGGAAATATCTACACCGCTATCTGTATCAACATGGAAATATCTACACCGCTATCTGTATGAACATGGAAATATCTACACCGCTATCTGTATGAACATGGAAATATCTACACCGCTATCTGTATCAACATGGAAATATCTACACAGCTATCTGTATATCAATGGAAATATCCACACTGGTATCTCTATAAACATGGAAATAACTACACTGCTATCTGCATAAACATGGAAATATCTACACCGCCATCTCTATGAACATGGAAATATCTACACTGCCATCCGTACGAACATGGAAATATCTACACCGCCATCTGTATGAACATGGAAATATCTACACCGCTATCTATATGAACATGGAAATAGCTACACCGCTATATGTATGAACATGGAAATATCTACACCGTTATCCGTATGAACATGGAAATATCTACACCGCCATCCCTATAAACATGGAAATATCTACACCGCCATCTGTATGAACATGGAAATATCTACACCGCCATCTCTATAAACGTGGAAATATCTACACCGCTGTCTGTATGAACTTGGAAATATCTACACTGCTGTCCGTATAAAATTGAAATTATCTACACCACTATCTCTATAAACATGGAAATATCTACACTGCTATCTGTATAAACATGGAAATATCTACACCGCTATCTGTATAAACATGGAAATATCTTCACAGCTATCTGTATAAACATGGAAATATCTACAACGCTGTCTCTATAAACTTGGAAATAACTACACCACTATCTCTGTAAACATGGAAATATCTAGACCTCCATCTCTATAAACATGGAAATATCTACACCACCATCTGTATAAACATGGAAATATCTATACCGCTATCTGTATGAACATGCAAATATCTACACAGCTATCTGTATATCAATGGAAATATCTACACTGCTATCTCTATAAACATGGAAATAACTACACTGCTATCTGTATAAATATAGAAATATCTACACCGCCATCTCTATGAAGATGGAAATATCTACACCGCCATTTGTATGAACATGGAAATATCTACACCGCCATCTCTATGAACATGGAAATATCTACACCGCTAACTGTATGAACACGGAAATATCTACACCGCTATCTGTATGAACATGGGAATATCTACACTGTTATCTGTATTAACATGGAAATATCTACACCGCTATCTGTATGGACATGGAAATATCTACACCGCTATCTGTACGAACATGGAAATATGTACACCGCTATCAGAGTGACCATGCAAATATCTACACAGCTATCTGTATATCAATGGAAAGGTATACACTGCTATCTCTATAAACATGGAAATAACTACACTGCTATCTGTATAAACATGGAAATATCTGCACCGCCACCTGTATGAACATGAAAATATCTACACTGCCATCCGTACGAACATGGAAATATCTACACCGCCATCTGTATGAACATGTAAATATCTACACCGCCATCTGTATGAACATGGAAATATCTACATCACTAACTGTATGAACATGGAAATGTCTACACCGCTATTGGTAGGAACATGGAAATATCTACACCGATATCTGTATGAACATGGAAATATCTACACCGCTATCTGTACGAACATGGAAATATGTACACCGCTATCAGTGTGACCATGCAAATATCTACACAGCTATCTGTATATCAATGGAAATGTATACACTGCTATCTCTATAAACATGGAAATAACTACACTGCTATCTGTATAAACATGGAAATATCTGCACCGCCACCTGTATGAACATGAAAATATCTACACTGCCGTCCGTACGAACATGGAAATATCTACACTGCCATCTGTATGAACATGTAAATATCTACACCGCCATCTGTATGAACATGGAAATATCTACACCGCTAACTGTATGAACATGGAAATGTCTACACCGCTATTGGTATGAACATGGAAATATCTACACCGCTATCTGTATGAACATGGAAATATCTACACCGATATCTGTATGAACATGGAAATCTCTACACAGCAATCTGTATGAACATGGAAATATCTACACCGCCATCTGTATGAACATGTAAATATCTACACCGCCATCTGTATGAACATGGAAATACCTACACCGCTAACTGTATGAACATGGAAATATCTACACCGCTATCTGTATGAACATGGAAATATCTACACCGCTATCTGTATCAACATGGAAATATCTACACCGCTATCTGTATGAACATGTAAATATCTACACCGCTATCTGTATGAACATGGAAATATCTACACCGCTATCTGTATCAACATGCAAATATCTACACAGCTATCTGTATATCAATGGAAATATCCACACTGGTATCTCTATAAACATGGAAATAACTACACTGCTATCTGCATTAACATGCAAATATCTACACCGCCATCTCTATGAACATGGAAATATCTACACTGCCATCCGTACGAACATGGAAATATCTACACCGCCATCTGTATGAGCATGGAAATATCTACACCGCTATCTGTATGAACATGGAAATATCTACACCGCTATATGTATGAACATGGAAATATCTACACCGTTATCCGTATGAACATGGAAATATCTACACCGCCATCCCTATAAACATGGAAATATCAACACCGCCATCTGTATGAACATGGAAATATCTACACCGCTATCTGTATGAACATGCAAATATCTACACAGCTATCTGTATATCAATGGAAATATCCACACTGGTATCTCTATAAACATGGAAATAACTACACTGCTATCTGTATAAACATGGAAATATCTACACCGCCATCTCTATGAACATGGAAATATCTACACTGCCATCCGTACGAACATGGAAATATCTACACCGCCATCTATATGAACATGGAAATATCTACACCGCTATCTGTATGAACATGGAGATAACTACACCGATATATGTATGAACATGGAAATATCTACACCGTTATCTGTATGAACATGGAAATATCTACACCGCCATCCCTATAAACATGGAAATATCTACACCGCCATCTGTATGAACATGGAAATATCTACACCGCCATCTCTATAAACGTGGAAATATCTACACCGCTATCTGTATGAACTTGGAAATATCTACACTGCTTTCTGCATAAAATTGAAATTATCTACACCACTATCTCTATAAACATGGAAATATCTACACTGCTATCTGTATAAACATGGAAATATCTACACCGCTATCTGTATAAACATGGAAATATCTTCACAGCTATCTGTATAAACATGGAAATATCTACAACGCTGTCTCTATAAACTTGGAAATAACTACACCACTATCTCTGTAAACATGGAAATATCTAGACCTCCATCTCTATAAACATGGAAATATCTATACCGCTATCTGCATAAACATGGAAATACCTACACCGCCATCTCTATGAACATGGAAATATCTACACCGCCATCTGTACGAACATGGAAATATGTATACCGCCATCTGTACGAACATGTAAATATCTACACCGCCATCTGTATGAACATGGAAATATCTACACCGCTAACTGTATGAACATGGAAATATCTACACCGCTATCTGTATGAACATGGAAATATCTACACCGTAATCTGTATGAACAAGGAAATATCTACACCGCTATATGTATGAACATGGAAATATCTACACCGCTATCTGTACGAACATGGAAATATCTACACCGCTATCTGTATGACCATGCAATTATCTAAACAGTTATCAGTATATCAATGGAAATATATACACTGCTATCTCTATAAACATGGAAATAACTACACTGCTATCTGTATAAACGTGGAAATATCTACACCGCCACCTGTATGAACATGGAAATATCTACACTGCCATCCGTACGAACATGGAAATATCTACACCGCCATCTGTATGAACATGGAAATATCTACACCGCTATATGTTTGAACATGGAAATATCTACACCGCTATATGTATGAACATGGAAATACCTACACCGTTATCTGTATGAACATGGAAATATCTACACCGCCATCCCTATAAACATGGAAATATATACACCGCCATCTGTATGAACATGGAAATATCTACACCGCCATCTCTATAAACGTGGAAATATCTACACCGCTATCTGTATGAACTTGGAAATATCTACACTGCTCTCTGTATAAAATTGAAATTATCTACAGCACTATCTCTATAAACATGGAAATATCTACACTGCTATCTGTATAAACATGGAAATATCTACACCGCTATCTGTATAAACATGGAAATATCTTCACAGCTATCTGTATAAACATGGAAATAACTACAACGCTGTCTCTATAAACTTGGAAATAACTACACCACTATCTCTGTAAACATGGAAATATCTAGACCTCCATCTCTATAAACATGGAAATATCTACACCACCATCTGTATAAACATGGAAATATCTATACCGCTATCTGTATGAACATGCAAATATCTACACAGCTATCTGTATATCAATGGAAATATCTACACTGCTATCTCTATAAACATGGAAATAACTACACTGCTATCTGTATAAATATGGAAATATCTAAACAGCCATCTCTATGAAGATGGAAATATCTACACCGCCGTTTGTATGAACATGGAAATATCTACACCGCCATCTCTATGAACATGGAAATATCTACACCGCTAAATGTATGAACATGGAAATATCTACACCGCTATCTGTATGAACATGGAAATATATACACCGTTATATGTATGGACATGGAAATATCTACACCGCTATCTGTATGAACATGGAAATATCTACACCGCTATCTGTATGAACATGGAAATATCTACACCGCTATCAGTGTGACCATGCAAATATCTACACAGCTATCTGTATATCAATGGAAATGTACACTCTGCTATCTCTTTAAACATGGAAATAACTACACTGCTATCTGTATAAACATGGAAATATCTGCACCGCCACCTGTATGAACATGAAAATATCTACACTGCCATCCATACGAACATGGAAATATGTACACCGCCATCTGTATGAACATGTAAATATCTACACCGCCATCTGTATGAACATGGAAATATCTACACCGCTAACAGTATGAACATGGAAATGTCTGCACCGCTATTGGTATTAACATGGAAATATCTACACCGCTATCTGTATGAACATGGAAATATCTACACCGCTATCTGTATGAACATGGAAATCTCTACACCGCAATCTGTATGAACATGGAAATATCTACACCACCATCTGTATGAACATGTAAATATCTACACCGCCATCTGTATGAACATGGAAATACCTACACCGCTAACTGTATGAACGTGGAAATATCTACACCGCTATCTGTATGAACATGGAAATATCTACACCGCTATCTGTATGAACATGGAAATATCTACACCGCTATCTGTATGAACATGGAAATATCTTCACTGCTATCTGTATGAACATGGAAATATCTACACCGCTATCTGTATGAACATGCAAATATCTACACAGCTATCTGTATATCAATGGAAATATCCACACTGGTATCTCTATAAACATGGAAATAACTACACTGCTATCTGTATAAACATGGAAATATCTACACCGCCATCTCTATGAACATGGAAATATCTACACTGCCATCCGTACGAACATGGAAATATCTACACCGCCATCTATATGAACATGGAAATATCTACACCGCTATCTGTATGAACATGGAGATATCTACACCGCTATATGTATGAACATGGAAATATCTACACCGTTATCTGTATGAACATGGAAATATCTACACCGCCATCCCTATAAACATGGAAATATCTTCACCGCCATCTGTATGAACATGGAAATATCTACACCGCCATCTCTATAAACGTGGAAATATCTACACCGCTATCTGTATGAACTTGGAAATATCTACACTGCTTTCTGCATAAAATTGAAATTATCTACACCACTATCTCTATAAACATGGAAATATCTACACTGCTATCTGTATAAACATGGAAATATCTACACCGCTATCTGTATAAACATGGAAATATTACAGCTATCTGTATAAACATGGAAATATCTACAACGCTGTCTCTATAAACTTGGAAATAACTACACCACTATCTCTGTAAACATGGAAATATCTAGACCTCCATCTCTATGAACATGGAAATATCTACACCACCATCTGTATAAACATGGAAATATCTATACCGCTATCTGTATGAACATGCAAATATCTACACAGCTATCTGTATATCAATGGAAATATCTACACTGCTATCTCTATAAATATGGAAATATCTACACCGCCATCTCTATGAAGATGGAAATATCTACACCGCCATTTACATCAACATGGAAATATCTACACCGCCATCTCTATGAACATGGAAATATCTACACCGCTAACTGTATGAACATGGAAATATCTTCACCGCTATCTGTATGAACATGGAAATATCTACACCGCTATCTGTATGAACATGGAAATATCTAGACCGTTATCTGTATGAACATGGAAATATCTACACCGCTATCTGTACGAACATGGAAATATGTACACCGCTATCAGTGTGCCATGCAAATATCTACACAGCTATCTGTATATCAATGGAAATGTATACACTGCTATCTCTATAAACATGGAAATAACTACACTGCTATCTGTATAAACATGGAAATATCTGCACCGCCACCTGTATGAACATGAAAATATCTACACTACCATCCGTACGAACATGGAAATATCTACACCGCCATCTGTATGAACATGTAAATATCTACACCGCCATCTGTATGAACATGGAAATATCTACACCGCTAACTGTATGAACATGGAAATGTCTACACCGCTATTGGTATGAACATGGAAATATCTACACCGCTATCTGTATGAACATGGAAATATCTACACCGATATCTGTATGAACATGGAAATCTCTACACCGCAATCTGTATGAACATGGAAATATCTACACCGCCATCTGTATGAACATGTAAATATCTACACCGCCATCTGTATGAACATGGAAATACCTACACCGCTAACTGTATGAACATGGAAATATCTACACCGCTATCTGTATGAACATGGAAATATCTACACCGCTATTTGTATGAACATGGAAATATCTACACCGCTATCTGTATGAACATGGAAATATCTACACCGCTATCTGTATGAACATGCAAATATCTACACAGCTATCTGTATATCAATGGAAATATCCACACTGGTATCTCTATAATCATGGAAATAACTACACTGCTATCTGTATAAACATGGAAATATCTACACCGCCATCTCTTTGAACATGGAAATATCTACACCGCCATTTGTATGAACCTGGAAATATCTACACCGCCATCTCTATGAACATGGAAATATCTACACCGCCATCTGTATGAACATGGAAATATCTACACCGCTATCTGTATGAACATGGATATATCTACACAGCCATCTGGATGAACATGGAAATATCTACACCGCTATCTGTATGAACATGGAAATATCTACACCGCTATCTGTATGAACTTGGATATATCTACACAGCCATCTGGATGAACATGGAAATATCTACACCACTATCTGTGTAAACATGCATACTTCTTCACCGCTATCTGTATAAACATGGAAATATCTACACCGCTATCTGTATGAACATGGAAATATCTACACAGCTATCTGTATATCAATGGAAATATCCACACTGGTATCTCTATAATCATGGAAATAACTACACTGCTATCTGTATAAACATGGAAATATCTACACCGCCATCTCTTTGAACATGGAAATATCTACACCGCCATTTGTATGAACCTGGAAATATCTACACCGCCATCTCTATGAACATGGAAATATCTACACCGCCATTTGTATGAACATGGAAATACCTACACCGCCATCTGTATGAACATGGAAATATCTTCACCGCCATCTGTATGAACATGGATATATGTACACCGGCATCTGGATGAACATGGATATATCTACACCGCTATCTGCATGAACATGGAAATATCTACACAGCTATCTGAATATACATGGAAATATCTACACTGATTTCTCTATAAATATGGAAATAACTACAGCGCTATCTCTATAAGCTTCGAAATACCTACACCGCCATCTGTATGAACATGGAAATATCTACACCGCCATCTGTACGAACATGGACATATCTAAACCGCCATCTGTATTAAGATGGGAATATCTACACCGCTATCTGTATAAACATGGAAATATCTGCGCAACTATCTGTATAAACATGGAAATAACCGCACCGCTATCTGAATAAACATGGAAATATCCGCACCGCTATCTGTATAAACATGGAAATATCTACACTGCTATCTGCATAAACCTGGAAATATCCACACCGCTATCTGAGTAAACATGGAAATGTCTACACTGCTATCCGTGTAAACCTGGAAATATCTACACCGCCATCTGTGTAAACATGAAAATATCTACACCGCCATCCCTACAAACATGGAAATATCTACACCGTCCTCTGTATGAACATGGAAATATCTACACCGCCATCTCTATGAACATGGAAATATCTACACCGCTAACTGTATGAACATGGAAATATCTACACCGCTATCTGTATGAACATGGAAATATCTACACCGTTATCTGTAGGAACATGGAAATATCTACACCGCTATCTGTATGAACATGGAAATATCTACACCGCTATCTGTACGAACATGGAAATATGTACACCGCTATCAGTGTGACCATGCAAATATCTACACAGCTATCTGTATATCAATGGAAATGTATACACTGCTATCTCTATAAACATGGAAATAACTACACTGCTATCTGTATAAACATGGAAATATCTGCACCGCCACCTGTATGAACATTAAAATATCTACAATGCCATCCGTACGAACATGGAAATATCTACACCGCCATCTGTATGAACATGTAAATATCTACACCGCCATCTGTATGAACATGGAAATATCTACACCGCTAACTGTATGAACATGGAAATGTCTACACCGCTATTGGTATGAACATGGAAATATCTACACTGCTATCTGTATGAACATGGAAATATCTACACCGCCATCTGTATGAACATGTAAATATCTACACCGCCATCTGTATGAACATGGAAATATCTACACCGCTAACTGTATGAACATGGAAATGTCTACACCGCTATTGGTATGAACATGGAAATATCTACACTGCTATCTGTATGAACATGGAAATATCTATACCGCTATCTGTATGAACATGCAAATATCTACACAGCTATCTGTATATCAATGGAAATATCTACACTGCTATCTCTATAAACATGGAAATAACTACACTGCTATCTGTATAAATATGGAAATATCTAAACAGCCATCTCTATGAAGATGGAAATATCTACACCGCCGTTTGTATGAACATGGAAATATCTACACCGCCATCTCTATGAACATGGAAATATCTACACCGCTAACTGTATGAACATGGAAATATCTACACCGCTATCTGTATGAACATGGAAATATATACACCGCTATCAGTGTGACCATGCAAATATCTACACAGCTATCTGTATATCAATGGAAATGTACACTGTGCTATCTCTTTAAACATGGAAATAACTACACTGCTATCTGTATAAACATGGAAATATCTGCACGTCCACCTGTATGAACATGAAAATATCTACACTGCCATCCATACGAACATGGAAATATGTACACCGCCATCTGTATGAACACGTAAATATCTAAACCGCCATCTGTATGAACATGGAAATATCTACACCGCTAACAGTATGAACATGGAAATGTCTGCACCGCTATTGGTATTAACATGGAAATATCTACACCGCTATCTGTATGAACATGGAAATATCTACACCGCTATCTGTATGAACATGGAAATCTCTACACAGCAATCTGTATGAACATGGAAATATCTACACCACCATCTGTATGAACATGTAAATATCTACACCGCCATCTGTATGAACATGGAAATACCTACACCGCTAACTGTATGAACGTGGAAATATCTACACCGCTATCTGTATGAACATGGAAATATCTACACCGCTATCTGTATGAACATGGAAATATCTACACCGCTATCTGTATGAACATGGAAATATCTTCACTGCTATCTGTATGAACATGGAAATATCTACACCGCTATCTGTATGAACATGCAAATATCTACACAGCTATCTGTATATCAATGGAAATATCCACACTGGCATCTCTATAAACATGGAAATATCTACACTGCTATCTGTATAAACATGGAAATATCTACACCGCCATCTCTATGAACATGGAAATATCTACACTGCCATCCGTACGAACATGGAAATATCTACACCGCCATCTATATGAACATGGAAATATCTACACCGCTATCCGTATGAACATGGAGATATCTACACCGCTATATGTATGAACATGGAAATATCTACACCGTTATCTGTATGAACATGGAAATATCTACACCGCCATCCCTATAAACATGGAAATATCTACACCGCCATCTGTATGAACATGGAAATATCTACACCGCCATCTCTATAAACGTGGAAATATCTACACCGCTATCTGTATGAACTTGGAAATATCTACACTGCTTTCTGCATAAAATTGAAATTATCTACACCACTATCTCTATAAACATGGAAATATCTACACCGCTATCTGTATAAACATGGAAATATCTTCACAGCTATCTGTATAAACATGGAAATATCTACAACGCTGTCTCTATAAACTTGGAAATAACTACACCACTATCTCTGTAAACATGGAAATATCTAGACCTCCATCTCTATAAACATGGAAATATCTACACCACCATCTGTATAAACATGGAAATATCTATACCGCTATCTGTATGAACATGCAAATATCTACACAGCTATCTGTATATCAATGGAAATATCTACACTGCTATCTCTATAAACATGGAAATAACTACACTGCTATCTGTATAAATATGGAAATATCTACACCGCCATCTCTATGAAGATGGAAATATCTACACCGCCATTTATATGAACATGGAAATATCTACACCGCCATCTCTATGAACATGGAAATATCTACACCGCTAACTGTATGAACATGGAAATATCTTCACCGCTATCTGTATGAACATGGAAATATCTACACCGTTATCTGTATGAACATGGAAATATCTAGACCGCTATCTGTATGAACATGGAAATATCTACACCGCTATCTGTACGAACATGGAAATATGTACACCGCTATCAGTGTGACCATGCAAATATCTACACAGCTATCTGTATATCAATGGAAATGTATACACTGCTTTCTCTATAAACATGGAAATAACTACACTGCTATCTATATAAACATGGAAATATCTGCACCGCCACCTGTATGAACATGAAAATATCTACACTACCATCCGTACGAACATGGAAATATCTACACCGCCATCTGTATGAACATGTAAATATCTACACCGCCATCTGTATGAACATGGAAATATCTACACCGCTAACTGTATGAACATGGAAATGTCTACACCGCTATTGGTATGAACATGGAAATATCTACACCGCTATCTGTATGAACATGGAAATATCTACACCGATATCTGTATGAACATGGAAATCTCTACACCGCAATCTCTATGAACATGGAAATATCTACACCGCCATCTGTATGAACATGTAAATATCTACACCGCCATCTGTATGAACATGGAAATACCTACACCGCTAACTGTATGAACATGGAAATATCTACACCGCTATCTGTATGAACATGGAAATATCTACACCGCTATTTGTATGAACATGGAAATATCTACACCGCTATCTGTATGAACATGGAAATATCTACACCGCTATCTGTATGAACATGCAAATATCTACACAGCTATCTGTATATCAATGGAAATATCCACACTGGTATCTCTATAAACATGGAAATAACTACACTGCTATCTGTATAAACATGGAAATATCTACACCGCCATCTCTTTGAACATGGAAATATCTACACCGCCATTTGTATGAACCTGGAAATAACTACACCGCCATCTCTATGAACATGGAAATATCTACACCGCCATTTGTATGAACATGGAAATACCTACACCGCTATCTGTATGAACATGGAAATATCTACACCGCAATCTGTATGAACATGGATATATGTACACCGGCATCTGGATGAACATGGATATATCTACACCGCTATCTGCATGAACATAGAAATATCTACACAGCTATCTGAATATACATGGAAATATCTACACTGATTTCTCTATAAATATGGAAATAACTACAGCGCTATCTCTATAAGCTTCGAAATACCTACACCGCCATCTGTATGAACATGGAAATATCTACACCGCCATCTGTACGAACATGGACATATCTAAACCGCCATCTGTATTAAGATGGGAATATCTACACCGCTATCTGTATAAACATGGAAATATCTGCGCAACTATCTGTATAAACATGGAAATAACCGCACCGCTATCTGAATAAACATGGAAATATCCGCACCGCTATCTGTATAAACATGGAAATATCTACACTGCTATCTGCATAAACCTGGAAATATCCACACCGCTATCTGAGTAAACATGGAAATGTCTACACCGCTATCCGTGTAAACCTGGAAATATCTACACCGCCATCTGTGTAAACATGAAAATATCTACACCGCCATCCCTACAAACATGGAAATATCTACACCGTCCTCTGTATGAACATGGAAATATCTACACCGCCATCTCTATGAACATGGAAATATCTACACCGCTAACTGTATGAACATGGAAATATCTACACCGCTATCTGTATGAACATGGAAATATCTACACCGTTATCTGTAGGAACATGGAAATATCTACACCGCTATCTGTATGAACATGGAAATATCTACACCGCTATCTGTACGAACATGGAAATATGTACACCGCTATCAGTGTGACCATGCAAATATCTACACAGCTATCTGTATATCAATGGAAATGTATACACTGCTATCTCTATAAACATGGAAATAACTACACTGCTATCTGTATAAACATGGAAATATCTGCACCGCCACCTGTATGAACATTAAAATATCTACACTGCCATCCGTACGAACATGGAAATATCTACACCGCCATCTGTATGAACATGTAAATATCTACACCGCCATCTGTATGAACATGGAAATATCTACACCGCTAACTGTATGAACATGGAAATGTCTACACCGCTATTGGTATGAACATGGAAATATCTACACTGCTATCTGTATGAACATGGAAATATCTACACCGCCATCTGTATGAACATGTAAATATCTACACCGCCATCTGTATGAACATGGAAATATCTACACCGCTAACTGTATGAACATGGAAATGTCTACACCGCTATTGGTATGAACATGGAAATATCTACACTGCTATCTGTATGAACATGGAAATATCTATACCGCTATCTGTATGAACATGCAAATATCTACACAGCTATCTGTATATCAATGGAAATATCTACACTGCTATCTCTATAAACATGGAAATAACTACACTGCTATCTGTATAAATATGGAAATATCTAAACAGCCATCTCTATGAAGATGGAAATATCTACACCGCCGTTTGTATGAACATGGAAATATCTACACCGCCATCTCTATGAACATGGAAATATCTACACCGCTAACTGTATGAACATGGAAATATCTACACCGCTATCTGTATGAACATGGAAATATATACACCGTTATATGTATGGACATGGAAATATCTACACCGCTATCTGTATGAACATGGAAATATCTACACCGCTATCAGTGTGACCATGCAAATATCTACACAGCTATCTGTATATCAATGGAAATGTACACTCTGCTATCTCTTTAAACATGGAAATAACTACACTGCTATCTGTATAAACATGGAAATATCTGCACGTCCACCTGTATGAACATGAAAATATCTACACTGCCATCCATACGAACATGGAAATATGTACACCGCCATCTGTATGAACACGTAAATATCTAAACCGCCATCTGTATGAACATGGAAATATCTACACCGCTAACAGTATGAACATGGAAATGTCTGCACCGCTATTGGTATTAACATGGAAATATCTACACCGCTATCTGTATGAACATGGAAATATCTACACCGCTATCTGTATGAACATGGAAATCTCTACACAGCAATCTGTATGAACATGGAAATATCTACACCACCATCTGTATGAACATGTAAATATCTACACCGCCATCTGTATGAACATGGAAATACCTACACCGCTAACTGTATGAACGTGGAAATATCTACACCGCTATCTGTATGAACATGGAAATATCTACACCGCTATCTGTATGAACATGGAAATATCTACACCGCTATCTGTATGAACATGGAAATATCTTCACTGCTATCTGTATGAACATGGAAATATCTACACCGCTATCTGTATGAACATGCAAATATCTACACAGCTATCTGTATATCAATGGAAATATCCACACTGGCATCTCTATAAACATGGAAATATCTACACTGCTATCTGTATAAACATGGAAATATCTACACCGCCATCTCTATGAACATGGAAATATCTACACTGCCATCCGTACGAACATGGAAATATCTACACCGCCATCTATATGAACATGGAAATATCTACACCGCTATCCGTATGAACATGGAGATATCTACACCGCTATATGTATGAACATGGAAATATCTACACCGTTATCTGTATGAACATGGAAATATCTACACCGCCATCCCTATAAACATGGAAATATCTACACCGCCATCTGTATGAACATGGAAATATCTACACCGCCATCTCTATAAACGTGGAAATATCTACACCGCTATCTGTATGAACTTGGAAATATCTACACTGCTTTCTGCATAAAATTGAAATTATCTACACCACTATCTCTATAAACATGGAAATATCTACACTGCTATCTGTATAAACATGGAAATATCTACACCGCTATCTGTATAAACATGGAAATATCTTCACAGCTATCTGTATAAACATGGAAATATCTACAACGCTGTCTCTATAAACTTGGAAATAACTACACCACTATCTCTGTAAACATGGAAATATCTAGACCTCCATCTCTATAAACATGGAAATATCTACACCACCATCTGTATAAACATGGAAATATCTATACCGCTATCTGTATGAACATGCAAATATCTACACAGCTATCTGTATATCAATGGAAATATCTACACTGCTATCTCTATAAACATGGAAATAACTACACTGCTATCTGTATAAATATGGAAATATCTACACCGCCATCTCTATGAAGATGGAAATATCTACACCGCCATTTATATGAACATGGAAATATCTACACCGCCATCTCTATGAACATGGAAATATCTACACCGCTAACTGTATGAACATGGAAATATCTTCACCGCTATCTGTATGAACATGGAAATATCTACACCGTTATCTGTATGAACATGGAAATATCTAGACCGCTATCTGTATGAACATGGAAATATCTACACCGCTATCTGTACGAACATGGAAATATGTACACCGCTATCAGTGTGACCATGCAAATATCTACACAGCTATCTGTATATCAATGGAAATGTATACACTGCTTTCTCTATAAACATGGAAATAACTACAATGCTATCTATATAAACATGGAAATATCTGCACCGCCACCTGTATGAACATGAAAATATCTACACTACCATCCGTACGAACATGGAAATATCTACACCGCCATCTGTATGAACATGTAAATATCTACACCGCCATCTGTATGAACATGGAAATATCTACACCGCCATCTGTATGAACATGGAAATGTCTACACCGCTATTGGTATGAACATGGAAATATCTACACCGCTATCTGTATGAACATGGAAATATCTACACCGATATCTGTATGAACATGGAAATCTCTACACCGCAATCTGTATGAACATGGAAATATCTACACCGCCATCTGTATGAACATGTAAATATCTACACCGCCATCTGTATGAACATGGAAATACCTACAACGCTAACTGTATGAACATGGAAATATCTACACCGCTATCTGTATGAACATGGAAATATCTACACCGCTATTTGTATGAACATGGAAATATCTACACCGCTATCTGTATGAACATGGAAATATCTACACCGCTATCTGTATGAACATGCAAATATCTACACAGCTATCTGTATATCAATGGAAATATCCACACTGGTATCTCTATAAACATGGAAATAACTACACTGCTATCTGTATAAACATGGAAATGTCTACACCGCCATCTCTTTGAACATGGAAATATCTACACCGCCATTTGTATGAACCTGGAAATAACTACACCGCCATCTCTATGAACATGGAAATATCTACACCGCCATTTGTATGAACATGGAAATACCTACACCGCTATCTGTATGAACATGGAAATATCTACACCGCAATCTGTATGAACATGGATATATGTACACCGGCATCTGGATGAACATGGATATATCTACACCGCTATCTGCATGAACATAGAAATATCTACACAGCTATCTGAATATACATGGAAATATCTACACTGATTTCTCTATAAATATGGAAATAACTACAGCGCTATCTCTATAAGCTTCGAAATACCTACACCGCCATCTGTATGAACATGGAAATATCTACACCGCCATCTGTACGAACATGGACATATCTAAACCGCCATCTGTATTAAGATGGGAATATCTACACCGCTATCTGTATAAACATGGAAATATCTGCGCAACTATCTGTATAAACATGGAAATAACCGCACCGCTATCTGAATAAACATGGAAATATCCGCACCGCTATCTGTATAAACATGGAAATATCTACACTGCTATCTGCATAAACCTGGAAATATCCACACCGCTATCTGAGTAAACATGGAAATGTCTACACCGCTATCCGTGTAAACCTGGAAATATCTACACCGCCATCTGTGTAAACATGAAAATATCTACACCGCCATCCCTACAAACATGGAAATATCTACACCGTCCTCTGTATGAACATGGAAATATCTACACCGCCATCTCTATGAACATGGAAATATCTACACCGCTAACTGTATGAACATGGAAATATCTACACCGCTATCTGTATGAACATGGAAATATCTACACCGTTATCTGTAGGAACATGGAAATATCTACACCGCTATCTGTATGAACATGGAAATATCTACACCGCTATCTGTACGAACATGGAAATATGTACACCGCTATCAGTGTGACCATGCAAATATCTACACAGCTATCTGTATATCAATGGAAATGTATACACTGCTATCTCTATAAACATGGAAATAACTACACTGCTATCTGTATAAACATGGAAATATCTGCACCGCCACCTGTATGAACATTAAAATATCTACACTGCCATCCGTACGAACATGGAAATATCTACACCGCCATCTGTATGAACATGGAAATATCTACACCGCTAACTGTATGAACATGGAAATGTCTACACCGCTATTGGTATGAACATGGAAATATCTAAACTGCTATCTGTATGAACATGGAAATATCTACACCGATATCTGTATGAACATGAAAATCTCTACACCGCCATCTGTATGAACATAGAAATATCTACACCGCCATCTGTATGAACATGTAAATATCTACACCGCCATCTGTATGAACATGGAAATACCTACACCGCTAACTGTATGAACATGGAAATATCTACACCGCTATCTGTATGAACATGGAAATATCTACACCGCTATCTGTATGAATATGGAAATATCTACAACGCTATCTGTATGAACATGGAAATATCTACACCGCCATCTGTATGAACATGGAAATACCTACACCGCTAACTGTATGAACATGGAAATATCTACACCGCTATCTGTATGAACATGGAAATATCTACACCGCTATCTGTATGAACATGGAAATATCTACACCGCTATCTGTATGAACATGCAAATATCTACACCGCTATCTGTATGAACATGCAAATATCTACACAGCTATCTGTATATCAATGGAAATATCCACACTGGTATCTCTATAAACATGGAAATAACTACACTGCTATCTGTATAAACATGGAAATATCTACATCGCCATCTCTATGAAGATGGAAATATCTACACCGCTATCTGTATGAACATGGAAATATCTACACCGCTATCTGTATGAACATGGAAATATCTACACCGCTATCTGTATGAACATGCAAATATCTACACAGCTATCTGTATATCAATGGAAATATCCACACTGGTATCTCTATAAACATGGAAATAACTACACTGCTATCTGCATAAACATGGAAATATCTACACCGCCATCTCTATGAACATGGAAATATCTACACTGCCATCCGTACGAACATGGAAATATCTACACCGCCATCTGTATGAACATGGAAATATCTACACCGCTATCTGTATGAACATGGAAATATCTACACCGCTATATGTATGAACATGGAAATATCTACACCGTTATCCGTAAGAACATGGAAATATCTACACCGCCATCCCTATAAACATGGAAATATCTACACCGCCATCTGTATGAACATGGAAATATCTACACCGCCATCTCTATAAACGTGGAAATATCTACACCGCTAGCTGTATGAACTTGGAAATATCTACACTGCTGTCTGTATAAAATTGAAATTATCTACAGCACTATCTCTATAAACATGGAAATATCTACACTGCTATCTGTATAAACATGGAAATATCTACACCGCTATCTGTATAAACATGGAAATATCTTCACAGCTATCTGTATAAACATGGAAATATCTACAACGCTGTCTCTATAAACTTGGAAATAACTACACCACTATCTCTGTAAACATGGAAATATCTAGACCTCCATCTCTATAAACATGGAAATATCTACACCACCATCTGTATAAACATGGAAATATCTATACCGCTATCTGTATGAACATGCAAATATCTAGACAGCTATCTGTATATCAATGGAAATATCTACACTGCTATCTCTATAAACATGGAAATAACTACACTGCTATCTGTATAAATATGGAAATATCTACACCGCCATCTCTATGAAGATGGAAATATCTACACCGCCATTTGTATGAACATGGAAATATCTACACCGCCATCTCTATGAACATGGAAATATCTACTACGCTAACTGTATGAAGACGGAAATATCTACACCGCTATCTGTATGAACATGGGAATATCTACACCGTTATCTGTATGAACATGGAAATATCTACACCGCTATCTGTATGAACATGGAAATATCTACACCGCTATCTGTACGAACATGGAAATATGTACACCGCTATCAGTGTGACCATGCAAATATCTACACAGCTATCTGTATATCAATGGAAATGTATACACTGCTATCTCTATAAACATGGAAATAACTACACTGCTATCTGTATAAACATGGAAATATCTGCACCGCCACCTGTATGAACATGAAAATATGTACACTGCCATCCGTACGAACATGGAAATATCTACACCGCCATCTGTATGAACATGTAAATATCTACACCGCCATCTGTATGAACATGGAAATATCTACACCGCTAACTGTATGAACATGGAAATGTCTACACTGCTATTGGTATGAAGATGGAAATATCTACACCGCTATCTGTATGAACATGGAAATATCTACACAGATATCTGTATGAACATGGAAATCTCTACACCGCAATCTGTATGAACATGGAAATATCTACACCGCCATCTCTATGAACATGTAAATATCTACACCGCCATCTGTATGAACATGGAAATAACTACACAGCTAACTGTATGAACATGGAAATATCTACACCGCTATCTGTATGAACATGGAAATATCTACACCGCTATCTGTATGAACATGGAAATATCTACACCGCTATCTGTATGAACATGGAAATATCTACACTGTTATCTGTATGAACATGGAAATATCTACACCACTATCTGTATGAACATGCAAATATCTACACAGCTATCTGTATATCAATGGAAATATCCACACTGGTATCTCTATAAACATGGAAATAACTACACTGCAATCTGTATAAACATGGAAATATCTACACCGCCATCTCTATGAACATGGAAATATCTACACTGCCATCCGTACGAACATGGAAATATCTACACCCCCATCTGTATGAACATGGAAATATCTACACCGCAATCAGTATGAACATGGAAATATCTACACCGCTATATGTATGTACATGGAAATATCTACACCGTTATCTGTATGAACATGGAAATATCTACACCGCCATCCCAATAAACATGGAAATATCTACACCGCCATCTGTATGAACATGGAAATATCTACACCGCCATCTCTATAAACGTGGAAATATCTACACCGCTATCTGTATGAACTTGGAAATATCTACACTGCTCTCTGTATAAAATTGAAATTATCTACACCACTATCTCTATAAACATGGAAATATCTACACTGCTATCTGTATAAACATGGAAATATCTACACCGCTATCTGTATAAACATGGAAATATCTTCACAGCTATCTGTATAAACATGGAAATATCTACAACGCTGTCTCTATAAACTTGGAAATAACAACACCACTATCTCTGTAAACATGGAAATATCTAGACCTCCATCTCTATAAACACGGAAATATCTACACCACCATCTGTATAAACATGGAAATGTCTATACCGCTATCTGTATGAACATGCAAATATCTACACAGCTATCTGTATATCAATGGAAATATCTACACTACTATCTCTATAAACATGGAAATAACTACACTGCTATCTGTATAAATATGGAAATATCTACACCGCCATCTCTATGAAGATGGAAATATCTACACCTCCATTTGTATGAACATGGAAATATCTTCACCGCCATCTCTATGAACATGGAAATATCTACACCGCTAACAGTATGAACATGGAAATATCTACACCGCTATCTGTCTGAACATGGAAATATCTACACCGTTATCTGTATGAACATGGAAATATCTACACCGCTATATGTATGAACATGGAAATATCTACACCGCTATCTGTACGAACATGGAAATATGTACACCGCTATCAGTGTGACCATGCAAATATCTACACAGCTATCTGTATATCAATGGAAATGTATACACTGCTATCTCTATAAACATGGAAATAACTACACTGCTATCTGTATAAACATGGAAATATCTGCACCGCCACCTGTATGAACATGAAAATATCTACACTGCCATCCGTACGAACATGGAAATATCTACACCGCCATCTGTATGAACATGTAAATACACCGCCATCTGTATGAACATGGAAATATCTACACCGCTAACTGTATGAACATGGAAATGTCTACACCGCTATTGGTATGAACATGGAAATATCTACACCGCTATCTGTATGAACATGGAAATATCTACACCGATATCTGTATGAACATGGAAATCTCTACACAGCAATCTGTATGAACATGGAAATATCTACACCGCCATCTGTATGAACATGTAAATATCTACACCGCCATCTGTATGAACATGGAAATACCTACACCGCTAACTGTATGAACATGGAAATATCTACACCGCTATCTGTATGAACATGGAAATATCTACACCGCTATCTGTATCAACATGGAAATAACTACACCGCTATCTGTATGAACATGGAAATATCTACACCGCTATCTGTATGAACATGGAAATATCTACACCGCCACCTGTATGAACATGGAAATATCCACACCGCTATCTGTATGAACATGCAAATATCTACACAGCTATCTGTATATCAATGGAAATATCTACACTGCTATCTCTATAAACATGGAAATAACTACACTGCTATCTGTATAAATATGGAAATATCTACACCGCCATCTCTATGAAGACGGAAATATCTACACCGCCATTTGTATGAACATGGAAATATCTACACCGCCATCTCTATGAACATGGAAATATCTACACCGCTAACTGTATGAACATGGAAATATCTACACCGCTATCTGTAAAACATGGAAATATCTACACCGTTATCTGTATGAACATGGAAATATCTACACCGCTATCTGTATGAACATGGAAATATCTACACCGCTATCTGTACGAACATGGAAATATGTACACCGCTATCAGTGTGACCATGCAAATATCTACACAGCTATCTGTATATCAATGGAAATGTATACACTGCTATCGCTATAAACGTGGAAATACTACACTGCTATCTGTATAAACATGGAAATATCTGCACCGCCACCTGTATGAACATGAAAATATCTACACTGCCATCCGTACGAACATGGAAATATCTAGACCGCCATCTGTATGTACATGGAAATATCTACACCGCTAGCTGTATGAACATGGAAATGTCTACACCGCTATTGGTATGAACATGGAAATATCTATACCGCTATCTGTATGAACATGGAAATATCTACACCGATATCTGTATGAACATGGAAATCTCTACACTGCAATCTGTATGAACATGGAAATATCTACACCGCCATCTGTATGAACATGTAAATATCTACACCGCCATCTGTATGAACATGGAAATACCTACACCGCTAACTGTATGAAAATGGAAATATCTACACCGCTATCTGTATGAACATGGAAATATCTACACCGCTATCTGTATGAACATGGAAATATCTACACCGCTATCTGTATGAACATGGAAATATCTACACCGCTATCTGTATGAACATGCAAATATCTACACCGCTGTCTGTATGAACATGCAAATATCTACACAGCTATCTGTATATCAATGGAAATATCCACACTGGTATCTCTATAAACATGGAAATAACTACACTGCTATCTGTATAAACATGGAAATATCTACATCGCCATCTCTATGAAGATGGAAATATCTACACTGCTATCTGTATGAACATGGAAATATCTACACCGCTATCTGTATGAACATGGAAATATCTACACCGCTATCTGTATGAACATGGAAATATCTACACGGCTATCTGTATGAACATGCAAATATCTACACAGCTATCTGCATATCAATGGAAATATCCACACTGGTATCTCTATAAACATGGAAATAACTACACTGCTATCTGCATAAACATGGAAATATCTACACCGCCATCTCTATGAACATGGAAATATCTACACTGCCATCCGTACGAACATGGAAATATCTACACCGCCATCTGTATGAACATGGAAATATCTACACCGCTATCTGTATGAACATGGAAATATCTACACCGCTATATGTATGAACATGGAAATATCTACACCGTTATCCGTATGAACATGGAAATATCTACACCGCCATCCCTATAAACATGGAAATATCTACACCGCCATCTGTATGAACATGGAAATATCTACACCGCCATCTCTATAAACGTGGAAATATCTACACCGCTAGCTGTATGAACTTGGAAATATCTACACTGCTGTCTGTATAAAATTGAAATTATCTACAGCACTATCTCTATAAACATGGAAATATCTACACTGCTATCTGTATAAACATGGAAATATCTACACCGCTATCTGTATAAACATGGAAATATCTTCACAGCTATCTGTATAAACATGGAAATATCTACAACGCTGTCTCTATAAACTTGGAAATAACTACACCACTATCTCTGTAAACATGGAAATATCTAGACCTCCATCTCTATAAACATGGAAATATCTACACCACCATCTGTATAAACATGGAAATATCTATACCGCTATCTGTATGAACATGCAAATATCTACACAGCTATCTGTATATCAATGGAAATATCTACACTGCTATCTCTATAAACATGGAAATAACTACACTGCTATCTGTATAAATATGGAAATATCTACACCGCCATCTCTATGAAGATGGAAATATCTACACCGCCATTTGTATGAACATGGAAATATCTACACCGCCATCTCTATGAACATGGAAATATCTACTACGCTAACTGTATGAAGACGGAAATATCTACACCGCTATCTGTATGAACATGGGAATATCTACACCGTTATCTGTATGAACATGGAAATATCTACACCGCTATCTGTATGAACATGGAAATATCTACACCGCTATCTGTACGAACATGGAAATATGAACACCGCTATCAGTGTGACCATGCAAATATCTACACAGCTATCTGTATATCAATGGAAATGTATACACTGCTATCTCTATAAACATGGAAATATCTACACTGCTATCTGTATAAAAATGGAAATATCTGCACCGCCACCTGTATGAACATGAAAATATGTACACTGCCATCCGTACGAACATGGAAATATCTACACCGCCATCTGTATGAACATGTAAATATCTACACCGCCATCTGTATGAACATGGAAATATCTACACCGCTAACTGTATGAACATGGAAATGTCTACACTGCTATTGGTATGAAGATGGAAATATCTACACCGCTATCTGTATGAACATGGAAATATCTACACAGATATCTGTATGAACATGGAAATCTCTACACCGCAATCTGTATGAACATGGAAATATCTACACCGCCATCTGTATGAACATGTAAATATCTACACCGCCATCTGTATGAACATGGAAATAACTACACCGCTAACTGTATGAACATGGAAATATCTACACCGCTATCTGTATGAACATGGAAATATCTACACCGCTATCTGTATGAACATGGAAATATCTACACCGCTATCTGTATGAACATGGAAATATCTACACTGTTATCTGTATGAACATGGAAATATCTACACCACTATCTGTATGAACATGCAAATATCTACACAGCTATCTGTATATCAATGGAAATATCCACACTGGTATCTCTATAAACATGGAAATAACTACACTGCTATCTGTATAAACATGGAAATATCTACACCGCCATCTCTATGAACATGGAAATATCTACACTGCCATCCGTACGAACATGGAAATATCTATACCGCCATCTGTATGAACATGGAAATATCTACACCGCAATCAGTATGAACATGGAAATATCTACACCGCTATATGTATGAACATGGAAATATCTACACCGTTATCTGTATGAACATGGAAATATCTACACCGCCATCCCAATAAACATGGAAATATCTACACCGCCATCTGTATGAACATGGAAATATCTACACCGCCATCTCTATAAACGTGGAAATATCTACACCGCTATCTGTATGAACTTGGAAATATCTACACTGCTCTCTGTATAAAATTGAAATTATCTACACCACTATCTCTATAAACATGGAAATATCTATACCGCTATCTGTATGAACATGCAAATATCTACACAGCTATCTGTATATCAATGGAAATATCTACACTGCTATCTCTATAAACATGGAAATAACTAAACTGCTATCTGTATAAATATGGAAATATCTACACCGCCATCTCTATGAAGATGGAAATATCTACACCTCCATTTGTATGAACATGGAAATATCTTCACCGCCATCTATATGAACATGGAAATATCTACACCGCTAACTGTATGAACACGGAAATATCTACACCGCTATCTGTATGAACATGGGAATATCTACACTGTTATCTATATTAACATGGAAATATCTACACCGCTATCTGTATGGACATGGAAATATCTACACCGCTATCTGTACGAACATGGAAATATGTACACCGCTATCAGTGTGACCATGCAAATATCTACACAGCTATCTGTATATCAATGGAAAGGTATACACTGCTATCTCTATAAACATGGAAATAACTACACTGCTATCTGTATAAACATGGAAATATCTGCACCGCCACCTGTATGAACATGAAAATATCTACACTGCCATCCGTACGAACATGGAAATATCTACACCGCCATCTCTATGAACATGGAAATATCTACACCGCCATCTGTATGAACATGGAAGTATCTACATCGCTAACTGTATGAACATGGAAATGTCTACACCGCTATTGGTAGGAACATGGAAATATCTACACCGCTATCTGTATGAACATGGAAATATCTACACCGCTATCTGTACGAACATGGAAATATGTACACCGCTATCAGTGTGACCATGCAAATATCTACACAGCTATCTGTATATCAATGGAAATGTATACACTGCTATCTCTATAAACATGGAAATAACTACACTGCTATCTGTATAAACATGGAAATATCTGCACCGCCACCTGTATGAACATGAAAATATCTACACTGCCGTCCGTACGAACATGGAAATATCTACACTGCCATCTGTATGAACATGTAAATATCTACACCGCCATCTGTATGAACATGGAAATATCTACACCGCTAACTGTATGAACATGGAAATGTCTACACCGCTATTGGTATGAACATGGAAATATCTACAGCGCTATCTGTATGAACATGGAAATATCTACACCGATATCTGTATGAACATGGAAATCTCTACACAGCAATCTGTATGAACATGGAAATATCTACACCGCCATCTGTATGAACATGTAAATATCTACACCGCCATCTGTATGAACATGGAAATACCTACACCGCTAACTGTATGAACATGAAAATATCTACACCGCTATCTGTATGAACATGGAAATATCTACACCGCTATCTGTATCAACATGGAAATATCTACACCGCTATCTGTATGAACATGTAAATATCTACACCGCTATCTGTATGAACATGGAAATATCTACACCGCTATCTGTATCAACATGCAAATATCTACACAGCTATCTGTATATCAATGGAAATATCCACACTGGTATCTCTATAAACATGGAAATAACTACACTGCTATCTGCATAAACAAGCAAATATCTACACCGCCATCTCTATGAACATGGAAATATCTACACTGCCATCCGTACAAACATGGAAATATCTACACCGCCATCTGTATGAGCATGGAAATATCTACACCGCTATCTGTATGAACATGGAAATATCTACACCGCTATATGTATGAACATGGAAATATCTACACCGTTATCCGTATGAACATGGAAATATCTACACCGCCATCCCTATAAACATGGAAATATCAACACCGCCATCTGTATGAACATGGAAATATCTACACCGCTATCTGTATGAACATGCAAATATCTACACAGCTATCTGTATATCAATGGAAATATCCACACTGGTATCTCTATAAACATGGAAATAACTACACTGCTATCTGTATAAACATGGAAATATCTACACCGCCATCTCTATGAACATGGAAATATCTACACTGCCATCCGTACGAACATGGAAATATCTACACCGCCATCTATATGAACATGGAAATATCTACACCGCTATCTGTATGAACATGGAGATATCTACACCGCTATATGTATGAACATGGAAATATCTACACCGTTATCTGTATGAACATGGAAATATCTACACCGCCATCCCTATAAACATGGAAATATCTACACCGCCATCTGTATGAACATGGAAATATCTACACCGCCATCTCTATAAACGTGGAAATATCTACACCGCTATCTGTATGAACTTGGAAATATCTACACTGCTTTCTGCATAAAATTGAAATTATCTACACCACTATCTCTATAAACATGGAAATATCTACACTGCTATCTGTATAAACATGGAAATATCTACACCGCTATCTGTATAAACATGGAAATATCTTCACAGCTATCTGTATAAACATGGAAATATCTACAACGCTGTCTCTATAAACTTGGAAATAACTACACCACTATCTCTGTAAACATGGAAATATCTAGACCTCCATCTCTATAAACATGGAAATATCTACACCACCATCTGTATAAACATGGAAATATCTATACCGCTATCTGTATGAACATGCAAATATCTACACAGCTATCTGTATATCAATGGAAATATCTACACTGCTATCTCTATAAACATGGAAATAACTACACTGCTATCTGTATAAATATACAAATATCTACACCGCCATCTCTATGAAGATGGAAATATCTACACCGCCATTTGTATGAACATGGAAATATCTACACCGCCATCTCTATGAACATGGAAATATCTACACCGCTAACTGTATGAACACGGAAATATCTACACCGCTATCTGTATGAACATGGGAACATCTACACTGTTATCTGTATTAACATGGAAATATCTACACCGCTATCTGTATGGACATGGAAATATCTACACCGATATCTGTACGAACATGGAAATATGTACACCGCTATCAGTGTGACCATGCAAATATCTACACAGCTATCTGTATATCAATGGAAAGGTATACACTGCTATCTCTATAAACATGGAAATAACTACACTGCTATCTGTATAAACATGGAAATATCTGCACCGCCACCTGTATGAACATGAAAATATCTACACTGCCATCCGTACGAACATGGAAATATCTACACCGCCATCTGTATGAACATGTAAATATCTACACCGCCATCTGTATGAACATGGAAATATCTACATCGCTAACTGTATGAACATGGAAATGTCTACACCGCTATTGGTAGGAACATGGAAATATCTACACCGATATCTGTATGAACATGGAAATATCTACACCGCTATCTGTACGAACATGGAAATATGTACACCGCTATCAGTGTGACCATGCAAATATCTACACAGCTATCTGTATATCAATGGAAATGTATACACTGCTATCTCTATAAACATGGAAATAACTACACTGCTATCTGTATAAACATGGAAATATCTGCACCGCCACCTGTATGAACATGAAAATATCTACACTGCCGTCCGTACGAACATGGAAATATCTACACTGCCATCTGTATGAACATGTAAATATCTACACCGCCATATGTATGAACATGGAAATATCTACACCGCTAACTGTATGAACATGGAAATGTCTACACCGCTATTGGTATGAACATGGAAATATCTACACCGCTATCTGTATGAACATGGAAATATCTACACCGATATCTGTATGAACATGGAAATCTCTACACAGCAATCTGTATGAACATGGAAATATCTACACCGCCATCTGTATGAACATGTAAATATCTACACCGCCATCTGTATGAACATGGAAATACCTACACCGCTAACTGTATGAACATGGAAATATCTACACCGCTATCTGTATGAACATGGAAATATCTACACCGCTATCTGTATCAACATGGAAATATCTACACCGCTATCTGTATGAACATGGAAATATCTACACCGCTATCTGTATCAACATGCAAATATCTACACAGCTATCTGTATATCAATGGAAATATCCACACTGGTATCTCTATAAACATGGAAATAACTACACTGCTATCTGCATAAACATGCAAATATCTACACCACCATCTCTATGAACATGGAAATATCTACACTGCCATCCGTACGAACATGGAAATATCTACACCGCCATCTGTATGAGCATGGAAATATCTACACCGCCATCCCTATAAACATGGAAATATCAACACCGCCATCTGTATGAACATGGAAATATCTACACCGCCATCTCTATAAACGTGGAAATATCTACACCGCTATCTGTTTGAACTTGGAAATATCTACACTGCTCTCTGTATAAAATTGAAATTATCTACACCACTATCTCTATAAACATGGAAATATCTACACTGCTATCTGTATAAACATGGAAATATCTACACCGATATCTGTATAAACATGGAAATATCTTCACAGCTGTCTGTATAAACATGGAAATATCTACAACGCTGTCTCTATAAACTTGGAAATAACTACACCACTATCTCTGTAAACATGGAAATATCTAGACCTCCATCTATATAAACATGGAAATATCTACACCACCATCTGTATAAACATGGAAATATCTATACCGCTATCTGTATGAACATGCAAATATCTACACAGCTATCTGTATATCAATGGAAATATCTACACTGCTATCTCTATAAACATGGAAATAACTACACTGCTATCTGTATAAACCTGGAAATATCCACACCGCTATCTGTGTAAACATGGAAATGTCTACACCGCTATCCGTGTAAACATGGAAATAACTACACCGCCATCTGTGTAAACATGAAAATATCTACACCGCCATCCCTATAAACATGGAAATATCTACACCGTCCTCTGTATGAACATGGAAATATCTACACCGCTAACTGTATGAACATGGAAATATCTACACCGCTATCTATATGAACATGGATATATGTGCACCGGCATCTGGATCAACATGGAAATATCTACACCGCTATCTGCATGAACATGGAAATATCTACACAGCTGTCTGAATATACATGGAAATATCTACACAGATTTCTCTATAAATATGGAAATAACTACAGCGCTATCTCTATAAACTTCGAAATACCTACACCGCCATCTGTATGAACATGGAAATATCTACACCGCCATCTCTACGAACATGGACATATCTAAACCGCCATCTGTATTAAGATGGAAATACCTAAACCGCTATCTGTATAAACATGGAAATATCTGCGCAACTATCAGTATAAACATGGAAATAACCGCACCGCTATCTGAATAAACATGGAAATATCCGCACCGCTATCTGTATAAACATGGAAATATCTACACTGCTATCTGCATAAACCTGGAAATATCCACACCGCTATCTGTGTAAACATGGAAATGTCTACACCGCTATCCGTGTAAACATGGAAATATCTACACCGCCATCTGTGTAAACATGAAAATATCTACACCGCCATCCCTATAAACATGGAAATATCCACACCGCTATTTGTACGAACATGGAAATATCTACACCGCTATCTGTATGAACATGCAAATATCTACACAGCAATCTGTATATCAATGGAAATTTTTACACAGCTATCTCTATTAACATGGAAATAACTACACTGCTATCTGTATAAACATGGAAATATCTACACCGCCACCTGTATGAACATGGAAATATCCATACTGCCATCCGTACAAACATGGAAATATCTACACCGCCCTCTGTATGAACATGGAAATATCTTCACCGCCATCTGTATGAACATGGAAATATCTACACCGCTAAATGTATGAACATGGAAATGCCTACACCGCTATTGGTATGAACATGGAAATATCTACACCGCTATCTGTATGAACATGGAAATATCTACACCGCTATCTGTATGAACATGGAAATATCTACACCGCTATCTGTATGAACATGGAAATATCTACACCGCCATCTGTTTGAACATTTAAATATCTACACGGCCATCAGTATGAACATGGAAATACCTGCACAACTAACTGTATGAACATGGAATTATCTACGATGCTATCTGTATGAACATGGAAATATCTACACCGCTATCTGTATGAACATGGAAATATCTACACCGCCATCTGTATGAACATGCAAATATCTACACAGCTATCTGTATGTTAATGGAAATATCTTCACTGCTATCTCTATATACATAGAAATAACTACACTGCTATCTCTATAAATATGGAAATATCTACACCACCATATCTATGAACATGGAAATATCTACACCGCCATTTGTATGAACATGGAAATATCTACACCGCCATCTGTATGAACATGGATATATGTACACTAGCATCTGGATGAACATGGAAATATCTACACCGCTATCTGCATGAACATGGAAATATCTACACAGCTATCTGAATATACATGGAAATATCTACACAGATTTCTCTATAAATATGGAAATAACTACAGCGCTATCTCTATAAACTTCGAAATATCAACACCGCCATCTGTATGAACATGGAAATATCTACACCGCTATCTGTAGAAACATGGACATATCTACACCGCCATCTGTATTAAGATGGAAATATCTACATCACTATCTGTATAAACATGGAAATATCTGCCCAATTATCTGTATAAAGATGGAAATATCCGCACCGCTATCTGAATAAACATGGAAATATCCACACCGCTATATGTATAAACATGGAAATATCTACACTGCTATCTGCATAAACATGGAAATATCCACACCGCTATCTGTGTAAACATGGAAATGTCTACACCGCTATCTGTGTAAACATCTAAATATCTACACCGCCATCTGTATTAAGATGGAAATATCTACACCGCTATCTGTATAAACATGGAAATATCTGCCCAATTATCTGTATAAACATGGAAATATCCACACCGCTATCTGTGTAAACATGGAAATGTCTACACCACTATTTGTGTAAACATGAAAATATCTACACCGCCTTCACTATAAACATGGAAATCTCTACACCGCTATCTTTATGAATATGGAAATATCTACACCGCCATCTCTATAAATGTGGAAATATCTACACCGCTATCTGTATGAACTTGGAAATATCTACACTGCTCTCTGTATAAGATTGAAATTATCTACACCACAATCTCTATGAACATGGAAATATCTACACTGCTGTCTGTATAAACATAGAAATATCTACACCGCTATCTGTATAAACATGGAAATATATACAACGCTGTCTCTATAAACTTGGAAATAACTACACCACTATCTCTGTAAACATGGAAATTTCTAGACCGCCATCTCTATAAACATGGAAATATCTACACCGCCATCTGTATGAACATGTAAATATCTACACCGCCATCTGTATGAACATGGAAATATCTACACCGCCATCTGTATGAACATGGAAATATCTACACCGCTAACTGTATGAACATGGAAATATCTACACCGCTATCAGTATGAACGTGGAAATATCTACACCGCTATCTGTATGAACATGCAAATATCTACACAGCTATCTTCATATCAATTGAAATATCTACACTGCTATCTCTATAAACATGGAAATAACTACACTGCTATGTGTATAAACATGGAAATATCTACAGTGCCACCTCTGTGAACGTGGAAATATCTACACCGCCATTTGTATGAACATGGAAATATTTACACCGCTATCTGTATGAACATGCAAATATCTACACAGCTATCTGTATATCAATGGAAATATCTACACCGCTATCTCTATAAACATGGAAATATCTACATTGCTATCTGTATAAACATGGAAATATCTACACTGCCATCTCTATGAACATGGAAATATAAACGCCGCCATTTGTATGAACACGGAAATATCTACACCGCCATCTGTATGAACATGGAAATATCTACACCGCCATCTGTATGAACATGGAAATATCTACACCACCATCTGTATGAACATGGAAATATCGTCACCACCATCTGAATGAACATGGATATATCTACACCGGCATCTGGATGAACATGGAAATATCTACACCGCTATCTGCATGAACATGAAATATCTACACAGCTATCTGCATATACATGGAAATATCTACAGAGATTTCTCTATAAATATGGAAATAACTACAGCGCTATCTCTATAAACTTCGAAATATCTACAAAGCCATCTGTATGAACATGGAAATATCTACACCGCCATCTTCACGAACATGGACATATCTACACCGCCATCTGTATTAAGATGGAAATATCTACACCGCTATCTGTATGAACATGGAAATATCTACACCACCATCTGTATGAACATGCAAATATCTACACAGCTATATGTATATCAATGGAAATATCTACATTGCTATCTCTATAAACATGGAAATAACTTCACTGCTATCTGTATGAACATGGAAATATCTACACCGACACCGGTATGAACATGGAAATATCTACACTGCCATCCGTACGAACATGGAAATATCTACACGGCCATCTGTATGAACATGTAAATATCTACACCGCCATCAGTATGAACATGGAAATATCTACACCGCTAACTGTATGAACATGGAAATATCTACACAGCTATCTGTATGAACATGGAAATATCTACACCGCTATATGTAAAACATGGAAATATCTACACCGCTATCTGTATGAACATGGAAATATCTACACCGCTATCTGTATGAACATGGAAATATCTACACCGCTATCTGTATGAACATGCAAATATCTACACAGCTATCTGTATGTCAATGGAAATATCTACACCGCTATCTCTATAAACATGGAAATATCTACATTGCTATCTGTATAAACATGGAAATATCTACACCGCCATCTCTATGAACATGGAAATATCTACACCGCTAACAGTATGAACATGGAAATATTTACACCGATATCTGTATGAACATGGAAATATCTACACCGCTATCTGTATGAACATGGAAATATCTGCACCGCTATCTGTATGAACATGGAAATATCTACACCGCTATCTGTATGAGCATGGAAATATCTACACCGCTATCGGTATGAACATGCAAATATCTACACAGATATCTGTATATCAATGGAAATATCTACACTGCTATCTCTATAATAATGGAAATAACTACACTGCTATCTGTACAAACAATGAAATATCTACACCGCCATCTCCATGAACATGGAAATATCTACACCGCCATCTGTGTAAACGTGAAAATATCTACACCGCCATCTCTAAAAACATGGAAATATCTACACCGCCATCTGTATGAACATGGATATATCTACACCGCCATCTCTATAAACGTGGAAATATCTACACCGCTATCTGTATGAGCTTGGAAATATCTACACTGCTATCTGTATAAAATTGAAGTTATCTACACCACTATCTCTATAAACATGGAAATATCTACACTGCTATCTGTATAAACATGGAAATATCTACACCGCTATCTGTAAAAACATGGAAATATCTTCTCCGCTATCTGTATAAACATGGAAATATCTACAATGCTGTCTCTATAATCTTGGAAATAACTTCACCACTATCTCTATAAACATGGAAATATCTAGACCGCCATCTCTATAAACATGGAAATATCTACACCACCATCTGTATAAACATGGAAATATCTATACCGCTACCTGCATAAACATGGAAATATCTACACCGCCATCTCTATGAACATGGAAATATCTACACCGCTATCTGTACGAACATGGAAATATCTACACCGCCATCTGTATGAACACGGAGATATCTACACCGCCATCTGTATGAACATGGAAATATCTACACCGCTAACTGTATGAACATGGAAATATCTACACCGCTATCTGCATGAACATGGAAATATCTACACCGTTATCTGTATGAACATGGAAATATCTACACCGCTATCTGTATAAACATGGAAATATCTGCCCAACTATCTGTATAAACATGGAAATATCCGCACCGCTATCTGTATAAACATGGAAATGTCTACACCGCTATCTGTGTAAACATGGAAATATCTACACCGCCACCTGTATGAACATGGAAATATCTACACTGCCATCCGTGCGAAGATTTGAATATCTACACAGCCATCTTTATGAACATGTAGATATCTACACCGCCATCTGTATGAACATGGAAATATCTACACCGCTAACAGTATGAACATGGAAATGTTTACACCGATATCTGTATGAACATGGGAATATCTACACCGCTATCTGTATGAACATGGAAATATCTGCACCGCTATCTGTATGAACATGGAAATATCTACACCGCTATCTGTATGAGCATGGAAATATCTACACCGCTCTTGGTATTAACATGCAAATATCTACACAGATATCTGTATATCAGTGGAAATATCTACACTGCTATCTCTATAATAATGGAAATAACTACACTGCTATCTGTACAAACAATGAAATATCTACACCGCCATCTCCATGAACATGGAAATATCTACACCGCCATCTGTGTAAACGTGAAAATATCTACACCGCCATCCCTAAAAACATGGAAATATCTACACCGCCATCTGTATGAACATGGATATATCTACACCGCCATCTCTATAAACGTGGAAATATCTACACCGCTATCTGTATGAACTTGGAAATATCTACACTGCTATCTGTATAAAATTGAAATTATCTACACCACTATCTCTATAAACATGGAAATATGTACACTGCTATCTGTATAAACATGGAAATATCTACACCGCTATCTGTAAAAACATGGAAATATCTTCTCGGCTATCTGTATAAACATGGAAATATCTACAATGCTGTCTCTATAATCTTGGAAATAACTTCACCACTATCTATATAAACATGGAAATATCTAGACCGCCATCTCTATAAACATGGAAATATCTACACCACCATCTGTATAAACATGGAAATATCTATACCGCTACCTGCATAAACATGGAAATATCTACACCGCCATCTCTATGAACATGGAAATATCTACACCGCCATCTGTACAAACATGGACATATCTACACCGCCATCTGTATTAAGATGGAAATATCTACACTGCTATCTGTATAAACATGGAAATATCTGCCCAACTATCTGTATAAACATGGAAATATCTGCACTGCTATCTGTATAAACATGGAAATACCTACACCGCTATCTGCATAAACATTGAAATATCCACACCGCTATCTGTGTAAACATAGAAATGTCTACACCGCTAACTGTGTAAACATGGAAATATCTACACCGCCATCTGTGTAAACATGGAAAATCTATACCGCTATCTGCAGAAACATGGAAATATCTACGCCGCCATCTCTATGAACACGGAAATATCTACACAGCCTTCTGTACGAACATGTAAATATCTACACCGCCATCTGTATGAACATGGAAATAGCTACACCGCTAACTGTATGAACATGGAAATATCTACAAGGCTATCTGTTTGAACATGGAAATATCTACACCGTTATCTGTATGACCATGGAAATATCTACACCGCTATCTGTATCAACATGGAAATATCTACACCGCTATCTGTACGAACATGGAAATATCTACACCGCTATCTGTATGAACATGCAAATATCTACACAGCTATCTGTATATCAACGGAAATATCTACACTGCTATCTCTATAAACATGGAAATAACTACACTGCTATCTGTATAAACATAGAAATATCTACACCGCCACCTGTATGAACATGGAAATAACTACACTGCCATCCGTGCGAACATTTGAGTATCTACACCACCATCTGTATGAACATGTAGATATCTACACCGCCATCTGTATGAACATGGAAATATCTACACCGCTAACAGTATGAACATGGAAATATTTACACCGATATCTGTATGAACATGGAAATATCTACACCGCTATCTGTATGAACATGGAAATATCTGCACCGCTATCTGTATGAACATGGAAATATCTACACCTCTATCTGTATGAGCATGGAAATATCTACACCGCTATCGGTATGAACATGCAAATATCTACACAGCTATCTGTATATCAATGGAAATATCTACACTGCTATCTCTATAATAATGGAAATAACTACACTGCTATCTGTACAAACAATGAAATATCTACACCGCCATCTCTATGAACATGGAAATATCTACACCGCCATATGTATGAACATGGAAATATTTACACCGCCATCTCTATGAACATGGAAATATCTACACCGCCATGTGTATGAACATGGAAATATCTTCACCGCCATCTGTATGAACATGGATATATCTACACCGTCATCTGGATGAACATGGAAATATCTACACCGCTATCTGCATGAACATGGAAGTATCTACAGAGGTATCTGCATATACATGGAAATATCTACAGAGATTTCTCTATAAATATGGAAATAACTACCACGCTACCTCTATAAACTTCGAAATATCTACACCGCCATCTGTATGAACATGGAAATATCTACACCACCATCTGTAAGAACATGGACATATCTACACCGCCATCTGTATTAAGATGGAAATATCTACACTGCTATCTGTAAAAACATGGAAATATCTGCCCAACTATCTGTATAAACATGGAAATATCTGCACCGCTATCTGTATAAACATGGAAATACCTACACCGCTATCTGCATAAACATGGAAATATCCACACCGCTATCTGTGTAAACATAGAAATGTCTACACCGCTATCTGTGTAAACATGGAAATATCTACAACGCCATCTGTGTAAACATGGAAAATCTATACCGCTATCTGCAGAAACATGGAAATATCTACGCCGCCATCTCTATGAACACGGAAATATCTACACCGCCTTCTGTACGAACATGTAAATATCTACACCGCCATCTGTATGAACATGGAAATAGCTACACCGCTAACTGTATGAACATGGAAATATCTACAAGGCTATCTGTTTGAACATGGAAATATCTACACCGTTATCTGTATGACCATGGAAATATCTACACCGCTATCTGTATCAACATGGAAATATCTACACCGCTATCTGTACGAACATGGAAATATCTACACCGCTATCTGTATGAACATGCAAATATCTACACAGCTATCTGTATATCAACGGAAATATCTACACTGCTATCTCTATAAACATGGAAATAACTACACTGCTATCTGTATAAACATAGAAATATCTACACCGTCACCTGTATGAACATGGAAATAACTACACTGCCATCCGTGCGAACATTTGAGTATCTACACCGCCATCTGTATGAACATGTAGATATCTACACCGCCATCTGTATGAACATGGAAATATCTACACCGCTAACAGTATGAACATGGAAATATTTACACCGATATCTGTATGAACATGGAAATATCTACACCGCTATCTGTATGAACATGGAAATATCTGCACCGCTATCTGTATGAACATGGAAATATCTACACCTCTATCTGTATGAGCATGGAAATATCTACACCGCTATCGGTATGAACATGCAAATATCTACACAGCTATCTGTATATCAATGGAAATATCTACACTGCTATCTCTATAATAATGGAAATAACTACACTGCTATCTGTACAAACAATGAAATATCTACACCGCCATCTCTATGAACATGGAAATATCTACACCGCCATATGTATGAACATGGAAATATTTACACCGCCATCTCTATGAACATGGAAATATCTACACCGCCATGTGTATGAACATGGAAATATCTTCACCGCCATCTGTATGAACATGGATATATCTACACCGTCATCTGGATGAACATGGAAATATCTACACCGCTATCTGCATGAACATGGAAGTATCTACAGAGGTATCTGCATATACATGGAAATATCTACAGAGATTTCTCTATAAATATGGAAATAACTACCACGCTACCTCTATAAACTTCGAAATATCTACACCGCCATCTGTATGAACATGGAAATATCTACACCACCATCTGTACGAACATGGACATATCTACACCGCCATCTGTATTAAGATGGAAATATCTACACCGCTATCTGTATAAACATGGAAATATCTACAACGCTATCTGCATTAATATGGAAATATCCACACCGCTATCTGTGTAAACATGGAAATGTCTGCACCACTATCTGTGTAAACATGGAAATATCACCACCGCCATATGTGTAAACGTCAAAATATCTACACCGCCATCTCTAAAAACATGGAAATATCTACACCGCCATCTGTATGAACATGGATATATCTACACCGCCATCTCTATAAACGTGGAAATATCTACACCGCTATCTGTATGAACTTGTAAATATCTACACTGCTATCTGTATAAAATTGAAATTATCTACACCACTATCTCTATGAACATGGAAATATCTACACTGCTATCTGTATAAACATGGAAATATCTACACCGCTATCTGTAAAAACATGGAAATATCTTCTCCGCTATCTGTATAAACATGGAAATATCTACAATGCTGTCTCTATAATCTTGGAAATAACTTCACCACTATCTCTATAAACATGGAAATATCTAGACCGCCATCTCTATAAACATGGAAATATCTACACCACCAACTGTATAAACATGGAAATATCTATACCGCTATCTGCATAAACATGGAAATATCTACACCGCCATCTCTATGAACATGGAAATATCCACACCGCCATCTGTATGAACATGGAAATATCTACACCGCTCTCTGTATAAACATGGAAATATCTTCACCGCTATCTGTATAAACATGGAAATATCTACAATGCTGTCTCTATAAATATGGAAATAACTACAGCGCTATCTCTATAAACTTCGAAATATCTACACCGCCATCTGTATGAACATGGAAATATCTACAACGCCATCTGTACGAACATAGACATATCTACACCGCCATCTGTATTAAGATGGAAATATCTACACCGCTATCTGTTTAAACATGGAAATATCTACAATGCTGTCTCTATAAATATGGAAATAACTACAGCTCTATCTCTATAAACTTCGAAATATCTACACCGCCATCTGTATGAACATGTAAATATCTACACCGCCATCTGTATGAACATGGAAATATCTACACCGCTAACTGTATGAACATGGAAATGTCTACACCGCTATTGGTATGAACATGGAAATATCTACACCGCTATGTGTATGAACATGGAAATATCTACACCGCTATCTGTATGAACATGGAAATATCTACACCGCTATCTGTATGAACATGCAAATATCTACACAGCTATCTGTATATCAATGGAAATATCCACACTGGTATCTCTATAAACATGGAAATAACTACACTGCTATCTGTATAAACATGGAAATATCTACACCGCCATCTCTATGAACATGGAAATATCTACACCGCCATTTGTATGAACCTGGAAATATCTACACCGACATCTCTATGAACATGGAAATATCTACACCGCCATTTGTATGAACATGGAAATACCTACACCGCCATCTGTATGAACATGGACATATCTTCACCGCCATCTGTATGAACATGGATATATGTACACCGGCATCTGGATGAACATGGAAATATCTACACCGCTATCTGCATGAACATGGAAATATCTACACAGCTATCTGAATATACATGGAAATATCTACACCGATTTCTCTATAAATATGGAAATAACTACAGCGCTATCTCTATAAACTTCGAAATATCTACACCGCCATCTGTATGGACATGGAAATATCTACACCGCCATCTGTACGAACATGGACATATCTAAACCGCCATCTGTATTAAGATGGAAATATATACACCGCTATCTGTATAAACATGGAAATATCTGCGCAACTATCTGTATAAACATGGAAATAACCGCACCGCTATCTGAATAAACATGGAAATATCCGCGCCGCTATCTGTATAAACATGGATATATCTACACTGCTATCTGCATAAACCTGGAAATATCAACACCGCTATCTGTGTAAACATGGAAATGTCTACACCGCTATCCGTGTAAACATGGAAATATCTACACCGCCATCTGTGTAAACATGAAAATATCTACACCGCCATCCCTATAAACATGGAAATATCTACACCGCCCTCTGTATGAACATGGAAATATCTACACCGCTAACTGTATGAACATGGAAATATCTACACCGCTATCTGTATGAACATGGAAATATGTACACCGCTATCTGTATGAACATGGAAATATCTACACCGCTATCTGTATGAACATGGAAATATCTACACCGCTATCTGTATGAACATGGAAATATCTACACCGCTACCTGTAGAAACATGGAAATAACCGCACCGCTATCTGTATAAACATGGAAATATCTGCCCAACTATCTGTATAAACATGGAAATATCTACAACACTGTCTCTATAAACTTGGAAATAACTACACCACTATCTCTGTTAACATGGAAATATCTAGACCGCCATCTCTATAAACATGGAAATATCTACACCACCATCTGTATAAACATGGAAATATCTATACCGCTATCTGCATAAACATGGAAATATCTACACCGCCATCTCTATGAACATGGACATATCTACACCGCCATCTGTACGAACATGGAAATATCTACACCGCTATCTGTATGAACATGGAAATATCTACACCGCCATCTGTAGGAACATGGACATATCTACACCGCCATCTGTATTAAGATGGAAATATCTACACCGCTATCTGTATAAACATGGAAATATCTGCCCAACTATCTGTATAAACATGGAAATATCGGCACCGCTATCTGTGTAAACATTAAAATATCTAAACTTCTATTTGCATAAACATGGAAATATCCACACCGCCATCTGTGTAAACATGGAAATGTCTACACCGCTATCTGTGTAAACATGGAAATATCTACACCGCCATCTGTGTAAACATGAAAATATCTACACCGCCATCCCTATAAACATGGAAATATCTACACCGCTAACTGTATGAACAAGGAAATATCTACACCGCTATCTGTATGAACATGGAAATATCTACACCGCTATCTGTATGAACATGGAAATATCTTCACCACTATCTGAATGAACATGGAAATATCTACACCGCCATCTCTATGAACATGGAACTATCTACACCGAAATTGGTATGAACATGGAAAGATCTACACCACCATCTGTATGAACATGGAAATATCTACACCGCTATCTGAATGAACATGGAAATATCTACACCGCTATCTGTATGAACATGGAAATAGCTACACCGCTATCTGTATGAACATGGAAATATCTGCACCGCCATCTGTATGAACATGGATATATCTACACAGCCATCTGGAAAACATGGAAATATCTACACAGCTATCTGTATAAACATGGAAATCTCTGCCCAACTATCTGTATAAACATGTAATTAACCGCACCGCTATCTGAATAAACATGGAAATATCCTCACCGCTATCTGTATAAACTTGGAAATATCTACACTGCTATCTGCATAAACCTGGAAATATCCACACCGCTATCTGTGTAAACATGGAAATGTCTAAACCGCTATCCGTGTAAAAATGGAAATATCTACACCGCCATCTGTGTAAACATGAAAATATCTACACCGCCATCCCTATAAACATGGAAATATCTACACCGTCCTCTGTATGAACATGGAAATATCTACACCGCTAACTGTATGAACATGGAAATATCTACACCGCTATCTGTATGAACATGGAAATATCTACACCGCTATCTGTATGAACATGGAAATATCTACACCGCTATCTGTATGAACATGGAAATATCTACACCGCTATCTGTATGAACATGGAAATATCTACCCCGCTATCTGTATGAACATGCAAATATCTACACAGCTATCTGTATATCAATGGAAATATCCACACTGGTATCTCTATAAACATGGAAATAACTACACTGCTATCTGTATAAACATGGAAATATCTACACCGCCATCTCTATGAACATGGAAATATTTACACCGCCATTTGTATGAACCTGGAAATATCTACACCGCCATCTCTATGAACATGGAAATATCTACACCGCCATTTGTATGAACATGGAAATACCTACCCCGCCATCTGTATGAACTTGGAAATATCTTCACCGCCATCTGTATGAACATGGATAAATGTACACCGGCATCTGGAACAACATGGAAATATCTACACCGCTATCTGCATAAACATGGAAATATCTACACAGCTATCTGAATATACATGGAAATATCTACACCGATTTCTCTATAAATATGGAAATAACTACAGCGCTATCTCTATAAACTTCGAAATACCTACACCGCCATCTGTATGAACATGGAAATATCTACACCGCCATCTGTACGAACATGGACATATCTAAACCGCCATCTGTATTAGGATGGAAATATCTACACCGTTATCTGTATAAACATGGAAATATCTGCCCAACTATCTGTGTAAACATGGAAATAACTGCACCGCTATCTGAATAAACATGGAAATATCTGCACCGCTATCTGTATAAACATGGAAATATCTACACTGCTATCTGCATAAACCTGGAAATATCCACACCGCTATCTGTGTAAACATGGAAATGTCTACACCGCTATCCGTGTAAACATGGAAATAACTACACCGCCACCTGTGTAAACATGAAAATATCTACACCGCCATCGCTATAAACATGGAAATATCTACACCGTCCTCTGTATGAACATGGAAATATCTACACCGCCATCTCTGTAAAGGTGGAAATATCTACACGGCTATCTGTATGAACTTGGAAATATCTACACTGCTCTCTGTATAAAATTGAAATTATCTACACCACTATCTCTATAAACATGGAAATATCTACACTGCTATCTGTATAAACATGGAAATATCTACACCACTATCTGTATAAACATGGAAATATCTTCACCGCTATCTGTATAAACATGGAAATATCTACAATGCTGTCTCTATAAACTTGGAAATAACTACACCACTATCTCTGTAAACATGGAAATATCTAGACTGCCATCTCTATAAACATGGAAATATCTACACCACCATCTGTATAAACATGGAAATATCTATACCGCTATCTGCATAAACATGGAAATATCTACACCGCCATCTCTATGAACATGGAAATATCTACACCGCCATCTGTACGAACATGGAAATATCTCTACTGCCATCTGTATGAACATGGAAATATCTACACAGCTCTCTGTATGAACATGGAAATATCTACACCGCTATCTGTATGAACATGCAAATATCTACACAGCTATCTGTATATCAATGGAAATATCTACACAGCTGTCTCTATAAACATGGAAATAACTACACTGATATCTCTATAAAGATGGAAATAACTACACCGCCATCTCTATGAACATGGAAATATCTACACCGCCATTTGTATGATCCTGGAAATATCTACACCGCCATTTGTATGAACATGGAAATACCTACACCGCCATCTGTATGAACATGGAAATATCTTCACCGCCATCTGTATGAACATGGATATATGTACACGGGCATCTGGATGAACATGGAAATATCTACAACGCTATCTGCATGAACATGGAAATATCTACACAGCTATCTGAATATACATGGAAATATCTACACCGATTTCTCTATAAATATGGAAATAACTACAGCGCTATCTCTATAAACTTCGAAATATCTACACCGCCATCTGTATGGACATGGAAATATCTACACCGCCATCTGTACGAACATGGACATGTCTAAACCGCCATCTGTATTAAGATGGAAATATCTACACCGCTATCTGTATAAACATGGAAATATCTGCCCAACTATCTGTATAAACATGGAAATAACCGCACCGCTATCTGAATAAACATGGAAATATCCGCACCGCTATCTGTATAAACATGGAAATATCTACACTGCTATCTGCATAAACCTGGAAATATCCACACCGCTATCTGTGTAAACATGGAAATGTCTACACCGCAATCCGTGTAAACATGGAAATATCTACACCGCCATCTGTGTAAACATGAAAATATCTACACCGCCATCCCTATAAACATGGAAATATCTACACCATCCTCTGTATGAACATGGAAATATCTACACCGCTAACTGTATGAACATGGAAATATCTACACCGCTATCTGTATGAATATGGAAATATCTACACCGCTATCTGTATGAACATGGAAATATCTACACCGCTATCTGTATGAACATGGAAATATCCACACCGCTATTTGTATGAACATGGAAATACCTACCCCGCTATCTGTATGAACATGCAAATATCTACACAGCTATCTGTATATCAATGGAAATATCCACACTGGTATCTCTATAAACATGGAAATAACTACACTGCTATCTGTATAAACATGGAAATATCTACACCGCCATCTGTATGAACATGGAAATATCTACACCGCCATTTGTATGAACCTGGAAATATCTACACCGCCATCTCTATGAACATGGAAATATCTACACCGCCATTTGTATGAACATGGAAATACCTACACCGCCATCTGTATGAACATGGATAAATGTACACCGGCATCTGGAACAACATGGAAATATCTACACCGCTATCTGCATGAACATGGAAATATCTACACAGCTATCTGAATATACATGGAAATATCTACACCGATTTCTCTATAAATATGGAAATAACTACAGCGCTGTCTCTATAAACTTCGAAATACCTACACCGCCATCTGTATGAACATGGAAATATCTACACCGCCATCTGTACGAACATGGACATATCTAAACCGCCATCTGTATTAGGATGGAAATATCTACACCGTTATCTGTATAAACATGGAAATATCTGCCCAACTACCTGTATAAACCTGGAAATAACTGCACCGCTATCTGAATAAACATGGAAATATCCGCACCGCTATCTGTATAAACATGGAAATATCTACACTGCTATCTGCATAAACCTGGAAATATCCACACCGCTATCTGTGTAAACATGGAAATGTCTACACGGCTATCCATGTAAACATGGAAATATCTACACCGCCATCTGTGTAAACATGAAAATATCTACACCGCCATCGCTATAAACATGGAAATATCTACACCGTCCTCTGTATGAACATGGAAATATCTACACCGCCATCTCTATAAAGGTGGAAATATCTACACCGCTATCTGTATGAACTTGGAAATATCTACACTGCTCTCTGTACAAAATTGAAATTATCTACACCACTATCTCTATAAACATGGAAATATCTACACTGCTATCTGTATAAACATGGAAATATCTACACCGCTATCTGTGTAAACATGGAAATATCTTCACCGCTATCTGTATAAACATGGAAATATCTACAACGCTGTCTCTATAAACTTGGAAATAACTACACCACTATCTCTGTAAACATGGAAATATCTAGACCGCCATCTCTATAAACACGGAAATATCTACACCACCATCTGTATAAACATGGAAATATCTATACCGCTATCTGCATAAACATGGAAATATCTACACCGCCATCTCTATGAACATGGAAATATCTACACCGCCATCTGTACGAACATGGAAATATCTCTACTGCCATCTGTATGAACATGTAAATATCTACACCGCCATCTGTATGAACATGGAAATATCTACACAGCTCTCTGTACGAACATGGAAATATCTACACCGTTATCTGTATGAACATGGAAATATCTACACAGCTATCTGTATATCAATGGAAATATCTACACAGCTGTCTCTATAAACATGGAAATAACTACACTGCTATCTGTATAAACATGGAAATATCTACACCGCCATCTGAATGAACATGTAAATATCTACACCGCCATCTGTATGAACATGGAAATACCTACACCGCTAACTGTATGAACATGGAAATATCTACACCGCTATCTGTATGAACATGGAAATATCTACACCGCCATCTGTATGAACATGGAAATAACCGCACCGCTATCTGAATAAACATGGAAATATCCGCACCGCTATCTGTATAAACATGGAAATATCTACACTGCTATCTGCATAAACCTGGAAATATCCACACCGCTATCTGTGTAAACAGGGAAAGGTCTACACCGCTATCCGTGTAAACATGGAAATATCTACACCGCCATCTGTGTAAACATGAAAATAACTACACCGCCATCCCTATAAACATGGAAATATCTACACCGTCCTCTGTATGAACATGGAAATATCTACACCGCTAACTGTATGAACATGGAAATATCTACACCGCTATCTGTATGAACTTGGAAATATCTACACCGCTGTCTGTATGAACATGGAAATATCTACACCGCTATCTGTATGAACATGGAAATATCTACACCGCTATCTGTATGAACATGGAAATATCTACACCGCTATCTGTATGAACATGCAAATATCTACACAGCTATCTGTATATCAATGGAAATATCCACACTGGTATCTCTATAAACATGGAAATAACTTCACTGCTATCTGTATAAATATGGAAATATCTACACCGCCATCTCTATGAACATGGAAATATCTACACCGCCATTTGTATGAACGTGGAAATATCTACACCGCCATCTCTATGAACATGGAAATATCTACACTGCCATTTGTATGAACATGGAAATACCTACACCACCATCTGTATGAACATGGAAATATCTTCACCGCCATCTGTATGAACATGGATATATGAACACCGGCATCTGGATGAGCATGGAAATATCTACACCGCTATCTGCATGAACATGGAAATATCTACACAGCTATCTGAATACACATGGAAATATCTTCACCGATTTTTCTATAAATATAGAAATAACTACAGCGCTATCTCTATAAACTTCGAAATACCTACACCGCCATCTGTACGAACATGGAAATATCTACACCGCCATCTGTACGAACATGGACATATCTAAACCGCCATCTGTATTAAGATGGAAATATCTACACCGCTATCTGTATAAACATGGAAATATCTGCGCAACTATCTGTATAAACATGGAAATAACCGCACTGCTATCTGAATAAACATGGAAATATCCGCACCGCTGTCTGTATAAACATGGAAATATCTACACTGCTATCTGCATAAACCTGGAAATATCCTCACCGCTATCTTTGTAAACATGGAAATGTCTACACCGCTATCCGTGTAAACATGGAATTATCTACACCGCCATCTGTGTAAACATGAAAATACCTACACCGCCATCCCTATAAACATGGAAATATCCACACCGCCATCTGTATGAACATGGAAATATCTACACCACTATCTGTATGAACATGGAAATATCTACACCGCCATCTGTATGAACATGGAAATATCTACACCGCCATCTGTATGAACATGTAAATATCTACACCGCCATCTGTATGAACATGGAAATATCTACACCGCTAACTATATGAACATGGAAATATCTACACCGCTATCTGTATGAACATGGAAATATCTACACGGCTATCTGTATGAACATGGAAATATCTACACCGCTATCTGTATGAACATGGAAATATCTACACCGCTATCTGAATGAACATGGTAATATCTACACCGCTATCTGTATGAACATGGAAATATCTACACCGCTATCTGTGTGAACATGCAAATATCTACACAGCTATCTGTATATCAATGGAAATATCTACACTGCTATCTCTATAAACATGTAAAAAACTACACTGCTATCTGTATAAATAAGAAATATCTGCACTGCCACCTGTATGAACATGGAAATATCTTCACTGCCATCCGTACCAACATGGAAATATCTACACCGCCATCTGTATGAACATGTAAATATCTACACCGCCATTTGTCTGAACATGGAAATATCAACACCGCTAACTATATGAACATGGAAATATCTACACCGCTATCTGTATGAACATGGAAATATCTACACCGCTATCTGTGTGAACATGGAAATATCTACACCGCTATCTGTATGAACATGGAAATATCTACACCGCTATCTGTATGAACATGGAAATATCTACACCGCTATCTGTATGAACATGGAAATATCTACACCGCTATCTGTATGAACATGGAAATATCTACACCGCTATCGGTATAAACATGCAAATATCTACACAGCTATCTGTATATCAATGGAAATATCTACACTGCTATCTCTATAAACATGGAAATATTTACACCGCCATCTGTATGAACATGGAAATATCTACACTGCCATCTGTAGGAACATGGACATATCTACACCGCCATCTGTATTAAGATGGAAATATCTACACCGCTATCTGTATAAACATGGAAATATCTGCCCAACTATCTGTATAAACATGGAAATATCGGCACCGCTATCTGTGTAAACATGAAAATATCTACACTGCTATTTGCATAAATATGGAAATATGCACACCGCCATCTGTGTAAACATGGAAATGTCTACACCGCTATCTGTGTAAACATGGAAATATCTACACCGCCATCTGTGTAAACATGAAAATATCTACACCGCCATCCCTATAAACATGGAAATATCTACACCGCTAACTGTATGAACAAGGAAATATCTACACCGCTATCTGTATGAACATGGAAATATCTACACCGCTATCTGTATGAACATGGAAATATCTTCACCACTATCTGAATGAACATGGAAATATCTACACCGCTATCTGTATGAACATGGAAATATCTACACCGCTATCTCTATGAACATGCAAATATCTACACAGCTATCTGTAAATCAATGGAAATATCTACACTGCTATCTCTATAAACATGGAAATAATTACACTGCTGTCTCTATAAATATGGAAATATCTACACCGCCATCTCTATGAACATGGAAATATCTACACCGCCATTTGTATGAACATGGAAATATCTACACCGCCATCTCTATGAACATGGAACTATCTACACCGAAATTGGTATGAACATGGAAAGATCTACACCACCATCTGTATGAACATGGAAATATCTACACCACCATCTGTATGAACATGGAAATATCTTCACCACCATCTGTATGAACATGGATATATTTACACTAGCATCTGGATGAACATGGAAATATCTACACCGCTATCTGCATGAACATGGAAATATCTACACAGCTATCTGAATATACATGGAAATATCTACACAGATTTCTCTATAAATATGGAAATAACTACAGCGCTATCTCTATAAACTTCGAAATATCTACACCGCCATCTGTATGAACATGGAAATATCTACACCGCCATCTGTACAAACATGGACATATCTACACCGCCATCTGTATTAAGATGGAAATATCTACAACGCTATCTGTATAAACATGGATATATCTGCGCAACTATCTGTATAAACATGGAAATATCCGCACCGCTATCTGAATAAACATGGAAATATCCACACCGCTATCTGTATAAACTTGGAAATATCTACACCGCTGTCTGTATGAACATGGAAATATCTACACCGCTATCTGTATGAACATGGAAATATCTACACCGCTATCTGTATGAACATGGAAATATCTACACCGCTATCTGTATGAACATGCAAATATCTACACAGCTATCTGTATATTAATGGAAATATCCACACTAGTATCTCTATAAACATGGAAATAACTTCACTGTTATCTGTATAAATATGGAAATGTCTACACCGCCATCTCTATGAACATGGAAATATCTACACCGCCATTTGTATGAACCTGGAAATATCTGCACCGCCATCTCTATGAACATGGAAATATCTACACCGCCATGTGTATGAACATGGAAATTCCTACACCGCCATCTGTATGAACATGGACATATCTTCACCGCCATCTGTATGAACATGGATATATGCACACCGGCATCTGGATGAACATGGAAATATCTGCACCGCTATCTGCATGAACATGGAAATATCTACACAGCTATCTGAATACACATGGAAATATCTACACCGATTTTTCTATAAATATGGAAATAACTACAGCGCTATCTCTATAAACTTCGAAATACCTACACCGCCATCTGTATGAACATGGAAATATCTACACCGCCATCTGTACGAACATGGACATATCTAAACCGCCATCTGTATTACGATGGAAATATCTACACCGCTATCTGTATAAACATGGAAATATCCGCACCGCTATCTGTATAAACATGGAAATATCTACACTGCTATCTGCATAAACCTGGAAATATCCACACCGCTATCTGTGTAAACATGGAAATGTCTACACCGCTATCCGTGTAAACATGGAATTATGTACACCGCCATCTGTGTAAACATGAAAATATCTACACCGCCATCCCTATAAACATGGAAATATCTACACCATCCTCTGTATGAACATGGAAATATCTACACCGCCATCTCTATAAACGTGGAAATATCTACACCGCTATCTGTATGAACTTGGAAATATCTACACTGCTCTCTGTATAAAATTGAAATTATCTACACCACTATCTCTGTAAACATGGAAATATCTACACTGCTATCTGTGTAAACATGCATACAACTTCACCGCTATCAGTATAAACATGGAAATATCTACACCGCTATCTGTATGAACATGGAAATAGCTACACCGCTATCTGTATGAACATGGAAATATCTACACCGCTATCTGTATGAACATGGATATATCTACACAGCCATCTGGATTAACATGGAAATATCTACACCGCTATCTGTGTAAACATTGATATATCTTCACCGCTATCTGTATAAACATGGAAATATCTACACCGCTATCTGTATGAACATGGAAATATCTACACCGCTATCTGTATGAACATGGAAATATCTACACCACTATCTGTTTGAACATGGAAATATCTACACCGCTATCTGCATGAAAATGGAAATATCTACACTGCTATCTGCACATACATGGAAATATCTACACAGCTATCACTTTACACATGGAAATAAATACACCGCTATCTGTATGAACATGGAAATATCCACACCGCCATCTGTATGAACATGGAAATATCTGCACCGCCATCTGTATGAACATATAAATATCTGCACCGCCATCTGTATTAAGATGGAGATATCTACACCGCTATCTGCATAAACATGGAAATATCTACACCGCTATCTGTATAAACATGGAAATGTATACACCGCTATCTCTATAAACATGGAAATATCTACACCGCTATCTGTATGAACATGGAAATATCTACACCGCTATCTGTATGAACATGGAAATGTCTACACCGCTATCAGTATGAACATGGAAATATCTACACCCCTATCTGTATGAACATGGATATATCTACACAGCCATCTGGATGAACATGGAAATATCCACACCGCTATCTGTGTAAACATGCATACATCTTCACCGCTATCTGTATAAACATGGAAATATCTACATTGCTATCTGTATGAACATGGAAATATCTACACCGCTATCTGTTTGAAGATGGAAATATATACACCGCTATCTGCATGAAAATGGAAATATCTACACAGCTATCTGCATATACATGGAAATATCTACAGAGCTATCTCTTTACACATGGAAATAACTACACCGCTATCTGTATGAACATGGAAATATCTACACCGCCATCTGTATGAGCATGGAAATATCTGCACCGCCATCTGTATGAACATATAAATATCTACACCGCCATCTGTATTAAGATGGAGATATCTACACCGCTATCTGAATAAACATAGAAATATCTACACCGCTATCTGTATAAACATGGAAATATCTACACCGCTATCAGTATAAACATGGAAATATCTACACGGCTACCTGTAAACATGGAAATATCAGCACCGCTATCTGTATGAACATGGAAATATCTACACCGCTATCTGTATGAACATGGAAATATCTACACCGCTATCTGTATGAACATGGAAATATCTACAAAGCTATCTGAATGAACATGGAAATATCTACACCGCTATCTGTTTGAACATGTAAATATCTACACTGCTATCTGCATGAAAATGGAAATATCTACAAAGCTATCTGCATATACATGGTAATATCTACACAGCTATCTGTTTACACATGGAAATAACTACAACGCTATATCTATAAACATGGAAATCTCTACACCGCTATCTGTATAAACATGGAAATATCTACACCGCTATCTGTATAAAGATGGAAATATCTACACCACTACCTGTATAAACATGGAAATATCAGCACCGCTATCTGTATGAACATGGAATTATCTACACCGCTATCTGTATGAACATGGAAATATCTACACCGCTATCTGTATGAACATGGAAATATCTACACCGCTATCTGTATGAACATGGAAATATCTACACCGCTATCTATTTGAACATGGAAATATCTACAACGCTGTCTGCTTGAAAATGGAAATATCTACACAGCTATCTGCATACACATGGAAATATCTACACAGCTATCTCTTAACACATGGAAATAAGTACTCCGCTATCTCTATAAACATGGAAATATCTACACCGCCATCTGTATGAACATGGAAATATCTGCACCGCCATCTGTAAGAACAAATAAATATCTACACCGTCATCTGTATTAAGAAAGAAATATCTAAACCGCTATCTGTATGAACATTGAAATATCTACACCGCAATCTGTATGAACATTGAAATATCTACACCGCTACCTGTATAAGCATGGAAATATCAGCACCGCTATCTGTATGAACATGGAAATATCTACACCGCTATCTGTATGAACATGGAAATGTCTACACCGCTATCAGTATGAACATGGAAATATCTACTCCGCTATCTGTATGAACATGGATATATCTACACAGCCCTCTGGATGAACATGGAAATATCCACACCGCTATCTGTGTAAACATGCATACATCTTCACCGCTATCTGTATAAACATGGAAATATCTACATTGCTATCTGTATGAACATGGAAATATCCACACCGCTATCTGTTTGAAGATGGAAATATATACACCGCTATCTGCATGAAAATGGGAATATCTACACAGCTATCTGCATATACATGGAAATATCTACACAGCTATCTCTTTACACATGGAAATAACTACACCGCTATCTGTATGAACATGGAAATATCTACACCGCTATCTGTATGAACATGGAAATATCTACACCGCTATTTGTTTGAACATGGAAATATCTACACCGCTATCTGCATGAAAATGGAAATATCTACACTGCTATCTGCATATACATGGAAATATCTACACAGCTATCTCTTTACACATGGAAATAACTACACCGCTATCTGTATGAACATGGAAATATCCACACCGCCATCTGTATGAACATGGAAATATCTACACCGCTGTTTGAAGATGGAAATATATACACTGCTATCTGCATGAAAATGGAAATATCTACACAGCTATCAGCATATACATGGAAATATCTACACAGCTATCTCTTTACACATGGAAATAACTACACCGCTATCTGTATGAAGATGGAAGTATCTACACCGCCATCAGTATGACCATGGAAATATCTGCACCGCCACCTGTATGAAAATATAAATATCTACACCGCCATCTGTATTAAGATGGAGATACCTACACCGCTATCTGAATAAACATGGAAATATCTACACAGCTATCTGTATAAACATGGATATATCTACACCGCTATCTGTATAACCATGGAAATATCTACACCGCTACCTATATAAACATGGAAATATCAGCACCGCTATCTGTATGAACATGGAAATATCTACACCGCTATCTGTATGAACATGGAAATATCTACACCGCTATCAGTATGAACATGGATATATCTACACCGCTATCTGGAGGAACATGGAAATATCTACACCGCCATCTGTATGAACATGGAAATATCTGCACAGCCATCTGTATGAACATATAAATATCTACACCGCCATCTGTATTAAGATGGAGATATCTACACTGCTATCTGTATAAACAGGGAAATATCAACACCGCCATCTGAATGAACACATAAATATCTACACCGCCATCTGTATTAAGAAGGAAATATCTAAACCGCTATCTGTATAAACATGGAAATATCTACACCGCTGCCTGTATAAACATGGAAATATCAGCACCGCTATCTGTTTGAACATGGAAATATCTACACCGCTATCTGTAGGAACATAGAAATAGGTACACCGCTGCCTGTATAAACATTGAAATATCAGCAACGCTATCTGTATGAAAATGGAAATATCTACACCACTATCTGTATGAGCATGGATATATCTACACAGCCATCTGGATGAACATGGAAATATCTACACCATTATCTGTATGAACGTGGAAATATCTACACTGCTATCTGTGTAAATATGCATACATATTCACCGCTATCAGTATAAACATGGAAATATCTACACGGCTATCTGTATGAACATGGAAATAGCTACACCGCTATCTGAATGAACATGGAAATATCTACACCGCTACCTGTATAAACATGGAAATATCAGCACCGCTATCTGTATGAACATGGAAATAACTACACTGCTATCTGTATGAACATGGAAATAACTACACCGCTATATGTATGAACATGGAAATATCTACACTGCCATCTGTATGAACATGGATATATCTACACAGCCATCTGGAGGAACATGGAAATATCAGCACCGCTATCTGTATGAACATGGAAATAACTACACTGCTATCTGTATGAACATGGAAATAACTACACCGCTATCTGTTTGAACATGGAAATATCTACACCGCTATCTGCATGAAAATGGAAATATCTACACTGCTATCTGCATATACATGGAAATATCTACACAGCTATCTCTTTACACATGGAAATAACTACACCGCTATCTGTATGAACATGGAAATAGCTACACCGCTATCTGTATGAACATGGAAATATCTACACCGCTACCTGTATAAACATGGAAATATCAGCACCGCTCTCTGTATGAACTCGGAAATTTCTACACCGCTATCTGTACGAACATGGAAATATCTACACTGCTATCTGTATGAACATGGAAATAGCTACACCGCTATCTGTATGAACAAGGAAATATCTACACCACTATCTGCATGAACATTGAAATATCTACACCGCTATCTGTGAAAACATGCATATATCTTCACCGCTATCTGTATAAACATGGAAATATCTACACCGCTATCTGTATGAACATGGAAATAGCTACACCGCTATCTGTATGAACATGGAAATATCTACACCGCTATCTGTATGAACATGGATATATCTACACAGCCATCCGGATGAACATGGAAATATCTCCACCGCTATCTGTGTAAACATGCATACATCTTCACCGCTATCTATATAAACATGGAAATATCTACACCAATATCTGTATGAACATGCAAATATCTACACTGCTACCTGTATAAACATGGAAATATCAGCACCGCTATCTGTATGAACATGGAAATAGCTACACCGCTATCTGTATGAACATGCAAATATCTACACCACTATCTGTATGAACATGGAAATATCTACACTACTATCTGCATGAACATGGATATATCTACACAGCCATGCGGATGAACATGGAAATATCTACACCACAATCTGTATGAACATGGACATATCTACACCGCTATCTGTGTAAACATGCATACATCTTCAACGCTATCAGTATAAACATGGAAATATCTACACCGCTATCTGTATGAACATGGAAATAGCTACACCGCTATCTGTATGAACATGGAAATATCTACACCGCTATCTGTATGAACATGGATATATCTACACAGCCATCTGGATGAACATGGAAATATCTACACCGCTATCTGTGTAAACATGCATACATCTTCACCGCTATCTGTATTAACTTGGAAATATCTACACCGCTATCTGTATGAACATTGAAATATCTACACCGCTATCTGTATGAACATGGAAATACCTACACCGCTATCTGTTTGAACATGGAAATATCTACACCGCTATCTGTATGAAAATGGAAATATCTACACTGCTATCTGCATATACATGGAAATATCTACACAGCTATCTCTTTACACATGGAAATACCTATACCGCTATCTGTATGAACATGGAAATATCCACACCGCCATCTGTATGAACATGGAAATATCTGCACCGCCATCTGTATTAAGATGGAGATATCTACACCACTATCTGTATAAACATGGAAATATCTAAACTGCTATCTGTATAAACATGGAAATATCTACACCGCTGCCTGTATAACCATGGAAATATCAGCACCGCTATCTGTATGAACATGGAAATATCTACACCGCTATCTGTATTAACATGGAAATGTCTACACTGCTATCTGTATGAACATGGAAATATCTACACCGTTCTCCGTATGAACATGGAAATATCTACACTGCTATCTATATGAAAATGGAAATATCTACAAAGCTATCTGAATGAACTTGGAAATATCTACACCGCTATCTGTTTGAACATGTAAATATCTACACCGCTATCTGCATGAAAATGGAAATATCTACAAGCTATCTGCATATTCATGGAAATATCTACACAGCTATCTCTTTACACATGGAAATAACTACACCGCTATATCTATAAACATGGAAATATGTACACCGCCATCTGTATGAATATGGAAATATCTGCACCGCCAACTGTATGAACATATAAATATATACACCGCAATCTGTATTAAGAAGGAAATATCTAAACCGCTGTTTAAACATGGAAATATCTACACCGCTGCCTGTATAAACATGGAAATATCAGCACGGCTCTCTGTAAGAGAATGGAAATATCAACACCGCTATCTGTATGAACATGGAAATATCCACACTGCTATCTGTATGAAGATGGAAATAGCTACACCGTTATCTGTATGAACATGGAAATAGCTACACCGCTATCTCTATGAACATGGAAATATCTACACTGCTATCTGTATGAACATGGAAAGAGCTACACCGTTATCTGTATCAACATGGAAATAGCTACACCGCTATCTGTATGAACATGGAAGTATCTACACCGCTATCTGTATTAACATGGATATATCTACACAGCCATCTGGATGAACATGGAAATATCTACACCGCTATCTGTATGAACATGGAAATATCTACACCGCTATCTGTGTGAACATGGATATATCTACACAGACATCTGGATGAACATGGAAATATCTACACCGCTATCTGTGTAAACATGCATACATCTTCACCGCTATCTGTAAAAACATGGAAATATCCACACCGCTATCTGTATGAACATGGAAATATCTACACCGCTATCTGTATGAACATGGAAATATCTACACCGCTATCTGTTTGAACATGGAAATATCTAAACCGCTATCTGCATGAAAATGGAAATATCTACACTGCTATCTGCATATACATGGAAATATCTACACAGCTATCTCTTTACACATGGAAATAACAACACCGCTATCTGTATGAACATGGAAATATCGACACCGCCATCTGTATGAACATGGAAATATCTGCACCGCCATCTGTATGAACATATAAATATCTACACCGCCATCTGTATTAAGATGGAGATATCTACACCGCTATCTGTATAAACACGGAAATATCTACACCGCTATCTGTATAAACAGGGAAATATCTACACCACTATCTGTATAAACATGGAAATATCAGCAACGCTATCTTTATGAACATGGAAATATCAGCCCCTCTATCTGTAAGAACATGGAAGTATCTACACCGCTATCAGTATGAACATGGAAATATCTACACCGCTATCTGTATGAACATGGAAATACCTTCAACGCCATCTGTATGAACATGGATATATCTACACAGCCATCTGGATGAACATGGAAATATCTACACCACTATCTGTATGAACATGGAAATAGCTACACCGCTATCTGTATGAACATGGAAATATCTACACCACTATCTGTATGAACATGGAAATATCTACACCGCTATCTGTATGAACATGGAAATATCTTCACCGCTATCAGTATGAACATGGATATATCTACACAGCCATCTGGATGAACATGGAAATATCTACACCGCTATCTGTATGAACATGGAAATAGCTACACCGCTATCTGTATGAAAATGGAAATATCTACACCGCTATCTGTATGAACATGGAAATATCTACACCGCTATCTGTATGAACACGGAAATATCTTCACCGCCATCTGTATGAACATGGATATATCTACAGAGCCATCTTGATGAACATGGAAATATCTACACAGCTATCTGTATGAACATGGAAATTTATACACCGCTATCTGTGTAAACATGCATACATCTTCACCGCTATCTGTATAAACATGGAAATATCTACACCGCTATCTGTATTAAGAAGGAAATATCTAAACCGCTATCTGTATGAACATTGAAGTATCTACACCGCTATCTGTATGAACATGGAAATATCTACACCGCTATCTGTGTTAACATGCATACATCTTCACCGCTATCTGTATAAACATGGAAATATCTACAATGACATCTGTATAAACATGGAAATACCTACACCGCTATCTGTAGGAACATGGAAATATCTACACCGCTATCTGAATGAAAATGGATATATCTACACTGCCATCTGGATGAACATGGAAATATCTACACCGCTATCTGCATGAACATGGAAATATCTACACCGCTATCAGTGTAAACATGCATATATCTTCACCGCAATCTGTATAAGTATGGAAATATCAACACCGCTTTCTGTATCAACTCGGAAATATCTACACCGCTATCTGTTTGAACATGGAAATATCTAAACCGCTATCAGCATGAAAATGGAAATATCTACACAGCTATCTGCAAATACATGGAAATATCTACACAGCTATCTCTTTACACATGGAAATAACTACACCGCAGTCTGTATGAACATGGAAATGTCTGCACCGCCATCTGTATGAACATATAAATATCTACACCGCCATCTGTATTAAGATGGAGATATCTACACTGCTATCTGTATAAACATGGAAATATCTAAACCGCTATCTGTATAAACATGGAAATATCTACACCGCTCTCTGAATAAAAATGGAAATATCAGCACCGCTGTCTGTATGAACATGGAAATATCAGCCCCTCTATCTGTATGAACATGGAAGTATCTACACTGATATGTCTATGAACATGGAAATATCTACACCGCTATCCTTTTGAACATGGAAATATCTAAACCGCTATATGCATGAAAATGGAAATATATACACAGCTATCTGCATATACATGGAAATATCTACACAGCTATCTCTTTACACATGGAAATATCTACACCGCTATCTGTGTAAACATGCATACATCTTCACCACTATCTGTATAAACATGGAAATGTCTACAAGGCTATCTGTATGAACATGGAAATATCTACACCGCCATCTGTATGAACATGGAAATAGCTGCACCGACATCTGTATGAACATATACATATCTACACGGCCATCTGTATTAAGATGGAGATATCTACACCGATATCTGTATAAACATGGAAATATCTACACCGCTATCTGTATAAACATGGAAATATCTACACCGCTATCTCTATAAACATGGAAATATCTACACCGCAACCTGTATAAACATGGAAATATCAGCACCGCTATCTGTATGAACATGAAAATATCATCCCCTCTATCTGTATGAACATGGAGATATCTACACCGCTATCTGTATGAACATGGAAATATCTACACCGCTATCTGTATTAATATGGAAATACCTTCACCGCCATCTGTATGAACTTGGATATATCTACACAGCCATCTGGATGAACATGGATATATCTACACAGCCCTCTGGATGAACATGGAAATATCCACACCGCTATCTGTGTAAACATGCATACATCTTCACCGCTATTTGAATAAACATGGAAATATCTACACCGCTATCTGTATAAACATGAGAATATCAGCACCGCTGTCTGTATGAACATGGAAATATCAGTCCCTCTATCTGTATGAACATGGAGATATCTACGCCGCCATCTGTATGAACATGGATATATCTACACAGCCATCTGGAGGAACATGGAAATATCTACACCGCTATCTGTTTGAACATGGAAATAGCTACACCGCTATCTGTATGAACATGGATATATCTACACCGCTATCTGTATGAACATGGAAATATCTACACCGCTACCTGTATGAACAAGGAAATATCTTCAACGCCATCTGTACGAACATGGATATATCTACAGTGCCATCTGGATGAACATGGAAATATCTACACGGCCATCTGTATGAACATATAAATATCTACACCGCCATCTGTATTAAGATGGAGATTTCTACACCGCTATCTGTATAAACCTGGAAATATCTACACCGCTATCTGTATAAACATGGAAATATCTACACCACTATCTGGATAAACATGGAAATTTCTACACCGCTACCTGTAGAAACATGGAAATATCAGCACCGCTATCAGTAGGAACATGGAAATATCTACACCGCTATCTGTACGAACATGGAAATATCTACACCGCTATCTGTATGAACATGGAAATAGCTACACCGCTATCTGTATGAACATGGAAATAGCTACACCGCTATCTGTATGAACATGGAAATAACTACAACGCTTTCTGTATGAACATGGAAATATCTACACAGCTATCTGTGTAAACATGCATACATCTTCACCGCTATCTGTATAAACATGGAAATCTCTACACCGCTATCTGTATGAACATGGAAATAGCTACACCGCTATCTGTATGAACATGGAAATATCTACACCGCTATCTGTATGAACATGTAGATATCTACACAGCCATCTGGATGAACATGGAAATATCTACACCGCTATCTGTGTAAACATGCATACATCTTCACCGCTATCTGTATAAACATGGAAATATCTACACCGCTATCTGAATGAACATGGAAATATCTGCACCGCTATCTGTATGAACATGGAAATATCTACACCGCTATATGTTTGAACATGGAAATATCTACACCGCTATCTGCATGAAAATGGAAATATCTACACTGCTATCTGCATATACATGGAAATATCTACACAGCTATCTCTTTACACATGGAAATAACTACAACGCTATCTGTATAAACATGGAAATATCTACACCGCCATCTGTGTGAACATGGAAATATCTGCACCGCCATCTGTATGAACATGGAAATATCCGCACCGCCATCTATATGAACATATAAATATCTACACCGCCATCTGTATTAAGATGGAGATATCTACACCGCTATCTGAATAAACATGGAAATATCTACACCGCTATCTGTATAAACATGGAAATATCAGCACCGCTATCTGGATGAACATGGAAATATCAGCCCCTCTATCTGTATGAACATGGAGATATCTACACGGCCATCTGTATGAACATGGATATATCTACACAGCCATCTGGATGAACATGGAAATATTCGCACCGCTATCTGTATGAACATGGAAATAGCTACACCGCTATCTGTATGAACATGGAAATATCTACACCGCTATCTGTATGAACATGGAAATATCTACACCGCTATCTGTATGAACATGGAAATATCTTCACCGCCATCTGTACGAACATGGATATATCTACAGAGCCATCTGGATGAACACGGAAATATCTACACCGCCATCTGTATGAACATATAAATATCTACACCGCCATCTGTATTAAGATGGAGATATCTACACCGCTATCTGTATAAACCTGGAAATATCTACACTGCTATCTGTATAAACATGGAAATATCTACACCGCTACCTGTATAAACATTGAAATATCAGCACCGCTATCTGTAGGAACATGGAAATATCTACACCGCTATCTGCATGAAAATGGAAATATCTACACTGTTATCTGCATATACATGGAAATATCTAAACAGCTATCTCTTTACACATGGAAATAACTATACCGCTATCTGTATGAACATGGATATATCTACACAGCCCTCTGGATGAACATGGAAATATCCACACCGCTATCTGTGTAAACATGCATACATCTTCACCGCTATCTGTATAAACATGGAAATATCTACACCGCTATCTGCATGAAAATGGAAATATCTACAAAGCTTTCTGCATATACATGAAAATATCTACACAGCTATCTCTTTACACATGGAAATAACTACACCGCTATATCTATAAACATGGAAATATCTACACCGCCTTCTGTATGAACAGGGAAATATCTGCACCGCCATCTGTATGAACATATAAATATCTACACCGCCATCTGTATTAAGAAGGAAATATCTAAACCACAATCTGTATAAACATGGAAATATCTACACCGCTGCCTGTATAAACTTGGAAATATCAGCACCGCTCTCGGTATGAAAATGGAGATATGTACACCGCTATCTGTATGAACATGGAAATATCTACACCGCCATCTGTATGAACATGGAAATATCTGCATTGCCATATGTATGAATATATAAATATCTACACCGCCATCTGTATTAAGACGGAGATATCTACACCGCTATCTGAATAAACATGGAAATATCTACAACGCTATCTGTATAAACATGGAAATATCTACACCGCTATCTGTATAAACATGGAAATATCTACACCGCTACCTGTATAAGCATGGAAATATCAGCACCGCTATCTGTATGAACATGGAAATATCTACACCGCTATCTGTATGAACATGGAAATATCTACACCGCTATCTGTATGAACATGGAAATGTCTACACCGCTATCAGTATGAACATGGAAATATCTACACCGCTATCTGTATGAACATGGATATATCTACACAGCCCTCTGGATGAACATGGAAATATCCACACTGCTATCTGTGTGAACATGCATACATCTTCACCGCTATCTGTATAAACATGGAAATATCTACATTGCTATCTGTATGAACATGGAAATATCTACACCGCTATCTGTTTGAAGATGAAAATATATACACCGCTATCTGCATGAAAATGGAAATAACTACACAGCTATCTGCATATACATGGAAATATCTACACAGCTATCTCTTTACACATGGAAATAACTACACCGCTATCTGTATGAACATGCAAATATCTACACCGTCATCCGTATGAACATGGAAATATCTACACCGCTATCTGTATAAACATGGAAATATCTACACCGCTATCTGTATGAACATGGAAATATCTACACCGCTATCTGTTTGAACATGGAAATATCTACAACTCTGTCTGCATGAAAATGGAAATATCTACACAGCTATCTGCATACACATGGAAATATCTACACAGCTATCTCTTAACACATGGAAATAAGTACTCCTTATCTCTATAATCAGGGAAATATCTACACCGCCATCTGTATGAACATGGAAATATCTGCACCGCCATCTGTATGAACATATAAATATCTACACCGCCATCTGTATTAAGAAGGAAATATCTAAACCACAATCTGTATAAACATGGAAATATCTACACCGCTGCCTGTATAAACTTGGAAATATCAGCACCGCTCTCGGTATGAAAATGGAGATATGTACACCGCTATCTGTATGAACATGGAAATATCTACACCGCCATCTGTATGAACATGGAAATATCTGCATTGCCATATGTATGAATATATAAATATCTACACCGCCATCTGTATTAAGACGGAGATATCTACACCGCTATCTGAATAAACATGGAAATATCTACAACGCTATCTGTATAAACATGGAAATATCTACACCGCTATCTGTATAAACATGGAAATATCTACACCGCTACCTGTATAAGCATGGAAATATCAGCACCGCTATCTGTATGAACATGGAAATATCTACACCGCTATCTGTATGAACATGGAAATATCTACACCGCTATCTGTATGAACATGGAAATGTCTACACCGCTATCAGTATGAACATGGAAATATCTACACCGCTATCTGTATGAACATGGATATATCTACACAGCCCTCTGGATGAACATGGAAATATCCACACTGCTATCTGTGTGAACATGCATACATCTTCACCGCTATCTGTATAAACATGGAAATATCTACATTGCTATCTGTATGAACATGGAAATATCTACACCGCTATCTGTTTGAAGATGAAAATATATACACCGCTATCTGCATGAAAATGGAAATAACTACACAGCTATCTGCATATACATGGAAATATCTACACAGCTATCTCTTTACACATGGAAATAACTACACCGCTATCTGTATGAACATGCAAATATCTACACCGTCATCCGTATGAACATGGAAATATCTACACCGCTATATGTATAAACATGGAAATATCTACACCGCTATCTGTATGAACATGGAAATATCTACACCGCTATCTGTTTGAACATGGAAATATCTACAACTCTGTCTGCATGAAAATGGAAATATCTACACAGCTATCTGCATACACATGGAAATATCTACACAGCTATCTCTTAACACATGGAAATAAGTACTCCTTATCTCTATAATCAGGGAAATATCTACACCGCCATCTGTATGAACATGGAAATATCTGCACCGCCATCTGTATGAACATATAAATATCTACACCGCCATCTGTATTAAGAAGGAAATATCTAAACCGCTATCTGTATAAACATGGAAATATCTACACCGCTTCCTGTATAAACTTGGAAATATCAGCACCGCGCTCGGTATGAAAATGGAGATATCTACACCGCTATCTGTATGAACATGGAAATATCTACACTGCTATCTGTATGAACATGGAGATAGCTACACCGCTATCTGTATGAACATGGAAATATCTAAACCGCCATCTGTATGAACATGGAAATATCTGCATCGCCATCTGTATGAACATATAAATATCTACACCGCCATCTGTATTAAGACGGAGATATCTACACCGCTATCTGAATAAACATGGAAATATCTACACCGCTATCTGTATAAACATGGAAATATCCACACCGCTATCTGTATAAACATGGAAATATCTACACCGCTACCTGTATAAGCATGGAAATATCAGCACCGCTATCTGTATGAACGTGGAAATATCTACACCGCTATCTGTCTGAACATGGAAATATCTACACCGCTATCTGTATGAACATGGAAATGTCCACACCGCTATCAGTATGAACATGGAAATATCTACACCGCTATCTGTATAAACATGGAAATATCTACACCGCTATCTGTATAAACATGGAAATATCTACACGGCTACCAGTATAAACATGGAAATATCAGCACCGCTATCTGTATGAACATGGAAATATCTACACCGCTATCTGTATGAACATGGAAATATCTACACCGCTATCTGTATGAACATGGAAATATCTACAAAGCTATCTGAATGAACATGGAAATATCTACACCGCTATCTGTTTGAACATGTAAATATCTACACCGGTATCTGCATGAAAATGGAAATATCTACAAAGCTATCTTCATATACATGGAAATATCTACACAGCTATCTCTTTACACATGGAAATAACTACACCGCTATATCCATAAACATGGAAATATCTACACCGCCGTCTGTATGAACATTTAAATATCTGCACCGCCATCTGTATGAACATATAAATATCTACACCGCCATCTGTATTAAGAAAGAAATATCTAAACCGCTATCTGTCTGAACATTGAAATATCTACACCGCTATCTGTATAAACATGGAAATATCTACACCGCTGTCTGTATAAACATGGAAATATCTACACCACTACCTGTATAAACATGGAAATATCAGCACCGCTATCTGTATGAACATGGAATTATCTACACCGCTATCTGTATGAACATGGAAATATCTACACCGCTATCTGTATGAACATGGAAATATCTACACCGCTATCTGTATGAACATGGAAATATCTACACCGCTATCTGTTTGAACATGGAAATATCTACAACGCTGTCTGCATGAAAATGGAAATATCTACACAGCTATCTGCATACACATGGAAATATCTACACAGCTGTCTCTTAACACATGGAAATAAGTACTCCGCTATCTCTATAAACATGGAAATATCTACACCGCCATCTGTATGAACATGCAAATATCTGCTCCGCCATCTGTATGAACATATAAATATCTACACCGCCATCTGTATTAAGAAAGAAATATCTAAACCGCTATCTGTATGAACATTGAAATATCTACACCGCTATCTGTATGAACATTGAAATATCTACACCGCTGCCTGTATAAACATGGAAATATCAGCACCGTTATCTGTATGAATATGGAAATATCTACACCGCTATCTGTATGAACATGGAAATATCTACACCGCTATCTGTATGAACATGGAAATAGCTACACCGCTATCTGTATGAACATGGAAATATCTACACAGCCATCTGGAAGAACCTGGAAATATCTACTCCGCTATCTGTGTAAACATGCATAGATCTTCACCGCTGTCTGTATAAACATGGAAATATCTGCACCGCTATCTGTATGAACATGGAAATATCTACACCGCTATCTGTATGAACATGGAAATATCTGCACCGCTATCTGTTTGAACATGGAAATATCTACACCGCTATCTGCATGAAAATGGAAATATCTACACTGCTATCTGCATATACATGGAAATATCTACACAGCTATCTCTTTACACATGGAAATAACTACACCGCTATCTGTATGAACATGGAAATATCTACACCGCCATCTGTATGAACATGGAAATTTGTGCACCGCCATCTGTATGAACATATAAATATCTACACCGCCATCTGTATTAAGATGGAAATATCTACACTGCTATCTGTATAAACATGGAAATATCTACATCGCTCTCTGTATAAACATGGAAATATCTACACCGCTATCTGTATAAACATGGAAATGTCTACACCAATACCTGTATAAACATGGAAATATCAGCACAGCTATCTGTATGAACATGGAATTATATACACCGCTATCTGTATGAACATGGAAATATCTACACCGCTATCCGTATGAACATGGAAATATCTACACCGCTATCAGTACGAACATGGAAATATCTACACCGCTATCTGTTTGAACATGGAAATATCTACACCGCTGTCTGCATGAATATGGAAATATCTACACAGCTATCTGCATACACATGGAAATATCTACACAGCTATCTCTTAACGCATGGAAATATGTACTCCGCTATCTCTATAAACATGGAAATATCTACACCGCCATCTGTATGAACATGGAAATATCTGCACCGCCATCTGTATGAACATATAAATATCTACACCGCCATCTGTATTAAGAAGGAAATATCTAAACCGCTATCTGTATGAACATTGAAAAATATACCCCGCTATCTGTATGAACATTGAAATATCTAAACCGCTGCCTGTATAAACATGGAAATATCAGCACCGCTATCTGTATGAACATGGAAATATCTACACAGCCATCTGGATGAACATGGAAATATCTACTCCGCTATCTGTGTAAACATGCATAGATCTTCACCGCTATCTGTGTAAACATGGAAATATCTAAACCGCTATCTGTATGAACATGGAAATATCTACACCGCTATCTGTATGAACATGGAAATATCTTCACCGCTATCTGTTTGAACATGGAAATATCTACACCGCTATCTGCATGAAAATGGAAATATCTACACTGCTATCTGCATATACATGGAAATATCTACACAGCTATCTCTTTACACATGGAAATAACTACACCGCTATCTGTATGAACATGGAAATATCTACACCGCCATCTGTATGAACATGGAAATATCTGCACCGCCATCTGTATGAACATATAAATATCTACACCGCCATCTGTATTAAGATGGATATATCTACACCGCTATCTGAATAAACATGGAAATATCTACACCGCTATCTGTATAAACTGGGAAATATCTACACCGCTATCTGTATAACCATGGAAATATCTACACTGCTACCTGTATAAACATGGAAATATCAGCACCGCTATCTGTATGAACATGGAAATATCTACACCGCCATCAGTATAAACATGGAAATATCTACACCGCTATCTGTATGAACATGGAAATATCTACAAAGCTATCTGAATGAACATGGAAATATCTACACGGCTATCTGTTTGAACATGTAAATATCTACTCCGCTATCTGCATGAAAATGGAAATATCTACAAAGCTATCTGCATATACATGGAAATATCTACACAGCAATCTCTTTACACATGGAAATAACTACACCGCTATATCTATAACCATGGAAATATCTTCACCGCCATCTGTATGAACAAGGAAATATCTGCACCGCCATCTGTATGAACAAATAAATATCTACAACGCCATCTGTATTAAGAAGGAAATATCTAAACCGCTATCTGTATAAACATGGATATATCTACACAGCTGAATGTATAAACATGGAAATATCAGCACCGCTATCTGTATGAACATGGAAATATCTACACCGCTATCTGTGTCAACATGGAAATATCTACACCGCCATCTGTATGAACATAAAATATCTACACAGCCATCTGTATTAAGAAGGAAATATCTCAACCGCTATCTGTAAACGTGGAAATATCTACACCGCTGCCTGTATAAACATGGAAATATCAGCACCGCTATCTGTATGAACATGGAAATATCTACACCGCTATCTGTATGCACATGGAAATATCTACAACGCTATCTGTATGAACATGGAAATATCTACACCGCTATCTGTATGAACATGGAAATATCTACACCGCTATCTGTTTGAACATGGAAATATCTACACCGCTGTCTGCATGAAAATGGAAATATCTACACAGCTATCTGCATATACATGGAAATATCTACACAGCTATCTCTTTACACATGGAAATAACTACACCGCTATCTCAGTAAACATGGAAATATCTACACCGCCATCTGTATGAACATGGAAATATCCGCACCGCCATCTGTATGAACATATAAATATCTACACCGCCATCTGTATTAAGAAGGAGATATCTACACCGCTATCTGTATAAACATGGAAATATCTACACCGCTATCTGTATAAACATGGAAATATCTACACCGCTATCTGTATAAACATGGAAATATCTACACCACTCCCTGTATAAACATGGAAATATCAGCACTGCTATCTGTATGAACATGGAAATATCTACACAGCTATCTGTATGAACATGGAAATATCTACACCGCTATCTGTATCAACATGGAAATATCTACACCGCTATCTGTACGAACATGGAAATATCTAAACAGCTATCTGCATGAAAATAGAAATATCTACACAGCTATCTGCATATACATGGAAATATCTACAAAGCTATCTCTTTACACATGGAAATAACTACACCGCTATCTCTATAAACACGGAAATATCTACACCGCCATCTGTATGAACATGGAAATATCTGCACCGCCATCTGTATAAACATATAAATATCTACACCGCCATCTGTATTAAGATGGAGATATCTACACCGCTATCTGTATAAACTTGGAAATATCTACACCGCTATCTGTATAAACATGGAAATATCTACACCGCTATCTGTATAAACATGGAAATATCTACACCGCTACCTGTATAAACATGGAAATAGCACCGCTATCTGTATGAACATGGAAATTTCTACACCGCTATCTCTATGAACATGGAAATATATACACTGCTATCTGTATGAACATGGAAATAGCTACACCGCTATCAGCATGAACATGGAAATATCTACACCACTATCTGAATGAACATGGAAATATCTACACCGCTATCTGTATGAACATGGATATATCTACACAGCCATCTGGATGAACATGGAAATATCTACACCGCTATCTCTTTGAACATGGAAATATCTAAACCGCTATCTGCATGAAAATGGAAATATATACACAGCTATCTGCATATACATGGAAATATCTACACAGCTATCTCTTTTCACATGGAAATAACTATACCGCTATCTGTATGAACATGGAAATATCTTCACCACCATCTGTAGGAACATGGATATATCTACACAGCCATCTGGATGAACATGGAAATATCTACACCGCTATCTGTATGAACATGGAAATATCTACACCGCTATCTGTGTAAACATGCATACATCTTCACCGCTATCTGTATAAACATGGAAATATTTACAGTGCTATCTGTATGAACATGGAAATATCTACACCGCTATCTGTTTGAACATGGAAATATCTACACCGCTATCTGCATGAAAATGGAAATATCTACAAAGCTATCTGCATATACATGGAAATATCTACACAGCTATCTCTTTACACATGGAAATAACTACACCGCTATATCTATAAACATGGAAATATCTACACCGCCATCTGTACGAACATGGAAATATCTGCACCACCATCTGTATGAACATATAAATATCTACACTGCCATCTGTATTAAGAAGGAAATATCTACACCGCTATCTGTATGAACATTGAAATATCTACACCGCTATCTGTGTAAACATTCATACATCTTCACCGCTATCTGTATAAACATGGAAATATCTACAACGCCATCTGTATGAACATGGAAATATCTACACCGCTATCTGTTCGAACATGGAAATATCTAAACCGCTATCTGCATGAAAATAGAAATATCTACACAGCTATCTGCATATACATGGAAATATCTACACAGCTATCTCTTTACACATGGAAATAACTATACCGCCATCTGTATGAACATGGAAATATCTGCACCGCCATCTGTAAGAACATATAAATATCTACACCGCCATCTGTATTAAGAAGGAAATATCTAAACCGCTATCTGTATGAACATTGAAATATCTACACCGCTATCTGTATGAACATGGAATTATCTACACCGCTATCTGTGTAAACATGCATATATCTTCACCGCTATCTGTATAAACATGGAAATATCAGCACCGTTATCTGTATGAAAATGGAAATATCTACACCGCTATCTCTATGAACATGGAAATATGTACACCGCTATCTGTATGAACATGGAAATAGCTACACTGCTATCTGTATGAACATGGAAATATCTACACCACTATCTGTAGGAACATGGAAATATCTACACCGCTATCTCTATGAACATGGATATATCTACAAAGCCATCTGGATGAACATGGAAATATCTACACCGCTATCTGCATGAACATGGAAATATCTACACCGCTATCTGTGTAAACATGCATACATCTTCACCGCAATCTGTATAAACATGGAAATATCAACACCGCTATCTGTATGAACATGGAAATATCTACAACGCTATCTGTTTGAACATGGAAATATCTAAACCGCTATCTGTATGAACATGGAAATATCTACACCGCTATCTGTATGAACATGGAAATAGCTACACCGCTATCTGTATGAACATGGAAATACCTTCACCGCCATCTGTATGAACATGGATATATCTACACAGCCATCTGGATGAACATGGATATATCGACACAGCCCCCTGGATGAACATGGAAATATCCACACCGCTATCTGTGTAAACATGCATACATCTTCACCGCTATCTGTATCAACATGGAAATATCTACACCGCTATCTGTATGAACATGGAAATATCTACACCGCTATCTGTTTGAAGATGGAAATATATACACCGCTATCTGCATGAAAATGGAAATATCTACACAGCTGTCTGCATGAAAATGGAAATACCTACACAGCTATCTGCATATACATGGAAATATCTACACAGCTATCTCTTTACACATGGAAATAACTACACCGCTATCTGTATGAACATGGAAATAACTACACCGCTATCTGTATGAACATGGAAATATCTACACGGCTATCTGTGTAAACATGCATACATCTTCACCGCTATCTGTATAAACATGGAAATATCTACACCGCTATCTGTATGAACATGGAAATAGCTACACCGCTACCTGTATGAACATGGAAATATCTACACCGCTATCTGTATGAACATGTAGATATCTACACAGCCATCTGGATGAACATGGAAATATCTACACCGCTATCTGTGTAAACATGCATACATCTTCACCGCTATCTGTATAAATATGGAAATATCTGCACCGCTATCTGTATGAACATGGAAATATCTACACCGCTATAAGTTTGAACATGGAAATATCTACACCGCTATCTGCATGAAAATGGATATATCTACACTGCTATCTGCATATACATGGAAATATCTACACAGCTATCTCTTTCCACATGGAAATAACTACAACGCTATCTGTATCAACATGGAAATATCTACACCGCCATCTGTATGAACATGGAAATATCTGCACCGCCATATGTATGAACATGGAAATATCCGCACCGCCATCTATATGAACATATAAATATCTACACCGCCATCTGTATTAAGATGGAGATATCTACACAGCTATCTGAATAAACATGGAAATATCTACACCGCTATCTGTATAAACATGGAAATATCAGCACCGCTATCTGTATGAACATGGAAATATCAGCCCCTCTATCTGTATGAACATGGAGATATCTACACGGCCATCTGTATGAACATGGATATATCTACACAGCCATCTGGATGAACATGGAAATATTCGCACCGCTATCTGTATGAACATGGAAATAGCTACACCGCTATCTGTATGAACATGGAAATATCTACACCGCTATCTGTATGAACATGGAAATATCTACACCGCTATCTGTATGAACATGGAAATATCTTCACCGCCATCTGTACGAACATGCATATATCTACAGAGCCATCTGGATGAACATGGAAATATCTACACCGCCATCTGTATGAACATATAAATATCTACACCGCCATCTGTATTAAGATGGAGATATCTACACCGCTATCTGTATAAACCTGGAAATATCTACACTGCTATCTGTATAAACATGGAAATATCTACACCGCTACCTGTATAAACATGGAAATATCAGCACCGCTATGAGTAGGAACATGGAAATATCTACACCGCTATCTGCATGAAAATGGAAATATCTACACTGTTATCTGCATATACATGGAAATATCTAAACACCTATCTCTTTACACATGGAAATAACTATACCGCTATCAGTATGAACATGGATATATCTACACAGCCCTCTGGATGAACATGGAAATATCCACACCGCTATCTGTGTAAACATGCATACATCTTCACCGCTATCTGTATAAGCATGGAAATATCTACACCGCTATCTGCATGAAAATGGAAATATCTGCAAAGCTTTCTGCATATACATGGAAATATCTACACAGCTATCTCTTTACACATGGAAATAACTACACCGCTATATCTATAAACATGGAAATATCTACACCGCCTTCTGTATGAACATGGAAATATCTGCACCGCCATCTGTATGAACATATAAATATCTACACCGCCATCTGTATTAAGAAGGAAATATCTAAACCACAATCTGTATAAACATGGAAATATCTACACCGCTGCCTGTATAAACTTGGAAATATCAGCACCGCTCTCGGTATGAAAATGGAGATATCTACACCGCTATCTGTATGAACATGGAAATATCTACACCGCCATCTGTATGAACATGGAAATATCTGCATTGCCATATGTATGAACATATAAATATCTACACCGCCATCTGTATTAAGACGGAGATATCTACACCGCTATCTGAATAAACATGGAAATATCTACACCGCTATCTGTATAAACATGGAAATATCCACACCGCTATCTGTATAAACATGGAAATATCTACACCGCTACCTGTATAAGCATGGAAATATCAGCACCGCTATCTGTATGAACATGAAAATATCTACACCGCTATCTGTATGAACATGGAAATATCTACACCGCTATCTGTATGAACATGGAAATGTCTTCACCGCTATCAGTATGAACATGGAAATATCTACACCGCTATCTGTATGAACATGGATATATCTACACAGCCCTCTGGATGAACATGGAAATATCCACACCGCTATCTGTGTGAACATGCATACATCTTTACCGCTATCTGTATAAACATGGAAATATCTACATTGCTATCTGTATGAACATGGAAATATCTACACCGCTATCTGTTTGAAGATGGAAATATATACAATGCTATCTGCATGAAAATGGAAATATCTACACAGCTATCTGCATATACATGGAAATATCTACACAGCTATCTCTTTACACATGGAAATAACTACACCGCTATCTGTATGAACATTGAAATATCTACACCGCTATCTGTATAAACATGGAAATATCTACACCGCTATCTGTATAAACATGGAAATATCTACACCACTACCTGTATAAACATGGAAATATCAGCACCGCTATCTCTATGAACATGGAATTATCTACACCGCTATCTGTATGAACATGGAAATATCTACACTGCTATCTGTATGAACATGGAAATATCTACACCGCTATCTGTATGAACATGGAAATATCTACACCGCTATCTGTTTGAACATGGAAATATCTACAACGCTGTCTGCATGAAAATGGAAATATCTACACAGCTATCTGCATACACATGGAAATATCCACACAGCTATCTCTTAACACATGGAAATAAGTACTCCTTATCTCTATAATCATGGAAATATCTACACCGCCATCTGTATGAACATGGAAATATCTGCACCGCCATCTGTATGAACATATAAATATCTACACCGCCATCAGTATTAAGAGGAAATATCTAAACCGCTATCTGTATAAACATGGAAATATCTACACCGCTGCCTGTATAAACTTGGAAATATCAGCACCGCTCTCGGTATGAAAATGGAGATATCTACACCGCTATCTGTATGAACATGGAAATATCTACACTGCTATCTGTATGAACATGGAGATAGCTACACCGCTATCTGTATGAACATGGAAATATCTACAACGCCATCTGTATGAACATGGAAATATCTGCATCGCCATCTGTATGAACATATAAATATCTACACCGCCATCTGTATTAAGACGGAGATATCTACACCGCTATCTGAATAAACATGGAAATATCTACACCGCTATCTTTATAAACATGGAAATATCCACACCGCTATCTGTATAAACATGGAAATATCTACACCGCTACCTGTATAAGCATGGAAATATCAGCACCGCTATCTGTATGAACATGGAAATATCTACACCGCTATCTGTATGAACATGGAAATATCTACACCGCTATCTGTATGAACATGGAAATGTCTACACCGCTATCAGTATGAACATGGAAATATCTACACCGCTATCTGTATAAACATGGAAATATCTACACCGCTACCTGTATAAACATGGAAATATCTACACGGCTACCTGTATAAACATGGAAATATCAGCACCGCTATCTGTATGAACATGGAAATATCTACAACGCTATCTGTATGAACATGGAAATATCTACACCGCTATCTGTATGAACATGGAAATATCTACAAAGCTATCTGAATGAACATGGAAATATGTACACCGCTATCTGTTTGAACATGTAAATATCTACACCGGTATCTGCATGAAAATGGAAATATCTACAAAGCTATCTGCATATACATGGAAATATCTACACAGCTATCTCTTTACACATGGAAATAACTACACCGCTATATCCATAAACATGGAAATATCTACACCGCCATCTGTATGAACATGCAAATATCTGCACCGCCATCTGTATGAACATATAAATATCTACACCGCCATCTGTATTAAGAAAGAAATATCTAAACCGCTATCTGTATGAACATTGAAATATCTACACCGCTATCTGTATAAACATGGAAATATCTACACCGCTATCTGTATAAACATGGAAATATCTACACCACTACCTGTATAAACATGGAAATATCAGCACCGCTATCTGTATGAACATGGAATTATCTACACCGCTATCTGTATGAACATGGAAATATCTACACCGCTATCTGTATGAACATGGAAATATCTATACCGCTATCTGTATGAACATGGAAATATCTACACCGCTATCTGTTTGAACATGGAAATATCTACAACGCTGTCTGCATGAAAATGGAAATATCTACACAGCTATCTGCATACACATGGAAATATCTACACAGCTATCTCTTAACACATGGAAATAAGTACTCCGCTATCTCTATAAACATGGAAATATCTACACCGCTATCTGTATAAACATGGAAATATCAGCACCGCTATCTGTATGAACATGGAAATATCAGCCCCTCTATCTGTATGAACATGGAGATATCTACACCGCTATCTGTATGAACATGGATATATCTACACAGCCATCTGGATGAACATGGAAATATCTACACCGCTATCTGTATGAACATGGAAATAGCTACACCGCTATCTGTATGAACATGGAAATATCTACACCGCTATCTGCATGAACATGGAAATATCTACACCGCTATCTGTCTGAACATGGAAATATCTTCACCGCCATCTGTACGAACATGGATGTATCTACAGAGCCATCTGGATGAACATGGAAATATCTACACCGCCATCTGCATGAACATATAAATATCTACACCGCCATCTGTATTAAGATGGATATACCTACCCCGCTATCTGTATAAACCTCGAAATATCTACACCGCTATCTGTATAAACATGGAAATATCTACACCGCTATCTGTATAAACATGGAAATTTCTACTCCGCAACCTGTATAATCATGGTAATATCAGCACCGCTATCTGTAGGAACATGGATATATCTACACAGCCATCTGGATGAACATGGATATATCTAAACAGCCATCTGGATGAACATGGAAATATCTACACCGCTATCTGTGTAAACATGCATACGTCTTCACCGCTATCTGTATAAACATGGAAATATCTACACAGCCCTCTGGATGAACATGGAAATATAAACACCGCTATCTGTGTAAACATGCATACATCTTCACCGCTATCTGTATAAACATGGAAATATCTACACTGCTATCTGTATGAACATGGAAAAAGCTACACCGCTATCTGTATGAACATGGAAATAGATACACCGCTATCTGTATGAACATGGAAATATCTACACAGCCATCTGGATGAACATGGAAATATCTACTCCGCTATCTGTGTAGAAATGCATAGATCTTCACCGCTATCTGTATAAACATGGAAATATCCACACCGCTATCTGTATTAACATGGAAATATCTACACCGCTATCTGTATGAACATGGAAATATCTACACCCCTATCTGTTTGAACGTGGATATATCTACACGGCTATCTGCATGAAAAAGGAAATATCTACACTGCTATCTGCATATAGATGGAAATATCTACACAGCTATCTCTTTACACATGGAAATAACTACACCGCTATCTGTATGAACATGGAAATATCTACACCGCCATCTGTATGGACATGGAAATATCTGCTCCGCCATCTGTATGAACATATAAATATCTACACCACCATCTGTATAAAGATGGAGATATCTATACTGCTATCTGTATAAACATGGAAATATCTACACCGCTATCTGTATAAACATGGAAATATCTACACCGCTATCTGTATAAACATGGAAATATCTACACCGCTACCTGTATAAACATGGAAATATAAGCACCGCTATCTGTATGAACATGGAAATATCTACACCGCTATCTGAACATGGAAATATCTACACCGCTATCTGTATGAACATGGAAATATCGACACCGCTATCTGTATGAACATGGAAATATCTACACCGCTATCTGTTTGAACATGGAAATATCCACACCACTGTCTGCATGAAAATGGAAATATCTACACAGCTATCTGCATATACATGGAAATATCTACACAGCTATCTCTTTACACATGGAAATAACTACACCGCTATCTCTATAAACATGGAAATATCTACACCGCCATCTGTATGAACATGGAAATATCCGCACCGCCATCTGTATGAACATATAAATATCTACACCACCATCTGTATTAAGAAGGAGATATCTACACAGCTATCTGTATAAACATGGAAATATCTACACCGCTATCTGTATAAACATGGAAATATCTACACCGCTATCTGTATAAACATGGAAATATCTACACCGCTATCTGTATAAACATGGAAATATCTACACCGCTCCCTGTATAAACATGGAAATATCAGCACTGCTATCTGTATGAACATGGAAATATCTACACAGCTATCTGTATGAACATGGAAATATCTACACCGATATCTGTGTAAACATGCATACATCTTCACCGCTATCTGTATAAACATTTAACTATCTACACCGCTATCTGTATGAACATGGAAATATCTACACCGCTATCTCTATGAACATGGAAATAGCTACACTGCTATCTGTATGAACATGGAAATAGCTACACCGCTATCTGTATGAACATGGAAATATCTACACCACTATCTGTATGAACATGGAAATATCTAAACAGCTATCTGCATGAAAATAGAAATATCTACACAGCTATCTGCATATACATGGAAATATCTACAAAGCTATCTCTTTACACATGGAAATAACTACACCGCTATCTCTATAAACACGGAAATATCTGCACCGCTGTCTGTATAAACATGGAAATAACTACACCGCTATCTCTATAAACACGGAAATATCTACACTGCTATCTGTATGAACATGGAAATAGCTACACCGCTATCTGTATGAACATGGAAATATCTACACCGCTATCTGAATGAACATGGAAATATCTACACCGCTATCTGTATGAACATGGATATATCTACACAGCCATCTGGAAGAACATGGAAATATCTACACCGCTATCTGTACGAACATGGAAATATCTAAACAGCTATCTGCATGAAAATAGAAATATCTACACAGCTATCTGCATATACATGGAAATATCTGCAAAGCTATCTCTTTACACATGGAAATAACTACACCGCTATCTCTATAAACACGGAAATATCTACACCGCCATCTGTATGAACATGGAAATATCTGCACCGCCATCTGTATAAACATATAAATATCTACACCGCCGTCTGTATTAAGATGGAGATATCTACACCGCTATCTGTATAAACTTGGAAATATCTACACCGCTATCTGTATAAACATGGAAATACCTACACCGCTATCTGTATAAACATGGAAATACCTACACCGCTACCTGTATAAACATGGAAATATCAGCACCGTTATCTGTATGAAAATGGAAATATCTACACCGCTATCTCTATGAACATGGAAATATCTACACCGCTATGTGTATGAACATGGAAATATCTACACTGCTATCTGTATGAACATGGAAATATCTACACCACTATCTGTAGGAACATGGAAATATCTACACCGCTATCTGTATGAACATGGATATATCTACACAGCCATCTGGATGAACATGGAAATATCTACACCGCTATCTGCATGAACATGGAAATATCTACACCGCTATCTGTGTAAACATGCATACATCTTCATCGCAATCTGTATAAACATGGAAATATCAACACCGCTATCTGTATGAACTTGGAAATATCTACACCGCTATCTGTTTGAACATGGAAATATCTAAACCGCTATCTGTACGAACATGGAAATATCTACACCGCTATCTGTATGAACATGGAGATATCTACACCGCTATCTGTATGAACATGGAAATATCTACACCGCAATCTGTTTGAACATGGAAATATCTAAACCGCTATTTGTATGAACATGGGAATATCTACACCGCTATCTGTATGAACATGTATATATCTACACCGCTATCTGTATGAACATGGAAATAACTTCACCACCATCTGTATGAACATGGATATATCTACACAGCCATCTGGATGAACATGGATATATCGACACAACCCTCTGGATGAACATGGAAATATCCACACCGCTATCTGTGTAAACATGCATACATCTTCACCGCTATCTGTATAAACATGGAAATATCTACACCGCTATCTGTATGAACATGGAAATATCTACACCGCTATCTGTTTGAAGATGGAAATATATACACCGCTATCTGCATGAAAATGGAAATATCTACACAGCTATCTGCATGAAAATGGAAATATCTACACAGCTATCTGCATATACATGGAAATATCTACACAGCTATCTCTTTACACATGGAAATAACTACACCGCTATCTGTATGAACATGGAAATATCTACACCGCCATCTGTATGAACATAGAAATATCTGCACCGCCATCTGTATGAACATATAAATATCTACACTGCCATCTGTATTAAGATGGAGATATCTACACCGCTATCTGAATAAACATGGAAATATCTACACCGCTATCTGTATAAACATGGAAATATCAGTACCGCTATCTGTATGAACATGGAAATATCAGCCCCTCTATCTGTATGAACATGGAGATATCTACACCGCCATCTGTATGAACATGGATATATCTACACAGCCATCTGGAGGAACATGGAAATATCTACACCGCTATCTGTATGAACATGGGAATATCTACACCGCTATCTGTATGAACATGGAAATATCTACACCGCTATCTGTATGAAAATGGAAATATCTTCACCGCTATCTGTATGAACATGGATATATCTACAGAGCCATCTTTATGAACATGGAAATATCCGCACCGCCATCTGTATGAACATATAAATATCTACACCGCCATCTGTATTAAGAAGGAGATATCTACACCGCTATCTGTATAAACATGGAAATATCTACACCGCTATCTGTATAAACATGGAAATATCTACACCGCCATCTGTATGAACATGGAAATATCTACACCGCTCCCTGTATAAACACGGAAATATCAGCACCGCTATCTGTATGAACATGGAAATATCTACACAGCTATCTGTATGAACATGGAAATATCTACACCGATATCTGTGTAAACATGCATACATCTTCACCGCTATCTGTATAAACATTTAAATATCTACAACGCTATCTGTATGAACATGGAAATACCTACACCGCTATCTGTACGAACATGGAAATATCTAAACCGCTATCTACATGAAAATACTAATATCTACACAGCTATCTGCATATACATGGAAATATCTACAAAGCTATCTCTTTACACATGGAAATACCTACACCGCTATCTCTATAAACATGGAAATATCTACACCGCCATCTGTATGAACATGGAAATATCTGCACCGCCATCTGTATAAACATATAAATATCTACACCGCCGTCTGTATTAAGTTGGAGATATCTACACCGCTATCTGTATAAACTTGGAAATATCTACACCGCTATCTGTATAAACATGGAAATACCTACACCGCTATCTGTATAAACATGGAAATATCTACACCGCTACCTGTATAAACATGGGAATATCAGCACCGCTATCTGTATGAACATGGAAATATCTACACCGCTTTCTCTATGAACATGGAAATAGCTACACTGCTATCTGTATGAACATGGAAATAGCTACACCGCTATCTGTATGAACATGGAAATATCTACACCACTATCTGTATGAACATGGAAATATCTACACCGCTATCTGTATGAACATGGATATATCTACACAGCCATCTGGATGTACATGGAAATATCTACACAGCTATCTGCATGAACATGGAAATATCTACACCACTATCAGTGTAAACATGCATACATCTTCACCGCAATCTGTATAAGCATGGAAATATCAACACCGCTATCTCTATGAACGTGGAAATATCTACACCGCTATCTGTTTGAACATGGAAATATCTAAAACGCTATAAGCATGAAAATGGAAATATCTACACAGCTATCTGCATATTCATGGAAATATCTACACAGCAATCTCTTTACACATGGAAATAACTACACCGCTATCTGTATGAACATGGAAATATCTGCACCGCCATCTGTATGAACATATAAATATCTACACCACCATCGGTATTAAGATGGAGATATCTACACCGCTATCTGTATAAACATGGAAATATCTACACCGCTATCTGTATAAACATGGAAATATCTACACCGCTATCTGTATAAACATGGAAATATCAGCACCGCTCTCTGTATGAACATGGAAATATCAGCCCCTCTATCTGTATGAACATGGAAGTATCTACACCGCTATCTCTATGAACATGGAAATATCTACACCGCCATCTGTTTGAACATGGAAATATCTAAACCGCTATCTGCATGAAAATGGAAATATATACACAGTTATTTGCATATACATGGAAATATCTACACAGCAATCTCTTTACACATGAAAATAACTACACCGCTATCTGTATGAACATGGAAATATCTTCACCGCCATCTGTATGACCATGGATATATCTACACATTCATCTGGATGAACATGGAAATATCTACACCGCTATCTTTATGAACATGGAAATATCCACACCGCTATCTGTGTAAACATGCATACATCTTCACCGCTATCTGTATAAACATGGAAATATCTACACCGCTATCTGTATGAACATGGAAATATCTGCACCGCTATCTGTATGCACATGGAAATATCTACACCGCTATCTGTTTGAACATGGAAATATCTACACCGCAATCTGCATGAACATGGAAATATCTACACAGCTATCTGCATATACATGGAAATATCAACACAGCTATCTCTTTACACATGGAAATAACTACACCGCTATCTGTATGAACATGGAAATATCTAAACCGCCATCTGTATGAACATGGAAATATCTGCACCGCCATCTGTATCAACATATAAATATCTACACTGCCATCTGTATTAAGATGGAGATATCTACACCGCTATCTGAATAAACATGGAAATATCTACACCGCTATCTGTATAAACATGGGAATATCAGCACCGCTATCTGTATGAACAAGGAAATATCTTCACCGCCATCTGTACGAACATGGATATAGCTACAGTGCCATCTGGATGAACATGGAAATATCTACACCGCCATCTGTATGAACATATAAATATCTACACCGCCATCTGTATTAAGATGGAGATTTCTACACCGCTATCTGTATAAACCTGGAAATATCTACACCGCTATCTGTATAAACATGGAAATATCTACACTGCTATCTGGATAAACATGGAAATTTCTACACCGCTACCTGTATAAACATGGAAATATCAGCACAGCTATCTGTAGGAACATGGAAATATCTACACCGCTATCTGTACGAACATGGAAATATCTACACCGCTATCTGTATGAACATGGAAATAGCTACACCGCTATCTGTATGAACATGGAAATAGCTACACCACTATCTGTATGAACATGGAAATAACTACACCGCTATCTGTATGAACATGGATATATCTACACAGCCATCTGGATGAACATGGATATATCTACACCGCTATCTGTATGAACATGGAAATATCTACACCGCTATCTGTGTAAACATGCATACATCTTCACCGCAATCTGTATAAACATGGAAATATCTACACCGCTATCTGTATGAACATGGAAATAGCTACACCGCTATCTGTATGAACATGGAAATATCTACACCGTTATCTGTATGAACATGGATATATCTACACAGCCATCTGGATGAACATGGAAATATCTACACCGCTATCTGTGTAAACATGCATACATCTTCACCGCTATCTGTATAAACATGGAAATATCTACACCGCTATCTGAATGAACATGGAAATATCTGCACCGCTATCTGTATGAACATGGAAATATCCACACCGCTATATGTTTCAACATGGAAATATCTACACCGCTATCTGCATGAAAATGGAAGTATCTACACTGCTATCTGCATATACATGGAAATATCTACACAGCTATCTCTTTACACATGGAAATAACTACAACGCTATCTGTATGAACATGGAAATAGCTACACCGCCATCTGTATGACCATGGATATATCTACGCATTCATCTGGATGAACATGGAAATATCTACACCGCTATCTTTATGAACATGGAAATATCCACACCGCTATCTGTGTAAACATGCATACATCTTCACCGCTATCTGTATAAACATGGAAATATCTACACCGCTATCTGTATGAACATGGAAATATCTGCACCGCTATCTGTATGCACATGGAAATATCTACACCGCTATCTGTTTGAACATGGAAATATCTACACCGCAATCTGCATGAACATGGAAATATCTACACAGCTATCTGCATATACATGGAAATATCTACACAGCTATCTCTTTACACATGGAAATAACTACACCGCTATCTGTATGAACATGGAAATATCTAAACCTCCATCTATATGAACATGGAAATATCTGCACCGCCATCTGTATCAACATATAAATATCTACACTGCCATCTGTATTAAGATGGAGATATCTACACCGCTATCTGAATAAACATGGAAATATCTACACCGCTATCTGTATAAACATGGGAATATCAGCACCGCTATCTGTATGAACATGGAAATATCAGCCCCTCTATCTGTATGAACATGGAGATATCTACACCGCCATCTGAATGAACATGGATATATCTACACAGCCATCTGGAGGAACATGGAAATATCTACACCGCTATCTGTATGAACATGGAAATAGCTACACCGCTATCTGTATGAACATGGATATATCTACACCGCTATCTGTATGAACATGGAAATATCTGCACCGCTATCTGTATGAACAAGGAAATATCTTCACCGCCATCTGTACGAACATGGATATAGCTACAGTGCCATCTGGATGAACATGGAAATATCTACACCGCCATCTGTATGAACATATAAATATCTACACCGCCATCTGTATTAAGATGGAGATTTCTACACCGCTATCTGTATAAACCTGGAAATATCTACACCGCTATCTGTATAAACATGGAAATATCTACACCGCTATCTGGATAAACATGGAAATTTCTACACCGCTACCTGTATAAACATGGAAATATCAGCACAGCTATCTGTAGGAACATGGAAATATCTACACCGCTATCTGTACGAACATGGAAATATCTACACCGCTATCTGTATGAACATGGAAATAGCTACACCGCTATCTGTATGAACATGGAAATAGCTACACCACTATCTGTATGAACATGGAAATAACTACACCGCTATCTGTATGAACATGGATATATCTACACAGCCATCTGGATGAACATGGATATATCTACACCGCTATCTGTATGAACATGGAAATATCTACACCGCTATCTGTGTAAACATGCATACATCTTCACCGCTATCTGTATAAACATGGAAATATCTACACCGCTATCTGTATGAACATGGAAATAGCTACACCGCTATCTGTATGAACATGGAAATATCTACACCGCTATCTGTATGAACATGGATATATCTACACAGCCATCTGGATGAACATGGAAATATCTACACTGCTATCTGTTTAAACATGCATACATCTTCACCGCTATCTGTATAAACATGGAAATATCTACACCGCTATCTGATTGAACATGGAAATATCTGCACCGCTATCTGTATGAACATGGAAATATCTACACCGCTATATGTTTCAACATGGAAATATCTACACCGCTATCTGCATGAAAATGGAAATATCTACACTGCTATCTGCATATACATGGAAATATCTACACAGCTATCTCTTTACACATGGAAATAACTACAACGCTATCTGTATGAACATGGAAATAGCTACACCGCCATCTGTATGAACATGGAAATATCTGCACCGACATCTGTATGAACATATAAATATCTACACCGCCATCTGTATAAAGATGAAGATATCTACACCGCTATCTGTATAAACATGGAAATATCTACACCGCTATCTGTATAAACATGGAAATATCTACACCGCTATCTGTATAAACATGGAAATATCTACACCGCTACCTGTTTAAACATGGAAATATCAGCACCGCTATCTGTATGAACATGGAAATATCTACACCGCTATCTGTATGAACATGGAAATATCTACACCGCCATCTGTATGAACATGGAAATATCCGCACTGCCATCTGTATGAACATATGAATATCTACACCGCCATCTGTATTAAGAAGGAGATATCTACACCGCTATCTGTATAAACATGGAAATATCTACACCGCTATCTGTATAAACATGGAAATATCTACACCGCTATCTGTATAAACATGGAAATATCTACACCGCTATCTGTATAAACATGGAAATATCTACACCGCTCCCTGTATAAACATGGAAATATCAGCACTGCTATCTGTATGAACATGGAAATATCTACACAGCTATCTGTATGAACATGGACATATCTACACCGCTATCTGTGTAAACATGCATACATCTACACCGCTATCTGTATAAACATGGAAATATCTACAACGCTATCTGTATGAACATGGAAATATCTACACCGCCATCTGTATGAACATAGAAATATCTGCACCGCCATCTGTATGAACATATAAATATCTACACTGCCATCTGTATTAAGATGGAGATATCTACACCGCTATCTGTAGGAACATGGAAATATCTACACCGCTATCTGTATGAACTTGGATATATCTACACAGCCATCTGGATGAACATGGAAATATCTACACCGCTATCTGCATGAACATGGAAATATCTACACCGCTATCTGTGTAAACATGCATACATCTTCATCGCAATCTGTATAAACATGGAAATATCAACACTGCTATCTGTATGAACTTGGAAATATCTACACCGCTATCTGTTTGAACATGGAAATATCTAAACCGCTATCTGTACGAACATGGAAATATCTACACCGCTATCTGTATGAACATGGAGATATCTACACCGCTATCTGTATGAACATGGAAATATCTACACCGCAATCTGTTTGAACATGGAAATATCTAAACCGCTATCTGTATGAACATGGAAATATCTACACCGCTATCTGTATGAACATGGAGATATCTACACCGCTATCTGTATGAACATGGAAATAACTTCACCACCATCTGTATGAACATGGATATATCTACACAGCCATCTGGATGAACATGGATATATCGACACAACCCTCTGGATGAACATGGAAATATCCACACCGCTATCTGTGTAAACATGCATACATCTTCACCGCTATCTGTATAAACATGGAAATATCTACACCGCTATCTGTATGAACATGGAAATATCTACACCGCTATCTGTTTGAAGATGGAAATATATACACCGCTATCTGCATGAAAATGGAAATATCTACACAGCTATCTGCATGAAAATGGAAATACCTACACAGCTATCTGCATATACATGGAAATATCTACACAGCTATCTCTTTACACATGGAAATAACTACACCGCTATCTGTATGAACATGGAAATATCTACACCGCCATCTGTATGAACATAGAAATATCTGCACCGCCATCTGTATGAACATATAAATATCTACACTGCCATCTGTATTAAGATGGAGATATCTACACCGCTATCTGAATAAACATGGAAATATCTACACCGCTATCTGTATAAACATGGAAATATCAGCACCGCTATCTGTATGAACATGGAAATATCAGCCCCTCTATCTGTATGAACATGGAGATATCTACACCGCCATCTGTATGAACATGGATATATCTACACAGCCATCTGGAGGAACATGGAAGTATCTACACCGCTATCTGTATGAACATGGGAATATCTACACCGCTATCTGTATGAACATGGAAATATCTACACCGCTATCTGTATGAAAATGGAAATATCTTCACCGCTATCTGTATGAACATGGATATATCTACAGAGCCATCTTTATGAACATGGAAATATCCGCACCGCCATCTGTATGAACATATAAATATCTACACCGCCATCTGTATTAAGAAGGAGATATCTACACCGCTATCTGTATAAACATGGAAATATCTACACCGCTATCTGTATAAACATGGAAATATCTACACCGCTATCTGTATAAACATGGAAATATCTACACCGCTACCTGTATAAACATGGAAATATCAGCACAGCTATCTGTAGGAACATGGAAATATCTACACCGCTATCTGTACGAACATGGAAATATCTACACCGCTATCTGTATGAACATGGAAATAGCTACACCGCTATCTGTATGAACATGGAAATAGCTACACCACTATCTGTATGAACATGGAAATAACTACAAAGCTATCTGTATGAACATGGATATATCTACACAGCCATCTGGATGAACATGGATATATCTACACCGCTATCTGTATGAACATGGAAATATCTACACCGCTATCTGTGTAAACATGCATACATCTTCACCGCAATCTGTATAAACATGGAAATATCTACACCGCTATCTGTATGAACATGGAAATAGCTACACCGCTATCTGTATGAACATGGAAATATCTACACCGCTATCTGTATGAACATGGATATATCTACACAGCCATCTGGATGAACATGGAAATATCTACACCGCTATCTGTGTAAACATGCATACATCTTCACCGCTATCTGTATAAACATGGAAATATCTACACCGCTATCTGAATGAACATGGAAATATCTGCACCGCTATCTGTATGAACATGGAAATATCCACACCGCTATATGTTTCAACATGGAAATATCTACACCGCTATCTGCATGAAAATGGAAGTATCTACACTGCTATCTGCATATACATGGAAATATCTACACAGCTATCTCTTTACACATGGAAATAACTACAACGCTATCTGTATGAACATGGAAATAGCTACACCGCCATCTGTATGACCATGGATATATCTACACATTCATCTGGATGAACATGGAAATATCTACACCGCTATCTTTATGAACATGGAAATATCCACACCGCTATCTGTGTAAACATGCATACATCTTCACCGCTATCTGTATAAACATGGAAATATCTACACCGCTATCTGTATGAACATGGAAATATCTGCACCGCTATCTGTATGCACATGGAAATATCTACACCGCTATCTGTTTGAACATGGAAATATCTACACCGCAATCTGCATGAACATGGAAATATCTACACAGCTATCTGCATATACATGGAAATATCTACACAGCTATCTCTTTACACATGGAAATAACTACACCGCTATCTGTATGAACATGGAAATATCTAAACCGCCATCTGTATGAACATGGAAATATCTGCACCGCCATCTGTATCAACATATAAATATCTACACTGCCATCTGTATTAAGATGGAGATATCTACACCGCTATCTGAATAAACATGGAAATATCTACACCGCTATCTGTATAAACATGGGAATATCAGCACCGCTATCTGTATGAACATGGAAATATCAGCCCCTCTATCTGTATGAACATGGAGATATCTACACCGCCATCTGAATGAACATGGATATATCTACACAGCCATCTGGAGGAACATGGAAATATCTACACCGCTATCTGTATGAACATGGAAATAGCTACACCGCTATCCGTATGAACATAGATATATCTACACCGCTATCTGTATGAACATGGAAATATCTACACCGCTATCTGTATGAACAAGGAAATATCTTCACCGCCATCTGTACGAACATGGATATAGCTACAGTGCCATCTGGATGAACATGGAAATATCTACACCGCCATCTGTATGAACATATAAATATCTACACCGCCATCTGTATTAAGATGGAGATTTCTACACCGCTATCTGTATAAACCTGGAAATATCTACACCGCTATCTGTATAAACATGGAAATATCTACACCGCTATCTGGATAAACATGGAAATTTCTACACCGCTACCTGTATAAACATGGAAATATCAGCACAGCTATCTGTAGGAACATGGAAATATCTACACCGCTATCTGTACGAACATGGAAATATCTACACCGCTATCTGTATGAAGATGGAAATAGCTACACCGCTATCTGTATGAACATGGAAATAGCTACACCACTATCTGTATGAACATGGAAATAACTACACCGCTATCTGTATGAACATGGATATATCTACACAGCCATCTGGATGAACATGGATATATCTACACCGCTATCTGTATGAACATGGAAATATCTACACCGCTATCTGTGTAAACATGCATACATCTTCACCGCTATCTGTATAAACATGGAAATATCTACACCGCTATCTGTATGAACATGGAAATAGCTACACCGCTATCTGTATGAACATGGAAATATCTACACCGCTATCTGTATGAACATGGATATATCTACACAGCCATCTGGATGAACATGGAAATATCTACACCGCTATCTGTTTAAACATGCATACATCTTCACCGCTATCTGTATAAACATGGAAATATCTACACCGCTATCTGATTGAACATGGAAATATCTGCACCGCTATCTGTATGAACATGGAAATATCTACACCGCTATATGTTTCAACATGGAAATATCTACACCGCTATCTGCATGAAAATGGAAATATCTACACTGCTATCTGCATATACATGGAAATATCTACACAGCTATCTCTTTACACATGGAAATAACTACAACGCTATCTGTATGAACATGGAAATAGCTACACCGCCATCTGTATGAACATGGAAATATCTGCACCGACATCTGTATGAACATATAAATATCTACACCGCCATCTGTATAAAGATGAAGATATCTACACCGCTATCTGTATAAACATGGAAATATCTACACCGCTATCTGTATAAACATGGAAATATCTACACCGCTATCTGTATAAACATGGAAATATCTACACCGCTACCTGTTTAAACATGGAAATATCAGCACCGCTATCTGTATGAACATGGAAATATCTACACCGCTATCTGTATGAACATGGAAATATCTACACCGCCATCTGTATGAACATGGAAATATCCGCACTGCCATCTGTATGAACATATAAATATCTACACCGCCATCTGTATTAAGAAGGAGATATCTACACCGCTATCTGTATAAACATGGAAATATCTACACCGCTATCTGTATAAACATGGAAATATCTACACTGCTATCTGTATAAACATGGAAATATCTACACCGCTATCTGTATAAACATGGAAATATCTACACCGCTCCCTGTATAAACATGGAAATATCAGCACTGCTATCTGTATGAACATGGAAATATCTACACAGCTATCTGTATGAACATGGACATATCTACACCGCTATCTGTGTAAACATGCATACATCTTCACCGCTATCTGTATAAACATGGAAATATCTACAACGCTATCTGTATGAACATGGAAATATCTACACCGCCATCTGTATGAACATAGAAATATCTGCACCGCCATCTGTATGAACATATAAATATCTACACTGCCATCTGTATTAAGATGGAGATATCTACACCGCTATCTGTAGGAACATGGAAATATCTACACCGCTATCTGTATGAACATGGATATATCTACACAGCCATCTGGATGAACATGGAAATATCTACACCGCGATCTGCATGAACATGGAAATATCTACACCGCTATCTGTGTAAACATGCATACATCTTCATCGCAATCTGTATAAACATGGAAATATCAACACTGCTATCTGTATGAACTTGGAAATATCTACACCGCTATCTGTTTGAACATGGAAATATCTAAACCGCTATCTGTACGAACATGGAAATATCTACACCGCTATCTGTATGAACATGGAGATATCTACACCGCTATCTGTATGAACATGGAAATATCTACACCGCAATCTGTTTGAACATGGAAATATCTAAACCGCTATCTGTATGAACATGGAAATATCTACACCGCTATCTGTATGAACATGGAGATATCTACACCGCTATCTGTATGAACATGGAAATAACTTCACTGCCATCTGTATGAACATGGATATATCTACACAGCCATCTGGATGAACATGGATATATCGACACAACCCTCTGGATGAACATGGAAATATCCACACCGCTATCTGTGTAAACATGCATACATCTTCACCGCTATCTGTATAAACATGGAAATATCTACACCGCTATCTGTATTAACATGGAAATATCTACACCGCTATCTGTTTGAAGATGGAAATATATACACCGCTATCTGCATGAAAATGGAAATATCTACACAGCTATCTGCATGAAAATGGAAATACCTACACAGCTATCTGCATATACATGGAAATATCTACACAGCTATCTCTTTACACATGGAAATAACTACACCGCTATCTGTATGAACATGGAAATATCTACACCGCCATCTGTATGAACATAGAAATATCTGCACCGCCATCTGTATGAACATATAAATATCTACACTGCCATCTGTATTAAGATGGAGATATCTACACCGCTATCTGAATAAACATGGAAATATCTACACCGCTATCTGTATAAACATGGAAATATCAGCACCGCTATCTGTATGAACATGGAAATATCAGCCCCTCTATCTGTATGAACATGGAGATATCTACACCGCCATCTGTATGAACATGGATATATCTACACAGCCATCTGGAGGAACATGGAAGTATCTACACCGCTATCTGTATGAACATGGGAATATCTACACCGCTATCTGTATGAACATGGAAATATCTACACCGCTATCTGTATGAAAATGGAAATATCTTCACCGCTATCTTTATGAACATGGATATATCTACAGAGCCATCTTTATGAACATGGAAATATCCGCACCGCCATCTGTATGAACATATAAATATCTACACCGCCATCTGTATTAAGAAGGAGATATCTACACCGCTATCTGTATAAACATGGAAATATCTACACCGCTATCTGTATAAACATGGAAATATCTACACCGCTATCTGTATAAACATGGAAATATCTACACCGCTATCTGTATAAACATGGAAATATCTACACCGCTACCTGTATAAACATGGAAATATCAGCACAGCTATCTGTAGGAACATGGAAATATCTACACCGCTCTCTGTACGAACATGGAAATATCTACACCGCTATCTGTATGAACATGGAAATAGCTACACCGCTATCTGTATGAACATGGAAATAGCTACACCACTATCTGTATGAACATGGAAATAACTACAAAGCTATCTGTATGAACATGGATATATCTACACAGCCATCTGGATGAACATGGATATATCTACACCGCTATCTGTATGAACATGGAAATATCTACACCGCTATCTGTGTAAACATGCATACATCTTCACCGCAATCTGTATAAACATGGAAATATCTACACCGCTATCTGTATGAACATGGAAATAGCTACACCGCTATCTGTATGAACATGGAAATATCTACACCGCTATCTGTATGAACATGGATATATCTACACAGCCATCTGGATGAACATGGAAATATCTACACCGCTATCTGTGTAAACATGCATACATCTTCACCGCTATCTGTATAAACATGGAAATATCTACACCGCTATCTGAATGAACATGGAAATATCTGCACCGCTATCTGTATGAACATGGAAATATCCACACCGCTATATGTTTCAACATGGAAATATCTACACCGCTATCTGCATGAAAATGGAAGTATCTACACTGCTATCTGCATATACATGGAAATATCTACACAGCTATCTCTTTACACATGGAAATAACTACAACGCTATCTGTATGAACATGGAAATAGCTACACCGCCATCTGTATGACCATGGATATATCTACACATTCATCTGGATGAACATGGAAATATCTACACCGCTATCTTTATGAACATGGAAATATCCACACCGCTATCTGTGTAAACATGCATACATCTTCACCGCTATCTGTATAAACATGGAAATATCTACACCGCTATCTGTATGAACATGGAAATATCTGCACCGCTATCTGTATGCACATGGAAATATCTACACCGCTATCTGAACATGGAAATATCTACACCGCAATCTGCATGAACATGGAAATATCTACACAGCTATCTGCATATACATGGAAATATCTACACAGCTATCTCTTTACACATGGAAATAACTACACCGCTATCTGTATGAACATGGAAATATCTAAACCGCCATCTGTATGAACATGGAAATATCTGCACCGCCATCTGTATCAACATATAAATATCTACACTGCCATCTGTATTAAGATGGAGATATCTACACCGCTATCTGAATAAACATGGAAATATCTACACCGCTATCTGTATAAACATGGGAATATCAGCACCGCTATCTGTATGAACATGGAAATATCAGCCCCTCTATCTGTATGAACATGGAGATATCTACACCGCCATCTGAATGAACATGGATATATCTACACAGCCATCTGGAGGAACATGGAAATATCTACACCGCTATCTGTATGAACATGGAAATAGCTACACCGCTATCTGTATGAACATAGATATATCTACACCGCTATCTGTATGAACATGGAAATATCTACACCGCTATCTGTATGAACAAGGAAATATCTTCACCGCCATCTGTACGAACATGGATATAGCTACAGTGCCATCTGGATGAACATGGAAATATCTACACCGCCATCTGTATGAACATATAAATATCTACACCGCCATCTGTATTAAGATGGAGATTTCTACACCGCTATCTGTATAAACCTGGAAATATCTACACCGCTATCTGTATAAACATGGAAATATCTACACCGCTATCTGGATAAACATGGAAATTTCTACACCGCTACCTGTATAAACATGGAAATATCAGCACAGCTATCTGTAGGAACATGGAAATATCTACACCGCTATCTGTACGAACATGGAAATATCTACACCGCTATCTGTATGAACATGGAAATAGCTACACCGCTATCTGTATGAACATGGAAATAGCTACACCACTATCTGTATGAACATGGAAATAACTACACCGATATCTGTATGAACATGGATATATCTACACAGCCATCTGGATGAACATGGATATATCTACACCGCTATCTGTATGAACATGGAAATATCTACACCGCTATCTGTGTAAACATGCATACATCTTCACCGCTATCTGTATAAACATGGAAATATCTACACCGCTATCTGTATGAACATGGAAATAGCTACACCGCTAACTGTATGAACATGGAAATATCTACACCGCTATCTGTATGAACATGGATATATCTACACAGCCATCTGGATGAACATGGAAATATCTACACAGCTATCTGTATAAAGATGAAGATATCTACACCGCTATCTGTATAAACATGGAAATATCTACACCGCTATCTGTATAAACATGGAAATATCTACACCGCTATCTGTATAAACATGGAAATATCTACACCGCTACCTGTTTAAACATGGAAATATCAGCACCGCTATCTGTATGAACATGGAAATATCTACACCGCTATCTGTATGAACATGGAAATATCTACACCGCCATCTGTATGAACATGGAAATATCCGCACTGCCATCTGTATGAACATATAAATATCTACACCGCCATCTGTATTAAGAAGGAGATATCTACACCGCTATCTGTATAAACATGGAAATATCTACACCGCTATCTGTATAAACATGGAAATATCTACACCGCTATCTGTATAAACATGGAAATATCTACACCGCTATCTGTATAAACATGGAAATATCTACACCGCTCCCTGTATAAACATGGAAATATCAGCACTGCTATCTGTATGAACATGGAAATATCTACACAGCTATCTGTATGAACATGGACATATCTACACCGCTATCTGTGTAAACATGCATACATCTTCACCGCTATCTGTATAAACATGGAAATATCTACAACGCTATCTGTATGAACATGGAAATATCTACACCGCCATCTGTATGAACATAGAAATATCTGCACCGCCATCTGTATGAACATATAAATATCTACACTGCCATCTGTATTAAGATGGAGATATCTACACCGCTATCTGTAGGAACATGGAAATATCTACACCGCTATCTGTATGAACATGGATATATCTACACAGCCATCTGGATGAACATGGAAATATCTACACCGCTATCTGCATGAACATGGAAATATCTACACCGCTATCTGTGTAAACATGCATACATCTTCATCGCAATCTGTATAAACATGGAAATATCAACACTGCTATCTGTATGAACTTGGAAATATCTACACCGCTATCTGTTTGAACATGGAAATATCTAAACCGCTATCTGTACGAACATGGAAATATCTACACCGCTATCTGTATGAACATGGAGATATCTACACCGCTATCTGTATGAACATGGAAATATCTACACCGCAATCTGTTTGAACATGGAAATATCTAAACCGCTATCTGTATGAACATGGAAATATCTACACCGCTATCTGTATGAACATGGAGATATCTACACCGCTATCTGTATGAACATGGAAATAACTTCACCGCCATCTGTATGAACATGGATATATCTACACAGCCATCTGGATGAACATGGATATATCGACACAACCCTCTGGATGAACATGGAAATATCCACACCGCTATCTGTGTAAACATGCATACATCTTCACCGCTATCTGTATAAACATGGAAATATCTACACCGCTATCTGTATTAACATGGAAATATCTACACCGCTATCTGTTTGAAGATTGAAATATATACACCGCTATCTGCATGAAAATGGAAATATCTACACAGCTATCTGCATGAAAATGGAAATACCTACACAGCTATCTGCATATACATGGAAATATCTACACAGCTATCTCTTTACACATGGAAATAACTACACCGCTATCTGTATGAACATGGAAATATCTACACCGCCATCTGTATGAACATAGAAATATCTGCACCGCCATCTGTATGAACATATAAATATCTACACTGCCATCTGTATTAAGATGGAGATATCTACACCGCTATCTGAATAAACATGGAAATATCTACACCGCTATCTGTATAAACATGGAAATATCAGCACCGCTATCTGTATGAACATGGAAATATCAGCCCCTCTATCTGTATGAACATGGAGATATCTACACCGCCATCTGTATGAACATGGATATATCTACACAGCCATCTGGAGGAACATGGAAGTATCTACACCGCTATCTGTATGAACATGGGAATATCTACACCGCTATCTGTATGAACATGGAAATATCTACACCGCTATCTGTATGAAAATGGAAATATCTTCACCGCTATCTGTATGAACATGGATATATCTACAGAGCCATCTTTATGAAAATGGAAATATCCGCACCGCCATCTTTATGAACATATAAATATCTACACCGCCATCTGTATTAAGAAGGAGATATCTACACCGCTATCTGTATAAACATGGAAATATCTACACCGCTATCTGTATAAACATGGAAATATCTACACCACTATCTGTATAAACATGGAAATATCTACACCGCTACCTGTATAAACATGGAAATATCAGCACAGCTATCTGTAGGAACATGGAAATATCTACTCCGCTATCTGTACGAACATGGAAATATCTACACCGCTATCTGTATGAACATGGAAATAGCTACACCGCTATCAGTATGAACATGGAAATAGCTACACCACTATCTGTATGAACATGGAAATAACTACAAAGCTATCTGTATGAACACGGATATATCTACACAGCCATCTGGATGAACATGGATATATCTACACCGCTATCTGTATGAACATGGAAATATCTACACCGCTATCTGTGTAAACATGCATACATCTTCACCGCAATCTGTATAAACATGGAAATATCTACACCGCTATCTGTATGAACATGGAAATAGCTACACCGCTATCTGTATGAACATGGAAATATCTACACCGCTATCTGTATGAACATGGATATATCTACACAGCCATCTGGATGAACATGGAAATATCTACACCGCTATCTGTGTAAACATGCATACATCTTCACCGCTATCTGTATAAACATGGAAATATCTACACCGCTATCTGAATGAACATGGAAATATCTGCACCGCTATCTGTATGAACATGGAAATATCCACACCGCTATATGTTTCAACATGGAAATATCTACACCGCTATCTGCATGAAAATGGAAGTATCTACACTGCTATCTGCATATACATGGAAATATCTACACAGCTATCTCTTTACACATGGAAATAACTACAACGCTATCTGTATGAACATGGAAATAGCTACACCGCCATCTGTATGACCATGGATATATCTACACATTCATCTGGATGAACATGGAAATATCTACACCGCTATCTTTATGAACATGGAAATATCCACACCGCTATCTGTGTAAACATGCATACATCTTCACCGCTATCTGTATAAACATGGAAATATCTACACCGCTATCTGTATGAACATGGAAATATCTGCACCGCTATCTGTATGCACATGGAAATATCTACACCGCTATCTGTTTGAACATGGAAATATCTACACCGCAATCTGCATGAACATGGAAATATCTACACAGCTATCTGCATATACATGGAAATATCTACACAGCTATCTCTTTACACATGGAAATAACTACACCGCTATCTGTATGAACATGGAAATATCTAAACCGCCATCTGTATGAACATGGAAATATCTGCACCGCCATCTGTATCAACATATAAATATCTACACTGCCATCTGTATTAAGATGGAGATATCTACACCGCTATCTGAATAAACATGGAAATATCTACACCGCTATCTGTATAAACATGGGAATATCAGCACCGCTATCTGTATGAACATGGAAATATCAGCCCCTCTATCTGTATGAACATGGAGATATCTACACCGCCATCTGAATGAACATGGATATATCTACACAGCCATCTGGAGGAACATGGAAATATCTACACCGCTATCTGTATGAACATGGAAATAGCTACACCGCTATCTGTATGAACATAGATATATCTACACCGCTATCTGTATGAACATGGAAATATCTACACCGCTATCTGTATGAACAAGGAAATATCTTCACCGCCATCTGTACGAACATGGATATAGCTACAGTGCCATCTGGATGAACATGGAAATATCTACACCGCCATCTGTATGAACATATAAATATCTACACCGCCATCTGTATTAAGATGGAGATTTCTACACCGCTATCTGTATAAACCTGGAAATATCTACACCGCTATCTGTATAAACATGGAAATATCTACACCGCTATCTGGATAAACATGGAAATTTCTACACCGCTACCTGTATAAACATGGAAATATCAGCACAGCTATCTGTAGGAACATGGAAATATCTACACCGCTATCTGTACGAACATGGAAATATCTACACCGCTATCTGTATGAACATGGAAATAGCAACACCGCTATCTGTATGAACATGGAAATAGCTACACCACTATCTGTATGAACATGGAAATAACTACACCGATATCTGTATGAACATGGATATATCTACACAGCCATCTGGATGAACATGGATATATCTACACCGCTATCTGTATGAACATGGAAATATCTACACCGCTATCTGTGTAAACATGCATACATCTTCACCGCTATCTGTATAAACATGGAAATATCTACACCGCTATCTGTATGAACATGGAAATAGCTACACCGCTATCTGTATGAACATGGAAATATCTACACCGCTATCTGTATGAACATGGATATATCTACACAGCCATCTGGATGAACATGGAAATATCTACACCGCTATCTGTTTAAACATGCATACATCTTCACCGCTATCTGTATAAACATGGAAATATCTACACCGCTATCTGATTGAACATGGAAATATCTGCACCGCTATCTGTATGAACATGGAAATATCTACACCGCTATATGTTTCAACATGGAAATATCTACACCGCTATCTGCATGAAAATGGAAATATCTACACTGCTATCTGCATATACATGGAAATATCTACACAGCTATCTCTTTACACATGGAAATAACTACAACGCTATCTGTATGAACATGGAAATAGCTACACCGCCATCTGTATGAACATGGAAATATCTGCACCGACATCTGTATGAACTTATAAATATCTACACCGCCATCTGTATAAAGATGAAGATATCTACACCGCTATCTGTATAAACATGGATATATCTACACAGCCATCTGGATGAACATGGAAATATCTACACCGCTATCTGTATAAAGATGAACATATCTACACCGCTATCTGTATAAACATGGAAATATCTACACCGCTATCTGTATAAACATGGAAATATCTACACCGCTATCTGTATAAACATGGAAATATCTACACCGCTACCTGTTTAAACATGGAAATATCAGCACCGCTATCTGTATGAACATGGAAATATCTACACCGCTATCTGTATGAACATGGAAATATCTACACCGCCATCTGTATGAACATGGAAATATCCGCACTGCCATCTGTATGAACATATAAATATCTACACCGCCATCTGTATTAAGAAGGAGATATCTACACCGCTATCTGTATAAACATGGAAATATCTACACCGCTATCTGTATAAACATGGAAATATCTACACCGCTATCTGTATAAACATGGAAATATCTACACCGCTATCTGTATAAACATGGAAATATCTACACCGCTCCCTGTATAAACATGGAAATATCAGCACTGCTATCTGTATGAACATGGAAATATCTACACAGCTATCTGTATGAACATGGACATATCTACACCGCTATCTGTGTAAACATGCATACATCTTCACCGCTATCTGTATAAACATGGAAATATCTACAACGCTATCTGTATGAACATGGAAATATCTACACCGCCATCTGTATGAACATAGAAATATCTGCACCGCCATCTGTATGAACATATAAATATCTACACTGCCATCTGTATTAAGATGGAGATATCTACACCGCTATCTGTAGGAACATGGAAATATCTACACCGCTATCTGTATGAACATGGATATATCTTCACAGCCATCTGGATGAACATGGAAATATCTACACCGCTATCTGCATGAACATGGAAATATCTACACAGCTATCTGCATATACATGGAAATATCTACACAGCTATCTCTTTACACATGGAAATAACTACACCGCTATCTGTATGAACATGGAAATATCTAAACCGCCATCTGTATGAACATGGAAATATCTGCACCGCCATCTGTATCAACATATAAATATCTACACTGCCATCTGTATTAAGATGGAGATATCTACACCGCTATCTGAATAAACATGGAAATATCTACACCGCTATCTGTATAAACATGGGAATATCAGCACCGCTATCTGTATGAACATGGAAATATCAGCCCCTCTATCTGTATGAACATGGAGATATCTACACCGCCATCTGAATGAACATGGATATATCTACACAGCCATCTGGAGGAACATGGAAATATCTACACCGCTATCTGTATGAACATGGAAATAGCTACACCGCTATCTGTTTGAACATGGAAATATCTACACCGCAATCTGCATGAACATGGAAATATCTACACAGCTATCTGCATATACATGGAAATATCTACACAGCTATCTCTTTACACATGGAAATATCAGCCCCTCTATCTGTATGAACATGGAGATATCTACACCGCCATCTGTATGAACATGGATATATCTACACAGCCATCTGGAGGAACATGGAAGTATCTACACCGCTATCTGTATGAACATGGGAATATCTACACCGCTATCTGTATGAACATGGAAATATCTACACCGCTATCTGTATGAAAATGGAAATATCTTCACCGCTATCTTTATGAACATGGATATATCTACAGAGCCATCTTTATGAACATGGAAATATCCGCACCGCCATCTGTATGAACATATAAATATCTACACCGCCATCTGTATTAAGAAGGAGATATCTACACCGCTATCTGTATAAACATGGAAATATCTACACCGCTATCTGTATAAACATGGAAATATCTACACCGCTATCTGTATAAACATGGAAATATCTACACCGCTACCTGTATAAACATGGAAATATCAGCACAGCTATCTGTAGGAACATGGAAATATCTACACCGCTCTCTGTACGAACATGGAAATATCTACACCGCTATCTGTATGAACATGGAAATAGCTACACCGCTATCTGTATGAACATGGAAATAGCTACACCACTATCTGTATGAACATGGAAATAACTACAAAGCTATCTGTATGAACATGGATATATCTACACAGCCATCTGGATGAACATGGATATATCTACACCGCTATCTGTATGAACATGGAAATATCTACACCGCTATCTGTGTAAACATGCATACATCTTCACCGCAATCTGTATAAACATGGAAATATCTACACCGCTATCTGTATGAACATGGAAATAGCTACACCGCTATCTGTATGAACATGGAAATATCTACACCGCTATCTGTATGAACATGGATATATCTACACAGCCATCTGGATGAACATGGAAATATCTACACCGCTATCTGTGTAAACATGCATACATCTTCACCGCTATCTGTATAAACATGGAAATATCTACACCGCTATCTGAATGAACATGGAAATATCTGCACCGCTATCTGTATGAACATGGAAATATCCACACCGCTATATGTTTCAACATGGAAATATCTACACCGCTATCTGCATGAAAATGGAAGTATCTACACTGCTATCTGCATATACATGGAAATATCTACACAGCTATCTCTTTACACATGGAAATAACTACAACGCTATCTGTATGAACATGGAAATAGCTACACCACCATCTGTATGACCATGGATATATCTACACATTCATCTGGATGAACATGGAAATATCTACACCGCTATCTTTATGAACATGGAAATATCCACACCGCTATCTGTGTAAACATGCATACATCTTCACCGCTATCTGTATAAACATGGAAATATCTACACCGCTATCTGTATGAACATGGAAATATCTGCACCGCTATCTGTATGCACATGGAAATATCTACACCGCTATCTGAACATGGAAATATCTACACCGCAATCTGCATGAACATGGAAATATCTACACAGCTATCTGCATATACATGGAAATATCTACACAGCTATCTCTTTACACATGGAAATAACTACACCGCTATCTGTATGAACATGGAAATATCTAAACCGCCATCTGTATGAACATGGAAATATCTGCACCGCCATCTGTATCAACATATAAATATCTACACTGCCATCTGTATTAAGATGGAGATATCTACACCGCTATCTGAATAAACATGGAAATATCTACACCGCTATCTGTATAAACATGGGAATATCAGCACCGCTATCTGTATGAACATGGAAATATCAGCCCCTCTATCTGTATGAACATGGAGATATCTACACCGCCATCTGAATGAACATGGATATATCTACACAGCCATCTGGAGGAACATGGAAATATCTACACCGCTATCTGTATGAACATGGAAATAGCTACACCGCTATCTGTATGAACAAGGAAATATCTTCACCGCCATCTGTACGAACATGGATATAGCTACAGTGCCATCTGGATGAACATGGAAATATCTACACCACCATCTGTATGAACATATAAATATCTACACCGCCATCTGTATTAAGATGGAGATTTCTACACCGCTATCTGTATAAACCTGGAAATATCTACACCGCTATCTGTATAAACATGGAAATATCTACACCGCTATCTGGATAAACATGGAAATTTCTACACCGCTACCTGTATAAACATGGAAATATCAGCACAGCTATCTGTAGGAACATGGAAATATCTACACCGCTATCTGTACGAACATGGAAATATCTACACCGCTATCTGTATGAACATGGAAATAGCTACACCGCTATCTGTATGAACATGGAAATAGCTACACCACTATCTGTATGAACATGGAAATAACTACACCGATATCTGTATGAACATGGATATATCTACACAGCCATCTGGATGAACATGGATATATCTACACCGCTATCTGTATGAACATGGAAATATCTACACCGCTATCTGTGTAAACATGCATACATCTTCACCGCTATCTGTATAAACATGGAAATATCTACACCGCTATCTGTATGAACATGGAAATAGCTACACCGCTAACTGTATGAACATGGAAATATCTACACCGCTATCTGTATGAACATGGATATATCTACACAGCCATCTGGATGAACATGGAAATATCTACACAGCTATCTGTATAAAGATGAAGATATCTACACCGCTATCTGTATAAACATGGAAATATCTACACCGCTATCTGTATAAACATGGAAATATCTACACCGCTATCTGTATAAACATGGAAATATCTACACCGCTACCTGTTTAAACATGGAAATATCAGCACCGCTATCTGTATGAACATGGAAATATCTACACCGCTATCTGTATGAACATGGAAATATCTACACCGCCATCTGTATGAACATGGAAATATCCGCACTGCCATCTGTATGAACATATAAATATCTACACCGCCATCTGTATTAAGGAGATATCTACACCGCTATCTGTATAAACATGGAAATATCTACACCGCTATCTGTATAAACATGGAAATATCTACACCGCTATCTGTATAAACATGGAAATATCTACACCGCTATCTGTATAAACATGGAAATATCTACACCGCTCCCTGTATAAACATGGAAATATCAGCACTGCTATCTGTATGAACATGGAAATATCTACACAGCTATCTGTATGAACATGGACATATCTACACCGCTATCTGTGTAAACATGCATACATCTTCACCGCTATCTGTATAAACATGGAAATATCTACAACGCTATCTGTATGAACATGGAAATATCTACACCGCCATCTGTATGAACATAGAAATATCTGCACCGCCATCTGTATGAACATATAAATATCTACACTGCCATCTGTATTAAGATGGAGATATCTACACCGCTATCTGTAGGAACATGGAAATATCTACACCGCTATCTGTATGAACATGGATATATCTACACAGCCATCTGGATGAACATGGAAATATCTACACCGCTATCTGCATGAACATGGAAATATCTACACCGCTATCTGTGTAAACATGCATACATCTTCATCGCAATCTGTATAAACATGGAAATATCAACACTGCTATCTGTATGAACTTGGAAATATCTACACCGCTATCTGTTTGAACATGGAAATATCTAAACCGCTATCTGTACGAACATGGAAATATCTACACCGCTATCTGTATGAACATGGAGATATCTACACCGCTATCTGTATGAACATGGAAATATCTACACCGCAATCTGTTTGAACATGGAAATATCTAAACCGCTATCTGTATGAACATGGAAATATCTACACCGCTATCTGTATGAACATGGAGATATCTACACCGCTATCTGTATGAACATGGAAATAACTTCACCGCCATCTGTATGAACATGGATATATCTACACAGCCATCTGGATGAACATGGATATATCGACACAACCCTCTGGATGAACATGGAAATATCCACACCGCTATCTGTGTAAACATGCATACATCTTCACCGCTATCTGTAAAAACATGGAAATATCTACACCGCTATCTGTATTAACATGGAAATATCTACACCGCTATCTGTTTGAAGATGGAAATATATACACCGCTATCTGCATGAAAATGGAAATATCTACACAGCTATCTGCATGAAAATGGAAATACCTACACAGCTATCTGCATATACATGGAAATATCTACACAGCTATCTCTTTACACATGGAAATAACTACACCGCTATCTGTATGAACATGGAAATATCTACACCGCCATCTGTATGAACATAGAAATATCTGCACCGCCATCTGTATGAACATATAAATATCTACACTGCCATCTGTATTAAGATGGAGATATCTACACCGCTATCTGAATAAACATGGAAATATCTACACCGCTATCTGTATAAACATGGAAATATCAGCACCGCTATCTGTATGAACATGGAAATATCAGCCCCTCTATCTGTATGAACATGGAGATATCTACACCGCCATCTGTATGAACATGGATATATCTACACAGCCATCTGGAGGAACATGGAAGTATCTACACCGCTATCTGTATGAACATGGGAATATCTACACCGCTATCTGTATGAACATGGAAATATCTACACCGCTATCTGTATGAAAATGGAAATATCTTCACCGCTATCTGTATGAACATGGATATATCTACAGAGCCATCTTTATGAAAATGGAAATATCCGCACCGCCATCTTTATGAACATATAAATATCTACACCGCCATCTGTATTAAGAAGGAGATATCTACACCGCTATCTGTATAAACATGGAAATATCTACACCGCTATCTGTATAAACATGGAAATATCTACACCACTATCTGTATAAACATGGAAATATCTACACCGCTACCTGTATAAACATGGAAATATCAGCACAGCTATCTGTAGGAACATGGAAATATCTACTCCGCTATCTGTACGAACATGGAAATATCTACACCGCTATCTGTATGAACATGGAAATAGCTACACCGCTATCTGTATGAACATGGAAATAGCTACACCACTATCTGTATGAACATGGAAATAACTACAAAGCTATCTGTATGAACACGGATATATCTACACAGCCATCTGGATGAACATGGATATATCTACACCGCTATCTGTATGAACATGGAAATATCTACACCGCTATCTGTGTAAACATGCATACATCTTCACCGCAATCTGTATAAACATGGAAATATCTACACCGCTATCTGTATGAACATGGAAATAGCTACACCGCTATCTGTATGAACATGGAAATATCTACACCGCTATCTGTATGAACATGGATATATCTACACAGCCATCTGGATGAACATGGAAATATCTACACCGCTATCTGTGTAAACATGCATACATCTTCACCGCTATCTGTATAAACATGGAAATATCTACACCGCTATCTGAATGAACATGGAAATATCTGCACCGCTATCTGTATGAACATGGAAATATCCACACCGCTATATGTTTCAACATGGAAATATCTACACCGCTATCTGCATGAAAATGGAAGTATCTACACTGCTATCTGCATATACATGGAAATATCTACACAGCTATCTCTTTACACATGGAAATAACTACAACGCTATCTGTATGAACATGGAAATAGCTACACCGCCATCTGTATGACCATGGATATATCTACACATTCATCTGGATGAACATGGAAATATCTACACCGCTATCTTTATGAACATGGAAATATCCACACCGCTATCTGTGTAAACATGCATACATCTTCACCGCTATCTGTATAAACATGGAAATATCTACACCGCTATCTGTATGAACATGGAAATATCTGCACCGCTATCTGTATGCACATGGAAATATCTACACCGCTATCTGTTTGAACATGGAAATATCTACACCGCAATCTGCATGAACATGGAAATATCTACACAGCTATCTGCATATACATGGAAATATCTACACAGCTATCTCTTTACACATGGAAATAACTACACCGCTATCTGTATGAACATGGAAATATCTAAACCGCCATCTGTATGAACATGGAAATATCTGCACCGCCATCTGTATCAACATATAAATATCTACACTGCCATCTGTATTAAGATGGAGATATCTACACCGCTATCTGAATAAACATGGAAATATCTACACTGCTATCTGTATAAACATGGGAATATCAGCACCGCTATCTGTATGAACATGGAAATATCAGCCCCTCTATCTGTATGAACATGGAGATATCTACACCGCCATCTGAATGAACATGGATATATCTACACAGCCATCTGGAGGAACATGGAAATATCTACACCGCTATCTGTATGAACATGGAAATAGCTACACCGCTATCTGTATGAACATAGATATATCTACACCGCTATCTGTATGAACATGGAAATATCTACACCGCTATCTGTATGAACAAGGAAATATCTTCACCGCCATCTGTACGAACATGGATATAGCTACAGTGCCATCTGGATGAACATGGAAATATCTACACCGCCATCTGTATGAACATATAAATATCTACACCGCCATCTGTATTAAGATGGAGATTTCTACACCGCTATCTGTATAAACCTGGAAATATCTACACCGCTATCTGTATAAACATGGAAATATCTACACCGCTATCTGGATAAACATGGAAATTTCTACACCGCTACCTGTATAAACATGGAAATATCAGCACAGCTATCTGTAGGAACATGGAAATATCTACACCGCTATCTGTACGAACATGGAAATATCTACACCGCTATCTGTATGAACATGGAAATAGCTACACCGCTATCTGTATGAACATGGAAATAGCTACACCACTATCTGTATGAACATGGAAATAACTACACCGATATCTGTATGAACATGGATATATCTACACAGCCATCTGGATGAACATGGATATATCTACACCGCTATCTGTATGAACATGGAAATATCTACACCGCTATCTGTGTAAACATGCATACATCTTCACCGCTATCTGTATAAACATGGAAATATCTACACCGCTATCTGTATGAACATGGAAATAGCTACACCGCTATCTGTATGAACATGGAAATATCTACACCGCTATCTGTATGAACATGGATATATCTACACAGCCATCTGGATGAACATGGAAATATCTACACCGCTATCTGTTTAAACATGCATACATCTTCACCGCTATCTGTATAAACATGGAAATATCTACACCGCTATCTGATTGAACATGGAAATATCTGCACCGCTATCTGTATGAACATGGAAATATCTACACCGCTATATGTTTCAACATGGAAATATCTACACCGCTATCTGCATGAAAATGGAAATATCTACACTGCTATCTGCATATACATGGAAATATCTACACAGCTATCTCTTTACACATGGAAATAACTACAACGCTATCTGTATGAACATGGAAATAGCTACACCGCCATCTGTATGAACATGGAAATATCTGCACCGACATCTGTATGAACTTATAAATATCTACACCGCCATCTGTATAAAGATGAAGATATCTACACCGCTATCTGTATAAACATGGATATATCTACACAGCCATCTGGATGAACATGGAAATATCTACACCGCTATCTGTATAAAGATGAACATATCTACACCGCTATCTGTATAAACATGGAAATATCTACACCGCTATCTGTATAAACATGGAAATATCTACACCGCTATCTGTATAAACATGGAAATATCTACACCGCTACCTGTTTAAACATGGAAATATCAGCACCGCTATCTGTATGAACATGGAAATATCTACACCGCTATCTGTATGAACATGGAAATATCTACACCGCCATCTGTATGAACATGGAAATATCCGCACTGCCATCTGTATGAACATATAAATATCTACACCGCCATCTGTATTAAGATGGAGATATCTACACCGCTATCTGTATAAACATGGAAATATCTACACCGCTATCTGTATAAACATGGAAATATCTACACCGCTATCTGTATAAACATGGAAATATCTACACCGCTATCTGTATAAACATGGAAATATCTACACCGCTCCCTGTATAAACATGGAAATATCAGCACTGCTATCTGTATGAACATGGAAATATCTACACAGCTATCTGTATGAACATGGACATATCTACACCGCTATCTGTGTAAACATGCATACATCTTCACCGCTATCTGTATAAACATGGAAATATCTACAACGCTATCTGTATGAACATGGAAATATCTACACCGCCATCTGTATGAACATAGAAATATCTGCACCGCCATCTGTATGAACATATAAATATCTACACTGCCATCTGTATTAAGATGGAGATATCTACACCGCTATCTGTAGGAACATGGAAATATCTACACCGCTATCTGTATGAACATGGATATATCTACACAGCCATCTGGATGAACATGGAAATATCTACACCGCTATCTGCATGAACATGGAAATATCTACACAGCTATCTGCATATACATGGAAATATCTACACAGCTATCTCTTTACACATGGAAATAACTACACCGCTATCTGTATGAACATGGAAATATCTAAACCGCCATCTGTATGAACATGGAAATATCTGCACCGCCATCTGTATCAACATATAAATATCTACACTGCCATCTGTATTAAGATGGAGATATCTACACCGCTATCTGAATAAACATGGAAATATCTACACCGCTATCTGTATAAACATGGGAATATCAGCACCGCTATCTGTATGAACATGGAAATATCAGCCCCTCTATCTGTATGAACATGGAGATATCTACACCGCCATCTGAATGAACATGGATATATCTACACAGCCATCTGGAGGAACATGGAAATATCTACACCGCTATCTGTATGAACATGGAAATAGCTACACCGCTATCTGTATGAACATAGATATATCTACACCGCTATCTGTATGAACATGGAAATATCTACACCGCTATCTGTATGAACAAGGAAATATCTTCACCGCCATCTGTACGAACATGGATATAGCTACAGTGCCATCTGGATGAACATGGAAATATCTACACCGCCATCTGTATGAACATATAAATATCTACACCGCCATCTGTATTAAGATGGAGATTTCTACACCGCTATCTGTATAAACCTGGAAATATCTACACCGCTATCTGTATAAACATGGAAATATCTACACCGCTATCTGGATAAACATGGAAATTTCTACACCGCTACCTGTATAAACATGGAAATATCAGCACAGCTATCTGTAGGAACATGGAAATATCTACACCGCTATCTGTACGAACATGGAAATATCTACACCGCTATCTGTATGAACATGGAAATAGCTACACCGCTATCTGTATGAACATGGAAATAGCTACACCACTATCTGTATGAACATGGAAATAACTACACCGATATCTGTATGAACATGGATATATCTACACAGCCATCTGGATGAACATGGATATATCTACACCGCTATCTGTATGAACATGGAAATATCTACACCGCTATCTGTGTAAACATGCATACATCTTCACCGCTATCTGTATAAACATGGAAATATCTACACCGCTATCTGTATGAACATGGAAATATCTACACCGCTATCTGTATGAACATGGAAATATCTACACCGCTATCTGTATGAACATGGATATATCTACACAGCCATCTGGATGAACATGGAAATATCTACACCGCTATCTGTTTAAACATGCATACATCTTCACCGCTATCTGTATAAACATGGAAATATCTACACCGCTATCTGATTGAACATGGAAATATCTGCACCGCTATCTGTATGAACATGGAAATATCTACACCGCTATATGTTTCAACATGGAAATATCTACACCGCTATCTGCATGAAAATGGAAATATCTACACTGCTATCTGCATATACATGGAAATATCTACACAGCTATCTCTTTACACATGGAAATAACTACAACGCTATCTGTATGAACATGGAAATAGCTACACCGCCATCTGTATGAACATGGAAATATCTGCACCGACATCTGTATGAACTTATAAATATCTACACCGCCATCTGTATAAAGATGAAGATATCTACACCGCTATCTGTATAAACATGGATATATCTACACAGCCATCTGGATGAACATGGAAATATCTACACCGCTATCTGTATAAAGATGAAGATATCTACACCGCTATCTGTATAAACATGGAAATATCTACACCGCTATCTGTATAAACATGGAAATATCTACACCGCTATCTGTATAAACATGGAAATATCTACACCGCTACCTGTTTAAACATGGAAATATCAGCACCGCTATCTGTATGAACATGGAAATATCTACACCGCTATCTGTGTAAACATGCATACATCTTCATCGCAATCTGTATAAACATGGAAATATCAACACTGCTATCTGTATGAACTTGGAAATATCTACACCGCTATCTGTTTGAACATGGAAATATCTAAACCGCTATCTGTACGAACATGGAAATATCTACACCGCTATCTGTATGAACATGGAGATATCTACACCGCTATCTGTATGAACATGGAAATATCTACACCGCAATCTGTTTGAACATGGAAATATCTAAACCGCTATCTGTATGAACATGGAGATATCTACACCGCTATCTGTATGAACATGGAAATAACTTCACCGCCATCTGTATGAACATGGATATATCTACACAGCCATCTGGATGAACATGGATATATCGACACAACCCTCTGGATGAACATGGAAATATCCACACCGCTATCTGTGTAAACATGCATACATCTTCACCGCTATCTGTATAAACATGGAAATATCTACACCGCTATCTGTATTAACATGGAAATATCTACACCGCTATCTGTTTGAAGATGGAAATATATACACCGCTATCTGCATGAAAATGGAAATATCTACACAGCTATCTGCATGAAAATGGAAATACCTACACAGCTATCTGCATATACATGGAAATATCTACACAGCTATCTCTTTACACATGGAAATAACTACACCGCTATCTGTATGAACATGGAAATATCTACACCGCCATCTGTATGAACATAGAAATATCTGCACCGCCATCTGTATGAACATATAAATATCTACACTGCCATCTGTATTAAGATGGAGATATCTACACCGCTATCTGAATAAACATGGAAATATCTACACCGCTATCTGTATAAACATGGAAATATCAGCACCGCTATCTGTATGAACATGGAAATATCAGCCCCTCTGTCTGTATGAACATGGAGATATCTACACCGCCATCTGTATGAACATGGATATATCTACACAGCCATCTGGAGGAACATGGAAGTATCTACACCGCTATCTGTATGAACATGGGAATATCTACACCGCTATCTGTATGAACATGGAAATATCTACACCGCTATCTGTATGAAAATGGAAATATCTTCACCGCTATCTGTATGAACATGGATATATCTACAGAGCCATCTTTATGAACATGGAAATATCCGCACCGCCATCTGTATGAACATATAAATATCTACACCGCCATCTGTATTAAGAAGGAGATATCTACACCGCTATCTGTATAAACATGGAAATATCTACACCGCTATCTGTATAAACATGGAAATATCTACACCGCTATCTGTATAAACATGGAAATATCTACACCGCTCCCTGTATAAACATGGAAATATCAGCACTGCTATCTGTATGAACTTGGAAATATCTACACAGCTATCTGTATGAACATGGAAATATCTACACCGATATCTGTGTAAACATGCATACATCTTCACCGCTATCTGTATAAACATTTAAATATCTACAACGCTATCTGTATGAACATGGAAATACCTACACCGCTATCTGTACGAACATGGAAATATCTAAACCGCTATCTACATGAAAATACAAATATCTACACAGCTATCTGCATATACATGGAAATATCTACAAAGCTATCTCTTTACACATGGAAATACCTACACCGCTATCTCTATAAACACGGAAATATCTACACCGCCATCTGTATGAACATGGAAATATCTGCACCGCCATCTGTATAAACATATAAATATCTACACCGCCATCTATATTAAGTTGGAGATATCTACACCGCTATCTGTATAAACTTGGAAATATCTACACCGCTATCTGTATAAACATGGAAACACCTACACCGCTATCTGTATAAACATGGAAATATCTACACCGCTACCTGTATAAACATGGAAATATCAGCACCGCTATCTGTATGAACATGGAAATATCTACACCGCTATCTCTATGAACATGGAAATAGCTACACTGCTATCTGTATGAACATGGAAATAGCTACACCGCTATCTGTATGAACATGGAAATATCTACACCACTATCTGTATGAACATGGAAATATCTACACCGCTATCTGTATGAACATGGATATATCTACACAGCCATCTGGATGTACATGGAAATATCTACACCGCTATCTGCATGAACATGGAAATATCTACACCACTATCAGTGTAAACATGCATACATCTTCACCGCAATCTGTATAAGCATGGAAATATCAACACCGCTATCTCTATGAACGTGGAAATATCTACACCGCTATCTGTTTGAACATGGAAATATCTAAAACGCTATAAGCATGAAAATGGAAATATCTACACAGCTATCTGCATATTCATGGAAATATCTACACAGCAATCTCTTTACACATGGAAATAACTACACCGCTATCTGTATGAACATGGAAATATCTGCACCGCCATCTGTATGAACATATAAATATCTACACCACCATCTGTATTAAGATGGAGATATCTACACCGCTATCTGGATAAACATGGAAATATCTACACCACCATCTGTATTAAGATGGAGATATCTACACAGCCATCTGTATGAACATGGAAATATCTACACCGCTACCTGTATAAACATGGAAATATCAGCACCGCTATCTGTATGAACATGGAAATATCAGCCCCTCTATCTGTATGAACATGGAGATATCTACACCGCCATCTGAATGAACATGGATATATCTACACAGCCATTTGGAGGAACATGGAAATATCTACACCGCTATCTGTATGAACATGGAAATAGCTACACCGCTATCTGTATGAACATGGATATATCTACACCGCTATCTGTATGAACATGGAAATATCTACACCGCTATCTGTATGAACAAGGAAATATCTTCACCGCCATCTGTACAAACATGGATATAGCTACAGTGCCATCTGGATGAACATGGAAATATCTACACCGCCATCTGTATGAACATATAAATATCTACACCGCCATCTGTATTAAGATGGAGATTTCTACACCGCTATCTGTATAAACCTGGAAATATCTACACCGCTATCTGTATAAACATGGAAATATCTACACCACTATCTGGATAAACATGGAAATTTCTACACCGCTACCTGTATAAACATGGAAATATCAGCACAGCTATCTGTAGGAACATGGAAATATCTACACCGCTATCTGTACGAACATGGAAATATCTACACCGCTATCTGTATGAACATGGAAATAGCTACACCGCTATCTGTATGAACATGGAAATAGCTACACCACTATCTGTATGAACATGGAAATAACTACACCGCTATCTGTATGAACATGGATATATCTACACAGCCATATGGATGAACATGGATATATCTACACCGCTATCTGTATGAACATGGAAATATCTACACCGCTATCTGTGTAAACATGCATACATCTTCACCGCTATCTGTATAAACATGGAAATATCCACACCGCTATCTGTATGAACATGGAAATAGCTACACCGATATCTGTATGAACATGGAAATATCTACACCGCTATCTGTATGAACATGGATATATCTACACAGCCATCTGGATGAACATGGAAATATCTACACCGCTATCTGTGTAAACATGCATACATCTTCAACGCTATCTGTATAAACATGGAAATATCTACACCGCTATCTGAATGAACATGGAAATATCTGCACCGCTATCTGTATGAACATGGAAATATCTACACCGCTATATGTTTCAACATGGAAATATCTACACCGCTATCTGTATGAACATGGAAATAGCTACACCGCTATCTGTATGAACATGGAAATAGCTACACCGCTATCTGTATGAACATGGAAATAGCTACACCACTATCTGTATGAACATGGAAATAACTACACCGCTATCTGTATGAACATGGATATATCTACACAGCCATATGGATGAACATGGATATATCTACACCGCTATCTGTATGAACATGGAAATATCTACACCGCTATCTGTGTAAACATGCATACATCTTCACCGCTATCTGTATAAACATGGAAATATCTACACCGCTATCTGTATGAACATGGAAATAGCTACACCGCCATCTGTATGACCATGGATATATCTACACATTCATCTGGATGAACATGGAAATATCTACACCGCTATCTTTATGAACATGGAAATATCCACACCGCTATCTGTGTAAACATGCATACATCTTCACCGCTATCTGTATAAACATGGAAATATCTACACCGCTATCTGTATGAACATGGAAATATCTGCACCGCTATCTGTACGCACATGGAAATATCTACACCGCTATCTGTTTGAACATGGAAATATCTACACCGCAATCTGCATGAACATGGAAATATCTACACAGCTATCTGCATATACATGGAAATATCTACACAGCTATCTCTTTACACATGGAAATAACTACACCGCTATCTGTATGAACATGGAAATATCTAAACCGCCATCTGTATGAACATGGAAATATCTGCACCGCCATCTGTATCAACATATAAATATTTACACTGCCATCTGTATTAAGATGGAGATATCTACACCGCTATCTGAATAAACATGGAAATATCTACACCGCTATCTGTATAAACATGGGAATATCAGCACCGCTATCTGTATGAACATGGAAATATCAGCCCCTCTATCTGTATGAACATGGAGATATCTACACCGCCATCTGAATGAACATGGAAATATCTGCACCGCCATCTGTATAAACATATAAATATCTACACCGCCATCTGTATTAAGTTGGAGATATCTTCACCGCTATCTGTATAAACTTGGAAATATCTACACCGCTATCTGTATAAACATGGAAATACCTACACCTCTATCTGTATAAACATGGAAATATCTACACCGCTACCTGTATAAACATGGAAATATCAGCACCGCTATCTGTATGAACATGGAAATATCTACACCGCTATCTCTATGAACATGGAAATAGCTACACTGCTATCTGTATGAACATGGAAATAGCTACACCGCTATCTGTATGAACATGGAAATATCTACACCACTATCTGAATGAACATGGAAATATCTAAACAGCTATCTGCATATACATGGAAATATCTACAAAGCTATCTCTTTACACATGGAAATACCTACACCGCTATCTCTATAAACACGGAAATATCTACACCGCTATCTGTATAAACATGGAAATAACTACACCACTATCTCTATAAACACGGAAATATCTACACTGCTATCTGTACGAACATGGAAATATCTACACCGCTATCTGTATGAACATGGAAATAGCTACACCGCTATCTGTATGAACATGGAAATAGCTACACCGCTATCTGTATGAACATGGAAATAACTACACCGCTATCTGTATGAACATGGAAATATCTACACCGCTATCTGTGTAAACATGCATACATCTTCAGCGCTATCTGTATAAACATGGAAATATCTACACCGCTATCTGTATGAGCATGGAAATATCTACACCGCTATCTGTATGAACAAGGAAATATCTTCACCGCCATCTGTACGAACATGGATATAGCTACAGTGCCATCTGGATGAACATGGAAATATCTACACCGCCATCTGTATGAACATATAAATATCTACACCGCCATCTGTATTAAGATGGAGATTTCTACACCGCTATCTGTATAAACCTGGAAATATCTACACCGTTATCTGTATAAACATGGAAATATCTACACCGCTATCTTGATAAACATGGAAATTTCTACACCGCTACCTGTATAAACATGGAAATATCAGCACAGCTATCTGTAGGAACATGGAAATATCTACACGGCTATCTGTACGAACATGGAAATAGCTACACCGCTATCTGTATGAACATGGAAATAGCTACACCACTATCTGTATGAACATGGAAATAACTACACCGCTATCTGTATGAACATGGATATATCTACACAGCCATCTGGATGAACATGGATATATCTACACCGCTATCTGTATGAACATGGAAATATCTACACCACTATCTGTGTAAACATGCATACATCTTCACCGCTATCTGTATAAACATGGAAATATCTACACCGCTATCTGTATGAACATGGAAATAGCTACACCGCTATCTGTATGAAAATGGAAATATCTACACCGCTATCTGTATGAACATGGATATATCTACACAGCCATCTGGATGAACATGGAAATATCTACACCGCTATCTGTTTAAACATGCATACATCTTCACCGCTATCTGTATAAACATGGAAATATCTACACCGCTATCTGAATGAACATGGAAATATCTGCACCGCTATCTGTATGAACATGGAAATATCTACACCGCTGTATGTTTCAACATGGAAATATCTACACCGCTATCTGCATGAAAATGGAAATATCTACACTGCTATCTGCATATACATGGAAATATCTACACAGCTATCTCTTTACACATGGAAATAACTACAACGCTATCTGTATGAACATGGAAATAGCTACACCGCCATCTGTATGAACATGGAAATATCTGCACCGACATCTGTATGAACATATAAATATCTACACCGCCATCTGTATAAAGATGGAGATATCTACACCGCTATCTGTATAAACATGGAAATATCTACACCGCTATCTGTATAAACATGGAAATATCTACAGCACTATCTGTATAAACATGGAAATATCTACACCGCTACCTGTTTAAACATGGAAATATCAGCACCGCTATCTGTATGAACATGGAAATATCTACACCGCTATCTGTATGAACATGGAAATATCTACACCGCCATCTGTATGAACATGGAAATATCCGCACTGCCATCTGTATGAACATATAAATATCTACACCGCCATCTGTATTAAGAAGGAGATATCTACACCGCTATCTGTATAAACATGGAAATATCTACACCGCTATCTGTATAAACATGGAAATATCTACACCGCTATCTGTATAAACATGGAAATATCTACACCGCTATCTGTATAAACATGGAAATATCTACACCGCTCCCTGTATAAACATGGAAATATCAGCACTGCTATCTGTATGAACATGGAAATATCTACACCACTATCTGTATGAACATGGAAATATCTAAACAGCTATCGGCATGAAAATAGAAATATCTACACAGCTATCTGCATATACATGGAAATATCTACAAAGCTATCTCTTTACACATGGAAATACCTACACCGCTATCTCTATAAACACGGAAATATCTACACCGCTATCTGTATAAACATGGAAATAACTACACCGCTATCTCTATAAACACTGAAATATCTACACTGCTATCTGTACGAACATGGAAATATCTACACCGCTATCTGTATGAACATGGAAATAGCTACAGCGCTATCTGTATGAACATGGAAATAGCTACACCGCTATCTGTATGAACATGGAAATAACTACACCGCTATCTGTATGAACATGGAAATATCTACACCGCTATCTGTGTAAACATGCATACATCTTCACCGCTATCTGTATAAACATGGAAATATCTACACCGCTATCTGTATGAACATGGAAATAGCTACTCCTCTATCTGTATGAACATGGAAATATCTACAACGCTATCTGTATGAACATGTAGATATCTACACAGCCATCTGGATGAACATGGAAATATCTACACCGCTATCTGTGTAAACATGCATACATCTTCACCGCTATCTGTATAAACATGGAAATATCTACACCGCTATCTGAATGAACATGGAAATATCTGCACCGCTATCTGTATGAACATGGAAATATCTACACCGCTATATGTTTGAACATGGAAATATCTACACAGCTATCTGCATGAAAATGGAAATATCTACACTGCTATCTGCATATACATGGAAATATCTACACAGCTATCTCTTTACACATGGAAATAACTACAACGCTATCTGTATGAACATGGAAATATCTACAACGCCATCTGTATGAACATGGAAATATCTGCACCGCCATCTGTATGAACATGGAAATATCCGCACCTCCATCTATATGAACATATAAATATCTACACCGCCATCTGTATTAAGATTGAGATTTCTACACCGCTATCTGAATAAACATGGTAATATCTACACCGCTATCTGTATAAACATGGAAATATCAGCACCGCAATCTGTATGAACATGGAAATATCAGCCCCTCTATCTGTATGAACATGGAGATATCTACACGGCCATCTGTATGAACATGGATATATCTACACAGCCATCTGGATGAACCTGGAAATATTCGCACCGCTATCTGTATGAACATGGAAATAGCTACACCGCTATCTGTATGAACATGGAAATATCTACACCGCTTTCTGTATGAACATGGAAATATCTACACCGCTATCTGTATGAACATGGAAATATCTTCACCGCCATCTGTACGAACATGGATATATCTACAGAGCCATCTGGATGAACATGGAAATATCTACACCGCCATCTGTATGAACATATAAATATCTACACCGCCATCTGTATAAAGATGGAGATATCTGCACCGCTATCTGTATAAACCTGGAAATATCTACACTGCTATCTGTATAAACATGGAAATATCTACACCGCTACCTGTATAAACATGGAAATATCAGCACCGCTATCTGTAGGAACATGGAAATATCTACACCGCTATCTGCTTGAAAATGGAAATATCTACACTGTTATCTACATATACATGGAAATATCTAAACAGCTATCTCTTTACACATGGAAATAACTATACCGCTATCTGTATGAACATGGATATATCTACACAGCCCTCTGGATAAACATGGAAATATCCACACCGCTATCTGTGTAAACATTCATACATCTTCACCGCTATCTGTATAAACATGGAAATACCTACACCGCTATCTGCATGAAAATGGAAATATCTACAAAGCTTTCTGCATATACATGGAAATATCTACACAGCTATCTCTTAACACATGGAAATAACTACACCGCTATATCTATAAACATGGAAATATCTACACCGGCTTCTGTATGAACATGGAAATATCTGCACCGCCATCTGTATGAACATATAAATATCTACACCGCCATCTGTATTAAGAAGGAAATATCTAAACCACAATCTGTATAAACATGGAAATATCTACACCGCTGCCTGTATAAACTTGGAAATATCAGCACCGCTCTCGGTATGAAAATGGAGATATCTACACCGCTATCTGTATGAACATGGAAATATCTACACCGCCATCTGTATGAACATGGAAATATCTGCATCGCCATATGTATGAACATATAAATATCTACACCGCCATCTGTATTAAGACGGAGATATCTACACCGCTATCTGAATAAACATGGAATTATCTACACCACAATCTGTATAAACATGGAAATATCTACACCGCTATCTGTATAAACATGGAAATATCTACACCGCTACCTATATAAGCATGGAAATATCAGCACCGCTATCTGTATGAACATGGAAATATCTACACCGCTATCTGTATGAACATGGAAATATCTACACCGCTATCTGTATGAACATGGAAATATCTACAAAGCTATCTGAATGAACATGGAAATATCTACACCGCTATCTGTTTGAACATGTAAATATCTACACCGCTATCTGCATGAAAATGGAAATATCTACAAAGCGATCTGCATATACATGGAAATATCTACACAGCAATCTCCTTACACATGGAAATAACTACACCGCTATATCTATAACCATGGAAATATCTACACAGCCATCTGTATGAACAAGGAAATATCTGCACCGCCATCTGTATGAACAAATAAATATCTACAATGCCATCTGTATTAAGAAGGAAATATCTAAACCGCTATCTGTATAAACATGGAAATATCTACACCGCTGAATGTATAAACATGGAAATATCAGCACCGCTATCTGTATGAACATGGAAATATCTACACCGCTATCTGTATCAACATGGAAATATCTACACCGCCATCTGTATGAACATAAAATATCTACACCGCCATCTGTATTAAGAAGGAAATATCTCAACCGCTATCTGTAAACGTGGAAATATCTACACCGCTGCCTGTATAAAGATGGAAATATCAGCAACGTTATCTGTATGAACATGGAAATATCTACACGGCTATCTGTATGCACATGGAAATATCTACAACGCTATCTGTATGAACATGGAAATATCTACACCGCTATCTGTATGAACATGGAAATATCTACACCGCTATCTGTTTGAACATGGAAATATCTACACCGCTGTCTGCATGAAAATGGAAATATCTACACAGCTATCTGCATATACATGGAAATATCTACACAGCTATCTCTTTAAACATGGAAATAACTACACCGCTATCTCAGTAAACATGGAAATATCTACACCGCCATCTGTATGAACATGGAAATATCCGCACCGCCATCTGTATGAACATATAAATATCTACACCGCCATCTGTATTAAGAAGGAGATATCTACACCGCTATCTGTATAAACATGGAAATATCTACACCGCTATCTGTATAAACATGGAAATATCTACACCGCTATCTGTATAAACATGGAAATATCTACACCACTCCCTGTATAAACAAGGAAATATCAGCACTGCTATCTGTATGAACATGGAAATATCTACACAGCTATCTGTATGAACATGGAAATATCTACACCGCTATCTGTATCAACATGGAAATATCTACACCGCTATCTGTACGAACATGGAAATATCTAAACAGCTATCTGCATGAAAATAGAAATATCTACACAGCTATCTGCATATACATGGAAATATCTACAAAGCTATATCTTTACACATGGAAATAACTACACCGCTATCTCTATAAACACGGAAATATCAACACCGCCATCTGTATGAACATGGAAATATCTGCACCGCCATCTGTATAAACATATAAATATCTACACCGCCATCTGTATTAAGATGGAGATATCTACACCGCTATCTGTATAAACTTGGAAATATCTACACCGCTATCTGTATAAACATGGAAATATCTACACCGCTATCTGTATAAACATGGAAATATCTACACCGCTACCTGTATAAACATGGAAATATCAACACCGCTATCTGTATGAACATGGAAATTTCTACACCGCTTTCTCTATGAACATGGAAATATCTACACTGCTATCTGTATGAACATGGAAATAGCTACACCGCTATCTGTATGAACATGGAAATATCTACACCACTATCTGAATGAACATGAAAATATCTACACCGCTCTCTGTATGAACATGGATATATCTACACAGCCATCTGGATGAACATGGAAATATCTACACCGCTATCTGTTTGAACATGGAAATATCTAAACCGCTATCTGCATGAAAATGGAAATATATACACAGCTATCTGCATATACATGGAAATATCTACACAGCGATCTCTTTACACATGGAAATAACTATACCGCTACCTGTATGAACATGGAAATATCTTCACCACCATCTGTAGGAACATGGATATATCTACACAGCCATCTGGATGAACATGGAAATATCTACACCGCTATCTGTATGAACATGGAAATATCTACACCGCTATCTGTGTAAACATGCATACATCTTCACCGCTATCTGTATAAACATGGAAATATCTACAGTGCTATATGTATGAAAATGGAAATATCTACACCGCTATCTGTTTGAACATGGAAATATCTACACCGCTATCTGCATGAAAATGGAAATATCTACAAAGCTATCTGCATACACATGGAAATATCTACACAGCTATCTCTTTACACATGGAAATAACTACACCGCTATATCTATAAACATGGAAATATCTACACCGCCATCTGTATGAACATGGAAATATCTGCACCACCATCTGTATGAACATATAAATATCTACACCGCCATCTGAATTAAGAAGGAAATATCTACACCGCTATCTGTATGAACATTGAAATATCTACTCCGCTATCTGTGTAACCATGCATACATCTTCACCGCTATCTGTATAAACATGGAAATATCTACACCGCTATCTGTATGAACATGGAAATATCTACACCGCTATCTGTTTGAAGATGGAAATATATACACCGCTATCTGCATGAAAATGGAAATATCTACACAGCTGTCTGCATGAAAATGGAAATACCTACACAGATATCTGCATACACATGGAAATATCTACACAGTTATCTCTTTACACATGGAAATAACTACACCGCTATCTGTATGAACATGGAAATATCTACACCGCCATCTGTATGAACATGGAAATATCTGCACCGCCATCTGTATCAACATATAAATATCTACACTGCCATCTGTATTAAGATGGGGATATCTACAACGCTATCTGAATAAACATGGAAATATCTACACCGCTATCTGTATAAACATGGAAATATCAGCACCGCTATCTGTATGAACATGGAAATATCAGCCCCTCTATCTGTATGAACATGGAGATATCTACACCGCCATCTGTATGAACATGGATATATCTACACAGCCATCTGGAGGAACATGGAAGTATCTACACCGCTATCTGTATGAACATGGGAATATCTACACCGCTTTCTGTATGAACATGGAAATATCTACACCGCTATCTGTATGAACAAGGAAATATCTTCACCGCTATCTGTATGAACATGGATATATCTACAGAGCCATCTGGATGAACATGGAAATATCTACACCGCCATCTGTATGAACATATAAATATCTACACCGCCATCTGTATTAAGATGGAGATATCTACACCGCTATCTGTATAAACCTGGAAATACCTACACCGCTATCTGTTTAAACATGGAAATAACTAAACCGCTATCAGGATTAACATGGAAATTTCTACACCGCTACCTGTATAAACATGGAAATATCAGCACCGCTATCTGTAGGAACATGGAAATATCTACACCGCTATCTGTACGAACAAGGAAATACCTACACCGCTATCTGTATGAACATGGAAATAGCTACACCTCTATCTGTATGAACATGGAAATATCTACACCGCTATCTGAATGAACATGGAAATATCTATACAGCCATCTGGATGAACATGGAAATATCTACACCGCTATCTGTGTAAACATGCATACATCTTCACCGCTATCTGTATAAACATGGAAATATCTACACCGCTATCTGTATGAACATGGAAATATCTGCACCGCTATCTGTATGAACATGGAAATATCTACACCGCTATCTGTTTGAACATGGAAATATCTACACCGCTATCTGCATGAAAATGGAAATATCTACACTGCTATCTGCATATACATGGAAATATCTACACAGCTATCTCTTTACACATGGAAATATCTACACCGCTATCTGTATGAACATGGAAATATCTACACCGCCATCTGTATGAACATGGAAATATCTGCACCGCCATCTGTATGAACATATAAATATCTACACCGCCATCTGTATTAAGATGGAGATATCTACACCGCTATCTGTATGAACATGGAAATATCTACACCGCTATCTGTGTAAACATGCGTACATCTTCACCGCTATCTGTATAAACATGGAAATATCTACAGTGCTATCTGTATGAACATGGAAATATCTACACCGCTATCTGTTGGAACATGGAAATATCTACACCGCTATCTGCATGAAAATGGAAATATCTACAAAGCTATCTGCATATACATGGAAATATCTACACAGCTATCTCTTTACACATGGAAATAACTACACCGCTATATCTATAAACATGGAAATATCTACACCGCCATCTGTATGAACATGGAAATATGTGCACCACCATCTGTATGAACATATAAATAACTACACCGCCATCTGTATTAAGAAGGAAATATCTACACCGCTATCTGTATGAACATTGAAATATCTACACCGCTATCTGTGTAAACATGCATACATCTTCACCGCTATCTGTATAAACATGGAAATATCTACAACGCTATCTGTATGAACATGGAAATATCTACACCGCTATCTGTACGAACATGGAAATATCTAAACCGCTATCTGCATGAAAATAGAAATATCTACACAGCTATCTGCATATAAATGGAAATATCTACACAGCTATCTCTTTACACATGGAAATAACTATACCGCAATCTGTATGAACATGGAAATATCTGCACCACCATCTGTAAGAACATATAAATATCTACACCGCCATCTGTATTAAGAAGGAAATATCTAAACCGCTATCTGTATGAACATTGAAATATCTACACCGCTATCTGTATGAACATGGAATTATCTACACCGCTATCTGAATGAACATGAAAATATCTACACCGCTCTCTGTATGAACATGGATATATCTACACAGCCATCTGGATGAACATGGAAATATCTACACTGCTATCTGTTTGAACATGGAAATATCTAAACCGCTATCTGCATGAAAATGGAAATATATACACAGCTATCTGCATATACATGGAAATATCTACACAGCGATCTCTTTACACATGGAAATAACTATACCGCTACCTGTATGAACATGGAAATATCTTCACCACCATCTGTAGGAACATGGATATATCTACACAGCCATCTGGATGAACATGGAAATATCTACACCGCTATCTGTATGAACATGGAAATATCTACACCGCTATCTGTGTAAACATGCATACATCTTCACCGCTATCTGTATAAACATGGAAATATCTACAGTGCTATATGTATGAAAATGGAAATATCTACACCGCTATCTGTTTGAACATGGAAATATCTACACCGCTATCTGCATGAAAATGGAAATATCTACAAAGCTATCTGCATACACATGGAAATATCTACACAGCTATCTCTTTACACATGGAAATAACTACACCGTTATATCTATAAACATGGAAATATCTACACCGCCATCTGTATGAACATGGAAATATCTGCACCACCATCTGTATGAACATATAAATATCTACACCTCCATCTGAATTAAGAAGGAAATATCTACACCGCTATCTGTATGAACATTGAAATATCTAGACCGCTATCTGTGTAAACATGCATACATCTTCACCGCTATCTGTATAAACATGGAAATATCTACACCGCTATCTGTATGAACATGGAAATATCTACACCGCTATCTGTTTGAAGATGGAAATATATACACCGCTATCTGCATGAAAATGGAAATATCTACACAGCTGTCTGCATGAAAATGGAAATACCTACACAGATATCTGCATACACAAGGAAATATCTACACAGTTATCTCTTTACACATGGAAATAACTACACCGCTATCTGTATGAACATGGAAATATCTACACCGCCATCTGTATGAACATGGAAATATCTGCACCGCCATCTGTATGAACATATAAATATCTACACTGCCATCTGTATTAAGATGGGGATATCTACAACGCTATCTGAATAAACATGGAAATATCTACACCGCTATCTGTATAAACATGGAAATATCAGCACCGCTATCTGTATGAACATGGAAATATCAGCCCCTCTATCTGTATGAACATGGAGATATCTACACCGCCATCTGTATGAACATGGATATATCTACACAGCCATCTGGAGGAACATGGAAGTATCTACACCGCTATCTGTATGAACATGGGAATATCTACACCGCTATCTGTATGAACATGGAAATATCTGCAATGCCATCTGTATGAACATATAAATATCTACACCGCCATCTATATTAAGATGGAGATATCTACACTGATATCTACATGAAAATGGAAATATCTACACTGCTATCTGCATTTACATTTAAATATCTACACAGCTATCTCTTTACACATGGAAATAACTACACCGTTATCTGTATGAACATGGAAATAACTACACCGCCATCTGTATGAACATGGAAATATCTGCACCGCCATCTGTATGAAAATATAAATATCTACACCGCCATCTGTATTAAGATAGAGATATCTACACTGCTATCTGTATAAACATGGAAATATCTACACCGCTATCTGTATAAACATGGAAATATCTACACCGCTATCTGTATATACATGGAAATATCTACACCACTACCTGTATAAACATGGAAATATCAGCACCGATATCTATATGAACATGGAAATATCTACACCGCTGTCTGCATGAAAATGGAAATATCTACACAGCTATCTGCATATACATGGAAATATCTACACAGCTATCTCTTTACACATGGAAATAACTACACAGCTATCTCTATAAACATGGAAATATCTACACCGCCATCTGTATGGACATGGATATATCTGCACCGCCATCTGTATGAACATATAAATATCTACAAAGCCATCTGTATTAAGAAGGAGATATCTACACCGCTATCTGTATAAAGATGGAAATATCTACACCGATATCTGTATAAACATGGAAATATCTACGCCAGTATCTGTATAAACATGGAAATATCTACACCGCTACCTGTATAAACATGGAAATATCAGCACCGCTATCGGTATGAACATGGAAATATCTACACCGCTATCTGTATGAACATGGATATATCTACACCGCTATCTGTATGAACTAGGAAATATCTACACCGCCATCTGTATGAACATGGATATATCTACACAGCCATCTGTACGAACATGGAAATATCTACACCGCTATCTGTATGAACATGGAAATATCTACACCGCTATCTGTATGAACATGGAAATATCTTCACCACCATCTGTGTAAACATGCATACACCTTCACCGCTATCTGAATAACCATGGAAATATCTACACCGCTATCTGTATGAACATGGAAATATCTACACCGCTATCTGTTTGAACATGGAAATATCTAAACCGCTATCTGCATGAAAATGGAAATATCTACACTGCTATCTGCATGTACATGGAAATATCTACACAGCTATCTCTTTACACGTGGAAATAACTACACCGCTATCTGTATGAACATGGAAATATCTTCACCGCCATCTGTATGAAAAGGATATATCTACACAGCCATCTGGAAGAACATGGAAATATCTACACCGCTATCTGTATGAAGATGGAAATATCTACAACACTATCTGTGTAAACATGCATACATCTTCACCGCTATCTATATAAACATGGAAATATCTACACTACTATCTGTATGAACATGGAAATATCTACACCGCTATCTGAACATGGAAATATCTAAACCGCTATCTGCATGAAAATGGAAATCTCTACACAGCCATCTGCATATACATGGAAATATCTACAAAGATATCTCTTTACACATGGAAATAACTACAGCGCTATCTCTATAAACATACAAATATCTACACCGCCATCTGTATGAACATGGAAATATCTGCACCGCCATCTGTATGAACATATAAATATCTACACCACCATCTATATTAAGATGGAGATATCTACACCGCTATCTGTATAAACATGGAAATATCTACACCGCAATCTGTATAAACATGGAAATATCTACACCGCTACCTGTATAAACATGGAAATATCTGCACCGCTATCTGTATGAACTTGGAAATATCTACACCGCTAACCCCATGAACATGAACATAGCAACACCACTATCTGTATGAACATGGAAATATCTACACAGCCATCTGGTTGAACACGGAAACATCTACACCGCTATCTGTATGAACATGGAAATATCTACACCGCTCTATGTGTAAATATGCATACATCTTCACCGCAATCTGTATAAACATGGAAATATCTACACCGCTATCTGTATGAACATGGAAATATCTACACCGCTATGTGAACATGGAAATATCTACACCGCTATCTGCATGAAAATGGAAATATCTACACAGCTATCTGCATATACATGGAAATATCTACACAGCTATCTCTTTACACGTGGAAATAACTACACCGCTATCTGTATGAACATGGAAATATCTACACCGCCATTTGTATGAACACGGAAATATCTGCACCGCCATCTGTATGAACATATAAATATCTACACGGCGATCTGTATTAAGATGTAGATATCTACACCGCCATCTTTATAAACATGGAAATATCTACACCGCTATCTGTATAAACATGGAAATATCTACACCACTATCTGTATTAATATGGAAATATCTACACCGCTACCTGTATAAACATGGAAATATCAACACCGCTATCTGTATGAACATGGAAATAGCCCCTCTATCTGTATGAACATGGAAATACCTACACTGCTATCTGTGTGAACATGGAAATATCTACACCGCTATCTGTATGAACATGGAAATATCTTCACCGCCATCTGTGTGAACATGGATATATCTACACAGCCATCTGGATGAACATGGAAATATCTGCACCGCTATCTGTATGAACATGGAAATAGCTACACCGCTATCTGTATGAACATGGAAATATCTACACCGCTATCTGTATGAAAATGAAAATATCTACACCGCTATCTGTTTGAACATGGAAATATCTACACCGCTATCTGCATGAAAATGGAAATATCTACACAGCAATCTGCATATACATGGAAATATCTACAAAGCTATCTCTTTACACATGGAAATAACTACAGCGCTATATCTATAAACATACAAATATCTACACCGCCATCTGTATGAACATGGAAATATCTGCAATGCCATCTGTATGAACATATAAATATCTACACCGCCATCTATATTAAGATGGAGATATCTACACTGATATCTACATGAAAATGGAAATATCTACACTGCTATCTGCATTTACATTTAAATATCTACACAGCTATCTCTTTACACATGGAAATAACTACACCGTTATCTGTATGAACATGGAAATAACTACACCGCCATCTGTATGAACATGGAAATATCTGCACCGCCATCTGTATGAAAATATAAATATCTACACCGCCATCTGTATTAAGATAGAGATATCTACACTGCTATCTGTATAAACATGGAAATATCTACACCGCTATCTGTATAAACATGGAAATATCTACACCGCTATCTGTATATACATGGAAATATCTACACCACTACCTGTATAAACATGGAAATATCAGCACCGATATCTATATGAACATGGAAATATCTACACCGCTGTCTGCATGAAAATGGAAATATCTACACAGCTATCTGCATATACATGGAAATATCTACACAGCTATCTCTTTACACATGGAAATAACTACACAGCTATCTCTATAAACATGGAAATATCTACACCGCCATCTGTATGGACATGGATATATCTGCACCGCCATCTGTATGAACATATAAATATCTACAAAGCCATCTGTATTAAGAAGGAGATATCTACACCGCTATCTGTATAAAGATGGAAATATCTACACCGATATCTGTATAAACATGGAAATATCTACGCCAGTATCTGTATAAACATGGAAATATCTACACCGCTACCTGTATAAACATGGAAATATCAGCACCGCTATCGGTATGAACATGGAAATATCTACACCGCTATCTGTATGAACATGGATATATCTACACCGCTATCTGTATGAACTAGGAAATATCTACACCGCCATCTGTATGAACATGGATATATCTACACAGCCATCTGTACGAACATGGAAATATCTACACCGCTATCTGTATGAACATGGAAATATCTACACCGCTATCTGTATGAACATGGAAATATCTTCACCACCATCTGTGTAAACATGCATACACCTTCACCGCTATCTGAATAACCATGGAAATATCTACACCGCTATCTGTATGAACATGGAAATATCTACACCGCTATCTGTTTGAACATGGAAATATCTAAACCGCTATCTGCATGAAAATGGAAATATCTACACTGCTATCTGCATGTACATGGAAATATCTACACAGCTATCTCTTTACACGTGGAAATAACTACACCGCTATCTGTATGAACATGGAAATATCTTCACCGCCATCTGTATGAAAAGGATATATCTACACAGCCATCTGGAAGAACATGGAAATATCTACACCGCTATCTGTATGAAGATGGAAATATCTACAACACTATCTGTGTAAACATGCATACATCTTCACCGCTATCTATATAAACATGGAAATATCTACACTACTATCTGTATGAACATGGAAATATCTACACCGCTATCTGAACATGGAAATATCTAAACCGCTATCTGCATGAAAATGGAAATCTCTACACAGCCATCTGCATATACATGGAAATATCTACAAAGATATCTCTTTACACATGGAAATAACTACAGCGCTATCTCTATAAACATACAAATATCTACACCGCCATCTGTATGAACATGGAAATATCTGCACCGCCATCTGTATGAACATATAAATATCTACACCACCATCTATATTAAGATGGAGATATCTACACCGCTATCTGTATAAACATGGAAATATCTACACCGCAATCTGTATAAACATGGAAATATCTACACCGCTACCTGTATAAACATGGAAATATCTGCACCGCTATCTGTATGAACTTGGAAATATCTACACCGCTAACCCCATGAACATGAACATAGCAACACCACTATCTGTATGAACATGGAAATATCTACACAGCCATCTGGTTGAACACGGAAACATCTACACCGCTATCTGTATGAACATGGAAATATCTACACCGCTCTATGTGTAAATATGCATACATCTTCACCGCAATCTGTATAAACATGGAAATATCTACACCGCTATCTGTATGAACATGGAAATATCTACACCGCTATGTGAACATGGAAATATCTACACCGCTATCTGCATGAAAATGGAAATATCTACACAGCTATCTGCATATACATGGAAATATCTACACAGCTATCTCTTTACACGTGGAAATAACTACACCGCTATCTGTATGAACATGGAAATATCTACACCGCCATTTGTATGAACACGGAAATATCTGCACCGCCATCTGTATGAACATATAAATATCTACACGGCGATCTGTATTAAGATGTAGATATCTACACCGCCATCTTTATAAACATGGAAATATCTACACCGCTATCTGTATAAACATGGAAATATCTACACCACTATCTGTATTAATATGGAAATATCTACACCGCTACCTGTATAAACATGGAAATATCAACACCGCTATCTGTATGAACATGGAAATAGCCCCTCTATCTGTATGAACATGGAAATACCTACACTGCTATCTGTGTGAACATGGAAATATCTACACCGCTATCTGTATGAACATGGAAATATCTTCACCGCCATCTGTGTGAACATGGATATATCTACACAGCCATCTGGATGAACATGGAAATATCTGCACCGCTATCTGTATGAACATGGAAATAGCTACACCGCTATCTGTATGAACATGGAAATATCTACACCGCTATCTGTATGAAAATGAAAATATCTACACCGCTATCTGTTTGAACATGGAAATATCTACACCGCTATCTGCATGAAAATGGAAATATCTACACAGCAATCTGCATATACATGGAAATATCTACAAAGCTATCTCTTTACACATGGAAATAACTACAGCGCTATATCTATAAACATACAAATATCTACACCGCCATCTGTATGAACATGGAAATATCTGCAATGCCATCTGTATGAACATATAAATATCTACACCGCCATCTATATTAAGATGGAGATATCTACACTGATATCTACATGAAAATGGAAATATCTACACTGCTATCTGCATTTACATTTAAATATCTACACAGCTATCTCTTTACACATGGAAATAACTACACCGTTATCTGTATGAACATGGAAATAACTACACCGCCATCTGTATGAACATGGAAATATCTGCACCGCCATCTGTATGAAAATATAAATATCTACACCGCCATCTGTATTAAGATAGAGATATCTACACTGCTATCTGTATAAACATGGAAATATCTACACCGCTATCTGTATAAACATGGAAATATCTACACCGCTATCTGTATATACATGGAAATATCTACACCACTACCTGTATAAACATGGAAATATCAGCACCGATATCTATATGAACATGGAAATATCTACACCGCTGTCTGCATGAAAATGGAAATATCTACACAGCTATCTGCATATACATGGAAATATCTACACAGCTATCTCTTTACACATGGAAATAACTACACAGCTATCTCTATAAACATGGAAATATCTACACCGCCATCTGTATGGACATGGATATATCTGCACCGCCATCTGTATGAACATATAAATATCTACAAAGCCATCTGTATTAAGAAGGAGATATCTACACCGCTATCTGTATAAAGATGGAAATATCTACACCGATATCTGTATAAACATGGAAATATCTACGCCAGTATCTGTATAAACATGGAAATATCTACACCGCTACCTGTATAAACATGGAAATATCAGCACCGCTATCGGTATGAACATGGAAATATCTACACCGCTATCTGTATGAACATGGATATATCTACACCGCTATCTGTATGAACTAGGAAATATCTACACCGCCATCTGTATGAACATGGATATATCTACACAGCCATCTGTACGAACATGGAAATATCTACACCGCTATCTGTATGAACATGGAAATATCTACACCGCTATCTGTATGAACATGGAAATATCTTCACCACCATCTGTGTAAACATGCATACACCTTCACCGCTATCTGAATAACCATGGAAATATCTACACCGCTATCTGTATGAACATGGAAATATCTACACCGCTATCTGTTTGAACATGGAAATATCTAAACCGCTATCTGCATGAAAATGGAAATATCTACACTGCTATCTGCATGTACATGGAAATATCTACACAGCTATCTCTTTACACGTGGAAATAACTACACCGCTATCTGTATGAACATGGAAATATCTTCACCGCCATCTGTATGAAAAGGATATATCTACACAGCCATCTGGAAGAACATGGAAATATCTACACCGCTATCTGTATGAAGATGGAAATATCTACAACACTATCTGTGTAAACATGCATACATCTTCACCGCTATCTATATAAACATGGAAATATCTACACTACTATCTGTATGAACATGGAAATATCTACACCGCTATCTGAACATGGAAATATCTAAACCGCTATCTGCATGAAAATGGAAATCTCTACACAGCCATCTGCATATACATGGAAATATCTACAAAGATATCTCTTTACACATGGAAATAACTACAGCGCTATCTCTATAAACATACAAATATCTACACCGCCATCTGTATGAACATGGAAATATCTGCACCGCCATCTGTATGAACATATAAATATCTACACCACCATCTATATTAAGATGGAGATATCTACACCGCTATCTGTATAAACATGGAAATATCTACACCGCAATCTGTATAAACATGGAAATATCTACACCGCTACCTGTATAAACATGGAAATATCTGCACCGCTATCTGTATGAACTTGGAAATATCTACACCGCTAACCCCATGAACATGAACATAGCAACACCACTATCTGTATGAACATGGAAATATCTACACAGCCATCTGGTTGAACACGGAAACATCTACACCGCTATCTGTATGAACATGGAAATATCTACACCGCTCTATGTGTAAATATGCATACATCTTCACCGCAATCTGTATAAACATGGAAATATCTACACCGCTATCTGTATGAACATGGAAATATCTACACCGCTATGTGAACATGGAAATATCTACACCGCTATCTGCATGAAAATGGAAATATCTACACAGCTATCTGCATATACATGGAAATATCTACACAGCTATCTCTTTACACGTGGAAATAACTACACCGCTATCTGTATGAACATGGAAATATCTACACCGCCATTTGTATGAACACGGAAATATCTGCACCGCCATCTGTATGAACATATAAATATCTACACGGCGATCTGTATTAAGATGTAGATATCTACACCGCCATCTTTATAAACATGGAAATATCTACACCGCTATCTGTATAAACATGGAAATATCTACACCACTATCTGTATTAATATGGAAATATCTACACCGCTACCTGTATAAACATGGAAATATCAACACCGCTATCTGTATGAACATGGAAATAGCCCCTCTATCTGTATGAACATGGAAATACCTACACTGCTATCTGTGTGAACATGGAAATATCTACACCGCTATCTGTATGAACATGGAAATATCTTCACCGCCATCTGTGTGAACATGGATATATCTACACAGCCATCTGGATGAACATGGAAATATCTGCACCGCTATCTGTATGAACATGGAAATAGCTACACCGCTATCTGTATGAACATGGAAATATCTACACCGCTATCTGTATGAAAATGAAAATATCTACACCGCTATCTGTTTGAACATGGAAATATCTACACCGCTATCTGCATGAAAATGGAAATATCTACACAGCAATCTGCATATACATGGAAATATCTACAAAGCTATCTCTTTACACATGGAAATAACTACAGCGCTATATCTATAAACATACAAATATCTACACCGCCATCTGTATGAACATGGAAATATCTGCAATGCCATCTGTATGAACATATAAATATCTACACCGCCATCTATATTAAGATGGAGATATCTACACTGATATCTACATGAAAATGGAAATATCTACACTGCTATCTGCATTTACATTTAAATATCTACACAGCTATCTCTTTACACATGGAAATAACTACACCGTTATCTGTATGAACATGGAAATAACTACACCGCCATCTGTATGAACATGGAAATATCTGCACCGCCATCTGTATGAAAATATAAATATCTACACCGCCATCTGTATTAAGATAGAGATATCTACACTGCTATCTGTATAAACATGGAAATATCTACACCGCTATCTGTATAAACATGGAAATATCTACACCGCTATCTGTATATACATGGAAATATCTACACCACTACCTGTATAAACATGGAAATATCAGCACCGATATCTATATGAACATGGAAATATCTACACCGCTGTCTGCATGAAAATGGAAATATCTACACAGCTATCTGCATATACATGGAAATATCTACACAGCTATCTCTTTACACATGGAAATAACTACACAGCTATCTCTATAAACATGGAAATATCTACACCGCCATCTGTATGGACATGGATATATCTGCACCGCCATCTGTATGAACATATAAATATCTACAAAGCCATCTGTATTAAGAAGGAGATATCTACACCGCTATCTGTATAAAGATGGAAATATCTACACCGATATCTGTATAAACATGGAAATATCTACGCCAGTATCTGTATAAACATGGAAATATCTACACCGCTACCTGTATAAACATGGAAATATCAGCACCGCTATCGGTATGAACATGGAAATATCTACACCGCTATCTGTATGAACATGGATATATCTACACCGCTATCTGTATGAACTAGGAAATATCTACACCGCCATCTGTATGAACATGGATATATCTACACAGCCATCTGTACGAACATGGAAATATCTACACCGCTATCTGTATGAACATGGAAATATCTACACCGCTATCTGTATGAACATGGAAATATCTTCACCACCATCTGTGTAAACATGCATACACCTTCACCGCTATCTGAATAACCATGGAAATATCTACACCGCTATCTGTATGAACATGGAAATATCTACACCGCTATCTGTTTGAACATGGAAATATCTAAACCGCTATCTGCATGAAAATGGAAATATCTACACTGCTATCTGCATGTACATGGAAATATCTACACAGCTATCTCTTTACACGTGGAAATAACTACACCGCTATCTGTATGAACATGGAAATATCTTCACCGCCATCTGTATGAAAAGGATATATCTACACAGCCATCTGGAAGAACATGGAAATATCTACACCGCTATCTGTATGAAGATGGAAATATCTACAACACTATCTGTGTAAACATGCATACATCTTCACCGCTATCTATATAAACATGGAAATATCTACACTACTATCTGTATGAACATGGAAATATCTACACCGCTATCTGAACATGGAAATATCTAAACCGCTATCTGCATGAAAATGGAAATCTCTACACAGCCATCTGCATATACATGGAAATATCTACAAAGATATCTCTTTACACATGGAAATAACTACAGCGCTATCTCTATAAACATACAAATATCTACACCGCCATCTGTATGAACATGGAAATATCTGCACCGCCATCTGTATGAACATATAAATATCTACACCACCATCTATATTAAGATGGAGATATCTACACCGCTATCTGTATAAACATGGAAATATCTACACCGCAATCTGTATAAACATGGAAATATCTACACCGCTACCTGTATAAACATGGAAATATCTGCACCGCTATCTGTATGAACTTGGAAATATCTACACCGCTAACCCCATGAACATGAACATAGCAACACCACTATCTGTATGAACATGGAAATATCTACACAGCCATCTGGTTGAACACGGAAACATCTACACCGCTATCTGTATGAACATGGAAATATCTACACCGCTCTATGTGTAAATATGCATACATCTTCACCGCAATCTGTATAAACATGGAAATATCTACACCGCTATCTGTATGAACATGGAAATATCTACACCGCTATGTGAACATGGAAATATCTACACCGCTATCTGCATGAAAATGGAAATATCTACACAGCTATCTGCATATACATGGAAATATCTACACAGCTATCTCTTTACACGTGGAAATAACTACACCGCTATCTGTATGAACATGGAAATATCTACACCGCCATTTGTATGAACACGGAAATATCTGCACCGCCATCTGTATGAACATATAAATATCTACACGGCGATCTGTATTAAGATGTAGATATCTACACCGCCATCTTTATAAACATGGAAATATCTACACCGCTATCTGTATAAACATGGAAATATCTACACCACTATCTGTATTAATATGGAAATATCTACACCGCTACCTGTATAAACATGGAAATATCAACACCGCTATCTGTATGAACATGGAAATAGCCCCTCTATCTGTATGAACATGGAAATACCTACACTGCTATCTGTGTGAACATGGAAATATCTACACCGCTATCTGTATGAACATGGAAATATCTTCACCGCCATCTGTGTGAACATGGATATATCTACACAGCCATCTGGATGAACATGGAAATATCTGCACCGCTATCTGTATGAACATGGAAATAGCTACACCGCTATCTGTATGAACATGGAAATATCTACACCGCTATCTGTATGAAAATGAAAATATCTACACCGCTATCTGTTTGAACATGGAAATATCTACACCGCTATCTGCATGAAAATGGAAATATCTACACAGCAATCTGCATATACATGGAAATATCTACAAAGCTATCTCTTTACACATGGAAATAACTACAGCGCTATATCTATAAACATACAAATATCTACACCGCCATCTGTATGAACATGGAAATATCTGCAATGCCATCTGTATGAACATATAAATATCTACACCGCCATCTATATTAAGATGGAGATATCTACACTGATATCTACATGAAAATGGAAATATCTACACTGCTATCTGCATTTACATTTAAATATCTACACAGCTATCTCTTTACACATGGAAATAACTACACCGTTATCTGTATGAACATGGAAATAACTACACCGCCATCTGTATGAACATGGAAATATCTGCACCGCCATCTGTATGAAAATATAAATATCTACACCGCCATCTGTATTAAGATAGAGATATCTACACTGCTATCTGTATAAACATGGAAATATCTACACCGCTATCTGTATAAACATGGAAATATCTACACCGCTATCTGTATATACATGGAAATATCTACACCACTACCTGTATAAACATGGAAATATCAGCACCGATATCTATATGAACATGGAAATATCTACACCGCTGTCTGCATGAAAATGGAAATATCTACACAGCTATCTGCATATACATGGAAATATCTACACAGCTATCTCTTTACACATGGAAATAACTACACAGCTATCTCTATAAACATGGAAATATCTACACCGCCATCTGTATGGACATGGATATATCTGCACCGCCATCTGTATGAACATATAAATATCTACAAAGCCATCTGTATTAAGAAGGAGATATCTACACCGCTATCTGTATAAAGATGGAAATATCTACACCGATATCTGTATAAACATGGAAATATCTACGCCAGTATCTGTATAAACATGGAAATATCTACACCGCTACCTGTATAAACATGGAAATATCAGCACCGCTATCGGTATGAACATGGAAATATCTACACCGCTATCTGTATGAACATGGATATATCTACACCGCTATCTGTATGAACTAGGAAATATCTACACCGCCATCTGTATGAACATGGATATATCTACACAGCCATCTGTACGAACATGGAAATATCTACACCGCTATCTGTATGAACATGGAAATATCTACACCGCTATCTGTATGAACATGGAAATATCTTCACCACCATCTGTGTAAACATGCATACACCTTCACCGCTATCTGAATAACCATGGAAATATCTACACCGCTATCTGTATGAACATGGAAATATCTACACCGCTATCTGTTTGAACATGGAAATATCTAAACCGCTATCTGCATGAAAATGGAAATATCTACACTGCTATCTGCATGTACATGGAAATATCTACACAGCTATCTCTTTACACGTGGAAATAACTACACCGCTATCTGTATGAACATGGAAATATCTTCACCGCCATCTGTATGAAAAGGATATATCTACACAGCCATCTGGAAGAACATGGAAATATCTACACCGCTATCTGTATGAAGATGGAAATATCTACAACACTATCTGTGTAAACATGCATACATCTTCACCGCTATCTATATAAACATGGAAATATCTACACTACTATCTGTATGAACATGGAAATATCTACACCGCTATCTGAACATGGAAATATCTAAACCGCTATCTGCATGAAAATGGAAATCTCTACACAGCCATCTGCATATACATGGAAATATCTACAAAGATATCTCTTTACACATGGAAATAACTACAGCGCTATCTCTATAAACATACAAATATCTACACCGCCATCTGTATGAACATGGAAATATCTGCACCGCCATCTGTATGAACATATAAATATCTACACCACCATCTATATTAAGATGGAGATATCTACACCGCTATCTGTATAAACATGGAAATATCTACACCGCAATCTGTATAAACATGGAAATATCTACACCGCTACCTGTATAAACATGGAAATATCTGCACCGCTATCTGTATGAACTTGGAAATATCTACACCGCTAACCCCATGAACATGAACATAGCAACACCACTATCTGTATGAACATGGAAATATCTACACAGCCATCTGGTTGAACACGGAAACATCTACACCGCTATCTGTATGAACATGGAAATATCTACACCGCTCTATGTGTAAATATGCATACATCTTCACCGCAATCTGTATAAACATGGAAATATCTACACCGCTATCTGTATGAACATGGAAATATCTACACCGCTATGTGAACATGGAAATATCTACACCGCTATCTGCATGAAAATGGAAATATCTACACAGCTATCTGCATATACATGGAAATATCTACACAGCTATCTCTTTACACGTGGAAATAACTACACCGCTATCTGTATGAACATGGAAATATCTACACCGCCATTTGTATGAACACGGAAATATCTGCACCGCCATCTGTATGAACATATAAATATCTACACGGCGATCTGTATTAAGATGTAGATATCTACACCGCCATCTTTATAAACATGGAAATATCTACACCGCTATCTGTATAAACATGGAAATATCTACACCACTATCTGTATTAATATGGAAATATCTACACCGCTACCTGTATAAACATGGAAATATCAACACCGCTATCTGTATGAACATGGAAATAGCCCCTCTATCTGTATGAACATGGAAATACCTACACTGCTATCTGTGTGAACATGGAAATATCTACACCGCTATCTGTATGAACATGGAAATATCTTCACCGCCATCTGTGTGAACATGGATATATCTACACAGCCATCTGGATGAACATGGAAATATCTGCACCGCTATCTGTATGAACATGGAAATAGCTACACCGCTATCTGTATGAACATGGAAATATCTACACCGCTATCTGTATGAAAATGAAAATATCTACACCGCTATCTGTTTGAACATGGAAATATCTACACCGCTATCTGCATGAAAATGGAAATATCTACACAGCAATCTGCATATACATGGAAATATCTACAAAGCTATCTCTTTACACATGGAAATAACTACAGCGCTATATCTATAAACATACAAATATCTACACCGCCATCTGTATGAACATGGAAATATCTGCAATGCCATCTGTATGAACATATAAATATCTACACCGCCATCTATATTAAGATGGAGATATCTACACTGATATCTACATGAAAATGGAAATATCTACACTGCTATCTGCATTTACATTTAAATATCTACACAGCTATCTCTTTACACATGGAAATAACTACACCGTTATCTGTATGAACATGGAAATAACTACACCGCCATCTGTATGAACATGGAAATATCTGCACCGCCATCTGTATGAAAATATAAATATCTACACCGCCATCTGTATTAAGATAGAGATATCTACACTGCTATCTGTATAAACATGGAAATATCTACACCGCTATCTGTATAAACATGGAAATATCTACACCGCTATCTGTATATACATGGAAATATCTACACCACTACCTGTATAAACATGGAAATATCAGCACCGATATCTATATGAACATGGAAATATCTACACCGCTGTCTGCATGAAAATGGAAATATCTACACAGCTATCTGCATATACATGGAAATATCTACACAGCTATCTCTTTACACATGGAAATAACTACACAGCTATCTCTATAAACATGGAAATATCTACACCGCCATCTGTATGGACATGGATATATCTGCACCGCCATCTGTATGAACATATAAATATCTACAAAGCCATCTGTATTAAGAAGGAGATATCTACACCGCTATCTGTATAAAGATGGAAATATCTACACCGATATCTGTATAAACATGGAAATATCTACGCCAGTATCTGTATAAACATGGAAATATCTACACCGCTACCTGTATAAACATGGAAATATCAGCACCGCTATCGGTATGAACATGGAAATATCTACACCGCTATCTGTATGAACATGGATATATCTACACCGCTATCTGTATGAACTAGGAAATATCTACACCGCCATCTGTATGAACATGGATATATCTACACAGCCATCTGTACGAACATGGAAATATCTACACCGCTATCTGTATGAACATGGAAATATCTACACCGCTATCTGTATGAACATGGAAATATCTTCACCACCATCTGTGTAAACATGCATACACCTTCACCGCTATCTGAATAACCATGGAAATATCTACACCGCTATCTGTATGAACATGGAAATATCTACACCGCTATCTGTTTGAACATGGAAATATCTAAACCGCTATCTGCATGAAAATGGAAATATCTACACTGCTATCTGCATGTACATGGAAATATCTACACAGCTATCTCTTTACACGTGGAAATAACTACACCGCTATCTGTATGAACATGGAAATATCTTCACCGCCATCTGTATGAAAAGGATATATCTACACAGCCATCTGGAAGAACATGGAAATATCTACACCGCTATCTGTATGAAGATGGAAATATCTACAACACTATCTGTGTAAACATGCATACATCTTCACCGCTATCTATATAAACATGGAAATATCTACACTACTATCTGTATGAACATGGAAATATCTACACCGCTATCTGAACATGGAAATATCTAAACCGCTATCTGCATGAAAATGGAAATCTCTACACAGCCATCTGCATATACATGGAAATATCTACAAAGATATCTCTTTACACATGGAAATAACTACAGCGCTATCTCTATAAACATACAAATATCTACACCGCCATCTGTATGAACATGGAAATATCTGCACCGCCATCTGTATGAACATATAAATATCTACACCACCATCTATATTAAGATGGAGATATCTACACCGCTATCTGTATAAACATGGAAATATCTACACCACAATCTGTATAAACATGGAAATATCTACACCGCTACCTGTATAAACATGGAAATATCTGCACCGCTATCTGTATGAACTTGGAAATATCTACACCGCTAACCCCATGAACATGAACATAGCAACACCACTATCTGTATGAACATGGAAATATCTACACAGCCATCTGGTTGAACACGGAAACATCTACACCGCTATCTGTATGAACATGGAAATATCTACACCGCTCTATGTGTAAATATGCATACATCTTCACCGCAATCTGTATAAACATGGAAATATCTACACCGCTATCTGTATGAACATGGAAATATCTACACCGCTATGTGAACATGGAAATATCTACACCGCTATCTGCATGAAAATGGAAATATCTACACAGCTATCTGCATATACATGGAAATATCTACACAGCTATCTCTTTACACGTGGAAATAACTACACCGCTATCTGTATGAACATGGAAATATCTACACCGCCATTTGTATGAACACGGAAATATCTGCACCGCCATCTGTATGAACATATAAATATCTACACGGCGATCTGTATTAAGATGTAGATATCTACACCGCCATCTTTATAAACATGGAAATATCTACACCGCTATCTGTATAAACATGGAAATATCTACACCACTATCTGTATTAATATGGAAATATCTACACCGCTACCTGTATAAACATGGAAATATCAACACCGCTATCTGTATGAACATGGAAATAGCCCCTCTATCTGTATGAACATGGAAATACCTACACTGCTATCTGTGTGAACATGGAAATATCTACACCGCTATCTGTATGAACATGGAAATATCTTCACCGCCATCTGTGTGAACATGGATATATCTACACAGCCATCTGGATGAACATGGAAATATCTGCACCGCTATCTGTATGAACATGGAAATAGCTACACCGCTATCTGTATGAACATGGAAATATCTACACCGCTATCTGTATGAAAATGAAAATATCTACACCGCTATCTGTTTGAACATGGAAATATCTACACCGCTATCTGCATGAAAATGGAAATATCTACACAGCAATCTGCATATACATGGAAATATCTACAAAGCTATCTCTTTACACATGGAAATAACTACAGCGCTATATCTATAAACATACAAATATCTACACCGCCATCTGTATGAACATGGAAATATCTGCAATGCCATCTGTATGAACATATAAATATCTACACCGCCATCTATATTAAGATGGAGATATCTACACTGATATCTACATGAAAATGGAAATATCTACACTGCTATCTGCATTTACATTTAAATATCTACACAGCTATCTCTTTACACATGGAAATAACTACACCGTTATCTGTATGAACATGGAAATAACTACACCGCCATCTGTATGAACATGGAAATATCTGCACCGCCATCTGTATGAAAATATAAATATCTACACCGCCATCTGTATTAAGATAGAGATATCTACACTGCTATCTGTATAAACATGGAAATATCTACACCGCTATCTGTATAAACATGGAAATATCTACACCGCTATCTGTATATACATGGAAATATCTACACCACTACCTGTATAAACATGGAAATATCAGCACCGATATCTATATGAACATGGAAATATCTACACCGCTGTCTGCATGAAAATGGAAATATCTACACAGCTATCTGCATATACATGGAAATATCTACACAGCTATCTCTTTACACATGGAAATAACTACACAGCTATCTCTATAAACATGGAAATATCTACACCGCCATCTGTATGGACATGGATATATCTGCACCGCCATCTGTATGAACATATAAATATCTACAAAGCCATCTGTATTAAGAAGGAGATATCTACACCGCTATCTGTATAAAGATGGAAATATCTACACCGATATCTGTATAAACATGGAAATATCTACGCCAGTATCTGTATAAACATGGAAATATCTACACCGCTACCTGTATAAACATGGAAATATCAGCACCGCTATCGGTATGAACATGGAAATATCTACACCGCTATCTGTATGAACATGGATATATCTACACCGCTATCTGTATGAACTAGGAAATATCTACACCGCCATCTGTATGAACATGGATATATCTACACAGCCATCTGTACGAACATGGAAATATCTACACCGCTATCTGTATGAACATGGAAATATCTACACCGCTATCTGTATGAACATGGAAATATCTTCACCACCATCTGTGTAAACATGCATACACCTTCACCGCTATCTGAATAACCATGGAAATATCTACACCGCTATCTGTATGAACATGGAAATATCTACACCGCTATCTGTTTGAACATGGAAATATCTAAACCGCTATCTGCATGAAAATGGAAATATCTACACTGCTATCTGCATGTACATGGAAATATCTACACAGCTATCTCTTTACACGTGGAAATAACTACACCGCTATCTGTATGAACATGGAAATATCTTCACCGCCATCTGTATGAAAAGGATATATCTACACAGCCATCTGGAAGAACATGGAAATATCTACACCGCTATCTGTATGAAGATGGAAATATCTACAACACTATCTGTGTAAACATGCATACATCTTCACCGCTATCTATATAAACATGGAAATATCTACACTACTATCTGTATGAACATGGAAATATCTACACCGCTATCTGAACATGGAAATATCTAAACCGCTATCTGCATGAAAATGGAAATCTCTACACAGCCATCTGCATATACATGGAAATATCTACAAAGATATCTCTTTACACATGGAAATAACTACAGCGCTATCTCTATAAACATACAAATATCTACACCGCCATCTGTATGAACATGGAAATATCTGCACCGCCATCTGTATGAACATATAAATATCTACACCACCATCTATATTAAGATGGAGATATCTACACCGCTATCTGTATAAACATGGAAATATCTACACCGCAATCTGTATAAACATGGAAATATCTACACCGCTACCTGTATAAACATGGAAATATCTGCACCGCTATCTGTATGAACTTGGAAATATCTACACCGCTAACCCCATGAACATGAACATAGCAACACCACTATCTGTATGAACATGGAAATATCTACACAGCCATCTGGTTGAACACGGAAACATCTACACCGCTATCTGTATGAACATGGAAATATCTACACCGCTCTATGTGTAAATATGCATACATCTTCACCGCAATCTGTATAAACATGGAAATATCTACACCGCTATCTGTATGAACATGGAAATATCTACACCGCTATGTGAACATGGAAATATCTACACCGCTATCTGCATGAAAATGGAAATATCTACACAGCTATCTGCATATACATGGAAATATCTACACAGCTATCTCTTTACACGTGGAAATAACTACACCGCTATCTGTATGAACATGGAAATATCTACACCGCCATTTGTATGAACACGGAAATATCTGCACCGCCATCTGTATGAACATATAAATATCTACACGGCGATCTGTATTAAGATGTAGATATCTACACCGCCATCTTTATAAACATGGAAATATCTACACCGCTATCTGTATAAACATGGAAATATCTACACCACTATCTGTATTAATATGGAAATATCTACACCGCTACCTGTATAAACATGGAAATATCAACACCGCTATCTGTATGAACATGGAAATAGCCCCTCTATCTGTATGAACATGGAAATACCTACACTGCTATCTGTGTGAACATGGAAATATCTACACCGCTATCTGTATGAACATGGAAATATCTTCACCGCCATCTGTGTGAACATGGATATATCTACACAGCCATCTGGATGAACATGGAAATATCTGCACCGCTATCTGTATGAACATGGAAATAGCTACACCGCTATCTGTATGAACATGGAAATATCTACACCGCTATCTGTATGAAAATGAAAATATCTACACCGCTATCTGTTTGAACATGGAAATATCTACACCGCTATCTGCATGAAAATGGAAATATCTACACAGCAATCTGCATATACATGGAAATATCTACAAAGCTATCTCTTTACACATGGAAATAACTACAGCGCTATATCTATAAACATACAAATATCTACACCGCCATCTGTATGAACATGGAAATATCTGCAATGCCATCTGTATGAACATATAAATATCTACACCGCCATCTATATTAAGATGGAGATATCTACACTGATATCTACATGAAAATGGAAATATCTACACTGCTATCTGCATTTACATTTAAATATCTACACAGCTATCTCTTTACACATGGAAATAACTACACCGTTATCTGTATGAACATGGAAATAACTACACCGCCATCTGTATGAACATGGAAATATCTGCACCGCCATCTGTATGAAAATATAAATATCTACACCGCCATCTGTATTAAGATAGAGATATCTACACTGCTATCTGTATAAACATGGAAATATCTACACCGCTATCTGTATAAACATGGAAATATCTACACCGCTATCTGTATATACATGGAAATATCTACACCACTACCTGTATAAACATGGAAATATCAGCACCGATATCTATATGAACATGGAAATATCTACACCGCTGTCTGCATGAAAATGGAAATATCTACACAGCTATCTGCATATACATGGAAATATCTACACAGCTATCTCTTTACACATGGAAATAACTACACAGCTATCTCTATAAACATGGAAATATCTACACCGCCATCTGTATGGACATGGATATATCTGCACCGCCATCTGTATGAACATATAAATATCTACAAAGCCATCTGTATTAAGAAGGAGATATCTACACCGCTATCTGTATAAAGATGGAAATATCTACACCGATATCTGTATAAACATGGAAATATCTACGCCAGTATCTGTATAAACATGGAAATATCTACACCGCTACCTGTATAAACATGGAAATATCAGCACCGCTATCGGTATGAACATGGAAATATCTACACCGCTATCTGTATGAACATGGATATATCTACACCGCTATCTGTATGAACTAGGAAATATCTACACCGCCATCTGTATGAACATGGATATATCTACACAGCCATCTGTACGAACATGGAAATATCTACACCGCTATCTGTATGAACATGGAAATATCTACACCGCTATCTGTATGAACATGGAAATATCTTCACCACCATCTGTGTAAACATGCATACACCTTCACCGCTATCTGAATAACCATGGAAATATCTACACCGCTATCTGTATGAACATGGAAATATCTACACCGCTATCTGTTTGAACATGGAAATATCTAAACCGCTATCTGCATGAAAATGGAAATATCTACACTGCTATCTGCATGTACATGGAAATATCTACACAGCTATCTCTTTACACGTGGAAATAACTACACCGCTATCTGTATGAACATGGAAATATCTTCACCGCCATCTGTATGAAAAGGATATATCTACACAGCCATCTGGAAGAACATGGAAATATCTACACCGCTATCTGTATGAAGATGGAAATATCTACAACACTATCTGTGTAAACATGCATACATCTTCACCGCTATCTATATAAACATGGAAATATCTACACTACTATCTGTATGAACATGGAAATATCTACACCGCTATCTGAACATGGAAATATCTAAACCGCTATCTGCATGAAAATGGAAATCTCTACACAGCCATCTGCATATACATGGAAATATCTACAAAGATATCTCTTTACACATGGAAATAACTACAGCGCTATCTCTATAAACATACAAATATCTACACCGCCATCTGTATGAACATGGAAATATCTGCACCGCCATCTGTATGAACATATAAATATCTACACCACCATCTATATTAAGATGGAGATATCTACACCGCTATCTGTATAAACATGGAAATATCTACACCGCAATCTGTATAAACATGGAAATATCTACACCGCTACCTGTATAAACATGGAAATATCTGCACCGCTATCTGTATGAACTTGGAAATATCTACACCGCTAACCCCATGAACATGAACATAGCAACACCACTATCTGTATGAACATGGAAATATCTACACAGCCATCTGGTTGAACACGGAAACATCTACACCGCTATCTGTATGAACATGGAAATATCTACACCGCTCTATGTGTAAATATGCATACATCTTCACCGCAATCTGTATAAACATGGAAATATCTACACCGCTATCTGTATGAACATGGAAATATCTACACCGCTATGTGAACATGGAAATATCTACACCGCTATCTGCATGAAAATGGAAATATCTACACAGCTATCTGCATATACATGGAAATATCTACACAGCTATCTCTTTACACGTGGAAATAACTACACCGCTATCTGTATGAACATGGAAATATCTACACCGCCATTTGTATGAACACGGAAATATCTGCACCGCCATCTGTATGAACATATAAATATCTACACGGCGATCTGTATTAAGATGTAGATATCTACACCGCCATCTTTATAAACATGGAAATATCTACACCGCTATCTGTATAAACATGGAAATATCTACACCACTATCTGTATTAATATGGAAATATCTACACCGCTACCTGTATAAACATGGAAATATCAACACCGCTATCTGTATGAACATGGAAATAGCCCCTCTATCTGTATGAACATGGAAATACCTACACTGCTATCTGTGTGAACATGGAAATATCTACACCGCTATCTGTATGAACATGGAAATATCTTCACCGCCATCTGTGTGAACATGGATATATCTACACAGCCATCTGGATGAACATGGAAATATCTGCACCGCTATCTGTATGAACATGGAAATAGCTACACCGCTATCTGTATGAACATGGAAATATCTACACCGCTATCTGTATGAAAATGAAAATATCTACACCGCTATCTGTTTGAACATGGAAATATCTACACCGCTATCTGCATGAAAATGGAAATATCTACACAGCAATCTGCATATACATGGAAATATCTACAAAGCTATCTCTTTACACATGGAAATAACTACAGCGCTATATCTATAAACATACAAATATCTACACCGCCATCTGTATGAACATGGAAATATCTGCAATGCCATCTGTATGAACATATAAATATCTACACCGCCATCTATATTAAGATGGAGATATCTACACTGATATCTACATGAAAATGGAAATATCTACACTGCTATCTGCATTTACATTTAAATATCTACACAGCTATCTCTTTACACATGGAAATAACTACACCGTTATCTGTATGAACATGGAAATAACTACACCGCCATCTGTATGAACATGGAAATATCTGCACCGCCATCTGTATGAAAATATAAATATCTACACCGCCATCTGTATTAAGATAGAGATATCTACACTGCTATCTGTATAAACATGGAAATATCTACACCGCTATCTGTATAAACATGGAAATATCTACACCGCTATCTGTATATACATGGAAATATCTACACCACTACCTGTATAAACATGGAAATATCAGCACCGATATCTATATGAACATGGAAATATCTACACCGCTGTCTGCATGAAAATGGAAATATCTACACAGCTATCTGCATATACATGGAAATATCTACACAGCTATCTCTTTACACATGGAAATAACTACACAGCTATCTCTATAAACATGGAAATATCTACACCGCCATCTGTATGGACATGGATATATCTGCACCGCCATCTGTATGAACATATAAATATCTACAAAGCCATCTGTATTAAGAAGGAGATATCTACACCGCTATCTGTATAAAGATGGAAATATCTACACCGATATCTGTATAAACATGGAAATATCTACGCCAGTATCTGTATAAACATGGAAATATCTACACCGCTACCTGTATAAACATGGAAATATCAGCACCACTATCGGTATGAACATGGAAATATCTACACCGCTATCTGTATGAACATGGATATATCTACACCGCTATCTGTATGAACTAGGAAATATCTACACCGCCATCTGTATGAACATGGATATATCTACACAGCCATCTGTACGAACATGGAAATATCTACACCGCTATCTGTATGAACATGGAAATATCTACACCGCTATCTGTATGAACATGGAAATATCTTCACCACCATCTGTGTAAACATGCATACACCTTCACCGCTATCTGAATAACCATGGAAATATCTACACCGCTATCTGTATGAACATGGAAATATCTACACCGCTATCTGTTTGAACATGGAAATATCTAAACCGCTATCTGCATGAAAATGGAAATATCTACACTGCTATCTGCATGTACATGGAAATATCTACACAGCTATCTCTTTACACGTGGAAATAACTACACCGCTATCTGTATGAACATGGAAATATCTTCACCGCCATCTGTATGAAAAGGATATATCTACACAGCCATCTGGAAGAACATGGAAATATCTACACCGCTATCTGTATGAAGATGGAAATATCTACAACACTATCTGTGTAAACATGCATACATCTTCACCGCTATCTATATAAACATGGAAATATCTACACTACTATCTGTATGAACATGGAAATATCTACACCGCTATCTGAACATGGAAATATCTAAACCGCTATCTGCATGAAAATGGAAATCTCTACACAGCCATCTGCATATACATGGAAATATCTACAAAGATATCTCTTTACACATGGAAATAACTACAGCGCTATCTCTATAAACATACAAATATCTACACCGCCATCTGTATGAACATGGAAATATCTGCACCGCCATCTGTATGAACATATAAATATCTACACCACCATCTATATTAAGATGGAGATATCTACACCGCTATCTGTATAAACATGGAAATATCTACACCGCAATCTGTATAAACATGGAAATATCTACACCGCTACCTGTATAAACATGGAAATATCTGCACCGCTATCTGTATGAACTTGGAAATATCTACACCGCTAACCCCATGAACATGAACATAGCAACACCACTATCTGTATGAACATGGAAATATCTACACAGCCATCTGGTTGAACACGGAAACATCTACACCGCTATCTGTATGAACATGGAAATATCTACACCGCTCTATGTGTAAATATGCATACATCTTCACCGCAATCTGTATAAACATGGAAATATCTACACCGCTATCTGTATGAACATGGAAATATCTACACCGCTATGTGAACATGGAAATATCTACACCGCTATCTGCATGAAAATGGAAATATCTACACAGCTATCTGCATATACATGGAAATATCTACACAGCTATCTCTTTACACGTGGAAATAACTACACCGCTATCTGTATGAACATGGAAATATCTACACCGCCATTTGTATGAACACGGAAATATCTGCACCGCCATCTGTATGAACATATAAATATCTACACGGCGATCTGTATTAAGATGTAGATATCTACACCGCCATCTTTATAAACATGGAAATATCTACACCGCTATCTGTATAAACATGGAAATATCTACACCACTATCTGTATTAATATGGAAATATCTACACCGCTACCTGTATAAACATGGAAATATCAACACCGCTATCTGTATGAACATGGAAATAGCCCCTCTATCTGTATGAACATGGAAATACCTACACTGCTATCTGTGTGAACATGGAAATATCTACACCGCTATCTGTATGAACATGGAAATATCTTCACCGCCATCTGTGTGAACATGGATATATCTACACAGCCATCTGGATGAACATGGAAATATCTGCACCGCTATCTGTATGAACATGGAAATAGCTACACCGCTATCTGTATGAACATGGAAATATCTACACCGCTATCTGTATGAACATGGAAATATCTACACCGCTATCTCTATAAACATGGAAAAATCTTCACCGCCATCTGTATGAACATGGATATATCTCCACAGCCATCTGGATGAACATTGAAATATCTACACAGCTATCTGTATGAACATGGAAATATATACACCGCTATCTGTGTAAACATGCATACATCTTCACCGCTATCTGTATAAACATGGAAATATCTACACCGCTATCTGTATGAACATGGAAATATCTACACCGCTATCTGTTTGAACATGGAAATATCTACACCGCTATCTGCATGAAAATGGAAATATCTACACAGTTATCTGCATATACATGGAAATATCTACACAGCTATCTCTTTACACGTGGAAATAACTACACCGCTATCTGTATGAACATGGAAATATCTTCACCGCCATCTGTGTGAACATGGATATATCTACACAGCCATCTGGATGAACATGGAAATATCTGCACCGCCATCTGTATTAAGATGGAGATATCTACACCGCTATCTGTATAAACCTGGAAATATCTACACCGCTATCTGTATAAACATGGAAATATCTACACCGCTACCCATATAAACATGGAAATATCAGCACCGCTATCTGTATGAACATGGAAATATCTACACCGCTATCTGTATGAACATGGATATATCTACACAGCCATCTGTATGAACATGGAAATATCTACACCGCTATCTGTGTAAACATGCATACGTCTTCACCGCTATCTGTATAAACATGGAAATATCTACACCGCTATCTGTTTGAACATGGAAATATCTACACCGCTATCTGTATAAACATGGAAATATCTACACCGCTATCTGAATGAACATGGAAATACCTTCACCGCCATCTGTATGAACATGGATATATCTACACAGCCATGTGGATGAACATGGATATTTCTACACAGCCCTCTGGATGAACATGGAAATATCCACACCGCTATCTGTGTAAACATGCATACATCTTCACCGCTATCTGTATAAACATGGAAATATCTACACCGCTATCTGTATGAACATGGAAATATCTACACCGCTATCTGTTTGAAGATGGAAATATATACACCGCTATCTGCATGAAAATGGAAATATCTACACAGCTATCTGCATGAAAATGGAAATATCTACACAGCTATCTGCATGTACATGGAAATATCTACACAGCTATCTCTTTTCACATGTAAATAACTACACCGCTATCTGTATGAACATGGAAATATCTACACCGCCATCTGTATGAACATGGAAATATCTGCACCGCCATCTGTATGAACATATAAATATCTACACTGCCATCTGTATTAAGATGGAGATATCTACACCGCTATCTGAATAAACATGGAAATATCTACACCGCTATCTGTATAAACATGGAAATATCAGCACTGCTATCTGTATGAACATGGAAATATCAGCCCCACTATCTGTATGAACATGGAGATATCTACACCGCCATCTGTATGAACATGGATATATCTACACAGCCATCTGGAGGAACATAGAAATACCTACACCGCTATCTGTATGAACATGGAAATAGCTACACCGCTATCTGTATGAACATGGAAATATCTACACCGCTATCTGTATGAACATGGAAATATCTACACCGCTATCTGTATGAACAGGGAAATATCTTCACCGCCATCTGTACGAACATGGATATATCTACAGAGCCATCTGGATGAACATGGAAATATCTACACCGCCATCTGTATGAACATATAAACATCTACACCGCCATCTGTATTAAGATGGAGATATCTACACCGCTATCTGTATAAACCTGGAAATATCTACACCGCTATCTGGATAAACATGGAAATTTCTACACCGCTACCTGTATAAACATGGAAATATCAGCACCGCTATTTCTAGGAACATGGAGATATCTACACCGCCATCTGTATGAACATGGATATATCTACACAGCCATCTGGAGGAACATGGAAATATCTACAACGCTATCTGTACGAACATGGAAATATCTACACCGCTATCTGTATGAACATGGAAATAGCTACACCGCTATCTGTATGAACATGGAAATATCTACACCACTATCTGAATGAACATGGAAATATCTACTCCGCTATCTGTATGAACATGGATATTTCTTCACAGCCATCTGGATGAACATGGAAATATCTACACCGCTATCTGTATGAACATGGAAATATCTACACCGCTATCTGTATGAACATGGATATATCTACACAGCCATCTGGATGAACATGGAAATATCTACACCGCTATCTGTGAAAACATGCATACATCTTCACCACTATCTGTATAAACATGGAAATATCTGGACCGCTATCGGTATGAACATGGAAATATCTACACCGCTATCTGTATGAACATGGAAATACCTACAAAGCTATCTGTTTGGACATGGAAATATCTACACCGCTATCTGCATGAAAATGGAAATATCTACACTGCTATCTGCATATACATCTAAATATCTACACAGCTATCTCTTTACACATGGAAATAACTACACCACTATCTGTATGAACATGGAAATAACTACACCGCCATCTGTATGAACATGGAAATATCTGCACCGCCATCTGTATGAACATATAACTATCTACACCGCCATCTGTATTAAGATGGAGATATCTACACTGCTATCTGTATAAACATGGAAATATCTACACCGCCATCTGTATGAACATATAAATACACCGCCATCTGTATTAAGAAGGAAATATCTAAACCGCTATCTGTATAAACATGGAAATATCTACACCGCTGCCTGTATAAACATGGAAATATCAGCACCGCTATCTGTATGAACATGGAAATATCTACACCACTATCTGTAGGAACATGGAAATAGCTACACCGCTGCCTGTATAAACATGGAAATATCAGCACCGCTATCTGTATGAACATGGAAATATCTACACCGCTATCTGTATGAACATGGAAATATCTACACCGCTATCTGTATGAACATGGAAATATCTACACCGCTATCTGTTTGAACATGGAAATATCTACACTGCTATCTGCATGAAAATGGAAATATCTACACTGCTATCTGCATATACATAGAAATATCTACACAGCTATATCTTTACACATGGAAATAACTACACCACTATCTGTATGAACATGGAAATATCCACACCGCCATCTGTATGAACATGGAAATATCTGCACCGCAATCTGTATGAACATATAAATATCTACACCACCATCTGTATTAAGATGGAGATATCTACACCGCTATCTGTATAAACATGGAAATATCTACACCGCTATCTGTATAAACATGGAAATATCTACACCGCTATCTGTATAAACATGGAAATATCAGCACCGCTATCTGTATGAACATGGAAATATCTACACCGCTATCTGTATGAACATGGAAATATCTACAGCGCTATCTGTATGAACATGGAAATATCTACACCGCTATCTGTATGAACATGGATATATCTACACAGCCCTCTGGATGAACATGGAAATATCCACACCGCTATCTGTGTAAACATGCATACATCTTCACCGCTATCTGTATAAACATGGAAATATCTACACCGCTATCTGTATGAACATGGAAATATCTACACCGCTATCTGTTTGAAGATGGAAATACATACACCGCTATCTGCATGAAAATGGAAATATCTACACAGCTATCTGCATATATATGGAAATATCTACACAGCTATCTCTTTACACATGGAAATAACTACACCGCTATCTGTATGAACATGGAAATATCTACACCGCTATCTGTATGAACATGGAAATATCTTCACCGCCATCTGTGTAAACATGCATACAACTTCACCGCTATCTGTATAACCATGGAAATATCTACACCGCTATCTGTATGAACATGGAAATATCTACACCGCTATCTGTATGAACATGGAAATCTCAACACCGCTATCTGTGTAAACATGGAAATATCTACACCGCCATCTGTATGAACATGTAAATATCTACACCGCTATCTGTATGAACATGCAAATATCTACACAGCTATCTGTATATCAATGGAAATATCCACACTGGTATCTCTATAAACATGGAAATAACTACACTGCTATCTGTATAAACATGGAAATATCTACACCGCCATCTCTATGAACATGGAAATATCTACACCGCCATTTGTATGAACCTGGAAATATCTACACCGCCATCTCAATGAACATGGAAATATCTACACCGCCATTTGTATGAACATGGAAATACCTACACCGCCATCTGTATGAACATGGAAATATCTTCACCGCCATCTGTATGAACATGGATATATGTACACCGGCATCTGGATGAACATGGAAATATCAACACCGCTATCTGCATGAACATGGAAATATCTACACAGCTATCTGAATATACATGGAAATATCTACACTGACTTCTCTATAAATATGGAAATAACTACAGCGCTATCTCTATAAACTTCGAAATATCTACACCGCCATCTGTATGAACATGGAAATATCTACACCGCCATCTGTACGAACATGGACATATCTACACCGCCATCTGTATTAAGATGGATATATCTACACCGCTATCTGTATAAACTTGGAAATATCTGCCCAACTATCTGTATAAACATGGAAATATCCGCACCGCTATCTGAATAAACATAGAAATATCCGCACCACTATCTGTATAAACATGGAAATATCTACACAGCTATCTACATAAACCTGGAAATATCCACACCGCTATCTGTGTAAACATGGAAATGTCTACACCGCTATCCGTGTAAACATGGAAATATCTACACCGCCTTCTGTGCAAATATGAAAATATCTACACCGCCATCCCTATAAACATGGAAATATCTACACCGTCTTCTGTATGAACATGTAAATATCTACACCGCCATCTGTACGAACATGGAAATATCTACACCGCTAACTGTATGAACATGGAAATATCTACACAGCCATCTGTATGAACATGGAAATAACTACACCGCTGCCTGTATAAACATGGAAATATCAGCACCGCTATCTGTATGAACATGGAAATATCTACACCACTATCTGTATGAACATGGATATATCTACACAGCCATCTGGAGGAACATGGAAATATCTACACCACTATCTGTATGAACATGGAAATATCTACACCGCTATCTGTGTAAACATGCATACATCTTCACCGCTATCTGTATAAACATGGAAATATCTACACCGCTATCTGTATGAACATGGAAATATCTACACCGCTATCTGTATGAACATGGAAATATCTACACCGCTATCTGTTTGAACATGGAAATATCTACACTGCTATCTGCATGAAAATGGAAATATCTACACTGCTATCTGCATATACATGGAAATATCTACACAGCTATATCTTTACACATGGAAATAACTACACCACTATCTGTATGAACATGGAAATATCCACACCGCCATCTGTATTAACATGGAAATATCTGCACCGCAATCTGTATGAACATATAAATATCTACACCACCATCTGTATTAAGATGGAGATATCTACACCGCTATCTGTATAAACATGGAAATATCTACACCGCTATCTGTATAAACATGGAAATATCTACACCGCTATCTGTATAAACATGGAAATATCAGCACCGCTATCTGTATGAACATGGAAATATCTACACCGCTATCTGTATGAACATGGAAATATCTACACCGCTATCTGTATGAACATGGAAATATCTACACCGCTATCTGTATTAACATGGATATATCTACACAGCCCTCTGGATGAACATGGAAATATCCACACAGATATCTGTGTAAACATGCATACATCTTCACCGCTATCTGTATAAACATGGAAATATCTACACCGCTATCTGTATGAACATGGAAATATCTACACCGCTATCTGTTTGAAGATGGAAATACATACACCGCTATCTGCATGAAAATGGAAATATCTACACAGCTATCTGCATATACATGGAAATATCTACACAGCTATCTCTTTACACATGGAAATAACTACACCGCTATCTGTATGAACATGGAAATATCTACACTGCTATCTGTATGAACATGGAAATATCTTCACCGCCATCTGTGTAAACATGCATACAACTTCACCGCTATCTGTATAACCATGGAAATATCTACACCGCTATCTGTATGAACATGGAAATATCTACACCGCTATCTGTATGAACATGGAAATCTCAACACCGCTATCTGTAGAACATGGAAATATCTACACCGCCATCTGTATGAACATGTAAATATCTACACCGCTATCTGTATGAACATGCAAATATCTACACAACTATCTGTATATCAATGAAAATATCTACACTGCTATTCCTATAAACATGGAAATAACTACACTGCTATCTGTATAAATATGGAAATATCTACACCGCCATCTCTATGAACATGGAAATATCTACACCGCCATTTGTATGAACATGGAATTATCTACACCGCCATCTCTATGAACATGGAAATATCTACACCGCCATTTGTATGAACATGGAAATATCTACACCGCCATCTGTATGAACATGGAAATATCTTCACCGCCATCTGTATGAACATGGATATATGTACACCGGCGTCTGGATTAACATGGAAATATCTACACTGCTATCTCAATATACATGGAAATATCTACACAGCTATCTGAATATACATGGAAATATCTACACAGATTTCTCTATAAATATGGAAATAACTACAGCGCTATCTCTATAAACTTCGAAATATCTACACCGCCATCTGTATGAACATGGAAATATCTACACCGCCAACTGTACAAACATGGACATATCTACACCGCCATCTGTATTAAGATGGAAATATCTACACCGCTATCGGTATAAACATGGAAATATCTGCCCAACTATCTGTATACACATGGAAATATCCGCACCGCTATCTGTATAAACATGGAAATATCTACACCGCTATCTGCATAAACATGGAAATATCCACACCGCTATCTGTGTAAACATGGAAATGTCTACACCGCTATCTGTTTAAACATGGAAATATCTACACCGCCATCTGTGTAAACATGAAAATATCTACACCGCCATCCCTATAAACATGGAAATATCTACACCGCCATCTGTATGAACATGGAAATATCTACACCGCCATCTCTATAAACGTGGAAATATCTACACCGCTATCTGTATGAACTTGGAAATATCTACACTGCTCTCTGTATAAAATTGAAATTATCTACACCACAATCTCTATAAACATGGAAATATCTACACTGCTATCTGTATAAACATGGAAATATCTACACCGCTATCTGTATAAACAAGGAAATATCTTCACAGCTATCTGTATAAACATGGAAATATTTACAACGCTGTCTCCATAAACTTGGAAATAACTACACCACTATCTCTGTAAACATGGAAATATCTAGACATCCATCTCTATAAACATGGAAATATCTACACCACCATCTGTATAAACATGGAAATATCTATACCGCTATCTGCATAAACATGGAAATATCTGCACCGCCATCTCTATGAACATGGAAATATCTACACCGCCATCTGTACGAACATGGAAATATCTATACAGCCATCTGTATGAACATGTAAATATCTACACCGCCATCTGTATGAACATGGAAGTATCTACACCGCTAACTGTATGAACATGGAAATATCTACACCGCTGTCTGTATGAACACGGAAATATCTACACCTTTATCTGTATGAAGATGGAAATATCTACACCGCTATCTGTATGAACATGGAAATATCTACACCGCTATCTGTACGAACATGGAAATATCTACACCGCTATTTGTATGAACATGCACATATCTACACAGCTATCTGTATATCAATGGAAATATCCACACAGCTATCTCTATTAACATGGAAATAACTACACTGCTATCTGTATAAACATGGAAATATCTACACCGCCACCTGTATGAACATGGAAATATCTACACTGCCATCCGTACAAACATGGAAATATCTACACAGCCATCTGTATGAACATGGAAATATCTTCACCGCCATCTGTATGAACATGGAAATATCTACACCGCTACATGTATGAACATGGAAATGCCTACACCGCTATTGGTATGAACATGGAAATATCTACACCGCTATCTGTATGAACATGGAAATATCCACACCGCTATCTGTATGAACATGGAAATATCTACACCGCCATCTGTATGAACATGGAAATATCTACACCGCCATCTGTGTGAACATGGAAATATCTACACAGCTAACTGTATGAACATTTAATTATCTACACCGCTATCTGTAGGAACATGGAAATATCTACACCGCTATCTGTATGAACATGGAAATATCTACACCGCCATCTGTATGAACATGTAAATATCTACACCGCCATCTGTATGAACATGGAAATATCTACACCGCTAACTGTATGAACATGGAATTATCTACACCGCTATCTGTATGAACATGGAAATATCTACACCGCTATCTGTATGAACATGGAAATATCTACACCGCTATCTGTATGAACATGGAAATGACTACACCGCTATCTGTATGAACATGGAAATATCTACACCGCTAACTGTATGAACATGGAAATGTCTACACCGCTATTGGTATGAACATGGAAATATCTACACCGCTATCTGTATGAACATGGAAATATCTACACCGCTATCTGTATGAACATGGAAATATCTACACCGCTATCTGTATGAACATGGAAATATCTACACGGCCATCTGTATGAACATGTAAATACCTACACCGCCATCTGTATGAACATGGAAATATCTACACAGCTAACTGTATGAACATGGAATTATCTACACCGCTATCTGTATGAACATGGAAATATCTACACTGCTATCTGTATGTACATGGAAATATCCACACCACCATCTGTATGAACATGTAAATATCTACACCGCCGTCTGTATGAACATGGAAATTTCTACACCGCTAACTGCATGAACATGGAATTATCTACACCGATATCTGTATGAACATGGAAATATCTACACCGCTATCTGTATGAACATGGAAATATCTACACCGGTATCTGTATGAACATGCAAATCTCTACACCGCTATCTGTATGAACATGGAAATATCTACACCGCTATCTCTATGAACATGCAAATATCTACACAGCTATCTGTAAATCAATGGAAATATCAACTCTGCTATCTCTATAAACATGGAAATTACTACACTGCTATCTCTATAAATATGGAAATATCTACACCGCCATCTCTATGAACATGGAAATATCTACACCGCCATTTGTATGAACATGGAAATATCTACACCACCATCTCTATGAACATGGAAATATCTACAGCGCCATTTGTATGAACATGGAAATACCTACACCACCATCTGTATGAACATGGAAATAACTTCACCGCCATCTGTATAAACATGGATATATGTACACCGGCATCTGGATGAACATGGAAATATCTGCACCGCTATCTGCATGAACATGGAAATATCTACACAGCTATCTGAATATAAATGGAAATATCTACACCGATTTCTCCATAAATATGGAAATAACTACAGCGCTATGTCTATAAACTTCGAAATATCTACACCGCCATCTGTATGAACATGGAAATATCTACACCGCCATCTGTACGAACATGGACATATCTACACCGCCATCTGTATTAAGTTGGAAATATCTACACCGCTATCTGTATAAACATGGAAATATCTGCCCAACTATCTGTATAAACATGGAAATATCCGCACCGCTATCTGAATAAACATGGAAATATCCGCACCACTATCTGTATAAACATGGAAATATCTACACTGCTATCTGCTTAAACCTGGAATTATCCACACCGCTATCTGTGTAAACATGGAAATGTCTACACCGCTATCCATGTAAACATGGAAATATCTACACCGCCTTCTGTGTAAACATGAAAATATCTACACCGCCATCCCTATAAACATGGAAATATCTACACCCTCTTCTGTATGAACATGTAAATATCTACACCGCCATCTGTACGAACATGGAAATATCTTCACCGCTAACTGTATGAACATGGAAATATCTACACCGCCATCTGTATGAACATGGAAATATCTACACCGCTATCTGTATGAACATGGAAATATCTACACCGCTATCTGTATGAACATGCAAATATCTACACCGCTATCTGTATGAACATGGAAATATCTACACCGCTATCTGTATGAACATGGATATATCTACACAGCCCTCTGGATGAACATGGAAATATCCACACCGCTATCTGTGTAAACATGCATACATCTTCACCGCTATCTGTATAAACATGGAAATATCTACACCGCTATCTGTATGAACATGGAAATATCTACACCGCTATCTGTTTGAAGATGGAAATACATACACCGCTATCTGCATGAAAATGGAAATATCTACACAGCTATCTGCATATACATGGAAATATCTACACAGCTATCTCTTTACACATGGAAATAACTACACCGCTATCTGTATGAACATGGAAATATCTACACCGCTATCTGTATGAACATGGAAATATCTTCACCGCCATCTGTGTAAACATGCATACACCTTCACCGCTATCTGTATAACCATGGAAATATCTACACCGCTATCTGTATGAACATGGAAATATCTACACCGCTATCTGTATGAACATGGAAATCTCAACACCGCTATCTGTAGAACATGGAAATATCTACACCGCCATCTGTATGAACATGTAAATATCTACACCGCTATCTGTATGAACATGCAAATATCTACACAGCTATCTGTATATCAATGGAAATATCCACACTGGTATCTCTATAAACATGGAAATAACTACACTGCTATCTGTATAAACATGGAAATATCTACACCGCCATCTCTATGAACATGGAAATATCTACACCGCCATTTGTATGAACCTGGAAATATCTACACCTCCATCTCTATGAACATGGAAATATCTACACCGCCATTTGTATGAACATGGAAATACCTACACCGCCATCTGTATGAACATGGAAATATCTTCACCGCCATCTGTATGAACATGGATATATGTACACCGGCATCTGGATGAACATGGAAATATCTACACCGCTATCTGCATGAACATGGAAATATCTACACAGCTATCTGAATATACATGGAAATATCTACACTGATTTCTCTATAAATATGGAAATAACTACAGCGCTATCTCTATAAACTTCGAAATATCTACACCGCCATCTGTACGAACATGGACATATCTACACCGCCATCTGTATTAAGATGGATATATCTACACCGCTATCTGTATAAACATGGAAATATCTGCCCAACTATCTGTATAAACATGGAAATATCCGCACCGCTATCTGAATAAACATAGAAATATCCGCACCACTATCTGTATAAACATGGAAATATCTACACAGCTATCTGCATAAACCTGGAAATATCCACACCGCTATCTGTGTAAACATGGAAATGTCTACACCGCTATCTGTGTAAACATGGATATATCTACACCGCCTTCTGTGTAAACATGAAAATATCTACACCGCCATCCCTATAAACATGGAAATATCTACACCGTCTTCTGTATGAACATGTAAATATCTACACCGCCATCTGTACGAACATGGAAATATCTACACCGCTAACTGTATGAACATGGAAATATCTACACCGCCATCTGTATGAACATGGAAATATCTACACCGCTATCTGTATGAACATGGAAATATCTACACCGCTATCTGTATGAACATGCAAATATCTACACCGCTATCTGTATGAACATGGAAATATCTACACCGCTATCTGTATGAACATGCAAATATCTACACAGCTATCTGTATATCAATGAAAATATCTACACTGCTATCCCTATAAACATGGAAATAACTACACTGCTATCTGTATAAATATGGAAATATCTACACCGCCATCTCTATGAACATGGAAATATCTACACCGCCATTTGTATGAACATGGAATTGTCTACACCGCCATCTCTATGAACATGGAAATATCTACACCGCCATTTGTATGAACATGGAAATATCTACACCACCATCTGTATGAACATGGAAATATCTTCACCGCCATCTGTATGAATATGGATATATGTACACCGGCATCTGGATTAACATGGAAATATCTACACTGCTATCTCAATATACATGGAAATATCTACACAGCTATCTGAATATACATGGAAATATCTACACAGATTTCTCTATAAATATGGAAATAACTACAGCGCTATCTCTATAAACTTCAAAATATCTACACCGCCATCTGTATGAACATGGAAATATCTACACCGCCAACTGTACAAACATGGACATATCTACACCGCCATCTGTATTAAGATGGAAATATCTACACCGCTATCGGTATAAACATGGAAATATCTGCCCAACTATCTGTATACACATGGAAATATCCGCACCGCTATCTGTATAAACATGGAAATATCTACACCGCTATCTGCATAAACATGGAAATATCCACACCGCTATCTGTGTAAACATGGAAATGTCTACACCGCTATCTGTTTAAACATGGAAATATCTACACCGCCATCTGTGTAAACATGAAAATATCTACACCGCCATCCCTATAAACCTGGAAATATCTACACCGCCATCTGTATGAACATGGAAATATCTACACCGCCATCTCTATAAACGTGGAAATATCTACACCGCTATCTGTATGAACTTGGAAATATCTACACTGCTCTCTGTAAAAAATTGAAATTATCTACACCACAATCTCTATAAACATGGAAATATCAACACTGCTATCTGTATAAACATGGAAATATCTACACCGCTATCTGTATAAACAAGGAAATATCTTCACAGCTATCTGTATAAACATGGAAATATTTACAACGCTGTCTCTATAAACTTGGAAATAACTACACCACTATCTCTGTAAACATGGAAATATCTAGACATCCATCTCTATAAACATGGAAATATCTACACCACCATCTGTATAAACATGGAAATATCTATACCGCTATCTGCATAAACATGGAAATATCTGCACCGCCATCTCTATGAACATGGAAATATCTACACCGCCATCTGTACGAACATGGAAATATCTATACCGCCATCTGTATGAACATGTAAATATCTACACCGCCATCTGTATGAACATGGAAGTATCTACACCGCTAACTGTATGAACATGGAAATATCTACACCGCTGTCTGTATGAACACGGAAATATCTACACCTTTATCTGTATGAACATGGAAATATCTACACCGCTATCTGTATGAACATGGAAATATCTACACCGCTACCTGTACGAACATGGAAATATCTACACCGCTATTTGTATGAACATGCACATATCTACACAGCTATCTGTATCAATGGAAATATCCACACAGCTATCTCTATTAACATGGAAATAACTACACTGCTATCTGTATAAACATGGAAATATCTACACCGCCACCTGTATGAACATGGAAATATCTACACTGCCATCCGTACAAACATGGAAATATCTACACAGCCATCTGTATGAACATGGAAATATCTTCACCGCCATCTGTATGAACATGGAAATATCTACACGGCTACATGTATGAACATGGAAATGCCTACACCGCTATTGGTATGAACATGGAAATATCTACACCGCTATCTGTATGAACATGGAAATATCTACACCGCTATCTGTATGAACATGGAAATATCCACACCGCTATCTGTATGAACATGGAAATATCTACACCGCCATCTGTATGAACATGGAAATATCTACACCGCCATCTGTGTGAACATGGAAATATCTACACAGCTAACTGTATGAACATTTAATTATCTACACCGCTATCTGTAGGAACATGGAAATATCTACACCGCTATCTGTATGAACATGGAAATATCTAAACCGCCATCTGTATGAACATGTAAATATCTACACCGCCATCTGTATGAACATGGAAATATCTACACCGCTAACTGTATGAACATGGAAATGTCTACACCGCTATTGGTAAGAACATGGAAATATCTACACCGCTCTCTGTATGAACATGGAAATATCTACACCGCTATCTGTATGAACATGGAAATATCTACACCGCTATCTGTAGAACATGGAAATATCTACACCGCCATCTGTATGAACATGTAAATATCTACACCGCTATCTGTATGAACATGCAAGTATCTACACAGCTATCTGTATATCAATGGAAATATCCACACTGGTATCTCTATAAACATGGAAATAACTACACTGCTATCTGTATAAACATGGAAATATCTACACCGCCATCTCTATGAACATGGAAATACCTACACCGCCATTTGTATGAACCTGGAAATATCTACACCGCCATCTCTATGAACATGGAAATATCTACACCGCCATTTGTATGAACATGGAAATAACTACACCGCCATCTGTATGAACATGGAAATATCTTCACCGCCATCTGTATGAACATGGATATATGTACACCGGCATCTGGATGAACATGGAAATATCTACACCGCTATCTGCATGAACATGGAAATATCTACACAGCTATCTGAATATACATGGAAATATCTACACTGATTTCTCTATAAATATGGAAATAACTACAGCGCTATCTCTATAAACTTTGAAATAACTACACCGCCATCTGTATGAACATGGAAATATCTACACCGCCATCTGAACGAACATGGACATATCTAAACCGCCATCTGTATTAAGATGGATATATCTACACCGCTATCTGTATAAACATGGAAATATCTGCCCAACTATCTGAATAAACATGGAAATATCCGCACCGCTATCTGAATAAACATAGAAATATCCGCAAAACTATCTGTATAAACATGGAAATATCTACACAGCTATCTGCATAAACCTGGAAATATCCACACCGCTATCTGTGTAAACATGGAAATGTCTACACCGCCTTCTGTGTAAACATGAAAATATCTACACCGCCATCCCTATAAACATGGAAATATCTACACCGTCTTCTGTATGAACATGTAAATATCTACACCGCCATCTGTACGAACATGGAAATATCTACACCGCTAACTGTATGAACATGGAAATATCTACACCGCCATCTGTATTAACATGGAAATATCTACACCGCTATCTGTATGAACATGGAAATATCTACACCGCTATCTGTATGAACATGCAAATATCTACACCGCTATCTGTATGAACATGGAAATATCTACACCGCTATCTGTATGAACATGCAAATATCTACACAGCTATCTGTATATCAATGAAAATATCTACACTGCTATCCCTATAAACATGGAAATAACTACACTGCTATCTGTATAAATATGGAAATATCTACACCGCCATCTCTATGAACATGGAAATATCTACACCGCCATTTGTATGAACATGGAATTATCTACACCGCCATCTCTATGAACATGGAAATATCTACACCGCCATTTGTATGAACATGGAAATATCTACACCACAATCTGTATGAACATGGAAATATCTTCACCGCCATCTGTATGAATATGGATATATGTACACCGGCATCTGGATTAACATGGAAATATCTACACTGCTATCTCAATAAACATGGAAATATCTACACAGCTATCTGAATATACATGGAAATATCTACACAGATTTCTCTATAAATATGGAAATAACTACAGCGCTATCTCTATAAACTTCGAAATATCTACACCGCCATCTGTATGAACATGGAAATATCTACACCGCCAACTGTACAAACATGGACATATCTACACCGCTATCTGTATTAAGATGGAAATATCTACACCGCTATCGGTATAAACATGGAAATATCTGCCCAACTATCTGTATACACATGGAAATATACGCACCGCTATCTGTATAAACATGGAAATATCTACACCGCTATCTGCATAAACATGGAAATATCCACACCGCTATCTGTGTAAACATGGAAATGTCTACACTGGTATCTGTTTAAACATGGAAATATCTACACCGCCATCTGTGTAAACATGAAAATATCTACACCGCCATCCCTATAAACCTGGAAATATCTACACCGCCATCTGTATGAACATGGAAATATCTACACCGCCATCTCTATAAACGTGGAAATATCTACACCGCTATCTGTATGAACTTGGAAATATCTACACTGCTCTCTGTAAAAAATTGAAATTATCTACACCACAATCTCTATAAACATGGAAATATCAACACTGCTATCTGTATAAACATGGAAATATCTACACCGCTATCTGTATAAACAAGGAAATATCTTCACAGCTATCTGTATAAACATGGAAATATTTACAACGCTGTCTCTATAAACTTGGAAATAACTACACCACTATCTCTGTAAACATGGAAATATCTAGACATCCATCTCTATAAACATGGAAATATCTACACCACCATCTGTATAAACATGGAAATATCTATACCGCTATCTGCATAAACATGGAAATATCTGCACCGCCATCTCTATGAACATGGAAATATCTACACCGCCATCTGTACGAACATGGAAATATCTATACCGCCATCTGTATGAACATGTAAATATCTACACCGCCATCTGTATGAACATGGAAGTATCTACACCGCTAACTGTATGAACATGGAAATATCTACACCGCTGTCTGTATGAACACGGAAATATCTACACCTTTATCTGTATGAACATGGAAATATCTACACCGCTATCTGTATGAACATGGAAATATCTACACCGCTACCTGTACGAACATGGAAATATCTACACCGCTATTTGTATGAACATGCACATATCTACACAGCTATCTGTATCAATGGAAATATCCACACAGCTATCTCTATTAACATGGAAATAACTACACTGCTATCTGTATAAACATGGAAATATCTACACCGCCACCTGTATGAACATGGAAATATCTACACTGCCATCTGTATGAACATGGAAATATCTTCACCGCCATCTGTATGAACATGGAAATATCTACACCGCTACATGTATGAACATGGAAATGCCTACACCGCTATTGGTATGAACATGGAAATATCTACACCGCTATCTGTATGAACATGGAAATATCTACACCGCTATCTGTATGAACATGGAAATATCCACACCGCTATCTGTATGAACATGGAAATATCTACACCGCCATCTGTATGAACATGGAAATATCTACACCGCCATCTGTGTGAACATGGAAATATCTACACAGCTAACTGTATGAACATTTAATTATCTACACCGCTATCTGTAGGAACATGGAAATATCTACACCGCTATCTGTATGAACAAGGAAATATCTAAACCGCCATCTGTATGAACATGTAAATATCTACACCGCCATCTGTATGAACATGGAAATATCTACACCGCTAACTGTATGAACATGGAAATGTCTACACCGCTATTGGTAAGAACATGGAAATATCTACACCGCTATCTGTATGAACATGGAAATATCTACACAGCTATCTGTATGAACATGGAAATATCTACACCGCTATCTGTAGAACATGGAAATATCTACACCGCCATCTGTATGAACATGTAAATATCTACACCGCTATCTGTATGAACATGCAAATATCTACACATCTATCTGTATATCAATGGAAATATCCACACTGGTATCTCTATAAACATGGAAATAACTACACTGCTATCTGTATAAACATGGAAATATCTACACCGCCATCTCTATGAACATGGAAATATCTACACCGCCATTTGTATGAACCTGGAAATATCTACACCGCCATCTCTATGAACATGGAAATATCTACACCGCCATTTGTATGAACATGGAAATATCTACACCACCATCTGTATGAACATGGAAATATCTTCACCGCCATCTGTATGAATATGGATATATGTACACCGGCATCTGGATTAACATGGAAATATCTACACTGCTATCTCAATATACATGGAAATATCTACACAGCTATCTGAATATACATGGAAATATCTACACAGATTTCTCTATAAATATGGAAATAACTACAGCGCTATCTCTATAAACTTCGAAATATCTACACCGCCATCTGTATGAACATGGAAATATCTACACCGCCAACTGTACAAACATGGACATATCTACACCGCCATCTGTATTAAGATGGAAATATCTACACCGCTATCGGTATAAACATGGAAATATCTGCCCAACTATCTGTATACACATGGAAATATCCGCACCGCTATCTGTATAAACATGGAAATATCTACACCGCTATCTGCATAAACATGGAAATATCCACACCGCTATCTGTGTAAACATGGAAATGTCTACACCGCTATCTGTTTAAACATGGAAATATCTACACCGCCATCTGTGTAAACATGAAAATATCTACACCGCCATCCCTATAAACATGGAAATATCTACACCGCCATCTGTATGAACATGGAAATATCTACACCGCCATCTCTATAAACGTGGAAATATCTACACCGCTATCTGTATGAACTTGGAAATATCTACACTGCTCTCTGTAAAAAATTGAAATTATCTACACCACAATCTCTATAAACATGGAAATATCTACACTGCTATCTGTATAAACATGGAAATATCTACACCGCTATCTGTATAAACAAGGAAATATCTTCACAGCTATCTGTATAAACATGGAAATATTTACAACGCTGTCTCTATAAAGTTGGAAATATCTACACCACTATCTCTGTAAACATGGAAATATCTAGACATCCATCTCTATAAACATGGAAATATCTACACCACCATCTGTATAAACGTGGAAATATCTATACCGCTATCTGCAGAAACATGGAAATATCTGCACCGCCATCTCTATGAACATGGAAATATCTACACCGCCATCTGTACGAACATGGAAATATCTATACCGCCATCTGTATGAACATGTAAATATCTACACCGCCATCTGTATGAACATGGAAGTATCTACACCGCTAACTGTATGAACATGGAAATATCTACACCGCTGTCTGTATGAACACGGAAATATCTACACCGTTATCTGTATGAACATGGAAATATCTACACCGCTATCTGTATGAACATGGAAATATCTACACCGCTATCTGTACGAACATGGAAATATCTACACCGCTATTTGTATGAACATGCACATATCTACACAGCTATCTGTATATCAATGGAAATATCCACACAGCTATCTCTATTAACATGGAAATAACTACACTGCTATCTGTATAAACATGGAAATATCTACACCGCCACCTGTATGAACATGGAAATATCTACACTGCCATCCGTACAAACATGGAAATATCTACACAGCCATCTGTATGAACATGGAAATATCTTCACCTCCATCTGTATGAACATGGAAATATCTACACCGATACATGTATGAACATGGAAATGCCTACACCGCTATTGGTATGAACATGGAAATATCTACACCGCTATCTGTATGAACATGGAAATACCTACACCGCTATCTGTATGAACATGGAAATATCCACACCGCTATCTGTATGAACATGGAAATATCTACACCGCCATCTGTATGAACATGGAAATATCTACACCGCCATCTGTGTGAACATGGAAATATCTACACAGCTAACTGTATGAACATTTAATTATCTACACCGCTATCTGAAGGAACATGGAAATATCTACACCGCTATCTGTATGAACATGGAAATATCTACACCATCTGTATGAACATGTAAATATCTACACCGCCATCTGTATGAACATGGAAATATCTACACCGCTAACTGTATGAACATGGAATTATCTACACCGCTATCTGTATGAACATGGAAATATCTAAACCGCTATCTGTATGAACATGGAAATATCTACACCGCTATCTGTATGAACATGGAAATGTCTACACCGCTATCTGTATGAACATGGAAATATCTACACCGCTAACTGTATGAACATGGAAATGTCTACACCGCTATTGGTATGAACATAGAAATATCTACACCGCTATCTGTATGAACATGGAAATATCTACACCGCTATCTGTATGAACATGGAAATATCTACACCGCTATCTGTATGAACATGGAAATATCTACACGGCCATCTGTATGAACATGTAAATACCTACACCGCCATCTGTATGAACATGGAAATATCTACACAGCTAACTGTATGAACATGGAATTATCTACACCGCTATCTGTATGAACATGGAAATATCTACACTGCTATCTGTATGAACATGGAAATATCTACACCGCCATCTGTATGAACATGTAAATATCTACACCGCCGTCTGTATGAACATGGAAATATCTACACCGCTAACTGTATGAACATGGAAATATCTACACCGATATCTGTATGAACATGGAAATATCTACACCGCTATCTGTATGAACATGGAAATATCTACACCGGTATCTGTATGAACATGCAAATCTCTACACCGCTATCTGTATGAACATGGAAATATCTACACCGCTATCTCTATGAACATGCAAATATCTACACAGCTATCTGTAAATCAATGGAAATATCAACTCTGCTATCTCTATAAACATGGAAATAACTACACTGCTATCATCTTAAATATGGAAATATCTACACCGCCATCTCTATGAACATGGAAATATCTACACCGCCATTTGTATGAACATGGAAATATCTACACCACCATCTCTATGAACATGGAAATATCTACACCGCCATTTGTATGAACATGGAAATACCTACACCGCCATCTGTATGAACATGGAAATAACTTCACCGCCATCTGTATGAACATGGATATATGTACACCGGCATCTGGATGAACATGGAAATATCTACACCGCTATCTGCATGAACATGGAAATATCTACACAGCTATCTGAATATACATGGAAATATCTACACCGATTTCTCTATAAATATGGAAATAACTACAGCGCTATGTCTATAAACTTCGAAATATCTAGACAGCCATCTGTATGAACATGGAAATATCTACACCGCCATCTGTACGAACATGGACATATCTACACCGCCATCTGTATTAAGTTGGAAATATCTACACCGCTATCTGTATAAACATGGAAATATCTGCCCATCTATCTGTATAAACATGGAAATATCCGCACCGCTATCTGAATAAACATGGAAATATCCGCACCACTATCTGTATAAACATGGAAATATCTACACTGCTATCTGCATAAACCTGGAAACATCCACACCGCTATCTGTGTAAACATGGAAATGTCTACACCGCTATCCATGTAAACATGGAAATATCTACACCGCCTTCTGTGTAAACATGAAAATATCTACACCGCCATCCCTATAAACATGGAAATATCTACACCGTCTTCTGTATGAACATGTAAATATCTACACCGCCATCTGTACGAACATGGAAATATATTCACCGCTAACTGTATGAACATGGAAATATCTACACCGCCATCTGTATGAACATGGAAATATCTACACCGCTATCTGTATGAACATGGAAATATCTACACCGCTATCTGTATGAACATGCAAATATCTACACCGCTATCTGTATGAACATGGAAATATCTACACCGCTATCTGTATGAACATGCAAATATCTACACAGCTATCTGTATATCAATGAAAATATCTACACTGCTATCCCTATAAACATGGAAATAACTACACTGCTATCTGTATAAATATGGAAATATCTACACCGCCATCTCTATGAACATGGAAATATCTACACCGCCATTTGTATGAACATGGAATTATCTTCACCGCCATCTCTATGAACATGGAAACATCTACACCGCCATTTGTATGAACATGGAAATATCTACACCACCATCTGTATGAACATGGAAATATCTTCACCGCCATCTGTATGAACATGGATATATGTACACCGGCATCTGGATTAACATGGAAATATCTACACTGCTATCTCAATATACATGGAAATATCTACACAGCTATCTGAATATAGATGGAAATATCAACACAGATTTCTCTATAAATATGGAAATAACTACAGCGCTATCTCTATAAACTTCGAAATATCTACACCGCCATCTGTATGAACATGGAAATATCTACACCGCCAACTGTACAAACATGGACATATCTACACCGCCATCTGTATTAAGATGGAAATATCTACACCGCTATCGGTATAAACATGGAAATATCTGCCCAACTATCTGTATACACATGGAAATATCCGCACCACTATCTGTATAAACATGGAAATATCTACACCGCTATCTGCATAAACATGGAAATATCCACACCGCTATCTGTGTAAACATGGAAATGTCTACACCGCTATCTGTTTAAACATGGAAATATCTACACCGCCATCTGTGTAAACATGAAAATATCTACACCGCCATCCCTATAAACATGGAAATATCTACACCGCCATCTGTATGAACATGGAAATATCTACACCGCCATCTCTATAAACGTGGAAATATCTACACCGCTATCTGTATGAACTTGGAAATATCTACACTGCTCTCTGTATAAACTTGAAATTATCTACACCACAATCTCTATAAACATGGAAATATCTACACTGCTATCTGTATAAACATGGAAATATCTACACCGCCATCTCTATGAACATGGAAGTATCTACACCGCTATCGGTATAAACATGGAAATATCTGCCCAACTATCTGTATACACATGGAAATATCCGCACCGCTATCTGCATAAACATGGAAATATCTACACCGCTATCTGCATAAACATGGAAATATCCACACCGCTATCTGTGTAAACATGGAAATGTCTACAACGCTATCTCTTTAAACATGGAAATATCTACACCGCCATCTGTGTAAACATGAAAATATCTACACCGCCATCCCTATAAACATGGAAATATCTACACCGCCATCTCTATAAAGGTGGAAATATCTACACCGCTATCTGTATGAACTTGGAAATATCTACACTGCTCTCTGTATAAAATTGAAATTATCTACACCACAATCTCTATTAACATGGAAATATCTACACTGCTATCTGTATAAACATGGAAATGTCTAAACCGCTATCTGTATAAACAAGGAAATATCTTCACAGCTATCTGTATAAACATGGAAATATTTACATCGCTGTCTCTATAAACTTGGAAATAACTACACCACTATCTCTGTAAACATGGAAATATCTAGACCTCCATCTCTATAAACATGGAAATATCTACACCACCATCTGTATAAACATGGAAATATCTATACCGCTATCTGCATAAACAGGGAAATATCTGCACCGCCATCTCTATGAACATGGAAATATCTACACCGCCATCTGTACGAACATGGAAATATCTATACCGCCACCTGTATGAACATGTAAATATCTACACCGCCATCTGTATGAACATGGAAGTATCTACACCGCTAACTGTATGAACATGGAAATATCTACACCGCTGTCTGTATGAACATGGAAATATCTACACCTTTATCTGTATGAACATGGAAATATCTACACCGCTATCTGTATGAACATGGAAATATCTACACCGCTATCTGTACGAACATGGAAATATCTACACCGCTATTTGTATGAGCATGCACATATCTACACAGCTATCTGTATATCAATGGAAATATCCACACAGCTATCTCTATTAACATGGAAATAACTACACTGCTATCTGTATAAACATGGAAATATCTACACCGCCACCTGTATGAACATGGAAATATCTACACTGCCATCCGTACAAACATGGAAATATCTACACAGCCATCTGTATGAACATGGAAATATCTACACCGCCATCTGTGTTAACATGGAAATATCTACACAGCTAACTGTATGAACATGGAATTATCTACACCGCTATCTGTAGGAACATGGAAATATCTACACCGCTATCTGTATGAACATGGAAATATCTACACCGCCATCTGTATGAACATGGAAATATCTACACCGTCATCTGTATGAACATGGAATTATCTACACCGCTAACTGTATGAACATGGAATTATCTACACCGCTATCTGTATGAACATGGAAATATCTACACCGCTATCTGTACGAACATGGAAATTTCTACACCGCTATCTGTATGAACATGGAAATATCTACACCACTATCTGTATGAACATGGAAATATCTACACCGCTAACTGTATGAACATGGAAATGTCTACACCGCTATTGGTATGAACATGGAAATATCTACACCGCTATCTGTATGAACATGGAAATATCTAAACCGCTATCTGTATGAACCTGGAAATCTCAACACCGCTATCTGTAGAACATGGAAATATCTACACCGCCATCTGTATTAACATGTAAATATCTACACCGCTAACTGTATGAACATGCAAATATCTACACAGCTATCTGTATATCAATGGAAATATCCACACTGGTATCTCTGTAAACATGGAAATAACTACACTGCTATCTGTATAAACATGGAAATATATACACCGCCATCTCTATGAACATGGAAATATCTACACCGCCATTTGTATGAACCTGGAAATATCTACACCGCCATCTCTATGAACATGGAAATATCTACACCGCCACCTGTATGAACATGGAAATATCTACACTGCCATCCGTACAAACATGGAAATATCTACACAGCCATCTGTATGAACATGGAAATATCTACACCGCTATCTGCATGAACATGGAAATATCTACACAGCTATCTGAATATACATGGAAATATCTACACCGATTTCTCTATAACTATGGAAATAACTACAGCGCTATCTCTATAAACTTCGAAATATCTACACCGCCATCTCTATGAACATGGAAATATCTACACTGCCATTTGTATGAACATGGAAATACCTACACCGCTATCTGTATAAACATGGAAATATCATCACCGCTATCTGTATAAACATGGAAATATCTACAACGCTGTCTCTATAAACTTGGAAATAACTACACCACTATTTCTGTAAACATGGAAATATCTAGACCGCCATCTCTATATACATGGAAATATCCACACCACCATCTGTATAAATATGGAAATATCTATACCACTATCTGTATGAACATGGAAATATCTACACCGCCAACTGTACGAACATGGAAATATCTATACCGCCATGTGTATGAACATGTAAATATCTACACCGCCATCTGTATGAACATGGAAATATCTACACCGCTAACTGTATGAACCTGGAAATATCTACACCGCTGTCTGTATGAACACGGAAATATCTAAACCGTTATCTGTATGATCATGGAAATATCTACACCGCTATCTGAATGAACATGGAAATATCTACACCGCTATCTGTACGAACATGGAAATATCTACACCGCTATCTGTAAGAACATGCAAATATCTACACCGCCATCTGTATGAACATGGAAGTATCTACACCGCTAACTGTATGAACATGGAAATATCTACACCGCTATCTGCATGAACATGGAAATATCTACACAGCTATCTGAATATACATGGAAATATCTACACAGATTTCTCTATAAATATGGAAATAACTACAGCGCTATCTCTATAAACTTCAAAATATCTACACCGCCATCTGTATGAACATGGAAATATCTACACCGCCATCTGTACAAACATGGACATATCTACACCGCCATCTGTATTAAGATGGAAATATCTACACCGCTATCTGTATAAACATGGAAATATCTGCCCAACTATCTGTATAAACATGGAAATATCCGCACCGCTATCTGTATAAACATGGAAATATCTACACTGCTATCTGCATAAACATGGAAATATCCACACCGCTATCTGTGTAAACATGGAAATGTCTACACCGCTATCTGTATAAACATGGAAATATCTACACTGCTATCTGCATAAACATGGAAATATCCACACCGTTATCTGTGTAAACATGGAAATGTCTACACCGCTATCTGTTTAAACATGGAAATATCTACACCGCCATCTGTGTAAACATGAAAATATCTACACCGCCATCCCTATAAACATGGAAATATCTACACTGCCATCTCTATATACGTGGAAATATCAACACCGCTTTCTGTATGAACTTGGAAATATCTACACTGCTCTCTGTATAAAATTGAAATTATCTACACCACTATCTCTAAAAACATGGAAATATCTACATTGCTATCTGTATAAACATGGAAATATCTACACCGCTATCTGTATAAACAAGGAAATATCTTCACAGCTATCTGTATAAATATGGAAATATTTACAACGCTGTCTCTATAAACTTGGAAATAACTACACCACTATCTCTGTAAACATGGAAATATCTAGACCTCCATCTCTATAAACATGGAAATATCTACACCACCATCTGTATAAACATGGAAATATCTATACCACTATCTGCATAAACATGGAAATATCTACACCACCATCTCTATGAACATGGAAATATCTACACCGCCATCTGTACGAACATGGAAATATCTATACCGCCATCTGTATGAACATGTAAATATCTACACCGCCATCTTTATGAACATGGAAATATCTACACCGCTATCTGTATGAACATGGAAATATCTACACCGTTATCTGTATGAACATGGAAATATCTACACCGCAATCAGTATGAACATGGAAATATCTACACCGCTATCTGGACGAACATGGAAATATCTACACCGCCATTTGTATGAACCTGGAAATATCTACACCACTATCTGTATGAACTTGGAAATATCTACACTGCTCTCTGTATAAAATTGAAATTATCTACACCACTATCTCTATAAACATGGAAAAATCTACACTGCTATCTGTATAAACATGGAAATATCTACACCGCTATCTGTATAAACATGGAAATATCTTCACCGCTATCTGTATAAACATGGAAATATCTACAACGCTGTCTCTACAAACTTGGAAATAACTACACCACTATCTCTGTAAACATGGAAATATCTAGACCGCCATCTCTATATACATGGAAATATCCACACCACCATCTGTATAAATATGGAAATATCTATACCGCTATCTGTATGAACATGGAAATATCTACACCGCCATCTGTACGAACATGGAAATATCTATACCGCCATCTGTATGAAAATGTAAATATCTACACCGCCATCTGTATGAACATGGAAATATCTACACCGCTAACTGTATGAACCTGGAAATATCTACACCGCTGTCTGTATGAACACGGAAATATCTAAACCGTTATCTGTATGATCATGGAAATATCTACACCGCTATCTGTATGAACATGGAAATATCTACACCGCTATCTGTACGAACATGGAAATACCTACACCGCTATCTGTATGAACATGCAAATATCTACACAGCTATCTGTATATCAATGGAAATATCCACACAGCTATCTCTATTAACATGGAAATAACTACACTGCTATCTGTATAAACATGGAAATATCTACACCGCCACCTGTATGAACATGGAAATATCTACACTGCCATCCGTACAAACATGGAAATATCTACACCGCCCTCTGTATGAACATGGAAATATCTTCACCGCCATCTGTATGAACATGGAAATATCTACACCGCTATCTGTATGAACATGGAAATATTTACACCGCTATCTGTATGAACATGGAAATATCTACACTGCTATCTGTATTAACATGGAAATATCTACACCGCCATCTGTATGAACATGTAAATACCAACACCGCCATCTGTATGAACATGGAAATATCTACACAGCTAACTGTATGAACATGGAATTATCTACACCGCTATCTGTATGAACATGGAAATATCTACACTGCTATCTGTATGAACATGGAAATATCTACACCACCATCTGTATGAACATGTAAATATCTACACCGCCGTCTGTGTGAACATGGAAATATCTACACCGCTAACAGTATGAACATGGAATTATCTACACCGCTATCTGTATGAACATGGAAATATCTACACCGCTATCTGTATGAACATGGAAATATCTACACCGGTATCTGTATGAACATGGAAATATCTACACCGCTATCTGTATGAACATGGAAATATCTACACCGCTATCTCTATGAACATGCAAATATCTACACACCCATTTGTAAATCAATGGAATTATCAACACTGCTATCTCCATAAACATGGAAATAACTACACTGCTATCTCTATAAATATGGAAATATCTACACCGCCATCTCTATGAACATGGAAATATCTACACCGCCATTTGTATGAACATGGAAATATCTACACCACCATCTCTATGAACATGGAAATATCTACACCGCCATTTGTATGAACATGGAAATACCTACACCGCCATCTGTATGAACATAGAAATATCTTCACCATCATCTGTATGAACATGGATATATGTACACCGGCATCTGGATGAACATGGAAATATCTACACCGCTATCTGCATGAACATGGAAATATCTATACAGCTATCTGAATATACATGGAAATATCTACACCGATTTCTCTATAAATATGGAAATAACTACAGCGCTATCTCTATAAACTTCGAAATATCTACACCGCCATCTATATGAACATGGAAATATCTACACCGCCATCTGTACGAACATGGACATATCTACACCGCCATCTGTATTAAGTTGGAAACATCTACACCGCTATCTGTATAAACATGGAAATATCTGCCCAACTATCTGTATAAACATGGAAATATCCGCACCGCTATCTGAATAAACATGGAAATATCCGCACCACTATCTGCATAAACATGGAAATATCTACACTGCTATCTGCATAAACCTGGAAATATCCACACCGCTATCTGTGTAAACATGGAAATGTCTACACCGCTATCCGTGTAAACATGGAAATATCTACACCGCCTTCTGTGTAAACATGAAAATATCTACACCGCCATCCCTATAAACATGGAAATATCTACACCGTTTTCTGTATGAACATGTAAATATCTACACCGCCATCTGTACGAACATGGAAATATCTTCACCGCTAACTGTATGAACATGGAAATACCTACACCGCCATCTGTATGAACATGGAAATATCTACACCGCTATCTGTATGAACATGGAAATATCTACACCGCTATCTGTATGAACATGCAAATATCTACACCGCTATCTGTATGAACATGGAAATATCTACACCGCTATCTGTATGAACATGCAAATATCTACACAGCTATCTGTATATCAATGAAAATATCTACACTGCTATCCCTATAAACATGGAAATAACTACACTGCTATCTGTATAAACATGGAAATATCTACACCGCCATCTCTATGAATATGGAAATATCTACACCGCTATCTGTATGAACATGGAAATATCTACACCGCTATCTGTATGAACATGGAAATATCTACACAGCTATCTGAATATACACGGAAATATCTACACAGATTTCTCAATAAATATTGAAATAACTACAGCGCTATCTCCAAAAGCCTCGAAATACCTACACCACCATCTGTATGAACATGGGAATATCTACACCGCCATCTGTACAAACATGGACATATCTACACCGCCATCTGTATTAAGATGGAAATATCTACACCGCTATCTCCATAAACATGGAAATATCTGCCCAACTATCTGTATAAACATGGAAATATCCGCACCGCTATCTTAATAAACATGGAAATATCCACACCGCTATATGTATAAACATGGAAATATCTACACTGCTATCTGCATAAACATGGAAATATCCACACCGCTATCTGTGTAAACATGGAAATGTCTACACCGCTATCTGTGTAAACATGGAAATATCTACACCGCCATCTGTGTAAACATGAAAATATCTACACCGCCATCCCTATAAACATGGAAATATCTACACCGTCCTCTGTATGAACATGGAAATATCTACAACGCCATCTCTATAAACGTGGAAATATCTACACCGCTATCTGTATGAACTTGGAAATATCAACACTGCTCTCTGTATAAAATTGAAATTATCTACACCACTATCTGTATAAACATGGAAATATCTACACTGCTATCTGTATAAACATGGAAATATCTACACCGCTATCTGTATAAACATGGAAATATCTTCACAGCTATCTGTATAAACATGGAAATATCTACAACGCTGTCTCTATAAACTTGGAAATAACTACACCACTATCTCTGTAAACATGGAAATATCTAGACCTCCATCTCTATAAACATGGAAATATCTACACCACCATCTGTATAAACATGGAAATATCTATACCGCTATCTGTATGAACATGCAAATACCTACACAGCTATCTGTATATCAATGGAAATATCTACACTGCTATCTCTATAAACATGGAAATAACTACACTGCTATCTGTATAAATATGGAAATATCTACACCGCCATCTCTATGAAGATGGAAACAGCTACACCGCCATTTGTATGAACATGGAAATATCTACACCGCCATCTCTATGGACATGGAAATATCTACACCGCTAACTGTATGAACATGGAAATATCTACACCGCTATCTGTATGAACATGGAAATATCTACACCGTTATCTGTATGAACATGGAAATATCTACACCGCTATCTGTATGAACATGGAAATATCTACACCGCTATCTGTACGAACATGGAAATATGTACACCGCTATCAGTGTGACCATGCAAATATCTACACAGCTATCTGTATATCAATGGAAATGTATACACTGCTATCTCTATAAACATGGAAATAACTACACTGCTATCTGTATAAACATGGAAATATCTGCACCGCCACCTGTATGAACATGAAAATATCTACACTGCCATCCGTACGAACATGGAAATATCTACACCGCCATCTGTATGAACATGTAAATATCTACACCGCCATCTGTATGAACATGGAAATATCTACACCGCTATCTGTATGAACATGAAATATCTACACTGCTATCTGTATGAACATGGAAATCTCTACACCGCAATCTGTATGAACATGGAAATAACTACACCGCCATCTGTATGAACATGTAAATATCTACACCGCCATCTGTATGAACATGGAAATACCTACACCGCTAACTGTATGAACATGGAAATATCTACACCGTTATCTGTATGAACATGGAAATATCTACACCGCTATCTGTATGAACATGGAAATATCTACACCGCTATCTGTATGAACATGGAAATATCCACACCGCTATCTGTATGAACACGGAAATATCTACACCGCTATCTGTATGAACATGCAAATATCTACACAGCTATCTGTATATCAATGGAAATATCCACACTGGTATCTCTATAAACATGGAAATAACTTCACTGCTATCTGTATAAACATGGAAATATCTACACCGCCATCTCTATGAACATGGAAATATCTACACTGCCATTTGTATGAACATGGAAATATCTACACCGCCATCTCTATGAACATGGAAATATCTACACCGCGATTTGTATGAACATGGAAATATATACACCACCATCTGTATGAACATGGAAATATCTTCACCGCCATCTGTACGAACATGGATATATGTACACCGGCATCTGGATGAACATGGAAATATCTACACCGCAATCTGCATGAACATGGAAATATCTACACAGCTATCTGAATATACACGGAAATATCTACACAGATGTCTCAATAAATATTGAAATAACTACAGCGCTATCTCCAAAAGCTTCGAAATACCTACACCGCCATCTGTATGAACATGGAAATATCTACACCGCCATCTGTACAAACATGGACATATCTACACCGCCATCTGTATTAAGATGGAAATATCTACACCGCTATCTCCATAAACATGGAAATATCTGCCCAACTATCTGTATAAACATGGAAATATCTGCACCGCTATCTGAATAAACATGGAAATATCCACACCGCTATATGTATAAACATGGAAATATCTACACTGCTATCTGCATAAACATGGAAATATCCACACTGCTATCTGTGTAAACATGGAAATGTCTACACCGCTATCTGTGTAAACATGGAAATATCTACACCGCCATCTGTGTAAACATGAAAATATCTACACCGCCATCCCTATAAACATGGAAATACCTACACCGTCCTCTGTATGAACATGGAAATATCTACACCGCCATCTCTATAAACGTGGAAATATCTACACCGCTATCTGTATGAACTTGGAAATAACTACACTGCTCTCTGTATAAAATTGAAATTATCTACACCACTATCTCTATAAACATGGAAATATCTACACTGCTCTCTGTATAAAATTGAAATTATCTACACCACTATCTCTATAAACATGGAAATATCTACACTGCTATCTGTATAAACATGGATATATCTACACCGCTATCTGTATAAACATGGAAATATCTTCACAGCTATCTGTATAAACATGGAAATATCTACAACGCTGTCTCTATAAACTTGGAAATAACTACACCACTATCTCTGTAAACATGGAAATATCTAGACCTCCATCTCTATAAACATGGAAATATCTACACCACCATCTGAATAAACATGGAAATATATCTCTATAAACATGGAAATAACTACACTGCTATCTGTATAAATATGGAAATATATATACCGCCATCTCTATGAAGATGGAAATATCTACACCGCCATTTGTATGAACATGGAAATATCTACACCGCCATCTCTATGAACATGGAAATATCTACACCGCTAACTGTATGAACATGGAAATATCTACACCGCTATCTGTATGAACATGGAAATATCTACACCGTTATCTGTATGAACATGGAAATATCTACACCGCTATCTGTATGAACATGGAAAAACCTACATCGTTATCTGTACGAACATGAAAATATCTACACCGCTATCAGTGTGACCATGCAAATATCTACACAGCTATCTATCAATGGAAATGTATACACTGCTATCTCTATAAACATGGAAATAACTACACTGCTATCTGTATAAACATGGAAATATCTGCACCGCCACCTGTATGAACATGAAAATATCTACACTGCCATCCGTACGAACATGGAAATATCTACACCGCCATCTGTATGAACATGGAAATATCTACACCGCCATCTGTATGAACATGGAAATATCTACACCGCTAACTGTATGAACATGGAAATGTCTACACCGCCATCGGTATGAACATGGAAATATCTACACCGCTATCTGTATGAACATGGAAATATCTAAACGGCTATCTGTATGAACATGGAAATCTCTGCACCGCAATCCGTATGAACATGGAAATATCTACACCGCCATCTGTATGAACATGTAAATATCTACACCGCCATCTGTATGAACTTGGAAATACCTACACCGATAACTGTATGAACATGGAAATATCTACACCGCTATCTGTATGAACATGGAAATATCTACACCGCTATCTGTATGAACATGGAAATAACCGCACCGCTATCTGAATAAACATGGAAATATCCGCACCGCTATCTGTATAAACATGGAAATATCTACACTGCTATCTGCATAAACCTGGAAATATCCACACCGCTATCTGTGTAAACAGGGAAAGGTCTACACCGCAATCCGTGTAAACATGGAAATATCTACACCGCCATCCATGTAAACATGAAAATATCTACACCGCCATCCCTATAAACATGGAAATATCTACACCGTCCTCTGTATGAATTTGGAAATATCTACACCGCTAACTGTATGAACATGGAAATATCTACACCGCTATCTGTATGAACATGGAAATATCTACACCGCTGTCTGTATGAACATGGAAATATCTACACCGCTATCTGTATGAACATGGAAATATCTACACCGCTATCTGTATGAACATGGAAATATCTACACAGCTATCTGTATGAACATGCAAATATCTACACAGCTATTTGTATATCAATGGAAATATCCACACTGGTATCTCTATAAACATGGAAATAACTTAACTGCTATCTGTATAAACATGGAAATATCTACACCGCCATCTCTATGAACATGGAAATATCTACACCGCCATTTGTATGAACCTGGAAATATCTACACCGCCATCTCTATGAACATTGAAATATCTACACCGCCATTTGTATGAACATGGAAATACCTACCCCGCCATCTGTATGAACATGGACATATCTTCACCGCCATCTGTATGAACATGGATATATGTACACCGGCATCTGGATGAACATGGAAATATCTACACCGCTATCTGCATGAACATGGAAATATCTACACAGCTATCTGAATATACATGGAAATATCTACACCGATTTCTCTATAAATATGGAAATAACTACAGCCCTATCTCTATAAACTTCGAAATACCTACACCGCCATCTGTATGAACATGGAAATATCTACACCGCCATCTGTACGAACATGGACATATCTAAACCGCCATCTGTATTAAGATGGAAATATCTACACCGCTATCTGTATAAACATGGAAATATCTGCGCAACTATCTGTATAAACATGGAAATAACCGCACCGCTATCTGAATAAACATGGAAATATCCGCACCGTTATCTGTATAAACATGGAAATATCTACACTGCTATCTGCAAAAACCTGGAAATATCCACACCGCTATCTGTGTAAACATGGAAATGTCTTCACCGCTATCCGTGTAAACATGGAATTATCTACACCGCCATCTGTGTAAACATGAAAATATCTACACCGCCATCCCTATAAACATGGAAATATCTACACCGTCCTCTGTATGAACATGGAAATATCTACACCGCCATCTCTATAAAGGTGGAAATATCTACACCGCTATCTGTATGAACTTGGAAATATCTACACTGCTCTCTGTATAAAATTGAAATTATCTACACCACTATCTCTATAAACATGGAAATATCTACACTGCTATCTGTATAAACATGGAAATATCTACACCGTTATCTGTATGAACATGGAAATATCAGCACCGGTATCTGTTTGAACATGGAAATATCAGCCCCTCTATCTGTATGAACATGGAGATATCTACACGGCCATCTGTATGAACATGGAAATATCTACACCGCTATCTGTATGAACATGAAATATCTACACTGCTATCTGTATGAACATGGAAATCTCTACACCGCAATCTGTATGAACATGGAAATATCTACACCGCCATCTGTATGAACATGTAAATATCTACACCGCCATCTGTATGAACATGGAAATACCTACACCGCTAACTGTATGAACATGGAAATATCTACACCGTTATCTGTATGAACATGGAAATATCTACACCGCTATCTGTATGAACATGGAAATATCTACACCGCTATCTGTATGAACATGGAAATATCTACACCGCTATCTGTATGAACATGGAAATATCTACACCGCTATCTGTATGAACATGCAAATATCTACACAGCTATCTGTATATCAATGGAAATATCCACACTGGTATCTCTATAAACATGGAAATAACTTCACTGCTATCTGTATAAACATGGAAATATCTACACCGCCATCTCTATGAACATGGAAATATCTACACCGCCATTTGTATGAACATGGAAATATCTACACCGCCATCTCTATGAACATGGAAATATCTACACCGCGATTTGTATGAACATGGAAATATATACACCACCATCTGTATGAACATGGAAATATCTTCACCGCCATCTGTACGAACATGGATATATGTACACCGGCATCTGGATGAACATGGAAATATCTACACCGCAATCTGCATGAACATGGAAATATCTACACAGCTATCTGAATATACACGGAAATATCTACACAGATGTCTCAATAAATATTGAAATAACTACAGCGCTATCTCCAAAAGCTTCAAAATACCTACACCGCCATCTGTATGAACATGGAAATATCTACACCGCCATCTGTACAAACATGGACATATCAACACCGCCATCTGTATTAAGATGGAAATATCTACACCGCTATCTCCATAAACATGGAAATATCTGCCCAACTATCTGTATAAACATGGAAATATCCGCACCGCTATCTGAATAAACATGGAAATATCCACACCGCTATATGTATAAACATGGAAATATCTACACTGCTATCTGCATAAACATGGAAATATCCACACCGCTATCTGTGTAAACATGGAAATGTCTACACCGCTATCTGTGTAAACATGGAAATATCTACACCGCCATCTGTGTAAACATGAAAATATCTACACCGCCATCCCTATAAACATGGAAATATCTACACCGTTATCTGTATGAACATGGAAATATCTACACCGCTATCTGTATGAACATGGAAAAACCTACATCGTTATCTGTACGAACATGAAAATATCTACACCGCTATCAGTGTGACCATGCAAATATCTACACAGCTATCTATCAATGGAAATGTATACACTGCTATCTCTATAAACATGGAAATAACTACACTGCTATCTGTATAAACATGGAAATATCTGCACCGCCACCTGTATGAACATGAAAATATCTACACTGCCATCCGTACGAACATGGAAATATCTACACCGCCATCTGTATGAACATGGAAATATCTACACCGCCATCTGTATGAACATGGAAATATCTACACCGCTAACTGTATGAACATGGAAATGTCTACACCGCCATCGGTATGAACATGGAAATATCTACACCGCTATCTGTATGAACATGGAAATATCTAAACCGCTATCTGTATGAACATGGAAATCTCTGCACCGCAATCCGTATGAACATGGAAATATCTACACCGCCATCTGTATGAACATGTAAATATCTACACCGCCATCTGTATGAACTTGGAAATACCTACACCGATAACTGTATGAACATGGAAATATCTACACCGCTATCTGTATGAACATGGAAATATCTACACCGCTATCTGTATGAACATGGAAATAACCGCACCGCTATCTGAATAAACATGGAAATATCCGCACCGCTATCTGTATAAACATGGAAATATCTACACTGCTATCTGCATAAACCTGGAAACATCCACACCGCTATCTGTGTAAACAGGGAAAGGTCTACACCGCAATCCGTGTAAACATGGAAATATCTACACCGCCATCCATGTAAACATGAAAATATCTACACCGCCATCCCTATAAACATGGAAATATCTACACCGTCCTCTGTATGAATTTGGAAATATCTACACCGCTAACTGTATGAACATGGAAATATCTACACCGCTATCTGTATGAACATGGAAATATCTACACCGCTGTCTGTATGAACATGGAAATATCTACACCGCTATCTGTATGAACATGGAAATATCTACACCGCTATCTGTATGAACATGGAAATATCTACACAGCTATCTGTATGAACATGCAAATATCTACACAGCTATTTGTATATCAATGGAAATATCCACACTGGTATCTCTATAAACATGGAAATAACTTAACTGCTATCTGTATAAACATGGAAATATCTACACCGCCATCTCTATGAACATGGAAATATCTACACCGCCATTTGTATGAACCTGGAAATATCTACACCGCCATCTCTATGAACATTGAAATATCTACACCGCCATTTGTATGAACATGGAAATACCTACCCCGCCATCTGTATGAACATGGACATATCTTCACCGCCATCTGTATGAACATGGATATATGTACACCGGCATCTGGATGAACATGGAAATATCTACACCGCTATCTGCATGAACATGGAAATATCTACACAGCTATCTGAATATACATGGAAATATCTACACCGATTTCTCTATAAATATGGAAATAACTACAGCCCTATCTCTATAAACTTCGAAATACCTACACCGCCATCTGTACGAACATGGACATATCTAAACCGCCATCTGTATTAAGATGGAAATATCTACACCGCTATCTGTATAAACATGGAAATATCTGCGCAACTATCTGTATAAACATGGAAATAACCGCACCGCTATCTGAATAAACATGGAAATATCCGCACCGCTATCTGTATAAACATGGAAATATCTACACTGCTATCTGCAAAAACCTGGAAATATCCACACCGCTATCTGTGTAAACATGGAAATGTCTACACCGCTATCCGTGTAAACATGGAATTATCTACACCGCCATCTGTGTAAACATGAAAATATCTACACCGCCATCCCTATAAACATGGAAATATCTACACCGTCCTCTGTATGAACATGGAAATATCTACACCGCCATCTCTATAAAGGTGGAAATATCTACACCGCTATCTGTATGAACTTGGAAATATCTACACTGCTCTCTGTATAAAATTGAAATTATCTACACCACTATCTCTATAAACATGGAAATATCTACACTGCTATCTGTATAAACATGGAAATATCTACACCGTTATCTGTATGAACATGGAAATATCAGCACCGGTATCTGTTTGAACATGGAAATATCAGCCCCTCTATCTGTATGAACATGGAGATATCTACACGGCCATCTGTATGAACATGGAAATATCTACACCGCTATCTGTATGAACATGAAATATCTACACTGCTATCTGTATGAACATGGAAATCTCTACACCGCAATCTGTATGAACATGGAAATATCTACACCGCCATCTGTATGAACATGTAAATATCTACACCGCCATCTGTATGAACATGGAAATACCTACACCGCTAACTGTATGAACATGGAAATATCTACACCGTTATCTGTATGAACATGGAAATATCTACACCGCTATCTGTATGAACATGGAAATATCTACACCGCTATCTGTATGAACATGGAAATATCTACACCGCTATCTGTATGAACATGGAAATATCTACACCGCTATCTGTATGAACATGCAAATATCTACACAGCTATCTGTATATCAATGGAAATATCCACACTGGTATCTCTATAAACATGGAAATAACTTCACTGCTATCTGTATAAACATGGAAATATCTACACCGCCATCTCTATGAACATGGAAATATCTACACCGCCATTTGTATGAACATGGAAATATCTACACCGCCATCTCTATGAACATGGAAATATCTACACCGCGATTTGTATGAACATGGAAATATATACACCACCATCTGTATGAACATGGAAATATCTTCACCGCCATCTGTACGAACATGGATATATGTACACCGGCATCTGGATGAACATGGAAATATCTACACCGCAATCTGCATGAACATGGAAATATCTACACAGCTATCTGAATATACACGGAAATATCTACACAGATGTCTCAATAAATATTGAAATAACTACAGCGCTATCTCCAAAAGCTTCAAAATACCTACACCGCCATCTGTATGAACATGGAAATATCTACACCGCCATCTGTACAAACATGGACATATCAACACCGCCATCTGTATTAAGATGGAAATATCTACACCGCTATCTCCATAAACATGGAAATATCTGCCCAACTATCTGTATAAACATGGAAATATCCGCACCGCTATCTGAATAAACATGGAAATATCCACACCGCTATATGTATAAACATGGAAATATCTACACTGCTATCTGCATAAACATGGAAATATCCACACCGCTATCTGTGTAAACATGGAAATGTCTACACCGCTATCTGTGTAAACATGGAAATATCTACACCGCCATCTGTGTAAACATGAAAATATCTACACCGCCATCCCTATAAACATGGAAATATCTACACCGTCCTCTGTATGAACATGGAAATATCTACACCGCCATCTCTATAAACGTGGAAATATCTACACCGCTATCTGTATGAACTTGGAAATAACTACACTGCTCTCTGTATAAAATTGAAATTATCTACACCACTATCTCTATAAAAATGGAAATATCTACACTGCTCTCTGTATAAAATTGAAATTATCTACACCACTATCTCTATAAACATGGAAATATCTACACTGCTATCTGTATAAACATGGAAATATCTACACCGCTATCTGTATAAACATGGAAATATCTTCACAGCTATCTGTATAAACATGGAAATATCTACAACGCTGTCTCTATAAACTTGGAAATAACTACACCACTATCTCTGTAAACATGGAAATATCTAGACCTCCATCTCTATAAACATGGAAATATCTACACCAACATCTGAATAAACAAGGAAATATCTATACCGCTATCTGTATGAACATGCAAATACCTACACAGCTATCTGTATATCAATGGAAATATCTACACTGCTATCTCTATAAACATGGAAATAACTACACTGCTATCTGTATAAATATGGAAATATTTATACCGCCATCTCTATGAAGATGGAAATATCTACACCGCCATTTGTATGAACATGGAAATATCTACACCGCCATCTCTATGAACATGGAAATATCTACACCGCTAACTGTATGAACATGGAAATATCTACACCGCTATCTGTATGAACATGGAAATATCTACACCGTTATCTGTTTGAACATGGAAATATCTACACCGCTATCTGTATGAACATGGAAAAACCTACACCGCTATCTGTACGAACATGAAAATATCTACACCGCTATCAGTGTGACCATGCAAATATCTACACAGCTAACTATCAATGGAAATGTATACACTGCTATCTCTATAAACATGGAAATAACTACACTGCTATCTGTATAAACATGGAAATATCTGCACCGCCACCTGTATGAACATGAAAATATCTACACTACCATCCGTACGAACATGGAAATATCTACACCGCCATCTGTATGAACATGTAAATATCTACACCGCCATCTGTATGAACATGGAAATATCTACACCGCTAACTGTATGAACATGGAAATCTCTACACCGCTATCGGTATGAACATGGAAATATCTACACCGCTATCTGTATGAACATGGAAATATCTACACCGCTATCTGTATGAACATGGAAATCTCTGCACCGCAATCCGTATGAACATGGAAATATCTACACCGCCATCTGTATGAACATGGAAATATCTACACCGCCATCTGTATGAACTTGGAAATACCTACACCGCTAACTGTATGAACATGGAAATATCTACACCGCTATCTGTATGAACATGGAAATATCTACACCGCTATCTGTATGAACATGGAAATAACCGCACCGCTATCTGAATAAACATGGAAATATCCGCACCGCTATCTGTATAAACATGGAAATATCTACACTGCTATCTGCATAAACCTGGAAATATCCACACTGCTCTCTGTGTAAACAGGGAAAGGTCTACACCGCAATCCGTGTAAAGATGGAAATATCTACACCGCCATCCATGTAAACATGAAAATATCTACACCGCCATCCCTATAAACATGGAAATATCTACACCGTCCTCTGTATGAACATGGAAATATCTACACCGCTAACTGTATGAACATGGAAATATCTACACCGCTATCTGTATGAACTTGGAAATAACTACACCGCTGTCTGTATGAACATGGAAATATCTACACCGCTATCTGTATGAACATGGAAATATCTACACCGCTATCTGTATGAACTTGGAAATAACTACACCGCTGTCTGTATGAACATGGAAATATCTACAACGCCATCTGTATGAACATGGAAATATCTACACCGCCATCTGTATGAACATGTAAATATCTACACCGCCATCTGTATGAACATGGAAATATCTACACAGCTAACTGTATGAACATGGAATTATCTACACCGCTATCTGTATGAACATGGAAATAACTACACGGCTATCTGTAAGAACATGGAAATATCTACAATGCCATCAGTATGAACATGGAAATACCTACACCGCCATCTGTATGAACATGGAAATATCTTCACCACCATCTGTATGAACATGCAAATATCTACACCGCTATCTGTATGAACATGGAAATATCTACACCGATATCTGTATGAAAATGGAAATATCTACACCGCTATCTGTATGAACATGGAAATATCTACACCGTTATCTGTATGAACATGGAAATATCTACACCGCCATCTGTATGAACATGGATATATGTGCACCGGCATCTGGATGAACATGGAAATATCTACACCGCAATCTGCATGAACATGGAAATATCTACACAGCTATCTGAATATACACGGAAATATCTACATAGATTTCTCAATAAATATTGAAATAACTACAGCGCTATCTCCATAAGCTTCGAAATACCTACACCACCATCTGTATGAACATGGAAATATCTACACCGTCATCTCTACAAACATGGACATATCTACACCGCCATCTGTATTAAGATGGAAATATCTACACCGCTATCTCCATAAACATGGAAATATCTGCCCAACTATCTGTATAAACATGGAAATATCCGCACCGCTATCTGAATAAACATGGAAATATCCACACCGCTATATGTATAAACATGGAAATATCTACACTGCTATCTGCATAAACATGGAAATATCCACACCGCTATCTGTGTAAACATAGAAATGTCTACACCGCTATCTGTGTAAACATGGAAATATCTACACCGCCATCTGTGTAAACATGAAAATATCTACACCGCCATCCCTATAAACATGGAAATATCTACACCGTCCTCTGTATGAACATGGAAATATCTACACCGCCTTCTCTATAAACGTGGAAATATCTACACCGCTATCTGTATGAACTTGGAAATAACTACACTGCTCTCTGTATAAAATTGAAATTATCTACACCACTATCTCTATAAACATGGAAATATCTACACTGCTCTCTGTATAAAACTGAAATTATCTACACCACTATCTCTATAAACATGGAAATATCTACACTGCTATCTGTATAAACATGGAAATATCTACACCGCTATCTGTATAAACATGGAAATATCTTCACAGCTATCTGTATAAACATGGAAATATCTACAAAGCTGTCTCTATAAACTTGGAAATAACTACACCACTATCTCTGTAAACATGGAAATATCTAGACCTCCATCTCTATATACATGGAAATATCTACACCACCATCTGTATAAACATGGAAATATCTATACCGCTATCTGTATGAACATTCAAATACCTACACAGCTATCTGTATATCAATGGAAATATCTACACTGCTAACTCTATAAACATGGAAATAACTACACTGCTATCTGTATAAATATGGAAATATCTACACCGCCATCTCTATGAAGATGGAAATATCTACACCGCCATTTGTATGAACATGGAAATATCCACACCGCCATCTCTAAGAACATGGAAATATCTACACCGCTAACTGTATGAACATGGAACTATCTACACCGCTATCTGTATGAACATGGAAATATCTACACCGTCCTCTGCATGAACATGGAAATATCTACACCGCTAACTGTATGAACATGGAAATATCTACACCGCTATCTGTATGAACATGGATATACCTACACCGCTATCTGTATGAACATGGAAATATCTACACCGCTATCTGTATGAACATGGAAATATCTACACCGCTATCTGTATGAACATGGAAATATCTACACCGCTATCTGTATGAACATGCAATTATCTACACAGCTATCTGTATATCAATGGAAATATCCACACTGGTATCTCTATAAACATGGAAATAACTACACTGCTATCTGTATAAACATGGAAATATCTACACCGCCATCTCTATGAACTTGGAAATATCTACACCGCCATTTGTATGAACCTGGAAATATCTACACCGCCATCTCTATGAACATGGAAATATCTACACCGCCATTTGTATGAACATGGAAATACCTACACGGCCATCTGTATGAACATGGAAATATCTTCACCACCATCTGTATGAACATGGATATATGTACACCGGCATCTGGATCAACATGGAAATATCTACACCGCAATCTGCATGAACATGGAAATATCTACACAGCTATCTGAATATACATGGAAATATCTACACCGATTTCTCTATAAATATGGAAATTACAGCGCTATCTCTATAAACTTCGAAATACCTACACCGCCATCTGTATGAACATGGAAATATCTACACCGCCATCTGTACGAACATGGACATATCTAAACCGCCATCTGCATTAAGATGGAAATATCTACACCGCTATCTGTATAAAAATGGAAATATCTGCCCAACTATCTGTATAAACATGGAAATAACCGCACCGCTATCTGAAAAAACATGGAAATATCTACACTGCTATCTGCATAAACCTGGAGATATCCACACCGCTATCTGTGTAAACATGGAAATGTCTACACCGCTATCCGTGTAAACTTGGAAATATCTACACCGCCATCTGTGTAAACATGAAAATATCTACACCGCCATCCCTATAAACATGGAAATATCTACACCGTCCTCTGTATGAACATGGAAATATCTACACCGCCATCTCTATAAATGTGGAAATATCTACACCGCTATCTGTATGAACTTGGAAATATCAACACTGCTCTCTGTATAAAATTGAAATTATCTACACCAGTATCTCTATAAACATGGAAATATCTACACCGCTATCTGTATAAACATGGAAATATCTACACCGCTATCTTTATAAACATGGAAATATCTTCACAGCTATCTGTATGAACATGGAAATATCTACACCGCTATCTGTATGAACATGCAAATATCTACACCGCTATCTGTATGAACATGGAAATATCTACACCGCTATCTGTATGAACATGCAAATATCTACACAGCTATCTGTATATCAATGAAAATATCTACACTGCTATCCCTATAAACATGGAAATAACTACACTGCTATCTGTATAAATATGGAAATATCTACACCGCCATCTCTATGAACATGGAAATATCTACACCGCCATTTGTATGAACATGGAATTATCTTCACCGCCATCTCTATGAACATGGAAACATCTACACCGCCATTTGTATGAACATGGAAATATCTACACCACCATCTGTATGAACATGGAAATATCTTCACCGCCATCTGTATGAACATGGATATATGTACACCGGCATCTGGATTAACATGGAAATATCTACACTGCTATCTCAATATACATGGAAATATCTACACAGCTATCTGAATATAGATGGAAATATCAACACAGATTTCTCTATAAATATGGAAATAACTACAGCGCTATCTCTATAAACTTCGAAATATCTACACCGCCATCTGTATGAACATGGAAATATCTACACCGCCAACTGTACAAACATGGACATATCTACACCGCCATCTGTATTAAGATGGAAATATCTACACCGCTATCGGTATAAACATGGAAATATCTGCCCAACTATCTGTATACACATGGAAATATCCGCACCACTATCTGTATAAACATGGAAATATCTACACCGCTATCTGCATAAACATGGAAATATCCACACCGCTATCTGTGTAAACATGGAAATGTCTACACCGCTATCTGTTTAAACATGGAAATATCTACACCGCCATCTGTGTAAACATGAAAATATCTACACCGCCATCCCTATAAACATGGAAATATCTACACCGCCATCTGTATGAACATGGAAATATCTACACCGCCATCTCTATAAACGTGGAAATATCTACACCGCTATCTGTATGAACTTGGAAATATCTACACTGCTCTCTGTATAAAATTGAAATTATCTACACCACAATCTCTATAAACATGGAAATATCTACACTGCTATCTGTATAAACATGGAAATATCTACACCGCCATCTCTATGAACATGGAAGTATCTACACCGCTAACTGTATGAAGATGGAAATATCTACACCTTTATCTGTATGAACATGGAAATATCTACACCGCTATCTGTATGAACATGGAAATATCTACACCGCTATCTGTACAAACATGGAAATATCTACACCGCTATTTGTATGAACATGCACATATCTACACAGCTATCTGTATATCAATGGAAATATCCACACTGGTATCTCTATAAACATGGAAATAACTACACTGCTATCTGTATAAACATGGAAATATCTACACCGCCATCTGTATAAACATGGAAATATCTACACCGCTATCTGTATGAACATGGAAATATCTTCACCGCTATCTGCATGAACATGGATATATGTACACCGGCATCTGCATGAACATGGAAATATCTACACAGCTATCTGAATATACATGGAAATATCTACACAGATTTCTCTATAAATATGGAAATAACTACAGCGCTATCTCTATAAACTTCGAAATATCTACACCGCCATCTGTATGAACATGGAAATATCTACACCGCCAACTATACAAACATGGACATATCTACACCGCCATCTGTATTAAGATGGAAATATCTACACCGCTATCGGTATAAACATGGAAATATCTGCCCAACTATCTGTATACACATGGAAATATCCGCACCGCTATCTGCATAAACATGGAAATATCTACACCGCTATCTGCATAAACATGGAAATATCCACACCGCTATCTGTGTAAACATGGAAATGTCTACAACGCTATCTCTTTAAACATTGAAATATCTACACCGCCATCTGTGTAAACATGAAAATATCTACACCGCCATCCCTATAAACATGGAAATATCTACACCGCCATCTCTATAAAGGTGGAAATATCTACACCGCTATCTGTATGAACTTGGAAATATCTACACTGCTCTCTGTATAAAATTGAAATTATCTACACCACAATCTCTATTAACATGGAAATATCTACACTGCTATCTGTATAAACATGGAAATGTCTAAACCGCTATCTGTATAAACAAGGAAATATCTTCACAGCTATCTGTATAAACATGGAAATATTTACATCGCTGTCTCTATAAACTTGGAAATAACTACACCACTATCTCTGTAAACATGGAAATATCTAGACCTCCATCTCTATAAACATGGAAATATCTACACCACCATCTGTATAAACATGGAAATATCTATACCGCTATCTGCATAAACAGGGAAATATCTGCACCGCCATCTCTATGAACATGGAAATATCTACACCGCCATCTGTACGAACATGGAAATATCTATACCGCCACCTGTATGAACATGTAAATATCTACACCGCCATCTGTATGAACATGGAAGTATCTACACCGCTAACTGTATGAACATGGAAATATCTACACCGCTGTCTGTATGAACATGGAAATATCTACACCTTTATCTGTATGAACATGGAAATATCTACACCGCTATCTGTATGAACATGGAAATATCTACACCGCTATCTGTACGAACATGGAAATATCTACACCGCTATTTGTATGAGCATGCACATATCTACACAGTTATCTGTATATCAATGGAAATATCCACACAGCTATCTATATTAACATGGAAATAACTACACTGCTATCTGTATAAACATGGAAATATCTACACCGCCACCTGTATGAACATGGAAATATCTACACTGCCATCCGTACAAACATGGAAATATCTACACAGCCATCTGTATGAACATGGAAATATCTACACCGCCATCTGTGTTAACATGGAAATATCTACACAGCTAACTGTATGAACATGGAATTATCTACACCGCTATCTGTAGGAACATGGAAATATCTACACCGCTATCTGTATGAACATGGAAATATCTACACCGCCATCTGTATGAACATGGAAATATCTACACCGTCATCTGTATGAACATGGAATTATCTACACCGCTAACTGTATGAACATGGAATTATCTACACCGCTATCTGTATGAACATGGAAATATCTACACCGCTATCTGTACGAACATGGAAATTTCTACACCGCTATCTGTATGAACATGGAAATATCTACACCACTATCTGTATGAACATGGAAATATCTACACCGCTAACTGTATGAACATGGAAATGTCTACACCGCTATTGGTATGAACATGGAAATATCTACACCGCTATCTGTATGAACATGGAAATATCTAAACCGCTATCTGTATGAACCTGGAAATCTCAACACCGCTATCTGTAGAACATGGAAATATCTACACCGCCATCTGTATTAACATGTAAATATCTACACCGCTAACTGTATGAACATGCAAATATCTACACAGCTATCTGTATATCAATGGAAATATCCACACTGGTATCTCTGTAAACATGGAAATAACTACACTGCTATCTGTATAAACATGGAAATATATACACCGCCATCTCTATGAACATGGAAATATCTACACCGCCATTTGTATGAACCTGGAAATATCTACACCGCCATCTCTATGAACATGGAAATATCTACACCGCCACCTGTATGAACATGGAAATATCTACACTGCCATCCGTACAAACATGGAAATATCTACACAGCCATCTGTATGAACATGGAAATATCTACACCGCTATCTGCATGAACATGGAAATATCTACACAGCTATCTGAATATACATGGAAATATCTACACCGATTTCTCTATAACTATGGAAATAACTACAGCGCTATCTCTATAAACTTCGAAATATCTACACCGCCATCTCTATGAACATGGAAATATCTACACTGCCATTTGTATGAACATGGAAATACCTACACCGCTATCTGTATAAACATGGAAATATCATCACCGCTATCTGTATAAACATGGAAATATCTACAACGCTGTCTATATAAACTTGGAAATAACTACACCACTATTTCTGTAAACATGGAAATATCTAGACCGCCATCTCTATATACATGGAAATATCCACACCACCATCTGTATAAATATGGAAATATCTATACCACTATCTGTATGAACATGGAAATATCTACACCGCCAACTGTACGAACATGGAAATATCTATACCGCCATGTGTATGAACATGTAAATATCTACACCGCCATCTGTATGAACATGGAAATATCTACACCGCTAACTGTATGAACCTGGAAATATCTACACCGCTGTCTGTATGAACACGGAAATATCTAAACCGTTATCTGTATGATCATGGAAATATCTACACCGCTATCTGAATGAACATGGAAATATCTACACCGCTATCTGTACGAACATGGAAATATCTACACCGCTATCTGTAAGAACATGCAAATATCTACACCGCCATCTGTATGAACATGGAAGTATCTACACCGCTAACTGTATGAACATGGAAATATCTACACCGCTATCTGCATGAACATGGAAATATCTACACAGCTATCTGAATATACATGGAAATATCTACACAGATTTCTCTATAAATATGGAAATAACTACAGCGCTATCTCTATAAACTTCAAAATATCTACACCGCCATCTGTATGAACATGGAAATATCTACACCGCCATCTGTACAAACATGGACATATCTACACCGCCATCTGTATTAAGATGGAAATATCTACACCGCTATCTGTATAAACATGGAAATATCTGCCCAACTATCTGTATAAACATGGAAATATCCGCACCGCTATCTGTATAAACATGGAAATATCTACACTGCTATCTGCATAAACATGGAAATATCCACACCGCTATCTGTGTAAACATGGAAATGTCTACACCGCTATCTGTATAAACATGGAAATATCTACACTGCTATCTGCATAAACATGGAAATATCCACACCGTTATCTGTGTAAACATGGAAATGTCTACACCGCTATCTGTTTAAACATGGAAATATCTACACCGCCATCTGTGTAAACATGAAAATATCTACACCGCCATCCCTATAAACATGGAAATATCTACACTGCCATCTCTATATACGTGGAAATATCAACACCGCTTTCTGTATGAACTTGGAAATATCTACACTGCTCTCTGTATAAAATTGAAATTATCTACACCACTATCTCTAAAAACATGGAAATATCTACATTGCTATCTGTATAAACATGGAAATATCTACACCGCTATCTGTATAAACAAGGAAATATCTTCACAGCTATCTGTATAAATATGGAAATATTTACAACGCTGTCTCTATAAACTTGGAAATAACTACACCACTATCTCTGTAAACATGGAAATATCTAGACCTCCAACTCTATAAACATGGAAATATCTACACCACCATCTGTATAAACATGGAAATATCTATACCACTATCTGCATAAACATGGAAATATCTACACCACCATCTCTATGAACATGGAAATATCTACACCGCCATCTGTACGAACATGGAAATATCTATACCGCCATCTGTATGAACATGTAAATATCTACACCGCCATCTTTATGAACATGGAAATATCTACACCGCAATCAGTATGAACATGGAAATATCTACACCGCTATCTGGACGAACATGGAAATATCTACACCGCCATTTGTATGAACCTGGAAATATCTACACCACTATCTGTATGAACTTGGAAATATCTACACTGCTCTCTGTATAAAATTGAAATTATCTACACCACTATCTCTATAAACATGGAAAAATCTACACTGCTATCTGTATAAACATGGAAATATCTACACCGCTATCTGTATAAACATGGAAATATCTTCACCGCTATCTGTATAAACATGGAAATATCTACAACGCTGTCTCTACAAACTTGGAAATAACTACACCACTATCTCTGTAAACATGGAAATATCTAGACCGCCATCTCTATATACATGGAAATATCCACACCACCATCTGTATAAATATGGAAATATCTATACCGCTATCTGTATGAACATGGAAATATCTACACCGCCATCTGTACGAACATGGAAATATCTATACCGCCATCTGTATGAAAATGTAAATATCTACACCGCCATCTGTATGAACATGGAAATATCTACACCGCTAACTGTATGAACCTGGAAATATCTACACCGCTGTCTGTATGAACACGGAAATATCTAAACCGTTATCTGTATGATCATGGAAATATCTACACCGCTATCTGTATGAACATGGAAATATCTACACCGCTATCTGTACGAACATGGAAATACCTACACCGCTATCTGTATGAACATGCAAATATCTACACAGCTATCTGTATATCAATGGAAATATCCACACAGCTATCTCTATTAACATGGAAATAACTACACTGCTATCTGTATAAACATGGAAATATCTACACCGCCACCTGTATGAACATGGAAATATCTACACTGCCATCCGTACAAACATGGAAATATCTACACCGCCCTCTGTATGAACATGGAAATATCTTCACCGCCATCTGTATGAACATGGAAATATCTACACCGCTATCTGTATGAACATGGAAATATTTACACCGCTATCTGTATGAACATGGAAATATCTACACTGCTATCTGTATTAACATGGAAATATCTACACCGCCATCTGTATGAACATGTAAATACCTACACCGCCATCTGTATGAACATGGAAATATCTACACAGCTAACTGTATGAACATGGAATTATCTACACCGCTATCTGTATGAACATGGAAATATCTACACTGCTATCTGTATGAACATGGAAATATCTACACCGCCATCTGTATGAACATGTAAATATCTACACCGCCGTCTGTGTGAACATGGAAATATCTACACCGCTAACAGTATGAACATGGAATTATCTACACCGCTATCTGTATGAACATGGAAATATCTACACCGCTATCTGTATGAACATGGAAATATCTACACCGGTATCTGTATGAACATGGAAATATCTACACCGCTATCTGTATGAACATGGAAATATCTACACCGCTATCTCTATGAACATGCAAATATCTACACACCCTTTTGTAAATCAATGGAATTATCAACACTGCTATCTCCATAAACATGGAAATAACTACACTGCTATCTCTATAAATATGGAAATATCTACACCGCCATCTCTATGAACATGGAAATATCTACACCGCCATTTGTATGAACATGGAAATATCTACACCACCATCTCTATGAACATGGAAATATCTACACCGCCATTTGTATGAACATGGAAATACCTACACCGCCATCTGTATGAACATGGAAATATCTTCACCATCATCTGTATGAACATGGATATATGTACACCGGCATCTGGATGAACATGGAAATATCTACACCGCTATCTGCATGAACATGGAAATATCTATACAGCTATCTGAATATACATGGAAATATCTACACCGATTTCTCTATAAATATGGAAATAACTACAGCGCTATCTCTATAAACTTCGAAATATCTACACCGCCATCTATATGAACATGGAAATATCTACACCGCCATCTGTACGAACATGGACATATCTACACCGCCATCTGTATTAAGTTGGAAACATCTACACCGCTATCTGTATAAACATGGAAATATCTGCCCAACTATCTGTATAAACATGGAAATATCCGCACCGCTATCTGAATAAACATGGAAATATCCGCACCACTATCTGCATAAACATGGAAATATCTACACTGCTATCTGCATAAACCTGGAAATATCCACACCGCTATCTGTGTAAACATGGAAATGTCTACACCGCTATCCGTGTAAACATGGAAATATCTACACCGCCTTCTGTGTAAACATGAAAATATCTACACCGCCATCCCTATAAACATGGAAATATCTACACCGTTTTCTGTATGAACATGTAAATATCTACACCGCCATCTGTACGAACATGGAAATATCTTCACCGCTAACTGTATGAACATGGAAATACCTACACCGCCATCTGTATGAACATGGAAATATCTACACCGCTATCTGTATGAACATGGAAATATCTACACCGCTATCTGTATGAACATGCAAATATCTACACCGCTATCTGTATGAACATGGAAATATCTACACCGCTATCTGTATGAACATGCAAATATCTACACAGCTATCTGTATATCAATGAAAATATCTACACTGCTATCCCTATAAACATGGAAATAACTACACTGCTATCTGTATAAACATGGAAATATCTACACCGCCATCTCTATGAATATGGAAATATCTACACCGCTATCTGTATGAACATGGAAATATCTACACCGCTATCTGTATGAACATGGAAATATCTACACAGCTATCTGAATATACACGGAAATATCTACACAGATTTCTCAATAAATATTGAAATAACTACAGCGCTATCTCCAAAAGCCTCGAAATACCTACACCACCATCTGTATGAACATGGGAATATCTACACCGCCATCTGTACAAACATGGACATATCTACACCGCCATCTGTATTAAGATGGAAATATCTACACCGCTATCTCCATAAACATGGAAATATCTGCCCAACTATCTGTATAAACATGGAAATATCCGCACCGCTATCTTAATAAACATGGAAATATCCACACCGCTATATGTATAAACATGGAAATATCTACACTGCTATCTGCATAAACATGGAAATATCCACACCGCTATCTGTGTAAACATGGAAATGTCTACACCGCTATCTGTGTAAACATGGAAATATCTACACCGCCATCTGTGTAAACATGAAAATATCTACACCGCCATCCCTATCAACATGGAAATATCTACACCGTCCTCTGTATGAACATGGAAATATCTACACCGCCATCTCTATAAACGTGGAAATATCTACACCGCTATCTGTATGAACTTGGAAATATCAACACTGCTCTCTGTATAAAATTGAAATTATCTACACCACTATCTCTATAAACATGGAAATATCTACACTGCTATCTGTATAAACATGGAAATATCTACACCGCTATCTGTATAAACATGGAAATATCTTCACAGCTATCTGTATAAACATGGAAATATCTACAACGCTGTCTCTATAAACTTGGAAATAACTACACCACTATCTCTGTAAACATGGAAATATCTAGACCTCCATCTCTATAAACATGGAAATATCTACACCACCATCTGTATAAACATGGAAATATCTATACCGCTATCTGTATGAACATGCAAATACCTACACAGCTATCTGTATATCAATGGAAATATCTACACTGCTATCTCTATAAACATGGAAATAACTACACTGCTATCTGTATAAATATGGAAATATCTACACCGCCATCTCTATGAAGATGGAAACAGCTACACCGCCATTTGTATGAACATGGAAATATCTACACCGCCATCTCTATGGACATGGAAATATCTACACCGCTAACTGTATGAACATGGAAATATCTACACCGCTATCTGTATGAACATGGAAATATCTACACCGTTATCTGTATGAACATGGAAATATCTACACCGCTATCTGTATGAACATGGAAATATCTACACCGCTATCTGTACGAACATGGAAATATGTACACCGCTATCAGTGTGACCATGCAAATATCTACACAGCTATCTGTATATCAATGGAAATGTATACACTGCTATCTCTATAAACATGGAAATAACTACACTGCTATCTGTATAAACATGGAAATATCTGCACCGCCACCTGTATGAACATGAAAATATCTACACTGCCATCCGTACGAACATGGAAATATCTACACCGCCATCTGTATGAACATGTAAATATCTACACCGCCATCTGTATGAACATGGAAATATCTACACCGCTATCTGTATGAACATGAAATATCTACACTGCTATCTGTATGAACATGGAAATCTCTACACCGCAATCTGTATGAACATGGAAATAACTACACCGCCATCTGTATGAACATGTAAATATCTACACCGCCATCTGTATGAACATGGAAATACCTACACCGCTAACTGTATGAACATGGAAATATCTACACCGTTATCTGTATGAACATGGAAATATCTACACCGCTATCTGTATGAACATGGAAATATCTACACCGCTATCTGTATGAACATGGAAATATCCACACCGCTATCTGTATGAACACGGAAATATCTACACCGCTATCTGTATGAACATGCAAATATCTACACAGCTATCTGTATATCAATGGAAATATCCACACTGGTATCTCTATAAACATGGAAATAACTTCACTGCTATCTGTATAAACATGGAAATATCTACACTGCCATCTCTATGAACATGGAAATATCTACACCGCCATTTGTATGAACATGGAAATATCTACACCGCCATCTCTATGAACATGGAAATATCTACACCGCGATTTGTATGAACATGGAAATATATACACCACCATCTGTATGAACATGGAAATATCTTCACCGCCATCTGTACGAACATGGATATATGTACACCGGCATCTGGATGAACATGGAAATATCTACACCGCAATCTGCATGAACATGGAAATATCTACACAGCTATCTGAATATACACGGAAATATCTACACAGATGTCTCAATAAATATTGAAATAACTACAGCGCTATCTCCAAAAGCTTCGAAATACCTACACCGCCATCTGTATGAACATGGAAATATCTACACCGCCATCTGTACAAACATGGACATATCTACACCGCCATCTGTATTAAGATGGAAATATCTACACCGCTATCTCCATAAACATGGAAATATCTGCCCAACTATCTGTATAAACATGGAAATATCTGCACCGCTATCTGAATAAACATGGAAATATCCACACCGCTATATGTATAAACATGGAAATATCTACACTGCTATCTGCATAAACATGGAAATATCCACACTGCTATCTGTGTAAACATGGAAATGTCTACACCGCTATCTGTGTAAACATGGAAATATCTACACCGCCATCTGTGTAAACATGAAAATATCTACACCGCCATCCCTATAAACATGGAAATATCTACACCGTCCTCTGTATGAACATGGAAATATCTACACCGCCATCTCTATAAACGTGGAAATATCTACACCGCTATCTGTATGAACTTGGAAATAACTACACTGCTCTCTGTATAAAATTGAAATTATCTACACCACTATCTCTATAAACATGGAAATATCTACACTGCTCTCTGTATAAAATTGAAATTATCTACACCACTATCTCTATAAACATGGAAATATCTACACTGCTATCTGTATAAACATGGAAATATCTACACCGCTATCTGTATAAACATGGAAATATCTTCACAGCTATCTGTATAAACATGGAAATATCTACAACGCTGTCTCTATAAACTTGGAAATAACTACACCACTATCTCTGTAAACATGGAAATATCTAGACCTCCATCTCTATAAACATGGAAATATCTACACCACCATCTGAATAAACATGGAAATATATCTCTATAAACATGGAAATAACTACACTGCTATCTGTATAAATATGGAAATATATATACCGCCATCTCTATGAAGATGGAAATATCTACACCGCCATTTGTATGAACATGGAAATATCTACACCGCCATCTCTATGAACATGGAAATATCTACACCGCTAACTGTATGAACATGGAAATATCTACACCGCTATCTGTATGAACATGGAAATATCTACACCGTTATCTGTATGAACATGGAAATATCTACACCGCTATCTGTATGAACATGGAAAAACCTACATCGTTATCTGTACGAACATGAAAATATCTACACCGCTATCAGTGTGACCATGCAAATATCTACACAGCTATCTATCAATGGAAATGTATACACTGCTATCTCTATAAACATGGAAATAACTACACTGCTATCTGTATAAACATGGAAATATCTGCACCGCCACCTGTATGAACATGAAAATATCTACACTGCCATCCGTACGAACATGGAAATATCTACACCGCCATCTGTATGAACATGGAAATATCTACACCGCCATCTGTATGAACATGGAAATATCTACACCGCTAACTGTATGAACATGGAAATGTCTACACCGCCATCGGTATGAACATGGAAATATCTACACCGCTATCTGTATGAACATGGAAATATCTAAACCGCTATCTGTATGAACATGGAAATCTCTGCACCGCAATCCGTATGAACATGGAAATATCTACACCGCCATCTGTATGAACATGTAAATATCTACACCGCCATCTGTATGAACTTGGAAATACCTACACCGATAACTGTATGAACATGGAAATATCTACACCGCTATCTGTATGAACATGGAAATATCTACACCGCTATCTGTATGAACATGGAAATAACCGCACCGCTATCTGAATAAACATGGAAATATCCGCACCGCTATCTGTATAAACATGGAAATATCTACACTGCTATCTGCATAAACCTGGAAATATCCACACCGCTATCTGTGTAAACAGGGAAAGGTCTACACCGCAATCCGTGTAAACATGGAAATATCTACACCGCCATCCATGTAAACATGAAAATATCTACACCGCCATCCCTATAAACATGGAAATATCTACACCGTCCTCTGTATGAATTTGGAAATATCTACACCGCTAACTGTATGAACATGGAAATATCTACACCGCTATCTGTATGAACATGGAAATATCTACACCGCTGTCTGTATGAACATGGAAATATCTACACCGCTATCTGTATGAACATGGAAATATCTACACCGCTATCTGTATGAACATGGAAATATCTACACAGCTATCTGTATGAACATGCAAATATCTACACAGCTATTTGTATATCAATGGAAATATCCACACTGGTATCTCTATAAACATGGAAATAACTTAACTGCTATCTGTATAAACATGGAAATATCTACACCGCCATCTCTATGAACATGGAAATATCTACACCGCCATTTGTATGAACCTGGAAATATCTACACCGCCATCTCTATGAACATTGAAATATCTACACCGCCATTTGTATGAACATGGAAATACCTACCCCGCCATCTGTATGAACATGGACATATCTTCACCGCCATCTGTATGAACATGGATATATGTACACCGGCATCTGGATGAACATGGAAATATCTACACCGCTATCTGCATGAACATGGAAATATCTACACAGCTATCTGAATATACATGGAAATATCTACACCGATTTCTCTATAAATATGGAAATAACTACAGCCCTATCTCTATAAACTTCGAAATACCTACACCGCCATCTGTATGAACATGGAAATATCTACACCGCCATCTGTACGAACATGGACATATCTAAACCGCCATCTGTATTAAGATGGAAATATCTACACCGCTATCTGTATAAACATGGAAATATCTGCGCAACTATCTGTATAAACATGGAAATAACCGCACCGCTATCTGAATAAACATGGAAATATCCGCACCGCTATCTGTATAAACATGGAAATATCTACACTGCTATCTGCAAAAACCTGGAAATATCCACACCGCTATCTGTGTAAACATGGAAATGTCTACACCGCTATCCGTGTAAACATGGAATTATCTACACCGCCATCTGTGTAAACATGAAAATATCTACACCGCCATCCCTATAAACATGGAAATATCTACACCGTCCTCTGTATGAACATGGAAATATCTACACCGCCATCTCTATAAAGGTGGAAATATCTACACCGCTATCTGTATGAACTTGGAAATATCTACACTGCTCTCTGTATAAAATTGAAATTATCTACACCACTATCTCTATAAACATGGAAATATCTACACTGCTATCTGTATAAACATGGAAATATCTACACCGTTATCTGTATGAACATGGAAATATCAGCACCGGTATCTGTTTGAACATGGAAATATCAGCCCCTCTATCTGTATGAACATGGAGATATCTACACGGCCATCTGTATGAACATGGAAATATCTACACCGCTATCTGTATGAACATGAAATATCTACACTGCTATCTGTATGAACATGGAAATCTCTACACCGCAATCTGTATGAACATGGAAATATCTACACCGCCATCTGTATGAACATGTAAATATCTACACCGCCATCTGTATGAACATGGAAATACCTACACCGCTAACTGTATGAACATGGAAATATCTACACCGTTATCTGTATGAACATGGAAATATCTACACCGCTATCTGTATGAACATGGAAATACCTACACCGCTATCTGTATGAACATGGAAATATCTACACCGCTATCTGTATGAACATGGAAATATCTACACCGCTATCTGTATGAACATGCAAATATCTACACAGCTATCTGTATATCAATGGAAATATCCACACTGGTATCTCTATAAACATGGAAATAACTTCACTGCTATCTGTATAAACATGGAAATATCTACACCGCCATCTCTATGAACATGGAAATATCTACACCGCCATTTGTATGAACATGGAAATATCTACACCGCCATCTCTATGAACATGGAAATATCTACACCGCGATTTGTATGAACATGGAAATATATACACCACCATCTGTATGAACATGGAAATATCTTCACCGCCATCTGTACGAACATGGATATATGTACACCGGCATCTGGATGAACATGGAAATATCTACACCGCAATCTGCATGAACATGGAAATATCTACACAGCTATCTGAATATACACGGAAATATCTACACAGATGTCTCAATAAATATTGAAATAACTACAGCGCTATCTCCAAAAGCTTCGAAATACCTACACCGCCATCTGTATGAACATGGAAATATCTACACCGCCATCTGTACAAACATGGACATATCAACACCGCCATCTGTATTAAGATGGAAATATCTACACCGCTATCTCCATAAACATGGAAATATCTGCCCAACTATCTGTATAAACATGGAAATATCCGCACCGCTATCTGAATAAACATGGAAATATCCACACCGCTATATGTATAAACATGGAAATATCTACACTGCTATCTGTATAAACATGGAAATATCCACACCGCTATCTGTGTAAACATGGAAATGTCTACACCGCTATCTGTGTAAACATGGAAATATCTACACCGCCATCTGTGTAAACATGAAAATATCTACACCGCCATCCCTATAAACATGGAAATATCTACACCGTTATCTGTATGAACATGGAAATATCTACACCGCTATCTGTATGAACATGGAAAAACCTACATCGTTATCTGTACGAACATGAAAATATCTACACCGCTATCAGTGTGACCATGCAAATATCTACACAGCTATCTATCAATGGAAATGTATACACTGCTATCTCTATAAACATGGAAATAACTACACTGCTATCTGTATAAACATGGAAATATCTGCACCGCCACCTGTATGAACATGAAAATATCTACACTGCCATCCGTACGAACATGGAAATATCTACACCGCCATCTGTATGAACATGGAAATATCTACACCGCCATCTGTATGAACATGGAAATATCTACACCGCTAACTGTATGAACATGGAAATGTCTACACCGCCATCGGTATGAACATGGAAATATCTACACCGCTATCTGTATGAACATGGAAATATCTAAACCGCTATCTGTATGAACATGGAAATCTCTGCACCGCAATCCGTATGAACATGGAAATATCTACACCGCCATCTGTATGAACATGTAAATATCTACACCGCCATCTGTATGAACTTGGAAATACCTACACCGATAACTGTATGAACATGGAAATATCTACACCGCTATCTGTATGAACATGGAAATATCTACACCGCTATCTGTATGAACATGGAAATAACCGCACCGCTATCTGAATAAACATGGAAATATCCGCACCGCTATCTGTATAAACATGGAAATATCTTCACTGCTATCTGCATAAACCTGGAAATATCCACACCGCTATCTGTGTAAACAGGGAAAGGTCTACACCGCAATCCGTGTAAACATGGAAATATCTACACCGCCATCCATGTAAACATGAAAATATCTACACCACCATCCCTATAAACATGGAAATATCTACACCGTCCTCTGTATGAATTTGGAAATATCTACACCGCTAACTGTATGAGCATGGAAATATCTACACCGCTATCTGTATGAACATGGAAATATCTACACCGCTGTCTGTATGAACATGGAAATATCTACACCGCTATCTGTATGAACATGGAAATATCTACACCGCTATCTGTATGAACATGGAAATATCTACACAGCTATCTGTATGAACATGCAAATATCTACACAGCTATTTGTATATCAATGGAAATATCCACACTGGTATCTCTATAAACATGGAAATAACTTAACTGCTATCTGTATAAACATGGAAATATCTACACCGCCATCTCTATGAACATGGAAATATCTACACCGCCATTTGTATGAACCTGGAAATATCTACACCGCCATCTCTATGAACATTGAAATATCTACACCGCCATTTGTATGAACATGGAAATACCTACCCCGCCATCTGTATGAACATGGACATATCTTCACCGCCATCTGTATGAACATGGATATATGTACACCGGCATCTGGATGAACATGGAAATATCTACACCGCTATCTGCATGAACATGGAAATATCTACACAGCTATCTGAATATACATGGAAATATCTACACCGATTTCTCTATAAATATGGAAATAACTACAGCCCTATCTCTATAAACTTCGAAATACCTACACCGCCATCTGTATGAACATGGAAATATCTACACCGCCATCTGTACGAACATGGACATATCTAAACCGCCATCTGTATTAAGATGGAAATATCTACACCGCTATCTGTATAAACATGGAAATATCTGCGCAACTATCTGTATAAACATGGAAATAACCGCACCGCTATCTGAATAAACATGGAAATATCCGCACCGCTATCTGTATAAACATGGAAATATCTACACTGCTATCTGCAAAAACCTGGAAATATCCACACCGCTATCTGTGTAAACATGGAAATGTCTACACCGCTATCCGTGTAAACATGGAATTATCTACACCGCCATCTGTGTAAACATGAAAATATCTACACCGCCATCCCTATAAACATGGAAATATCTACACCGTCCTCTGTATGAACATGGAAATATCTACACCGCCATCTCTATAAAGGTGGAAATATCTACACCGCTATCTGTATGAACTTGGAAATATCTACACTGCTCTCTGTATAAAATTGAAATTATCTACACCACTATCTCTATAAACATGGAAATATCTACACTGCTATCTGTATAAACATGGAAATATCTACACCGTTATCTGTATGAACATGGAAATATCAGCACCGGTATCTGTTTGAACATGGAAATATCAGCCCCTCTATCTGTATGAACATGGAGATATCTACACGGCCATCTGTATGAACATGGAAATATCTACACCGCTATCTGTATGAACATGAAATATCTACACTGCTATCTGTATGAACATGGAAATCTCTACACCGCAATCTGTATGAACATGGAAATATCTACACCGCCATCTGTATGAACATGTAAATATCTACACCGCCATCTGTATGAACATGGAAATACCTACACCGCTAACTGTATGAACATGGAAATATCTACACCGTTATCTGTATGAACATGGAAATATCTACACCGCTATCTGTATGAACATGGAAATATCTACACCGCTATCTGTATGAACATGGAAATATCTACACCGCTATCTGTATGAACATGGAAATATCTACACCGCTATCTGTATGAACATGCAAATATCTACACAGCTATCTGTATATCAATGGAAATATCCACACTGGTATCTCTATAAACATGGAAATAACTTCACTGCTATCTGTATAAACATGGAAATATCTACACCGCCATCTCTATGAACATGGAAATATCTACACCGCCATTTGTATGAACATGGAAATATCTACACCGCCATCTCTATGAACATGGAAATATCTACACCGCGATTTGTATGAACATGGAAATATATACACCACCATCTGTATGAACATGGAAATATCTTCACCGCCATCTGTACGAACATGGATATATGTACACCGGCATCTGGATGAACATGGAAATATCTACACCGCAATCTGCATGAACATGGAAATATCTACACAGCTATCTGAATATACACGGAAATATCTACACAGATGTCTCAATAAATATTGAAATAACTACAGCGCTATCTCCAAAAGCTTCAAAATACCTACACCGCCATCTGTATGAACATGGAAATATCTACACCGCCATCTGTACAAACATGGACATATCAACACCGCCATCTGTATTAAGATGGAAATATCTACACCGCTATCTCCATAAACATGGAAATATCTGCCCAACTATCTGTATAAACATGGAAATATCCGCACCGCTATCTGAATAAACATGGAAATATCCACACCGCTATATGTATAAACATGGAAATATCTACACTGCTATCTGCATAAACATGGAAATATCCACACCGCTATCTGTGTAAACATGGAAATGTCTACACCGCTATCTGTGTAAACATGGAAATATCTACACCGCCATCTGTGTAAACATGAAAATATCTACACCGCCATCCCTATAAACATGGAAATATCTACACCGTCCTCTGTATGAACATGGAAATATCTACACCGCCATCTCTATAAACGTGGAAATATCTACACCGCTATCTGTATGAACTTGGAAATAACTACACTGCTCTCTGTATAAAATTGAAATTATCTACACCACTATCTCTATAAAAATGGAAATATCTACACTGCTCTCTGTATAAAATTGAAATTATCTACACCACTATCTCTATAAACATGGAAATATCTACACTGCTATCTGTATAAACATGGAAATATCTACACCGCTATCTGTATAAACATGGAAATATCTTCACAGCTATCTGTATAAACATGGAAATATCTACAACGCTGTCTCTATAAACTTGGAAATAACTACACCACTATCTCTGTAAACATGGAAATATCTAGACCTCCATCTCTATAAACATGGAAATATCTACACCAACATCTGAATAAACAAGGAAATATCTATACCGCTATCTGTATGAACATGCAAATACCTACACAGCTATCTGTATATCAATGGAAATATCTACACTGCTATCTCTATAAACATGGAAATAACTACACTGCTATCTGTATAAATATGGAAATATTTATACCGCCATCTCTATGAAGATGGAAATATCTACACCGCCATTTGTATGAACATGGAAATATCTACACCGCCATCTCTATGAACATGGAAATATCTACACCGCTAACTGTATGAACATGGAAATATCTACACCGCTATCTGTATGAACATGGAAATATCTACACCGTTATCTGTTTGAACATGGAAATATCTACACCGCTATCTGTATGAACATGGAAAAACCTACACCGCTATCTGTACGAACATGAAAATATCTACACCGCTATCAGTGTGACCATGCAAATATCTACACAGCTATCTATCAATGGAAATGTATACACTGCTATCTCTATAAACATGGAAATAACTACACTGCTATCTGTATAAACATGGAAATATCTGCACCGCCACCTGTATGAACATGAAAATATCTACACTACCATCCGTACGAACATGGAAATATCTACACCGCCATCTGTATGAACATGTAAATATCTACACCGCCATCTGTATGAACATGGAAATATCTACACCGCTAACTGTATGAACATGGAAATGTCTACACCGCTATCGGTATGAACATGGAAATATCTACACCGCTATCTGTATGAACATGGAAATATCTACACCGCTATCTGTATGAACATGGAAATCTCTGCACCGCAATCCGTATGAACATGGAAATATCTACACCGCCATCTGTATGAACATGGAAATATCTACACCGCCATCTGTATGAACTTGGAAATACCTACACCGCTAACTGTATGAACATGGAAATATCTACACCGCTATCTGTATGAACATGGAAATATCTACACCGCTATCTGTATGAACATGGAAATAACCGCACCGCTATCTGAATAAACATGGAAATATCCGCACCGCTATCTGTATAAACATGGAAATATCTACACTGCTATCTGCATAAACCTGGAGATATCCACACCGCTATCTGTGTAAACATGGAAATGTCTACACCGCTATCCGTGTAAACTTGGAAATATCTACACCGCCATCTGTGTAAACATGAAAATATCTACACCGCCATCCCTATAAACATGGAAATATCTACACCGTCCTCTGTATGAACATGGAAATATCTACACCGCCATCTCTATAAATGTGGAAATATCTACACCGCTATCTGTATGAACTTGGAAATATCAACACTGCTCTCTGTATAAAATTGAAATTATCTACACCAGTATCTCTATAAACATGGAAATATCTACACCGCTATCTGTATAAACATGGAAATATCTACACCGCTATCTGTATAAACATGGAAATATCTTCACAGCTATCTGTATAAACATGGAAATATCTACAAAGCTGTCTCTATAAACTTGGAAATAACTACACCACTATCTCTGTAAACATGGAAATATCTAGACCTCCATCTCTATAAACATGGAAATATCTACACCACCATCTGTATAAACATGGAAATATCTATACCGCTATCTGTATGAACATGCAAATACCTACACAGCTATCTGTATATCAATGGAAATATCTACACTGCTATCTCTATAAACATGGAAATAACTACACTGCTATCTGTATAAATATGGAAATATCTACACCGCCATCTCTATGAAGATGGAAACAGCTACACCGCCATTTGTATGAACATGGAAATATCTACACCGCCATCTCTATGAACATGGAAATATCTACCCTGCTAACTGTATGAACATGGAAATATCTACACCGCTATCTGTATGAACATGGAAATCTCTACACCGTTATCTGTATGAACATGGAAATATCTACACCGCTATCTGTATGAACATGGAAATATCTACACCGCTATCTGTACGAACATGGAAATATGTACACCGCTATCAGTGTGACCATGCAAATATCTACACAGCTATCTGTATACCAATGGAAACGTATACACTGCTATCTCTATAAACATGGAAATAACTACACTGCTATCTGTATAAACATGGAAATATCTGCACCGCCACCTGTATGAACATGAAAATATCTACACTGCCATCCGTACGAACATGGAAATAACTACACCGCCATCTGTATGAACATGTAAATATCTACACCGCCATCTGTATGAACATGGAAATATCTACACCGCTAACTGTATGAACATGGAAATGTCTACACCGCTATTGGTATGAACATGGAAATATCTACACCACTATCTGTATGAACATGGAAATATCTACACTGCTATCTGTATGAACATGGAAATCTCTACACCGCAATCTGTATGAACATGGAAATATCTAAACCGCCATCTGTATGAACATGTAAATATCTACACCGCCATCTGTATGAACATGGAAATACCTTCACCGCTAACTATATGAACATGGAAATATCTACACCGCTATCTGTATGAACATGGAAATATCTACACCGCTATCTGTATGAACATGGAAATATCTACACCGCTATCTGTATGAACATGGAAATATCTACACCGCTATCTGTATGAACATGGAAATATCTACAACGCTATCTGTATGAACATGCAAATAACTACACAGCTATCTGTATATCAATGGAAATATCCACATTGGTATCTCTATAAACATGGAAATAACTACACTGCTATCTGTATAACCATGGAAATATCTACACCGCCATCTCTATGAACATGGAAATATCCACACCGCCATTTGTATGAACATGGAAATATCTACACCGCCATCTCTATGATCATGGAAATATCTACACCGCGATTTGTATGAACATGGAAATATATACACCACCATCTGTATGAACATGGAAATATCTTCACCACCATCTGTATGAACATGGATATATGTACACCGGCATCTGGATGAACATGGAAATATCTTCACCGCAATCTGCATGAACATGGAAATATCTACACAGCTATCTGAATATACACGGAAATATCTACACATATTTCTCAATAAATATTGAAATAACTACAGCGCTATCTCCAAAAGCCTCGAAATACCTACACCACCATCTGTATGAACATGGAAATATCTACACCGCCATCTGTACAAACATGGACATATCTACACCGCCATCTGTATTAAGATGGAAATATCTACACCGCTATCTCCATAAACATGGAAATATCTGCCCAACTATCTGTATAAACATGGAAATATCCGCACCGCTATCTGAATAAACATGGAAATATCCACACCGCTATATGTATAAACATGGAAATATCTACACTGCTATCTGCATAAACATGGAAATATCCACACCGCTATCTGTGTAAACATGGAAATGTCTACACCGCTATCTGTGTAAACATGGAAATATCTACACCGCCATCTGTGTAAACATGAAAATATCTACACCGCCATCCCCATCAACATGGAAATATCTACACCGTCCTCTGTATGAACATGGAAATATCTACACCGCCATCTCTATAAACGTGGAAATATCTACACCGCTATCTGTATGAACTTGGAAATATCAACACTGCTCTCTGTATAAAATTGAAATTATCTACACCACTATCTCCATAAACATGGAAATATCTACACTGCTATCTGTATAAACATGGAAATATCTACACCGCTATCTGTATAAACATGGAAATATCTTCACAGCTATCTGTATAAACATGGAAATATCTACAACGCTGTCTCTATAAACTTGGAAATAACTACACCACTATCTCTGTAAACATGGAAATATCTAGACCTCCATCTCTATAAACATGGAAATATCTACACCACCATCTGTATAAACATGGAAATATCTATACCGCTATCTGTATCAACATGCAAATACCTACACAGCTATCTGTATATCAATGGAAATATCTACACTGCTATCTCTATAAACATGGAAATAACTACACTGCTATCTGTATAAATATGGAAATATCTACACCGCCATCTCTATGAAGATGGAAACAGCTACACCGCCATTTGTATGAACATGGAAATATCTACACCGCCATCTCTATGGACATGGAAATATCTACACCGCTAACTGTATGAACATGGAAATATCTACACCGCTATCTGTATGAACATGGAAATATCTACACCGTTATCTGTATGAACATGGAAATAACTACACCGCTATCTGTATGAACATGGAAATATCTACACTGCTATCTCTATAAACATGGAAATAACTACACTGCTATCTGTATAAATATGGAAATATTTATACCGCCATCTCTATGAAGATGGAAATATCTACACCGCCATTTGTATGAACATGGAAATATCTACACCGCCATCTCTATGAACATGGAAATATCTACACCGCTAACTGTATGAACATGGAAATATCTACACCGCTATCTGTATGAACATGGAAATATCTACACCGTTATCTGTTTGAACATGGAAATATCTACACCGCTATCTGTATGAACATGGAAAAACCTACACCGCTATCTGTACGAACATGAAAATATCTACACCGCTATCAGTGTGACCATGCAAATATCTACACAGCTATCTATCAATGGAAATGTATACACTGCTATCTCTATAAACATGGAAATAACTACACTGCTATCTGTATAAACATGGAAATATCTGCACCGCCACCTGTATGAACATGAAAATATCTACACTGCCATCCGTACGAACATGGAAATATCTACACCGCCATCTGTATGAACATGTAAATATCTACACCGCCATCTGTATGAACATGGAAATATCTACACCGCTAACTGTATGAACATGGAAATGTCTACACCGCTATCGGTATGAACATGGAAATATCTACACCGCTATCTGTATGAACATGGAAATATCTACACCGCTATCTGTATGAACATGGAAATCTCTGCACCGCAATCCGTATGAACATGGAAATATCTACACCGCCTTCTGTATGAACATGGAAATATCTACACCGCCATCTGTATGAACTTGGAAATACCTACACCGCTAACTGTATGAACATGGAAATATCTACACCGCTATCTGTATGAACATGGAATTATCTACACCGCTATCTGTATGAACATGGAAATAACCGCACCGCTATCTGAATAAACATGGAAATATCCGCACCGCTATCTGTATAAACATGGAAATATCTACACTGCTATCTGCATAAACCTGGAAATATCCACACTGCTATCTGTGTAAACAGGGAAAGGTCTACACCGCAATCCGTGTAAAGATGGAAATATCTACACCGCCATCCATGTAAACATGAAAATATCTACACCGCCATCCCTATAAACATGGAAATATCTACACCGTCCTCTGTATGAACATGGAAATATCTACACCGCTAACTGTATGAACATGGAAATATCTACACCGCTATCTGTATGAACTTGGAAATAACTACACCGCTGTCTGTATGAACATGGAAATATCTACACCGCTATCTGTATGAACATGGAAATATCTACACCGCTATCTGTATGAACTTGGAAATAACTACACCGCTGTCTGTATGAACATGGAAATATCTACACCGCCATCTGTATGAACATGGAAATATCTACACCGCCATCTGTATGAACATGGAAATATCTACACCGCCATCTGTATGAACATGGAAATATCTACACAGCTAACTGTATGAACATGGAATTATCTACACCGCTATCTGTATGAACATGGAAATAACTACACGGCTATCTGTAAGAACATGGAAATATCTACAATGCCATCAGTATGAACATGGAAATACCTACACCGCCATCTGTATGAACATGGAAATATCTTCACCACCATCTGTATGAACATGCAAATATCTACACCGCTATCTGTATGAACATGGAAATATCTACACCGATATCTGTATGAAAATGGAAATATCTACACCGCTATCTGTATGAACATGGAAATATCTACACCGTTATCTGTATGAACATGGAAATATCTACACCGCCATCTGTATGAACATGGATATATGTACACCGGCATCTGGATGAACATGGAAATATCTACACCGCAATCTGCATGAACATGGAAATATCTACAGAGCTATCTGAATATACACGGAAATATCTACACAGATTTCTCAATAAATATTGAAATAACTACAGCGCTATCTCCATAAGCTTCGAAATACCTACACCACCATCTGTATGAACATGGAAATATCTACACCGTCATCTCTACAAACATGGACATATCTACACCGCCATCTGTATTAAGATGGAAATATCTACACCGCTATCTCCATAAACATGGAAATATCTGCCCAACTATCTGTATAAACATGGAAATATCCGCACCGCTATCTGAATAAACATGGAAATATCCACACCGCTATATGTATAAACATGGAAATATCTACATTGCTATCTGCATAAACATGGAAATATCCACACCGCTATCTGTGTAAACATGGAAATGTCTAAACCGCTATCTGTGTAAACATGGAAATATCTACACCGCCATCTGTGTAAACATGAAAATATCTACACCGCCATCCCTATAAACATGGAAATATCTACACCGTCCTCTGTATGAACATGGAAATATCTACACCGCCTTCTCTATAAACGTGGAAATATCTACACCGCTATCTGTATGAACTTGGAAATAACTACACTGCTCTCTGTATAAAATTGAAATTATCTACACCACTATCTCTATAAACATGGAAATATCTACACTGCTCTCTGTATAAAATTGAAATTATCTACACCACTATCTCTATAAACATGGAAATATCTACACTGCTATCTGTATAAACATGGAAATATCTACACCGCTATCTGTATAAACATGGAAATATCTTCACAGCTATCTGTATAAACATGGAAATATCTACAAAGCTGTCTCTATAAACTTGGAAATAACTACACCACTATCTCTGTAAACATGGAAATATCTAGACCTCCATCTCTATATACATGGAAATATCTACACCACCATCTGTATAAACATGGAAATATCTATACCGCTATCTGTATGAACATTCAAATACCTACACAGCTATCTGTATATCAATGGAAATATCTACACTGCTAACTCTATAAACATGGAAATAACTACACTGCTATCTGTATAAATATGGAAATATCTACACCGCCATCTCTATGAAGATGGAAATATCTACACCGCCATTTGTATGAACATGGAAATATCCACACCGCCATCTCTAAGAACATGGAAATATCTACACCGCTAACTGTATGAACATGGAACTATCTACACCGCTATCTGTATGAACATGGAAATATCTACACCGTCCTCTGCATGAACATGGAAATATCTACACCGCTAACTGTATGAACATGGAAATATCTACACCGCTATCTGTATGAACATGGATATACCTACACCGCTATCTGTATGAACATGGAAATATCTACACCGCTATCTGTATGAACATGGAAATATCTACACCGCTATCTGTATGAACATGGAAATATCTACACCGCTATCTGTATGAACATGCAATTATCTACACAGCTATCTGTATATCAATGGAAATATCCACACTGGTATCTCTATAAACATGGAAATAACTACACTGCTATCTGTATAAACATGGAAATATCTACACCGCCATCTCTATGAACATGGAAATATCTACACCGCCATTTGTATGAACCTGGAAATATCTACACCGCCATCTCTATGAACATGGAAATATCTACACCGCCATTTGTATGAACATGGAAATACCTACACGGCCATCTGTATGAACATGGAAATATCTTCACCACCATCTGTATGAACATGGATATATGTACACCGGCATCTGGATCAACATGGAAATATCTACACCGCAATCTGCATGAACATGGAAATATCTACACAGCTATCTGAATATACATGGAAATATCTACACCGATTTCTCTATAAATATGGAAATTACAGCGCTATCTCTATAAACTTCGAAATACCTACACCGCCATCTGTATGAACATGGAAATATCTACACCGCCATCTGTACGAACATGGACATATCTAAACCGCCATCTGCATTAAGATGGAAATATCTACACCGCTATCTGTATAAAAATGGAAATATCTGCCCAACTATCTGTATAAACATGGAAATAACCGCACCGCTATCTGAAAAAACATGGAAATATCTACACTGCTATCTGCATAAACCTGGAGATATCCACACCGCTATCTGTGTAAACATGGAAATGTCTACACCGCTATCCGTGTAAACTTGGAAATATCTACACCGCCATCTGTGTAAACATGAAAATATCTACACCGCCATCCCTATAAACATGGAAATATCTACACCGTCCTCTGTATGAACATGGAAATATCTACACCGCCATCTCTATAAATGTGGAAATATCTACACCGCTATCTGTATGAACTTGGAAATATCAACACTGCTCTCTGTATAAAATTGAAATTATCTACACCAGTATCTCTATAAACATGGAAATATCTACACTGCTATCTGTATAAACATGGAAATATCTACACCGCTATCTGTATAAACATGGAAATATCTTCACAGCTATCTGTATAAACATGGAAATATCTACAAAGCTGTCTCTATAAACTTGGAAATAACTACACCACTATCTCTGTAAACATGGAAATATCTAGACCTCCATCTCTATAAACATGGAAATATCTACACCACCATCTGTATAAACATGGAAATATCTATACCGCTATCTGTATGAACATGCAAATACCTACACAGCTATCTGTATATCAATGGAAATATCTACACTGCTATCTCTATAAACATGGAAATAACTACACTGCTATCTGTATAAATATGGAAATATCTACACCGCCATCTCTATGAAGATGGAAACAGCTACACCGCCATTTGTATGAACATGGAAATATCTACACCGCCATCTCTATGAACATGGAAATATCTACCCTGCTAACTGTATGAACATGGAAATATCTACACCGCTATCTGTATGAACATGGAAATCTCTACACCGTTATCTGTATGAACATGGAAATATCTACACCGCTATCTGTATGAACATGGAAATATCTACACCGCTATCTGTACGAACATGGAAATATGTACACCGCTATCAGTGTGACCATGCAAATATCTACACAGCTATCTGTATATCAATGGAAACGTATACACTGCTATCTCTATAAACATGGAAATAACTACACTGCTATCTGTATAAACATGGAAATATCTGCACCGCCACCTGTATGAACATGAAAATATCTACACTGCCATCCGTACGAACATGGAAATAACTACACCGCCATCTGTATGAACATGTAAATATCTACACCGCCATCTGTATGAACATGGAAATATCTACACCGCTAACTGTATGAACATGGAAATGTCTACACCGCTATTGGTATGAACATGGAAATATCTACACCGCTATCTGTATGAACATGGAAATATCTACACTGCTATCTGTATGAACATGGAAATCTCTACACCGCAATCTGTATGAACATGGAAATATCTACACCGCCATCTGTATGAACATGTAAATATCTACACCGCCATCTGTATGAACATGGAAATACCTACACCGCTAACTATATGAACATGGAAATATCTACACCGCTATCTGTATGAACATGGAAATATCTACACCACTATCTGTATGAACATGGAAATATCTACACCGCTATCTGTATGAACATGGAAATATCTACACCGCTATCTGTATGAACATGGAAATATCTACAACGCTATCTGTATGAACATGCAAATAACTACACAGCTATCTGTATATCAATGGAAATATCCACATTGGTATCTCTATAAACATGGAAATAACTACACTGCTATCTGTATAAACATGGAAATATCTACACCGCCATCTCTATGAACATGGAAATATCCACACCGCCATTTGTATGAACATGGAAATATCTACACCGCCATCTCTATGATCATGGAAATATCTACACCGCGATTTGTATGAACATGGAAATATATACACCACCATCTGTATGAACTTGGAAATATCTTCACCACCATCTGTATGAACATGGATATATGTACACCGGCATCTGGATGAACATGGAAATATCTTCACCGCAATCTGCATGAACATGGAAATATCTACACAGCTATCTGAATATACACGGAAATATCTACACAGATTTCTCAATAAATATTGAAATAACTACAGCGCTATCTCCAAAAGCCTCGAAATACCTACACCACCATCTGTATGAACATGGAAATATCTACACCGCCATCTGTACAAACATGGACATATCTACACCGCCATCTGTATTAAGATGGAAATATCTACACCGCTATCTCCATAAACATGGAAATATCTGCCCAACTATCTGTATAAACATGGAAATATCCGCACCGCTATCTGAATAAACATGGAAATATCCACACCGCTATATGTATAAACATGGAAATATCTACACTGCTATCTGCATAAACATGGAAATATCCACACCGCTATCTGTGTAAACATGGAAATGTCTACACCGCTATCTGTGTAAACATGGAAATATCTACACCGCCATCTGTGTAAACATGAAAATATCTACACCGCCATCCCTATCAACATGGAAATATCTACACCGTCCTCTGTATGAACATGGAAATATCTACACCGCCATCTCTATAAACGTGGAAATATCTACACCGCTATCTGTATGAACTTGGAAATATCAACACTGCTCTCTGTATAAAATTGAAATTATCTACACCACTATCTCTATAAACATGGAAATATCTACACTGCTATCTGTATAAACATGGAAATATCTACACCGCTATCTGTATAAACATGGAAATATCTTCACAGCTATCTGTATAAACATGGAAATATCTACAACGCTGTCTCTATAAACTTGGAAATAACTACACCACTATCTCTGTAAACATGGAAATATCTAGACCTCCATCTCTATAAACATGGAAATATCTACACCACCATCTGTATAAACATGGAAATATCTATACCGCTATCTGTATGAACATGCAAATACCTACACAGCTATCTGTATATCAATGGAAATATCTACACTGCTATCTCTATAAACATGGAAATAACTACACTGCTATCTGTATAAATATGGAAATATCTACACCGCCATCTCTATGAAGATGGAAATATCTACACCGCCATTTGTATGAACATGGAAATATCTACACCGCCATCTCTATGAACATGGAAATATCTACACCGCTAACTGTATGAACATGGAAATATCTACACCGCTATCTGTATGAACATGGAAATATCTACACCGTTATCTGTTTGAACATGGAAATATCTACACCGCTATCTGTATGAACATGGAAAAACCTACACCGCTATCTGTACAAACATGAAAATATCTACACCGCTATCAGTGTGACCATGCAAATATCTACACAGCTATCTATCAATGGAAATGTATACACTGCTATCTCTATAAACATGGAAATAACTACACTGCTATCTGTATAAACATGGAAATATCTGCACCGCCACCTGTATGAACATGAAAATATCTACACTGCCATCCGTACGAACATGGAAATATCTACACCGCCATCTGTATGAACATGTAAATATCTACACCGCCATCTGTATGAACATGGAAATATCTACACCGCTAACTGTATGAACATGGAAATGTCTACACTGCTATCGGTATGAACATGGAAATATCTACACCGCTATCTGTATGAACATGGAAATATCTACACCGCTATCTGTATGAACATGGAAATCTCTGCACCGCAATCCGTATGAACATGGAAATATCTACACCGCCATCTGTATGAACATGGAAATATCTACACCGCCATCAGTATGAACTTGGAAATACCTACACCGCTAACTGTATGAACATGGAAATATCTACACCGCTATCTGTATGAACATGGAAATATCTACACCGCTATCTGTATGAACATGCAATTATCTACACAGCTATCTGTATATCAATGGAAATATCCACACTGGTATCTCTATAAACATGGAAATAACTACACTGCTATCTGTATAAACATGGAAATATCTACACCGCCATCTCTATGAACATGGAAATATCTACACCGCCATTTGTATGAACCTGGAAATATCTACACCGCCATCTCTATGAACATGGAAATATCTACACCGCCATTTGTATGAACATGGAAATACCTACACGGCCATCTGTATGAACATGGAAATATCTTCACCACCATCTGTATGAACATGGATATATGTACACCGGCATCTGGATCAACATGGAAATATCTACACCGCAATCTGCATGAACATGGAAATATCTACACAGCTATCTGAATATACATGGAAATATCTACACCGATTTCTCTATAAATATGGAAATTACAGCGCTATCTCTATAAACTTCGAAATACCTACACCGCCATCTGTATGAACATGGAAATATCTACACCGCCATCTGTACGAACATGGACATATCTAAACCGCCATCTGCATTAAGATGGAAATATCTACACCGCTATCTGTATAAAAATGGAAATATCTGCCCAACTATCTGTATAAACATGGAAATAACCGCACCGCTATCTGAAAAAACATGGAAATATCTACACTGCTATCTGCATAAACCTGGAGATATCCACACCGCTATCTGTGTAAACATGGAAATGTCTTCACCGCTATCCGTGTAAACTTGGAAATATCTACACCGCCATCTGTGTAAACATGAAAATATCTACACCGCCATCCCTATAAACATGGAAATATCTACACCGTCCTCTGTATGAACATGGAAATATCTACACCGCCATCTCTATAAATGTGGAAATATCTACACCGCTATCTGTATGAACTTGGAAATATCAACACTGCTCTCTGTATAAAATTGAAATTATCTACACCAGTATCTCTATAAACATGGAAATATCTACACTGCTATCTGTATAAACATGGAAATATCTACACCGCTATCTGTATAAACATGGAAATATCTTCACAGCTATCTGTATAAACATGGAAATATCTACAAAGCTGTCTCTATAAACTTGGAAATAACTACACCACTATCTCTGTAAACATGGAAATATCTAGACCTCCATCTCTATAAACATGGAAATATCTACACCACCATCTGTATAAACATGGAAATATCTATACCGCTATCTGTATGAACATGCAAATACCTACACAGCTATCTGTATATCAATGGAAATATCTACACTGCTATCTCTATAAACATGGAAATAACTACACTGCTATCTGTATAAATATGGAAATATCTACACCGCCATCTCTATGAAGATGGAAACAGCTACACCGCCATTTGTATGAACATGGAAATATCTACACCGCCATCTCTATGAACATGGAAATATCTACCCTGCTAACTGTATGAACATGGAAATATCTACACCGCTATCTGTATGAACATGGAAATCTCTACACCGTTATCTGTATGAACATGGAAATATCTACACCGCTATCTGTATGAACATGGAAATATCTACACCGCTATCTGTACGAACATGGAAATATGTACACCGCTATCAGTGTGACCATGCAAATATCTACACAGCTATCTGTATATCAATGGAAACGTATACACTGCTATCTCTATAAACATGGAAATAACTACACTGCTATCTGTATAAACATGGAAATATCTGCACCGCCACCTGTATGAACATGAAAATATCTACACTGCCATCCGTACGAACATGGAAATAACTACACCGCCATCTGTATGAACATGTAAATATCTACACCGCCATCTGTATGAACATGGAAATATCTACACCGCTAACTGTATGAACATGGAAATGTCTACACCGCTATTGGTATGAACATGGAAATATCTACACCGCTATCTGTATGAACATGGAAATATCTACACTGCTATCTGTATGAACATGGAAATCTCTACACCGCAATCTGTATGAACATGGAAATATCTACACCGCCATCTGTATGAACATGTAAATATCTACACCGCCATCTGTATGAACATGGAAATACCTACACCGCTAACTATATGAACATGGAAATATCTACACCGCTATCTGTATGAACATGGAAATATCTACACCACTATCTGTATGAACATGGAAATATCTACACCGCTATCTGTATGAACATGGAAATATCTACACCGCTATCTGTATGAACATGGAAATATCTACAACGCTATCTGTATGAACATGCAAATAACTACACAGCTATCTGTATATCAATGGAAATATCCACATTGGTATCTCTATAAACATGGAAATAACTACACTGCTATCTGTATAAACATGGAAATATCTACACCGCCATCTCTATGAACATGGAAATATCCACACCGCCATTTGTATGAACATGGAAATATCTACACCGCCATCTCTATGATCATGGAAATATCTACACCGCGATTTGTATGAACATGGAAATATATACACCACCATCTGTATGAACTTGGAAATATCTTCACCACCATCTGTATGAACATGGATATATGTACACCGGCATCTGGATGAACATGGAAATATCTTCACCGCAATCTGCATGAACATGGAAATATCTACACAGCTATCTGAATATACACGGAAATATCTACACAGATTTCTCAATAAATATTGAAATAACTACAGCGCTATCTCCAAAAGCCTCGAAATACCTACACCACCATCTGTATGAACATGGAAATATCTACACCGCCATCTGTACAAACATGGACATATCTACACCGCCATCTGTATTAAGATGGAAATATCTACACCGCTATCTCCATAAACATGGAAATATCTGCCCAACTATCTGTATAAACATGGAAATATCCGCACCGCTATCTGAATAAACATGGAAATATCCACACCGCTATATGTATAAACATGGAAATATCTACACTGCTATCTGCATAAACATGGAAATATCCACACCGCTATCTGTGTAAACATGGAAATGTCTACACCGCTATCTGTGTAAACATGGAAATATCTACACCGCCATCTGTGTAAACATGAAAATATCTACACCGCCATCCCTATCAACATGGAAATATCTACACCGTCCTCTGTATGAACATGGAAATATCTACACCGCCATCTCTATAAACGTGGAAATATCTACACCGCTATCTGTATGAACTTGGAAATATCAACACTGCTCTCTGTATAAAATTGAAATTATCTACACCACTATCTCTATAAACATGGAAATATCTACACTGCTATCTGTATAAACATGGAAATATCTACACCGCTATCTGTATAAACATGGAAATATCTTCACAGCTATCTGTATAAACATGGAAATATCTACAACGCTGTCTCTATAAACTTGGAAATAACTACACCACTATCTCTGTAAACATGGAAATATCTAGACCTCCATCTCTATAAACATGGAAATATCTACACCACCATCTGTATAAACATGGAAATATCTATACCGCTATCTGTATGAACATGCAAATACCTACACAGCTATCTGTATATCAATGGAAATATCTACACTGCTATCTCTATAAACATGGAAATAACTACACTGCTATCTGTATAAATATGGAAATATCTACACCGCCATCTCTATGAAGATGGAAATATCTACACCGCCATTTGTATGAACATGGAAATATCTACACCGCCATCTCTATGAACATGGAAATATCTACACCGCTAACTGTATGAACATGGAAATATCTACACCGCTATCTGTATGAACATGGAAATATCTACACCGTTATCTGTTTGAACATGGAAATATCTACACCGCTATCTGTATGAACATGGAAAAACCTACACCGCTATCTGTACAAACATGAAAATATCTACACCGCTATCAGTGTGACCATGCAAATATCTACACAGCTATCTATCAATGGAAATGTATACACTGCTATCTCTATAAACATGGAAATAACTACACTGCTATCTGTATAAACATGGAAATATCTGCACCGCCACCTGTATGAACATGAAAATATCTACACTGCCATCCGTACGAACATGGAAATATCTACACCGCCATCTGTATGAACATGTAAATATCTACACCGCCATGTGTATGAACATGGAAATATCTACACCGCTAACTGTATGAACATGGAAATGTCTACACTGCTATCGGTATGAACATGGAAATATCTACACCGCTATCTGTATGAACATGGAAATATCTACACCGCTATCTGTATGAACATGGAAATCTCTGCACCGCAATCCGTATGAACATGGAAATATCTACACCGCCATCTGTATGAACATGGAAATATCTACACCGCCATCAGTATGAACTTGGAAATACCTACACCGCTAACTGTATGAACATGGAAATATCTACACCGCTATCTGTATGAACATGGAAATATCTACACCGCTATCTGTATGAACATGGAAATAACCGCACCGCTATCTGAATAAACATGGAAACATCCGCACTGCTATCTGCATAAACCTGGAAATATCCACACTGCTATCTGTGTAAACAGGGAAAGGTCTACACCGCAATCCGTGTAAAGATGGAAATATCTACACCGCCATCCATGTAAACATGAAAATATCTACACCGCCATCCCTATAAACATGGAAATATCTACACCGTCCTCTGTATGAACATGGAAATATCTACACCGCTAACTGTATGAACATGGAAATATCTACACCGCTATCTGTATGAACTTGGAAATAACTACACCGCTGTCTGTATGAACATGGAAATATCTACACCGCTATCTGTATGAACATGGAAATATCTACACCGCTATCTGTATGAACTTGGAAATAACTACACCGCTGTCTGTATGAACATGGAAATATCTACACCGCCATCTGTATGAACATGGAAATATCTACACCGCCATCTGTATGAACATGTAAATATCTACACCGCCATCTGTATGAACATGGAAATATCTACACAGCTAACTGTATGAACATGGAATTATCTACACCGCTATCTGTATGAACATGGAAATAACTACACGGCTATCTGTAAGAACATGGAAATATCTACAATGCCATCAGTATGAACATGGAAATACCTACACCGCCATCTGTATGAACATGGAAATATCTTCACCACCATCTGTATGAACATGCAAATATCTACACCGCTATCTGTATGAACATGGAAATATCTACACCGATATCTGTATGAAAATGGAAATATCTACACCGCTATCTGTATGAACATGGAAATATCTACACCGTTATCTGTATGAACATGGAAATATCTACACCGCCATCTGTATGAACATGGATATATGTACACCGGCATCTGGATTAACATGGAAATATCTACACCGCAATCTGCATGAACATGGAAATATCTACAGAGCTATCTGAATATACACGGAAATATCTACACAGATTTCTCAATAAATATTGAAATAACTACAGCGCTATCTCCATAAGCTTCGAAATACCTACACCACCATCTGTATGAACATGGAAATATCTACACCGTCATCTCTACAAACATGGACATATCTACACCGCCATCTATATTAAGATGGAAATATCTACACCTCTATCTCCATAAACATGGAAATATCTGCCCAACTATCTGTATAAACATGGAAATATCCGCACCGCTATCTGAATAAACATGGAAATATCCACACCGCTATATGTATAAACATGGAAATATCTACACTGCTATCTGCATAAACATGGAAATATCCACACCGCTATCTGTGTAAACATGGAAATCTCTACACCGCTATCTGTGTAAACATGGAAATATCTACACCGCCATCTGTGTAAACATGAAAATATCTACACCGCCATCCCTATAAACATGGAAATATCTACACCGTCCTCTGTATGAACATGGAAATATCTACACCGCCTTCTCTATAAACGTGGAAATATCTACACCGCTATCTGTATGAACTTGGAAATAACTACACTGCTCTCTGTATAAAATTGAAATTATCTACACCACTATCTCTATAAACATGGAAATATCTACACTGCTCTCTGTATAAAATTGAAATTATCTACACCACTATCTCTATAAACATGGAAATATCTACACTGCTATCTGTATAAACATGGAAATATCTACACCGCTATCTGTATAAACATGGAAATATCTTCACAGCTATCTGTATAAACATGGAAATATCTACAAAGCTGTCTCTATAAACTTGGAAATAACTACACCACTATCTCTGTAAACATGGAAATATCTAGACCTCCATCTCTATAAACATGGAAATATCTACACCACCATCTGTATAAACATGGAAATATCTATACCGCTATCTGTATGAACATTCAAATACCTACACAGCTATCTGTATATCAATGGAAATATCTACACTGCTAACTCTATAAACATGGAAATAACTACACTGCTATCTGTATAAATATGGAAATATCTACACCGCCATCTCTATGAAGATGGAAATATCTACACCGCCATTTGTATGAACATGGAAATATCCACACCGCCATCTCTAAGAACATGGAAATATCTACACCGCTAACTGTATGAACATGAAACTATCTACACCGCTATCTGTATGAACATGGAAATATCTACACCGTCCTCTGCATGAACATGGAAATATCTACACCGCTAACTGTATGAACATGGAAATATCTACACCGCTATCTGTATGAACATGGATATACCTACACCGCTATCTGTATGAACATGGAAATATCTACACCGCTATCTGTATGAACATGGAAATATCTACACCGCTATCTGTATGAACATGGAAATATCTACACCGCTATCTGTATGAACATGCAATTATCTACACAGCTATCTGTATATCAATGGAAATATCCACACTGGTATCTCTATAAACATGGAAATAACTACACTGCTATCTGTATAAACATGGAAATATCTACACCGCCATCTCTATGAACATGGAAATATCTACACCGCCATTTGTATGAACCTGGAAATATCTACACCGCCATCTCTATGAACATGGAAATATCTACACCGCCATTTGTATGAACATGGAAATACCTACACGGCCATCTGTATGAACATGGAAATATCTTCACCACCATCTGTATGAACATGGATATATGTACACCGGCATCTGGATCAACATGGAAATATCTACACCGCAATCTGCATGAACATGGAAATATCTACACAGCTATCTGAATATACATGGAAATATCTACACCGATTTCTCTATAAATATGGAAATTACAGCGCTATCTCTATAAACTTCGAAATACCTACACCGCCATCTGTATGAACATGGAAATATCTACACCGCCATCTGTACAAACATGGACATATCTAAACCGCCATCTGCATTAAGATGGAAATATCTACACCGCTATCTGTATAAAAATGGAAATATCTGCCCAACTATCTGTATAAACATGGAAATAACCGCACCGCTATCTGAAAAAACATGGAAATATCTACACTGCTATCTGCATAAACCTGGAGATATCCACACCGCTATCTGTGTAAACATGGAAATGTCTACACCGCTATCCGTGTAAACTTGGAAATATCTACACCGCCATCTGTGTAAACATGAAAATATCTACACCGCCATCCCTATAAACATGGAAATATCTACACCGTCCTCTGTATGAACATGGAAATATCTACACCGCCATCTCTATAAATGTGGAAATATCTACACCGCTATCTGTATGAACTTGGAAATATCAACACTGCTCTCTGTATAAAATTGAAATTATCTACACCAGTATCTCTATAAACATGGAAATATCTACACTGCTATCTGTATAAACATGGAAATATCTACACCGCTATCTGTATAAACATGGAAATATCTTCACAGCTATCTGTATAAACATGGAAATATCTACAAAGCTGTCTCTATAAACTTGGAAATAACTACACCACTATCTCTGTAAACATGGAAATATCTAGACCTCCATCTCTATAAACATGGAAATATCTACACCACCATCTGTATAAACATGGAAATATCTATACCGCTATCTGTATGAACATGCAAATACCTACACAGCTATCTGTATATCAATGGAAATATCTACACTGCTATCTCTATAAACATGGAAATAACTACACTGCTATCTGTATAAATATGGAAATATCTACACCGCCATCTCTATGAAGATGGAAACAGCTACACCGCCATTTATATGAACATGGAAATATCTACACCGCCATCTCTATGAACATGGAAATATCTACCCTGCTAACTGTATGAACATGGAAATATCTACACCGCTATCTGTATGAACATGGAAATCTCTACACCGTTATCTGTATGAACATGGAAATATCTACACCGCTATCTGTATGAACATGGAAATATCTACACCGCTATCTGTACGAACATGGAAATATGTACACCGCTATCAGTGTGACCATGCAAATATCTACACAGCTATCTGTATATCAATGGAAACGTATACACTGCTATCTCTATAAACATGGAAATAACTACACTGCTATCTGTATAAACATGGAAATATCTGCACCGCCACCTGTATGAACATGAAAATATCTACACTGCCATCCGTACGAACATGGAAATAACTACACCGCCATCTGTATGAACATGTAAATATCTACACCGCCATCTGTATGAACATGGAAATATCTACACCACTAACTGTATGAACATGGAAATGTCTACACCGCTATTGGTATGAACATGGAAATATCTACACCGCTATCTGTATGAACATGGAAATATCTACACTGCTATCTGTATGAACATGGAAATCTCTACACCGCAATCTGTATGAACATGGAAATATCTACACCGCCATCTGTATGAACATGTAATTATCTACACCGCCATCTGTATGAACATGGAAATACCTACACCGCTAACTATATGAACATGGAAATATCTACACCGCTATCTGTATGAACATGGAAATATCTACACCGCTATCTGTATGAACATGGAAATATCTACACAGCTATCTGAATATACACGGAAATATCTACACAGATTTCTCAATAAATATTGAAATAACTACAGCGCTATCTCCAAAAGCCTCGAAATACCTACACCACCATCTGTATGAACATGGAAATATCTACACCGCCATCTGTACAAACATGGACATATCTACACCGCCATCTGTATTAAGATGGAAATATCTACACCGCTATCTCCATAAACATGGAAATATCTGCCCAACTATCTGTATAAACATGGAAATATCCGCACCGCTATCTGAATAAACATGGAAATATCCACACCGCTATATGTATAAACATGGAAATATCTACACTGCTATCTGCATAAACATGGAAATATCCACACCGCTATCTGTGTAAACATGGAAATGTCTACACCGCTATCTGTGTAAACATGGAAATATCTACACCGCCATCTGTGTAAACATGAAAATATCTACACCGCCATCCCTATCAACATGGAAATATCTACACCGTCCTCTGTATGAACATGGAAATATCTACACCGCCATCTCTATAAACGTGGAAATATCTACACCGCTATCTGTATGAACTTGGAAATATCAACACTGCTCTCTGTATAAAATTGAAATTATCTACACCACTATCTCTATAAACATGGAAATACCTACACTGCTATCTGTATAAACATGGAAATATCTACACCGCTATCTGTATAAACATGGAAATATCTTCACAGCTATCTGTATAAACATGGAAATATCTACAACGCTGTCTCTATAAACTTGGAAATAACTACACCACTATCTCTGTAAACATGGAAATATCTAGACCTCCATCTCTATAAACATGGAAATATCTACACCACGATCTGTATAAACATGGAAATATCTATACCGCTATCTGTATGAACATGCAAATACCTACACAGCTATCTGTATATCAATGGAAATATCTACACTGCTATCTCTATAAACATGGAAATAACTACACTGCTATCTGTATAAATATGGAAATATCTACACCGCCATCTCTATGAAGATGGAAACAGCTACACCGCCATTTGTATGAACATGGAAATATCTACACCGCCATCTCTATGGACATGGAAATATCTACACCGCTAACTGTATGAACATGGAAATATCTACACCGCTATCTGTATGAACATGGAAATATCTACACCGTTATCTGTATGAACATGGAAATATCTACACCGCTATCTGTATGAACATGGAAATATCTACACCGCTATCTGTACGAACATGGAAATATGTACACCGCTATCAGTGTGACCATGCAAATATCTACACAGCTATCTGTATATCAATGGAAATGTATACACTGCTATCTCTATAAACATGGAAATAACTACACTGCTATCTGTATAAACATGGAAATATCTGCACCGCCACCTGTATGAACATGAAAATATCTACACTGCCATCCGTACGAACATGGAAATATCTACACCGCCATCTGTATGAACATGTAAATATCTACACCGCCATCTGTATGAACATGGAAATATCTACACCGCTATCTGTATGAACATGAAATATCTACACTGCTATCTGTATGAACATGGAAATCTCTACACCGCAATCTGTATGAACATGGAAATATCTACACCGCCATCTCTATGAACATGTAAATATCTACACCGCCATCTGTATGAACATGGAAATACCTACACCGCTAACTGTATGAACATGGAAATATCTACTCCGTTATCTGTATGAACATGGAAATATCTACACCGCTATCTGTATGAACATGGAAATATCTACACCGCTATCTGTATGAACATGGAAATATCTACACCGCTATCTGTATGAACATGGAAATATCTACACCGCTATCTGTATGAACATGCAAATATCTACACAGCTATCTGTATATCAATGGAAATATCCACACTGGTATCTCTATAAACATGGAAATAACTTCACTGCTATCTGTATAAACATGGAAATATCTACACCGCCATCTCTATGAACATGGAAATATCTACACCGCCATTTGTATGAACATGGAAATATCTACACCGCCATCTCTATGAACATGGAAATATCTACACCGCGATTTGTATGAACATGGAAATATATACACCACCATCTGTATGAACATGGAAATATCTTCACCGCCATCTGTACGAACATGGATATATGTACACCGGCATCTGGATGAACATGGAAATATCTACACCGCAATCTGCATGAACATGGAAATATCTACACAGCTATCTGAATATACACGGAAATATCTACACAGATGTCTCAATAAATATTGAAATAACTACAGCGCTATCTCCAAAAGCTTCGAAATACCTACACCGCCATCTGTATGAACATGGAAATATCTACACCGCCATCTGTACAAACATGGACATATCTACACCGCCATCTGTAATAAGATGGAAATATCTACACCGCTATCTCCATAAACATGGAAATATCTGCCCAACTATCTGTATAAACATGGAAATATCTGCACCGCTATCTGAATAAACATGGAAATATCCACACCGCTATATGTATAAACATGGAAATATCTACACTGCTATCTGCATAAACATGGAAATATCCACACCGCTATCTGTGTAAACATGGAAATGTCTACACCGCTATCTGTGTAAACATGGAAATATCTACACCGCCATCTGTGTAAACATGAAAATATCTACACCGCCATCCCTATAAACATGGAAATATCTACACCGTCCTCTGTATGAACATGGAAATATCTACACCGCCATCTCTATAAACGTGGAAATATCTACACCGCTATCTGTATGAACTTGGAAATAACTACACTGCTCTCTGTATAAAATTGAAATTATCTACACCACTATCTCTATAAACATGGAAATATCTACACTGCTCTCTGTATAAAATTGAAATTATCTACACCACTATCTCTATAAACATGGAAATATCTACACTGCTATCTGTATAAACATGGAAATATCTACACCGCTATCTGTATAAACATGGAAATATCTTCACAGCTATCTGTATAAACATGGAAATATCTACAATGCTGTCTCTATAAACTTGGAAATAACTACACCACTATCTCTGTAAACATGGAAATATCTAGACCTCCATCTCTATAAACATGGAAATATCTACACCACCATCTGAATAAACATGGAAATATCTATACCGCTATCTGTATGAACATGCAAATACCTACACAGCTATCTGTATATCAATGGAAATATCTACACTGCTATCTCTATAAACATGGAAATAACTACACTGCTATCTGTATAAATATGGAAATATATATACCGCCATCTCTATGAAGATGGAAATATCTACACCGCCATTTGTATGAACATGGAAATATCTACACCGCCATCTCTATGAACATGGAAATATCTACACCGCTAACTGTATGAACATGGAAATATCTACACCGCTATCTGTATGAACATGGAAAAACCTACACCGCTATCTGTACGAACATGAAAATATCTACACCGCTATCAGTGTGACCATGCAAATATCTACACAGCTATCTATCAATGGAAATGTATACACTGCTATCTCTATAAACATGGAAATAACTACACTGCTATCTGTATAAACATGGAAATATCTGCACCGCCACCTGTATGAACATGAAAATATCTACACTGCCATCCGTACGAACATGGAAATATCTACACCGCCATCTGTATGAACATGTAAATATCTACACCGCCATCTGTATGAACATGGAAATATCTACACCGCTAACTGTATGAACATGGAAATGTCTACACAGCTATCGGTATGAACATGGAAATATCTACACCGCTATCTGTATGAACATGGAAATATCTAAACCGCTATCTGTATGAACATGGAAATCTCTGCACCGCAATCCGTATGAACATGGAAATATCTACACCGCCATCTGTATGAACATGTAAATATCTACACCGCCATTTATATGAACTTGGAAATACCTACACCGATAACTGTATGAACATGGAAATATCTACACCGCTATCTGTATGAACATGGAAATATCTACACCGCTATCTGTATGAACATGGAAATAACCGCACCGCTATCTGAATAAACATGGAAATATCCGCACCGCTATCTGTATAAACATGGAAATATCTACACTGCTATCTGCATAAACCTGGAAATATCCACACTGCTATCTGTGTAAACAGGGAAAGGTCTACACCGCAATCCGTGTAAACATGGAAATATCTACACCGCCATCCATGTAAACATGAAAATATCTACACCGCCATCCCTATAAACATGGAAATATCTACACCGTCCTCTGTATGAACATGGAAATATCTACACCGCTAACTGTATGAACATGGAAATATCTACACCGCTATCTGTATGAACTTGGAAATAACTACACCGCTGTCTGTATGAACATGGAAATATCTACACCGCTATCTGTATGAACATGGAAATATCTACACCGCTATCTGTATGAACTTGGAAATAACTACACCGCTGTCTGTATGAACATGGAAATATCTACAACGCCATCTGTATGAACATGGAAATATCTACACCGCCATCTGTATGAACATGTAAATATCTACACCGCCATCTGTATGAACATGGAAATATCTACACAGCTAACTGTATGAACATGGAATTATCTACACCGCTATCTGTATGAACATGGAAATAACTACACGGCTATCTGTAAGAACATGGAAATATCTACAATGCCATCAGTATGAACATGGAAATACCTACACCGCCATCTGTATGAACATGGAAATATCTTCACCACCATCTGTATGAACATGCAAATATCTACACCGCTATCTGTATGAACATGGAAATATCTACACCGATATCTGTATGAAAATGGAAATATCTACACCGCTATCTGTATGAACATGGAAATATCTACACCGTTATCTGTATGAACATGGAAATATCTACACCGCCATCTGTATGAACATGGATATATGTGCACCGGCATCTGGATGAACATGGAAATATCTACACCGCAATCTGCATGAACATGGAAATATCTACACAGCTATCTGAATATACACGGAAATATCTACACAGATTTCTCAATAAATATTGAAATAACTACAGCGCTATCTCCATAAGCTTCGAAATACCTACACCACCATCTGTATGAACATGGAAATATCTACACCGTCATCTCTACAAACATGGACATATCTACACCGCCATCTGTATTAAGATGGAAATATCTACACCGCTATCTCCATAAACATGGAAATATCTGCCCAACTATCTGTATAAACATGGAAATATCCGCACCGCTATCTGAATAAACATGGAAATATCCACACCGCTATATGTATAAACATGGAAATATCTACACTGCTATCTGCATAAACATGGAAATATCCACACCGCTATCTGTGTAAACATGGAAATGTCTACACCGCTATCTGTGTAAACATGGAAATATCTACACCGCCATCTGTGTAAACATGAAAATATCTACACCGCCATCCCTATAAACATGGAAATATCTACACCGTCCTCTGTATGAACATGGAAATATCTACACCGCCTTCTCTATAAACGTGGAAATATCTACACCGCTATCTGTATGAACTTGGAAATAACTACACTGCTCTCTGTATAAAATTGAAATTATCTACACCACTATCTCTATAAACATGGAAATATCTACACTGCTCTCTGTATAAAATTGAAATTATCTACACCACTATCTCTATAAACATGGAAATATCTACACTGCTATCTGTATAAACATGGAAATATCTACACCGCTATCTGTATAAACATGGAAATATCTTCACAGCTATCTGTATAAACATGGAAATATCTACAACGCTGTCTCTATAAACTTGGAAATAACTACACCACTATCTCTGTAAACATGGAAATATCTAGACCTCCATCTCTATAAACATGGAAATATCTACACCACCATCTGTATAAACATGGAAATATCTATACCGCTATCTGTATGAACATGCAAATACCTACACAGCTATCTGTATATCAATGGAAATATCTACACTGCTATCTCTATAAACATGGAAATAACTACACTGCTATCTGTATAAATATGGAAATATCTACACCACCATCTGTATAAACATGGAAATATCTATACCGCTATCTTCATAAACATGGAAATATCTACACCGCCATCTCTATGAACATGGAAATATCTACACCGCCATCTGTACGAACATGGAAATATCTATACCGCCATCTGTATGAACATGTAAATATCTACACCGCCATCTGTAAGAACATGGAAATATCTACACCGCTAACTGTATGAACATGGAAATATATACACCGCTGTCTGTATGAACATGGAAGTATCTACACCGTTATCTGTATGAACATGGAAATATCTACACCGCTATCTGTATGAACATGGAAATATCTACAACGCTATCTGTACGAACATGGAAATATCTACACCGCTATCTGTATGAACATGCAAATATCTACACAGCTATCTGTATATCAATGAAAATATCTACACAGCTATCACTATTAACATGGAAATAACTACACTGCTATCTGTATAAACATGGAAATATCTACAACGCCACCTGTATGAACATGGAAATATCTACACTGCCATCCGTACAAACATGGAAACATCTACACCGCCATCTGTATGAACATGGAAATATCTTCACCGCCATCTGTATGAACATGTAAATATCTACACAGCTATCTGTATATCAATGGAAATATCTACACAGCTATCTCTATTAACATGGAAATAACTACACTGCTATCTGTATAAACATGGAAATATCTACACCGCCACCTGTATGAACATGGAAATATCTACACTGCCATCCGTACAAACATGGAAACATCTACACCGCCATTTGAATGAACATGGAAATATCTTCACCGCCATCTGTATGAACATGGAAATATCTACACCGCTAAATGTATGAACATGGAAATATCTACACCGCCATCTGTATGAAGATGGAAATATCTACACCGCTAACTGTATGAACATGGAAATATCTACACCGCTATTGGTATGAACATGGAAATATCTACACCGCTATCTGTATAAACATGGAAATATCTACACCGCTATCTGTATGAACGTGGAAATATCTACACCGATATCTGTATGAACATGGAAATATCTACACCGCTATCTGTATGAACATGCAAATATCTACATCGCTATCTGTATGAACATGGAAATATCTAGACCGCTATCTGTATGAACATGCAAATATCTACACAGCTATCTGTATATCAATGAAAATATCTACACTGCTATCCCTATAAACATGGAAATAACTACACTGCTATCTGTATAAATATGGAAATATCTACACCGCCATCTCTATGAACATGGAAATAACTACACCGCCATTTGTATGAACATGGAATTATCTACACCGCCATCTCTATGAACATGGAAATATCTACACCGCCATTTGTATGAACATGGAAATATCTACACCACCATCTGTATAAACATGGAAATATCTTCACCGCCATCTGTATGAACATGGATATATGTACACCGGCATCTGGATGAACATGGAAATATCTACACCGCAATCTGAATATACATGGAAATATCTACACAGATTTCTCTATAAATATGGAAATAACTAAAGCGCTATCTGTATAAACTTCGAAATATCTACACCGCCATCTGTATGAACATGGAAATATCTACACCGCCATCTGTACAAACATGGACATATCTACACCGCCATCTGTATTAAGATGGAAATATCTACACCGCCATCTGTATAAACATGGAAATATCTGCCCAACTATCTGTATAAACATGGAAATATCCACACCGCTATCTGTATAAACATGGAAATATCTACACTGCTATCTGCATAAATATGGAAATATCCACACCGCTATCTGTGTAAACATGGAAATATCTACACCGCCATCTCTATAAAAGTGGAAATATCTACACCGCTATCTGTATGAACTTGGAAATATCTACACTGCTCTCTGTATAAAATTGAAATTATCTACACCACTATCTCTATAAACATGGAAATATCTACACTGCTATCTGTATAAACATGGAAATATCTACACCGCTATCTGTATAAACATGGAAATATCTACAACGCTGTCACTATAAACTTGGAAATAACTACACCACTAACTCTGTAAACATGGAAATATCTAGACCGCCATCTCTATATACATGGAAACATCTACACCACCATCTGTATAAACATGGAAATATCTATACCGCTATCTTCATAAACATGGAAATATCTACACCGCCATCTCTATGAACATGGAAATATCTACACCGCCATCTGTACGAACATGGAAATATCTATACCGCCATCTGTATGAACATGTAAATATCTACACCGCCATCTGTAAGAACATGGAAATATCTACACCGCTAACTGTATGAACATGGAAATATATACACCGCTGTCTGTATGAACATGGAAGTATCTACACCGTTATCTGTATGAACATGGAAATATCTACACCGCTATCTGTATGAACATGGAAATATCTACAACGCTATCTGTACGAACATGGAAATATCTACACCGCTATCTGTATGAACATGCAAATATCTACACAGCTATCTGTATATCAATGGAAATATCTACACAGCTATCACTATTAACATGGAAATAACTACACTGCTATCTGTATAAACATGGAAATATCTACAACGCCACGTGTATGAACATGGAAATATCTACACTGCCATCCGTACAAACATGGAAACATCTACACCGCCATCTGTATGAACATGGAAATATCTTCACCGCCATCTGTATGAACATGGAAATATCTACACAGCTATCTGTATATCAATGGAAATATCTATACAGCTATCTCTATTAACATGGAAATAACTACACTGCTATCTGTATAAACATGGAAATATCTACACCGCCACCTGTATGAACATGGAAATATCTACACTGCCATCCGTACAAACATGGAAACATCTACACCGCCATCCCTATAAACATGGAAATATCTACACCGTCCTCTGTATGAACATGGAAATATCTACACCGCTAACTGTATGAACATGGAAATATCTACACCGCTATCTGTATGAACATGGAAATATCTACACCGCTATCTGTATGAACATGGAAATATCTACACCGCTATCTGTATGAACATGGAAATATCTACACCGCTATCTGTATGAACATGGAAATATCTACCCCGCTATCTGTATGAACATGCAAATATCTACACAGCTATCTGTATATCAATGGAAATATCCACACTGGTATCTCTATAAACATGGAAATAACTACACTGCTATCTGTATAAACATGGACATATCTACACCGCCATCTCTATGAACATGGAAATATCTACACCGACATTTGTATGAACCTGGAAATATCTACACCGCCATCTCTATGAACATGGAAATATCTACACCGCCATTTGTATGAACATGGAAATACCTACACCGCCATCTGTATGAACTTGGAAATATCTTCACTGCCATCTGTATGAACATGGATAAATGTACACCGGCATCTGGAACAACATGGAAATATCTACACCGCTATCTGCATAAACATGGAAATATCTACACAGCTATCTGAATATACATGGAAATATCTACACCGATTTCTCTATAAATATGGAAATAACTACAGCGCTATCTCTATAAACTTCGAAATACCTACACCGCCATCTGTATGAACATGGAAATATCTACACCGCCATCCGTACGAACATGGACATATCTAAACCGCCATCTGTATTAGGATGGAAATATCTACACCGTTATCTGTATAAACATGGAAATATCTGCCCAACTATCTGTGTAAACATGGAAATAACTGCACCGCTATCTGAATAAACATGGAAATATCTGCACCGCTATCTGTATAAACATGGAAATATCTACACTGCTATCTGCATAAACCTGGAAATATCCACACCGCTATCTGTATAAACATGGAAATATCTGCCCAACTATCTGTATAAACATGGAAATAACTGCACCGCTATCTGAATAAACATGGAAATATCCGCACCGCTATCTGTATAAACATGGAAATATCTACACCGCTATCCGTGTAAACATGGAAATATCTACACCGCCATCTGTGTAAACATGAAAATATCTACACCGCCATCGCTATAAACATGGAAATATCTACACCGTCCTCTGTATGAACATGGAAATATCTACACCGCCATCTCTATAAAGGTGGAAATATCTACACCGCTATCTGAATATACTTGGAAATATCTACACTGCTCTCTGTATAAAATTGAAATTATCTACACCACTATCTCTATAAACATGGAAATATATACACTGCTATCTGTATAAACATGGAAATATCTACACCGCTATCTGTATAAACATGGAAATATCTTCACAGCTATCTGTATAAACATGGAAATATCTACAACGCTGTCTCTATAAACTTGGAAATAACTACACCACTATCTCTGTTAACATGGAAATATCTAGACCGCCATCTCAATAAACATGGAAATATCTACACCACCATCTGTATAAACATGGAAATATCTATACCGCTATCTGCATAAACATGGAAATATCTACACCGCCATCTCTATGAACATGGAAATATCTACACCGCCATCTGTACGAACATGGAAATATCTCTACTGCCATCTGTATGAACATGTAAATATCTACACCGCCATCTGTATGAACATGGAAATATCTGCATCGCCATATGTATGAACATATAAATATCTACACCGCCATCTGTATTAAGACGGAGATATCTACACGGCTATCTGAATAAACATGGAAATATCTACACCACAATCTGTATAAACATGGAAATATCTACACCGCTATCTGTATAAACATGGAAATATCTACACCGCTACATATATAAGCATGGAAATATCAGCACCGCTATCTGTATGAACATGGAAATATCTACACCGCTATCTGTATGAACATGGAAATATCTACACAGCTATCTGTATGAACATGGAAATGTCTACACCGCTATCAGTATGAACATGGAAATATCTACACCGCTATCTGTATGAACATGGATATATCTACACAGCCCTCTGGATGAACATGGAAATATCCACACCGCTATCTGTGTGAACATGCATACATCTTCACCGCTATCTGTATAAACATGGAAATATGTACATTGCTATCTGTATGAACATGGAAATATCTACACCGCTATCTGTTTGAAGATGGAAATATATACACCGCTATCTGCATGAAAATGGAAATATCTACACAGCTATCTCTTTACACATGGAAATAACTACACCGCTATCAGTATGAACATGGAAATATCTACACCGCCATCTGTATGAACATGGAAATATCTGCACCGCCATCTGTATGAACATATAAATATCTGCACCGCCGTCTGTATTAAGATGGAGATATGTGCACCGCTATCTGAATAAACATGGAAATATCTACACCGCTATCTGTATAAACATGGAAATATCTACACCGCTATCTGTATAAACATGGAAATATCTACACTGCTACCTGTATAAACATGGAAATATCAGCACCGATATCTGTATGAACATGGAAATATCTACACCGCTATCTGTATGAACATGGAAATATCTACAAAGCTATCGGAATGACCATGGAAATATCTACACCGCTATCTGTTTGAACATGTAAATATCTACACCGGTATCTGCATGAAAATGGAAATATCTACAAAGCTATCTGCATATACATGGAAATATCTACACAGCTATCGCTTTACACATGGAAATAACTACACCGCCATATCTATAAACATGGAAATATCTACACCGCCATCTGTATGAACATGGAAATATCTGCACCGCCATCTGTATGAACATATAAATATCTACACCGCCATCTGTATTAAGATGGAGATATCTACACTGCTATCTGTATAAACATGGAAATATCTACACCGCTATCTGTATAAACATGGAAATATCTACACCGCTATCTGTATAAACATGGAAATATCTACACCACTACCTGTATAAACATGGAAATATCAGCACAGCTATCTGTATGAACATGGAATTATCTACACCGCTATCTGTATGAACATGGAAATATCTACACCGCTATCCGTATGAACATGGAAATATCTACACCGCTATCAGTACGAACATGGAAATACCTACACCGCTATCTGTTTGAACATGGAAATATCTACACCGCTGTCTGCATGAATATGGAAATATCTACACAGCTATCTGCATACACATGGAAATATCTACACAGCTATCTCTTAAAACATGGAAATAATTACTCCGCTATCTCAATAAACATGGAAATATCTACACCGCCATCTGTATGAACATGGAAATATCTGCACCGCCATCTGTATGAACATATAAATATCTACACCGCCACCTGTATTAAGAAGGAAATATCTAAACCGCTATCAGTATGAACATTGAAAAATGTACACCGCTATCTGTATGAACATTGAAATATCTAAACCGCTGCCTTATAAACATGGAAATATCAGCACCGCTATCTGTATGAACATGGAAATATCTACACCGCCATCTGTATGAACATGGAAATATCTGCACCGCCATCTGTATGAGCATGCAAATAGCTACACCGCTATCTGTATGAACATGGAAATATCTACACAGCCATCTGGATGAACATGGAAATATCTACTCCGCTATCTGTGTAAACATGCATAGATTTTCACCGCTATCTGTATAAACATGGAAATATCTACACCGCTATCTGTATGAACATGGAAATATCTACACCGCTATCTGTATGAACATGGAAATATCTACACCGCTATCTGTTTGAACATGGAAATATCTACACCGCTATCTGCATGAAAATGGAAATATCTATACTGCTATCTGCATATACATGGAAATATCTACACAGCTATCTCTTTACAGATGGAAATAACTACACCGCTATCTGTATGAACATGGAAATATCTACACCGCCATCTGTATGAACATGGAAATATCTGCACCGCCATCTGTATGAACATATAAATATCTACACCGCCATCTGTATTAAGAAGGAGATATCTACAACGCTATCTGAATAAACATGGAAATATCTACACCGCTATCTGTATAAACATGGAAATATCAGCACCGCTATCTGTATGAACATGGAAATATCAGCCCCTCTATATGTATGAACATGGAGATATCTACACCGCCATCTGTATGAACATGGATATATCTACACAGCCATCTGGAGGAACATGGAAGTATCTACACCGCTATCTGTATGAACATGGGAATATCTACACCGCTATCTGTATGAACATGGAAATATCTACACCGCTATTTGTATGAACAAGGAAATATCTTCACCGCTATCTGTATGAACATGGATATATCTACAGAGCCATCTGGATGAACATGGAAATATCTACACCGCCATCTGTATGAACATATAAATATCTACACCGCCATCTGTATTAAGATGGAGATATCTACACCGCTATCTGTATAAACCTGGAAATATCTACACCGCTATCTGTTTAAACATGGAAAAAACTAAACCGCTATCAGGATTAACATGGAAATTTCTACACCGCTACCTGTATAAACATGGAAATATCAGCACCGCTATCTGTAGGAACATGGAAATATCTACACCGCTATCTGTACGAACAAGGAAATACCTACACCGCTATGTGTATGAACATGGAAATAGCTACACCTCTATCTGTATGAACATGGAAATATCTACACCGCTATCTGAATGAACATGGAAATATCTACACAGCCATCTGGATGAACATGGAAATATCTACACCGCTATCTGTGTAAACATGCATACATCTTCACCGCTATCTGTATAAACATGGAAATATCTACACCGCTATCTGTATGAACATGGAAATATCTGCACCGCTATCTGTATGAACATGGAAATATCTACACCGCCATCTGTTTGAACATGGAAATATCTACACCGCTATCTGCATGAAAATGGAAATATCTACACTGCTATCTGCATATACATGGAAATATCTACACAGCTATCTCTTTACACATGGAAATATCTACACCGCTATCTGTATGAACATGGAAATATCTACACCGCCATCTGTATGAACATGGAAATATCTGCACCGCCATCTGTATGAACATATAAATATCTACACCGCCATCTGTATTAAGATGGAGATATCTACACCGCTATCTGTATGAACATGGAAATATCTACACCGCTATCTGTGTAAACATGCGTACATCTTCACCGCTATCTGTATAAACATGGAAATATCTACAGTGCTATCTGTATGAACATGGAAATATCTACACCGCTATCTGTTTGAACATGGAAATATCTACACCGCTATCTGCATGAAAATGGAAATATCTACAAAGCTATCTGCATATACATGGAAATATCTACACAGCTATCTCTTTACACATGGAAATAACTACACCGCTATATCTATAAACATGGAAATATCTACACCGCCATCTGTATGAACATGGAAATATCTGCACCACCATCTGTATGAACATATAAATAACTACACCGCCATCTGTATTATGAAGGAAATATCTACACCGCTATCTGTATGAACATTGAAATATCTACACCGCTATCTGTGTAAACATGCATACATCTTCACCGCTATCTGTATAAACATGGAAATATCTACAACGCTATCTGTATGAACATGGAAATATCTACACCGCTATCTGTACGAAAATGGAAATATCTAAACCGCTATCTGCATGAAAATAGAAATATCTACACAGCTATCTGCATATAAATGGAAATATCTACACAGCTATCTCTTTACACATAGAAATAACTATACCGCAATCTGTATGAACATGGAAATATCTGCACCACCATCTGTAAGAACATATAAATAACTACACCGCCATCTGTATTAAGAAGGAAATATCTAAACCGCTATCTGTATGAACATTGAAATATCTACACCGCTATCTGTATGAACATGGAATTATCTACACCGCTATCTGAATGAACATGAAAATATCTACACCGCTCTCTGTATGAACATGGATATATCTACACAGCCATCTGGATGAACATGGAAATATCTACACCGCTATCTGTTTGAATATGGAAATATCTAAACCGCTATCTGCATGAAAATGGAAATATATACTCAGCTATCTGCATATACATGGAAATATCTACACAGCGATCTCTTTACACATGGAAATAACTATACCGCTACCTGTATGAACATGGAAATATCTTCACCACCATCTGTAGGAACATGGATATATCTACACAGCCATCTGGATGAACATGGAAATATCTACACCGCTATCTGTATGAACATGGAAATATCTACACCGCTATCTGTGTAAATATGCATACATCTTCACCGCTATCTGTATAAACATGGAAATATCTACAGTGCTATCTGTATGAAAATGGAAATATCTACACCGCTATCTGTTTGAACATGGAAATATCTACACCGCTATCTGCATGAAAATGGAAATATCTACAAAGCTATCTGCATACACATGGAAATATCTACACAGCTATCTCTTTACACATGGAAATAACTACACCGCTATATCTATAAACATGGAAATATCTACACCGCCATCTGTATGAACATGGAAATATCTGCACCACCATCTGTATGAACATATAAATATCTACACCGCCATCTGAATTAAGAAGGAAATATCTACACCGCTATCTGTATGAACATTGAAATATCTACACCGCTATCTGTGTAAACATGCATACATCTTCACCGCTATCTGTATAAACATGGAAATATCTACACCGCTATCTGTATGAACATGGAAATATCTACACCGCTATCTGTTTGAAGATGGAAATATATACACCGCTATCTGCATGAAAATGGAAATATCTACACAGCTGTCTGCATGAAAATGGAAATACCTACACAGATATCTGCATACACATGGAAATATCTACACAGTTATCTCTTTACACATGGAAATAACTACACCGCTATCTGTATGAACATGGAAATATCTACACCGCCATCTGTATGAACATGGAAATATCTGCACCGCCATCTGTATGAACATATAAATATCTACACTGCCATCTGTATTAAGATGGGGATATCTACAACGCTATCTGAATAAACATGGAAATATCTACACCGCTATCTGTATAAACATGGAAATATCAGCACCGCTATCTGTATGAACATGGAAATATCAGCCCCTCTATCTGTATGAACATGGAGATATCTACACCGCCATCTGTATGAACATGGATATATCTACACAGCCATCTGGAGGAACATGGAAGTATCTACACCGCTATCTGTATGAACATGGGAATATCTACACCGCTATCTGTATGAACATGGAAATATCTACACCGCTATCTGTATGAACAAGGAAATATCTTCACCGCTATCTGTATGAACATGGATATATCTACAGAGCCATCTGGATGAACATGGAAATATCTACACCGCCATCTGTATGAACATATAAATATCTACACCGCCATCTGTATTAAGATGGAGATATCTACACCGCTATCTGTATAAACCTTGAAATATCTACACCGCTATCTGTTTAAACATGGAAATAACTAAACCGCTATCAGGATTAACATGGAAATTTCTACACCGCTACCTGTATAAACATGGAAATATCAGCACCGCTATCTGTAGGAACATGGAAATATCTACACCGCTATCTGTACGAACAAGGAAATACCTACACCGCTATCTGTATGAACATGGAAATAGCTACACCTCTATCTGTATGAACATGGAAATATCTACACCGCTATCTGAATGAACATGGAAATATCTACACAGCCATCTGGATGAACATGGAAATATCTACACCGCTATCTGTGTAAACATGCATACATCTTCACCGCTATCTGTATAAACATGGAAATATCTACACCGCTATCTGTATGAACATGGAAATATCTGCACCGCTATCTGTATGAACATGGAAATATCTACACCGCTATCTGTTTGAACATGGAAATATCTACACCGCTATCTGCATGAAAATGGAAATATCTACACTGCTATCTGCATATACATGGAAATATCTACACAGCTATCTCTTTACACATGGAAATATCTACACCGCTATCTGTATGAACATGGAAATATCTACACCGCCATCTGTATGAACATGGAAATATCTGCATTGCCATCTGGATGAACATATAAATATCTACACCGCCATCTGTATTAAGATGGAGATATCTACACCGCTATCTGTATGAACATGGAAATATCTACACCGCTATCTGTATGAACATGGAATTATCTACACCGCTATCTGTGTAAACATGCATACATCTTCACCGCTATCTGTATAAACATGGAAATATCTACAACGCTATCTGTATGAACATGGAAATATCTACACCGCTACCTGTACGAACATGGAAATATCTAAACCGCTATCTGCATGAAAATAGAAATATCTACACAGCTATCTGCATATACATGGAAATATCTGCAAAGCTATCTCTTTACACATGGAAATAACTACACCGCTATCTCCATAAACACGGAAATATCTACACCGCCATCTGTATGAACATGGAAATATCTGCACCGCCATCTGTATAAACATATAAATATCTACACCGCCATCTGTATTAAGATGGAGATATCTACACCGCTATCTGTATAAACTTGGAAATATCTACACCGCTATCTGTATAAACATGGAAATACCTACACCGCTATCTGTATAAACATGGAAATACCTACACCGCTACCTGTATAAACATGGAAATATCAGCACCGTTATCTGTATGAAAATGGAAATATCTACACCGCTATCTCTATGAACATGGAAATATCTACACCGCTATCTGTATGAACATGGAAATAGCTACACTGCTATCTGTATGAACATGGAAATATCTACACCACTATCTGTAGGAACATGGAAATATCTACACCGCTATCTCTATGAACATGGATATATCTACACAGCCATCTGGATGAACATGGAAATATCTACACCGCTATCTGCATGAACATGGAAATATCTACACCGCTATCTGTGTAAACATGAATACATCTTCACCGCAATCTGTATAAACATGGATATATCAACATCGCTATCTGTATGAACTTGGAAATATCTACACCGCTATCTGTTTGAACATGGAAATATCTAAACCGCTATCTGTATGAACATGGAAATATCTACACCGCTATCTGTATGAACATGGAGATATCTACACCGCTATCTGTATGAACATGGAAATATCTACACCGCTATCTGTTTGAACATGGAAATATCTAAACCGCTATCTGTATGAACATGGAAATATCTACACCGCTATCTGTATGAACATGGAGATACCTACACCGCTATCTGTATGAACATGGAAATACCTTCACCGCCATCTGTATGAACATGGATATATCTACACAGCCATCTGGATGAACATGGATATATCGACACAGCCCTCTGGATGAACATGGAAATATCCACACCGCTATTTGTGTAAACATGCATACATCTTCACCGCTATCTGTATAAACATGGAAATATCTACACCGCTATCTGTATGAACATGGAAATATCTACACCGCTATCTGTTTGAAGATGGAAATATATACACCGCTATCTGCATGAAAATGGAAATATCCACACAGCTGTCTGCATGAAAATGGAAATACCTACACAGCTATCTGCATATACATGGAAATATCTACACAGCTATCTCTTTACACATGGAAATAACTACACCGCTATCTGTATGAACATGGAAATATCTTCACCGCCATCTGTATGAACATGGATATATCTACACAGCCATCTGGAGGAACATGGAAATATCTACACCACTATCTGTATGAACATGGAAATAACTACACCGCCATCTGTATGAACATGGAAATATCTGCACCGCCATCTGTATGAACATATAAATATATACACCGCCATATGTATTAAGATGGAGATATCTACACTGCTATCTGTATAAACATGGAAATATCTACACCGCCATCTGTATGAACATATAAATACACCGCCATCTGTATTAAGAAGGAAATATCTAAACCGCTATCTGTATAAACATGGAAATATCTACACCGCTGCCTGTATAAACATGGAAATATCAGCACCGCTATCTGTATGAACATGGAAATATCTACACCGCTATCTGTAGGAACATGAAAATAGCTACACCGCTGCCTGTATAAACATGGAAATATCAGCACCGCTATCTGTATGAACATGGAAATATCTACACCACTATCTGTATGAACATGGATATATCTACACAACCATCTGGAGGAACATGGAAATATCTACACCACTATCTGTATGAACATGGAAATATCTACACCGCTATCTGTGTAAACATGCATACATCTTCACCGCTATCTGTATAAACATGGAAATATCTACACCGCTATCTGTATGAACATGGAAATATCTACACCGCTATCTGTATGAACATGGAAATATCTACACGGCTATCTGTTTGAACATGGAAATATCTACACCGCTATCTGCATGAAAATGGAAATATCTACACTGCTATCTGCATATACATGGAAATATCTACACAGCTATATCTTTACACATGGAAATAACTACACCGCTATCTGTATGAACATGGAAATATCCACACCGCCATCTGTATGAACATGGAAATATCTGCACCGCCATCTGAATGAACATATAAATATCTACACCACCATATGTATTAAGATGGAGATATCTACACCGCTATCTGTATAAACATGGAAATATCTACACCGCTATCTGTATAAACATGGAAATATCTACACTGCTATCTGTATAAACATGGAAATATCTACACCGCTACCTGTATAAACATGGAAATATCAGCACCGCTATCTGTATGAACATGGAAATATCTACACCGCTATCTGTATGAACATGTAAATATCTACACCGCTATCTGTATGAACATGGAAATATCTACACCGCTATCTGTATGAACATGGATATATCTACACAGCCCTCTGGATGAACATGGAAATATCCACACCGCTATCTGTGTAAACATGCATACATCTTCACCGCTATCTGTATAAACACGGAAATATCTACACCGCTGTCTGTATGAACATGGAAATATCTACACCGCTATCTGTTTGAAGATGCAAATACATACACAGCTATCTGCATGAAAATGGAAATATTTACACAGCTATCTGCATATACATGGAAATATCTACACAGCTATCTCTTTACACATGGAAATAACTACACCGCTATCTGTATGAACATGGAAATATCTACACGGCCATCTGTATGAACATGGAAACATCTGCACCACCATCTGTATGAACATATAAATATCTACACCGCCATCTGTATTAAGATGGAGATATCTACACCGCTATCTGAATAAACATGGAAATATCTACACCGCTATCTGTACGAACATGGAAATATCTAAACCGCTATCTGCATGAAAATAGAAATATCTTCACAGCTATCTGCATATACATGGAAATATCTACAAAGCTATCTCTTTACACATGGAAATAACTACACCGCTATCTCTATAAACATGGAAATATCTACACCGCCATCTGTATGAACATGGAAATATCTGCACCTTCACCTGTATAAACATATAAATATCTACAACGCCTTCTGTATTATGATGGAGATATCTACACCGCTATCTGTATAAACTTGGAAATATCTACACCGCTATCTGTACAAACATGGAAATACCTACACCGCTATCTGTATAAACATGGAAATATCAGCACCGCTCTCTGTATGAACTTGGAAATATCAGCCCCTCCATCTATATGAACATGGAAGTATCTACACCGCTATCTCTATGAACATGGAAATATCTACACCGCTATCTGTTTGAACATGGAAATATCTATACCGCTATCTGCATGAAAATGGAAATACATACACAGCTATCTGCATATACATGGAAATATCTACACAGCTATCCCTTTACACATGGAAATAACTACACGGCTATCTGTATGAACATGGAAATATCTTCACCGCCATGTGTAGGAACATGGATATATCTACAAAGCCATCTGGATGAACATGGAAATATCTACACCGCTATCTGTTTGAACATGGAAATATCTACACCGCTATCTGTGTAAACATGCATACAACTTCACCGCTATCTCTATAAACATGGAAATATCTACACTGCTATCTGTATGAACATGGAAATATCTACACCGCTATCTGTTTGAACATGGAAATATCTACACCGCTATCTGCATGAAAATGGAAATATCTACAAAGCTATCTGCATATACATGGAAACATCTACACAGCTATCTCTTTACACATGGAAATAACTACACCGCTAAATCTATAAACATGGAAATATCTACACCGCCATCTGTATGAACATGGAAATATCTGCACCACCATCTGTATGAACATATAAATATCTACACCGCCATCTGTATTAAGAAGGAAATATCTAAACCGCTATCTGTACGAACATTGAAATATCTACACCGCTATCTGTATGAACATGGAAATATCTACACCGCTATCTGTGTGAACATGCATATATCTTCACCGCTATCTGTACAAACATGGAAATATCTACAACGCTATATGTATGAACATGGAAATATCTACACCGCTATCTGTACGAACATGGAAATATCTAAACCGCTATCTGCATGAAAATAGAAATATCTACACAGCTATCTGCATATACATGGAAATATCTACAAAGCTATCACTTTACACATGGAAATAACTACACCGCTATCTCTATAAACACGGAAATATCTACACCGCCATCTGTATGAACATGGAAATATCTGCACCGCCATCTGTATAAACATATAAATATCTACACCGCCATCTGTATTTAGATGGAGATATCTACACCGCTATCTGTATAAACTTGGAAATATCTACACCGCTATCTGCATAAACATGGAAATACCTACACCGCTATCTGTATAAACATGGAAATACCTACACCGCTACCTGTATAAACATGGAAATATCAGCTCCGCTATCTGTATGAACATGGAAATATCTACACCGCTATCTCTATGAACATGGAAATATCTACACCGCTATCTGTATGAACATGGAAATAGCTACACCGCTATCTGCATGAAAATGGAAATATCTACACTGCTATCTGCATATACATGGAAATATCTACACAGCTATATCTTTACAAAGAAATAACTACACCGCTATCTGTATGAACATGGAAATATCCACACCGCTATCTGTATGAACATGGAAATATCTGCACCGCCATCTGTATGAACATATAAATATCTACACCACCATCTGTATTAAGATGGAGATATCTACACCGCTATCTGTATAAACATGGAAATATCTACACCGCTGCCTGTATAAACATGGAAATATCTACACTGCTATCTGTATAAACATGGAAATATCTACACCGCTACCTGTATAAACATGGAAATATTAGCACCGCTACCTGTATGAACATGGAAATATCTACACCGCTATCTGTATGAACATGGAAATATCTACACCGCTATCTGTATGAACATGGATATATCTACACAGCCATCTGGATGAACATGGAAATATCTAAACCGCTATCTGTGTAAACATGCATACATCTTCACCACTATCTGTATAAACATGGAAATATCTGCACCGCTATCGGTATGAACATGGAAATATCTACACCGCTATCTGTATGAAAATGGAAATACCTACACAGCTATCTGTTTGGACATGGAAATATCTACACCGCTATCTGCATGAAAATGGAAATATCTACACTGCTATCTGCATATACATTTAAATATCTACACAGCTATCTCTATACACATGGAAATAACTACACCACTATCTGTATGAACATGGAAATAACTACACCGCCATCTGTATGAACATGGAAATATCTGAACCGCCATCTGTATGAACATATAAATATATACACCGCCATCTGTATTAAGATGGAGATATCTACACTGCTATCTGTATAAACATGGAAATATCTACACCGCCATCTGTATGAACATATAAATACACCGCCATCTGTATTAAGGAGGAAATATCTAAACCGCTATCTGTATAAACATGGAAATATCTACACCGCTGCCTGTATAAACATGGAAATATCAGCACCGCTATCTGTATGAACATGGAAATATCTACACCGCTATCTGTAGGAACATGAAAATAGCTACACCGCTGCCTGTATAAACATGGAAATATCAGCACCGCTATCTGTATGAACATGGAAATATCTACACCACTATCTGTATGAACATGGATATATCTACACAACCATCTGGAGGAACATGGAAATATCTACACCACTATCTGTATGAACATGGAAATATCTACACCGCTATCTGTGTAAACATGCATACATCTTCACCGCTATCTGTATAAACATGGAAATATCTACACCGCTATCTGTATGAACATATAAATATCTACACCACCATCTGTATTAAGATGGAGATATCTACACCGCTATCTGTATAAACATGGAAATATCTACACCGCTATCTGTATAAACATGGAAATATCTACACTGCTATCTGTATCAACATGGAAATATCTACACCGCTACCTGTATAAACATGGAAATATCAGCACCGCTATCTGTATGAACATGGAAATATCTACACCGCTATCTGTATGAACATGTAAATATCTACACCACTATCTGTATGAACATGGAAATATCTACACCGCTATCTGTATGAACATGGATATATCTACACAGCCCTCTGGATGAACATGGAAATATCCACACCGCTATCTGTGTAAACATGCATACATCTTCACCGCTATCTGTATAAACACGGAAATATCTACACCGCTGTCTGTATGAACATGGAAATATCTACACCGCTATCTGTTTGAAGATACAAATACATACACAGCTATCTGCATGAAAATGGAAATATCTACACAGCTATCTGCATATACATGGAAATATCTACACAGCTATCTCTTTACACATGGAAATAACTACACCGCTATCTGTATGAACATGGAAATATCTACACGGCCATCTGTATGAACATGGAAATATCTGCACCGCCATCTGTATGAACATATAAATATCTACACCGCCATCTGTATTAAGATGGAGATATATACACCGCTATCTGAATAAACATGGAAATATCTACACCGCTATCTGTACGAACATGGAAATATCTAAACCGCTATCTGCATGAAAATAGAAATATCTACACAGCTATCTGCATATACATGGAAATATCTACAAAGCTATCTCTTTACACATGGAAATAACTACACCGATATCTCTATAAACATGGAAATATCTACACCGCCATCTGTATGAACATGGATATGTCTACACATCCATGTGGATGAACATGGCAAAATCTACACCGCGATCTGTATGAACATGGGAATATCTACACCGCTATCTGTGTAAACATGCAAACACCTTCACCGCTATCTGTATAAACATGGAAATATCTACACCGCTATCTGTATGAACATGGAAATATCTACACAGCTATCTGCATATACATGGAAATATCTGCAAAGCTATCTCTTTACACATGGAAATCACTACATCGCTATCTGTATGAACATGGAAATATCTTCACCGCCATCTGTAGGAACATGGATATATCTACACAGCCATCTGGATGAACATGGAAATATCTACACCGCTCTCTGTATGAAGATGGAAATATCTACACCGCTATCTGTGTAAACATGCATACATCTTCACCGCTATCTGTATAAACATGGAAATATCTACACTGCTATCTGTATGAAAATGGAAATATCTACACCGCTATCTGTTTGAACATGGAAATATCTACAACGCTATCTGCATGAAAATGGAAATATCTACACAGCGATCTGCATATACATGGAAATATCTACAAAGCTATCTCCTTACACATGGAAATAACTACAGCGCTATCTCTATAAACATACAAATATCTACACCGCCATCTGTATGAACATGGAAATATCTGCAATGCCATCTGTATGAACATATAAATATATACACCGCCATCTATATTAAGATGGAGATAGCTACACCGCTATCTACATCAAAATGGAAATATCTACACTGCTATCTGCATTTACATTTAAATATCTACACAGCTATCTCTTTACACATGGAAATAACTACACCGTTATCTGTATGAACATGGAAATATCTACACCGCCATCTGTATGAACATGGAAATATCTGCACCGCCATCTGTATGAAAATATAAATATCTACACCGCCATCTGTATTAAGATAGAGATATCTACACTGCTATCTGTATAAACATGGAAATATCTACACCGCTATCTGTATAAACATGGAAATATCTACACCGCTATCTGTATATACATGGAAATATCTACACCACTACCTGTATAAACATGGAAATATCAGCACCGCTATCTATATGAACATGGAAATTTCTATACAGCTATCTGTATGAACATGGAAATATCTACACCGCTATCTGTATGAACATGGAAATACATACACCGCGATCTGTATGAACATGGAAATATCAACACCGCTATCTGTTTGAACATGGAAATATCTACACCGCTGTCTGCATGAAAATGGAAATATCTACACAGCTATCTGCATATACATGGAAATATCTACACAGCTATCTCTTTACACATGGAAATATCTACACCGCTATCTCTATAAACATGGAAATATCTACACCGCCATCTGTATGAACATGGAAATATCTGCACCGCCATCTGTATGAACATATAAATATCTACACCGCCATCTGTATTAAGAAGGAGATATCTACACAGCTATCTGTATAAACATGGAAATATCTACACCGCTATCTGCATAAACATGGAAATATCTACACCGCTATCTGTATAAACATGGAAATATCTACACCGCTACCTGTATAAACATGGAAATATCAGCACCGCTATCGGTATGAACATGGAAATATCTACACCGATATCTGTATGAACATGGGTATATCTACAACGCTATCTGTATGAACATGTTAATATCTTTACCGCCATCTGTATGAACATGGATATATCTACACAGCCATCTGTATGAACATGGAAATATCTACACCGCTATCTGTATGAACATGGAAATATCTACACCGCTATCTGTACGAACATGGAAATATCTTCACCGCCATCTGTATGAAAATGGATATGGCTACACAGCCATCTGGATGAACATGGAAATATCTACACCGCCACCTGTATGAACATGGAAATATCTACACCGCTATCTGTGTAAACATGCATACACCTTCACCGCTATCTGTATAACCATGGAAATATCTACACCGCTATCTGTATGAATATGGAAATATCTACACCGCTATCTGTTTGAACATGGAAATATCTAAGCCGCTATCTGCATGAAAATGGAAATATCTACACAGTTATCTGCATGAAAATGGAAATATCTACACAGCTATCTCTTTACACGTGGAAATAACTACACCGCTATCTGTATGAACATGGAAATATCTTCACCGCCATCTGTATGAACATGGATATATCTACACAGCCATCTGGATGAACATGGAAATATCTACACCGCTATCTGTATGAAGATGGAAATATCTACAACACTATCTGTGTAAACATGCATACATCTTCACCGCTATCTATATAAACATGGAAATATCTACACTGCTATCTGTATGAACATGGAAATATCTACACCGCTATCTGAACATGGAAATATCTACACCGCTATCTGCATGAAAATGGAAATATCTACACAGCGATCTGCATATACATGGAAATATCTACAAAGCTATCTCTTTACACATGGAAATAACTACAGCGCTATCTCTATAAACATACAAATATCTACACCGCCATCTGTATGAACATGGAAATATCTGCACCGCCATCTGTATGAACATATAAATATCTACACCGCAATCTATATTAAGATGGAGATATCTACACCGCTATCTGTATAAACTTGGAAATATCTACACCACTATCTGTATAAACATGGAAATATCTACACCGCAATCTGTATAAACATGGAAATATCTACACCGCTACCTGTATAAACATGGAAATATCAGCACCGCTATCTGCATGAACATGGAAATATCTACACCGCTATCTGCATGAAAATGGAAATATCTACACAGGTATCTGCATATACATGGAAATATCCACGCAGCTATCTCTTTACACATGGAAATAACTACACCGCTATCTCTATAAACATGGAAATATCTACACCACCATCACTATGAACATGGAAATATCTGCACCGCCATCTGTATGAACATATAAATATATACACCGCCATCTGCATTAAGAAGGAGATATCTACACCGCTATCTGTATAAACATGGAAATATTTACACCGCTATCTGTATAAACATGGAAATATCTACACCGCTATCAGTATAAACATGGAAATATCTACACCGCTACCTGTATAAACATGGAAATATCAGCACCGCTCTCTGTATGAACATGGAAATAGCTACACCGCTATCTGTATGAACATGGAAATATCTTAAACGCCATCTGTATGAACATGGATATATTTTCACAGCCATCTGTATGAACATGGAAATAACTACACCGCTATCTGTATGAACATGGAAATATCTACACCGCTATCTGTATGAACATGGAAATATCTTCACCGCCATCTGTATGAACATGGATATGTCTACACATCCATCTGGATGAACATGGAAAAATCTACACCGTGATCTGTATGAACATGGGAATATCTACACCGCTATCTTTGTAAACATGCATACACCTTCACCGCTATCTGTATAAACATGGAAACATCTACACCGCTATCTGTATGAACATGGAAATATCTACACCGCTATCTGTTGGAACATGGAAATATCTAAACCGCTATCTGCATGAAAATGGAAATATCTACACAGCTATCTGCATATACATGGAAATATCCACAGCTATCTCTTTACACATGGAAATAACTACACCGCCATCTGTATGAACATGGAAATATCTACACCGCCATCTGTATGAACATGGAAATACCTACACCGCTAACTATATGAACATGGAAATATCTACACCGCTATCTGTATGAACATGGAAATATCTACACCACTATCTGTATGAACATGGAAATATCTACACCGCTATCTGTATGAACATGGAAATATCTACACCGCTATCTGTATGAACATGGAAATATCTACAACGCTATCTGTATGAACATGCAAATAACTACACAGCTATCTGTATATCAATGGAAATATCCACATTGGTATCTCTATAAACATGGAAATAACTACACTGCTATCTGTATAAACATGGAAATATCTACACCGCCATCTCTATGAACATGGAAATATCCACACCGCCATTTGTATGAACATGGAAATATCTACACCGCCATCTCTATGATCATGGAAATATCTACACCGCGATTTGTATGAACATGGAAATATATACACCACCATCTGTATGAACTTGGAAATATCTTCACCACCATCTGTATGAACATGGATATATGTACACCGGCATCTGGATGAACATGGAAATATCTTCACCGCAATCTGCATGAACATGGAAATATCTACACAGCTATCTGAATATACACGGAAATATCTACACAGATTTCTCAATAAATATTGAAATAACTACAGCGCTATCTCCAAAAGCCTCGAAATACCTACACCACCATCTGTATGAACATGGAAATATCTACACCGCCATCTGTACAAACATGGACATATCTACACCGCCATCTGTATTAAGATGGAAATATCTACACCGCTATCTCCATAAACATGGAAATATCTGCCCAACTATCTGTATAAACATGGAAATATCCGCACCGCTATCTGAATAAACATGGAAATATCCACACCGCTATATGTATAAACATGGAAATATCTACACTGCTATCTGCATAAACATGGAAATATCCACACCGCTATCTGTGTAAACATGGAAATGTCTACACCGCTATCTGTGTAAACATGGAAATATCTACACCGCCATCTGTGTAAACATGAAAATATCTACACCGCCATCCCTATCAACATGGAAATATCTACACCGTCCTCTGTATGAACATGGAAATATCTACACCGCCATCTCTATAAACGTGGAAATATCTACACCGCTATCTGTATGAACTTGGAAATATCAACACTGCTCTCTGTATAAAATTGAAATTATCTACACCACTATCTCTATAAACATGGAAATATCTACACTGCTATCTGTATAAACATGGAAATATCTACACCGCTATCTGTATAAACATGGAAATATCTTCACAGCTATCTGTATAAACATGGAAATATCTACAACGCTGTCTCTATAAACTTGGAAATAACTACACCACTATCTCTGTAAACATGGAAATATCTAGACCTCCATCTCTATAAACATGGAAATATCTACACCACCATCTGTATAAACATGGAAATATCTATACCGCTATCTGTATGAACATGCAAATACCTACACAGCTATCTGTATATCAATGGAAATATCTACACTGCTATCTCTATAAACATGGAAATAACTACACTGCTATCTGTATAAATATGGAAATATCTACACCGCCATCTCTATGAAGATGGAAATATCTACACCGCCATTTGTATGAACATGGAAATATCTACACCGCCATCTCTATGAACATGGAAATATCTACACCGCTAACTGTATGAACATGGAAATATCTACACCGCTATCTGTATGAACATGGAAATATCTACACCGTTATCTGTTTGAACATGGAAATATCTACACCGCTATCTGTATGAACATGGAAAAACCTACACCGCTATCTGTACAAACATGAAAATATCTACACCGCTATCAGTGTGACCATGCAAATATCTACACAGCTATCTATCAATGGAAATGTATACACTGCTATCTCTATAAACATGGAAATAACTACACTGCTATCTGTATAAACATGGAAATATCTGCACCGCCACCTGTATGAACATGAAAATATCTACACTGCCATCCGTACGAACATGGAAATATCTACACCGCCATCTGTATGAACATGTAAATATCTACACCGCCATGTGTATGAACATGGAAATATCTACACCGCTAACTGTATGAACATGGAAATGTCTACACTGCTATCGGTATGAACATGGAAATATCTACACCGCTATCTGTATGAACATGGAAATATCTACACCGCTATCTGTATGAACATGGAAATCTCTGCACCGCAATCCGTATGAACATGGAAATATCTACACCGCCATCTGTATGAACATGGAAATATCTACACCGCCATCAGTATGAACTTGGAAATACCTACACCGCTAACTGTATGAACATGGAAATATCTACACCGCTATCTGTATGAACATGGAAATATCTACACCGCTATCTGTATGAACATGGAAATAACCGCACCGCTATCTGAATAAACATGGAAACATCCGCACTGCTATCTGCATAAACCTGGAAATATCCACACTGCTATCTGTGTAAACAGGGAAAGGTCTACACCGCAATCCGTGTAAAGATGGAAATATCTACACCGCCATCCATGTAAACATGAAAATATCTACACCGCCATCCCTATAAACATGGAAATATCTACACCGTCCTCTGTATGAACATGGAAATATCTACACCGCTAACTGTATGAACATGGAAATATCTACACCGCTATCTGTATGAACTTGGAAATAACTACACCGCTGTCTGTATGAACATGGAAATATCTACACCGCTATCTGTATGAACATGGAAATATCTACACCGCTATCTGTATGAACTTGGAAATAACTACACCGCTGTCTGTATGAACATGGAAATATCTACACCGCCATCTGTATGAACATGGAAATATCTACACCGCCATCTGTATGAACATGTAAATATCTACACCGCCATCTGTATGAACATGGAAATATCTACACAGCTAACTGTATGAACATGGAATTATCTACACCGCTATCTGTATGAACATGGAAATAACTACACGGCTATCTGTAAGAACATGGAAATATCTACAATGCCATCAGTATGAACATGGAAATACCTACACCGCCATCTGTATGAACATGGAAATATCTTCACCACCATCTGTATGAACATGCAAATATCTACACCGCTATCTGTATGAACATGGAAATATCTACACCGATATCTGTATGAAAATGGAAATATCTACACCGCTATCTGTATGAACATGGAAATATCTACACCGTTATCTGTATGAACATGGAAATATCTACACCGCCATCTGTATGAACATGGATATATGTACACCGGCATCTGGATTAACATGGAAATATCTACACCGCAATCTGCATGAACATGGAAATATCTACAGAGCTATCTGAATATACACGGAAATATCTACACAGATTTCTCAATAAATATTGAAATAACTACAGCGCTATCTCCATAAGCTTCGAAATACCTACACCACCATCTGTATGAACATGGAAATATCTACACCGTCATCTCTACAAACATGGACATATCTACACCGCCATCTATATTAAGATGGAAATATCTACACCTCTATCTCCATAAACATGGAAATATCTGCCCAACTATCTGTATAAACATGGAAATATCCGCACCGCTATCTGAATAAACATGGAAATATCCACACCGCTATATGTATAAACATGGAAATATCTACACTGCTATCTGCATAAACATGGAAATATCCACACCGCTATCTGTGTAAACATGGAAATCTCTACACCGCTATCTGTGTAAACATGGAAATATCTACACCGCCATCTGTGTAAACATGAAAATATCTACACCGCCATCCCTATAAACATGGAAATATCTACACCGTCCTCTGTATGAACATGGAAATATCTACACCGCCTTCTCTATAAACGTGGAAATATCTACACCGCTATCTGTATGAACTTGGAAATAACTACACTGCTCTCTGTATAAAATTGAAATTATCTACACCACTATCTCTATAAACATGGAAATATCTACACTGCTCTCTGTATAAAATTGAAATTATCTACACCACTATCTCTATAAACATGGAAATATCTACACTGCTATCTGTATAAACATGGAAATATCTACACCGCTATCTGTATAAACATGGAAATATCTTCACAGCTATCTGTATAAACATGGAAATATCTACAAAGCTGTCTCTATAAACTTGGAAATAACTACACCACTATCTCTGTAAACATGGAAATATCTAGACCTCCATCTCTATAAACATGGAAATATCTACACCACCATCTGTATAAACATGGAAATATCTATACCGCTATCTGTATGAACATTCAAATACCTACACAGCTATCTGTATATCAATGGAAATATCTACACTGCTAACTCTATAAACATGGAAATAACTACACTGCTATCTGTATAAATATGGAAATATCTACACCGCCATCTCTATGAAGATGGAAATATCTACACCGCCATTTGTATGAACATGGAAATATCCACACCGCCATCTCTAAGAACATGGAAATATCTACACCGCTAACTGTATGAACATGAAACTATCTACACCGCTATCTGTATGAACATGGAAATATCTACACCGTCCTCTGCATGAACATGGAAATATCTACACCGCTAACTGTATGAACATGGAAATATCTACACCGCTATCTGTATGAACATGGATATACCTACACCGCTATCTGTATGAACATGGAAATATCTACACCGCTATCTGTATGAACATGGAAATATCTACACCGCTATCTGTATGAACATGGAAATATCTACACCGCTATCTGTATGAACATGCAATTATCTACACAGCTATCTGTATATCAATGGAAATATCCACACTGGTATCTCTATAAACATGGAAATAACTACACTGCTATCTGTATAAACATGGAAATATCTACACCGCCATCTCTATGAACATGGAAATATCTACACCGCCATTTGTATGAACCTGGAAATATCTACACCGCCATCTCTATGAACATGGAAATATCTACACCGCCATTTGTATGAACATGGAAATACCTACACGGCCATCTGTATGAACATGGAAATATCTTCACCACCATCTGTATGAACATGGATATATGTACACCGGCATCTGGATCAACATGGAAATATCTACACCGCAATCTGCATGAACATGGAAATATCTACACAGCTATCTGAATATACATGGAAATATCTACACCGATTTCTCTATAAATATGGAAATTACAGCGCTATCTCTATAAACTTCGAAATACCTACACCGCCATCTGTATGAACATGGAAATATCTACACCGCCATCTGTACAAACATGGACATATCTAAACCGCCATCTGCATTAAGATGGAAATATCTACACCGCTATCTGTATAAAAATGGAAATATCTGCCCAACTATCTGTATAAACATGGAAATAACCGCACCGCTATCTGAAAAAACATGGAAATATCTACACTGCTATCTGCATAAACCTGGAGATATCCACACCGCTATCTGTGTAAACATGGAAATGTCTACACCGCTATCCGTGTAAACTTGGAAATATCTACACCGCCATCTGTGTAAACATGAAAATATCTACACCGCCATCCCTATAAACATGGAAATATCTACACCGTCCTCTGTATGAACATGGAAATATCTACACCGCCATCTCTATAAATGTGGAAATATCTACACCGCTATCTGTATGAACTTGGAAATATCAACACTGCTCTCTGTATAAAATTGAAATTATCTACACCAGTATCTCTATAAACATGGAAATATCTACACTGCTATCTGTATAAACATGGAAATATCTACACCGCTATCTGTATAAACATGGAAATATCTTCACAGCTATCTGTATAAACATGGAAATATCTACAAAGCTGTCTCTATAAACTTGGAAATAACTACACCACTATCTCTGTAAACATGGAAATATCTAGACCTCCATCTCTATAAACATGGAAATATCTACACCACCATCTGTATAAACATGGAAATATCTATACCGCTATCTGTATGAACATGCAAATACCTACACAGCTATCTGTATATCAATGGAAATATCTACACTGCTATCTCTATAAACATGGAAATAACTACACTGCTATCTGTATAAATATGGAAATATCTACACCGCCATCTCTATGAAGATGGAAACAGCTACACCGCCATTTATATGAACATGGAAATATCTACACCGCCATCTCTATGAACATGGAAATATCTACCCTGCTAACTGTATGAACATGGAAATATCTACACCGCTATCTGTATGAACATGGAAATCTCTACACCGTTATCTGTATGAACATGGAAATATCTACACCGCTATCTGTATGAACATGGAAATATCTACACCGCTATCTGTACGAACATGGAAATATGTACACCGCTATCAGTGTGACCATGCAAATATCTACACAGCTATCTGTATATCAATGGAAACGTATACACTGCTATCTCTATAAACATGGAAATAACTACACTGCTATCTGTATAAACATGGAAATATCTGCACCGCCACCTGTATGAACATGAAAATATCTACACTGCCATCCGTACGAACATGGAAATAACTACACCGCCATCTGTATGAACATGTAAATATCTACACCGCCATCTGTATGAACATGGAAATATCTACACCACTAACTGTATGAACATGGAAATGTCTACACCGCTATTGGTATGAACATGGAAATATCTACACCGCTATCTGTATGAACATGGAAATATCTACACTGCTATCTGTATGAACATGGAAATCTCTACACCGCAATCTGTATGAACATGGAAATATCTACACCGCCATCTGTATGAACATGTAATTATCTACACCGCCATCTGTATGAACATGGAAATACCTACACCGCTAACTATATGAACATGGAAATATCTACACCGCTATCTGTATGAACATGGAAATATCTACACCGCTATCTGTATGAACATGGAAATATCTACACAGCTATCTGAATATACACGGAAATATCTACACAGATTTCTCAATAAATATTGAAATAACTACAGCGCTATCTCCAAAAGCCTCGAAATACCTACACCACCATCTGTATGAACATGGAAATATCTACACCGCCATCTGTACAAACATGGACATATCTACACCGCCATCTGTATTAAGATGGAAATATCTACACCGCTATCTCCATAAACATGGAAATATCTGCCCAACTATCTGTATAAACATGGAAATATCCGCACCGCTATCTGAATAAACATGGAAATATCCACACCGCTATATGTATAAACATGGAAATATCTACACTGCTATCTGCATAAACATGGAAATATCCACACCGCTATCTGTGTAAACATGGAAATGTCTACACCGCTATCTGTGTAAACATGGAAATATCTACACCGCCATCTGTGTAAACATGAAAATATCTACACCGCCATCCCTATCAACATGGAAATATCTACACCGTCCTCTGTATGAACATGGAAATATCTACACCGCCATCTCTATAAACGTGGAAATATCTACACCGCTATCTGTATGAACTTGGAAATATCAACACTGCTCTCTGTATAAAATTGAAATTATCTACACCACTATCTCTATAAACATGGAAATACCTACACTGCTATCTGTATAAACATGGAAATATCTACACCGCTATCTGTATAAACATGGAAATATCTTCACAGCTATCTGTATAAACATGGAAATATCTACAACGCTGTCTCTATAAACTTGGAAATAACTACACCACTATCTCTGTAAACATGGAAATATCTAGACCTCCATCTCTATAAACAAGGAAATATCTACACCACGATCTGTATAAACATGGAAATATCTATACCGCTATCTGTATGAACATGCAAATACCTACACAGCTATCTGTATATCAATGGAAATATCTACACTGCTATCTCTATAAACATGGAAATAACTACACTGCTATCTGTATAAATATGGAAATATCTACACCGCCATCTCTATGAAGATGGAAACAGCTACACCGCCATTTGTATGAACATGGAAATATCTACACCGCCATCTCTATGGACATGGAAATATCTACACCGCTAACTGTATGAACATGGAAATATCTACACCGCTATCTGTATGAACATGGAAATATCTACACCGTTATCTGTATGAACATGGAAATATCTACACCGCTATCTGTATGAACATGGAAATATCTACACCGCTATCTGTACGAACATGGAAATATGTACACCGCTATCAGTGTGACCATGCAAATATCTACACAGCTATCTGTATATCAATGGAAATGTATACACTGCTATCTCTATAAACATGGAAATAACTACACTGCTATCTGTATAAACATGGAAATATCTGCACCGCCACCTGTATGAACATGAAAATATCTACACTGCCATCCGTACGAACATGGAAATATCTACACCGCCATCTGTATGAACATGTAAATATCTACACCGCCATCTGTATGAACATGGAAATATCTACACCGCTATCTGTATGAACATGAAATATCTACACTGCTATCTGTATGAACATGGAAATCTCTACACCGCAATCTGTATGAACATGGAAATATCTACACCGCCATCTCTATGAACATGTAAATATCTACACCGCCATCTGTATGAACATGGAAATACCTACACCGCTAACTGTATGAACATGGAAATATCTACTCCGTTATCTGTATGAACATGGAAATATCTACACCGCTATCTGTATGAACATGGAAATATCTACACCGCTATCTGTATGAACATGGAAATATCTACACCGCTATCTGTATGAACATGGAAATATCTACACCGCTATCTGTATGAACATGCAAATATCTACACAGCTATCTGTATATCAATGGAAATATCCACACTGGTATCTCTATAAACATGGAAATAACTTCACTGCTATCTGTATAAACATGGAAATATCTACACCGCCATCTCTATGAACATGGAAATATCTACACCGCCATTTGTATGAACATGGAAATATCTACACCGCCATCTCTATGAACATGGAAATATCTACACCGCGATTTGTATGAACATGGAAATATATACACCACCATCTGTATGAACATGGAAATATCTTCACCGCCATCTGTACGAACATGGATATATGTACACCGGCATCTGGATGAACATGGAAATATCTACACCGCAATCTGCATGAACATGGAAATATCTACACAGCTATCTGAATATACACGGAAATATCTACACAGATGTCTCAATAAATATTGAAATAACTACAGCGCTATCTCCAAAAGCTTCGAAATACCTACACCGCCATCTGTATGAACATGGAAATATCTACACCGCCATCTGTACAAACATGGACATATCTACACCGCCATCTGTATTAAGATGGAAATATCTACACCGCTATCTCCATAAACATGGAAATATCTGCCCAACTATCTGTATAAACATGGAAATATCTGCACCGCTATCTGAATAAACATGGAAATATCCACACCGCTATATGTATAAACATGGAAATATCTACACTGCTATCTGCATAAACATGGAAATATCCACACCGCTATCTGTGTAAACATGGAAATGTCTACACCGCTATCTGTGTAAACATGGAAATATCTACACCGCCATCTGTGTAAACATGAAAATATCTACACCGCCATCCCTATAAACATGGAAATATCTACACCGTCCTCTGTATGAACATGGAAATATCTACACCGCCATCTCTATAAACGTGGAAATATCTACACCGCTATCTGTATGAACTTGGAAATAACTACACTGCTCTCTGTATAAAATTGAAATTATCTACACCACTATCTCTATAAACATGGAAATATCTACACTGCTCTCTGTATAAAATTGAAATTATCTACACCACTATCTCTATAAACATGGAAATATCTACACTGCTATCTGTATAAACATGGAAATATCTACACCGCTATCTGTATAAACATGGAAATATCTTCACAGCTATCTGTATAAACATGGAAATATCTACAATGCTGTCTCTATAAACTTGGAAATAACTACACCACTATCTCTGTAAACATGGAAATATCTAGACCTCCATCTCTATAAACATGGAAATATCTACACCACCATCTGAATAAACATGGAAATATCTATACCGCTATCTGTATGAACATGCAAATACCTACACAGCTATCTGTATATCAATGGAAATATCTACACTGCTATCTCTATAAACATGGAAATAACTACACTGCTATCTGTATAAATATGGAAATATATATACCGCCATCTCTATGAAGATGGAAATATCTACACCGCCATTTGTATGAACATGGAAATATCTACACCGCCATCTCTATGAACATGGAAATATCTACACCGCTAACTGTATGAACATGGAAATATCTACACCGCTATCTGTATGAACATGGAAAAACCTACACCGCTATCTGTACGAACATGAAAATATCTACACCGCTATCAGTGTGACCATGCAAATATCTACACAGCTATCTATCAATGGAAATGTATACACTGCTATCTCTATAAACATGGAAATAACTACACTGCTATCTGTATAAACATGGAAATATCTGCACCGCCACCTGTATGAACATGAAAATATCTACACTGCCATCCGTACGAACATGGAAATATCTACACCGCCATCTGTATGAACATGTAAATATCTACACCGCCATCTGTATGAACATGGAAATATCTACACCGCTAACTGTATGAACATGGAAATGTCTACACAGCTATCGGTATGAACATGGAAATATCTACACCGCTATCTGTATGAACATGGAAATATCTAAACCGCTATCTGTATGAACATGGAAATCTCTGCACCGCAATCCGTATGAACATGGAAATATCTACACCGCCATCTGTATGAACATGTAAATATCTACACCGCCATTTATATGAACTTGGAAATACCTACACCGATAACTGTATGAACATGGAAATATCTACACCGCTATCTGTATGAACATGGAAATATCTACACCGCTATCTGTATGAACATGGAAATAACCGCACCGCTATCTGAATAAACATGGAAATATCCGCACCGCTATCTGTATAAACATGGAAATATCTACACTGCTATCTGCATAAACCTGGAAATATCCACACTGCTATCTGTGTAAACAGGGAAAGGTCTACACCGCAATCCGTGTAAACATGGAAATATCTACACCGCCATCCATGTAAACATGAAAATATCTACACCGCCATCCCTATAAACATGGAAATATCTACACCGTCCTCTGTATGAACATGGAAATATCTACACCGCTAACTGTATGAACATGGAAATATCTACACCGCTATCTGTATGAACTTGGAAATAACTACACCGCTGTCTGTATGAACATGGAAATATCTACACCGCTATCTGTATGAACATGGAAATATCTACACCGCTATCTGTATGAACTTGGAAATAACTACACCGCTGTCTGTATGAACATGGAAATATCTACAACGCCATCTGTATGAACATGGAAATATCTACACCGCCATCTGTATGAACATGTAAATATCTACACCGCCATCTGTATGAACATGGAAATATCTACACAGCTAACTGTATGAACATGGAATTATCTACACCGCTATCTGTATGAACATGGAAATAACTACACGGCTATCTGTAAGAACATGGAAATATCTACAATGCCATCAGTATGAACATGGAAATACCTACACCGCCATCTGTATGAACATGGAAATATCTTCACCACCATCTGTATGAACATGCAAATATCTACACCGCTATCTGTATGAACATGGAAATATCTACACCGATATCTGTATGAAAATGGAAATATCTACACCGCTATCTGTATGAACATGGAAATATCTACACCGTTATCTGTATGAACATGGAAATATCTACACCGCCATCTGTATGAACATGGATATATGTGCACCGGCATCTGGATGAACATGGAAATATCTACACCGCAATCTGCATGAACATGGAAATATCTACACAGCTATCTGAATATACACGGAAATATCTACACAGATTTCTCAATAAATATTGAAATAACTACAGCGCTATCTCCATAAGCTTCGAAATACCTACACCACCATCTGTATGAACATGGAAATATCTACACCGTCATCTCTACAAACATGGACATATCTACACCGCCATCTGTATTAAGATGGAAATATCTACACCGCTATCTCCATAAACATGGAAATATCTGCCCAACTATCTGTATAAACATGGAAATATCCGCACCGCTATCTGAATAAACATGGAAATATCCACACCGCTATATGTATAAACATGGAAATATCTACACTGCTATCTGCATAAACATGGAAATATCCACACCGCTATCTGTGTAAACATGGAAATGTCTACACCGCTATCTGTGTAAACATGGAAATATCTACACCGCCATCTGTGTAAACATGAAAATATCTACACCGCCATCCCTATAAACATGGAAATATCTACACCGTCCTCTGTATGAACATGGAAATATCTACACCGCCTTCTCTATAAACGTGGAAATATCTACACCGCTATCTGTATGAACTTGGAAATAACTACACTGCTCTCTGTATAAAATTGAAATTATCTACACCACTATCTCTATAAACATGGAAATATCTACACTGCTCTCTGTATAAAATTGAAATTATCTACACCACTATCTCTATAAACATGGAAATATCTACACTGCTATCTGTATAAACATGGAAATATCTACACCGCTATCTGTATAAACATGGAAATATCTTCACAGCTATCTGTATAAACATGGAAATATCTACAACGCTGTCTCTATAAACTTGGAAATAACTACACCACTATCTCTGTAAACATGGAAATATCTAGACCTCCATCTCTATAAACATGGAAATATCTACACCACCATCTGTATAAACATGGAAATATCTATACCGCTATCTGTATGAACATGCAAATACCTACACAGCTATCTGTATATCAATGGAAATATCTACACTGCTATCTCTATAAACATGGAAATAACTACACTGCTATCTGTATAAATATGGAAATATCTACACCACCATCTGTATAAACATGGAAATATCTATACCGCTATCTTCATAAACATGGAAATATCTACACCGCCATCTCTATGAACATGGAAATATCTACACCGCCATCTGTACGAACATGGAAATATCTATACCGCCATCTGTATGAACATGTAAATATCTACACCGCCATCTGTAAGAACATGGAAATATCTACACCGCTAACTGTATGAACATGGAAATATATACACCGCTGTCTGTATGAACATGGAAGTATCTACACCGTTATCTGTATGAACATGGAAATATCTACACCGCTATCTGTATGAACATGGAAATATCTACAACGCTATCTGTACGAACATGGAAATATCTACACCGCTATCTGTATGAACATGCAAATATCTACACAGCTATCTGTATATCAATGAAAATATCTACACAGCTATCACTATTAACATGGAAATAACTACACTGCTATCTGTATAAACATGGAAATATCTACAACGCCACCTGTATGAACATGGAAATATCTACACTGCCATCCGTACAAACATGGAAACATCTACACCGCCATCTGTATGAACATGGAAATATCTTCACCGCCATCTGTATGAACATGGAAATATCTACACAGCTATCTGTATATCAATGGAAATATCTACACAGCTATCTCTATTAACATGGAAATAACTACACTGCTATCTGTATAAACATGGAAATATCTACACCGCCACCTGTATGAACATGGAAATATCTACACTGCCATCCGTACAAACATGGAAACATCTACACCGCCATTTGAATGAACATGGAAATATCTTCACCGCCATCTGTATGAACATGGAAATATCTACACCGCTAAATGTATGAACATGGAAATATCTACACCGCCATCTGTATGAAGATGGAAATATCTACACCGCTAACTGTATGAACATGGAAATATCTACACCGCTATTGGTATGAACATGGAAATATCTACACCGCTATCTGTATAAACATGGAAATATCTACACCGCTATCTGTATGAACGTGGAAATATCTACACCGATATCTGTATGAACATGGAAATATCTACACCGCTATCTGTATGAACATGCAAATATCTACATCGCTATCTGTATGAACATGGAAATATCTAGACCGCTATCTGTATGAACATGCAAATATCTACACAGCTATCTGTATATCAATGAAAATATCTACACTGCTATCCCTATAAACATGGAAATAACTACACTGCTATCTGTATAAATATGGAAATATCTACACCGCCATCTCTATGAACATGGAAATAACTACACCGCCATTTGTATGAACATGGAATTATCTACACCGCCATCTCTATGAACATGGAAATATCTACACCGCCATTTGTATGAACATGGAAATATCTACACCACCATCTGTATAAACATGGAAATATCTTCACCGCCATCTGTATGAACATGGATATATGTACACCGGCATCTGGATGAACATGGAAATATCTACACCGCAATCTGAATATACATGGAAATATCTACACAGATTTCTCTATAAATATGGAAATAACTAAAGCGCTATCTGTATAAACTTCGAAATATCTACACCGCCATCTGTATGAACATGGAAATATCTACACCGCCATCTGTACAAACATGGACATATCTACACCGCCATCTGTATTAAGATGGAAATATCTACACCGCCATCTGTATAAACATGGAAATATCTGCCCAACTATCTGTATAAACATGGAAATATCCACACCGCTATCTGTATAAACATGGAAATATCTACACTGCTATCTGCATAAATATGGAAATATCCACACCGCTATCTGTGTAAACATGGAAATATCTACACCGCCATCTCTATAAAAGTGGAAATATCTACACCGCTATCTGTATGAACTTGGAAATATCTACACTGCTCTCTGTATAAAATTGAAATTATCTACACCACTATCTCTATAAACATGGAAATATCTACACTGCTATCTGTATAAACATGGAAATATCTACACCGCTATCTGTATAAACATGGAAATATCTACAACGCTGTCACTATAAACTTGGAAATAACTACACCACTAACTCTGTAAACATGGAAATATCTAGACCGCCATCTCTATATACATGGAAACATCTACACCACCATCTGTATAAACATGGAAATATCTATACCGCTATCTTCATAAACATGGAAATATCTACACCGCCATCTCTATGAACATGGAAATATCTACACCGCCATCTGTACGAACATGGAAATATCTATACCGCCATCTGTATGAACATGTAAATATCTACACCGCCATCTGTAAGAACATGGAAATATCTACACCGCTAACTGTATGAACATGGAAATATATACACCGCTGTCTGTATGAACATGGAAGTATCTACACCGTTATCTGTATGAACATGGAAATATCTACACCGCTATCTGTATGAACATGGAAATATCTACAACGCTATCTGTACGAACATGGAAATATCTACACCGCTATCTGTATGAACATGCAAATATCTACACAGCTATCTGTATATCAATGGAAATATCTACACAGCTATCACTATTAACATGGAAATAACTACACTGCTATCTGTATAAACATGGAAATATCTACAACGCCACGTGTATGAACATGGAAATATCTACACTGCCATCCGTACAAACATGGAAACATCTACACCGCCATCTGTATGAACATGGAAATATCTTCACCGCCATCTGTATGAACATGGAAATATCTACACAGCTATCTGTATATCAATGGAAATATCTATACAGCTATCTCTATTAACATGGAAATAACTACACTGCTATCTGTATAAACATGGAAATATCTACACCGCCACCTGTATGAACATGGAAATATCTACACTGCCATCCGTACAAACATGGAAACATCTACACCGCCATCCCTATAAACATGGAAATATCTACACCGTCCTCTGTATGAACATGGAAATATCTACACCGCTAACTGTATGAACATGGAAATATCTACACCGCTATCTGTATGAACATGGAAATATCTACACCGCTATCTGTATGAACATGGAAATATCTACACCGCTATCTGTATGAACATGGAAATATCTACACCGCTATCTGTATGAACATGGAAATATCTACCCCGCTATCTGTATGAACATGCAAATATCTACACAGCTATCTGTATATCAATGGAAATATCCACACTGGTATCTCTATAAACATGGAAATAACTACACTGCTATCTGTATAAACATGGACATATCTACACCGCCATCTCTATGAACATGGAAATATCTACACCGACATTTGTATGAACCTGGAAATATCTACACCGCCATCTCTATGAACATGGAAATATCTACACCGCCATTTGTATGAACATGGAAATACCTACACCGCCATCTGTATGAACTTGGAAATATCTTCACTGCCATCTGTATGAACATGGATAAATGTACACCGGCATCTGGAACAACATGGAAATATCTACACCGCTATCTGCATAAACATGGAAATATCTACACAGCTATCTGAATATACATGGAAATATCTACACCGATTTCTCTATAAATATGGAAATAACTACAGCGCTATCTCTATAAACTTCGAAATACCTACACCGCCATCTGTATGAACATGGAAATATCTACACCGCCATCCGTACGAACATGGACATATCTAAACCGCCATCTGTATTAGGATGGAAATATCTACACCGTTATCTGTATAAACATGGAAATATCTGCCCAACTATCTGTGTAAACATGGAAATAACTGCACCGCTATCTGAATAAACATGGAAATATCTGCACCGCTATCTGTATAAACATGGAAATATCTACACTGCTATCTGCATAAACCTGGAAATATCCACACCGCTATCTGTATAAACATGGAAATATCTGCCCAACTATCTGTATAAACATGGAAATAACTGCACCGCTATCTGAATAAACATGGAAATATCCGCACCGCTATCTGTATAAACATGGAAATATCTACACCGCTATCCGTGTAAACATGGAAATATCTACACCGCCATCTGTGTAAACATGAAAATATCTACACCGCCATCGCTATAAACATGGAAATATCTACACCGTCCTCTGTATGAACATGGAAATATCTACACCGCCATCTCTATAAAGGTGGAAATATCTACACCGCTATCTGAATATACTTGGAAATATCTACACTGCTCTCTGTATAAAATTGAAATTATCTACACCACTATCTCTATAAACATGGAAATATATACACTGCTATCTGTATAAACATGGAAATATCTACACCGCTATCTGTATAAACATGGAAATATCTTCACAGCTATCTGTATAAACATGGAAATATCTACAACGCTGTCTCTATAAACTTGGAAATAACTACACCACTATCTCTGTTAACATGGAAATATCTAGACCGCCATCTCAATAAACATGGAAATATCTACACCACCATCTGTATAAACATGGAAATATCTATACCGCTATCTGCATAAACATGGAAATATCTACACCGCCATCTCTATGAACATGGAAATATCTACACCGCCATCTGTACGAACATGGAAATATCTCTACTGCCATCTGTATGAACATGTAAATATCTACACCGCCATCTGTATGAACATGGAAATATCTGCATCGCCATATGTATGAACATATAAATATCTACACCGCCATCTGTATTAAGACGGAGATATCTACACGGCTATCTGAATAAACATGGAAATATCTACACCACAATCTGTATAAACATGGAAATATCTACACCGCTATCTGTATAAACATGGAAATATCTACACCGCTACATATATAAGCATGGAAATATCAGCACCGCTATCTGTATGAACATGGAAATATCTACACCGCTATCTGTATGAACATGGAAATATCTACACAGCTATCTGTATGAACATGGAAATGTCTACACCGCTATCAGTATGAACATGGAAATATCTACACCGCTATCTGTATGAACATGGATATATCTACACAGCCCTCTGGATGAACATGGAAATATCCACACCGCTATCTGTGTGAACATGCATACATCTTCACCGCTATCTGTATAAACATGGAAATATGTACATTGCTATCTGTATGAACATGGAAATATCTACACCGCTATCTGTTTGAAGATGGAAATATATACACCGCTATCTGCATGAAAATGGAAATATCTACACAGCTATCTCTTTACACATGGAAATAACTACACCGCTATCAGTATGAACATGGAAATATCTACACCGCCATCTGTATGAACATGGAAATATCTGCACCGCCATCTGTATGAACATATAAATATCTGCACCGCCGTCTGTATTAAGATGGAGATATGTGCACCGCTATCTGAATAAACATGGAAATATCTACACCGCTATCTGTATAAACATGGAAATATCTACACCGCTATCTGTATAAACATGGAAATATCTACACTGCTACCTGTATAAACATGGAAATATCAGCACCGATATCTGTATGAACATGGAAATATCTACACCGCTATCTGTATGAACATGGAAATATCTACAAAGCTATCGGAATGACCATGGAAATATCTACACCGCTATCTGTTTGAACATGTAAATATCTACACCGGTATCTGCATGAAAATGGAAATATCTACAAAGCTATCTGCATATACATGGAAATATCTACACAGCTATCGCTTTACACATGGAAATAACTACACCGCTATATCTATAAACATGGAAATATCTACACCGCCATCTGTATGAACATGGAAATATCTGCACCGCCATCTGTATGAACATATAAATATCTACACCGCCATCTGTATTAAGATGGAGATATCTACACTGCTATCTGTATAAACATGGAAATATCTACACCGCTATCTGTATAAACATGGAAATATCTACACCGCTATCTGTATAAACATGGAAATATCTACACCACTACCTGTATAAACATGGAAATATCAGCACAGCTATCTGTATGAACATGGAATTATCTACACCGCTATCTGTATGAACATGGAAATATCTACACCGCTATCCGTATGAACATGGAAATATCTACACCGCTATCAGTACGAACATGGAAATACCTACACCGCTATCTGTTTGAACATGGAAATATCTACACCGCTGTCTGCATGAATATGGAAATATCTACACAGCTATCTGCATACACATGGAAATATCTACACAGCTATCTCTTAAAACATGGAAATAATTACTCCGCTATCTCAATAAACATGGAAATATCTACACCGCCATCTGTATGAACATGGAAATATCTGCACCGCCATCTGTATGAACATATAAATATCTACACCGCCACCTGTATTAAGAAGGAAATATCTAAACCGCTATCAGTATGAACATTGAAAAATGTACACCGCTATCTGTATGAACATTGAAATATCTAAACCGCTGCCTTATAAACATGGAAATATCAGCACCGCTATCTGTATGAACATGGAAATATCTACACCGCCATCTGTATGAACATGGAAATATCTGCACCGCCATCTGTATGAGCATGCAAATAGCTACACCGCTATCTGTATGAACATGGAAATATCTACACAGCCATCTGGATGAACATGGAAATATCTACTCCGCTATCTGTGTAAACATGCATAGATTTTCACCGCTATCTGTATAAACATGGAAATATCTACACCGCTATCTGTATGAACATGGAAATATCTACACCGCTATCTGTATGAACATGGAAATATCTACACCGCTATCTGTTTGAACATGGAAATATCTACACCGCTATCTGCATGAAAATGGAAATATCTATACTGCTATCTGCATATACATGGAAATATCTACACAGCTATCTCTTTACAGATGGAAATAACTACACCGCTATCTGTATGAACATGGAAATATCTACACCGCCATCTGTATGAACATGGAAATATCTGCACCGCCATCTGTATGAACATATAAATATCTACACCGCCATCTGTATTAAGAAGGAGATATCTACAACGCTATCTGAATAAACATGGAAATATCTACACCGCTATCTGTATAAACATGGAAATATCAGCACCGCTATCTGTATGAACATGGAAATATCAGCCCCTCTATATGTATGAACATGGAGATATCTACACCGCCATCTGTATGAACATGGATATATCTACACAGCCATCTGGAGGAACATGGAAGTATCTACACCGCTATCTGTATGAACATGGGAATATCTACACCGCTATCTGTATGAACATGGAAATATCTACACCGCTATTTGTATGAACAAGGAAATATCTTCACCGCTATCTGTATGAACATGGATATATCTACAGAGCCATCTGGATGAACATGGAAATATCTACACCGCCATCTGTATGAACATATAAATATCTACACCGCCATCTGTATTAAGATGGAGATATCTACACCGCTATCTGTATAAACCTGGAAATATCTACACCGCTATCTGTTTAAACATGGAAAAAACTAAACCGCTATCAGGATTAACATGGAAATTTCTACACCGCTACCTGTATAAACATGGAAATATCAGCACCGCTATCTGTAGGAACATGGAAATATCTACACCGCTATCTGTACGAACAAGGAAATACCTACACCGCTATGTGTATGAACATGGAAATAGCTACACCTCTATCTGTATGAACATGGAAATATCTACACCGCTATCTGAATGAACATGGAAATATCTACACAGCCATCTGGATGAACATGGAAATATCTACACCGCTATCTGTGTAAACATGCATACATCTTCACCGCTATCTGTATAAACATGGAAATATCTACACCGCTATCTGTATGAACATGGAAATATCTGCACCGCTATCTGTATGAACATGGAAATATCTACACCGCCATCTGTTTGAACATGGAAATATCTACACCGCTATCTGCATGAAAATGGAAATATCTACACTGCTATCTGCATATACATGGAAATATCTACACAGCTATCTCTTTACACATGGAAATATCTACACCGCTATCTGTATGAACATGGAAATATCTACACCGCCATCTGTATGAACATGGAAATATCTGCACCGCCATCTGTATGAACATATAAATATCTACACCGCCATCTGTATTAAGATGGAGATATCTACACCGCTATCTGTATGAACATGGAAATATCTACACCGCTATCTGTGTAAACATGCGTACATCTTCACCGCTATCTGTATAAACATGGAAATATCTACAGTGCTATCTGTATGAACATGGAAATATCTACACCGCTATCTGTTTGAACATGGAAATATCTACACCGCTATCTGCATGAAAATGGAAATATCTACAAAGCTATCTGCATATACATGGAAATATCTACACAGCTATCTCTTTACACATGGAAATAACTACACCGCTATATCTATAAACATGGAAATATCTACACCGCCATCTGTATGAACATGGAAATATCTGCACCACCATCTGTATGAACATATAAATAACTACACCGCCATCTGTATTATGAAGGAAATATCTACACCGCTATCTGTATGAACATTGAAATATCTACACCGCTATCTGTGTAAACATGCATACATCTTCACCGCTATCTGTATAAACATGGAAATATCTACAACGCTATCTGTATGAACATGGAAATATCTACACCGCTATCTGTACGAAAATGGAAATATCTAAACCGCTATCTGCATGAAAATAGAAATATCTACACAGCTATCTGCATATAAATGGAAATATCTACACAGCTATCTCTTTACACATAGAAATAACTATACCGCAATCTGTATGAACATGGAAATATCTGCACCACCATCTGTAAGAACATATAAATAACTACACCGCCATCTGTATTAAGAAGGAAATATCTAAACCGCTATCTGTATGAACATTGAAATATCTACACCGCTATCTGTATGAACATGGAATTATCTACACCGCTATCTGAATGAACATGAAAATATCTACACCGCTCTCTGTATGAACATGGATATATCTACACAGCCATCTGGATGAACATGGAAATATCTACACCGCTATCTGTTTGAATATGGAAATATCTAAACCGCTATCTGCATGAAAATGGAAATATATACTCAGCTATCTGCATATACATGGAAATATCTACACAGCGATCTCTTTACACATGGAAATAACTATACCGCTACCTGTATGAACATGGAAATATCTTCACCACCATCTGTAGGAACATGGATATATCTACACAGCCATCTGGATGAACATGGAAATATCTACACCGCTATCTGTATGAACATGGAAATATCTACACCGCTATCTGTGTAAATATGCATACATCTTCACCGCTATCTGTATAAACATGGAAATATCTACAGTGCTATCTGTATGAAAATGGAAATATCTACACCGCTATCTGTTTGAACATGGAAATATCTACACCGCTATCTGCATGAAAATGGAAATATCTACAAAGCTATCTGCATACACATGGAAATATCTACACAGCTATCTCTTTACACATGGAAATAACTACACCGCTATATCTATAAACATGGAAATATCTACACCGCCATCTGTATGAACATGGAAATATCTGCACCACCATCTGTATGAACATATAAATATCTACACCGCCATCTGAATTAAGAAGGAAATATCTACACCGCTATCTGTATGAACATTGAAATATCTACACCGCTATCTGTGTAAACATGCATACATCTTCACCGCTATCTGTATAAACATGGAAATATCTACACCGCTATCTGTATGAACATGGAAATATCTACACCGCTATCTGTTTGAAGATGGAAATATATACACCGCTATCTGCATGAAAATGGAAATATCTACACAGCTGTCTGCATGAAAATGGAAATACCTACACAGATATCTGCATACACATGGAAATATCTACACAGTTATCTCTTTACACATGGAAATAACTACACCGCTATCTGTATGAACATGGAAATATCTACACCGCCATCTGTATGAACATGGAAATATCTGCACCGCCATCTGTATGAACATATAAATATCTACACTGCCATCTGTATTAAGATGGGGATATCTACAACGCTATCTGAATAAACATGGAAATATCTACACCGCTATCTGTATAAACATGGAAATATCAGCACCGCTATCTGTATGAACATGGAAATATCAGCCCCTCTATCTGTATGAACATGGAGATATCTACACCGCCATCTGTATGAACATGGATATATCTACACAGCCATCTGGAGGAACATGGAAGTATCTACACCGCTATCTGTATGAACATGGGAATATCTACACCGCTATCTGTATGAACATGGAAATATCTACACCGCTATCTGTATGAACAAGGAAATATCTTCACCGCTATCTGTATGAACATGGATATATCTACAGAGCCATCTGGATGAACATGGAAATATCTACACCGCCATCTGTATGAACATATAAATATCTACACCGCCATCTGTATTAAGATGGAGATATCTACACCGCTATCTGTATAAACCTTGAAATATCTACACCGCTATCTGTTTAAACATGGAAATAACTAAACCGCTATCAGGATTAACATGGAAATTTCTACACCGCTACCTGTATAAACATGGAAATATCAGCACCGCTATCTGTAGGAACATGGAAATATCTACACCGCTATCTGTACGAACAAGGAAATACCTACACCGCTATCTGTATGAACATGGAAATAGCTACACCTCTATCTGTATGAACATGGAAATATCTACACCGCTATCTGAATGAACATGGAAATATCTACACAGCCATCTGGATGAACATGGAAATATCTACACCGCTATCTGTGTAAACATGCATACATCTTCACCGCTATCTGTATAAACATGGAAATATCTACACCGCTATCTGTATGAACATGGAAATATCTGCACCGCTATCTGTATGAACATGGAAATATCTACACCGCTATCTGTTTGAACATGGAAATATCTACACCGCTATCTGCATGAAAATGGAAATATCTACACTGCTATCTGCATATACATGGAAATATCTACACAGCTATCTCTTTACACATGGAAATATCTACACCGCTATCTGTATGAACATGGAAATATCTACACCGCCATCTGTATGAACATGGAAATATCTGCATTGCCATCTGGATGAACATATAAATATCTACACCGCCATCTGTATTAAGATGGAGATATCTACACCGCTATCTGTATGAACATGGAAATATCTACACCGCTATCTGTATGAACATGGAATTATCTACACCGCTATCTGTGTAAACATGCATACATCTTCACCGCTATCTGTATAAACATGGAAATATCTACAACGCTATCTGTATGAACATGGAAATATCTACACCGCTACCTGTACGAACATGGAAATATCTAAACCGCTATCTGCATGAAAATAGAAATATCTACACAGCTATCTGCATATACATGGAAATATCTGCAAAGCTATCTCTTTACACATGGAAATAACTACACCGCTATCTCCATAAACACGGAAATATCTACACCGCCATCTGTATGAACATGGAAATATCTGCACCGCCATCTGTATAAACATATAAATATCTACACCGCCATCTGTATTAAGATGGAGATATCTACACCGCTATCTGTATAAACTTGGAAATATCTACACCGCTATCTGTATAAACATGGAAATACCTACACCGCTATCTGTATAAACATGGAAATACCTACACCGCTACCTGTATAAACATGGAAATATCAGCACCGTTATCTGTATGAAAATGGAAATATCTACACCGCTATCTCTATGAACATGGAAATATCTACACCGCTATCTGTATGAACATGGAAATAGCTACACTGCTATCTGTATGAACATGGAAATATCTACACCACTATCTGTAGGAACATGGAAATATCTACACCGCTATCTCTATGAACATGGATATATCTACACAGCCATCTGGATGAACATGGAAATATCTACACCGCTATCTGCATGAACATGGAAATATCTACACCGCTATCTGTGTAAACATGAATACATCTTCACCGCAATCTGTATAAACATGGATATATCAACATCGCTATCTGTATGAACTTGGAAATATCTACACCGCTATCTGTTTGAACATGGAAATATCTAAACCGCTATCTGTATGAACATGGAAATATCTACACCGCTATCTGTATGAACATGGAGATATCTACACCGCTATCTGTATGAACATGGAAATATCTACACCGCTATCTGTTTGAACATGGAAATATCTAAACCGCTATCTGTATGAACATGGAAATATCTACACCGCTATCTGTATGAACATGGAGATACCTACACCGCTATCTGTATGAACATGGAAATACCTTCACCGCCATCTGTATGAACATGGATATATCTACACAGCCATCTGGATGAACATGGATATATCGACACAGCCCTCTGGATGAACATGGAAATATCCACACCGCTATTTGTGTAAACATGCATACATCTTCACCGCTATCTGTATAAACATGGAAATATCTACACCGCTATCTGTATGAACATGGAAATATCTACACCGCTATCTGTTTGAAGATGGAAATATATACACCGCTATCTGCATGAAAATGGAAATATCCACACAGCTGTCTGCATGAAAATGGAAATACCTACACAGCTATCTGCATATACATGGAAATATCTACACAGCTATCTCTTTACACATGGAAATAACTACACCGCTATCTGTATGAACATGGAAATATCTTCACCGCCATCTGTATGAACATGGATATATCTACACAGCCATCTGGAGGAACATGGAAATATCTACACCACTATCTGTATGAACATGGAAATAACTACACCGCCATCTGTATGAACATGGAAATATCTGCACCGCCATCTGTATGAACATATAAATATATACACCGCCATATGTATTAAGATGGAGATATCTACACTGCTATCTGTATAAACATGGAAATATCTACACCGCCATCTGTATGAACATATAAATACACCGCCATCTGTATTAAGAAGGAAATATCTAAACCGCTATCTGTATAAACATGGAAATATCTACACCGCTGCCTGTATAAACATGGAAATATCAGCACCGCTATCTGTATGAACATGGAAATATCTACACCGCTATCTGTAGGAACATGAAAATAGCTACACCGCTGCCTGTATAAACATGGAAATATCAGCACCGCTATCTGTATGAACATGGAAATATCTACACCACTATCTGTATGAACATGGATATATCTACACAACCATCTGGAGGAACATGGAAATATCTACACCACTATCTGTATGAACATGGAAATATCTACACCGCTATCTGTGTAAACATGCATACATCTTCACCGCTATCTGTATAAACATGGAAATATCTACACCGCTATCTGTATGAACATGGAAATATCTACACCGCTATCTGTATGAACATGGAAATATCTACACGGCTATCTGTTTGAACATGGAAATATCTACACCGCTATCTGCATGAAAATGGAAATATCTACACTGCTATCTGCATATACATGGAAATATCTACACAGCTATATCTTTACACATGGAAATAACTACACCGCTATCTGTATGAACATGGAAATATCCACACCGCCATCTGTATGAACATGGAAATATCTGCACCGCCATCTGAATGAACATATAAATATCTACACCACCATATGTATTAAGATGGAGATATCTACACCGCTATCTGTATAAACATGGAAATATCTACACCGCTATCTGTATAAACATGGAAATATCTACACTGCTATCTGTATAAACATGGAAATATCTACACCGCTACCTGTATAAACATGGAAATATCAGCACCGCTATCTGTATGAACATGGAAATATCTACACCGCTATCTGTATGAACATGTAAATATCTACACCGCTATCTGTATGAACATGGAAATATCTACACCGCTATCTGTATGAACATGGATATATCTACACAGCCCTCTGGATGAACATGGAAATATCCACACCGCTATCTGTGTAAACATGCATACATCTTCACCGCTATCTGTATAAACACGGAAATATCTACACCGCTGTCTGTATGAACATGGAAATATCTACACCGCTATCTGTTTGAAGATGCAAATACATACACAGCTATCTGCATGAAAATGGAAATATTTACACAGCTATCTGCATATACATGGAAATATCTACACAGCTATCTCTTTACACATGGAAATAACTACACCGCTATCTGTATGAACATGGAAATATCTACACGGCCATCTGTATGAACATGGAAACATCTGCACCACCATCTGTATGAACATATAAATATCTACACCGCCATCTGTATTAAGATGGAGATATCTACACCGCTATCTGAATAAACATGGAAATATCTACACCGCTATCTGTACGAACATGGAAATATCTAAACCGCTATCTGCATGAAAATAGAAATATCTTCACAGCTATCTGCATATACATGGAAATATCTACAAAGCTATCTCTTTACACATGGAAATAACTACACCGCTATCTCTATAAACATGGAAATATCTACACCGCCATCTGTATGAACATGGAAATATCTGCACCTTCACCTGTATAAACATATAAATATCTACAACGCCTTCTGTATTATGATGGAGATATCTACACCGCTATCTGTATAAACTTGGAAATATCTACACCGCTATCTGTACAAACATGGAAATACCTACACCGCTATCTGTATAAACATGGAAATATCAGCACCGCTCTCTGTATGAACTTGGAAATATCAGCCCCTCCATCTATATGAACATGGAAGTATCTACACCGCTATCTCTATGAACATGGAAATATCTACACCGCTATCTGTTTGAACATGGAAATATCTATACCGCTATCTGCATGAAAATGGAAATACATACACAGCTATCTGCATATACATGGAAATATCTACACAGCTATCCCTTTACACATGGAAATAACTACACGGCTATCTGTATGAACATGGAAATATCTTCACCGCCATGTGTAGGAACATGGATATATCTACAAAGCCATCTGGATGAACATGGAAATATCTACACCGCTATCTGTTTGAACATGGAAATATCTACACCGCTATCTGTGTAAACATGCATACAACTTCACCGCTATCTCTATAAACATGGAAATATCTACACTGCTATCTGTATGAACATGGAAATATCTACACCGCTATCTGTTTGAACATGGAAATATCTACACCGCTATCTGCATGAAAATGGAAATATCTACAAAGCTATCTGCATATACATGGAAACATCTACACAGCTATCTCTTTACACATGGAAATAACTACACCGCTAAATCTATAAACATGGAAATATCTACACCGCCATCTGTATGAACATGGAAATATCTGCACCACCATCTGTATGAACATATAAATATCTACACCGCCATCTGTATTAAGAAGGAAATATCTAAACCGCTATCTGTACGAACATTGAAATATCTACACCGCTATCTGTATGAACATGGAAATATCTACACCGCTATCTGTGTGAACATGCATATATCTTCACCGCTATCTGTACAAACATGGAAATATCTACAACGCTATATGTATGAACATGGAAATATCTACACCGCTATCTGTACGAACATGGAAATATCTAAACCGCTATCTGCATGAAAATAGAAATATCTACACAGCTATCTGCATATACATGGAAATATCTACAAAGCTATCACTTTACACATGGAAATAACTACACCGCTATCTCTATAAACACGGAAATATCTACACCGCCATCTGTATGAACATGGAAATATCTGCACCGCCATCTGTATAAACATATAAATATCTACACCGCCATCTGTATTTAGATGGAGATATCTACACCGCTATCTGTATAAACTTGGAAATATCTACACCGCTATCTGCATAAACATGGAAATACCTACACCGCTATCTGTATAAACATGGAAATACCTACACCGCTACCTGTATAAACATGGAAATATCAGCTCCGCTATCTGTATGAACATGGAAATATCTACACCGCTATCTCTATGAACATGGAAATATCTACACCGCTATCTGTATGAACATGGAAATAGCTACACCGCTATCTGCATGAAAATGGAAATATCTACACTGCTATCTGCATATACATGGAAATATCTACACAGCTATATCTTTACAAAGAAATAACTACACCGCTATCTGTATGAACATGGAAATATCCACACCGCTATCTGTATGAACATGGAAATATCTGCACCGCCATCTGTATGAACATATAAATATCTACACCACCATCTGTATTAAGATGGAGATATCTACACCGCTATCTGTATAAACATGGAAATATCTACACCGCTATCTGTATAAACATGGAAATATCTACACTTCTATCTGTATAAACATGGAAATATCTACACCGCTACCTGTATAAACATGGAAATATTAGCACCGCTACCTGTATGAACATGGAAATATCTACACCGCTATCTGTATGAACATGGAAATATCTACACCGCTATCTGTATGAACATGGATATATCTACACAGCCATCTGGATGAACATGGAAATATCTAAACCGCTATCTGTGTAAACATGCATACATCTTCACCACTATCTGTATAAACATGGAAATATCTGCACCGCTATCGGTATGAACATGGAAATATCTACACCGCTATCTGTATGAAAATGGAAATACCTACACAGCTATCTGTTTGGACATGGAAATATCTACACCGCTATCTGCATGAAAATGGAAATATCTACACTGCTATCTGCATATACATTTAAATATCTACACAGCTATCTCTATACACATGGAAATAACTACACCACTATCTGTATGAACATGGAAATAACTACACCGCCATCTGTATGAACATGGAAATATCTGAACCGCCATCTGTATGAACATATAAATATATACACCGCCATCTGTATTAAGATGGAGATATCTACACTGCTATCTGTATAAACATGGAAATATCTACACCGCCATCTGTATGAACATATAAATACACCGCCATCTGTATTAAGGAGGAAATATCTAAACCGCTATCTGTATAAACATGGAAATATCTACACCGCTGCCTGTATAAACATGGAAATATCAGCACCGCTATCTGTATGAACATGGAAATATCTACACCGCTATCTGTAGGAACATGAAAATAGCTACACCGCTGCCTGTATAAACATGGAAATATCAGCACCGCTATCTGTATGAACATGGAAATATCTACACCACTATCTGTATGAACATGGATATATCTACACAACCATCTGGAGGAACATGGAAATATCTACACCACTATCTGTATGAACATGGAAATATCTACACCGCTATCTGTGTAAACATGCATACATCTTCACCGCTATCTGTATAAACATGGAAATATCTACACCGCTATCTGTATGAACATGGAAATATCTACACCGCTATCTGTATGAACATGGAAATATCTACACGGCTATCTGTTTGAACATGGAAATATCTACACCGCTATCTGCATGAAAATGGAAATATCTACACTGCTATCTGCATATACATGGAAATATCTACACAGCTATATCTTTACACATGGAAATAACTACACCGCTATCTGTATGAACATGGAAATATCCACACCGCCATCTGTATGAACATGGAAATATCTGCACCGCCATCTGTATGAACATATAAATATCTACACCACCATCTGTATTAAGATGGAGATATCTACACCGCTATCTGTATAAACATGGAAATATCTACACCGCTATCTGTATGAACATGGAAATATCTACACTGCTATCTGTAGGAACATGGAAATAGCTACACCGTTATGTGTGTGTAAATGGAAATAGCTACACCGCTATCTGTATGAACATGGAAATATCTACACCGCTATCTGTATGAACATGGAAATATCTACACCGCTATCTGTATGAACATGGATATATCTACACAGCCATCTGGATGAACATGGAAATATCTACACCGCTATCTGTGTAAACATGCATACATCTTCACCACTATCTGTATAAACATGGAAATATCTGCACCGCTATCGGTATGAACATGGATATATCTACACCGCTATCTGTATGAACATGGAAATACCTACACAGCTATCTGTTTGGACATGGAAATATCTACACCGCTATCTGCATGAAAATGGAAATATCTACACTGCTATCTGCATATACATTTAAATATCTACACAGCTATCTCTTTACACATGGAAATAACTACACCACTATCTGTATGAACATGGAAATAACTACACCGCCATCTGTATGAACATGGAAATATCTACACCGCTATCTCTATGAACATGGAAATATCTAAACCGCTATCTGTATGAACATGGAAATATCTACACCGCTATCTGTTTGAACATGGAAATATCTACACCGCTGTCTGCATGAAAATGGAAATATCTACACAGCTATCTGCATATACATGGAAATATCTACACAGCTATCTCTTAACACATGGAAATAACTACACCGCTATCTCTACAAACATGGAAATATCTACACCGCTATCTGTATGAACATGGAAATATCTTCACCGCCATCTGTGTGAACATGGATATATCTACACAGCCATCTGGATGATCATGGAAATATCTGCACCGCTATCTGTATGAACATGGAAATAGCTACACCGCTATCTGTATGAACATGGAAATATCTACACCGCTATCTGTATGAACATGGAAATATCTACACCGCTATCTCTATAAACATGGAAAAATCTTCACCGCCATCTGTATGAACATGGATATATCTACACAGCCATCTGGATGAACATTGAAATATCTACACAGCTATCTGTATGAACATGGAAATATATACACCGCTATCTGTGTAAACATGCATACATCTTCACCGCTATCTGTATAAACATGGAAATATCTACACCGCTATCTGTATGAACATGGAAATATCTACACCGCTATCTGTTTGAACATGGAAATATCTACACCGCTATCTGCATGAAAATGGAAATATCTACACAGTTATCTGCATATACATGGAAATATCTACACAGCTATCTCTTTACACGTGGAAATAACTACACCGCTATCTGTATGAACATGGAAATATCTTCACCGCCATCTGTGTGAACATGGATATATCTACACAGCCATCTGGATGAACATGGAAATATCTGCACCGCCATCTGTATTAAGATGGAGATACCTACACCGCTATCTGTATAAACCTGGAAATATCTACACCGCTATCTGTATAAACATGGAAATATCTACACCGCTACCCATATAAACATGGAAATATCAGCACCGCTATCTGTATGAACATGGAAATATCTACACCGCTATCTGTATGAACATGGATATATCTACACAGCCATCTGTATGAACATGGAAATATCTACACCGCTATCTGTGTAAACATGCATACATCTTAACCGCTATCTGTATAAACATGGAAATATCTACACCGCTATCTGTTTGAACATGGAAATATCTACACCGCTATCTGTATAAACATGGAAATATCTACACCGCTATCTGAATGAACATGGAAATACCTTCACCGCCATCTGTATGAACATGGATATATCTACACAGCCATGTGGATGAACATGGAAATATCTACTCCGCTATCTGTATGAACATGGATATTTCTTCACAGCCATCTGGATGAACATGGAAATATCTACACCGCTATCTGTATGAACATGGAAATATCTACACCGCTATCTGTATGAACATGGATATATCTACACAGCCATCTGGATGAACATGGAAATATCTACACCGCTATCTGTGTAAACATGCAAACATCTTCACCACTATCTATATAAACATGGAAATATCTGGACCGCTATCGGTATGAACATGGAAATATCTACACCGCTATCTGTATGAACATGGAAATACCTACACAGCTATCTGTTTGGACATGGAAATATCTACACCGCTATCTGCATGAAAATGGAAATATCTACACTGCTATCTGCATATACATCTAAATATCTACACAGCTATCCCTTTACACATGGAAATAACTACACCACTATCTGTATGAACATGGAAATAACTACACCGCCATCTGTATGAACATGGAAATATCTGCACCGCCATCTGTATGAACATATAACTATCTACACCGCCATCTGTATTAAGATGGAGATATCTACACTGCTATCTGTATAAACATGGAAATATCTACACCGCCATCTGTATGAACATATAAATACACCGCCATCTGTATTAAGAAGGAAATATCTAAACCACTATCTGTATAAACATGGAAATATCTACACCGCTGCCTGTATAAACATGGAAATATCAGCACCGCTATCCGTATGAACATGGAAATATCTACACCACTATCTGTAGTAACATGGAAATAGCTACACCGCTGCCTGTATAAACATGGAAATATCAGCACCGCTATCTGTATGAACATGGAAATATCTACACCACTATCTGTATGAACATGGATATATCTACACAGCCATCTGGAGGAACATGGAAATATCTACACCACTATCTGTATGAACATGGAAATATCTACACCGCTATCTGTGTAAACATGCATACATCTTCACCGCTATCTGTATAAACATGGAAATATCTACACCGCTATCTGTATGAACATGGAAATATCTACACCGCTATCTGTATGAACATGGAAATATCTACACCGCTATCTGTTTGAACATGGAAATATCTACACTGCTATCTGCATGAAAATGGAAATATCTACACTGCTATCTGCATATACATGGAAATATCTACACAGCTATATCTTTACACATGGAAATAACTACACCACTATCTGTATGAACATGGAAATATCCACACCGCCATCTGTATGAACATGGAAATATCTGCACCGCAATCTGTATGAACATATAAATATCTACACCACCATCTGTATTAAGATGGAGATATCTACACCGCTATATGTATAAACATGGAAATATCTACACCGCTATCTGTATAAACATGGAAATATCTACACCGCTATCTGTATAAACATGGAAATATCAGCACCGCTATCTGTATGAACATGGAAATATCTACACCGCTATCTGTATGAACATGGAAATATCTACAGCGCTATCTGTATGAACATGGAAATATCTACACCGCTATCTGTATGAACATGGATATATCTACACAGCCCTCTGGATGAACATGGAAATATCCACACCGCTATCAGTGTAAACATGCATACATCTTCACCACTATCTGTATAAACATGGAAATATCTACACCGCTATCTGTATGAACATGGAAATATCTACACCGCTATCTGTTTGAAGATGGAAATACATACACCGCTATCTGCATGAAAATGGAAATATCTACACAGCTATCTGCATATACATGGAAATATCTACACAGCTATCTCTTTACACATGGAAATAACTACACCGCTATCTGTATGAACATGGAAATATCTACACCGCTATCTGTATGAACATGGAAATATCTTCACCGCCATCTGTGTAAACATGCATACAACTTCACCGCTATCTGTATAACCATGGAAATATCTACACCGCTATCTGTATGAACATGGAAATATCTACACCGCTATCTGTATGAACATGGAAATCTCAACACCGCTATCTGTAGAACATGGAAATATCTACACCGCCATCTGTATGAACATGTAAATATCTACACCGCTATCTGTATGAACATGCAAATATCTACACAGCTATCTGTATATCAATGGAAATATCCACACTGGTATCTCTATAAACATGGAAATAACTACACTGCTATCTGTATAAACATGGAAATATCTACACCGCCATCTCTATGAACATGGAAATATCTACACCGCCATTTGTATGAACCTGGAAATATCTACACCGCCATCTCAATGAACATGGAAATATCTACACCGCCATTTGTATGAACATGGAAATACCTACACCGCCATCTGTATGAACATGGAAATATCTTCACCGCCATCTACATGAACATGGATATATCTACACCGGCATCTGGATGAACATGGAAATATCTACACCGCTATCTGCATGAACATGGAAATATCTACACAGCTATCTGAATATAGATGGAAATATCTACACTGATTTCTCTTTAAATATGGAAATAACTACAGCGCTATCTCTATAAACTTCGAAATATCTACACCGCCATCTGTATGAACATGGAAATATCTACACCGCCATCTGTACGAACATGGACATATCTACACCGCCATCTGTATTAAGATGGATATATCTACACCGCTATCTGTATAAACTTGGAAATATCTGCCCAACTATCTGTATAAACATGGAAATATCCGCACCGCTATCTGAATAAACATAGAAATATCCGCACCACTATCTGTATAAACATGGAAATATCTACACAGCTATCTGCATAAACCTGGAAATATCCGCACCGCTATCTGTGTAAACATGGAAATGTCTACACCGCTATCCGTGTAAACATGGAAATATCTACACCGCCTTGTGTGCAAATATGAAAATATCTACACCGCCATCCCTATAAACATGGAAATATCTACACCGTCTTCTGTATGAACATGTAAATATCTACACCGCCATCTGTACGAACATGGAAATATCTACACCGCTAACTGTATGAACATGGAAATATCTACACCGCCATCTGTATGAACATGGAAATAGCTACACCGCTGCCTGTATAAACATGGAAATATCAGCACCGCTATCTGTATGAACATGGAAATATCTACACCACTATCTGTATGAACATGGATATATCTACACAGCCATCTGGAGGAACATGGAAATATCTACACCACTATCTGTATGAACATGGAAATATCTACACCGCTATCTGTGTAAACATGCATACATCTTCACCGCTATCTGTATAAACATAGAAATATCTACACCGCTATCTGTATGAACATGGAAATATCTACACCGCTATCTGTATGAACATGGAAATATCTACACCGCTATCTGTTTGAACATGGAAATATCTACACTGCTATCTGCATGAAAATGGAAATATCTACACTGCTATCTGCATATACATGGAAATATCTACACAGCTATATCTTTACACATGGAAATAACTACACCACTATCTGTATGAACATGGAAATATCCACACCGCCATCTGTATTAACATGGAAATATCTGCACCGCAATCTGTATGAACATATAAATATCTACACCACCATCTGTATTAAGATGGAGATATCTACACCGCTATCTGTATAAACATGGAAATATCTACACCGCTATCTGTATAAACATGGAAATATCTACACTGCTATCTGTATAAACATGGAAATATCAGCACCGCTATCTGTATGAACATGGAAATATCTACACCGCTATCTGTATGAACATGGAAATTTCTACACCGCTATCTGTATGAACATGGAAATATCTACACCGCTATCTGTATTAACATGGATATATCTACACAGCCCTCTGGATGAACATGGAAATATCCACACCGCTATCTGTGTAAACATGCATACAACTTCACCGCTATCTGTATAAACATGGAAATATCTACACCGCTATCTGTATGAACATGGAAATATCTACACCGCTGTCTGTTTGAAGTTGGAAATACATACACCGCTATCTGCATGAAAATGGAAATATCTACACAGCTATCTGCATATACATGGAAATATCTACACAGCTATCTCTTTACACATGGAAATAACTACACCGCTATCTGTATGAACATGGAAATATCTACACCGCTATCTGTATGAACATGGAAATATCTTCACCGCCATCTGTGTAAACATGCATACAACTTCACCACTATCTGTATAACCATGGAAATATCTACACCGCTATCTGTATGAACATGGAAATATCTACACCGCTATCTGTATGAACATGGAAATCTCAACACCGCTATTTGTAGAACATGGAAATATCTACACCGCCATCTGTATGAACATGTAAATATCTACACCGCTATCTGTATGAACATGCAAATATCTACACAACTATCTGTATATCAATGAAAATATCTACACTGCTATCCCTATAAACATGGAAATAACTACACTGCTATCTGTATAAATATGGAAATATCTACACCGCCATCTCTATGAACATGGAAATATCTACACCGCCATTTGTATGAACATGGAATTATCTACACCGCCATCTCTATGAACATGGAAATATCTACACCGCCATTTGTATGAACATGGAAATATCTACACCACCATCTGTATGAACATGGAAATATCTTCACCGCCATCTGTATGAACATGGATATATGTACACCGGCATCTGGATTAACATGGAAATATCTACACTGCTATCTCAATATACATGGAAATATCTACACAGCTATCTGAATATACATGGAAATATCTACACAGATTTCTCTATAAATATGGAAATAACTACAGCGCTATCTCTATAAACTTCGAAATATCTACACCGCCATCTGTATGAACATGGAAATATCTACACCGCCAACTGTACAAACATGGATATATCTACACCGCCATCTGTATTAAGATGGAAATATCTACACCGCTATCGGTATAAACATGGAAATATCTGCCCAACTATCTGTATACACATGGAAATATCCGCACCGCTATCTGTATAAACATGGAAATATCTACACCGCTATCTGCATAAACATGGAAATATCCACACCGCTATCTGTGTAAACATGGAAATGTCTACACCGCTATCTGTTTAAACATGGAAATATCTACACCGCCATCTGTGTAAACATGAAAATATCTACACCGCCATCCCTATAAACATGGAAATATCTACACCGCCATTTGTATGAACCTGGAAATATCTACACCGCCATCTCAATGAACATGGAAATATCTACACCGCCATTTGTATGAACATGGAAATACCTACACCGCCATCTGTATGAACATGGAAATATCTTCACCGCCATCTACATGAACATGGATATATCTACACCGGCATCTGGATGAACATGGAAATATCTACACCGCTATCTGCATGAACATGGAAATATCTACACAGCTATCTGAATATAGATGGAAATATCTACACTGATTTCTCTTTAAATATGGAAATAACTACAGCGCTATCTCTATAAACTTCGAAATATCTACACCGCCATCTGTATGAACATGGAAATATCTACACCGCCATCTGTACGAACATGGACATATCTACACCGCCATCTGTATTAAGATGGATATATCTACACCGCTATCTGTATAAACTTGGAAATATCTGCCCAACTATCTGTATAAACATGGAAATATCCGCACCGCTATCTGAATAAACATAGAAATATCCGCACCACTATCTGTATAAACATGGAAATATCTACACAGCTATCTGCATAAACCTGGAAATATCCGCACCGCTATCTGTGTAAACATGGAAATGTCTACACCGCTATCCGTGTAAACATGGAAATATCTACACCGCCTTGTGTGCAAATATGAAAATATCTACACCGCCATCCCTATAAACATGGAAATATCTACACCGTCTTCTGTATGAACATGTAAATATCTACACCGCCATCTGTACGAACATGGAAATATCTACACCGCTAACTGTATGAACATGGAAATATCTACACCGCCATCTGTATGAACATGGAAATAGCTACACCGCTGCCTGTATAAACATGGAAATATCAGCACCGCTATCTGTATGAACATGGAAATATCTACACCGCTATCTGCATAAACATGGAAATATCCACACCGCTATCTGTGTAAACATGGAAATATCTACACCGCTATCTGTATGAACATGGAAATATCTACACCGCTATCTGTATGAACATGGAAATATCTACACGGCTATCTGTTTGAACATGGAAATATCTACACCGCTATCTGCATGAAAATGGAAATATCTACACTGCTATCTGCATATACATGGAAATATCTACACAGCTATATCTTTACACATGGAAATAACTACACCGCTATCTGTATGAACATGGAAATATCCACACCGCCATCTGTATGAACATGGAAATATCTGCACCGCCATCTGTATGAACATATAAATATCTACACCACCATCTGTATTAAGATGGAGATATCTACACCGCTATCTGTATAAACATGGAAATATCTACACCGCTATCTGTATGAACATGGAAATATCTACACTGCTATCTGTAGGAACATGGAAATAGCTACACCGTTATGTGTGTGTAAATGGAAATAGCTACACCGCTATCTGTATGAACATGGAAATATCTACACCGCTATCTGTATGAACATGGAAATATCTACACCGCTATCTGTATGAACATGGATATATCTACACAGCCATCTGGATGAACATGGAAATATCTACACCGCTATCTGTGTAAACATGCATACATCTTCACCACTATCTGTATAAACATGGAAATATCTGCACCGCTATCGGTATGAACATGGATATATCTACACCGCTATCTGTATGAACATGGAAATACCTACACAGCTATCTGTTTGGACATGGAAATATCTACACCGCTATCTGCATGAAAATGGAAATATCTACACTGCTATCTGCATATACATTTAAATATCTACACAGCTATCTCTTTACACATGGAAATAACTACACCACTATCTGTATGAACATGGAAATAACTACACCGCCATCTGTATGAACATGGAAATATCTGCACCGCCATCTGTATGAACATATAAATATATACACCGCCATCTGTATTAAGATGGAGATATCTACACTGCTATCTGTATAAGCATGGAAATATCTACACCGCCATCTGTATGAACATATAAATACACCGCCTTCTGTATTAAGAAGGAAATATCTAAACCGCTATCTGTATAAACATGGAAATATCTACACCGCTGCCTGTATAAACATGGAAATATCAGCACCGCTATCTGTATGAACATGGAAATATCTACACCACTATCTGTATGAACATGGATATATCTACACAACCATCTGGAGGAACATGGAAATATCTACACCACTATCTGTATGAACATGGAAATATCTACACCGCTATCTGTGTAAACATGCATACATCTTCACCGCTATCTGTATAAACATGGAAATATCTACACCGCTATCTGTATGAACATGGAAATATCTACACCGCTATCTGTAGGAACATGGAAATATCTACACGGCTATCTGTTTGAACATGGAAATATCTACACCGCTATCTGCATGAAAATGGAAATATCTACACTGCTCTCTGCATATACATGGAAATATCTACACAGCTATATCTTTACACATGGAAATAACTACACCGCTATCTGTGAACATGGAAATATCCACACCGCCATCTGTATGAACATGGAAATATCTGCACCGCCATCTGTATGAACATATAAATATCTACACCACCATCTGTATTAAGATGGAGATATCTACACCGCTATCTGTATAAACATGGAAATATCTACACCGCTATCTGTATAAACATGGAAATATCTACACTGCTATCTGTATCAACATGGAAATATCTACACCGCTACCTGTATAAACATGGAAATATCAGCACCGCTATCTGTATGAACATGGAAATATCTACACCGCTATCTGTATGAACATGTAAATATCTACACCACTATCTGTATGAACATGGAAATATCTACACCGCTATCTGTATGAACATGGATATATCTACACAGCCCTCTGGATGAACATGGAAATATCCACACCGCTATCTGTGTAAACATGCATACATCTTCACCGCTATCTGTATAAACACGGAAATATCTACACCGCTGTCTGTATGAACATGGAAATATCTACACCGCTATCTGTTTGAAGATACAAATACATACACAGCTATCTGCATGAAAATGGAAATATCTACACAGCTATCTGCATATACATGGAAATATCTACACAGCTATCTCTTTACACATGGAAATAACTACACCGCTATCTGTATGAACATGGAAATATCTACACGGCCATCTGTATGAACATGGAAATATCTGCACCGCCATCTGTATGAACATATAAATATCTACACCGCCATCTGTATTAAGATGGAGATATATACACCGCTATCTGAATAAACATGGAAATATCTACACCGCTATCTGTACGAACATGGAAATATCTAAACCGCTATCTGCATGAAAATAGAAATATCTACACAGCTATCTGCATATACATGGAAATATCTACAAAGCTATCTCTTTACACATGGAAATAACTACACCGATATCTCTATAAACATGGAAATATCTACACCGCCATCTGTATGAACATGGATATGTCTACACATCCATGTGGATGAACATGGCAAAATCTACACCGCGATCTGTATGAACATGGGAATATCTACACCGCTATCTGTGTAAACATGCAAACACCTTCACCGCTATCTGTATAAACATGGAAATATCTACACCGCTATCTGTATGAACATGGAAATATCTACACAGCTATCTGCATATACATGGAAATATCTGCAAAGCTATCTCTTTACACATGGAAATCACTACATCGCTATCTGTATGAACATGGAAATATCTTCACCGCCATCTGTAGGAACATGGATATATCTACACAGCCATCTGGATGAACATGGAAATATCTACACCGCTCTCTGTATGAAGATGGAAATATCTACACCGCTATCTGTGTAAACATGCATACATCTTCACCGCTATCTGTATAAACATGGAAATATCTACACTGCTATCTGTATGAAAATGGAAATATCTACACCGCTATCTGTTTGAACATGGAAATATCTACAACGCTATCTGCATGAAAATGGAAATATCTACACAGCGATCTGCATATACATGGAAATATCTACAAAGCTATCTCCTTACACATGGAAATAACTACAGCGCTATCTCTATAAACATACAAATATCTACACCGCCATCTGTATGAACATGGAAATATCTGCAATGCCATCTGTATGAACATATAAATATATACACCGCCATCTATATTAAGATGGAGATAGCTACACCGCTATCTACATCAAAATGGAAATATCTACACTGCTATCTGCATTTACATTTAAATATCTACACAGCTATCTCTTTACACATGGAAATAACTACACCGTTATCTGTATGAACATGGAAATATCTACACCGCCATCTGTATGAACATGGAAATATCTGCACCGCCATCTGTATGAAAATATAAATATCTACACCGCCATCTGTATTAAGATAGAGATATCTACACTGCTATCTGTATAAACATGGAAATATCTACACCGCTATCTGTATAAACATGGAAATATCTACACCGCTATCTGTATATACATGGAAATATCTACACCACTACCTGTATAAACATGGAAATATCAGCACCGCTATCTATATGAACATGGAAATTTCTATACAGCTATCTGTATGAACATGGAAATATCTACACCGCTATCTGTATGAACATGGAAATACATACACCGCGATCTGTATGAACATGGAAATATCAACACCGCTATCTGTTTGAACATGGAAATATCTACACCGCTGTCTGCATGAAAATGGAAATATCTACACAGCTATCTGCATATACATGGAAATATCTACACAGCTATCTCTTTACACATGGAAATATCTACACCGCTATCTCTATAAACATGGAAATATCTACACCGCCATCTGTATGAACATGGAAATATCTGCACCGCCATCTGTATGAACATATAAATATCTACACCGCCATCTGTATTAAGAAGGAGATATCTACACAGCTATCTGTATAAACATGGAAATATCTACACCGCTATCTGCATAAACATGGAAATATCTACACCGCTATCTGTATAAACATGGAAATATCTACACCGCTACCTGTATAAACATGGAAATATCAGCACCGCTATCGGTATGAACATGGAAATATCTACACCGATATCTGTATGAACATGGGTATATCTACAACGCTATCTGTATGAACATGTTAATATCTTTACCGCCATCTGTATGAACATGGATATATCTACACAGCCATCTGTATGAACATGGAAATATCTACACCGCTATCTGTATGAACATGGAAATATCTACACCGCTATCTGTACGAACATGGAAATATCTTCACCGCCATCTGTATGAAAATGGATATGGCTACACAGCCATCTGGATGAACATGGAAATATCTACACCGCCACCTGTATGAACATGGAAATATCTACACCGCTATCTGTGTAAACATGCATACACCTTCACCGCTATCTGTATAACCATGGAAATATCTACACCGCTATCTGTATGAATATGGAAATATCTACACCGCTATCTGTTTGAACATGGAAATATCTAAGCCGCTATCTGCATGAAAATGGAAATATCTACACAGTTATCTGCATGAAAATGGAAATATCTACACAGCTATCTCTTTACACGTGGAAATAACTACACCGCTATCTGTATGAACATGGAAATATCTTCACCGCCATCTGTATGAACATGGATATATCTACACAGCCATCTGGATGAACATGGAAATATCTACACCGCTATCTGTATGAAGATGGAAATATCTACAACACTATCTGTGTAAACATGCATACATCTTCACCGCTATCTATATAAACATGGAAATATCTACACTGCTATCTGTATGAACATGGAAATATCTACACCGCTATCTGAACATGGAAATATCTACACCGCTATCTGCATGAAAATGGAAATATCTACACAGCGATCTGCATATACATGGAAATATCTACAAAGCTATCTCTTTACACATGGAAATAACTACAGCGCTATCTCTATAAACATACAAATATCTACACCGCCATCTGTATGAACATGGAAATATCTGCACCGCCATCTGTATGAACATATAAATATCTACACCGCAATCTATATTAAGATGGAGATATCTACACCGCTATCTGTATAAACTTGGAAATATCTACACCACTATCTGTATAAACATGGAAATATCTACACCGCAATCTGTATAAACATGGAAATATCTACACCGCTACCTGTATAAACATGGAAATATCAGCACCGCTATCTGCATGAACATGGAAATATCTACACCGCTATCTGCATGAAAATGGAAATATCTACACAGGTATCTGCATATACATGGAAATATCCACGCAGCTATCTCTTTACACATGGAAATAACTACACCGCTATCTCTATAAACATGGAAATATCTACACCACCATCACTATGAACATGGAAATATCTGCACCGCCATCTGTATGAACATATAAATATATACACCGCCATCTGCATTAAGAAGGAGATATCTACACCGCTATCTGTATAAACATGGAAATATTTACACCGCTATCTGTATAAACATGGAAATATCTACACCGCTATCAGTATAAACATGGAAATATCTACACCGCTACCTGTATAAACATGGAAATATCAGCACCGCTCTCTGTATGAACATGGAAATAGCTACACCGCTATCTGTATGAACATGGAAATATCTTAAACGCCATCTGTATGAACATGGATATATTTTCACAGCCATCTGTATGAACATGGAAATAACTACACCGCTATCTGTATGAACATGGAAATATCTACACCGCTATCTGTATGAACATGGAAATATCTTCACCGCCATCTGTATGAACATGGATATGTCTACACATCCATCTGGATGAACATGGAAAAATCTACACCGTGATCTGTATGAACATGGGAATATCTACACCGCTATCTTTGTAAACATGCATACACCTTCACCGCTATCTGTATAAACATGGAAACATCTACACCGCTATCTGTATGAACATGGAAATATCTACACCGCTATCTGTTGGAACATGGAAATATCTAAACCGCTATCTGCATGAAAATGGAAATATCTACACAGCTATCTGCATATACATGGAAATATCCACAGCTATCTCTTTACACATGGAAATAACTACACCGCCATCTGTATGAACATGGAAATATCTTCACCGCCATCTGTATGAACATGGATATATCTACACAGCCATCTGGATGAACATGGAAATATCTACACCGCTATCTGTATGAAGATGGAAATATCTACACCACTATCTGTGTAAACATGCATACATCTTCACCGCTATCTGTCTAAACATGGAAATATCTACACTGCTATCTGTATGAAAATGAAAATATTTACACCGCTATCTGTTTGAACATGGAAATATCTACACCGCTATCTGCATGAAAATGGAAATATCTACACAGCGATCTGCATATACATGGAAATATCTACAAAGCTATCTCTTTACACATGGAAATAACTACAGCGCTATATCTATAAACATACAAATATCTACACCGCCATCTGTATGAACATGGAAATATCTGCAATGCCATCTGTATGAACATATAAATATCTACACCGCCATCTATATTAAGATGGAGATATCTACACTGCTATCTACATGAAAATGGAAATATCTACACTGCTATCTGCATATACATTTAAATATCGACACAGCTATCTCTTTACACATGGAAATAACTACACCGTTATCTGTATGAACATGGAAATAACTACACCGCCATCTGTATGAACATGGAAATATCTGCACCGCCATCTGTATGAAAATATAAATATCTACACCGCCATCTGAATTAAGATAGAGATATCTACACTGCTATCTGTATAAACATGGAAATATCTACACCGCTATCTGTATAAACATGGAAATATCTACACCGCTATCTGTATATACATGGAAATATCTACACCACTACCTGTATAAACATGGAAATATCAGCACCGATATCTATATGAACATGGAAATATCTACACCGCTGTCTGCATGAAAATGGAAATATCTACACAGCTATCTGCCTGTACATGAAAATATCTACAGAGCTATCTCTTTACACATGGAAATAACTACACCGCTATCTCTATAAACATGGAAATATCTACACCGCCATCTGTATGGACATGGAAATATCTGCACCGCCATCTGTATGAACATATAAATATCTACAAAGCCATCTGTATTAAGAAGGAGATATCTACACCGCTATCTGTATAAAGATGGAAATATCTACACCGATATCTGTATAAACATGGAAATATCTACACCGGTATCTGTATAAACATGGAAATGTCTACACCGCTACCTGTATAAACATGGAAATATCAGCACCGCTATCGGTATGAACATGGAAATATCTACACCGCTATCTGTATGAACATGGATATATCTACACCGCTATCTGTATGAACATGGAAATATCTACACCGCCATCTGTATGAACATGGATATATCTACACAGCCATCTGTACGAACATGGAAATATCTACACCGCTATCTGTATGAACATGGAAATATCTACACCGCTATCTGTATGAACATGGAAATATCTTCACCACCATCTGTGTAAACATGCACACACCTTCACCGCTATCTGTATAACCATGGAAATATCTACACCGCTATCTGTATGAACATGGAAATATCTACACCGCTATCTGTTTGAACATGGAAATACCTAAACCGCTATCTGCATGAAAATGGAAATATCTACACTGCTATCTGCATGTACATGGAAATATCTACACAGCTATCTCTTTACACGTGGAAATAACTACACCGCTATCTGTATGAACATGGAAATATCTTCACCGCCATCTGTATGAAAAGGATATATCTACACAGCCATCTGGATGAACATGGAAATATCTACACCGCTATCTGTATGAAGATGGAAATATCTACAACGCTATCTGTGTAAACATGCATACATCTTCACCGCTATCTATATAAACATGGAAATATCTACACTACTATCTGTATGAACATGGAAATATCTACACCGCTATCTGTTTGAACATGGAAATATCTACACCGCTATCTGCATGAAAATGGAAATCTCTACACAGCGATCTGCATATACATGGAAATATCTACAAAGATATCTCTTTACACATGGAAATAACTACAGCGCTATCTCTATAAACATACAAATATCTACACCGCCATCTGTATGAACATGGAAATATCTGCACCGCCATCTGTATGAACATATAAATATCTACACCGCCATCTATATTAAGATGGAGATATCTACACCGCTATCTGTATAAACATGGAAATATCTACACCGCAATCTGTATAAACATGGAAATATCTACACCGCTACCTGTATAAACATGGAAATATCAGCACCGCTATCTTTATGAACTTTGAAATATCTACACCGCTATCTCCATGAACATGAAAATAGCTACACCACTATCTGTATGAACATGGAAATATCTACACAGCCATCTGGATGAACACGGAAACATCTACACCGCTATCTGTATGAACATGGAAATATCTACACCGCTCTCTGTGTAAATATGCATACATCTTCACCGCAATCTGTATAAACATGGAAATATCTACACCGCTATCTGTATGAACATGGAAATATCTACACCGCTATTTGAACATGGAAATATCTACACCGCTATCTGCATGAAAATGGAAATATCTACACAGCTATCTGCATATACATGGAAATATCTACACAGCTATCTCTTTACACGTGGAAATAACTACACCGCTATCTGTATGAACATGGAAATATCTACACCGCCATCTGTATGAACACGGAAATATCTGCACCGCCATCTGTATGAACATATAAATATCTACACGGCGATCTGTATTAAGATGTAGATATCTACACCGCCATCTTTATAAACATGGAAATATCTAAACCGCTATCTGTATAAACATGGAAATATCTACACCACTATCTGTATTAATACGGAAATATCTACACCGCTACCTGTATAAACATGGAAATATCAACACCGCTATCTGTATGAACATGGAAATATCAGCCCCTCTATCTGTATGAACATGGAAATACCTACACTGCTATCTGTGTGAACATGGAAATATCTACACCGCTATCTGTATGAACATGGAAATATCTTCACCGCCATCTGTGTGAACATGGATATATCTACACAGCCATCTGGATGATCATGGAAATATCTGCACCGCTATCTGTATGAACATGGAAATAGCTACACCGCTATCTGTATGAACATGGAAATATCTACACCGCTATCTGTATGAACATGGAAATATCTACACCGCTATCTCTATAAACATGGAAAAATCTTCACCGCCATCTGTATGAACATGGATATATCTACACAGCCATCTGGATGAACATTGAAATATCTACACAGCTATCTGTATGAACATGGAAATATATACACCGCTATCTGTGTAAACATGCATACATCTTCACCGCTATCTGTATAAACATGGAAATATCTACACCGCTATCTGTATGAACATGGAAATATCTACACCGCTATCTGTTTGAACATGGAAATATCTACACCGCTATCTGCATGAAAATGGAAATATCTACACAGTTATCTGCATATACATGGAAATATCTACACAGCTATCTCTTTACACGTGGAAATAACTACACCGCTATCTGTATGAACATGGAAATATCTTCACCGCCATCTGTGTGAACATGGATATATCTACACAGCCATCTGGATGAACATGGAAATATCTGCACCGCCATCTGTATTAAGATGGAGATATCTACACCGCTATCTGTATAAACCTGGAAATATCTACACCGCTATCTGTATAAACATGGAAATATCTACACCGCTACCCATATAAACATGGAAATATCAGCACCGCTATCTGTATGAACATGGAAATATCTACACCGCTATCTGTATGAACATGGATATATCTACACAGCCATCTGTATGAACATGGAAATATCTACACCGATATCTGTGTAAACATGCATACATCTTAACCGCTATCTGTATAAACATGGAAATATCTACACCGCTATCTGTTTGAACATGGAAATATCTACACCGCTATCTGTATAAACATGGAAATATCTACACCGCTATCTGAATGAACATGGAAATACCTTCACCGCCATCTGTATGAACATGGATATATCTACACAGCCATGTGGATGAACATGGAAATATCTACTCCGCTATCTGTATGAACATGGATATTTCTTCACAGCCATCTGGATGAACATGGAAATATCTACACCGCTATCTGTATGAACATGGAAATATCTACACCGCTATCTGTATGAACATGGATATATCTACACAGCCATCTGGATGAACATGGAAATATCTACACCGCTATCTGTGTAAACATGCAAACATCTTCACCACTATCTATATAAACATGGAAATATCTGGACCGCTATCGGTATGAACATGGAAATATCTACACCGCTATCTGTATGAACATGGAAATACCTACACAGCTATCTGTTTGGACATGGAAATATCTACACCGCTATCTGCATGAAAATGGAAATATCTACACTGCTATCTGCATATACATCTAAATATCTACACAGCTATCTCTTTACACATGGAAATAACTACACCACTATCTGTATGAACATGGAAATAACTACACCGCCATCTGTATGAACATGGAAATATCTGCACCGCCATCTGTATGAACATATAACTATCTACACCGCCATCTGTATTAAGATGGAGATATCTACACTGCTATCTGTATAAACATGGAAATATCTACACCGCCATCTGTATGAACATATAAATACACCGCCATCTGTATTAAGAAGGAAATATCTAAACCACTATCTGTATAAACATGGAAATATCTACACCGCTGCCTGTATAAACATGGAAATATCAGCACCGCTATCCGTATGAACATGGAAATATCTACACCACTATCTGTAGTAACATGGAAATAGCTACACCGCTGCCTGTATAAACATGGAAATATCAGCACCGCTATCTGTATGAACATGGAAATATCTACACCACTATCTGTATGAACATGGATATATCTACACAGCCATCTGGAGGAACATGGAAATATCTACACCACTATCTGTATGAACATGGAAATATCTACACCGCTATCTGTGTAAACATGCATACATCTTCACCGCTATCTGTATAAACATGGAAATATCTACACCGCTATCTGTATGAACATGGAAATATCTACACCGCTATCTGTATGAACATGGAAATATCTACACCGCTATCTGTTTGAACATGGAAATATCTACACTGCTATCTGCATGAAAATGGAAATATCTACACTGCTATCTGCATATACATGGAAATATCTACACAGCTATATCTTTACACATGGAAATAACTACACCACTATCTGTATGAACATGGAAATATCCACACCGCCATCTGTATGAACATGGAAATATCTGCACCGCAATCTGTATGAACATATAAATATCTACACCACCATCTGTATTAAGATGGAGATATCTACACCGCTATATGTATAAACATGGAAATATCTACACCGCTATCTGTATAAACATGGAAATATCTACACCGCTATCTGTATAAACATGGAAATATCAGCACCGCTATCTGTATGAACATGGAAATATCTACACCGCTATCTGTATGAACATGGAAATATCTACAGCGCTATCTGTATGAACATGGAAATATCTACACCGCTATCTGTATGAACATGGATATATCTACACAGCCCTCTGGATGAACATGGAAATATCCACACCGCTATCAGTGTAAACATGCATACATCTTCACCACTATCTGTATAAACATGGAAATATCTACACCGCTATCTGTATGAACATGGAAATATCTACACCGCTATCTGTTTGAAGATGGAAATACATACACCGCTATCTGCATGAAAATGGAAATATCTACACAGCTATCTGCATATACATGGAAATATCTACACAGCTATCTCTTTACACATGGAAATAACTACACCGCTATCTGTATGAACATGGAAATATCTACACCGCTATCTGTATGAACATGGAAATATCTTCACCGCCATCTGTGTAAACATGCATACAACTTCACCGCTATCTGTATAACCATGGAAATATCTACACCGCTATCTGTATGAACATGGAAATATCTACACCGCTATCTGTATGAACATGGAAATCTCAACACCGCTATCTGTAGAACATGGAAATATCTACACCGCCATCTGTATGAACATGTAAATATCTACACCGCTATCTGTATGAACATGCAAATATCTACACAGCTATCTGTATATCAATGGAAATATCCACACTGGTATCTCTATAAACATGGAAATAACTACACTGCTATCTGTATAAACATGGAAATATCTACACCGCCATCTCTATGAACATGGAAATATCTACACCGCCATTTGTATGAACCTGGAAATATCTACACCGCCATCTCAATGAACATGGAAATATCTACACCGCCATTTGTATGAACATGGAAATACCTACACCGCCATCTGTATGAACATGGAAATATCTTCACCGCCATCTACATGAACATGGATATATCTACACCGGCATCTGGATGAACATGGAAATATCTACACCGCTATCTGCATGAACATGGAAATATCTACACAGCTATCTGAATATAGATGGAAATATCTACACTGATTTCTCTTTAAATATGGAAATAACTACAGCGCTATCTCTATAAACTTCGAAATATCTACACCGCCATCTGTATGAACATGGAAATATCTACACCGCCATCTGTACGAACATGGACATATCTACACCGCCATCTGTATTAAGATGGATATATCTACACCGCTATCTGTATAAACTTGGAAATATCTGCCCAACTATCTGTATAAACATGGAAATATCCGCACCGCTATCTGAATAAACATAGAAATATCCGCACCACTATCTGTATAAACATGGAAATATCTACACAGCTATCTGCATAAACCTGGAAATATCCGCACCGCTATCTGTGTAAACATGGAAATGTCTACACCGCTATCCGTGTAAACATGGAAATATCTACACCGCCTTGTGTGCAAATATGAAAATATCTACACCGCCATCCCTATAAACATGGAAATATCTACACCGTCTTCTGTATGAACATGTAAATATCTACACCGCCATCTGTACGAACATGGAAATATCTACACCGCTAACTGTATGAACATGGAAATATCTACACCGCCATCTGTATGAACATGGAAATAGCTACACCGCTGCCTGTATAAACATGGAAATATCAGCACCGCTATCTGTATGAACATGGAAATATCTACACCACTATCTGTATGAACATGGATATATCTACACAGCCATCTGGAGGAACATGGAAATATCTACACCACTATCTGTATGAACATGGAAATATCTACACCGCTATCTGTGTAAACATGCATACATCTTCACCGCTATCTGTATAAACATAGAAATATCTACACCGCTATCTGTATGAACATGGAAATATCTACACCGCTATCTGTATGAACATGGAAATATCTACACCGCTATCTGTTTGAACATGGAAATATCTACACTGCTATCTGCATGAAAATGGAAATATCTACACTGCTATCTGCATATACATGGAAATATCTACACAGCTATATCTTTACACATGGAAATAACTACACCACTATCTGTATGAACATGGAAATATCCACACCCCCATCTGTATTAACATGGAAATATCTGCACCGCAATCTGTATGAACATATAAATATCTACACCACCATCTGTATTAAGATGGAGATATCTACACCGCTATCTGTATAAACATGGAAATATCTACACCGCTATCTGTATAAACATGGAAATATCTACACTGCTATCTGTATAAACATGGAAATATCAGCACCGCTATCTGTATGAACATGGAAATATCTACACCGCTATCTGTATGAACATGGAAATTTCTACACCGCTATCTGTATGAACATGGAAATATCTACACCGCTATCTGTATTAACATGGATATATCTACACAGCCCTCTGGATGAACATGGAAATATCCACACCGCTATCTGTGTAAACATGCATACAACTTCACCGCTATCTGTATAAACATGGAAATATCTACACCGCTATCTGTATGAACATGGAAATATCTACACCGCTGTCTGTTTGAAGTTGGAAATACATACACCGCTATCTGCATGAAAATGGAAATATCTACACAGCTATCTGCATATACATGGAAATATCTACACAGCTATCTCTTTACACATGGAAATAACTACACCGCTATCTGTATGAACATGGAAATATCTACACCGCTATCTGTATGAACATGGAAATATCTTCACCGCCATCTGTGTAAACATGCATACAACTTCACCACTATCTGTATAACCATGGAAATATCTACACCGCTATCTGTATGAACATGGAAATATCTACACCGCTATCTGTATGAACATGGAAATCTCAACACCGCTATTTGTAGAACATGGAAATATCTACACCGCCATCTGTATGAACATGTAAATATCTACACCGCTATCTGTATGAACATGCAAATATCTACACAACTATCTGTATATCAATGAAAATATCTACACTGCTATCCCTATAAACATGGAAATAACTACACTGCTATCTGTATAAATATGGAAATATCTACACCGCCATCTCTATGAACATGGAAATATCTACACCGCCATTTGTATGAACATGGAATTATCTACACCGCCATCTCTATGAACATGGAAATATCTACACCGCCATTTGTATGAACATGGAAATATCTACACCACCATCTGTATGAACATGGAAATATCTTCACCGCCATCTGTATGAACATGGATATATGTACACCGGCATCTGGATTAACATGGAAATATCTACACTGCTATCTCAATATACATGGAAATATCTACACAGCTATCTGAATATACATGGAAATATCTACACAGATTTCTCTATAAATATGGAAATAACTACAGCGCTATCTCTATAAACTTCGAAATATCTACACCGCCATCTGTATGAACATGGAAATATCTACACCGCCAACTGTACAAACATGGATATATCTACACCGCCATCTGTATTAAGATGGAAATATCTACACCGCTATCGGTATAAACATGGAAATATCTGCCCAACTATCTGTATACACATGGAAATATCCGCACCGCTATCTGTATAAACATGGAAATATCTACACCGCTATCTGCATAAACATGGAAATATCCACACCGCTATCTGTGTAAACATGGAAATGTCTACACCGCTATCTGTTTAAACATGGAAATATCTACACCGCCATCTGTGTAAACATGAAAATATCTACACCGCCATCCCTATAAACATGGAAATATCTACACCGCCATCTGTATGAACATGGAAATATCTACACCGCCATCTCTATAAACGTGGAAATATCTACACCGCTATCTGTATGAACTTGGAAATATCTACACTGCTCTCTGTATAAAATTGAAATTATCTACACCACAATCTCTATAAACATGGAAATATCTACACTGCTATCTGTATAAACATGGAAATATCTACACCGCTATCTGTATAAACAAGGAAATATCTTCACAGCTATCTGTATAAACATGGAAATATTTACAACGCTGTCTCTATAAACTTGGAAATAACTACACCACTATCTCTGTAAACATGGAAATATCTAGACATCCATCTCTATAAACATGGAAATATCTACACCACCATCTGTATAAACATGGAAATATCTATACCGCTATCTGCATAAACATGGAAATATCTGCACCGCCCTCTCTATGAACATGGAAATATCTACACCGCCATCTGTACGAACATGGAAATAACTATACCGCCATCTGTTTGAACATGTAAATATCTACACCGCCATCTGTGTGAACATGGAAGTATCTACACCGCTAACTGTATGAACATGGAAATATCTACACCGCTGTCTGTATGAACACGGAAATATCTACACCTTTATCTGTATGAAGATGGAAATATCTACACCGCTATCTGTATGAACATGGAAATATCTACACCGCTATCTGTACGAACATGGAAATATCTACACCGCTATTTGTATGAACATGCACATATCTACACAGCTATCTGTATATCAATGGAAATATCCACACAGCTATCTCTATTAACATGGAAATAACTACACTGCTATCTGTATAAACATGGAAATATCTACACCGCCACCTGTATGAACATGGAAATATCTACACTGCCATCCGTACAAACATGGAAATATCTACACAGCCATCTGTATGAACATGGAAATATCTTCACCGCCATCTGTATGAACATGGAAATATCTACACCGATACATGTATGAACATGGAAATGCCTACACCGCTATTGGTATGAACATGGAAATATCTACACCGCTATCTGTATGAACATGGAAATATCCACACCGCTATCTGTATGAACATGGAAATATCTACACCGCCATCTGCATGAACATGGAAATATTTACACCGCCATCTGCGTGAACATGGAAATATCTACACAGCTAACTGTATGAACATTTAATTATCTACACCGCTATCTGTAGGAACATGGAAATATCTACACCGCTATCTGTATGAACATAGAAACATCTACACCGCCATCTGTATGAACATGTAAATATCTACACCGCCATCTGTATGAACATGGAAATATCTACACCGCTAACTGTATGAACATGGAATTATCTACACCGCTATCTGTATGAACATGGAAATATCTACACCGCTATCTGTATGAACATGGAAATATCTACACCGCTATCTATATGAACATGGAAATGTCTACACTGCTATCTGTATGAACATGGAAATATCTACACCGCTAACTGTATGAACATGGAAATGTCTACACCGCTATTGGTATGAACATGGAAATATCTACACCGCTATCTGTATGAACATGGAAATATCTACACCGCCATCTCTATGAACATGGAATTATCTACACCGATATCTGTATGAACATGGAAATATCTACACCGCTATCTGTATGAACATGGAAATATCTACACCGGTATCTGTATGAACATGCAAATCTCTACACCGCTATCTGTATGAACATGGAAATATCTACACCGCTATCTCTATGAACATGCAAATATCTACACAGCTATCTGTAAATCAATGGAAATATCAACTCTGCTATCTCTATAAACATGGAAATAACTACACTGCTATCTCTATTAATATGGAAATTTCTACACCGCCATCTCTATGAACATGGAAATATCTACACCGCCATTTGTATGAACATGGAAATATCTACACCAACATCTCTATGAACATGGAAATATCTACACCGCCATTTGTATGAACATGGAAATACCTACACCGCCATCTGTATGAACATGGAAATAACTTCACCGCCATCTGTATGAACATGGATATATGTACACCGGCATCTGGATGAACATGGAAATATCTACACCGCTATCTGCATGAACATGGAAATATCTACACAGCTATCTGAATATACATGGAAATATCTACACCGATTTCTCTATAAATATGGAAATAACTACAGCGCTATGTCTATAAACTTCGAAATATCTACACCGCCATCTGTATGAACATGGAAATATCTACACCGCCATCTGTACGAACATGGACATATCTACACCGCCATCTGTATTAAGTTGGAAATATCTACACCGCTATCTGTATAAACATGGAAATATCTGCCCATCTATCTGTATAAACATGGAAATATCCGCTCCGCTATCTGAATAAACATGGAAATATCCGCACCACTATCTGTATAAACATGGAAATATCTACACTGCTATCTGCATAAACCTGGAAATATCCACACCGCTATCTGTGTAAACATGGAAATGTCTACACCGCTATCCATGTAAACATGGAAATATCTACACCGCCATCCCTATAAACATGGAAATATCTACACCCTCTTCTGTATGAACATGTAAATATCTACACCGCCATCTGTACGAACATGGAAATATCTTCACCGCTAACTGTATGAACATGGAAATATCTACACCGCCATCTGTATGAACATGGAAATATCTACACCGCTATCTGTATGAACATGGAAATATCTACACCGCTATCAGTATGAACATGCAAATATCTACACCGCTATCTGTATGAACATGGAAATATCTACACCGCTATCTGTATGAACATGCAAATATCTACACAGCTATCTGTATATCAATGAAAATATCTACACTGCTATCCCTATAAACATGGAAATAACTACACTGCTATCTGTATAAATATGGAAATATCTACACCGCCATCTCTATGAACATGGAAATATCTACACCACCATTTGTATGAACATGGAATTATCTTCACCTTCATCTCTATGAACATGGAAACATCTACACCGCCATTTGTATGAACATGGAAATATCTACACCACCATCTGTATGAACATGGAAATATCTTCACCGCCATCTGTATGAACATGGATATATGTACAACGGCATCTGGATTAACATGGAAATATCTACACTGCTATCTCAATATACATGGAAATATCTACACAGCTATCTGAATATAGATGGAAATATCTACACAGATTTCTCTATAAATATGGAAATAACTACAGCGCTATCTCTATAAACTTTGAAATATCTACACCGCCATCTGTATGAACATGGAAATATCTACACCGCCAACTGTACAAACATGGACATATCTACACCGCCATCTGTATTAAGATGGAAATATCTACACCGCTATCGGTATAAACATGGAAATATCTGCCCAACTATCTGTATACACATGGAAATATCCGCACCGCTATCTGTATAAACATGGAAATATCTACACCGCTATCTGCATAAACATGGAAATATCCACACCGCTATCTGTGTAAACATGGAAATGTCTACACCGCTATCTCTTTAAACATGGAAATATCTACACCGCCATCTGTGTAAACATGAAAATATCTACACCGCCATCCCTATAAACATGGAAATATCTACACCGCCATCTGTATGAACATGGAAATATCTACACCGCCATCTCTATAAACGTGGAAATATCTACACCGCTATCTGTATGAACTTGGAAATATCTACACTGCTCTCTGTATAAAATTGAAATTATCTACACCACAATCTCTATTAACATGGAAATATCTACACTGCTATCTGTATAAACATGGAAATGTCTAAATCGCTATCTGTATAAACAAGGAAATAACTTCACAGCTATCTGTATAAACATGGAAATATTTACAACGCTGTCTCTATAAACTTGGAAATAACTACACCACTATCTCTGTAAACATGGAAATATCTAGACCTCCATCTCTATAAACATGGAAATATCTACACCACCATCTGTATAAACATGGAAATATCTATACCGCTATATGCATAAACAGGGAAATATCTGCACCGCCATCTCTATGAACATGGAAATATCTACACCGCCATCTGTACGAACATGGAAATATGTATACCGCCACCTGTATGAACATGTAAATATCTACACCGCCATCTGTATGAACATGGAAGTATCTACACCGCTAACTGTATGAACATGGAAATATCTACACCGCTGTCTGTATGAACATGGAAATATCTACACCTTTATCTGTATGAACATGGAAATATCTACACCGCTATCTGTATGAACATGGAAATATCTACACCGCTATCTGTACGAACATGGAAATATCTACACCGCTATTTGTATGAGCATGCACATATCTACACAGTTATCTGTATATCAATGGAAATATCCACACAGCTATCTCTATTAACATGGAAATAACTACACTGCTATCTGTATAAACATGGAAATATCTACACCGCCACCTGTATGAACATGGAAATATCTACACTGCCATCCGTACAAACATGGAAATATCTACACAGCCATCTGTATGAACATGGAAATATCTACACCGCCATCTGTGTTAACATGGAAATATCTACACAGCTAACTGTATGAACATGGAATTATCTACACCGCTATCTGTAGGAACATGGAAATATCTACACCGCTATCTGTATGAACATGGAAATATCTACACCGCCATCTGTATGAACATGGAAATATCTACACCGTCATCTGTATGAACATGGAATTATCTACACCGCTAACTGTATGAACATGGAATTATCTACACCGCTATCTGTATGAACATGGAAATATCTACACCGCTATCTGTACGAACATGGAAATATCTACACCGCTATCTGTATGAACATGGAAATATCTACACCACTATCTGTATGAACATGGAAATATCTACACCGCTAACTGTATGAACATGGAAATGTCTACACCGCTATTGGTATGAACATGGAAATATCTACACCGCTATCTGTATGAACATGGAAATATCTACACCGCTATCTGTATGAACCTGGAAATCTCAACACCGCTATCTGTAGAACATGGAAATATCTACACCGCCATCTGTATGAACATGTAAATATCTACACCGCTAACTGTATGAACATACAAATATCTACACAGCTATCTGTATATCAATGGAAATATCCACACTGGTATCTCTGTAAACATGGAAATAACTACACTGCTATCTGTATAAACATGGAAATATCTACACCGCCATCTCTATGAACATGGAAATATCTACACCGCCATTTGTATGAACCTGGAAATATCTACACCGCCATCTCTATGAACATGGAAATATCTACACCGCCACCTGTATGAACATGGAAATATCTACACTGCCATCCGTACAAACATGGAAATATCTACACAGCCATCTGTATGAACATGGAAATATCTACACCGCTATCTGCATGAACATGGAAATATCTACACAGCTATCTGAATATACATGGAAATATCTACACCGATTTCTCTATAACTATGGAAATAACTACAGCGCTATCTCTATAAACTTCGAAATATCTACACCGCCATCTCTATGAACATGGAAATATCTACACCGCCATTTGTATGAACATGGAAATATCTACACCACCATCTCTATGAACATGGAAATATCTACACCGCCATTTGTATGAACATGGAAATACCTACACCGCCATCTGTATGAACATGGAAATATCTTCACCGCCATCTGTATGAACATGGATATATGTACACCGGCATCTGGATGAACATGGAAATATCTACACAGCTATCTGAATATACATGGAAATATCTACACGGATTTCTCTATAAATATGGTAATAACTACAGCGCTATCTCTATAAACTTCGAAATATCTACACCGCCATCTATATGAACATGGAAATATCTACACCGCCATCTGTACGAACATGGACATATCTACACCGCCATCTGTATTAAGTTGGAAATATCTACACCGCTATCTGTATAAACATGGAAATATCTGCCCAACTATCTGTATAAACATGGAAATATCCGCACCGCTATCTGAATAAACATGGAAATATCCGCACCACTATCTGTATAAACATGGAAATATCTACACTGCTATCTGTGTAAACATGGAAATGTCTACACCGCTTTCCGTGTAAACATGGAAATATCTACACCGCCTTCTGTGTAAACATGAAAATATCTACACCGCCATCCCTAAAAACATGGAAATATCTACACCGTCTTCTGTATGAACATGTAAATATCTACACCGCCATCTGTACGAACATGGAAATATCTTCACCGCTAACTGTATGAACATGGAAATATCTACACCGCCATCTGTGTGAACATGGAAATATCTACACCGCTATCTGTATAAACATGGAAATATCTACACCGCTATCTGTATGAACATGCAAATATCTACACCGCTATCTGTATGAACATGGAAATATCTACACCGCTATCTGTATGAACATGCAAATATCTACACCGCTATCTGTATATCAATGAAAATATCTACACTGCTATCCCTATAAACATGGAAATAACTACACTGCTATCTGTATAAATATGGAAATATCTACACCGCCATCTCTATGAACATGGAAATATCTACACCGCCATTTGTATGAACATGGAATTATCTACACCGCCATATCTATGAACATGGAAATATCTACACCGCCATTTGTATGAACATGGAAATATCTACACCACCATCTGTATGAACATGGAAATATCTTCACCGCCATCTGTATGAACATGGATATATGTACACCGGCATCTGGATTAACATGGAAATATCTACACTGCTATCTCAATATACATGGAAATATCTACACAGCTATCTGAATATAGATGGAAATATCTACACAGATTTCTCTATAAATATGGAAATAACTACAGCGCTATCTCTATAAACTTCGAAATATCTACACCGCCATCTGTATGAACATGGAAATATCTACACCGCCAACTGTACAAACATGGACATATCTACACCGCCATCTGTATTAAGATGGAAATATCTACACCGCTATCGGTATAAACATGGAAATATCTGCCCAACTATCTGTATACACATGGAAATATCCGCACCGCTATCTGTATAAACATGGAAATATCTACACCGCTATCTGCATAAACATGGAAATATCCACACCGCTATCTGTGTAAACATGGAAATGTCTACACCGCTATCTGTTTAAACATGGAAATATCTACACCGCCATCTGTGTAAACATGAAAATATCTACACCGCCATCCCTATAAACATGGAAATATCTACACCGCCATCTGTATGAACATGGAAATATCTACACCGCCATCTCTATAAACGTGGAAATATCTACACCGCTATCTGTATGAACTCGGAAATATCTACACTGCTCTCTGTATAAAATTGAAATTATCTACACCACAATCTCTATTAACATAGAAATATCTACACTGCTATCTGTATAAACATGGAAATGTCTAAACCGCTATCTGTATAAACAAGGAAATATCTTCACAGCTATCTGTATAAACATGGAAATATTTACAACGCTGTCTCCATAAACTTGGAAATAACTACACCACTATCTCTGTAAACATGGAAATACCTAGACCTCCATCTCTATAAACATGGAAATATCTACACCACCATCTGTATAAACATGGAAATATCTATACCGCTATCTGCATAAACAGGGAAATATCTGCACCTCCATCTCTATGAACATGGAAATATCTACACCGCCATCTGTACGAACATGGAAATAACTATACCGCCACCTGTATGAACATGTAAATATCTACACCCCCATCTGTATGAACATGGAAGTATCTACACCGCTAACTGTATGAACATGGAAATATCTACACCGCTGTATGTATGAACATGGAAATATCTACACCTTTATCTGTATGAACATGGAAATATCTACACCGCTATCTGTATGAACATGGAAATATCTACACCGCTATCTGTACGAACATGGAAATATCTACACCGCTATTTGTATGAGCATGCACATATCTACACAGTTATCTGTATATCAATGGAAATATCCACACAGCTATCTCTATTAACATGGAAATAACTACACTGCTATCTGTATAAACGTGGAAATATCTACACCGCCACCTGTATGAACATGGAAATATCTACACTGCCATCCGTACAAACATGGAAATATCTACACAGCCATCTGTATGAACATGGAAATATCTACACCGCCATCTGTGTTAACATGGAAATATCTACACAGCTAACTGTATGAACATGGAATTATCTACACCGCTATCTGTAGGAACATGGAAATATCTACACCGCTATCTGTATGAACATGGAAATATCTACACCGCCATCTGTATGAACATGGAAATATCTACACCGTCATCTGTATGAACATGGAATTATCTACACCGCTAACTGTATGAACATGGAATTATCTACACCGCTATCTGTATGAACATGGAAATATCTACACCGCTATCTGTACGAACATGGAAATATCTACACCGCTATCTGTATGAACATGGAAATATCTACACCACTATCTGTATGAACATGGAAATATCTACACAGCTAACTGTATGAACATGGAAATGTCTACACCGCTATTGGTATGAACATGGAAATATCTACACCGCTATCTGTATGAACATGGAAATATCTACACCGCTATCTGTATGAACCTGGAAATCTCAACACCGCTATCTGTAGAACATGGAAATATCTACACCGCCATCTGTATGAACATGTAAATATCTACACCGCTAACTGTATGAACATGCAAATATCTACACAGCTATCTGTATATCAATGGAAATATCCACACTGGTATCTCTGTAAACATGGAAATAACTACACTGCTATCTGTATAAACATGGAAATATATACACCGCCATCTCTATGAACATGGAAATATCTACACCGCCATTTGTATGAACCTGGAAATATCTACACCGCCATCTCTATGAACATGGAAATATCTACACCGCCACCTGTATGAACATGGAAATATCTACACTGCCATCCGTACAAACATGGAAATATCTACACAGCCATCTGTATGAACATGGAAATATCTACACCGCTATCTGCATGAACATGGAAATATCTACACAGCTATCTGAATATACATGGAAATATCTACACCGATTTCTCTATAACTATGGAAATAACTACAGCGCTATCTCTATAAACTTCAAAATATCTACACCGTCATCTCTATGAACATGGAAATATCTACACTGCCATTTGTATGAACATGGAAATACCTACACCGCTATCTGTATAAACATGGAAATATCATCACCGCTATCTGTATAAACATGGAAATATCTGCAACGCTGTCTCTATAAACTTGGAAATAACTACACCACTATTTCTGTAAACATGGAAATATCTAGACCGCCATCTCTATATACATGGAAATATCCACACCACCATCTGTATAAATATGGAAATATCTATACCGCTATCTGTATGAACATGGAAATATCTACACCGCCAACTGTACGAACATGGAAATATCTATACCGCCATGTGTATGAACATGTAAATATCTACACCGCCATCTGTATGAACATGGAAATATCTACACCGCTAACTGTATGAACCTGGAAATATCTACACCGCTGTCTGTATGAACACGGAAATATCTAAACCGTTATCTGTATGATCATGGAAATATCTACACCGCTATCTGTATGAACATGGAAATATCTACACCGCTATCTGTACGAACATGGAAATATCTACACCGCTATCTGTAAGAACATGCAAATATCTACACCGCCATCTGTATGAACATGGAAGTATCTACACCGCTAACTGTATGAACATGGAAATATCTACACCGCTATCTGCATGAACATGGAAATATCTACACAGCTATCTGAATATACATGGAAATATCTACACAGATTTCTCTATAAATATGGAAATAACTACAGCGCTATCTCTATAAACTTCAAAATATCTACACCGCCATCTGTATGAACATGGAAATATCTACACCGCCATCTGTACAAACATGGACATATCTACACCGCCATCTGTATTAAGATGGAAATATCTACACCGCTATCTGTATAAACATGGAAATATCTGCCCAACTATCTGTATAAACATGGAAATATCCGCACCGCTATCTGTATAAACATGGAAATATCTACACTGCTATCTGCATAAACATGGAAATATCCACACCGCTATCTGTGTAAACATGGAAATGTCTACACCGCTATCTGTTTAAACATGGAAATATCTACACCGCCATCTGTGTAAACATGAAAATATCTACACCGCCATCCCTATAAACATGGAAATATCTACACTGCCATCTCTATAAACGTGGAAATATCAACACCGCTTTCTGTATGAACTTGGAAATATCTACACTGCTCTCTGTATAAAATTGAAATTATCTACACCACTATCTCTAAAAACATGGAAATATCTACATTGCTATCTGTATAAACATGGAAATATCTACACCGCTATCTGTATAAACAAGGAAATATCTTCACAGCTATCTGTATAAACATGGAAATATTTACAACGCTGTCTCTATAAACTTGGAAATAACTACACCACTATCTCTGTAAACATGGAAATATCTAGACCTCCATCTCTATAAACATGGAAATATCTACACCACCATCTGTATAAACATGGAAATATCTATACCACTATCTGCATAAACATGGAAATATCTACACCACCATCTCTATGAACATGGAAATATCTACACCGCCATCTGTACGAACATGGAAATATCTATACCGCCATCTGTATGAACATGTAAATATCTACACCGCCATCTTTATGAACATGGAAATATCTACACCGCTATCTGTATGAACACGGAAATATCTACACCGTTATCTGTACGAACATGGAAATATCTACACCGCAATCTGTATGAACATGGAAATATCTACACCGCTATCTGGACGAACATGGAAATATCTACACCGCCATTTGTATGAACCTGGAAATATCTACACCACTATCTGTATGAACTTGGAAATATCTACACTGCTCTCTGTATAAAATTGAAATTATCTACACCACTATCTCTATAAACATGGAAATATCTACACTGCTATCTGTATAAACATGGAAATATCTACACCGCTATCTGTATAAACATGGAAATATCTTCACCGCTATCTGTATAGACATGGAAATATCTACAACGCTGTCTCTATAAACTTGGAAATAACTAAACCACTATCTCTGTAAACATGGAAATATCTAGACCGCCATCTCTATATACATGGAAATATCCACACCACCATCTGTATAAATATGGAAATATCTATACCGCTATCTGTAGGAACATGGAAATATCTACACCGCCATCTGTACGAACATGGAAATATCTATACCGCCATCTGTATGAAAATGTAAATATCTACACCGCCATCTGTATGAACATGGAAATATCTACACCGCTAACTGTATGAACCTGGAAATATCTACACCGCTGTCTGTATGAACACGGAAATATCTAAACCGTTATCTGTATGATCATGGAAATATCTACACCGCTATCTGTATGAACATGGAAATATCTACACCGCTATCTGTACGAACATGGAAATATCTACACCGCTATCTGTATGAACATGCAAATATCTACAGAGCTATCTGTATATCAATGGAAATATCCACACAGCTATCTCTATTAACATGGAAATAACTACACTGCTATCTGTATAAACATGGAAATATCTACACCGCCACCTGTATGAACATGGAAATATCTACACTGCCATCCGTACAAACATGGAAATATCTACACCGCCCTCTGTATGAACATGGAAATATCTTCACCGCCATCTGTATGAACATGGAAATATCTACACCGCTAAATGTATGAACATGGAAATGTCTACACCGCTATTGGTATGAACATGGAAATATCTACAACGCTATCTGTATGAACATGGAAATATCTACACCGCTATCTGTATGAACATGGAAATATCTACACTGCTATCTGTATTAACATGGAAATATCTACACCGCCATCTGTATGAACATGTAAATACCTACACCGCCATCTGTATGAACATGGAAATATCTACACAGCTAACTGTATGAACATGGAATTATCTACACCGCTATCTGTATGAACATGGAAATATCTACACTGCCGTCTGTATGAACATGGAAATATCTACACCGCCATCTGTATGAACATGGAAATATCTACACCGCCGTCTGTGTGAACATGGAAATATCTACACCGCTAACAGTATGAACATGGAATTATCTACACCGCTATCTGTATGAACATGGAAATATCTACACCGCTATCTGTATGAACATGGAAATATCTACACCGGTATCTGTATGAACATGGAAATATCTACACCGCTATCTGTATGAACATGGAAATATCTACACCGCTATCTCTATGAACATGCAAATATCTACACACCCATCTGTAAATCAATGGAATTATCAACACTGCTATCTCTATAAACATGGAAATAACTACACTGCTATCTCTATAAATATGGAAATATCTACACCGCCATCTCTATGAACATGGAAATATCTACACCACCATTTGTATGAACATGGAAATATCTACACCACCATCTCTATGAACATGGAAATATCTACACCGCCATTTGTATGAACATGGAAATACCTACACCGCCATCTGTATGAACATGGAAATATCTTCACCGCCATCTGTATGAACATGGATATATGTACACCGGCATCTGGATGAACATGGAAATATCTACACCGCTATCTGCATGAACATGGAAATATCTATACAGCTATCTGAATATACATGGAAATATCTACACCGATTTCTCTATAAATATGGAAATAACTACAGCGCTATCTCTATAAACTTCGAAATATCTACACCGCCATCTATATGAACATGGAAATATCTACACCGCCATCTGTACGAACATGGACATATCTACACCGCCATCTGTATTAAGTTGGAAACATCTACACCGCTATCTGTATAAACATGGAAATATCTGCCCAACTATCTGTATAAACATGGAAATATCCGCACCGCTATCTGAATAAACATGGAAATATCCGCACCACTATCTGTATAAACATGGAAATATCTACACTGCTATCTGCATAAACCTGGAAATATCCACACCGCTATCTGTGTAAACATGGAAATGTCTACACCGCTATCCGTGTAAACATGGAAATATCTACACCGCCTTCTGTGTAAACATGAAAATATCTACACCGCCATCCCTATAAACATGGAAATATCTACACCGTCTTCTGTATGAACATGTAAATATCTACACCGCCATCTGTACGAACATGGAAATATCTTCACCGCTAACTGTATGAACATGGAAATACCTACACCGCCATCTGTATGAACATGGAAATATCTACACCGCTATCTGTATGAACATGGAAATATCTACACCGCTATCTGTATGAACATGCAAATATCTACACCGCTATCTGTATGAACATGGAAATATCTACACCGCTATCTGTATGAACATGCAAATATCTACACAGCTATCTGTATATCAATGAAAATATCTACACTGCTATCCCTATAAACATGGAAATAGCTACACTGCTATCTGTATAAATATGGAAATATCTACACCGCCATCTCTATGAACATGGAAATATCTACACCGCCATTTGTATGAACATGGAATTATCTACACCGCCATCTCTATGAACATGGAAATATCTACACCGCCATTTGTATGAACATGGAAATATCTACACCACCATCTGTATGAACATGGAAATATCTTCACCGCCATCTGTATGAACATGGATATATGTACACCGGCATCTGGATGAACATGGAAATATCTACACCGCTATCTGCATGAACATGGAAATATCTACACAGCTATCAATATACATGGAAATATCTACACAGATTTCTCTATAAATATGGAAATAACTACAGCGCTATCTCTATAAACTTCAAAATATCTACACCGCCATCTGTATGAACATGGAAATATCTACACCGTCATCTGTACAAACATGGACATATCTACACCGCCATCTGTATTAAGATGGAAATATCTACACCGCTATCTGTATAAACATGGAAATATCTGCCGAACTATCTGTATAAACATGGAAATATCCGCACCGCTATCTGTATAAACATGGAAATATCTACACTGCTATCTGCATAAACATGGAAATATCCACACCGCTATCTGTGTAAACATGGAAATGTCTACACCGCTATCTGTATAAACATGGAAATATCTACACTGCTATCTGCATAAACATGGAAATATCCACACCGCTATCTGTGTTAACATGGAAATGTCTACACCGCTATCTGTTTAAACATGGAAATAACTACACCGCCATCTGTGTAAACATGAAAATATCTACACCGCCATCCCTATAAACATGGAAATATCTACACTGCCATCTCTATAAACGTGGAAATATCAACACCGCTATCTGTATGAACTTGGAAATATCTACACTGCTCTCTGTATAAAATTGAAATTATCTACACCACTATCTCTATAAACATGGAAATATCTACATTGCTATCTGTATAAACATGGAAATATCTACACCGCTATCTGTATAAACAAGGAAATATCTTCACAGCTATCTGTATAAACATGGAAATATTTACAACGCTGTCTCTATAAACTTGGAAATAACTACACCACTATCTCTGTAAACATATAAATATCTAGACCTCCATCTCTATAAACATGGAAATATCTACACCACCGTCTGTATAAACATGGAAATATCTATACCACTATCTGCATAAACATGGAAATATCTACACCGCCATCTCTATGAACATGGAAATATCTATACCGCCATCTGTACGAACATGGAAATATCTATACCGCCATCTGTATGAACATGTAAATATCTACACCGCCATCTTTATGAACATGGAAATATCTACACCGCTATCTGTATGAACCTGGAAATCTCAACACCGCTATCTGTAGAACATGGAAATATCTACACCGCCATCTGTATGAACATGTAAATATCTACACCGCTAACTGTATGAACATGCAAATATCTACACAGCTATCTGTATATCAATGGAAATATCCACATTGGTATCTCTGTAAACATGGAAATAACTACACTGCTATCTGTATAAACATGGAAATATATACACCGCCATCTCTATGAACATGGAAATATCTACACCGCCATTTGTATGAACCTGGAAATATCTACACCGCCATCTCTATGAACATGGAAATATCTACACCGCCACCTGTATGAACATGGAAATATCTACACTGCCATCCGTACAAACATGGAAATATCTACACAGCCATCTGTATGAACATGGAAATATCTACACCGCTATCTGCATGAACATGGAAATATCTACACAGCTATCTGAATATACATGGAAATATCTACACCGATTTCTCAATAACTATGGAAATAACTACAGCGCTATCTCTATAAACTTCGAAATATCTACACCGCCATCTCTATGAACATGGAAATATCTACACTGCCATTTGTATGAACATGGAAATACCTACACCGCTATCTGTATAAACATGGAAATATCATCACCGCTATCTGTATAAACATGGAAATATCTGCAACGCTGTCTCTATAAACTTGGAAATAACTACACCACTATTTCTGTAAACATGGAAATATCTAGACCGCCATCTCTATATACATGGAAATATCCACACCACCATCTGTATAAATATGGAAATATCTATACCGCTATCTGTATGAACATGGAAATATCTACACCGCCAACTGTACGAACATGGAAATATCTATACCGCCATGTGTATGAACATGTAAATATCTACACCGCCATCTGTATGAACATGGAAATATCTACACCGCTAACTGTATGAACCTGGAAATATCTACACCGCTGTCTGTATGAACACGGAAATATCTAAACCGTTATCTGTATGATCATGGAAATATCTACACCGCTATCTGTATGAACATGGAAATATCTACACCGCTATCTGTACGAACATGGAAATATCTACACCGCTATCTGTAAGAACATGCAAATATCTACACCGCCATCTGTATGAACATGGAAGTATCTACACCGCTAACTGTATGAACATGGAAATATCTACACCGCTATCTGCATGAACATGGAAATATCTACACAGCTATCTGAATATACATGGAAATATCTACACAGATTTCTCTATAAATATGGAAATAACTACAGCGCTATCTGTATAAACTTCAAAATATCTACACCGCCATCTGTATGAACATGGAAATATCTACACCGCCATCTGTACAAACATGGACATATCTACACCGCCATCTGTATTAAGATGGAAATATCTACACCGCTATCTGTATAAACATGGAAATATCTGCCCAACTATCTGTATAAACATGGAAATATCCGCACCGCTATCTGTATAAACATGGAAATATCTACACTGCTATCTGCATAAACATGGAAATATCCACACCGCTATCTGTGTAAACATGGAAATGTCTACACCGCTATCTGTATAAACATGGAAATATCTACACTGCTATCTGCATAAACATGGAAATATCCACACCGCTATCTGTGTAAACATGGAAATGTCTACACCGCTATCTGTTTAAACAAGGAAATATCTACACCGCCATCTGTGTAAACATGAAAATATCTACACCGCCATCCCTATAAACATGGAAATATCTACACTGCCATCTCTATAAACGTGGAAATATCAACACCGCTTTCTGTATGAACTTGGAAATATCTACACTGCTCTCTGTATAAAATTGAAATTATCTACACCACTATCTCTAAAAACATGGAAATATCTACATTGCTATCTGTATAAACATGGAAATATCTACACCGCTATCTGTATAAACAAGGAAATATCTTCACAGCTATCTGTATAAACATGGAAATATTTACAACGCTGTCTCTATAAACTTGGAAATAACTACACCACTATCTCTGTAAACATGGAAATATCTAGACCTCCATCTCTATAAACATGGAAATATCTACACCACCATCTGTATAAACATGGAAATATCTATACCACTATCTGCATAAACATTGAAATATCTACACCACCATCTCTATGAACATGGAAATATCTACACCGCCATCTGTACGAACATGGAAATATCTATACCGCCATCTGTATGAACATGTAAATATCTACACCGCCATCTTTATGAACACGGAAATATCTACACCGCTATCTGTATGAACATGGAAATATCTACACCGTTATCTGTATGAACATGGAAATATCTACACCGCAATCTGTATGAACATGGAAATATCTACACCGCTATCTGGACGAACATGGAAATATCTACACCGCCATTTGTATGAACCTGGAAATATCTACACCACTATCTGTATGAACTTGGAAATATTTACACTGCTCTCTGTATAAAATTGAAATTATCTACACCACTATCTCTATAAACATGGAAATATCTACACTACTATCTGTATAAACATGGAAATATCTACACCGCTATCTGAATAAACATGGAAATATCTTCACCGCTATCTGTATAAACATGGAAATATCTACAACGCTGTCTCTATAAACTTGGAAATAACTACACCACTATCTCTGTAAACATGGAAATATCTAGACCGCCATCTCTATATACATGGAAATATCCACACCACCATCTGTATAAATATGGAAATATCTATACCGCTATCTGTATGAACATGGAAATATCTACACCGCCATCTGTACGAACATGGAAATATCTATACCGCCATCTGTATGAAAATGTAAATATCTACACCGCCATCTGTATGAACATGGAAATATCTACACCGCTAACTGTATGAACCTGGAAATATCTACACCGCTGTCAGTATGAACACGGAAATATCTAAACCGTTATCTGTATGATCATGGAAATATCTACACCTCTATCTGTATGAACATGGAAATATCTACACCGCTATCTGTACGAACATGGAAATATCTACACCGCTATCTGTATGAACATGCAAATATCTACAGAGCTATCTGTATATCAATGGAAATATCCACACAGCTATCTCTATTAACATGGAAATAACTACACTGCTATCTGTATAAACATGGAAATATCTACACCGCCACCTGTATGAACATGGAAATATCTACACTGCCATCCGTACAAACATGGAAATATCTACACCGCCCTCTGTATGAACATGGAAATATCTTCACCGCCATCTGTATGAACATGGAAATATCTACACCGCTAAATGTATGAACATGGAAATGTCTACACCGCTATTGGTATGAACATGGAAATATCTACACCGCTATCTGTATGAACATGGAAATATCTACACCGCTATCTGTATGAACATGGAAATATCTACACTGCTATCTGTATTAACATGGAAATATCTACACCGCCATCTGTATGAACATGTAAATACCTACACTGCCATCTGTATGAACATGGAAATATCTACACAGCTAACTGTATGAACATGGAATTCTCTACACCGCTATCTGTATGAACATGGAAATATCTACACCGCTATCTGTATGAACATGGAAATATCTACACTGCTATCTGCATAAACCTGGAAATATCCACACCGCTATCTGTGTAAACATGGAAATGTCTACACCGCTATCCGTGTAAACATGGAAATATCTACAACGCCTTCTGTGTAAACATGAAAATATCTACACCGCCATCCCTTTAAACATGGAAATATCTACACCGTGTTCTGTATGAACATGTAAATATCTACACCGCCATCTGTACGAACATGGAAATATCTTCACCGCTAACTGTATGAACATGGAAATACCTACACCGCCATCTGTATGAACATGGAAATATCTACACCGCTATCTGTATGAACATGGAAATATCTACACCGCTATCTGTATGAACATGCAAATATCTACACCGCTATCTGTATGAACATGGAAATATCTACACCGCTATCTGTATGAACATGCAAATATCTACACAGCTATCTGTATATCAATGAAAATATCTACACTGCTATCCCTATAAACATGGAAATAGCTACATTGCTATCTGTATAAATATGGAAATATCTACACCGCCATCTCTATGAACATGGAAATATCTACACCGCCATTTGTATGAACATGGAATTATCTACACCGCCATCTCTATGAACATGGAAATATCTACACCGCCATTTGTATGAACATGGAAATATCTACACCACCATCTGTATGAACATGGAAATATCTTCACCGCCATCTGTATGAACATGGATATATGTACACCGGCATCTGGATGAACATGGAAATATCTACACCGCTATCTGCATGAACATGGAAATATCTACACAGCTATCTGAATATACATGGAAATATCTACACAGATTTCTCTATAAATATGGAAATAACTACAGTGCTATCTCTATAAACTTCAAAATATCTACACCGCCATCTGTATGAACATGGAAATATCTACACCGTCATCTGTACAAACATGGACATATCTACACCGCCATCTGTATTAAGATGGAAATATCTACACCGCTATCTGTATAAACATGGAAATATCTGCCCAAATATCTGTATAAACATGGAAATATCCGCACCGCTATCTGTATAAACATGGAAATATCTACACTGCTATCTGCATAAACATGGAAATATCCACACTGCTATCTGTGTAAACATGGAAATGTCTACACCGCTATCTGTATAAACATGGAAATATCTACACTGCTATCTGCATAAACATGGAAATATCCACACCGCTATCTGTGTTAACATGGAAATGTCTACACCGCTATCTGTTTAAACATGGAAATATCTACAACGCCATCTGTGTAAACATGAAAATATCTACACCGCCATCCCTATAAACATGGAAATATCTACACTGCCATCTCTATAAACGTGGAAATAACAACACCGCTATCTGTATGAACTTGGAAATATCTACACTGCTCTCTGTATAAAATTGAAATTATCTACACCACTATCTCTATAAACATGGAAATATCTACATTGCTATCTGTATAAACATGGAAATATCTACACCGCTATCTGTATAAACAAGGAAATATCTTCACAGCTATCTGTATAAACATGGAAATATTTACAACGCTGTCTCTATTAACTTGGAAATAACTACACCACTATCTCTGTAAACATGGAAATATCTAGACCTCCATCTCTATAAACATGGAAATATCTACACCACCATCTGTATAAACATGGAAATATCTATACCACTATCTGCATAAACATGGAAATATCTACACCGCCATCTCTATGAACATGGAAATATCTATACCGCCATATGTACGAACATGGAAATATCTATACCGCCATCTGTATGAACATGTAAATATCTACACCGCCATCTTTATGAACATGGAAATATCTACACCGCTATCTGTATGAACATGGAAATATCTACACCGTTATCTGTATGAACATGGAAATATCTACACCGCAATCTGTATGAACATGGAAATATCTACACCGTTATCTGGACGAACATGGAAATATCTACACCGCCATTTGTATGAACCTGGAAATATCTACACCACTATCTGTATGAACTTGGAAATATCTACACTGCTCTCTGTATAAAATTGAAATTATCTACACCACTATCTCTATAAACATGGAAATATCTACATTGCTATCTGTATAAACATGGAAATATCTACACCGCTATCTGTATAAACAAGGAAATATCTTCACAGCTATCTGTATAAACATGGAAATATTTACAACGCTGTCTCTATTAACTTGGAAATAACTACACCACTATCTCTGTAAACATGGAAATATCTAGACCTCCATCTCTATAAACATGGAAATATCTACACCACCATCTGTATAAACATGGAAATATCTATACCACTATCTGCATAAACATGGAAATATCTACACCGCCATCTCTATGAACATGGAAATATCTATACCGCCATATGTACGAACATGGAAATATCTATACCGCCATCTGTATGAACATGGAAATATCTACACCGCCATCTTTATGAACATGGAAATATCTACACCGCTATCTGTATGAACATGGAAATATCTACACCGTTATCTGTATGAACATGGAAATATCTACACCGCAATCTGTATGAACATGGAAATATCTACACCGTTATCTGGACGAACATGGAAATATCTACACCGCCATTTGTATGAACCTGGAAATATCTACACCACTATCTGTATGAACTTGGAAATATCTACACTGCTCTCTGTATAAAATTGAAATTATCTACACCACTATCTCTATAAACATGGAAATATCTACACTGCTATCTGTATAAACATGGAAATATCTACACCGCTATCTGTATAAACATGGAAATATCTACAACGCTGTCTCTATAAACTTGGAAATAACTACACCACTATCTCTGTAAACATGGAAATATCTAGACCGCCATCTCTATACACATGGAAATATCCACACCACCATCTGTATAAATATGGAAATATCTATACCGCTATCTGTATGAACATGGAAATATCTACACCGCCATCTGTACGAACATGGAAATATCTATACCGCCATCTGTATGAACATGTAAATATCTACACCGCCATCTGTATGAACATGGAAATATCTACACCGCTAACTGTATGAACCTGGAAATATCTACACCGCTGTCTGTATGAACACGGAAATATCTAAACCGTTATCTGTATGATCATGGAAATATCTACACCGCTATCTGTATGAACATGGAAATATCTACACCGCTATCTGTACGAACATGGAAATATCTACACCGCTATCTGTATGAACATGCAAATATCTACACAGCTATCTGTATATCAATGGAAATATCCACACAGCTATCTCTATTAACATGGAAATATCTACACTGCTATCTGTATAAACATGGAAATATCTACACCGCCACCTGTATGAACATGGAAATATCTACACTGCCATCCGTACAAACATCGAAATATCTACACCGCCCACTGTATGAACATGGAAATATCTTCACCGCCATCTGTATGAACATGGAAATATCTACACCGCTAAATGTATGAACATGGAAATGTCTACACTGCTATTGGTATGAACAAGGAAATATCTACACCGCTATCTGTATGAACATGGAAATATCTACACCGCTATCTGTATGAACATGGAAATATCTACACCGCTATCTGTATGAACATGGAAATATCTACACCGCCATCTGTATGAACATGTAAATATCTACACCGCCGTCTGTATGAACATGGAAATATCTACACCGCTATCTGCATGAACATGGAAATATCTACACAGATATCTGAATATACATGGAAATATCTACACCGATTTCTCTATAAATATGGAAATAACTAAAACGCTATCTCTATAAACTTCGAAATATCTACACCGCCATCTGTATGAACATGGAAATATCTACACCGCCATCTGTACGAACATGGACATATCTACACCGCCATCTGTATTAAGTTGGAAATATCTACACCGCTATCTGTATAAACATGGAAATATCTGCCCAACTATCTGTATAAACATGGAAATATCCGCACCGCCATCTGAATAAACATGGAAATATCCGCACCACTATCTGTATAAACATGGAAATATCTACACTGCTATCTGCATAAACCTGGAAATATCCACACCGCTATCTGTGTAAACATGGAAAAGTCTACACCGCTATCCGTGTAAACATGGAAATATCTACACCGCCTTCTGTGTAAACATGAAAATATCTACACCGCCATCCCTATAAACATGGAAATATCTACACCGTCGTCTGTATGAACATGTAAATATCTACACCGCCATCTGTACGAACATGGAAATATCTACACCGCTATCTGAATGAACATGGAAATATCTACACCGCTATCTGTATGAACATGGAAATATCTACACAGCTATCTGAATATACACGGAAATATCTACACAGATTTCTCAATAAATATTGAAATAACTACAGCGCTATCTCCAAAAGCCTCGAAATACCTACACCACCATCTGTATGAACATGGAAATATCTACACCGCCATCTGTACAAACATGGACATATCTACACCGCCATCTGTATTAAGATGGAAATATCTACACCGCTATCTCCATAAACATGGAAATATCTGCCCAACTATCTGTATAAACATGGAAATATCCGCACAGCTATCTGAATAAACATGGAAATATCCACACCGCTATATGTATAAACATGGAAATATCTACACTGCTATCTGCATAAACATGGAAATATCCACACCGCTATCTGTGTAAACATGGAAATGTCTACACCGCTATCTGTGTAAACATGGAAATATCTACACCGCCATCTGTGTAAACATGAAAATATCTACACCGCCATCCCTATAAACATGGAAATATCTACACCGTCCTCTGTATGAACATGGAAATATCTACAACGCCATCTCTATAAACGTGGAAATATCTACACCGCTATCTGTATGAACTTGGAAATATCAACACTGCTCTCTGTATAAAATTGAAATTATCTACACCACTATCTCTATAAACATGGAAATATCTACACTGCTATCTGTATAAACATGGAAATATCTACACCGCTATCTGTATAAACATGGAAATATCTTCACAGCTATCTGTATAAACATGGAAATAACTACACTGCTATCTGTATAAATATGGAAATATCTACACCGCCATCTCTATGAAGATGGAAACAGCTACACCGCCATTTGTATGAACATGGAAATATCTACACCGCCATCTCTATGGACATGGAAATATCTACACCGCTAACTGTATGAACATGGAAATATCTACACCGCTATCTGTATGAACATGGAAATATCTACACCGTTATCTGTATGAACATGGAAATATCTACACCGCTATCTGTATGAACATGGAAATATCTACACCGCTATCTGTACGAACATGGAAATATGTACACCGCTATCAGTGTGACCATGCAAATATCTACACAGCTATCTGTATATCAATGGAAATGTATACACTGCTATCTCTATAAACATGGAAATAACTACACTGCTATCTGTATAAACATGGAAATATCTGCACCGCCACCTGTATGAACATGAAAATATCTACACTGCCATCCGTACGAACATGGAAATATCTACACCGCCATCTGTATGAACATGTAAATATCTACACCGCCATCTGTATGAACATGGAAATATCTACACCGCTATCTGTATGAACATGAAATATCTACACTGCTATCTGTATGAACATGGAAATCTCTACACCGCAATCTGTATGAACATGGAAATATCTACACCGCCATCTGTATGAACATGTAAATATCTACACCGCCATCTGTATGAACATGGAAATACCTACACCGCTAACTGTATGAACATGGAAATATCTACACCGTTATCTGTATGAACATGGAAATATCTACACCGCTATCTTTATGAACATGGAAATATCTACACCGCTATCTGTATGAACATGGAAATATCTACACCGCTATCTGTATGAAGATGGAAATATCTACACCGCTATCTGTATGAACATGCAAATATCTACACAGCTATCTGTATATCAATGGAAATATCCACACTGGTATCTCTATAAACATGGAAATAACTTCACTGCTATCTGTATAAACATGGAAATATCTACACCGCCATCTCTATGAACATGGAAATATCTACACCGCTATTTGTATGAACATGGAAATATCTACACCGCCATCTCTATGAACATGGAAATATCTACACCGCGATTTGTATGAACATGGAAATATATACACCACCATCTGTATGAACATGGAAATATCTTCACCGCCATCTGTACGAACATGGATATATATACACCGGCATCTGGATGAACATGGAAATATCTACACCGCAATCTGCATGAACATGGAAATATCTACACAGCTATCTGAATATACACGGAAATATCTACACAGATGTCTCAATAAATATTGAAATAACTACAGCGCTATCTCCAAAAGCTTCGAAATACCTACACCGCCATCTGTATGAACATGGAAATATCTACACCGCCATCTGTACAAACATGGACATATCTACACCGCCATCTGTATTAAGATGGAAATATCTACACCGCTATCTCCATAAACATGGAAATATCTGCCAAACTATCTGTATAAACATGGAAATATCTGCACCGCTATCTGAATAAACATGGAAATATCCACACCGCTATATGTATAAACATGGAAATATCTACACTGCTATCTGCATAAACATGGAAATATCCACACTGCTATCTGTGTAAACATGGAAATATCTACACCGCTATCTGTGTAAACATGGAAATATCTACACCGCCATCTGTGTAAACATGAAAATATCTACACAGCCATCCCTATAAACATGGAAATATCTACACCGTCCTCTGTATGAACATGGAATTATCTACACCGCCATCTCTATAAACGTGGAAATATCTACACCGCTATCTGTATGAACTTGGAAATAACTACACTGCTCTCTGTATAAAATTGAAATTATCTACACCACTATCTCTATAAACATGGAAATATCTACACTGCTCTCTGTATAAAATTGAAATTATCTACACCACTATCTCTATAAACATGGAAATATCTACACTGCTATCTGTATAAACATGGAAATATCTACACCGAAATCTGTATGAACATGGAAATATCAGCACCGGTATCTGTTTGAACATGGAAATATCAGCCCCTCTATCTGTATGAACATGGAGATATCTACACGGCCATCTGTATGAACATGGAAATATCTACACTGCTATCTGTATGAACATGAAATATCTACACTGCTATCTGTATGAACATGGAAATCTCTACACCGCAATCTGTATGAACATGGAAATATCTACACCGCCATCTGTATGAACATGTAAATATCTACACCGCCATCTGTATGAACATGGAAATACCTACACCGCTAACTGTATGAACATGGAAATATCTACACCGTTATCTGTATGAACATGGAAATATCTACACCGCTATCTGTATGAACATGGAAATATCTACACCGCTATCTGTATGAACATGGAAATATCTACACCGCTATCTGTATGAACATGGAAATATCTACACCGCTATCTGTTTGAACATGCAAATATCTACACAGCTATCTGTATATCAATGGAAATATCCACACTGGTATCTCTATAAACATGGAAATAACTTCACTGCTATCTGTATAAACATGGAAATATCTACACCGCCATCTCTATGAACATGGAAATATCTACACCGCCATTTGTATGAACATGGAAATATCTACACCGCCATCTCTATGAACATGGAAATATCTACACTGCGATTTGTATGAACATGGAAATATATACACCACCATCTGTATGAACATGGAAATATCTTCACCGCCATCTGTACGAACATGGATATATGTACACCGGCATCTGGATGAACATGGAAATATCTACACCGCAATCTGCATGAACATGGAAATATCTACACAGCTATCTGAATATACACGGAAATATCTACACAGATGTCTCAATAAATATTGAAATAACTACAGCGCTATCTCCAAAAGCTTCGAAATACCTACACCGCCATCTGTATGAACATGGAAATATCTACACCGCCATCTGTACAAACATGGACATATCTACACCGCCATCTGTATTAAGATGGAAATATCTACACCGCTATCTCCATAAACATGGAAATATCTGCCCAACTATCTGTATAAACATGGAAATATCCGCACCGCTATCTGAATAAACATGGAAATATCCACACCGCTATATGTATAAACATGGAAATATCTACACTGCTATCTGCATAAACATGGAAATATCCACACCGCTATCTGTGTAAACATGGAAATGTCTACACCGCTATCTGTGTAAACATGGAAATATCTACACCGCCATCTGTGTAAACATGAAAATATCTACACCGCCATCCCTATAAACATGGAAATATCTACACCGTCCTCTGTATGAACATGGAAATATCTACACCGCCATCTCTATAAACGTGGAAATATCTACACCGCTATCTGTATGAACTTGGAAATAACTACACTGCTCTCTGTATAAAATTGAAATTATCTACACCACTATCTCTATAAACATGGAAATATCTACACTGCTCTCTGTATAAAATTGAAATTATCTACACCACTATCTCTATAAACATGGAAATATCTACACTTCTATCTGTATAAACATGGAAATATCTACACCGCTATCTGTATAAACATGGAAATATCTTCACAGCTATCTGTATAAACATGGAAATATCTACAACGCTGTCTCTATAAACTTGGAAATAACTACACCACTATCTCTGTAAACATGGAAATATCTAGACCTCCATCTCTATAAACATGGAAATATCTACACCACCATCTGAATAAACAAGGAAATATCTATACCGCTATCTGTATGAACATGCAAATACCTACACAGCTATCTGTATATCAATGGAAATATCTACACTGCTATCTCTATAAACATGGAAATAACTACACTGCTATCTGCATAAACATGGAAATATCTACACCGCCATCTCTATGAACATGGAAATATCTACACCGCCATCTGTACGAACATGGAAATATCTCTACTGCCATCTGTATGAACATGTAAATATCTACACCGCCATCTGTATGAACATGGAAATATCTACACAGCTCTCTGTACGAACATGGAAATATCTACACCGCTATCTGTACGAACATGCAAATATCTACACAGCTAACTGTATATCAATGGAAATATCTACACCGATTTCTCCATAAATATGGAAATAACTACAGCGCTGTCTCTATAAACTTCGAAATACCTACACCGCCATCCGTATGAACATGGAAATATCTACACCGCCATCTGTACGAACATGGACATATCTAAACCGCCATCTGTATTAGGATGGAAATATCTACACCGCTATCTGTATAAACATGGAAATATCTGCCCAACTATCTGTATAAACGTGGAAATAACTGCACCGCTATCTGAATAAACATGGAAATATCCGCACCGCTATCTGTATAAACATGGAAATATCTACACTGCTATCTGCATAAACCTGGAAATATCCACACCGCTATCTGTGTAAACATGGAAATGTCTACACGGCTATCCATGTAAACATGGAAATATCTACACCGCCATCTGTGTAAACATGAAAATATCTACACTGCTATCGCTATAAACATGGAAATATCTACACCGTCCTCTGTATGAACATGGAAATATCTACACCGCCATCTCTATAAAGGTGGAAATATCTACACCGCTATCTGTATGAACTTGGAAATATCTACACTGCTCTCTGTATAAAATTGAAATTATCTACACCACTATCTCTATAAACATGGAAATATCTACACTGCTATCTGTATAAACATGGAAATATCTACACCGCTATCTGTATAAACATGGAAATATCTTCACAGCTATCTGTATAAACATGGAAATATCTACAACGCTGTCTCTATAAACTTGGAAATAACTACACCACTATCTCTGTAAACATGGAAATATCTAGACCGCCATCTCTATAAACATGGAAATATCTACACCACCATCTGTATAAACATGGAAATATCTATACCGCTATCTGCATAAACATGGAAATATCTACACCGCCATCTCTATGAACATGGAAATATCTACACCGCCATCTGTACGAACATGGAAATATCTCTACTGCCATCTGTATGAACATGTAAATATCTACACCGCCATCTGTATGAACATGGAAATATCTACACAGCTCTCTGTACGAACATGGAAATATCTACACCGCTATCTGTATGAACATGGAAATATCTACACAGCTATCTGTATATCAATGGAAATATCTACACAGCTGTCTCTATAAACATGGAAATAACTACACTGCTATCTGTATAAACATGGAAATATCTACACCGCCACCTGTATGAACATGGAAATATCTACACTGCCATCAGTACGAACATGGAAATATCTACACCGCCATCTGAATGAACATGTAAATATCTACACCGCCATCTGTATGAACATGGAAATATCTACACCGCCAACTGTATGAACATGGAAATATCTACAACGCTATCTGTATGAACATGGAAATATCTACACCGCTATCTGTATGAACATGGAAATATCTACACCGCTATCTGTATGAACATGGAAATATCTACACCGCTATCTGTATGAACATGGTAATATCTACACCGCTATCTGTATGAACATGGAAATATCTACACCGCTATCTCTGTGAACATGCAAATATCTACACAGCTATCTGTATATCAATGGAAATATCTACACTGCTATCTCTATAAACATGGAAATAACTACACTGCTATCTGTATAAATATGGAAATATCTATACCGCCATCTCTATGAAGATAGAAATATCTACACCGCCATTTGTATGAACATGGAAATATCTACACCGCCATCTCTATGAACATGGAAATATCTACACCGCTAACTGTATGAACATGGAAATATCTACACCGCTATCTGTATGAACATGGAAATATCTACACCGTTATCTGTATGAACATGGAAATATCTACACCGCTATCTGTATGAACATGGAAAAACCTACACCGCTATCTGTACGAACATGAAAATATCTACACCGCTATCAGTGTGACCATGCAAATATCTACACAGCTATCTATCAATGGAAATATATACACTGCTATCTCTATAAACATGGAAATAACTACACTGCTATCAGTATAAACATGGAAATACCTGCACCGCCACCTGTATGAACATGAAAATATCTACACTGCCATCCATACGAACATGGAAATATCTACACCGCCATCTGTATAAACATGGAAATATCTATACCGCTATCTGCATAAACATGGAAATATCTACACCGCCATCTCTATGAACATGGAAATATCTACACCGCCATCTGTACGAACATGGAAATATCTCTACTGCCATCTGTATGAACATGTAAATATCTACACCGCCATCTGTATGAACATGGAAATATCTACACAGCTCTCTGTACGAACATGGAAATATCTACACCGCTATCTGTATGAACATGGAAATATCTACACAGCTATCTGTATATCAATGGAAATATCTACACAGCTGTCTCTATAAACATGGAAATAACTACACTGCTATCTGTATAAACATGGAAATATCTACACCGCCACCTGTATGAACATGGAAATATCTACACTGCCATCAGTATGAACATGGAAATATCTACACCGCCATCTGAATGAACATGTAAATATCTACACCGCCATCTGTATGAACATGGAAATATCTACACCGCCAACTGTATGAACATGGAAATATCTACAACGCTATCTGTATGAACATGGAAATATCTACACCGCTATCTGTATGAACATGGAAATATCTACACCGCTATCTGTATGAACATGGAAATATCTACACCGCTATCTGTATGAACATGGTAATATCTACACCGCTATCTGTATGAACATGGAAATATCTACACCGCTATCTCTGTGAACATGCAAATATCTACACAGCTATCTGTATATCAATGGAAATATCTACACTGCTATCTCTATAAACATGGAAATATCTACACTGCTATCTGTATAAATATGGAAATATCTATACCGCCATCTCTATGAAGATAGAAATATCTACACCGCCATTTGTATGAACATGGAAATATCTACACCGCCATCTCTATGAACATGGAAATATCTACACCGCTAACTGTATGAACATGGAAATATCTACACCGCTATCTGTATGAACATGGAAATATCTACACCGTTATCTGTATGAACATGGAAATATCTACACCGCTATCTGTATGAACATGGAAAAACCTACACCGCTATCTGTACGAACATGAAAATATCTACACCGCTATCAGTGTGACCATGCAAATATCTACACAGCTATCTATCAATGGAAATATATACACTGCTATCTCTATAAACATGGAAATAACTACACTGCTATCAGTATAAACATGGAAATACCTGCACCGCCACCTGTATGAACATGAAAATATCTACACTGCCATCCATACGAACATGGAAATATCTACACCGCCATCTGTATGAACATGTAAATATCTACACCGCCATCTGTATGAACATGGAAATATCTACACCGCTAACTGTATGAACATGGAAATGTCTACACCGCTATCGGTATGAACATGGAAATATCTACACCGCTATCTGTATGAACATGGAAATATCTAAACAGCTATCTGTATGAACATGGAAATCTCTACACCGCAATCCGTATGAACGTGGAAATATCTACACCGCCATCTGTATGAACATGTAAATATCTACACCGCCATCTGTATGAACATGGAAATACCTACACCGCTAACTGTATGAACATGGAAATATCTACACCGCTATCTGTATGAACATGGAAATATCTACACCGCTATCTGTATGAACATGGAAATAACCGCACCGCTATCTGAATAAACATGTAAATATCCGCACCGCTATCTGTATAAACATGGAAATATCTACACTGCTATCTGCATAAACCTGGAAATATCCACACCGCTATCTGTGTAAACAGGGAAAGGTCTACACCGCTATCCGTGTAAACATGGAAATATCTACACCGCCATCTGTGTAAACATGGAAATATCTACACCGCCATCCCTATAAACATGGAAATATCTACACCGTCCTCTGTATGAACATGTAAATATCTACACCGCTAACTGTATGAACATGGAAATATCTACACCGCTATCTGTATGAACTTGGAAATATCTACACCGCTGTCTGTATGAACATGGAAATATCTACACCGCTATCTGTATGAACATGGAAATATCTACACCGCTATCTGTATGAACATGGAAATATCTACACCGCTATCTGTATGAACATGCAAATATCTACACAGCTATCTGTATATCAATGGAAATATCCACACTGGTATCTCTATAAACATGGAAATAACTTCACTGCTATCTGTATAAATATGGAAATATCTACACCGCCATCTGTATGAACATGGAAATATCTACACCGCCATCTGTATGAACATGGAAATATCTACACCGCCATCTGTATGAACATGGAAATATCTACACCGCTAACTATATGAACATGGAAATATCTACACCGCTATCTGTATGAACATGGAAATATCTACACGGCTATCTGTATGAACATGGAAATATCTACACCGCTATCTGTATGAACATGGAAATATCTACACCGCTATCTGAATGAACATGGTAATATCTACACCGCTATCTGTATGAACATGGAAATATCTACACCGCTATCTGTGTGAACATGCAAATATCTACACAGCTATCTGTATATCAATGGAAATATCTACACTGCTATCTCTATAAACATGTAAATAACTACACTGCTATCTGTATAAATAAGAAATATCTTCACCGCCACCTGTATGAACATGGAAATATCTTCACTGCCATCCGTACGAACATGGAAATATCTACACCGCCATCTGTATGAACATGTAAATATCTACACCGCCATTTGTATGAACATGGAAATATCTACACCGCTAACTATATGAACATGGAAATATCTACACCGCTATCTGTATGAACATGGAAATATCTACACCGCTATCTGTGTGAACATGGAAATATCTACATCTCTATCTGTATGAACATGGAAATATCTACACCGCTATCTGTATGAACTTGGAAATATCTACACCGCTATCTGTATGAACATGGAAATATCTACACCGCTATCTGTATGAACATGGAAATATCTACACCGCTATCGGTATAAACATGCAAATATCTACACAGCTATCTGTATATCAATGGAAATATCTACACTGCTATCTGTATAAACATGGAAATATTTACACCGCCATCTGTATGAACATGGAAATATCTACACCGCCCTCTGTATGAACATGTAAATATCTACACCGCCATCTGTATGAACATGGAAATATCTACACCGCTAACTGTATGAACATGGAAATATCAACACCGCTATCTGTATGAACATGGAAATATCTACACTGCCATCTGTAGGAACATGGACATATCTACACCGCCGTCTGTATTAAGATGGAAATATCTACACCGCTATCTGTATAAACATGGAAATATCTGCTCAACTATCTGTATAAACATGGAAATATCGGCACCGCTACCTGAGTAAACATGAAAATATATACACTGCTATTTGCATAAACATGGAAATATCCACACCGCCATCTGTGTAAACATGGAAATGTCTAAACCGCTATCTGTGTAAACATGGAAATATCTACACCGCCATCTGTGTAAACATGAAAATATCTACACCGCCATCCCTATAAACATGGAAATATCTACACCGCTAACTGTATGAACAAGGAAATATCTACACCGCTATCTGTATGAACATGGAAATATCTACATCGCTATCTGTATGAACATGGAAATATCTTCACCACTATCTGAATGAACATGGAAATATCTACACCGCTATCTGTATGAACATGGAAATATCTACACCGCTATCTCTATGAACATGCAAATATCTACACAGCTATCTGTAAATCAATGGAAATATCTACACTGCTATCTCTATAAACATGGAAATAATTACACTGATGTCTCTATAAATATGGAAATATCTACACCGCCATCTCTATGAACATGGAAATATCTACACCGCCATTTGTATGAACATGGAAATATCTACACCGCCATCTCTATGAACATGGAACTATCTACACCGAAATTGGTATGAACATGGAAAGATCTACACCACCATCTGTATGAACATGGAAATATCTACACCACCATCTGTATGAACATGGAAATATCTTCACCGCCATCTGTATGAACATGGATATATTTACACTAGCATCTGGATGAACATGGAAATATCTACACCGCTATCTGCATGAACATGGAAATATCTACACAGCTATCTGTATATACATGGAAATATCTACACAGATTTCTCTATAAATATGGAAATAACTACAGCGCTATCTCTATAAACTTCGAAATATCTACACCGCCATCTGTATGAACATGGAAATATCTGCACCGCCATCTGTACAAACATGGACATATCTACACCGCCATCTGTATTAAGATGGAAATATCTACAATGCTATCTGTATAAACATGGAAATATCTGCGCAACTATCTGTATAAACATGGAAATATCCGCAGCGCTATCTGAATAAACATGGAAATATCCACACCGCTATCTGTATAAACTTGGAAATATCTACACCGCTGTCTGTATGAACATGGAAATATCTACACCGCTATCTGTATGAACATGGAAATATCTACACCGCTATCTGTATGAACATGGAAATATCTACAGCGCTATCTGTATGAACATGCAAATATCTACACAGCTATCTTTATATTAATGAAAATATCCACACTAGTATCTCTATAAACATGGAAATAACTTCACTGCTATCTGCATAAATATGGAAATGTCTACACCGCCATCTCTATGAACATGGAAATATCTACACCGCCATTTGTATGAACCTGGAAATATCTGCACCGCCATCTCTATGAACATGGAAATATCTACACCGCCATGTGTATGAACATGGAAATACCTACACCGCCATCTGTATGAACATGGACATATCTACACCGCTATCTGTATGAACATGGAAATATCTACACCGCTATCGGTATAAACATGCAAATATCTACACAGCTATCTGTATATCAATGGAAATATCTACACTGCTATCTCTATAAACATGGAAATATTTACACCGCCATCTGTATGAACATGGAAATATCTACACCGCCCTCTGTATGAACATGTAAATATCTACACCGCCATCTGTATGAACATGGAAATATCTACACCGCTAACTGTATGAACATGGAAATATCTACACCGCTATCTGTATGAACATGGAAATATCTACACTGCCATCTGTAGGAACATGGACATATCTACACCGCCGTCTGTATTAAGATGGAAATATCTACACCGCTATCTGTATAAACATGGAAATATCTGCCCAACTATCTGTATAAACATGGAAATATCGGCACCGCTACCTGAGTAAACATGAAAATATATACACTGCTATTTGCATAAACATGGAAATATCCACACCGCCATCTGTGTAAACATGGAAATGTCTAAACCGCTATCTGTGTAAACATGGAAATATCTACACCGCCATCTGTGTAAACATGAAAATATCTACACCGCCATCCCTATAAACATGGAAATATCTACACCGCTAACTGTATGAACAAGGAAATATCTACACCGCTATCTGTATGAACATGGAAATATCTACATCGCTATCTGTATGAACATGGAAATATCTTCACCACTATCTGAATGAACATGGAAATATCTACACCGCTATCTGTATGAACATGGAAATATCTACACCGCTATCTCTATGAACATGCAAATATCTACACAGCTATCTGTAAATCAATGGAAATATCTACACTGCTATCTCTATAAACATGGAAATAATTACACTGCTGTCTCTATAAATATGGAAATATCTACACCGCCATCTCTATGAACATGGAAATATCTACACCGCCATTTGTATGAACATGGAAATATCTACACCGCCATCTCTATGAACATGGAACTATCTACACCGAAATTGGTATGAACATGGAAAGATCTACACCACCATCTGTATGAACATGGAAATATCTACACCACCATCTGTATGAACATGGAAATATCTTCACCGCCATCTGTATGAACATGGATATATTTACACTAGCATCTGGATGAACATGGAAATATCTACACCGCTATCTGCATGAACATGGAAATATCTACACAGCTATCTGTATATACATGGAAATATCTACACAGATTTCTCTATAAATATGGAAATAACTACAGCGCTATCTCTATAAACTTCGAAATATCTACACCGCCATCTGTATGAACATGGAAATATCTACACCGCCATTTGTATGAACATGGAAATATCTACACCGCCATCTCTATGAACATGGAAATATCTACACCGCTAACTGTATGAACATGGAAATATCTACACCGCTATCTGTATGAACATGGAAATATCTACACCGTTATCTGTATGAACATGGAAATATCTACACCGCTATCTGTATGAACATGGAAAAACCTACACCGCTATCTGTACGAACATGAAAATATCTACACCGCTATCAGTGTGACCATGCAAATATCTACACAGCTATCTATCAACGGAAATATATACACTGCTATCTCTATAAACATGGAAATAACTACACTGCTATCAGTATAAACATGGAAATACCTGCACCGCCACCTGTATGAACATGAAAATATCTACACTGCCATCCATACGAACATGGAAATATCTACACCGCCATCTGTATGAACATGTAAATATCTACACCGCCATCTGTATGAACATGGAAATATCTACACCGCTAACTATATGAACATGGAAATGTCTACACCGCTATCGGTATGAACATGGAAATATCTACACCGCTATCTGTATGAACATGGAAATATCTAAACAGCTATCTGTATGAACATGGAAATCTCTACACCGCAATCCGTATGAACGTGGAAATATCTACACCGCCATCTGTATGAACATGTAAATATCTACACCGCCATCTGTATGAACATGGAAATACCTACACCGCTAACTGTATGAACATGGAAATATCTACACCGCTATCTGTATGAACATGGAAATATCTACACCGCTATCTGTATGAACATGGAAATAACCGCACCGCTATCTGAATAAACATGGAAATATCCGCACCGCTATCTGTATAAACATGGAAATATCTACACTGCTATCTGCATAAACCTGGAAATATCCACACCGCTATCTGTGTAAACAGGGAAAGGTCTACACCGCTATCCGTGTAAACATGGAAATATCTACACCGCCATCTGTGTAAACATGAAAATATCTACACCGCCATCCCTATAAACATGGAAATATCTACACCGTCCTCTGTATGAACATGTAAATATCTACACCGCTAACTGTATGAACATGGAAATATCTACACCGCTATCTGTATGAACTTGGAAATATCTACACCGCTGTCTGTATGAACATGGAAATATCTACACCGCTATCTGTATGAACATGGAAATATCTACACCGCTATCTGTATGAACATGCAAATATCTACACAGCTATCTGTATATCAATGGAAATATCCACATTGGTATCTCTATAAACATGGAAATAACTTCACTGCTATCTGTATAAATATGGAAATATCTACACCGCCATCTGTATGAACATGGAAATATCTACACCGCCATCTGTATGAACATGGAAATATCTACACCGCCATCTGTATGAACATGGAAATATCTACACCGCTAACTATATGAACATGGAAATATCTACACCGCTATCTGTATGAACATGGAAATATCTACACGGCTATCTGTATGAACATGGAAATATCTACACCGCTATCTGTATGAACATGGAAATATCTACACCGCTATCTGAATGAACATGGTAATATCTACACCGCTATCTGTAAATACATGGAAATATCTACACCGCTATCTGTGTGAACATGCAAATATCTACACAGCTATCTGTATATCAATGGAAATATCTACACTGCTATCTCTATAAACATGTAAATAACTACACTGCTATCTGTATAAATAAGAAATATCTGCACCGCCACCTGTATGAACATGGAAATATCTTCACTGCCATCCTTACGAACATGGAAATATCTACACCGCCATCTGGATGAACATGGAAATATCTACACCGCCATTTGTATGAACATGGAAATATCTACACCGCTAACTATATGAACATGGAAATATCTACACCGCTATCTGTATGAACATGGAAATATCTACACCGCTATCTGTGTGAACATGGAAATATCTACACCGCTATCTGTATGAACATGGAAATATCTACACCGCTATCTGTATGAACATGGAAATATCTACACCGCTATCTGTATGAACATGGAAATATCTACACCGCTATCTGTATGAACATGGAAATATCTACACCGCTATCGGTATAAACATGCAAATATCTACACAGCTATCTGTATATCAATGGAAATATCTACACTGCTATCTCTATAAACATGGAAATATTTACACCGCCATCTGTATGAACATGGAAATATCTACACCGCTAACTGTATGAACTTGGAAATATCTACACCGCCATCTGTATAAACATGGAAATATCTACACTGCTATCTGCATAAACCTGGAAATATCCTCACCGCTATCTGTGTAAACATGGAAATGTCTACACCGCTATCCGTGTAAACATGGAATTACCTACACCGCCATCTGTGTAAACATGAAAATATCTACACCGCCATCCCTATAAACATGGAAATATCTACACCGTCCTCTGTATGAACATGGAAATATCTACACCGCCATCTCTATAAAGGTGGAAATATCTACACCGCTATCTGTATGAACTTGGAAATATCTACACTGCTCTCTGTATAAAATTGAAATTATCTACACCACTATCTCTATAAACATGGAAATATCTACACTGCTATCTGTATAAACATGGAAATATCTACACCGCTATCTGTATAAACATGGAAATATCTTCACCGCTATCTGTATAAACATGGAAATATCTACAATGCTGTCTCTATAAACTTGGAAATAACTACACCACTATCTCTGTTAACATGGAAATATCTAGACCGCCATCTCTATAAACATGGAAATATCTACACCACCATCTGTATAAACATGGAAATATCTATACCGCTATCTGCATAAACATGGAAATATCTACACCGCAATCTCTATGAACATGGAGATATCTACACCGCCATCTGTACAAACATGGAAATATCTATACTGCCATCTGTATGAACATGTAAATATCTACACCACAATCTGTATGAACATGGAAATATCTACACCACTATCTGTACGAACATGGAAGTATCTACACCGCCATCTCTATGAACATGGACATATCTACACCGCCATCTGTACAAACATGGAAATATCTACACTGCTATCTGTACAAACATGGAAATATCTACACCGCCACCTGTATGAACATGGAAATATCTACACTGCCATCAGTACGAACATGGAAATATCTACACCGCCATCTGTATGAACATGTAAATAACTACACCGCCATCTGTATGAACATGGAAATATCTACACCGCCAACTGTATGAACATGGAAATATCTACACCGCCATCGGTATGAACATGGAAATATCTACACCGCTATCTGTATGAACATGGAAATATCTACACAGCTATCTGTATATCAATGGAAATATCTACACAGCTGTCTCTATAAACATGGAAATAACTACACTGCTATCTGTATAAACATGGAAATATCTACACCGCCACCTGTATGAACATGGAAATATCTACACTGCCATCAGTACGAACATGGAAATATCTACACCGCCATCTGAATGAACATGTAAATATCTACACCGCCATCTGTATGAACATGGAAATATCTACACCGCCAACTGTATGAACATGGAAATATCTACAACGCTATCTGTATGAACATGGAAATATCTACACCGCTATCTGTATGAACATGGAAATATCTACACCGCTATCTGTATGAACATGGAAATATCTACACCGCTATCTGTATGAACATGGTAATATCTACACCGCTATCTGTATGAACATGGAAATATCTACACCGCTATCTCTGTGAACATGCAAATATCTACACAGCTATCTGTATATCAATGGAAATATCTACACTGCTATCTCTATAAACATGGAAATAACTACACTGCTATCTGTATAAATATGGAAATATCTATACCGCCATCTCTATGAAGATGGAAATATCTACACCGCCATTTGTATGAACATGGAAATATCTACACCGCCATCTCTATGAACATGGAAATATCTACACCGCTAACTGTATGAACATGGAAATATCTACACCGCTATCTGTATGAACATGGAAATATCTACACCGCTATCTGTACGAACATGAAAATATCTACACCGCTATCAGTGTGACCATGCAAATATCTACACAGATATCTATCAATGGAAATATATACACTGCTATCTCTATAAACATGGAAATAACTACACTGCTATCAGTATAAACATGGAAATACCTGCACCGCCACCTGTATGAACATGAAAATATCTACACTGCCATCCATACGAACATGGAAATATCTACACCGCCATCTGTATGAACATGTAAATATCTACACCGCCATCTGTATGAACATGGAAATATCTACACCGCTAACTGTATGAACATGGAAATGTCTACACCGCTATCGGTATGAACATGGAAATATCTACACCGCTATCTGTATGAACATGGAAATATCTAAACAGCTATCTGTATGAACATGGAAATCTCTACACCGCAATCCGTATGAACGTGGAAATATCTACACCGCCATCTGTATGAACATGTAAATATCTACACCGCCATCTGTATGAACATGGAAATACCTACACCGCTAACTGTATGAACATGGAAATATCTACACCGCTATCTGTATGAACATGGAAATATCTACACCGCTATCTGTATGAACATGGAAATAACCGCACCGCTATCTGAATAAACATGGAAATATCCGCACCGCTATCTGTATAAACATGGAAATATCTACACTGCTATCTGCATAAACCTGGAAATATCCACACCGCTATCTGTGTAAACAGGGAAAGGTCTACAGCGCTATCCGTGTAAACATGGAAATATCTACACCGCCATCTGTGTAAACATGAAAATATCTACACCGCCATCCCTATAAACATGGAAATATCTACACCGTCCTCTGTATGAACATGTAAATATCTACACCGCTAACTGTATGAACATGGAAAAATCTACACCTCTATCTGTATGAACTTGGAAATATCTACACCGCTGTCTGTATGAACATGGAAATATCTACACCGCTATCTGTATGAACATGGAAATATCTACACCACTATCTGTATGAACATGCAAATATCTACACAGCTATCTGTATATCAATGGAAATATCCACATTGGTATCTCTATAAACATGGAAATAACTTCACTGCTATCTGTATAAATATGGAAATATCTACACCGCCATCTGTATGAACATGGAAATATCTACACCGCCATCTGTATGAACATGGAAATATCTACACCGCCATCTGTATGAACATGGAAATATCTACACCGCTAACTATATGAAAATGGAAATATCTACACCGCTATCTGTATGAACATGGAAATATCTACACGGCTATCTGTATGAACATGGAAATATCTACACCGCTATCTGTATGAACATGGAAATATCTACACCGCTATCTGAATGAACATGGTAATATCTACACCGCTATCTGTAAATACATGGAAATATCTACACCGCTATCTGTGTGAACATGCAAATATCTACACAGCTATCTGTATATCAATGGAAATATCTACACTGCTATCTCTATAAACATGTAAATAACTACACTGCTATCTGTATAAATAAGAAATATCTGCACCGCCACCTGTATGAACATGGAAATATCTTCACTGCCATCCTTACGAACATGGAAATATCTACACCGCCATCTGTATGAACATGTAAATATCTACACCGCCATTTGTATGAACATGGAAATATCTACACCGCCATTTGTATGAACATGGACATATCTACACCGCCATCTGTATTAAGATGGAAATATCTACAATGCTATCTGTATAAACATGGAAATATCTGCGCAACTATCTGTATAAACATGGAAATATCCGCACCGCTATCTGAATAAACATGGAAATATCCACACCGCTATCTGTATAAACTTGGAAATATCTACACCGCTGTCTGTATGAACATGGAAATATCTACACCGCTATCTGTATGAACATGGAAATATCTACACCGCTATCTGTATGAACATGGAAATATCTACACCGCTATCTGTATGAACATGCAAATATCTACACAGCTATCTGTATATTAATGAAAATATCCACACTAGTATCTCTATAAACTTGGAAATAACTTCACTGCTATCTCTATAAATATGGAAATGTCTACACCGCCATCTCTATGAACATGGAAATATCTACACTGCCATTTGTATGAACCTGGAAATATTTGCACCGCCATCTCTATGAACATGGAAATATCTACACCGCCATGTGTATGAACATGGAAATACCTACACCGCCATCTGTATGAACATGGACATATCTTCACCGCCATCTGTATGAACATGGATATATGTACACCGGCATCTGGATGAACATGGAAATATCTACACCGCTATCTGCATGAACATGGAAATATCTACACAGCTATCTGAATACACATGGAAATATCTACACCGATTTTTCTATAAATATGGAAATAACTACAGCGCTATCTCTATAAACTTCGAAATACCTACACCGCCATCTGTATGAACATGGAAATATCTACACCGCCATCTGTACAAACATGGACATATCTAAACCGCCATCTGTATTAAGATGGAAATATCTACACCGCAATCTGTATAAACATGGAAATATCTGCGCAACTATCTGTATAAACATGTCAATAACCGCACCGCTATCTGAATAAACATGGAAATATCCGCACCGCTATCTGTATAAACATGGAAATATCAACACTGCTATCTGCATAAACCTGGAAATATCCACACCGCTATCTGTGTAAACATGGAAATGTCTACACCGCTATCCGTGTAAACATGGAATTATCTACACCGCCATCTGTGTAAACATGAAAATATCTACACCGCCATCCCTATAAACATGGAAATATCTACACCGTCCTCTGTATGAACATGGAAATATCTACACCGCCATCTCTATAAAGGTGGAAATATCTACACCGCTATCTGTATGAACTTGGAAATATCTACACTGCTCTCTGTATAAAATTGAAATTATCTACACCACTATCTCTATAAACATGGAAATATCTACACTGCTATCTGTATAAACATGGAAATATCTACACCGCTATCTGTATAAACATGGAAATATCTTCACCGCTATCTGTATAAACATGGAAATATCTACAATGCTGTCTCTATAAACTTGGAAATAACTACACCACTATCTCTGTTAACATGGAAATATCTAGACCGCCATCTCTATAAACATGGAAATATCTACACCACCATCTGTATAAACATGGAAATATCTTTACCGCTATCTGCATAAACATGGAAATATCTACACCGCCATCTCTATGAACATGGACATATCTACACCGCCATCTGTACAAACATGGAAATATCTATACTGCCATCTGTATGAACATGTAAATATCTACACCACCATCTGTATGAACATGGAAATATCTACACCACTATCTGTACGAACATGGAAGTATCTACACCGCTATCTGTATGAACATGCAAATATCTACAGAGCTATCTGTATATCAATGGACATATCTACACAGATGTCTCTATAAACATGGAAATAACTACACTGCTATCTGTATAAACATGGAAATATCTACACCGCCACCTGTATGAACATGGAAATATCTACACTGCCATCAGTACGAACATGGAAATATCTACACCGCCATCTGTATGAACATGTAAATAACTACACCGCCATCTGTATGAACATGGAAATATCTACACCGCCAACTGTATGAACATGGAAATATCTACACCGCCATCGGTATGAACATGGAAATATCTACACCGCTATCTGTATGAACATGGAAATATCTACACCACCATCTGTATGAACATGGAAATATCTACACCGCCATCTGTATGAACATGGAAATATCTACACCGCCATCTGTATGAACATGTAAATATCTACACCGCCATCTGTATGAACATGGAAATATCTACACCGCTAACTATATGAACATGGAAATATCTACACCGCTATCTGTATGAACATGGAAATATCTACACCGCTATCTGTATGAACATGGAAATATCTACACCGCTATCTGTATGAACATGGAAATATCTACACCGCTATCTGTATGAACATGGTAATATCTACACCGCTATCTGTATGAACATGGAAATATCTACACCGCTATCTGTGTGAACATGCAAATATCTACACAGCTATCTGTATATCAATGGAAATATCTACACTGCTATCTCTATAAACATGGAAATAACTACACTGCTATCTGTATAAATAAGAAATATCTGCACCGCCACATGTATGAACATGGAAATATCTTCACTGCCGTCCGTACGAACATGGAAATATCTACACCGCCATCTGTATGAACATGTAAATATCTACACCCCCATTTGTATGAACATGGAAATATCTACACCGCTAACTATATGAACATGGAAATATCTACACCGCTATCTGTATGAACATGGAAATATCTACACCGCTATCTGTGTGAACATGGAAATATCTACACCGCTATCTGTATGAACATGGAAATATCTACACCGCTATCTGTATGAACATGGAAATACCTACACCGCTATCTGTATGAACATGCAAATATCTACACAGCTATCTGTATATCAATGGAAATATCTACACTGCTATCTCTTTCAACATGGAAATATTTACACCGCCATCTGTATGAACATGGAAATATCTACACCGCCATCTGTATGAACATGTAAATATCTACACCGCCATCTGTATGAACATGGAAATATCTACACCCCTAACTGTATGAACATGGAAATATCTACACCGCTATCTGTATGAACATGGAAATATCTACACCGCCATCTGTAGGAACATGGACATATCTACACGGCCATCTGTATTAAGATGGAAATATCTACACCGCTATCTGTATAAACATGGAAATATCTGCCCAACTATCTGTATAAACATGGAAATATCGGCACCGCTATCTGTGTAAACATGAAAATATCTACACTGCTATTTGCATAAACATGGAAATATCCACACCGCCATCTGTGTAAACATGGAAATGTCTACACCGCTATCTGTGTAAACATGGAAATATCTACACCGCCATCTGTGTAAACATGAAAATATCTACACCGCCATCCCTATAAACATGGAAATATCTACACCGCCATCTGTGTAAACATGAAAATATCTACACCGCCATCCCTATAAACATGGAAATATCTACACCGCTAACTGTATGAACAAGGAAATATCTACACCGCTATATGTATGAACATGGAAATATCTACACCGCTATCTGTATGAACATGGAAATATCTTCACCACTATCTGAATGAACATGGAAATATCTACACTGCTATCTGTATGAACATGGAAATATCTACACCGCTATCTCTATGAACATGCAAATATCTACACAGCTATCTGTATATCAATGGAAATATCTACACTGCTATCTCTATAAACATGGAAATAATTACACTGCTGTCTCTATAAATATGGAAATATCTACACCGCCATCTCTATGAACATGGAAATATCTACACCGCCATTTGTATGAACATGGAAATATCTACACCGCCATCTCTATGAACATGGAACTATCTACACCGAAATTGGTATGAACATGGAACGATCTACACCACCATCTGTATGAACATGGAAATATCTACACCACCATCTGTATGAACATGGAAATATCTTCACCGCCATCTGTATGAACATGGATATATGTACACTAGCATCTGGATGAACATGGAAATATCTACACCGCTATCTGCATGAACATGGAAATATCTACACAGCTATCTGAATATACATGGAAATATCTACACAGATTTCTCTATAAATATGGAAATAACTACAGCGCTATCTCTATAAACTTCGAAATATCTACACCGCCATCTGTATGAACATGGAAATATCTACACCGCCATCTGTACAAACATGGACATATCTACACCGCCATCTGTATTAAGATGGAAATATCTACAACGCTATCTATATAAACATGGAAATATCTGCCCAACTATCTGTATAAACATGGAAATATCCGCACCGCTATCTGAATAAACATGGAAATATCCGCACTGCTATCTGTATAAACTTGGAAATATCTACACTGCTATCTGCATAAATATGGAAATATCCACACCGCTATCTGTGTAAACATGGAAATATCTACACCGCCATCTGCGTAAACATGAAAATATCCACACCGCCATCCCTATAAACATGGAAATATCTCCACCGTCCTCTGTATGAACATGGATATATCTACGCCACCATCCCTATAAACGTGGAAATATCTACACCGCTATCTGTATGAACTTGGAAATATCTACACTGCTCTCTGTATGAAATTGAAATTATCTACACCACTATCTCTATAAACATGGAAATATCTACACTGCTATCTGTATAAACATGGAAATATCTACACCGCTATCTGTATAAACATGGAAATACCTTCACCGCTATCTGTATAAACATGGAAATATCAACAACGCTGTCTCTATAAACTTGGAAATAACTACACCACTATCTCTGTAAACATGGAAATATCTAGACCGCCATCTCTATAAACATGGAAATATCTACACCACCATCTGTATAAACATGGAAATATCTATACCGCTATCTGCATAAACATGGAAATATCTACACCGCCATCTCTATGAACATGGAAATATCTGCACCGCCATGTGTACGAACATGGAAATATCTACACCGCTATCTGTACGAACATGGAAATATCTACACCGCTATCTGTATGAACACGCAAATATCTACACAGCTATCTATATATCAATTTAAATATCTACACAGCTGTCTTTATAAACATGGAAATAACTACACTGCTATCTGTATAAACATGGAAATAGCTATACCGCCCCCTGTATGAACATGGAAATATCTACACCGCTATCTGTATGAACATGGAAATATCTACACTGCTATCTGTATGAACATGGAAATATCTACACCACTATCTGTATGAACATGGAAATATCTACACCGCTGTCTGTATGAACATGGAAATATCTACACCGCTATCTGTATGAACATGGAAATATCTACACCGCTATCTGTATGAACATGGAAATATCTACACCGCTATCTGTATGAACATGCAAATATCTACACAGCTATCTGTATATTAATGAAAATATCCACACTAGTATCTCTATAAACTTGGAAATAACTTCACTGCTATCTCTATAAATATGGAAATGTCTACACCGCCATCTCTATGAACATGGAAATATCTACACTGCCATTTGTATGAACCTGGAAATATTTGCACCGCCATCTCTATGAACATGGAAATATCTACACCGCCATGTGTATGAACATGGAAATACCTACACCGCCATCTGTATGAACATGGACATATCTTCACCGCCATCTGTATGAACATGGATATATGTACACCGGCATCTGGATGAACATGGAAATATCTACACCGCTATCTGCATGAACATGGAAATATCTACACAGCTATCTGAATACACATGGAAATATCTACACCGATTTTTCTATAAATATGGAAATAACTACAGCGCTATCTCTATAAACTTCGAAATACCTACACCGCCATCTGTATGAACATGGAAATATCTACACCGCCATCTGTACAAACATGGACATATCTAAACCGCCATCTGTATTAAGATGGAAATATCTACACCGCTATCTGTATAAACATGGAAATATCTGCGCAACTATCTGTATAAACATGTCAATAACCGCACCGCTATCTGAATAAACATGGAAATATCCGCACCGCTATCTGTATAAACATGGAAATATCAACACTGCTATCTGCATAAACCTGGAAATATCCACACCGCTATCTGTGTAAACATGGAAATGTCTACACCGCTATCCGTGTAAACATGGAATTATCTACACCGCCATCTGTGTAAACATGAAAATATCTACACCGCCATCCCTATAAACATGGAAATATCTACACCGTCCTCTGTATGAACATGGAAATATCTACACCGCCATCTCTATAAAGGTGGAAATATCTACACCGCTATCTGTATGAACTTGGAAATATCTACACTGCTCTCTGTATAAAATTGAAATTATCTACACCACTATCTCTATAAACATGGAAATATCTACACTGCTATCTGTATAAACATGGAAATATCTACACCGCTATCTGTATAAACATGGAAATATCTTCACCGCTATCTGTATAAACATGGAAATATCTACAATGCTGTCTCTATAAACTTGGAAATAACTACACCACTATCTCTGTTAACATGGAAATATCTAGACCGCCATCTCTATAAACATGGAAATATCTACACCACCATCTGTATAAACATGGAAATATCTTTACCGCTATCTGCATAAACATGGAAATATCTACACCGCCATCTCTATGAACATGGACATATCTACACCGCCATCTGTACAAACATGGAAATATCTATACTGCCATCTGTATGAACATGTAAATATCTACACCACCATCTGTATGAACATGGAAATATCTACACCACTATCTGTACGAACATGGAAGTATCTACACCGCTATCTGTATGAACATGCAAATATCTACAGAGCTATCTGTATATCAATGGACATATCTACACAGATGTCTCTATAAACATGGAAATAACTACACTGCTATCTGTATAAACATGGAAATATCTACACCGCCACCTGTATGAACATGGAAATATCTACACTGCCATCAGTACGAACATGGAAATATCTACACCGCCATCTGTATGAACATGTAAATAACTACACCGCCATCTGTATGAACATGGAAATATCTACACCGCCAACTGTATGAACATGGAAATATCTACACCGCCATCGGTATGAACATGGAAATATCTACACCGCTATCTGTATGAACATGGAAATATCTACACCACCATCTGTATGAACATGGAAATATCTACACCGCCATCTGTATGAACATGGAAATATCTACACCGCCATCTGTATGAACATGGAAATATCTACACCGCCATCTGTATGAACATGGAAATATCTACACCGCCATCTGTATGAACATGTAAATATCTACACCGCCATCTGTATGAACATGGAAATATCTACACCGCTAACTATATGAACATGGAAATATCTACACCGCTATCTGTATGAACATGGAAATATCTACACCGCTATCTGTATGAACATGGACATATCTAAACCGCCATCTGTATTAAGATGGAAATATCTACACTGCTATCTCTATAAACATGGAAATATCTGCCCAACTATCTGTATAAACATGGAAATATCCGCACCGCTATCTGAATAACCATGGAAATATCCACACCGCTATATGTATAAACATGGAAATATCTACACTGCTATCTGCATAAACATGGAAATATCCACACCGCTATCTGTGTAAACATGGAAATGTCTACACCGCTATCTGTGTAAACATGGAAATATCTACACCGCCATCTGTGTAAACATGAAAATATCTACACCGCCATCCCTATAAACATGGAAATATCTATACCGTCCTCTGTATGAACATGGAAATATCTACACCAACATCTCTATAAACGTGGAAATATCTACACCGCTATCTGTATGAACTTGGAAATAACTACACTGCTCTCTGTATAAAATTGAAATTATCTACACCACTATCTCTATAAACATGGAAATATCTACACTGCTATCTGTATAAACATGGAAATATCTACACCACTATCTGTATAAACATGGAAATATCTTCACCGCTATCTGTATAAACATGGAAATATCTACAACGCTGTCTCTATAAACTTGGAAATAACTACACCACTATCTCTGTAAACATGGAAATATCTAGACCGCCATCTCTATAAACATGGAAATATCTACACCACCATCTGTATAAACATGGAAATATCAATACCGCTATCTGCATAAACATGGAAATATCTACACCGCCATCTCTATGAACAAGGAAATACCTACACCGCCATCTGTACGAACATGGAAATATCTATACCGCCATCTGTATGACCATGCAAATATCTACACAGCTATCAGTATATCAATGGAAATATATACACTGCTATCTCTATAAACATGGAAATAACTACACTGCTATCTGTATAAACGTGGAAATATCTACACCGCCACCTGTATGAACATGGAAATATCTACACTGCCATCCGTACGAACATGGAAATATCTACACCGCCATCTGTATGAACATGGAAATATCTACACCGCTATCTGTACGAACATGGAAATATCTACACCGCTATATGTATGAACATGGAAATATCTACACCGTTATCTGTATGAACATGGAAATATCTACACCGCCATCCCTATAAATATGGAAATATCTACACCGCCATCTCTATGAACATGGAAATATCTACACCGCCATCTCTATAAACGTGGAAATATCTACACCGCTATCTGTATGAACTTGGAAATATCTACACTGCTCTCTGTATAAAATTGAAATTATCTACACCACTATCTCTATAAACATGGAAATATCTACACTGCTATCTGTATAAACATGGAAATATCTACACCGCTATCTGTATAAACATGGAAATATCTTCACAGCTATCTGTATAAACATTGAAATATCTACAACGCTGTCTCTATTAACTTGGAAATAACTACACCACTATCTCTGTAAACATGGAAATATCTAGACCTCCATCTCTATAAACATGGAAATATCTACACCACCATCTGTATAAACATGGAAATATCTATACCGCTATCTGTATGAACATGCAAATATCTACACAGCTATCTGTATATCAATGGAAATATCTACACTGCTATCTCTATAAACATGGAAATAACTACACTGCTATCTGTATAAATATGGAAATATCTAAACCGCCATCTCTATGAAGATGGAAATATCTACACCGCCATTTGTATGAACATGGAAATATCTACACCGCCATCTCTATGAACATGGAAATATCTACACCGCTAACTGTATGAACATGGAAATATCTACACCGCTATCTGTATGAACATGGAAATATCTACACCGTTATCTGTATGAACACGGAAATATCTACACCGCTATCTGTATGAACATGGAAATATCTACACCGCTATCTGTACGAACATGGAAATATGTACACCGCTATCAGTGTGACCATGCAAATATCTACACAGCTATCTGTATATCAATGGAAATGTATACACTACTATCACTATAAACATGGAAATAACTACACTGCTATCTGTATAAACATGGAAATATCTGCACCGCCACCTGTATGAACATGAAAATATCTACACTGCCATCCGTACGAACATGGAAATATCTACACCGCCATCTGTATGAACATGTAAATATCTACACCGTCATCTGTATGAACATGGAAATATCTACACCGCTAACTGTATCAACATGGAAATGTCTACACCGCTATTGGTACGAACATGGAAATATCTACACCGCTATGTGTATGAACATGGAAATATCTACACCGCTATCTGTATGAACATGGAAATCTCTACACCGCAATCTGTATGAACATGGAAATATCTACACCGCCATCTCTATGAACATGGAAATATCTACACCGCCATTTGTATGAACCTGGAAATATCTACACCGCCATCTCTATGAACATGGAAATATCTACACCGCCATTTGTATGAACATGGAAATACCTACACCGCCATCTGTATGAACATGGACATATCTTCACCGCCATCTGTATGAACATGGATATATGTACACCGGCATCTGGATGAACATGGAAATATCTACACCGCTATCTGCATGAACATGGAAATATCTACACAGCTATCTGAATACACATGGAAATATCTACACCGATTTTTCTATAAATATGGAAATAACTACAGCGCTATCTCTATAAACTTCGAAATACCTACACCGACATCTGTATGAACATGGAAATATCTACACCGCCATCTGTACGAACATGGACATATCTAAACCGCCATCTGTATTAAGATGGAAATATCTACACCGCTATCTGTATAAACATGGAAATATCTGCGCAACTATCTGTATAAACATGTCAATAACCGCACCGCTATCTGAATAAACATGGAAATATCCGCACCGCTATCTGTATAAACATGGAAATATCTACACTGCTATCTGCATAAACCTGGAAATATCCACACCGCTATCTGTGTAAACATGGAAATGTCTACACCGCTATCCGTGTAAACATGGAATTATCTACACCGCCATCTGTGTAAACATGAAAATATCTACACCGCCATCCCTATAAACATGGAAATATCTACACCGTCCTCTGTATGAACATGGAAATATCTACACCGCCATCTCTATAAAGGTGGAAATATCTACACCGCTATCTGTATGAACTTGGAAATATCTACATTGCACTCTGTATAAAATTGAAATTATCTACACCACTATCTCTATAAACATGGAAATATCTACACTGCTATCTGTATAAACATGGAAATATCTACACCGCTATCTGTATAAACATGGAAATATCTTCACCGCTCTCTGTATAAACATGGAAATATCTACAACGCTGTCTCTATAAACTTGGAAATAACTACACCACTATCTCTGTAAACATGGAAATATCTATACCGCCATCTGTATGACCATGCAAATATCTACACAGCTATCAGTATATCAATGGAAATATATACACTGCTATCTCTATAAACATGGAAATAACTACACTGCTATCTGTATAAACGTGGAAATATCTACACCGCCACCTGTATGAACATGGAAATATCTACACTGCCATCCGTACGAACATGGAAATATCTACACCGCCATCTGTATGAACATGGAAATATCTACACCGCTATCTGTACGAACATGGAAATATCTACACCGCTATACGTATGAACATGGAAATATCTACACCGTTATCTGTATGAACATGGAAATATCTACACCGCCATCCCTATAAATATGGAAATATCTACACCGCCATCTCTATGAACATGGAAATATCTACACCGCCATCTCTATAAACGTGGAAATATCTACACCGCTATCTGTATGAACTTGGAAATATCTACACTGCTCTCTGTATAAAATTGAAATTACACCACTATCTCTATAAACATGGAAATATCTACACTGCTATCTGTATAAACATGGAAATATCTACACCGCTATCTGTATAAACATGGAAATATCTTCACAGCTATCTGTATAAACATTGAAATATCTACAACGCTGTCTCTATTAACTTGGAAATAACTACACCACTATCTCTGTAAACATGGAAATATCTAGACCTCCATCTCTATAAACATGGAAATATCTACACCACCATCTGTATAAACATGGAAATATCTATACCGCTATCTGTATGAACATGCAAATATCTACACAGCTATCTGTATATCAATGGAAATATCTACACTGCTATCTCTATAAACATGGAAATAACTACACTGCTATCTGTATAAATATGGAAATATCTACACCGCCATCTCTATGAAGAAGGAAATATCTACACCGCCATTTGTATGAACATGGAAATATCTACACCGCCATCTCTATGAACATGGAAATATCTACACCGCTAACTGTATGAACATGGAAATATCTACACCGCTATCTGTATGAACATGGAAATATCTACACCGTTATCTGTATGAACATGGAAATATCTACACCGCTATCTGTATGAACATGGAAATATCTACACCGCTATCTGTACGAACATGGAAATATGTACACCGCTATCAGTGTGACCATGCAAATATCTACACAGCTATCTGTATATCAATGGAAATGTATACACTGCTATCACTATAAACATGGAAATAACTACACTGCTATCTGTATAAACATGGAAATATCTGCACCGCCACCTGTATGAACATGAAAATATCTACACTGCCATCCGTACGAACATGGAAATATCTACACCGCCATCTGTATGAATATGTAAATATCTACACCGTCATCTGTATGAACATGGAAATATCTACACCGCTAACTGTATCAACATGGAAATGTCTACACCGCTATTGGTACGAACATGGAAATATCTACACCGCTATGTGTATGAACATGGAAATATCTACACCGCTATCTGTATGAACATGGAAATCTCTACACCGCAATCTGTATGAACATGGAAATATCTACACCGCCATCTCTATGAACATGGAAATATCTACACCGCCATTTGTATGAACCTGGAAATATCTACACCGCCATCTCTATGAACATGGAAATATCTACACCGCCATTTGTATGAACATGGAAATACCTACACCGCCATCTGTATGAACATGGACATATCTTCACCGCCATCTGTATGAACATGGATATATGTACACCAGCATCTGGATGAACATGGAAATATCTACACCGCTATCTGCATGAACATGGAAATATCTACACAGCTATCTGAATACACATGGAAATATCTACACCGATTTTTCTATAAATATGGAAATAACTACAGCGCTATCTCTATAAACTTCGAAATACCTACACCGACATCTGTATGAACATGGAAATATCTACACCGCCATCTGTACGAACATGGACATATCTAAACCGCCATCTGTATTAAGATGGAAATATCTACACCGCTATCTGTATAAACATGGAAATATCTGCGCAACTATCTGTATAAACATGTCAATAACCGCACCGCTATCTGAATAAACATGGAAATATCCGCACCGCTATCTGTATAAACATGGAAATATCTACACTGCTATCTGCATAAACCTGGAAATATCCACACCGCTATCTGTGTAAACATGGAAATGTCTACACCGCTATCCGTGTAAACATGGAATTATCTACACCGCCATCTGTGTAAACATGAAAATATCTACACCGCCATCCCTATAAACATGGAAATATCTACACCGTCCTCTGTATGAACATGGAAATATCTACACCGCCATCTCTATAAAGGTGGAAATATCTACACCGCTATCTGTATGAACTTGGAAATATCTACATTGCACTCTGTATAAAATTGAAATTATCTACACCACTATCTCTATAAACATGGAAATATCTACACTGCTATCTGTATAAACATGGAAATATCTACACCGCTATCTGTATAAACATGGAAATATCTTCACCGCTATCTGTATAAACATGGAAATATCTACAACGCTGTCTCTATAAACTTGGAAATAACTACACCACTATCTCTGTTAACATGGAAATATCTAGACCGCCATCTCTATAAACATGGAAATATCTACACCACCATCTGTATAAACATGGAAATACCTATACCGCTATCTGCATAAACATGGAAATATCTACACCGCCATCTCTATGAACATGGACATATCCACACCGCCATCTGTACAAACATGGAAATATCTATACTGCCATCTGTAGGAACATGTAAATATCTACACCACCATCTATATGAACATGGAAATATCTACACCGCTATCTGTACGAACATGGAAGTATCTACACCGCTATCTGTATGAACATGCAAATATCTAGAGCTATCTGTATATCAATGGACATATCTACACAGCTGTCTCTATAAACATGGAAATAACGACACTGCTATCTGTATAAACATGGAAATATCTACACCGCCACCTGTATGAACATGGAAATATCTACACTGCCATCAGTATGAACATGGAAATATCTACACCGCCATCTGTATGAACATGTAAATAACTACACCGCCATCTGTATGAACATGGAAATATCTACACCGCCAACTGTATGAACATGGAAATGTCTACACCGCTATTGGTATGAACATGGAAATATCTACACCGCTAACTGTATCAACATGGAAATGTCTACACCGTTATTGGTATGAACATGGAAATATCTACACCGCTATCTGTATGAACATGGAAATATCTACACCGATATCTGTATGAACATGGAAATCTCTACACCGCCATCTGTATGAACATAGAAATATCTACACAGCTATCTGAATATACATGGAAATATCTACACCGATTTCTCTATAAATATGGAAATAACTACAGCGCTATCTCTATAAACTTCGAAATACCTACACCGCCATCTGTATGAACATGGAAATATCTACACCGCCATCTGTACGAACATGGACATATCTAAACCTCCATCTGTATTAAGATGGGAATATCTACACCGCTATCTGTATAAACATGGAAATATCTACCCAACTATCTGTATAAACATGGAAATAACTGCACCGCTGTCTGAATAAACATGGAAATATCCGCACCGCTATCTGTATAAACATGGAAATATCTACACTGCTATCTGCATAAACCTGGAAATATCCACACCGCTATCTGTAAACATGGAAATGTCTACACCGCTATCCGTGTAAACATGGAAATATCTACACCGCCATCTGTGTAAACATGAAAATATCTACACCGCCATCCCTATAAACATGGAAATATCTACACCGTCCTCTGTATGAACATGGAAATATCTACACCGCCATCTCTATGAACATGGAAATATCTACACCGCTAACTGAACATGGAAATATCTGCACCGCCACCTGTATGAACATGAAAATATCTACACTGCCATCCGTACGAACATGGAAATATCTACACCGCCATCTGTATGAACATGTAAATATCTACACCGCCATCTGTATGAACATGGAAATATCTACACCGCTAACTGTATGAACATGGAAATGTCTACACCGCTATTGGTATGAACATGGAAATATCTACACCGCTATCTGTATGAACATGGAAATATCTACACCGATATCTGTATGAACATGGAAATCTCTACACCGCCATCTGTATGAACATAGAAATATCTACACCGCCATCTTTATGAAAATGTAAATATCTACACCGCCATCTGTATGAACATGGAAATACCTACACCGCTAACTGTATGAACATGGAAATATCTACACCGCTATCTGAATGAACATGGAAATATCTACACCGCTATCTGTATGAACATGGAAATATCTACACCGCTATCTGTATGAACATGGAAATATCTACACCGCTATCTGTATGAAAATGCAAATATCTACACAGCTATCTGTATATCAATGGAAATATCCACACTGGTATCTCTATAAACATGGAAATAACTACACTGCTATCTGTATAAACATGGAAATATCTACACCGCCATCTCTATGAACATGGAAATATCTACACCGCCATTTGTATGAACCTGGAAATATCTACACCGCCATCTCTATGAACATGGAAATATCTACACCGCCATTTGTATGAACATGGAAATATCTACACCGCCATCTGTATGAACATGGAAATATCTAAACCGCCATTTGTATGAGCATGGAAATATCTACACCGCTATCTTCATGAACATGGAAATATCTACACAGCTATCTGAATATACATGGAAATATCTACACCGATTTCTCTTTAAATATGGAAATAACTACAGCGATATCTCTATAAACTTCGAAATACCTACACCGCCATCTGTATGAACATGGAAATATCTACACCGCCATCTGTACGAACATGGACATATCTAAACCGCCATCTGTATTAGGATGGAAATATCTACACCGCTATCTGTATAAACATGAAAATATCTGCCCAACTATCTGTATAAACATGGAAATAACCGCACCGCTATCTGAATAAACATGGAAATATCCGCACCGCTATCTGTATAAACATGGAATTATCTACACTGCTATCTGCATAAACCTGGAAATATCCACACCGCTATCTGTGTAAACATGGAAATGTATACACCGCTATCCGTGTAAACATGGAAATATCCACACCGAAATCTGTGTAAACATGAAAGTATCTACACCGCCATCGCTATAAACATGGAAATATCTACACCGTCCTCTGTATGAACATGGAAATATCTACACCGCCATCTCTATAAAGGTGGAAATATCTACACCGCTATCTGTATGAACTTGGAAATATCTACACTGCTCTCTGTATAAAATTGAAATTATCTACACCACTATCTCTATAAACATGGAAATATCTACACTGCTATCTGTATAAACATGAAAATATCTACACCGCTATCTGTATAAACATGGAAATATCTACACCGCCATCTGTACGAACATGGAAATATCTCTACTGCCATCTGAATGAACATGTAAATATCTACACCACCATCTGTATGAACATGCAAATATCTACACAGCTATCTGTATATCAATGGAAATATCTACACAGCTGTCTCTATAAACATGGAAATAACTACACTGCTATCTGTATAAACATGGAAATATCTACACCGCCACCTGTATGAACATGGAAATATCTACACTGCCATCAGTACGAACATGGAAATATCTACACCGCCATCTGTATGAACATGTAAATATCTACACCGCCATCTGTATGAACATGGAAATATCTACACCGTCAACTGTATGAACATGGAAATATCCACACCGCTATCTGTATGAACATGGAAATATCTACACCGCCATCTCTATAAAGGTGGAAATATCTACACCGCTATCTGTATGAACTTGGAAATATCTACACTGCTCTCTGTATAAAATTGAAATTATCTACACCACTATCTCTATAAACATGGAAATATCTACACTGCTATCTGTATAAACATGGAAATAACTACACCGCTATCTGCATAAACATGGAAATATCTTCACCGCTATCTGTATAAACATGGAAATATCTACAACGCTGTCTCTATAAACTTGGAAATAACTACACCACTATCTCTGTTAACATGGAAATATCTAGACCGCCATCTCTATAAACATGGAAATATCTACACCACCATATGTATAAACATGGAAATATCTATACCGCTATCTGCATAAACATGGAAATATCTACACCGCCATCTCTATGAACATGGAATTATCTACACCGCCATCTGTACGAACATAGAAATATCTATACTGCCATCTGTATGAACATGTAAATATCTACACCGCCATCTGTATGAACATGGAAATATCTACACCGCTATCTGTACGAACATGGAAGTATCTACACCGCTAACTGTATGAACATGCAAATATCTACAGAGCTATCTGTATATCAATGGAAATATCTACACAGCTGTCTCTATAAACATGGAAATAACTACACTGCTATCTGTATAAACATGGAAATAGCTACACCGCCACCTGTATGAACATGGAGATATCTACACTGCCATCAGTACGAACATGGAAATATCTACACCGCCATCTGTATGAACATGTAAATAACTACACCGCCATCTGTATGAACATGGAAATATCTACACCGCCATCGGTATGAACATGGAAATATCTACACCGCTATCTGTATGAACATGGAAATATCTACACCACTATCTGTATATCAATGGAAATATCTACACAGCCATCTGTATGAACTTGGAAATATCTACACCGCCATCTGTATGAACATGTAAATATCTACACCGCCATCTGTATGAACATGGAAATATCTACACCGCTAACTATATGAACATGGAAATATCTACACCGCTATCTGTATGAACATGGAAATATCTACACCGCTATCTGTATGAACATGGAAATATCTACACCGCTATCTGTATGAACATGGAAATATCTACACCGCTATCTGTATGAATATGGTAATATCTACACTGCTATCTGTATGAACATGGAAATATCTACACCGCTATCTGTGTGAACATGCAAATATCTACACAGCTATCTGTATATCAATGGAAATATCTACACTGCTATCTCTATAAACATGGAAATAGCTACACTGCTATCTGTATAAATATGGAAATATTTGCACCGCCACCTGTATGAACATGGAAATATCTTCACTGCCATCTGTATGAACATGTAAATAACTACACCGCCATCTGTATGAACATGGAAGTATCTACACCGCCATCTGTATGAACATGGAAATATCTACACCGCTAACTATATGAACATGGAAATATCTACACCGCTATCTGTATGAACATGGAAATATCTACACCGCTATCTGTGTGAACATGGAAATATCTACACCGCTATCTGTATGAACATGGAAATATCTACACCGCTATCTGTATGAACATGGAAATATCTACACCGCTATCTGTATGAACATGGAAATATCTTCACCGCTATCTGTATGAACATGGAAATATCTACACCGCTATCTGTATGAACATGCAAATATCTATACAGCTATCTGTATATCAATAGAAATATCTACACTGCTATCTCTATAAACATGGAAATATGTACACCGCCATCTGTATGAACATGGAAATATCTACACCGCCATCTGTATGAACATGTAAATAACTACACCGCCATCTGTATGAACATGGAAATATCTACACCGCTAACTGTATGAACATGGAAATATCTACACCGCTATCTGTATGAACATGGAAATATCTACACCGCCATCTGTTGGAACATGGACATATCTACACTGCCATCTGTATTAAGATGGAAATATCTACACCGCTATCTGTATAAACATGGAAATATCTGCCCAACTATCTGTATAAACATGGAAATATCGGCACCGCTATCTGTGTAAACATGGAAATATCTACACTGCTATTTGCATAAACATGGAAATATCCACACCGCCATCTGTGTAAACATGGAAATGTCTACACCGCTATCTGTGTAAACATGGAAATATCTACACCGCCATCTGTGTAAACATGAAAATATCTACACCGCCATCCCTATAAACATGGAAATATCTACACCGCTAACTGTATGAACATGGAAATATCTACACCGCTATCTTTATGAACATGGAAATATCTACACCGCTATCTGTATGAACATGGAAATATCTTCACCACTATCTGAATGAACATGGAAATATCTACACCGCTATCTGTATGAACATGGAAATATCTACACCGCTATCTCTATGAACATGCAAATATCTACACAGCTATCTGTATATCAATGGAAATATCTACACTGCTATCTCTATAAACATGGAAATAATTACACTGCTATCTCTATAAATATGGAAATATCTACACCGCCATCTCTATGAACATGGAAATATCTACACCGCCATTTGTATGAACATGGAAATATCTACACCGCCATCTCTATTAACATGGAACTATCTACACCGAAATTGGTATGAACATGGAAAGATCTACACCACCATCTGTATGAACATGGAAATATCTACACCACCATCTGTATGAACATGGAAATATCTTCACCGCCATCTGCATGAACATGGATATATGTACACTAGCATCTGGATGAACATGGAAATATCTACACCGCTATCTGCATGAACATGGAAATATCTACACAGCTATCTGAATATACATGGAAATATCTACACAGATTTCTCTATAAATATGGAAATAACTACAGCGCTATCTCTATAAACTTCGAAATTTCTACACAGCCATCTGTATGAACATGGAAATATCTACACTGCCATCTGTACAAACATTGACATATCTACACCGCCATCTGTATTAAGATGGAAATATCTACACCGCTATCTGTATAAACATGGAAATATCTGCCCAACTATCTGTATAAACATGGAAATATCCGCACCGCTATCTGAATAAACATGGAAATATCCGCACCGCCATCTGTATAAACATGGAAATATCTACACTGCTATCTGCATAAATTTGGAAATATCCACACCGCTATCTGTGTAAACATGGAAATATCTACACCGCCATCTGTGTAAACATGGAAATATCTACACCGCCATCTGTATGAACATGGAAATATCTACACCGCCATCTCTATAAACGTGGAAATATCTACACCGCTATCTGTATGAACGTGGAAATATCTACACTGCTCTCTGTATAAAATTGAAATTATCTACACCACTATCTGTATAAACATGGAAATATCTACACTGCTATCTGTATGAACATGGAAATATCTACACAGCCATCTGTATGAACATGGAAATATCTACACTGCCATCCGTACGAACATGGAAATATCTACACCGCCATCTGTATGAACATGGAAATATCTACACCGCTATATGTTTGAACATGGAAATATCTACACCGCTATATGTATGAACATGGAAATACCTACACCGTTATCTGTATGAACATGGAAATATCTACACCGCCATCCCTATAAACATGGAAATATATACACCGCCATCTGTATGAACATGGAAATATCTACACCGCCATCTCTATAAACGTGGAAATATCTACACCGCTATCTGTATGAACTTGGAAATATCTACACTGCTCTCTGTATAAAATTGAAATTATCTACAGCACTATCTCTATAAACATGGAAATATCTACACTGCTATCTGTATAAACATGGAAATATCTACACCGCTATCTGTATAAACATGGAAATATCTTCACAGCTATCTGTATAAACATGGAAATAACTACAACGCTGTCTCTATAAACTTGGAAATAACTACACCACTATCTCTGTAAACATGGAAATATCTAGACCTCCATCTCTATAAACATGGAAATATCTACACCACCATCTGTATAAACATGGAAATATCTATACCGCTATCTGTATGAACATGCAAATATCTACACAGCTATCTGTATATCAATGGAAATATCTACACTGCTATCTCTATAAACATGGAAATAACTACACTGCTATCTGTATAAATATGGAAATATCTACACCGCCATCTCTATGAAGATGGAAATATCTAAACCGCCATTTATATGAACATGGAAATATCTACACCACCATCTCTATGAACATGGAAATATCTACACCGCTAACTGTATGAACATGGAAATATCTTCACCGCTATCTGTACGAACATGAAAATATCTACACCGCTATCAGTGTGACCATGCAAATATCTACACAGCTATCTATCAATGGAAATATATACACTGCTATCTCTATAAACATGGAAATAACTACACTGCTATCTGTATAAACATGGAAATATCTGCACCGCCACCTGTATGAACATGAAAATATCTACACTGCCATCCGTACGAACATGGAAATATCTATACCGCCATCTGTATGAACATGTAAATATCTACACCGTGATCTGTATGAACATGGAAATACCTACACCGCTAACTGTATGAACATGGAAATGTCTACACCGCTATCGGTATGAACATGGAAATATCTACACCGCCATTTTATGAACCTGGAAATATCTACACCGCCATCTCTATGAACATGGAAATATCTACACCGCCATTTGTATGAACATGGAAATACCTACACCGCCATCTGTATGAACATGGACATATCTTCACCGCCATCTGTATGAACATGGATATATGTACACCGGCATCTGGATGAACATGGAAATATCTACACCGCTATCTGCATGAACATGGAAATATCTACACAGCTATCTGTATATACATGGAAATATCTACACCGATTTCTCTATAAATATGGAAATAACTACAGCGCTATCTCTATAAACTTCGAAATACCTACACCGCCATCTGTATGAACATGGAAATATCTACACCGCCATCTGTACGAACATGGACATATCTAAACCACCATGTGTATTAAGATGGAAATATCTACACCGCTATCTGTATAAACATGGAAATATCTGCGCAACTATCTGTATAAACATGGAAATAACCGCACCGCTATCTGAATAAACATGGAAATATCCGCACCGCTATCTGTATAAACATGGAAATATCTACACTGCTATCTGCATAAACATGGAAATATCCACACCGCTATCTGTGTAAACATGGAAATGTCTACACCGCTATCCGTGTAAACATGGAATTATCTAAACCGCCATCTGTGTAAACATGAAAATATCTACACCGCCATCCCTATAAACATGGAAATATCTACACCGTCCTCTGTATGAACATGGAAATATCTACACCGCCATCTCTATAAAGGTGGAAATATCTACACCGCTATCTGTATGAACTTGGAAATATCTACACTGCTCTCTGTATAAAATTGAAATTATCTACACCACTATCTCTATAAACATGGAAATATCTACACTGCTATCTGTATAAACATGGAAATATCTACACCGCTATCTGTATAAACATGGAAATATCTTCACCGCTATCTGTATAAACATGGAAATATCTACAACGCTGTCTCTATAAACTTGGAAATAACTACACCACTATCTCTGTTAACATGGAAATATCTAGACCGCCATCTCTATAAACATGGAAATATCTTCACCACCATCTGTATAAACATGGAAATATCTATACCGCTATCTGCATAAACATGGAAATATCTACACCGCCATCTCTATGAACATGGAATTATCTACACCGCCATCTGTACGAACATAGAAATATCTATACTGCCATCTGTATGAACATGTAAATATCTACACCGCCATCTGTATGAACATGGAAATATCTACACCGCTATCTGTACGAACATGGAAGTATCTACACCGCTAACTGTATGAACATGCAAATATCTACAGAGCTATCTGTATATCAATGGAAATATCTACACAGCTGTCTCTATAAACATGGAAATAACTACACTGCTATCTGTATAAACATGGAAATAGCTACACCGCCACCTGTATGAACATGGAGATATCTACACTGCCATCAGTACGAACATGGAAATATCTACACCGCCATCTGTATGAACATGTAAATAACTACACCGCCATCTGTATGAACATGGAAATATCTACACCGCCAACTGTATGAACATGGAAATATCTACACCGCCATCGGTATGAACATGGAAATATCTACACCGCTATCTGTATGAACATGGAAATATCTACACCACTATCTGTATATCAATGGAAATATCTACACAGCCGTCTGTATGAACTTGGAAATATCTACACCGCCATCTGTATGAACATGTAAATATCTACACCGCCATCTGTATGAACATGGAGATATCTACACCGCTATCTGTATGAACATGGAAATATCTACACCGCTATCTGTATGAACATGGAAATATCTACACCGCTATCTGTATGAACATGGAAATATCTACACCGCTATCTGTATGAATATGGTAATATCTACACTGCTATCTGTATGAACATGGAAATATCTACACCGCTATCTGTGTGAACATGCAAATATCTACACAGCTATCTGTATATCAATGGAAATATCTACACTGCTATCTCTATAAACATGGAAATAGCTACACTGCTATCTGTATAAATATGGAAATATTTGCACCGCCACCTGTATGAACATGAAAATATCTTCACTGCCATCTGTATGAACATGTAAATAACTACACCGCCATCTGTATGAACATGGAAGTATCTACACCGCCATCTGTATGAACATGGAAATATCTACACCGCTAACTATATGAACATGGAAATATCTACACCGCTATCTGTATGAACATGGAAATATCTACACCGCTATCTGTGTGAACATGGAAATATCTACACCGCTATCTGTATGAACATGGAAATATCTACACCGCTATCTGTATGAACATGGAAATATCTACACCGCTATCTGTATGAACATGGAAATATCTTCACCGCTATCTGTATGAACATGGAAATATCTACACCGCTATCTGTATGAACATGCAAATATCTATACAGCTATCTGTATATCAATAGAAATATCTACACTGCTATCTCTATAAACATGGAAATATGTACACCGCCATCTGTATGAACATGGAAATATCTACACCGCCATCTGTATGAACATGTAAATAACTACACCGCCATCTGTATGAACATGGAAATATCTACTCCGCTAACTGTATGAACATGGAAATATCTACACCGCTATCTGTATGAACATGGAAATATCTACACCGCCATCTGTTGGAACATGGACATATCTACACTGCCATCTGTATTAAGATGGAAATATCTACACCGCTATCTGTATAAACATGGAAATATCTGCCCAACTATCTGTATAAACATGGAAATATCGGCACCGCTATCTGTGTAAACATGGAAATATCTACACTGCTATTTGCATAAACATGGAAATATCCACACCGCCATCTGTGTAAACATGGAAATGTCTACACCGCTATCTGTGTAAACATGGAAATATCTACACCGCCATCTGTGTAAACATGAAAATATCTACACCGCCATCCCTATAAACATGGAAATATCTACACCGTCCTCTGTATGAACATGGAAATATCTACACCGCCATCTCTATGAACATGGAAATATCTACACCGCCATTTGTATGAACATGGAAATATCTACACCGCCATCTCTATGAACATGGAACTATCTACACCGAAATTGGTATGAACATGGAAAGATCTACACCACCATCTGTATGAACATGGAAATATCTACACCACCATCTGTATGAACATGGAAATATCTTCACCGCCATCTGCATGAACATGGATATATGTACACTAGCATCTGGATGAACATGGAAATATCTACACCGCTATCTGCATGAACATGGAAATATCTACACAGCTATCTGAATATACATGGAAATATCTACACCGATTTCTCTATAAATATGGAAATAACTACAGCGCTATCTCTATAAACTTCGAAATTTCTACACAGCCATCTGTATGAACATGGAAATATCTACACTGCCATCTGTACAAACATTGACATATCTACACCGCCATCTGTATTAAGATGGAAATATCTACACCGCTATCTGTATAAACATGGAAATATCTGCCCAACTATCTGTATAAACATGGAAATATCCGCACCGCTATCTGAATAAACATTGAAATATCCGCACCGCCATCTGTATAAACATGGAAATATCTACACTGCTATCTGCATAAATTTGGAAATATCCACACCGCTATCTGTGTAAACATGGAAATATCTACACCGCCATCTGTGTAAACATGGAAATATCTACACCGCCATCTGTATGAACATGGAAATATCTACACCGCCATCTCTATAAACGTGGAAATATCTACACCGCTATCTGTATGAACTTGGAAATATCTACACTGCTCTCTGTATAAAATTGAAATTATCTACACCACTATCTCTATAAACATGGAAATATCTACACTGCTATCTGTATAAACATGGAAATATCTACACCGCTATCTGTATAAACATGGAAATATCTACAACGCTGTCACTATAAACTTGGAAATAACTACACCACTAACTCTGTAAACATGGAAATATCTAGACCGCCATCTCTATATACATGGAAATATCTACACCACCATCTGTATAAACATGGAAATATCTATACCGCTATCTGCATAAACATGGAAATACCTACACCGCCATCTCTATGAACATGGAAATATCTACACCGCCATCTGTACGAACATGGAAATATCTATACCGCCATCTGTACGAACATGTAAATATCTACACCGCCATCTGTATGAACATGGAAATATCTACACCGCTAACTATATGAACATGGAAATATCTACACCGCTATCTGTATGAACATGGAAATATCTACACCGTAATCTGTATGAACAAGGAAATATCTACACCGCTATCTGTATGAACATGGAAATATCTACACCGCTATCTGTACGAACATGGAAATATCTACACCGCTATCTGTATGACCATGCAAATATCTACACAGTTATCAGTATATCAATGGAAATATATACACTGCTATCTCTATAAACATGGAAATAACTACACTGCTATCTGTATAAACGTGGAAATATCTACACCGCCACCTGTATGAACATGGAAATATCTACACTGCCATCAGTACGAACATGGAAATATCTACACCGCCATCTGTATGAACATGTAAATAACTACACCGCCATCTGTATGAACATGGAAATATCTACACCGCCAACTGTATGAACATGGAAATATCTACACCGCCATCGGTATGAACATGGAAATATCTACACCGCTATCTGTATGAACATGGAAATATCTACACCACTATCTGTATATCAATGGAAATATCTACACAGCCGTCTGTATGAACTTGGAAATATCTACACCGCCATCTGTATGAACATGTAAATATCTACACCGCCATCTGTATGAACATGGAGATATCTACATCGCTAACTATATGAACATGGAAATATCTACACCGCTATCTGTATGAACACGGAAATATCTACACCGCTATCTGTATGAACATGGAAATATCTACACCGCTATCTGTATGAACATGGAAATATCTACACCGCTATCTGTATGAATATGGTAATATCTACACTGCTATCTGTATGAACATGGAAATATCTACACCGCTATCTGTGTGAACATGCAAATATCTACACAGCTATCTGTATATCAATGGAAATATCTACACTGCTATCTCTATAAACATGGAAATAGCTACACTGCTATCTGTATAAATATGGAAATATTTGCACCGCCACCTGTATGAACATGAAAATATCTTCACTGCCATCTGTATGAACATGTAAATAACTACACCGCCATCTGTATGAACATGGAAGTATCTACACCGCCATCTGTATGAACATGGAAATATCTACACCGCTAACTATATGAACATGGAAATATCTACACCGCTATCTGTATGAACATGGAAATATCTACACCGCTATCTGTGTGAACATGGAAATATCTACACCGCTATCTGTATGAACATGGAAATATCTACACCGCTATCTGTATGAACATGGAAATATCTACACCGCTATCTGTATGAACATGGAAATATCTTCACCGCTATCTGTATGAACATGGAAATATCTACACCGCTATCTGTATGAACATGCAAATATCTATACAGCTATCTGTATATCAATAGAAATATCTACACTGCTATCTCTATAAACATGGAAATATGTACACTGCCATCTGTATGAACATGGAAATATCTACACCGCCATCTGTATGAACATGTAAATAACTACACCGCCATCTGTATGAACATGGAAATATCTACTCCGCTAACTGTATGAACATGGAAATATCTACACCGCTATCTGTATGAACATGGAAATATCTACACCGCCATCTGTTGGAACATGGACATATCTACACTGCCATCTGTATTAAGATGGAAATATCTACACCGCTATCTGTATAAACATGGAAATATCTGCCCAACTATCTGTATAAACATGGAAATATCGGCACCGCTATCTGTGTAAACATGGAAATATCTACACTGCTATTTGCATAAACATGGAAATATCCACACCGCCATCTGTGTAAACATGGAAATGTCTACACCGCTATCTGTGTAAACATGGAAATATCTACACCGCCATCTGTGTAAACATGAAAATATCTACACCGCCATCCCTATAAACATGGAAATATCTACACCGTCCTCTGTATGAACATGGAAATATCTACACCGCCATCTCTATGAACATGGAAATATCTACACCGCCATTTGTATGAACATGGAAATATCTACACCGCCATCTCTATGAACATGGAACTATCTACACCGAAATTGGTATGAACATGGAAAGATCTACACCACCATCTGTATGAACATGGAAATATCTACACCACCATCTGTATGAACATGGAAATATCTTCACCGCCATCTGCATGAACATGGATATATGTACACTAGCATCTGGATGAACATGGAAATATCTACACCGCTATCTGCATGAACATGGAAATATCTACACAGCTATCTGAATATACATGGAAATATCTACACCGATTTCTCTATAAATATGGAAATAACTACAGCGCTATCTCTATAAACTTCGAAATTTCTACACAGCCATCTGTATGAACATGGAAATATCTACACTGCCATCTGTACAAACATTGACATATCTACACCGCCATCTGTATTAAGATGGAAATATCTACACCGCTATCTGTATAAACATGGAAATATCTGCCCAACTATCTGTATAAACATGGAAATATCCGCACCGCTATCTGAATAAACATTGAAATATCCGCACCGCCATCTGTATAAACATGGAAATATCTACACTGCTATCTGCATAAATTTGGAAATATCCACACCGCTATCTGTGTAAACATGGAAATATCTACACCGCCATCTGTGTAAACATGGAAATATCTACACCGCCATCTGTATGAACATGGAAATATCTACACCGCCATCTCTATAAACGTGGAAATATCTACACCGCTATCTGTATGAACTTGGAAATATCTACACTGCTCTCTGTATAAAATTGAAATTATCTACACCACTATCTCTATAAACATGGAAATATCTACACTGCTATCTGTATAAACATGGAAATATCTACACCGCTATCTGTATAAACATGGAAATATCTACAACGCTGTCACTATAAACTTGGAAATAACTACACCACTAACTCTGTAAACATGGAAATATCTAGACCGCCATCTCTATATACATGGAAATATCTACACCACCATCTGTATAAACATGGAAATATCTATACCGCTATCTGCATAAACATGGAAATACCTACACCGCCATCTCTATGAACATGGAAATATCTACACCGCCATCTGTACGAACATGGAAATATCTATACCGCCATCTGTACGAACATGTAAATATCTACACCGCCATCTGTATGAACATGGAAATATCTACACCGCTAACTATATGAACATGGAAATATCTACACCGCTATCTGTATGAACATGGAAATATTTACACCGTAATCTGTATGAACAAGGAAATATCTACACCGCTATCTGTATGAACATGGAAATATCTACACCGCTATCTGTACGAACATGGAAATATCTACACCGCTATCTGTATGACCATGCAAATATCTACACAGTTATCAGTATATCAATGGAAATATATACACTGCTATCTCTATAAACATGGAAATAACTACACTGCTATCTGTATAAACGTGGAAATATCTACACCGCCACCTGTATGAACATGGAAATATCTACACTGCCATCAGTACGAACATGGAAATATCTACACCGCCATCTGTATGAACATGTAAATAACTACACCGCCATCTGTATGAACATGGAAATATCTACACCGCCAACTGTATGAACATGGAAATATCTACACCGCCATCGGTATGAACATGGAAATATCTACACCGCTATCTGTATGAACATGGAAATATCTACACCACTATCTGTATATCAATGGAAATATCTACACAGCCGTCTGTATGAACTTGGAAATATCTACACCGCCATCTGTATGAACATGTAAATATCTACACCGCCATCTGTATGAACATGGAGATATCTACATCGCTAACTATATGAACATGGAAATATCTACACCGCTATCTGTATGAACATGGAAATATCTACACCGCTATCTGTATGAACATGGAAATATCTACACCGCTATCTGTATGAACATGGAAATATCTACACCGCTATCTGTATGAATATGGTAATATCTACACTGCTATCTGTATGAACATGGAAATATCTACACCGCTATCTGTGTGAACATGCAAATATCTACACAGCTATCTGTATATCAATGGAAATATCTACACTGCTATCTCTATAAACATGGAAATAGCTACACTGCTATCTGTATAAATATGGAAATATTTGCACCGCCACCTGTATGAACATGAAAATATCTTCACTGCCATCTGTATGAACATGTAAATAACTACACCGCCATCTGTATGAACATGGAAGTATCTACACCGCCATCTGTATGAACATGGAAATATCTACACCGCTAACTATATGAACATGGAAATATCTACACCGCTATCTGTATGAACATGGAAATATCTACACCGCTATCTGTGTGAACATGGAAATATCTACACCGCTATCTGTATGAACATGGAAATATCTACACCGCTATCTGTATGAACATGGAAATATCTACACCGCTATCTGTATGAACATGGAAATATCTTCACCGCTATCTGTATGAACATGGAAATATCTACACCGCTATCTGTATGAACATGCAAATATCTATACAGCTATCTGTATATCAATAGAAATATCTACACTGCTATCTCTATAAACATGGAAATATGTACACCGCCATCTGTATGAACATGGAAATATCTACACCGCCATCTGTATGAACATGTAAATAACTACACCGCCATCTGTATGAACATGGAAATATCTACTCCGCTAACTGTATGAACATGGAAATATCTACACCGCTATCTGTATGAACATGGAAATATCTACACCGCCATCTGTTGGAACATGGACATATCTACACTGCCATCTGTATTAAGATGGAAATATCTACACCGCTATCTGTATAAACATGGAAATATCTGCCCAACTATCTGTATAAACATGGAAATATCGGCACCGCTATCTGTGTAAACATGGAAATATCTACACTGCTATTTGCATAAACATGGAAATATCCACACCGCCATCTGTGTAAACATGGAAATGTCTACACCGCTATCTGTGTAAACATGGAAATATCTACACCGCCATCTGTGTAAACATGAAAATATCTACACCGCCATCCCTATAAACATGGAAATATCTACACCGTCCTCTGTATGAACATGGAAATATCTACACCGCCATCTCTATGAACATGGAAATATCTACACCGCCATTTGTATGAACATGGAAATATCTACACCGCCATCTCTATGAACATGGAACTATCTACACCGAAATTGGTATGAACATGGAAAGATCTACACCACCATCTGTATGAACATGGAAATATCTTCACCGCCATCTGCATGAACATGGATATATGTACACTAGCATCTGGATGAACATGGAAATATCTACACCGCTATCTGCATGAACATGGAAATATCTACACAGCTATCTGAATATACATGGAAATATCTACACCGATTTCTCTATAAATATGGAAATAACTACAGCGCTATCTCTATAAACTTCGAAATTTCTACACAGCCATCTGTATGAACATGGAAATATCTACACTGCCATCTGTACAAACATTGACATATCTACACCGCCATCTGTATTAAGATGGAAATATCTACACCGCTATCTGTATAAACATGGAAATATCTGCCCAACTATCTGTATAAACATGGAAATATCCGCACCGCTATCTGAATAAACATTGAAATATCCGCACCGCCATCTGTATAAACATGGAAATATCTACACTGCTATCTGCATAAATTTGGAAATATCCACACCGCTATCTGTGTAAACATGGAAATATCTACACCGCCATCTGTGTAAACATGGAAATATCTACACCGCCATCTGTATGAACATGGAAATATCTACACCGCCATCTCTATAAACGTGGAAATATCTACACCGCTATCTGTATGAACTTGGAAATATCTACACTGCTCTCTGTATAAAATTGAAATTATCTACACCACTATCTCTATAAACATGGAAATATCTACACTGCTATCTGTATAAACATGGAAATATCTACACCGCTATCTGTATAAACATGGAAATATCTACAACGCTGTCACTATAAACTTGGAAATAACTACACCACTAACTCTGTAAACATGGAAATATCTAGACCGCCATCTCTATATACATGGAAATATCTACACCACCATCTGTATAAACATGGAAATATCTATACCGCTATCTGCATAAACATGGAAATACCTACACCGCCATCTCTATGAACATGGAAATATCTACACCGCCATCTGTACGAACATGGAAATATCTATACCGCCATCTGTACGAACATGTAAATATCTACACCGCCATCTGTATGAACATGGAAATATCTACACCGCTAACTGTATGAACATGGAAATATCTACACCGCTATCTGTATGAACATGGAAATATCTACACCGTAATCTGTATGAACAAGGAAATATCTACACCGCTATCTGTATGAACATGGAAATATCTACACCGCTATCTGTACGAACATGGAAATATCTACACCGCTATCTGTATGACCATGCAAATATCTACACAGTTATCAGTATATCAATGGAAATATATACACTGCTATCTCTATAAACATGGAAATAACTACACTGCTATCTGTATAAACGTGGAAATATCTACACCGCCACCTGTATGAACATGGAAATATCTACACTGCCATCAGTACGAACATGGAAATATCTACACCGCCATCTGTATGAACATGGAAATATCTACACCGCCAACTGTATGAACATGGAAATATCTACACCGCCATCGGTATGAACATGGAAATATCTACACCGCTATCTGTATGAACATGGAAATATCTACACCACTATCTGTATATCAATGGAAATATCTACACAGCCGTCTGTATGAACTTGGAAATATCTACACCGCCATCTGTATGAACATGTAAATATCTACACCGCCATCTGTATGAACATGGAGATATCTACATCGCTAACTATATGAACATGGAAATATCTACACCGCTATCTGTATGAACATGGAAATATCTACACCGCTATCTGTATGAACATGGAAATATCTACACCGCTATCTGTATGAACATGGAAATATCTACACCGCTATCTGTATGAATATGGTAATATCTACACTGCTATCTGTATGAATATGGAAATATCTACACCGCTATCTGTGTGAACATGCAAATATCTACACAGCTATCTGTATATCAATGGAAATATCTACACTGCTATCTCTATAAACATGGAAATAGCTACACTGCTATCTGTATAAATATGGAAATATTTGCACCGCCACCTGTATGAACATGAAAATATCTTCACTGCCATCTGTATGAACATGTAAATAACTACACCGCCATCTGTATGAACATGGAAGTATCTACACCGCCATCTGTATGAACATGGAAATATCTACACCGCTAACTATATGAACATGGAAATATCTACACCGCTATCTGTATGAACATGGAAATATCTACACCGCTATCTGTGTGAACATGGAAATATCTACACCGCTATCTGTATGAACATGGAAATATCTACACCGCTATCTGTATGAACATGGAAATATCTACACCGCTATCTGTATGAACATGGAAATATCTTCACCGCTATCTGTATGAACATGGAAATATCTACACCGCTATCTGTATGAACATGCAAATATCTATACAGCTATCTGTATATCAATAGAAATATCTACACTGCTATCTCTATAAACATGGAAATATGTACACCGCCATCTGTATGAACATGGAAATATCTACACCGCCATCTGTATGAACATGTAAATAACTACACCGCCATCTGTATGAACATGGAAATATCTACTCCGCTAACTGTATGAACATGGAAATATCTACACCGCTATCTGTATGAACATGGAAATATCTACACCGCCATCTGTTGGAACATGGACATATCTACACTGCCATCTGTATTAAGATGGAAATATCTACACCGCTATCTGTATAAACATGGAAATATCTGCCCAACTATCTGTATAAACATGGAAATATCGGCACCGCTATCTGTGTAAACATGGAAATATCTACACTGCTATTTGCATAAACATGGAAATATCCACACCGCCATCTGTGTAAACATGGAAATGTCTACACCGCTATCTGTGTAAACATGGAAATATCTACACCGCCATCTGTGTAAACATGAAAATATCTACACCGCCATCCCTATAAACATGGAAATATCTACACCGTCCTCTGTATGAACATGGAAATATCTACACCGCCATCTCTATGAACATGGAAATATCTACACGCCATTTGTATGAACATGGAAATATCTACACCGCCATCTCTATGAACATGGAACTATCTACACCGAAATTGGTATGAACATGGAAAGATCTACACAACCATCTGTATGAACATGGAAATATCTACACCACCATCTGTATGAACATGGAAATATCTTCACCGCCATCTGCATGAACATGGATATATGTACACTAGCATCTGGATGAACATGGAAATATCTACACCGCTATCTGCATGAACATGGAAATATCTACACAGCTATCTGAATATACATGGAAATATCTACACCGATTTCTCTATAAATATGGAAATAACTACAGCGCTATCTCTATAAACTTCGAAATTTCTACACAGCCATCTGTATGAACATGGAAATATCTACACTGCCATCTGTACAAACATTGACATATCTACACCGCCATCTGTATTAAGATGGAAATATCTACACCGCTATCTGTATAAACATGGAAATATCTGCCCAACTATCTGTATAAACATGGAAATATCCGCACCGCTATCTGAATAAACATTGAAATATCCGCACCGCCATCTGTATAAACATGGAAATATCTACACTGCTATCTGCATAAATTTGGAAATATCCACACCGCTATCTGTGTAAACATGGAAATATCTACACCGCCATCTGTGTAAACATGGAAATATCTACACCGCCATCTGTATGAACATGGAAATATCTACACCGCCATCTCTATAAACGTGGAAATATCTACACCGCTATCTGTATGAACTTGGAAATATCTACACTGCTCTCTGTATAAAATTGAAATTATCTACACCACTATCTCTATAAACATGGAAATATCTACACTGCTATCTGTATAAACATGGAAATATCTACACCGCTATCTGTATAAACATGGAAATATCTACAACGCTGTCACTATAAACTTGGAAATAACTACACCACTAACTCTGTAAACATGGAAATATCTAGACCGCCATCTCTATATACATGGAAATATCTACACCACCATCTGTATAAACATGGAAATATCTATACCGCTATCTGCATAAACATGGAAATAACTACACCGCCATCTCTATGAACATGGAAATATCTACACCGCCATCTGTACGAACATGGAAATATCTATACCGCCATCTGTACGAACATGTAAATATCTACACCGCCATCTGTATGAACATGGAAATATCTACACCGCTAACTGTATGAACATGGAAATATCTACACCGCTATCTGTATGAACATGGAAATATCTACACCGTAATCTGTATGAACAAGGAAATATCTACACCGCTATCTGTATGAACATGGAAATATCTACACCGCTATCTGTACGAACATGGAAATATCTACACCGCTATCTGTATGACCATGCAAATATCTACACAGTTATCAGTATATCAATGGAAATATATACACTGCTATCTCTATAAACATGAAAATAACTACACTGCTATCTGTATAAACGTGGAAATATCTACACCGCCACCTGTATGAACATGGAAATATCTACACTGCCATCCGTACGAACATGGAAATATCTACACCGCCATCTGTATGAACATGGAAATATCTACACCACTATATGTTTGAACATGGAAATATCTACACCGCTATATGTATGAACATGGAAATACCTACACCGTTATCTGTATGAACATGGAAATATCTACACCGCCATCCCTATAAACATGGAAATATATACACCTCCATCTGTATGAACATGGAAATATCTACACCGCCATCTCTATAAACGTGGAAATATCTACACCGCTATCTGTATGAACTTGGAAATATCTACACTGCTCTCTGTATAAAATTGAAATTATCTACACCACTATCTCTATAAACATGGAAATATCTACACTGCTATCTGTATAAACATGGAAATATCTACACCGCTATCTGTATAAACATGGAAATATCTTCACAGCTATCTGTATAAACATGGAAATAACTACAACGCTGTCTCTATAAACTTGGAAATAACTACACCACTATCTCTGTAAACATGGAAATATCTAGACCTCCATCTCTATAAACATGGAAATATCTACACCACCATCTGTATAAACATGGAAATATCTATACCGCTATCTGTATGAACATGCAAATATCTACACAGCTATCTGTATATCAATGGAAATATCTACACTGCTATCTCTATAAACATGGAAATAATTACACTGCTATCTGTATAAATATGGAAATATCTAAACAGCCATCTCTATGAAGATGGAAATATCTACACCGCCGTTTGTATGAACATGGAAATATCTACACCGCCATCTCTATGAACATGGAAATATCTACACCGCTAACTGTATGAACATGGAAATATCTACACCGCTATCTGTATGAACATGGAAATATATACACCGTTATATGTATGGACATGGAAATATCTACACCGCTATCTGTATGAACATGGAAATATCTACACCGCTATCTGTATGAACATGGAAATATCTACACCGCTATCAGTGTGACCATGCAAATATCTACACAGCTATCTGTATATCAATGGAAATGTACACTCTGCTATCTCTTTAAACATGGAAATAACTACACTGCTATCTGTATAAACATGGAAATATCTGCACCGCCACCTGTATGAACATGAAAATATCTACACTGCCATCCATACGAACATGGAAATATGTACACCGCCATCTGTATGAACATGTAAATATCTACACCGCCATCTGTATGAACATGGAAATATCTACACCGCTAACAGTATGAACATGGAAATGTCTGCACCGCTATTGGTATTAACATGGAAATATCTACACCGCTATCTGTATGAACATGGAAATATCTACACCGCTATCTGTATGAACATGGAAATCTCTACACCGCAATCTGTATGAACATGGAAATATCTACACCACCATCTGTATGAACATGTAAATATCTACACCGCCATCTGTATGAACATGGAAATACCTACACCGCTAACTGTATGAACGTGGAAATATCTACACCGCTATCTGTATGAACATGGAAATATCTACACCGCTATCTGTATGAACATGGAAATATCTACACCGCTATCTGTATGAACATGGAAATATCTTCACTGCTATCTGTATGAACATGGAAATATCTACACCGCTATCTGTATGAACATGCAAATATCTACACAGCTATCTGTATATCAATGGAAATATCCACACTGGTATCTCTATAAACATGGAAATAACTACACTGCTATCTGTATAAACATGGAAATATCTACACCGCCATCTCTATGAACATGGAAATATCTACACTGCCATCCGTACGAACATGGAAATATCTACACCGCCATCTATATGAACATGGAAATATCTACACCGCTATCTGTATGAACATGGAGATATCTACACCGCTATATGTATGAACATGGAAATATCTACACCGTTACCTGTATGAACATGGAAATATCTACACCGCCATCCCTATAAACATGGAAATATCTACACCGCCATCTGTATGAACATGGAAATATCTACACCGCCATCTCTATAAACGTGGAAATATCTACACCGCTATCTGTATGAACTTGGAAATATCTACACTGCTTTCTGCGTAAAATTGAAATTATCTACACCACTATCTCTATAAACATGGAAATATCTACACTGCTATCTGTATAAACATGGAAATATCTACACCGCTATCTGTATAAACATGGAAATATTACAGCTATCTGTATAAACATGGAAATATCTACAACGCTGTCTCTATAAACTTGGAAATAACTACACCACTATCTCTGTAAACATGGAAATATCTAGACCTCCATCTCTATAAACATGGAAATATCTACACCACCATCTGTATAAACATGGAAATATCTATACCGCTATCTGTATGAACATGCAAATATCTACACAGCTATCTGTATATCAATGGAAATATCTACACTGCTATCTCTATAAACATGGAAATAACTACACTGCTATCTGTATAAATATGGAAATATCTACACCGCCATCTCTATGAAGATGGAAATATCTACACCGCCATTTACATGAACATGGAAATATCTACACCGCCATCTCTATGAACATGGAAATATCTACACCGCTAACTGTATGAACATGGAAATATCTTCACCGCTATCTGTATGAACATGGAAATATCTACACCGTTATCTGTATGAACATGGAAATATCTAGACCGTTATCTGTATGAACATGGAAATATCTACACCGCTATCTGTACGAACATGGAAATATGTACACCGCTATCAGTGTGCCATGCAAATATCTACACAGCTATCTGTATATCAATGGAAATGTATACACTGCTATCTCTATAAACATGGAAATAACTACACTGCTATCTGTATAAACATGGAAATATCTGCACCGCCACCTGTATGAACATGAAAATATCTACACTACCATCCGTACGAACATGGAAATATCTACACCGCCATCTGTATGAACATGTAAATATCTACACCTCCATCTGTATGAACATGGAAATATCTACACCGCTAACTGTATGAACATGGAAATGTCTACACCGCTATTGGTATGAACATGGAAATATCTACACCGCTATCTGTATGAACATGGAAATATCTACACCGATATCTGTATGAACATGGAAATCTCTACACTGCAATCTGTATGAACATGGAAATATCTACACCGCCATCTGTATGAACATGTAAATATCTACACCGCCATCTGTATGAACATGGAAATACCTACACCGCTAACTGTATGAACATGGAAATATCTACACCGCTATCTGTATGAACATGGAAATATCTACACCGCTATTTGTATGAACATGGAAATATCTACACCGCTATCTGTATGAACATGGAAATATCTACACCGCTATCTGTATGAACATGCAAATATCTACACAGATATCTGTATATCAATGGAAATATCTACACTGCTATCTCTATAAACATGGAAATAACTACACTGCTATCTGTATAAATATGGAAATATCTACACCGCCATCTCTATGAAGATGGAAATATCTACACCGCCATTTATATGAACATGGAAATATCTACACCGCCATCTCTATGAACATGGAAATATCTACACCGCTAACTGTATGAACATGGAAATATCTTCACCGCTATCTGTACGAACATGAAAATATCTACACCGCTATCAGTGTGACCATGCAAATATCTACACAGCTATCTATCAATGGAAATATATACACTGCTATCTCTATAAACATGGAAATAACTACACTGCTATCTGTATAAACATGGAAATATCTGCACCGCCACCTGTATGAACATGAAAATATCTACACTGCCATCCGTACGAACATGGAAATATCTATACCGCCATCTGTATGAACATGTAAATATCTACACCGTGATCTGTATGAACATGGAAATACCTACACCGCTAACTGTATAAACATGGAAATGTCTACACCGCTATCGGTATGAACATGGAAATATCTACACCGCCATTTGTATGAACCTGGAAATATCTACACCGCCATCTCTATGAACATGGAAATATCTACACCGCCATTTGTATGAACATGGAAATACCTACACCGCCATCTGTATGAACATGGACATATCTTCACCGCCATCTGTATGAACATGGATATATGTACACCGGCATCTGGATGAACATGGAAATATCTACACCGCTATCTGCATGAACATGGAAATATCTACACAGCTATCTGTATATACATGGAAATATCTACACCGATTTCTCTATAAATATGGAAATAACTACAGCGCTATCTCTATAAACTTCGAAATACCTACACCGCCATCTGTATGAACATGGAAATATCTACACCGCCATCTGTACGAACATGGACATATCTAAACCACCATGTGTATTAAGATGGAAATATCTACACTGCTATCTGTATAAACATGGAAATATCTGCGCAACTATCTGTATAAACATGGAAATAACCGCACCGCTATCTGAATAAACATGGAAATATCCGCACCGCTATCTGTATAAACATGGAAATATCTACACTGCTATCTGCATAAACATGGAAATATCCACACCGCTATCTGTGTAAACATGGAAATGTCTACACCGCTATCCGTGTAAACATGGAATTATCTAAACCGCCATCTGTGTAAACATGAAAATATCTACACCGCCATCCCTATAAACATGGAAATATCTACACCGTCCTCTGTATGAACATGGAAATATCTACACCGCCATCTCTATAAAGGTGGAAATATCTACACCGCTATCTGTATGAACTTGGAAATATCTACACTGCTCTCTGTATAAAATTGAAATTATCTACACCACTATCTCTATAAACATGGAAATATCTACACTGCTATCTGTATAAACATGGAAATATCTACACCGCTATCTGTATAAACATGGAAATATCTTCACCGCTATCTGTATAAACATGGAAATATCTACAACGCTGTCTCTATAAACTTGGAAATAACTACACCACTATCTCTGTTAACATGGAAATATCTAGACCGCCATCTCTATAAACATGGAAATATCTACACCACCATCTGTATAAACATGGAAATATCTATACCGCTATCTGCATAAACATGGAAATATCTACACCGCCATCTCTATGAACATGGAATTATCTACACCGCCATCTGTACGAACATAGAAATATCTATACTGCCATCTGTATGAACATGTAAATATCTACACCGCCATCTGTATGAACATGGAAATATCTACACCGCTATCTGTATGAACATGGAAGTATCTACACCGCTAACTGTATGAACATGCAAATATCTACAGAGCTATCTGTATATCAATGGAAATATCTACACAGCTGTCTCTATAAACATGGAAATAACTACACTGCTATCTGTATAAACATGGAAATAGCTACACCGCCACCTGTATGAACATGGAGATATCTACACTGCCATCAGTACGAACATGGAAATATCTACACCGCCATCTGTATGAACATGTAAATAACTACACCGCCATCTGTATGAACATGGAAATATCTACACCGCCAACTGTATGAACATGGAAATATCTACACCGCCATCGGTATGAACATGGAAATATCTACACCGCTATCTGTATGAACATGGAAATATCTACACCACTATCTGTATATCAATGGAAATATCTACACAGCCATCTGTATGAACTTGGAAATATCTACACCGCCATCTGTATGAACATGTAAATATCTACACCGCCATCTGTATGAACATGGAGATATCTACACCGCTAACTATATGAACATGGAAATATCTACACCGCTATCTGTATGAACATGGAAATATCTACACCGCTATCTGTATGAACATGGAAATATCTACACCGCTATCTGTATGAACATGGAAATATCTACACCGCTATCTGTATGAATATGGTAATATCTACACTGCTATCTGTATGAACATGGAAATATCTACACCGCTATCTGTGTGAACATGCAAATATCTACACAGCTATCTGTATATCAATGGAAATATCTACACTGCTATCTCTATAAACATGGAAATAGCTACACTGCTATCTGTATAAATATGGAAATATTTGCACCGCCACCTGTATGAACATGGAAATATCTTCACTGCCATCTGTATGAACATGTAAATAACTACACCGCCATCTGTATGAACATGGAAGTATCTACACCGCCATCTGTATGAACATGGAAATATCTACACCGCTAACTATATGAACATGGAAATATCTACACCGCTATCTGTATGAACATGGAAATATCTACACCGCTATCTGTGTGAACATGGAAATATCTACACCGCTATCTGTATGAACAGGGAAATATCTACACCGCTATCTGTATGAACATGGAAATATCTACACCGCTATCTGTATGAACATGGAAATATCTTCACCGCTATCTGTATGAACATGGAAATATCTACACCGCTATCTGTATGAACATGCAAATATCTATACAGCTATCTGTATATCAATAGAAATATCTACACTGCTATCTCTATAAACATGGAAATATGTACACCGCCATCTGTATGAACATGGAAATATCTACACCGCCATCTGTATGAACATGTAAATAACAACACCGCCATCTGTATGAACATGGAAATATCTACACCGCTAACTGTATGAACATGGAAATATCTACACCGCTATCTGTATGAACATGGAAATATCTACACCGCCATCTGTTGGAACATGGACATATCTACACTGCCATCTGTATTAAGATGGAAATATCTACACCGCTATCTGTATAAACATGGAAATATCTGCCCAACTATCTGTATAAACATGGAAATATCGGCACCGCTATCTGTGTAAACATGGAAATATCTACACTGCTATTTGCATAAACATGGAAATATCCACACCGCCATCTGTGTAAACATGGAAATGTCTACACCGCTATCTGTGTAAACATGGAAATATCTACACCGCCATCTGTGTAAACATGAAAATATCTACACCGCCATCCCTATAAACATGGAAATATCTACACCGTCCTCTGTATGAACATGGAAATATCTACACCGCCATCTCTATGAACATGGAAATATCTACACCGCCATTTGTATGAACATGGAAATATCTACACCGCCATCTCTATGAACATGGAACTATCTACACCGAAATTGGTATGAACATGGAAAGATCTACACCACCATCTGTATGAACATGGAAATATCTACACCACCATCTGTATGAACATGGAAATATCTTCACCGCCATCTGCATGAACATGGATATATGTACACTAGCATCTGGATGAACATGGAAATATCTACACCGCTATCTGCATGAACATGGAAATATCTACACAGCTATCTGAATATACATGGAAATATCTACACAGATTTCTCTATAAATATGGAAATAACTACAGCGCTATCTCTATAAACTTCGAAATTTCTACACAGCCATCTGTATGAACATGGAAATATCTACACTGCCATCTGTACAAACATTGACATATCTACACCGCCATCTGTATTAAGATGGAAATGTCTACACCGCTATCTGTATAAACATGGAAATATCTGCCCAACTATCTGTATAAACATGGAAATATCCGCACCGCTATCTGAATAAACATGGAAATATCCGCACCGCCATCTGTATAAACATGGAAATATCTACACTGCTATCTGCATAAATTTGGAAATATCCACACCGCTATCTGTGTAAACATGGAAATATCTACACCGCCATCTGTGTAAACATGGAAATATCTACACCGCCATCTGTATGAACATGGAAATATCTACACCGCCATCTCTATAAATGTGGAAATACCTACACCGCTATCTGTATGAACTTGGAAATATCTACACTGCTCTCTGTATAAAATTGAAATTATCTACACCACTATCTCTATAAACATGGAAATATCTACACTGCTATCTGTATAAACATGGAAATATCTACACCGCTATCTGTATAAACATGGAAATATCTACAACGCTGTCACTATAAACTTGGAAATAACTACACCACTAACTCTGTAAACATGGAAATATCTAGACCGCCATCTCTATATACATGGAAATATCTACACCACCATCTGTATAAACATGGAAATATCTATACCGCTATCTGCATAAACATGGAAATACGTACACCGCCATCTCTATGAACATGGAAATATCTACACCGCCATCTGTACGAACATGGAAATATCTATACCGCCATCTGTACGAACATGTAAATATCTACACCGCCATCTGTATGAACATGGAAATATCTACACCGCTAACTGTATGAACATGGAAATATCTACACCGCTATCTGTATGAACATGGAAATATCTACACCGTAATCTGTATGAACAAGGAAATATCTACACCGCTATCTGTATGAACATGGAAATATCTACACCGCTATCTGTACGAACATGGAAATATCTACACCGCTATCTGTATGACCATGCAAATATCTACACAGTTATCAGTATATCAATGGAAATATATACACTGCTATCTCTATAAACATGGAAATAACTACACTGCTATCTGTATAAACGTGGAAATATCTACACCGCCACCTGTATGAAAATGGAAATATCTACACTGCCATCCGTACGAACATGGAAATATCTACACCGCCATCTGTATGAACATGGAAATATCTACACCGCTATATGTTTGAACATGGAAATATCTACACCGCTATATGTATGAACATGGAAATACCTACACCGTTATCTGTATGAACATGGAAATATCTACACCGCCATCCCTATAAACATGGAAATATATACACCGCCATCTGTATGAACATGGAAATATCTACACCGCCATCTCTATAAACGTGGAAATATCTACACCGCTATCTGTATGAACTTGGAAATATCTACACTGCTCTCTGTATAAAATTGAAATTATCTACAGCACTATCTCTATAAACATGGAAATATCTACACTGCTATCTGTATAAACATGGAAATATCTACACCGCTATCTGTATAAACATGGAAATATCTTCACAGCTATCTGTATAAACATGGAAATAACTACAACGCTGTCTCTATAAACTTGGAAATAACTACACCACTATCTCTGTAAACATGGAAATATCTAGACCTCCATCTCTATAAACATGGAAATATCTACACCACCATCTGTATAAACATGGAAATATCTATACCGCTATCTGTATGAACATGCAAATATCTACACAGCTATCTGTATATCAATGGAAATATCTACACTGCTATCTCTATAAACATGGAAATAACTACACTGCTATCTGTATAAATATGGAAATATCTAAACAGCCATCTCTATGAAGATGGAAATATCTACACCGCCGTTTGTATGAACATGGAAATATCTACACCGCCATCTCTATGAACATGGAAATATCTACACCGCTAACTGTATGAACATGGAAATATCTACACCGCTAACTGTATGAACATGGAAATATCTACACCGCTATCTGTATGAACATGGAAATATATACACCGTTATATGTATGGACATGGAAATATCTACACCGCTATCTGTATGAACATGGAAATATCTACACCGCTATCTGTATGAACATGGAAATATCTACACCGCTATCAGTGTGACCATGCAAATATCTACACAGCTATCTGTATATCAATGGAAATGTACACTCTGCTATCTCTTTAAACATGGAAATAACTACACTGCTATCTGTATAAACATGGAAATATCTGCACCGCCACCTGTATGAACATGAAAATATCTACACTGCCATCCATACGAACATGGAAATATGTACACCGCCATCTGTATGAACATGTAAATATCTACACCGCCATCTGTATGAACATGGAAATATCTACACCGCTAACAGTATGAACATGGAAATGTCTGCACCGCTATTGGTATTAACATGGAAATATCTACACCGCTATCTGTATGAACATGGAAATATCTACACCGCTATCTGTATGAACATGGAAATCTCTACACCGCAATCTGTATGAACATGGAAATATCTACACCACCATCTGTATGAACATGTAAATATCTACACCGCCATCTGTATGAACATGGAAATACCTACACCGCTAACTGTATGAACGTGGAAATATCTACACCGCTATCTGTATGAACATGGAAATATCTACACCGCTATCTGTATGAACATGGAAATATCTACACCGCTATCTGTATGAACATGGAAATATCTTCACTGCTATCTGTATGAACATGGAAATATCTACACCGCTATCTGTATGAACATGCAAATATCTACACAGCTATCTGTATATCAATGGAAATATCCACACTGGTATCTCTATAAACATGGAAATAACTACACTGCTATCTGTATAAACATGGAAATATCTACACCGCCATCTCTATGAACATGGAAATATCTACACTGCCATCCGTACGAACATGGAAATATCTACACCGCCATCTATATGAACATGGAAATATCTACACCGCTATCTGTATGAACATGGAGATATCTACACCGCTATATGTATGAACATGGAAATATCTACACCGTTATCTGTATGAACATGGAAATATCTACACCGCCATCCCTATAAACATGGAAATATCTTCACCGCCATCTGTATGAACATGGAAATATCTACACCGCCATCTCTATAAACGTGGAAATATCTACACCGCTATCTGTATGAACTTGGAAATATCTACACTGCTTTCTGCATAAAATTGAAATTATCTTCACCACTATCTCTATAAACATGGAAATATCTACACTGCTATCTGTATAAACATGGAAATATCTACACCGCTATCTGTATAAACATGGAAATATTACAGCTATCTGTATAAACATGGAAATATCTACAACGCTGTCTCTATAAACTTGGAAATAACTACACCACTATCTCTGTAAACATGGAAATATCTAGACCTCCATCTCTATAAACATGGAAATATCTACACCACCATCTGTATAAACATGGAAATATCTATACCGCTATCTGTACGAACATGCAAATATCTACACAGCTATCTGTATATCAATGGAAATATCTACACTGCTATCTCTATAAACATGGAAATAACTACACTGCTATCTGTATAAATATGGAAATATCTACACCGCCATCTCTATGAAGATGGAAATATCTACACCGCCATTTACATGAACATGGAAATATCTACACCGCCATCTCTATGAACATGGAAATATCTACACCGCTAACTGTATGAACATGGAAATATCTTCACCGCTATCTGCATGAACATGGAAATATCTACACCGTTATCTGTATGAACATGGAAATATCTAGACCGTTATCTGTATGAACATGGAAATATCTACACCGCTATCTGTACGAACATGGAAATATGTACACCGCTATCAGTGTGCCATGCAAATATCTACACAGCTATCTGTATATCAATGGAAATGTATACACTGCTATCTCTATAAACATGGAAATAACTACACTGCTATCTGTATAAACATGGAAATATCTGCACCGCCACCTGTATGAACATGAAAATATCTACACTACCATCCGTACGAACATGGAAATATCTACACCGCCATCTGTATGAACATGTAAATATCTACACCGCCATCTGTATGAACATGGAAATATCTACACCGCTAACTGTATGAACATGGAAATGTCTACACCGCTATTGGTATGAACATGGAAATATCTACACCGCTATCTGTATGAACATGGAAATATCTACACCGATATCTGTATGAACATGGAAATCTCTACACCGCAATCTGTATGAACATGGAAATATCTACACCGCCATCTGTATGAACATGTAAATATCTACACCGCCATCTGTATGAACATGGAAATACCTACACCGCTAACTGTATGAACATGGAAATATCTACACCGCTATCTGTATGAACATGGAAATATCTACACCGCTATTTGTATGAACATGGAAATATCTACACCGCTATCTGTATGAACATGGAAATATCTACACCGCTATCTGTATGAACATGCAAATATCTACACAGCTATCTGTATATCAATGGAAATATCCACACTGGTATCTCTATAATCATGAAAATAACTACACTGCTATCTGTATAAACATGGAAATATCTACACCGCCATCTCTTTGAACATGGAAATATCTACACCGCCATTTGTATGAACCTGGAAATATCTACACCGCCATCTCTATGAACATGGAAATATCTACACCGCCATCTGTATGAACATGGAAATATCTACACCGCTATCTGTATGAACATGGATATATCTACACAGCCATCTGGATGAACATGGAAATATCTACACCGCTATCTGTATGAACATGGAAATATCTACACCGCTATCTGTATGAACTTGGATATATCTACACAGCCATCTGGATGAACATGGAAATATCTACACCACTATCTGTGTAAACATGCATACTTCTTCACCGCTATCTGTATAAACATGGAAATATCTACACCGCTATCTGTATGAACATGGAAATATCTACACAGCTATCTGTATATCAATGGAAATATCCACACTGATATCTCTATAATCATGGAAATAACTACACTGCTATCTGTATAAACATGGAAATATCTACACCGCCATCTCTTTGAACATGGAAATATCTACACCGCCATTTGTATGAACCTGGAAATATCTACACCGCCATCTCTATGAACATGGAAATATCTACACCGCCATTTGTATGAACATGGAAATACCTACACCGCCATCTGTATGAACATGGAAATATCTTCACCGCCATCTGTATGAACATGGATATATGTACACCGGCATCTGGATGAACATGGATATATCTACACCGCTATCTGCATGAACATGGAAATATCTACACAGCTATCTGAATATACATGGAAATATCTACACTGATTTCTCTATAAATATGGAAATAACTACAGCGCTATCTCTATAAGCTTCGAAATACCTACACCGCCATCTGTATGAACATGGAAATATCTACACCGCCATCTGTACGAACATGGACATATCTAAACCGCCATCTGTATTAAGATGGGAATATCTACACCGCTATCTGTATAAACATGGAAATATCTGCGCAACTATCTGTATAAACATGGAAATAACCGCACCGCTATCTGAATAAACATGGAAATATCCGCACCGCTATCTGTATAAACATGGAAATATCTACACTGCTATCTGCATAAACCTGGAAATATCCACACCGCTATCTGAGTAAACATGGAAATGTCTACACTGCTATCCGTGTAAACCTGGAAATATCTACACCGCCATCTGTGTAAACATGAAAATATCTACACCGCCATCCCTACAAACATGGAAATATCTACACCGTCCTCTGTATGAACATGGAAATATCTACACCGCCATCTCTATGAACATGGAAATATCTACACCGCTAACTGTATGAACATGGAAATATCTACACCGCTATCTGTATGAACATGGAAATATCTACACCGTTATCTGTAGGAACATGGAAATATCTACACCGCTATCTGTATGAACATGGAAATATCTACACCGCTATCTGTACGAACATGGAAATATGTACACCGCTATCAGTGTGACCATGCAAATATCTACACAGCTATCTGTATATCAATGGAAATGTATACACTGCTATCTCTATAAACATGGAAATAACTACACTGCTATCTGTATAAACATGGAAATATCTGCACCGCCACCTGTATGAACATTAAAATATCTACACTGCCATCCGTACGAACATGGAAATATCTACACCGCCATCTGTATGAACATGTAAATATCTACACCGCCATCTGTATGAACATGGAAATATCTACACCGCTAACTGTATGAACATGGAAATGTCTACACCGCTATAGGTATGAACATGGAAATATCTACACTGCTATCTGTATGAACATGGAAATATCTACACCGCCATCTGTATGAACATGTAAATATCTACACCGCCATCTGTATGAACATGGAAATATCTACACCGCTAACTGTATGAACATGGAAATGTCTACACCGCTATTGGTATGAACATGGAAATATCTACACTGCTATCTGTATGAACATGGAAATATCTATACCGCTATCTGTATGAACATGCAAATATCTACACAGCTATCTGTATATCAATGGAAATATCTACACTGCTATCTCTATAAACATGGAAATAACTACACTGCTATCTGTATAAATATGGAAATATCTAAACAGCCATCTCTATGAAGATGGAAATATCTACACCGCCGTTTGTATGAACATGGAAATATCTACACCGCCATCTCTATGAACATGGAAATATCTACACCGCTAACTGTATGAACATGGAAATATCTACACCGCTATCTGTATGAACATGGAAATATATACACCGTTATATGTACGGACATGGAAATATCTACACCGCTATCTGTATGAACATGGAAATATCTACACCGCTATCAGTGTGACCATGCAAATATCTACACAGCTATCTGTATATCAATGGAAATGTACACTCTGCTATCTCTTTAAACATGGAAATAACTACACTGCTATCTGTATAAACATGGAAATATCTGCACCGCCACCTGTATGAACATGAAAATATCTACACTGCCATCCATACGAACATGGAAATATGTACACCGCCATCTGTATGAACACGTAAATATCTACACCGCCATCTGTATGAACATGGAAATATCTACACCGCTAACAGTATGAACATGGAAATGTCTGCACCGCTATTGGTATTAACATGGAAATATCTACAACGCTATCTGTATGAACATGGAAATATCTACACCGCTATCTGTATGAACATGGAAATCTCTACACAGCAATCTGTATGAACATGGAAATATCTACACCACCATCTGTATGAACATGTAAATATCTACACCGCCATCTGTATGAACATGGAAATACCTACACCGCTAACTGTATGAACGTGGAAATATCTACACCGCTATCTGTATGAACATGGAAATATCTACACCGCTATCTGTATGAACATGGAAATATCTACACCACTATCTGTATGAACATGGAAATATCTTCACTGCTATCTGTATGAACATGGAAATATCTACACCGCTATCTGTATGAACATGCAAATATCTACACAGCTATCTGTATATCAATGGAAATATCCACACTGGTATCTCTATAAACATGGAAATAACTACACTGCTATCTGTATAAACATGGAAATATCTACACCGCCATCTCTATGAACATGGAAATATCTACACTGCCATCCGTACGAACATGGAAATATCTACACCGCCATCTATATGAACATGGAAATATCTACACCGCTATCTGTATGAACATGGAGATATCTACACCGCTATATGTATGAACATGGAAATATCTACACCGTTATCTGTATGAACATGGAAATATCTACACCGCCATCCCTAAAAACATGGAAATATCTACACCGCCATCTGTATGAACATGGAAATATCTACACCGCCATCTCTATAAACGTGGAAATATCTACACCGCTATCTGTATGAACTTGGAAATATCTACACTGCTTTCTGCATAAAATTGAAATTATCTACACCACTATCTCTATAAACATGGAAATATCTACACTGCTATCTGTATAAAGATGGAAATATCTACACCGCTATCTGTATAAACATGGAAATATCTTCACAGCTATCTGTATAAACATGGAAATATCTACAACGCTGTCTCTATAAACTTGGAAATAACTACACCACTATCTCTGTAAACATGGAAATATCTACACTGCTATCTGTATAAAGATGGAAATATCTACACCGCTATCTGTATAAACATGGAAATATCTTCACAGCTATCTGTATAAACATGGAAATATCTACACCGCTATCTGTATGAACATGGAAATATCTACACCGCTATCTGTATGAACATGGAAATATCTACACCGCTATCTGTATGAACATGGAAATATCTTCACCGCTATCTGTATGAACATGGAAATATCTACACCGCTATCTGTATGAACATGCAAATATCTATACAGCTATCTGTATATCAATAGAAATATCTACACTGCTATCTCTATAAACATGGAAATATGTACACCGCCATCTGTATGAACATGGAAATATCTACACCGCCATCTGTATGAACATGTAAATAACTACACCGCCATCTGTATGAACATGGAAATATCTACACCGCTAACTGTATGAACATGGAAATATCTACACCGCTATCTGTATGAACATGGAAATATCTACACCGCCATCTGTTGGAACATGGACATATCTACACTGCCATCTGTATTAAGATGGAAATATCTACACCGCTATCTGTATAAACATGGAAATATCTGCCCAACTATCTGTATAAACATGGAAATATCGGCACCGCTATCTGTGTAAACATGGAAATATCTACACTGCTATTTGCATAAACATGGAAATATCCACACCGCCATCTGTGTAAACATGGAAATGTCTACACCGCTATCTGTGTAAACATGGAAATATCTACACCGCCATCTGTGTAAACATGAAAATATCTACACCGCCATCCCTATAAACATGGAAATATCTACACCGTCCTCTGTATGAACATGGAAATATCTACACCGCCATCTCTATGAACATGGAAATATCTACACCGCCATTTGTATGAACATGGAAATATCTACACCGCCATCTCTATGAACATGGAACTATCTACACCGAAATTGGTATGAACATGGAAAGATCTACACCACCATCTGTATGAACATGGAAATATCTACACCACCATCTGTATGAACATGGAAATATCTTCACCGCCATCTGCATGAACATGGATATATGTACACTAGCATCTGGATGAACATGGAAATATCTACACCGCTATCTGCATGAACATGGAAATATCTACACAGCTATCTGAATATACATGGAAATATCTACACAGATTTCTCTATAAATATGGAAATAACTACAGCGCTATCTCTATAAACTTCGAAATTTCTACACAGCCATCTGTATGAACATGGAAATATCTACACTGCCATCTGTACAAACATTGACATATCTACACCGCCATCTGTATTAAGATGGAAATATCTACACCGCTATCTGTATAAACATGGAAATATCTGCCCAACTATCTGTATAAACATGGAAATATCCGCACCGCTATCTGAATAAACATGGAAATATCCGCACCGCCATCTGTATAAACATGGAAATATCTACACTGCTATCTGCATAAATTTGGAAATATCCACACCGCTATCTGTGTAAACATGGAAATATCTACACCTCCATCTGTGTAAACATGGAAATATCTACACCGCCATCTGTATGAACATGGAAATATCTACACCGCCATCTCTATAAACGTGGAAATATCTACACCGCTATCTGTATGAACTTGGAAATATCTACACTGCTCTCTGTATAAAATTGAAATTATCTACACCACTATCTCTATAAACATGGAAATATCTACACTGCTATCTGTATAAACATGGAAATATCTACACCGCTATCTGTATAAACATGGAAATATCTACAACGCTGTCACTATAAACTTGGAAATAACTACACCACTAACTCTGTAAACATGGAAATATCTAGACCGCCATCTCTATATACATGGAAATATCTACACCACCATCTGTATAAACATGGAAATATCTATACCGCTATCTGCATAAACATGGAAATACGTACACCGCCATCTCTATGAACATGGAAATATCTACACCGCCATCTGTACGAACATGGAAATATCTATACCGCCATCTGTACGAACATGTAAATATCTACACCGCCATCTGTATGAACATGGAAATATCTACACCGCTAACTGTATGAACATGGAAATATCTACACCGCTATCTGTATGAACATGGAAATATCTACACCGTAATCTGTATGAACAAGGAAATATCTACACCGCTATCTGTATGAACATGGAAATATCTACACCGCTATCTGTACGAACATGGAAATATCTACACCGCTATCTGTATGACCATGCAAATATCTACACAGTTATCAGTATATCAATGGAAATATATACACTGCTATCTCTATAAACATGGAAATAACTACACTGCTATCTGTATAAACGTGGAAATATCTACACCGCCACCTGTATGAACATGGAAATATCTACACTGCCATCCGTACGAACATGGAAATATCTACACCGCCATCTGTATGAACATGGAAATATCTACACCGCTATATGTTTGAACATGGAAATATCTACACCGCTATATGTATGAACATGGAAATACCTACACCGTTATCTGTATGAACATGGAAATATCTACACCGCCATCCCTATAAACATGGAAATATATACACCGCCATCTGTATGAACATGGAAATATCTACACCGCCATCTCTATAAACGTGGAAATATCTACACCGCTATCTGTATGAACTTGGAAATATCTACACTGCTCTCTGTATAAAATTGAAATTATCTACAGCACTATCTCTATAAACATGGAAATATCTACACTGCTATCTGTATAAACATGGAAATATCTACACCGCTATCTGTATAAACATGGAAATATCTTCACAGCTATCTGTATAAACATGGAAATAACTACAACGCTGTCTCTATAAACTTGGAAATAACTACACCACTATCTCTGTAAACATGGAAATATCTAGACCTCCATCTCTATAAACATGGAAATATCTACACCACCATCTGTATAAACATGGAAATATCTATACCGCTATCTGTATGAACATGCAAATATCTACACAGCTATCTGTATATCAATGGAAATATCTACACTGCTATCTCTATAAACATGGAAATAACTACACTGCTATCTGTATAAATATGGAAATATCTAAACAGCCATCTCTATGAAGATGGAAATATCTACACCGCCGTTTGTATGAACATGGAAATATCTACACCGCCATCTCTATGAACATGGAAATATCTACACCGCTAACTGTATGAACATGGAAATATCTACACCGCTATCTGTATGAACATGGAAATATATACACCGTTATATGTATGGACATGGAAATATCTACACCGCTATCTGTATGAACATGGAAATATCTACACCGCTATCTGTATGAACATGGAAATATCTACACCGCTATCAGTGTGACCATGCAAATATCTACACAGCTATCTGTATATCAATGGAAATGTACACTCTGCTATCTCTTTAAACATGGAAATAACTACACTGCTATCTGTATAAACATGGAAATATCTGCACCGCCACCTGTATGAACATGAAAATATCTACACTGCCATCCATACGAACATGGAAATATGTACACCGCCATCTGTATGAACATGTAAATATCTACACCGCCATCTGTATGAACATGGAAATATCTACACCGCTAACAGTATGAACATGGAAATGTCTGCACCGCTATTGGTATTAACATGGAAATATCTACACCGCTATCTGTATGAACATGGAAATATCTACACCGCTATCTGTATGAACATGGAAATCTCTACACCGCAATCTGTATGAACATGGAAATATCTACACCACCATCTGTATGAACATGTAAATATCTACACCGCCATCTGTATGAACATGGAAATACCTACACCGCTAACTGTATGAACGTGGAAATATCTACACCGCTATCTGTATGAACATGGAAATATCTACACCGCTATCTGTATGAACATGGAAATATCTACACCGCTATCTGTATGAACATGGAAATATCTTCACTGCTATCTGTATGAACATGGAAATATCTACACCGCTATCTGTATGAACATGCAAATATCTACACAGCTATCTGTATATCAATGGAAATATCCACACTGGTATCTCTATAAACATGGAAATAACTACACTGCTATCTGTATAAACATGGAAATATCTACACCGCCATCTCTATGAACATGGAAATATCTACACTGCCATCCGTACGAACATGGAAATATCTACACCGCCATCTATATGAACATGGAAATATCTACACCGCTATCTGTATGAACATGGAGATATCTACACCGCTATATGTATGAACATGGAAATATCTACACCGTTATCTGTATGAACATGGAAATATCTACACCGCCATCCCTATAAACATGGAAATATCTTCACCGCCATCTGTATGAACATGGAAATATCTACACCGCCATCTCTATAAACGTGGAAATATCTACACCGCTATCTGTATGAACTTGGAAATATCTACACTGCTTTCTGCATAAAATTGAAATTATCTTCACCACTATCTCTATAAACATGGAAATATCTACACTGCTATCTGTATAAACATGGAAATATCTACACCGCTATCTGTATAAACATGGAAATATTACAGCTATCTGTATAAACATGGAAATATCTACAACGCTGTCTCTATAAACTTGGAAATAACTACACCACTATCTCTGTAAACATGGAAATATCTAGACCTCCATCTCTATAAACATGGAAATATCTACACCACCATCTGTATAAACATGGAAATATCTATACCGCTATCTGTATGAACATGCAAATATCTACACAGCTATCTGTATATCAATGGAAATATCTACACTGCTATCTCTATAAACATGGAAATAACTACACTGCTATCTGTATAAATATGGAAATATCTACACCGCCATCTCTATGAAGATGGAAATATCTACACCGCCATTTACATGAACATGGAAATATCTACACCGCCATCTCTATGAACATGGAAATATCTACACCGCTAACTGTATGAACATGGAAATATCTTCACCGCTATCTGTATGAACATGGAAATATCTACACCGTTATCTGTATGAACATGGAAATATCTAGACCGTTATCTGTATGAACATGGAAATATCTACACCGCTATCTGTACGAACATGGAAATATGTACACCGCTATCAGTGTGCCATGCAAATATCTACACAGCTATCTGTATATCAATGGAAATGTATACACTGCTATCTCTATAAACATGGAAATAACTACACTGCTATCTGTATAAACATGGAAATATCTGCACCGCCACCTGTATGAACATGAAAATATCTACACTACCATCCGTACGAACATGGAAATATCTACACCGCCATCTGTATGAACATGTAAATATCTACACCGCCATCTGTATGAACATGGAAATATCTACACCGCTAACTGTATGAACATGGAAATGTCTACACCGCTATTGGTATGAACATGGAAATATCTACACCGCTATCTGTATGAACATGGAAATATCTACACCGATATCTGTATGAACATGGAAATCTCTACACCGCAATCTGTATGAACATGGAAATATCTACACCGCCATCTGTATGAACATGTAAATATCTACACCGCCATCTGTATGAACATGGAAATACCTACACCGCTAACTGTATGAACATGGAAATATCTACACCGCTATCTGTATGAACATGGAAATATCTACACCGCTATTTGTATGAACATGGAAATATCTACACCGCTATCTGTATGAACATGGAAATATCTACACCGCTATCTGTATGAACATGCAAATATCTACACAGCTATCTGTATATCAATGGAAATATCCACACTGGTATCTCTATAATCATGAAAATAACTACACTGCTATCTGTATAAACATGGAAATATCTACACCGCCATCTCTTTGAACATGGAAATATCTACACCGCCATTTGTATGAACCTGGAAATATCTACACCGCCATCTCTATGAACATGGAAATATCTACACCGCCATCTGTATGAACATGGAAATATCTACACCGCTATCTGTATGAACATGGATATATCTACACAGCCATCTGGATGAACATGGAAATATCTACACCGCTATCTGTATGAACATGGAAATATCTACACCGCTATCTGTATGAACTTGGATATATCTACACAGCCATCTGGATGAACATGGAAATATCTACACCACTATCTGTGTAAACATGCATACTTCTTCACCGCTATCTTTATAAACATGGAAATATCTACACCGCTATCTGTATGAACATGGAAATATCTACACAGCTATCTGTATATCAATGGAAATATCCACACTGATATCTCTATAATCATGGAAATAACTACACTGCTATCTGTATAAACATGGAAATATCTACACCGCCATCTCTTTGAACATGGAAATATCTACACCGCCATTTGTATGAACCTGGAAATATCTACACCGCCATCTCTATGAACATGGAAATATCTACACCGCCATTTGTATGAACATGGAAATACCTACACCGCCATCTGTATGAACATGGAAATATCTTCACCGCCATCTGTATGAACATGGATATATGTACACCGGCATCTGGATGAACATGGATATATCTACACCGCTATCTGCATGAACATGGAAATATCTACACAGCTATCTGAATATACATGGAAATATCTACACTGATTTCTCTATAAATATGGAAATAACTACAGCGCTATCTCTATAAGCTTCGAAATACCTACACCGCCATCTGTATGAACATGGAAATATCTACACCGCCATCTGTACGAACATGGACATATCTAAACCGCCATCTGTATTAAGATGGGAATATCTACACCGCTATCTGTATAAACATGGAAATATCTGCGCAACTATCTGTATAAACATGGAAATAACCGCACCGCTATCTGAATAAACATGGAAATATCCGCACCGCTATCTGTATAAACATGGAAATATCTACACTGCTATCTGCATAAACCTGGAAATATCCACACCGCTATCTGAGTAAACATGGAAATGTCTACACTGCTATCCGTGTAAACCTGGAAATATCTACACCGCCATCTGTGTAAACATGAAAATATCTACACCGCCATCCCTACAAACATGGAAATATCTACACCGTCCTCTGTATGAACATGGAAATATCTACACCGCCATCTCTATGAACATGGAAATATCTACACCGCTAACTGTATGAACATGGAAATATCTACACCGCTATCTGTATGAACATGGAAATATCTACACCGTTATCTGTAGGAACATGGAAATATCTACACCGCTATCTGTATGAACATGGAAATATCTACACCGCTATCTGTACGAACATGGAAATATGTACACCGCTATCAGTGTGACCATGCAAATATCTACACAGCTATCTGTATATCAATGGAAATGTATACACTGCTATCTCTATAAACATGGAAATAACTACACTGCTATCTGTATAAACATGGAAATATCTGCACCGCCACCTGTATGAACATTAAAATATCTACACTGCCATCCGTACGAACATGGAAATATCTACACCGCCATCTCTATGAACATGTAAATATCTACACCGCCATCTGTATGAACATGGAAATATCTACACCGCTAACTGTATGAACATGGAAATGTCTACACCGCTATTGGTATGAACATGGAAATATCTACACTGCTATCTGTATGAACATGGAAATATCTACACCGCCATCTGTATGAACATGTAAATATCTACACCGCCATCTGTATGAACATGGAAATATCTACACCGCTAACTGTATGAACATGGAAATGTCTACACCGCTATTGGTATGAACATGGAAATATCTACACTGCTATCTGTATGAACATGGAAATATCTATACCGCTATCTGTATGAACATGCAAATATCTACACAGCTATCTGTATATCAATGGAAATATCTACACTGCTATCTCTATAAACATGGAAATAACTACACTGCTATCTGTATAAATATGGAAATATCTAAACAGCCATCTCTATGAAGATGGAAATATCTACACCGCCGTTTGTATGAACATGGAAATATCTACACCGCCATCTCTATGAACATGGAAATATCTACACCGCTAACTGTATGAACATGGAAATATCTACACCGCTATCTGTATGAACATGCAAATATATACACCGTTATATGTATGGACATGGAAATATCTACACCGCTATCTGTATGAACATGGAAATATCTACACCGCTATCAGTGTGACCATGCAAATATCTACACAGCTATCTGTATATCAATGGAAATGTACACTCTGCTATCTCTTTAAACATGGAAATAACTACACTGCTATCTGTATAAACATGGAAATATCTGCACCGCCACCTGTATGAACATGAAAATATCTACACTGCCATCCATACGAACATGGAAATATGTACACCGCCATCTGTATGAACACGTAAATATCTACACCGCCATCTGTATGAACATGGAAATATCTACACCGCTAACAGTATGAACATGGAAATGTCTGCACCGCTATTGGTATTAACATGGAAATATCTACAACGCTATCTGTATGAACATGGAAATATCTACACCGCTATCTGTATGAACATGGAAATCTCTACACAGCAATCTGTATGAACATGGAAATATCTACACCACCATCTGTATGAACATGTAAATATCTACACCGCCATCTGTATGAACATGGAAATACCTACACCGCTAACTGTATGAACGTGGAAATATCTACACCGCTATCTGTATGAACATGGAAATATCTACACCGCTATCTGTATGAACATGGAAATATCTACACCGCTATCTGTATGAACATGGAAATATCTTCACTGCTATCTGTATGAACATGGAAATATCTACACCGCTATCTGTATGAACATGCAAATATCTACACAGCTATCTGTATATCAATGGAAATATCCACACTGGTATCTCTATAAACATGGAAATAACTACACTGCTATCTGTATAAACATGGAAATATCTACACCGCCATCTCTATGAACATGGAAATATCTACACTGCCATCCGTACGAACATGGAAATATCTACACCGCCATCTATATGAACATGGAAATATCTACACCACTATCTGTATGAACATGGAGATATCTACACCGCTATATGTATGAACAAGGAAATATCTACACCACTATCTGTATGAACATGGAGATATCTACACCGCTATATGTATGAACATGGAAATATCTACACCGTTATCTGTATGAACATGGAAATATCTACACCGCCATCCCTAAAAACATGGAAATATCTACACCGCCATCTGTATGAACATGGAAATATCTACACCGCCATCTCTATAAACGTGGAAATATCTACACCGCTATCAGTATGAACTTGGAAATATCTACACTGCTTTCTGCATAAAATTGAAATTATCTACACCACTATCTCTATAAACATGGAAATATCTACACTGCTATCTGTATAAACATGGAAATATCTACACCGCTATCTGTATAAACATGGAAATATCTTCACAGCTATCTGTATAAACATGGAAATATCTACAACGCTGTCTCTATAAACTTGGAAATAACTACACCACTATCTCTGTAAACATGGAAATATCTAGACCTCCATCTCTATAAACATGGAAATATCTACACCACCATCTGTATAAACATGGAAATATCTATACCGCTATCTGTATGAACATGCAAATATCTACACAGCTATCTGTATATCAATGGAAATATCTACACTGATATCTCTATAAACATGGAAATAACTACACTGCTATCTGTATAAATATGGAAATATCTACACCGCCATCTCTATGAAGATGGAAATATCTACACCGCCATTTATATGAACATGGAAATATCTACACCGCCATCTCTATGAACATGGAAATATCTACACCGCTAACTGTATGAACATGGAAATATCTTCACCGCTATCTGTATGAACATGGAAATATCTACACCGTTATCTGTATGAACATGGAAATATCTAGACCGCTATCTGTATGAACATGGAAATATCTACACCGCTATCTGTACGAACATGGAAATATGTACACCGCTATCAGTGTGACCATGCAAATATCTACACAGCTATCTGTATATCAATGGAAATGTATACACTGCTATCTCTATAAACATGGAAATAACTACACTGCTATCTGTATAAACATGGAAATATCTGCACCGCCACCTGTATGAACATGAAAATATCTACACTACCATCCGTACGAACATGGAAATATCTACACCGCCATCTGTATGAACATGTAAATATCTACACCGCCATCTGTATGAACATGGAAATATCTACACCGCTATCTGTATGAACATGGAAATGTCTACACCGCTATTGGTATGAACATGGAAATATCTACACCGCTATCTGTATGAACATGGAAATATCTACACCGATATCTGTATGAACATGGAAATATCTACACCGCTAACTGTATGAACATGGAAATATCTACACCGCTATCTGTATGAACATGGAAATATCTACACCGCTATTTGTATGAACATGGAAATATCTACACCGCTATCTGTATGAACATGGAAATATCTACACCGCTATCTGTATGAACATGCAAATATCTACACAGCTATCTGTATATCAATGGAAATATCCACACTGGTATCTCTATAAACATGGAAATAACTACACTGCTATCTGTATAAACATGGAAATATCTACACCGCCATCTCTTTGAACATGGAAATATCTACACCGCCATTTGTATGAACCTGGAAATATCTACACCGCCATCTCTATGAACATGGAAATATCTACACCGCCATTTGTATGAACATGGAAATACCTACACCGCTATCTGTATGAACATGGAAATATCTTCACCGCCATCTGTATGAACATGGATATATGTACACCGGCATCTGGATGAACATGGATATATCTACACCGCTATCTGCATGAACATAGAAATATCTACACAGCTATCTGAATATACATGGAAATATCTACACTGATTTCTCTATAAATATGGAAATAACTACAGCGCTATCTCTATAAGCTTCGAAATACCTACACCGCCATCTGTATGAACATGGAAATTTCTACACCGCCATCTGTACGAACATGGACATATCTAAACCGCCATCTGTATTAAGATGGGAATATCTACACCGCTATCTGTATAAACATGGAAATATCTGCGCAACTATCTGTATAAACATGGAAATAACCGCACCGCTATCTGAATAAACATGGAAATATCCGCACCGCTATCTGTATAAACATGGAAATATCTACACTGCTATCTGCATAAACCTGGAAATATCCACACCGCTATCTGAGTAAACATGGAAATGTCTACACCGCTATCCGTGTAAACCTGGAAATATCTACACCGCCATCTGTGTAAACATGAAAATATCTACACCGCCATCCCTACAAACATGGAAATATCTACACCGTCCTCTGTATGAACATGGAAATATCTACACCGCCATCTCTATGAACATGGAAATATCTACACCGCTAACTGTATGAACATGGAAATATCTACACCGCTATCTGTATGAACATGGAAATATCTACACCGTTATCTGTAGGAACATGGAAATATCTACACCGCTATCTGTATGAACATGGAAATATCTACACCGCTATCTGTACGAACATGGAAATATGTACACCGCTATCAGTGTGACCATGCAAATATCTACACAGCTATCTGTATATCAATGGAAATGTATACACTGCTATCTCTATAAACATGGAAATAACTACACTGCTATCTGTATAAACATGGAAATATCTGCACCGCCACCTGTATGAACATTAAAATATCTACACTGCCATACGTACGAACATGGAAATATCTACACCGCCATCTGTATGAACATGGAAATATCTACACCGCTAACTGTATGAACATGGAAATGTCTACACCGCTATTGGTATGAACATGGAAATATCTACACTGCTATCTGTATGAACATGGAAATATCTACACCGATATCTGTATGAACATGAAAATCTCTACACCGCCATCTGTATGAACATAGAAATATCTACACCGCCATCTGTATGAACATGTAAATATCTACACCGCCATCTGTATGAACATGGAAATACCTACACCGCTAACTGTATGAACATGGAAATATCTACACCGCTATCTGTATGAACATGGAAATATCTACACCGCTATTTGTATGAATATGGAAATATCTACACCGCTATCTGTATGAACATGGAAATATCTACACCGCCATCTGTATGAACATGGAAATACCTACACCGCTAACTGTATGAACATGGAAATATCTACACCGCTATCTGTATGAACATGGAAATATCTACACCGCTATTTGTATGAACATGGAAATATCTACACCGCTATCTGTATGAACATGGAAATATCTACACCGCTATCTGTATGAACATGCAAATATCTACACAGCTATCTGTATATCAATGGAAATATCCACACTGGTATCTCTATAAACATGGAAATAACTACACTGCTATCTGTATAAACATGGAAATATCTACACCGCCATCTCTTTGAACATGGAAATATCTACACCGCCATTTGTATGAACCTGGAAATATCTACACCGCCATGTCTATGAACATTGAAATATCTACACCGCCATTTGTATGAACATGGAAATACCTACACCGCCATCTGTATGAACATGGAAATATCTTCACCGCCATCTGTATGAACATGGATATATGTACACCGGCATCTGGATGAACATGGATATATCTACACCGCTATCTGCATGAACATAGAAATATCTACACAGCTATCTGAATATACATGGAAATATCTACACTGATTTCTCTATAAATATGGAAATAACTACAGCGCTATCTCTATAAGCTTCGAAATACCTACACCGCCATCTGTATGAACATGGAAATATCTACACCGCCATCTGTACGAACATGGACATATCTAAACCGCCATCTGTATTAAGATGGGAATATCTACACCGCTATCTGTATAAACATGGAAATATCTGCGCAACTATCTGTATAAACATGGAAATAACTGCACCGCTATCTGAATAAACATGGAAATATCCGCACCGCTATCTGTATAAACATGGAAATATCTACACTGCTATCTGCATAAACCTGGAAATATCCACACCGCTATCTGAGTAAACATGGAAATGTCTACAACGCTATCCGTGTAAACCTGGAAATATCTACACCGCCATCTGTGTAAACATGAAAATATCTACACCGCCATCCCTACAAACATGGAAATATCTACACCGTCCTCTGTATGAACATGGAAATATCTACACCGCCATCTCTATGAACATGGAAATATCTACACCGCTAACTGTATGAACATGGAAATATCTACACCGCTATCTGTATGAACATGGAAATATCTACACCGTTATCTGTAGGAACATGGAAATATCTACACCGCTATCTGTATGAACATGGAAATATCTACACCGCTATCTGTACGAACATGGAAATATGTACACCGCTATCAGTGTGACCATGCAAATATCTACACAGCTATCTGTATATCAATGGAAATGTATACACTGCTATCTCTATAAACATGGAAATAACTACACTGCTATCTGTATAAACATGGAAATATCTGCACCGCCACCTGTATGAACATTAAAATATCTACACTGCCATCCGTACGAACATGGAAATATCTACACCGCCATCTGTATGAACATTTAAATATCTACACCGCCATCTGTATGAACATGGAAATATCTACACCGCTAACTGTATGAACATGGAAATGTCTACACCGCTATTGGTATGAACATGGAAATATCTACACTGCTATCTGTATGAACATGGAAATATCTACACCGATATCTGTATGAACATGAAAATCTCTACACCGCCATCTGTATGAACATAGAAATATCTACACCGCCATCTGTATGAACATGTAAATATCTACACCGCCATCTGTATGAACATGGAAATACCTACACCGCTAACTGTATGAACATGGAAATATCTACACCGCTATCTGTATGAACATGGAAATATCTACACCGCTATCTGTATGAATATGGAAATATCTACACCGCTATCTGTATGAACATGGAAATATCTACACCGCTATCTGTATGAACATGGAAATATCTACACCGCTATCTGAATATACATGGAAATATCTACACTGATTTCTCTATAAATATGGAAATAACTACACTGCTATCTGTATAAACATGGAAATATCTACACCGCCACCTCTATGAACATGGAAATATGTACACCGCCATTTGTATGAACCTGGAAATATCTACACCGCCATCTCTATGAACATGGAAATATCTACACCGCCATTTGTATGAACATGGAAATATCTACACCGCCATCTGTATGAACATGGAAATATCTTCACCGCCATCTGTATGAACATGGATATATGTACACCGGCATCTGGATGAACATGGAAATATCTACACCGCTATCTGCATGAACATGGAAATATCTACACAGCTATCTGAATATACATGGAAATATCTACACCGATTTCTCTATAAATATGGAAATAACTACATCGCTATCTCTATAAACTTCGAAATACCTACACCGCCATCTGCATGAACATGGAAATATCTACACCGCCATCTGTACGAACAAGGACATATCTAAACCGCCATCTGTATTAAGATGGGAATATCTACACCGCTATCTGTATAAACATGGAAATATCTGCGCAACTATCTGTATAAACATGGAAATAACCGCACCGCTATCTGAATAAACATGGAAATATCTGCACCGCTATCTGTATAAACATGGAAATATCTACACTGCTATCTGCATAAACCTGGAAATATCCACACCGCTATCTGTGTAAACATGGAAATGTCTACACCGCTATCCGTGTAAACATGGAAATATCTACACCGCCATCTGTGTAAACATGAAAATATCTACACCGCCATCCCTATAAACATGGAAATATCTACACCGTCCTCTGTATGAACATGGAAATATCTACACCGCTAACTGTATGAACACGGAAATATCTACACCGCTATATGTATGAACATGGAAATATCTACACCGCTATCTGTATGAACATGGAAATATCTACACCGCTATCTGTATGAACATGGAAATATCTACACCGCTATCTGTATGAACATGGAAATATCTACACCGCTATCTGTATGAACATGGAAATATCTACACCGCTATCTGTATGAACATGCAAATATCTACACAGCTATCTGTATATCAATGGAAATATCCACACTGGTATCTCTATAAACATGGAAATAACTACACTGCTATCTGCATAAACCTGGAAATATCCACACCGCTATCTGTGTAAACATGGAAATGTCTACACCGCTATCTGTGTAAACATGGAAATATCTACACCGCCATCTGTGTAAACATGAAAATATCTACACCGCCATCGCTATAAACATGGAAATATCTACACAGTCCTCTGTATGAACATGGGAATATCTACACCGCCATCTCTATAAATGTGGAAATATCTACACCGCTATCTGTATGAACTTGGAAATATCTACACTGCTCTCTGTATAAAATTGAAATTATCTACACCACTATCTCTATAAACATGGAAATATCTACACTGCTATCTGTATAAACATGGAAATATCTACACCGCTATCTGTATAAACATGGAAATGTCTTCACCGCTATCTGTATAAACATGGAAATATCTACAACGCCGTCTCTATAAACTTGGAAATAACTACACCACTATCTCTGTAAACATGGAAATATCTAGACCGCCATCTCTATAAACATGGAAATATCTACACCACCATCTGTATAAACATGGAAATATCTATACCGCTATCTGAATAAACATGGAAATATCTACACCGCCATCTCTATGAACATGGAAATATCTACACCGCCATCTGTACGAACATGGAAATATCTCTACTGCCATCTGTATGAACATGTAAATATCTACACCGCCATCTGTATGAACATGCAAATATCTACACAGCTATCTGTATATCAACGGAAATATCTACACAGCTGTCTCTATATACATGGAAATAACTTCACTGCTATCTGTATTAACCTGGAAATATCTACACCGCCATCTCTATGAACATGGAAATATCTACACCGCCATTTGTATGAACATGGAAATACCTACACCGCCATCTGTATGAACATGGACATATCTTCACCGCCATCTGTATGAACATGGATATATGTACACCGGCATCTGGATGAACATGGAAATATCTACACCGCTATCTGTATGAACTTGGAAATATCTACACTGCTCTCTGTATAAAATTGAAATTATCTACACCACTATCTCTATAAACACGAAAATATCTACACTGCTATCTGTATAAACATAGAAATATCTACACCGCTATCTGTATAAACATGGAAATATCTTCACCGCTATCTGTATAAACATGGAAATATCTACAACGCTGTCTCTATAAACTTGGAAATAACTCCACCACTATCTCTGTAAACATGGAAATATCTAGACCACCATCTCTATAAACATGGAAATATCTACACTGCCATCTGTATGAACATGGAAATATCTACACCGCCATCAGTATGAACATGGAAATATCTACACCGCCATCTGTATGAACATGGAAATATCTACAACGCCATCTGTATGAACATGGGAATATCTACACCGCTAACTATATGAACATGGAAATATCTACACCGCTATCTGTATGAACATGGAAATATCTACACCGCCACCTGTATGAACATGGAAATATCTACACTGCCATCCGTACGAACATGGAAATATCTACACCGCCATCTGTATGATCATGTAAATACACCGCCATCTGTATGAACATGGAAATATCTACACCGCTAACTGTATGAACATGGAAATGTCTACACTGCTATTGGTATGAACATGGAAATATCTACACCGCTATCTGTATGAACATGGAAATATTTACACCGCCATCTGTATGAACATGGAAATATCTACACCGCCATCTGTATGAACATGTAAATATCTACACCGCCATCTGTATGAACATGGAAATATCTACACCGCTAACTGTATGAACATGGAAATATCAACACCGCTATCTGTATGAAGATGGAAATATCTACACCGCTATCTGAATGAAAATGCAAATATCTACACCGCTATCTGTATTAACATGGAAATATCTACACCGCTATCTGTATGAACAAGGAAATATCTACACCGCTATCTGTACGAACATGGAAATATCTACACCGCTATCAGTGTGACCATGCAAATATCTACACAGCTATCTGTATATCAATGGAAATATCTACACTGCTATCTCTATAAACATGGAAATAACTACACTGCTATCTGGATAAACATGGAAATATCTACACCGCCACCTGTATGAACATGGAAATATCTACACTGCCATCCATACAAACATGCAAATATCTACACTGCCATCTGTATGAACATGTAAATATCTACACCGCCATCTGTATGATCATGGAAATATCTACACCGCTAACTGTATGAACATGGAAATACCTACACCGCTATTGGTATGAACATGGAAATATCTACACCGCTATCTGTATGAACATGGAAATATCTACACCGCCATCTGTATGAATATGGAAATATCTACACCGCCATCTGTATGAACATGGAAATATCTACACCGCCATCTGTATGAACATGTAAATATCTACACCGATATCTGTATGAACATGGAAATATCTACACCGCTAACTATATGAACATGGAAATATCTACACCGCCATCTCTACAAACGTGGAAATATCTACACCTCTATCTGTATGAACTTGGAAATATCTACACTGCTCTCTGTATAAAATTGAAATTATCTACACCACTATCTCTATAAACATGGAAATATCTACACTGCTATCTGTATAAACATGGAAATATCTACACCGCTATCTGTATAAACATGAAAATATCTTCACTGCTATCTGTATAAACATGGAAATGTCTACAACACAGTCTCTATAAACTTGGAAATAACCACACCACTATCTCTGTAAACATGGAAATATCTAGACCGCCATCTCTATATACATGGAAATATCTACACCACCATCTGTATAAACATGGAAATATCTATAACGCTATCTGCATAAACATGGAAATGTTTACACCGCCAGCTCTATGAACATGGAAATATCTACACCGCCATCTGTACGAACATGGAAATATCTCTACCGCCATTTGTATGAACATGTAAATATCTACACCTCCTTCTGTATGAACATGGAAATACCTACACCGCTAACTGTATGAACATGGAAATTTCTACACCGCTGTCTGTATGAACATGGAAATATCTAGACCGTAATCTGTGTGAACATGGAAATATCTACACCGCTATCTGCATGAACATGGAAATATCTACACAGATATCTGAATATACATGGAAATATCTACACCGATTTCTCTATAAATATGGAAATAACTACAGCGCTATCTCTATAAACTTCGAAATACCTACACCGCCATCTGTATGAACATGGAAATATCTACACCGCCATCTGTACGAACATGGACTTATCTAAACCGCCATCTGTATTAAGATGGGAATATCTACACCGCTATCTGTATAAACATGGAAATATCTGCACCGCCACCTGTATGAACATGAAAATGTCTACACTGCCATCCGTACGAACATGGAAATATCTACACCGCCATCTGTATGAACATGTAAATATCTACACCGCCATCTGTATGAACATGGAAATATCTACACCGCTAACTGTATGAACATGGAAATGTATACACCGCTATCTGTATGAACATGCAAATATCTACACAGCTATCTGTATATCAATGGAAATATCCACACTGGTATCTCTATAAACATGGAAATAACTACACTGCTATCTGTATAAACATGGAAATATCTACACCGCCATCTGTATGAACATGGAAATATCTACACCGCCATCCGTACGAACATGGAAATATCTACACCGGCATCTGTATGAACATGGAAATATCTACACCGCTATCTGTATGAACATGGAAATATCTACACCGCTATATGTATGAACATGGAAATATCTACACCGTTATCTGTATGAACATGGAAATATCTACACCGCCATCCCTATAAACATGGAAATATCTACACCGCCATCTGTATGAACATGGAAATATCTACACCGCCATCTCTATAAACGTGGAAATATCTACACCGCTATCTGTATGAACTTGGAAATATCTACACTGCTCTCTGTATAAAATTGAAATTATCTACACCACTATCTCTATAAACATGGAAATATCTACACTGCTATCAGTATAAACATGGAAATATCTACACCGCTATCTGTATAAACATGGAAATATCTTCACAGCTATCTGTATAAACATGGAAATATCTACAACGCTGTCTCTATAAACTTCGAAATAACTACACCACTATCTCTATAAACATGCAAATATATACACCACCATCTGTATAAACATGGAAATATCTATACCGCTATCTCTATGAACATGCAAATATCTACACAGCTATCTGTATATCAGTGGAAATATCTACACTGCTAACTGTATGAACATGGAAATGTCTACACTGCTATTGGTATGAACATGGAAATATCTACACCGCTATGTGTATGAACATGGAAATATCTACACCGCTATCTGTATGAACATGGAAATCTCTACACCGCAATCTGTATGAACATGGAAATATCTACACCGCCATCTGTATGAACATGTAAATATCTACACCGCCATCTGTATGAACATGGAAATATCTACACTGCTAACTGTATGAACATGGAAATATCTACACCGCTATCTGTATGAACATGGAAATATCTACACCGCTATCTGTATGAACATGGAAATATCTACACCGCTATCTGTATGAACATGGAAATATCTACACCGTCATCTGTATGAACATGGAAATATCTACACCGCTATCTGTATGAACATGCAAATATCTACACAGCTATCTGTATATCAATGGAAATATCCACACTGGTATCTCTATAAACATGGAAATAACTACAATGCTATCTGTATAAACATGGAAATATCTACACCGCCATCTCTATGAACATGGAAATATCTACACTGCCATCCATACGAACATGAAAATATCTACACCGCCATCTGTATGAACATGGAAATATCTACACCGCTATCTGTATGAACATGGAAATATCTACACCGCTATATGTATGAACATGGAAATATCTACACCGTTATCTGTATGAACATGGAAATATCTACACCGCCATCCCTATAAACATGGAAATATCTACACCGCCATCTGTATGAACATGGAAATATCTACACCGCCATCTCTATAAACGTGGAAATATCTACACCGCTATCTGTATGAACTTGGAAATATCTACACTGCTCTCTGTATAAAATTGAAATTATCTACACCACTATCTCTATAAACATGGAAATATCTACACTGCTATCTGTATAAACATGGAAATATCTACACCGCTATCTGTATAAACATAGAAATATCTTCACAGCTATCTGTATAAACATGGAAATATCTACAACGCTGTCTCTATAAACTTGGAAATAACTACACCACTATCTCAGTAAACATGGAAATATCTAGACCTCCATCTCTATAAACATGGAAATATATACACCGCCACCTGTATGAACATGGAAATATCCACACCGCTATCTGTATGAACATGCAAATATCTACACAGCTATCTGTATATCAATGGAAATATCTACACTGCTATCTCTATAAACATGGAAATAACTACACTGCTATCTGTATAAATATGGAAATATCTACACCGCCATCTCTATGAAGACGGAAATATCTACACCGCCATTTGTATGAACATGGAAATATCTACACCGCCATCTCTATGAACATGGAAATATCTACACCGCTAACTGTATGAACATGGAAATATCTACACCGCTATCTGTAAAACATGGAAATATCTACACCGTTATCTGTATGAACATGGAAATATCTACACCGCTATCTGTATGAACATGGAAATATCTACACCGCTATCTGTACGAACATGGAAATATGTACACCGCTATCAGTGTGACCATGCAAATATCTACACAGCTATCTGTATATCAATGGAAATGTATACACTGCTATCGCTATAAACGTGGAAATACTACACTGCTATCTGTATAAACATGGAAATATCTGCACCGCCACCTGTATGAACATGAAAATATCTACACTGCCATCCGTACGAACATGGAAATATCTAGACCGCCATCTGTATGTACATGGAAATATCTACACCGCTAACTGTATGAACATGGAAATGTCTACACCGCTATTGGTATGAACATGGAAATATCTATACCGCTATCTGTATGAACATGGAAATATCTACACCGATATCTGTATGAACATGGAAATCTCTACACCGCAATCTGTATGAACATGGAAATATCTACACCGACATCTGTATGAACATGTAAATATCTACACCGCCATCTGTATGAACATGGAAATACCTACACCGCTAACTGTATGAAAATGGAAATATCTACACCGCTATCTGTATGAACATGGAAATATCTACACCGCTATCTGTATGAACATGGAAATATCTACACCGCTATCTGTATGAACATGGAAATATCTACACCGCTATCTGTATGAACATGCAAATATCTACACCGCTATCTGTATGAACATGCAAATATCTACACAGCTATCTGTATATCAATGGAAATATCCACACTGGTATCTCTATAAACATGGAAATAACTACACTGCTATCTGTATAAACATGGAAATATCTACATCGCCATCTCTATGAAGATGGAAATATCTACACCGCTATCTGTATGAACATGGAAATATCTACACCGCTATCTGTATGAACATCGAAATATCTACACCGCTATCTGTATGAACATGGAAATATCTACACCGCTATCTGTATGAACATGCAAATATCTACACAGCTATCTGCATATCAATGGAAATATCCACACTGGTATCTCTATAAACATGGAAATAACTACACTGCTATCTGCATAAACATGGAAATATCTACACCGCCATCTCTATGAACATGGAAATATCTACACTGCCGTCCGTACGAACATGGAAATATCTACACCGCCATCTGTATGAACATGGAAATATCTACACCGCTATCTGTATGAACATGGAAATATCTACACCGCTATATGTATGAACATGGAAATATCTACACCGTTATCCGTATGAACATGGAAATATCTACACCGCCATCCCTATAAACATGGAAATATCTACACCGCCATCTGTATGAACATGGAAATATCTACACCGCCATCTCTATAAACGTGGAAATATCTACACCGCTAGCTGTATGAACTTGGAAATATCTACACTGCTGTCTGTATAAAATTGAAATTATCTACAGCACTATCTCTATAAACATGGAAATATCTACACTGCTATCTGTATAAACATGGAAATATCTACACCGCTATCTGTATAAACATGGAAATATCTTCACAGCTATCTGTATAAACATGGAAATATCTACAACGCTGTCTCTATAAACGTGGAAATAACTACACCACTATCTCTGTAAACATGGAAATATCTAGACCTCCATCTCTATAAACATGGAAATATCTACACCACCATCTGTATAAACATGGAAATATCTATACCGCTATCTGTATGAACATGCAAATATCTACACAGCTATCTGTATATCAATGGAAATATCTACACTGCTATCTCTATAAACATGGAAATAACTACACTGCTATCTGTATAAATATGGAAATATCTACACCGCCATCTCTATGAAGATGGAAATATCTACACCGCCATTTGTATGAACATGGAAATATCTACACCGCCATCTCTATGAACATGGAAATATCTACTACGCTAACTGTATGAAGACGGAAATATCTACACCGCTATCTGTATGAACATGGGAATATCTACACCGTTATCTGTATGAACATGGAAATATCTACACCGCTATCTGTATGAACATGGAAATATCTACACCGCTATCTGTACGAACATGGAAATATGAACACCGCTATCAGTGTGACCATGCAAATACCTACACAGCTATCTGTATATCAATGGAAATGTATACACTGCTATCTCTATAAACATGGAAATATCTACACTGCTATCTGTATAAACATGGAAATATCTGCACCGCCACCTGTATGAACATGAAAATATGTACACTGCCATCCGTACGAACATGGAAATATCTACACCGCCATCTGTATGAACATGTAAATATCTACACCGCCATCTGTATGAACATGGAAATATCTACACCGCTAACTGTATGAACATGGAAATGTCTACACTGCTATTGGTATGAAGATGGAAATATCTACACCGCTATCTGTATGAACATGGAAATATCTACACAGATATCTGTATGAACATGGAAATCCCTACACCGCAATCTGTATGAACATGGAAATATCTACACCGCCATCTGCATGAACATGTAAATATCTACACCGCCATCTGTATGAACATGGAAATAACTACACCGCTAACTGTATGAACATGGAAATATCTACACCGCTATCTGTATGAACATGGAAATATCTACACCGCTATCTGTATGAACATGGAAATATCTACACCGCTATCTGTATGAACATGGAAATATCTACACTGTTATCTGTATGAACATGGAAATATCTACACCACTATCTGTATGAACATGCAAATATCTACACAGCTATCTGTATATCAATGGAAATATCCACACTGGTATCTCTATAAACATGGAAATAACTACACTGCTATCTGTATAAACATGGAAATATCTACACCGCCATCTCTATGAAGACGGAAATATCTACACCGCCATTTGTATGAACATGGAAATATCTACACCGCCATCTCTATGAACATGGAAATATCTACACCGCTAACTGTATGAACATGGAAATATCTACACCGCTATCTGTAAAACATGGAAATATCTACACCGTTATCTGTATGAACATGGAAATATCTACACCGCTATCTGTATGAACATGGAAATATCTACACCGCTATCTGTACGAACATGGAAATATGTACACCGCTATCAGTGTGACCATGCAAATATCTACACAGCTATCTGTATATCAATGGAAATGTATACACTGCTATCGCTATAAACGTGGAAATACTACACTGCTATCTGTATAAACATGGAAATATCTGCACCGCCACCTGTATGAACATGAAAATATCTACACTGCCATCCGTACGAACATGGAAATATCTAGACCGCCATCTGTATGTACATGGAAATATCTACACCGCTAACTGTATGAACATGGAAATGTCTACACCGCTATTGGTATGAACATGGAAATATCTATACCGCTATCTGTATGAACATGGAAATATCTACACCGATATCTGTATGAACATGGAAATCTCTACACCGCAATCTGTATGAACATGGAAATATCTACACCGCCATCTGTATGAACATGTAAATATCTACACCGCCATCTGTATGAACATGGAAATACCTACACCGCTAACTGTATGAAAATGGAAATATCTACACCGCTATCTGTATGAACATGGAAATATCTACACCGCTATCTGTATGAACATGGAAATATCTACACCGCTATCTGTATGAACATGGAAATATCTACACCGCTATCTGTATGAACATGCAAATATCTACACCGCTATCTGTATGAACATGCAAATATCTACACAGCTATCTGTATATCAATGGAAATATCCACACTGGTATCTCTATAAACATGGAAATAACTACACTGCTATCTGTATAAACATGGAAATATCTACATCGCCATCTCTATGAAGATGGAAATATCTACACCGCTATCTGTATGAACATGGAAATATCTACACCGCTATCTGTATGAACATCGAAATATCTACACCGCTATCTGTATGAACATGGAAATATCTACACCGCTATCTGTATGAACATGCAAATATCTACACAGCTATCTGCATATCAATGGAAATATCCACACTGGTATCTCTATAAACATGGAAATAACTACACTGCTATCTGCATAAACATGGAAATATCTACACCGCCATCTCTATGAACATGGAAATATCTACACTGCCATCCGTACGAACATGGAAATATCTACACCGCCATCTGTATGAACATGGAAATATCTACACCGCTATCTGTATGAACATGGAAATATCTACACCGCTATATGTATGAACATGGAAATATCTACACCGTTATCCGTATGAACATGGAAATATCTACACCGCCATCCCTATAAACATGGAAATATCTACACCGCCATCTGTATGAACATGGAAATATCTACACCGCCATCTCTATAAACGTGGAAATATCTACACCGCTATCTGTATGAACTTGGAAATATCTACACTGCTTTCTGCATAAAATTGAAATTATCTTCACCACTATCTCTATAAACATGGAAATATCTACACTGCTATCTGTATAAACATGGAAATATCTACACCGCTATCTGTATAAACATGGAAATATTACAGCTATCTGTATAAACATGGAAATATCTACAACGCTGTCTCTATAAACTTGGAAATAACTACACCACTATCTCTGTAAACATGGAAATATCTAGACCTCCATCTCTATAAACATGGAAATATCTACACCACCATCTGTATAAACATGGAAATATCTATACCGCTATCTGTATGAACATGCAAATATCTACACAGCTATCTGTATATCAATGGAAATATCTACACTGCTATCTCTATAAACATGGAAATAACTACACTGCTATCTGTATAAATATGGAAATATCTACACCGCCATCTCTATGAAGATGGAAATATCTACACCGCCATTTACATGAACATGGAAATATCTACACCGCCATCTCTATGAACATGGAAATATCTACACCGCTAACTGTATGAACATGGAAATATCTTCACCGCTATCTGTATGAACATGGAAATATCTACACCGTTATCTGTATGAACATGGAAATATCTAGACCGTTATCTGTATGAACATGGAAATATCTACACCGCTATCTGTACGAACATGGAAATATGTACACCGCTATCAGTGTGCCATGCAAATATCTACACAGCTATCTGTATATCAATGGAAATGTATACACTGCTATCTCTATAAACATGGAAATAACTACACTGCTATCTGTATAAACATGGAAATATCTGCACCGCCACCTGTATGAACATGAAAATATCTACACTACCATCCGTACGAACATGGAAATATCTACACCGCCATCTGTATGAACATGTAAATATCTACACCGCCATCTGTATGAACATGGAAATATCTACACCGCTAACTGTATGAACATGGAAATGTCTACACCGCTATTGGTATGAACATGGAAATATCTACACCGCTATCTGTATGAACATGGAAATATCTACACCGATATCTGTATGAACATGGAAATCTCTACACCGCAATCTGTATGAACATGGAAATATCTACACCGCCATCTGTATGAACATGTAAATATCTACACCGCCATCTGTATGAACATGGAAATACCTACACCACTAACTGTATGAACATGGAAATATCTACACCGCTATCTGTATGAACATGGAAATATCTACACCGCTATTTGTATGAACATGGAAATATCTACACCGCTATCTGTATGAACATGGAAATATCTACACCGCTATCTGTATGAACATGCAAATATCTACACAGCTATCTGTATATCAATGGAAATATCCACACTGGTATCTCTATAATCATGAAAATAACTACACTGCTATCTGTATAAACATGGAAATATCTACACCGCCATCTCTTTGAACATGGAAATATCTACACCGCCATTTGTATGAACCTGGAAATATCTACACCGCCATCTCTATGAACATGGAAATATCTACACCGCCATCTGTATGAACATGGAAATATCTACACCGCTATCTGTATGAACATGGATATATCTACACAGCCATCTGGATGAACATGGAAATATCTACACCGCTATCTGTATGAACATGGAAATATCTACACCGCTATCTGTATGAACTTGGATATATCTACACAGCCATCTGGATGAACATGGAAATATCTACACCACTATCTGTGTAAACATGCATACTTCTTCACCGCTATCTGTATAAACATGGAAATATCTACACCGCTATCTGTATGAACATGGAAATATCTACACAGCTATCTGTATATCAATGGAAATATCCACACTGATATCTCTATAATCATGGAAATAACTACACTGCTATCTGTATAAACATGGAAATATCTACACCGCCATCTCTTTGAACATGGAAATATCTACACCGCCATTTGTATGAACCTGGAAATATCTACACCGCCATCTCTATGAACATGGAAATATCTACACCGCCATTTGTATGAACATGGAAATACCTACACCGCCATCTGTATGAACATGGAAATATCTTCACCGCCATCTGTATGAACATGGATATATGTACACCGGCATCTGGATGAACATGGATATATCTACACCGCTATCTGCATGAACATGGAAATATCTACACAGCTATCTGAATATACATGGAAATATCTACACTGATTTCTCTATAAATATGGAAATAACTACAGCGCTATCTCTATAAGCTTCGAAATACCTACACCGCCATCTGTATGAACATGGAAATATCTACACCGCCATCTGTACGAACATGGACATATCTAAACCGCCATCTGTATTAAGATGGGAATATCTACACCGCTATCTGTATAAACATGGAAATATCTGCGCAACTATCTGTATAAACATGGAAATAACCGCACCGCTATCTGAATAAACATGGAAATATCCGCACCGCTATCTGTATAAACATGGAAATATCTACACTGCTATCTGCATAAACCTGGAAATATCCACACCGCTATCTGAGTAAACATGGAAATGTCTACACTGCTATCCGTGTAAACCTGGAAATATCTACACCGCCATCTGTGTAAACATGAAAATATCTACACCGCCATCCCTACAAACATGGAAATATCTACACCGTCCTCTGTATGAACATGGAAATATCTACACCGCCATCTCTATGAACATGGAAATATCTACACCGCTAACTGTATGAACATGGAAATATCTACACCGCTATCTGTATGAACATGGAAATATCTACACCGTTATCTGTAGGAACATGGAAATATCTACACCGCTATCTGTATGAACATGGAAATATCTACACCGCTATCTGTACGAACATGGAAATATGTACACCGCTATCAGTGTGACCATGCAAATATCTACACAGCTATCTGTATATCAATGGAAATGTATACACTGCTATCTCTATAAACATGGAAATAACTACACTGCTATCTGTATAAACATGGAAATATCTGCACCGCCACCTGTATGAACATTAAAATATCTACACTGCCATCCGTACGAACATGGAAATATCTACACCGCCATCTGTATGAACATGTAAATATCTACACCGCCATCTGTATGAACATGGAAATATCTACACCGCTAACTGTATGAACATGGAAATGTCTACACCGCTATTGGTATGAACATGGAAATATCTACACTGCTATCTGTATGAACATGGAAATATCTACACCGCCATCTGTATGAACATGTAAATATCTACACCGCCATCTGTATGAACATGGAAATATCTACACCGCTAACTGTATGAACATGGAAATGTCTACACCGCTATTGGTATGAACATGGAAATATCTACACTGCTATCTGTATGAACATGGAAATATCTATACCGCTATCTGTATGAACATGCAAATATCTACACAGCTATCTGTATATCAATGGAAATATCTACACTGCTATCTCTATAAACATGGAAATAACTACACTGCTATCTGTATAAATATGGAAATATCTAAACAGCCATCTCTATGAAGATGGAAATATCTACACCGCCGTTTGTATGAACATGGAAATATCTACACCGCCATCTCTATGAACATGGAAATATCTACACCGCTAACTGTATGAACATGGAAATATCTACACCGCTATCTGTATGAACATGCAAATATATACACCGTTATATGTATGGACATGGAAATATCTACACCGCTATCTGTATGAACATGGAAATATCTACACCGCTATCAGTGTGACCATGCAAATATCTACACAGCTATCTGTATATCAATGGAAATGTACACTCTGCTATCTCTTTAAACATGGAAATAACTACACTGCTATCTGTATAAACATGGAAATATCTGCACCGCCACCTGTATGAACATGAAAATATCTACACTGCCATCCATACGAACATGGAAATATGTACACCGCCATCTGTATGAACACGTAAATATCTACACCGCCATCTGTATGAACATGGAAATATCTACACCGCTAACAGTATGAACATGGAAATGTCTGCACCGCTATTGGTATTAACATGGAAATATCTACAACGCTATCTGTATGAACATGGAAATATCTACACCGCTATCTGTATGAACATGGAAATCTCTACACAGCAATCTGTATGAACATGGAAATATCTACACCACCATCTGTATGAACATGTAAATATCTACACCGCCATCTGTATGAACATGGAAATACCTACACCGCTAACTGTATGAACGTGGAAATATCTACACCGCTATCTGTATGAACATGGAAATATCTACACCGCTATCTGTATGAACATGGAAATATCTACACCGCTATCTGTATGAACATGGAAATATCTTCACTGCTATCTGTATGAACATGGAAATATCTACACCGCTATCTGTATGAACATGCAAATATCTACACAGCTATCTGTATATCAATGGAAATATCCACACTGGTATCTCTATAAACATGGAAATAACTACACTGCTATCTGTATAAACATGGAAATATCTACACCGCCATCTCTATGAACATGGAAATATCTACACTGCCATCCGTACGAACATGGAAATATCTACACCGCCATCTATATGAACATGGAAATATCTACACCACTATCTGTATGAACATGGAGATATCTACACCGCTATATGTATGAACATGGAAATATCTACACCGTTATCTGTATGAACATGGAAATATCTACACCGCCATCCCTAAAAACATGGAAATATCTACACCGCCATCTGTATGAACATGGAAATATCTACACCGCCATCTCTATAAACGTGGAAATATCTACACCGCTATCAGTATGAACTTGGAAATATCTACACTGCTTTCTGCATAAAATTGAAATTATCTACACCACTATCTCTATAAACATGGAAATATCTACACTGCTATCTGTATAAACATGGAAATATCTACACCGCTATCTGTATAAACATGGAAATATCTTCACAGCTATCTGTATAAACATGGAAATATCTACAACGCTGTCTCTATAAACTTGGAAATAACTACACCACTATCTCTGTAAACATGGAAATATCTAGACCTCCATCTCTATAAACATGGAAATATCTACACCACCATCTGTATAAACATGGAAATATCTATACCGCTATCTGTATGAACATGCAAATATCTACACAGCTATCTGTATATCAATGGAAATATCTACACTGATATCTCTATAAACATGGAAATAACTACACTGCTATCTGTATAAATATGGAAATATCTACACCGCCATCTCTATGAAGATGGAAATATCTACACCGCCATTTATATGAACATGGAAATATCTACACCGCCATCTCTATGAACATGGAAATATCTACACCGCTAACTGTATGAACATGGAAATATCTTCACCGCTATCTGTATGAACATGGAAATATCTACACCGTTATCTGTATGAACATGGAAATATCTAGACCGCTATCTGTATGAACATGGAAATATCTACACCGCTATCTGTACGAACATGGAAATATGTACACCGCTATCAGTGTGACCATGCAAATATCTACACAGCTATCTGTATATCAATGGAAATGTATACACTGCTATCTCTATAAACATGGAAATAACTACACTGCTATCTGTATAAACATGGAAATATCTGCACCGCCACCTGTATGAACATGAAAATATCTACACTACCATCCGTACGAACATGGAAATATCTACACCGCCATCTGTATGAACATGTAAATATCTACACCGCCATCTGTATGAACATGGAAATATCTACACCGCTATCTGTATGAACATGGAAATGTCTACAGCGCTATTGGTATGAACATGGAAATATCTACACCGCTATCTGTATGAACATGGAAATATCTACACCGATATCTGTATGAACATGGAAATATCTACACCGCTAACTGTATGAACATGGAAATATCTACACCGCTATCTGTATGAACATGGAAATATCTACACCGCTATTTGTATGAACATGGAAATATCTACACCGCTATCTGTATGAACATGGAAATATCTACACCGCTATCTGTATGAACATGCAAATATCTACACAGCTATCTGTATATCAATGGAAATATCCACACTGGTATCTCTATAAACATGGAAATAACTACACTGCTATCTGTATAAACATGGAAATATCTACACCGCCATCTCTTTGAACATGGAAATATCTACACCGCCATTTGTATGAACCTGGAAATATCTACACCGCCATCTCTATGAACATGGAAATATCTACACCGCCATTTGTATGAACATGGAAATACCTACACCGCTATCTGTATGAACATGGAAATATCTTCACCGCCATCTGTATGAACATGGATATATGTACACCGGCATCTGGATGAACATGGATATATCTACACCGCTATCTGCATGAACATAGAAATATCTACACAGCTATCTGAATATACATGGAAATATCTACACTGATTTCTCTATAAATATGGAAATAACTACAGCGCTATCTCTATAAGCTTCGAAATACCTACACCGCCATCTGTATGAACATGGAAATTTCTACACCGCCATCTGTACGAACATGGACATATCTAAACCGCCATCTGTATTAAGATGGGAATATCTACACCGCTATCTCTATAAACATGGAAATATCTGCGCAACTATCTGTATAAACATGGAAATAACCGCACCGCTATCTGAATAAACATGGAAATATCCGCACCGCTATCTGTATAAACATGGAAATATCTACACTGCTATCTGCATAAACCTGGAAATATCCACACCGCTATCTGAGTAAACATGGAAATGTCTACACCGCTATCCGTGTAAACCTGGAAATATCTACACCGCCATCTGTGTAAACATGAAAATATCTACACCGCCATCCCTACAAACATGGAAATATCTACACCGTCCTCTGTATGAACATGGAAATATCTACACCGCCATCTCTATGAACATGGAAATATCTACACCGCTAACTGTATGAACATGGAAATATCTACACCGCTATCTGTATGAACATGGAAATATCTACACCGTTATCTGTAGGAACATGGAAATATCTACACCGCTATCTGTATGAACATGGAAATATCTACACCGCTATCTGTACGAACATGGAAATATGTACACCGCTATCAGTGTGACCATGCAAATATCTACACAGCTATCTGTATATCAATGGAAATGTATACACTGCTATCTCTATAAACATGGAAATAACTACACTGCTATCTGTATAAACATGGAAATATCTGCACCGCCACCTGTATGAACATTAAAATATTTACACTGCCATACGTACGAACATGGAAATATCTACACCGCCATCTGTATGAACATGGAAATATCTACACCGCTAACTGTATGAACATGGAAATGTCTACACCGCTATTGGTATGAACATGGAAATATCTACACTGCTATCTGTATGAACATGGAAATATCTACACCGATATCTGTATGAACATGAAAATCTCTACACCGCCATCTGTATGAACATAGAAATATCTACACCGCCATCTGTATGAACATGTAAATATCTACACCGCCATCTGTATGAACATGGAAATACCTACACCGCTAACTGTATGAACATGGAAATATCTACACCGCTATCTGTATGAACATGGAAATATCTACACCGCTATCTGTATGAATATGGAAATATCTACACCGCTATCTGTATGAACATGGAAATATCTACACCGCCATCTGTATGAACATGGAAATACCTACACCGCTAACTGTATGAACATGGAAATATCTACACCGCTATCTGTATGAACATGGAAATATCTACACCGCTATTTGTATGAACATGGAAATATCTACACCGCTATCTGTATGAACATGGAAATATCTACACCGCTATCTGTATGAACATGCAAATATCTACACAGCTATCTGTATATCAATGGAAATATCCACACTGGTATCTCTATAAACATGGAAATAACTACACTGCTATCTGTATAAACATGGAAATATCTACACCGCCATCTCTTTGAACATGGAAATATCTACACCGCCATTTGTATGAACCTGGAAATATCTACACCGCCATCTCTATGAACATGGAAATATCTACAACGCCATTTGTATGAACATGGAAATACCTACACCGCCATCTGTATGAACATGGAAATATCTTCACCGCCATCTGTATGAACATGGATATATGTACACCGGCATCTGGATGAACATGGATATATCTACACCGCTATCTGCATGAACATAGAAATATCTACACAGCTATCTGAATATACATGGAAATATCTACACTGATTTCTCTATAAATATGGAAATAACTACAGCGCTATCTCTATAAGCTTCGAAATACCTACACCGCCATCTGTATGAACATGGAAATATCTACACCGCCATCTGTACGAACATGGACATATCTAAACCGCCATCTGTATTAAGATGGGAATATCTACACCGCTATCTGTATAAACATGGAAATATCTGCGCAACTATCTGTATAAACATGGAAATAACTGCACCGCTATCTGAATAAACATGGAAATATCCGCACCGCTATCTGTATAAACATGGAAATATCTACACTGCTATCTGCATAAACCTGGAAATATCCACACCGCTATCTGAGTAAACATGGAAATGTCTACAACGCTATCCGTGTAAACCTGGAAATATCTACACCGCCATCTGTGTAAACATGAAAATATCTACACCGCCATCCCTACAAACATGGAAATATCTACACCGTCCTCTGTATGAACATGGAAATATCTACACCGCCATCTCTATGAACATGGAAATATCTACACCGCTAACTGTATGAACATGGAAATATCTACACCGCTATCTGTATGAACATGGAAATATCTACACCGTTATCTGTAGGAACATGGAAATATCTACACCGCTATCTGTATGAACATGGAAATATCTACACCGCTATCTGTACGAACATGGAAATATGTACACCGCTATCAGTGTGACCATGCAAATATCTACACAGCTATCTGTATATCAATGGAAATGTATACACTGCTATCTCTATAAACATGGAAATAACTACACTGCTATCTGTATAAACATGGAAATATCTGCACCGCCACCTGTATGAACATTAAAATATCTACACTGCCATCCGTACGAACATGGAAATATCTACACCGCCATCTGTATGAACATTTAAATATCTACACCGCCATCTGTATGAACATGGAAATATCTACACCGCTAACTGTATGAACATGGAAATGTCTACACCGCTATTGGTATGAACATGGAAATATCTACACTGCTATCTGTATGAACATGGAAATATCTACACCGATATCTGTATGAACATGAAAATCTCTACACCGCCATCTGTATGAACATAGAAATATCTACACCGCCATCTGTATGAACATGTAAATATCTACACCGCCATCTGTATGAACATGGAAATACCTACACCGCTAACTGTATGAACATGGAAATATCTACACCGCTATCTGTATGAACATGGAAATATCTACACCGCTATCTGTATGAATATGGAAATATCTACACCGCTATCTGTATGAACATGGAAATATCTACACCGCTATCTGTATGAACATGGAAATATCTACACCGCTATCTGAATATACATGGAAATATCTACACTGATTTCTCTATAAATATGGAAATAACTACACTGCTATCTGTATAAACATGGAAATATCTACACCGCCACCTCTATGAACATGGAAATATGTACACCGCCATTTGTATGAACCTGGAAATATCTACACCGCCATCTCTATGAACATGGAAATATCTACACCGCCATTTGTATGAACATGGAAATATCTACACCGCCATCTGTATGAACATGGAAATATCTTCACCGCCATCTGTATGAACATGGATATATGTACACCGGCATCTGGATGAACATGGAAATATCTACACCGCTATCTGCATGAACATGGAAATATCTACACAGCTATCTGAATATACATGGAAATATCTACACCGATTTCTCTATAAATATGGAAATAACTACATCGCTATCTCTATAAACTTCGAAATACCTACACCGCCATCTGCATGAACATGGAAATATCTACACCGCCATCTGTACGAACAAGGACATATCTAAACCGCCATCTGTATTAAGATGGGAATATCTACACCGCTATCTGTATAAACATGGAAATATCTGCGCAACTATCTGTATAAACATGGAAATAACCGCACCGCTATCTGAATAAACATGGAAATATCTGCACCGCTATCTGTATAAACATGGAAATATCTACACTGCTATCTGCATAAACCTGGAAATATCCACACCGCTATCTGTGTAAACATGGAAATGTCTACACCGCTATCCGTGTAAACATGGAAATATCTACACCGCCATCTGTGTAAACATGAAAATATCTACACCGCCATCCCTATAAACATGGAAATATCTACACCGTCCTCTGTATGAACATGGAAATATCTACACCGCTAACTGTATGAACACGGAAATATCTACACCGCTATATGTATGAACATGGAAATATCTACACCGCTATCTGTATGAACATGGAAATATCTACACCGCTATCTGTATGAACATGGAAATATCTACACCGCTATCTGTATGAACATGGAAATATCTACACCGCTATCTGTATGAACATGGAAATATCTACACCGCTATCTGTATGAACATGCAAATATCTACACAGCTATCTGTATATCAATGGAAATATCCACACTGGTATCTCTATAAACATGGAAATAACTACACTGCTATCTGCATAAACCTGGAAATATCCACACCGCTATCTGTGTAAACATGGAAATGTCTACACCGCTATCTGTGTAAACATGGAAATATCTACACCGCCATCTGTGTAAACATGAAAATATCTACACCGCCATCGCTATAAACATGGAAATATCTACACAGTCCTCTGTATGAACATGGGAATATCTACACCGCCATCTCTATAAATGTGGAAATATCTACACCGCTATCTGTATGAACTTGGAAATATCTACACTGCTCTCTGTATAAAATTGAAATTATCTACACCACTATCTCTATAAACATGGAAATATCTACACTGCTATCTGTATAAACATGGAAATATCTACACCGCTATCTGTATAAACATGGAAATGTCTTCACCGCTATCTGTATAAACATGGAAATATCTACAACGCCGTCTCTATAAACTTGGAAATAACTACACCACTATCTCTGTAAACATGGAAATATCTAGACCGCCATCTCTATAAACATGGAAATATCTACACCACCATCTGTATAAACATGGAAATATCTATACCGCTATCTGAATAAACATGGAAATATCTACACCGCCATCTCTATGAACATGGAAATATCTACACCGCCATCTGTACGAACATGGAAATATCTCTACTGCCATCTGTATGAACATGTAAATATCTACACCGCCATCTGTATGAACATGCAAATATCTACACAGCTATCTGTATATCAACGGAAATATCTACACAGCTGTCTCTATATACATGGAAATAACTTCACTGCTATCTGTATTAACCTGGAAATATCTACACCGCCATCTCTATGAACATGGAAATATCTACACCGCCATTTGTATGAACATGGAAATACCTACACCGCCATCTGTATGAACATGGACATATCTTCACCGCCATCTGTATGAACATGGATATATGTACACCGGCATCTGGATGAACATGGAAATATCTACACCGCTATCTGTATGAACTTGGAAATATCTACACTGCTCTCTGTATAAAATTGAAATTATCTACACCACTATCTCTATAAACACGAAAATATCTACACTGCTATCTGTATAAACATAGAAATATCTACACCGCTATCTGTATAAACATGGAAATATCTTCACCGCTATCTGTATAAACATGGAAATATCTACAACGCTGTCTCTATAAACTTGGAAATAACTCCACCACTATCTCTGTAAACATGGAAATATCTAGACCACCATCTCTATAAACATGGAAATATCTACACTGCCATCTGTATGAACATGGAAATATCTACACCGCCATCAGTATGAACATGGAAATATCTACACCGCCATCTGTATGAACATGGAAATATCTACAACGCCATCTGTATGAACATGGAAATATCTACACCGCTAACTATATGAACATGGAAATATCTACACCGCTATCTGTATGAACATGGAAATATCTACACCGCCACCTGTATGAACATGGAAATATCTACACTGCCATCCGTACGAACATGGAAATATCTACACCGCCATCTGTATGATCATGTAAATACACCGCCATCTGTATGAACATGGAAATATCTACACCGCTAACTGTATGAACATGGAAATGTCTACACTGCTATTGGTATGAACATGGAAATATCTACACCGCTATCTGTATGAACATGGAAATATTTACACCGCCATCTGTATGAACATGGAAATATCTACACCGCCATCTGTATGAACATGTAAATATCTACACCGCCATCTGTATGAACATGGAAATATCTACACCGCTAACTGTATGAACATGGAAATATCAACACCGCTATCTGTATGAAGATGGAAATATCTACACCGCTATCTGAATGAACATGCAAATATCTACACCGCTATCTGTATTAACATGGAAATATCTACACCGCTATCTGTATGAACAAGGAAATATCTACACCGCTATCTGTACGAACATGGAAATATCTACACCGCTATCAGTGTGACCATGCAAATATCTACACAGCTATCTGTATATCAATGGAAATATCTACACTGCTATCTCTATAAACATGGAAATAACTACACTGCTATCTGGATAAACATGGAAATATCTACACCGCCACCTGTATGAACATGGAAATATCTACACTGCCATCCATACAAACATGCAAATATCTACACTGCCATCTGTATGAACATGTAAATATCTACACCGCCATCTGTATGATCATGGAAATATCTACACCGCTAACTGTATGAACATGGAAATACCTACACCGCTATTGGTATGAACATGGAAATATCTACACCGCTATCTGTATGAACATGGAAATATCTACACCGCCATCTGTATGAATATGGAAATATCTACTCCGCCATCTGTATGAACATGGAAATATCTACACCGCCATCTGTATGAACATGTAAATATCTACACCGATATCTGTATGAACATGGAAATATCTACACCGCTAACTATATGAACATGGAAATATCTACACCGCCATCTCTACAAACGTGGAAATATCTACACCTCTATCTGTATGAACTTGGAAATATCTACACTGCTCTCTGTATAAAATTGAAATTATCTACACCACTATCTCTATAAACATGGAAATATCTACACTGCTATCTGTATAAACATGGAAATATCTACACCGCTATCTGTATAAACATGAAAATATCTTCACTGCTATCTGTATAAACATGGAAATGTCTACAACACAGTCTCTATAAACTTGGAAATAACCACACCACTATCTCTGTAAACATGGAAATATCTAGACCGCCATCTCTATATACATGGAAATATCTACACCACCATCTGTATAAACATGGAAATATCTATAACGCTATCTGCATAAACATGGAAATGTTTACACCGCCAGCTCTATGAACATGGAAATATCTACACCGCCATCTGTACGAACATGGAAATATCTCTACCGCCATTTGTATGAACATGTAAATATCTACACCTCCTTCTGTATGAACATGGAAATACCTACACCGCTAACTGTATGAACATGGAAATTTCTACACCGCTGTCTGTATGAACATGGAAATATCTACACCGTAATCTGTGTGAACATGGAAATATCTACACCGCTATCTGCATGAACATGGAAATATCTACACAGATATCTGAATATACATGGAAATATCTACACCGATTTCTCTATAAATATGGAAATAACTACAGCGCTATCTCTATAAACTTCGAAATACCTACACCGCCATCTGTATGAACATGGAAATATCTACACCGCCATCTGTACGAACATGGACTTATCTAAACCGCCATCTGTATTAAGATGGGAATATCTACACCGCTATCTGTATAAACATGGAAATATCTGCACCGCCACCTGTATGAACATGAAAATGTCTACACTGCCATCCGTACGAACATGGAAATATCTACACCGCCATCTGTATGAACATGTAAATATCTACACCGCCATCTGTATGAACATGGAAATATCTACACCGCTAACTGTATGAACATGGAAATGTATACACCGCTATCTGTATGAACATGCAAATATCTACACAGCTATCTGTATATCAATGGAAATATCCACACTGGTATCTCTATAAACATGGAAATAACTACACTGCTATCTGTATAAACATGGAAATATCTACACCGCCATCTGTATGAACATGGAAATATCTACACCGCCATCCGTACGAACATGGAAATATCTACACCGGCATCTGTATGAACATGGAAATATCTACACCGCTATCTGTATGAACATGGAAATATCTACACCGCTATATGTATGAACATGGAAATATCTACACCGTTATCTGTATGAACATGGAAATATCTACACCGCCATCCCTATAAACATGGAAATATCTACACCGCCATCTGTATGAACATGGAAATATCTACACCGCCATCTCTATAAACGTGGAAATATCTACACCGCTATCTGTATGAACTTGGAAATATCTACACTGCTCTCTGTATAAAATTGAAATTATCTACACCACTATTTCTTTAAACATGGAAATATCTACACTGCTATCAGTATAAACATGGAAATATCTACACCGCTATCTGTATAAACATGGAAATATCTTCACAGCTATCTGTATAAACATGGAAATATCTACAACGCTGTCTCTATAAACTTCGAAATAACTACACCACTATCTCTATAAACATGCAAATATATACACCACCATCTGTATAAACATGGAAATATCTATACCGCTATCTCTATGAACATGCAAATATCTACACAGCTATCTGTATATCAGTGGAAATATCTACACTGCTAACTGTATGAACATGGAAATGTCTACACTGCTATTGGTATGAACATGGAAATATCTACACCGCTATGTGTATGAACATGGAAATATCTACACCGCTATCTGTATGAACATGGAAATCTCTACACCGCAATCTGTATGAACATGGAAATATCTACACCGCCATCTGTATGAACATGTAAATATCTACACCGCCATCTGTATGAACATGGAAATACCTACACCGCTAACTGTATGAACATGGAAATATCTACACCGCTATCTGTATGAACATGGAAATATCTACACCGCTATCTGTATGAACATGGAAATATCTACACCGCTATCTGTATGAACATGGAAATATCTACACCGTCATCTGTATGAACATGGAAATATCTACACCGCTATCTGTATGAACATGCAAATATCTACACAGCTATCTGTATATCAATGGAAATATCCACACTGGTATCTCTATAAACATGGAAATAACTACAATGCTATCTGTATAAACATGGAAATATCTACACCGCCATCTCTATGAACATGGAAATATCTACACTGCCATCCATACGAACATGAAAATATCTACACCGCCATCTGTATGAACATGGAAATATCTACACCGCTATCTGTATGAACATGGAAATATCTACACCGCTATATGTATGAACATGGAAATATCTACACCGTTATCTGTATGAACATGGAAATATCTACACCGCCATCCCTATAAACATGGAAATATCTACACCGCCATCTGTATGAACATGGAAATATCTACACCGCCATCTCTATAAACGTGGAAATATCTACACCGCTATCTGTATGAACTTGGAAATATCTACACTGCTCTCTGTATAAAATTGAAATTATCTACACCACTATCTCTATAAACATGGAAATATCTACACTGCTATCTGTATAAACATGGAAATATCTACACCGCTATCTGTATAAACATAGAAATATCTTCACAGCTATCTGTATAAACATGGAAATATCTACAACGCTGTCTCTATAAACTTGGAAATAACTACACCACTATCTCAGTAAACATGGAAATATCTAGACCTCCATCTCTATAAACATGGAAATATATACACCGCCACCTGTATGAACATGGAAATATCCACACCGCTATCTGTATGAACATGCAAATATCTACACAGCTATCTGTATATCAATGGAAATATCTACACTGCTATCTCTATAAACATGGAAATAACTACACTGCTATCTGTATAAATATGGAAATATCTACACCGCCATCTCTATGAAGACGGAAATATCTACACCGCCATTTGTATGAACATGGAAATATCTACACCGCCATCTCTATGAACATGGAAATATCTACACCGCTAACTGTATGAACATGGAAATATCTACACCGCTATCTGTAAAACATGGAAATATCTACACCGTTATCTGTATGAACATGGAAATATCTACACCGCTATCTGTATGAACATGGAAATATCTACACCGCTATCTGTACGAACATGGAAATATGTACACCGCTATCAGTGTGACCATGCAAATATCTACACAGCTATCTGTATATCAATGGAAATGTATACACTGCTATCGCTATAAACGTGGAAATACTACACTGCTATCTGTATAAACATGGAAATATCTGCACCGCCACCTGTATGAACATGAAAATATCTACACTGCCATCCGTACGAACATGGAAATATCTAGACCGCCATCTGTATGTACATGGAAATATCTACACCGCTAACTGTATGAACATGGAAATGTCTACACCGCTATTGGTATGAACATGGAAATATCTATACCGCTATCTGTATGAACATGGAAATATCTACACCGTTATCTGTATGAACATGGAAATCTCTACACCGCAATCTGTATGAACATGGAAATATCTACACCGCCATCTGTATGAACATGTAAATATCTACACCGCCATCTGTATGAACATGGAAATACCTACACCGCTAACTGTATGAAAATGGAAATATCTACACCGCTATCTGTATGAACATGGAAATATCTACACCGCTATCTGTATGAACATGGAAATATCTACACCGCTATCTGTATGAACATGGAAATATCTACACCGCTATCTGTATGAACATGCAAATATCTACACCGCTATCTGTATGAACATGCAAATATCTACACAGCTATCTGTATATCAATGGAAATATCCACACTGGTATCTCTATAAACATGGAAATAACTACACTGCTATCTGTATAAACATGGAAATATCTACATCGCCATCTCTATGAAGATGGAAATATCTACACCGCTATCTGTATGAACATGGAAATATCTACACCGCTATCTGTATGAACATCGAAATATCTACACCGCTATCTGTATGAACATGGAAATATCTACACCGCTATCTGTATGAACATGCAAATATCTACACAGCTATCTGCATATCAATGGAAATATCCACACTGGTATCTCTATAAACATGGAAATAACTACACTGCTATCTGCATAAACATGGAAATATCTACACCGCCATCTCTATGAACATGGAAATATCTACACTGCCATCCGTACGAACATGGAAATATCTACACCGCCATCTGTATGAACATGGAAATATCTACACCGCTATCTGTATGAACATGGAAATATCTACACCGCTATATGTATGAACATGGAAATATCTACACCGTTATCCGTATGAACATGGAAATATCTACACCGCCATCCCTATAAACATGGAAATATCTACACCGCCATCTGTATGAACATGGAAATATCTACACCGCCATCTCTATAAACGTGGAAATATCTACACCGCTAGCTGTATGAACTTGGAAATATCTACACTGCTGTCTGTATAAAATTGAAATTATCTACAGCACTATCTCTATAAACATGGAAATATCTACACTGCTATCTGTATAAACATGGAAATATCTACACCGCTATCTGTATAAACATGGAAATATCTTCACAGCTATCTGTATAAACATGGAAATATCTACAACGCTGTCTCTATAAACGTGGAAATAACTACACCACTATCTCTGTAAACATGGAAATATCTAGACCTCCATCTCTATAAACATGGAAATATCTACACCACCATCTGTATAAACATGGAAATATCTATACCGCTATCTGTATGAACATGCAAATATCTACACAGCTATCTGTATATCAATGGAAATATCTACACTGCTATCTCTATAAACATGGAAATAACTACACTGCTATCTGTATAAATATGGAAATATCTACACCGCCATCTCTATGAAGATGGAAATATCTACACCGCCATTTGTATGAACATGGAAATATCTACACCGCCATCTCTATGAACATGGAAATATCTACTACGCTAACTGTATGAAGACGGAAATATCTACACCGCTATCTGTATGAACATGGGAATATCTACACCGTTATCTGTATGAACATGGAAATATCTACACCGCTATCTGTATGAACATGGAAATATCTACACCGCTATCTGTACGAACATGGAAATATGAACACCGCTATCAGTGTGACCATGCAAATATCTACACAGCTATCTGTATATCAATGGAAATGTATACACTGCTATCTCTATAAACATGGAAATATCTACACTGCTATCTGTATAAACATGGAAATATCTGCACCGCCACCTGTATGAACATGAAAATATGTACACTGCCATCCGTACGAACATGGAAATATCTACACCGCCATCTGTATGAACATGTAAATATCTACACCGCCATCTGTATGAACATGGAAATATCTACACCGCTAACTGTATGAACATGGAAATGTCTACACTGCTATTGGTATGAAGATGGAAATATCTACACCGCTATCTGTATGAACATGGAAATATCTACACAGATATCTGTATGAACATGGAAATCTCTACACCGCAATCTGTATGAACATGGAAATATCTACACCGCCATCTGTATGAACATGTAAATATCTACACCGCCATCTGTATGAACATGGAAATAACTACACCGCTAACTGTATGAACATGGAAATATCTACACCGCTATCTGTATGAACATGGAAATATCTACACCGCTATCTGTATGAACATGGAAATATCTACACCGCTATCTGTATGAACATGGAAATATCTACACTGTTATCTGTATGAACATGGAAATATCTACACCACTATCTGTATGAACATGCAAATATCTACACAGCTATCTGTATATCAATGGAAATATCCACACTGGTATCTCTATAAACATGGAAATAACTACACTGCTATCTGTATAAACATGGAAATATCTACACCGCCATCTCTATGAAGACGGAAATATCTACACCGCCATTTGTATGAACATGGAAATATCTACACCGCCATCTCTATGAACATGGAAATATCTACACCGCTAACTGTATGAACATGGAAATATCTACACCGCTATCTGTAAAACATGGAAATATCTACACCGTTATCTGTATGAACATGGAAATATCTACACCGCTATCTGTATGAACATGGAAATATCTACACCGCTATCTGTACGAACATGGAAATATGTACACCGCTATCAGTGTGACCATGCAAATATCTACACAGCTATCTGTATATCAATGGAAATGTATACACTGCTATCGCTATAAACGTGGAAATACTACACTGCTATCTGTATAAACATGGAAATATCTGCACCGCCACCTGTATGAACATGAAAATATCTACACTGCCATCCGTACGAACATGGAAATATCTAGACCGCCATCTGTATGTACATGGAAATATCTACACCGCTAACTGTATGAACATGGAAATGTCTACACCGCTATTGGTATGAACATGGAAATATCTATACCGCTATCTGTATGAACATGGAAATATCTACACCGATATCTGTATGAACATGGAAATCTCTACACCGCAATCTGTATGAACATGGAAATATCTACACCGCCATCTGTATGAACATGTAAATATCTACACCGCCATCTGTATGAACATGGAAATACCTACACCGCTAACTGTATGAAAATGGAAATATCTACACCGCTATCTGTATGAACATGGAAATATCTACACCGCTATCTGTATGAACATGGAAATATCTACACCGCTATCTGTATGAACATGGAAATATCTACACCGCTATCTGTATGAACATGCAAATATCTACACCGCTATCTGTATGAACATGCAAATATCTACACAGCTATCTGTATATCAATGGAAATATCCACACTGGTATCTCTATAAACATGGAAATAACTACACTGCTATCTGTATAAACATGGAAATATCTACATCGCCATCTCTATGAAGATGGAAATATCTACACCGCTATCTGTATGAACATGGAAATATCTACACCGCTATCTGTATGAACATCGAAATATCTACACCGCTATCTGTATGAACATGGAAATATCTACACCGCTATCTGTATGAACATGCAAATATCTACACAGCTATCTGCATATCAATGGAAATATCCACACTGGTATCTCTATAAACATGGAAATAACTACACTGCTATCTGCATAAACATGGAAATATCTACACCGCCATCTCTATGAACATGGAAATATCTACACTGCCATCCGTACGAACATGGAAATATCTACACCGCCATCTGTATGAACATGGAAATATCTACACCGCTATCTGTATGAACATGGAAATATCTACACCGCTATATGTATGAACATGGAAATATCTACACCGTTATCCGTATGAACATGGAAATATCTACACCGCCATCCCTATAAACATGGAAATATCTACACCGCCATCTGTATGAACATGGAAATATCTACACCGCCATCTCTATAAACGTGGAAATATCTACACCGCTAGCTGTATGAACTTGGAAATATCTACACTGCTGTCTGTATAAAATTGAAATTATCTACAGCACTATCTCTATAAACATGGAAATATCTACACTGCTATCTGTATAAACATGGAAATATCTACACCGCTATCTGTATAAACATGGAAATATCTTCACAGCTATCTGTATAAACATGGAAATATCTACAACGCTGTCTCTATAAACGTGGAAATAACTACACCACTATCTCTGTAAACATGGAAATATCTAGACCTCCATCTCTATAAACATGGAAATATCTACACCACCATCTGTATAAACATGGAAATATCTATACCGCTATCTGTATGAACATGCAAATATCTACACAGCTATCTGTATATCAATGGAAATATCTACACTGCTATCTCTATAAACATGGAAATAACTACACTGCTATCTGTATAAATATGGAAATATCTACACCGCCATCTCTATGAAGATGGAAATATCTACACCGCCATTTGTATGAACATGGAAATATCTACACCGCCATCTCTATGAACATGGAAATATCTACTACGCTAACTGTATGAAGACGGAAATATCTACACCGCTATCTGTATGAACATGGGAATATCTACACCGTTATCTGTATGAACATGGAAATATCTACACCGCTATCTGTATGAACATGGAAATATCTACACCGCTATCTGTACGAACATGGAAATATGAACACCGCTATCAGTGTGACCATGCAAATATCTACACAGCTATCTGTATATCAATGGAAATGTATACACTGCTATCTCTATAAACATGGAAATATCTACACTGCTATCTGTATAAACATGGAAATATCTGCACCGCCACCTATATGAACATGAAAATATGTACACTGCCATCCGTACGAACATGGAAATATCTACACCGCCATCTGTATGAACATGTAAATATCTACACCGCCATCTGTATGAACATGGAAATATCTACACCGCTAACTGTATGAACATGGAAATGTCTACACTGCTATTGGTATGAAGATGGAAATATCTACACCGCTATCTGTATGAACATGGAAATATCTACACAGATATCTGTATGAACATGGAAATCTCTACACCGCAATCTGTATGAACATGGAAATATCTACACCGCCATCTGTATGAACATGTAAATATCTACACCGCCATCTGTATGAACATGGAAATAACTACACCGCTAACTGTATGAACATGGAAATATCTACACCGCTATCTGTATGAACATGGAAATATCTACACCGCTATCTGTATGAACATGGAAATATCTACACCGCTATCTGTATGAACATGGAAATATCTACACTGTTATCTGTATGAACATGGAAATATCTACACCACTATCTGTATGAACATGCAAATATCTACACAGCTATCTGTATATCAATGGAAATATCCACACTGGTATCTCTATAAACATGGAAATAACTACACTGCTATCTGTATAAACATGGAAATATCTACACCGCCATCTCTATGAACATGGAAATATCTACACTGCCATCCGTACGAACATGGAAATATCTACACCGCCATCTGTATGAACATGGAAATATCTACACCGCAATCAGTATGAACATGGAAATATCTACACCGCTATATGTATGAACATGGAAATATCTACACCGTTATCTGTATGAACATGGAAATATCTACACCGCCATCCCAATAAACATGGAAATATCTACACCGCCATCTGTATGAACATGGAAATATCTACACCGCCATCTCTATAAACGTGGAAATATCTACACCGCTATCTGTATGAACTTGGAAATATCTACACTGCTCTCTGTATAAAATTGAAATTATCTACACCACTATCTCTATAAACATGGAAATATCTACACTGCTATCTGTATAAACATGGAAATATCTACACCGCTATCTGTATAAACATGGAAATATCTTCACAGCTATCTGTATAAACATGGAAATATCTACAACGCTGTCTCTATAAACTTGGAAATAACAACACCACTATCTCTGTAAACATGGAAATATCTAGACCTCCATCTCTATAAACATGGAAATATCTACACCACCATCTGTATAAACATGGAAATATCTATACCGCTATCTGTATGAACATGCAAATATCTACACAGCTATCTGTATATCAATGGAAATATCTACACTGCTATCTCTATAAACATGGAAATAACTACACTGCTATCTGTATAAATATGGAAATATCTACACCGCCATCTCTATGAAGATGGAAATATCTACACCTCCATTTGTATGAACATGGAAATATCTTCACCGCCATCTCTATGAACATGGAAATATCTACACCGCTAACTGTATGAACATGGAAATATCTACACCGCTATCTGTCTGAACATGGAAATATCTACACCGTTATCTGTATGAACATGGAAATATCTACACCGCTATATGTACAAACATGGAAATATCTACACCGCTATCTGTACGAACATGGAAATATGTACACCGCTATCAGTGTGACCATGCAAATATCTACACAGCTATCTGTATATCAATGGAAATGTATACACTGCTATCTCTATAAACATGGAAATAACTACACTGCTATCTGTATAAACATGGAAATATCTGCACCGCCACCTGTATGAACATGAAAATATCTACACTGCCATCCGTACGAACATGGAAATATCTACACCGCCATCTGTATGAACATGTAAATACACCGCCATCTGTATGAACATGGAAATATCTACACCGCTAACTGTATGAACATGGAAATGTCTACACCGCTATTGGTATGAACATGGAAATATCTACACCGCTATCTGTATGAACATGGAAATATCTACACCGATATCTGTATGAACATGGAAATCTCTACACAGCAATCTGTATGAACATGGAAATATCTACACCGCCATCTGTATGAACATGTAAATATCTACACCGCCATCTGTATGAACATGGAAATACCTACACCGCTAACTGTATGAACATGGAAATATCTACACCGCTATCTGTATGAACATGGAAATATCTACACCGCTATCTGTATCAACATGGAAATAACTACACCGCTATCTGTATGAACATGGAAATATCTACACCGCTATCTGTATGAACATGGAAATATCTACACCGCTATCTGTATGAACATGCAAATATCTACACAGCTATCTGTATATCAATGGAAATATCCACACTGGTATCTCTATAAACATGGAAATAACTACACTGCTATCTGCATAAACATGGAAATATCTACACCGCCATCTCTATGAACATGGAAATATCTACACTGCCATCCGTACGAACATGGAAATATCTACACCGCCATCTGTATGAACATGGAAATATCTACACCGCTATCTGTATGAACATGGAAATATCTACACCGCTATATGTATGAACATGGAAATATCTACACCGTTATCCGTATGAACATGGAAATATCTACACCGCCATCCCTATAAACATGGAAATATCTACACCGCCATCTGTATGAACATGGAAATATCTACACCGCCATCTCTATAAACGTGGAAATATCTACACCGCTATCTGTATGAACTTGGAAATATCTACACTGCTGTCTGTATAAAATTGAAATTATCTACACCACTATCTCTATAAACATGGAAATATCTACACTGTTATCTGTATAAACATGGAAATATCTACACCGCTATCTGTATAAACATCGAAATACCTTCACAGCTATCTGTATAAACATGGAAATATCTACAACGCTGTCTCTATAAACTTGGAAATAACTACACCACTATCTCTGTAAACATGGAAATATCTAGACCTCCATCTCTATAAACATGGAAATATCTACACCACCATCTGTATAAACATGGAAATATCTATACCGCTATCTGTATGAACATGCAAATATCTACACAGCTATCTGTATATCAATGGAAATATCTACACTGCTATCTCTATAAACATGGAAATAACTACACTGCTATCTGTATAAATATAGAAATATCTACACCGCCATCTCTATGAAGATGGAAATATCTACACCGCCATTTGTATGAACATGGAAATATCTACACCGCCATCTCTATGAACATGGAAATATCTACACCGCTAACTGTATGAACACGGAAATATCTACACCGCTATCTGTATGAACATGGGAATATCTACACTGTTATCTGTATTAACATGGAAATATCTACACCGCTATCTGTATGGACATGGAAATATCTACACCGCTATCTGTACGAACATGGAAATATGTACACCGCTATCAGAGTGACCATGCAAATATCTACACAGCTATCTGTATATCAATGGAAAGGTATACACTGCTATCTCTATAAACATGGAAATAACTACACTGCTATCTGTATAAACATGGAAATATCTGCACCGCCACCTGTATGAACATGAAAATATCTACACTGCCATCCGTACGAACATGGAAATATCTACACCGCCATCTGTATGAACATGTAAATATCTACACCGCCATCTGTATGAACATGGAAATATCTACATCACTAACTGTATGAACATGGAAATGTCTACACCGCTATTGGTAGGAACATGGAAATATCTACACCGCTATCTGTATGAACATGGAAATATCTACACCGCTATCTGTACGAACATGGAAATATGTACACCGCTATCAGTGTGACCATGCAAATATCTACACAGCTATCTGTATATCAATGGAAATGTATACACTGCTATCTCTATAAACATGGAAATAACTACACTGCTATCTGTATAAACATGGAAATATCTGCACCGCCACCTGTATGAACATGAAAATATCTACACTGCCGTCCGTACGAACATGGAAATATCTACACTGCCATCTGTATGAACATGTAAATATCTACACCGCCATCTGTATGAACATGGAAATATCTACACCGCTAACTGTATGAACATGGAAATGTCTACACCGCTATTGGTATGAACATGGAAATATCTACACCGCTATCTGTATGAACATGGAAATATCTACACCGATATCTGTATGAACATGGAAATCTCTACACAGCAATCTGTATGAACATGGAAATATCTACACCGCCATCTGTATGAACATGTAAATATCTACACCGCCATCTGTATGAACATGGAAATACCTACACCGCTAACTGTATGAACATGGAAATATCTACACCGCTATCTGTATGAACATGGAAATATCTACACCGCTATCTGTATCAACATGGAAATATCTACACCGCTATCTGTATGAACATGTAAATATCTACACCGCTATCTGTATGAACATGGAAATATCTACACCGCTATCTGTATCAACATGCAAATATCTACACAGCTATCTGTATATCAATGGAAATATCCACACTGGTATCTCTATAAACATGGAAATAACTACACTGCTATCTGCATAAACATGCAAATATCTACACCGCCATCTCTATGAACATGGAAATATCTACACTGCCATCCGTACGAACATGGAAATATCTACACCGCCATCTGTATGAGCATGGAAATATCTACACCGCTATCTGTATGAACATGGAAATATCTACACCGCTATATGTATGAACATGGAAATATCTACACCGTTATCCGTATGAACATGGAAATATCTACACCGCCATCCCTATAAACATGGAAATATCAACACCGCCATCTGTATGAACATGGAAATATCTACACCGCTATCTGTATGAACATGCAAATATCTACACAGCTATCTGTATATCAATGGAAATATCCACACTGGTATCTCTATAAACATGGAAATAACTACACTGCTATCTGTATAAACATGGAAATATCTACACCGCCATCTCTATGAACATGGAAATATCTACACTGCCATCCGTACGAACATGGAAATATCTACACCGCCATCTATATGAACATGGAAATATCTACACCGCTATCTGTATGAACATGGAGATAACTACACCGATATATGTATGAACATGGAAATATCTACACCGTTATCTGTATGAACATGGAAATATCTACACCGCCATCCCTATAAACATGGAAATATCTACACCGCCATCTGTATGAACATGGAAATATCTACACCGCCATCTCTATAAACGTGGAAATATCTACACCGCTATCTGTATGAACTTGGAAATATCTACACTGCTTTCTGCATAAAATTGAAATTATCTACACCACTATCTCTATAAACATGGAAATATCTACACTGCTATCTGTATAAACATGGAAATATCTACACCGCTATCTGTATAAACATGGAAATATCTTCACAGCTATCTGTATAAACATGGAAATATCTACAACGCTGTCTCTATAAACTTGGAAATAACTACACCACTATCTCTGTAAACATGGAAATATCTAGACCTCCATCTCTATAAACATGGAAATATCTATACCGCTATCTGCATAAACATGGAAATACCTACACCGCCATCTCTATGAACATGGAAATATCTACACCGCCATCTGTACGAACATGGAAATATGTATACCGCCATCTGTACGAACATGTAAATATCTACACCGCCATCTGTATGAACATGGAAATATCTACACCGCTAACTGTATGAACATGGAAATATCTCCACCGCTATCTGTATGAACATGGAAATATCTACACCGTAATCTGTATGAACAAGGAAATATCTACACCGCTATATGTATGAACATGGAAATATCTACACCGCTATCTGTACGAACATGGAAATATCTACACCGCTATCTGTATGACCATGCAATTATCTAAACAGTTATCAGTATATCAATGGAAATATATACACTGCTATCTCTATAAACATGGAAATAACTACACTGCTATCTGTATAAACGTGGAAATATCTACACCGCCACCTGTATGAACATGGAAATATCTACACTGCCATCCGTACGAACATGGAAATATCTACACCGCCATCTGTATGAACATGGAAATATCTACACCGCTATATGTTTGAACATGGAAATATCTACACCGCTATATGTATGAACATGGAAATACCTACACCGTTATCTGTATGAACATGGAAATATCTACACCGCCATCCCTATAAACATGGAAATATATACACCGCCATCTGTATGAACATGGAAATATCTACACCGCCATCTCTATAAACGTGGAAATATCTACACCGCTATCTGTATGAACTTGGAAATATCTACACTGCTCTCTGTATAAAATTGAAATTATCTACAGCACTATCTCTATAAACATGGAAATATCTACACTGCTATCTGTATAAACATGGAAATATCTACACCGCTATCTGTATAAACATGGAAATATCTTCACAGCTATCTGTATAAACATGGAAATAACTACAACGCTGTCTCTATAAACTTGGAAATAACTACACCACTATCTCTGTAAACATGGAAATATCTAGACCTCCATCTCTATAAACATGGAAATATCTACACCACCATCTGTATAAACATGGAAATATCTATACCGCTATCTGTATGAACATGCAAATATCTACACAGCTATCTGTATATCAATGGAAATATCTACACTGCTATCTCTATAAACATGGAAATAACTACACTGCTATCTGTATAAATATGGAAATATCTAAACAGCCATCTCTATGAAGATGGAAATATCTACACCGCCGTTTGTATGAACATGGAAATATCTACACCGCCATCTCTATGAACATGGAAATATCTACACCGCTAAATGTATGAACATGGAAATATCTACACCGCTATCTGTATGAACATGGAAATATATACACCGTTATATGTATGGACATGGAAATATCTACACCGCTATCTGTATGAACATGGAAATATCTACACCGCTATCTGTATGAACATGGAAATATCTACACCGCTATCAGTGTGACCATGCAAATATCTACACAGCTATCTGTATATCAATGGAAATGTACACTCTGCTATCTCTTTAAACATGGAAATAACTACACTGCTATCTGTATAAACATGGAAATATCTGCACCGCCACCTGTATGAACATGAAAATATCTACACTGCCATCCATACGAACATGGAAATATGTACACCGCCATCTGTATGAACATGTAAATATCTACACCGCCATCTGTATGAACATGGAAATATCTACACCGCTAACAGTATGAACATGGAAATGTCTACACCGCTATTGGTATTAACATGGAAATATCTACACCGCTATCTGTATGAACATGGAAATATCTACACCGCTATCTGTATGAACATGGAAATCTCTACACCGCAATCTGTATGAACATGGAAATATCTACACCACCATCTGTATGAACATGTAAATATCTACACCGCCATCTGTATGAACATGGAAATACCTACACCGCTAACTGTATGAACGTGGAAATATCTACACCACTATCTGTATGAACATGGAAATATCTACACCGCTATCTGTATGAACATGGAAATATCTACACCGCTATCTGTATGAACATGGAAATATCTTCACTGCTATCTGTATGAACATGGAAATATCTACACCGCTATCTGTATGAACATGCAAATATCTACACAGCTATCTGTATATCAATGGAAATATCCACACTGGTATCTCTATAAACATGGAAATAACTACACTGCTATCTGTATAAACATGGAAATATCTACACCGCCATCTCTATGAACATGGAAATATCTACACTGCCATCCGTACGAACATGGAAATAACTACACCGCCATCTATATGAACATGGAAATATCTACACCGCTATCTGTATGAACATGGAGATATCTACACCGCTATATGTATGAACATGGAAATATCTACACCGTTATCTGTATGAACATGGAAATATCTACACCGCCATCCCTATAAACATGGAAATATCTTCACCGCCATCTGTATGAACATGGAAATATCTACACCGCCATCTCTATAAACGTGGAAATATCTACACCGCTATCTGTATGAACTTGGAAATATCTACACTGCTTTCTGCATAAAATTGAAATTATCTACACCACTATCTCTATAAACATGGAAATATCTACACTGCTATCTGTATAAACATGGAAATATCTACACCGCTATCTGTAAAAACATGGAAATATTACAGCTATCTGTATAAACATGGAAATATCTACAACGCTGTCTCTATAAACTTGGAAATAACTACACCACTATCTCTGTAAACATGGAAATATCTAGACCTCCATCTCTATGAACATGGAAATATCTACACCACCATCTGTATAAACATGGAAATATCTATACCGCTATCTGTATGAACATGCAAATATCTACACAGCTATCTGTATATCAATGGAAATATCTACACTGCTATCTCTATAAACATGGAAATAACTACACTGCTATCTGTATAAATATGGAAATATCTACACCGCCATCTCTATGAAGATGGAAATATCTACACCGCCATTTACATCAACATGGAAATATCTACACCGCCATCTCTATGAACATGGAAATATCTACACCGCTAACTGTATGAACATGGAAATATCTTCACCGCTATCTGTATGAACATGGAAATATCTACACCGCTATCTGTATGAACATGGAAATATCTAGACCGTTATCTGTATGAACATGGAAATATCTACACCGCTATCTGTACGAACATGGAAATATGTACACCGCTATCAGTGTGCCATGCAAATATCTACACAGCTATCTGTATATCAATGGAAATGTATACACTGCTATCTCTATAAACATGGAAATAACTACACTGCTATCTGTATAAACATGGAAATATCTGCACCGCCACCTGTATGAACATGAAAATATCTACACTACCATCCGTACGAACATGGAAATATCTACACCGCCATCTGTATGAACATGTAAATATCTACACCGCCATCTGTATGAACATGGAAATATCTACACCGCTAACTGTATGAACATGGAAATGTCTACACCGCTATTGGTATGAACATGGAAATATCTACACCGCTATCTGTATGAACATGGAAATATCTACACCGATATCTGTATGAACATGGAAATCTCTACACCGCAATCTGTATGAACATGGAAATATCTACACCGCCATCTGTATGAACATGTAAATATCTACACCGCCATCTGTATGAACATGGAAATACCTACACCGCTAACTGTATGAACATGGAAATATCTACACCGCTATCTGTATGAACATGGAAATATCTACACCGCTATTTGTATGAACATGGAAATATCTACACCGCTATCTGTATGAACATGGAAATATCTACACCGCTATCTGTATGAACATGCAAATATCTACACAGCTATCTGTATATCAATGGAAATATCCACACTGGTATCTCTATAATCATGGAAATAACTACACTGCTATCTGTATAAACATGGAAATATCTACACCGCCATCTCTTTGAACATGGAAATATCTACACCGCCATTTGTATGAACCTGGAAATATCTACACCGCCATCTCTATGAACATGGAAATATCTACACCGCCATCTGTATGAACATGGAAATATCTACACCGCTATCTGTATGAACATGGATATATCTACACAGCCATCTGGATGAACATGGAAATATCTACACCGCTATCTGTATGAACATGGAAATATCTACACCGCTATCTGTATGAACTTGGATATATCTACACAGCCATCTGGATGAACATGGAAATATCTACACCACTATCTGTGTAAACATGCATACTTCTTCACCGCTATCTGGATAAACATGGAAATATCTACACCGCTATCTGTATGAACATGGAAATATCTACACAGCTATCTGTATATCAATGGAAATATCCACACTGGTATCTCTATAATCATGGAAATAACTACACTGCTATCTGTATAAACATGGAAATATCTACACCGCCATCTCTTTGAACATGGAAATATCTACACCGCCATTTGTATGAACCTGGAAATATCTACACCGCCATCTCTATGAACATGGAAATATCTACACCGCCATTTGTATGAACATGGAAATACCTACACCGCCATCTGTATGAACATGGAAATATCTTCACCGCCATCTGTATGAACATGGATATATGTACACCGGCATCTGGATGAACATGGATATATCTACACCGCTATCTGCATGAACATGGAAATATCTACACAGCTATCTGAATATACATGGAAATATCTACACTGATTTCTCTATAAATATGGAAATAACTACAGCGCTATCTCTATAAGCTTCGAAATACCTACACCGCCATCTGTATGAACATGGAAATATCTACACCGCCATCTGTACGAACATGGACATATCTAAACCGCCATCTGTATTAAGATGGGAATATCTACACCGCTATCTGTATAAACATGGAAATATCTGCGCAACTATCTGTATAAACATGGAAATAACCGCACCGCTATCTGAATAAACATGGAAATATCCGCACCGCTATCTGTATGAACATGGAAATATCTACACCGCTAACTGTATGAACATGGAAATGTCTACACCGCTATTGGTATGAACATGGAAATATCTACACTGCTATCTGTATGAACATGGAAATATCTATACCGCTATCTGTATGAACATGCAAATATCTACACAGCTATCTGTATATCAATGGAAATATCTACACTGCTATCTCTATAAACATGGAAATAACTACACTGCTATCTGTATAAATATGGAAATATCTAAACAGCCATCTCTATGAAGATGGAAATATCTACACCGTCGTTTGTATGAACATGGAAATATCTACACCGCCATCTCTATGAACATGGAAATATCTACACCGCTAACTGTATGAACATGGAAATATCTACACCGCTATCTGTATGAACATGGAAATATATACACCGTTATATGTATGGACATGGAAATATCTACACCGCTATCTGTATGAACATGGAAATATCTACACCGCTATCAGTGTGACCATGCAAATATCTACACAGCTATCTGTATATCAATGGAAATGTACACTCTGCTATCTCTTTAAACATGGAAATAACTACACTGCTATCTGTATAAACATGGAAATATCTGCACGTCCACCTGTATGAACATGAAAATATCTACACTGCCATCCATACGAACATGGAAATATGTACACCGCCATCTGTATGAACACGTAAATATCTACACCGCCATCTGTATGAACATGGAAATATCTACACCGCTAACAGTATGAACATGGAAATGTCTGCACCGCTATTGGTATTAACATGGAAATATCTACACCGCTATCTGTATGAACATGGAAATATCTACACCGCTATCTGTATGAACATGGAAATCTCTACACAGCAATCTGTATGAACATGGAAATATCTACACCACCATCTGTATGAACATGTAAATATCTACACCGCCATCTGTATGAACATGGAAATACCTACACCGCTAACTGTATGAACGTGGAAATATCTACACCGCTATCTGTATGAACATGGAAATATCTACACCGCTATCGGTATGAACATGGAAATATCTACACCGCTATCTGTATGAACATGGAAATATCTTCACTGCTATCTGTATGAACATGGAAATATCTACACCGCTATCTGTATGAACATGCAAATATCTACACAGCTATCTGTATATCAATGGAAATATCCACACTGGCATCTCTATAAACATGGAAATATCTACACTGCTATCTGTATAAACATGGAAATATCTACACCGCCATCTCTATGAACATGGAAATATCTACACTGCCATCCGTACGAACATGGAAATATCTACACCGCCATCTATATGAACATGGAAATATCTACACCGCTATCCGTATGAACATGGAGATATCTACACCGCTATATGTATGAACATGGAAATATCTACACCGTTATCTGTATGAACATGGAAATATCTACACCGCCATCCCTATAAACATGGAAATATCTACACCGCCATCTGTATGAACATGGAAATATCTACACCGCCATCTCTATAAACGTGGAAATATCTACACCGCTATCTGTATGAACTTGGAAATATCTACACTGCTTTCTGCATAAAATTGAAATTATCTACACCACTATCTCTATAAACATGGAAATATCTACACTGCTATCTGTATAAACATGGAAATATCTACACCGCTATCTGTATAAACATGGAAATATCTTCACAGCTATCTGTATAAACATGGAAATATCTACAACGCTGTCTCTATAAACTTGGAAATAACTACACCACTATCTCTGTAAACATGGAAATATCTAGACCTCCATCTCTATAAACATGGAAATATCTACACCACCATCTGTATAAACATGGAAATATCTATACTGCTATCTGTATGAACATGCAAATATCTACACAGCTATCTGTATATCAATGGAAATATCTACACTGCTATCTCTATAAACATGGAAATAACTACACTGCTATCTGTATAAATATGGAAATATCTACACCGCCATCTCTATGAAGATGGAAATATCTACACCGCCATTTATATGAACATGGAAATATCTACACCGCCATCTCTATGAACATGGAAATATCTACACCGCTAACTGTATGAACATGGAAATATCTTCACCGCTATCTGTATGAACATGGAAATATCTACACCGTTATCTGTATGAACATGGAAATATCTAGACCGCTATCTGTATGAACATGGAAATATCTACACCGCTATCTGTACGAACATGGAAATATGTACACCGCTATCAGTGTGACCATGCAAATATCTACACAGCTATCTGTATATCAATGGAAATGTATACACTGCTTTCTCTATAAACATGGAAATAACTACACTGCTATCTATATAAACATGGAAATATCTGCACCGCCACCTGTATGAACATGAAAATATCTACACTACCATCCGTACGAACATGGAAATATCTACACCGCCATCTGTATGAACATGTAAATATCTACACCGCCATCTGTATGAACATGGAAATATCTACACCGCTAACTGTATGAACATGGAAATGTCTACACCGCTATTGGTATGAACATGGAAATATCTACACCGCTATCTGTATGAACATGGAAATATCTACACCGATATCTGTATGAACATGGAAATCTCTACACCGCAATCTGTATGAACATGGAAATATCTACACCGCCATCTGTATGAACATGTAAATATCTACACCGCCATCTGTATGAACATGGAAATACCTACACCGCTAACTGTATGAACATGGAAATATCTACACCGCTATCTGTATGAACATGGAAATATCTACACCGCTATTTGTATGAACATGGAAATATCTACACCGCTATCTGTATGAACATGGAAATATCTACACCGCTATCTGTATGAACATGCAAATATCTACACCGCTATCTGTATGAACATGGAAATATCTACACCGTCATCTGTATGAACATGGAAATATCTACACCGCTATCTGTATGAACATGCAAATATCTACACAGCTATCTGTATATCAATGGAAATATCCACACTGGTATCTCTATAAACATGGAAATAACTACAATGCTATCTGTATAAACATGGAAATATCTACACCGCCATCTCTATGAACATGGAAATATCTACACTGCCATCCATACGAACATGAAAATATCTACACCGCCATCTGTATGAACATGGAAATATCTACACCGCTATCTGTATGAACATGGAAATATCTACACCGCTATATGTATGAACATGGAAATATCTACACCGTTATCTGTATGAACATGGAAATATCTACACCGCCATCCCTATAAACATGGAAATATCTACACCGCCATCTGTATGAACATGGAAATATCTACACCGCCATCTCTATAAACGTGGAAATATCTACACCGCTATCTGTATGAACTTGGAAATATCTACACTGCTCTCTGTATAAAATTGAAATTATCTACACCACTATCTCTATAAACATGGAAATATCTACACTGCTATCTGTATAAACATGGAAATATCTACACCGCTATCTGTATAAACATAGAAATATCTTCACAGCTATCTGTATAAACATGGAAATATCTACAACGCTGTCTCTATAAACTTGGAAATAACTACACCACTATCTCAGTAAACATGGAAATATCTAGACCTCCATCTCTATAAACATGGAAATATATACACCGCCACCTGTATGAACATGGAAATATCCACACCGCTATCTGTATGAACATGCAAATATCTACACAGCTATCTGTATATCAATGGAAATATCTACACTGCTATCTCTATAAACATGGAAATAACTACACTGCTATCTGTATAAATATGGAAATATCTACACCGCCATCTCTATGAAGACGGAAATATCTACACCGCCATTTGTATGAACATGGAAATATCTACACCGCCATCTCTATGAACATGGAAATATCTACACCGCTAACTGTATGAACATGGAAATATCTACACCGCTATCTGTAAAACATGGAAATATCTACACCGTTATCTGTATGAACATGGAAATATCTACACCGCTATCTGTATGAACATGGAAATACCTACACCGCTATCTGTACGAACATGGAAATATGTACACCGCTATCAGTGTGACCATGCAAATATCTACACAGCTATCTGTATATCAATGGAAATGTATACACTGCTATCGCTATAAACGTGTAAATACTACACTGCTATCTGTATAAACATGGAAATATCTGCACCGCCACCTGTATGAACATGAAAATATCTACACTGCCATCCGTACGAACATGGAAATATCTAGACCGCCATCTGTATGTACATGGAAATATCTACACCGCTAACTGTATGAACATGGAAATGTCTACACCGCTATTGGTATGAACATGGAAATATCTATACCGCTATCTGTATGAACATGGAAATATCTACACCGATATCTGTATGAACATGGAAATCTCTACACCGCAATCTGTATGAACATGGAAATATCTACACCGCCATCTGTATGAACATGTAAATATCTACACCGCCATCTGTATGAACATGGAAATACCTACACCGCTAACTGTATGAAAATGGAAATATCTACACCGCTATCTGTATGAACATGGAAATATCTACACCGCTATCTGTATGAACATGGAAATATCTACACCGCTATCTGTATGAACATGGAAATATCTACACCGCTATCTGTATGAACATGCAAATATCTACACCGCTATCTGTATGAACATGCAAATATCTACACAGCTATCTGTATATCAATGGAAATATCCACACTGGTATCTCTATAAACATGGAAATAACTACACTGCTATCTGTATAAACATGGAAATATCTACATCGCCATCTCTATGAAGATGGAAATATCTACACCGCTATCTGTATGAACATGGAAATATCTACACCGCTATCTGTATGAACATCGAAATATCTACACCGCTATCTGTATGAACATGGAAATATCTACACCGCTATCTGTATGAACATGCAAATATCTACACAGCTATCTGCATATCAATGGAAATATCCACACTGGTATCTCTATAAACATGGAAATAACTACACTGCTATCTGCATAAACATGGAAATATCTACACCGCCATCTCTATGAACATGGAAATATCTACACTGCCATCCGTACGAACATGGAAATATCTACACCGCCATCTGTATGAACATGGAAATATCTACACCGCTATCTGTATGAACATGGAAATATCTACACCGCTATATGTATGAACATGGAAATATCTACACCGTTATCCGTATGAACATGGAAATATCTACACCGCCATCCCTATAAACATGGAAATATCTACACCGCCATCTGTATGAACATGGAAATATCTACACCGCCATCTCTATAAACGTGGAAATATCTACACCGCTAGCTGTATGAACTTGGAAATATCTACACTGCTGTCTGTATAAAATTGAAATTATCTACAGCACTATCTCTATAAACATGGAAATATCTACACTGCTATCTGTATAAACATGGAAATATCTACACCGCTATCTGTATAAACATGGAAATATCTTCACAGCTATCTGTATAAACATGGAAATATCTACAACGCTGTCTCTATAAACGTGGAAATAACTACACCACTATCTCTGTAAACATGGAAATATCTAGACCTCCATCTCTATAAACATGGAAATATCTACACCACCATCTGTATAAACATGGAAATATCTATACCGCTATCTGTATGAACATGCAAATATCTACACAGCTATCTGTATATCAATGGAAATATCTACACTGCTATCTCTATAAACATGGAAATAACTACACTGCTATCTGTATAAATATGGAAATATCTACACCGCCATCTCTATGAAGATGGAAATATCTACACCGCCATTTGTATGAACATGGAAATATCTACACCGCCATCTCTATGAACATGGAAATATCTACTACGCTAACTGTATGAAGACGGAAATATCTACACCGCTATCTGTATGAACATGGGAATATCTACACCGTTATCTGTATGAACATGGAAATATCTACACCGCTATCTGTATGAACATGGAAATATCTACACCGCTATCTGTACGAACATGGAAATATGAACACCGCTATCAGTGTGACCATGCAAATATCTACACAGCTATCTGTATATCAATGGAAATGTATACACTGCTATCTCTATAAACATGGAAATATCTACACTGCTATCTGTATAAACATGGAAATATCTGCACCGCCACCTGTATGAACATGAAAATATGTACACTGCCATCCGTACGAACATGGAAATATCTACACCGCCATATGTATGAACATGTAAATATCTACACCGCCATCTGTATGAACATGGAAATATCTACACCGCTAACTGTATGAACATGGAAATGTCTACACTGCTATTGGTATGAAGATGGAAATATCTACACCGCTATCTGTATGAACATGGAAATATCTACACAGATATCTGTATGAACATGGAAATCTCTACACCGCAATCTGTATGAACATGGAAATATCTACACCGCCATCTGTATGAACATGTAAATATCTACACCGCCATCTGTATGAACATGGAAATAACTACACCGCTAACTGTATGAACATGGAAATATCTACACCGCTATCTGTATGAACATGGAAATATCTACACCGCTATCTGTATGAACATGGAAATATCTACACCGCTATCTGTATGAACATGGAAATATCTACACTGTTATCTGTATGAACATGGAAATATCTACACCACTATCTGTATGAACATGCAAATATCTACACAGCTATCTGTATATCAATGGAAATATCCACACTGGTATCTCTATAAACATGGAAATAACTACACTGCTATCTGTATAAACATGGAAATATCTACACCGCCATCTCTATGAAGACGGAAATATCTACACCGCCATTTGTATGAACATGGAAATATCTACACCGCCATCTCTATGAACATGGAAATATCTACACCGCTAACTGTATGAACATGGAAATATCTACACCGCTATCTGTAAAACATGGAAATATCTACACCGTTATCTGTATGAACATGGAAATATCTACACCGCTATCTGTATGAACATGGAAATATCTACACCGCTATCTGTACGAACATGGAAATATGTACACCGCTATCAGTGTGACCATGCAAATATCTACACAGCTATCTGTATATCAATGGAAATGTATACACTGCTATCGCTATAAACGTGGAAATACTACACTGCTATCTGTATAAACATGGAAATATCTGCACCGCCACCTGTATGAACATGAAAATATCTACACTGCCATCCGTACGAACATGGAAATATCTAGACCGCCATCTGTATGTACATGGAAATATCTACACCGCTAACTGTATGAACATGGAAATGTCTACACCGCTATTGGTATGAACATGGAAATATCTATACCGCTATCTGTATGAACATGGAAATATCTACACCGATATCTGTATGAACATGGAAATCTCTACACCGCAATCTGTATGAACATGGAAATATCTACACCGCCATCTGTATGAACATGTAAATATCTACACCGCCATCTGTATGAACATGGAAATACCTACACCGCTAACTGTATGAAAATGGAAATATCTACACCGCTATCTGTATGAACATGGAAATATCTACACCGCTATCTGTATGAACATGGAAATATCTACACCGCTATCTGTATGAACATGGAAATATCTACACCGCTATCTGTATGAACATGCAAATATCTACACCGCTATCTGTATGAACATGCAAATATCTACACAGCTATCTGTATATCAATGGAAATATCCACACTGGTATCTCTATAAACATGGAAATAACTACACTGCTATCTGTATAAACATGGAAATATCTACATCGCCATCTCTATGAAGATGGAAATATCTACACCGCTATCTGTATGAACATGGAAATATCTACACCGCTATCTGTATGAACATCGAAATATCTACACCGCTATCTGTATGAACATGGAAATATCTACACCGCTATCTGTATGAACATGCAAATATCTACACAGCTATCTGCATATCAATGGAAATATCCACACTGGTATCTCTATAAACATGGAAATAACTACACTGCTATCTGCATAAACATGGAAATATCTACACCGCCATCTCTATGAACATGGAAATATCTACACTGCCATCCGTACGAACATGGAAATATCTACACCGCCATCTGTATGAACATGGAAATATCTACACCGCTATCTGTATGAACATGGAAATATCTACACCGCTATATGTATGAACATGGAAATATCTACACCGTTATCCGTATGAACATGGAAATATCTACACCGCCATCCCTATAAACATGGAAATATCTACACCGCCATCTGTATGAACATGGAAATATCTACACCGCCATCTCTATAAACGTGGAAATATCTACACCGCTAGCTGTATGAACTTGGAAATATCTACACTGCTGTCTGTATAAAATTGAAATTATCTACAGCACTATCTCTATAAACATGGAAATATCTACACTGCTATCTGTATAAACATGGAAATATCTACACCGCTATCTGTATAAACATGGAAATATCTTCACAGCTATCTGTATAAACATGGAAATATCTACAACGCTGTCTCCATAAACGTGGAAATAACTACACCACTATCTCTGTAAACATGGAAATATCTAGACCTCCATCTCTATAAACATGGAAATATCTACACCACCATCTGTATAAACATGGAAATATCTATACCGCTATCTGTATGAACATGCAAATATCTACACAGCTATCTGTATATCAATGGAAATATCTACACTGCTATCTCTATAAACATGGAAATAACTACACTGCTATCTGTATAAATATGGAAATATCTACACCGCCATCTCTATGAAGATGGAAATATCTACACCGCCATTTGTATGAACATGGAAATATCTACACCGCCATCTCTATGAACATGGAAATATCTACTACGCTAACTGTATGAAGACGGAAATATCTACACCGCTATCTGTATGAACATGGGAATATCTACACCGTTATCTGTATGAACATGGAAATATCTACACCGCTATCTGTATGAACATGGAAATATCTACACCGCTATCTGTACGAACATGGAAATATGAACACCGCTATCAGTGTGACCATGCAAATATCTACACAGCTATCTGTATATCAATGGAAATGTATACACTGCTATCTCTATAAACATGGAAATATCTACACTGCTATCTGTATAAACATGGAAATATCTGCACCGCCACCTGTATGAACATGAAAATATGTACACTGCCATCCGTACGAACATGGAAATATCTACACCGCCATCTGTATGAACATGTAAATATCTACACCGCCATCTGTATGAACATGGAAATATCTACACCGCTAACTGTATGAACATGGAAATGTCTACACTGCTATTGGTATGAAGATGGAAATATCTACACCGCTATCTGTATGAACATGGAAATATCTACACAGATATCTGTATGAACATGGAAATCTCTACACCGCAATCTGTATGAACATGGAAATATCTACACCGCCATCTGTATGAACATGTAAATATCTACACCGCCATCTGTATGAACATGGAAATAACTACACCGCTAACTGTATGAACATGGAAATATCTACACCGCTATCTGTATGAACATGGAAATATCTACACCGCTATCTGTATGAACATGGAAATATCTACACCGCTATCTGTATGAACATGGAAATATCTACACTGTTATCTGTATGAACATGGAAATATCTACACCACTATCTGTATGAACATGCAAATATCTACACAGCTATCTGTATATCAATGGAAATATCCACACTGGTATCTCTATAAACATGGAAATAACTACACTGCTATCTGTATAAACATGGAAATATCTACACCGCCATCTCTATGAACATGGAAATATCTACACTGCCATCCGTACGAACATGGAAATATCTACACCGCCATCTGTATGAACATGGAAATATCTACACCGCAATCAGTATGAACATGGAAATATCTACACCGCTATATGTATGAACATGGAAATATCTACACCGTTATCTGTATGAACATGGAAATATCTACACCGCCATCCCAATAAACATGGAAATATCTACACCGCCATCTGTATGAACATGGAAATATCTACACCGCCATCTCTATAAACGTGGAAATATCTACACCGCTATCTGTATGAACTTGGAAATATCTACACTGCTCTCTGTATAAAATTGAAATTATCTACACCACTATCTCTATAAACATGGAAATATCTACACTGCTATCTGTATAAACATGGAAATATCTACACCGCTATCTGTATAAACATGGAAATATCTTCACAGCTATCTGTATAAACATGGAAATATCTACAACGCTGTCTCTATAAACTTGGAAATAACAACACCACTATCTCTGTAAACATGGAAATATCTAGACCTCCATCTCTATAAACATGGAAATATCTACACCACCATCTGTATAAACATGGAAATATCTATACCGCTATCTGTATGAACATGCAAATATCTACACAGCTATCTGTATATCAATGGAAATATCTACACTGCTATCTCTATAAACATGGAAATAACTACACTGCTATCTGTATAAATATGGAAATATCTACACCGCCATCTCTATGAAGATGGAAATATCTACACCTCCATTTGTATGAACATGGAAATATCTTCACCGCCATCTCTATGAACATGGAAATATCTACACCGCTAACTGTATGAACATGGAAATATCTACACCGCTATCTGTCTGAACATGGAAATATCTACACCGTTATCTGTATGAACATGGAAATATCTACACCGCTATATGTATGAACATGGAAATATCTACACCGCTATCTGTACGAACATGGAAATATGTACACCGCTATCAGTGTGACCATGCAAATATCTACACAGCTATCTGTATATCAATGGAAATGTATACACTACTATCTCTATAAACATGGAAATAACTACACTGCTATCTGTATAAACATGGAAATATCTGCACCGCCACCTGTATGAACATGAAAATATCTACACTGCCATCCGTACGAACATGGAAATATCTACACCGCCATCTGTATGAACATGTAAATACACCGCCATCTGTATGAACATGGAAATATCTACACCGCTAACTGTATGAACATGGAAATGTCTACACCGCTATTGGTATGAACATGGAAATATCTACACCGCTATCTGTATGAACATGGAAATATCTACACCGATATCTGTATGAACATGGAAATCTCTACACAGCAATCTGTATGAACATGGAAATATCTACACCGCCATCTGTATGAACATGTAAATATCTACACCGCCATCTGTATGAACATGGAAATACCTACACCGCTAACTGTATGAACATGGAAATATCTACACCGCTATCTGTATGAACATGGAAATATCTACACCGCTATCTGTATCAACATGGAAATAACTACACCGCTATCTGTATGAACATGGAAATATCTACACCGCTATCTGTATGAACATGGAAATATCTACACCGCTATCTGTATGAACATGCAAATATCTACACAGCTATCTGCATATCAATGGAAATATCCACACTGGTATCTCTATAAACATGGAAATAACTACACTGCTATCTGCATAAACATGGAAATATCTACACCGCCATCTCTATGAACATGGAAATATCTACACTGCCATCCGTACGAACATGGAAATATCTACACCGCCATCTGTATGAACATGGAAATATCTACACCGCTATCTGTATGAACATGGAAATATCTACACCGCTATATGTATGAACATGGAAATATCTACACCGTTATCCGTATGAACATGGAAATATCTACACCGCCATCCCTATAAACATGGAAATATCTACACCGCCATCTGTATGAACATGGAAATATCTACACCGCCATCTCTATAAACGTGGAAATATCTACACCGCTATCTGTATGAACTTGGAAATATCTACACTGCTGTCTGTATAAAATTGAAATTATCTACACCACTATCTCTATAAACATGGAAATATCTACACTGTTATCTGTATAAACATGGAAATATCTACACCGCTATCTGTATAAACATCGAAATACCTTCACAGCTATCTGTATAAACATGGAAATATCTACAACGCTGTCTCTATAAACTAGGAAATAACTACACCACTATCTCTGTAAACATGGAAATATCTAGACCTCCATCTCTATAAACATGGAAATATCTACACCACCATCTGTATAAACATGGAAATATCTATACCGCTATCTGTATGAACATGCAAATATCTACACAGCTATCTGTATATCAATGGAAATATCTACACTGCTATCTCTATAAACATGGAAATAACTACACTGCTATCCTTATAAATATGGAAATATCTACACCGCCATCTCTATGAAGATGGAAATATCTACACCGCCATTTGTATGAACATGGAAATATCTACACCGCCATCTCTATGAACATGGAAATATCTACACCGCTAACTGTATGAACATGGAAATATCTACACCGCTATCTGTATGAACATGGAAATACCTACACCGCTATCTGTACGAACATGGAAATATGTACACCGCTATCAGTGTGACCATGCAAATATCTACACAGCTATCTGTATATCAATGGAAATGTATACACTTCTATCTCTATAAACATGGAAATAACTACACTGCTATCTGTATAAACATGGAAATATCTGCACCGCCACCTGTATGAACATGAAAATATCTACACTGCCGTCCGTACGAACATGGAAATATCTACACTGCCATCTGTATGAACATGTAAATATCTACACCGCCATCTGTATGAACATGGAAATATCTACACCGCTAACTGTATGAACATGGAAATGTCTACACCGCTATTGGTATGAACATGGAAATATCTACACCGCTATCTGTATGAACATGGAAATATCTACACCGATATCTGTATGAACATGGAAATCTCTACACAGCAATCTGTATGAACATGGAAATATCTACACCGCCATCTGTATGAACATGTAAATATCTACACCGCCATCTGTATGAACATGGAAATACCTACACCGCTAACTGTATGAACATGGAAATATCTACACCGCTATCTGTATGAACATGGAAATATCTACACCGCTATCTGTATCAACATGGAAATATCTACACCGCTATCTGTATGAACATGTAAATATCTACACCGCTATCTGTATGAACATGGAAATATCTACACCGCTATCTGTATCAACATGCAAATATCTACACAGCTATCTGTATATCAATGGAAATATCCACACTGGTATCTCTATAAACATGGAAATAACTACACTGCTATCTGCATAAACATGCAAATATCTACACCGCCATCTCTATGAACATGGAAATATCTACACTGCCGTCCGTACGAACATGGAAATATCTACACCGCCATCTGTATGAGCATGGAAATATCTACACCGCTATCTGTATGAACACGGAAATATCTACACCGCTATATGTATGAACATGGAAATATCTACACCGTTATCCGTATGAACATGGAAATATCTACACCACCATCCCTATAAACATGGAAATATCTACACCGCCATCTGTATGAACATGGAAATATCTACACCGCCATCTCTATAAACGTGGAAATATCTACACCGCTATCTGTTTGAACTTGGAAATATCTACACTGCTCTCTGTATAAAATTGAAATTATCTACACCACTATCTCTATAAACATGGAAATATCTACACTGCTATCTGTATAAACATGGAAATATCTACACCGATATCTGTATAAACATGGAAATATCTTCACAGCTGTCTTTATAAACATGGAAATATCTACAACGCTGTCTCTATAAACTTGGAAATAACTACACCACTATCTCTGTAAACATGGAAATATCTAGACCTCCATCTATATAAACATGGAAATATCTACACCACCATCTGTATAAACATGGAAATATCTATACCGCTATCTGTATGAACATGCAAATATCTACACAGCTATCTGTATATCAATGGAAATATCTACACTGCTATCTCTATAAACATGGAAATAACTACACTGCTATCTGTATAAATATGGAAATATCTACACCTCCATCTCTATGAAGATGGAAATATCTACACCGCCATTTGTATGAACATGGAAATATCTGCACCGCCATCTCTATGAACATGGAAATATCTACACCACTAACTGTATGAACATGGAAATATCTACACCGCCATCTGTATGAACATGTAAATACCTACACCGCTAACTGTATGAACATGGAAATATCTACACCGCTATCTGTATGAACATGGAAATATCTACACCGCTATCTGTATCAACATGGAAATATCTACACCGCTATCTGTATGAACATGTAAATATCTACACCGCTATCTGTATGAACATGGAAATATCTACACCGCTATCTGTATCAACATGCAAATATCTACACAGCTATCTGTATATCAATGGAAATATCCACACTGGTATCTCTATAAACATGGAAATAACTACACTGCTATCTGCATAAACATGCAAATATCTACACCGCCATCTCTATGAACATGGAAATATCTACACTGCCATCCGTACGAACATGGAAATATCTACACCGCCATCTGTATGAGCATGGAAATATCTACACCGCTATCTGTATGAACATGGAAATATCTACACCGCTATATGTATGAACATGGAAATATCTACACCGTTATCCGTATGAACATGGAAATATCTACACCACCATCCCAATAAACATGGAAATATCTACACCGCCATCTGTATGAACATGGAAATATCTACACCGCCATCTCTATAAACGTGGAAATATCTACACCGCTATCTGTTTGAACTTGGAAATATCTACACTGCTCTCTGTATAAAATTGAAATTATCTACACCACTATCTCTATAAACATGGAAATATCTACACTGCTATCTGTATAAACATGGAAATATCTACACCGATATCTGTATAAACATGGAAATATCTTCACAGCTGTCTGTATAAACATGGAAATATCTACAACGCTGTCTCTATAAACTTGGAAATAACTACACCACTATCTCTGTAAACATGGAAATATCTAGACCTCCATCTATATAAACATGGAAATATCTACACCACCATCTGTATAAACATGGAAATATCTATACCGCTATCTGTATGAACATGCAAATATCTACACAGCTGTCTGTATATCAATGGAAATATCTACACTGCTATCTCTATAAACATGGAAATAACTACACTGCTATCTGTATAAATATGGAAATATCTACACCTCCATCTCTATGAAGATGGAAATATCTACACCGCCATTTGTATGAACATGGAAATATCTGCACCGCCATCTCTATGAACATGGAAATATCTACACCACTAACTGTATGAACATGGAAATATCTACACCGCCATCTGTATGAACATGTAAATACCTACACCGCTAACTGTATGAACATGGAAATATCTACACCGCTATCTGTATGAACATGGAAATATCTACACCGCTATCTGTATCAACATGGAAATATCTACACCGCTATCTGTATGAACATGTAAATATCTACACCGCTATCTGTATGAACATGGAAATATCTACACCGCTATCTGTATCAACATGCAAATATCTACACAGCTATCTGTATATCAATGGAAATATCCACACTGGTATCTCTATAAACATGGAAATAACTACACTGCTATCTGCATAAACATGCAAATATCTACACCGCCATCTCTATGAACATGGAAATATCTACACTGCCATCCGTACGAACATGGAAATATCTACACCGCCATCTGTATGAGCATGGAAATATCTACACCGCTATCTGTATGAACATGGAAATATCTACACCGCTATATGTATGAACATGGAAATATCTACACCGTTATCCGTATGAACATGGAAATATCTACACCACCATCCCAATAAACATGGAAATATCTACACCGCCATCTGTATGAACATGGAAATATCTACACCGCCATCTCTATAAACGTGGAAATATCTACACCGCTATCTGTTTGAACTTGGAAATATCTACACTGCTCTCTGTATAAAATTGAAATTATCTACACCACTATCTCTATAAACATGGAAATATCTACACTGCTATCTGTATAAACATGGAAATATCTACACCGATATCTGTATAAACATGGAAATATCTTCACAGCTGTCTGTATAAACATGGAAATATCTACAACGCTGTCTCTATAAACTTGGAAATAACTACACCACTATCTCTGTAAACATGGAAATATCTAGACCTCCATCTATATAAACATGGAAATATCTACACCACCATCTGTATAAACATGGAAATATCTATACCGCTATCTGTATGAACATGCAAATATCTACACAGCTGTCTGTATATCAATGGAAATATCTACACTGCTATCTCTATAAACATGGAAATAACTACACTGCTATCTGTATAAATATGGAAATATCTACACCTCCATCTCTATGAAGATGGAAATATCTACACCGCCATTTGTATGAACATGGAAATATCTGCACCGCCATCTCTATGAACATGGAAATATCTACACCGCTAACTGTATGAACATGGAATTATCTACACCGCTATCTGTCTGAACATGGAAATATCTACACCGTTATTTGTATGAACATGGAAATATCTACACCGCTATCTGTATGGACATGGAAATATCTACACCGCTATCTGTACGAACATGGAAATATGTACACCGCTATCAGTGTGACCATGCAAATATCTACACAGCTATCTGTATATCAATGGAAATGTATACACTGCTATCTCTATAAACATGGAAATAACTACACTGCTATCTGTATAAACATGGAAATATCTGCACCGCCACCTGTATGAACATGAAAATATCTGCACTGCCATCCGTATGAACATGGAAATATCTACACTGCCATCTGTATGAACATGTAAATATCTACACCGCCATCTGTATGAACATGGAAATGTCTACACCGCTAACTGTATGAACATGGAAATGTCTACACCGCTATTGGTATGAACATGGAAATATCTACACCGCTATCTGTATGAACATGGAAATATCTACACCGATATCTGTATGAACATGGAAATCTCTACACAGCAATCTGTATGAACATGGAAATATCTACACCGCCATCTGTATGAACATGTAAATATCTACACCGCCATCTGTATGAACATGGAAATACCTACACCGCTAACTGTATGAACATGGAAATATCTACACCGCTATCTGTATGAACATGGAAATATCTACACCGCTATCTGTATCAACATGGAAATATCTACACCGCCATCTGTATGAACATGGAAATATCTACACCGCTATCTGTATGAACATGGAAATATCTACACCGCCATCTGTATCAACATGGAAATATCTACACAGCTATCTGTATATCAATGGAAATATCCACACTGGTATCTCTATAAACATGGAAATAACTACACTGCTATCTGCATAAACATGGAAATATCTACACCGCCATCTCTATGAACATGGAAATATCTACACTGCCATCCGTACGAACATGGAAATATCTACACCGCCATCTGTATGAACATGGAAATATCTACACCGCTATCTATATGAACATGGAAATAGCTACACCGCTATATGTATGAACATGGAAATATCTACACCGTTATCCGTATGAACATGGAAATATCTACACCGCCATCCCTATAAACATGGAAATATCTACACCGCCATCTGTATGAACATGGAAATATCTACACCGCCATCTCTATAAACGTGGAAATATCTACACCGCTGTCTGTATGAACTTGGAAATATCTACACTGCTGTCCGTATAAAATTGAAATTATCTACACCACTATCTCTATAAACATGGAAATATCTACACTGCTATCTGTATAAACATGGAAATATCTACACCGCTATCTGTATAAACATGGAAATATCTTCACAGCTATCTGTATAAACATGGAAATATCTACAACGCTGTCTCTATAAACTTGGAAATAACTACACCACTATCTCTGTAAACATGGAAATATCTAGACCTCCATCTCTATAAACATGGAAATATCTACACCACCATCTGTATAAACATGGAAATATCTATACCGCTATCTGTATGAACATGCAAATATCTACACAGCTATCTGTATATCAATGGAAATATCTACACTGCTATCTCTATAAACATGGAAATAACTACACTGCTATCTGTATAAATATAGAAATATCTACACCGCCATCTCTATGAAGATGGAAATATCTACACCGCCATTTGTATGAACATGGAAATATCTACACCGCCATCTCTATGAACATGGAAATATCTACACCGCTAACTGTATGAACACGGAAATATCTACACCGCTATCTGTATGAACATGGGAATATCTACACTGTTATCTGTATTAACATGGAAATATCTACACCGCTATCTGTATGGACATGGGAATATCTACACCGCTATCTGTACGAACATGGAAATATGTACACCGCTATCAGAGTGACCATGCAAATATCTACACAGCTATCTGTATATCAATGGAAAGGTATACACTGCTATCTCTATAAACATGGAAATAACTACACTGCTATCTGTATAAACATGGAAATATCTGCACCGCCACCTGTATGAACATGAAAATATCTACACTGCCATCCGTACGAACATGGAAATATCTACACCGCCATCTGTATGAACATGTAAATATCTACACCGCCATCTGTATGAACATGGAAATATCTACATCACTAACTGTATGAACATGGAAATGTCTACACCGCTATTGGTAGGAACATGGAAATATCTACACCGCTATCTGTATGAACATGGAAATATCTACACCGCTATCTGTACGAACATGGAAATATGTACACCGCTATCAGTGTGACCATGCAAATATCTACACAGCTATCTGTATATCAATGGAAATGTATACACTGCTATCTCTATAAACATGGAAATAACTACACTGCTATCTGTATAAACATGGAAATATCTGCACCGCCACCTGTATGAACATGAAAATATCTACACTGCCGTCCGTACGAACATGGAAATATCTACACTGCCATCTGTATGAACATGTAAATATCTACACCGCCATCTGTATGAACATGGAAATATCTACACCGCTAACTGTATGAACATGGAAATGTCTACACCGCTATTGGTATGAACATGGAAATATCTACACCGCTATCTGTATGAACATGGAAATATCTACACCGATATCTGTATGAACATGGAAATCTCTACACAGCAATCTGTATGAACATGGAAATATCTACACCGCCATCTGTATGAACATGTAAATATCTACACCGCCATCTGTATGAACATGGAAATACCTACACCGCTAACTGTATGAACATGGAAATATCTACACCGCTATCTGTATGAACATGGAAATATCTACACCGCTATCTGTATCAACATGGAAATATCTACACCGCTATCTGTATGAACATGTAAATATCTACACCGCTATCTGTATGAACATGGAAATATCTACACCGCTATCTGTATCAACATGCAAATATCTACACAGCTATCTGTATATCAATGGAAATATCCACACTGGTATCTCTATAAACATGGAAATAACTACACTGCTATCTGCATAAACATGCAAATATCTACACCGCCATCTCTATGAACATGGAAATATCTACACTGCCATCCGTACGAACATGGAAATATCTACACCGCCATCTGTATGAGCATGGAAATATCTACACCGCTATCTGTATGAACATGGAAATATCTACACCGCTATATGTATGAACATGGAAATATCTACACCGTTATCCGTATGAACATGGAAATATCTACACCGCCATCCCTATAAACATGGAAATATCAACACCGCCATCTGTATGAACATGGAAATATCTACACCGCTATCTGTATGAACATGCAAATATCTACACCGCCATCCCTATAAACATGGAAATATCTACACCGCCATCTGTATGAACATGGAAATATCTACACCGCCATCTCTATAAACGTGGAAATATCTACACCGCTATCTGTATGAACTTGGAAATATCTACACTGCTTTCTGCATAAAATTGAAATTATCTACACCACTATCTCTATAAACATGGAAATATCTACACTGCTATCTGTATAAACATGGAAATATCTACACCGCTATCTGTATAAACATGGAAATATCTTCACAGCTATCTGTATAAACATGGAAATATCTACAACGCTGTCTCTATAAACTTGGAAATAACTACACCACTATCTCTGTAAACATGGAAATATCTAGACCTCCATCTCTATAAACATGGAAATATCTATACCGCTATCTGCATAAACATGGAAATACCTACACCGCCATCTCTATGAACATGGAAATATCTACACCGCCATCTGTACGAACATGGAAATATGTATACCGCCATCTGTATGAACATGTAAATATCTACACCGCCATCTGTATGAACATGGAAATATCTACACCGCTAACTGTATGAACATGGAAATATCTACACCGCTATCTGTATGAACATGGAAATATCTACACCGTAATCTGTATGAACAAGGAAATATCTACACCGCTATATGTATGAACATGGAAATATCTACACCGCTATCTGTACGAACATGGAAATATCTACACCGCTATCTGTATGACCATGCAATTATCTAAACAGTTATCAGTATATCAATGGAAATATATACACTGCTATCTCTATAAACATGGAAATAACTACACTGCTATCTGTATAAACGTGGAAATATCTACACCGCCACCTGTATGAACATGGAAATATCTACACTGCCATCCGTACGAACATGGAAATATCTACACCGCCATCTGTATGAACATGGAAATATCTACACCGCTATATGTTTGAACATGGAAATATCTACACCGCTATATGTATGAACATGGAAATACCTACACCGTTATCTGTATGAACATGGAAATATCTACACCGCCATCCCTATAAACATGGAAATATATACACCGCCATCTGTATGAACATGGAAATATCTACACCGCCATCTCTATAAACGTGGAAATATCTACACCGCTATCTGTATGAACTTGGAAATATCTACACTGCTCTCTGTATAAAATTGAAATTATCTACAGCACTATCTCTATAAACATGGAAATATCTACACTGCTATCTGTATAAACATGGAAATATCTACACCGCTATCTGTATAAACATGGAAATATCTTCACAGCTATCTGTATAAACATGGAAATAACTACAACGCTGTCTCTATAAACTTGGAAATAACTACACCACTATCTCTGTAAACATGGAAATATCTAGACCTCCATCTCTATAAACATGGAAATATCTACACCACCATCTGTATAAACATGGAAATATCTATACCGCTATCTGTATGAACATGCAAATATCTACACAGCTATCTGTATATCAATGGAAATATCTACACTGCTATCTCTATAAACATGGAAATAACTACACTGCTATCTGTATAAATATGGAAATATCTAAACAGCCATCTCTATGAAGATGGAAATATCTACACCGCCGTTTGTATGAACATGGAAATATCTACACCGCCATCTCTATGAACATGGAAATATCTACACCGCTAAATGTATGAACATGGAAATATCTACACCGCTATCTGTATGAACATGGAAATATATACACCGTTATATGTATGGACATGGAAATATCTACACCGCTATCTGTATGAACATGGAAATATCTACACCGCTATCTGTATGAACATGGAAATATCTACACCGCTATCAGTGTGACCATGCAAATATCTACACAGCTATCTGTATATCAATGGAAATGTACACTCTGCTATCTCTTTAAACATGGAAATAACTACACTGCTATCTGTATAAACATGGAAATATCTGCACCGCCACCTGTATGAACATGAAAATATCTACACTGCCATCCATACGAACATGGAAATATGTACACCGCCATCTGTATGAACATGTAAATATCTACACCGCCATCTGTATGAACATGGAAATATCTACACCGCTAACAGTATGAACATGGAAATGTCTGCACCGCTATTGGTATTAACATGGAAATATCTACACCGCTATCTGTATGAACATGGAAATATCTACACCGCTATCTGTATGAACATGGAAATCTCTACACCGCAATCTGTATGAACATGGAAATATCTACACCACCATCTGTATGAACATGTAAATATCTACACCGCCATCTGTATGAACATGGAAATACCTACACCGCTAACTGTATGAACGTGGAAATATCTACACCGCTATCTGTATGAACATGGAAATATCTACACCGCTATCTGTATGAACATGGAAATATCTACACCGCTATCTGTATGAACATGGAAATATCTTCACTGCTATCTGTATGAACATGGAAATATCTACACCGCTATCTGTATGAACATGCAAATATCTACACAGCTATCTGTATATCAATGGAAATATCCACACTGGTATCTCTATAAACATGGAAATAACTACACTGCTATCTGTATAAACATGGAAATATCTACACCGCCATCTCTATGAACATGGAAATATCTACACTGCCATCCGTACGAACATGGAAATATCTACACCGCCATCTATATGAACATGGAAATATCTACACCGCTATCTGTATGAACATGGAGATATCTACACCGCTATATGTATGAACATGGAAATATCTACACCGTTATCTGTATGAACATGGAAATATCTACACCGCCATCCCTATAAACATGGAAATATCTTCACCGCCATCTGTATGAACATGGAAATATCTACACCGCCATCTCTATAAACGTGGAAATATCTACACCGCTATCTGTATGAACTTGGAAATATCTACACTGCTTTCTGCATAAAATTGAAATTATCTACACCACTATCTCTATAAACATGGAAATATCTACACTGCTATCTGTATAAACATGGAAATATCTACACCGCTATCTGTATAAACATGGAAATATTACAGCTATCTGTATAAACATGGAAATATCTACAACGCTGTCTCTATAAACTTGGAAATAACTACACCACTATCTCTGTAAACATGGAAATATCTAGACCTCCATCTCTATGAACATGGAAATATCTACACCACCATCTGTATAAACATGGAAATATCTATACCGCTATCTGTATGAACATGCAAATATCTACACAGCTATCTGTATATCAATGGAAATATCTACACTGCTATCTCTATAAACATGGAAATAACTACACTGCTATCTGTATAAATATGGAAATATCTACACCGCCATCTCTATGAAGATGGAAATATCTACACCGCCATTTACATCAACATGGAAATATCTACACCGCCATCTCTATGAACATGGAAATATCTACACCGCTAACTGTATGAACATGGAAATATCTTCACCGCTATCTGTATGAACATGGAAATATCTACACCGCTATCTGTATGAACATGGAAATATCTAGACCGTTATCTGTATGAACATGGAAATATCTACACCGCTATCTGTACGAACATGGAAATATGTACACCGCTATCAGTGTGCCATGCAAATATCTACACAGCTATCTGTATATCAATGGAAATGTATACACTGCTATCTCTATAAACATGGAAATAACTACACTGCTATCTGTATAAACATGGAAATATCTGCACCGCCACCTGTATGAACATGAAAATATCTACACTACCATCCGTACGAACATGGAAATATCTACACCGCCATCTGTATGAACATGTAAATATCTACACCGCCATCTGTATGAACATGGAAATATCTACACCGCTAACTGTATGAACATGGAAATGTCTACACCGCTATTGGTATGAACATGGAAATATCTACACCGCTATCTGTATGAACATGGAAATATCTACACCGATATCTGTATGAACATGGAAATATCTACACCGCAATCTGTATGAACATGGAAATATCTACACCGCCATCTGTATGAACATGTAAATATCTACACCGCCATCTGTATGAACATGGAAATACCTACACCGCTAACTGTATGAACATGGAAATATCTACACCGCTATCTGTATGAACATGGAAATATCTACACCGCTATTTGTATGAACATGGAAATATCTACACCGCTATCTGTATGAACATGGAAATATCTACACCGCTATCTGTATGAACATGCAAATATCTACACAGCTATCTGTATATCAATGGAAATATCCACACTGGTATCTCTATAATCATGGAAATAACTACACTGCTATCTGTATAAACATGGAAATATCTACACCGCCATCTCTTTGAACATGGAAATATCTACACCGCCATTTGTATGAACCTGGAAATATCTACACCGCCATCTCTATGAACATGGAAATATCTACACCGCCATCTGTATGAACATGGAAATATCTACACCGCTATCTGTATGAACATGGATATATCTACACAGCCATCTGGATGAACATGGAAATATCTACACCGCTATCTGTATGAACATGGAAATATCTACACCGCTATCTGTATGAACTTGGATATATCTACACAGCCATCTGGATGAACATGGAAATATCTACACCACTATCTGTGTAAACATGCATACTTCTTCACCGCTATCTGTATAAACATGGAAATATCTACACCGCTATCTGTATGAACATGGAAATATCTACACAGCTATCTGTATATCAATGGAAATATCCACACTGGTATCTCTATAATCATGGAAATAACTACACTGCTATCTGTATAAACATGGAAATATCTACACCGCCATCTCTTTGAACATGGAAATATCTACACCGCCATTTGTATGAACCTGGAAATATCTACACCGCCATCTCTATGAACATGGAAATATCTACACCGCCATTTGTATGAACATGGAAATACCTACACCGCCATCTGTATGAACATGGAAATATCTTCACCGCCATCTGTATGAACATGGATATATGTACACCGGCATCTGGATGAACATGGATATATCTACACCGCTATCTGCATGAACATGGAAATATCTACACAGCTATCTGAATATACATGGAAATATCTACACTGATTTCTCTATAAATATGGAAATAACTACAGCGCTATCTCTATAAGCTTCGAAATACCTACACCGCCATCTGTATGAACATGGAAATATCTACACCGCCATCTGTACGAACATGGACATATCTAAACCGCCATCTGTATTAAGATGGGAATATCTACACCGCTATCTGTATAAACATGGAAATATCTGCGCAACTATCTGTATAAACATGGAAATAACCGCACCGCTATCTGAATAAACATGGAAATATCCGCACCGCTATCTGTATAAACATGGAAATATCTACACTGCTATCTGCATAAACCTGGAAATATCCACACCGCTATCTGAGTAAACATGGAAATGTCTACACTGCTATCCGTGTAAACCTGGAAATATCTACACCGCCATCTGTGTAAACATGAAAATATCTACACCGCCATCCCTACAAACATGGAAATATCTACACCGTCCTCTGTATGAACATGGAAATATCTACACCGCCATCTCTATGAACATGGAAATATCTACACCGCTAACTGTATGAACATGGAAATATCTACACCGCTATCTGTATGAACATGGAAATATCTACACCGTTATCTGTAGGAACATGGAAATATCTACACCGCTATCTGTATGAACATGGAAATATCTACACCGCTATCTGTACGAACATGGAAATATGTACACCGCTATCAGTGTGACCATGCAAATATCTACACAGCTATCTGTATATCAATGGAAATGTATACACTGCTATCTCTATAAACATGGAAATAACTACACTGCTATCTGTATAAACATGGAAATATCTGCACCGCCACCTGTATGAACATTAAAATATCTACACTGCCATCCGTACGAACATGGAAATATCTACACCGCCATCTGTATGAACATGTAAATATCTACACCGCCATCTGTATGAACATGGAAATATCTACACCGCTAACTGTATGAACATGGAAATGTCTACACCGCTATTGGTATGAACATGGAAATATCTACACTGCTATCTGTATGAACATGGAAATATCTACACCGCCATCTGTATGAACATGTAAATATCTACACCGCCATCTGTATGAACATGGAAATATCTACACCGCTAACTGTATGAACATGGAAATGTCTACACCGCTATTGGTATGAACATGGAAATATCTACACTGCTATCTGTATGAACATGGAAATATCTATACCGCTATCTGTATGAACATGCAAATATCTACACAGCTATCTGTATATCAATGGAAATATCTACACTGCTATCTCTATAAACATGGAAATAACTACACTGCTATCTGTATAAATATGGAAATATCTAAACAGCCATCTCTATGAAGATGGAAATATCTACACCGCCGTTTGTATGAACATGGAAATATCTACACCGCCATCTCTATGAACATGGAAATATCTACACCGCTAACTGTATGAACATGGAAATATCTACACCGCTATCTGTATGAACATGGAAATATATACACCGTTATATGTATGGACATGGAAATATCTACACCGCTATCTGTATGAACATGGAAATATCTACACCGCTATCAGTGTGACCATGCAAATATCTACACAGCTATCTGTATATCAATGGAAATGTACACTCTGCTATCTCTTTAAACATGGAAATAACTACACTGCTATCTGTATAAACATGGAAATATCTGCACGTCCACCTGTATGAACATGAAAATATCTACACTGCCATCCATACGAACATGGAAATATGTACACCGCCATCTGTATGAACACGTAAATATCTACACCGCCATCTGTATGAACATGGAAATATCTACACCGCTAACAGTATGAACATGGAAATGTCTGCACCGCTATTGGTATTAACATGGAAATATCTACACCGCTATCTGTATGAACATGGAAATATCTACACCGCTATCTGTATGAACATGGAAATCTCTACACAGCAATCTGTATGAACATGGAAATATCTACACCACCATCTGTATGAACATGTAAATATCTACACCGCCATCTGTATGAACATGGAAATACCTACACCGCTAACTGTATGAACGTGGAAATATCTACACCGCTATCTGTATGAACATGGAAATATCTACACCGCTATCTGTATGAACATGGAAATATCTACACCGCTATCTGTATGAACATGGAAATATCTTCACTGCTATCTGTATGAACATGGAAATATCTACACCGCTATCTGTATGAACATGCAAATATCTACACAGCTATCTGTATATCAATGGAAATATCCACACTGGCATCTCTATAAACATGGAAATATCTACACTGCTATCTGTATAAACATGGAAATATCTACACCGCCATCTCTATGAACATGGAAATATCTACACTGCCATCCGTACGAACATGGAAATATCTACGCCGCCATCTATATGAACATGGAAATATCTACACCGCTATCCGTATGAACATGGAGATATCTACACCGCTATATGTATGAACATGGAAATATCTACACCGTTATCTGTATGAACATGGAAATATCTACACCGCCATCCCTATAAACATGGAAATATCTACACCGCCATCTGTATGAACATGGAAATATCTACACCGCCATCTCTATAAACGTGGAAATATCTACACCGCTATCTGTATGAACTTGGAAATATCTACACTGCTTTCTGCATAAAATTGAAATTATCTACACCACTATCTCTATAAACATGGAAATATCTACACTGCTATCTGTATAAACATGGAAATATCTACACCGCTATCTGTATAAACATGGAAATATCTTCACAGCTATCTGTATAAACATGGAAATATCTACAACGCTGTCTCTATAAACTTGGAAATAACTACACCACTATCTCTGTAAACATGGAAATATCTAGACCTCCATCTCTATAAACATGGAAATATCTACACAACCATCTGTATAAACATGGAAATATCTATACCGCTATCTGTATGAACATGCAAATATCTACACAGCTATCTGTATATCAATGGAAATATCTACACTGCTATCTCTATAAACATGGAAATAACTACACTGCTATCTGTATAAATATGGAAATATCTACACCGCCATCTCTATGAAGATGGAAATATCTACACCGCCATTTATATGAACATGGAAATATCTACACCGCCATCTCTATGAACATGGAAATATCTACACCGCTAACTGTATGAACATGGAAATATCTTCACCGCTATCTGTATGAACATGGAAATATCTACACCGTTATCTGTATGAACATGGAAATATCTAGACCGCTATCTGTATGAACATGGAAATATCTACACCGCTATCTGTACGAACATGGAAATATGTACACCGCTATCAGTGTGACCATGCAAATATCTACACAGCTATCTGTATATCAATGGAAATGTATACACTGCTTTCTCTATAAACATGGAAATAACTACACTGCTATCTATATAAACATGGAAATATCTGCACCGCCACCTGTATGAACATGAAAATATCTACACTACCATCCGTACGAACATGGAAATATCTACACCGCCATCTGTATGAACATGTAAATATCTACACCGCCATCTGTATGAACATGGAAATATCTACACCGCTAACTGTATGAACATGGAAATGTCTACACCGCTATTGGTATGAACATGGAAATATCTACACCGCTATCTGTATGAACATGGAAATATCTACACCGATATCTGTATGAACATGGAAATCTCTACACCGCAATCTGTATGAACATGGAAATATCTACACCGCCATCTGTATGAACATGTAAATATCTACACCGCCATCTGTATGAACATGGAAATACCTACACCGCTAACTGTATGAACATGGAAATATCTACACCGCTATCTGTATGAACATGGAAATATCTACACCGCTATTTGTATGAACATGGAAATATCTACACCGCTATCTGTATGAACATGGAAATATCTACACCGCTATCTGTATGAACATGCAAATATCTACACAGCTATCTGTATATCAATGGAAATATCCACACTGGTATCTCTATAAACATGGAAATAACTACACTGCTATCTGTATAAACATGGAAATATCTACACCGCCATCTCTTTGAACATGGAAATATCTACACCGCCATTTGTATGAACCTGGAAATATCTACACCGCCATCTCTATGAACATGGAAATATCTACACCGCCATTTGTATGAACATGGAAATACCTACACCGCTATCTGTATGAACATGGAAATATCTTCACCGCCATCTGTATGAACATGGATATATGTACACCGGCATCTGGATGAACATGGATATATCTACACCGCTATCTGCATGAACATAGAAATATCTACACAGCTATCTGAATATACATGGAAATATCTACACTGATTTCTCTATAAATATGGAAATAACTACAGCGCTATCTCTATAAGCTTCGAAATACCTACACCGCCATCTGTATGAACATGGAAATATCTACACCGCCATCTGTACGAACATGGACATATCTAAACCGCCATCTGTATTAAGATGGGAATATCTACACCGCTATCTGTATAAACATGGAAATATCTGCGCAACTATCTGTATAAACATGGAAATAACCGCACCGCTATCTGAATAAACATGGAAATATCCGCACCGCTATCTGTATAAACATGGAAATATCTACACTGCTATCTGCATAAACCTGGAAATATCCACACCGCTATCTGAGTAAACATGGAAATGTCTACACCGCTATCCGTGTAAACCTGGAAATATCTACACCGCCATCTGTGTAAACATGAAAATATCTACACCGCCATCCCTACAAACATGGAAATATCTACACCGTCCTCTGTATGAACATGGAAATATCTACACCGCCATCTCTATGAACATGGAAATATCTACACCGCTAACTGTATGAACATGGAAATATCTACACCGCTATCTGTATGAACATGGAAATATCTACACCGTTATCTGTAGGAACATGGAAATATCTACACCGCTATCTGTATGAACATGGAAATATCTACACCGCTATCTGTACGAACATGGAAATATGTACACCGCTATCAGTGTGACCATGCAAATATCTACACAGCTATCTGTATATCAATGGAAATGTATACACTGCTATCTCTATAAACATGGAAATAACTACACTGCTATCTGTATAAACATGGAAATATCTGCACCGCCACCTGTATGAACATTAAAATATCTACACTGCCATCCGTACGAACATGGAAATATCTACACCGCCATCTGTATGAACATGGAAATATCTACACCGCTAACTGTATGAACATGGAAATGTCTACACCGCTATTGGTATGAACATGGAAATATCTAAACTGCTATCTGTATGAACATGGAAATATCTACACCGATATCTGTATGAACATGAAAAAATCTACACCGCCATCTGTATGAACATAGAAATATCTACACCGCCATCTGTATGAACATGTAAATATCTACACCGCCATCTGTATGAACATGGAAATACCTACACCGCTAACTGTATGAACATGAAAATATCTACACCGCTATCTGTATGAACATGGAAATATCTACACCGCTATCTGTATGAATATGGAAATATCTACAACGCTATCTGTATGAACATGGAAATATCTACACCGCCATCTGTATGAACATGGAAATACCTACACCGCTAACTGTATGAACATGGAAATATCTACACCGCTATCTGTATGAACATGGAAATATCTACACCGCTATCTGTATGAACATGGAAATATCTACACCGCTATCTGTATGAACATGCAAATATCTACACCGCTATCTGTATGAACATGCAAATATCTACACAGCTATCTGTATATCAATGGAAATATCCACACTGGTATCTCTATAAACATGGAAATAACTACACTGCTATCTGTATAAACATGGAAATATCTACATCGCCATCTCTATGAAGATGGAAATATCTACACCGCTATCTGTATGAACATGGAAATATCTACACCGCTATCTGTATGAACATGGAAATATCTACACCGCTATCTGTATGAACATGCAAATATCTACACAGCTATCTGTATATCAATGGAAATATCCACACTGGTATCTCTATAAACATGGAAATAACTACACTGCTATCTGCATAAACATGGAAATATCTACACCGCCATCTCTATGAACATGGAAATATCTACACTGCCATCCGTACGAACATGGAAATATCTACACCGCCATCTGTATGAACATGGAAATATCTACACCGCTATCTGTATGAACATGGAAATATCTACACCGCTATATGTATGAACATGGAAATATCTACACCGTTATCCGTATGAACATGGAAATATCTACACCGCCATCCCTATAAACATGGAAATATCTACACCGCCATCTGTATGAACATGGAAATATCTACACCGCCATCTCTATAAACGTGGAAATATCTACACCGCTAGCTGTATGAACTTGGAAATATCTACACTGCTGTCTGTATAAAATTGAAATTATCTACAGCACTATCTCTATAAACATGGAAATATCTACACTGCTATCTGTATAAACATGGAAATATCTACACCGCTATCTGTATAAACATGGAAATATCTTCACAGCTATCTGTATAAACATGGAAATATCTACAACGCTGTCTCTATAAACTTGGAAATAACTACACCACTATCTCTGTAAACATGGAAATATCTAGACCTCCATCTCTATAAACATGGAAATATCTACACCACCATCTGTATAAACATGGAAATATCTATACCGCTATCTGTATGAACATGCAAATATCTAGACAGCTATCTGTATATCAATGGAAATATCTACACTGCTATCTCTATAAACATGGAAATAACTACCCTGCTATCTGTATAAATATGGAAATATCTACACCGCCATCTCTATGAAGATGGAAATATCTACACCGCCATTTGTATGAACATGGAAATATCTACACCGCCATCTCTATGAACATGGAAATATCTACTACGCTAACTGTATGAAGACGGAAATATCTACACCGCTATCTGTATGAACATGGGAATATCTACACCGTTATCTGTATGAACATGGAAATATCTACACCGCTATCTGTATGAACATGGAAATATCTACACCGCTATCTGTACGAACATGGAAATATGTACACCGCTATCAGTGTGACCATGCAAATATCTACACAGCTATCTGTATATCAATGGAAATGTATACACTGCTATCTCTATAAACATGGAAATAACTACACTGCTATCTGTATAAACATGGAAATATCTGCACCGCCACCTGTATGAACATGAAAATATGTACACTGCCATCCGTACGAACATGGAAATATCTACACCGCCATCTGTATGAACATGTAAATATCTACACCGCCATCTGTATGAACATGGAAATATCTACACCGCTAACTGTATGAACATGGAAATGTCTACACTGCTATTGGTATGAAGATGGAAATATCTACACCGCTATCTGTATGAACATGGAAATATCTACACAGATATCTGTATGAACATGGAAATCTCTACACCGCAATCTGTATGAACATGGAAATATCTACACCGCCATCTCTATGAACATGTAAATATCTACACCGCCATCTGTATGAACATGGAAATAACTACACAGCTAACTGTATGAACATGGAAATATCTACACCGCTATCTGTATGAACATGGAAATATCTACACCGCTATCTGTATGAACATGGAAATATCTACACCGCTATCTGTATGAACATGGAAATATCTACACTGTTATCTGTATGAACATGGAAATATCTACACCACTATCTGTATGAACATGCAAATATCTACACAGCTATCTGTATATCAATGGAAATATCCACACTGGTATCTCTATAAACATGGAAATAACTACACTGCAATCTGTATAAACATGGAAATATCTACACCGCCATCTCTATGAACATGGAAATATCTACACTGCCATCCGTACGAACATGGAAATATCTACACCCCCATCTGTATGAACATGGAAATATCTACACCGCAATCAGTATGAACATGGAAATATCTACACCGCTATATGTATGTACATGGAAATATCTACACCGTTATCTGTATGAACATGGAAATATCTACACCGCCATCCCAATAAACATGGAAATATCTACACCGCCATCTGTATGAACATGGAAATATCTACACCGCCATCTCTATAAACGTGGAAATATCTACACCGCTATCTGTATGAACTTGGAAATATCTACACTGCTCTCTGTATAAAATTGAAATTATCTACACCACTATCTCTATAAACATGGAAATATCTACACTGCTATCTGTATAAACATGGAAATATCTACACCGCTATCTGTATAAACATGGAAATATCTTCACAGCTATCTGTATAAACATGGAAATATCTACAACGCTGTCTCTATAAACTTGGAAATAACAACACCACTATCTCTGTAAACATGGAAATATCTAGACCTCCATCTCTATAAACACGGAAATATCTACACCACCATCTGTATAAACATGGAAATGTCTATACCGCTATCTGTATGAACATGCAAATATCTACACAGCTATCTGTATATCAATGGAAATATCTACACTGCTATCTCTATAAACATGGAAATAACTACACTGCTATCTGTATAAATATGGAAATATCTACACCGCCATCTCTATGAAGATGGAAATATCTACACCTCCATTTGTATGAACATGGAAATATCTTCACCGCCATCTCTATGAACATGGAAATATCTTCACCGCTAACAGTATGAACATGGAAATATCTACACCGCTATCTGTCTGAACATGGAAATATCTACACCGTTATCTGTATGAACATGGAAATATCTACACCGCTATATGTATGAACATGGAAATATCTACACCGCTATCTGTACGAACATGGAAATATGTACACCGCTATCAGTGTGACCATGCAAATATCTACACAGCTATCTGTATATCAATGGAAATGTATACACTGCTATCTCTATAAACATGGAAATAACTACACTGCTATCTGTATAAACATGGAAATATCTGCACCGCCACCTGTATGAACATGAAAATATCTACACTGCCATCCGTACGAACATGGAAATATCTACACCGCCATCTGTATGAACATGTAAATACACCGCCATCTGTATGAACATGGAAATATCTACACCGCTAACTGTATGAACATGGAAATGTCTACACCGCTCTTGGTATGAACATGGAAATATCTACACCGCTATCTGTATGAACATGGAAATATCTACACCGATATCTGTATGAACATGGAAATCTCTACACAGCAATCTGTATGAACATGGAAATATCTACACCGCCATCTGTATGAACATGTAAATATCTACACCGCCATCTGTATGAACATGGAAATACCTACACCGCTAACTGTATGAACATGGAAATATCTACACCGCTATCTGTATGAACATGGAAATATCTACACCGCTATCTGTATCAACATGGAAATAACTACACCGCTATCTGTATGAACATGGAAATATCTACACCGCTATCTGTATGAACATGGAAATATCTACACCGCCACCTGTATGAACATGGAAATATCCACACCGCTATCTGTATGAACATGCAAATATCTACACAGCTATCTGTATATCAATGGAAATATCTACACTGCTATCTCTATAAACATGGAAATAACTACACTGCTATCTGTATAAATATGGAAATATCTACACCGCCATCTCTATGAAGACGGAAATATCTACACCGCCATTTGTATGAACATGGAAATATCTACACCGCCATCTCTATGAACATGGAAATATCTACACCGCTAACTGTATGAACATGGAAATATCTACACCGCTATCTGTAAAACATGGAAATATCTACACCGTTATCTGTATGAACATGGAAATATCTACACCGCTATCTGTATGAACATGGAAATATCTACACCGCTATCTGTACGAACATGGAAATATGTACACCGCTATCAGTGTGACCATGCAAATATCTACACAGCTATCTGTATATCAATGGAAATGTATACACTGCTATCGCTATAAACGTGGAAATACTACACTGCTATCTGTATAAACATGGAAATATCTGCACCGCCACCTGTATGAACATGAAAATATCTACACTGCCATCCGTACGAACATGGAAATATCTAGACCGCCATCTGTATGTACATGGAAATATCTACACCGCTAGCTGTATGAACATGGAAATGTCTACACCGCTATTGGTATGAACATGGAAATATCTATACCGCTATCTGTATGAACATGGAAATATCTACACCGATATCTGTATGAACATGGAAATCTCTACACTGCAATCTGTATGAACATGGAAATATCTACACCGCCATCTGTATGAACATGTAAATATCTACACCGCCATCTGTATGAACATGGAAATACCTACACCGCTAACTGTATGAAAATGGAAATATCTACACCGCTATCTGTATGAACATGGAAATATCTACACCGCTATCTGTATGAACATGGAAATATCTACACCGCTATCTGTATGAACATGGAAATATCTACACCGCTATCTGTATGAACATGCAAATATCTACACCGCTGTCTGTATGAACATGCAAATATCTACACAGCTATCTGTATATCAATGGAAATATCCACACTGGTATCTCTATAAACATGGAAATAACTACACCGCTATCTGTATGAACATGGAAATATCTACACCGCTATATGTATGAACATGGAAATATCTACACCGTTATCCGTATGAACATGGAAATATCTACACCGCCATCCCTATAAACATGGAAATATCTACACCGCCATCTGTATGAACATGGAAATATCTACACCGCCATCTCTATAAACGTGGAAATATCTACACCGCTAGCTGTATGAACTTGGAAATATCTACACTGCTGTCTGTATAAAATTGAAATTATCTACAGCACTATCTCTATAAACATGGAAATATCTACACTGCTATCTGTATAAACATGGAAATATCTACACCGCTATCTGTATAAACATGGAAATATCTTCACAGCTATCTGTATAAACATGGAAATATCTACAACGCTGTCTCTATAAACTTGGAAATAACTACACCACTATCTCTGTAAACATGGAAATATCTAGACCTCCATCTCTATAAACATGGAAATATCTACACCACCATCTGTATAAACATGGAAATATCTATACCGCTATCTGTATGAACATGCAAATATCTACACAGCTATCTGTATATCAATGGAAATATCTACACTGCTATCTCTATAAACATGGAAATAACTACACTGCTATCTGTATAAATATGGAAATATCTACACCGCCATCTCTATGAAGATGGAAATATCTACACCGCCATTTGTATGAACATGGAAATATCTACACCGCCATCTCTATGAACATGGAAATATCTACTACGCTAACTGTATGAAGACGGAAATATCTACACCGCTATCTGTATGAACATGGGAATATCTACACCGTTATCTGTATGAACATGGAAATATCTACACCGCTATCTGTATGAACATGGAAATATCTACACCGCTATCTGTACGAACATGGAAATATGAACACCGCTATCAGTGTGACCATGCAAATATCTACACAGCTATCTGTATATCAATGGAAATGTATACACTGCTATCTCTATAAACATGGAAATATCTACACTGCTATCTGTATAAACATGGAAATATCTGCACCGCCACCTGTATGAACATGAAAATATGTACACTGCCATCCGTACGAACATGGAAATATCTACACCGCCATCTGTATGAACATGTAAATATCTACACCGCCATCTGTATGAACATGGAAATATCTACACCGCTAACTGTATGAACATGGAAATGTCTACACTGCTATTGGTATGAAGATGGAAATATCTACACCGCTATCTGTATGAACATGGAAATATCTACACAGATATCTGTATGAACATGGAAATCTCTACACCGCAATCTGTATGAACATGGAAATATCTACACCGCCATCTGTATGAACATGTAAATATCTACACCGCCATCTGTATGAACATGGAAATAACTACACCGCTAACTGTATGAACATGGAAATATCTACACCGCTATCTGTATGAACATGGAAATATCTACACCGCTATCTGTATGAACATGGAAATATCTACACCGCTATCTGTATGAACATGGAAATATCTACACTGTTATCTGTATGAACATGGAAATATCTACACCACTATCTGTATGAACATGCAAATATCTACACAGCTATCTGTATATCAATGGAAATATCCACACTGGTATCTCTATAAACATGGAAATAACTACACTGCTATCTGTATAAACATGGAAATATCTACACCGCCATCTCTATGAACATGGAAATATCTACACTGCCATCCGTACGAACATGGAAATATCTATACCGCCATCTGTATGAACATGGAAATATCTACACCGCAATCAGTATGAACATGGAAATATCTACACCGCTATATGTATGAACATGGAAATATCTACACCGTTATCTGTATGAACATGGAAATATCTACACCGCCATCCCAATAAACATGGAAATATCTACACCGCCATCTGTATGAACATGGAAATATCTACACCGCCATCTCTATAAACGTGGAAATATCTACACCGCTATCTGTATGAACTTGGAAATATCTACACTGCTCTCTGTATAAAATTGAAATTATCTACACCACTATCTCTATAAACATGGAAATATCTACACTGCTATCTGTATAAACATGGAAATATCTACACCGCTATCTGTATAAACATGGAAATATCTTCACAGCTATCTGTATAAACATGGAAATATCTACAACGCTGTCTCTATAAACTTGGAAATAACAACACCACTATCTCGGTAAACATGGAAATATCTAGACCTCCATCTCTATAAACATGGAAATATCTACACCACCATCTGTATAAACATGGAAATATCTATACCGCTATCTGTATGAACATGCAAATATCTACACAGCTATCTGTATATCAATGGAAATATCTACACTGCTATCTCTATAAACATGGAAATAACTAAACTGCTATCTGTATAAATATGGAAATATCTACACCGCCATCTCTATGAAGATGGAAATATCTACACCTCCATTTGTATGAACATGGAAATATCTTCACCGCCATCTATATGCACATGGAAATATCTACACCGCTAACTGTATGAACACGGAAATATCTACACCGCTATCTGTATGAACATGGGAATATCTACACTGTTATCTATATTAACATGGAAATATCTACACCGCTATCTGTATGGACATGGAAATATCTACACCGCTATCTGTACGAACATGGAAATATGTACACCGCTATCAGTGTGACCATGCAAATATCTACACAGCTATCTGTATATCAATGGAAAGGTATACACTGCTATCTCTATAAACATGGAAATAACTACACTGCTATCTGTATAAACATGGAAATATCTGCACCGCCACCTGTATGAACATGAAAATATCTACACTGCCATCCGTACGAACATGGAAATATCTACACCGCCATCTCTATGAACATGGAAATATCTACACCGCCATCTGTATGAACATGGAAATATCTACATCGCTAACTGTATGAACATGGAAATGTCTACACCGCTATTGGTAGGAACATGGAAATATCTACACCGCTATCTGTATGAACATGGAAATATCTACACCGCTATCTGTACGAACATGGAAATATGTACACCGCTATCAGTGTGACCATGCAAATATCTACACAGCTATCTGTATATCAATGGAAATGTATACACTGCTATCTCTATAAACATGGAAATAACTACACTGCTATCTGTATAAACATGGAAATATCTGCACCGCCACCTGTATGAACATGAAAATATCTACACTGCCGTCCGTACGAACATGGAAATATCTACACTGCCATCTGTATGAACATGTAAATATCTACACCGCCATCTGTATGAACATGGAAATATCTACACCGCTAACTGTATGAACATGGAAATGTCTACACCGCTATTGGTATGAACATGGAAATATCTACAGCGCTATCTGTATGAACATGGAAATATCTACACCGATATCTGTATGAACATGGAAATCTCTACACAGCAATCTGTATGAACATGGAAATATCTACACCGCCATCTGTATGAACATGTAAATATCTACACCGCCATCTGTATGAACATGGAAATACCTACACCGCTAACTGTATGAACATGAAAATATCTACACCGCTATCTGTATGAACATGGAAATATCTACACCGCTATCTGTATCAACATGGAAATATCTACACCGCTATCTGTATGAACATGTAAATATCTACACCGCTATCTGTATGAACATGGAAATATCTACACCGCTATCTGTATCAACATGCAAATATCTACACAGCTATCTGTATATCAATGGAAATATCCACACTGGTATCTCTATAAACATGGAAATAACTACACTGCTATCTGCATAAACAAGCAAATATCTACACCGCCATCTCTATGAACATGGAAATATCTACACTGCCATCCGTACAAACATGGAAATATCTACACCGCCATCTGTATGAGCATGGAAATATCTACACCGCTATCTGTATGAACATGGAAATATCTACACCGCTATATGTATGAACATGGAAATATCTACACCGTTATCCGTATGAACATGGAAATATCTACACCGCCATCCCTATAAACATGGAAATATCAACACCGCCATCTGTATGAACATGGAAATATCTACACCGCTATCTGTATGAACATGCAAATATCTACACAGCTATCTGTATATCAATGGAAATATCCACACTGGTATCTCTATAAACATGGAAATAACTACACTGCTATCTGTATAAACATGGAAATATCTACACCGCCATCTCTATGAACATGGAAATATCTACACTGCCATCCGTACGAACATGGAAATATCTACACCGCCATCTATATGAACATGGAAATATCTACACCGCTATCTGTATGAACATGGAGATATCTACACCGCTATATGTATGAACATGGAAATATCTACACCGTTATCTGTATGAACATGGAAATATCTACACCGCCATCCCTATAAACATGGAAATATCTACACCGCCATCTGTATGAACATGGAAATATCTACACCGCCATCTCTATAAACGTGGAAATATCTACACCGCTATCTGTATGAACTTGGAAATATCTACACTGCTTTCTGCATAAAATTGAAATTATCTACACCACTATCTCTATAAACATGGAAATATCTACACTGCTATCTGTATAAACATGGAAATATCTACACCGCTATCTGTATAAACATGGAAATATCTTCACAGATATCTGTATAAACATGGAAATATCTACAACGCTGTCTCTATAAACTTGGAAATAACTACACCACTATCTCTGTAAACATGGAAATATCTAGACCTCCATCTCTATAAACATGGAAATATCTACACCACCATCTGTATAAACATGGAAATATCTATACCGCTATCTGTATGAACATGCAAATATCTACACAGCTATCTGTATATCAATGGAAATATCTACACTGCTATCTCTATAAACATGGAAATAACTACACTGCTATCTGTATAAATATACAAATATCTACACCGCCATCTCTATGAAGATGGAAATATTTACACCGCCATTTGTATGAACATGGAAATATCTACACCGCCATCTCTATGAACATGGAAATATCTACACCGCTAACTGTATGAACACGGAAATATCTACACCGCTATCTGTATGAACATGGGAATATCTACACTGTTATCTGTATTAACATGGAAATATCTACACCGCTATCTGTATGGACATGGAAATATCTACACCGATATCTGTACGAACATGGAAATATGTACACCGCTATCAGTGTGACCATGCAAATATCTACACAGCTATCTGTATATCAATGGAAAGGTATACACTGCTATCTCTATAAACATGGAAATAACTACACTGCTATCTGTATAAACATGGAAATATCTACACCGCCACCTGTATGAACATGAAAATATCTACACTGCCATCCGTACGAACATGGAAATATCTACACCGCCATCTGTATGAACATGTAAATATCTACACCGCCATCTGTATGAACATGGAAATATCTACATCGCTAACTGTATGAACATGGAAATGTCTACACCGCTATTGGTAGGAACATGGAAATATCTACACCGATATCTGTATGAACATGGAAATATCTACACCGCTATCTGTACGAACATGGAAATATGTACACCGCTATCAGTGTGACCATGCAAATATCTACACAGCTATCTGTATATCAATGGAAATGTATACACTGCTATCTCTATAAACATGGAAATAACTACACTGCTATCTGTATAAACATGGAAATATCTGCACCGCCACCTGTATGAACATGAAAATATCTACACTGCCGTCCGTACGAACATGGAAATATCTACACTGCCATCTGTATGAACATGTAAATATCTACACCGCCATATGTATGAACATGGAAATATCTACACCGCTAACTGTATGAACATGGAAATGTCTACACCGCTATTGGTATGAACATGGAAATATCTACACCGCTATCTGTATGAACATGGAAATATCTACACCGATATCTGTATGAACATGGAAATCTCTACACAGCAATCTGTATGAACATGGAAATATCTACACCGCCATCTGTATGAACATGTAAATATCTACACCGCCATCTGTATGAACATGGAAATACCTACACCGCTAACTGTATGAACATGGAAATATCTACACCGCTATCTGTATGAACATGGAAATATCTACACCGCTATCTGTATCAACATGGAAATATCTACACCGCTATCTGTATGAACATGTAAATATCTACACCGCTATCTGTATGAACATGGAAATATCTACACCGCTATCTGTATCAACATGCAAATATCTACACAGCTATCTGTATATCAATGGAAATATCCACACTGGTATCTCTATAAACATGGAAATAACTACACTGCTATCTGCATAAACATGCAAATATCTACACCGCCATCTCTATGAACATGGAAATATCTACACTGCCATCCGTACGAACATGGAAATATCTACACCGCCATCTGTATGAGCATGGAAATATCTACACCGCCATCCCTATAAACATGGAAATATCAACACCGCCATCTGTATGAACATGGAAATATCTACACCGCCATCTCTATAAACGTGGAAATATCTACACCGCTATCTGTTTGAACTTGGAAATATCTACACTGCTCTCTGTATAAAATTGAAATTATCTACACCACTATCTCTATAAACATGGAAATATCTACACTGCTATCTGTATAAACATGGAAATATCTACACCGATATCTGTATAAACATGGAAATATCTTCACAGCTGTCTGTATAAACATGGAAATATCTACAACGCTGTCTCTATAAACTTGGAAATAACTACACCACTATCTCTGTAAACATGGAAATATCTAGACCTCCATCTATATAAACATGGAAATATCTACACCACCATCTGTATAAACATGGAAATATCTATACCGCTATCTGTATGAACATGCAAATATCTACACAGCTATCTGTATATCAATGGAAATATCTACACTGCTATCTCTATAAACATGGAAATAACTACACTGCTATCTGTATAAACCTGGAAATATCCACACCGCTATCTGTGTAAACATGGAAATGTCTACACCGCTATCCGTGTAAACATGGAAATAACTACACCGCCATCTGTGTAAACATGAATATATCTACACCGCCATCCCTATAAACATGGAAATATCTACACCGTCCTCTGTATGAACATGGAAATATCTACACCGCTAACTGTATGAACATGGAAATATCTACACCGCTATCTATATGAACATGGATATATGTGCACCGGCATCTGGATCAACATGGAAATATCTACACCGCTATCTGCATGAACATGGAAATATCTACACAGCTGTCTGAATATACATGGAAATATCTACACAGATTTCTCTATAAATATGGAAATAACTACAGCGCTATCTCTATAAACTTCGAAATACCTACACCGCCATCTGTATGAACATGGAAATATCTACACCGCCATCTCTACGAACATGGACATATCTAAACCGCCATCTGTATTAAGATGGAAATACCTAAACCGCTATCTGTATAAACATGGAAATATCTGCGCAACTATCAGTATAAACATGGAAATAACCGCACCGCTATCTGAATAAACATGGAAATATCCGCACCGCTATCTGTATAAACATGGAAATATCTACACTGCTATCTGCATAAACCTGGAAATATCCACACCGCTATCTGTGTAAACATGGAAATGTCTACACCGCTATCCGTGTAAACATGGAAATATCTACACCGCCATCTGTGTAAACATGAAAATATCTACACCGCCATCCCTATAAACATGGAAATATCCACACCGCTATTTGTACGAACATGGAAATATCTACACCGCTATCTGTATGAACATGCAAATATCTACACAGCAATCTGTATATCAATGGAAATTTTTACACAGCTATCTCTATTAACATGGAAATAACTACTCTGCTATCTGTATAAACATGGAAATATCTACACCGCCACCTGTATGAACATGGAAATATCCATACTGCCATCCGTACAAACATGGAAATATCTACACCGCCCTCTGTATGAACATGGAAATATCTTCACCGCCATCTGTATGAACATGGAAATATCTACACCGCTAAATGTATGAACATGGAAATGCCTACACCGCTATTGGTATGAACATGGAAATATCTACACCGCTATCTGTATGAACATGGAAATATCTACACCGCTATCTGTATGAACATGGAAATATCTACACCGCCATCTGTTTGAACATTTAAATATCTACACGGCCATCAGTATGAACATGGAAATACCTGCACAACTAACTGTATGAACATGGAATTATCTACGATGCTATCTGTATGAACATGGAAATATCTACACCGCTATCTGTATGAACATGGAAATATCTACACCGCCATCTGTATGAACATGCAAATATCTACACAGCTATCTGTATGTTAATGGAAATATCTTCACTGCTATCTCTATATACATAGAAATAACTACACTGCTATCTCAATAAATATGGAAATATCTACACCGCCATCTCTATGAACATGGAAATATCTACACCGCCATTTGTATGAACATGGAAATATCTACACCGCCATCTGTATGAACATGGATATATGTACACTAGCATCTGGATGAACATGGAAATATCTACACCGCTATCTGCATGAACATGGAAATATCTACACAGCTATCTGAATATACATGGAAATATCTACACAGATTTCTCTATAAATATGGAAATAACTACAGCGCTATCTCTATAAACTTCGAAATATCAACACCGCCATCTGTATGAACATGGAAATATCTACACCGCTATCTGTAGAAACATGGACATATCTACACCGCCATCTGTATTAAGATGGAAATATCTACATCACTATCTGTATAAACATGGAAATATCTGCCCAATTATCTGTATAAAGATGGAAATATCCGCACCGCTATCTGAATAAACATGGAAATATCCACACCGCTATATGTATAAACATGGAAATATCTACACTGCTATCTGCATAAACATGGAAATATCCACACCGCTATCTGTGTAAACATGGAAATGTCTACACCGCTATCTGTGTAAACATGGAAATATCTACACCGCCATCTGTATTAAGGTGGAAATATCTACACCGCTATCTGTATAAACATGGAAATATCTGCCCAATTATCTGTATAAACATGGAAATATCCACACCGCTATCTGTGTAAACATGAAAATGTCTACACCACTATTTGTGTAAACATGAAAATATCTACACCGCCTTCACTATAAACATGGAAATCTCTACACCGCTATCTGTATGAATATGGAAATATCTACACCGCCATCTCTATAAATGTGGAAATATCTACACCGCTATCTGTATGAACTTGGAAATATCTACACTGCTCTCTGTATAAGATTGAAATTATCTACACCACAATCTCTATGAACATGGAAATATCTACACTGCTGTCTGTATAAACATAGAAATATCTACACCGCTATCTGTATAAACATGGAAATATCTACAACGCTGTCTCTATAAACTTGGAAATAACTACACCACTATCTCTGTAAACATGGAAATTTCTAGACCGCCATCTCTATAAACATGGAAATATCTACACCGCCATCTGTATGAACATGTAAATATCTACACCGCCATCTGTATGAACATGGAAATATCTACACCGCCATCTGTATGAACATGGAAATATCTACACCGCTAACTGTATGAACATGGAAATATCTACACCGCTATCAGTATGAACGTGGAAATATCTACACCGCTATCTGTATGAACATGCAAATATCTACACAGCTATCTTCATATCAATTGAAATATCTACACTGCTATCTCTATAAACATGGAAATAACTACACTGCTATGTGTATAAACATGGAAATATCTACAGTGCCACCTCTGTGAACGTGGAAATATCTACACCGCCATTTGTATGAACATGGAAATATTTACACCGCTATCTGTATGAACATGCAAATATCTACACAGCTATCTGTATATCAATGGAAATATCTACACCGCTATCTCTATAAACATGGAAATATCTACATTGCTATCTGTATAAACATGGAAATATCTACACTGCCATCTCTATGAACATGGAAATATAAACGCCGCCATTTGTATGAACACGGAAATATCTACACCGCCATCTGTATGAACATGGAAATATCTACACCGCCATCTGTATGAACATGGAAATATCTACACCACCATCTGTATGAACATGGAAATATCGTCACCACCATCTGAATGAACATGGATATATCTACACCGGCATCTGGATGAACATGGAAATATCTACACCGCTATCTGCATGAACATGAAATATCTACACAGCTATCTGCATATACATGGAAATATCTACAGAGATTTCTCTATAAATATGGAAATAACTACAGCGCTATCTCTATAAACTTCGAAATATCTACAAAGCCATCTGTATGAACATGGAAATATCTACACCGCCATCTTCACGAACATGGACATATCTACACCGCCATCTGTATTAAGATGGAAATATCTACACCGCTATCTGTATGAACATGGAAATATCTACACCACCATCTGTATGAACATGCAAATATCTACACAGCTATATGTATATCAATGGAAATATCTACATTGCTATCTCTATAAACATGGAAATAACTTCACTGCTATCTGTATGAACATGGAAATATCTACACCGACACCGGTATGAACATGGAAATATCTACACTGCCATCCGTACGAACATGGAAATATCTACACGGCCATCTGTATGAACATGTAAATATCTACACCGCCATCAGTATGAACATGGAAATATCTACACCGCTAACTGTATGAACATGGAAATATCTACACAGCTATCTGTATGAACATGGAAATATCTACACCGCTATATGTAAAACATGGAAATATCTACACCGCTATCTGTATGAACATGGAAATATCTACACCGCTATCTGTATGAACATGGAAATATCTACACCGCTATCTGTATGAACATGCAAATATCTACACAGCTATCTGTATGTCAATGGAAATATCTACACCGCTATCTCTATAAACATGGAAATATCTACATTGCTATCTGTATAAACATGGAAATATCTACACCGCCATCTCTATGAACATGGAAATATCTACACCGCTAACAGTATGAACATGGAAATATTTACACCGATATCTGTATGAACATGGAAATATCTACACCGCTATCTGTATGAACATGGAAATATCTGCACCGCTATCTGTATGAACATGGAAATATCTACACCGCTATCTGTATGAGCATGGAAATATCTACACCGCTATCGGTATGAACATGCAAATATCTACACAGATATCTGTATATCAATGGAAATATCTACACTGCTATCTCTATAATAATGGAAATAACTACACTGCTATCTGTACAAACAATGAAATATCTACACCGCCATCTCCATGAACATGGAAATATCTACACCGCCATCTGTGTAAACGTGAAAATATCTACACCGCCATCTCTAAAAACATGGAAATATCTACACCGCCATCTGTATGAACATGGATATATCTACACCGCCATCTCTATAAACGTGGAAATATCTACACCGCTATCTGTATGAACTTGGAAATATCTACACTGCTATCTGTATAAAATTGAAGTTATCTACACCACTATCTCTATAAACATGGAAATATCTACACTGCTATCTGTATAAACATGGAAATATCTACACCGCTATCTGTAAAAACATGGAAATATCTTCTCCGCTATCTGTATAAACATGGAAATATCTACAATGCTGTCTCTATAATCTTGGAAATAACTTCACCACTATCTCTATAAACATGGAAATATCTAGACCGCCATCTCTATAAACATGGAAATATCTACACCACCATCTGTATAAACATGGAAATATCTATACCGCTACCTGCATAAACATGGAAATATCTACACCGCCATCTCTATGAACATGGAAATATCTACACCGCTATCTGTACGAACATGGAAATATCTACACCGCCATCTGTATGAACACGGAGATATCTACACCGCCATCTGTATGAACATGGAAATATCTACACCGCTAACTGTATGAACATGGAAATATCTACACCGCTATCTGCATGAACATGGAAATATCTACACCGTTATCTGTATGAACATGGAAATATCTACACCGCTATCTGTATAAACATGGAAATATCTGCCCAACTATCTGTATAAACATGGAAATATCCGCACCGCTATCTGTATAAACATGGAAATGTCTACACCGCTATCTGTGTAAACATGGAAATATCTACACCGCCACCTGTATGAACATGGAAATATCTACACTGCCATCCGTGCGAAGATTTGAATATCTACACAGCCATCTTTATGAACATGTAGATATCTACACCGCTATCTGTATGAACATGGAAATATCTACACCGCTAACAGTATGAACATGGAAATGTTTACACCGATATCTGTATGAACATGGAAATATCTACACCGCTATCTGTATGAACATGGAAATATCTGCACCGCTATCTGTATGAACATGGAAATATCTACACCGCTATCTGTATGAGCATGGAAATATCTACACCGCTCTTGGTATTAACATGCAAATATCTACACAGATATCTGTATATCAGTGGAAATATCTACACTGCTATCTCTATAATAATGGAAATAACTACACTGCTATCTGTACAAACAATGAAATATCTACACCGCCATCTCCATGAACATGGAAATATCTACACCGCCATCTGTGTAAACGTGAAAATATCTACACCGCCATCCCTAAAAACATGGAAATATCTACACCGCCATCTGTATGAACATGGATATATCTACACCGCCATCTCTATAAACGTGGAAATATCTACACCGCTATCTGTATGAACTTGGAAATATCTACACTGCTATCTGTATAAAATTGAAATTATCTACACCACTATCTCTATAAACATGGAAATATGTACACTGCTATCTGTATAAACATGGAAATATCTACACCGCTATCTGTAAAAACATGGAAATATCTTCTCGGCTATCTGTATAAACATGGAAATATCTACAATGCTGTCTCTATAATCTTGGAAATAACTTCACCACTATCTATATAAACATGGAAATATCTAGACCGCCATCTCTATAAACATGGAAATATCTACACCACCATCTGTATAAACATGGAAATATCTATACCGCTACCTGCATAAACATGGAAATATCTACACCGCCATCTCTATGAACATGGAAATATCTACACCGCCATCTGTACAAACATGGACATATCTACACCGCCATCTGTATTAAGATGGAAATATCTACACTGCTATCTGTATAAACATGGAAATATCTGCCCAACTATCTGTATAAACATGGAAATATCTGCACTGCTATCTGTATAAACATGGAAATACCTACACCGCTATCTGCATAAACATTGAAATATCCACACCGCTATCTGTGTAAACATAGAAATGTCTACACCGCTAACTGTGTAAACATGGAAATATCTACACCGCCATCTATGTAAACATGGAAAATCTATACCGCTATCTGCAGAAACATGGAAATATCTACGCCGCCATCTCTATGAACACGGAAATATCTACACCGCCTTCTGTACGAACATGTAAATATCTACACCGCCATCTGTATGAACATGGAAATAGCTACACCGCTATCTGTATGAACATGGAAATATCTACAAGGCTATCTGTTTGAACATGGAAATATCTACACCGTTATCTGTATGACCATGGAAATATCTACACCGCTATCTGTATCAACATGGAAATATCTACACCGCTATCTGTACGAACATGGAAATATCTACACCGCTATCTGTATGAACATGCAAATATCTACACAGCTATCTGTATATCAACGGAAATATCTACACTGCTATCTCTATAAACATGGAAATAACTACACTGCTATCTGTATAAACATAGAAATATCTACACCGCCACCTGTATGAACATGGAAATAACTACACTGCCATCCGTGCGAACATTTGAGTATCTACACCACCATCTGTATGAACATGTAGATATCTACACCGCCATCTGTATGAACATGGAAATATCTACACCGCTAACAGTATGAACATGGAAATATTTACACCGATATCTGTATGAACATGGAAATATCTACACCGCTATCTGTATGAACATGGAAATATCTGCACCGCTATCTGTATGAACATGGAAATATCTACACCTCTATCTGTATGAGCATGGAAATATCTACACCGCTATCGGTATGAACATGCAAATATCTACACAGCTATCTGTATATCAATGGAAATATCTACACTGCTATCTCTATAATAATGGAAATAACTACACTGCTATCTGTACAAACAATGAAATATCTACACCGCCATCTCTATGAACATGGAAATATCTACACCGCCATATGTATGAACATGGAAATATTTACACCGCCATCTCTATGAACATGGAAATATCTACACCGCCATGTGTATGAACATGGAAATATCTTCACCGCCATCTGTATGAACATGGATATATCTACACCGTCATCTGGATGAACATGGAAATATCTACACCGCTATCTGCATGAACATGGAAGTATCTACAGAGGTATCTGCATATACATGGAAATATCTACAGAGATTTCTCTATAAATATGGAAATAACTACCACGCTACCTCTATAAACTTCGAAATATCTACACCGCCATCTGTATGAACATGGAAATATCTACACCACCATCTGTAAGAACATGGACATATCTACACCGCCATCTGTATTAAGATGGAAATATCTACACTGCTATCTGTAAAAACATGGAAATATCTGCCCAACTATCTGTATAAACATGGAAATATCTGCACCGCTATCTGTATAAACATGGAAATACCTACACCGCTATCTGCATAAACATGGAAATATCCACACCGCTATCTGTGTAAACATAGAAATGTCTACACCGCTATCTGTGTAAACATGGAAATATCTACAACGCCATCTGTGTAAACATGGAAAATCTATACCGCTATCTGCAGAAACATGGAAATATCTACGCCGCCATCTCTATGAACACGGAAATATCTACACCGCCTTCTGTACGAACATGTAAATATCTACACCGCCATCTGTATGAACATGGAAATAGCTACACCGCTAACTGTATGAACATGGAAATATCTACAAGGCTATCTGTTTGAACATGGAAATATCTACACCGTTATCTGTATGACCATGGAAATATCTACACCGCTATCTGTATCAACATGGAAATATCTACACCGCTATCTGTACGAACATGGAAATATCTACACCGCTATCTGTATGAACATGCAAATATCTACACAGCTATCTGTATATCAACGGAAATATCTACACTGCTATCTCTATAAACATGGAAATAACTACACTGCTATCTGTATAAACATAGAAATATCTACACCGCCACCTGTATGAACATGGAAATAACTACACTGCCATCCGTGCGAACATTTGAGTATCTACACCGCCATCTGTATGAACATGTAGATATCTACACCGCCATCTGTATGAACATGGAAATATCTACACCGCTAACAGTATGAACATGGAAATATTTACACCGATATCTGTATGAACATGGAAATATCTACACCGCTATCTGTATGAACATGGAAATATCTGCACCGCTATCTGTATGAACATGGAAATATCTACACCTCTATCTGTATGAGCATGGAAATATCTACACCGCTATCGGTATGAACATGCAAATATCTACACAGCTATCTGTATATCAATGGAAATATCTACACTGCTATCTCTATAATAATGGAAATAACTACACTGCTATCTGTACAAACAATGAAATATCTACACCGCCATCTCTATGAACATGGAAATATCTACACCGCCATATGTATGAACATGGAAATATTTACACCGCCATCTCTATGAACATGGAAATATCTACACCGCCATGTGTATGAACATGGAAATATCTTCACCGCCATCTGTATGAACATGGATATATCTACACCGTCATCTGGATGAACATGGAAATATCTACACCGCTATCTGCATGAACATGGAAGTATCTACAGAGGTATCTGCATATACATGGAAATATCTACAGAGATTTCTCTATAAATATGGAAATAACTACCACGCTACCTCTATAAACTTCGAAATATCTACACCGCCATCTGTATGAACATGGAAATATCTACACCACCATCTGTACGAACATGGACATATCTACACCGCCATCTGTATTAAGATGGAAATATCTACACCGCTATCTGTATAAACATGGAAATATCTACAACGCTATCTGCATTAATATGGAAATATCCACACCGCTATCTGTGTAAACATGGAAATGTCTGCACCACTATCTGTGTAAACATGGAAATATCACCACCGCCATATGTGTAAACGTCAAAATATCTACACCGCCATCTCTAAAAACATGGAAATATCTACACCGCCATCTGTATGAACATGGATATATCTACACCGCCATCTCTATAAACGTGGAAATATCTACACCGCTATCTGTATGAACTTGTAAATATCTACACTGCTATCTGTATAAAATTGAAATTATCTACACCACTATCTCTATGAACATGGAAATATCTACACTGCTATCTGTATAAACATGGAAATATCTACACCGCTATCTGTAAAAACATGGAAATATCTTCTCCGCTATCTGTATAAACATGGAAATATCTACAATGCTGTCTCTATAATCTTGGAAATAACTTCACCACTATCTCTATAAACATGGAAATATCTAGACCGCCATCTCTATAAACATGGACATATCTACACCACCAACTGTATAAACATGGAAATATCTATACCGCTATCTGCATAAACATGGAAATATCTACACCGCCATCTCTATGAACATGGAAATATCCACACCGCCATCTGTATGAACATGGAAATATCTACACCGCTCTCTGTATAAACATGGAAATATCTTCACCGCTATCTGTATAAACATGGAAATATCTACAATGCTGTCTCTATAAATATGGAAATAACTACAGCGCTATCTCTATAAACTTCGAAATATCTACACCGCCATCTGTATGAACATGGAAATATCTACAACGCCATCTGTACGAACATAGACATATCTACACCGCCATCTGTATTAAGATGGAAATATCTACACCGCTATCTGTTTAAACATGGAAATATCTACAATGCTGTCTCTATAAATATGGAAATAACTACAGCTCTATCTCTATAAACTTCGAAATATCTACACCGCCATCTGTATGAACATGTAAATATCTACACCGCCATCTGTATGAACATGGAAATATCTACACCGCTAACTGTATGAACATGGAAATATCTACACAGCTATCTGTATGAACATGGAAATATCTACACCGCTATCTGTAAAACATGGAAATATCTACACCGCTATCTGTATGAACATGGAAATATCTACACCGCTATCTGTATGAACATGGAAATATCTACACCGCTATCTGTATGAACATGCAAATATCTACACAGCTATCTGTATATCAGTGGAAATATCTACACCGCTATCTCTATAAACATGGAAATATCTACATTGCTATCTGTATAAACATGGAAATATCTACACCGCCATCTCTATGAACATGGAAATATCTACACCGCCATTTGTATGAACACGGAAATATCTACACCGCCATCTCTATGAACATGGAAATATCTACAACGCCATCTGTATGAACATGGAAATATCTTCACCGCCATCTGTATGAACATGGATATATCTACACTGGCATCTGGAGGAACATGGAAATATCTACACCGCTATCTGCATGAACATGGAAATATCTACACAGCTATCTGCATATACATGGAAATATCTACAGAGATTTCTCAATAAATATGGAAATAACTACAACGCTATGTCTATAAACTTCGAAATATCTACACCGCCATCTGTATGAACATGGAAATATCTACACCGCCATCTGTACAAACATGGACATATCTACACCGCCATCTGTATTAAGATGGAAATATCTACACCGCTATCTGTATAAACATGGAAATATCTGCCCAACTATCTGTATAAACATGGAAATATCCGCACCGCTATCTGTATAAACATGCAAATACCTACACCGCTATCTGCATAAACATGGAAATATCCACACCGCTATCTGTGTAAACATGGAAATGTCTACACCGCTATCTGTGTAAACATGGAAACATCTACACCTCCATCTATGTAAACATGGAAAATCTATACCGCTATCTGCAGAAAGATGGAAATATCTACGCCACCATCTCTATGAACATGGAAATATCTACACCGCCTTCTGTACGAACATGTAAATATCTACACCGCCATCTGTATGAACATGGAAATAGCTACACCGCTAACTGTATTAACATGGAAATATCTACAAGGCTATCTGTATGAACATGGAAATATCTACACCGTTATCTGTATGAACATGGAAATATCTACACCGCTATCTGTATCAACATGGAAATATCTACACCGCTATCTGTACGAACATGGAAATATCTACACCGCTATCTGTATGAACATGCAAATATCTACACAGCTATCTGTATATCAACGGAAATATCTACACTGTTATCTCTATAAACATGGAAATAACTACACTGCTATCTGTATAAACATGGAAATATCTACACCGCCATCTGTATGAACATGGAAATATCTACACCGCCATCTGTACAAACATAGACATATCTACACCGCCATCTGTATTAAGATGGAAATATCTACACCGCTATCTGTATAAACATGGAAATATCTGCCCAACTATCTGTATAAACATGGAAATATCTGCACCGCTATCTGTATAAACATGGAAATACCTACACCGCTATCTGCATAAACATGGAAATATCCACACCGCTATCTGTGTAAACATGGAAATGTCTGCACCACTATCTGTGTAAACATGGAAATATCGCCACCGCCATATGTGTAAACGTGAAAATATCTACACCGCCATCTGTACGAACATGGAAATATCTATACCGCCATCTGTATGAACATGGAAATATCTACAACGCGATTTGTATGAACATGGAAATATATACACCACCATCTGTATGAACATGGAAATATCTTCACCGCCATCTCTATGAACATGGAAATATCTACACCGCTAACTGTATGAACATGGAAATATCTACAAGGCTATCTGTATGAACATGGAAATATCTACACCGTTATCTGTATGAACATGGAAATATCTACACCGCTATCTGTATGAACATGGAAATATCTACACCGCTATCTGTACGAACATGGCAGTATCTACACCGCTATCTGTATGAACATGCATATATCAACACAGCTATCTGTCTATCAATGGAAATATCTACACTGCTATCTCTATAAACATGGAAATAAATACACTGCTATCTGTATAAACATGGAAATATCTACACCGCCACCTGTATAAACATGGAAATATATACAATGCCATCCGTGCGAACATGGAAATATCTTCACCGCCATCTGTATGAACATGGATATACCTACACCGGCATCTGGATGAACATGGAAATATCTGCACCGCTATCTGCATGAACATGGAAATATCTACACAGCTATCTGCATATACATGGAAATATCTACAGAGATTTCTCTATAAATATGGAAATAACTACAGAGCTATCTCTATAAACTTCGAAATAACTACACCGCCATCTGTATGAACATGGAAATATCTACACCGCCATCTGTATGAACATGGACATACCTACACCGCCATCTGTATTAAGATGGAAATATCTACACCGCTATCTGCATAAACATGGAAATATCCACACCGCTATCTGTGTAAACATGGAAATATCTACACCGCCAACTGTGTAAACATGAAAATATCTACACCGCCATCTCTATAAACATGGAAATATCTACACCGCCATCAGTATGAACATGGAAATATCTACACCGCCATCTCTATAAATGTGGAAATATCTACACCGCTATCTGTATGAACTTGGAAATATCTACACTGCTCTCGGTATGAAAATGAAATTATCTACACCACTATCTCTATAAACATGGAAATATCTACACTGCTATCTGTATAAACATGGAAATATCTACACCGCTATCTGTATAAACATGGAAATATCTTCACCGCTCTCTGCATAAACATGGAAATATCAACAACGCTTCTCTATAAACTTGGAAATAACTACACCACTATCTCCGTAAACATGGAAATATCTAGACCGCCATCTCTATAAACACGGAAATATCTACACCACCATCTGTTTAAACATGGAAATATCTTCACTGCTATCTGCATAAACATGGAAATATCTACAACGCTTCTCTATAAACTTGGAAATAACTACACCACTATCTCTGTAAACATGGATATATCTAGACCGCCATCTCTATAAACACGGAAATATCTACACCACCATCTGTATAAACATGGAAATATCTATACAGCTATCTGCGTAAACATGGAAATATCTACACTGCTATCTGTATAAACATGGAAATATCGGCACAGCTATCTGTATAAACATGGAAATATCTACACCACTATCTGTATAAACATGGAAATATCTATACTGCTATTTCTATAAATATGGAAATATCTACATCGCTATCTGTATGAACATGGAAATATCTACACCGCTATCTGTATGAACATGGAAATATGTACATTGCTATCTGTATAAAAATGGAAATATCTACACCGCTATCTCTATAAACATGGAAATATCTACACCTCTATCTGTATAAACAAGGAAATATCTTGACCGCCATCTCTATAAACATGGAAATATCTACACCGCTATCTGTATAAACATGGAAATATCTACACCGCTATCTGTATAAGCATGGAAATAGCTACACTGCTATCTCTATAAACTTGGAAATAACTACACCACTATCTCTATAAACTTGGAAATATCTAGACCGCCATCTCTATAAACATGGAAATATCTACCCCGCCATCTGTATCAGCATGGAAATATCTACACCGCTATCTGTATGAACATGGAAATACCTACACCGCTATCTGTATGAACATGCAAATATCTACACAGCTATCTGTATATCAATGGAAATATATATACTGCTATCTCTATAAACATGGCAATAACTACACTTCTATCTGTATAAACAAGGAAATATCTACACTACCATCTCTATGAACATGGAAATCACTACACCGCCACTTGTATGAACATAGAAATATCTACCCCTCCATCTCTATGAACATGGAAATATCTACACCGTGATTTGTATGAACATGGAAGTAACTACACCGCAATCTGTATGAACATGGAAATATCTTCACCGCCATCTGTATGAACATGGATATACCTACACCGGCACCTGGATGAACATGGAAATATCTACACCGCTATCTGCATTAACATGGAAATATCTGCACAGCAATCTGCATATACATGGAAATATCTACACAGCTTTCTCTATAAACATGGAAATAACTACACCGCTATCTCTACAAACTTCGAAATATCTACACCACCATCTGTATGAACATGGAAATATCTACACCACCATCTGTAGGAAAATGGAAATATCTACAGCGCCATCTGTATTAAGATGGATATATCTGCACCGCTCTCTGTATAAACACAGAAATATCTACACCTCAATCTCTATAAACGTGGAAATATCTACACCGCTATCTGCATGAACATGGAAATATCGACATTGCTATCTGTATAAAATTGGAAATCTCTACACTGCTATCTCTATAAACATGGAAACATCTACAGCGCAATCTGTGTAAACGAGAAAATATATAGACCGCCATCTCTATAAACAGGTAAATATCTACACCGCTATCTGTATAAACATGGAAATATCTACACCGCTATCTCTATAAACATGGAAATATCTACACCGCTATCTGTATAAACATGGAAATATCTACACCGCTATCTGTATAAACTTGGAAATATCTGCACCGCTATCTGTATAAACATGGAAATATCTCCACCGCTATCAGTATAAACATGGAAATATCTACTCCGCTATCTGTATAAACAGGTAAATATCCACACCGCTATCTGTGTCAACATGGAAATCTCTTCACCGCTATCTGTATAAACATGGAAATATCTACACCGCTATCTGTATAAACTTGGAAATATCTGCACCGCTATCTGTATAAACATGGAAATATCTCCACCGCTATCAGTATAAACATGGAAATATCTACTCCGCTATCTGTATAAACAGGTAAATATCCACACCGCTATCTGTGTCAACATGGAAATCTCTTCACCGCTATCTGTATAAACATGGAAATAACTACACCACTATCTCTATAACCATGCGAATAACTACAACGCTATCTGTGTAAACATGGAAATGCCTACAGCGCTATCTGTGTAAAATTGGAAATATCTACACCGCTATCTGTGTAAACATGGAAATATCTACACCACCATCTCTATAAACATGGAAATATCTACACCGCCATCAGTATAAACATGAAATATCTACACCGCCATCTCTATAAACATGGAAATATCTACACCGCCATCTGTATGAACATGGAAATATCTACACCGCCATCTCTATAAATGTGGAAATATCTACACCGCTCTCTGTATGTACATGGAAATATCTACACTGCTATCTGTATAAAAATGGAAATATCTACACCGCTATCTGTATAAACATGGAAATATCTACACCGCTATCTGTATAAACATGGAAATACCTACACCGCTATCTCTACCAACTTGGAAATATCTACACCACTATCTCTATAAACATGGAAATATCTAGACCGCCATTTCTATAAACATGGAAATATCTACACAGCTATCTGTATAAACATGGAAATATCTACACCGCTATCTCTATAAACTTGGAAATATCTGCAGCGCTATGTGTATCAACATGGAAATATCTACACCACCATCTGTATAAAGATGGAAATAAATATCTACTCCGCAATCAGTATGGACGTGGAAATACCCACACCACTATCTGTATAAACATTTAAATATCTACACCGCTATCTGCGAAATCATGGAAATATCTACACCGCTTCCTCTGTTAACATGGAAATATCTACACTGCTATCTGTTTAAACAAGGAAATATCTACACTGCCATCTGTATAAACATGGAAATATCTACACCGCTATCTGTATGAACATGAAAATATCTACAGCACCATCTGTATAAACATGGAAGTATCTACACGGCTATCTCTATAAACATGAAAATATCTAAACCGCCATCTCTCTAAAAACGGAAATATCTACACCGCCATCTTTATAAACACCGAAATATCTATACGCCCCTCTGTATGAACATGGAAATATCTCCAACGCCATCTCTATTAAGATGGAAATATGCACACCGCCATCTGTATAAACATGGAAATATCTACACCGCTATCTCTATAAACATAGAAATATCTACAACGCTATCTGTGTATACATGGAAATATCTACACTGCCATCTGTGTAAACATGGAAATAGCTACACCGACATCTGTATGAACATGGAAATATCTACATGGCCATCTGTATAAACATGGAAATATCTACACCGCTATCTCTATAAACTTGGAAATATCTGCACCGCTATGTGTATCAAGATGAAAATATCTACACCGCTTTCTCTGTAAACATGGAAATATCTACACCGCCATCTGTATGACCATGGAAATATCTACACCGCCATCTGGATGAACATGGAAATATCTGCACCGCTATCTGTATGAACTTGGAAATATCTACACCGCTATCTGTATAAACATGCAAATATCTACACCGTTTTCTGTATGAACAAGGAAATAGCTACACTGCCATCTCTATAAACATGGAAATATCTACACTGCCATCTGTAAAACATGGAAATATCCACACCGCTATCTGTATATACATAGAAATATCTACACCCCTACTGTATGAACATGGAAAAATCTACACCGCTGTATGTATAAACATCTAGATATCTACACCGCTATCTCTATAAACATGGAAATATCTACACCGCCATCTGTAGAAACATGGAAATATCTACACTGCCATCTCTATAAACATTTAAATATCTCCACAGCCATCTGTGTGAATATGGAAATATCTACACCACCATCTGTATAAAGATGGAAATAAATATTTACCCCGCAATCAGTATGGACATGGTAATATCTACACCGCTATATGTATAAACATTTAAATATCTACACCGCTATCTGCATAAACATGGAAATATCTACACCGCTACCTCTGTAAACATGGAAATATATACACAGCTATCTGTATAAACATGGAAATATCTACACCGCTATCTCTATAAACATGGAAATATCTACAACGGTATCTGTGTAAACATGGAAATGTCTACTCCGCTATCTGTGTAAACATGGAAATTTCTACACCGCCATATGTTTGAACATGGAAATATGCACAGCCCCATCACTATAAAGATGGAAACACCTTCACCGCTATCTGTATAAACATGGAAATATCTACACCGCTAAGTGTATAAGCATGGAAATATCTAAACACGCTATGTGTATAAACATAGAAATATCTACACCGCTATCTGTATAAACATGGAAATATGTACACCGCTATCTGTATAAACATGGAAATATCTTCACCGCTATCTGTATAAACATGGAAATATCTACACCGCTATCTGTATAAACATGGAAATATCTACACTGCTATCTGCAAAACGGGGAAGTGTCTACACCGCTATCTCTATAAACATGGAGATATCTACACCACCATCTGTATAAACATGGAAATATCTACACCGCCATCTGTATGTACATGGAAATATCTACACTATCTGTATAAACATGGAAATATCTACACCGCTATCTGTATAAACATGGATATATCTACACCGCTATGTGTATAAACATGGAAATACCTACACCGCTATCTCTATAAACTTGGAAATATCTACACCACTATCTCTATAAACATGGAAATATCTAGACTGCCATTTCTACAAACATGGAAATATCTAAACCGCCATCTGTATAAACATGGAAATATCCATACCGCTATCTGTAGAAACATGGAAATATCTACACCACTATCTGTATAAACATGGAAATATCTATACTGCTATTTCTATAAATATGGAAATATCTACATCGCTATCTGTATGAACATGGAAATATCTACACCGCTATCTGTATGAACATGGAAATATGTACATTGCTATCTGTATAAAAATGGAAATATCTACACCGCTATCTCTATAAACATGGAAATATCTACACCTCTATCTGTATAAACAAGGAAATATCTTGACCGCCATCTCTATAAACATGGAAATATCTACACCGCTATCTGTATAAACATGGAAATATCTACACCGCTATCTGTATAAGCATGGAAATAGCTACACTGCTATCTCTATAAACTTGGAAATAACTACACCACTATCTCTATAAACTTGGAAATATCTAGACCGCCATCTCTATAAACATGGAAATATCTACCCCGCCATCTGTATCAGCATGGAAATATCTACACCGCTATCTGTATGAACATGGAAATACCTACACCGCTATCTGTATGAACATGCAAATATCTACACAGCTATCTGTATATCAATGGAAATATATATACTGCTATCTCTATAAACATGGCAATAACTACACTTCTATCTGTATAAACAAGGAAATATCTACACTACCATCTCTATGAACATGGAAATCACTACACCGCCACTTGTATGAACATAGAAATATCTACCCCTCCATCTCTATGAACATGGAAATATCTACACCGTGATTTGTATGAACATGGAAGTAACTACACCGCAATCTGTATGAACATGGAAATATCTTCACCGCCATCTGTATGAACATGGATATACCTACACCGGCACCTGGATGAACATGGAAATATCTACACCGCTATCTGCATTAACATGGAAATATCTGCACAGCAATCTGCATATACATGGAAATATCTACACAGCTTTCTCTATAAACATGGAAATAACTACACCGCTATCTCTACAAACTTCGAAATATCTACACCACCATCTGTATGAACATGGAAATATCTACACCACCATCTGTAGGAAAATGGAAATATCTACAGCGCCATCTGTATTAAGATGGATATATCTGCACCGCTCTCTGTATAAACACAGAAATATCTACACCTCAATCTCTATAAACGTGGAAATATCTACACCGCTATCTGCATGAACATGGAAATATCGACATTGCTATCTGTATAAAATTGGAAATCTCTACACTGCTATCTCTATAAACATGGAAACATCTACAGCGCAATCTGTGTAAACGAGAAAATATATAGACCGCCATCTCTATAAACAGGTAAATATCTACACCGCTATCTGTATAAACATGGAAATATCTACACCGCTATCTCTATAAACATGGAAATATCTACACCGCTATCTGTATAAACATGGAAATATCTACACCGCTATCTGTATAAACTTGGAAATATCTGCACCGCTATCTGTATAAACATGGAAATATCTCCACCGCTATCAGTATAAACATGGAAATATCTACTCCGCTATCTGTATAAACAGGTAAATATCCACACCGCTATCTGTGTCAACATGGAAATCTCTTCACCGCTATCTGTATAAACATGGAAATATCTACACCGCTATCTGTATAAACTTGGAAATATCTGCACCGCTATCTGTATAAACATGGAAATATCTCCACCGCTATCAGTATAAACATGGAAATATCTACTCCGCTATCTGTATAAACAGGTAAATATCCACACCGCTATCTGTGTCAACATGGAAATCTCTTCACCGCTATCTGTATAAACATGGAAATAACTACACCACTATCTCTATAACCATGCGAATAACTACAACGCTATCTGTGTAAACATGGAAATGCCTACAGCGCTATCTGTGTAAAATTGGAAATATCTACACCGCTATCTGTGTAAACATGGAAATATCTACACCACCATCTCTATAAACATGGAAATATCTACACCGCCATCAGTATAAACATGAAATATCTACACCGCCATCTCTATAAACATGGAAATATCTACACCGCCATCTGTATGAACATGGAAATATCTACACCGCCATCTCTATAAATGTGGAAATATCTACACCGCTCTCTGTATGTACATGGAAATATCTACACTGCTATCTGTATAAAAATGGAAATATCTACACCGCTATCTGTATAAACATGGAAATATCTACACCGCTATCTGTATAAACATGGAAATACCTACACCGCTATCTCTACCAACTTGGAAATATCTACACCACTATCTCTATAAACATGGAAATATCTAGACCGCCATTTCTATAAACATGGAAATATCTACACAGCTATCTGTATAAACATGGAAATATCTACACCGCTATCTCTATAAACTTGGAAATATCTGCAGCGCTATGTGTATCAACATGGAAATATCTACACCACCATCTGTATAAAGATGGAAATAAATATCTACTCCGCAATCAGTATGGACGTGGAAATACCCACACCACTATCTGTATAAACATTTAAATATCTACACCGCTATCTGCGAAATCATGGAAATATCTACACCGCTTCCTCTGTTAACATGGAAATATCTACACTGCTATCTGTTTAAACAAGGAAATATCTACACTGCCATCTGTATAAACATGGAAATATCTACACCGCTATCTGTATGAACATGAAAATATCTACAGCACCATCTGTATAAACATGGAAGTATCTACACGGCTATCTCTATAAACATGAAAATATCTAAACCGCCATCTCTCTAAAAACGGAAATATCTACACCGCCATCTTTATAAACACCGAAATATCTATACGCCCCTCTGTATGAACATGGAAATATCTCCAACGCCATCTCTATTAAGATGGAAATATGCACACCGCCATCTGTATAAACATGGAAATATCTACACCGCTATCTCTATAAACATAGAAATATCTACAACGCTATCTGTGTATACATGGAAATATCTACACTGCCATCTGTGTAAACATGGAAATAGCTACACCGACATCTGTATGAACATGGAAATATCTACATGGCCATCTGTATAAACATGGAAATATCTACACCGCTATCTCTATAAACTTGGAAATATCTGCACCGCTATGTGTATCAAGATGAAAATATCTACACCGCTTTCTCTGTAAACATGGAAATATCTACACCGCCATCTGTATGACCATGGAAATATCTACACCGCCATCTGGATGAACATGGAAATATCTGCACCGCTATCTGTATGAACTTGGAAATATCTACACCGCTATCTGTATAAACATGCAAATATCTACACCGTTTTCTGTATGAACAAGGAAATAGCTACACTGCCATCTCTATAAACATGGAAATATCTACACTGCCATCTGTAAAACATGGAAATATCCACACCGCTATCTGTATATACATAGAAATATCTACACCCCTACTGTATGAACATGGAAAAATCTACACCGCTGTATGTATAAACATCTAGATATCTACACCGCTATCTCTATAAACATGGAAATATCTACACCGCCATCTGTAGAAACATGGAAATATCTACACTGCCATCTCTATAAACATTTAAATATCTCCACAGCCATCTGTGTGAATATGGAAATATCTACACCACCATCTGTATAAAGATGGAAATAAATATTTACCCCGCAATCAGTATGGACATGGTAATATCTACACCGCTATATGTATAAACATTTAAATATCTACACCGCTATCTGCATAAACATGGAAATATCTACACCGCTACCTCTGTAAACATGGAAATATATACACAGCTATCTGTATAAACATGGAAATATCTACACCGCTATCTCTATAAACATGGAAATATCTACAACGGTATCTGTGTAAACATGGAAATGTCTACTCCGCTATCTGTGTAAACATGGAAATTTCTACACCGCCATATGTTTGAACATGGAAATATGCACAGCCCCATCACTATAAAGATGGAAACACCTTCACCGCTATCTGTATAAACATGGAAATATCTACACCGCTAAGTGTATAAGCATGGAAATATCTAAACACGCTATGTGTATAAACATAGAAATATCTACACCGCTATCTGTATAAACATGGAAATATGTACACCGCTATCTGTATAAACATGGAAATATCTTCACCGCTATCTGTATAAACATGGAAATATCTACACCGCTATCTGTATAAACATGGAAATATCTACACTGCTATCTGCAAAACGGGGAAGTGTCTACACCGCTATCTCTATAAACATGGAGATATCTACACCACCATCTGTATAAACATGGAAATATCTACACCGCCATCTGTATGTACATGGAAATATCTACACTATCTGTATAAACATGGAAATATCTACACCGCTATCTGTATAAACATGGATATATCTACACCGCTATGTGTATAAACATGGAAATACCTACACCGCTATCTCTATAAACTTGGAAATATCTACACCACTATCTCTATAAACATGGAAATATCTAGACTGCCATTTCTACAAACATGGAAATATCTAAACCGCCATCTGTATAAACATGGAAATATCCATACCGCTATCTGTAGAAACATGGAAATATCTACACCCCCATTTCTATAAACTTGGAAATATCTGCACCGCTATGTGTAACAACATGGAAATATCTACACCGCTATCTCTGTAAACATGGAAATATCTACACCGCCATCTGGATGAACATGGAAATATCTACACCGCTATCTGTATGAACATGGAAATATCTACACCGCTATCTCTATAACTATGCAAATATCTACACCGCTATCTGTATAAACAAGGAAATAGCTACACCGCCATCTCTATAAACATGGAAATATCTACACTGCCATCTGTAAAAGCATGGAAATATCCACATCGCTATCAGTATATACATAGAAATATCTACACCGCTACTATATGAACATGGAAATAACTACACCGCTATCTCCTTAAACATGAAAGTATCTAGACCGCCATCTCCATAAACATGGAAATACCTACACCACCATCTGTATAAACATGGAAATATCTACACCGCCATCAGTTTAAACATTTAAATATCTACAAGGCTGTCTGTAAAAACATGGAAATACCTACACCGCTATCTGTATAAACATGAAAATACCTAAACCGCTATCTGTATGAACATGGATATATCTACACCGCTATCTTTATAAACATGGAAATATCTTCACAGCTATCTGTGTAAACATGGAAATATCTACACCGCTATCTCTATAAACATGGAAATATCTACAACGGTATCTGTGTAAACATGGAAATGTCTACACCGCTATCTGTGTAAACATGGAAATTTCTACAGCGCCATCTGTTTGAACATGGAAATATCCACAGCGCCATCACTATAAAGATGGAAATACACCGCTATCTGTATAAACATGGAAATATCTACACCGCTAAGTGTATAAGGATGGAAATATCTACACCGCTAAGTGTATAAGCATGGAAATATCTACAACGCTATCTGTATAAACATGGAAATATCTACACCGCTATCTGTATAAACATGGTAATATCTACACTGCTATCTGCAAAACAGGGAAGTGTCTACACCGCTATCTCTGTAAACATGGAGATATCTACACTACTATCTGTATAAACATTGAAATATCTACACCGCCATCTGTATGAACATGGAAATATCTACACGGCTATCTGTATGAACATGGAAATATCTACACCGCCATCTGTATAAACATGGAAATATATACACCGCCATCTGTATAAACATGGAAACATCAACACCGCCCTCTCTATAACCATGGAAATATCTACACCGCCATCTGTATGAACATTATATATCTACGCCGCCAAATGCATAAAAATGCAAATATCTACACCGCTATCTGTATGAACATCTAAATACCTACACTGCTATCTGTATAAACTTGGAAATATCTACAGCGCTATCTCTATGAACATGGAAATATCTTCACCGCTATCTGTATAAACAAGGAAATATCTACACCGCCATCTCTATAAACATGGAAATACCTACACCGCTATCCGTATGAAAATGAATATATCTACAGCGCCATCTGTATAAACATAGAGGCATCTTCAACGCTATCTCTATAAACATGGCAATAACTACCCTGCCATCTGAATGAACATGGAAGTATCTACACCGTTATCTGTATGAACATGGAAATATCTACACCGCTATCTGTATAAACATGGAAAAATCTACACCGCCATCTGTATAACCATGGAAATATCTACAAGGATATCTGTAAAAACATGGAAATATCTACACCGCTATCTGTATAAACATGAAAATACCTAAACCGCTATTTGTATGAACATGGAAATATCTACACCGCTATCTTTATAAACATGGAAATATCTTCACAGCTATCTGTATAAACATTTAAATATCTACACCGCTATCTGTATAAACATGGAAATATCTACACTGCTATCTGCAAAACAGGGAAGTTTCTACACCGCTATCTCTATAAACATGGAGATATCTACACTACTACCTGTATAAACATTGAAATATCTACACCGCCATCTGTATGAACATGGAAAATCTACACCGCTATCTGTATGAACATGGAAATATCTACACCGCTATCTCTATAAACATGCAAATATCTACACCGCTGTCTGTATAAACAAGGAAATAGCTACTCCGCCATCTCTATAAACATGGAAATATCTACACTGCCATCTGTAAAAACATGGAAATCTCCACACCGCTATCTGTATATACATAGAAATATCTAAACCGCTACTGCATGAACATGGAAATATCTACACCGCTGTATGTATAAACATCTAGATATCTACACCGCTATCTCTATAAACATGGAAATATCTACACCGCCATCTGTAGAAACATGAAAATATCTAGACCGCCATCTCTATAAACACGGAAATATCTACACCACCATCTTCATAAACACGGAAATATCTATACCGCCCTCTCTATGAACATGGAAATATCTACAACACCATCACTATAAAGATGGAAATATGTACACCGCCATCTGTATAAACATGGAAATATCTACACCGCTATCTATATAAACATAGAAATATCTGCAACGCTATCTGTGTATACATGGAAATATCTACACTGCCATCTGTGTAAACATGGAAATATCCACACCGCCATCTGTATAAACATGGAAATATCTACACCGCCATCTGTATAAACATGGAAATATCTACACCGCCATCTGTATAAACAAGGAAACACAAACACCGCCCTCTCTATAATCATGGAAATATCTACACCGCCATCTATATGAACATTTAAATATCTACACTGCCACCTGCATAAAGATGCAAATATCTACACCGCTATCTGTATGAACATGGAAATACCTACACTGCTATCTGTATAAACATGGAAATATCGACACCGCGATCTCTATGAACATGGAAATATCTTCACCGCTATCTCTATAAACAAGAAAATATCTACACCGCCATCTCTATAAACATGGAAACACCTACACCGCTATCTGCATGAACATGAAAATATCTACAGCGCCATCTGTATAAACATGGAGGCATCTACAACGCTATCTCTATAAACATGGAAATAACTACTCCGCCATCTGAATGAACATCGAAGTATCTACAACGCTATCTGTATGAACATGGAAATATCTACACTGCTATCTGTATGAACAGGGAAATATCTACACCGCCATCTGTATGAACATGGAAATATCTACACCGCTAACTGTATGAACATGGAAATATCTACACCGCTAACTGTATGAACATGGAAATACCTACACCGCTATCTGTATGAACATGGAAATATCTACACCGCTATCTGTATAAACATGGAAATATCAACACTGCTATCTGTAAAACAGGGAAGTGTCTACACCGCTATCTCTATAAACATGGAGATATCTACACTACTATCTGTATGAACATTGAAATATCTACACCGCTATCTGTAGAAACATGGAAATATCTAGAATGCTATCTCTATTAACATGGAAATGTCTACACCGCTGTCTCTATAAACATGGAAATATTTACACCGCTATGTTCATAAACATGGAAATATCTACACCGTTATCTCTATAAACATGGAAATATCTGCACCGCCATCTGTATAAACATGGAAATATCTACACCACCATCTCTATAAACATGGAAATATCTACTCCGCCATCTGTATGAACTTGGAAATATCTACACCGCCATCTCTATAAACATGGAAATATCTAAACCGCTATCTGTATGAACATGGAAATATCTACACCGCTATCTCTATAAAGATGGAAATATCTTCACCGCAATCTGTATGAACATGGAAATATCTACACCGCTATCTGTATAAAATGGAAATATTTACACCGCCATCTGAATAAAAATGGGAATATCTACACGGCCATCTGTATAAACATGGAAATATCTTCACCGCAATCTCTATAAACATGGAAATATCTACACCGCCATCTGTATGAACATGGAAATATCTACACCGCCATCTGTATGAACTTGGAAATATCTACCGCGAAATCTGTATGAACATGGAAATATCCACACCACCATCTGTATGATCATGGAAATATGTACACATACATCTGTATGAACATGCAAATATCTTCACCGCCATCTGTATGAACATGGAAATACCTACACCACCATCTGTAGGAATATGGAAATATCTACACTGCCATCTCTATAAACATGGAAATATCTACACTGCCATCTGTATAAACATGGAAATATCTACACCGCTATCTGTATATGCATGGAAATATCTGCACCGCTATCTGTATAAACATGGAAATATCTATACCGCTATCTCTATAAACATGGAAATATCTACACCACTATCTGTATAAACATGGAAATGTCCACACCGCTATCTGTATAGACATGGAAATATCTACACCGCTAACTGTATAAACATTGAAATATCTACACCGCTATCGGTATAAACATCCGTATTTGCTCTTAATTTATACCCAAGGCTGGGATGTTTCACATGAAAAAAGACCAAGTACATAATTAGTCTATATTTGGTCTGGCAATTGATCTCTGCAATAATGAAACCTCAAAGACAATCAAATCTGAAATCTAAGCTACATATTAAGTAGCTTGGTTTTTAGGTAGCACGTTGCTGTGTATGCTGGCTTCATAGAACATGTAAGTAGCAATGGCCATTTTTTAATATTCATTAGCCTTGAAGTTCTCCTAATTTTGAATCACATAGAAATAGAAATCTAATCTCACTAGATTTTTTTTTTTTGAAACAGTGTCTGGCTTCGTTGCCCAGGGTGAAGAGCAGGGCATGATCTTGGCTCACACCTCTGCCTCTCGGACTCAAGCCATCCACCCACCTCAGACTTGGGGTAGCTGGGACCACAGGCATGTGCCACCATATCCAGCTAATATTTTTATTTTTGTACAAATGGGGTTTGTCATCTTTCCCACGCAGGCCTCAAACTCCAAGACTCAAGAAATCCACCTGCCTTGAATTCCAAAAGTACTGGGTGTACAGGTGACAGCCACTACGCCCAGCAACTAAACTTCTAAAAATCAATTTTACATAAAATTATCTAAGCGTGCAAGGAAAGATAAGAAGCCTAAGGAACCAGTGAGTTGAAGAATAAATGCAGTTTAAATCATACATGTAAACAACATGATGTGATGTGGTAGGAATCATCTAACATGCTTTAAAGCATGAGTAAAAGGTCTTTTCTTAGAAAACTGGATCTTAGTTTAGGATATCTTTAGATAAGAGTATGAAAAGTCATATCACATTGATAAGTGAAGTGCTTCCTTTGGCTAATTTTAGGGATAGGACATTTACTTTCATATAATTCATAGGAATCTTAGACTTAAAAATAAAATTTCCCTTCTCAAATCCTTACTTTCATACATTTTTTGCATTTCTTTCACTTTTGTGTTAATGGCCTATGTCTCAACATATTCTATTAAGCCTTCTGGAAACACATACTTTGTTTCCAGCCTCTTCAGAGAACCATCACTCCACTTCCTAGGCTTCTGAAGAAGCAGACCCAAGCTGATAGTTATTACATATTTCTAAATCTAGGTGACCAAGAAAAATTGATACTTTTCCCATCATACCTTTAAGTTAATAATCAGGTGAATGCTGAGAGGTAAAGACCCAAGAGTGTTGGTTGTCTAATTGTGCAGCTGTATAAACAAATCTTAATGCTTGAAAATATTCAAAGGTTATTCTCACGTTGATTGTTGGTAACTATGTGTAACAACATGAAAAGAAAAAAAATCAAAGAATTACGTCTGAGGATAATACACAATCTCTAAGGGTAAGAAGAGCAACAAAAATTCTGCTTCAATTACCACTGAAATAATATATTTATCCTGTAAAATCTATGGTGGCTGGTTGTAAAAATTAGGCTTTAGCAAACTGATAAAGACTTTTTAATGAAAACATTATGAAACATAGTTTTTAAAAAGTTAAATACACCCACACCAGTTTTTCACATTCTTTGGCCTGCTTTAATGCTGCCATTAAATAATTGATTTAGTTGTGACATAGATCCTATGTTCCATTGAGTCTACCATTCATAAAGATGCAATGTAAGGTAACAAAAGTATAAATTGTGTGTGTGAGGGGGAGAAGTCAAGAGTATTTTTATGTGACAGAAGTTAAGTTGTTATCAGTGTAAAATAGTCTGTTACAAATACAGGACTCTGTATGTTAGTTTCACTTACCAGAAAGAAATAAATTACAGCAGATACACACACACACACCAAAAAAGGGAAAAGAAACAAAGCTTAGCACCACAGAAAACCACCAAACTAGAGAGATGAACAATAAGAAAGGAAGAAGTGAACAAGTAATCTAAAAAACAAGTAATGAAATGGTAGAAGGAAGTCCTAATTTATCAATAATAAACTTGAATAGAAGTGGATTAAACTCTACTTAAAAGATATAAAGTGGATGAATGGATTCAGATAGCAAAACCCACCTATGTGCTGCCTACATGATACTTACCTCACTATTAAAGACAAATAGACTGAAAGTGAAGAGATGGAAAAATATATATTATGCAAACAAATGAAAAGCAAGCAGGAGTAGCCACAGTCATGTCATATTTTAAAAGGCTTTAAATAAAAAAACTATATAAAAAAAGAATGTCACTGTATAATGAAATGATAAGGTCCAATTCAATAAGAGGACGTAACATATATGTTACTTAGGTGTAACTATATATGTACCCAACACCAGAACAACCAGATATGTAAAGCAAATATTAGATTTAAAGGTAGAGATAGACTGCAATACAATATTAGTAGGAAATTTCAACACTCCACTTTAAAAATGGACAGATTATATGAAGAGAAAATCAACCAAAAAATGACAGACTCAAACTATACCATAGACCAAATGGACCTAGCAGGTAAAGAAGATCTCACCTGATATGGTTTGGCTGTATATCCCCACCGAAATCTCATCTTGATTATAGCTCCCATAATTCATACATGTTGTGGGAGGGAACCAGTGGGAGATAATTGAATCATGGGGGCGGTTTCCCCCATACTGTTCTTGTGGTAGTGAGTACGTCTAACAAGATCTGATGGTTTTATAAGGGGGAACCCTTTCACTTGGTTCTCAATTCTATTTTGTTTGCTACCATGTAAGATGTGCCTTTCGCCTTCCATCATGATTGGGAGACCTCCCCAGCCACGTGGAACTATGAGTCCACTAAACCTCTTTTTCTCTGTAAATTACCCAGTCTCGGGTATGTCTTTATCAGCAGTATGAAAACAGACTAATACATCATCCAGCAGCTGCAGAATACAAATTATTCTCAACTGTACACCAAACATTCTCTAGGACCAATCATACATTATGACACATAATAAGTCTTAACAAACTTAAGAAGACAGATATCATATGAAGTATCTTTTCTGATTACAGTGATATAAAGCCAGAAATCAACAACAGGAAAGCCCTTGGAAATTTTATAAAAACATGGAAATTAAATAGCATGCACCCAAGAAATCAATAGGTCTCATTAAGACATTAATAGGAAAATTTCAAAAGTCACTGAGACAAGTAAGAATGAAAATCCAACATACCCAAACCTATGGAACGTAGCAAAAGCAGTTCTAAGAGGGAAATTTATAGCAATAAATGCCTACACCAAAAATGAAGAAAGATTTTCAAATCACAAAGCAAAATTATACACTTCAAGTAACTAGAACATCAAAAACAAACTAAACCCAAAATTCGTAGAAGGAAGGAAATAATAAAGCTCACAGCAGATATAAATGAAACAGACACTAAAAAATATTTCAAAAGATAAATAAGACAAAGTGTAAAGGTAAAACTGACAAACCTTTAGCTAAACTAAGACAAAAGGAGAGAAAATTCAAATAAATAAAAGATGAAAAAGGAGACATTACAACTGATACACCACAGAAATATAAGGGATTGTAAGACATTACTCATAACTATATGCCAACAAATTTGATAATGTAGAATAAAATGAATAAATTTCTGCACACATACAACTACCCAGATTAAATTGTGAGGAAATATAACATCTGAACACATCAATAATGAGTTTGGAAATTGAATCAATAATAAAACATCTTCCATCAAAACAACAACAACAACAACCAACACCCAGGACCTGATGTCTTCACTGCTGAATTCTACCAAACAGTTAAAGAATAACTACCAATTCTCCACAAACTTTTCCACAAAAGGAATGAGGAAGGAATACTTCCATACTCATCTTATGAGGCTCGCAATATCCTGATTCTAAAACCAGACAAAGACATGCACAAAATGAAAATAACAGGCCAATATTCCTGGAGAACATAGATACAAAAATTCTCAACAAGATACAAGTGAACTGACTTCGACAGCACACTAAAAAGAGTATTCACTATAATCAAGTGGGATTCATCCCAGGGATGAAAGGATGGCTTAACATGCACAAATCAGTAAATATGATACACCACCACAATAGAAAGAAAAACAAAAACCATGTGATCATTTCAACAGATGCAAAAAGAACACTTGACAAAAGTCAACATTCGTTTATGATAAAAACTGTCAAGAAAGTAGGTATAGGAGTGTACCTCAACGCAGTAAAGGCCATATGTGACAAACCCACAGCTAACATCTTATTTATGGTGAATAGTTAAATGCTTTTCCTCTATGATATGGAGGAAGACAAGGATGTCAACTTCTACCACTTCTATTTAGCATAGTACTGGAGGTCAGAGCCAGAGCAATTAGACAAAAGAAATAAATAAGAGGGATCCAAACTGGAAAGAAGGAAGTCAGATTGTTTCTGTTTGTAGAAAATGTGATCTCACATACATATGTATACATCTATATATATGATCATATAGATATATATGATCTCTCTCTCTTTAGGGTTCTTTCTATATATACTTATATAGAGTGAGAACCCTAAAGACTTGACCAAAAACTACTAGAAATCATAAATAAATTCAGTAAAGTTGTAGTATACAAAATCAACACAGAAAATTCAGTGGTGTTTCTATACACTAATAGTGAACTATCTGAAAAAGTCATCAAGAAAGGAATTCCATTTACAATAGCTACCAAGAAATCTGCAGATAAATTTAATCAAGGTCGTGAAAGATCTCTTCAATGAAAACTATAACACACTGATGGAAAAATTTACAATACACAAAAAATGGACACTATATACTCATGGAATGGAAGAATTGATACTATTGAAATGACCATACTAACAAAATGTCCTACAGATTCAATGCAATCCCTATCAAAATAACAATGAAATTCTTCACAGAAATAGAAAAAAATACCCTAAAATTTGTATGAAACCAGAAAAGACCCCAAATAACCAAAGCAATCTTGTGCAAAAATAACAAAGCTGGAGACACCACACTACCTGACTTCAAAATATACTACAAAGCCATAGTAAGCAAAACAGCATGGCACTGCCATAAAGCAAACACATAGACCAATGGAAGAGAATATACAGCTCAGAAATAAATTCTCATACCTAAAGTCAACTGATTTTCAAAAAAGGAGTCAAGAGCACACACAGGGGTAAAGACAGTGTCTTCATTAAATGGTACTGAGAAGATTGGATATCTATATGTGGGATAATGAAATCAGACCCCTATCTTTTACCTTATACAAAAATCAACTCAAATGTGATTAAAGACCTAAAGGTAAGATTGAAAACTATGAAAAACTACTAGAAGATAACATGTGGGAAATTCTCTATAACTTTGGGTTGTACAAGGATTTTTTAAATGAGACGTCAAAAGCACAGGCAACAAAAGCAAAAATAGATAAATGGGGTTTCATCAAGCTAAAATGCTTTTGCACAGCAAAGGAAACTTAACAGAGTGAAAAAACAACTTACAGAATGGGATACAATATTTGCAAACTATACATCTGCTAAGGAGTTAATGCCCAGATTATATAAGAAACTTAAACAACTCAACAGCAAAAACATAAATAACTTATTTAAAAATGGGCAAAACTGGGAGGCTGAGGCAGGTGGATTGCCTGAGGTCAGGAGTTTGAGACCAGCCTGACCAATATGGTGAAATCATTTCTCTACTAAAAATACAAAAATTTAGCCAAACATGATGGCGTGTGCCTGTAACCCCGGCTACTCAGCAGGCTGAGGCAGGAGAATTGCTTGAACCAGGGAGATGGAGGTTGCCGTGAGCCCCGATTGCACCACTGTACTCCAGCTTGGGCAACAGAGCAAGACTCCTTCTCAAAAAAAAAAAAAAAAAAGGACAAAATAAACTAAAAGACATGCCACAAGAGAAAATATAGAAATGGTCAAGACGAATATATAATAAAATCATGTTCAACATCACTAACCATCAGGGAAATGCAAATCAAAACCACAATGAGATACCAGTTCACCCATTAGAATGGCTATTACCAAAAAGGTAAAAGATAACAAGAGTTGGCAAGGAAGTGGAGAAAAAGGAACACTTACACACTGTTGATGGGGTTGTAAACTAGTACAACCATTAAGCAAAACTTTATGGAAATTCGCTAAAAAATAAAAAAAAAAAAAAAAAAACAATCATTCGATCACATAACCCAGCAATCCCACTACTGGGTATACATCCATAGGAAATGAAATCATTGTGTTTGAAAAATATCTGCACTCTTATGTTTACTGTAGCACTATTTCTAATAATCAGATATGGAATCAATCTATGTGTCTAAAAACAAACAAGTGAATTATATATATACAATATATATTATGTATATTATATATAATATATATTATGTATATTATATATAATATATATTATGTATATTATATATAATATATATTATGTATATTATATATAATATATATTATGTATATTATATATAATATATATTATGTATATTATATATAATATATATTATGTATATTATATATAATATATATTATGTATATTATATATAATATATATTATGTATATTAATTATATATAATATATATTATGTATATTATATATAATATATATTATGTATATTATATATAATATATATTATGTATATTATATATAATATATATTATACATAATATATATTATATATATAATATATACTATGTATATTATATATAATATATATTAAGTATATTATATAATATATATGATGTATAATATATATAATATATTATGTATATTATATATAATATATATTATGTGTATTATATATAATATATAACGTATAATATATATACATACATATATAATACATATATACATATATAATATACATATCGTATATTATGTATAATATACATAACGTATATTATGTATAATATACATAACGTATATTATGTATATTATATATATTACGTATAATATATATTATTATATGTATAATTACATATAATTATAATTATAATTATATATAATTTTATGTGTAATTATAATTATACATAAAATTAATTATATATATATATATGTATATGGACACACACACAATGAACTACTATTCAGCCATAAAAAAAGAATGAAATTCTGCCAGTTGCAACAACATGGATGACCCTGCAGGATACAATGTTAAGTGAAATAAGCCAGACACGGAAAGCAAATACCGCATGATCTCTCTCATATGTGAAATCTTAAAAAAAAAAAGTTAATAGAGAAGTAGAGTAGAATAGTGGTTACCAAACAGTGAGGAAGAAGTGGGGAGGGCAAAATGGAGATAGATTGGTTAACAGTTATGAAATCACAATTATATAGGAAGAATAAGTTGAAGTGTTCTTTGCAAAGCAGGGTGACTATAGTTAGTAAAGTATTGTATATTACAAAGTATCTAGAAGAAAGGATTTTGAAATTTCTTATGAAAAAGAAATGATGAATGCATGAGGTAATTAATACACTAAGTATCCTTATTGGATCATTAGACAACATACATATTCATTGAAACATCAAATTGTATCCTATAAATCTATATAATTACAATGTGAAATTTTTTTAAAAATAAATTAATGAATTAAATAACAATTTTAAAATGTTCTCAATCACCAACACAAAGTTTAGGAGCTTTGTTCTTGACTCAGCCTTAAGACTGAAAACTAATGTGTTAGAAATATTTGTAGATCCTCTCAATTTTGAAAGAATCCTAGCTAAACTACTGAAACATAAAATATATTCTATGTAATATGCTCTTAGGTATATTCTTAGGTGAACTCTGCTTTTAGATGAAGCTTATAAAAAGGAAAAACGATTCTGAAATAAAATTTTAAAGTATTTGGAAAATTACAGCTTAATCTATTAAAGACAAATTTTCTATACAGTAACCTTTTTATATGCTTTTGAAATGGGATATACAATTATTTTCCCTGATGTGAAACGAAATATAGAAAGTTGGCATTTTATCTAAGAAGTTAACTTAGGAAGAAAGAGTGAGAGGCAGTGGAATGAGGGAAGAAAGGAAGGCTGATGATGGGATACCTTATCAAGTTGCCTAATGCTGTATTGGAACCTAATAGGCCTTCTAAGGAGTTTTATTACATAATGCAAGACTCCTCAATCTGGGAGGAGGAAAGGGCTTTATTTTTGAGTGGTCACAGGTTGCCCCATGGGCATAAACTCTACCAAGCTTCTAGGTTACACCTACATGAGCATCCCACCTGCTTAAGTGAGAGCAGCCACAAACTGTGGGCCATTCCAGGTAAGTGTCATATCACACCTGCACCAACTAGTCAAAGCCTGGGTCAAAGCCTGTGCAGAACTGATTGCTACAGCAGAGGCTAAAATAAGAAATGGGGCTAAGAGAATGAAAAGCAGTGCCCATATGTATCCAAAAACAGGTTGAAGATATCTTTAGGAAGGAACAGATAATTTTTTTTATTCATACAATAACAGATGCATATGAACTCCTCGAGTAGTCACCCATTCCTGTCAGCCCTTGGGCTTCATAACTAAATCATTCTTCCTTTGTAATCCAGTCCCACATTTTCAGCTATCTCTCTATGTTTATTATCTTAAATATTTCTTTGCTCTATACTCTTCCCCTAGTCTTCAACCAATTTCTTTCTTTATTGTCCCAACCCACAGACTGTTATTTCCACTTCGATGTCCCATAGAAGCTTCAAGGGTTTGAAATACCTAAAAAAAACTCATCTTTCTCCCTAAAACTCCCTCTCCTTCTCCCACTTCAAAATTTCAACTAATGGCTCCCCCTGTTATTCCCACCAGAATCCTGAATGATCCGTTTCTCCTCATTCACTCCATACATGTAAATCTCATTAACGTTACTTTCTAGATATTTCATGAATCCTTTCCATTCATTCTGTACTAGAAAGTGTTCCCAGTTTAGACCCTGGTGGTTGGTGGCCTGTTACTGAGGCGCTCTCTCTCTCTCTCTCTCTGTGGGTGTGGGTGTGTGTGTGTGTGTCCTGAGAATTTATTTACTTCTGGTTTTTGTTTGTTTTTTAGTATACAGAATCTACAGGGAACTTAAATCAAATAGAAAAAAAATAACCCAATTAAAAAATGGGCAAAGGACATGAACAAACACTTCTCAAAAGAACATATACAAATGGCCAGCAAATACACGAAAAAAAAAATGCTTAGAATCACTAATCATCAGAAAAATGCAAATCAAAACACAATGAGATACCATTTCATACCGGTTGGAATGGCTATTACTAAAAAGTCAAAATACAACAGATGCCAGCAGGGCTGTAGACAAGAGGAAGTGTCTGTATATTTTTAGCTATAGCCCTACTTCAAACGTGTCCCCCTTACAGCCAAAAGAGCGGCCTATCTAAAGGACTGTTCTGATCAGCTCACTTACCTGACTGAAACCTTCAGTGACTCCCATGGCCTGCAGGTCAATGCACTAATTCATGACTATAACATCTGAGATATCCTTGATCTGGCTACTGGTCTAGCCCTCTCTGACTCACGCTTTATAAACCATGCATTCTGGAACTTTTTAGTTGTTTCCCACATCAGCATGCTACTTCCCATCCATGTAGATTTGCAGAGACCTCCTCATCTTTTTAATTCCCAGTTCCCACTCTCAACATGGGCCATCTCCTACCCACACTTCAAAACCTAAGCAAAACAACACCTTCCGTGACACCTCCATGCTGAGTCAGATGCCATCCCCTTTGTATTGTAGTTCTTTGCTTGTGTGCCTTTGTCTCACTTTGTTCTCTTTAAAATAAACTCCATGAGGACAATGATCACCTGCTATTTGTGTTAATATCTGCACCAAGTGGCATAGTGTCTGGAGTATAGTAGGATCTATTTTCAAGGAACAAAAGATTATATCTATACCAATAGACATGAATTAGCGCTTTTTTTTTAAAGATAAGGTCCCTTTGAACTAAGTCAATGTTTACAAGAAGAGTTATACTAAAAGGTTCACTTTTGCTGCTTACGTTTCATTTATTTCAGGCAATTAATTCATTGTTATTGGTAAATCGATACTTTTTATTGATACTGAAAAGAGAGAAATAAACTAATGACTATCTCTGTTAGAGTAGATTTGTTCATATCTATCAGTAAAATGTTAATTATCTGAAAGTCAATAATAAAACATAAACTGTGATCTTAAATGTTTTTTAGGGGCTCAAAAATAATTAGAATTCATGTCAGCATATAAAAAAAGATCAGAGTATTTTTAAGATATGATAAAATTTTATTTTAGTTTCTTAGGGATTTTTGTGACCTTATAGAGTTCAACTAATTATAATTTTAAAAATAGGATTGATAGAGTTTTAGAATTAGAAACAATTTATAGATTATTTTATTTTTCTTTTGAGGAACCAGGTCATCAGAAGATCAAGGAACACCTATAATGTCACTAGATCCTAATTTAATTTAAATTTTAGAATCCAGGTATTCTAACTCCTGTCTTGATACTATTTCTACTTCATTATGTTGCTTCCCAGGGCTTTAAAAAATAAAAGCTGGGAAATTACATTTGCTTTGCATATACAGCACCAATTATCAAATTCAGCATAAAAGCATAGCATGTATACATCAAAAAGAAAACATAAAAACTTCATATTAAAAGCATCTCAAAACAATTGAATATAATAGGGAAACCTTATACAAATGCAACACTCCCCCATTAATAAAAAGAAACCAATTGGAGAAAAAAGAAATTCAATATAAACATGTTGGAATATAACCTAATTCATTTTAATCCAATGCTTCAAATTGAAAAAAGTTAGCACTAATGTTATTTTCCTTCATCATTACAATCTTGCTTTTCATTACATTATGCTATGTTTTGTATTCAACATAAAATCAATTTTTCACCTTAGCACATGCTAGAAATACAGTCACCATGTTGGAAATCAGTAGAAAGTGTCTTTGTTTCTACTTTTTTTTTTCTCTGAAAAAGCTTTGGGAAAAAAAATCATTTACAATATTTAATTTTAATAACTTAAAGAATGTAATTGATTTTTGTTTGTTTTTGACATGGAGTTTCACTCTTGTCACTCAGGCTGGAGTACAATGGCATGATCTCGGCTCACTGTAACCTCCACCTCCCAGGTTCAAATGATTTTTCTGTCTCAGCCTCCCGAGTAGCTGGGATGACAGGCACTCGCCACCACACCTGGCTAATTTTTGTATTTTTAGTAGAGATGGGGTTTCATCATGTTGGCCAGGCTGGTCTCAAACTCCTGACCTCAGGCGATCCGCCCCCCTTGGCCTCCCAAAGAGCTGGGACTACAGGCGTGAGCCGCCGCGCCCAGCCAATTGAATAGTTTTTAACTCAGAGGATAAATGCTTGAGGGGATGGAAAGCCCATTCCTCATGATGTGATTATTTCACACTGCATGCCTGTATCAAAACATCTCATGTACCCCACAAATATATAAACCTCCTATGTACCCACAAAAATTTTATAAAATAATGAAAATATTTTAAAACTAAAAAAAATTGTTTTTTAATTAAGCAACTTTATTTAAATAAAATCATTCTTCCTCATCCTCAGTCCTGGGATCTACCAGAAAGAATTAGCAACATCTTAAAGATGACAAAGTGTTAAAGATAAGCTGCTATTAAGTAAAAGTGTGAAGTGTGGAGGGGACAAGCTGGATGCCTGAACCATTTTGTTCTATCTTTAGGACAGTGAAAGAGCAAGAAGCAGGGATGGGGTGGGGGACACATATTCTGTTGAGCATTGTCACCACTATATTCACTGAAATTCATCTGCATGCTTGTATGTATACTTTTGATTCGCCTGATACACTGAAAATTATATGAAATTGTTCTCTATTCTTTAGATAATTATAATCTAAGTGCTAATATGAAGCTTAGAATTTATATGAAATATTTATGCCCACAACAAGACATTTCAGCTATTTCCTAGATAATAATCTCACTTCACCCTGCACAAAACAGGCACATGATCATGTCACTCTGACCTGGTTTGAGTCCAAGGAGGCTTTTGTTTTTAAAATAATTTAGGTTAGTAGTTAAAATATGAACTTTGGGCCAGGAGTGGTGGCTCATGCCTATAATCCCAGCACTTCGGGAGGCTGAGGCGTGCGGATGACTTGAAGTCAGGAGTTGGAGACTGGCCTGGCCAACATGCTGAAACCCCATCTCTACTAAAAAAAAAAAAAATACAAAAATTAGCTGGGTGTGGGGGGAGGCACCTATAATCCGAGCTACTTGGGAGACTGAGGGGGAGAATTGCTTGAGCCTGGGAAGTGGAGGTTGCAGTGAGCAGAGATAATACCACTACACTCCAAAACAAACAACAAACAAAAAAATTCTAGAGTCACACTGAAAATCTTAACAACCTGCTTCTACTACTCATTTTTTTAATTTTTATTTTGACCTGATTTTAGATTGATAGTAAAATGCACAAATAACACAAAGTGCCCCCTATGTCCCTCACCCTACTTCCCCTACTACTAACATTTTCAGAGCCATCCTTATTTTCTCTATAAAAGAGCAGAATTCTCCTTTTAGAGATTTGGAAAGATTATTAAAAGATAAGTTACAAAATACAGTACCTGACACGTATAAAATATTAAATAAATATTAGCCATGCTTAATTATTTTGTTTTAAGTCTATATGAGTCAAGTTTTAGTAGAAATATGGGCTAGAAAAAAAAAACAGAAAGCGGGACTCTGTGATCCGACTTGGGCTTATAGAACAGACTGTACTAGTTTGTTCTCATGCTGCTAATAAAGTCCTACCCAAGACCGGGTAATTTGTAAAGGAAAGAGGTTTAATGAACTCACAATTCCACATGGCTGGGGAGGCCTCACAGTCACGGCAGAAGGCAAAAAAAGAAGCAAAGGCACATCTTAAATGGTAGCAGAGAAGAAAGCTTGTGTAGGGAAACTCCCATTTTAAAAGCATCAGATCTCGTGAGACTTATTCGCTACCAGGAGAACAGTAGGGGGAACCCGCCCCTATGATTCAATTATCTCCACCTGACTCCATCCTTGACATGCGGGGATAATTACAATCAAGGTGAGATTCGGCCGGAGACACAGCCGAATCATATCAATGACTAATGAGAGTTATGTCCAGAACCTAATGAAAACCTGTCTGAGGCCACATTCCCTGTAAAGCAGATTTGAGATAGAGATTTGTGTAGAGAACATTTAACTGGGTAAAATCCCAGCAACCAACAACTGTGGCGAAAAAACTGAATTGGATAAAGGGAGTTGAGATGTGAGGCAGTCACAACAAATACCTCAGCTAATCTCAAGGGGGAGCTGAGAAGCTGGGGTGACCCTTCAGAGTTGCCCTAAATTGAGGCAGGAGTATGGAGTTTTAATACCTTTCACTGACCATTCTTCAGATACGAGTTGTCCCCAAGGATGGACATCAGCTTGACAAGTTATTAATTAGATCTCCTGAGAATAAATTCTAGAGAGAATCAGCTGAGAGGCATGATTTAGCAAATGAGAACCAAGTGAAAGGCGAAAGGGGTTTCCCCTTATAAAACCATCAGATCTCATGAGACTTATTCACTACCACTAGAACAGTGTGGGGAAAACTGCCCCCATGATCCACTTACCTCTCACTGGGTGCCTCCCACAACATGTGAATTATGGGAGCTACAGTGCAAGATGAGATTTCGGTGCAGACACAGCCAAGCCATATCAGACAGTAATAACTTTCAATTAAATATAGCTAGACGTTCTGTCAATGGGTCACAGCAGTCTAGAGAATACATTGAAAAACTCTGGGAACAGCAGATATAGAGGTCAGATCTAGAGATTTTGAACAAAGTTTAGTGCTACAATGCATTGGTGACCACAGACAAAAGGTGTCTGTTGTTGTTATAGTTTGTTTCTGTCTTGTTTTTCATCATGGGAGGACAAAAAGAAAAAATGGGGGCAATGGTGAAGGAGAAATGAAAAAGACCTGCTTTTCTATGGGTGGAAGCGACTAAACGAGAGAATAAATTTGGATTACACAACAAATGCAAATCAAGTTAGAAGCATGAAAGGCATGATTAAGGCCATGGTTCTAATAGATATCAGCCAGCGGAACCAGGATCATGCCACATCAAGAGAGGCTGCAGAGCCATTGCCTTCTCTCCTGTCAATGCTAAATTAATGAAATGGAACTCACAGAAGCACTATGTAATCAAATATTGGTGGGACACAAGCAAATTCTGAAAAAGTTTCATTGATCAATGATAATATCTTTTGGTGTAAATATCTCCTCAAAACAGTTCAGGAAAAAAAATAAAGCTATAATTTTCCTTTAGAAATATTTAACTTTGTTATACTAGTTTACTTATTTTTTACCTAATACATTCTGATATATTGTTATGTAGGTTAAAGATGCTCGATTCATGCCACTGTGGGAACCACACATAATTTAGGCAATAATGCAAATTCTTTTCAAATTCTTTTATCAGTGTATTCACTTTATTTTTATTTCTAACACAATTCAAAATTACAGGATGCTATCAAAGTGATGCTACAAAACCCCACTAAAATTTTTTCAATTCTTCAAATCACACACTTACACACACACACACACACACACACACACACACACACACACACACCACATGCATTCACCGTACAGGCCTTTTTTGTGGGGGCCCTGAGTAAATAATTGCATTTTATTTTCAATTTTTCATTTTGAAATAATTAAAGACTTACCAAAAATGTTGCAAAACTACGTGCCTTTTTGAAGTAAAGTCTTGAAAAAGTTGTTTGGTATATCCTTTATAGTAAAAAAAGAAAACACGTGTATATTCTGTTGATTAAAGGCATGCTGAGATTGTTAGACATGTGATTTCATCAGAGACTCCAATATAGAGCACAGCTGTAACGACATCCTAAGAGTGTTCTAACTGAAATGTGTTGGAAGAAGGTTCTAATTTTTCTCAACCCTTCTCAAGTTGGCACTTAGCAGATTTCCACTCTATAAAAATAACTCCTGCTCTGCAACTAATGTTCACAGATAAGCTCCAAACATATTTACAGCTCCATTTAAGTATAATGTACACACAGTAAAATTCACCCTTTTCAATGTGCAATTTAATGGGTTATGGCAGATGAATATCATCATTTGACCACAATCATGATCAAGATACAGAAAATCTGCATCATCACAAAATGTTTTCTTTTGCTGTTTTGCATTTGATCTTTTCTCCATTCCTGAACACAGGCAACCACTAATCTGCTTCTGTTTCTACAGTTTGCATTTTCTAGAGTATCCTATTAGTGGAATGATACATTGGTGTCTTTCATGTCTAGCTTCTTTCACTGAGCATAATGCTTTTGATATTCATTTATATTGCTGTTGTATCAGTTTGCTCCTTTTTATTGTTGAGTGGTACTCCATCTACAACTGGTTTATCCATTTACAAGTTGATGGACACATCTGCTATGAACTTCAAGGATGAGGCTTGGTACGGATATGTTTTTATTTATTTTGAGTCGCAGTGGAATTATTTGGTTATATGATCAGTACTAAGTTTAACATTAAAAGAAACTGCCAAACTGCTTTCCAAAATGTCTGTACCATTTTGAAGTCCCACTAGCCAGGTGTGAATAGCAATTCTTCACATCATGTGGTATGGTCAGTTCTGCTCGTGTCAGCCACTCCAGTGGGTGTACAGTGGTACCTCAATGTGGTTTTAACTTGCATTTCCCTGATGACGGGTAATGTTAAGTATCTTTTCATTTGTGTATTGGACATCATCTCTTTTTAAATTAAAATATCTGTACAAATATTTGGTCCATTTAGGTCAAAATATTATGTTAAATGAGTTATTTGTGGTTTTGTTATTTAGTTTTTTAGTTATGTGTACATTCTAGATGAAAGTTCTTTATCAGACATATTTAAAATTATTCTGTCCCAATCTGTGGTTTGCCTTTTCATTTTTTGATGCTATGTTTTAAATTGCAAAAGTCTTAATTTCATGAAGTCCAACTTACTACTTTTTTCCATTTTCATCCATCCTTTTCTTATCTAAAAAATTTTTAGCTATAGTAAGATTATTAAAAATTTTTCCTATTCAGTAAGCTTTATACTTTTTATATTTACATTATGTATAAAATACATGTTGAGTTAACTTGAAGATATGGTGTGAGGTAATTCTGAAGTTCATATTCTCCATTTAATATCCAATTTTATTAGTACCATCTTTATAAAGACATTGATTTCCTTATTGAATTATTTTGGCAACTTTGGCCATGTAAGGCTGGATATATTTCTAAATTATTTATTCTGTTTCACTGAGATATATATGTCTTCTTCATGCCAGTAAGTTTACTGTACTGGTTAGTGTAGCTTTACAATATGTCTTGAAATTTGGAAAGTTTTCCAACTTTATTCTTCTTTCTAAAACATGCTCTGGCTATTCTAGGACTTCCATATTTAAAAAAAAAATTAGAATCAGCTTTGTAATTTCTCCAAAAAGGCCTATAGGTTTGATTGGGATTGTGCCAAATCTGGAGATCAGTTTCAGAAGAATTATCATCTAATAAGTATGACATGTATATTTACCAATGAACTTGATACATATTTCTACCTATTCAATCTCTCGTATTAGTGATTTAGAAATTTTGGATCAGCATACCTTTTATTAAATTTATTCTGAATTATTTTATTATTTTTGAGGCTATTATAAGTTAAATTGCTTACATAATTTTATTTTCTAATTGGTGTCGATTGTGTATAGAAACACAATTGATTTTATTTATTGATCTTTCATCCTACAACTTTGTTAAATTCACTTCATACCTCTAGCACACTTCTGCAGATGCCTAAGGATTTTCTGTGTATATGTTTACATCATGTGAGAATAGTATTTTTCTTTCTTCCCAACTTGGGTGTCACTTATTTCTTATTTTCTTTTCTTTTCTCTTTATTTCTTTCTTCTTTCTGTCCATTCCTCCTTCCTTCCCTTCTTTCTTTCTCCCTGTTTTAGAATCAGTTTTGTAATTTATCCAAAAGGACCTATAAGGTTTCATGGGAATTCCACTGAATCTAGAGATCAATTTCAGGAGAATTATCATCTCATAAGTATTAAATATTTATCAATGAACTTGGTATATATTTCCACTTATTTAATATTGAATGCAATACTTTAAAGAACTAGGGAGAGAGGACATCATTGCATTTTTCATAATCTTATGTAGAAAGTATGAAGGCTTTCACCATTTTAAGTAAGATGTTTGCTATAGATTTTCTGTAAACACATAATCAGTTTGAAAATGTACTTTTCTATCCTCAGTTTGCTGGGAGTTTTTAATTTAAAAAATGTGTTACATTTTGTAAATTCCTTTTTTGCATCTATTGAGAGTGTCACGTGATTTTTCTTTTTTCTGTCAGCATGGTAGATTTTCAGTTGTTGAAACCAACTTGAGATAAGCCCCACTTGGTTAAAACACATTATCATTTTTAAATATTCCTAGACTCACTTTGCTAATATTGTATTAAGGATGTTGCATCTAAGTTCATAATGGTTATCAGTCTGTCATTTTTGAGTTGTGATATCTGTATTTGTTTCTGATATCGAGAGAATCCACGTAAAACATCTACTTCTGTCATCAGTAATAATCTGACCAGGGATAACACCAACAGTTAGAGAGGAACCTGTCATTACCTGTGGCAGCAGAGATATCAGAGATTCCAAAAAGAAAAGCAAGGTTAAAATTTCAAATATAATCACATGAAATATCAGAAAGCCAGGGGATAGAAATATAGGAGAGCAAAATCTTAGAGGTCAAAACGAGTAGTTAAGTACTGCACATGATAATAAAAAGTAAAGTCTTTTCCTAAAGCAGAGCCTGGCTGCTGCCTAGCTTCTTTGACAATTCTTGGTAGGCTTTCATGGCTTTATAAGGGCTTATACTTTAGGTAAAGTTATAGTCAGGGAAACGGTGGGTGTAGGTTGGCTCTGTAGAAATGAAGCATTACAGGAGCACTGCAGTTAGAAAGAAACTGATACTGATGATACTTCGGTCACACTAATAATACATGCTAATGATAATCATAGCAATCATGGTAATGACAGAAAAAATATATATATAATATTAACATGCTTCTATTTGCACATATACATATGTGAATAGAAACATTGATTTAAAGACATGAAAGTATAGAAATAGCCTACACCTGATAAAGATATGCTCATACACAATAACAAACATCAGTATAAACAGAGATTTTGATGTATCACAGAATTCTCCAATAGATCACAATTTTGACACTATGGGAAGTGTCATTTTCAGAACTTTTCTTTATCTCCATTATCTCCATTCTCTATTTCCAACATTCCTGGAGACTGAACTCAAGGATCAGTAAATATTCTCAACCTTAACCATAGCAGACTTCATTCATCCCATATATGCTTGTTATTTTTCCCCATTGACAGAAGGCATTGTACCATGAAATATACAACATATCTCTGACACACCTGACGGAAACAAACAATGGGGAAAGATTGACTATTTAATCAATGGTGATGGGAAAACTGGCTAGCCATATGAAGAAAGCTGAAACTGGACCCCTTCCTTACACCTTATAAAATAATTAACTCAAGATGGATTAAAGACTTAAACATAAGATCTAAAACCATAAAAACTCTAGAAGAAAACCTAGCCAATACCATTCAGAACATAGGCATAGGCAAAGACTTCATGACTAAAACACCAAAAGCAGTGGCAACAAAAGCCAAAATTGAGAAACGGGATCTAATTAAACTAAAGATAGCTTCTGCACAGCAAAAGACACTATCATCGGAGTGAACACACAACCTACAGAGTGGGAGAAAATTTTTGCAATCTATCCATCTAACAAAGGGCTAATATCCAGAATCTACAAGGAACTTAAACAAATTTACAAGAAAAAAACAACCCCATCAAAAAGTGGGAAAAGGATATGAACAGACACTTCTCAAAAGAAGACATTTATGCGGCCAATAAACACATGAAAAAAAGCTCATCATAGGCTGGGCGTGGTGGCTCACGCCTGTAATCCCATCACTTTGGGAGGCCAAGGCGAGCGGATCACAAGGTCGGGAGTTTGAGACTTGCCTGGCCACTACGGTGAAACTCTGTCTCTACCAAAAACACACAAAAAAAACTTTAGCCAGGCGTGGTGGTATATATCTGTAATCCCAGCTACTCAAGAGGCTAAGGCAGGAGAATTGCTTGAACCCATTAGGTGGAGGTTGCAGTGAGCCGAAATTGTGCCACTGCACTCCACCCTGGGTGACAGAGTGAGGCTGTCTCGAAGAAAAAAAAAAAAAAGCTCATCACCCCTGGTCCAATGAGATACCATCTCGCGCCAGTTAGAATGGCAATCATTAAAAAGTCAGGAAACAACAGGTGCTAGAGAGGATGTGGAGAAATAGGAATGCTTTTACACTGTTGGTGGGAGTGTAAATTAGTTCAACCATTGTGGAAGACAGTGTAGCAATTCCTCAAGGATCCAGAACTAGAAATACCATTTGACCTAACAGTCTCATTACTAGGTACACATCCAAAGGATTATAAATCATTCTACTATAAAGACACATTCACACGTATGTTTATTGCAGCACTATTCACAATAGCAAAGACTAGGAACCAACCCAAATGCCCATCAATGATAGACTGGATAAAGAATATGTGGCACATATACACCATGGAATACTATGCAGCTATAAAAAAGGATGGATTAATGTCTTTTGCAGAGACATGGATGAAGCTGGAAACCATCATTCTCAGCAAACTATCACAAGAACAGAAAACCAAACACCACATGTTCTCACTCATAAGTGGGAGTTGAACAAAGAGAACACATAGACACAGGGAGGGGAACATCACACACTGGGGCCTGTCAGTGGGTAGGAAGGAAAGAGGAGGGATAGCATTAGGAGAAATACTTAATGTAGATGACGGGTTGATGGGTGCAGCAAACCACGACAGCACATGTATACCTATTTCACAAAACTGCAAGTTCTGCATATGTATCCCAGAACTTAAAGTGTATGTATGTGTGTATATATATACACACAAATGTAAATGTAAATGTAAATAAATTGAAAATGGTAAAAATAGAAATATGTTTCGTACACAAATAGTGACATAATAAAGCAAGATAGAATGTATGTTTGAGTTAAAAAAAATTGCTTAGAAGACAACTTGAATTCCATTCCAAGGAACTAGTTTTCAAAAGTTTACAACCAGATTTCAGTTTGGCAAAAGGCAACAATGCTGTTTTGAAAATAATTTCTGAAAAGAGCTTCCCCAGCAGTTCCAAATGGCAGTCCTGATACAAGGAAGTAGGAGCAATTTTGTTACCACCAGGAACATTGAATTTATTTTCAGACCTTGAAATTCTGGGAGGCCCTCGAATAATAATCAACTACAATATTTTACTTTACATAGAAATATTGTTTTAATGTTAATATAAAAGCTTGTATATGAACTAAAATTGTCAATCTGCCACTTTTAAGAAAGAAGAATCCATTATGTCCCTAATCTATAGTGAGTTGATATGTTCCATAAGCAGTTCTGGAAGGAGGCTACACTTAGAGCATAAATTGGTATAGATCGCTTTGCTCTCACAGATAGCGACACAATATTTTCTGCTGAATGGGAAAAAGTTTGAAGGCATAAATCAAGATAAAGCAACCATCTGACAAAGAATTACAAAGAGGCCCCATACCTTTTTCTTAGTGAACGCCATGTGACACATTGATTTTCCACTGAAGATAAAAGCCAAAATCATGTGTCATCAATAGAAAGCAAGCAAAACTATTTGGTTCAATATGTTATGGTACTTAACAAAAAAAAAACTTGCAGAGAAAAGACAAATCTAAAATGTTGCACATGATTCAAACAAGTCTGGATCAGAAGAGACATTTCAGAGGTCACCGCTAGAGAGTCAAGGATACATTAGAGAGAAATAAACTCCTGCTTTTTTGTTTATCTACTTACATACACAGATACTGTCTGATGAAGATGATTGATATCAGGTATGGTATTTGATGGTATAGTCATTTACAAAATAATTCATCCCTTATGATCTAATGCAATTTTCTTCATATTACACGTGTATATTTAAATACTTCCTTGTGAAGTGGCGGCTAGCCAGGCTGCTGTTAGCATATCCAGTACATTACTGCAAATTCCAAAATGGCAAATCCCACCGTTGAAATTTCAACCTCTCTAGCGTCCCTCGGCTGGAGTGCATAATCACGGCAAAAATCTGCAACATCAGAGGTGGCCGCCACAGACACAAAGTCTATGTTTCTCATTCCATTCTACCAAATCTAGTCAGCAGTCTGGGTGAGGGGGCTTGGCAGTATCTATGAGCAGAAAGCATTCAAATGGCTGGTATATGTGCTTCCGGGGAAACTAAGGGAAAAAAAGAGAGAGGGAGGGAGGGAGGGAACAAGAAAGAAGAAGGAAACTCAAGGAGAGAGGAAGGGAAGGAGGCTGGCAAGAAGGGATGGAGGGATCAAGGGAGGGAGGAATAAAGGAAGGAAGTTACACCAAGTTTCAAAACTGGCCACGGACTGAGAAGGATTAAGAGACAAACGGAATTGAAAGCACTTATGTTCATACTCGGTATTTTTCTTACCCATTCTTGCAAATTAGTAATTTAAAAATTTTCATTTCCACAAATCCACGTGTTTTCTTGTTCCTCTCTCTCCGCTCTTTTTCCTTCTTTCCTTCCTGCCTTTCTTCTTTCTTTTCAACATAGGTTATATAAATGTGTGAGAGCTATCACTAGTCTACATTAATCATCAGGATTTTCCTGTATATTTCCAATTAAGATGACCCATAATAATATTCTACTGTAATTTTGGAGGGTCCAAAATACTAGATGGCATTTAGTGTTTTGGAAATCATGACAAGTCTAACAGGACTTTAAAAAACCTATCAAGACGTCTGATGTGTTTTCTTGCCCATACACTCTTTAATGAGGTCTGCTTGACCCTTTCTTCTTCCCTTCTCTAGTCATGGGTTCTTCACACTGAAAACTAAGCTTTGCATCAGTGTTTGACGAACAGGTGACATAATAAACTGCAGTTATATTTTAAATTCAGCTCAAGATGGTAGATGAGAAATCTAAGATTGTGAAGTGAGATTTAGCATGCTGTTCAGTATGCAACAAATCTGAGTGTTGCTCACACAGGATTCATACCAACAGGCTCCTTCCAAAACCTTTCAATGCAAATTCTAGCAAATGCACACTTGGAAGAAAAATGTTCCATGAAGTTGTATATGTAAATTTATACTTTCAGCATTTATGTATATAATTTCAGGGGAAGTGGGATCAACTTAACATTATTAAACATAGTCCAATGATATTTACAACATAACTTCAGAAACATTTTATTACTAGAAGTATTTTAAAAAGGATGTACCATTTAGGATTTAAGACACACCCCACAAATGAAAAAACAAATTAGATTATAAACAACATTTAAAAAAAATTATGCCATCTCTTTCACTACAAAATCCTCCTGGGGGAAAAATATCTTTTCCTTCATTATTAAAGGATGTTATCAGAGCACAGTGGAATTCTTTCAGATTTAGTCAGAAGGTTCTCTGGAGTTGAGAGATCTATTGCAGAATATTTTCTTTGAAAGTCCATGTCCTTTCCCCAGGCCTACATCATATATAAATAAACATTTCAGAAAAGGGGCCATGTTAGGAAAAAGTGGGTTGAAGATTGTAAGACCTGGTTCCTGGGTGCCAAATAATTCACAAGTTGGAATAAGCTGGGTTTTTGTAACACTTCTCTATGACTGCCATTGATACTGAACTATGCCAAGGAACTGAGTCCTACCAAGGAAAAGCAGGAGGAAAACAGGTGTAAGAAAACATTTCCTGTCAGTGTGTCCAGAGATAGCATGAGTCAACAGCGGCTCCTCATGAAGCCATCGATTCGTAACACTGGAGTATCTAGAATGCATCTGGGTCGAATTATTAAAAAGAAAGTTCTTCTCAAGCTAGTTGTAATGGTAGCTAATTTAAAAAATTAATGTTCTGCGATTCTGATAAAAATCTATGTGGTGAACCAACAATAAAGGCGGCTGAAGATATTGGTATGAAATAGTTATTTTTCCTTATATACCTGGACGTTCATGTAAGAAATTATACTTTTGGAAGGTCTGTCATATTCTCAGTGTATAAGAGTGGAATCATTTTTAGAAGTTATTGTCAGAATTTTGCCTTAATAGTGCAATAAAGTGTGCATTCTCTCTCTCTCATTTTCATTCAACAGCCTCTACAAATTGAGCCTGGCTCAAAGGTCTTTCCCTCTTGGAATATGACTCCTCCCCTGTCCCTCTACATAGGCTATTCTATAACAAATTATTTGGCTGTCTTGATTTTTTCAGAGACCTCATGCTAGTAGTAGAGAGCCAGGAGAAAGTGAGATGTCCTATATAAAAGGCCTGCTAGAAAAAGAAATCAGCACTGAGTTCTAAGGATACTGAACAACTTTTTAAAAAACAAGCAAGCCATATTAAACACATTAGTTACAACCAAATTAGATAAAACAATGAAAATTATCCAAGAAGAAAAAGTACATCACCTGTCTAGGTTTAAAATTGCTTAAGGCTGCCATCCAAGGACCATCTATGATAACAAATACAGTGGTCTGTATTGACACAAAGTTTTAGTGATAGACGTAATTACATTCTTCTGCTGGTGGTGTTCTAGAATAAATGGAATATCTGCTGATCAAATCTGAATGCATCCCATAATATTAGCATGTAGGATCCCAGATCTGCAGGCACTATCTCTTTCTCAGATCTACACTTTGAATATTATGTTAGTTAAAATGAGAAGTATGTTAGAAAATGTCTTTTAGAAAAGAAATATTGGCTGAGTATGGTGGCTCATGCCTGTAATCCCAACACTCTGGGAGGCCAAGGTGAGAAGATCTCTTGAGCTCAAGAATTTGAGACCAGCTTGGGCAACATATCTATAAAAAATTTTAAAAATTAGCCAGTGTGGTGGTGCACACCTATAGGCACAGCTACTTCAGAGGCTGAATCAAGAGGATCACTTGAGCTTGGGAGTTTGAGGTTGCAGTGAACTATGAACATGGCACTGAACTCCAGTCTGGGCAACAGAGTGAGAACTTGTCTTCAAAAAAATAAAAAAGAAGAAAAAAATAGGAAACATTGTGTTCACATATGCTATGGTACTCTTTCTTATATAAACTATTTCTTTGCAGTATTCTAGAGGATTTAAGACAAATTTACCATTTAATAATTTCATATGGTATATTATTGCATTAGTATAGTATGTTATTATATAATTAGTATAAGTGACCAGTGCTGCAACAACCACATTCCAAAAAGTATTGTGATCCTCCAAAATTACAACGTCTAAATGACATTATTCTCCTTCATGAGACCATTATACCTTAATTTTTCAGCACCATGAAAATCTACAAACGCCCTCTAAACTATATTTAGAAAACGTGGGAAAAAAATAGATACAGTTTCAGAAGATACATATATTTTGAAAATTAGCCTTTTTGGAATAAATTATTCTTTATGACATATAAATAAACACATTTTTCAGACTGGCGGGGTAACATTTGCATCAGTCAAAATAATTAGATTACTAAAACCTGTAATCTTATTAGAAAAATGGTTTATTCAGAGAATCATTGGAATTATTAGCCTTCAAGCTGCTATATATTGAATCTGATCAAAATAATTAAGATAATATTATTTCATTTTTCAGTATAATATCTCCTTAGTATTTGTGTTTCTTATTTAATATGTGATTATATTTACTTCTGTGAATAATATGGATGAAGATCATTACAGTGTCAAGATCACTGGGTTCAGAACACAGAAACCTCAAGTCTATTCTTTTTTCTTAAATACCTGTAAGACTTTAAAGAAGACAGAGTTTCTGGACTCTAATTTCTCTATCTGTAGAATAAATGGGTTAGACCAAATAACTCCCTTCTGCTTATAAATTTTCTAATTATATGACTGAGCTTACACCTGGAAAACAGTCTATCTCCTGTATAAATTAATGATAGAAATGAAAACCACCATGTTTCATGAAATTAACCACATAAATATTAACATCAACTGCTCAGAAGGACTTAAGTGCAAGTATCACAGGAATTCTGAAGCACAGAGAACTAAATATAAGAAATGTAACACTTCGTATTTTCAAAGAAGATTTTAATAATATATGTAAACACAGTAGCCTGTTCATAAGAAAAAAGAAAAGTGACGTCTTAGCATATTCAGGGTTCAACCAAAACTACTACTGGAATGTAAATCAAAGTAATATTCACCTAACTGTCATAATTGGCATGAATAATTTTAAGTAAAACACTTTTGATATTAAATGTGAACAATAAGCCAAAACAGAGAAAATTAATCAATTGATCATTTATTGAAACTGAAATAAAAATATATAATTATTGAAGCCTCTTATATACATAAACCAATCATTGCTTAAATGAGCTGACATACTAGCTCCATAGTTTTATGTCACTAAGGAACTCTTTTGAACACAATAAAGAAACCAGAATTGAGCACAAAGAACGATGAACTGGGAAGTTCATGGCTTTCTATCTACTAATTAGGAGTACAATCATTCAGTCAAACAGCCACTCAACAAACATTTAGCATACAGCTTCTGGATACCAGGTACTGGTGTAGGTGCTAGAGCAACAAGGAAATATTCCCTGCATTCAGTGAGCTCACAGGCAAGTAAACAAGTAAGTATAAAGACTGCATGACTGATTGGGAGTGGTGGCTCATGCCTGTAATCCCAGCACTTTGGGAGGCCAACGTGGGCAGATCACGAGGTCAAGAGATCGAGACCATCCTGGCCAACATAGTGAAACCCCGTCTCTACTAAAAATACAAAAATTAGCTGGGCACGGTGGTGCATGGCTTTAGTTACTTGGGAGGCTGAGGCAAGAGAATCAATTGAACCTGGAAGGTAAAGGTTGCAGTGAGCTGAGATCACACCACTGCACTCCAGCCTGGTGACAGAGTGAGACTCTGTCTCAAAAAAAAAAAAAAAAAAAAAAGACTCCATGATAAATGTGTATCTACAAAAGGGCACAAAGGAATGAGTAGCTAATCCCCAAAGCCATATGGAGCAGTCAGTATAAGCTTCAGGAAAAGAAACTGAAGTAAAAAACTAACCTGAATCTGAAAAAAATGAGTAGGTATTTTCCAAGCATGTTTCAGGGGAAAAGTTGCAGGATGCAGAAGTCCTCCCAAGTACAAAAAGAGAATGAACTCTGGACAACTGGCAATTTATGGCACACAGGAATCAGTAAATGTAGGGATGAGAGGCACACAGAAACGTGGGCAAAAACAGGAATTTTGACTTTATTCCATAAATCATGGAAAGCCACCAATGGGTTTTAAGTAATAAAATACTAAGACCGGGTTTGCATTTTAGAAAGATCAATTTGATTTCAGTGAGGAGGTCCAAAAATGAGAGCAGCAAGGCCAGATAGAAGGTCCTACTGCAACTAGCTATGGTTAGAGATGCAGACCAAAACTAAGGTGAAATCATTTAGAAGAAATAACGTGGATATAAGAGCCATTGGTTTGGCCTCTCCACATCATTTTTTTTAATTTTATTTTCATTTATTTATTTATTTATTTATTTTGAGACAGAGTCTCGCTCTGTCACCAAGGCTGGAGTGCAGTGGCGTGATCTTGGCTCACTGCAAGTTCTGCCTCCCGGGTTCACACTATTCTCCTGCCTCAGCCTCCCGAGTAGCTGGGACTACAGGCACGCGCCACCACGACCAGCTAATTTTTTCTATTTTTTAGTAGAGATGGGGTTTCACCGTGTTAGCCAGGATGGTCTCGATCTCCTGACCTCGTGATCCACCCACCTCGGCCTCCCAATGTGCTGGGATTACAGGCTTGAGCCACCATGCCCAGCTGGCCTCTCCACATCTTTACTGTTATACTGATAACATGGGGATGAAAATAAATATTATTTGTATTTAAACTATTATTGTTATGTGAAAATTAAACAAATAACATACTATGATAACATCTGAGGTTCAAGAAATATTAAGTCCTGAAAATAGGAAAGATGAAAGGAAGGAAACAGGGAGTGGGGAGGAAAGTAGGAGAAAGGAGAGAATATAGGAATGAGAGAGGAGGAAAATAATAAGAAAGAAGTAGAAAGCTAGGTACAGTTGCTCATGACTGTAATCCCAGCGCTTTGGGAGGCCGAGTCAGGCAGATCACAAGGTCAGGAGTTCAAGACCAGCCTGGCCAATATGGTGAAACCTTGTCTCCACTAAAAATACAAAAATTAGCTGGGTGTGGTGGCAGGCACCTATAGTCCCAGCTACTCGGGAGGCTGAGGCAGGAGAATCACTTGACCCTGGGAGGCAGAGGTTGCAGTGAGCTGAGATCACACCACTGCACTCCAGCCTGGGTGACAGAGAAAGATGCTGTCTCAAGAAAAAAAAAAAAAAAAAAAGAAAGAAGTAGAAAAAGATATAGTATTTCTTAATCAGCAGAAGCTACTCTTATTTTTCAATACTCTACCTTTCTAATGTGTCACTGACAAGGAAAGGTCTTGAATAATTGACTGAAGTCAGAATAGGTAAGGCACTCTACCTGTGGATACGTGAGAGGCCTTAAAAAGTTCATGGAAAATGTATATTATGAAAAAAACTATGCAAAGGTTTCAATATTGGCAGCAAAATAAACTCATACTAATTTATTATAGCATGTTTGAACAGGATCTAGTTTGAGACAGTAAGAAGGAGTAGACATTAGTTTGAAAAGAGCCCCTAGCAGAGCAATGTAAATTCTGCTAAAATTGAAGCAAGAACAAACATTAGATTATGATGAAGCTTGAGTGAAAGAATGGTGAAATCACTGATGCTTTACAAGAAGCTTGAGGGGACAATGCACCAAAGAAATCAGTAGTTCACAAGCGGACAGCTTTTTTAAAGAAGAAACGAGATGATGTGGAAGATGAAGTCCACAGGGACAGATCATCCATATCAATTTTCAAGGAAAAAAATTAATCTTGTTTGTGCCCTAATTGAAGAGGACTGATAATCAACAGCACAAACAATAGCCAACATCGTAGACATCTTAATTGGTTCAGCTTACACAGTTCTGACTAAAAAATTAAAGTTGAACCAACTTTCCACTGCATGGGTGCCAAAAGTGTTGTGCTCAGATCAGCTGCAGACAAGAGGAGAGCTCTCAATGGAAATTTTAAAGAACTAGGGTCAAGATCCTGAAGGATTTCTTTGAAGAATTGTAACAGAAGATAAAACATGGCTTTCCCAGTATGATCCTGAGGGCAAAACACAATCAAAGCAATGGCTACCAAAGGTGGAAGTGGTCCAGTCAAAGCAAAAGGGGATCACTCAAGAGCAAAGGTCACGGCAACAGTTTTTTGGGGACATTCCAGGCATTTTGCTTGTTGGCTTTGTGGAAGGTCAAAGAACAATAATATCTGCATATCATGAGAGTGTTTTGAATAAATTAGCCAAAGTTTTAGGGCAAAATACCTGGGAAAGCTTTAGCAGACAGTCCTCTAACACCACAATGTTTCTGCTCATTCCTGTCATCGAGCAAAGGCAATTTTGTGAGAATCTCAATGGGAAATTGTCAGGCATCCACCTTACAGCTCTGATTTGGCTCCTTCTGACTTCTTTTTGTTTCCCAATCTCAACAAATGTGGAAAGGGCACCCATTTTTCTTAAGTTAATAATGTATAAGAGACTGCATTGACATTGTTAAGTTCCCAGGACCATCAGTTCTTTAGGGATGAAAACCGAAGATCACATTTTCAATGTTTATCTTTTAACTTCATTTTTCCACAAACTTTTTGAAGTTTCTCCATACAAATGTCTCCATACAAATGAGCACTTGCAAAATAAGCAGAGAGTCTCATTCAATGGACAGAAAGTTCTGTGCCATCTAAAAATTATCTTAAGCAAGTTCAATGTGTAGCAACAGACTGTATTGATAAATATCAGTTAGGTTGACTTCTGCAATGACCATGATGGAGTAACAAGAACTAGACTTTCTCTCCCTCCTGAAACAACCAAAAAAATGGCCAAAATGTATGCCACAAAAGTTTGCAAGACCCTGTAAAGTCAGTCTCAAACAAGGTGAGCCTATCAACTGCCCTAATTTATGCCTGGAGAAAGTTTTCCAGCCCACTACTCCAGGAGAAGAGCCCAAGAGGAGCCCATTGTTCTCCCTGAGCTGAGGGGACAGAGCTGAGAGTCCACAGAAACCATGTTGACATGAGCTCTCAGGACAAGGTTTCCGAGAAGAAGGGGCTGCACAGAAAGAGAACTCCAGAGCTCTGCAAAGGGTCCCCCTAAAGTACATAGCTAAGTAATTGTTAGGACAGGCCTAGAGAAAAGTACCTACGGTTGGGGAAACAACACACAGATAAGATGAAAAGTAGCAGTACACATGCTCACCAAGGTCCAGTAATAGTGCTTATTTTATCAGCCAACCCAGAAACACCTCAAGATTCCCAGGGATACCCAGAAGGATCTTGCCTCACTAGTTGGGAGTGATTAGCTCTAAAATGAGAACTGGTCTGATCCCACCTAATGAATTTTTAAAGCAAGACCAAAAAGAGTCAAACTCTTTCCAACTAAACTTAAATACATACCAATACAAAGATCAAGAATATTTATATATACTTCCAGCACTCAATAAGATAAAAGTCACCGTATCTGACATCCAGACACAGTTTAGCAGAGACGCAACAGTAACAACAAAAGACAGAAGAACGTGGCTCATAATAAGGAGAAAAATCACTGAGTCAGAACTGATCCAGAGTAAATCAAGGTGCCAGAGTTATCAGTTAAGAACATTCAAATGCTTATTGAAACAGTATTCTATATGTTCTAAAATAGAGACATGCAAGATACACTAAAGGAGGCTGGGCGCAGTGGCTCACGCCTGTAATCTCAGCATTTTGCGAGGCCGAGGCAGGTGGATCACGAAGTCAGGAGTTCAGGACCAGCCTGACCAATATGGTGAAATCCCATCTCTACTAAAAATACAAAAATTAGCGGGACATAGTAGCATGCGGCTGTAGTCCCAGCTACATGGTAGGCTGATAGCACATTAGTCATTAAAGAAGAAAAGATAGACACCTCTCAAAATAAAATATAGAGAGAAAATAAATTTTTAAAAAACATGAACAGAGCAATAGTAGACAGTACATTTCAAGTAACTGAATTTACGTGTAATCTCAGTTCCCAAAGGAGAGGAGAGGGAAGATGTGAAAACATTTGGGACTTTGAGTCAGGCAAAGCTTTCTTTGATATGACCCCACAGCATGATTTATATAATAATATATTGATAAGAAAAACTCATCAAATTTAAAAAAAAGAATCTGCTCTTCAAAAGAATCTATTAAGAGACTGAAAAGACAAGCTGCAGGCTGGGAGAAAATATTTGCAACTCATATATCTGATAAAGGGCTTGCATCAAAAATATATTTTAAAAGCTCAAAATTTAATAATGAAAAACAAACAACCCCATTTAAAACTTGGGTGAAAGACTGGAACAGACATTTCAAAGTAGACATTTGTTTGGTAAATAAGCACATATGCTCAACATAATTAATGCTTAGGGCAATGCAAATTAAAACCAAAATGAGACGCCACTATCTATTTTTAAATAGCTAAGATTAGCGTGACTGATAATAGCCAAGCACTGGCTTGGATGTGGAGAAGCTGAAACTCTCATACACTGCTGATGGGAATACAAAAATGTGTAACCTTTGAAAAACAGTTCAAGAGTCCCTTAAAATGTTAAACATACTTCTGCCATAAGACTCAGCCATTGCACTCCTGGGTATTTACCCAAGAGAGATAAAAGTAGGTGTTCATATAATGATATCAACACAAATGTTCATAGCACATGTATTCATAATAGCCCAAACTAGAAACAGTCTAAATATCAATCAATACATTAATGAATTAACTTGCTTTATCCGAATTAATTATGGATACATACTATAACATGAATGAATCTCAAAATAATTATACTAAGTGAAACAAGGCAGACTCTAGAGGTAAAACATGCAGAGAAAAAAACATAAAATGTCAGACAAAAAAGTGCATAGTGTAAAATTGTATTTATATACATTTTTTGACTGTATAAATTACTGTCCAGTGACAGAAAGCAGTTTGGTGGTTTTTAAGGGCCAGGAATGAGGGGCCAGAGAAATGTATTATAAAGAGGCATCAGGAAACTGGAGGTGAAGTATATTTCCATCACCTCGATTGTGTGCTGATGGTTTCTAAACTTTCAATATTTTTAGTTTATTATATGTTATACAAAATAAAGCTTGTAATAAAAATCAAAAGATTGAGCCATCCTTATTTTCTCTATAAAAGAGCAGAATTCTCCTTTTAGAGATTTGGAAAGATTATTAAAAGATAAGTTACAAAATACAGTACCTGACACGTATAAAATATTAAATAAATATTAGCCATGCTTAATTATTTTGTTTTAAGTCTATATGAGTCAAGTTTTAGTAGAAATATGGGCTAGAAAAAAAAAAAAAGAAAGCGGGACTCTGTGATCCGACTTGGGCTTATAGAACAGACTGTACTAGTTTGTTCTCATGCTGCTAATAAAGTCCTACCCAAGACCGGGTAATTTATAAAGGAAAGAGGTTTAATGAACTCACAATTCCACATGGCTGGGGAGGCCTCACAGTCACGGCAGAAGGCAAAAAAGAAGCAAAGGCACATCTTAAATGGTAGCAGAGAAGAAAGCTTGTGTAGGAAAACTCCCATTTTAAAAGCATCAGATCTCGTGAGACTTATTCGCTACCAGGAGAACAGTAGGGGGAACCCGCCCCTATGATTCAATTATCTCCACCTGACTCCATCCTTGACATGCGGGGATAATTACAATCAAGGTGAGATTCGGCCGGAGACACAGCCGAATCATATCAATGACTAATGAGAGTTATGTCCAGAACCTAATGAAAACCTGTCTGAGGCCACATTCCCTGTAAAGCAGATTTGAGATAGAGATTTGTGTAGAGAACATTTAACTGGGTAAAATCCTAGGAACCAACAACTGTGGCGAAAAAGCTGAATTGGATAAAGGGAGTTGAGATGTGAGGCAGTCACAACAAATACCTCAGCTAATCTCAAGGGGGAGCTGAGAAGCTGCGGTGACCCTTCAGAGTTGCCCTAAATTGAGGCAGGAGTATGGAGTTTTAATACCTTTCACTGACCATTCTTCAGATACGAGTTGTCCCCAAGGATGGACATCAGCTTGACAAGTTATTAATTAGATCTCCTGAGAATAAATTCTAGAGAGAATCAGCTGAGAGGCATGATTTAGCAAATGAGAACCAAGTGAAAGGCGAAAGGGGTTTCCCCTTATAAAACCATCAGATCTCATGAGACTTATTCACTACCACTAGAACAGTGTGGGGAAAACTGCCCCCATGATCCACTTACCTCTCACTGGGTCCCTCCCACAACATGTGAATTATGGGAGCTACAGTGCAAGATGAGATTTCGGTGCAGACACAGCCAAGCCATATCAGACAGTAATAACTTTCAATTAAATATAGCTAGACGTTCTGTCAATGGGTCACAGCAGTCTAGAGAATACATTGAAAAACTCTGGGAACAGCAGATATAGAGGTCAGATCTAGAGATTTTGAACAAAGTTTAGTGCTACAATGCATTGGTGACCACAGACAAAAGGTGTCTGTTGTTGTTATAGTTTGTTTCTGTCTTGTTTTTCATCATGGGAGGACAAAAAGAAAAAATGGGGGCAATGGTGAAGGAGAAATGAAAAAGACCTGCTTTTCTATGGGTGGAAGCGACTAAACGAGAGAATAAATTTGGATTACACAACAAATGCAAATCAAGTTAGAAGCATGAAAGGCATGATTAAGGCCATGGTTCTAATAGATATCAGCCAGCGGAACCAGGATCATGCCACATCAAGAGAGGCTGCAGAGCCATTGCCTTCTCTCCTGTCAATGCTAAATTAATGAAATGGAACTCACAGAAGCACTATGTAATCAAATATTGGTGGGACACAAGCAAATTCTGAAAAAGTTTCATTGATCAATGATAATATCTTTTGGTGTAAATATCTCCTCAAAACAGTTCAGGAAAAAAAATAAAGCTATAATTTTCCTTTAGAAATATTTAACTTTGTTATACTAGTTTACTTATTTTTTACCTAATACATTCTGATATATTGTTATGTAGGTTAAAGATGCTCGATTCATGCCACTGTGGAAACCACACATAATTTAGGCAATAATGCAAATTCTTTTCAAATTCTTTTATCAGTGTATTCACTTTATTTTTATTTCTAACACAATTCAAAATTACAGGATGCTATCAAAGTGATGCTACAAAACCCCACTAAAATTTTTTCAATTCTTCAAATCACACACTTACACACACACACACACACACACACACACACACACACACACACCACATGCATTCCCCGTACAGGCCTTTTTTGTGGGGGCCCTGAGTAAATAATTGCATTTTATTTTCAATTTTTCATTTTGAAATAATTAAAGACTTACCAAAAATGTTGCAAAACTACGTGCCTTTTTGAAGTAAAGTCTTGAAAAAGTTGTTTGGTATATCCTTTATAGTAAAAAAAGAAAACACGTGTATATTCTGTTGATTAAAGGCATGCTGAGATTGTTAGACATGTGATTTCATCAGAGACTCCAATATAGAGCACAGCTGTAACGACATCCTAAGAGTGTTCTAACTGAAATGTGTTGGAAGAAGGTTCTAATTTTTCTCAACCCTTCTCAAGTTGGCACTTAGCAGATTTCCACTCTATAAAAATAACTCCTGCTCTGCAACTAATGTTCACAGATAAGCTCCAAACATATTTACAGCTCCATTTAAGTATAATGTACACACAGTAAAATTCACCCTTTTCAATGTGCAATTTAATGGGTTATGGCAGATGAATATCATCGTTTGACCACAATCATGATCAAGATACAGAAAATCTGCATCATCACAAAATGTTTTCTTTTGCTGTTTTGCATTTGATCTTTTCTCCATTCCTGAACACAGGCAACCACTAATCTGCTTCTGTTTCTACAGTTTGCATTTTCTAGAGTATCCTATTAGTGGAATGATACATTGGTGTCTTTCATGTCTAGCTTCTTTCACTGAGCATAATGCTTTTGATATTCATTTATATTGCTGTTGTATCAGTTTGCTCCTTTTTATTGTTGAGTGGTACTCCATCTACAACTGGTTTATCCATTTACAAGTTGATGGACACATCTGCTATGAACTTCAAGGATGAGGCTTGGTACGGATATGTTTTTATTTATTTTGAGTCGCAGTGGAATTATTTGGTTATATGATCAGTACTAAGTTTAACATTAAAAGAAACTGCCAAACTGCTTTCCAAAATGTCTGTACCATTTTGAAGTCCCACTAGCCAGGTGTGAATAGCAATTCTTCACATCATGTGGTATGGCCAGTTCTGCTCGTGTCAGCCACTCCAGTGGGTGTACAGTGGTACCTCAATGTGGTTTTAACTTGCATTTCCCTGATGACGGGTAATGTTAAGTATCTTTTCATTTGTGTATTGGACATCATCTCTTTTTAAATTAAAATATCTGTACAAATATTTGGTCCATTTAGGTCAAAATATTATGTTAAATGAGTTATTTGTGTTTTGTTATTTAGTTTTTTAGTTATGTGTACATTCTAGATGAAAGTTCGTTATCAGACATATTTAAAATTATTCTGTCCCAATCTGTGGTTTGCCTTTTCATTTTTTGATGCTATGTTTTAAATTGCAAAAGTCTTAATTTCATGAAGTCCAACTTACTATTTTTTTCCATTTTCATCCATCCTTTTCTTATCTAAAAAATTTTTAGCTATAGTAAGATTATTAAAAATTTTTCCTATTCAGTAAGCTTTATACTTTTTATATTTACATTATGTATAAAATACATGTTGAGTTAACTTGAGGATATGGTGTGAGGTAATTCTGAAGTTCATATTCTCCATTTAATATCCAATTTTATTAGTACCATCTTTATAAAGACATTGATTTCCTTATTGAATTATTTTGGCAACTTTGGCCATGTAAGGCTGGATATATTTCTAAATTATTTATTCTGTTTCACTGAGATATATATGTCTTCTTCATGCCAGTAAGTTTACTGTACTGGTTAGTGTAGCTTTACAATATGTCTTGAAATTTGGAAAGTTTTCCAACTTTATTCTTCTTTCTAAAACATGCTCTGGCTATTCTAGGACTTCCATATTTAAAAAAAAAATTAGAATCAGCTTTGTAATTTCTCCAAAAAGGCCTATAGGTTTGATTGGGATTGTGCCAAATCTGGAGATCAGTTTCAGAAGAATTATCATCTAATAAGTATGACATGTATATTTACCAATGAACTTGATACATATTTCTACCTATTCAATCTCTCGTATTAGTGATTTAGAAATTTTGGATCAGCATACCTTTTATTAAATTTATTCTGAATTATTTTATTATTTTTGAGGCTATTATAAGTTAAATTGCTTACATAATTTTATTTTCTAATTGGTGTCGATTGTGTATAGAAACACAATTGATTTTATTTATTGATCTTTCATCCTACAACTTTGTTAAATTCACTTCATACCTCTAGCACACTTCTGCAGATGCCTAAGGATTTTCTGTGTATATGTTTACATCATGTGAGAATAGTATTTTTCTTTCTTCCCAACTTGGGTGTCACTTATTTCTTATTTTCTTTTCTTTTCTCTTTATTTCTTTCTTCTTTCTGTCCATTCCTCCTTCCTTCCCTTCTTTCTTTCTCCCTGTTTTAGAATCAGTTTTGTAATTTATCCAAAAGGACCTATAAGGTTTCATGGGAATTCCACTGAATCTAGAGATCAATTTCAGGAGAATTATCATCTCATAAGTATTAAATATTTATCAATGAACTTGGTATATATTTCCACTTATTTAATATTGAATGCAATACTTTAAAGAACTAGGGAGAGAGGACATCATTGCATTTTTCATAATCTTATGTAGAAAGTATTAAGGCTTTCACCATTTTAAGTAAGATGTTTGCTATAGATTTTCTGTAAACACATAATCAGTTTGAAAATGTACTTTTCTATCCTCAGTTTGCTGGGAGTTTTTAATTTAAAAAATGTGTTACATTTTGTAAATTCCTTTTTTGCATCTATTGAGAGTGTCACGTGATTTTTCTTTTTTCTGTCAGCATGGTAGATTTTCAGTTGTTGAAACCAACTTGAGATAAGCCCCACTTGGTTAAAACACATTATCATTTTTAAATATTCCTAGACTCACTTTGCTAATATTGTATTAAGGATGTTGCATCTAAGTTCATAATGGTTATCAGTCTGTCATTTTTGAGTTGTGATATCTGTATTTGTTTCTGATATCGAGAGAATCCACGTAAAACATCTACTTCTGTCATCAGTAATAATCTGACCAGGGATAACACCAACAGTTAGAGAGGAACCTGTCATTACCTGTGGCAGCAGAGATATCAGAGATTCCAAAAAGAAAAGCAAGGTTAAAATTTCAAATATAATCACATGAAATATCAGAAAGCCAGGGGATAGAAATATAGGAGAGCAAAATCTTAGAGGTCAAAACGAGTAGTTAAGTACTGCACATGATAATAAAAAGTAAAGTCTTTTCCTAAGGCAGAGCCTGGCTGCTGCCTAGCTTCTTTGACAATTCTTGGTAGGCTTTCATGGCTTTATAAGGGCTTATACTTTAGGTAAAGTTATAGTCAGGGAAACGGTGGGTGTAGGTTGGCTCTGTAGAAATGAAGCATTACAGGAGCACTGCAGTTAGAAAGAAACTGATACTGATGATACTTCGGTCACACTAATAATACATGCTAATGATAATCATAGCAATCATGGTAATGACAGAAAAAATATATATATAATATTAACATGCTTCTATTTGCACATATACATATGTGAATAGAAACATTGATTTAAAGACATGAAAGTATAGAAATAGCCTACACCTGATAAAGATATGCTCATACACAATAACAAACATCAGTATAAACAGAGATTTTGATGTATCACAGAATTCTCCAATAGATCACAATTTTGACACTATGGGAAGTGTCATTTTCAGAACTTTTCTTTATCTCCATTATCTCCATTCTCTATTTCCAACATTCCTGGAGACTGAACTCAAGGATCAGTAAATATTCTCAACCTTAACCATAGCAGACTTCATTCATCCCATATAGGCTTGTTATTTTTCCCCATTGACAGAAGGCATTGTACCATGAAATATACAACATATCTCTGACACACCTGACGGAAACAAACAATGGGGAAAGATTGACTATTTAATCAATGGTGATGGGAAAACTGGCTAGCCATATGAAGAAAGCTGAAACTGGACCCCTTCCTTACACCTTATAAAATAATTAACTCAAGATGGATTAAAGACTTAAACATAAGATCTAAAACCATAAAAACTCTAGAAGAAAACCTAGCCAATACCATTCAGAACATAGGCATAGGCAAAGACTTCATGACTAAAACACCAAAAGCAGTGGCAACAAAAGCCAAAATTGAGAAACGGGATCTAATTAAACTAAAGATAGCTTCTGCACAGCAAAAGACACTATCATCGGAGTGAACACACAACCTACAGAGTGGGAGAAAATTTTTGCAATCTATCCATCTAACAAAGGGCTAATATCCAGAATCTACAAGGAACTTAAACAAATTTACAAGAAAAAAACAACCCCATCAAAAAGTGGGAAAAGGATATGAACAGACACTTCTCAAAAGAAGACATTTATGCGGCCAATAAACACATGAAAAAAAGCTCATCATAGGCTGGGCGTGGTGGCTCACGCCTGTAATCCCATCACTTTGGGAGGCCAAGGCGAGCGGATCACAAGGTCGGGAGTTTGAGACTTGCCTGGCCACTACGGTGAAACTCTGTCTCTACCAAAAACACACAAAAAAAACTTTAGCCAGGCGTGGTGGTATATATCTGTAATCCCAGCTACTCAAGAGGCTAAGGCAGGAGAATTGCTTGAACCCATTAGGTGGAGGTTGCAGTGAGCCGAAATTGTGCCACTGCACTCCACCCTGGGTGACAGAGTGAGGCTGTCTCGAAGAAAAAAAAAAAAAAGCTCATCACCCCTGGTCCAATGAGATACCATCTCGCGCCAGTTAGAATGGCAATCATTAAAAAGTCAGGAAACAACAGGTGCTAGAGAGGATGTGGAGAAATAGGAATGCTTTTACACTGTTGGTGGGAGTGTAAATTAGTTCAACCATTGTGGAAGACAGTGTAGCAATTCCTCAAGGATCCAGAACTAGAAATACCATTTGACCTAACAGTCTCATTACTAGGTACACATCCAAAGGATTATAAATCATTCTACTATAAAGACACATTCACACGTATGTTTATTGCAGCACTATTCACAATAGCAAAGACTAGGAACCAACCCAAATGCCCATCAATGATAGACTGGATAAAGAATATGTGGCACATATACACCATGGAATACTATGCAGCTATAAAAAAGGATGGATTAATGTCTTTTGCAGAGACATGGATGAAGCTGGAAACCATCATTCTCAGCAAACTATCACAAGAACAGAAAACCAAACACCACATGTTCTCACTCATAAGTGGGAGTTGAACAAAGAGAACACATAGACACAGGGAGGGGAACATCACACACTGGGGCCTGTCAGTGGGTAGGAAGGAAAGAGGAGGGATAGCATTAGGAGAAATACTTAATGTAGATGACGGGTTGATGGGTGCAGCAAACCACGACAGCACATGTATACCTATTTCACAAAACTGCAAGTTCTGCATATGTATCCCAGAACTTAAAGTGTATGTATGTGTGTATATATATACACACAAATGTAAATGTAAATGTAAATAAATTGAAAATGGTAAAAATAGAAATATGTTTCGTACACAAATAGTGACATAATAAAGCAAGATAGAATGTATGTTTGAGTTAAAAAAAATTGCTTAGAAGACAACTTGAATTCCATTCCAAGGAACTAGTTTTCAAAAGTTTACAACCAGATTTCAGTTTGGCAAAAGGCAACAATGCTGTTTTGAAAATAATTTCTGAAAAGAGCTTCCCCAGCAGTTCCAAATGGCAGTCCTGATACAAGGAAGTAGGAGCAATTTTGTTACCACCAGGAACATTGAATTTATTTTCAGACCTTGAAATTCTGGGAGGCCCTCGAATAATAATCAACTACAATATTTTACTTTACATAGAAATATTGTTTTAATGTTAATATAAAAGCTTGTATATGAACTAAAATTGTCAATCTGCCACTTTTAAGAAAGAAGAATCCATTATGTCCCTAATCTATAGTGAGTTGATATGTTCCATAAGCAGTTCTGGAAGGAGGCTACACTTAGAGCATAAATTGGTATAGATCGCTTTGCTCTCACAGATAGCGACACAATATTTTCTGCTGAATGGGAAAAAGTTTGAAGGCATAAATCAAGATAAAGCAACCATCTGACAAAGAATTACAAAGAGGCCCCATACCTTTTTCTTAGTGAACGCCATGTGACACATTGATTTTCCACTGAAGATAAAAGCCAAAATCATGTGTCATCAATAGAAAGCAAGCAAAACTATTTGGTTCAATATGTTATGGTACTTAACAAAAAAAAAAAACTTGCAGAGAAAAGACAAATCTAAAATGTTGCACATGATTCAAACAAGTCTGGATCAGAAGAGACATTTCAGAGGTCACCGCTAGAGAGTCAAGGATACATTAGAGAGAAATAAACTCCTGCTTTTTTGTTTATCTACTTACATACACAGATACTGTCTGATGAAGATGATTGATATCAGGTATGGTATTTGATGGTATAGTCATTTACAAAATAATTCATCCCTTATGATCTAATGCAATTTTCTTCATATTACACGTGTATATTTAAATACTTCCTTGTGAAGTGGCGGCTAGCCAGGCTGCTGTTAGCATATCCAGTACATTACTGCAAATTCCAAAATGGCAAATCCCACCGTTGAAATTTCAACCTCTCTAGCGTCCCTCGGCTGGAGTGCATAATCACGGCAAAAATCTGCAACATCAGAGGTGGCCGCCACAGACACAAAGTCTATGTTTCTCATTCCATTCTACCAAATCTAGTCAGCAGTCTGGGTGAGGGGGCTTGGCAGTATCTATGAGCAGAAAGCATTCAAATGGCTGGTATATGTGCTTCCGGGGAAACTAAGGGAAAAAAAGAGAGAGGGAGGGAGGGAGGGAACAAGAAAGAAGAAGGAAACTCAAGGAGAGAGGAAGGGAAGGAGGCTGGCAAGAAGGGATGGAGGGATCAAGGGAGGGAGGAATAAAGGAAGGAAGTTACACCAAGTTTCAAAACTGGCCACGGACTGAGAAGGATTAAGAGACAAACGGAATTGAAAGCACTTATGTTCATACTCGGTATTTTTCTTACCCATTCTTGCAAATTAGTAATTTAAAAATTTTCATTTCCACAAATCCACGTGTTTTCTTGTTCCTCTCTCTCCGCTCTTTTTCCTTCTTTCCTTCCTGCCTTTCTTCTTTCTTTTCAACATAGGTTATATAAATGTGTGAGAGCTATCACTAGTCTACATTAATCATCAGGATTTTCCTGTATATTTCCAATTAAGATGACCCATAATAATATTCTACTGTAATTTTGGAGGGTCCAAAATACTAGATGGCATTTAGTGTTTTGGAAATCATGACAAGTCTAACAGGACTTTAAAAAACCTATCAAGACGTCTGATGTGTTTTCTTGCCCATACACTCTTTAATGAGGTCTGCTTGACCCTTTCTTCTTCCCTTCTCTAGTCATGGGTTCTTCACACTGAAAACTAAGCTTTGCATCAGTGTTTGACGAACAGGTGACATAATAAACTGCAGTTATATTTTAAATTCAGCTCAAGATGGTAGATGAGAAATCTAAGATTGTGAAGTGAGATTTAGCATGCTGTTCAGTATGCAACAAATCTGAGTGTTGCTCACACAGGATTCATACCAACAGGCTCCTTCCAAAACCTTTCAATGCAAATTCTAGCAAATGCACACTTGGAAGAAAAATGTTCCATGAAGTTGTATATGTAAATTTATACTTTCAGCATTTATGTATATAATTTCAGGGGAAGTGGGATCAACTTAACATTATTAAACATAGTCCAATGATATTTACAACATAACTTCAGAAACATTTTATTACTAGAAGTATTTTAAAAAGGATGTACCATTTAGGATTTAAGACACACCCCACAAATGAAAAAACAAATTAGATTATAAACAACATTTAAAAAAAATTATGCCATCTCTTTCACTACAAAATCCTCCTGGGGGAAAAATATCTTTTCCTTCATTATTAAAGGATGTTATCAGAGCACAGTGGAATTCTTTCAGATTTAGTCAGAAGGTTCTCTGGAGTTGAGAGATCTATTGCAGAATATTTTCTTTGAAAGTCCATGTCCTTTCCCCAGGCCTACATCATATATAAATAAACATTTCAGAAAAGGGGCCATGTTAGGAAAAAGTGGGTTGAAGATTGTAAGACCTGGTTCCTGGGTGCCAAATAATTCACAAGTTGGAATAAGCTGGGTTTTTGTAACACTTCTCTATGACTGCCATTGATACTGAACTATGCCAAGGAACTGAGTCCTACCAAGGAAAAGCAGGAGGAAAACAGGTGTAAGAAAACATTTCCTGTCAGTGTGTCCAGAGATAGCATGAGTCAACAGCGGCTCCTCATGAAGCCATCGATTCATAACACTGGAGTATCTAGAATGCATCTGGGTCGAATTATTAAAAAGAAAGTTCTTCTCAAGCTAGTTGTAATGGTAGCTAATTTAAAAAATTAATGTTCTGCGATTCTGATAAAAATCTATGTGGTGAACCAACAATAAAGGCGGCTGAAGATATTGGTATGAAATAGTTATTTTTCCTTATATACCTGGACGTTCATGTAAGAAATTATACTTTTGGAAGGTCTGTCATATTCTCAGTGTATAAGAGTGGAATCATTTTTAGAAGTTATTGTCAGAATTTTGCCTTAATAGTGCAATAAAGTGTGCATTCTCTCTCTCTCATTTTCATTCAACAGCCTCTACAAATTGAGCCTGGCTCAAAGGTCTTTCCCTCTTGGAATATGACTCCTCCCCTGTCCCTCTACATAGGCTATTCTATAACAAATTATTTGGCTGTCTTGATTTTTTCAGAGACCTCATGCTAGTAGTAGAGAGCCAGGAGAAAGTGAGATGTCCTATATAAAAGGCCTGCTAGAAAAAGAAATCAGCACTGAGTTCTAAGGATACTGAACAACTTTTTAAAAAACAAGCAAGCCATATTAAACACATTAGTTACAACCAAATTAGATAAAACAATGAAAATTATCCAAGAAGAAAAAGTACATCACCTGTCTAGGTTTAAAATTGCTTAAGGCTGCCATCCAAGGACCATCTATGATAACAAATACAGTGGTCTGTATTGACACAAAGTTTTAGTGATAGACGTAATTACATTCTTCTGCTGGTGGTGTTCTAGAATAAATGGAATATCTGCTGATCAAATCTGAATGCATCCCATAATATTAGCATGTAGGATCCCAGATCTGCAGGCACTATCTCTTTCTCAGATCTACACTTTGAATATTATGTTAGTTAAAATGAGAAGTATGTTAGAAAATGTCTTTTAGAAAAGAAATATTGGCTGAGTATGGTGGCTCATGCCTGTAATCCCAACACTCTGGGAGGCCAAGGTGAGAAGATCTCTTGAGCTCAAGAATTTGAGACCAGCTTGGGCAACATATCTATAAAAAATTTTAAAAATTAGCCAGTGTGGTGGTGCACACCTATAGGCACAGCTACTTCAGAGGCTGAATCAAGAGGATCACTTGAGCTTGGGAGTTTGAGGTTGCAGTGAACTATGAACATGGCACTGAACTCCAGTCTGGGCAACAGAGTGAGAACTTGTCTTCAAAAAAATAAAAAAGAAGAAAAAAATAGGAAACATTGTGTTCACATATGCTATGGTACTCTTTCTTATATAAACTATTTCTTTGCAGTATTCTAGAGGATTTAAGACAAATTTACCATTTAATAATTTCATATGGTATATTATTGCATTAGTATAGTATGTTATTATATAATTAGTATAAGTGACCAGTGCTGCAACAACCACATTCCAAAAAGTATTGTGATCCTCCAAAATTACAACGTCTAAATGACATTATTCTCCTTCATGAGACCATTATACCTTAATTTTTCAGCACCATGAAAATCTACAAACGCCCTCTAAACTATATTTAGAAAACGTGGGAAAAAAATAGATACAGTTTCAGAAGATACATATATTTTGAAAATTAGCCTTTTTGGAATAAATTATTCTTTATGACATATAAATAAACACATTTTTCAGACTGGCGGGGTAACATTTGCATCAGTCAAAATAATTAGATTACTAAAACCTGTAATCTTATTAGAAAAATGGTTTATTCAGAGAATCATTGGAATTATTAGCCTTCAAGCTGCTATATATTGAATCTGATCAAAATAATTAAGATAATATTATTTCATTTTTCAGTATAATATCTCCTTAGTATTTGTGTTTCTTATTTAATATGTGATTATATTTACTTCTGTGAATAATATGGATGAAGATCATTACAGTGTCAAGATCACTGGGTTCAGAACACAGAAACCTCAAGTCTATTCTTTTTTCTTAAATACCTGTAAGACTTTAAAGAAGACAGAGTTTCTGGACTCTAATTTCTCTATCTGTAGAATAAATGGGTTAGACCAAATAACTCCCTTCTGCTTATAAATTTTCTAATTATATGACTGAGCTTACACCTGGAAAACAGTCTATCTCCTGTATAAATTAATGATAGAAATGAAAACCACCATGTTTCATGAAATTAACCACATAAATATTAACATCAACTGCTCAGAAGGACTTAAGTGCAAGTATCACAGGAATTCTGAAGCACAGAGAACTAAATATAAGAAATGTAACACTTCGTATTTTCAAAGAAGATTTTAATAATATATGTAAACACAGTAGCCTGTTCATAAGAAAAAAGAAAAGTGACGTCTTAGCATATTCAGGGTTCAACCAAAACTACTACTGGAATGTAAATCAAAGTAATATTCACCTAACTGTCATAATTGGCATGAATAATTTTAAGTAAAACACTTTTGATATTAAATGTGAACAATAAGCCAAAACAGAGAAAATTAATCAATTGATCATTTATTGAAACTGAAATAAAAATATATAATTATTGAAGCCTCTTATATACATAAACCAATCATTGCTTAAATGAGCTGACATACTAGCTCCATAGTTTTATGTCACTAAGGAACTCTTTTGAACACAATAAAGAAACCAGAATTGAGCACAAAGAACGATGAACTGGGAAGTTCATGGCTTTCTATCTACTAATTAGGAGTACAATCATTCAGTCAAACAGCCACTCAACAAACATTTAGCATACAGCTTCTGGATACCAGGTACTGGTGTAGGTGCTAGAGCAACAAGGAAATATTCCCTGCATTCAGTGAGCTCACAGGCAAGTAAACAAGTAAGTATAAAGACTGCATGACTGATTGGGAGTGGTGGCTCATGCCTGTAATCCCAGCACTTTGGGAGGCCAACGTGGGCAGATCACGAGGTCAAGAGATCGAGACCATCCTGGCCAACATAGTGAAACCCCGTCTCTACTAAAAATACAAAAATTAGCTGGGCACGGTGGTGCATGGCTTTAGTTACTTGGGAGGCTGAGGCAAGAGAATCAATTGAACCTGGAAGGTAAAGGTTGCAGTGAGCTGAGATCACACCACTGCACTCCAGCCTGGTGACAGAGTGAGACTCTGTCTCAAAAAAAAAAAAAAAAAAAAAAGACTCCATGATAAATGTGTATCTACAAAAGGGCACAAAGGAATGAGTAGCTAATCCCCAAAGCCATATGGAGCAGTCAGTATAAGCTTCAGGAAAAGAAACTGAAGTAAAAAACTAACCTGAATCTGAAAAAAATGAGTAGGTATTTTCCAAGCATGTTTCAGGGGAAAAGTTGCAGGATGCAGAAGTCCTCCCAAGTACAAAAAGAGAATGAACTCTGGACAACTGGCAATTTATGGCACACAGGAATCAGTAAATGTAGGGATGAGAGGCACACAGAAACGTGGGCAAAAACAGGAATTTTGACTTTATTCCATAAATCATGGAAAGCCACCAATGGGTTTTAAGTAATAAAATACTAAGACCGGGTTTGCATTTTAGAAAGATCAATTTGATTTCAGTGAGGAGGTCCAAAAATGAGAGCAGCAAGGCCAGATAGAAGGTCCTACTGCAACTAGCTATGGTTAGAGATGCAGACCAAAACTAAGGTGAAATCATTTAGAAGAAATAACGTGGATATAAGAGCCATTGGTTTGGCCTCTCCACATCATTTTTTTTAATTTTATTTTCATTTATTTATTTATTTATTTATTTTGAGACAGAGTCTCGCTCTGTCACCAAGGCTGGAGTGCAGTGGCGTGATCTTGGCTCACTGCAAGTTCTGCCTCCCGGGTTCACACTATTCTCCTGCCTCAGCCTCCCGAGTAGCTGGGACTACAGGCACGCGCCACCACGACCAGCTAATTTTTTCTATTTTTTAGTAGAGATGGGGTTTCACCGTGTTAGCCAGGATGGTCTCGATCTCCTGACCTCGTGATCCACCCACCTCGGCCTCCCAATGTGCTGGGATTACAGGCTTGAGCCACCATGCCCAGCTGGCCTCTCCACATCTTTACTGTTATACTGATAACATGGGGATGAAAATAAATATTATTTGTATTTAAACTATTATTGTTATGTGAAAATTAAACAAATAACATACTATGATAACATCTGAGGTTCAAGAAATATTAAGTCCTGAAAATAGGAAAGATGAAAGGAAGGAAACAGGGAGTGGGGAGGAAAGTAGGAGAAAGGAGAGAATATAGGAATGAGAGAGGAGGAAAATAATAAGAAAGAAGTAGAAAGCTAGGTACAGTTGCTCATGACTGTAATCCCAGCGCTTTGGGAGGCCGAGTCAGGCAGATCACAAGGTCAGGAGTTCAAGACCAGCCTGGCCAATATGGTGAAACCTTGTCTCCACTAAAAATACAAAAATTAGCTGGGTGTGGTGGCAGGCACCTATAGTCCCAGCTACTCGGGAGGCTGAGGCAGGAGAATCACTTGACCCTGGGAGGCAGAGGTTGCAGTGAGCTGAGATCACACCACTGCACTCCAGCCTGGGTGACAGAGAAAGATGCTGTCTCAAGAAAAAAAAAAAAAAAAAAAAGAAAGAAGTAGAAAAAGATATAGTATTTCTTAATCAGCAGAAGCTACTCTTATTTTTCAATACTCTACCTTTCTAATGTGTCACTGACAAGGAAAGGTCTTGAATAATTGACTGAAGTCAGAATAGGTAAGGCACTCTACCTGTGGATACGTGAGAGGCCTTAAAAAGTTCATGGAAAATGTATATTATGAAAAAAACTATGCAAAGGTTTCAATATTGGCAGCAAAATAAACTCATACTAATTTATTATAGCATGTTTGAACAGGATCTAGTTTGAGACAGTAAGAAGGAGTAGACATTAGTTTGAAAAGAGCCCCTAGCAGAGCAATGTAAATTCTGCTAAAATTGAAGCAAGAACAAACATTAGATTATGATGAAGCTTGAGTGAAAGAATGGTGAAATCACTGATGCTTTACAAGAAGCTTGAGGGGACAATGCACCAAAGAAATCAGTAGTTCACAAGCGGACAGCTTTTTTAAAGAAGAAACGAGATGATGTGGAAGATGAAGTCCACAGGGACAGATCATCCATATCAATTTTCAAGGAAAAAAATTAATCTTGTTTGTGCCCTAATTGAAGAGGACTGATAATCAACAGCACAAACAATAGCCAACATCGTAGACATCTTAATTGGTTCAGCTTACACAGTTCTGACTAAAAAATTAAAGTTGAACCAACTTTCCACTGCATGGGTGCCAAAAGTGTTGTGCTCAGATCAGCTGCAGACAAGAGGAGAGCTCTCAATGGAAATTTTAAAGAACTAGGGTCAAGATCCTGAAGGATTTCTTTGAAGAATTGTAACAGAAGATAAAACATGGCTTTCCCAGTATGATCCTGAGGGCAAAACACAATCAAAGCAATGGCTACCAAAGGTGGAAGTGGTCCAGTCAAAGCAAAAGGGGATCACTCAAGAGCAAAGGTCACGGCAACAGTTTTTTGGGGACATTCCAGGCATTTTGCTTGTTGGCTTTGTGGAAGGTCAAAGAACAATAATATCTGCATATCATGAGAGTGTTTTGAATAAATTAGCCAAAGTTTTAGGGCAAAATACCTGGGAAAGCTTTAGCAGACAGTCCTCTAACACCACAATGTTTCTGCTCATTCCTGTCATCGAGCAAAGGCAATTTTGTGAGAATCTCAATGGGAAATTGTCAGGCATCCACCTTACAGCTCTGATTTGGCTCCTTCTGACTTCTTTTTGTTTCCCAATCTCAACAAATGTGGAAAGGGCACCCATTTTTCTTAAGTTAATAATGTATAAGAGACTGCATTGACATTGTTAAGTTCCCAGGACCATCAGTTCTTTAGGGATGAAAACCGAAGATCACATTTTCAATGTTTATCTTTTAACTTCATTTTTCCACAAACTTTTTGAAGTTTCTCCATACAAATGTCTCCATACAAATGAGCACTTGCAAAATAAGCAGAGAGTCTCATTCAATGGACAGAAAGTTCTGTGCCATCTAAAAGTTATCTTAAGCAAGTTCAATGTGTAGCAACAGACTGTATTGATAAATATCAGTTAGGTTGACTTCTGCAATGACCATGATGGAGTAACAAGAACTAGACTTTCTCTCCCTCCTGAAACAACCAAAAAAATGGCCAAAATGTATGCCACAAAAGTTTGCAAGACCCTGTAAAGTCAGTCTCAAACAAGGTGAGCCTATCAACTGCCCTAATTTATGCCTGGAGAAAGTTTTCCAGCCCACTACTCCAGGAGAAGAGCCCAAGAGGAGCCCATTGTTCTCCCTGAGCTGAGGGGACAGAGCTGAGAGTCCACAGAAACCATGTTGACATGAGCTCTCAGGACAAGGTTTCCGAGAAGAAGGGGCTGCACAGAAAGAGAACTCCAGAGCTCTGCAAAGGGTCCCCCTAAAGTACATAGCTAAGTAATTGTTAGGACAGGCCTAGAGAAAAGTACCTACGGTTGGGGAAACAACACACAGATAAGATGAAAAGCAGCAGTACACATGCTCACCAAGGTCCAGTAATAGTGCTTATTTTATCAGCCAACCCAGAAACACCTCAAGATTCCCAGGGATACCCAGAAGGATCTTGCCTCACTAGTTGGGAGTGATTAGCTCTAAAATGAGAACTGGTCTGATCCCACCTAATGAATTTTTAAAGCAAGACCAAAAAGAGTCAAACTCTTTCCAACTAAACTTAAATACATACCAATACAAAGATCAAGAATATTTATATATACTTCCAGCACTCAATAAGATAAAAGTCACCGTATCTGACATCCAGACACAGTTTAGCAGAGACGCAACAGTAACAACAAAAGACAGAAGAACGTGGCTCATAATAAGGAGAAAAATCACTGAGTCAGAACTGATCCAGAGTAAATCAAGGTGCCAGAGTTATCAGTTAAGAACATTCAAATGCTTATTGAAACAGTATTCTATATGTTCTAAAATAGAGACATGCAAGATACACTAAAGGAGGCTGGGCGCAGTGGCTCACGCCTGTAATCTCAGCATTTTGCGAGGCCGAGGCAGGTGGATCACGAAGTCAGGAGTTCAGGACCAGCCTGACCAATATGGTGAAATCCCATCTCTACTAAAAATACAAAAATTAGCGGGACATAGTAGCATGCGGCTGTAGTCCCAGCTACATGGTAGGCTGATAGCACATTAGTCATTAAAGAAGAAAAGATAGACACCTCTCAAAATAAAATATAGAGAGAAAATAAATTTTTAAAAAACATGAACAGAGCAATAGTAGACAGTACATTTCAAGTAACTGAATTTACGTGTAATCTCAGTTCCCAAAGGAGAGGAGAGGGAAGATGTGAAAACATTTGGGACTTTGAGTCAGGCAAAGCTTTCTTTGATATGACCCCACAGCATGATTTATATAATAATATATTGATAAGAAAAACTCATCAAATTTAAAAAAAAGAATCTGCTCTTCAAAAGAATCTATTAAGAGACTGAAAAGACAAGCTGCAGGCTGGGAGAAAATATTTGCAACTCATATATCTGATAAAGGGCTTGCATCAAAAATATATTTTAAAAGCTCAAAATTTAATAATGAAAAACAAACAACCCCATTTAAAACTTGGGTGAAAGACTGGAACAGACATTTCAAAGTAGACATTTGTTTGGTAAATAAGCACATATGCTCAACATAATTAATGCTTAGGGCAATGCAAATTAAAACCAAAATGAGACGCCACTATCTATTTTTAAATAGCTAAGATTAGCATGACTGATAATAGCCAAGCACTGGCTTGGATGTGGAGAAGCTGAAACTCTCATACACTGCTGATGGGAATACAAAAATGTGTAACCTTTGAAAAACAGTTCAAGAGTCCCTTAAAATGTTAAACATACTTCTGCCATAAGACTCAGCCATTGCACTCCTGGGTATTTACCCAAGAGAGATAAAAGTAGGTGTTCATATAATGATATCAACACAAATGTTCATAGCACATGTATTCATAATAGCCCAAACTAGAAACAGTCTAAATATCAATCAATACATTAATGAATTAACTTGCTTTATCCGAATTAATTATGGATACATACTATAACATGAATGAATCTCAAAATAATTATACTAAGTGAAACAAGGCAGACTCTAGAGGTAAAACATGCAGAGAAAAAAACATAAAATGTCAGACAAAAAAGTGCATAGTGTAAAATTGTATTTATATACATTTTTTGACTGTATAAATTACTGTCCAGTGACAGAAAGCAGTTTGGTGGTTTTTAAGGGCCAGGAATGAGGGGCCAGAGAAATGTATTATAAAGAGGCATCAGGAAACTGGAGGTGAAGTATATTTCCATCACCTCGATTGTGTGCTGATGGTTTCTAAACTTTCAATATTTTTAGTTTATTATATGTTATACAAAATAAAGCTTGTAATAAAAATCAAAAGATTGAGCCATCCTTATTTTCTCTATAAAAGAGCAGAATTCTCCTTTTAGAGATTTGGAAAGATTATTAAAAGATAAGTTACAAAATACAGTACCTGACACGTATAAAATATAAATAAATATTAGCCATGCTTAATTATTTTGTTTTAAGTCTATATGAGTCAAGTTTTGGTAGAAATATGGGCTAGAAAAAAAAAAAAAGAAAGCGGGACTCTGTGATCCGACTTGGGCTTATAGAACAGACTGTACTAGTTTGTTCTCATGCTGCTAATAAAGTCCTACCCAAGACCGGGTAATTTATAAAGGAAAGAGGTTTAATGAACTCACAATTCCACATGGCTGGGGAGGCCTCACAGTCACGGCAGAAGGCAAAAAAGAAGCAAAGGCACATCTTAAATGGTAGCAGAGAAGAAAGCTTGTGTAGGAAAACTCCCATTTTAAAAGCATCAGATCTCGTGAGACTTATTCGCTACCAGGAGAACAGTAGGGGGAACCCGCCCCTATGATTCAATTATCTCCACCTGACTCCATCCTTGACATGCGGGGATAATTACAATCAAGGTGAGATTCGGCCGGAGACACAGCCAAATCATATCAATGACTAATGAGAGTTATATCCAGAACCTAATGAAAACCTGTCTGAGGCCACATTCCCTGTAAAGCAGATTTGAGATAGAGATTTGTGTAGAGAACATTTAACTGGGTAAAATCCTAGGAACCAACAACTGTGGCGAAAAAGCTGAATTGGATAAAGGGAGTTGAGATGTGAGGCAGTCACAACAAATACCTCAGCTAATCTCAAGGGGGAGCTGAGAAGCTGGGGTGACCCTTCAGAGTTGCCCTAAATTGAGGCAGGAGTATGGAGTTTTAATACCTTTCACTGACCATTCTTCAGATACGAGTTGTCCCCAAGGATGGACATCAGCTTGACAAGTTATTAATTAGATCTCCTGAGAATAAATTCTAGAGAGAATCAGCTGAGCGGCATGATTTAGCAAATGAGAACCAAGTGAAAGGCGAAAGGGGTTTCCCCTTATAAAACCATCAGATCTCATGAGACTTATTCACTACCACTAGAACAGTGTGGGGAAAACTGCCCCCATGATCCACTTACCTCTCACTGGGTGCCTCCCACAACATGTGAATTATGGGAGCTACAGTGCAAGATGAGATTTCGGTGCAGACACAGCCAAGCCATATCAGACAGTAATAACTTTCAATTAAATATAGCTAGACTTTCTGTCAATGGGTCACAGCAGTCTAGAGAATACATTGAAAAACTCTGGGAACAGCAGATATAGAGGTCAGATCTAGAGATTTTGAACAAAGTTTAGTGCTACAATGCATTGGTGACCACAGACAAAAGGTATCTGTTGTTGTTATAGTTTGTTTCTGTCTTGTTTTTCATCATGGGAGGACAAAAAGAAAAAATGGGGGCAATGGTGAAGGAGAAATGAAAAAGACCTGCTTTTCTATGGGTGGAAGCGACTAAACGAGAGAATAAATTTGGATTACACAACAAATGCAAATCAAGTTAGAAGCATGAAAGGCATGATTAAGGCCATGGTTCTAATAGAGATCAGCCAGCGGAACCAGGATCATGCCACATCAAGAGAGGCTGCAGAGCCATTGCCTTCTCTCCTGTCAATGCTAAATTAATGAAATGGAACTCACAGAAGCACTATGTAATCAAATATTGGTGGGACACAAGCAAATTCTGAAAAAGTTTCATTGATCAATGATAATATCTTTTGGTGTAAATATCTCCTCAAAACAGTTCAGGAAAAAAAATAAAGCTATAATTTTCCTTTAGAAATATTTAACTTTGTTATACTAGTTTACTTATTTTTTACCTAATACATTCTGATATATTGTTATGTAGGTTAAAGATGCTCGATTCATGCCACTGTGGAAACCACACATAATTTAGGCAATAATGCAAATTCTTTTCAAATTCTTTTATCAGTGTATTCACTTTATTTTTATTTCTAACACAATTCAAAATTACAGGATGCTATCAAAGTGATGCTACAAAACCCCACTAAAATTTTTTCAATTCTTCAAATCACACACTTACACACACACACACACACACACACACACACACACACACACACACACACCACATGCATTCCCCGTACAGGCCTTTTTTGTGGGGGCCCTGAGTAAATAATTGCATTTTATTTTCAATTTTTCATTTTGAAATAATTAAAGACTTACCAAAAATGTTGCAAAACTACGTGCCTTTTTGAAGTAAAGTCTTGAAAAAGTTGTTTGGTATATCCTTTATAGTAAAAAAAGAAAACACGTGTATATTCTGTTGATTAAAGGCATGCTGAGATTGTTAGACATGTGATTTCATCAGAGACTCCAATATAGAGCACAGCTGTAACGACATCCTAAGAGTGTTCTAACTGAAATGTGTTGGAAGAAGGTTCTAATTTTTCTCAACCCTTCTCAAGTTGGCACTTAGCAGATTTCCACTCTATAAAAATAACTCCTGCTCTGCAACTAATGTTCACAGATAAGCTCCAAACATATTTACAGCTCCATTTAAGTATAATGTACACACAGTAAAATTCACCCTTTTCAATGTGCAATTTAATGGGTTATGGCAGATGAATATCATCGTTTGACCACAATCATGATCAAGATACAGAAAATCTGCATCATCACAAAATGTTTTCTTTTGCTGTTTTGCATTTGATCTTTTCTCCATTCCTGAACACAGGCAACCACTAATCTGCTTCTGTTTCTACAGTTTGCATTTTCTAGAGTATCCTATTAGTGGAATGATACATTGGTGTCTTTCATGTCTAGCTTCTTTCACTGAGCATAATGCTTTTGATATTCATTTATATTGCTGTTGTATCAGTTTGCTCCTTTTTATTGTTGAGTGGTACTCCATCTACAACTGGTTTATCCATTTACAAGTTGATGGACACATCTGCTATGAACTTCAAGGATGAGGCTTGGTACGGATATGTTTTTATTTATTTTGAGTCGCAGTGGAATTATTTGGTTATATGATCAGTACTAAGTTTAACATTAAAAGAAACTGCCAAACTGCTTTCCAAAATGTCTGTACCATTTTGAAGTCCCACTAGCCAGGTGTGAATAGCAATTCTTCACATCATGTGGTATGGTCAGTTCTGCTCGTGTCAGCCACTCCAGTGGGTGTACAGTGGTACCTCAATGTGGTTTTAACTTGCATTTCCCTGATGACGGGTAATGTTAAGTATCTTTTCATTTGTGTATTGGACATCATCTCTTTTTAAATTAAAATATCTGTACAAATATTTGGTCCATTTAGGTCAAAATATTATGTTAAATGAGTTATTTGTGGTTTTGTTATTTAGTTTTTTAGTTATGTGTACATTCTAGATGAAAGTTCGTTATCAGACATATTTAAAATTATTCTGTCCCAATCTGTGGTTTGCCTTTTCATTTTTTGATGCTATGTTTTAAATTGCAAAAGTCTTAATTTCATGAAGTCCAACTTACTACTTTTTTCCATTTTCATCCATCCTTTTCTTATCTAAAAAATTTTTAGCTATAGTAAGATTATTAAAAATTTTTCCTATTCAGTAAGCTTTATACTTTTTATATTTACATTATGTATAAAATACATGTTGAGTTAACTTGAAGATATGGTGTGAGGTAATTCTGAAGTTCATATTCTCCATTTAATATCCAATTTTATTAGTACCATCTTTATAAAGACATTGATTTCCTTATTGAATTATTTTGGCAACTTTGGCCATGTAAGGCAGGATATATTTCTAAATTATTTATTCTGTTTCACTGAGATATATATGTCTTCTTCATGCCAGTAAGTTTACTGTACTGGTTAGTGTAGCTTTACAATATGTCTTGAAATTTGGAAAGTTTTCCAACTTTATTCTTCTTTCTAAAACATGCTCTGGCTATTCTAGGACTTCCATATTTAAAAAAAAAATTAGAATCAGCTTTGTAATTTCTCCAAAAAGGCCTATAGGTTTGATTGGGATTGTGCCAAATCTGGAGATCAGTTTCAGAAGAATTATCATCTAATAAGTATGACATGTATATTTACCAATGAACTTGATACATATTTCTACCTATTCAATCTCTCGTATTAGTGATTTAGAAATTTTGGATCAGCATACCTTTTATTAAATTTATTCTGAATTATTTTATTATTTTTGAGGCTATTATAAGTTAAATTGCTTACATAATTTTATTTTCTAATTGGTGTCGATTGTGTATAGAAACACAATTGATTTTATTTATTGATCTTTCATCCTACAACTTTGTTAAATTCACTTCATACCTCTAGCACACTTCTGCAGATGCCTAAGGATTTTCTGTGTATATGTTTACATCATGTGAGAATAGTATTTTTCTTTCTTCCCAACTTGGGTGTCACTTATTTCTTATTTTCTTTTCTTTTCTCTTTATTTCTTTCTTCTTTCTGTCCATTCCTCCTTCCTTCCCTTCTTTCTTTCTCCCTGTTTTAGAATCAGTTTTGTAATTTATCCAAAAGGACCTATAAGGTTTCATGGGAATTCCACTGAATCTAGAGATCAATTTCAGGAGAATTATCATCTCATAAGTATTAAATATTTATCAATGAACTTGGTATATATTTCCACTTATTTAATATTGAATGCAATACTTTAAAGAACTAGGGAGAGAGGACATCATTGCATTTTTCATAATCTTATGTAGAAAGTATGAAGGCTTTCACCATTTTAAGTAAGATGTTTGCTATAGATTTTCTGTAAACACATAATCAGTTTGAAAATGTACTTTTCTATCCTCAGTTTGCTGGGAGTTTTTAATTTAAAAAATGTGTTACATTTTGTAAATTCCTTTTTTGCATCTATTGAGAGTGTCACGTGATTTTTCTTTTTTCTGTCAGCATGGTAGATTTTCAGTTGTTGAAACCAACTTGAGATAAGCCCCACTTGGTTAAAACACATTATCATTTTTAAATATTCCTAGACTCACTTTGCTAATATTGTATTAAGGATGTTGCATCTAAGTTCATAATGGTTATCAGTCTGTCATTTTTGAGTTGTGATATCTGTATTTGTTTCTGATATCGAGAGAATCCACGTAAAACATCTACTTCTGTCATCAGTAATAATCTGACCAGGGATAACACCAACAGTTAGAGAGGAACCTGTCATTACCTGTGGCAGCAGAGATATCAGAGATTCCAAAAAGAAAAGCAAGGTTAAAATTTCAAATATAATCACATGAAATATCAGAAAGCCAGGGGATAGAAATATAGGAGAGCAAAATCTTAGAGGTCAAAACGAGTAGTTAAGTACTGCACATGATAATAAAAAGTAAAGTCTTTTCCTAAAGCAGAGCCTGGCTGCTGCCTAGCTTCTTTGACAATTCTTGGTAGGCTTTCATGGCTTTATAAGGGCTTATACTTTAGGTAAAGTTATAGTCAGGGAAACGGTGGGTGTAGGTTGGCTCTGTAGAAATGAAGCATTACAGGAGCACTGCAGTTAGAAAGAAACTGATACTGATGATACTTCGGTCACACTAATAATACATGCTAATGATAATCATAGCAATCATGGTAATGACAGAAAAAATATATATATAATATTAACATGCTTCTATTTGCACATATACATATGTGAATAGAAACATTGATTTAAAGACATGAAAGTATAGAAATAGCCTACACCTGATAAAGATATGCTCATACACAATAACAAACATCAGTATAAACAGAGATTTTGATGTATCACAGAATTCTCCAATAGATCACAATTTTGACACTATGGGAAGTGTCATTTTCAGAACTTTTCTTTATCTCCATTATCTCCATTCTCTATTTCCAACATTCCTGGAGACTGAACTCAAGGATCAGTAAATATTCTCAACCTTAACCATAGCAGACTTCATTCATCCCATATATGCTTGTTATTTTTCCCCATTGACAGAAGGCATTGTACCATGAAATATACAACATATCTCTGACACACCTGACGGAAACAAACAATGGGGAAAGATTGACTATTTAATCAATGGTGATGGGAAAACTGGCTAGCCATATGAAGAAAGCTGAAACTGGACCCCTTCCTTACACCTTATAAAATAATTAACTCAAGATGGATTAAAGACTTAAACATAAGATCTAAAACCATAAAAACTCTAGAAGAAAACCTAGCCAATACCATTCAGAACATAGGCATAGGCAAAGACTTCATGACTAAAACACCAAAAGCAGTGGCAACAAAAGCCAAAATTGAGAAACGGGATCTAATTAAACTAAAGATAGCTTCTGCACAGCAAAAGACACTATCATCGGAGTGAACACACAACCTACAGAGTGGGAGAAAATTTTTGCAATCTATCCATCTAACAAAGGGCTAATATCCAGAATCTACAAGGAACTTAAACAAATTTACAAGAAAAAAACAACCCCATCAAAAAGTGGGAAAAGGATATGAACAGACACTTCTCAAAAGAAGACATTTATGCGGCCAATAAACACATGAAAAAAAGCTCATCATAGGCTGGGCGTGGTGGCTCACGCCTGTAATCCCATCACTTTGGGAGGCCAAGGCGAGCGGATCACAAGGTCGGGAGTTTGAGACTTGCCTGGCCACTACGGTGAAACTCTGTCTCTACCAAAAACACACAAAAAAAACTTTAGCCAGGCGTGGTGGTATATATCTGTAATCCCAGCTACTCAAGAGGCTAAGGCAGGAGAATTGCTTGAACCCATTAGGTGGAGGTTGCAGTGAGCCGAAATTGTGCCACTGCACTCCACCCTGGGTGACAGAGTGAGGCTGTCTCGAAGAAAAAAAAAAAAAAGCTCATCACCCCTGGTCCAATGAGATACCATCTCGCGCCAGTTAGAATGGCAATCATTAAAAAGTCAGGAAACAACAGGTGCTAGAGAGGATGTGGAGAAATAGGAATGCTTTTACACTGTTGGTGGGAGTGTAAATTAGTTCAACCATTGTGGAAGACAGTGTAGCAATTCCTCAAGGATCCAGAACTAGAAATACCATTTGACCTAACAGTCTCATTACTAGGTACACATCCAAAGGATTATAAATCATTCTACTATAAAGACACATTCACACATATGTTTATTGCAGCACTATTCACAATAGCAAAGACTAGGAACCAACCCAAATGCCCATCAATGATAGACTGGATAAAGAATATGTGGCACATATACACCATGGAATACTATGCAGCTATAAAAAAGGATGGATTAATGTCTTTTGCAGAGACATGGATGAAGCTGGAAACCATCATTCTCAGCAAACTATCACAAGAACAGAAAACCAAACACCACATGTTCTCACTCATAAGTGGGAGTTGAACAAAGAGAACACATAGACACAGGGAGGGGAACATCACACACTGGGGCCTGTCAGTGGGTAGGAAGGAAAGAGGAGGGATAGCATTAGGAGAAATACTTAATGTAGATGACGGGTTGATGGGTGCAGCAAACCACGACAGCACATGTATACCTATTTCACAAAACTGCAAGTTCTGCATATGTATCCCAGAACTTAAAGTGTATGTATGTGTGTATATATATACACACAAATGTAAATGTAAATGTAAATAAATTGAAAATGGTAAAAATAGAAATATGTTTCGTACACAAATAGTGACATAATAAAGCAAGATAGAATGTATGTTTGAGTTAAAAAAAATTGCTTAGAAGACAACTTGAATTCCATTCCAAGGAACTAGTTTTCAAAAGTTTACAACCAGATTTCAGTTTGGCAAAAGGCAACAATGCTGTTTTGAAAATAATTTCTGAAAAGAGCTTCCCCAGCAGTTCCAAATGGCAGTCCTGATACAAGGAAGTAGGAGCAATTTTGTTACCACCAGGAACATTGAATTTATTTTCAGACCTTGAAATTCTGGGAGGCCCTCGAATAATAATCAACTACAATATTTTACTTTACATAGAAATATTGTTTTAATGTTAATATAAAAGCTTGTATATGAACTAAAATTGTCAATCTGCCACTTTTAAGAAAGAAGAATCCATTATGTCCCTAATCTATAGTGAGTTGATATGTTCCATAAGCAGTTCTGGAAGGAGGCTACACTTAGAGCATAAATTGGTATAGATCGCTTTGCTCTCACAGATAGCGACACAATATTTTCTGCTGAATGGGAAAAAGTTTGAAGGCATAAATCAAGATAAAGCAACCATCTGACAAAGAATTACAAAGAGGCCCCATACCTTTTTCTTAGTGAACGCCATGTGACACATTGATTTTCCACTGAAGATAAAAGCCAAAATCATGTGTCATCAATAGAAAGCAAGCAAAACTATTTGGTTCAATATGTTATGGTACTTAACAAAAAAAAAAACTTGCAGAGAAAAGACAAATCTAAAATGTTGCACATGATTCAAACAAGTCTGGATCAGAAGAGACATTTCAGAGGTCACCGCTAGAGAGTCAAGGATACATTAGAGAGAAATAAACTCCTGCTTTTTTGTTTATCTACTTACATACACAGATACTGTCTGATGAAGATGATTGATATCAGGTATGGTATTTGATGGTATAGTCATTTACAAAATAATTCATCCCTTATGATCTAATGCAATTTTCTTCATATTACACGTGTATATTTAAATACTTCCTTGTGAAGTGGCGGCTAGCCAGGCTGCTGTTAGCATATCCAGTACATTACTGCAAATTCCAAAATGGCAAATCCCACCGTTGAAATTTCAACCTCTCTAGCGTCCCTCGGCTGGAGTGCATAATCACGGCAAAAATCTGCAACATCAGAGGTGGCCGCCACAGACACAAAGTCTATGTTTCTCATTCCATTCTACCAAATCTAGTCAGCAGTCTGGGTGAGGGGGCTTGGCAGTATCTATGAGCAGAAAGCATTCAAATGGCTGGTATATGTGCTTCCGGGGAAACTAAGGGAAAAAAAGAGAGAGGGAGGGAGGGAGGGAACAAGAAAGAAGAAGGAAACTCAAGGAGAGAGGAAGGGAAGGAGGCTGGCAAGAAGGGATGGAGGGATCAAGGGAGGGAGGAATAAAGGAAGGAAGTTACACCAAGTTTCAAAACTGGCCACGGACTGAGAAGGATTAAGAGACAAACGGAATTGAAAGCACTTATGTTCATACTCGGTATTTTTCTTACCCATTCTTGCAAATTAGTAATTTAAAAATTTTCATTTCCACAAATCCACGTGTTTTCTTGTTCCTCTCTCTCCGCTCTTTTTCCTTCTTTCCTTCCTGCCTTTCTTCTTTCTTTTCAACATAGGTTATATAAATGTGTGAGAGCTATCACTAGTCTACATTAATCATCAGGATTTTCCTGTATATTTCCAATTAAGATGACCCATAATAATATTCTACTGTAATTTTGGAGGGTCCAAAATACTAGATGGCATTTAGTGTTTTGGAAATCATGACAAGTCTAACAGGACTTTAAAAAACCTATCAAGACGTCTGATGTGTTTTCTTGCCCATACACTCTTTAATGAGGTCTGCTTGACCCTTTCTTCTTCCCTTCTCTAGTCATGGGTTCTTCACACTGAAAACTAAGCTTTGCATCAGTGTTTGACGAACAGGTGACATAATAAACTGCAGTTATATTTTAAATTCAGCTCAAGATGGTAGATGAGAAATCTAAGATTGTGAAGTGAGATTTAGCATGCTGTTCAGTATGCAACAAATCTGAGTGTTGCTCACACAGGATTCATACCAACAGGCTCCTTCCAAAACCTTTCAATGCAAATTCTAGCAAATGCACACTTGGAAGAAAAATGTTCCATGAAGTTGTATATGTAAATTTATACTTTCAGCATTTATGTATATAATTTCAGGGGAAGTGGGATCAACTTAACATTATTAAACATAGTCCAATGATATTTACAACATAACTTCAGAAACATTTTATTACTAGAAGTATTTTAAAAAGGATGTACCATTTAGGATTTAAGACACACCCCACAAATGAAAAAACAAATTAGATTATAAACAACATTTAAAAAAAATTATGCCATCTCTTTCACTACAAAATCCTCCTGGGGGAAAAATATCTTTTCCTTCATTATTAAAGGATGTTATCAGAGCACAGTGGAATTCTTTCAGATTTAGTCAGAAGGTTCTCTGGAGTTGAGAGATCTATTGCAGAATATTTTCTTTGAAAGTCCATGTCCTTTCCCCAGGCCTACATCATATATAAATAAACATTTCAGAAAAGGGGCCATGTTAGGAAAAAGTGGGTTGAAGATTGTAAGACCTGGTTCCTGGGTGCCAAATAATTCACAAGTTGGAATAAGCTGGGTTTTTGTAACACTTCTCTATGACTGCCATTGATACTGAACTATGCCAAGGAACTGAGTCCTACCAAGGAAAAGCAGGAGGAAAACAGGTGTAAGAAAACATTTCCTGTCAGTGTGTCCAGAGATAGCATGAGTCAACAGCGGCTCCTCATGAAGCCATCGATTCGTAACACTGGAGTATCTAGAATGCATCTGGGTCGAATTATTAAAAAGAAAGTTCTTCTCAAGCTAGTTGTAATGGTAGCTAATTTAAAAAATTAATGTTCTGCGATTCTGATAAAAATCTATGTGGTGAACCAACAATAAAGGCGGCTGAAGATATTGGTATGAAATAGTTATTTTTCCTTATATACCTGGACGTTCATGTAAGAAATTATACTTTTGGAAGGTCTGTCATATTCTCAGTGTATAAGAGTGGAATCATTTTTAGAAGTTATTGTCAGAATTTTGCCTTAATAGTGCAATAAAGTGTGCATTCTCTCTCTCTCATTTTCATTCAACAGCCTCTACAAATTGAGCCTGGCTCAAAGGTCTTTCCCTCTTGGAATATGACTCCTCCCCTGTCCCTCTACATAGGCTATTCTATAACAAATTATTTGGCTGTCTTGATTTTTTCAGAGACCTCATGCTAGTAGTAGAGAGCCAGGAGAAAGTGAGATGTCCTATATAAAAGGCCTGCTAGAAAAAGAAATCAGCACTGAGTTCTAAGGATACTGAACAACTTTTTAAAAAACAAGCAAGCCATATTAAACACATTAGTTACAACCAAATTAGATAAAACAATGAAAATTATCCAAGAAGAAAAAGTACATCACCTGTCTAGGTTTAAAATTGCTTAAGGCTGCCATCCAAGGACCATCTATGATAACAAATACAGTGGTCTGTATTGACACAAAGTTTTAGTGATAGACGTAATTACATTCTTCTGCTGGTGGTGTTCTAGAATAAATGGAATATCTGCTGATCAAATCTGAATGCATCCCATAATATTAGCATGTAGGATCCCAGATCTGCAGGCACTATCTCTTTCTCAGATCTACACTTTGAATATTATGTTAGTTAAAATGAGAAGTATGTTAGAAAATGTCTTTTAGAAAAGAAATATTGGCTGAGTATGGTGGCTCATGCCTGTAATCCCAACACTCTGGGAGGCCAAGGTGAGAAGATCTCTTGAGCTCAAGAATTTGAGACCAGCTTGGGCAACATATCTATAAAAAATTTTAAAAATTAGCCAGTGTGGTGGTGCACACCTATAGGCACAGCTACTTCAGAGGCTGAATCAAGAGGATCACTTGAGCTTGGGAGTTTGAGGTTGCAGTGAACTATGAACATGGCACTGAACTCCAGTCTGGGCAACAGAGTGAGAACTTGTCTTCAAAAAAATAAAAAAGAAGAAAAAAATAGGAAACATTGTGTTCACATATGCTATGGTACTCTTTCTTATATAAACTATTTCTTTGCAGTATTCTAGAGGATTTAAGACAAATTTACCATTTAATAATTTCATATGGTATATTATTGCATTAGTATAGTATGTTATTATATAATTAGTATAAGTGACCAGTGCTGCAACAACCACATTCCAAAAAGTATTGTGATCCTCCAAAATTACAACGTCTAAATGACATTATTCTCCTTCATGAGACCATTATACCTTAATTTTTCAGCACCATGAAAATCTACAAACGCCCTCTAAACTATATTTAGAAAACGTGGGAAAAAAATAGATACAGTTTCAGAAGATACATATATTTTGAAAATTAGCCTTTTTGGAATAAATTATTCTTTATGACATATAAATAAACACATTTTTCAGACTGGCGGGGTAACATTTGCATCAGTCAAAATAATTAGATTACTAAAACCTGTAATCTTATTAGAAAAATGGTTTATTCAGAGAATCATTGGAATTATTAGCCTTCAAGCTGCTATATATTGAATCTGATCAAAATAATTAAGATAATATTATTTCATTTTTCAGTATAATATCTCCTTAGTATTTGTGTTTCTTATTTAATATGTGATTATATTTACTTCTGTGAATAATATGGATGAAGATCATTACAGTGTCAAGATCACTGGGTTCAGAACACAGAAACCTCAAGTCTATTCTTTTTTCTTAAATACCTGTAAGACTTTAAAGAAGACAGAGTTTCTGGACTCTAATTTCTCTATCTGTAGAATAAATGGGTTAGACCAAATAACTCCCTTCTGCTTATAAATTTTCTAATTATATGACTGAGCTTACACCTGGAAAACAGTCTATCTCCTGTATAAATTAATGATAGAAATGAAAACCACCATGTTTCATGAAATTAACCACATAAATATTAACATCAACTGCTCAGAAGGACTTAAGTGCAAGTATCACAGGAATTCTGAAGCACAGAGAACTAAATATAAGAAATGTAACACTTCGTATTTTCAAAGAAGATTTTAATAATATATGTAAACACAGTAGCCTGTTCATAAGAAAAAAGAAAAGTGACGTCTTAGCATATTCAGGGTTCAACCAAAACTACTACTGGAATGTAAATCAAAGTAATATTCACCTAACTGTCATAATTGGCATGAATAATTTTAAGTAAAACACTTTTGATATTAAATGTGAACAATAAGCCAAAACAGAGAAAATTAATCAATTGATCATTTATTGAAACTGAAATAAAAATATATAATTATTGAAGCCTCTTATATACATAAACCAATCATTGCTTAAATGAGCTGACATACTAGCTCCATAGTTTTATGTCACTAAGGAACTCTTTTGAACACAATAAAGAAACCAGAATTGAGCACAAAGAACGATGAACTGGGAAGTTCATGGCTTTCTATCTACTAATTAGGAGTACAATCATTCAGTCAAACAGCCACTCAACAAACATTTAGCATACAGCTTCTGGATACCAGGTACTGGTGTAGGTGCTAGAGCAACAAGGAAATATTCCCTGCATTCAGTGAGCTCACAGGCAAGTAAACAAGTAAGTATAAAGACTGCATGACTGATTGGGAGTGGTGGCTCATGCCTGTAATCCCAGCACTTTGGGAGGCCAACGTGGGCAGATCACGAGGTCAAGAGATCGAGACCATCCTGGCCAACATAGTGAAACCCCGTCTCTACTAAAAATACAAAAATTAGCTGGGCACGGTGGTGCATGGCTTTAGTTACTTGGGAGGCTGAGGCAAGAGAATCAATTGAACCTGGAAGGTAAAGGTTGCAGTGAGCTGAGATCACACCACTGCACTCCAGCCTGGTGACAGAGTGAGACTCTGTCTCAAAAAAAAAAAAAAAAAAAAAAGACTCCATGATAAATGTGTATCTACAAAAGGGCACAAAGGAATGAGTAGCTAATCCCCAAAGCCATATGGAGCAGTCAGTATAAGCTTCAGGAAAAGAAACTGAAGTAAAAAACTAACCTGAATCTGAAAAAAATGAGTAGGTATTTTCCAAGCATGTTTCAGGGGAAAAGTTGCAGGATGCAGAAGTCCTCCCAAGTACAAAAAGAGAATGAACTCTGGACAACTGGCAATTTATGGCACACAGGAATCAGTAAATGTAGGGATGAGAGGCACACAGAAACGTGGGCAAAAACAGGAATTTTGACTTTATTCCATAAATCATGGAAAGCCACCAATGGGTTTTAAGTAATAAAATACTAAGACCGGGTTTGCATTTTAGAAAGATCAATTTGATTTCAGTGAGGAGGTCCAAAAATGAGAGCAGCAAGGCCAGATAGAAGGTCCTACTGCAACTAGCTATGGTTAGAGATGCAGACCAAAACTAAGGTGAAATCATTTAGAAGAAATAACGTGGATATAAGAGCCATTGGTTTGGCCTCTCCACATCATTTTTTTTAATTTTATTTTCATTTATTTATTTATTTATTTATTTTGAGACAGAGTCTCGCTCTGTCACCAAGGCTGGAGTGCAGTGGCGTGATCTTGGCTCACTGCAAGTTCTGCCTCCCGGGTTCACACTATTCTCCTGCCTCAGCCTCCCGAGTAGCTGGGACTACAGGCACGCGCCACCACGACCAGCTAATTTTTTCTATTTTTTAGTAGAGATGGGGTTTCACCGTGTTAGCCAGGATGGTCTCGATCTCCTGACCTCGTGATCCACCCACCTCGGCCTCCCAATGTGCTGGGATTACAGGCTTGAGCCACCATGCCCAGCTGGCCTCTCCACATCTTTACTGTTATACTGATAACATGGGGATGAAAATAAATATTATTTGTATTTAAACTATTATTGTTATGTGAAAATTAAACAAATAACATACTATGATAACATCTGAGGTTCAAGAAATATTAAGTCCTGAAAATAGGAAAGATGAAAGGAAGGAAACAGGGAGTGGGGAGGAAAGTAGGAGAAAGGAGAGAATATAGGAATGAGAGAGGAGGAAAATAATAAGAAAGAAGTAGAAAGCTAGGTACAGTTGCTCATGACTGTAATCCCAGCGCTTTGGGAGGCCGAGTCAGGCAGATCACAAGGTCAGGAGTTCAAGACCAGCCTGGCCAATATGGTGAAACCTTGTCTCCACTAAAAATACAAAAATTAGCTGGGTGTGGTGGCAGGCACCTATAGTCCCAGCTACTCGGGAGGCTGAGGCAGGAGAATCACTTGACCCTGGGAGGCAGAGGTTGCAGTGAGCTGAGATCACACCACTGCACTCCAGCCTGGGTGACAGAGAAAGATGCTGTCTCAAGAAAAAAAAAAAAAAAAAAAGAAAGAAGTAGAAAAAGATATAGTATTTCTTAATCAGCAGAAGCTACTCTTATTTTTCAATACTCTACCTTTCTAATGTGTCACTGACAAGGAAAGGTCTTGAATAATTGACTGAAGTCAGAATAGGTAAGGCACTCTACCTGTGGATACGTGAGAGGCCTTAAAAAGTTCATGGAAAATGTATATTATGAAAAAAACTATGCAAAGGTTTCAATATTGGCAGCAAAATAAACTCATACTAATTTATTATAGCATGTTTGAACAGGATCTAGTTTGAGACAGTAAGAAGGAGTAGACATTAGTTTGAAAAGAGCCCCTAGCAGAGCAATGTAAATTCTGCTAAAATTGAAGCAAGAACAAACATTAGATTATGATGAAGCTTGAGTGAAAGAATGGTGAAATCACTGATGCTTTACAAGAAGCTTGAGGGGACAATGCACCAAAGAAATCAGTAGTTCACAAGCGGACAGCTTTTTTAAAGAAGAAACGAGATGATGTGGAAGATGAAGTCCACAGGGACAGATCATCCATATCAATTTTCAAGGAAAAAAATTAATCTTGTTTGTGCCCTAATTGAAGAGGACTGATAATCAACAGCACAAACAATAGCCAACATCGTAGACATCTTAATTGGTTCAGCTTACACAGTTCTGACTAAAAAATTAAAGTTGAACCAACTTTCCACTGCATGGGTGCCAAAAGTGTTGTGCTCAGATCAGCTGCAGACAAGAGGAGAGCTCTCAATGGAAATTTTAAAGAACTAGGGTCAAGATCCTGAAGGATTTCTTTGAAGAATTGTAACAGAAGATAAAACATGGCTTTCCCAGTATGATCCTGAGGGCAAAACACAATCAAAGCAATGGCTACCAAAGGTGGAAGTGGTCCAGTCAAAGCAAAAGGGGATCACTCAAGAGCAAAGGTCACGGCAACAGTTTTTTGGGGACATTCCAGGCATTTTGCTTGTTGGCTTTGTGGAAGGTCAAAGAACAATAATATCTGCATATCATGAGAGTGTTTTGAATAAATTAGCCAAAGTTTTAGGGCAAAATACCTGGGAAAGCTTTAGCAGACAGTCCTCTAACACCACAATGTTTCTGCTCATTCCTGTCATCGAGCAAAGGCAATTTTGTGAGAATCTCAATGGGAAATTGTCAGGCATCCACCTTACAGCTCTGATTTGGCTCCTTCTGACTTCTTTTTGTTTCCCAATCTCAACAAATGTGGAAAGGGCACCCATTTTTCTTAAGTTAATAATGTATAAGAGACTGCATTGACATTGTTAAGTTCCCAGGACCATCAGTTCTTTAGGGATGAAAACCGAAGATCACATTTTCAATGTTTATCTTTTAACTTCATTTTTCCACAAACTTTTTGAAGTTTCTCCATACAAATGTCTCCATACAAATGAGCACTTGCAAAATAAGCAGAGAGTCTCATTCAATGGACAGAAAGTTCTGTGCCATCTAAAAGTTATCTTAAGCAAGTTCAATGTGTAGCAACAGACTGTATTGATAAATATCAGTTAGGTTGACTTCTGCAATGACCATGATGGAGTAACAAGAACTAGACTTTCTCTCCCTCCTGAAACAACCAAAAAAATGGCCAAAATGTATGCCACAAAAGTTTGCAAGACCCTGTAAAGTCAGTCTCAAACAAGGTGAGCCTATCAACTGCCCTAATTTATGCCTGGAGAAAGTTTTCCAGCCCACTACTCCAGGAGAAGAGCCCAAGAGGAGCCCATTGTTCTCCCTGAGCTGAGGGGACAGAGCTGAGAGTCCACAGAAACCATGTTGACATGAGCTCTCAGGACAAGGTTTCCGAGAAGAAGGGGCTGCACAGAAAGAGAACTCCAGAGCTCTGCAAAGGGTCCCCCTAAAGTACATAGCTAAGTAATTGTTAGGACAGGCCTAGAGAAAAGTACCTACGGTTGGGGAAACAACACACAGATAAGATGAAAAGTAGCAGTACACATGCTCACCAAGGTCCAGTAATAGTGCTTATTTTATCAGCCAACCCAGAAACACCTCAAGATTCCCAGGGATACCCAGAAGGATCTTGCCTCACTAGTTGGGAGTGATTAGCTCTAAAATGAGAACTGGTCTGATCCCACCTAATGAATTTTTAAAGCAAGACCAAAAAGAGTCAAACTCTTTCCAACTAAACTTAAATACATACCAATACAAAGATCAAGAATATTTATATATACTTCCAGCACTCAATAAGATAAAAGTCACCGTATCTGACATCCAGACACAGTTTAGCAGAGACGCAACAGTAACAACAAAAGACAGAAGAACGTGGCTCATAATAAGGAGAAAAATCACTGAGTCAGAACTGATCCAGAGTAAATCAAGGTGCCAGAGTTATCAGTTAAGAACATTCAAATGCTTATTGAAACAGTATTCTATATGTTCTAAAATAGAGACATGCAAGATACACTAAAGGAGGCTGGGCGCAGTGGCTCACGCCTGTAATCTCAGCATTTTGCGAGGCCGAGGCAGGTGGATCACGAAGTCAGGAGTTCAGGACCAGCCTGACCAATATGGTGAAATCCCATCTCTACTAAAAATACAAAAATTAGCGGGACATAGTAGCATGCGGCTGTAGTCCCAGCTACATGGTAGGCTGATAGCACATTAGTCATTAAAGAAGAAAAGATAGACACCTCTCAAAATAAAATATAGAGAGAAAATAAATTTTTAAAAAACATGAACAGAGCAATAGTAGACAGTACATTTCAAGTAACTGAATTTACGTGTAATCTCAGTTCCCAAAGGAGAGGAGAGGGAAGATGTGAAAACATTTGGGACTTTGAGTCAGGCAAAGCTTTCTTTGATATGACCCCACAGCATGATTTATATAATAATATATTGATAAGAAAAACTCATCAAATTTAAAAAAAAGAATCTGCTCTTCAAAAGAATCTATTAAGAGACTGAAAAGACAAGCTGCAGGCTGGGAGAAAATATTTGCAACTCATATATCTGATAAAGGGCTTGCATCAAAAATATATTTTAAAAGCTCAAAATTTAATAATGAAAAACAAACAACCCCATTTAAAACTTGGGTGAAAGACTGGAACAGACATTTCAAAGTAGACATTTGTTTGGTAAATAAGCACATATGCTCAACATAATTAATGCTTAGGGCAATGCAAATTAAAACCAAAATGAGACGCCACTATCTATTTTTAAATAGCTAAGATTAGCGTGACTGATAATAGCCAAGCACTGGCTTGGATGTGGAGAAGCTGAAACTCTCATACACTGCTGATGGGAATACAAAAATGTGTAACCTTTGAAAAACAGTTCAAGAGTCCCTTAAAATGTTAAACATACTTCTGCCATAAGACTCAGCCATTGCACTCCTGGGTATTTACCCAAGAGAGATAAAAGTAGGTGTTCATATAATGATATCAACACAAATGTTCATAGCACATGTATTCATAATAGCCCAAACTAGAAACAGTCTAAATATCAATCAATACATTAATGAATTAACTTGCTTTATCCGAATTAATTATGGATACATACTATAACATGAATGAATCTCAAAATAATTATACTAAGTGAAACAAGGCAGACTCTAGAGGTAAAACATGCAGAGAAAAAAACATAAAATGTCAGACAAAAAAGTGCATAGTGTAAAATTGTATTTATATACATTTTTTGACTGTATAAATTACTGTCCAGTGACAGAAAGCAGTTTGGTGGTTTTTAAGGGCCAGGAATGAGGGGCCAGAGAAATGTATTATAAAGAGGCATCAGGAAACTGGAGGTGAAGTATATTTCCATCACCTCGATTGTGTGCTGATGGTTTCTAAACTTTCAATATTTTTAGTTTATTATATGTTATACAAAATAAAGCTTGTAATAAAAATCAAAAGATTGAGCCATCCTTATTTTCTCTATAAAAGAGCAGAATTCTCCTTTTAGAGATTTGGAAAGATTATTAAAAGATAAGTTACAAAATACAGTACCTGACACGTATAAAATATTAAATAAATATTAGCCATGCTTAATTATTTTGTTTTAAGTCTATATGAGTCAAGTTTTAGTAGAAATATGGGCTAGAAAAAAAAAAAAGAAAGCGGGACTCTGTGATCCGACTTGGGCTTATAGAACAGACTGTACTAGTTTGTTCTCATGCTGCTAATAAAGTCCTACCCAAGACCGGGTAATTTATAAAGGAAAGAGGTTTAATGAACTCACAATTCCACATGGCTGGGGAGGCCTCACAGTCACGGCAGAAGGCAAAAAAGAAGCAAAGGCACATCTTAAATGGTAGCAGAGAAGAAAGCTTGTGTAGGAAAACTCCCATTTTAAAAGCATCAGATCTCGTGAGACTTATTCGCTACCAGGAGAACAGTAGGGGGAACCCGCCCCTATGATTCAATTATCTCCACCTGACTCCATCCTTGACATGCGGGGATAATTACAATCAAGGTGAGATTCGGCCGGAGACACAGCCGAATCATATCAATGACTAATGAGAGTTATGTCCAGAACCTAATGAAAACCTGTCTGAGGCCACATTCCCTGTAAAGCAGATTTGAGATAGAGATTTGTGTAGAGAACATTTAACTGGGTAAAATCCTAGGAACCAACAACTGTGGCGAAAAAGCTGAATTGGATAAAGGGAGTTGAGATGTGAGGCAGTCACAACAAATACCTCAGCTAATCTCAAGGGGGAGCTGAGAAGCTGCGGTGACCCTTCAGAGTTGCCCTAAATTGAGGCAGGAGTATGGAGTTTTAATACCTTTCACTGACCATTCTTCAGATACGAGTTGTCCCCAAGGATGGACATCAGCTTGACAAGTTATTAATTAGATCTCCTGAGAATAAATTCTAGAGAGAATCAGCTGAGAGGCATGATTTAGCAAATGAGAACCAAGTGAAAGGCGAAAGGGGTTTCCCCTTATAAAACCATCAGATCTCATGAGACTTATTCACTACCACTAGAACAGTGTGGGGAAAACTGCCCCCATGATCCACTTACCTCTCACTGGGTCCCTCCCACAACATGTGAATTATGGGAGCTACAGTGCAAGATGAGATTTCGGTGCAGACACAGCCAAGCCATATCAGACAGTAATAACTTTCAATTAAATATAGCTAGACGTTCTGTCAATGGGTCACAGCAGTCTAGAGAATACATTGAAAAACTCTGGGAACAGCAGATATAGAGGTCAGATCTAGAGATTTTGAACAAAGTTTAGTGCTACAATGCATTGGTGACCACAGACAAAAGGTGTCTGTTGTTGTTATAGTTTGTTTCTGTCTTGTTTTTCATCATGGGAGGACAAAAAGAAAAAATGGGGGCAATGGTGAAGGAGAAATGAAAAAGACCTGCTTTTCTATGGGTGGAAGCGACTAAACGAGAGAATAAATTTGGATTACACAACAAATGCAAATCAAGTTAGAAGCATGAAAGGCATGATTAAGGCCATGGTTCTAATAGATATCAGCCAGCGGAACCAGGATCATGCCACATCAAGAGAGGCTGCAGAGCCATTGCCTTCTCTCCTGTCAATGCTAAATTAATGAAATGGAACTCACAGAAGCACTATGTAATCAAATATTGGTGGGACACAAGCAAATTCTGAAAAAGTTTCATTGATCAATGATAATATCTTTTGGTGTAAATATCTCCTCAAAACAGTTCAGGAAAAAAAATAAAGCTATAATTTTCCTTTAGAAATATTTAACTTTGTTATACTAGTTTACTTATTTTTTACCTAATACATTCTGATATATTGTTATGTAGGTTAAAGATGCTCGATTCATGCCACTGTGGAAACCACACATAATTTAGGCAATAAACCAAATTCTTTTCAAATTCTTTTATCAGTGTATTCACTTTATTTTTATTTCTAACACAATTCAAAATTACAGGATGCTATCAAAGTGATGCTACAAAACCCCACTAAAATTTTTTCAATTCTTCAAATCACACACTTACACACACACACACACACACACACACACACACACACACACCACATGCATTCCCCGTACAGGCCTTTTTTGTGGGGGCCCTGAGTAAATAATTGCATTTTATTTTCAATTTTTCATTTTGAAATAATTAAAGACTTACCAAAAATGTTGCAAAACTACGTGCCTTTTTGAAGTAAAGTCTTGAAAAAGTTGTTTGGTATATCCTTTATAGTAAAAAAAGAAAACACGTGTATATTCTGTTGATTAAAGGCATGCTGAGATTGTTAGACATGTGATTTCATCAGAGACTCCAATATAGAGCACAGCTGTAACGACATCCTAAGAGTGTTCTAACTGAAATGTGTTGGAAGAAGGTTCTAATTTTTCTCAACCCTTCTCAAGTTGGCACTTAGCAGATTTCCACTCTATAAAAATAACTCCTGCTCTGCAACTAATGTTCACAGATAAGCTCCAAACATATTTACAGCTCCATTTAAGTATAATGTACACACAGTAAAATTCACCCTTTTCAATGTGCAATTTAATGGGTTATGGCAGATGAATATCATCGTTTGACCACAATCATGATCAAGATACAGAAAATCTGCATCATCACAAAATGTTTTCTTTTGCTGTTTTGCATTTGATCTTTTCTCCATTCCTGAACACAGGCAACCACTAATCTGCTTCTGTTTCTACAGTTTGCATTTTCTAGAGTATCCTATTAGTGGAATGATACATTGGTGTCTTTCATGTCTAGCTTCTTTCACTGAGCATAATGCTTTTGATATTCATTTATATTGCTGTTGTATCAGTTTGCTCCTTTTTATTGTTGAGTGGTACTCCATCTACAACTGGTTTATCCATTTACAAGTTGATGGACACATCTGCTATGAACTTCAAGGATGAGGCTTGGTACGGATATGTTTTTATTTATTTTGAGTCGCAGTGGAATTATTTGGTTATATGATCAGTACTAAGTTTAACATTAAAAGAAACTGCCAAACTGCTTTCCAAAATGTCTGTACCATTTTGAAGTCCCACTAGCCAGGTGTGAATAGCAATTCTTCACATCATGTGGTATGGCCAGTTCTGCTCGTGTCAGCCACTCCAGTGGGTGTACAGTGGTACCTCAATGTGGTTTTAACTTGCATTTCCCTGATGACGGGTAATGTTAAGTATCTTTTCATTTGTGTATTGGACATCATCTCTTTTTAAATTAAAATATCTGTACAAATATTTGGTCCATTTAGGTCAAAATATTATGTTAAATGAGTTATTTGTGTTTTGTTATTTAGTTTTTTAGTTATGTGTACATTCTAGATGAAAGTTCGTTATCAGACATATTTAAAATTATTCTGTCCCAATCTGTGGTTTGCCTTTTCATTTTTTGATGCTATGTTTTAAATTGCAAAAGTCTTAATTTCATGAAGTCCAACTTACTATTTTTTTCCATTTTCATCCATCCTTTTCTTATCTAAAAAATTTTTAGCTATAGTAAGATTATTAAAAATTTTTCCTATTCAGTAAGCTTTATACTTTTTATATTTACATTATGTATAAAATACATGTTGAGTTAACTTGAGGATATGGTGTGAGGTAATTCTGAAGTTCATATTCTCCATTTAATATCCAATTTTATTAGTACCATCTTTATAAAGACATTGATTTCCTTATTGAATTATTTTGGCAACTTTGGCCATGTAAGGCTGGATATATTTCTAAATTATTTATTCTGTTTCACTGAGATATATATGTCTTCTTCATGCCAGTAAGTTTACTGTACTGGTTAGTGTAGCTTTACAATATGTCTTGAAATTTGGAAAGTTTTCCAACTTTATTCTTCTTTCTAAAACATGCTCTGGCTATTCTAGGACTTCCATATTTAAAAAAAAAATTAGAATCAGCTTTGTAATTTCTCCAAAAAGGCCTATAGGTTTGATTGGGATTGTGCCAAATCTGGAGATCAGTTTCAGAAGAATTATCATCTAATAAGTATGACATGTATATTTACCAATGAACTTGATACATATTTCTACCTATTCAATCTCTCGTATTAGTGATTTAGAAATTTTGGATCAGCATACCTTTTATTAAATTTATTCTGAATTATTTTATTATTTTTGAGGCTATTATAAGTTAAATTGCTTACATAATTTTATTTTCTAATTGGTGTCGATTGTGTATAGAAACACAATTGATTTTATTTATTGATCTTTCATCCTACAACTTTGTTAAATTCACTTCATACCTCTAGCACACTTCTGCAGATGCCTAAGGATTTTCTGTGTATATGTTTACATCATGTGAGAATAGTATTTTTCTTTCTTCCCAACTTGGGTGTCACTTATTTCTTATTTTCTTTTCTTTTCTCTTTATTTCTTTCTTCTTTCTGTCCATTCCTCCTTCCTTCCCTTCTTTCTTTCTCCCTGTTTTAGAATCAGTTTTGTAATTTATCCAAAAGGACCTATAAGGTTTCATGGGAATTCCACTGAATCTAGAGATCAATTTCAGGAGAATTATCATCTCATAAGTATTAAATATTTATCAATGAACTTGGTATATATTTCCACTTATTTAATATTGAATGCAATACTTTAAAGAACTAGGGAGAGAGGACATCATTGCATTTTTCATAATCTTATGTAGAAAGTATTAAGGCTTTCACCATTTTAAGTAAGATGTTTGCTATAGATTTTCTGTAAACACATAATCAGTTTGAAAATGTACTTTTCTATCCTCAGTTTGCTGGGAGTTTTTAATTTAAAAAATGTGTTACATTTTGTAAATTCCTTTTTTGCATCTATTGAGAGTGTCACGTGATTTTTCTTTTTTCTGTCAGCATGGTAGATTTTCAGTTGTTGAAACCAACTTGAGATAAGCCCCACTTGGTTAAAACACATTATCATTTTTAAATATTCCTAGACTCACTTTGCTAATATTGTATTAAGGATGTTGCATCTAAGTTCATAATGGTTATCAGTCTGTCATTTTTGAGTTGTGATATCTGTATTTGTTTCTGATATCGAGAGAATCCACGTAAAACATCTACTTCTGTCATCAGTAATAATCTGACCAGGGATAACACCAACAGTTAGAGAGGAACCTGTCATTACCTGTGGCAGCAGAGATATCAGAGATTCCAAAAAGAAAAGCAAGGTTAAAATTTCAAATATAATCACATGAAATATCAGAAAGCCAGGGGATAGAAATATAGGAGAGCAAAATCTTAGAGGTCAAAACGAGTAGTTAAGTACTGCACATGATAATAAAAAGTAAAGTCTTTTCCTAAGGCAGAGCCTGGCTGCTGCCTAGCTTCTTTGACAATTCTTGGTAGGCTTTCATGGCTTTATAAGGGCTTATACTTTAGGTAAAGTTATAGTCAGGGAAACGGTGGGTGTAGGTTGGCTCTGTAGAAATGAAGCATTACAGGAGCACTGCAGTTAGAAAGAAACTGATACTGATGATACTTCGGTCACACTAATAATACATGCTAATGATAATCATAGCAATCATGGTAATGACAGAAAAAATATATATATAATATTAACATGCTTCTATTTGCACATATACATATGTGAATAGAAACATTGATTTAAAGACATGAAAGTATAGAAATAGCCTACACCTGATAAAGATATGCTCATACACAATAACAAACATCAGTATAAACAGAGATTTTGATGTATCACAGAATTCTCCAATAGATCACAATTTTGACACTATGGGAAGTGTCATTTTCAGAACTTTTCTTTATCTCCATTATCTCCATTCTCTATTTCCAACATTCCTGGAGACTGAACTCAAGGATCAGTAAATATTCTCAACCTTAACCATAGCAGACTTCATTCATCCCATATAGGCTTGTTCTTTTTCCCCATTGACAGAAGGCATTGTACCATGAAATATACAACATATCTCTGACACACCTGACGGAAACAAACAATGGGGAAAGATTGACTATTTAATCAATGGTGATGGGAAAACTGGCTAGCCATATGAAGAAAGCTGAAACTGGACCCCTTCCTTACACCTTATAAAATAATTAACTCAAGATGGATTAAAGACTTAAACATAAGATCTAAAACCATAAAAACTCTAGAAGAAAACCTAGCCAATACCATTCAGAACATAGGCATAGGCAAAGACTTCATGACTAAAACACCAAAAGCAGTGGCAACAAAAGCCAAAATTGAGAAACGGGATCTAATTAAACTAAAGATAGCTTCTGCACAGCAAAAGACACTATCATCGGAGTGAACACACAACCTACAGAGTGGGAGAAAATTTTTGCAATCTATCCATCTAACAAAGGGCTAATATCCAGAATCTACAAGGAACTTAAACAAATTTACAAGAAAAAAACAACCCCATCAAAAAGTGGGAAAAGGATATGAACAGACACTTCTCAAAAGAAGACATTTATGCGGCCAATAAACACATGAAAAAAAGCTCATCATAGGCTGGGCGTGGTGGCTCACGCCTGTAATCCCATCACTTTGGGAGGCCAAGGCGAGCGGATCACAAGGTCGGGAGTTTGAGACTTGCCTGGCCACTACGGTGAAACTCTGTCTCTACCAAAAACACACAAAAAAAACTTTAGCCAGGCGTGGTGGTATATATCTGTAATCCCAGCTACTCAAGAGGCTAAGGCAGGAGAATTGCTTGAACCCATTAGGTGGAGGTTGCAGTGAGCCGAAATTGTGCCACTGCACTCCACCCTGGGTGACAGAGTGAGGCTGTCTCGAAGAAAAAAAAAAAAAAGCTCATCACCCCTGGTCCAATGAGATACCATCTCGCGCCAGTTAGAATGGCAATCATTAAAAAGTCAGGAAACAACAGGTGCTAGAGAGGATGTGGAGAAATAGGAATGCTTTTACACTGTTGGTGGGAGTGTAAATTAGTTCAACCATTGTGGAAGACAGTGTAGCAATTCCTCAAGGATCCAGAACTAGAAATACCATTTGACCTAACAGTCTCATTACTAGGTACACATCCAAAGGATTATAAATCATTCTACTATAAAGACACATTCACACGTATGTTTATTGCAGCACTATTCACAATAGCAAAGACTAGGAACCAACCCAAATGCCCATCAATGATAGACTGGATAAAGAATATGTGGCACATATACACCATGGAATACTATGCAGCTATAAAAAAGGATGGATTAATGTCTTTTGCAGAGACATGGATGAAGCTGGAAACCATCATTCTCAGCAAACTATCACAAGAACAGAAAACCAAACACCACATGTTCTCACTCATAAGTGGGAGTTGAACAAAGAGAACACATAGACACAGGGAGGGGAACATCACACACTGGGGCCTGTCAGTGGGTAGGAAGGAAAGAGGAGGGATAGCATTAGGAGAAATACTTAATGTAGATGACGGGTTGATGGGTGCAGCAAACCACGACAGCACATGTATACCTATTTCACAAAACTGCAAGTTCTGCATATGTATCCCAGAACTTAAAGTGTATGTATGTGTGTATATATATACACACAAATGTAAATGTAAATGTAAATAAATTGAAAATGGTAAAAATAGAAATATGTTTCGTACACAAATAGTGACATAATAAAGCAAGATAGAATGTATGTTTGAGTTAAAAAAAATTGCTTAGAAGACAACTTGAATTCCATTCCAAGGAACTAGTTTTCAAAAGTTTACAACCAGATTTCAGTTTGGCAAAAGGCAACAATGCTGTTTTGAAAATAATTTCTGAAAAGAGCTTCCCCAGCAGTTCCAAATGGCAGTCCTGATACAAGGAAGTAGGAGCAATTTTGTTACCACCAGGAACATTGAATTTATTTTCAGACCTTGAAATTCTGGGAGGCCCTCGAATAATAATCAACTACAATATTTTACTTTACATAGAAATATTGTTTTAATGTTAATATAAAAGCTTGTATATGAACTAAAATTGTCAATCTGCCACTTTTAAGAAAGAAGAATCCATTATGTCCCTAATCTATAGTGAGTTGATATGTTCCATAAGCAGTTCTGGAAGGAGGCTACACTTAGAGCATAAATTGGTATAGATCGCTTTGCTCTCACAGATAGCGACACAATATTTTCTGCTGAATGGGAAAAAGTTTGAAGGCATAAATCAAGATAAAGCAACCATCTGACAAAGAATTACAAAGAGGCCCCATACCTTTTTCTTAGTGAACGCCATGTGACACATTGATTTTCCACTGAAGATAAAAGCCAAAATCATGTGTCATCAATAGAAAGCAAGCAAAACTATTTGGTTCAATATGTTATGGTACTTAACAAAAAAAAAACTTGCAGAGAAAAGACAAATCTAAAATGTTGCACATGATTCAAACAAGTCTGGATCAGAAGAGACATTTCAGAGGTCACCGCTAGAGAGTCAAGGATACATTAGAGAGAAATAAACTCCTGCTTTTTTGTTTATCTACTTACATACACAGATACTGTCTGATGAAGATGATTGATATCAGGTATGGTATTTGATGGTATAGTCATTTACAAAATAATTCATCCCTTATGATCTAATGCAATTTTCTTCATATTACACGTGTATATTTAAATACTTCCTTGTGAAGTGGCGGCTAGCCAGGCTGCTGTTAGCATATCCAGTACATTACTGCAAATTCCAAAATGGCAAATCCCACCGTTGAAATTTCAACCTCTCTAGCGTCCCTCGGCTGGAGTGCATAATCACGGCAAAAATCTGCAACATCAGAGGTGGCCGCCACAGACACAAAGTCTATGTTTCTCATTCCATTCTACCAAATCTAGTCAGCAGTCTGGGTGAGGGGGCTTGGCAGTATCTATGAGCAGAAAGCATTCAAATGGCTGGTATATGTGCTTCCGGGGAAACTAAGGGAAAAAAAGAGAGAGGGAGGGAGGGAGGGAACAAGAAAGAAGAAGGAAACTCAAGGAGAGAGGAAGGGAAGGAGGCTGGCAAGAAGGGATGGAGGGATCAAGGGAGGGAGGAATAAAGGAAGGAAGTTACACCAAGTTTCAAAACTGGCCACGGACTGAGAAGGATTAAGAGACAAACGGAATTGAAAGCACTTATGTTCATACTCGGTATTTTTCTTACCCATTCTTGCAAATTAGTAATTTAAAAATTTTCATTTCCACAAATCCACGTGTTTTCTTGTTCCTCTCTCTCCGCTCTTTTTCCTTCTTTCCTTCCTGCCTTTCTTCTTTCTTTTCAACATAGGTTATATAAATGTGTGAGAGCTATCACTAGTCTACATTAATCATCAGGATTTTCCTGTATATTTCCAATTAAGATGACCCATAATAATATTCTACTGTAATTTTGGAGGGTCCAAAATACTAGATGGCATTTAGTGTTTTGGAAATCATGACAAGTCTAACAGGACTTTAAAAAACCTATCAAGACGTCTGATGTGTTTTCTTGCCCATACACTCTTTAATGAGGTCTGCTTGACCCTTTCTTCTTCCCTTCTCTAGTCATGGGTTCTTCACACTGAAAACTAAGCTTTGCATCAGTGTTTGACGAACAGGTGACATAATAAACTGCAGTTATATTTTAAATTCAGCTCAAGATGGTAGATGAGAAATCTAAGATTGTGAAGTGAGATTTAGCATGCTGTTCAGTATGCAACAAATCTGAGTGTTGCTCACACAGGATTCATACCAACAGGCTCCTTCCAAAACCTTTCAATGCAAATTCTAGCAAATGCACACTTGGAAGAAAAATGTTCCATGAAGTTGTATATGTAAATTTATACTTTCAGCATTTATGTATATAATTTCAGGGGAAGTGGGATCAACTTAACATTATTAAACATAGTCCAATGATATTTACAACATAACTTCAGAAACATTTTATTACTAGAAGTATTTTAAAAAGGATGTACCATTTAGGATTTAAGACACACCCCACAAATGAAAAAACAAATTAGATTATAAACAACATTTAAAAAAAATTATGCCATCTCTTTCACTACAAAATCCTCCTGGGGGAAAAATATCTTTTCCTTCATTATTAAAGGATGTTATCAGAGCACAGTGGAATTCTTTCAGATTTAGTCAGAAGGTTCTCTGGAGTTGAGAGATCTATTGCAGAATATTTTCTTTGAAAGTCCATGTCCTTTCCCCAGGCCTACATCATATATAAATAAACATTTCAGAAAAGGGGCCATGTTAGGAAAAAGTGGGTTGAAGATTGTAAGACCTGGTTCCTGGGTGCCAAATAATTCACAAGTTGGAATAAGCTGGGTTTTTGTAACACTTCTCTATGACTGCCATTGATACTGAACTATGCCAAGGAACTGAGTCCTACCAAGGAAAAGCAGGAGGAAAACAGGTGTAAGAAAACATTTCCTGTCAGTGTGTCCAGAGATAGCATGAGTCAACAGCGGCTCCTCATGAAGCCATCGATTCATAACACTGGAGTATCTAGAATGCATCTGGGTCGAATTATTAAAAAGAAAGTTCTTCTCAAGCTAGTTGTAATGGTAGCTAATTTAAAAAATTAATGTTCTGCGATTCTGATAAAAATCTATGTGGTGAACCAACAATAAAGGCGGCTGAAGATATTGGTATGAAATAGTTATTTTTCCTTATATACCTGGACGTTCATGTAAGAAATTATACTTTTGGAAGGTCTGTCATATTCTCAGTGTATAAGAGTGGAATCATTTTTAGAAGTTATTGTCAGAATTTTGCTTTAATAGTGCAATAAAGTGTGCATTCTCTCTCTCTCATTTTCATTCAACAGCCTCTACAAATTGAGCCTGGCTCAAAGGTCTTTCCCTCTTGGAATATGACTCCTCCCCTGTCCCTCTACATAGGCTATTCTATAACAAATTATTTGGCTGTCTTGATTTTTTCAGAGACCTCATGCTAGTAGTAGAGAGCCAGGAGAAAGTGAGATGTCCTATATAAAAGGCCTGCTAGAAAAAGAAATCAGCACTGAGTTCTAAGGATACTGAACAACTTTTTAAAAAACAAGCAAGCCATATTAAACACATTAGTTACAACCAAATTAGATAAAACAATGAAAATTATCCAAGAAGAAAAAGTACATCACCTGTCTAGGTTTAAAATTGCTTAAGGCTGCCATCCAAGGACCATCTATGATAACAAATACAGTGGTCTGTATTGACACAAAGTTTTAGTGATAGACGTAATTACATTCTTCTGCTGGTGGTGTTCTAGAATAAATGGAATATCTGCTGATCAAATCTGAATGCATCCCATAATATTAGCATGTAGGATCCCAGATCTGCAGGCACTATCTCTTTCTCAGATCTACACTTTGAATATTATGTTAGTTAAAATGAGAAGTATGTTAGAAAATGTCTTTTAGAAAAGAAATATTGGCTGAGTATGGTGGCTCATGCCTGTAATCCCAACACTCTGGGAGGCCAAGGTGAGAAGATCTCTTGAGCTCAAGAATTTGAGACCAGCTTGGGCAACATATCTATAAAAAATTTTAAAAATTAGCCAGTGTGGTGGTGCACACCTATAGGCACAGCTACTTCAGAGGCTGAATCAAGAGGATCACTTGAGCTTGGGAGTTTGAGGTTGCAGTGAACTATGAACATGGCACTGAACTCCAGTCTGGGCAACAGAGTGAGAACTTGTCTTCAAAAAAATAAAAAAGAAGAAAAAAATAGGAAACATTGTGTTCACATATGCTATGGTACTCTTTCTTATATAAACTATTTCTTTGCAGTATTCTAGAGGATTTAAGACAAATTTACCATTTAATAATTTCATATGGTATATTATTGCATTAGTATAGTATGTTATTATATAATTAGTATAAGTGACCAGTGCTGCAACAACCACATTCCAAAAAGTATTGTGATCCTCCAAAATTACAACGTCTAAATGACATTATTCTCCTTCATGAGACCATTATACCTTAATTTTTCAGCACCATGAAAATCTACAAACGCCCTCTAAACTATATTTAGAAAACGTGGGAAAAAAATAGATACAGTTTCAGAAGATACATATATTTTGAAAATTAGCCTTTTTGGAATAAATTATTCTTTATGACATATAAATAAACACATTTTTCAGACTGGCGGGGTAACATTTGCATCAGTCAAAATAATTAGATTACTAAAACCTGTAATCTTATTAGAAAAATGGTTTATTCAGAGAATCATTGGAATTATTAGCCTTCAAGCTGCTATATATTGAATCTGATCAAAATAATTAAGATAATATTATTTCATTTTTCAGTATAATATCTCCTTAGTATTTGTGTTTCTTATTTAATATGTGATTATATTTACTTCTGTGAATAATATGGATGAAGATCATTACAGTGTCAAGATCACTGGGTTCAGAACACAGAAACCTCAAGTCTATTCTTTTTTCTTAAATACCTGTAAGACTTTAAAGAAGACAGAGTTTCTGGACTCTAATTTCTCTATCTGTAGAATAAATGGGTTAGACCAAATAACTCCCTTCTGCTTATAAATTTTCTAATTATATGACTGAGCTTACACCTGGAAAACAGTCTATCTCCTGTATAAATTAATGATAGAAATGAAAACCACCATGTTTCATGAAATTAACCACATAAATATTAACATCAACTGCTCAGAAGGACTTAAGTGCAAGTATCACAGGAATTCTGAAGCACAGAGAACTAAATATAAGAAATGTAACACTTCGTATTTTCAAAGAAGATTTTAATAATATATGTAAACACAGTAGCCTGTTCATAAGAAAAAAGAAAAGTGACGTCTTAGCATATTCAGGGTTCAACCAAAACTACTACTGGAATGTAAATCAAAGTAATATTCACCTAACTGTCATAATTGGCATGAATAATTTTAAGTAAAACACTTTTGATATTAAATGTGAACAATAAGCCAAAACAGAGAAAATTAATCAATTGATCATTTATTGAAACTGAAATAAAAATATATAATTATTGAAGCCTCTTATATACATAAACCAATCATTGCTTAAATGAGCTGACATACTAGCTCCATAGTTTTATGTCACTAAGGAACTCTTTTGAACACAATAAAGAAACCAGAATTGAGCACAAAGAACGATGAACTGGGAAGTTCATGGCTTTCTATCTACTAATTAGGAGTACAATCATTCAGTCAAACAGCCACTCAACAAACATTTAGCATACAGCTTCTGGATACCAGGTACTGGTGTAGGTGCTAGAGCAACAAGGAAATATTCCCTGCATTCAGTGAGCTCACAGGCAAGTAAACAAGTAAGTATAAAGACTGCATGACTGATTGGGAGTGGTGGCTCATGCCTGTAATCCCAGCACTTTGGGAGGCCAACGTGGGCAGATCACGAGGTCAAGAGATCGAGACCATCCTGGCCAACATAGTGAAACCCCGTCTCTACTAAAAATACAAAAATTAGCTGGGCACGGTGGTGCATGGCTTTAGTTACTTGGGAGGCTGAGGCAAGAGAATCAATTGAACCTGGAAGGTAAAGGTTGCAGTGAGCTGAGATCACACCACTGCACTCCAGCCTGGTGACAGAGTGAGACTCTGTCTCAAAAAAAAAAAAAAAAAAAGACTCCATGATAAATGTGTATCTACAAAAGGGTACAAAGGAATGAGTAGCTAATCCCCAAAGCCATATGGAGCAGTCAGTATAAGCTTCAGGAAAAGAAACTGAAGTAAAAAACTAACCTGAATCTGAAAAAAATGAGTAGGTATTTTCCAAGCATGTTTCAGGGGAAAAGTTGCAGGATGCAGAAGTCCTCCCAAGTACAAAAAGAGAATGAACTCTGGACAACTGGCAATTTATGGCACACAGGAATCAGTAAATGTAGGGATGAGAGGCACACAGAAACGTGGGCAAAAACAGGAATTTTGACTTTATTCCATAAATCATGGAAAGCCACCAATGGGTTTTAAGTAATAAAATACTAAGACCGGGTTTGCATTTTAGAAAGATCAATTTGATTTCAGTGAGGAGGTCCAAAAATGAGAGCAGCAAGGCCAGATAGAAGGTCCTACTGCAACTAGCTATGGTTAGAGATGCAGACCAAAACTAAGGTGAAATCATTTAGAAGAAAGAACGTGGATATAAGAGCCATTGGTTTGGCCTCTCCACATCATTTTTTTTAATTTTATTTTCATTTATTTATTTATTTATTTATTTTGAGACAGAGTCTCGCTCTGTCACCAAGGCTGGAGTGCAGTGGCGTGATCTTGGCTCACTGCAAGTTCTGCCTCCCGGGTTCACACTATTCTCCTGCCTCAGCCTCCCGAGTAGCTGGGACTACAGGCACGCGCCACCACGACCAGCTAATTTTTTCTATTTTTTAGTAGAGATGGGGTTTCACCGTGTTAGCCAGGATGGTCTCGATCTCCTGACCTCGTGATCCACCCACCTCGGCCTCCCAATGTGCTGGGATTACAGGCTTGAGCCACCATGCCCAGCTGGCCTCTCCACATCTTTACTGTTATACTGATAACATGGGGATGAAAATAAATATTATTTGTATTTAAACTATTATTGTTATGTGAAAATTAAACAAATAACATACTATGATAACATCTGAGGTTCAAGAAATATTAAGTCCTGAAAATAGGAAAGATGAAAGGAAGGAAACAGGGAGTGGGGAGGAAAGTAGGAGAAAGGAGAGAATATAGGAATGAGAGAGGAGGAAAATAATAAGAAAGAAGTAGAAAGCTAGGTACAGTTGCTCATGACTGTAATCCCAGCGCTTTGGGAGGCCGAGTCAGGCAGATCACAAGGTCAGGAGTTCAAGACCAGCCTGGCCAATATGGTGAAACCTTGTCTCCACTAAAAATACAAAAATTAGCTGGGTGTGGTGGCAGGCACCTATAGTCCCAGCTACTCGGGAGGCTGAGGCAGGAGAATCACTTGACCCTGGGAGGCAGAGGTTGCAGTGAGCTGAGATCACACCACTGCACTCCAGCCTGGGTGACAGAGAAAGATGCTGTCTCAAGAAAAAAAAAAAAAAAAAAAGAAAGAAGTAGAAAAAGATATAGTATTTCTTAATCAGCAGAAGCTACTCTTATTTTTCAATACTCTACCTTTCTAATGTGTCACTGACAAGGAAAGGTCTTGAATAATTGACTGAAGTCAGAATAGGTAAGGCACTCTACCTGTGGATACGTGAGAGGCCTTAAAAAGTTCATGGAAAATGTATATTATGAAAAAAACTATGCAAAGATTTCAATATTGGCAGCAAAATAAACTCATACTAATTTATTATAGCATGTTTGAACAGGATCTAGTTTGAGACAGTAAGAAGGAGTAGACATTAGTTTGAAAAGAGCCCCTAGCAGAGCAATGTAAATTCTGCTAAAATTGAAGCAAGAACAAACATTAGATTATGATGAAGCTTGAGTGAAAGAATGGTGAAATCACTGATGCTTTACAAGAAGCTTGAGGGGACAATGCACCAAAGAAATCAGTAGTTCACAAGCGGACAGCTTTTTTAAAGAAGAAACGAGATGATGTGGAAGATGAAGTCCACAGGGACAGATCATCCATATCAATTTTCAAGGAAAAAAATTAATCTTGTTTGTGCCCTAATTGAAGAGGACTGATAATCAACAGCACAAACAATAGCCAACATCGTAGACATCTTAATTGGTTCAGCTTACACAGTTCTGACTAAAAAATTAAAGTTGAACCAACTTTCCACTGCATGGGTGCCAAAAGTGTTGTGCTCAGATCAGCTGCAGACAAGAGGAGAGCTCTCAATGGAAATTTTAAAGAACTAGGGTCAAGATCCTGAAGGATTTCTTTGAAGAATTGTAACAGAAGATAAAACATGGCTTTCCCAGTATGATCCTGAGGGCAAAACACAATCAAAGCAATGGCTACCAAAGGTGGAAGTGGTCCAGTCAAAGCAAAAGGGGATCACTCAAGAGCAAAGGTCACGGCAACAGTTTTTTGGGGACATTCCAGGCATTTTGCTTGTTGGCTTTGTGGAAGGTCAAAGAACAATAATATCTGCATATCATGAGAGTGTTTTGAATAAATTAGCCAAAGTTTTAGGGCAAAATACCTGGGAAAGCTTTAGCAGACAGTCCTCTAACACCACAATGTTTCTGCTCATTCCTGTCATCGAGCAAAGGCAATTTTGTGAGAATCTCAATGGGAAATTGTCAGGCATCCACCTTACAGCTCTGATTTGGCTCCTTCTGACTTCTTTTTGTTTCCCAATCTCAACAAATGTGGAAAGGGCACCCATTTTTCTTAAGTTAATAATGTATAAGAGACTGCATTGACATTGTTAAGTTCCCAGGACCATCAGTTCTTTAGGGATGAAAACCGAAGATCACATTTTCAATGTTTATCTTTTAACTTCATTTTTCCACAAACTTTTTGAAGTTTCTCCATACAAATGTCTCCATACAAATGAGCACTTGCAAAATAAGCAGAGAGTCTCATTCAATGGACAGAAAGTTCTGTGCCATCTAAAAATTATCTTAAGCAAGTTCAATGTGTAGCAACAGACTGTATTGATAAATATCAGTTAGGTTGACTTCTGCAATGACCATGATGGAGTAACAAGAACTAGACTTTCTCTCCCTCCTGAAACAACCAAAAAAATGGCCAAAATGTATGCCACAAAAGTTTGCAAGACCCTGTAAAGTCAGTCTCAAACAAGGTGAGCCTATCAACTGCCCTAATTTATGCCTGGAGAAAGTTTTCCAGCCCACTACTCCAGGAGAAGAGCCCAAGAGGAGCCCATTGTTCTCCCTGAGCTGAGGGGACAGAGCTGAGAGTCCACAGAAACCATGTTGACATGAGCTCTCAGGACAAGGTTTCCGAGAAGAAGGGGCTGCACAGAAAGAGAACTCCAGAGCTCTGCAAAGGGTCCCCCTAAAGTACATAGCTAAGTAATTGTTAGGACAGGCCTAGAGAAAAGTACCTACGGTTGGGGAAACAACACACAGATAAGATGAAAAGTAGCAGTACACATGCTCACCAAGGTCCAGTAATAGTGCTTATTTTATCAGCCAACCCAGAAACACCTCAAGATTCCCAGGGATACCCAGAAGGATCTTGCCTCACTAGTTGGGAGTGATTAGCTCTAAAATGAGAACTGGTCTGATCCCACCTAATGAATTTTTAAAGCAAGACCAAAAAGAGTCAAACTCTTTCCAACTAAACTTAAATACATACCAATACAAAGATCAAGAATATTTATATATACTTCCAGCACTCAATAAGATAAAAGTCACCGTATCTGACATCCAGACACAGTTTAGCAGAGACGCAACAGTAACAACAAAAGACAGAAGAACGTGGCTCATAATAAGGAGAAAAATCACTGAGTCAGAACTGATCCAGAGTAAATCAAGGTGCCAGAGTTATCAGTTAAGAACATTCAAATGCTTATTGAAACAGTATTCTATATGTTCTAAAATAGAGACATGCAAGATACACTAAAGGAGGCTGGGCGCAGTGGCTCACGCCTGTAATCTCAGCATTTTGCGAGGCCGAGGCAGGTGGATCACGAAGTCAGGAGTTCAGGACCAGCCTGACCAATATGGTGAAATCCCATCTCTACTAAAAATACAAAAATTAGCGGGACATAGTAGCATGCGGCTGTAGTCCCAGCTACATGGTAGGCTGATAGCACATTAGTCATTAAAGAAGAAAAGATAGACACCTCTCAAAATAAAATATAGAGAGAAAATAAATTTTTAAAAAACATGAACAGAGCAATAGTAGACAGTACATTTCAAGTAACTGAATTTACGTGTAATCTCAGTTCCCAAAGGAGAGGAGAGGGAAGATGTGAAAACATTTGGGACTTTGAGTCAGGCAAAGCTTTCTTTGATATGACCCCACAGCATGATTTATATAATAATATATTGATAAGAAAAACTCATCAAATTTAAAAAAAAGAATCTGCTCTTCAAAAGAATCTATTAAGAGACTGAAAAGACAAGCTGCAGGCTGGGAGAAAATATTTGCAACTCATATATCTGATAAAGGGCTTGCATCAAAAATATATTTTAAAAGCTCAAAATTTAATAATGAAAAACAAACAACCCCATTTAAAACTTGGGTGAAAGACTGGAACAGACATTTCAAAGTAGACATTTGTTTGGTAAATAAGCACATATGCTCAACATAATTAATGCTTAGGGCAATGCAAATTAAAACCAAAATGAGACGCCACTATCTATTTTTAAATAGCTAAGATTAGCGTGACTGATAATAGCCAAGCACTGGCTTGGATGTGGAGAAGCTGAAACTCTCATACACTGCTGATGGGAATACAAAAATGTGTAACCTTTGAAAAACAGTTCAAGAGTCCCTTAAAATGTTAAACATACTTCTGCCATAAGACTCAGCCATTGCACTCCTGGGTATTTACCCAAGAGAGATAAAAGTAGGTGTTCATATAATGATATCAACACAAATGTTCATAGCACATGTATTCATAATAGCCCAAACTAGAAACAGTCTAAATATCAATCAATACATTAATGAATTAACTTGCTTTATCCGAATTAATTATGGATACATACTATAACATGAATGAATCTCAAAATAATTATACTAAGTGAAACAAGGCAGACTCTAGAGGTAAAACATGCAGAGAAAAACACATAAAATGTCAGACAAAAAAGTGCATAGTGTAAAATTGTATTTATATACATTTTTTGACTGTATAAATTACTGTCCAGTGACAGAAAGCAGTTTGGTGGTTTTTAAGGGCCAGGAATGAGGGGCCAGAGAAATGTATTATAAAGAGGCATCAGGAAACTGGAGGTGAAGTATATTTCCATCACCTCGATTGTGTGCTGATGGTTTCTAAACTTTCAATATTTTTAGTTTATTATATGTTATACAAAATAAAGCTTGTAATAAAAATCAAAAGATTGAGCCATCCTTATTTTCTCTATAAAAGAGCAGAATTCTCCTTTTAGAGATTTGGAAAGATTATTAAAAGATAAGTTACAAAATACAGTACCTGACACGTATAAAATATTAAATAAATATTAGCCATGCTTAATTATTTTGTTTTAAGTCTATATGAGTCAAGTTTTAGTAGAAATATGGGCTAGAAAAAAAAAAAAAAGAAAGCGGGACTCTGTGATCCGACTTGGGCTTATAGAACAGACTGTACTAGTTTGTTCTCATGCTGCTAATAAAGTCCTACCCAAGACCGGGTAATTTATAAAGGAAAGAGGTTTAATGAACTCACAATTCCACATGGCTGGGGAGGCCTCACAGTCACGGCAGAAGGCAAAAAAGAAGCAAAGGCACATCTTAAATGGTAGCAGAGAAGAAAGCTTGTGTAGGAAAACTCCCATTTTAAAAGCATCAGATCTCGTGAGACTTATTCGCTACCAGGAGAACAGTAGGGGGAACCCGCCCCTATGATTCAATTATCTCCACCTGACTCCATCCTTGACATGCGGGGATAATTACAATCAAGGTGAGATTCGGCCGGAGACACAGCCGAATCATATCAATGACTAATGAGAGTTATGTCCAGAACCTAATGAAAACCTGTCTGAGGCCACATTCCCTGTAAAGCAGATTTGAGATAGAGATTTGTGTAGAGAACATTTAACTGGGTAAAATCCTAGGAACCAACAACTGTGGCGAAAAAGCTGAATTGGATAAAGGGAGTTGAGATGTGAGGCAGTCACAACAAATACCTCAGCTAATCTCAAGGGGGAGCTGAGAAGCTGGGGTGACCCTTCAGAGTTGCCCTAAATTGAGGCAGGAGTATGGAGTTTTAATACCTTTCACTGACCATTCTTCAGATACGAGTTGTCCCCAAGGATGGACATCAGCTTGACAAGTTATTAATTAGATCTCCTGAGAATAAATTCTAGAGAGAATCAGCTGAGCGGCATGATTTAGCAAATGAGAACCAAGTGGAAGGCGAAAGGGGTTTCACCTTATAAAACCATCAGATCTCATGAGACTTATTCACTACCACTAGAACAGTGTGGGGAAAACTGCCCCCATGATCCACTTACCTCTCACTGGGTCCCTCCCACAACATGTGAATTATGGGAGCTACAGTGCAAGATGAGATTTCGGTGCGGACACAGCCAAACCATATCAGACAGTAATAACTTTCAATTAAATATAGCTAGACTTTCTGTCAATGGGTCACAGCAGTCTAGAGAATACATTGAAAAACTCTGGGAACAGCAGATATAGAGGTCAGATCTAGAGATTTTGAACAAAGTTTAGTGCTACAATGCATTGGTGACCACAGACAAAAGGTGTCTGTTGTTGTTATAGTTTGTTTTCTGTCTTGTTTTTCATCATGGGAGGACAAAAAGAAAAAATGGGGGCAATGGTGAAGGAGAAATGAAAAAGACCTGCTTTTCTATGGGTGGAAGCGACTAAACGAGAGAATAAATTTGGATTACACAACAAATGCAAATCAAGTTAGAAGCATGAAAGGCATGATTAAGGCCATGGTTCTAATAGAGATCAGCCAGCGGAACCAGGATCATGCCACACCAAGAGAGGCTGCAGAGCCATTGCCTTCTCTCCTGTCAATGCTAAATTAATGAAATGGAACTCACAGAAGCACTATGTAATCAAATATTGGTGGGACACAAGCAAATTCTGAAAAAGTTTCATTGATCAATGATAATATCTTTTGGTGTAAATATCTCCTCAAAACATTTCAGGAAAAAAAAATAAAGCTATAATTTTCCTTTAGAAATATTTAACTTTGTTATACTAGTTTACTTATTTTTTACCTAATACATTCTGATATATTGTTATGTAGGTTAAAGATGCTCGATTCATGCCACTGTGGAAACCACACATAATTTAGGCAATAATGCAAATTCTTTTCAAATTCTTTTATCAGTGTATTCACTTTATTTTTATTTCAAACACAATACAAAATTACAGGATGCTATCAAAGTGATGCTACAAAACCCCACTAAAATTTTTTCAATTCTTCAAATCACACACTTACACACACACACACACACAACACATGCATTCCCCGTACAGGCCTTTTTTGGGGGGGCCTGAGTAAATAACTGCATTTTATTTTCAATTTTTCATTTTGAAATAATTAAAGACTTACCAAAAATATTGCAAAACTACGTGCCTTTTTGAAGTAAAGTCTTGAAAAAGTTGTTTGGTATATCCTTTATAGTAAAAAAAAGAAAACACGTGTGTATTCTGTTGATTAAAGGCATGCTGAGATTGTTAGACATGTGATTTCATCAGAGACTCCAATATAGAGCACAGCTGTAACGACATCCTAAGAGTGTTCTAACTGAAATGTGCTGGAAGAAGGTTGTAATTTTTTTCAACCCTTCTCAAGTTGGCACTCAGCAGATTTCCACTCTATAAAAATAACTCCTGCTCTGCAACTAATGTTCACAGATAAGCTCCAAACATATTTACAGCTCCATTTAAGTATAATGTACACACAGTAAAATTCACCCTTTTCAATGTGCAATTTAATGAGTTATGGCAGATGAATATCATCATTTGACCACAATCATGATCAAGATACAGAAAATCTGCATCATCACAAAATGTTTTCTTTTGCTGTTTTGCATTTGATCTTTTCTCCATTCCTGAACACAGGCAACCACTAATCTGCTTCTGTTTCTACAGTTTGCATTTTCTAGAGTATCCTATTAGTGGAATGATACATTGGTGTCTTTCATGTCTAGCTTCTTTCACTGAGCATAATGCTTTTGATATTCATTTATGTGGCTGTTGTATCAGTTTGCTCCTTTTTATTGTTGAGTGGTACTCCATCTACAACTGGTTTATCCATTTACAAGTTGATGGACACATCTGCTATGAACTTCAAGGATGAGGCTTGGTACGGATATGTTTTTATTTATTTTGAGTGGCAGTGGAATTATTTGGCTATATGATCAGTACTAAGTTTAACGTTAAAAGAAACTGACAAACTGCTTTCCAGAATGTCTGTACCATTTTGAAGTCCCACTAGCCAGGTGTGAATAGCAATTCTTCACAACATGTGGTATGGTCAGTACTGCTCGTGTCAGCCACTCCAGTGGGTGTACAGTGGTACCTCAATGTGGTTTTAACTTGCATTTCCCTGATGACGGGTAATGTTAAGTATCTTTTCATTTGTGTATTGGACATCATCTCTTTTTAAATTAAAATATCTGTACAAATATTTGGCCCATTTAGGTCAAAATATTATGTTAAATGAGTTATTTGTGTTTTGTTATTTAGTTTTTTAGTTATGTGTACATTCTAGATGAAAGTTCTTTATCAGACATATTTAAAATTATTCTGTCCCAATCTGTGGTTTGCCTTTTCATTTTTTGATGCTATGTTTTAAATTGCAAAAGTTTTAATTTCATGAAGTCCAACTTACTATTTTTTTCCATTTTCATCCATCCTTTTCTTATCTAAAAAATTTTTAGCTATAGTAAGATTATTAAAAATTTTTCCTATTCAGTAAGCTTTATACTTTTTATATTTACATTATGTATAAAATACATGTTGAGTTAACTTGAGGATATGGTGTGAGGTAATTCTGAAGTTCATATTCTCCATTTAATATCCAATTTTAATAGTACCATCTTTATAAAGACATTGATTTCCTTATTGAATTATTTTGGCAACTTTGGCCATGTAAGGCTGGATATATTTCTAAATTATTTATTCTGTTTCACTGATATATATGTCTTCTTCATGCCAGTAAGTTTACTGTACTGGTTAGTGTAGCTTTACAACATGTCTTGAAATTTGGAAAGTTTTCCAACTTTATTCTTCTTTCTAAAACATGCTCTGGCTATTCTAGGACTTCCGCATTTAAAAAAAAAAAAATTAGAATCAGCTTTGTAATTTCTCCAAAAAGGCCTATAGGTTTGATTGGGATTGTGCCAAATCTGGAGATCAGTTTCAGAAGAATTATCATCTAATAAGTATGACATGTATATTTACCAATGAACTTGATACATATTTCTACCTATTCAATCTCTCGTATTAGTGATTTAGAAATTTTGGATCAGCATACCTTTTATTAAATTTATTCTGAATTATTTTATTATTTTTGAGGCGATTATAAGTTAAATTCCTTACATAATTTTATTTTCTAATTGGTGTTGATTGTGTATAGAAACACAATTGATTTTATTTATTGATCTTTCATCCTACAACTTTGTTAAATTCACTTCATACCTCTAGCACACTTCTGCAGATGCCTAAGGATTTTCTATGTATATGTTTACATCACGTGAGAAGAGTATTTTTCTTTCTTCCCAACTTGGGTGTCACTTATTTCTTCTTTTCTTTTCTTTTCTCTTTATTTCTTTCTTCTTTCTGTCCATTCCTCCTTCCTTCCCTTCTTTCTTTCTCCCTGTTTTAGAATCAGTTTTGTAATTTATCCAAAAGGACCTATAAGGTTTCATGGGAATTCCACTGAATCTAGAGATCAATTTCAGGAGAATTATCATCTCATAAGTATTAAATATTTATCAATGAACTTGGTATATATTTCCACTTATTTAATATTGAATGCAATACTTTAAGGAACTAGGGAGAGAGGACATCATTGCATTTTTCATAATCTTATGTAGAAAGTATGAAGGCTTTCACCATTTTAAGTAAGATGTTTGCTATAGATTTTTTGTAAACACATAATCAGTTTGAAAATGTACTTTTCTATCCTCAGTTTGCTGGGAGTTTTTAATTTAAAAAATGTGTTACATTTTGTAAATTCCTTTTTTGCATCTATTGAGAGTGTCACGTGATTTTTCTTTTTTCTGTCAGCACAGTAGATTTTCAGTTGTTGAAACCAACTTGAGATAAACCCCACTTCGTTAAAACACATTATCATTTTTAACTATTCCTAGACTCAATTTGCTAATATTGTATTAAGAATGTTGCATCTAAGTTCATAATGGTTATCAGTCTGTCATTTTTGAGTTGTGATCTCTGTATTTGTTTCTGATATCGAGAGAATCCACGTAAAACATCTACTTCTGTCATCAGTAATAATCTGACCAGGGATAACATCAACAGTTAGAGAGGAACCTGTCATTACCTGTGGCAGCAGAGATATCAGAGATTCCAAAAAGAAAAGCAAGGTTAAAATTTCAAATATAATCACATGAAATATCAGAAAGCCAGGGGATAGAAATATAGGAGAGCAAAATCTTAGAGGTCAAAACAAGTAATTAAGTACTGCACATGATAATAAAAAGTAAAGTCTTTTCCTAAAGCAGAGCCTGGCTGCTGCCTAGCTTCTTTGACAATTCTTGGTAGGCTTTCATGGCTTTATAAGGGCTTATACTTTAGGTAAAGTTATAGTCAGGGAAACGGTGGGTGTAGGTTGGCTCTGTAGAAATGAAGCATTACAGGAGCACTGCAGTTAGAAAGAAACTGATACTGATGATACTTCGGTCACACTAATAATACATGCTAATGATAATCATAGCAATCATGGTAATGACAGAAAATATATATATAATATTAACATGCTTCTATTTGCACATATACATATGTGAATAGAAACATTGATTTAAAGACATGAAAGTATAGAAATAGCCTTCACCTGATAAAGATATGCTCATACACAATAACAAACATCAGTATAAACAGAGATTTTGATGTATCACAGAATTCTCCAATAGATCACAATTTTGACACTATGGGAAGCGTCATTTTCAGAACTTTTCTTTATCTCCATTATCTCCATTCTCTATTTCCAACATTCCTGGAGACTGAACTCAAGGATCAGTAAATATTCTCAACCTTAACCATAGCAGACTTCATTCATCCCATATAGGCTTGTTCTTTTTCCCCATTGACAGAAGGCATTGTACCATGAAATATACAACATATCTCTGACACACCTGACGAAAACAAACAATGGGGAAAGATTGACTATTTAATCAATGGCGATGGGAAAACTGGCTAGCCATATGAAGAAAGCTGAAACTGGACCCCTTCCTTACACCTTATAAAATAATTAACTCAAGATGGATTAAAGACTTAAACATAAGATCTAAAACCATAAAAACTCTAGAAGAAAACCTAGCCAATACCATTCAGAACATAGGCATAGGCAAAGACTTCATGACTAAAACACCAAAAGCAGTGGCAACAAAAGCCAAAATTGAGAAACGGGATCTAATTAAACTAAAGATAGCTTCTGCACAGCAAAAGACACTATCATCGGAGTGAACACACAACCTACAGAGTGGGAGAAAATTTTTGCAATCTATCCATCTAACAAAGGGCTAATATCCAGAATCTACAAGGAACTTAAACAAATTTACAAGAAAAAAACAACCCCATCAGAAAGTGGGAAAAGGATATGAACAGACACTTCTCAAAAGAAGACATTTATGCGGCCAATAAACACATGAAAAAAAGCTCATCATAGGCTGGGCGTGGTGGCTCACGCCTGTAATCCCATCACTTTGGGAGGCCAAGGCGAGTGGATCGCAAGGTCAGGAGTTTGAGACTTGCCTGGCCAGTATGGTGAAACTCTGTCTCTACCAAAAACACACAAAAAAACTTTAGCCAGGCGTGGTGGTATATATCTGTAATCCCAGCTACTCAAGAGGCTAAGGCAGGAGAATTGCTTGAACCCATTAGGTGGAGGTTGCAGTGAGCCGAAATTGTGCCACTGCACTCCACCCTGGGTGACAGAGTGAGGCTGTCTCGAAGAAAAAAAAAAAAAAAAAGCTCATCACCCCTGGTCCAATGAGATACCATCTCGCGCCAGTTAGAATGGCAATCATTAAAAAGCCAGGAAACAACAGGTGCTAGAGAGGATGTGGAGAAATAGGAATGCTTTTACACTGTTGGTGGGAGTGTAAATTAGTTCAACCATTGTGGAAGACAGTGTAGCAATTCCTCAAGGATCCAGAACTAGAAATACCATTTGACCTAACAGTCTCATCACTAGGTACACATCCAAAGGATTATAAATCATTCTACTATAAAGACACATTCACACATATGTTTATTGCAGCACTATTCACAATAGCAAAGACTAGGAACCAACCCAAATGCCCATCAATGATAGACTGGATAAAGAATATGTGGCACATATACACCATGGAATACTATGCAGCTATAAAAAAGGATGGATTAATGTCTTTTGCAGAGACATGGATGAAGCTGGAAACCATCATTCTCAGCAAACTATCACAAGAACAGAAAACCAAACACCACATGTTCTCACTCATAAGTGGGAGTTGAACAATGAGAACACATAGACACAGGGAGGGGAACATCACACACTGGAGCCTGTCAGTGGGTAGGAAGGAAAGAGGAGGGATAGCATTAGGAGGAATACTTAATGTAGATGACGGGTTGATGGGTGCAGCAAACCACGACAGCACATGTATACCTATTTCACAAAACTGCAAGTTCTGCATATGTGTCCCAGAACTTAAAGTGTATGTATGTGTGTATATATATACACACAAATGTAAATGTAAATGTAAATAAATTGAAAATGGTAAAAATAGAAATATGTTTCGTACACAAATAGTGACATAATAAAGCAAGATAGAATGTATGTTTGAGTTAAAAAAAATTGCTTAGAAGACAACTTGAATTCCATTCCAAGGAACTAGTTTTCAAAAGTTTACAACCAGATTTCAGTTTGGCAAAAGGCAACAATGCTGTTTTGAAAATAATTTCTGAAAAGAGCTTCCCCAGCAGTTCCAAATGGCAGTCCTGATACAAGGAAGTAGGAGCAATTTTGTTACCACCAGGAACATTGAATTTATTTTCAGACCTTGAAATTCTGGGAGGCCCTCGAATAATAATCAACTACAATATTTTACTTTACATAGAAATATTGTTTTAATGTTAATATAAAAGCTTGTATATGAACTAAAATTGTCAATCTGCCACTTTTAAGAAAGAAGAATCCATTATGTCCCTAATCTATAGTGAGTTGATATGTTCCATAAGCAGTTCTGGAAGGAGGCTACACTTAGAGCATAAATTGGTATAGATCGCTTTGCTCTCACAGATAGCGACACAATATTTTCTGCTGAATGGGAAAAAGTTTGAAGGCATAAATCAAGATAAAGCAACCATCTGACAAAGAATTACAAAGAGGCCCCATACCTTTTTCTTAGTGAACGCCATGTGACACATTGATTTTCCACTGAAGATAAAAGCCAAAATCATGTGTCATCAATAGAAAGCAAGCAAAACTATTTGGTTCAATATGTTATGGTACTTAACAAAAAAAAACTTGCAGAGAAAAGACAAATCTAAAATGTTGCACATGATTCAAACAAGTCTGGATCAGAAGAGACATTTCAGAGGTCACCGCTAGAGAGTCAAGGATACATTAGAGAGAAATAAACTCCTGCTTTTTTGTTTATCTACTTACATACACAGATACTGTCTGATGAAGATGATTGATATCAGGTATGGTATTTGATGGTATAGTCATTTACAAAATAATTCATCCCTTATGATCTAATGCAATTTTCTTCATATTACACGTGTATATTTAAATACTTCCTTGTGAAATGGAGGCTAGCCAGGCTGCTGTTAGCATATCCAGTACATTTCTGCAAATTCCAAAATGGCAAATCCCACCGTTGAAATTTCAACCTCTCTAGCGTCCCTCGGCTGGAGTGCATAATCACGGCAAAAATCTGCAACATCAGAGGTGGCCGCCACAGACACAAAGTCTATGTTTCTCATTCCATTCTACCAAATCTAGTCAGCAGTCTGGGTGAGGGGGCTTGGCAGTATCTATGAGCAGAAAGCATTCAAATGGCTGGTATATGTGCTTCCGGGGAAACTAAGGGAAAAAAAGAGAGAGGGAGGGAGGGAGGGAACAAGAAAGAAGAAGGAAACTCAAGGAGAGAGGAAGGGAAGGAGGCTGGCAAGAAGGGATGGAGGGAGCAAGGGAGGGAGGAATAAAGGAAGGAAGTTACACCAAGTTTCAAAACTGGCCACGGACTGAGAAGGATTAAGAGACAAACGGAATTGAAAGCACTTATGTACATACTCTGTATTTTTCTTACCCATTCTTGCAAATTAGTAATTTAAAAATTTTCATTTCCACAAATCCACGTGTTTTCTTGTTCCTCTTTCTCCGCTCTTTTTCCTTCTTTCCTTCCTGCCTTTCTTCTTTCTTTTCAACATAGGTTATATAAATGTGTGAGAGCTATCACTAGTCTACATTAATCATCAGGATTTTCCTGTATATTTCCAATTAAGATGACCCATAATAATATTCTACTGTAATTTTGGAGGGTCCAAAATACTAGATGGCATTTAGTGTTTTGGAAATCATGACAAGTCTAACAGGACTTTAAAAAACCTATCAAGACATCTGATGTGTTTTCTTGCCCATACACTCTTTAATGAGGTCTGCTTGACCCTTTCTTCTTCCCTTCTCTAGTCATGGGTTCTTCACACTGAAAACTAAGCTTTGCATCAGTGTTTGACGAACAGGTGACATAATAAACTGCAGCTATATTTTAAATTCAGCTCAAGATGGTAGATGAGAAATCTAAGATTGTGAAGTGAGATTTAGCATGCTGTTCAGTATGCAACAAATCTGAGTGTTGCTCACACAGGATTCATACCAACAGGCTCCTTCCAAAACCTTTCAATGCAAATTCTAGCAAATGCACACTTGGAAGAAAAATGTTCCATGAAGTTGTATATGTAAATTTATACTTTCAGCATTTATGTATATAATTTCAGGGGAAGTGGGATCAACTTAACATTATTAAACATAGTCCAATGATATTTACAACATAACTTCAGAAACATTTTATTACTAGAAGTATTTTAAAAAGGATGTACCATTTAGGATTTAAGACACACCCCACAAATGAAAAAACAAATGAGATTATAAACAACATTTAAAAAAAAAATTATGCCATCTCTTTCACTACAAAATCCTCCTGGGGGAAAAATATCTTTTCCTTCATTATTAAAGGATGTTATCAGAGCACAGTGGAATTCTTTCAGATTTAGTCAGAAGGTTCTGTGGAGTTGAGAGATCTATTGGAGAATATTTTCTTTGAAAGTCCATGTCCTTTCCCTAGGCCTACATCATATATAAATAAACATTTCAGAAAAGGGGCCATTTTAGGAAAAAGTGGGTTGAAGATTGTAAGACTGGTTCCTGGGTGCCAAATAATTCACAAGTTGGAATAAGCTGGGTTTTTGTAACACTTCTCTATGACTGCCATTGATACTGAACGATTGCAAGGAACTAAGTCCTACCAAGGAAAAGCAGGAGGAAAACAGGTGTAAGAAAACATTTCCTGTCAGTGTGTCCAGAGATAGCACGAGTCAACAGCGGCTCCTCATGAAGCCATCGATTCGTAACACTGGAGTATCTAGAATGCATCTGGGTCGAATTATTAAAAAGAAAGTTCTTCTCAAGCTAGTTGTAATGGTAGCTAATTTAAAAAATTAATGTTCTGCGATTCTGATAAAAATCTATGTGGTGAACCAACAATAAAGGCGGCTGAAGATATTGGTATGAAATAGTTATTTTTCCTTATATACCTGGACGTTCATGTAAGAAATTATACTTTTTGATGGTCTGTCATATTCTCAGTGTATAAGAGTGGAATCATTTTTAGAAGTTATTGTCAGAATTTTGCTTTAACAGTGCAATAAAGTGTGCATTCTCTCTCTCTCATTTTCATTCAACAGCCTCTACAAATTGAGCCTGGCTCAAAGGTCTTTCCCTCTTGGAATATGACTCCTCCCCTGTCCCTCTACATAGGTTATTCTATAACAAATTATTTGGCTGTCTTGATTTTTTCAGAGACCTCATGCTAGTAGTAGAGAGCCAGGAGAAAGTGAGATGTCCTATATGAAAGGCCTGCTAGAAAAAGAAATCAGCACTGAGTTCTAAGGATACTGAACAACTTTTTAAAAAACAAGCAAGCCATATTAAACACATTAGTTACAACCAAATTAGATAAAACAATGAAAATTATCCAAGAAGAAAATGTACATCACCTGTCTAGGTTTAAAATTGCTTAAGGCTGCCATCCAAGGACCATCTATGATAACAAATACAGTAGTCTGCATTGACACAAAGTTTTAGTGATAGACGTAATTACATTCTTCTGCTGGTGGTGTTCTAGAATAAATGGAATATCTGCTGATCAAATCTGAATGCATCCCATAATATTAGCATGTAGGATCCCAGATCTGCAGGCACTATCTCTTTCTCAGATCTACACTTTGAATATTACGTTAGTTAAAATGAGAAGTATGTTAGAAAATGTCTTTTAGAAAAGAAATATTGGCTGAGTATGGTGGCTCATGCCTGTAATCCCAACACTCTGGGAGGCCAAGGTGAGAAGATCTCTTGAGCTCAAGAATTTGAGACCAGCTTGGGCAACATATCTATAAAAAATTTTAAAAATTAGCCGGTGTGGTGGTGAACACCTATAGGCACAGCTACTTCAGAGACTGAATCAAGAGGATCACTTGAGCTTGGGAGTTTGAGGTTGCAGTGAACTATGACCATGGCACTGAACTCCAGTCTGGGCAACAGAGTGAGAACTTGTCTTCAAAAAAATAAAAAAGAAGAAAAAAATAGGAAACATTGTGTTCACGTATGCTATGGTACTCTTTCTTATATAAACTATTTCTTTGCAGTATTCTAGAGGATTTAAGACAAATGTACCATTTAATAATTTAATATGGTATATTATTGCATTAGTATAGTATGTTATTATATAATTAGTATAAGTGACCAGTGCTGCAACAACCACATTCCAAAAAATATTGTGATCCTCCAAAATTACAATGTCTAAATGACATTATTCTCCTTCATGAGACCGTTATACCTTAATTTTTCAGCACCATGAAAATCTACAAATGCCCTCTAAAATATATTTAGAAAACGTGGGAAAAAAATAGATACAGTTTCAGAAGATACATATATTTTGAAAATTAGCCTTTTTGGAATAAATTATTCTTTATGACATATAAATAAACACATTTTTCAGACTGGCGGGGTAACATTTGCATCAGTCAAAATAATTAGATTACTAAAACCTGTAATCTTATTAGAAAAATGGTTTATTCAGAGAATCATTGGAATTATTAGCCTTCAAGCTGCTATATATTGAATCTGATCAAAATAATTAAGATAATATTATTTCATTTTTCAGTATAATATCCCCTTAGTATTTTTGTTTCTTATTTAATATGTGATTATATTTACTTCTGTGAATAATATGGATGAAGATCATTACAGTGTCAAGATCACTGGGTTCAGAACACAGAAACCTCAAGTCTATTCTTTTTTCTTAAATACCTGTAAGACATTAAAGAAGACAGAGTTTCTGGACTCTAATTTCTCTATCTGTAGAATAAATGGGTTAGACCAAATAACTCCTTTCTGCTTATAAATTTTCTAATTATATGACTGAGCTTACACCTGGAAAACAGTCTATCTCCTGTATAAATTAATGATAGAAATGAAAACCGCCATGTTTCATGAAATTAACCACATAAATATTAACATCAACTGCTCAGAAGGACTTAAGTGCAAGTATCACAGGAATTCTGAAGCACAGAGAACTAAATATAAGAAATGTAACACTTCGTATTTTCAAAGAAGATTTTAATAATATATGTAAACACAGTAGCCTGTTCATAAGAAAAAAGAAAAGTGACGTCTTAGCATATTCAGGGTTCAACCAAAACTACTACTGGAATGTAAATCAAAGTAATATTCACCTAACTGTCATAATTGGCATGAATAATTTTAAGTAAAACACTTTTATTTGATATTAAATGTGAACAATAAGCCAAAACAGAGAAAACTAAAAAATTGATCATTTATTGAAACTGAAATAAAAATATATAATTATTGAAGCCTCTTATATACATAAACCAATCATTGCTTAAATGAGCTGACATACTAGCTCCATAGTTTTATGTCACTAAGGAACTCTTTTGAACACAATAAAGAAACCAGAATTGAGCACAAAGAATGATGAACTGGGAAGTTCATGGCTTTCTATCTACTAATTAGGAGTACAATCATTCAGTCAAACAGCCACTCAACAAACATTTAGCATACAGCTTCTGGATACCAGGTACTGGTGTAGGTGCTAGAGCAACAAGGAAATAGTCCCTGCATTCAGTGAGCTCACAGGCAAGTAAACAAGTAAGTATAAAGACTGCATGACTGATTGGGAGCGGTGGCTCATGCCTGTAATCCCAGCACTTTGGGAGGCCAACGTGGGCAGATCACGAGGTCAAGAGATCGAGACCATCCTGGCCAACATAGTGAAACCCCATCTCTACTAAAAATACAAAAATTAGCTGGGCACGGTGGTGCACGCCTGTAGTTACTTGGGAGGCTGAGGCAAGAGAATCAGTTGAACCTGGAAGGTAAAGGTTGCAGTGAGCTGAGATCACACCACTGCACTCCAGCCTGGTGACAGAGTGAGACTCTGTCTCAAAAAAAAAAAAAAAAAAAAAAAAAAAAAAAAAAAAAAAAAAAAGACTCCATGATAAATGTGTATCTACAAAGGGCACAAAGGAATGAGTAGCTAATCCCCAAAGCCATATGGAGCGGTCAGTATAAGCTTCAGGAAAAGAACCTGAAGTAAAAAACTAACCTGAATCTGAAAAAAATGAGTAGGTATTTTCCAAGCACGTTTCAGGGGAAAAGTTTCAGGATGCAGAAGTCCTCCCAAGTACAAAAAGAGAATGAACTCTGGACAACTGGCAATTTATGGCCCACAGGAATCAGTAAATGTAGGGATGAGAGGCACACAGAAACATGGGCAAAAACAGGAATTTTGACTTTATTCCATAAATCATGGAAAGCCACCAATGGGTTTTAAGTAATAAAATACTAAGACCAGGTTTGCATTTTAGAAAGATCAGTTTGATTTCAGTGAGGAGGTCCAAAAATGATAGCAGCAAGGCCAGATAGAAGGTCCTACTGCAACTAGCTATGGTTAGAGATGCAGACCAATACTAAGGTGAAATCATTTAGAAGAAAGAACGTGGATATAAGAGCCATTGGTTTGGCCTCTCCACATCATTTTTTTAATTTTATTTTCATTTATTTATTTATTTATTTTTTTTTTTGAGACAGAGTCTCGCTCTGTCACCCAGGCTGGAGTGCAGTGGCGTGATCTTGGCTCACTGCAAGTTCTGCCTCCCGGGTTCACACTATTCTCCTGCCTCAGCCTCCCGAGTAGCTGGGACTACAGGCACGCGCCACCACGCCCAGCTAATTTTTTCTATTTTTTAGTAGAGATGGGGTTTCACCGTGTTAGCCAGGATGGTCTCAATCTCCTGACCTCGTGATCCACCCACCTCGGCCTCCCAATGTGCTGGGATTACAGGCTTGAGCCAGCATGCCCAGCTGGCCTCTCCACATCTTTACTGTTATACTGATAACATGGGGATGAAAATAAATATTATTTGTATTTAAACTATTATTGTTACGTGAAAATTAAACAAATAACATACTATGATAACATCTGAGGTTCAAGAAATATTAAGTCTTGAAAATAGGAAAGATGAAAGGAAGGAAACAGGGAGTGGGGAGGAAAGTAGGAGAAAGGAGAGAATATGGGAATGAGAGAGGAGGAAAATAATAAGAAAGAAGTAGAAAGCTAGGTACGGTGGCTCATGACTGTTGGGATTCTTTCCGCAACTGTTGACAATAAGTGTTAACTGTCATTAGATTGAAAAAAAAAATAAAGCAAAAAGGTATAAGCTGAATTTGCTTGATGTGAACATTCAGCTCTTACTACACAGACGAACTCAAAATGAAGTTCATTTTCATTGATGATGATTACACTGAAATTCTTAGCCATTGGCTATTTTTATCAAGGAATATAGTAATAAACCGCATAGACACACCCTTGTAAGATAAATTAGGAAGTAAACAATGAGTTTAGGGAAAAAAAGTATAAACTAAATCACTAAATGAGATTACAAAATTTAAAATTATAAGGATATTTTAATGTAATAATAAAATTATAGGGAATTTAACCTAATTGTAAGAACATTTTAACCCAATGATAAAAATATCATTTTGAATCCTGAAAATGCCTCTTCTGCATGGAGAAGAATGTGAGGTAATAATATTACAAACAACTTATAAGTTTTGTATACTTTCTATGAAATATCTAATTTCAAAACCATATTTGCTTTCTATCAAATTTCCTGGCCCAAATTTGGCCAGTAAAGTAGTTCTGAATCTTATCAGAATCAGAGGGAATGTATAAATACATCTATATATCTAAAAATAAATACTTTAAAAATGTCACATCTACTTTAATATGAAAGAGATAGCTATACTTCAGTATATAAAGACAATTAGAAACAAGCGAAATGAAAGAAGCTTTACTATATTTAGAGTAAAGGTTTCTCAGTCGGGCGCCGTGGCTCACACCTGTAATTCCAATACTTTGGGAGGCCTAGGCAGTCTGATCACAAGGTCAAGAGATCGAGACCATCCTGGCCAATATGGTGAAACCCCGTCTCTACTAAAAATACAAAAATTAGCTGGGCAGGGTGGCATGCATCTGTTGTCCCAGCTACTCGCGAGGCTGAAGCAGGAGAATCACTTGAATCTGGGAGGCTGAGGTTGCAGTGAGCTGAGATCCTGCCACTGCACTCCAGCCTGGGTGACAGAGTGAGACTCTGTCTCAAAAAAAAGATTTATCAAGTAAAGTTTAGAAATCTGCGGTAAAGCAAAATTATATTCTGCTCAAAAATTAAAGATAATAACAGTAAATAATACAAGTCAGAAATAAAATGCAAAGGATATTTGTCTTCACAGGATTAAAAGCTATCTCCATAAGTACATAATATGCAAACAACACATAAATATACATAGAGTCCAGGGTTTTCAAAGTGTCTAGATGTCATTTCAATACCTGGGAAGCAAATGCTTTTGATTCTTATTTCAGACAATTCAGGGAATTGGATCTAGGAGTTATTGTTATGTAAATATGGGGAGAAAGCAAGTTATTATTAATGTATAATATCTATCTCCCATAGCTACCTGGAAAGGGAACCTTATTATCTGCTATCCAGGGAGATATTGCTCTAGAAATAAGTTAATATTCGAATGGTAGTAAAATTTAAGAAATCATGGCAGTGACTTTGTAGTCCTCTTAGATAAGACTCTTCAAAGATAATGATTTTTCAACAGATAATTATGCTGTTAAAATTCAGATATGCTTTTCTAGTATTCTTTATTCCTATAGATTTAAAAACTCCCCTTGATTGATCATAAATATAATAATCAATTAAATTAGTCTTCTAGTTAGCCATTAATTGAATATATAAATATATATGTGTATATGTCAACACACATGTATACATATATAAAATTTGTAAGTTAGAAAAGGAGAAATAGCCTGGATATGTTTGACAAATTGAGATCCTAAGATTTTTCACTGTTTCTGAAGCATTATTGACTTTCTCAGTTATCATCCTTGGAATCCTCATTTTTGCAATAATAATTGCAATTAGCATTTACTCTGGGTTTAGTGTATAGCAAGCTTTGTGCTAGGGGCTGTTACAGGCATAACAGCACGCCCATTGACACAAAATTTCTATTTAATAAAAATTATGCCTGTCTGTACTATGGCTATAGGTTAAAAAGCTAATGATTCTACAGCAGCTTTTAGTTGCTGTGAGAAAAATTACCTAAATGGCCTCTATTAATTACGTAAATATCATCACAGCAGTTGTCCCTGGAGAAAAGGCGTCAGGGGATACTTGCTGGGTTGGCTCACAGGTCCATCCCTGTCATTTTTTTGAGCTCTTCATTGAGATAAAAGAAGACGAATTTATGTAGAAGCCAAAAAAAAAAAAAAAACCTCAAGCAGGGAGGGGGAAAAAAAAAGCCCAGAATCAGATTCTTTCTTATTTCAGATTCACTGTCTTAGAACTTCTCTGATGGTTCAGGATGATTCTACCGAGGTTTGTTGGTAAGGAATAAACTTGAAGTGTACAAAAAAGAAGTCTGAAGTCTGAGCTGGTAATTTGGGCCTCACATAAGGATTTAAACATTCATAGGAGGAAATACATCCTAAAGCATCATGTGGTTGAACTTTGAACAGTTGAACTCCTTCTGGTATTAGCCACAGAGGCAAGATGCACATGTTGAGTGAGAAAAACAAAATAAAACAAAAACAAAACAAAGGCTGAGCATGTGAGTAGTAATTTTAAAAAGTTAAACCTAGAGCTGCCATTGTGACTTACAGAAAGACCTGAACCAGAAAGAACATAAATGTAGAGTGAAAAACATCTGTTAATACATACATCATCTTATTTAATCCTCATGAAATATCAAAGAAAATATTATTGTCCCTATTTAATTTTATTATTCTTTTTTGAGACAGTCTCACTCAGTCACCCAGGCTGGAGTGCAGTGACATGACCTCAGCTCATAGCAGCCTCAACCTCCCAGGCTCAGGCAGTTCTCCGACTCAGCCTCCTGAGTAGCTGGGAACACAGGTGCATGCCACCACACCTGGATAATTTTTTAAAAAATTTTTGTTGAGATGGGGTCTCCTCATGTTGCCCACGCTGGTCTGAGGCCTCAAGGGTCCTCCTGCCTTGGCCTCCCAAAGTGCAGGGATTACAAGTGGTAAGCCACAGTGCTTGGCCATGTCCCTATTTTATTTATTTATTTATTTGGAGACAGAGTCTTGCTCTATACCCCAGGCTGGAGTGCAGTGGTGCGATCTCAGCTCACTGCAACCTCCACCTCACGGGTTCAAGCAATTCTCATGCCTCAGCTTACTGAGTAGCTGGGATTACAGGTGCCTGCCACCATATCCAGCTACTGTTTGTATTTTTAGTAGAGATGGGGTTTTGCCATGTTGGCCAGGCTGGTTTTGAACTCCTGACCTCAAGTGATCCACCTGCCTGGGCCTCTCAAAGTACTGAGATTACAGGCGTGAGCCACTGCACCTGGCCCGTGTCCTTATTTTAGATATAAGAAATGTGAGGTTGAAAGAGGAGTGACATGTAATTTTTCAGTGCTCATTATTATTGTCACGATTCTAACCCAAACCTGATGGCAAAGCCTATCCTCTTAAAAATTATACAGCTTCTATTAAGTTAAATCATTAATAATTATAACAATTTTTAAACAGCTATTCTATACCAAGCATTGTGCTATGTGTTTTTAATGGAAGATGATACAAAACCAAAACATGTATGACCACGGGACACATTCTGGAAATAGGTGTTACGCCACACAATAATAATTGCTGTTAAGTCCACCACATTGACTCTTCTTGTTCCTTCAAAGATTTTTTTTTCCTCTAGATTTTGTGCCCCTGCTGAAAGTTGCATGAAGGAGGACAAAAGTTAATTGAGTATTCTAGTATGTTGGCTTAGGTTCATAGAGGTTGTCCTTTCTTTGATTAAGCGTTTGCTATAAACTCCAAATTCATGAATACTCTATTCTCTATTTTGGAACAGGTTCTGTAACGTTGTAATTCTTTTGAGTTTCAGGCTTTTCCATGCATTCTAATGGTTATGTGTTTGAAGTTATCATAAGGTTGAAGCAATTAAACTCTAGACTTCATCAATAGTTAATAGTCATTAATTATTTAAAATAAAATATACAATAGTAAGGGAATGTTTGCAAAAGTACCATAAAATTATTTTAAAGCTGTCTATATAAATGAATAGAAATAATTAACTCTTTTAAAAATGCCAATACATAAATAATGAAATCATTATTGTATTTGGAATAAGAATAATTAATTACACTATTCTACCCATGGCTTAAAGGGTCTCCTGAGATCTAGACGATGCAGATATTATTGGTAGACAATTCCTCATGGGTCTCTTATGCTTCTGCACAGGTTATGAGCAGGGCCATTAACTGCCCCTTTGTTCCAGGCTATCCTTTCAAGGATATCTAAATAGTAGAGCTATGAAAGACAGATAGTAACTCCCTCTACAACAGAAGGCAAGTTATTATCCTGTAGAATAAAGATAATGTCTCCTTCTAAAGAAAAGGTCAGACAAGTTTATTTGCAGCCCATCATAAAAGATTTTAGTTCCATAAGTTTAGGCCTCTTTAGCAGTGATACAAGCCTGCTTCATGTGTACATCTATCTACCTGGGCACCTTTCTGTTGGTCCCTTTCTCAGGGCACATGGGGAGCAAGAAGAACCAATGCAAATATGTTGCTCACAACATTTGCTATACCATTAGTAATAAAGTCATCTGTCTGTGACACAGGAATCTCACCTCTTGTGTCAGCATCCACGAAACAGTGGCAGGCTAACTTGTTTCCTTATCAGTCAGGTAAAATTTTAGATCCTTCACAATACTTGACGCTATATCAAATATCTATGTATACTACCACTTTGCAGTGAGCCAAGATCATGCCACTGCACTACAGCCTGGGCGACAGAGACTCTGTCTCAAAAAAATAAAAAAGGAAAGCTTAGACTCTAGTGTGGGAAATTCATAAGCAAGTAAGCAATCATGAGAGAGTAAAAACCACTATGTGCTCATTTATTCATTATTCATTCATTCGACAAAAACTTAGCAAATACATGCTATATGTCTGCACAAGTATAAAGTCTAAGAGCACAGCAGGGAAAAGAAAGAAAACCTCTGTCCTCATGGATTTTACATATGAAAGCCAGGGGGGTGTGGACATTAGTGGAGACAACAATAAAAACACAAGATAAATAAGTAATGGTAAAAGGGCTAATAAAAAATAAAATAAGAATATTGAAAATGTTAGAGCAAAGGGCTGTGATTTTATCAATGATCAAGGAAGACTTTATAGAAAAGTTGGCAACTAGGTAAATGGCTGAAGGAGGTAGGTGAGGAAGCAAGTTGTGCAGCTATGCCGGTAAAGGACACCCACCACTAAGGGAATCACAGGGACAAAGCCTTGAGGCCATAGCATGCTTCTCATGTTTCAGATGTATTCAGAGACCAGGGTGTCACAAGGACAATGAGTGAGGGTAGAATAAGAAGATATTATATTAGACAGTCACTTCAATTTTTTTGGCTATGATTTTGAATGAGATGGGAACCAATTGGGATGTTTTAAGCAGAGATGTGACAACATCTGACTTTACTGAAGAGAGTGGAGGACAAAAAAGGAAGGGGAAGAATACTGCAAAAATCCAGACAAGAAATGAGAATTCGAGGTCACGGTGTGATATAGTTTGGCTCTGTGTTCCCACCAAAATCTCATCTTGAATTGTAATTCTCATGTGTTGAGGGAGGGACCTGGGGGGACAAGATTGGATCATGGGGGTGATTTCCCCCCATGCTGTTCTCGTTATAGTGAGTGAATTCTCATGAGATCTGATGGTTTAAAAGTTGTGCTTCTCCTTTCATTCTCTCTCTCTCCTGCCACCATATAAGACGTGCCTTGCTTCCCCTTCACCTTCTGCCATGATTGTGAGTTTCCTGAGGCCTCCCAAGCCATGCAGAACTGTGAGTCAATTAAACTTCTTTCCTTTATAAATTACCCAGCCTCAGGCCGTTCTTTAGAGCAGTGTGAAAACAGACTAATTCAGGGTGGTAGCAATGAAGAAAAAAATAAACCATTTTGGAGATACTTTGAAAGCAGACATGACAGGATTAATTGATATCAAAGTTGTAGTATGAGAAAAACAGAAGTCAAGGATTTCAAAGTCTTTAACCTAAGCATTTGGAACAATGGAGGTACCATTTATGAAGTGGGGAAGACTGTGGGGAGGCAGGTTTGGAGGTGGTTGAGGGAAACAGAATCTCAATTTTGGACATGTTGCACTTGCTGTTCCTATTAGGTATTCAAGTGATCATGTCAGGTCAAGAGCTGTATGTATGAATCCAGAGTTCACATGAGGAGGTTAGGCTGGAGATATAAATTAGAAAATTACCAAAGTGACAAAAAGAAGGCATAAAAATAGGAGAAAAAAAACAAAGAGTTGTGCCCCATGCCATGGGAGCCAAGTCAAGTTTAAGTATTTGAAGGAGGAGGGTGATACCATCTGTGTCAAATTAAGATTGAGAATAGGTCACCGGATCTAGGTCACTGGTAGCTTGGATAAGAAGAGTTTCTGTTGAATGGTGACAGCCAGAGCCTCACTGGACTGAGTTAAAAAGAGATTCAGAAGAGAAAGTTTAAAGAAAGTGAATACAGTGAATTCTTTTGAGTAATATAAAAGAAAGGAGGAAAATGTAAAGGAAATGAGAGAAAAATGGTATGTTAGCAGGAAGGAGAAATTAGATCAAGAGAAGATATTTTTAAGATGTGAGAGGGAAAAACATTTTTTTTCTTTCTTATAGAAAAGACTGGTAGACAGAAGAACTTTCAGGAGTAATGCTGTTGAACAGGCAAATAGAGAGGGGTTCTACACAAAAGAAACACGGACAGTTTACTTCGGGTACAGGAGAAAAGACTGACTTTACAAGTGGGTAGAAATGGTGCTGGAACTTCTAAAAGTTCTTTTCTGGTTGTTTCTATTTTTTCAGTGAAATAGTATGTCAAATCATCAGTTGAGCCTAGGAATAGGGAAGTGGAAGACAGATGTCAAAGAAGACGGAAGAAAAATGTGTTATTCATTGAGGAGGGTAGGGGAAGGAACGGACTGGGGAAATTGCATGTGCTTGCTGGGTAGCACCAAGAACACACTTTAGGGCAGCAATCCCCAATGTAAAGTGAGAACAGGTGTCACTGGGTTTTTGTTTGTTTGTTTGTTTGTTTTTGTTTTTCCATCTCTAGCCACATTTAGCTATGCTTTGTGGACTGGATGTGGAGTATAAGGAAAAGGGTGGAGTTAAAGATGAGTACAAAGTTTTTACCTGTAGCAACTGAAGAATGGTGTTGTCACTTCTAACCCCGGGCATACTCTAAGACTGTGTTTGGAGGAAAGTCTCAGAAGCCTGCAGGTAGGTATGAAAAATTTGAGATCCCAATTAAACATCCAGGGGAAGATGTCTAATAGAGAGTTAGATCTGAGTCTGGAGTTCAATGAAGAGGTTTAAACTAGAGATATAAATTTGGGAGACACGATCATATCAATGGCATTTAAAGCTGGAGACTAGATGAGTTTTCTACCGTAGTGAAGATAAAAGATCTAAGGTCTAGACGTCAGAGCCAGAAAGAAAGAAGCAAAGATGAAAAGGAACAATCAAGGAAGTTGAGGAAAACCTAGGGAATTTGCCATCTTGAAAGCCAAGTGAATAAAATGTTTTCAGGAAATGGAAAATGTGGTTACCTGCAAATATTGCTTTTAGTAATCCCCATTTATTTACAAGAGATATTTTCCAAGACCCCCTAGTAGATGGCTGAAGCTCTGGATTATCCTGAACACTATGTACGCTGCTTTTCTATCTGATAATCAAGTTGGCTAATAGGCAGGGGGGTCATAGACCGCCTGAATACACTGGACAAAAGGATGATTCACATCCTGGGCAGGACAGATAAGGACAGCGTGGGATCTCACCACACTACTCAGAATGGAATGCAATTTAAAACTTGTGAATTTATTTCTGGAATTCTTCATTTTATATTTTCAGACTGAGATTGACTGTGGAAGGCAAAACTGCAGCTAAGGGTGGACTACTGTACAAATCAGGATGAGGGCTAAGAATTGACTTTTAGATGTAACAATATAAGGCCCTTGTGGGTCCTGATTACAGGGGAAAAAGCCTGAATGGAGAGAATTTAAGTAAATATTGGAGGAGAGAATAACTTTTGACAACATCTTTCTAAGACTTTATCAAGGAAAACTGAGAAATGAGGTGGAAAGCTGTCATATAAAATGGGGTCAAGAGAATTGAACAGCATGTTTATTTAGGCTCATGGGGAAGACACAGTAGACAAGGAAAAAGTGGTGGGCTTTGCTGGAGAGACACCACTGAATAGTAAAGAAAGGATGGGATCTAGTTCACAAGCAGAAAGTATAGAAGTGTCCAGACAGCTCGTGTATGGTAATAGACTGACAGTGTCATTATGGAAATTGTATTTTATAAACTGGGAATAATGAAGAAATCAAGGCTGCTTGAGTAGCACTAAAGACTGACAGTGAAAAAGAAGAGAACGTTTTGTTGTTACTGGATAAATGAGTCCCACCAGGAACTCTTGTAACTCGAGAGTCCTTAAAGAGGACTCAATAGGCTATGAAAAATATTACAAAAATACAATCAATAACTGCGTATTAATTCATACTAAATTTTTACAGTCTTACAAACAACCTATGTTTATTTTCTTTATGTTTATGTTTAAAAGTAAATATAACTTAGGCACATCAGGGTGTCTAAGGAGCACCCACAATTGCATTTGAAATGTGAAATTGTATTAGTCAGCTCATGTTAATAACAGTACCCACTACTATGCTTACATTTATGAGAAGATTGTTAGTGCTATGGTGATATGAGGTGGGTTGTTATTAGACAAATAGTATAATTTTTTTTAGATAATCACATTAACAGTATACTATAGTAATATAGATGAACAAAATGTATGATTCGTAAAAGACCCTACTATTTTTTCTCTGGGGTTAGGCAGAAATCAGTGATGTATTTTTAAAATAACGTGATTTTTTTCTGTCATGTTAAATGTTTATTTATATTGTTTTTGCATTATATATATGTGTGTATATATATATATTTTTCCCCCAGACTAGGCTAATGATCTCAAATGTTTCATACTTCTTGACAAAAGCTCAATTGCCTAAAGAGCCAAAATATGAATATTTTAAGCTAAAACTCAAGTTGCTTGCTTAAAATTCACAGGGATCTCTTATTACCCAAGATAACCTGCTCTCCAGGATATAAGGAATTATTTATATTAACGCTACCCATTTTTACAACCCAAATCAAGTGCAATTGCATTAATATTCCCGTGTCTTGTAGCACAATTTAATAATTCCATTTTTCTTTTCTTTGTTTTTTTGAGATGGGGTCTCGCTGTGTTGCCCAGGCTGGATGCAGTGGCATGATCACGGCTCACTGCAGCCTCAACCTCCCGGGCTCAAGAGATCCTTTCATCTCAGCCTCTGAGTAGCTGGGACTACAGGCATGTGCCACCATGCCCAGCTAATTTTTGTATTTTTTGTAGAGATGAGGTTTTGCCATGTTTCCCAGACTGGTCTGGAACTCCTGGGCTTAAGTGATCCTCCTGCCTCAGCCTCTCAAAGTGCTGAGATTACAGGTGTGAGCCACTGAGCCTGGCTTGATAGTTCCATCTTATTTCATGACTATGTATGCCTGATGTTGTAAGTTATTTTATCACTACTTCCCATTCCCTCTTAACAATTATATTGTTGATCGTTTGTTGAAATAATGTTGGCCTCCTTTCAGAACTCATTGTGGGGCATACAGTATTTCCAGGAACTGAAGAAATATTTGAAAAATCTGTCTAATAAATTTCAAAACTGAAAAGAATATAAAGCCATATTTCAAGGATCCCTGTGAGCACAAAAGAACAAATACAAAGAAAACTCACATAGGCACACCCTAGCCAAACTGCCAAAAATCTGTGCCAGAGAGATAAATGTTAAAAGCAGCTGGAAAAAAAAGCATAAATCACCTTCAAAGAATAATTATTAGACCTCTTTAATAGATGCAATGGAAACCAGAAGGAAAAGGAATGTTATCTTTAGAGTGTTGAAAGAAAGTAACTGCCAGTGCATTTGTTTTCTATTGATACCCAGGGCATTTGTTTTATTTTAGTTTCTATTAGTTTTCTATTGCTATGTAACAAACAACCACAAACCTAGAGACTTGCAACACTCATTTATTATCTCTTAGTTTCTGTAGGTCAGAGGTCTAGGATGGCATGGCATGGCTGTCTGCTTAGGGTCTCAAAAGGTAGTAATAAAAGTACAAGGTACAATGGCTCTATCTGGAGGCTGGGGGGGGGGAATCTACTTCCTGGCTTATTCTCATTTAGATGGTTGGCAGAATTCAGTTTCTTGTGCCTACAAGACTGAGATCCTTGTTTTATTGCTGCCTGTCTGCTGAGGATTTCTTTCATCTCCTTAAGCCCACCTGTCATATCTTTTCATGTGGCTCCTTACATCTTTAAACCAGCAGTGGTATATCAAGCCCTCTTCTTATTTGCTTTTTCCCCTACTTTTTCTTTATTGTGATAAAATACACATAACATAAAATGTATTATTATCTAAACCATTTTAAGTGCACAACTTAGGAGTATTAAGTGCTTTCATATTGTTGCACAACCATCACCAACATCCATGTCCAAAACTCTTTTCATCTCACAAAACTGACATCTGTACCTATTACACAAGAATTATTCACCCCTTTCTTCCCTCAGGCCCAGGAATCTACCATTCTGCTTTCTGTCTCTAAGATTTAGGCTATTCACTATACCTCAGATAAGTCTAATCATATCATTACTTCTTTCTGTGACTGGCTTATTTCACTGAGCAGTATGTCCTCAAGTTTTTTTTTATTTTATTTATTTTCATTTATTTACTTATCTCTTTGGACAGAGTTTTGCTCTATTGCCCAGGCTGGAGTGCAGTGGCACGAGCGATTTCAGGTCACTACAACCTCCTCTTCCCAGGTTCAAGCAATTCTCCTGCCTCAGCCTCCTGAGTAGCTGGGATTACAGATGCACACCACCACTCCCAGCTAATTTTTGTATTTTTAGTAGAGATGGGATTTCACCATGTTGGCCATGTTGGTCTCAAACTCCTGACCTCAGGTGATCCACCTACCTCAGCCTCCCAAAGTGCTAGGATTACAGGTGTGAGTAACCGCACCTGGCCATGTCCTCAAGTTTTATTCACTTTGTAGTGTATGTCAGAATTTCTTTCCTTGTTATGACTAAATAACATTCCATTGTATGCATTCACCACATTTTTCTGATCCACTCATCAGTCAATGAATAATTGGGTTAGTTTCAGGTTTTAGCTATTGTGAATAATGTTTCTATGAACACGAGTGTACAAATATCTCTTTGAGATCTTGCTTTTAATTATTTTGAGTATATACCCAAAACTGGAATTGCCGAATCATATGGTAATTATATTTTTAATTTTTTTGAAGAATTGCTTTCCTCTTCCACAGTAGCTATGCCATTTTACATTCCTTAACAGTGCACAAGAGTTCTGATTTCCACATCCTCACCAACACTTGTTCACTTCTGGATTGGTTTTTTGTTTGGTTTTGTTTTGGGTTTTTATTATTTTTGGGTAGTAATCTAATGGATGCAAGGTGGTATCTCATTGTTTTGATTTGCATTTCCCTAATGTTGGTGATGTTGGACATCTTTTCACATGCTTATTGGAGAAATGTCCATTAAAATATTTTGTCTTCTTTGGAGAAATGTCCATTAAAATATTTTGTCTATTTTTGAATTGAGCTGTTAGTCTATTATTGAGTTTTAGAAGTTCTCTCCTATATTGTGGATATCAATCCCTTATCAGATATATAGTTTGCAAGAAGTTTCTCCCCTCCTTGGGGTTGCCTTTTTACTCTGTTGATAGTGTTTTAGGACGCAAAAAATTGTAAAGCTCTCATAAAGTCCGATTTGTCTATTTTTTATTTTGTTGCCTGTGTCTTTGGTGTCATCCATTAAATCATTGACAGACACAGCATCATAATGTTTCTGTCCTATATTTTCTTCTAAGAGTTTTATAGTTTTAGGTCTTATATTTAGTTTATGGATTGATTTTGAGTTAGTTTTTGAATATGAAGTTAGGTAAGGGTCCAACTTCATACTTTTGCAAGTTGATATCTAGTTTTCCCAGCAGCATGTATTGAAAATACTGGATTTTACCAATTGAATGGTGTTGGTACCTTTGCCAAAAAAAAAAAAATCACTTTTTCATATATGTGAGGATTTATTTCTGGACTCTGTAATCTATTCCACTGATCTATACATTGGTCTTTTTGGCAGTACCATACTCTTTTGTTTACTGTAGTTTTGTAATAAGTTTTGAAATCAGGGTGTGTGTGTCCTCCAACTTTGTTCCTCTTTTTCAGAATTAATTTGTCTATTTGGGGTTCTTTGAGATTCAATATGAACTTACTTTCTATTTCAGCTAAAAAATGTGACTGGTATTTTAACAGGGATTATATTGAATCTGTAGATCACTTTGAGTGATACTGACATCTTAAGAATATTACGTCTTCTGATCTATGAACATGGAATATCTTTTCATTATCTATATTTTTAAAAATTTATTTCAGAAATGTTTTTTATTTTTTATTGTACAAGTCTTTCACCATCTTAATTCCTAAAGACTTTTATTCTTTTTTATGTTATTGCAAGAGAATTGGTTTTTTAATTTCCTTTTTGGATGGTTCATAACTAATGTAAAGAAATGCAACCAATTTTTGTATTTTAACTTTACATTTTGTTGAATTCATTTTTAGTTCTAACAGGGTTTTTTGTAGAACTTACAGGGATATTTACATATAAAAATTCTTTGTTTCCAATTTGTATGACTTTTATTTCATTTTCTTTATTCCTATTATTTTCTTTTTTGTTATGTTTTAAACTAATTGCTTTTGCTAGTACTATGAATAGAAGTGGCAAACATGGATATGGATGGACATCCTTTCCTTATTCCTGATCTTAGAAGAAAAGCTTTTAGTCTTTCACCAATGAGTATAATGTAGCTGTGAGTTTTTCATACATGGCTTTTATTATGTTGAGGTGGTTTCCTTTTATTCCTGGTTTGTTGAGTATTTTTATCCTGAATTAAATATTGAATTGTATCAAATGTTTTTTTCTGCATCAATTGAGGTGACCACGTGTTTTTTTCTTTCCTTTGTTCTGTTAATGTGGTGCATTACATAGACAGATATTCCTAGGTTGAACCATTCCTGCATTCCAGGAAAAAAATCCCACTTGGTCATGTTGTATAATCTTTTTAATATGCTTCTGAAATAAGTTTGCTAATATTTTGTTGAGGATTTTGCATAAATGATCATAAAGGATATAGGTTCATAGTTTTTTTTGCAGTCTCTTTGTCTGGCTTGAGTCTCAGGGTAATGCTGGCCTCATTGAATAAGTTAGAAAATATTCCTTGTCTTCAATTTTTTGGAAAAATTTGAGAGGATTGTTGTTAGTTCTTTTTTACATACTTGGCAAACTTCACCACTGACACTAATGGGACAGTTCCAGGGCTTTACTTTGTTGGCAGATCTTTTATTACTCATCAAATCTCTTTGCTAGTTGTAGGTCCATTCAGATTTTCTATTTCTTTGTGCTTTAATCTTGGTAGGTTTTACATTTCTAGGAATCTGTTTATTATACTTAAGTTATCCAATTTTGTGGCATGTACTTGTATATGGTACTCTAATCTTATAATCTTTTTTATTTATGTAGAAATGAAAGTAATGTCCCCACTTTTATTTCTGATTATAGTAATTTGAATCTTCTCTCTCTCTTTGTCTATCCCTCTCTCTGTCTCTCTCCCTTTCTCTCTCTCCCTAGGTCCATTTCGTTAAAGGTCTGTCAATTTTACCAATCTTTTTGAAGAATCAATGTTTGATTTCTTTGATTTGCTTTATTATCTTTATATTATTTATTCATTTCTATCAAAGCTTTTCACTTCTACCTGCCTTCAGAATAGATCCAGAATCTGCCCACTTCTGACCATCTCTACTGCTCTCTCCATACCTAGCTCAAGTCACCATCATTTCCTTATTCAGTCCTTGGAATACTCCCCAACTGCTCTTTCTGCTTCCATTTCTGACACTGGCCAACAGTTGGCAGTTTGCTGGTGATGTCGTCTAGACTTTGGTGCTGCTAGTACCTGAACTTACAATAACAGCTGAGCTGTAGTGATCTTCCGTTGAACATAAATATTTGCACATATCAACAACATTAAACAAGGTCACTCCGTAGACTGAGAAATAAAACCACACAAAAAGAAGGCCACTCTATTCATTTCTGAACACAGACAAAAAAAGATCACAGTGTAAACTCGAAACTCCTCAAATATTCATTCCCCTTTCCTGACTGACATGAGTATTGTATTTTAACCAATTATAACTTTAGTTCAATTTCTCTCATCTCCTAAATAAAATTTGTTCAGATATACAATTACAGAATTATCCTATTTCTTGAAAACATGCAATCAAAAGAAAATTCTTGCTTCCTTGAGCCCTTCTCTAAATGACTCAACACAAGTCCAAATCCTAGAACAAGTTCCTCTTGTTAAGCCACGTCCCAGTTTCTCCTAGTAGGCTATTTTCCTTGCTTAGCAACTATCAATAAACCCAATCTTGTTACAGGTGGTCATTGACGATGGGCATCAATAACCCCCTTCTATCTCTTCTCAATGTAGCAAACACAGTGATTGTGGCAAGTCAGATCTTGCAAGTCTTCTGTTCAAAATGCTCCCAGTCTCATTTAAAAGCTAGTGTCCTTACAATCACCCATAAGGCCTCGGCTGAAATGGTCCTCAACCTTGGCTGCACATAATTTAAAAACTGTGAATGCCAGGATTCTACCCTAGAGATTGTGATTTAATTAGCCCTGCCTCAAGACTTTTTATTTTGACTTTTATTTTAGATATAGTGAATACATGTGCAAATTTGTTACATGGCAATGTTGCACGATGCTGAGGTTTGGAGTACAGATCCCATAACCCAGGTAGTGAGCACGGTACCCAATAGGTAGTTTTGAAATCCACCCACCTCTCCACCCTCCAGTAGTCCATTGTCTATTGTGTCCATATTTATGTCCATGTGAACTCAATGTTTTAGTTCCCACTTACGAGTGAGAACATGTGGTATTTGGTTTCCGTTTCTGTTAATTTGCTTAGGATTCCGGCCTCCAACTCAATCCACGTTGCTGCAAAGAACTCTGAGTGTCTCTCACACACAGCCAATGTTGGGAACCATTGCTCTAGGTGGGCTGCTCTTCCTCGGCCTTATTATCCTATAATTGTTCTCTATAATCAACCTTGTCCAGCCACATTGGTCCCCTTGCTATTGTTCAAATTCACCAGATGTATTCCTGTCCCAATCCCTTAGTTCCTTCTTTCTGCTTAGAACACTCTTTCTTTTCTTTTGAGATATCTCAAAGCTTGTTTCCTCACCTTCTCAAGTCTTTGTTACAATGCCACCTTGTAACTGAGATGTACTATGACCACTCTCTTGGAAATTGCAAAGTTCCCTTGCCTTCCCCCATTGCCCTTTCCTTGCCTCATTATTTTTTCTACAGCATACATACCTTCTAAAAATAGTACATAATTTATTCACTCATTATAAGGGTCAGTCTCTCCCAAGCTAGGAAGCAGGGCCCTAATATTAATCCTCTTTATGCCTTATTTTACAGAGCTATAAATTAGTTTGTGCATGCAAATTTACTTCAAACACTGTCAGCTATAAAGTAACTGCTTAAAAGTAAGCATGTGAGTATTTATACTACATAAATTAACTAAATTATTATGTGGTCTTTTAGGTGTCTTTAAACGTATAACCCAAAGAGATAATTATATCACATCAGAAGCAGTGTACATTTCACTCCCTACAGTGGTGTGTTTCTGCAAGGCAGGGAGACGTCGATTGCTTGGATGCTTGGAACACTTAGTGTTAGGTGGGGAAGGCTCTTTACACCCCCTTTTTACCTATCACACACATTGCTAACCTGAAAATGGAAACAAAATGAACAAGAGTAGTGGCATGTGAGAAAAGAGAATAACTGAATAGTTTCAGCAGATAAGCAACAAAAAGAAAAGGAAAGGCAGTAATACTTCTAACACAATTTTAAGAGTGAAGAAGAACAATGATCTTGTCAAAAAAAATAATATCCCAGCCGAGCTCAAAGTATGACATGGAAAAAAAAAATCCACTCTCTCCACAGTCACCATTAATAATCTAATGTATTGAAACTTAATCTTAAATAATTACAGAAAAAGGCTTTCTTGTTAAATGCCTGACTTTTATTCTCAATAGAATTTTCAATGGCGGAAGAAGAATCACTTATTTTCACTACTATCCTGAATTCTCCTAATTTAACAACATGATTATCTGCAGCAAAGATTGATCAAAATAGCATGGGTCATTTATCAGATTTTACCTGACTATAGAAATAGTTTTCAATTTTCTTTATCGGAGATCAGTGACTTCCATAAATGAGGGTGAATGGACGTTTTCTCCACTTCTTGATTTCATGCCACAGAAATGATGAGCCTTCACCAGAAACAACCTCCCATTAGAGTCTTTCACAATGACATCTGTCTAGAGGGGTTTGTTTGAATAGAAAATAGTTGTCTAGATTTTAAACTTGAGGACAATGAGAAGAGAATGGAAATCCAGTTTACTAAGGAAAAATAACTAGATAGCCTTTTTTTCCCTACAGAGACTTATTTGCCAATATGCATTTAATAAAAGGGGAAGATACTCAATAATTAGCAAGTGTAGGTATATTTTCAGACTTTTTTTCCTTGTATTCAGGGCTATGGAAAAAGAATATAAGATAGAACATAGAAAACAGCAGCTCATTTTTCTAGACCTTACAAAATTAAAAGTAATTTGTAATTATACAGAGAGACACATCATAGAAATCCTTTAATATTATAATTAAGATGAAGTATCTCCAATCCAGCCAAAAAGGCCTACTCAGAAACATTTTTCAGAAAATACACTGAAAAAAGTAGTCCTAATTCAAAGACTGACACGCGCGCACACACACACACATTTCAAAACATATAGAGCAGAGAGTTGCTATAGGAAATTCAAGCCTTCTCTTAATGCATTTATGTAATAAAAGAAAACATAAGTCTCAGTGCAGAGTAATGCAATTATTCTTGGTCAATACTGAGTACATAAGATACATGGCTTGCAAAGTATCAACACACATAAAATGACTTTGTCTCTATTATGCATCTCTGCTGTGGAAATGCCAGTGTCTAATGCACATATTTCTGTATTTAGCAGATATACTAGTTTGAGGAAAATATATAATCAGCATCTAAGATTGAATAAATAAATAAATAATAAATCACTCCTTTTCCTTGTACTGTTCAACCTTGGCTAAGGTTTCATTGAATTCAACTACTCAGTAGAGACTTACATGTTTTTTTTTTCTCATGAGTAGACAGAAAAGTAGAATATAGGAAATTGTTTAGAATTTTTTCATAAAATTAGCACATGCACTTTGGACTAAATAGGTTTTAGACAGAAATAAATTATAGTGCTCACTAAAAGTTGTTTGGAAATATTAAAATGTCTTTACAACTTACAGAGCTGCTTAAGTAAATTTTGGCTTTCTTGCCTACATTACATAGCACAGCCAGAACAAAATAGTTTATATATATCCTGTTAATACAATGTAGGTGTGAGAAAATGTACCATTTATACTATTTGACACATAATATCTTCATTTTCCAGTATACACATTATCTCTTGGAATGAAAGAAAGCACTACATAAAGTAGCATTATTTATTTTAGTCTTGAGGAAACAAAGTATTTGTTCACAAAAATAGGAACTTATAAATAGTATTTGCATAATCATGAAAAGTGAAATTAAATTTCAAAATGGACTTCAAACACAGGGACACTGCCACAGTTTTACTTTGTTGATATGATTGTTTATTAGCATAATGTTTTGGGGAAACATTTGGCAAAATGTGTTGAATGTCATTAAATGACAATTTAGGCCAGGCATGGCAGCTCATGCCTGTAATCTCAGCACTTCGGGAGGCCAAGGCGAGTGGATCACCTGAGGTCAGGAGTTCGAGACCAGCCTGGCCAACATGGCAAAACCCCATCTCCACTAAAAATACAAAAATTAGCTGGGCACGGTGGTGCTCACCTGTAGTCTAGCCACTAGGGAGGCTGAGGCAGGAGAATCACCTGAATCCGGGAAGCAGAGGTTGCAGTGAGCCAAGATCGCACCACTGCACCCCAGCCTGGGCAACAGAGCAAGACCCTGTTTCAAAAACAAAACAAAACAACAACTACAAAAAACTCAAACCCCAAATTTCCCTTTTTGTGATCTATCCTAAAGAAACAATTCAGAGTAACAATTTTGATCTAAAAAAAAATAAAGATAAGCTTTCAAAAATGATGAGGTAGCATTTTGATTGGCCTCAACATCAAATAACCCGTCCAGGAGAAATGGACTTTTCAGAACACTGGAACTATGGGAAGACACCTAGGTACTGGCTCTGCTCTCTGGAGCTCACTCCTCATCTGCCTTCTTTTAGGGTTTGTCCTGATGCCAAGTTTGACTTGAGAGCTAAGATGTGCAGATCATGTTAAACATTCCCTTAAATGAAAACATACAGAGTATTTGTCTAGTTCCTCATAAATGGCAACATGATCCCAGGTCTAAAATCCACTCTGGCATTCAACTTTTCTGATACACTGTAATTTCGCTACGTCCAGGCAAAAATTACATCCAACAGTGATTCACCCTGCAGCCTGTCCCTTAGAGTTTCTGAAGGTCCAGAGAAGTTTTGTTGAGATATGTTGTATTTGTCATGCTATGTAGGTTTTTCAGCCCTTCAGTTATCATAAATAAAAATCAGAGATAATTTAACATCATAGTCAGTGTGTGGTGTTTTAACTGGCAGAGAGAGAGAGACTCCTTGAAAACCTGTACACCTGGGTTACATTTTAAGTAACTGCACTTTTATATCATAATATAAATAAGTATGGAAACATTCGATTAAATTATCCAAGGCTATCAAAATTCTGCAAAACTTCCTAACCTCTATGTATCCCAAACAGTTCTTGAACAAATCCAATAACTTGTTCTCTCATTTACCAAAATTGGTTGCCATTTATGTTTGCTATTTTTTTCTACAAAATCTGAAAATATTTCAAGGCACTGAAGACCTAAATTTTTAGCAAACTTAATAACCCGTTTGAAGTAGGTCATAGTCAGTCTCATGTAAAAAAGAAAGTTAATTGTGTTAAAGATGGTTGTGAAAGTGAGAAAAATTAAAATAAATAGCATTAAAATATTAAATGTTTGAAATTCAAGAATAGCAATGGTCCTTTTTAGGAGGATTTAAGTTCATAAATAGAAATCCTGAGGGTGGCATTGCCTTTTCCTCCTTATAAGAAACCCCTGTTTTTTCAAGCAGTTAAGGTCTCTGTAAGAGAAGTGATATGCTCATTTGTTCAACATTAGAATCGCAGCCTAAATTTTGCATGCTTCCTTCAAACCTTTCTGCTGCAAAGAAGACAAGAAAAAAAAAAGACTCCTACTTCTCTGTATTCTTCACTGTGTCTTTACCTCACCTCCACTCATTGCCAGAATCTTTAATGAAAGGATTCACAAAAATGGGATGAAGAATTAGCATTTCTATGAATAAACAGATTCACAGTATAAAAATTAGTTTTTTCAAAAAAGCAAGCAAAAAAAAAAAAACCCTCAAAATAAGACTTTAGAGAATTGGAGGTCGTTTGCTAATTTTCTAATTCAATTCCCTATGAGGGTGGGTCCCTTATCCAAATAGTGATCTTTTATTTTCCTTTTATGTCTAAAAAATTATCTTTTAGGTCCCCGAAAAGCACTATAAGAATTAAAAGCAATTTAATACATTTCAGATTATAAAAGGTACTGTGATTAAAGAAATAATTACTAAGGAGAAAGTATTAAGTATTATTTTTTAAAGACATTCATTCCTTAAACTTCTCGACAGCATTTACTAAGTGACCATTTGACATATTAGAGACTAAGGGCATCGTTTCTCCTCCAAAAGTGAAGTTTTGATCATTGGCTTCAAACTTCCCATTGCTTAAACTGCTCATGTAGGGAACTTTTCACATTTTCTAAAAACATCATTCTCAATGTAATGATGACCTTAAAAGGATAGAAAGGCTATACGATTTGCAGTTAAGAACGTAGGTTTTGGGCCGGGTGCGGTGGCTCACACCTGTAATCCCAGCAGTTTGGGAGGCTGAGGTGGACGGATTACGAGGTCAGGAGATAGAGACCATCCTGGCTAACACGGTGAAACCCCGTCTCTACTAAAAAAATACAAAAAATAATTAGCCAGGCGTGATGGCAGGCACCTGCTGTCCCAGCTACTCGGGAGGCTGAGGCAGGAGACTGGCGTGAACCCGGGGGGAAGAGCTGGCAGTGAGCCCAGATCGCACCACTGCACTCCAGCCTGGGCAACAGACTCCGTCTCAAAAAAAAAAAAATGTAGGTTTTGGAGGCAGACTGTGTTTAAAATGGAATTCTAACTGATAAGAAACTAAATGACAAGAAAGTTCGTAAAATGAGGAAAATAGTACCTCTTATATTTATTTTGCTGATTAAAAGACTATATAGGTAAGGTTCTTAAACCATGTACATTTGGTAACAGTCTTAATGTATATCAGAGACAGGCCTAGAACTGTTAATCCCTGGCAGAACTTGCAATAGACACTCTTCTTACACAGCAAGAAAACTAGAAAATATCTTAAGAAATTCCTAAAGTATAATAATAATAAAATAAAATAAAATTGCTGCTGAGGACTTACCTACTTTCTATTGAATATATTCTCCAACTTCCTAGAGTTAAAATAGCTACTTGTTTACATCTCTATTCCAGTTATCATTACAACACCATTAAATTGATACATTTCTTACCTAATAGACTAAGCTTCTTTTCTTAATTTTTAAAACAGATTTTATTATGTATATTAAAGATATACAACATAAGGTTATGTGATACATACAGATAGTAAAATGGTTATTACAGTGAGGCAAATTATCCATTATCTCACATAATTGCCCTTTTTTTTTCTTTTTTTGTGGCAGGAGTAGCTAAAACTTACTCATTTATCAAATCTCAAATCTCAAATCTGTTATTAACTGTAGTCCTCAAGTGTTATTAACTGTAGTCCTCACGTTGTACATTACATCTATAGACACATTTCTCCTCCATATCTGTTACAGCATATCCTCCGAGCTACATATCTCCATTTCCTTCCCTTGGCCCCTGCCTCTGGTAACCACTGTTTCATTCTCTATATCTGTATATAATTTTTAGATGCCACACATAATTGAGATCATGCAATATTTTCCTTCTTGTGTTTGGCTTATTTCACATAGCAAAATTTCCTCCAGATTCACCTAGGATGTGAAAAATGGCAGAATCTCTTTTTTTAAGGCTGAATAATATTCCACTGTTTTTTAGATACCACAGTTTATCTATCTGTACACCAACAGACACTTAGGTTGTTTTCATATCTTGGCTATCAAGAATAATCCTGCAGCGAACATGGGAGTGCAGACAGCTTTATGAAGTGGTAATTTCATTTTTTCTGGGTATATACCCAAAAGAGAGATTGCTAAATCATAGGGTACTTTTATTGCTAATTTTTTTAGAAACCTCCATACCATATTCCATAATGGCTGCACAATTCACATTTGCACCAACAGTATGAGTACTCTTTTCTCCACACTCTTACTAAAATGTGTTACGCTTTTCTTTATTATAGCTATCCTAATTGATATGAGGAGGTATCTAAAAGAGTTTTGGATTTGTATTTCCCTGATGATTAATGCCAATGAAGTGTGGAATATCTGTTCATATACCAGTTGATTATTTTTATGTCTTCTGTGGAGAAATGTGTATTCAGGGCCTTTGCCCATTTTTTATCTGTTTATCTATTTCTGAGTTGTATAAAATCTTCATAAATTTTGAATATTAACACCTTATCAGATATATGGTTTGCAAATATTTTTCCCGATATGCAGGTTGCTATTTTATTTTGCTGAGTGTTTCCTTTACTGTGCAGAAGCTTTTTAGTTTGAGGTGATCCCATTATTTATTTCTGCTTTTGTAGCCAGAGCATTTGGTGTGATATTAAAAAACCATTGCCAACTCTAATGTCAAGGAGTTTTTCCCCTAAGTTCTCTTCTAGGAGTTTAATGATTTCAGGTCTTAAATTTAGGACTTTCTTACATTTTGAATTTATTTAAGTGTACGGTGTAAGACAAAGGTCCAATTTCATTCTTTCGCATGAGAACGACCAGATTTTCTGGCACCATTTATTGACGAGACTATTTTTTCCCTACTGTGTCCTCTTGGTGCCTTTGTCAAAACTTATTTGGTCTTTTATGTTTAGATTTATTTCTGAGCTCTCTGTAATAGATTATGTTTCTCGAGGGAAATGATCACACTTTCTTCTTACCAAATCTCTTGGTATAGAAAAGATGCTCATAAGGTTTTTTGTGGGTCGCAGCATGGCTGCTTGCCAATGTATTAGCAATCAGCAATGGCCCTGATTTTTCTCGTCATTCTCATGTATGTTTTGAATGCAGAAGAAAGAGTCTCTCCAACTCTTTGCGCCACCACACTTCTGGAAAATGTCTGTGTTCCTCCACTGTCTTGACTCAAAACCACCTTGGTTTTCACCTCGGGTATGGGTAATCAATAAAATGGGATGCTTCTCTTGCCTTTCCTCTTGCCTTTTTTTATTGTGTTCAATAGCACAGTTATTAAAATACTTTTGGAAAAGCTTATCCACCAACAGACAACCTTCTTTTTTTTTCTTCTTCTGTATTACTTTTTCAGGGATGCTAGGATAGTTTTAGAATCATTTAAGTAGAATGCAGAAAGAATGGAGGCATTGCCCTGGAAAAGGACAAACTGAAAGGAGACTCTTAAAGGTGGAAAAATATATAGAACTAGGCAGGATCTATAGTTTTATGACCATAGAACTATTTATTGATACACTATCATTTGAAATAACATTTGTAAGCAGTATAAAGTCTTCTACTGCTAGTTGTACTGAAATAGCAACTGCTTATGATAGTAAGAATACTATGATGTTAAAAATAATTTAATAAATGAATGTTTATAATACATATATTTTGATAAGAAAATATAAGATCTACCCTCTTTTTTATGGGGGGGTGGCAGATACGGTCTCTCTCTGTCACCCAGGCTGTAATGCAGTGGTGTGATCTCAGCTCACTGCAACCTGCACCTCCTGAGTAGCTGGGATTACAGGTGTGTGCCACCATGCCCTGATAATTTTTATATTTTTAGTAGAGATGGGGTTTTGTGATGTTGGCCAGGCTGGTCTTGAACTCCTGACCTCAAGTGATCCACCTGCCTCAGCCTCCCAAAGTGCTGGGATTACAGGCTTGAGCCACTGCATCCAGCCAGATCTACCCCTACAACATATTTTTAAGTGTACAATACATTGTCATTGACTTTAGATACCATGTTATACCGCAGATGTCTAGAGCTTATTCATCTTGTTTGACTGAAAATGTATGCCTGTTGATTAGTAATTTTCCACTTCCTCTCCTCCCAGAACCTGGTTACCACAATTTTACTCTGATTCTACAAATATGACTACATGGATACCTCATATAAGTGGTGTCATGTGTTACTTATTTTTCTACGACTGGCTATATACATCCTTGCTCTTGTGTTTTGAGCGCTATCCTGCATATATTTCAAATGTTATTCTCCAACAGGGCAAAACTGAAAGTTAGCAGGACGTTTTCATTCATCGCCTCTAGTTTAAAGAGAATCTGGTTTGTTCTCACCTGCAAGTCATTTCCATCATGCAGAGGTCTCTGTTCTGACTGTCTTCATCATACAATGCTCACTTGAGTAGTGTGCACTTTACGTTCAGAGAGTAAATATGTACATATAAATATCTGCTGAAGGAGTCAGTAATGCACTCACAGCAATTAGTTTCATGTGCTCCCTTTGGGCACTCAGTTGGAAAATCGCGTATCTTCCTGGATGAAATACAACCTGCATCCTCACCAGGCACAATCTGGCTTCAAAATTAAGATTAAGAGCGTAAAACAGGCTCTCTCCCTTTAACAAATAAACAGAATGTAAAATTATTTCATCAACAGTAGCTTTTAAATATTCTGAAGGAGAAGAAGCTTGATTAAAGGCCAAATCAAAGTAGCACTTGCGATTTTCATCACGCGGACTGTGAGCAGAAAACTACAGCTCTAAGATTGCTTTGAAGTGGTGCAGCCATTTATATGCCTATTAAAGATTTCAAAACTTCAAGTCCTGTACAGGGTCTGGGTAGTCTGGGTAAACCTTTGGCCATTCTGCTCCATACATATAACAATTTACTGTCAATGGAGCATGGCACGTTTTTAAATATTCCTTTCAGTTTCTCTCCATAAACTTCTGCCCATTACTAATACTGAACTCCGCAAATGAGATCCTATAATTGTCTACTGGGCATATTTGCAAAAACAATAAGAAACGCCTTTTTTTCCTTTGTGTACATCCATTGATCTTTCAGGAATCATTCATGTAATTTGTCCTAATTAGATATATTATCTATCCAACTGATCTGGTGTTCAGATGGATGCACATATCCATGAATCCTGAGTGAATTTAAGAAAAGAATTCGCCGTAAGCAAGATCAAGTGTCTCAAAAACTTTTGCTAAGGTTAACTTTAGTAATGATTTAAAACCTTTAACCACACTTTTGCCTCGGTAAGAGCTCAGGAAAGGCTGCCCCAAAGTACTTTGAACTGAAGGAGATTGGGAGGTACCCCAGGAGCAAGGTCACTCTGATCTTCCCTGACCTTTCTTTGTGAGCGCTGGTCATAAAGAAATTATCTGGCTTATATTGCCTGAAATTAGGTCACAAGATCCTCATTCTAGAGGGGTCCTTTCCTGTTCCCAGGGGTGAAGAAATTCTACACAAAGGAGTCAAGGAGACTCTGAACACAGAGGCTTTGCTAAGTTTCCCTGCTCAGTCTGTTACCATTGGATCATACCCTTTTGTCCGATCACATTTCAAAATGGCTGTTTGTTCTTCACCAAAACTAAGCAGAAAAATACACAGTTTTCTAAATAGGAAAAGGGGCTGAAAAACAAATAAAAACGAAAAAATAAAATAAAGCACATGCTTTTCTCTGGGTCTTTGCATCTTCATTTCTGAAGGCTCCTGTGTCAAGTAAAACTTTGATAAACAAATTTGTTATGCTTTTCTCTCATTAAACTGTCTTTCATTCTCGGAGTGTCAGCTGTGACCCTTATGATGGGTGAGGAAAGGTTTTTGTCACACCTTTCTGCCCCTATACCTCCAAATACTACATTACAAGAGAATGCTCTTCAATGTCAACTTTAATGCTTTTCAGCTATTATGATTCTGGTGATGTGGTATTTAATTAGGAGAAAGAAAATCTTTAATTAAACAACAAAAATAAGGTAATCCTGTTTAACCCTTAAAAACTCGTGAATGTTTGTTTTTTTTTTTTGAGAGGAATCTTGCTCTGTCACCCAGGCTTGAGTGCAGTGGCGCGATCTCGGCTCACTGCAAGCTCCGCCTCCTGGGTTCACGCCATTCTTCTGCCTCAGCCTCCCAAGTAGCTGGGACTACAGGTGCCCGCCACCATGCCCTGGCTAATTTTTTTGTATTTTTAGTAGAGACAGGGTTTCACCATGTTGGCCAGGCAGGTCTTGAACTCCTGACCTCAAGTGATCCGCCCGGCTCAGCCTCCCAAAGTGCTAGGATTGCAGGTGTGAGCCACCGCGCCTGGCCAAACTCATGAATCTTTAAATGAATCATTAAATCTGCTGCTCTACACTCCTCGGTGTCTATCAGAATCATACACACATGTGCACAGACAAGCATGCACACACGCATGCACACGCACACACACATGCACACATGCACGCACACACACGGACACACAGGCATGCACACACACATATGCAGACACACAGGCAGACACGCGCACACATGCACACACACACACACTTGCATGAACACATGCGCAGAGCTTAGAATGGTCTATTATGCATGCAGGATACACATTCTGAACAAAGTAAATACACGTTAACCCAATATAAGTTAGCACCCAGAAATATACACTCTCTCGAATGAAAAATATCTTTAATAAAGGACCTTTAATTAAAAGTTCTTTAATCGTCTCAATCCAGAATCATGTGACCCAAATTTTTCTTGATTAGTCCATTCAGCTCCTGTAAGAATACAACTGTTGCACTCACTAAATATGTTGTTTAAGTAAATATAACTTAGGAATATACAGTATGTCTGATTTTCATATGCAAATCTTTTCCATAGATACAGATTAAGAAAAATAAAGTGTGACACTTTTCAGAAAACATTTTTAATATTGTCAGATTCATTGAGATCTGAGGGTAGGAGTGGTCAGAGAGAAAAATCAATTAGTACTAGAAAGAGAAAGTAACTGAAGGTATAGTGTAAATTCTTTCAATGTGTACATGATCCCAGAATCTAAATAATGATTAGGTTTTAAAATACATAGTTGACTATATGAGATCCATTTTTATGGCAACATTTCTGGCCTGTAATTGATATTCTCTCCAAAAAATTTAGTCAAAGAATTAGACAAACTCCATCTGTGATTTGAAAATATTAAATTTTGAATAGAAACACAGAATTTTAAGGTCCAGTTTTAAATTTTGGTTGGCCTTACATCATTTTCCCAAACACAACCTTTTTGCTTTTTTTGAACTCCTGGGTGATCCTGAAATATGAATATTATTACATGCTCATTTGAAGTTCTGAATAAAATTAATGGAGAAGTGAATATTTATAAAAGTGTATTTAAAATATGCAAAATAATTATAATTTTTTCATAATATTTATAATTAAAATATTTGGATGCAATAATTTCAGCTGCAAGCATAGAATATTTTCCATATTACTGGAAGAGAGGCCTAAGGACTAGACCAGTTGTTTACCTTTTAAAATATATATATATTTTATATACATTTTATATATATATTTTATATATATTTTATATATATATATTTTATATATATTTTATATATATATATTTTATATATATTTTATATATAATATATATATATTTTAGGTTTCAAGAACAGGTGATATAATCCACACCCTGTATTAGGTATTCGTGACTCTAATACATTTTATATTTTGATACTGAGAAGAGCTTAATTCAATGTTTAAAACAGCAACAACGACAAGGAAAAACTTACACTTGCTTTGTGTACTGGTCCTTGGTAGTGATTTATAGGAAATTTCACATTCCTGGGACACACTGATGTCATCTAGAGCAACGGTAGCATTTGATGACAAAACAGTAGCTTCCAAAATTAACTATAATTACAGAAAGATAAAACTGTTAAAAACACATCACAAAAGTAATGTCTTACAATCATATTTCTTTGTGTAGAGGAACCCTATTTACATCTGTCCCATTCTCCAATCTAATTTTAGAAAACTGTTCTGACCAGAACATCCTAATTTAAATTTATAAAACCATAACTGCTTTGACAGCGTCTTATGTACCTTAATGCCAAAGGTAACCTTGTTTCAATTAAAGTGGTAACACTCATCACGAGTGAAGGGCTCTCTTCTCATTGGAGCCATTAAGAGTCATATGCATTTATAATGAGCTCTTTGGGGTAATCAACTGTGTGACTTACAAATCAGTTTAATTGAGATATGAATTGATTTGTAATCAGTGTGCTGAAGGCAATGATTTATTTCCATATTAAAATATTTAAATATTATATACATTCATACAAACATAATATATATTATATACATACACAGAAACATACTCACTGTAGTAAAGCACACATCAATAACCACATACAGTGGTTGATAATATTCATATGCTGAAGCACTCAGAGACATCTATTTAATTTTAGTTTATTCTAACGCTGAATAATGACTGATATAATTTGTTTTCTTTCTTGTTAATTACTCATATTATGTTGTTATTCCAAGAAGAAAAAAAGAGAGAGAGAGAAAGGAGGGAAAGGAAGAAGTAATTTATGCCAGGAATCTTATGAACCTGCATAGTGGACCACCAGTCCAGGACACAGACAGAAGGTACATTTCTATCCTATCAAGGAGGGTCTCCAATCTCAAGGATCATTAAATTTACTTGTGCCAGGGCTCAGAACATGCTATCTCAAAATACAGCACCTTGGAGTCAGAACATGCTGTCCCAAAATATAGCGCCTTGGAGTCCCTCTCTGTCTTCCCCTCTCTTTCCTTTGTGAGAGCCAGCCATAAAGGAATTATCCGGCTTACTTCTCCTCAAAATAGGTCATAAGAACCTCATTTAACTGCTGTCCTACCCTATCTATACCTGGATGAAAGAAACACTACACAGAGAGGCCCATAAAGATCTTTGCTGAGTTCTCTCCAAGTTTTTACAATGAGATCATATTCTTTCTGTCCATTTGTATTTCTTCATGATTGTCCATTCATTGTTGAACTTAAGCATAAACATAGAGAGTTTTCCCTGGTCTTCAGGCCTTTGTTTTTGAAGGCCCCTATGTCACATAAAATGTTAATAAATTTGTTATTTTTTTTCTTTTTAACCTCTCTTTTGTTATAGGGGTTCCAGCTATGTCCCTTGTGATGAGTGAGGAAACGGTATTACTTTTCCTCTCCTACACTTCGTATGATACATTCACTACCCTACATCATAAATGCTGTATAAGAAATAAGTATAAGATACTAGGAGACTCAAAGAAGACACTTCATTATTTCTGCCAATAATGAGAGTTTGGGAAAAGATTTGGTGGAGAAGTAATAGTAAGCCTCCATGATACCAAATTTTGTTAGGCAAAACATTTTACCTCGAGAAACTGAGGCAGCAATCGCAGCAAAAACACAGAGATGAGAAAGTGTATGGTGTGTTTAGAAAATGTTGATGGGTGTTAACGGAGTATAAGATTTTAAGAGAACAACAAATTAATCAGATAATAGATGGAGAGGAAAATTCCATGAGTTGGTACAGCTCAATTGGAGAGAAACTAGATAGCATTTGTTAAAAAGAAAAATTGCATAGACTATAAAAATTGAGTTAATTTCTTGGCATTTATCCTAGTGAGACACTCAAAGGTACACACATGAAGGCTAGTGCAGCAATGCTTATTTCAGTGCTGGTTTTGATGACAAATGACAGGAAAGAATTTACATGTGAATGAATCAATCAATAGTGAGAAATACTATACCAGTTAAAAATAATATCTATCGCCATGTGTCATTATGGAAAGAAATTCAACATCTGTTTTGGAGTAAAAAAATTAAGTTACAGAAAAATATTATAGTATAATATTACTTAGGCTGAAAACATAAAATGGTTTAGATTTCCAAGTATATGTGGTACATTTATACATATTAAGTAAATAGAAAATGGACTGGAAGTAAAACTAAACTGGTATCTAAAGATACTCAAGATAAAATCTATGGTGGGTGATGAGGGTGGTCAGCAGGGACTGTTGCTTTATTTGCAATTTTTGATATTTTAATGTGATGTACATAATATTTTTTTAAGATTCTGATTAGAGATGATTTCTGTAGAATCTTAAACTAAGAAATTTAGCCTTCATTCCAGAGGCAGAAAATAACATAGGTTTTGAAGAAGGATCTTGGTAAAATATACACAAGTATTGTACTTTAGAAATATATTGTGTTTAATACCATTCAGTGACTGTGATTTTTTTGGACAGCTTAACTTTTGAAAGAGTTTTTCTATATTCATTATTATAATACATCTTGCATTGATGTCAATTAAAATAGATGTTTAATTCTTCAGACTCATTAGACAAGCATTTGTTGACCATCATATTTGAAGGTCTGTGCTACTCAGAGAAAACTGGAGAAAAAAAACCCGACAGTTTGAGGCACTTCTCTATGCTCCTAAAGAGGTACACACTCACATTATTTGAATGGAATGGGTGGGCCCTGGGATGAGGTGAAGTAAAATCCTGAGGTAGTCTTTAAAATGTGGTTACATTATTTTACCTGAAGGGACCCACCAGGTTCCTTTAGATATTCATATTAAAATGGAAGGATAAATCCAACTTCAAAAGCCAAATAAAACTAATATTAGGTCATCTATATTTTGCTTGCTTACTTCTACATAGTTAAATTCATAATTATACAATTAGAAATTGTAATTCTACCATTAATTAAAATCATACGAATTTTAAAATACAAGCAATTACTTCCTTCAAAAAATGTCTGTTACACCTGTAAATAATGACCATCTCATGGTTTCAAAATCACCTTGGCTGTTCCTATTTTTTATTGCTGGTTTTAACCAAACTGATATATACATATACATATACATATATATATATGTATATATGTGTATATATGTATATATATGTATGTGTATATATGTGTATATATGTATATACATAACCAAACATATATATACACATATATGTATATATGATATATATATCACATATATATGCAAATATACATATATTATATGATATATATATCACATATATGTATATATCATATATTATGATATATATCATATATACGTATATACGTGTATATATGTATATGTGTGTATATATGTGTATATATGTATATATATAACCAAACTGATATATATATATACATATATGTATATATGATATATATATCACATATATGTGTATATATATCATATATTATATGATATATACGTATATACACGTATATATACGTATATACGTATATACGTATATATACGTATATACGTATATACGTATATATACGTGTATATACGTATATATACACACACATACACACATATATATTTGTGTATATATATACACACATAGACATATATATGTGTGTGTATTTATATACACACATAGACACATATATATGTGTGTGTATTTATATACACACATAGACACATATGTATGTGTGTGTGTATATATATGTGTGTGTATATATATACATATATATATAAATATAAAATGTTGTGACCAATTCCCTTTCAGAACTACAGTCAGCATCAATTGGTAATCAGTAAGTGAGAAAGAGGTCACTCAGAAGAGCTGTTTCAACCACAGATGGAGGAAGAGTGAAAACCTCATTTGATAAGATTCTCAAGGTAATTGAATAATTTACATTTTAAATTGAATTAGATGACTCACTCTTCTAAAACTATTTTTTGGGATCTTGTTGATTTTTGTTTTATTCAATTATATTATTCCTTCTATGAACAAAATAATTTCTTGCTTTTAGGAACCACAAAAATTCATAAATGTTCATAATCTAGTGATTACTTTTTACAAGTGCAAAACTCAGGTGCTTTTCCAGACAAATACGCAATTAACATAGAAATCTTGTTTTCAAAAAAAATAACAGGAGCAAAAAATGAATATGAATCCAAGAGAAAATAGAGATATAGTAAGAAGGAGTAGAGAGTAGTAGGAATATATTAATTTTTGAAGAATGATGATGGTATCAATAATAAGAGCAGCAGCCACCTTTTATTTAGCACTTACTATATGCCAGTCACATTCACTTGTTTTAATCCTGTGAAGATGATGCTATTTTCGTCTTATTTTAAGGTGAAAGAAACAGAAGATTAGAGAATAGAAGTAATTGGTTGAATGTCACATGTCAAGTAAGAAAAATACGTAAGCTGAGCCATTAATGATTATACTATCCTGCATCTCTCTAATGAAATAAAGAGATAACTGGGCTTTAGTGGATGCTGCAGAATAGGGCTGTCTGGAGAAACAAGATTTCATGCAGCTCTAGATTAAGCAGGCCAAGGACACAGCAACTTTATGGAGACTCGATCACCTTTTACTTTTGTGTTATGAATCCTACCCTTCACTGAATCGTCAAATAATGTCAGGAAATTGTTATTGATTTATATCATTGACTCCGATAAAGAGAGAACATCGTATCCATCATTGTGTGAAATTTCACAAAAGTTCATTTCAAAATGAAATCTAAAATATGATACAATTACATTTTAATGGGAAGCTCGAAGAAAGTAGAGCAACTTGAAATCAATGGACTACTCAGAAAAAGTGCCACCTTGAGATACTAAAACAGCACAACAGTTGGGGGGAAAAGAAATATTAAAAGAATCTATTTGTGTGAAAAGCTGAACATAGCAAGTGAGCAGGCCAAGTTAAAACAGATTTGAAAAATACTATTAACTCTTTTACCTAAATTTTTCCAATAAACTCTCACAAGAAATAGAGGGAATATTGAAATGTCATTAATTTGCTGTTCTTACAGAGAAAACAGTAAACCTAATTATTTGCCAGCAGGAATAGCAAATGCCCTACCTAACTAGGGGTGCTTATTAGCTATGAAACCCAAAGCAATCTGTATTGTGTTATACTGTCTACAATTGACATCAAAAGAACCACACTGAATCAGAATTTCATGGCTAAAAGGGAACACAGAGGTCACGTGATTTGATGTCTTTCTTCTTTCCAATATTTGGACTGGATTACACTGTACTGTATAAATATGTTCAGAGCTTAGTCACGTGGAACTGAAAGCTAGACAATGACTAAGGTCACCCTTAAATGATTCAGGCTACTAATCTTAAATCCTAGCCTATATCCAAGAAGACAAACTTTAAATATTTGAATATTTAAAAAGCTAGATTAACTATTTGTAGGTAGAATATCTTTTTCATTTGTTGTCGATAAAAGAACAAAGTAGAACTGTACCTAGCTAGAATCCTCATGTATATTTTCATATCTTTAAAAATACACTCAGAGAAATCAGGTTAAAGCCAGCATAATATTAGCATCTTTTTTTTTCTGCAGAGGATAAGAAATGGGATGGAGAAAGATACAAGGAAGACAAAAGTTGCATCTTCATAAGCAAACAAACTTTAACATTATAAGCAAACAAAATGTTAACATTAGTTAATCCTGAGCTGTATTTAGGTATTTGTTTCTCTCTGTTTTAACTACTAGTTAGAAATATTTAATAGTAAATATATGCAATACTCATGGATTAAATATTACCATGTATGTATCTGTGCAAGTGTATCTATTTTTATATATTGTGTATGTATAAAATCCAGACTGATTCACAGCAGAACATCAATGCAAGTCCACAGTTCCTTATCTGAAGTCTCTGGGGCCAGATGAGTTTTGAAATGCGAATAGCTCAGAGCTGAGAATGGTAACATAACACCGAGAGTGTTTATTACATGACACCCTCTGGGAGATTGGGGGCAGCACTGTATAATCAAACCTATCATGAAATCAGCTGTCTAAAGGCCTCACAGTGGTTCAGGGCAGCTTGGGTTTTGCCTCTAAACTCATTTTTAAAAAGCTTATTGCTTTCCAAACTTAATTTTCTAAATTGCTGATTGGATATTATAGGGCTGTCATGGGCTTCTTGAGAGTGAAATGTGAGGGGATTTTTTTTCTTATTTTTCTTTTACTCATCTGTAGCTTCCAAAATAAATGTGTGCTGTAGCCAACTCATAGGCAGATTAAGTGGGGAGGCACAGAGGAAAAGTCTTAGCTTCTCTGGGGTGAATTCAATGTGACTGAGGCCTCGAAAGAACTCAGCATTGAGGCTGATTGGAGAGAAAAAGCAACACAAGGTGCTGAGCCACCAGCAGGGGGATGAAGGGAGAGGGAGGAGCAGGGCTGGGTTAGAAACCCTCACACATCCATTGCAGTCAAATCACAGAATCTAACCAAACCACTGCCCATCTACAAACTAGTTAATATGCCCCCAGATAATAAGGGATAGTCTCCATTTGCACTGCAAAGCAAAACCATTACTATATCCAAAAAGGAGAACATTAAAGAGAAAACAAAAATTGCATTCACTGAAACTCTTCAGTAATGCTGATGGGTCCATGAGAGCTTCCAGCTGTAGACAGAAATGGCATGTGTTTGAACTCATATTTCTAAATTACTTACTGCTAGAAAGGACATTCTATTTTCTTCTCAATATGTCAATTAATGACAAACTCTGAACGATCTTCTTGGTGAGTTTCATTCTAACTGAAAGCAAACCGAATGAAAACAATTTTCTATAGAATATAAATGCAGGAGGCAAAAGATCAAATTGTTCTGATTTCATTGCCCTGCTCCTTGCAATGGAGATTGACACCAAAATGATTCCATGACCAGCCTTTGTGTCAAATGCTTCCCAATTAAGAGCTGCTAGTATTCATGATGTCTTTGTCCATTAAATATGAGAATAGAATAAATTGATCTTTGAGAAGGGACGTTGGGGACCTTCACTGAGTAAAAAAGCCTTTAATGATCAAGCCTAGAGTTCTGATCAAGCGGGAATTCCCTTTATAAAACAGAGAACACTAAGATTTATTGAGTGTCTACTATTTCCAGACAATATCCAAGGAATAACTACAGCAATAAAAACAGCTGAATTATGTGTTTGTGCCAGATTTGCTTCCATGTGCTTTACAAGTATACACCATATAATCCTCACAATAACTGTATAAAGTAGAGAACAGTAATTGATTACAGCTGATGCTTATGCCCTAGTCTTCCTGCTTTCATGGGGAGGTGGTTCACTGTAGTAACATTGCTGTTACTTACCCCTCACTCCGTGGGAGGAGGAAGATTTACCTGACTGTGAAGTTAGAAGAGTAACCTGGGGGAGCTCGATTCATCCTCTTCTCCCATTCAACACCCACTATTGGGAGCCAGCCTGTCCTCAGGAGGCATGCACACTGATATTATCTCTGGCTAAAGGTAAGAGACTTTGCCTAGAGTATGAGCTCTATATTTCTCCAGCACAGTCAATGTCCTCTGGGTAATTCTATTTATTCTAAGATAAAGCATTATTTTAAATAAGTGACTCTACATTCTAAAGCCATCTGCTCCAAAATATGTATCCTCTACCTGTTTAACCTCTATATTTATCTCAATTTGTTCAGAAATGAGGATGAGATGACCTTAAATCCCCAACTATTATCCTCACACCCCACTAATGAAAGAGGCATAGAGGGCTTCGGTAACTTCCCTATAATCATACACTTTTTTGTTTTTGTTTTTTTAAGATGGAGTCTCACTCTGTTGCCCAGGCTGCAGTGCAGTGGCGCCATGTCGGCTCACTGCAACTTCCACCTCCCAGGTTCAAGTGCTTCTCCTGCCTCAGCCTCCAGAGTAGCTGGGACTACAAGCACGTGCCACCATACCCGGCTAATTTTTTGTATTTTTTGTAGAGGTGGGGTTTCACCGTGTTACTCAGGATGGTCTCGATCTCCTGATCTCGTGATCCACCCGCCTCAGCCTCCCAAAGCGCTGGGATTACAGGCATGAGCCACCACCCCCAACCCTTTAACTTGAACCCAAGTTTCCAGAGCCCATGTTCATGGCTGCCATTTTAGCTATATTATCTTTAATATTCAGACTCCCCTGGAGTATTGCTTTTATCATCACTGGTTTTCACACATTAGGAAATTTGATGCACAAAGACAATATTTACACAGTCACTTAGCAACCAATGAGCAGAGCAGAGACTAAAACTCAGACCACTGACTCCAAAACAGTGTGCTTTCCACCATATTCCACTCCATCCAATCTAGTTTCCAAAATAGCTCTTTTCAAATGTCATCCAGAAGACTTATATACAGGAAGGTAGAAATTAGAACACCCATTTGACAAGATACAATTGCCTTCTTTTATTATTATATTTTATTAATACATAGTAGTTGTACATATTTACGGGGTAAATGTGATATTTTGATACATGCATATAATGTGTCACTATCAAATAAAGGTAATTGGGATACCATCTCCTCACACACTTCTCATTTCTTTGTGTTGGGAACGCTCCAAATCTTATCCCCTAAATATTTTGAAATACACAATAACTTGTTATAATTGCCCTACTGTGCTATCAAACACTACAGCTTATTTCTTCTATCTAACTAACTACATTTTTTAACCATTAACAAACCTCCCTTCCTAACCTCCTCCTCCCCACATTTCTCAGCCTCTAGTAACCACCATTCTCCTCTCTACCTCCATGAGATCAACTTTTTAGTTCCCACACATGAGTGAGAACCTGCCATATTTGTCCTTCTGTGCCTGGCTTATTTCACTTTGTATAATGTCCTCCAGTTCCCAAAGGTGGATAACATTCTCAATGTTACCAGGCAGCAGAAAGTGAGGCAATAGGATTAAAATATTACAGCCCACGTCAGACTTTTTTTCACTACATCATATAATCCAATGTCTTCACTTAGAAATGATTTTAAGTTACTCTTCTCTCTGCCATCTTATTCATTTCTTATCTCCATTTTTGCTACTATTCTACACATGTCTTAAGTGCATAGTCAAAACAACCTCTCTACTCATCACAGATCATGTGTTTGATCTCTGAATGTGTTTGCTTCATTAATGTTGAATAAATTCATGAGCTGCGTGTGTTATTTTGTTATCTGAAAGGATTAGCATTAAATAAGTGTCTTCTGTTGCATTGTATTAATTTCATATGTGCTCACCTGAAAAGTTATGAGCTATGTGTGTTATATTGTTATCTGAAAGGATTAGCATTAAATAAGTGTCTTCTGTTGAGTTGTATTAATTTCGTATGTGCTTACCTGAAAAGGTAGAGTAGATTCTCCCGCTTCTGCAATGAGATCAATTTTTGCGTGGCTCCACTGAGATTCGGAGAATATGATTATTTTGCCTTGCTTTTGCAAGTTTCCATCTAGAGACGTTCTTGTAAAAACTGAGAGATTTGAATGTTGAGACAAATGATACCAAAACTGCACCTGTTGAAAACATGTTTTCAATGATATAAATATTCCATTGACCTGTCTCTGGTAGTTTTTCCTATAATTTGAAATATTCCTGACCTCAGGTGATCTGCCTGCCTCGGCCTCCCAAAGTGCTGGGATTACAGGCATGAAACACCATCTCTACTAATAATACAAAATAATTAGCCGGGTGTGGTAGTGCATGCGTGTAATCCCAGCTATTGGGAAGGCTGAGGTAGAAGAATCGCTTGAACCCAGAAGGCGGGGAGGTTGCAGTGAGCTGAGATCACGCCATTGCACTACAGCCTGGGCAACAAGAGCGAGACTCCATCTCAAAAAACAAAACAAAACAAAACAACAACAACAAACAACAACAACAACAACAACAACAACAACAAAATATATATATATATATTCCAAACAACTTCTGTGTTAAATATAATCTTCTCAATTCTCCTTTCCCCCAGATGTGTAACCCAGTCATGGGCAGTACCACTGTTTCCATGGAAGTTTCCAGAATCCTTCTCTCTGGCTTCTTACAAATATGAGAGGTACACGTTGAGACTCAACGTTACAAAATCAAGTATTACTATACAAACTTGATGTTTCAAACAAGAAAAACTTTCCTTAAAAATTATTTTCTTAGGTTAATTTTAAAAACTGTAATTAATACTTTATATCAATTTAGTCTCTGTGGTAGCATTAACAAATAACGGGGAAGCTCACAGGATACTGTTCATCAATAATTGAGCCAAGTAAGACAACATTCTTTGAGGGTAGGGAGGCTTAATCGTTTCACTTCCTATTCACCATCAATAATGACACAATCTAAAGGTTTGATGGCTTAACTACATAGTGAAGAGAATAGAGAGGATTATGCCAGGTGCTGATAGCAGTAGCCCTAACATGAAATTGCGTACTGTTATTGATTCAACCAATATTTACTGACCACTTTCTAAGTACCTGGAGCTGTGTGAGGCAAAAATTAATTCCCTCAATGTTGTCTGGATGATTCATTCTGTAAAATATGCCCACAAAACCTCCATTAAAACAAGTTCAGGTACGCTGCAGTCAAATTTTTTTGCTTCTTCTCATTATCATATAACAGGTCCTAAGGCTGTATGTTTTAAAGAAAAACCCAACATTTAAAGATGAGGTCTCACAAAAGTGGAATACTTCTCTTTAGATTCAGTGACATTTTTTCAAGTTCATTATATTTTAAATTCTTTTTTAAAGATGTTTTCCCATTCATCATTGTGCTTTTATACTGATACATGGACAGATACTAGTGTATATATAGGCAAGCCATGTATTTCACTGTTGGGACCCAATTCCAGTGATGAATGTTGACCAAAAAAAAAGTTTTAAATGCTTTTTTAAAAAAATGTTCATTTTAAAACACCAAGCATCTATTTGGTACACATTTTTATCAATGTCTACTTAATTGTGACCACCTGATTTAAAAATTCTGATTGTTTATTTCATTTCAGATTTTATTACTGTGCTTACCTTAATTCACACCTTGACAGGTGAGTTAGAAACAAAAATAATGGAAATGTTTAATTAAATTCCATGGAAAGAGAGGATTCATGTTTCTCAACTGCGATTACATTTTAGATCCCTGCTGTAAATTTCACTATGTCCCAAGCTTGTAAATATGCAAAACAGAGCTTTAAACCTAGTTGTACAAGAGATGTGCATGTCCCATCAGAATTTTGAGCTGTCAAACTGTCACTCAGTACGTCACCAGTGTGAAGTTATTTTAATAGTGTATTAAGTATAAATGCCAACGGGATCCGTGGTCAATGGGATAAGAGCTCAGAACTTATATTTAATTTACTTTTTTTATAGAATTTGCATTATGCAGACTTAAATTCTTAAGTTATTAAATACCAAGGAATGTCCCATTATCTTTTGAATTTTTGAGGGTGAAATCACTGAACAAAAGTTATTGATACAGCCCACAAATTTTTTTAATTCATTGTTTTTCCTTTTTACTTTTATTTTAGGTTCGGGGTACATGTGAAGATTTGTTACATAGGCAAACACGTGTCACGGAGACTTGTATAGATTATTTCGTCACCCAGGTACTAAGCATTGTACCCAATAGTTATCTTTTCTGCTCCTCTCCCTCCTCCACCCTCCCCCCTAAAGTAGACCCCCGTGTCTGTTGTTTCCTTCTTTGTGTTCATTGTTTTTATTATTTAGCTCCCAACTTGTAAGTGAGAACATGCGGTATTTGGTTTCCTTTTCCTGTGTTAGTTTGCTAAGGATAACGGCCTCCAGCTCCATCCATGTTCCCACAAAAGACATGATCTTGTTCTTTTTTTATGGCTGCATATTCCGCAGTACATATGTACCACCCTTTCTTTAACCAATCTGTCATTGATGGGCATCTAGGTTGATTCCATATCCTTGCTATTGTAAATAGCGCTGCAATGACCATTCACATACATGTGAATGTATCTTTATGATAGAATGATGTCTTTTTTTTTTTTTTTTTTGTTAGACAGGGTTTCACTCCAGTTGTTCAGGCTGGAGTGCAGTGACATGATCACGGCTCACTGCAGCCTCAAACTCCTGAGCTCAGGTAATTCTCCCACCTCAGCCTTCTCAGTAATTAGGACTACAGGCTTGCACCACCACACCCAGCTAATTTTTTTAAAAATTTTTAGTAGAGATGAGGGTTTCACCATGTTACCCAGACTGGTCTTAAACTCCTGGACTCAAGCACTCCACCCACCTCAGCTGCCCAAAGTACTGGGATTACAGGCGTGAGCCACTGCACCTGACCTACAGTAGAAAAATTTCTAGTACTGTAGGCATATGTACCCAGTAATGGGATTGCTGGGTGGAATAGTAGCTCTGCTTTTAGCTCTTTGCGGAGTTGCCATACTGCTTTCTGCAATGGTTGAACTAATCTACACTCCTATCAACAGTGTATAAGCATACTTTTTTCTCCACAACCTTGCCGGCATGTTATTTTTTGACATTTTAATAATGGCCATTGTGACTGGTGTGAGATGATATCTCATTGTGGTTTTGATTTGAATTTCTCTAATGATCAATTTTAAGTTATTGATACAAGCTGTGACTTCACATTAGTAGTACTCAAGTATGGAAACTCTGTGCCTCTCAACCTGGTACATGCCGGTAGCAGAACACTAAACCTTAAACTCCAAATCATGAAACGTGTCATAAATTCCTCACAGAATTTATTACAGTAATTTGTATTTTCTAAGTATTCAGTTAATTGCATTAAAAAAAGAAGAAAGAAATGAGAAGACTGTCAGTAAATGCTTATAAACATTCAGAAATATATATAGAGAAAGTAACAGAGAGAGAGAGAGAGGAAAGAGAGGAAGAAAGATAATCTATTCTATGTCAAAAAAATGTATAAGGCATTACAGGTCCTTAGGGACCTTTGAGTCTTTTGGAGGAAGAGTGGCAAAAGAAAATGAACATTTAATTATAATGAGCATAACTAAAAAATTGTGAAAATAGTGTGGCTGTTAAATTTAAATTAATTAAAATTAAACAAAGTGAAAAATTCATTTTCTCAGTTATGGTTTTGTTTTTGTTGTTTTTGTTGTTGTTGTTGTTGTTCTTGAGACAGAGTTTCACTCTGTTGCCCAGGTTGGAGTGCAGTGGCGTGATCACGGCTCACTGCAGCCTCCACTTCCTGGGTTCAAGTGATTCTCCTGCCTCAGCCTCCAGAGTAGCTGGGACTACAGGCACGTGCCACCACACCCAGCTAATTTTTGTATTTTTAGTAGCGATGGGGTTTTACCATGTTGGCCAGGATGATCTCGATCTCCTGACCTTGTGATCTGCCTGCCTCAGCCTCCCAAAGTGCTGGGATTACAGGCCAGAGCCACTGTGCCCGGCCTCTCAGTTGTTTTAAATGCTCAATAGCTCTATGTAGCTAGTAGCTACTATACTTAACATAGGGAACATTGTCCATCATCCCAGAATGTTGCATGAAACAGGTCTGCAAAGCATGTAAGTGAAAATTACACCAAACATTCAAATTTTATTTACTACTTGATCATTTTTAAAGGAAATTTTCTTGATGCATGCCTGCTTCATTCAAAACAAGTTAAGTAAAATGTTAATAAAAAGGGCTTGCTTTTATTTTTATTGGGTCTCCACTAAGGCAGATTTTATATATAGTATGACTATTCAAGACTTTGAATCACTGCATTCAAGAGAATTTCATGTGGTTAAAAAAGTTTCCAACAAACAGTTCTTTCTGAATATTGAAGATAAAAATGGAAGCTCCAATTATTTCATTTTTAATTGTATCCTTATGATTTTAAATTATTTCTATTTTTAAAAAATATATATGTATACATTAAATCATATATTTTACTACCAAAGGAAAGAACATCTGGTGATTTACACCAGTTACTGCATATGGATGAGTACCTAAGCTGGAGAGGGGGTGATAGTCTTAGTTCCATTGGCTCTCGTGTCTGTACAGTGCCTCTGGGACCTTGGGCTCTCTGATACTTCAGTCTGGGACACCCAAGATCATGATTCAGAGGTTCAAAATGAATTCTTCCTTATTTTTCTGTTTTCTTTCTTTCTTTTTTTTTTTTTAATTTTGATCATCTCCTGTTGAAACCCTCCTCTTCAAATTTTCTGCCAATTTTCTCAACTTCCCTATGGACTTTGTTCTAATTCCTTCTCAATCTCAGAGCTCCTTGGTCAGATCTTCATGGCCATTCTCGATTTTACTCCAAACCCTCAGCCACCTCTGCCTTCTCTGCTTCACATCAGACCCTTTATGCCTTCCTCAGTCTGCTTATTGCCACACTTGCTGCACCTTTATAAGATCTAGAATACGAAGATACAGAAGGACAAGAATAGCCAAAAAAGCAAAATAAATAAATGGGAGAAAAGAAAAAAAAAACAAGCTAAGATATCTATAGCTCCTCAAAATTCAGCTGGCAATAAGTATATATTGAAAGAGGGGATCATTCATCACATGCATAAACACACAGACACACACACACATCCCTCACCATTACCATAGTGATTTTTATGGCTCCTAGTCAGTTATGCTTTTTCCTGGGCATTCTTTTCCTGTACAAGCTTATGTTGAGGTTTAGAATCTTCAATAAAACAGAATCTGTTTTTCCCGTTTAAATGATTAATCTTTATGTGCTTTGATATACAGATTGGAGAGAGCACCTGCTCGCCCTTTCCTCTGTAGACTGTTGCTTCCTCTAGAATTCATCAGCTATTCTAACATTGATCTTTGGATTAAACACAATGACCAGGGAATAGAGCACAACTGCACCATTGCAGGACATGATCCAAAATTACTTTTTTTCTAAATTGTTCTTTGACTCCAGTTCATTGTCCTACTTTGGGGACATTGTAAGACATGGCCTTTTAAAACTCTTTGAGAGAGATTTGTAGAGTGTTATTATTATACTGGACTCACCCTCTTGTAGTTTGCAGCATTTTACACTGAATTGCTGTCAGTATCCCCCACTAAACAACATTTTGTTAGAGCAAGCATGTGTTTAGGTTGTTGTCATTATATTCCCTGCATCGAGGACTGTGATCAACACACAATAGATAAGCAATATATATGTGTTGAATCGTAGGTATAATGTTTACTTTGGTAATATAGCAAACACTCGGGAGAAGTCTCAGAAGAACTATTTTCAGTTTTGTTTATTTCTCTTTACTTCCTTGAATCTGAACCACATGTGGCCCTCTCTGCATTGGCAGACTCAAATGTGGAGGCTGGCCCTCATAAACTTTACTTTGGGATCCAACCTATCTCTGGTTTCAACTACCTTTGTCCTGACTTTCTCATTCATATTTGTAAAACAATCTATGAATTATCTTTTACTGAAGGAATATTAATGTACTTGCAAAACAAGTTGGAGAATTAAAAACAAAAGAAAGATCAATAGATGAACATACAAACTAACTTTGAAAGCAAAAGCTTCATATTATCCATCTTCCTGTATTTAATTGTGAAGTCCTAAAAGTAAGAGATTATGTTACTTACACAGTAACTCAAATATGAAAACTCAGAAAATATTAGTACCCACATTAATCCCCTTCATACTTTACATTTCCTAGTTAATTGTAAACAGTAACAGCATTTCAACAGCAGTAAGATAGAATAGCTTTGGGCTTCCTCGTGTTCTGTTTGTCCTATCTTGTATTTCAAAGAAAAATGCCAATTTTCCACTAGTGGCTGAAAGGACTTTTGAAGCATAAATTAAAGTCCGCATCTTGAACAATGATTAGCTGCAAGAACAATTGTCCATGCTGATGGCATGTGTTGGCCACATATGAAGTACAAGGTAATCCATGCAAAATGACCCTAAAATCGTGCTGTTAGAAATGGCAACTCATGAGAAAGCTCAACTTGCTTTAAATTCCTTTCAAAAAAAGAAAAAGTTCTTAACTGTATTAGTCCGCTAGGATTATGTAGGAAAAAAAAACATATAATTTCAGAAAATGAAGGCTTTAATCATATCAAAGTACCCCACACTGGTTATCTCACTGCTTGACTCTACTACCTTATAATGAAGAACATTGGTTCCATGAAAGCACTATTATTAATACGTTCCAATTCAGAGGATTGGCTAGATTTTCCAGTTACCCAAGAAGGTAAGAATTTGTTTTGTTTGCTTATTCTGTAACTTTTATGTAAGAAAATATCGACCGGGTGCGGTGGCTCACACCTGTAATCCCAGCACTTTGGGAGGCCAAGGCGGGTGAATCACGAGGTCAGGAGATCGAGACCATCCTGGCTAACATGGTGAAACCCCGACTGTACTAAAAATACAAAAAATTAGCCAGGAGTGGTGGTGGGCACCTGTAGTCCCAGCTACTCAGGAGGCTGAGGCAGGAGCTTGCAGTGAGCCCAGATTGCGCCACTGCACTCCAGCCTGGGCGACAGAGTGAGACTCTGTCTCAGGAAAAAAAAAAAAAAAAAAAAAAAGAAGAAAGAAAGAAAAAGAAAATATCACATATTGCCACAAACTTATTAAAAAATTCATATTATAGTCTTAGAAAAATCCTGAGAACCTTAGCTATGTGTATCTCAGACTATCAATAACATTCTCCTACAGTCTACTCCTACTTCCTAAACTGGAAAGCATTACAAGGTAACTCAAATATCCTTCCTGCTAACTCAAAGACTCCTAAAATTCAAGCACATAGAGAAAAGCGTGAAAAACAAATATCTATTCTGGCAGTCTGCAGTGGCGCCTTGAAACAGTCTCAGTTTTTCAAAAACCAAGGCAAACCATTAAGTCAGTATCCATAGCCTTTAGAGATCGAAGCCTTGGTTTTGAGATAAACTACCAAGCACCCAAAATGTCCATGACAGCATTTTCACTGAGACCCCACCTAAATAACACCCCAACCCCAACTAAGTTACCAATTTAAGCAAAAATTAAGTGTCCTCAAGTGGAAACAATGATAAACTGAAACTCAATCCCAGTGACCACAAATCAATGGCTATCGGGAAGCATACAATGATGGGAAAGGTAGATTACATTTTAAAATCATATACATGCATATGATTTCTCAGTGACTCTAGGTGAGTCATAGGAATTTCTAATACACTCTTAAGATCTTCAAATTTCTGTAAAGCAGGCAGAATTAACACATCATATTCCTTTACATTCAATTTTTTCTATATATCTAACATTTGTGATCTCATCACTTTAATGTATGACCTTGAATTAAATCTAAGTTAGCTTGTACTTTCAAAGAAGAAGTGCTTCTGGAGTTTCTCCTCAAAAAAAAAAAACACTCTATATCTATCTTTCTCTTTTTCTGTCTATATTATAGGATTTAATTAAAATAAAGAGGTGGGAATGGGTAAAAGGCATTTGGATAAAATGGAAATGGAGACCAGGCATTTGCTTTAATTCTTATTCTCACAAAGAAATGGGGAAAAAAAAAACAAAAGAAAGGAAAAGAAAGTATCTTTAGGACTTTAAAAGAAAGTATCTATGGACACCACTATTAAGAACTCAGGGCACTCCCACTTAGACTTATACAAAACTGAAAGTATAATTAGGTTTATACCTCGGAATAATATGTCATTTATCACCAGGAATGCCCAAGTAAACTGCTCTAACACTACACTTACAGGCAATGAATTTACTGTGTGGCACTATTGATCTCTTCATTATTTTCTGATAAGTAAAGACGAAAAAATTAGCTGAAATCCTAAGGGCCGAGAGGCATGTTGGAGCTCTCAAAAGGACTGAAAATAAGACAAGCTGAATACAGACCTCTGATTTAGGTGTTACTTTTATGGAAAGCAAAGGAATTATGTTTACTGAATTAACATTATATTTGGTACATATATACCAATGTTTGGTACAAACATTGTTTACCTACTATGTACCAAATATTTTGCCAGGTGCTTTATTTAATCACATTTTAATCCTTGACATTATTCCATATAATCGTGTATGCTTCCAATGTAAACTCTGACATTTAATCCATACAATCATGTATGTTTCTGGTGTAGACACTGAGTCTCAAAAGGAATATACAATTTATCTGAGCCACAGTTAGAAAGTGGCAAAAGAGACTTGAACCAAGTCTAACTAGTCCATCCTCTCTAATATGCTGCTGAAATAAAATGGGTATTTCACTCCTTAGTTTGTGTTTGCCTGGCACCAGAGGACTCATTTAAAAAACTCAAATTTCAGTAAATATAATCATTTCCATTTGTCTTTCTTTCAACAAACACTTATTTAACTGACTTTATTTTTCTCAATGTACATTGTTGGCCAAAAATTTTGGCAACACGTATCCGCAGCTTTAGATTATTGAAATGGCTGTGTGAAAAGAATATAAAATAACAGAAAGCTTTAATAGCCCTCAAAAGAATGGTGCCAGTTATGTGTTACAAATGGTCTTCTAGAAGGACATAGCATTTTGTGTTGAAATAGCGCATGTAAATCTCTTAATTCATTATTAAAGTGCTAGTAAAACATGGCGGGCATTTACTAGCAGAGTAACCCAAGCTCAGCGATTTACAACCACAGAATGGCCAGTGGAAATTCAGAACAGTTGATTACCTGACATGGGGTAGAGGCAGTGAGCAATTTTGTAAGAACAGGACTTCCAAGCTTGGCCACCCCGGGGGAGCGCTGTGCCTCCAAATAAATAAACGATCCTGCAAAAACAAAGGGAAAGTCATACGGATGCAAGTTCTCTTACACACTTAGCTGTTCTTTGCTCCACAATCTTATCCTTGCACATGCTAAACTATCAATTAGATAAAGAAAAGTACATTTTTTACATATTTACTATTATGGTTTGTAGATAACAAATAGCATTTATACCGGTATAACATTAAATACCTAAAATAACATTTAATCAATTAAAACAAGCTCTTGATCCAAATCACATAAACAAACATTTCTGTTGGCTTCATTTATGTCATAGAGTTTGACATCAAATTAAATGAAGCTTCTAAGCTGACAATTAGATATTCAACACACCCTTATGAAATACCCACAAGAGCTTTATTTTTTAGTTTCTTCACAAAGTACCGAAGGATATGAGCTTATGGAATGAATTTTAGTTTCTCCCGGGTCTTACGTGTTTGACATTGTTGTCTGTGCTAGAGGGGATTAAAGCTTAATTGAAGATCTAATCTGAACATTAACAAAATCACCACTTTTTGATTTTAACTACGACGGATGTGCTCATCGCAAATGTGCAGGGGATAACATCTCTCAGCAGCTTAAAAGATCACAGGTTCAGAGCTGCTGTCTGGGGTAGTTTCATTGAATATTGAAGACTTACAAGGAAGGCTATACCCAACAATGTCAAGGTCTGATACTGCCCTTTGATAATCACAGTGATAGGCAATTTGGAAAACCAACTATTTTCATTGGAAAATACCGTATTCAGAGAGTGATTTTCCTAGATACAAGTCAATGCCGACTGCACACAAAGGAAAGGATTTAGAATTAGAAAGTATTATTTTATAGACTCCATCACATGTTTAACCAAACAACCAAGGATGTGAGTCAGCAGTGTCATCTTTGAGTGGGAAAAATAGAACCCAGTTTATATTGTTTTTAAATCTCAAAACCTACTTGGAAAGATAAAGTTTATTGTCCCCAAATTCCAAATTACAGGTAATGGAAACAGTGCATGCGAACAAGTTCATTAAATTCTCTATGCTTCACCTAAAAAGGAAAAGAATGGGAAAAGTTGATTTTGAAAAATTCTTCCACCTAAAAATGCTCAGGTTTAGGTAAAATTCAAATGAATATTTTTAAAAAGATGATCAAAATTCTAAAAACAAATGAACCGATATTCAAAGACCTTACTCCTCCAGTCATTCAAAAGAATATACACAATTTCAAACAAGCTGGTTAATGAAGGTGAGAACATGTACACATTAAGACGCCAAAATCTAAATGAAGCAAAAGGCCTGAATAAATCGTTTAGACAACAAAAGTAACTGAAAAAGTAATGAAAAGAAAATCTAGAGAGAAACGTATGGTCCCACATCTGAGTTAAATTTAATTTTCTTTTCTTTTTTTTTTTTTTTTCCTGAGACAGGGTCTGGCTCTGTCACCTAGGCTAGAGTGCAGTAGCATGATTGTGGCTCACTGCTGCCTGGAACTCCTGGGTTCAAACAATCCTCCAGCTTCAGCCTCCCACTGGGTGTACAGGAGCACACTACCACATACATTTTAAATTTTTTTGTAGGGGCAGAGTCTCAAACTCCTGGCCTCAAGCAATCCTCCTGCCTTGGGCCTTCAAAGTGCTGGGATTTCAGGCATGAGCCACTGCATCTGGCTCCCTATTTAATTTTTAAAAAACAAATATTTGCAACATTATTAGAGAAACCTCAGATCTTAGAAAAATATGGAGAGCTCCCTGATTCATATTAGGTTGCCAGAATATCTTTAATTTTTAGTAAAATGGATGAAAATAGGACAAAATTTAAAACTCTAGAGAGCAATCTCACTTGTGAGCATAGGAACAAATATTCTAATTAAAATGATGTCGAATAAATTTGAAATTGTTATCCAAAAATAGTGTGTCTTGATTAATCTGAGCCTTCCAAGAATGTAGGTTTGGTCTAATTTAGGAGCTCGGTCTCCATATTCAGTTACAAAAACAAATGAAAGTGTCAAGTCATAGAATCCTATCTAAATGTTGAAAAGACTATGAAAAACCAGTGAACAATTTCAAGTCACAAATCTTAGTAAAATAAAAGGAAATAATTAAATAAAGACTAGTGAACAACCTCAAAATAAATAGCATTCTAAATGGCAAATGATAAACCAATATTAATTAAAATGGGAAATGACATATTTCTGTCACAACTATCAATTAGAGATAATATTAGGCAATATTTATAATCTTAGACTAATATTATCTTAAAGGTCTGGTGAGTGTAGAAGTCAAGGAAATAAAATATCTAGTAGACATTATAGAAAAAGAGAAGTAAATTTCCCATGTTTTACCAATAATATAATTGTAAAAATAGAAAGCCAAAGTATTCCATTTTTTATAATTATAGTATCATTTAGAAAATTTGGTAAGCTAAATGGAAACAGATATATTACACAATTACTTATCTTAGCAGTAAGTTTCCAGATACATAAACAGCAAGAAATGTCCAACTCCTGATAGCAAAATTAATTTTTTTAATGTAGGAATAAAATTTAACAGAAAAGGGACACGATTTATATGAAGAACATTATAAACTTTCTGAAAGACTGCAAACTCTCTGGTTAGATGAAAAGAGATAACATGTTTCTAGATGGAAAGATAATCGAATTAAAATATGAAGTTACTGACCATTGATTTGGAAGCTAAATGCTATCCTATGATAATTTTAACCAAATATTTATAAAGTTGACAATATTGCGTTAAAATTAATATGTGCAGGTAAGGGGTATAGAGAGTCTAGACTCTGACCACAGGCCCAGGGACTTCTAGGAACACGTCCCTTGATTTATCTTCCTATCAGCCTGCTCTAAACAATGAGCCAAGTTAGAGAAATGTGGAATTTACCAGTTTTATTCCTGGTCATGGCAAGGAGTTTACTTCTGGTAATCAGAATTGTTTATTGTAAAACTCTTACACACCCACATACCCCAGAGTGGCTATGTGACCAGCACAATATAAAAATTAAAGGACAGAGTGAATAGTCTCCCTGGGTTAAAGTGTTCACATCTGACTCGACCTCACCTTCTGCAAAACAGGTACCTTGTTAATGCACTGGCCTAGAAGTAACACCTTACATGTCTTAAGAACGTTAGAGGCCAGTCTCTATAACTTTCACAAATGCAAAAGTTATAAACAAGCATTACCATATAGAATAAAGAAATGAATAATAAATAAAATTACTCCAGTTAGGTTTGGTTCAGGAGTGCAAGAGGGGTTTAATATTTAAAAAATCAATTTACCTTATAGACAAAAAAGATAATCTGACAATCATATCATAATAGATGCTGAAAAATACTGAAAACTTTTAACATACACTCAATTTCTTAATTTTTTTAAAAAGCACACTCTTGAATAGAAGGGAACATTTTTATCTGATAAAGAATACAATTTTTCAGTAAGCATGGCACTTAAGGTTCAACTATTGACAGCTTTTCCTCTGAGAGAGAAATAAGACAAGTCTAGCAGCTACCACCAGTTCTATTCAACACATTCTAGAAATTCTGTCCAGTACATAAAACAACAAAAGGAAGATAGAACTGTTAATATTTAGAAAAAAGGAAATAAAATTGCCATTATTTGCAGACAAAATAATTGTGATCCTAGAAAATAAAATATATATGTATAAGTTCCTAGCTATGATAAATAAAATTAGCAAGGCCACTGGATACAAGGTCAATATTTTCTATAAAAATACACTTCTATATGTCAGCAATAATCAAAATCAGAAGTTCTTTAAAAGTAACACAAAAACCTAGGAAAATACTAGCAAAAGATTTTCAAAATCTCTACCCCGAAAGCTGTAAAATATTACTTAGTAAAATTAAAGAACCCAAATAAATTGAGACATTGGAAACATTTGAAAAAAATATTTTTCAGTGAAATGCAAATAAATATTACATATGAGAAATCATTGTACACCCATTAATTGGAAATTTTTATAGAGAATTATAATGCCTCTTGCTGGTAGGAAAATAGGAAAAAGTAGTCCCATTTTGTCACTAAAAATTGAAGTACTAAAGTTTTAGGGTAAATGAATCTATAAATGTTTATTGAAAATATAAATACATATCTTGCTTAAAAAATATAGAAGTCTCACTCCTAGTTATTATCTATTGCATAAAATCGAAAGTATCCTACAGGAGGAAATGTGTACAAGAATAAATTTGAAACATCGTCATGATATTGATGTCACTGGATAGGGGAATAGCTAGATACATTATGGTATATCCAAATCAAATAAATTTAGCTAAATAAACAAACATGAATCCAGTATCACAGACTGGATTTTATCTTCTGTCTTAAATGAGCAAAAGAAAAATATTAGAAAAAAAGCATATTTAGCATGGACTGTCAAATATAGGACAATGGGAATGTAAGATAGTGATAGATCACAGGATAGTGATCTCTGAGAGAGGGGAAACAAATGAGTTAAGTCCTGTAATTCCCACAGCTTACTGCCTAGACAGAGTTTCCAGGTGCCTGTGCAGAGGGGAAACACAGGAGTGTGGTAGTCTCCTCAAGTTGAAACAGATAGAGTCGGTGCTTTGGGGAGACCCACATGGGTAGAATTCATAAGACAGAGTGCCAGCTGCCCCTTTCAGGTACTGGAGCTTTGAAAAGACAGCAAGCTCCCGAGATCTGCAGACAGTCCTCCCTAAATTGCCATGTAAGGACCGATCATGTGCATGGATTGGAGAAAACTACCTGAGTCTGGGGGTAAAAACACCTGAAATGAATAGCTGGAACATTTCCCGAAGGTCACAGAAAGTCAGGAATGGTAGAGTTCTCTCACCAACCAGAGTGCAAAAAAACAAAAACAAAAACAAAAACAAAAACAAAAACAGACATAGGCATTGGATAGAGAACTCAAACCAAATAAACACTTATGTCCAGACAAAAACACGTATGCAAATTTAATGGTGTTTTTACTCATATTTGACAATATTTGGAAACAATCTAAGTGTCCTTCAGCTGGTTAGTGGATAAATGAAGTGTGGCTCATCCACACAATGGACCCAACTATTCAGCAGTGAAAAAGGAAGGAATTGTGGCTGAAGCCAGCGACATGGATGAGTCTCAAGTCCTTTATGCTAATTGAAAGAAGGCAGAATCAAAATGCTACATATGATATGATTCCATTTTCAAGACATTCTGGAACAGGCATACACTAGGGCTAGAAATCAGATCATTGGTGTCAGTGGTGGGAGGTGGGAGAATTATTGAGTACATAATGGCACAGAACAATGTGTTGGGCAGGAATAGAATTGTTTTATATCTTCATTTTTGTGATGGTTACACAATTGTGTATGTATGTCAGAACTCAGTGAACTGTACACTAAAATGGTTGAATTTTACATTTAACCAATACTTTATCACAAAAAATGAAAAAAATAGATAGTATTTGATGACTTGGAGCAACTGCCATAAGCTATCTTTAGTAAGAAGATAGGGACAATAGTTACAAGATAATATATTTCTTAAAAAACAAACAATCACAGAAACACATATAATTTTGAATATGTATGTATCTACTATATATATATCTGTGTGTGACTATATGAGCATAGATAAAAGTGGAACATAATTAACATGAGTTGCCTATTTCGATGGAAATTTAACAGAGTAGGAATAGGAAGGTAGAAACGAAGCAAAAAAGGCAGGAAGGAAATTCGAGGCTTAATTACACACATACACACAAAAACTACATAATATCAACATATCCAGCCTGGTCAACACGGTGAAACCTCTGGCTCTACTAAAAATACAAAAACAAAAAACCAGCTGGGCGTGGTGGTGTGCACCTGTAGTCCCGGCTACTTGGGAGGAAAAGGCAGGAGAATTGCTTGAACCTGGGAGGTGGAGTTTGCAGTGAGCATGGATCACACCACTGCACTCCAGCCTGAGCAACTAAGTGAGACTCTGTCTCAGCTAGTTAGATGGATAGATAGATAGATAGATAGATAGATAGATAGATAGATAGATAGACAGATAGACAGATTTAAAAGCTGCAATCTATATGTTTAAGGCTGTAAGAGCAAAATGAACTAGAACTCCACTTTCTTAGATATCGGAACTATTAGGCTGCCTCTGACTCTACCAGAAATTTCCATTTCACTTTCCTTTCCCTTCCTGGTCCTTTTTCATTTTTTTTTAATTCTCCTCCTCACTTGCAATTTAAAACCACTACTGATTCTCTTTAAGGTTTGATCATGGCAATCATGGGTAAAGAGATGTTGACCCCGTGATCCAGATATATATATATATATTTTTTTTAATTGGCCCTTTCTAAAATGAGAAAGACTGCGTTTTTGTCCCTCACACTCTGGGTGAGACCAGCTGCCCCTAGTTTTATCAGTCATATTGTTATCTTTCACTATTCTTCAACTCACCGGAAAAGAATGGGTCTTTCAACATCTAACACAGGGGCTCTATTAGAATCTTTTTAATGCAAATCATAGTTATGTAGTAATTATAAGATGGCAAAAGACTAAAGGTGAATTACAAACATATTTTCTAATTGTCTTATCTGGTGTTTTTCCTAGTCTTATTAGAATGGACAACAAATATCTATTAATGTTTATGGAGCTCTTACTACATGGAAAAACCTTCACAGGTGTTACTTCATTTAATCCTCATGACAACTCCACAGGGAAGCTACTTTTCTTTTCTCTATTTTCTATCTAATAAAACTGAAGCACCCTAATATTTAGACATGGGTGCAGTGTCAACATCGTGTCGGAACCCTGGGCAGCCCGTGCTCTTCCCTAACTGCTTATGGTATGCTCACATCAGACCACCATGACACACTGCCCGCACAGCTTCCCTTTGAGAATCACTGCCTTGGCTTAGGCCTTCATCATCTCTCACTGATATTTCTTCAGCACATCCATGTTTTTTTGACTCCAGCCTTCCACCCTCTCCATTCTCCTCATCTCAGACAGAACAGCCCTTTAGAGCAAATTTGATTGGTCACATGCTTTAACATGACTACCTGGGTCACCATCATCCTGCAGACACATTTCCAATTCCTCAGCACTCTCTAGAGTCCCCTTCCTTCCTCTCCTGTTTCATCAGTTCTCTTCTCCCTGTCCAATCACACACGTCTTTCATCCCTAACTACTCCCATCTTTCTGCCCTCTTTGGGGATTCTTCCCTCCAATTAGGACATGATCCCTCCCACCTCTCTTTGGTTCCGTCTTCTCTCAGTAATTCCTTACTTCTGGCTTCCTGACTACTTTTCATTTCCCTTCAGTGCTCAGTTCAGGAGTCATCTCCTTCAACAAGTCATCTCGAATCCATCTGAATCACCTTCCATCCCTCTTAAAGCATCCTTCATAACCGATTGCAATTCCTTGCTTATCTACTTAAGCTACCAGACTGAGACCACCTCAAAGGCAGGGATCGTGGCATCCATCTTTGTGCATCCAGGTATCATCTATGCTATGTATTTAATAATTGGCTTGAACAGAGAAAAAGAAGTAAAATATTATATGAGTTTAGAGAAAATGTGTTGTTAATACATAGTTCCAATGATTTTAAACTTTTCTATTTTAAACTTTAAACTTAACTTTGTCTGCTACAAAATGTTAAAGAAATGAGTCATGGCACAAAAGCAAAAATTAAGAACTTACCACACTGTTAAACAATTAACTAGGTTTATGGTTGTAGCCAACAGATGGATGGTTGAATTTTCCCACCCCATCCCCTAGCACCCTCACCCACTACCACCAACCCCAATTTCCAATGGCTGTAATTAAAAATATGATCAATACTTATTTTTGGTATAATTCTTTGGAAGTCTGAAAGAAGAAACAAATAGGATAATGTTCAATGAGGTTGAAAGATGATCTATAGTATAAGTACAGTTGTGCTATTGTAAGGTTTGCCAGGTGTGGTGGCTCCCTCTTGTAATCCCAGCACTTTTGGGAGGCTGAGGTGAGAGGATTGCTTGAGGCCAGGAGTTTGAGATCAACCTGGGCAACATGGCGAGACACTCTTTACTTAAAACATATACATTTAAAAAGTAAAGTTAACACAATGCTAACGTATATGGGGAATGACATCCGATGATAAATGTGAACAAAACAAAAGAGAAAAGAGAACAAACCCTTTCTGTTTTATTGGAGTTTCACAGACACTTATTGGAATACCACAGGTAGTTATGGTTCCTCTATTTTAAGATGATATGTAAACACTGGAATGATGGTTAAAAATATATATGTGGAAGAATAAGACTGTTTATTATAAAGAAGCCTGAAGACTGATTAAATTGCATTCAAGTATTTGTAAATTTATTTCACAGATAGTGCTAAATCTCTGTTCTCAGTTCCCAGAAACAAGATTAGACTATTTTTCTTCCTGTTTTGAAAAAATTGGATTGCTCTAAAAAGAAGGCAAGCCTACTGTACTTGATTCTGGGCAACTTGAGAAAATGATCAGAAAACTTTTCCACCTCTTTATGCCTTTAACCCAACTTATAAAAATTGCAACAACAAACATGTTGGTGATTAAAACAATGCTCCTTTCAGGGAACTCAATTACCCGCCAATTATTAACTTGGTCAGGAGGTTTTAAAGCAAGACAAACCAGAGTTCCATGTATACAGTCTACAGAATAGAAATGAAAATACACAGTATCATCATTCCACAACATGCAAGAAAGAAAACTATTTTTTTTTTTAAAGAGGAAAATGTCCTACCATGATTTGTTTGCTGTGTGATCAGCTGCAGGAAAGTGGTGCTCTCCATTATTCAATCGTTTCATCAGCTTCCAGTGTGAATCTTCTGTGAGAAACGGCTCCCAACCGCAGAAACCCGACTCAAAGTCACAGGCGAGATGCTTTGCTGTTACACGTAGAAGAGAAAATAGGTGAGGAGAAATGAAGAGCATGCAGGCAAACACTGCTCTACACTAGCTAATCATCTTAGGAGGCCTGCAAAATTATTCTGCTTGGTAGTGAATATTCTCTAATGATCAGAATATCTTTCCTTTATCTAGTCACACACAATATCTCAGGTGCTGTGTGAGGCATGACCCTTCCACATGCTTCCATCTGTAAGTCTGGTACATTTCATTCTGGTTGGCCATCTCCATTTTATTTGATGATGCAAGGTGGAACTCCAAAGCTTTTCAGGGAGTAACTAATTTGCTTGCCCAGTATAAACCTGCTGAGATGGTAGTTTAAATGAAAAAAATCCACTGGGAAGGGGGAAGTTTAAATTAATTCTGGACTCACAAATAACTTGAGGTCAGCATCTCAGTATGCATTTTATTATTCTATCCTAACACTTTCTCAAAAAAAAAATACCTAGCCATTTTGGAATTGCAGGTAAATTAGATATTCGGAACTGAGCTGGTGTTATCTTTTGCCTTTTTTTTTTTTTTAAGGCAGAGTCTCGCTCTGAGGCCCAGGCTGGAGTGCAGTGGTGCAATCTTGACTCACTGCAAGCTCCACCTCCCGGGTTCACGCCATTCTCCTGCCTCAGCCTCCCGAGTAGCTGGGACTACAGGCGCCCACCACAACGCCCGGCTAATTTTTTATATTTTTAGTAGAGATGGGGTTTCACTGTGTTAGCAAGGATGGTCTCGATCTCCTGACCTCGTGATCCACCCGCCTCAGCCTCCCAATATGCTGGGATTACAGGCGTGAGCCACCGCACCCGGCCCAACATTTTTTTTTACATGAAAGACATCTGGAGACAATATCACAGTAAAAATTAATGCATCATACAAGATCCTTGGTTTAAATTTCTTTCATTTGACTATTATACCAACGTCCCCTGTGAAGGTACACAATTCATATTAGCATTTAAAATTGTTTTTAAAGTCCTATAATTTAAAAAACCCCTTTTTCATGGAATTTCCTGAACTATTTTGATTTGAAGATATATCTATCATGCCAACTTTTTTGGAACACAGTGAAGTAGATTCTATATATATATATATTTTTTTTTTTCCTATATGAGTTATTGAAATTTTATATATAAATACAAATGTGTATTTTATTGTGGTAAAATATACATGACATAAATGTAACATTTTAACAATTTTTAATGTAAGCTTCTATGGTATTAGGTACATTCCCATTGTTGTACAACCATTATCACCATCCATCTCCAGAACTTTTTCATTCCCAAACTGAATCTCCACCCCCATTAAGCAATAATTTCCATATCCCCTCCCCTCAAACCCTGGCAACCACCATTTTACTATCTGTCTCTATGAGTTTGCCTACTTTAGGTACTTCATATAACTGGGACCAAACAATACGTGTCCTTTTGTCTCTGGCTTATTTCAAGGTTCATCCATGTTGTAGCGTGTGTCTGAAAATTAGATCTATTTCATGTACAAACTGTTCAGGGATCCAATGTGTATCTTTGGACATGTTTGGCACGTTGTATTTTAATTATTTTGATAGAGATTTTTAAAACATATTGCATATATATGTATTAATTTTTTAAGCTTTATTGATGTATAAGTGACAAACAAAATTGTAACTAAGGTACGCAATGTAATGTTTTGATATACATACACATAGAGAAAGGATTACCACAGTAAAGCTAATTAGCATCATTTCATCATATAGTTACCTTTTGTGTGTGTGATCAGAACATTTCAGATCTACTCTCAGCAAATTTCAAGTATACAATACAGTGTTATTAACTATAGTCACCAGGCTGTACACTAGACTCCCAGAACTTATTTATCTTGTAAGTGAAAATTTGTATCTTTTGACCAACACCTCCCCATTTCGGCCAGGCCTCAGCCCTGGACAACTGCCATTCTACTCTCTGTTTCTACAAATTCAACTTTTTTAGGTTCCATGTATAAGTGAGATCGTGCTGTATTTGTCTTTCTCTGTCTGGGTTATTTCATTTTGCATAATCCCCTCCAGGCTCATCATTGTCACAAATAGCAAGTTTTTTCTTCATTATTGCTGAGTAATATTTCATTGTGAACACATATACATTTTATACACACACACACACACACACACACACACACACCCCACTTGTTTGATCCATTCTCAGAGACTTCAGTTGTTTTGGCTGGATATTTTGAATAATGCTGCAATGAACATGAGGGTGCGGATATATTTTAATCTTAACTGCCCTCATTTAATACAGGATTATGTTAATGAACATCAAAAATCTATTGTTTGGTTTTAGAGAAATTTTACTCAGAGTTCATCAGTTAAAGTAATATTTTAAGATCATGACAAAGCTTTCTCTTGCATATTTAATCACTACAGCATATGAGCAGACAAGAAAGAATGTCATTGTGCAGCTGGGAAAAATTCTGGATCATGAAAAGTAAAATATTTTATGAATCCTCCAGAAGTTAATCAGCTCTCTGTGAAATAAGAAAGAAAGCTATGTATGGGAAATGAATGGGGAATATTTCATTTAATGAGAATATATTATATTCTAACAGGATTATATTATAAATATTGTGTTAATATACATTAAAAATACACATTATAAATATTTTATTAATATTGATGCTCTTAAGGACTAGCAAAGTAAAGAGAGTTTTTGCTTCTACCCTGAGATAACTCTGACTTGTTTGCCTTTAGTTTTTATCAATTTTTTTAGATGCCATCTGTTTCTTCCCCTAGCTGTCTTCCTTCCTGAAGCCTCTTTGGTACAGTGGTTCTCAAAGTTTCATATGCAGACAAATCACCTGGGACCTTGTTCCATGTAGCTTTTGGTTCTGTAAGGCTGGGTCAGGGCCTGAGGTTCTGCATTTCCACTAAGTTCCCAGGTAATGCTGATGCTCTGGTCCATGGAGTCTGCTGTTGCAGCAAAACCCACAGGCCATTTTTATTAACTGATTTTGAAAAGCCACCGGTCTGGAGGCTATGTTATGCCATATATTAAAATAATACCTAAAAGTAAGAGCAACTTAATAATGAGAGAAGACCTGAGAGAGTCTGCCTTTGGGGAAAAGCACATTGGCTGTGGAATACCAACTGACAATCCTCACGAGTTCATATTTACTCATTCTCCAGAATTTGGTAAGTATTCCTGGTGCTATTCAAACTGCCTGCACAAGCTATACCCTCCTAGAGATTCATTCTAAAGTGCATAAAAAATATGTATTTTTTTCTTCTGCTTCATGAACATGGAAGAATCGTTTATGAAAAAAACTTGATATTACAAATTCAAATTTGTAAAACACAAATGTTTCCGTATGTGTAAAATGTTTCAATATGGTTTTAAATTTCAAAGGAAAGCCTCTTTTATTTTGTAAGAATATACATATGCACGTGTCTATATGCAAAAATATATTAAATACTTTAGTGCAGCAAATAGTGTAAATTCATATCAATTCTAATAATCCAAATCTATATAATTTCACAGCATAAATAATTGTATATATATTTACATGAAACACTCATTTTGGTATCAAAATACATGAATACACATATATACTGTATGCAATATGGCTACATTTTTATGACATATTCCCTATATCAAGTCAATCTCAATCATGCAAACATGACAGGTTTTCTTTGGACAAATGAGGTTACACTATTTAAAAACTTAAAAGACTAATAAGTAACACTGTTTTTGTTCAGAAACACAATTACCCTTTCCTGCATTCACCCAAAGAAAATAGCAGAATATGGCATCAAGAGCTACTGAACTGGAAAAATGTCATATACATAATCAATGAAACTTCAGTAAATGAGAAAATATGTCGAAAATCAAATGCTAAACAATTTTTTAAAGGTGAACATAAAGTATGATTTACTATGGGGAAAATAATGGAGGGGAAAAAGCTAAGCTTCCAAATATACAAGTGCCCAGGTGCAGTGGCTCATGCCTGTAATCCCAGCACTTTGGAAGGCTGAGGCCGGTGGATCACCTGAGATCAGGAGTTCAAGACCAGCCTGGCCAACATGATGAAACCTGTCACTACTAAAAATACAAAAATTATCTGGGTGTGGTGGCACATGCTTGTAATCCCAGCTACTCTGGAGGCCGAGACAGGAGAATCACTTGAACCCGGGAAGTGGAGGTTGTAGTGAGCCGAGATCATGCCATTGCACTCCAGCCTGGGTGACAGAGCAAGACTCTGTCTCAAAAAAAAATTATATACGTGGAAAGAAAGGAAATATATTTTCCTTCAGTTATTGACATTAAGAATTATAGAAACTGTTAGAAAGAAATATTTCCCCAAAAGAAATGAAGCAAATTGTCTGTAAAAAATTTAAATAAAACATAGAAAGAAACTTCACATACATTGGAGTAAATAAATTGCTCTTACATCGCTTGTTTTAAACAAAAGAAGAGAGCAGCCCAAAAGCTCCGTTGAGCTCACACTGGTTAGCCGATTACTTGGTTTAAAGCTAGGAGTCTGAAGTATTAACTGGATTGCTGTTGATGAACATGGCAGAAGGGGATTTTAGCCTTACTTTCTCATCTCCTCTCTCCTGTGTCCCTCCGCATTGCTCTTAATAAAATCCAAGCTTCCCAAGAGAAACCAATTATACAGAGCTTTTCACTTAAAAGGTGGCATTTATCTTATTACAATATTTTCACCTCTGCTCAACAAAACATCTCACTAAAATAAGACACTGCAGTAAAATAAACGTCAAATTTTTAATATCTTTTAAAAACCACCTGTTTGTGATACAGAAATTGGATTCATATCCTTGGAATTCATGTTTTCTAAAGAGACACAGGGATCTCAGTTGCTAAGTTGCCTCATATGAGAATCATCCTGTGGATTGTAAATTAAATTATATTTTTGTTGAACTATGACTATGCTTGAACAGCAATGGGATCTCTTGTCATCACTTCTATCAAAGACTCTTCAGAAAAGGCCTGAAAGAAAGGTGTTGGGGCACTTTGGCCCTCCCAAATGCCAGTCATGGCTGAAGTGATTTCTTTTTTTTTTTTTTTTTTTTCAGACGGAGTCTCACACTGTCGCCTGGGCTGGAGTGCAATGGCGTCATCTCAGCTCACGGCAACCTCCACCTCCCATGTTCAGGCAGTTCTCCTACCTCAGGCTCCCAAGTAGCTGTGATTACAGGTGCCCACCACCACGCCTGGCTAATTTTTTGTATTTTTAGTAGAGACGGGGGTTTCACTATGTTGACCAGGCTGGTCTTGAACTCCTGACCTCGTGATCTGCCTGCCTCGGCCTCCCAGAGTGCTGCGATTACAGGTGTGAGCCATTGCACCCGGTTGGCTGAAGTGTTTTCTAGGCAAGTAAGAGGAGAGCGGCCCTTCCTCCAGGGCAGCCATGATGGCTGAAGTGATTTCTACAATCATGGTAGCTGCCCTGGAGGAAGGGCCACCCTCCTCCTACTCATCCCTCCCAGCTACAGCTTCCAAGATGATTGACTAGAGAGGAAAAAAGCATACACAATAAAAGTTAGCATCCCATACTATATGCCTCCAAGGCAAAGGTACAAAAAGTTTCCTTCTACCACCCATCTTCTCTTTAATCAAAGCACACACATTCGCACACCCAGCCAACAATAATCACAACTATTCATTTGTAGAATAAATTGAGAGATGTTGCAGACTTTGCAACAAGCACCAAAACATTAAGTTAAAATAGAGATCCCTGAAGGCATAGTACTAATAGTTTCAGAGCAATAATGCATATTTATCACATTTCATACATATGACTTACCTTTGCCTTGATAGAAACAAAGACTGTTTTAAATCCAACTAACAGTCTTGAATTAGAGCATGTAAACTAGTAAGCCATTCACTCACTTACAGCAAGTTGCTGGGTCTTCATCACTCTCATCGGAGCAGTCCTGCCGAGAGTCACAGACAGATTATTTGGCGATGCACTGGCCACTAGTGTAAGGGAATTCGTCTGCAGAGCAAAGCTTTCTGGATTGGGTCTGTCCACAGGCATAGACCCAGAGGTGATCAAGGGCAATAAAACTTCTCTGGCTCTAAAGAGTCCCTTCAAAAATAATCTTTAGGAAGAAAAAGATTAATTTATGAGTTTGCAATCTCCTTAATAAGACAAAAAACTAAAGAAGGTTGATAAAGACAAAGTAGTTATTGAGGAAAAGTGTTTAAAGCAACCAAGGCAATATATAACAAAGTTCCTGTTTGATAAGCTCAACCCATGCTCATACGACTGATGTAACAAACCCGCACGTTGTGCACATGTGCCCTAAAACTTAAAGTATTAAAAAAAAAAACTGATGGAAACATTTGCTCCACTAAAGGCTCAGAGAAACCTCCCAGGATCAGGCAAAACACAAGCATCCCACTTAACTATCAAAAATGTCCCTGACTGCAAACTTGTTACTTGGTCATCATCTTTACAGCTCTCTTTCTTTCATTTTCAAGGAAAAGAAGAAGTATTGTCATTACTTATAGAACAAGAGCTGTAACTGCATCTGACTTATTTTTGAACTAGTGAAATTAGTATTTGAATACATGAAGAAAAATATCAGGCAAACGGAAACAGACACAATATGGGAATAAAAAAATGTAAGGGAATAAACATAAAACTCTATTCAACTTACATAAAAGAGTAACTTCTTTAATGAGAAAAGAAGTGCCAATTAAAGTAAATAAATTTTGTTGTCACCAATTGAATTGCTAGCTTTTCTGGAGATAAGCAATATTAGCAAATGAAACAACCACACATTGCTGGTCAAGTGTAAGATAATGTCAAAGTACTAGCATTCCTTGAGTTTCTACCAAGAGCAATTATTACTTAACACCAAAAGGGCAGAAGTATAAATAGCTGACTGTATCACAGATAACTAATTATTTGCTGTCCAGAACATTAGCCATGAGCTACAGAGGACTATTTCAATTCAAATTAATGAAAATAAAATAAAATTTAGTTCCCTCAGTCATGGTAGCCAAATTTCAATTGTTCAATAGCCTCATGTGATGAGTGGCTACCATACTGGACATCAGATATAAAGCATTTCCATTAGGCAGAAAGTTCTATTAAACAGCACTAAATGTGGTTAAAATTCCAGCCAGATACTAAGAATTAAAATTGACTTCTTTCAGTTTCATCCAGCTTAAAGTTTCTGAATAGATTTTCTTTTCAAAACACGAGGGATAGGTCAGGTGCAGTGACTCACACCTGTAATCCCAGCACTTTGTGAGGCCAAGGAGGTGGATCACTTGAGGTCAGGAATTCGAGACCAGCCTGGCCAATATGATAAAACCCATCTCTACTAAAAATACAAAAAATTAGCTCGGCATGGTGGCACACGCCTGTAGTCCCAGCTGCTTGGGAGGCTAACGCAAGAGAATTGCTTGAGACCAGGAGGTGGAAGCTGCAGTGAGACAAAATCCCATCACTGCACTCCAGCCTGGGTGACAGAGCAAGACTCCATTTCAAACAAACAAAATACGAGGGATATATATTTGTTTGTTCATTAATAATTACTTAAGGTCAGATTTTCAGTTTGCAAATATGTCTAATAATTTGGTTTAGAAAATAATATTAAATTTAAATCATATCCAACAATAAGAAAACTTTGTATGCTGCTACATACTTTTCCCATAATGAATATCATACATGTAAAAACTATTAATGTATAGCTGTATTTTTCATAGCAGCAAGAGATCAGAAATGCAGAAATGATATCAATTTGAGGTTCAAAAATTGATGGTTTTAAACTTAGATCTCAAAGGCCTATAATTATTGAACAGCTAATTACATTACATATCCACTTGAGAACCTGGAATAACTCTCAAATTCATTTTCTTTACATTTTACCTTGTTTTATCTTTGAGTTAAAACAAAATTTAATCTTCAGTTTATAGAAAAAGAAACTTGTTTAGTACCTGAGAAGTTATAAAAACAGATATCAGCCTATGAAAATTAAATAGTGTCAAAATGTTAACTCAATAGGCTGTGATAGGATGTATAAATGGAATATCACTATAAAGAAATGAAATTGGCTTCATAACCCACACATATAATCAGTATCATCATTTTATACTCACACTCCAGCATAAATAAACTTACGCATTCCGTATATCATGTTGGTGCAAAAATAATTGAGGTTTTGGCCATTAAAAGCAATGGCAAAAGCCACAATGGCAAAAGCTGCAATTACATTTGCACCAACCTAATACAATACAAAATATCAATTTAATTTTTTAAGAGACAGCATTCCTATTGAGCCTATGTATGTTTCATATGTTTCTTGGTGTACATAGAGCTTTCCATGTGTTATAAAGATATGAATTATTGCATTCAAAACATTTGCCTATACTCTACTAAGTTTCAATACCAGTTTACTATTTACCTACTTCATAATGCAATTTGTTTCCCTGGGGCAAAGCATGGTGCTGGGGAGCGAGAAAGGAAGGCTGTGGAGAATGAGGAAGCTGTGAACAAGAGTGGATACACTCTATTTCCCCCGCCATGGGAAATTTGGTCTCAGAAGGAAAAGGTACAATTTAAAAAGTAAGCAATCACTCTCCCCAAATATACAAGCACGCATCCCTAACTTAAATGCTAATTTAACTTTAGCAGTGCATGATCAATTTATTGCTGCAAAGCTAAAACTTAAACCATGATAAAAAAGTATTTTTTTTTCATACCTTAAATGTCTTCAGATCTTGTGGTATTAACACATCTGCTTTCACCCATTGGCTGTGAGTTGATATGTTGTATGTCCAAAATATTTCTTCTTCCTTTGATTTGAAGAGAAAGACATCACTCATTACCCATATTCTAATCTTCACATTTACATACATGCTCTTTTAATTACATTGTAGTAGGTATTACCTCACCTGTATGATATAAAGTACTAGGAAATCTAAAGTCTTGGTAGTCAAATTGAAAAAGCTGAATATCATTAAAAAATAAGAAAATGAAGCATGTTTATGTAGTAAAGCTGCTTTTTGTAGATAAACAGTATTAGGATGGAACAAAAATTTGGATGAAATCTTTTAAAAAACAGTACTGCGTTTCAAAAATAAAATTCTACATAACAGTTAATAAGATCAGCAATTTAAATGTTGATCTCAATAACATTATTACATTTTGTAATATTGTCATGATACTAGAAAAGAAAAAGATTACAGGCAAACAATATAAAGGTTAAAAATGTTGTCAGATGCATTTTCTGCACAATTTCAATTTATACTAAATATTTTTTCCTGTGGAAACATTTGGTCCAAGTTCCAAACAATACAGTTACATTCTGAAAATTATATTCTTAATTTGGTCATTCTATCAAAGGCCTATTTACATCTTTTAGAGAAATCTATGTTATGTACCTGTACAATGATCATTTTTCAGATTGCAAAATCTATGTAAAATTGTTACTACATGCTATGAGTGTAGTAACAAGCCTTTACTGCATTCAAAACATGTATTGAATGTAAGAAGCTCAATAAAAGTCTATGGTGAAACTCCATCTCTACTAAAAATACAAAAATTAGCCAGGCGTGGTGGTGGGTGCCTGTAATCCCAGCTACTCAGGAGGCTGAGGCAGGAGAATAACTTGAACCTGGGAGGCGCAGGTGGCAGTGAGCCAAGATGCCACCACTACATTCCAGCCTGGGCGACAGAGCATGAATCCGTCTCAAAAAAACTAAATAAAATCAAAAAGTCTATAAGGTACTCAAAATTTTGTCTACGGCATGTATGGCATTGGTCTTTATGATTTATGTTGATGCTTTTATGCTCTGAAATCTTATTTTTATTTACATTTTATTCGACATTCAAATTCACATTTCTTCCCAAAAAAGACCAAATTGTTCATAATGTTTACATATAGAATGCATGAATTTTTAGGTAACAATATGGTAAAAATGTGAAGATTGACATAATTATGTCTCAGGTTGAGCTCTGAGCCTGGCTCTGTCCCACTTTCTAGCATGAGATGGAAAACGGCCCTGAAAGGCAACATCTTGTTTTAATCCAAATGATAAGTGATATCAATATTTGTGTCCTCACTCAGCCTCACATATTTTATGCATGCCCAAGATTTTGTAAAAATGAATCTACTTTCAACTTAGTCCTGCACCCTCAGATGCCTACTCCAAATTTCCAAGACCTAAATATTTCAGAAGATAGTCTAAATCCATTACAATTTACTTCATTACTTATTCATATCAACTGTGAAGATTTCCACAAGACAATGAAGCACATGGGGTGGACATATTTTCGGCTGATAACTTTCATGGCGGATCAGGATGAACTGGAGTTATAAAAAGTTGAGACAAGCAACTAATTTTTCTTCTGCTTATTTCTTACACAACTTCAGTTATTTAGCATCAAAACACTTACACCCTACACAGATGCTTTTAGTGACACCTCTTGGCAAATTGCATTCACCACTTTCCCCCGTTTTCATTTTATGAAAATAATTTAGAGCTATTGTGCTCTTTTTTCAAAGTGACTAACTGATCCCCCTCTGCTCCCCCTGAAGATGGGTGCACTTACAATTTTGAAAAGTGAGCAGTGTTCTTTCCAAACTTAAATAGTTTTTCATAAGCCAAGTTCATAGTACACAGTGAATGAGATCTATATTTTTCTATACATTTTCCAGTCTGATGGCACCAGCAATGTTTTGTAAAAAGAATTTATTCTTAGTGAAATCAGGTTTCATTTTATTTCTGTTCTTACTCTTCCACTTTCTAGTTACTTTTCACAGGTGTTAATGTAAAAAAGAAATCTCCAACTCAGCAAAGCTTTTCAAGTGATGTTCTACTTTTATCTTAAAATCAGTAAATAATTTTTTTAAAAATATATCTTTGCTCTGCCGGTCCAGGATCAATAATGCCGATTTACCTTTCAAGAAAAATATTTCACATATTTATTAACACTCTATCTCTTAGAGATGCCAGTCTATGCTTTTCTCTTCCAGTGAAGAAATCAAGGGTGCCAAAGTCAATGTTGTTGAGTTTCACTACTTTTGATCGCATCTAGGAATAAGACCATGTAATTTGGTAAAGAATTACAAGTAAATTTGGTTGTAAAGAAAAATTACATGTAAATTTCTTGGTAAATAATTACATGGAAACCCTACACAGAACAAAAGTAGTCTGTTGCTATGAGTATTATTTTATAGATCATGGACGCAGATCTAACCCAAGAATGGTTAGATGGTACAAACTAGAATTGCTACACACTTGAGCTGATTCTAAAGAGTGAACTCTTTATTTAACAACTTGCCTTCACCTGAGTTTTTCACTTCTCAAGTTCTAATGTCCTCTGGAAATAAAGAAAACAACCTTCAGCATTCTTGCTAGATATTTCTTGGCTTACCTCCTCACATTTATAGAGTAATAGATGTTCGCAACATACAACAGCATTCTGTTCATGGAAAGATGTAAATCATCCTTTTCATCAAGAGCTACTTTTTTAAATGATAGGTTTGTTTGGAGTCATTTTAAGTGTGTGATAAAACATTCTCTTGGGACTTAAATGTACTTTGATGCAGATTTTGCATCAGTGAGTAACATATGTATAGAGGATAGCAAATAGTGTCAGAAAAGACAGGACACCTCACGGGATACTAACAAATCAAACATCAGTCAACAATCTCTAAGATGTACATTCATTTGGTTCTGGTTAATACACTAGATCATTTCCCTATGATTAACTTCTTTTCTTATAATATGAGAGACAGAATCTTGATAACTGTATTACTGATTAATAGAGTTAATGATGTGTGGTATCTAACGTCATTTTTATATGATGTAACACTTGAAGCCAATTTGTTTTCACTCTTTTCTTGTATGGTTCTAAAGCCACCAGAAGAATGGCATGGCTCATTTTCAGTAATTCCAATCTATATACATTCATAATTACATACATACTAAATACACACATTCATAATTATATAATACTTATAGACATTCATAATTACATACACAGTACATACTCACATTCATAATTAAATACACAATTCCATTCTACATGCATTGAAACTTTTAAAATACATCACTCATTTTCAGAGCAGATTAAAATAATCCTCAGGATTAGACCATATTATAATACAAATTTCCACTTAAATTTAGGCTAAAAATTCATTCAATTTTAATGAAATAATTAATTATCTGTCATCTGAAAAGCATTACCATAGGCCCACATATATAATTTAACCATTTTAACTATAATTTAAACTCATCGAAATTATTCTAGAATTTCTCTACTATGCCTTTATTGAAGAAGGAGTAGGAAATTATAGAATGTTGTAGATTGCATGGAGGCTTGCTGGGATTGGTTCAAACAGCACAGGTGACAGCAACTGAAATATTGAGGCATGAATGGTGGAAGATACATGGATACAGTTAAATTTTTTCTCTCTTCCTTTTTGGTAAAATTGATCCCACGTATATGGACAGTTTGTAATGCTGCAGGAAGGATAGGGAGATGTTGTCCCCTTTTCTTCCTCCCCCCACACCTTATGAAATGGAGTGAAATATATTAAATAGATTGCAGGGCAGTGACTACAAAGTACTATTGCAAAAAACACAAAAACATAACAAGTTCCAGAATGCCAGGAAAATTATATCTCATTCAATTAAAAAAGAATTTATATACATATGTATATTACTTTATATATCTATATGTGCGTATATGGATGTGTGGGGAGATATATATATATATAATCACATCCACATATCTATAGATATGTGATATATATGACATCCATATTTATCTATCTATATATTTATATCTATATTGATGTGTAGAGATATATATCTATAGATATCTCACATACATATAGATGTAATTATGTGAATCATATAAATCTGGATACATAAAATAATAAATATATTATTTGTTATATATTATATTACATATAATTATACATTATATATTATTTATTATGAATATATTTATTCATCTCCAGTTTCTGGCAGATAGTTCCCAAAAACCTGTTAATTTCCTAATCAGTAGGGATGTTAATAGAATCTTATGGGACTCATCACCAGAAAGATCAAGCTATGATTAGAAGCTTGGAACTTTCAGTCCCACCTCTTTGGGGAAGAAGAGAGGGGCTGGAGATTGAGGTAATAAATGATCATACCTATGTGACAAATCCTCTATACAAATTCCTGAAGTACAGGTTTCAGAGAGCTTCTAGATTGCTGAACGCATTTTGGTTCCTAGAGGGTGCACACCCGGGAATGCATGGAAGAGAAGCACCACCCCTCTTCCCACATACTTTGCCCTATTCATCTCTTCCATACGGTTGTTCATCTACATTTTTAATAATAAATGGGTAACATGAGTAAAGTGCTTTCCTGAATTCTGTGAGCCATCCTAGCAAATTATCAAACCTAAGAAGGGGGTCATGGGAACTCCAATTTATAGCTGGTAGGTAAGAGGCACAATAGGAAGCTTGTGATTGACATCTGAAGTAGGGGTGGTCTTGTGGGCCTGAGACCTCAACCTGTGGAATCTGTACTATCTTCACGTAGCAGTGTCAGAATTGAGGCAAATCAAAGGACACTCAGTTGGTGTCCACTAGAGAACTGAATTGCTGTGTTGGAAAAAAAACATGCATCTGGTGTCAGAAGTGAGATATTGGGAGTGCTGAGTGCGTAAGAGTAGAAAAAGCAGGGTGTTTTCCTATACTGTGGAATCAGCTGTCAGTTTGTTTTTATCTGTTATACTAATTGGAGTACTCACCCAGCTTTACACTTTAGAACTCATTGAGCATATTGGACAAGGAGAGAGAAGAAGAATGGACTCACTCTACCCAGTGTGCCATTGTTCAATGTTTAATCAATAATTACCAGTCTTAAAAATTATGTCTACTGCTACCCAAACAAGTAAGTTTTAACCATTATATTTATAGTTCTAATGATATATAGATGTAATGTCCAAAACAGATCACATCAGAGCTTCAATACAGAGCTCACAATACAGAATCTCAGCTATCCCATTTTTATTAGATCTATAGTTTCTTTAATATACTTCCATGAATTTTGAAAACTTTATGAAATAATATTGGGCAAGTTATCACATTAACTTTTGTACATGAGAGTGTCCCCTATCCTAGTTTCTTAATCATTCTTTTTAAAAGTATACCAAATAAAGTCAAGTTAAAGAATAAAAGCCTATGCGTAACTGAGAAATCGAAACACAAGTTGCCAAGAGTTAGAAACTTCATTGATTCAATGAATTTGAAATAAAGGCAACTTTCTTCTTACCTTATTATTATACAGTCTTACTCTCAGGACACTGCTTTCCATTGCATAATAGAATTGAAGATGACAGCTCTTGCCCAGGCAATGACACACAGAGCTATTTAGGTAAGCCCTGCTGTCTAAATGGTTAAGAGTGAAAGCATGCTTAGCGCCTACCCATACATAATAACCTGAAAGATAAAAGAAAAAAGAAACAATTTAGGAAAACATTAGCTTCTTTCTGTCTGACTAAAACTATCACATTTCTGAAGTTTTCAAAACCAGACTTAAAACACAAATATTTTACTTAAAAGGATAGAGTGTTTTCAAATGATTACATCAACTACAAATAACAGGTTTTCATTTTTATATATCATTTCCAATATGTAGAGAAATCTCCTAATTTCTATAATCAAAATTTGATAACACCCTTTTGTAAGAATTCAAGATTCCTGTAAAAGAAACCTACATATACAAATTGCTATACCACCAAATTATTGTCATTTTCTTTTAAATATCACAATTCAATCCTTTTTTAATCAAGAATTTCTCTTCGTCCTTCCCAGAATTCTTGCCCCTCTGGATGATTTTTTGATTTACTTTTTGTAGAAAATCCTTTATAGTTTTAGGAAACACAACTTAAAATGTCTTCTTTCTTACCAAGCCACATAGAGGTATGAGATATCTACAGTCCTTTTAAACGTCACCTATGGATTTTGTTTTACATAAAGATATTGTATATAAAATTTTCCCCATCTGATATTTAAAACCAGTTGGAGCTGTTCTTGAACTTAATAACAATGACAACACAGATTTATAAAGAGATTTCTATAATTTTACAACTTCATTTTCAAAAATAAAGTCTGAAATGCTTCTTCATGCTACTGAAACTGCTGCACGTCTCTGACATTTATTTAAAAAGAAGTCTCTAAGGAAACCCAAATACAACAAGAAAGACAAAAACAAGAACATGAGACCAAATTTTAGCCTCACATGTTTACAGCTACAGCAAATACTAAGCATAATATGATCCTTAACTGGATAAACGTAATGTAAAAGCTTACACTATTTACATTAATGTCTTTTGCACAGTAAATCATGTCTGACTTTCAACAAAAAATTACAAGGCACCTGCAAGGCAAAAAGCAGTTTGAAAAGAGTAATTCTAAAAAGTAAAGTCTATTAATCTTTTTAAAAATAGTCTGTACACTATTCACAATAGCAAAGACATGGAATCAACCCAAATGCCCATCAATGATAGACTGGATAAAGGAAATGTGGCACATATACACCATGGAATACTATGCATCTATAAAAAGGAATGAGATCATGTCCTTTGCAGGAGCATGGATGGGGCTGGAAGCCATTATCCTGAGCAAACTAATGCTGGAACAGAAAGCCAAGCACCACATGTTCTCACTTATATGTGGGAGCTGAACAACTTGAACACAGACACAGGGAAGGGGAACAACACACACTGGGGCCTGTTGAGGGGTGAGGGGAGGGAGATCATTGGGATAAATAGCTAATGCACGCTGGTCTTAATACCTAGGTAATGGGTTGACAGGTGCAGCCAACCACCACAGCACATGTTTACTTATGTAACAAACCTGCACATCCTGCACACGTAGCCTGGAACTTAAATAAAATAAATAACCATAATAATAATATTACTGCTACCCCCCAAAAATAAAAAAATAAAAAATAATAATCTGCACAGTAAAATATATAAATATAGTGCTAAAGACAGCAAAAACGAATTACATTTATAAATGGTACAAAAAAGAAATTACATTTCATGCAATTCTAATACAGTCTATTAAAAACATATTAAGATACACTAGGAAATAAATAAGAAAATATTAGCAAGTATACACTTAAAACAAAAATAAATTAAGACTTTAAATTAAATGCCCAATAGGCAGAATATAACCTAGACTGGCCATAGTGTCAAAGAGAAAATTCATGTACCAGAAGCCCTGAAATGTAACTCAAAATAGAGTAAATTATATAGAAAATAAAAAGGAGGAGTCAGGTTATGGAGTGTGAACATTAGTTGTGTTTAATAGAAACTCAAGATGAAAAGATTAGAGGGAGTAAGAGAGAATTACTTGGATAGAATAACATAATTTCTGCAAGTGATGATATATGTGCATTCTGAGCATTAAAAATTAAACATATACTCATTCCTGCACTCATCATACTGAAATTTTCAAATAACAAAGATAAAGAAACATTTTTAAAATCTGCATTAAACTAAAAACCATTACATGCACTCAGAATTCTCCGTCACTACAGCACATATCAGGAGCTAAAGAGGGAAAATCACCCTGTACTTAGAAATTAAAAAAAAAATCTAAAATTGTATGACCAGATAAATTATTATTTCGAAGTGAGAACAATTTTAAAACATTTTAAGTTTACAGGTACTATGGGAGCTCATCACCACAGATCTTTTCTAAATAAAAGAAAAATTGATTAAAGAGTCAACCTTTGCAAGGGGATAAGGGAACCAAGAAGGAAAGCATAAAATCTAAAACACAATGGTGAGTAAGAAAAATAATGGAATATATAAACTTACTAATTACAAGTATCATAACAAGATATTGACTTTAAAACTATTTAAAATGTTCAACTGTAACTCAGGACCAAAAAATAATTAAATGATAGTTTGGTCTTTCTCGTGTTCAAGAAGGCAGAAATACTAGAGCACTTTAGGTTTTGTTAAATAAATTTCATATAAAGAATATACCCTAAAAATTAAGAATAGTCATAACAATAAGATATACAAATTAAAGCTTCCAGATCAGTGAAAAAAATAAAAATAAAAATGTAACAATACTCACCCCTCCAAGAAAAGGAAGAAAGAAAAAAAGCAAAAAGAATAAAAGTAAACAGAAAATACAAATTAATATGTTAGCAAGAGGAAGAAACTCATTGACAACAGAGCAGTGTTGAAAGAAAGAGAGAAAGAAAGAAGGAAGGAAGCATGGATGGAAGGAAGGAAGGAAGGAAAGAAAGAAAGAAAGAAAAAGAAAGAAAGAAAGAGAAAGAAAGAAAGAAAGAAAGAAAGAAAGAAAGAAAGAAAGAAAGAAAGAAAGAAAGAGAGAAAGAAAGAGCTGGCTGACTTGGCTGGGCATGATGGCTCACACCTGTAATCTCAGCACTTCAGGAGGCTAAGGTGGGTGGATCACTTGAGGTCAGGAGTTTGATACCAGACTGGCCAACATGGTGAATTCCTGTCTCTACTAAAAATTCAAAAATTAGCCAGGCATGGTAGCACGTGCCTGTAGTCCCAGCTACTTGGGAGGCTGAGACAGGAGAATCACTTGAACCCAGGAGGCGGGGGTTGCAGTGAGCCGAGATCTCACCACTGCATTCCAGCCTGGGTGACAGAGTGAGACTCTGTCTCAAAAAAAAAAAAAAAAAAAAAGCCTTTTAATACTTTTTGTTCACACGATAATAAATCCTGAAGGAAATAATAAAACTTAAAAAATATTGTTAACCTAGTATAATTCTTGTTTTAGACTGTTGGAAACATAATTGTTATTTTCACCTTCAGCTCCTATGGCAGAATGTATTTTCAATAAAATATACTCAGTATATTCACCAAGGCCTCCTATGTAATGTCTTATAACTAGTCACCATAAAGCAGAATTCTGAAAGTAATACATAAAAGATATTATTTTTTTTCTACCTTCATCATCACCTCCTTGATCCTGCTGAGGTGTGGATTCGAATGCAGGGATCTCTCTCGCTTTTGTGTGCATCCAGGAAATTTGGCCAGCAGATGCTTCTGACGTCCACTCACACATGTCAAATTCAAACCCACAGGCCTGACACACTAAACGGGAGAAAAAGATCTTGGTGGACTATTAGTCTGCTAGAGTGGCTGCTTAACCAAGTTATGTGTTGTAATCAACCAAAAGGCTTATATACACACACACACATCAGCACACACTAATTTATATCTGGAAGTTGGGATTCAATAAGACTTAGAGTGTACCAGAAACTCCATTTTGCAAAAATTTCTCAGTTGATCCACATGTACAATATCCTCTCAAATGTGACCCATTGCCATAAAAAAAGGAGATTCCTAGTTTTTGTTGTATGTGTCACCACTTCAGTCACAATATGTTTTAATTTTTTTAAGAGACAGGGTCTTGTTCTGCCACCCAGGCCAAATGCAGTGTTGCAATCATAGCCCACTGTAGCCTCAAACTCCTGGGCTCAAGCAATCTTCCAGCCTCAGCCTCCCAAGTAGCTAGGACCACAGGTGCATGCCACCATGCTCAGGTAATTCTTTTTTTTTTATTTTTTTGGTAGAGATGACATCTTGCTATATTGCCCAGGCTAATTTTGAGCTCTTGGCCTCAAGCAATCCTCTCATCCCGGCCTCCCAAAGTGCTGGGATTACAGGCATGAGCCACCATACCCAGTCAACAATTTTTAAAATGGCTTTATATTTTACCTTACCTACTTTATGGGATTAGATTAGTTAGTTTAAATTATTTACTATTCATAATCACACTGAAATTTTATAGAAGAAACATTGCATATCATTCCACAATGGCTTTAGTTTGTTTCACAAAATGTCATCGCCTTAAATTGATGTATTTAGTATAAACCACCACAGCCTCCCAATAACACTCCAGCTAAAACTAGGACATTAATGTCAACAAAGGTTGGCGTGTGCACTTTCCTGTGAGTGGTATCTGAGTCTCACATATTGCATATATACCAGAAAAGTGAATATCTCAATTTAACACTTACATCTCAACTCTTCATCTGTAGCATCAAATCTGCAGAGATCTGTATCTGGATGACATAGCTCCCGCTCAGCATTCAATGCTTCTTGACACAGTAAAATTCCATCTGTTAAATTTAAAGATTGGCAAGAAGTGAAATGCAGGTGCAACTGGAAAGACTCAAGTATTTTGCTTTAATGTTAATATTCATTCTACAAAGCACTCTGTAACCAATTTCTCTTTATGGTATCATCACCCTTTAGGTAAACCTATCTCTCTCTCTCTCTCTCTCTCTCTCTCTCTCTCTCTCTCTCTCTCTCACACACACACACACACACACCACTCAAATAGAGACAGAGAAAAACAGAACAAAACAACTATGCCAATGTTTCAGAATTTTAATCATATCTCCATAATGACAGGCAAGCCCCAAAGCCAATCCTTCATAGGAGTAAAAAAAATTGCCCTAATGTTGGAACTCAGAGTCTACTATTTGAAGGACAGTTGTACATGTGTCCAATACAAGATATGGTGCCCCTTAAACGTGGAAGGTGGATCTTCCCTGGAACTGCTTTCTCTGGAGCCTTCCCAAATTGTACCTGTTGGCCGGCCATGGTGGCTCACACCTGTAATCCCAGGCATGGGCTGGCCTTTGGGAGGCCAAGGAGGGTGGATCACCTGAGGTCAGGAGTCCAAGATGAGCCTGGCCAACATGGTGAAACCCCGTCTCTATTAAAAATACAAAAATTATCTGGGCGTGGTGGCATGCATCCATAATCCCAGCTACTAGGGAGGCTGAGGCAGGAGAATTGCTTGAACCCAGGAGGTGGAGGTTGCAGTGAGCAAAGGTCACGCCACTTCAATCCACCCTGGGTGACAGAGCGAGACTCCATCTCAAAAAAAAAAATTGTGCCTGTGTTTTTGTTTTCTTTTCCCCAAGCCCCCCAATATAAGACTTGAAGGTAGACTAGGAGTCCTTTCTGCCCATACCACTTGCAGACAGTTCTCCCTCTGACCTTCCTAAATACCCAAGCTTTGACTCTCATGTCAAATGGCACCCCTCACTGTTCCAGCTTGTTACAATCACCTACAGACACTGTAGGTGAGCCCTGAGGATGCCCTGCCCCTCAACCCCTGAAGATTCTAGCTCTGAGCTCACTGTCATTCTCTGTCATGTAAATATTCACTTTTATTTGCTTCTCAGTTTCTTGATCTCTTCTTATTGATGACTTTGAAGGAGAACTTTGATGAAAAACAACCTTTGCCACCACTCTTCAGAAGAAGTATTACCATTACTAATGATGATAACGTTTCCTTGTCTTCATTTCAAGTGGTCCACTCACCAACCATCATCCCTATCTGTCCAGCTCACTTCTTTTCATATCTCTACTCTAACAATATTTCAGCTGCGCCAGCTTCTACAAGCCCAGGATCCTAAATTATTTTCAGTTATTTCCCTCACTTATCTTGTCTTCATTTCCTTTATTAGAGATGTCAGACAAGCAATCACTCCCTGGCCATGCTCATACTTCTCCATACTCTCATGGCAAAAACTCTAGAAAATAAATCCCTTCACTTACTCTAGCCTGTATCTGTGCAGCTGAATGAGTGAAGAAATCATGCAGATTTCACTTTGTCCACAATCATGCAGACTGAAATGACTTCGTATTCATGACTACTCACTCCATTGGCATCAGGGTGACCCTCATTCTTTCCTTTTCCGCATTCCTAGACAACTATTCAAAGCTTTCTATTCCCTCTTTTAACTTCCAGCTCTTCCTTCCCTATTGCATTCTCAGCTCACCACCTTGCTTCACACTTCATTGGGAAAATGAGAGAAATCAGAAGAAAACTTTACAAGTCGCATCATCAATCTCACTGGCCAGCTGTCCACACGCTTTGCCCCCTGTAGGAGCGGGTCAGCTCTCCATGCCCTTCTCTGGATGACGTCTTCCATTTAGACAGAAATTTCATCTCTGCTCGGCTATTTAAGGAATCATGCTGCCAATTTCCTCTCCTCTCATTTACAATGATGTGTTCTCTTTCTCTACAAGATCATTTCCTTCAGGACCTAAATGGCCAAAACTTCATCCATCTTAGAAAAACATTCTCCTGATCCGACAACCTTCTCCAACTAACTTCTCAAAGTTCTGCCTATTCTCACACTGACTCAAACACCAGTTCTTTCCCCTCCTATTCTCTCTTGAATCTATGTCAATAACAGTTTTTTTAATTGAGATAAACTTCACAAAACATATCATTAACCATTTCCATTTTATCTATTTTAAAGTGTACAAGTAGGCTGGGCACAGTGGCTCACAACTGTAATCCCAGCACTTGGGAGGCCGAGGCAGGTGGATCACTTGAGTTCAGGAGTTCGAGACCAGCCTGGCCAACATGGTGAAACACCATCTCTACTAAAAATACAAAAATTAGCAAGGCATGGTGGCACACGCGTGTAATCCCAGCTAGGAAATCTGAGGCAGGAGAATTGCTTGAACCCAGGAGGCGGAGGTTGCAGTGAGCCGAGATCGCACCACTGCACTTTAGCCTGGGCAACAGAGTGAGAGTCCAACTCAAAAAAAAAAAAAAAAAAAAAAAGGCCGGGCACAGTGGCTCATGCCTGTAATCCCAGCATTTTGGGAGGCTGAGGCAGATGGATCACCTGAGGTCAGGAGTTCAAGATCAGCCTGGCCAACATGGCGAAACTCCGTCTCTACTAAAAATACAAAAATTAGCCAGGTGTGGTGTTGCATGCCTGTAGTCCCAGCTACTCAGGAGGCTGAGACAGGAGAATCAATTGAACCCGGGAGGCAGGGTTGCAGTGAACTGAGATCGTGCCACTGCACTCCAGCTTGGGCAACAAGAGCGAAACTCTGCTTCAACAACTACAACAAAAAAGTGTACAAGTCAGTAGCTTTTATTAAATTTGAAATGTTGTGCAGCCCTTTCCCAAAGCAGACCTCTTTCTTGTCTGGGGACTAGATTGCCTTTGTAGGACTAACATTAGCCACAAGAATAGAAATTATAGTTTAAGAGTCATGCAGCTGGAGGCTACAAGATTCTGACCCTCCCTAAACTGCTTCTAAGATCAGTGCTTGACATATTTCACAGAACCTGCACTTGATGGATCAACTGGCACCATCCAGGTCAATAAAATGGCTCATCTGATCTTGTGGCCTCAACCCAGGAACTGACTGAGCACAAGAAGACAGCTCCGACTTCCTATGATTTCATCTCTGACCAGTCAGCACTCCTGCCTCACTGGCTTCCCCCCACCCACCAAGTTATCCTTAAAAACTCTGATCCCTGAATGCTCAGCGAGACTGATTTGCGTGATAATATAACTCCAGTCTCCCACATAGCCGGCTCTGCATGAATTACTCTTTCTCTATTGCAATTCCCATCTTGATGAAATGGCTCTGCCCAGGCAGCTGGCAAGATGAACCCCTTGGGCGGTTACTATCTCAATAAACTTCTGATTTTTCTCAACGTAAACTTTCTCTTCCCACAGCCTTTCTTATCCCAGTTAATGAAACTCCATCCTTCTAGTTAAGGCGAGAAATTTGGGGTCTTCCAAGACTCATTTCTTGCTCTCTCTCTCACCAAACATGCAATCCATCAGCAAATTTCTGCATTATCAATAAAACACATCCAGAATCCAAGTACATCTTACGACCTCCACTACTACTACCAACTCTGGCTCAGGAAACATCATCTCTTTCCTGATCATCTTAGTAACTTCTTAATTTGTCTTTCTGTCCTTGTCCCTGCTGCACTATAATCTTGAGGGTCAGATCATGTCTCCTCTGCTTAAAGCCCTTCCATGGGTTTTCATCCTACATGAAGTAAATATCAATGCCTTACTATGACCTTCCTCATATAAACCAAAGCCTCCTTCCTCAAGGCCTCTGCATTTATAGCTGGATATATAAATAAAAAAATTAAAATCCTAAGCCCCCAACCATCTGAATGGACTCCTCCTCTCATCTACAGACATTCCGAAGTTAACCTGTAAAACTAGTTCAGGCCATGATGGGAAAGTGAAGCCAGACATGCCTCATTATACCCTCCTCCCTTTTGCAATTACTGGTAGAACAAACTAAGTATGATAAGAAACATCTACAGTCTATTTTCTCTGAAGCTTGCTATCTGGAGGCTTCATCTACATGGTAAAACCTTGGTCTCTACGAGCTCTTATTGTAACCTAGACATTACTTTCTATTGATTCCAGGTCTTCAGATAATAACTCAACCAATAGTCAACCAGAAAATGTATGAATCTACCTATGACCTGGAAGCCCCCTCTTCCCGTTGTTCTGCCTTTCTAAACTCAACCAATGTACATCTTGCATTCATTGATTGATATTTTATGTCTCCCCAAATTGTGTAAAACCAACTTGTAGCCCAACTACCTTGGGCACCTGTTCCCAGGATCTCCTGAGGACTGTGTCATGAGCCATTGATCACTCATGTTTGGCTCAGAATAAATCTCTTTTAATATTTTACAGAGCTTGACTCTTTTTGTCAACATATGTAATATTCACATGGCTTATTTCCTCTATTGTTTGGCTATTTTTCTCAGATTATATGTTTTAATGTGACCATACTGACTATTTAAACATCACCATCTCATCCTCATTTCTAGAACTTCTTATCACAGTTTTTTGTTTTACTGTTCTCCATAGCAAATATCACCACTTGACATAAACTACATTTTTTATTTATTTGCTTAGTATCATTTTTCTCCCTGACTAAATTGTAAGCTTGGTGAACGCAATGATTCCTATTTGCTTTTTCACTGCTATCACACGACTATCTAAAAAACTTATTGGCATAATAGGTGCTCAATGTATACTTGTTTGATAAATGAATAAATGGCCTAAGAACAACCTGATGAAAAATTTTAAAACACTGTAGACTCAATATACATCATGTTCACTTTTATTTGTGATAAAACTGAAGCAATTGGTTATGGAAATGATTTATGAATGCATCCACAATCTGGTTTCTCATAATGGGAGTTTACAAATGATGAATATGCAAATCCTCTTGAATGTAAGATGCACTGAAAACAAAGCTGCATATGCAATTAAGGGAATGTTGGCAATAAATGAAGCTAAGATTGCACAATAACGATTACCATGAAACAATTAAAACTGTAATTTTTGTAGATTCATATAATAGCTACAAATCTTCTGTCCCTAGAGCTACATAACTAAATATTGGCCATAGTTCAGTTAAATGTTGCATATTATCTCTAATTCATCACTATTTACACAAGACAAAAAAAAACCCAGAAGCACTATAAACAAAAATAGCAAAACAGTTGAGTACAAATTGCATGGAATTAAAAACGTAGCTTTTGTCAAATGTATTACATTTATTTCGCCAGTGTCTACCACTTTAACTACCTTTGGCCTGAAAACTGGAATTTACAACCATGAAACCAGTGGTATATGAGTAAGTATTTTGGCCTGGTATGCATAAATTGTCAATTAATAAATCTGGACAGCTATTTTTATTTTAGTGCATTCAATCCCAGAGCTCAAAGCTATTTAAAGATGTCAGTTATTTATACTCATATTAATTCTCCCTTCTTCCCTCTCTCCTCTCACTCTTTCTTTCTTTCTTTCTTTTTTTTTTTTTTGAGACAGAGTCTCACTCTGTTGCCCAGGCTGGAGTGCAGTGGCACAATCTCGGCTCACTGCAACCTCTGCCTCTCAGGTTCAAGCGATTCTCCTGCCTCAGCCTCCCGAGTAGCTGGGACTACAGGGGCCCACGACCACGCCTGGCTAATTTTTGTATTTTTAGTAGAGATAGGGTTTTGTCATGTTGGCCAGGTTGAGGCTGGTCTCGAACTCCTGACCTCAGGTGATCTGTCCACCTCAGCCTCCCAAAGTGCTGAGATTACAGGTGTGAGCCACTGTGCCCAACTCTCTTTCTCTTATTCTTACATTGTACCACAATCTGTCAGTACAATATTATTTTAGGGGTTTTCAAATCCTCCATCAATGATACATGATTAGTGGAATAAGGCTTTGCCAACCATTTCAAGGTGTCTGTACCACTGAAGTCACATGTCTAGGGCCTGCCATCCTTCCAATCTTATCTTGCACAAACAGATTAAATGAAATTGTCCAGACTCTCTCAGAGGGTAGAAAATGAAGTCCAAGTCTCAAGGCCATTGTGGTAAAAGTTATAATTGACATCCAGTTTTTACTCCAGAGGTTTTAGACAATGTGTCAGTTATCCTTATTTGTAGTGGATTTCAAGGAAGGAACAGTTACTGTCTCTTAAAAGAGAACTGGAAGCTACTAAAATAAAAAAGGTCCTTAGTTATTTAACTGGATAATATATATGCATCATTCAGATTCTAATAAAGGGATGATTGGTATATTTGAGGGCTTTACAAATGAGACTTAGGCAAAGTCCTGAAAAACCAATCTAAAAATATTCACAGAATATTCAAAATATTCTGATTGTGAGCCACAGCATGAAATCGTTATACAAAATTATAATCAGCTGTTTCTTTAAGAATCAGTGTTATTCAAGAATCAGTGATTAAACATGTTCTTATTTAATCACAATAGCAAGGCTTGATTTTTTTTTCATACTAGCTACTTTGGTAAAATCTAAAGTGATCCTCTTTTCAATAAATGTACAATAAAATTTCATATCTTGGAAGGGGCAGAGGTTAGAACGGTATTGTTTGAAAATCTGGAAATAGGCTAAACAATTTCTTTCATATTAAAAATTAGTTTTATTGTCCAATTTGCAAAGTGTTCAGAAACTGTGAACATACCTAATACTAAGCTGTTTTATAAATGAAATAGCTTATATGTATTTTTTCTTTTCTCTTTTGTTTGAGATGGGATCTCACCCTGTCACCCAGGCTGGAGTGCAGTGCCGTGATCTCAGCTCACTGCAACCTCTGCCTCCTGGGTTCAAGCGATTCTCCCATCTCAGCCTCCCCAGTAGCTGGGATTACAGGTATGTGCCACCACACCTGGCTAAGTTTTATATTTTTAGTAGATACAGGGTTTCACCATGTTGCCCGGGTTGGTCTCGAACTCCTGACTTCATGATATATTTTTAGAGTAAAGAGAAATATATATGGTAAAATAATAGTTTCATTTTCATAAATAACGGTATAATAAATAAGCCATATATTATAAACTTCCTCATCTCAGAATTTTTCAGCTTTAAAAGTTGGTCATTTCATTTTCAAATTTATTTATAAATTTACATATGGTAAGGTTCCTATTTTCCAGTATTCAGCTCTATGAGTTGTTTTTTACTTTTAAAAAAAAGCTTTTATTTTAACTTCGGGGTACATATGTGGGTTTGTTATATAGGTAAATTCGTGTCATGGGGGTCTGTTATACAGATTATTTGGTCACCCAGAGTATAGACCTCCTCTTGGGTGTCTCTAGACACCTCCTCTCCAAGAAGAGGGAGCACGTGGGAAAGTCCCAGCATCAGTCAGGAGGCAGAGGAAGAGGAGTGAAATGTGGGTAAGAAACTTTCTTCTGGTTTCTAGGAGAAGAAGCAGGGGAGGCAGGGTAAGCAAGCCTAGGACTGGCTAGTTTTAATGATGTCAGCAGGCCCTAGAACATAGAAGCTGTTTCTAGTTGTCTGGAACTTGGTTATTGTGGGCTAAATCATGCCTCCCAAAATTCCTATGTTGAAGTGTTAACCCAAACTAGTACTGAAAGTGACTGTATTGGAAATACAGCCTTTATAGAGCTAACTAAGGTAAAATGAGGTAACCAGGGTGGCCCTAATCCAATATGGCTGGTGTACTTAAACTAGAGTTTAGGTCATAGTCAGGTATAGAATGACCATGTGAAGACACAGGGAGAAAACAGCCATCTATAAGCCAAGAGGAAAGGACACAAAACTCAATCAATCCTGCTGACATTTTGAACTTGGATGTCTGGCCTCAATAATCAAGAAAAAATAAATTTCTATTGTTTGAGTAACACAGTCTGAGGTACTTTGTTATGGCAGCCATAATAGACTAATATACTAGCCCTGGGGTGTGTAGGGCAGGTGCATAGTGGCCCACGTATGTGAAAAGAAGTCTTTTTAGGAAATCTAAATATCATTTTTTTTCCAGGACAGAGTCTTTTTTTGTCACCCAGGCTGGAGTGCAGTGGTGCCATCTCAGCTCACTGCAACCTCCACCTCCCAGGTTCAACCCTCTGGAGTAGCTGGGATTACAGCGGCACGCCACCATGCCCAGCTAATTTTTGTATTTTTAGTAGAGATGGGGTTTCACCATGTTGGCCAGGCTGGTCTTGAACCCCTGACCTCAAGTGATCTGTCCACCTCAGCCTCCTAAACAATCATTTCTATAAACCAAAAAGACTTACCACAAGACGGCTATGTTACAACTTAAGACCACTCATTTTCTTTAAGTCCACTCATTTCTAAATACAATATTTCTGTTATAATATGGCAAAAGTACCTGTATGTCTATTAAAATATGGGAAATGCTTGGCCCAGATTAATTCTTCTTCAATAAAGCCTCATTATATAGTTTGAGGACTTAGCTTCATTTTTCATACTAAAACAAAAACCTAGAAATAATATAATATTCTTAGCACAAATGTAAGTATTGTTAAAAACATCTTCCCTTGATATTTTATTTAAATCTGCTTTTTTATGGAATAGAGCATATGTATCTCACAAGGAAGAAGAAATAATCCAAAATCTCAAATATTTGACATTTGAATACCTGCACATGTTCTTTGTTCAATCATTTGGTCAATCTATATTTATTAAGTGCTTGTTCTGTTCTAGGGTCCACAATTTAAGTAGACAGGGTAGGAACTATGCCTCAAGGCACTTAGAATTTAGTCATGGAGATAAATCAATACACGTGTGTCTGTGTGTGTGTGTGTGTGTGTGTGTGTGTGTGTGTGTGTGTGTGTAGGGGGTGGTAGTGGCAATGTGGAGGGATAGTCTATAAGGGAAAATTCCCTGCACAAGAAACCTCAAATCACAAGAAACTTTTGCTCAGAAATCTGAGCATAAATGGTGGAAGGACATATCAAAAACAAAGAAAAGAAAGAAAGACAGAAAGAAAGAAAGAAAAGGAAGGAACAAAGAAGGCAGAAGGGAGAAGAAGGAAGAAACAGGAAAGGAGAGGAAGAAGGCAAGGGGGGTGGAGGAAGGAGGGAGGAGAAATGTAGGAGGAGGACAGAGGGGAGAGGAATGGGGAGAAAAGAGGGAAGAGAAGGTGGGAAGGATAGGGAGAGGATGAAGGAGAGGAAAAATGAGAAGAAGAAGAAAAATAAAAGTCATGGAATGAGGCTTTCAGGCAGAGGAAAAGAGGTTTGCATAATACCCAAGAATTAGAGGACACTGTGTTGCTGAACTCACAAGTAATTTGTTTTTACCAGAGTATGGGATTCTTGGGGGAATTGTGAAGGAGGACATTGGACTACTGAAAAAGAGCAGTATCGTGAGGAGCTAATCTCATGATAAAATATTTGAATTCTGTCCTGGAGGCAGTAAGACTTATTGATGGATCTATGAGAAGTGGAGACCTGACCATAGGGGTCTGTTATAAAGTAAAATCTGTTGGAGGAAGATTGTTGAGTAGAATACATTAAAATTGGAAGAAAAAAATAACCCATGGGGGGAAAAAATGTGGGCTGGAACAAAGTGAGGGTTGGATAAATAGTAGTAATAAATAAGAGGAGAAAATTTAAGAAATAAGGTAGGACATTCCCTCCATAATAATTTTTAGCCAAATTGAAATAAAGGTGAAAAAAAGAGAAGAATATGAAAAAAATACTCTTAACTTTTTGAGTGAGAAAAATCAACTGCCAATCACTAAAACAGGGAATGAACGAGAGAGAACAGATTTTGAAAGAAAGTTGGAGATTACTTCTAAACATTGTTGATTTCCAGTTTCTGTAGCAAATATATATGCTTATTCCACTCAAAAATCTGTTCTCTTACTTACCTCTATTCCAAAGGCTAAAAGATAAATATTCAGTTCTGTTAGCCTGCCTAGCAAATAAAGTTACACAGATAAAATAATAATGCCAATGATATGGCCAAAAACATTGCCCCATCCTATTTCGACATTCTTCCTGCCCAAAATAAACGTGGAAATATCTACACCGCTGTCTCAATAAACGTTGAAATATCTACACCGCTATCTCTATTAACGTGGAAATATCTACACCCCTGTCTCTATAAACATGGAAATATCTATACCGCTATCTCTATAAACATTAAAACACTTACACCGCTATCTGTATAAACATGGAAATATCTACACTGCTATCTGTAGAAACATGGAAATATCTACAATGCTATCTGTATAAACATGTAAACGTTTACACCGTTATCTGTATAAACATGGAAATATCCACACCGCTAACTGTATAAACATGGAAATATCTACACAGCTACCAGTAAAAACATGGAAATATCTACACCGCTCTCTGAATAAACATGGAAATATCCACACCGCTATCTGTATAAACATGGAAATATCTACACCGCTATCTGTATAAACATGGAAATATCTACACCGCTATCTCTATAAACATGGAAATATCTACACAGCCATCTTTATAAACATGGAAATATCTACACTGCCATCTCTACAAACTTGGAAATATTTACACCGCCATCTGTATAAACATGTAAATATCTAGAGCGCCATCTCTATAAACATGGAAATATCTACACCGTCATCTGTATAAACATGGAAATACCTACAACGCCATCTGTATAACATGGAAATATCTACACTGCCATCTGTATAAGCATGGAAAATCTACACCACTATCTCTATAAACATGGAAATATCTACACCGCCATCTGTATAAACATGGAAATATCTGAACCGCTATCTCTATAAACATGGAAATATCTACACCACCATCTCTATAAACATGGAAATATCTACACTGCCATCTGTATAAACATGGAAAAACCTAAACCTCTATCTGTATAAACATGGAAATATCAACACCGCCATCCCAATAAACATGGAAATATCTACACCACAATCTCTATAAACATGGAAATATCTACACCGCTACCTCTATAAACATGGAAATATCTACACCGCTATCTGTAAAAACAAGGAAATATCTACACCACCATCTCTATGAACATGGAAATATCTACACCGCCATCTGTATAAACATGGAAATATCTACACCACTAACTGTATAAACATGGAAATACCTACACAGCCATCTCTATAAACATGGAAATATCTACACCACCATCTTTATAAACATGGAAATATCTACACCGCCATCTCTACAAACTTGGAAATATTTACACCGCCATCTGTATAAACATTGAAATAACTACACCGCTATCTCCATAAACATGGAAATATCTACTCCGCTATCTCTATAAACATGTAAACATGCACAGCGCTATGCGTATAAACATGGAAATATCTACACCGCTATCTGTATAAACATGGAAATATCTACACCGCTATCTCTATAAACATGGAAATACCTACACCGGTATCTGTATAAACATGGAAATACATACACCGCTGTCTCTATGAACATGTAAATACCTACAACGCTATCAGTATCAACATGGAAATATCTACACCGCTGTCTCTATAAAAACGGAAATGTCTACACCGCTATCTGTATAAACATGGAAATATCAACACTGCTGCCTCTATAAACATGGAAATATCTTCAACGCTATCTGTATAAACATGGAAATATCTACACCGCTGTCTATATAAATATGGAAATATCTACACCGATATCTCTATAAACATGGAAATATCTACACCGACGTCTCTATAAACACGGAAATATCCACACTGCCATGTCTATAAACATGGAAATATCTACACCGCTGCCTCTATAAACATGGAAATATCTACACTGCCATCTGTATAAACATGGAAAAATCTACACCTCTATCTGTATAAACATGGAAATATCTACACCGCCATCCCTATAAAGATGGAAATATCTACACTGCTATCAGTATAAACAAGGAAATATCTACACCTCCATCTCTATGAACATGGAAATATCTAAACCGCCATCTGTATAGACATGGAAATATCTACACCGCTATCTGTATAAACATGGAAATACCTACACAGCCATCTCTACAAACATGGAAATATCTACACCGCCATCTTTATAAACATGGAAATATCTACACTGCCATCTCTACAAACTTGGAAATATTTACACCGCCTTCTGTATAAACATTGAAATAACTACACTGCTATCTCCATAAACATGGAAATATCTACTCCGCTATCTCTATAAACATGTAAACATGCACAGCGCTATATGTATAAACATGGAAATATCTACACCGCTATCTGTATAAACATGGAAATATCTACACCGCTATCTCTATAAACATGGAAATACCTTCACCGGTATCTGTATAAACATGGAAATACCTACACCGCTGTCTCTATAAACATGTAAATATCTACACCGCTATCTGTATAAACATGGAAATATCTACACCGCTGTCTCTATAAAAACGGAAATGTCTACACCGCTATCTGTATAAACATGGAAATATCTACACTGCTGCCTCTATAAACATGGAAATATCTTCAACGCTATCTGTATAAACATGGAAATATCTACACCGCTGTCTCTATAAATATGGAAATATCTACACCGATATCTCTATAAACATGGAAATATCTACACCGACGTCTCTATAAACACGGAAATATCTACACCGCTATGTCTACAAACATGGAAATATCTACACCGCTGCCTCTATAAACATGGAAATATCTACACCGCTATCTCTATAAACGTGGAAATATCTACACCGCTGTCTCTATAAACGTGGAAATATCTACACCGCTGACTCTATAAACGTGGAAATATCTACATCGCTGTGTCTATAAATGTGGAAATATCTACACCGCTATCTCTATAAACGTGGAAATATCTACACTGCTGTCTCTACAAACGTGGAAATATCTACACTGCTATGTCTGCAAACATGGAAATATCTAAACCGCTATCTGTACAAACGTGGGAATATCTTCACCGCTATGTGTATAAACGTGGAAATATCTACACCGCTATCTCTATAAACGTGGAAAAATCTACACAGCTATCTGTATAAACGTGGAAATATCTACATCGCTCTCTCTATAAACGTGGAAATACCTGCACCGTTATCTGTATAAACGTGGAAATATCTACACCGCTATCTCTATAAACGGGTAAACATTTCCACGGCTATCTGTATAAACATGGAAATATTCACAACTCTATCTCTATAAACATGGAAATATCTACACCTCTTTCTCTATAAAGATGAAAATATTTACACTGATATCTGTGTAAACATGGAAATATTTACACCGCTATCTCTATAAACATGGAAATATCTACACCGCAATCTCTATAAACATGGAAATATCTACTTTGCTATCTCTATAAACATGGAAATATCTACACCGCTGTCTGTATAAATATGAAAATATATACACTGCTATCTCAATAAACATAGAAATATCTACATCGCTGTCTGAATAAACATGGAAATATCTACACAGCTATCTGTATGAACATGGAAATACCTACACTGCTGTCTCTATAGACATGGAAATACCTACACCGCTATCTGTATAAATATGGAAATATCGACACCGCTGTCTCTATAAACATCCAAATATCTACACCGCTGTCTCTATAAACATGGAAATGTCTACACCGCTATCTCTATAAACGGGAAAATATCTACAATGCTGTCTCAATAAACACGGAAATATCTACACCGCTATCTCTGTAAACATAGAAATATCTACACTGCTATTTGTAGAAACTTGGAAATATCTACACCGCCATCTCTAGAAACATGGAAATATCTACTCCGATATCTGTATAAACATGTAAATATCTACAAAGCAATCTCCATAAACATGGAAATATCTTCACCGCCATCTGTATAAACATGGAAATATCCACACCACCATCTGAATAAACACGGAAATATCTACACCGACATCTGTATAAACATGGAAATATCTACACCGCCATCGATATACACATGGAAATATAAACACCGCTATCTGTATAAACATCGAAATATCTACACCGCTATCTGTATAAACATCGAAATATCTACACTGCTATCTGTATAAACAAGGAATATCTACATCGCTATCAGTATAAACATGGAAATATCTACACCACTATCTGTATAAACAAGGAAATACCTAGACCGCCTTCTCTATAAAGATGGAAATATCTACACCGCTATCTGTATAAACAAGGAAATATCTAGACTGCCATCTCTATAAACATGGAAATATCTACACCGCTATCTGTATAAACATGGAAATACCTACACTGCTATCTGTATAAACATGGAAATATCAGCACCGCTATCTGCATAAACTTAGAAATAACTACACCTCAATCTCTATGAACATGAAAATATCTAGACCGCCATGTCTATAAACGTGGAAATATCTACACCGCTGTCTGTATGAACATGGAAATACCTACACTGCTATCTCTATAAACATGTAAATAACTACAACGCCATCCCTATAAACATGGAAATATCTGCAACACCATCTCTATAAACAAGGAAATAACTACACCACTATCTCTATAAACATGGAAATATCTACACAGTGATCAGTATGAACATGGAAATACCTACACAGCCATCTCTATGAACATGGAAATATCTGCACCGCCATCTGTGTAAACATGGAAATATCTTCACCGCCATCTGTATGAACTTGAAAATATCTACACCGCTATCTATTTAAACATGGAAATGTCTACACCGCCAAATGTATGAACATGGAAATATCTACAATGCTATCTGTATAAACATGGAAATATCTACACCGCTATATCTATAAACATGGAAATATCTACACCGCTATCTGTATGAACAAGGAAATATCAAAACGGCCACCTCTATAAACATGGAAATATCTATACCGCCATGTGCATAAACATAGAAATATCTTCACCGTGATCTCTATAAACATGGAAATATCTAAACCGCTTCTGTATGAACATGGAAATACCTACACCGCCATCCGTATGAACGTGGAAATATCTACACCGCCATCTCTATGAACATGGAAATATCTACACCGCCATCTGTATGAACATGGAAATATCTACACCGCCATCTGTATGATCGTGCAGATATTTTCACCGTCATCTGTGTGAACATGGAAATGTCTACACCGCCATCTGGACGAACATGGAAATATCTACACCGATATGTGTATGAACATGGAAATATCTACACCGCCATCTGTATGAACATGGAAATATCTACACCGCTATCTGCAAGAGCATGGAAATATCTACACGGCTATCTGTATTAAGATGAAAATATCTACAACGCTATCTGCATATACATTGAAATATCTACACCGCTGTCTCTATAAACATGGAAATATCTACACCGCCATCTGTATGAACATGGAAACATCTGCACCACCATCTGAATGAACATGGAAATATCTACACCGCCATCTGTATAAACATGGAAATATCTACACTGCAATATCTATAAACATGAAAATATCTACACCGCCATGTGTATAAACATGGAAATATCTACACCGCCATCTCTATAAACACGGAAATAAATACTCTGCCATCTGTATAGACATGGAAATATCTACACCGCCATCTCGATAAAGGTGGAAATATCTACACCGCTATCTGTATGAACATGGAAATATCTACACCGCCATCTTTATAAACAGGAAAATAACTACTCTGCCATCTGTATGGACATGGAAATATCTACACCGCCATCTCTATAAAGGTGGACATATCTACACCGCTATCTGTATAAACATGGAAATATCTACACAACTATCTCTATAAACATGGAAATACCTACACCACCATCAGTATGTACATGGAAATATCTACACCGCCATCTCAATGAAAATGGAAATATCTACTCCGCCATCTGTATGAACATGGAAATATCTACAGAGCTATCTGTATAAACTTGGACAAATCTACACCGCTATCTCTATAAACATGGAAATGTCCTCACCGCTATCTGTATAAACATGGAAATACCTACACCGCTATCTGTATAAACGTGGAAATATCTACACTGCCATCTGTATGAACATGCAAATATCTTCACCGTCATCTGGATGAACATGGAAATATCTACACCGATATGTGTATGAAGATGGAAATATCTACACAGCCATCTTTATGAACATGGAAATATCTACACTGCCATCTGTATGAACATGGAAATATCGACACCACTATCAGTATGAACATGGAAATATCTACACCACTATCAGTATGAACATGGAAATATCTACACTGCCATCTCTATAAACATGGAAATACCAACACCGCCGTCTGTATAAACATGGAAATATCTACACTGCCATCTCTATGAACATGGAAATACCTACAATGCCTTCTGTATCAACATGGAAATATCTACACCGCCATCTCTATAAAGGTGGAAATACCTACACTGCTATCTGTGTGAACATGGAAGTATCTACACTGCTATCTGCATAAACATGGAAATATCTACACCGCTTTGTCTATAAACATGGAAAAATCTACACCGCTATCCGTATAAACCTGGAAATATCTACACCGCTATCTGTATAAACATGGAAATATCTACACCGCTATCTCAATAAACTTAGAAATAACTACAGCGGTATCTCTATAAACATGGAAATAACTAAACCGCCATCTCTATAAGCATGGAAATAACTACACCGCTGTCTGTATGAGCATGGAAATATCTACAACGCCATCTCTATAAACATGGAAAGAACTACACCGCCATCTCTATAAACATGGAAATATTTGCAACACCATCTCTATAAACATGGAAATAACTACACCGCTATCTCTATAAACATGGAAATATCTACACTGCGATCAGTATCAACATGGAAATACCTACACTGCCATCTGTATGAACATGGAAATATCTACACCGCCATCTGTATAAACATAGAAAAATCTTCACGGCCATCTGTATGAAAATGAAAATGTCTACAACGTTATCTGTATAAACATGGAAATATATACACCACCATCTGTATAAACATGGAAATATCTACACAGCTATCTGTATAAACATGGACAAATCTACACCGCTATCTCTATAAACATGGAAATATCCACACCGCTATCTGTATAAACATGGAAATATCTACACCGCTATCTGTATAAACATGGAAATATCTACACCGTCATCTGGATAAACATGGAGATGTCTACACCGCCATCTGGATGAACATGGAAATATCAACACCGATATGTATATGAAGATGGAAATATCTACACCGCCATCTTTATGAACATGGAAATATCTACACTGCCATCTGTATGAACATGGAAATATCTACACCACTATCAGTATGAACATGGAAATATCTACACCGCTATCTGTATGAACATGGAAATATCTACACAGCTATCTGTATATACGTGGAAATATCTATACCGCTGTGTCTATAAACATGGAAATAACTACACCGCTATCTCTATAAACATGGAAATATCTTCACCGCCATCTGTATGAACATGGAAATATCTGCACAACCATCTGTATGAACATGGAAATATCTACACCGCCATCCGTATTAAGATGAAAATATCTACACCACAATCTGTATAAACATGCAAATATCTATACCGCTATCTGTATAAACATGGAAATATCTACACCGATATCTGTATAAACATGGAAATATCTACACCGCTATTTGTAAAAACATGGAAATATCAACACTGCTATCTTTATAAACATGGAAATATACACACCGCTATCTGCGTAAACATGGAAATACCTTCACAGCTCTCTGTTTAAACTTGGAAATAACTACACCGCTATCTCTACAAACATATAAATATCTACACTGCTATCTGTGTAAACGCGGAAATGTCTGCACCGCGATCTGATTAAACATGGAAATATCTACATCGCTATCTGTATAAACATGGAAATATCTACACTGCCATCTCTATATACATGGAAATATCTACACCGTCATCTGTATGAACATGCATATATCTACACCACCATCTGGATGAACATGGAAATATCTACACTGCTATCTGTATGAACATGGAAATATCTACACCGCCATCTGTATTAAGATGAAAATATCTACACCGCTATCTGTATAAACATGGAAATATCTACACCGCTATCTGTATAAACATGGAAATATCTACACCGTTATCAGTATAAACATGGAAATACCTAAACCGCTATCTCTATAAACATGGAAATACCTGCACAGCTATCTCTATAAACAAGGAAATATCTAGACCGCCCTCTCTATAAACATGGAAATATCTACACCGATATCTGTATAAACAAGGAAATATCTTGACCGCCTTCTCTATAAACATGGAAATATCTACACCGCTATCTGTATAAACAAGGAAATATCTAGACTGCCATCTCTATAAACATGGAAATATCTACACCACTATCTGTATAAACATGGAAATACCTACACCGCTATCTGTATAAACATGGAAATATCTACACCGCCATCTGTATGAACATGGAAATATCTACACCGCTATCTGGATAAACATGCAAATAACTACACCGCCATCTGTATGAACATGGAAATATCTACACCGCTATCTGTATAAACATGGACAAATCTACACCGCTATCTCTATAAACATGGAAATATCCACACCGCTATCTGTATAAACATGGAAATATCTACAGTGCTATGTGTATAAACATGGAAATATCTACACCACCATGTGTATGAACATGCAAATATCTTCACCGTCATCTGGATGAACATGGAAATATCTACACCGCCATCTGGATGAACATGGAAATATCTACACAGATGTGTATGAAGATGGAAATACCTACACCGCCATCTTTATGAACATGGAAATATATACACTGCCATCTCTATGAACATGGAAATATCTACACCGCTATCAGTATAAACATGGAAATATCTACACCGCTATCTCTTTGAATATGGAAATATCTACACAGCTATCTGTATATACGTGGAAATATCTATACCACTGTCTCTATAAACATGGAAATAACTACACCGCTATCTGTATAAACATGGAAATATCTAAACCACTATCTGTATAAACATGGAAATATCTACACCGCTATCTCTATAAACTTGGAAGTAACTACAACACTATCTCTGTAAACATGGAAATATCTACACCGCTATGTGTATCAACATGGAAATATCTACACCGCTGTCTGTAAACATGGAAAAATTTAAACCGCCCTCTGTATAAACATGGAAATATCTGCACCGCTATCAGTATAATCATGGAAATTTCTACACAGTTATCTGTATAAACACGGAAATATCCTCACAGCTATCTGTGTCAACATGCAAATATCTTCACCGCTATCTGTATGAACTTGGAAATATCTACACCGCTATCTGTATGAACATGGAAATATCTCCACCGCTATCTGTATAAACATGGAGATATCCACACCGCTATCTGTGTAAACATGGAAATATCTACACCGCTATCTGTATAAATGTGGAAATATCTAAACCGCCCACTGTATAAACATGGAAATATCTACACCTCCCTCTCTATAAACATGGAAATATCTACAACGAAATGTGTATGAACATGGAAATATCTACACTGCCATCTCTACAAACGTGAAAATATCTGCACCGCTATCTGTATGACAGTGGAAATATCTACACTGCTATCTGTGTAAACATGAAAATATCTACACCGCTATCTGTATAAACGTGGAAATATCTAAACCGCCCACTGTATAAACATGAAAATATCTACACCGCCATCTCTATAAAGATGGAAATATCTACACCGCCATCTGTGGGAACATGGAAATATCTACACCGCCCTCCATATGAAAATGGAAATATCTACAACGCCATCTGTATGAACATGGAAATATCTACACGGCCATCTGGATGAACATGGAAATATGTACTCCGCTATCTCTATGAACAAGGAAATATCTACACCGCTATCTGTATAAACATGGAAATATGTACACCGCTATCTGTATCAACATGGAAATTTCTACACCGCTCTCTGTATGAACAGGGAAATATCTACACCGCTATCTGTATATCAAAGGAAATATCTACACTGCTTTCTCTATAAACATGGAAGTTACGACACTGCTATCTGTATAAACATGGAAATATCTACACCGCCATGTCTATGAATATGGAAATATCTACACCGCCATTTGTATGAACAAGAAAATATCTGCACCGCCATCTCTATGAACATGGAAATATCAACACCGCCATGTGTATGAGCATGGAAATCTCTACACCGCCATCTGTAGGAACATGGAAATATCTTCACGGCCATCTGCATGAAGATGGATATATCTACACTGCCAACTGGATGAACATGGAAATATCTACACCGCTATCTGCATGAACATGGAAATATCTACACAGCTATCTGCATATACATGGAAATATCTACACAGCTTTCTCTATAAACATGGAAATAACTACACCGCTATCTCTATAAACTTCGAAATATCTACACCGCCATCTGCAGCAACATGGAAATATCTACACTGCCATCTGTACGAACATGGAAATATCTACACCACCATCTGTATTAAGATGGAAATATCTACAACGCTATCTGTATAAACATGGAAATATCAATACCGCTATCTGTATAAACATGGAAATATCTACAAAGCTATCATTATAAACATGGAAATATCTACACCGCTATCTCTATAAACTTGGAAATATCTGCACCGCCATCTGGGTAAACATGAAAATATCTACACCACCATCTCTATAAACATGGAAATATCTACACCGCCATCTGTATGAACATGGAAATATCTACACCGCCATCCCTATCAACGTGGAAATATCTACACGGCTATCTGTATGAACTTGGAAATATCTACACTGCTATCTGTATAAAATTGGAATTATCTACACCACTATCTCTATAAACATGGAAATATCTACACTGCTATCTGTATAAACATGGAAATATCAACACCGCTATCTGTATAAACATGGAAATATCTTCACCGCTATCTGCATAAACATGGAAATATCTACAACGCTGTCTCCATAAACTTGGAAATAACTACACCACTATCTCTATAAACATGGAAATATCTAGACCGCCATCTCTATAAACATGGAAATATCTACACCACCATCTGTATAAACATGGAAATATCTATACCGCTATCTGCATAAACATGGAAATATCTACACCGCCATCTCTATGAACATGGAAATATCTACACCGCCATCTGTACGAACATGGAAATATCTACACCGCCATCTTTATGAACATGTAAATATCTACACTGCTTCAGTATGAACATGGAAATATCTACACCGCTTACTGTATGAACATGGGAATATCTGCACCGCTATCTGTATGAACATGGAAATGTCCACACCGTTATCTCTATGAACATGGAAATATCTACATCGCTATCTGTATGAACATGGAAATATCTACACCGCCCTCTGTATAAACATGGAAATATCTACACCGCTATCTCAATAAACATGGAAATACCTGCACCGCTATGTCTATAAACATGGAAATATCTAGACCACCATCTCTATAAACATGGAAATATCCACACCACTATCCGTATAAACATGGAAATATCTACACTGCTATCTCTATAAACATGGAAATATCTACACCGATATCTGTATAAACATGGAAATATCTACACCGCTATCTCTAAAAACATAGAAATAACTACACCGCTATCTCTATAAACATGGAAATATCTAGACCGCCATCACTATAAACATGGAAATATCCACACCGCTATCTGTATAAACATGGAAATATCTACACCGCTATCTGTATAAACATGGAAATATCTTCACCACTATCTGTATAAATATGGAAATAACTACACTGCTATCTCTATAAACATGTAAATATCTACAACGCTATCTGTGTAAACACGGAAAAGTCTACACCGCTATCGGTGTAAACAAAGAAATATCTACAACGATATCTCTATAAATTTGGAAATATCTACACCACCATCTCTATAAACGCTAAATATCTTTACCGACATCTGCATAAACATGTAAATATCTACACCACCATCTCTATAAACATGGATATATCTACTCCGCCATCTCCAGGAACATGGAAATATCTACACCGCCGTCTGTATAAAGCTGGAATTATCTACACCGCTTTCTGTATGAACATGGAAATATCCACACAGCTATCTGTATAAACATGGAAATATCTACACAGCTATCTCTAAAAACATGGAAATATCTACACCGCTATCTGTATAAACATGGAAATATCTACACCGCTATCTGTAAAAAGATGGAAATATCTACACCGCTTTCTCTATAAACATGGAAATAACTACACTGCTATCTCTATAAACATAGAAATACCTAGACCGCCATCCCTATAAGCATGGAAATATCTACCCCGCTATCTGTATAAACATGGAAATATCTACACCGCTATCTGTATAAACATGGAAATATCTTCACCGCTATCTGCATAAACATGGAAATATCTACAACGCTGTCTCCATAAACTTGGAAATAACTACACCACTATCTCTAAAAACATGGAAATATCTACACCGCCATCTCTATGAACATGGAAATATCTACACCGCCATCTGTACGAACATGGAAATATCTACACCGCCATCTTTATGAACATGTAAATATCTACACCGCTTCTGTATGAACATGGAAATATCTACACCGCTTACTGTATGAACATGGAAATATCTGCACCGCTGTCTGTATGAACATGGAATTGTCCACACCATTATCTCTATGAACATGGAAATATCTACACCGGTATCTGTATGAACATGGAAATATCTACACCACTATCTGTATGAACATGGAAATATCTACACCGCTATCTGTATGAACATGCAAATATCTACACAGCTAACTGTATATCAGTGGAAATACCTACACTGGTATCTCTATAAACATGAAAATAACTACACTGCTATCTGTATAAACATGGAAATATCTACACCGCAATCTCTATGAACATGGAAATATCTACACCGCCATCTGTATGAACATGGAAATATCTTCACTGCCATCTGTATGAACATGGATATATCTACACCGGCATCTGGATGAACATGGAAATATCTACAAAGCTATCTGCATGAACATGGAAATAACTACACAGCTATCTGCATATACATGGAAATATCTACACAGATTTCTCTATAAATATGGAAATAACTATATCGCTATCTCTATAAACTTCGAAATATCTACACCGCCATCTGTGTTAAGATGGAAATATCTACAGTGCTATCTGTATAAACATGGAAATATCTACACTGCTATCTCTATAAACTTGGAAATAACTACACCCCTATCTCTATAAACATGTAAATATCTACAACGCTATCTGTGAAAACATGGAAATGTCTACACCACTATCTGTATGAACATGGAAATATCTACACTGCTATCTGTATAAAATTGGAAAAATCTACACCGCCGTCTCTATAAACATGGAAATATCTACATCGCTATCTGTATAAAGAGGAAAATATCTTGACCGCCATCTCTATAAACATGTAAATATCTATGCCGCTATCTGTATGAACATGGAAATATCTACACCGCTATCTTTATGAACATGGAAATACCTACAACACTTTCTGTATGAACATGGAAATATTTACACAGCTATCTGTACATCAATGGAAATATCTACACTGCTATCTCTATAAACATGAAAATAACTACAACACTATCTGTATAAACATGGACATATCTACGCCGCTCTCTATAAACTTGGAAATAACTACACCACTATCTCTATAAACAAGGAAATATCTAGACCACCATCTCTATAAACATGGAAATATATACACTGCCATCTGGACAAACATGGAAATATCTATACCGCTATCTGCATACACATGGAATTATCTACACCGCCATCTCTATGATTATGGAAATATTTACACCGCCATTTGTATGAACATGGAAATATCCACAACGCCATCTGTATGAACATGGAAATATCTTCACCGCCATCTGTATGAACATGGATATATCTACACCACTATCTGGATGAACAGGGAAATATCTACACCGCTATCTGTATGAACATGGAAATAACTACTCATCTATCTGCATATACATGGAAAATCTACACAGCTTTCTCTATAAACATGGAAATAACTACACCGCTATCTCTATAAACTTGGAAATATCTACACCGCCATCTGTATGAACATGGAAATATCTACACCGCCATTTGTAGGAACATAGAAACATCTACATCGCCATCTGTATTAATACGGAAATATCTACACCGCTATCTGTATAAACATGGAAATATCTACACCGCTATCTGTATAAACTTGGAAATATCTACACCGCTACCTGTATAAACATGGAAATATCTACACCGCTATCTTTATAAACATGGAAATATCTGCACCTCTAGCAGTATAATCATGGAAATATCCACATCGCTATGTGTGTAAACATGGAAATACCTTCACCGCTATCTGTATAAATATGGAAATAACTACACCACTATCTCTATAAACATGTAAACATCTAAAACGCTATCTGTGTAAACATGGAATGGTCTACAGCACTATCTGTGTAAACATGGAAATATCTACACCGCTTTCTTTATAAACATGGAAATATCTACACCGCCATCTCTATAAAGGTGGAATTATCTACACCGATATTTGTATGAACATGGAAATATCTACACCGCCATCTGTATGAACATGGAAATATCTACACCGCTATCCGTATGAACATGGAAACACCTACACAACTATCTGTATGAACACGGAAATATCTACACCGCTAACTGTATCAACATGGAAATATCTACACCGCTATCTGTAGGAACATGGAAATATCTACACCACTATTGGTATGAACATGGAAATATCTACACCGCTATCTGTATGAACATGCAAATATCTACACAGATATCTGTATATCAATGGAAATATCTACACTGATATCTCTATAAAAATGGAAATAACTACACTACTATCTGTATGAACAGGGAAATATCTACACCGCTAACTGTATGAACATGGAAATATCTACACCGCTATCTGTATAAACATGGAAATATCTTCCCCGCCACCTCTATAAACATGGAAATATCTACACTGCCATCTCCATAAACATGGAATTATCTAGGCCGCCATGTTTATAAACATGGAAATATCTACACCACAATCTGTATAAGGGTGGAAATATACACACCGCTATCAGTATGAACATGGAAATATCTACACCGCTACCTGTATAAACCTGGAAATATCTACACCGCTATCACTATAAACATGGAAATATCTACACCACTATCTGTATGAACAAGGAAATATCTAAACCATTATCTGTATGAACATGGAAATATTTACATCGCCGTCTGTATGAACATGAAAATATCTACACAGCCATCTGTATGAACAAGAAATATCTACACAGCTATCTGTATAAACATGGAAGTATCTACACCGCTATCTGTTTAAACATGGAAATTTCTACACTTCTATCTGTATAAAATTGGAAATATCTATACCGCTATCTCTATACACATGGAAATATCTTCACCGCTATCTCTATAAACAGGGAAATATCTACACCGCTATCTGTATAAAGAAGAAAATATCTAGATCGCCATCTCTATAAACATGTAAAAGTCTACCCAGCTATCTGTATAAACATGGAAATATCTACACCGCTATCTGTATAAACATGGAAATGTCTACACCGCTCTCTCTATATACTTGGAAATATCTACACCGCTATCTCTATAAAGATGGAAATATCCAGACCACCATCTCTATAAACATGGAAATACCTACAACGCCATCTGTATAAACATGGAAATATCTACACCGCCATCTGTATAAACATGGAAATATCTATACCGCTGTCTGTATAAACATGGAAATATCTACAACACTATCATTATAAACATGGAAATATCTACACCGCTATCTCAATAAACTTGGAAATATCTACACCGCTATGTGTATCAACATGGCAATACCTACACCGCTATCTGTGTAAACATGGAAATATCTAAACCACCCTCTGTATGAACATGGAAATATCTACACCGCCATCTCTATAAACATGTAAATATCTACACCGCCATCTGAATGAACATGGAAATATCTACACCGCCATATGTATGAACATGGAAATATCTACACCGCCATCTTTATGAACATGGAAATATCTTCACCGCCATCTGTATGAACATGGAAATATCTACACCGCTATCTGTATGAACATGGAAATATCTACACAGCTATCTGTATATCAATGGAAATATCTACACTGCCGTCTCTATAAACATGGAAATAACTACACCGCTATCTGTATAAACATGGAAATATCTACACCGCCATCTCTATGAACCTGGAAATGACTACACCGCTATCTGTATGAACATGGAAATATCTACACCGCTATCTGTATGAACATGGAAATATCTACACCTCTATCTCTATAAACATGGAAATACCTACACCGCTATCTCTATAAACATGGAAATATCTAGACCGCCATCTGTATAAACATGGAAATATCCACACCGATATCTGTATAAACATGGAAATATCTACACCGCTACCTCTATAAACATGGAATATGTATACCGATATCTGTATACACATGGAAATATCTACACTGATATCTCTATAAACATGGAAATAACTACACCGCTATCTCTATAAACATGGAAATATCTAGACCGCCTTCACTATAAACATGGAAATATCCACACCGCTATCTGCATAAACATGGAAATATCTACACCGCTATCTCTATAAACAAGGAAATATCTACACCGCTATCTGTATAAACATGGAAATATCTACACTGCTATCCATATAAACATGGAAATATCTTCACCACTATCTGTATAAACATTGAAATAACTACACAGCTATCTCTATAAACATGTAAATGTCTACAACGCTATCTGTGTAAACATGGAAAGGTCTATACCACTATCTGTGTAAACATGGAAATACCTACACCGCTTTCTGTATAAACATGGAAATATCTACACCGCCATCTCTATAAAGGTGGAATTATCTACACTGCTATCTGTATGAACATGGAAATATCTACACCGCTATCTGTATGAACACGGAAATATCTACACCGCTATCTGTATCAACATGGAAATATCTACACAGCTATCTGTATATACATGGAAGTATCTACACCGCTATCTCTATAAACATGGAAATAACTACACCGCTATCTCTATAAACGTGGAAATATCTACATCGCCATCTGTATGAACATGGAAATATATTCACCGCCATCTGTATGAACATGGAAATGTCTACACCGCCATCTGTATGAAAATGGAAATATCTACACCGCTAACTGTATGAACATGGAAATATCTACACCGCTATCTGTATGAACATGCAAATATCGAAACAGCTGTCTGTATATCAATCGAAATATCTACACCGCTATCTGTATGAACATGGAAATATCTACACCGCCATCTGTATGAACATGGAAGTATCTGCACCGCTAACTGCATATACATGGAAATAGCTACACAGCTTTCTCTATAAACAAGGAAATAACTACACCGCTATCTCTAAAAACATGGAAATATCTACACGTCCATTTGTATGAACATTTATGTATCTGCACTGCCATCTCTACAAACATAGAAATAACTACACCACCATCTGTATACACATGGAAATACCTCTACCGCTATCTGTATAAACATGGAAATATCTACAACGCTGTCCCTATAAACGTGGAAATATCTTCACCGCTATCTCTATAAACTTGGAAATACCTACACCGCTATGTGTGTCAACATTGAAATATCTACAACGCTATCTGTGTAAACATGGAACTATCTAAACCGCCCTCTGTATAAACATGGAAATATCTTCACCGCCATCTCTATAAACGTGGAAATATCTACACCGCTATCTGTATGAACTTGGAAATATCTACAATGCTATCAGTATAAAATTGGAATTATCTACACCACTATGTCTATAAACATGGAAATATCTACACTGCTATCTGTATAAACATGGAAATATCTACACCGCTATCTGTATAAACATGGAAATATCTTCACAGCTATCTGTATAAACATGGAAATATCTACAACACAGTCTCCATAAAGTTAGAAATAACTACACCACTATCTCTATAAACATGGAAATATCTTCACCGCCATCAGTATGAACACGGAAATATCTTCACCGCCATCTGGATGAACATGGAAATATCTACACCGCGATCTGTATGAAGATGGAAATATCTACATCGCGATCTGTATGAACATGGAAATTTGTACACCGCTATCTGAATGAACATGGAAATTTCTACACCGCTATCTGTATGAACATGGAAATATCTTCACTGCTATCTGTATGAACATGGAAATATCTACAAATCTATCTGTATATAAATGGAAATATCTACACTGCTATCTCTATAAACATGGAAATAACTACACCGCTATCTCTATAAACATGGAAATAACAACACCACCATCTGTATGAACATGGAAACATCTACATCGCCATCTGTATGAACATGGAAATATCTACACCTCCATCTCTATGAACATGGAAATATCTTCACCGCCATCTGCATGAACATGGAAATATATACACCGCCATCTGGATGAACATGGAAATATCTACACCGCCATCTGTATGAACATGGAAATATCTACAGCCACTACCTGTATGAAGATGGAAATATCTACACCGCTATCTGTATGAACATGGAAATATCTACACTGCTATCTGTATGAACATGGAAATATCTACACCGCTATCTCTATGAACATTTAAATATCTACAGAGCTAACTGCATATACATGGAAATATCTACACAGCTTTCTCTATAAACAAGGAAATAGCTACACCGCTCTCTCTATAAACATGGAAATATCTAGATCGCCATCTCTATAAACACGGAAATATCTACACCGCTATCTGTATAAACGTCGAAATAACTACACCGCCATGTGTATAAACATGGAAATATCTGCACCTCCATCTCTATAAACATGGAAATATCTACAACGCCATCTGTATGAACATGGAATTATCTACACTGCCATCTCTATAAACGTGGAAATATCTACACCGCTATCTGTATGAACATGGAAATATCTGCACTGATATCTTTAGAAAATTGGAAATATCTACACCGCTATCTCTATAAACATGGAAATATCTACACTGCTCTCTGTATAAAATTGGAAATAACTACACCGCTATCTCTATAAACATGGAAATATCTACACCGCTATCTGTATGAACAAGAAAATCTCTAGACCGCCATCTCTATAAACATGTTAATATCTACACCGTTATCTGTATAAACATGGAAATATCTACACCGCTATCTGTATAAACATGGAAATAGCTACACCGCTATCTCTATAAACTTGGAAATAACTACAACACTATCTCTGCAAGCATGGAAATATCTAGACCGCCATCTCTATAAACAGGCAAATATCTACACCGCCATCTGTATAAACATGGAAATATCTATACCGTTATCTGTATAAACATGGAAATATCTACTCGGTGATCTCTATAAACATGGAAATATCTACACCGCTATCTCTATAAACTTGGAAATATCTACACCGCTTTCTCTATAAACTTGGAAATCTCTACACCGCTATATGTATCAGTATGGAAATATCTACACCGCTATCTCTGTAATCACGGAAATATCTAAACCGCCCTCTGTATAAAGATGAAAATATCTACACCGCCATCTCTATAAACATGGAAACATCTACACCGCCATCTGTATGAAATGGAAATATCTACATCGCCATCCGTATGAATATGGAAATATCTACACCTCCATTTCTATGAACATGGAAATATCTACACTGCCATGTGTACGAACATGGAAATATCTACACCGCCATTTGTATGAACATGGAAATATCTACACCGCTATCTGTATGAACATGGAAATATCTACAACGCTATCTGTATGAACATGGAAATATGTACACTGTTATCTGTAAGAACATGGAAATTTCTACACCGCGATGTGTATGAACATGGAAATACCTACACCGCTATCTGTATGTACATGGAATTATCTACAAAGCTATCTGTACATAAATGGAAATATCTACACCGCTATCTCTATAAACATGGAAATAACTACACTGCTATCAGTATAAACATGGAAATATATACACTGCCATCTCTATAAACATGGAAATAACTACACTGCTATCTGTATAAACATGGAAATATCTACACTGCCATCTCTATGAACATGGAAATATCTACACCGCCATTTGTATGAACATGGAAATATCTACACCGCCATCTCTATGAACTTGAATATATCTACACCGCCATTTGTATGAACATGGAAATATCTACACCGCCATCTGTATGAACATGGAATTATCTTCACCGCCATCTCTATGAACATGGATATATCTACACCGGCATCTGGATGAACATGGAAATATCTACACCGCTATCTGCATGAACATGGAAATATCTACAAAACTATCTGCATATACATGGAAATATCTACACAGATTTCTCTATAAACAAGGAAATAACTACACTGCTATCTCTATAAACTTTGAAATATCTACACCACCATCTGTATGAACATGGAAATATCTACACCGCCATCTATAGGAACATGGAAATATCTACACCGCCATCTGTATTAAGATGGAAATATCTACACCGCTATCTCTATAAACAAGGAAATATCTACACCGCTATCTGTATAAACATGGAAATATCTACAAAGCTATCTGCATAAACATGGAGATATCCACACCGCTATCTGTGTCAACATGGAAATATCTTCACCGCTATCTGTATAAACATGGAAATAACTACACCGCTATCTCTATAAACATGTTAATAACTACAATGCTATACGTGTAAACATAGAAATGTCTACACCACTATCTGTGTAAACATGAAAATATCTACAACGCCATCTCTATAAACATGGAAATATCTACAGTGCCATCTGTATAAACATGGAAATATCTGCACCTCCATCTCTATAAACAAGGAAATATCTACACCGCCATCTGTATGAACATGGAAATATCTACACCGCTATCTCTATAAACGTGGAATTATCTACACCGCTATCTGTATGAACTTGGAAATATCTACACTGCTATCAGTATAAAATTGGAATTATCTACACCACCATGTCTATAAACATGGAAATATCTACACCGCTATCTGTATAAACATGGAAATATCTACACCGCTATCTGTATAAACATGGAAATATCTTCACCGCTATCTGTATACACATGGAAATATCTACAACGCTGTCTCTATAAAGTTAGAAATAACTACACCACTATCTCTATAAACTTGGAAATATCTACACCGCTGTCTGTATAAACGTGGAAATGTCTTCACCGCCATCAGTATGAACACGGAAATATCTTCACCGCCGTCTGGAAGAACAAGGAAATATCTACAACGCGATCTGTATGAACATGGAAATATCTACATCGCGATCTGTATGAATATGGAAATTTGTACACCGCTATCTGAATGAACATGGAAATTTCTACACCGCTATCTGTATGGACATGGAAATATCTACACCGCTATCTGTATGAACATGGAAATATCTACAAAGCTATCTGTATATAAATGGAAATATCTACACTGCTATCTCTATAAACATGGAAATAACTACACCGCTATCTCTATAAACATGGAAATAACTACACCACCATCTGTATGAACATGGAAACATCTACATCGCCATCTGTATGAACATGGAAATATCTACACCTCCATCTCTATAAACATGGAAATATCTTCACCGCCATCTGCAAGAACATGGAAATATCTACACCGCCATCTGGATGAACATGGAAATATCTACACCGACATCTGTATGAACATGGAAATATCTACACCACAACCTGTATGAAGTTGGAAATATCTACACCGCTATCTGTATGAACATGGAAATATCTACATTGATATCTGTATGAACATGGAAATATCTAAACCGCTATCTGCATGAACATTTAAATATCTACACAGCTAACTGCATATACATGGAAATATCAACACAGCTTTCTCTATAAACAAGGAAATAGCTACACCGCTGTCTCTATAAACATGGAAATATCTAGATCGCCATCTCTATAAACACGGAAATATCTACACCGCTATCTGTATAAACGTCAAATATCTGTATCACTACCTGTATAAACATGGAAATATCTACACCGCTATCTCTGTAAACTTCGAAATATCTACACCTCTAAATGTATCAACAAGGAAATATCTACACCGCTATCTGTGTAAACATGGAAATATCTAAACCGCCCTCTGTTTAATCATGGAAATATCTACACCGCCATCTCTATAAACATGGAAATGTCTACACCGCCATCTGTATGAACATGGAAACATGTACACCGCCATCCATACGAACATGGAATTATCTACACCGCCATCTCTATAAACATGAAAAGATCTACACCGCCATTTGTATGAACATGGAAATATCTACACCGCCATCTGTATGAACATGGAAATATCTTCACCGCCATCTGTAGGAACATGGATATATGTACACCGGCATCTGCATGAACATGGAAATATCTACACAGCTATCTGAATATACATGGAAATATCTACACAGATTTCTCTATAAATATGGAAATAACTACAGCGCTATCTCTATAAACTTCAAAATATCTACACCGCGATCTGTATGAACATGGAAATATCTACACCGCCATCTGTACGAACATGGACATATCTACACCGCCATCTGTAATAAGATGGAAATATCTACACCGCTATCTGTATAAACATGGAAATATCTCGACCACTATCTGTATAAACATGGAAATAACCACACAGTTATCTGTATAATCATGGAAATATCTACACCACTATCTGCATAAACATGGAAATATCCACACCGCTATCTGTGTAAACATGGAAATGTCTACACCTCTATCTGTGTAAACATGAAAATATCTACACCGCCATCTCTGTACACATGAAAATATCTACACCGCCATCTCTATTAACATGGAAATATCTACACCGCCATCTGTATGAACATGGAAATATCTACACCGCTATCTGTATGAACTTAGAAATATCTACACTGCTATCTGTATAAAATTGGAAATATCTACGCCACTATCTCTATAAACATGGAAATATTTACACCGCTATCTGTAAAAACATGGAAATATCTACACCGCTATCTGAATAAACATGGAAATATCTTCACCGCTATCTGTATAGACATGGAAATATCTACAACTCTGTCTCTATAAACTTGGAAATAACTGCACCACTGTCTCTATAAACATGGAAATATCTAGACTGCCATCTCTATAAACATGGAAATATGTACAGCACCATCTGTATAAACATGGTAATATCTATACCGTTATCTACATAAACATGGAAATATCTACACCGCCATCTCTATGAACATGGAAATATCTACACCGCTATCTGTATGAACATGGAAATATGTACACCGTTATCTGTATGAACATGGAAATATCTACACCGCTATCTGTATGAACATGGAAATATCTACACCGCCATCTGTACGAACATGGAAATATCTACACTGCCGTCTGTACGAACATGGAAATATCTATACCGCACTCTGTATGAACATGTAAATATCTACACCGCCATCTGTATGAACATGGAAATATCTACACCGCTACCTGTATGAACATGGAAATATCTACACCGCAATCTGTATGAACATGGAAATATCTACACCGTTATCTGTATGAACATGGAAATATCTACACCGCTATCTGTACGAACATGGAAATATCTACACCGCTATCTGTATGAACATACAAATATCTACACAGCTATCTGTATATCAATGGAAATATCTTCACTGATATCTCTATAAACATGGAAATAACTACACTGCTATCTGTATAAACATGGAAATATCTACACCGCCTTCTCTATGAACATGGAAATATCTACACCGCCATTTGTATGAACATGGAAATATCTACACCGCCATGTCTATGAACATGGAAATATCTTCACCGCCATTTGTATGAACATGGAAATATCTACACCGCCGTCTGTATGAACATGTAAATATCCGCACCGCCATCTCTATAAACGTGGAAATATCTACAACGCTATCTGTATGAACTTGGAAATATCTACACGGCTCTCGGTATAAAATTGAAATTATCTAAACCACTATCTCTATAAACATGGAAATATCTACACTGCTATCTGTATAAACATGGAAATATCTACACCGCTATCTGTATAAACATGGAAATATCTTCACCGCTATCTGTATAAACATGGAAATATCTACAACGCTGTCTCTATAAACTTGGAAATAACTACACCACTATCTCTGTAAACATGGAAATATCTAGAGAGCCATCTCTATAAATATGGAAATATCTACACCACCATCTGTATTAACATGGAAATATCTATACCGCTATCTGCATAAACATGGAAATATCTACACTGCCATCTCTATGAACATGGAAATATCTACACCGCCATCTGTACGAACATGGAAATATCTACACTGCCATCTGTAGGAACATGGAAATATCTACACCGCCATCTGCATGAACATGGAAATATCTACACCGCTAACTGTATGAACATGGAAATATCTACACCGCTATTGGTATGAACATGGAAATATCTACACCGCTATCTGTATGAACATGGAAATATCTACACCGCTATCTGTATGAACATGGAAGTATCTACAACGCTGTCTCTATAAACTTGGAAATAACTACACCACTATCTCTGTAAACATGGAAATATCTAGACCGCCATCTCTATAAACATGGAAATATCTACACCGCCATCTGTATGAACATGGAAATACTTACAACGCCATCTGTATGAACATGGAAATATCTACAGCGCCATCTCTATGAACATGTAAATATCTTGACCGCCATCTGTATGAACATGGAAATATCTACACCGCTAACTGTAAGAACATGGAAATATCTACACTGCCATCTGTATGAACATGTAAATATCTACACTGCCATCTGTATGAACATGGAAATATCTACACCGCTAAATGTATGAACATGGAAATATCTACACCGCTATCGTTATGAACATGGAAATATCTACACCGCTATCTGTATGAACATGGAAATATCTACACCGCTATCTGTATGAACATGGAAATATCTACACCGCTCTCTGTATGAACATGGAAATATCTACACCGCTATCTGCATGAACATGGAAATATCTACACCGCCATCTGTATTAACATGGAAATATCTACACCGCCATCTGTATGAACATGGAAATATCTACACTGCCATCTGTATGAACATGGAAATATCTACACCGCTAACTGTATGAACATGGAAATATCTACACCGCTATGTGTATGAACATGGAAATATCTACACCGCTATCTGTATGAACATGGAAATATCTACACCGCTATCTCCATGAACATGGAAATATCTACACAGCTATCTGAATATACATGGAAATATCTACACAGATTTCTCTATAAATATGGAAATAACTACAGCGCTATCTCTATAAACTTCGAAATATATACACCGCCATCTGTATGAACATGGAAATATTTAAACCACCATCTGTACGAACATGGACACATTTACACCGCCATCTGTACTAAGATGGAAATATCTACACCGCTATCTGTATAAACATGGAAATATCTACACAGATTTCTCTACAAATATGGAAATAACTACAGCGCTATCTCTATAAACTTCGAAATGTCTACACCGCCATCTGTATGAACATGGAAATATCTACACCGCCATCTGTATTGAGATGGAAATATCTACACCGCTATCTGTATAAACATGGAAATATCTGTACAGCTATCTGTATAAACATGGAAATAACCGCACCGCTAACTGTATAAACATGGAAATATGTACACCGCTATCTGCATAAACACGGAAATATCCACACCGCTATCTGTGTAAACATGGAAATACCTGCAACGCTATCTGTGTAAACATGGAAATATCTACACCGCCATCTCTGTAAACATGAAAATATCTACACCGATATCTCTATGAACATGGAAATATCTACACCGCCATCTGTACAAACATGGAAATATCTATACCGCCATCTGTATGAACATGTAAATATCTACACCGCCATCTGTATGAACATGGAAATATCTACACCGCTAACTGTATGAACATGGAAATACCTACACCGCTATCTGTATGAACATGGAAATATCTACACCGCCATCTCTATGAACAAGGAAATATCTCCACCGCCATTTGTATGAACATGGAAATATCTACACCGCCATCTGTATGAACATGGACATATCTTCACCGCCATGTGTATGAACATGGAAATATCTTCACCGCCATCTGTATGAACATGGATATATGTACAACGGCATCTGGATGAACATGGAAATAGCTACACCGCTGTCTGCATGAACATGGAAATATCTACACAGCTATCTGAATATACATGGAAATATCTACACCGATTTCTCTATAAATATGGAAATAACTACAGCGCTATCTCTATAAACTTCGAAATATCTACACCGCCATCTGTATGAACATGGAAATATCTACACCGCCATCTGTACGAACATGGACACATCTACACCGCCATCTGTACTAAGATGGAAATATCTACACCGCAATGTGCATAAACATGGAAATATCTGCCCAACTATCTGTATAAACATGGAAATATCCGCACCGCTATCTGTATGAACATGGAAATATCTACACCTCTATCTGTATGAACATGGAAATATGTACACCGTTATCTGTATGAACATGGAAATATCTACACCGCTATCTGCATATACATGGAAATATCTACACCGATTTCTCTATAAATATGGAAATAACTACAGCGCTATCTCTATAAACTTCGAAATATCTACACTGCCATCTGTATGAACATGGAAATATCTACACCGCCATCTGTACGAACATGGACACATCTACACCGCCATCTGTACTAAGATGGAAATATCTACACCGCAATGTGCATAAACATGGAAATATCTGCCCAACTATCTGTATAAACATGGAAATATCCGCACCGCTATCTGTATGAACATGGAAATATCTACACCGCTAACTGTATGAACATGGAAATATCTACACTGCTATCTGTATAAACATGGAAATATCTACACCGCCATCTCTATGAACATGGAAATATCTACACCGCCATTTGTATGAACATGGACATATCTACACCGCAATGTCTATGAACATGGAAATATCTGCAGCGCCATTTGTATGAACATGGAAATATCTACACCGCCATCTGTATGAACATGGAAATATCTGCACCGCCATCTCTATAAACGTGGAAATATCTACACCGCTATCTGTATGAACTTGGAAATATCTACACTGCTCTCGGTATAAAATTGAAATTATCTACACCACTATCTCTATAAACATGGAAATATCTACACTGCTATCTATATAAACATGGAAATATCTACACCGCTATCTGTACGAACATGGAAATATCTACACCGCTATCTGTATGAACATGCAAATATCTACACAGCTATCTGTATATCAATGGAAATATCTACACAGATGTCTCTATAAACATGGAAATAACTACACTGCTATCTATATAAACACGGAAATATCTACACCGCCTCCTGTATGAACATGGAAATATCTACACTGCCATCCGAATGAACTTGGAAATATCTACACCGCCATCTGTATGAACATGTAAATATCTACACCGCCATCTATATGAACATGGAAATATCTACATCGCTAACTGTATGAACATGGAAATATCTACACCGCTATTGGTATCAACATGGAAATATCTACACCGCTATCTGTATGAACATGGAAATATCTACACCGCTATCTGTATGAACATGGAAATATCTACACCGCTATCTGTATGAACATTGAAATATCTACTCCGCCATCTGTATGAACATGGAAATATCTACACCGCCATCTGTATGAACATGGAAATATCTACACCGCTAACTGTATGAACATGGAAATATCTACACGGCTATCTGTATGAACATGGAAATATCTACACCGCTATCTGTATGAACATGGAAATATCTTCACCGCCATCTGTATGAACATGCAAATATCTACACAGCTATCTGCATATCAATGGAAATATCTACACTGCTATCTCTATAAACATGGAAATAACTTCAATGCTATCTGTATAAACATGGAAATATCTACCCAACTATCTGTGTGAACATGGAAATATCCGCACCGCTATCTGTATAAACATGGAAATATCTGCACTTCTATCTGCATAAACTTGGAAATATCCACTCCGCTATCTGTGTAAACATGGAAATGTCTACACCGCTATCTGTGTAAACATGGAAATATTTACACCGCCATCTGTGTAAACATGAAAATATCTACACCGCCATCCCCATAAACATGGAAATATCTACACCGCCATCTGTATGAACATGGAAATATCTACACCGCCATCTCTATAAACGTGGAAATATCTACACCGCTATCTGTATGAACTTGGAAATATCTACACAGCTATCTCTATGAACACGCAATTATATACACAGCTATCTGTATATCAATGAAAATATCTACAGTAATATCTCTATAAACATGGAAATAACCACACTGCTATCTCTATAAATATGGAAATATCAACACCGCCATCTCTATGAACATGGAAATATCTACACTGCCATTTGTATGAACATGGAAATATCTACACCGCCATCTCCATGAACATGGAAATATCTACACCGCCATCTGTATGAACATGGAAATATCTACACCGCCACCTCTATAAACGTGGAAATATCTACACCGCTATCTGTATGAACTTGGAAATATCTACACTGCTCTCTGTATAAAATTGAAATTATCTACACCATTATCTCTCTAAACATGGAAATATCTAAACTGCTATCTGTATAAACATGGAAATATCTACACCGCTATCTGTATAAACATGGAAATATCTTCACCGCTATCTGTATAAACACGGAAATATCTACAACGCTGTCTCTATAAACTTGGAAATATCTACACCACTATCTCTGTAAACATGGAAATATCTAGACCGCCATCTCTATAAACATGGAAATATCTACACCACCATCTGTATAAACATGGAAATATCTATACCGCTATCTGCATAAACATGGAAATATCTACACCGCCATCTCTATGAACATGGAAATATCTACACCGCCATCTGTAAGAACATGGAAATATCTATACCGCCATCTGTATGAACATGTAAATATCTACACAGCTAACTGTATGAACATGGAAATATCTACACCGCTGTCTGTATGAACATGAAAATATCTAAACCGTTATCTGTATGAACATAGAAATATCTACACCGCTATCTGTATGAACATGGAAATAGCTACACCGCTATCTGTACGAACATGGAAATATCTACACCGCTATCTGTATGAACATGCAAATATCTACACAGCTATCTGTATATCAATGGAAATATCTACACCGCTATCTCTATTAACATGGAAGTAACTACACTGCTATCTGTATAAACATGGAAATATCTACACCGCCACCTGTATGAACATGGAAATATCTACACTGCCATCCGTACGAACATGGAAATATCTACACCGCCATCTGTATGAACATGTAAATATCTTCACCGCCATCTGTATGAACATGGAAATATCTACACCGCTAAATGTATGAACATGGAAATGTCTACACCGCCATCTGTATCAACATGTAAATATCTACACCGCCATCTGTATGAACATGCAAATATCTACACCGCTAACTGTATGAACATTTAAATATCTACACCGCTATCTGTATGAACATGGAAATATCTACACCGCTATCTGTATTAACATGGAAATATCTACACCGCTATCTGTATGAACATGGAAATATCTACACCGGTATCTGTATGTACATGGAAATATCTACACCGCTATCTGTATGAACATGCAAATATCTACACAGCTATCTGTATATCAATGGAAATATGCAGACCGGTATCTCTATAAACATGGAAATAACTACACTGCTATCTGTATAAACATGGAAATATCTACACCGCCATCTCTATGAACATGGAAATATCTACACCGCCATTTGTATGAACCTGGAAATATCTACACTGCCATCTCTATGAACATGGAAATATCTACACCGCCATTTGTATGAACATGGAAATACCTACACCACCATCTGTATGAACATGGAAATATCTTCACCGCCATTTGTATGAACATGGATATATGTACACCGGCATCTGGATGAACATGGAAATATCTACACCGTAATCTGCATGAACATGGAAACATCTACACAGCTATCTGAATATACATGGGAATATCTACACAGATTTCTCTATAAATATGGAAATAACTACATCGCAATCTCTATAAACTTCAAAATATCTGCACCGCCATCTGTATTAACATGGAAATATCTACACCGCCATCTGTACGATCATGGACATATCTACACCGCCATCTGTATTAAGATGGAAATATCTACACCGCTATCTGTATAAACATGGAAATATCTGCCCAACTATCTGTATAAACATGGAAATATCCGCACCGCTATCTGAATAAACATGGAAATATCCGCACAGCTATCTGTATAAACATGCAAATCTCTACACTGCTATCTGCATAAACATGGAAATATCCACACCGCTATCTGTGTAAAAATGGAAATGTCTACACCGCTATCTGTGTAAACATGGAAATATCTACACCGCCATCTGTGTAAACATGAAAATATCTACACCGCCATCCCTATAAACATGGAAATATCTACACCGTCCTCTTTATGAACATGGAAATATCTACACGGCCATCTCTATAAACGTGGAAATATCTACACCGCTTTCTGTATGAACTTGGAAATATCTACACTGCTCTCTGTAAGAAATTGAAATTATCTACAGCATTATCTCTATAAACATGGAAATATCTACACTGCTATCTGTATAAACATGGAAATATCTACACCGCTATCTGTATAAACATGGAAATATCTTCACCGCTATCTGTATAAACATGGAAATATCTACAACGCTGTCTCTATAAACTTGGAAATAACTACACCACTATCTCTGTAAACATGGAAATATCTAGACCGCCATCTCTATAAACATGGAAATATCTACACCACCATCTGTATAAACATGGAAATATCTATACCGCTATCTGCATAAACATGGAAATATCTACACCGCCATCTCTATGAACATGGAAATATCTACACCGCCATCTGTACGAACATGGAAATATCCATACCGCCATCTGTATGAACATGTAAATATCCACACCGCCATCTGTATGAACATGGAAATATCTACACGGCTATCTGTATGAACATGGAAATATCTACACCGCTATCTGTATGAACATGGAAATATCCACACCGCTATCTCTATGAACATGCAAATATCTACACCGTTATCTCTATGAACATGCAAATATCTACACAGCTATCTGTATATCAATGGAAATATCTACACTGCTATCTCTATAAACATGGAAATAACTACGCTGCTATCTCTATAAATATGGAAATATCTACACCGCCAACTCTATGAAAATGGAAATATCTACACCGCCATTTGTATGAACATGGAAATATCAACACCGCCATCTCTATGAACATGGAAATATCTACACCACCATTTGTATGAACATGGAAATATCTACACCACCATCTGTACAAACATGGACATATCTACACCGCCCTCTGTACGAACATGGATATATCTATACCGCCATCTGTATGAAAATGTAAATATCTACACCGCCATCTGTATGAACATGGAAATATCTACACCGCTAACTGTATGAACATGGAAATATCTACACCGCTGTCTGTATGAACATATAAATATCTACACCGTTATCTGTATGAACATAGAAATATCTACACCGCCATCTGTATGAACATGGAAATAGCTACACCGCTATCTGTACGAACATGGAAATATCTACACCGCTATCTGTATGAACATGCAAATATCTACACAGCTATCTGTATATCAATGGAAATATCTACACCGCTATCTCTATTAACATGGAAATAACTACACTGCTATCTGTATAAACATGTAAATATCTACACCGCCACCTGTATGAACATGGAAATATCTACACTGCCATCCGTACGAACATGGAAATATCTACACCGCCATCTGTATGAGCATGTAAATATCTTCACCGCCATCTGTATGAACATGGAAATATCTACACCGCTAAATGTATGAACATGGAAATGTCTACACCGCTATTGGTATGAACATGGAAATATCTACATGGCTATCTGTATGAACATGGAAATATCTACACCGCTATCTGTATGAACAAGGAAATATCTACACCGCTATCTGTATGAACATGGAAATATCTACACCGCCATCTGTATCAACATGTAAATATCTACACCGCCATCTGTATGAACATGCAAATATCTACACCGCTAACTGTATGAACATTTAAATAACTACACCGCTATCTGTATGAACATGGAAATATCTACACCGCGATCTGTATTAACATGGAAATATCTACACCGCCATCTGTATGAACATGTAAATAACTACACCGCCATCTGTATGAACATGGGAATATCTACACCGCCAACTGTATGAACATGGAAATATCTACACTGCTATCTGTATGAACATGGAAATATCTACACCGCTATCTGTATGAACATGGAAATATCTACACCGCTATCAGTATGAACATGGAAATATCTACACCGCCATCTCTATGAACAGGGAAATATCTACACCGCCATTTGAATGAACAAGGAAATACCTACACCGCCATCTGTATGGACATGGAAATATCTTCACCGCCATCTGTATGAACATGGATATATGTACACAGGCATCTGGATGAACATTTAAATATCTACACCGCTATCTGCATGAACATGGATATATCTACACAGCTATCTGAATATACATGGAAATATCTACACAGATTTCTCTATAAATATGGAAATAACTAAAGCGCTATCTCTATAAACTTCGAAATATCTACACCGCCATCTGTATGAACACGGAAATATCTACACCGCCATCTGTACAAACATGGACATATCTACACCGCCATCTGTATTAAGATGGAAATATCTACACCGCTATCTGTATAAACATGGAAATATCTGCCCAACTATCTGTATAAACATGGAAATATCCGCACCGCTATCTGTATAAACATGGAAATATCTACACTGCTATCTGTATAAACATGGAAATATCTGCCCAACTATCTGTATAAACATGGAAATATCTGCCCAACTATCTGTATAAACATGGAAATATCCGCACCGCTATCTGAATAAACATGGAAATATCCGCACCACTATCTGTATAAACATGGAAATATCTACACTGCTATCTGCATAAACATGGAAATATCCACACTGCTATCTGTGTAAACATGGAAATGTCTACACCGCTATCTGTGTAAACATGATAATATCTACACCGCCATCTGTGTAAACATGAAAATATCTATACCGCCATCCCTATAAACATGGAAATATCTACACCGTCCTCTGCATGAACATGGAAATATCTACACCGCCATCTCTATAAACGTGGAAATATCTACACTGCTATCTGTATGAACTTGGAAATATCTACACTGCTCTCTGTATAAAATTGAAATTATCTACAACACTATCTCTATAAACATGGAAATATCTATACTGCTATCTGTATAAACATGGAAATATCTACACCGCTATCTGTATAAACATGGAAATATCTTCACCGCTATCTGTATAAACATGGAAATATCTACAACGCTGTCTCTATAAACTTGGAAATATCTACACCACTATCTCTGTAAACATGGAAATATCTAGACCGCCATCTCTATAAACATGGAAATATCTACACCACCATCTGTATATACATGGAAATATCTATACCGCTATCTGCATAAACATGGAAATATCTACACCGCCATCTCTATGAACATGGAAATATCTACACCGCCATCTGTATGAACATGTAAATATCTACACCGCCATCTGTATGAACATGGAAATATCTGCACCGCTAACTGTATGAACATGGAAATATCTACACCACTATCTGTATGAACATGGAAATATCTACACCGTTATCTGTATGAACATGGAAATATCTGCACCGCTATCTGTATGAACATGGAAATATCTACACCGCTATCTGTACGAACATGGAAATATCTACACTGCTATCTGTATGACCATGCAAATATCTACACAGCTATCTGTATATCAATGGAAATGTCTACACTGCTATCTCTGTAAACATGGAAATAACTACACTGCTATCTGTATAAACGTGGAAATATCTACACCGCCACCTGTATGAACATGGAAATAGCTACACTGCCATCCATACGAACATGGAAATATCTACACCGCCATCTGTATTAACATGTAAATATCTACACCGCCATCTGTATGAACATGGAAATATCTACACCTCTAACTGTATAAACATGGAAATGTCTACACCGCTATTGGTATGAACCTGGAAATATCTAGACCGCTATCTGTATCAACATGGAAATATCTACACCGCTATCTGTATGAACATGGAAATCTCTACACCGCTATCTGTATGAACATGGAAATATCTACACTGCCATCTGTATGAACATGGATATATCTACACCGCCATTTGTATGAACCTGGAAATATCTACACCACCATCTCTATGAACATGGAAATATCTACACCGCCATTTGTATGAACATGGAAATACCTACACCACCATCTGTATGAACATGGAAATATCTTCACCGCCATCTGTATGAACATGGATATATGTACACCGGCATCTGGATGAACATGGAAATATCTACAACGCTATCTGCATGAACATGGAAATATCTACACAGCTATCTGCATATACATGGAAATATCTACACCGCTATCTGTATGAACATGGAAATATCTACACCGCTATCTGTATGAACATGGAAATATCTACACCGCTATCTGTATGAACATGGAAATATTTACACCGCTATCTGTATTAACATGGAAATATCTACACCCCCATCTGTATGAACATGGTAATATCTACACCGCCATCTCTATAATCGTGGAAATATCTACACCGCTATCTGTATAAACATGGAAATATCTGCACCACTATCTGTATTAACATGGAAATATCCGCACCGCTTTCTGTATAAACATGGAAATATCTGCACCACCATCTGTATAAAAATGGAAATATCTATACCGCTATCTGCATAAACATTTAAATATCTACACCGCCATCTGTATTAAGATGGAAATATCTACACCGCTATTTGTATAAACATGGAAATATCTGCACCACTATCTGTATTAACATGGAAATATCCGCACCGCTTTCTGTATAAACATGGAAATATCTACACCGCTATCTGGATAAACATGGAAATATCCACACCGCTATCTGTGTAAACATGGAAATGTCTACACCGCTATCTGTGTAAACATGGAAATATCTACACCGCCATCTGTGTAAACAGGAAAATATCTACACTGCCATCTCTATAAACATGGAAATATCTACACCGCCATCTGTATGAACATGGAAATATCAACACCGCCATCTCTATAAACGTGGAAATATCTACACCGCTATCTGTATGAACTTGGAAATATCTACACTGCTATCTGTATAAAATGGGAATTATCTACACCGCTATCTCTATCAATATGGAAATATCTACACCGCTATCTGTATGAACATGAAAATATCTACACCGCTATCTGTATGAACATGGAAATATCTACACCGCCATCTGTATGAACATGTAAATATCTACACCGCCATCTGTATGAACATGGGAATATCTACACCGCTAACTGTATGAACATGGAAATATCTACACGGCTATCTGTATGAACATGGAAATATCTACACCGCTATCTGTATGAACATGGAAATATCTACACCGCTATCTCTATGAACCTGGAAATATCTACACCACCATCTCTATGAACATGGAAATCCCTACACCGCCATTTGTATGAACATGGAAATACCTACACCACCATCTGTATGAAGATGGAAATATCTTCACCGCCATCTGTATGAACATGGATATATGTACACCGGCATCTGGTGAACCTGGAAATATCTACACCGCTATCTGCATGAACACGGAAATATCTACACAGCTATCTGCATATACATGGAAATATCTACACAGATTTCTCTATAAATATGGAAATAACTACAGTGCTATCTCTATAAACTTCGAAATATCTACACCGCCATCTGTATGAACATGGAAATATCTACACCGCCATCTGTACGAACATGGACATATCTACACCTCCATCTGTTTTAAGATGGAAATACCTACACCGATATCTGTATAAACATGGAAATATCTGCACGATTATCTGTATAAACACGGAAATAACCGCACCGCTATCTGTATAAACATGGAAATATCTACACCGCTATCTGCATAAACATGGAAATATCCACAGCGCTATCTGTGTAAACATAGAAATGTCTACACCTCTATCTGTGTAAACATGGAAATAGCTACACTGCCATCTGTGTAAGCATGAAAATATCTACACCGCCATCTCTATAAACATGGAAATATCTACAACGCCATCTGTATGAACATGGAAATATCTACACCGCCATCTCTATAAACGTGGAAATATCTACACTGCTATGTGTATGAACTTGGAAATGTCTACACTGCTATCTGTATAAAATTGGAATTATCTACCCAACTATGTCTATAAACATGGAAATATCTACCCCGCTATCTGTATAAACATGGAAATATCTACACCGCTATCTGTATAAACATGGAAATAACTTCACCGCTATCTGTATAAACATGGAAATATCTACAATGCTGTCTCTATAAGCTTTGAAATAACTACACCACTATCTCTATAAACATGGAAATATCCAGACCGCCATCTGTATAAACATGGAAATATCTACACCACCATCTGTATAAACATGGAAATATCTATACCGCTATCTGCATAAACATGGAAATATCTACACCACCATCTCTATGAACAAGGAAATATCTTCACCCCCATCTGTAAGAACTTGGAAATATTTACACCACCATCTGTATGAACATGTAAATATCTAAACCGCCATCTGTATGAACATGGAAATATCTACACCGCTAACTGTATGAACATGGAAATACCTACACCGCTATCTCTATGAACATGGAAATATCTACACCGCTATCTGTATGAACATGGAAATATCTACACCGCCATCTGTATGAACATGGTAATATCTACACCGCCATCTCTATAATCGTGGAAATATCTACACCGCTATCTGTATAAACATGGAAATATCTGCACCACTATCTGTATTAACATGGAAATATCCGCACCGCTTTCTGTATAAACATGGAAATATCTGCACCACCATCTGTATAAAAATGGAAATATCTATACCGCTATCTGCAAAAACATGGAAACATCTACAACGCCATCTGTATTTAGATGGAAATATATACACCGCTATTTGTATAATCATGGAAATATCTGCACCACTATCTGTATTAACATGGAAATATCCGCACTGCTATCTGTATAAACATGGAAATATCTACACCGCTATCTGGATAAACATGGAAATATCCACACCGCTATCTGTGTAAACATGGAAATGTCTACACCGCTATCTGTGTAAACATCGAAATATCTACACCGCCATCTGTGTAAACAGGAAAATATCTACACTGCCATCTCTATAAACATGGAAATATCTACACCGCCATCTGTATGAACATGGAAATATCTACACCGCCATCTCTATAAACGTGGAAATATCTACACCGCTATCTGTATGAACTTGGAAATATCTACACTGCTATCTGTATAAAATGGGAATTATCTACACCGCTATCTCTATCAATATGGAAATATCTACACCGCTTACTGTATGAACATGGAAATAACTGTACCGCTATCTGTATGAAGATTTAAATATCTACACCGTTATCTCTATGAACATGGAAATATCTACACCGCTATCTGTATTAACATGGAAAGATCTACACAGCTATCTGCATATACATGGAAATTTCTACACAGATTTCTCTATAAATATGGAAATAACTACAGAGCTATCTCTATAAACTTCGAAATATCTACACCGCCATCTGTATGAACATGGAAATTTCTACACCGCCATCTGTACGAACATGGACATATCTACACCGCCATCTGTAATAAGATGGAAATATCTACACCGCTATCTGTATAAACATGGAAATATCTCCACCACTATCTGTATAAACATGGAAATAACCGCACCGCTATCTGTATAAACATGGAAATATCTACACCGCTATCTGCATAAACATGGAAATATCCACACCGCTATCTGTGTAAACATGAAAATATCTACACCGCCATCTCTATAAACATGGAAATATATTCACCGCCATCTGTACGAACATGGAAATATCTACACCGCTATCTGTATGTACATGGAAATATCTACACCGCTATGTGTATGAACGTGCAAATATCTACACAGCTATCTGTATGTCAATGGAAATATCTACACTGCTATCTCTATAAACATGGAAATATCTACACTGCTATCTGTATAAACATGGAAATATCTACACCGCCATTTGTATGAACATGGAAATATCTACACAGCTATCTGTATGAACATGGAAATATCTACACAGCTATCTGTATGAACATGGAAATATCTACACTGCTCTCTGTATGAACATGGAAATATCTACACCGCTATCTGGATGAACATGGAAATATCTACACCACTATCTGTATATCAATGGAAATATCTACACTGCTATCTCTATAAACATGGAAATAACTGCACTGCTATCTGTATCAACATGGAAATATCTACACCGCCATCTCTATGAACATGGAATTATCTACACAGCCTTCTGTATGAACATGAAAATATCTTCACTGCCATCTCTATGAACTTGGATGTATCTACACCGGCATCTGGATGAACATGGAAATAACTACACCGCAATCTGCATGAACATGGAAATATCTACACAGCTATCTGCATATACATGGAAATATCTACACAGATTTCTATATAAATATAGAAATAACTACAGCGCTATCTCTACAAACTTCGAAATATCTACACCGCCATCTGTATGAACATGGAAATATCTACACCACCATCTGTATAAACATGGAAATATGTATACCGCCATCTGCATAAACATGGAAATATCTACACCACCATCTGTATAAACATGGAAATATCTATACCCCTAACTGTATGAACATGGAAATATCTACACCACTATTGGTATGAACATGGAAATATCTACACCGCTATCTGTATGAACATGGAAATATCTACACCGCTATCGGCATAAACATGGAAATATAGACACAGATATCTGTGTAAACATGGAAATGTCTACACCGCTATTTGTGTAAACATGGAAATATCTACACTGCCATCTGTGCAAACCTGAAAATATCTACACCTCCATCTCTATAAACATGGAAATATCTACACCGCCATCTGTTTGAACATGGAAATATCTACACCGCCATCTCTATAATCTTGGAAATATCTACACCGCTATCTGTATAAACATGGAAATGTCTGCACCACTATCTGTATTAACATGGAAATATCCGCACCGCTTTCTGTATAAACATGGAAATATCTACACCACCATCTGTATAAAAATGGAAATACCTATACCGCTATCTGCATAAACATGGAAATATCTACACCGCCATCTGTATTAAGATGGAAATATCTACACCGCTATTTGTATAAACATGGAAATATCTGCACCACTATCTGTATTAACATGGAAATATCCGCACCGCTTTCTGTATAAACATGGAAATATCTACACCGCTATCTGGATAAACATGGAAATATCCACACCGCTATCTGTGTAAACATGGAAATGTCTACACCGCTATCTGTGTAAACATGGAAATATCTACACCGCCATCTGTGTAAACAGGAAAATATCTACACTGCCATCTCTATAAAAATGGAAATATCTACACCGCCATCTGTATGAACATGGAAATATCTACACCGCCATCTCTATAAACGCGGAAATATCTACACCGCTATCTGTATGTACATGGAAATATCTACACCGCTATCTGTATGAACCTGCAAATATCTACACAGCTATCTGTATGTCAATGGAAATATCTACACTGCTATCTCTATAAACATGGAAATATCTACACTGCTATCTGTATAAACATGGAAATATCTACACCGCCATTTGTATGAACATGGAAATATCTACACCCCTAACTGTATGAACATGGAAATGTCTACACTGCTATCTGTATGAACATGGAAATATCTACACCGTTATCTGTATGAACATGGAAATATCTACACCGCTATCTGTATGAAAATGGAAATATCTACACAGCTATCTGTATATCAATGGCAATATCTGCACTGCTATCTCTATAAACATGGAAATATCTACACCGCCATCTGTATGAACATGTAAATATCTACACCGCCATCTGTATGAACATGGAAATATCTACACTGCTAACTGTATGAACATGGAAATATCTACACCGCTATCTGTATGAAGAAAGAAATATCTACACCGCTATCTGTATGAACATGGAAATATCTACACTGCTATCTGTATGAACATGGAAATATCTACACCGCTATGTGTATGAACATGGAAATATCTACACCGCTATCTGTATGAACATGCAAATATCTACACCGCTATCTGTATATCAATGGAAATATCTACACTACTATCTTTATAAACATGGAAATAACTACACTGCTATCTGTATAAACATGGAAAGATATAAACCGCCATCTCTATGAACATGGAAATATCTACACCGCCATTTGTATGAACATGGAAATATCTACACCGCCATCTCTATGAACATGGAAATACCTACACCGCCATTTGTATGAACATGGAAATATCTACACAGCCATCTGCATGAACATGGAAATATCTACACCGCCATATCTTTAAACGTGGAAATATCTACACCGCTATCTGTATGAACTTGGAAATATCTACACTGCTCTCAGTATAAATTGAAATTATCTACACCACTATCTCTATAAACATGGAAATATCTACACTGCTATCTGTATAAACATGGAAATATCTACACCGCTATCTGTATAAACATGGAAATATCTTCACCGATATCTGTATAAACATGGAAATATCTACAACGGTGTCGTTATAAACTTGGAAATAACTACACCACTATCTCTGTAAACATGGAAATATCTAGACCGCCATCTCTATAAACATGGAAATATCTACACCACCATCTGTATAAACATGGAAATATCTATACCGCTATCTGCATAAACATGGAAATACCTACACCGCCATCTCTATGAACATGGAAATATCTACACCGCCATCTGTACGAACATGGAAATATCTACACCGCTATCTGTATGAACATGGAAATATCTACACCGTTATCTCTATGAACATGGAAATATCTACACCGCTAACTGTATGAACATGGAAATATCTACACAGCTATCTGTATGAACACGGATATATCTACACCGTTATCTGTATGAACATGGAAATATCTACACCGCTATCTGCATGAACATGGAAATATCTACACAGCTATCTGTACGAACATGGAAATATCTACACCGCCATCTGTATGAGCATGCAAATACCTACACCGCCATCTTTATGAACATGGAAATGTCTACACCGCTAACTGTATGAACATGGAAATATCTACACCGCTATCTGTATGAACATGGAAATATCTACACCGCTATCTGTATATCAATGGAAATATCTACACTGCTATCTCTATTAACATGGAAATAACTACACTGCTATCTGTATAAACACGGAAAGATCTACACCGCCATCTCTATGAACATGGAAAAATCTACACCGCCATTTGTATGAACATGGAAATATCTACACTGCTATCTGTATAAACATGGAAAGATCTACACCGCCATCTCTATGAACATGGAAATATCTACACCGCCATTTGTATGAACATGGAAATATCTAAACCGCTAACTGTATGAACATGGAAATATCCACACCGCTATCTGTATGAACATGGAAATATCTACACCGCCATCTGTACGAACATGGAAATATCTACACCGCTATCTGTATGAACATGGAAATATCTACACCGTTATCTCTATGAACATGGAAATATCTACACCGCTAACTGTATGAACATGGAAATATCTACACCGCTATCTGTATGAACACGGATATATCTACACCAACATCTGTATGAACATGGAAATATCTACACCGCTATCTGTATGAACATAGAAATCTCTACAGCGCTCTCTGTACGAACATGGAAATATCTACACCGCCATCTGTATGAACATGGAAATATCTACACCGCTAACTGTATGAACATGGAAATAACTACACTGCTATCTGTATAAACATGGAAAGATCTACACAGCCATCTCTATGAACATGGAAATATCTACACCGCCATTTGTATGAACATGGAAATATCTAAACCGCTAACTGTATGAACATGGAAATATCCACACCGCTATCTGTATGAACATGGAAATATCTACACCGCTATCTGTATGAACATGGAAATATCTACACCGTTATCTGTATGAACATGGAAATATCTACACCGCTATCTGTATGAACATGGAAATATCTACACAGCTATCTGTACGGACATGGAAATATCTACACCGCTATCTGTATGAACATGCAAATACCTACACAGCTATCTGTATATCAATGGAAATATCCACACTGCTATCTCTATAAACATGGAAATAACTACACTGCTATCTGTTTAAACATGGAAATATATACACCGCCACCTATATGAACATGGAAATATCTACACTGCCATCCGTACGAACATAGAAATATCTACACCGCCATCTGTATGAACATGCAAATATCTACACCGCCATCTGTATGAACATGGAAATATCTACACCGCTAACTGTGTGAACATGGAAATATCTACACCGCTATTGGTATGAACATGGAAATAACTACACCGCTATCTGTATGAACATGGAAATATCTACGCCGCCATCTGTATGAACATGGAAATGTCTACACCGCCATCTGTATGAACATGTAAATATCTACACCGCCATCTGTATGAACATGGAAATATCTACACCACTAACTGTATGAACATGGAAATATCTACACCGCTATCTGTATGAACATGGAAATATCTACACCGCTATCTGTATATCAATGGAAATATCTACACTGCTATCTCTATAAACATGGAAATAACTACACTGCTATCTGTATAAACATGGAAACATCTACACCGCCATCTCTATGAACATGGAAATATCTACACCGCCAATTGTATGAACATGGAAATATCTACACCGCCATCTCTATGAACATGGAAATATCTACACCGCCATCTGTATGAACATGGAAATATCTACACCGCTATCTGTATGAACATGGAAATATCTACACTGCTCTCTGTACGAACATGGAAATATCTACACCGCTATCTGTATGAATATTGAAATATCTACACCGCTATGTGTATGAACATGCAAATATCTACACAGCTATCTGTATATCAATGGAAATATCTACACTGCTATCTCTATAAACATGGAAATATCTACACTGCTATCTGTAGAAACATGGAAATATCTACACCGCTATTTGTATGAACATGGAAATATCTACACCGCTAACTGTATGAATATGGAAATATCTACACCGCTATCTGAAGAAACATGGAAATACCTACACCGCTATCTGTATGAACATGAAAATATCTACACCGCCATCTGTATGAACATGGAAATATCTGCACCGCCATCTGTATGAACATATAAATATCTACACCGCCATCTGTATTAAGATGGAGATATCTACACCGCTATCTGTATAAACATGGAAATATCTACACTGCTATCTGTATAAACATGGAAATATCTACACCGTCATCTCTATGAACATGGAAATATCTTCACCGACATTTGTATGAACATGGAAATATCCACACCGCTGTCTGTGTAAACTTGGATATGTCTACACCGCTATCTGTGTAAACATGGAAATATCTACACCGCCATCTGTGTAAACATGAAAGTATCTACACCGCCATCCCTATAAACGTGGAAATATCTACACTGCCATCTGTATGAACATGGAAATATCTACACCAACATCTCTATAAACGTGGAAATATCTACACCGCTATCTGTATGAACATGGAAATATCTACACCGCTGTCTGTATGGACATGCAAATATCTACACAGCTATCAGTATCTCAATGGAAATATCTACACTGCTATCTCCATAAACATGGAAATATCTACATGGCTAACTGTATGAACATGGAAATATCTGCACCGCCATCTGTACGAACATGGAAATATCTACACCGCCATTTGTATGTACCTGGAAATACCTACACCGCCATCTCTATGAACATGGAAATATCTACACCGCCATCTGTATGAACATGGAAGTATCTTCACCCCCATCTGTATGAACATGGATATATCTACACCGGCATCTGGATGAACATGGAAATATCTACACCGCTATCTGCATGAAAATGGAAATATCTACACAGCTATCTGCATATACATGGAAATATCTACACAGATTTCTCAATAAATATGGAAATAACTACAACGCTATCTCTATAAACTTCAAAATAACTACACCGCTATCTGTATAAACATGGAAATATCTTCACAGCTATCTGTATAAACATGGAAATATCTACAACGCTGTCTCTATAAACTTGGAAATAACTACACCACTATCTCTGTAAACATGGAAATATCTAGACCGCCATCTCTATAAACATGGAAATATCTACACCAATATCTGTATAAACATGAAAATATCTATACCGCTATCTGCATAAACATGGAAATATCTACACCACCATCTGTATGAACATGGAAATATCTACACCGCTATCTGTATGAACGTGGAAATATCTATACAGCTATCTGTAAGAACATGCAAAAAATACACAGCTATCTGTTTATCAATGGAAATATCTGCACTGCTATCTCTATAAACACGGAAATAACTACACTGCTATCTGTATAAACATGGAAATATCTACACCGCCACCTGTATGAACATGGAAATATCTACACTGCCATCCGAACGAACATGGAAATATCTACACCGCCATCTGTATGAACATGTAAATATCTACAATGCCATCTGTATGAACATGGAAATATCTACACCGCTGACTGTATGAGCATGGAAATATCTACAACGCTATCTGTATGAACATGGAAATATCTACACCGCTATCTGTATGAACATGGAAATAACTACACCGCTATCTGTATGAACATGGAAATATCTACACCGCTCTCTGTATGAACATGGAAATATCTACACCGCTCTCTGTACGAACATGCAAATATCTACACAGCTATCTGTATATCAATGGAAATATCTACACTGCTATCTCTATAAACATGGAAATAACTACACTGCTATCTGTATAAACATGGAAATATCTACACTGCCACCTGTATGAACATGGAAATATCTACACTGCCATCCATACGAACATGGAAATATCTACACCGCCATCTGTATGAACATGTAAATATCTACACCGCCCTCTGTATGAACATGGAAATATCTACACGGCTAACTGTATGAACATGGAAATATCTGCACCACCATCTGTATGAACATGGAAATATCTACACCGCCATGTGTATGTACATGGAAATATCTACACCGCCATCTCTATGAACATGGAAATATCTACACCGCCATTTGCATGAACATGGAAATATCTACACCGCTATCTGTATGAACATGGAAGTATCTTCACCCCCATCTGTATGAACATTTATATATCTACACCGGCATCTGGATGAACATGGAAATATCTACACCGCTATCTGCATGAAAATGGAAATATGTACACAGCTATCGGCATATACATGGAAATATCTACACAGATTTCTCAATAAATATGGAAATAACTACAGCGCTATCTCTATAAACTTCAGAATATCTACACCGCCATCTGTATGAACATGGAAATATGTACAAAGCCATCTGTACGAACATGGACATATCTACACCGCCATCTGTATTAGGATGGAAATATCTACATCGCTATCTGTATAAACATGGAAATATCTGCCCAACTATCTGTATAAACATGGAAATACCCGCATCACTATCTGTATAAACATGGAAATATCTACACCGCTATCTGTATGAATATGGAAATATCTACACCGCTATCTGTATGGACATGCAAATATCTACACAGCTATCAGTATATCAATGGAAGTATCTACACTGCTATCTCTATAAACGTGGAAATAACTACACTGCTATCTGTATGAACATGGAAATATCTACACCGCCATCTGTATGAACATGGAAATATCTACACCGCTAACTGTAAGAACATGGAAATACCTACACCGCTATCTGTATGATCATGGAAATATCTACACCGCTATCTGTATGAACATGGAAATATCTTCACCGCTCTCTGTATGAACATGGAAATATCTACACCGCTATCTGAATGAACATGGAAATATCAACACCGCTATCTGTATGAACATGCAAATATCTACACCGGCATCTGGATGTACATGGAAATATCTACACAGCTATCTGCATGAACATGGAAATATCTACACAGCTATCTGCATATACACGGAAATATCTACACAGATTTCTCTATAAATATGGAAACAACTACAGCGCTATCTCTATAAACTTCGAAATATCTACACCGCCATTCGTATGAACATGGAAATATCTACACCGCCATCTGTACGAACATGGACATATCTACACCGCCATCTGTATTAAGATGGAAATATCTACACCGCTACATTTATACACATGGAAATATCTGCACCACTATGTGTATAAACATGGAAATACCCGCACCGCTATCTGTATAAACATGGAAATATCTACACCGCTATCTGCATAAACATGGAAATATCCACACCGCTATCTGTATAAACATGGAAATATCTACACCGCTATCTGCATAAACATGGAAATATCCACACCGCTATCTGTGTAAACATCGAAATATCTACACCGTTATCTGTGTAAACATGGAAATATCTACACCACCATCTGTTTAAACATGAAAATATCTACACCGCCATCTCTATAAACATGGAAATATCTACACCGCCATCTGTATGAACATGGAAATATCTACAACGCCATCTCTATAAACGAGGAAATATCTACACCGCTATCTGTATGAACTTGGAAATATCTACACAGCTATCTGTATATAATTGGAATTATCTACACCACTATCTCTATAAACATGGAAATATCTACACTTCTATCTGTATAAACATGGAAATATCTACACCGCTATCTGTATAAACATGGAAATATCTTCACCGCTATCTGTATAAACATGGAAATATCTACAACGCTGTCTCTATAAACTTGGAAATAACTACACCACTATCTCTCTAAACATGGAAATATCTAGACCGCCATTTCTATAAACATGGAAATATCTACACCACCATCTGTATAAACATGGAAATATCTATACCGCTATCTGCATAAACATGGAAATATCTACACCGCCATCTCTATGAACATGTAAATATCTACACCGCCATCTGTATGAACATGGAAATATCTACACCGCTATCTGTATGAACATGGAAATATCTATACCGCTATCTGTAAGAACATGCAAATATCTACGCAGCTATCAGTTTATCAGTTTAAATATCTGCACTGCTGTCTCTATAAACACGAAAATAACTACACTGCTATCTGTTTAAACATGGAAATATCTACACCGCCACCTGTATGAACATGGAAATATCTACACTGCCATCCGTACGAACATGGAAATATCTACACCGCCATCTGTATGAACATGTAAATATCTACAATGCCATCTGTATGAACATGGAAATAACTACACCGCTATCTGTATGAACATGGAAATAACTACACCGCTATCTGTATGAACATGGAAATATCTACACCGCTCTCTGTATGAACATGGAAATATCTACACCGCCATCTGTGCGAACATGCAAATATCTACACAGCTTCTGTATATCAATGGAAATATCTACACTGCTATCTCTATAAACATGGAAATAACTACACTGCTATCTGTATAAACATGGAAATATCTACACCGCCACCTGTATGAACATGGAAATATCTACACTGCCATCCATACGAACATGGAAATATCTACAACGCCATCTGTATGAACATGTAAATATCTACACCGCCCTCTGTATGAACATGCAAATATCTACACCGGCATCTGGAGGAACATGCAAATATCTACACTGCTATCTGCATGAACATGGAAATATCTACACAGCTATATGCATATACATGGAAATATCTACACAGATTTCTCTATAAATATGGAAATAACAACAGCGCTATCTCTATAAACTTCGAAATATCTACACTGCCATCTGTATGAACATGGAAATATCCACACAGCCATCTGTACGAACATGGACATATCTACACCGCCATCTGTATTAAGATGGAAATGTCTACACCGCTATCTTTATAAACATTTAAATATCTGCACCACTATCTGTATAAACATGGAAATACCCGCACCGCTATCTGTATAAACATGGAAATATCTAAACCGCTATCTGCATAAACATGGAAATATCCGCACCGCTATCTGAATAAACATGGAAATATCTACACCGCTATCTGCATAAACATGGAAATATCCACACCGCTATCTGTGTAAACATGGAAATGTCTACACCGTTATCTGTGTAAAAATGGAAATATCTACACCGCCATCTGTGTAAAAATGAAAATATCTACACCGCCATCCCTATAAACATGGAAATATCTACACCGCCATCTGTATGAACATGGAAATATCTACACCGCTATCTCTATGAACATGCAAATATCTACACCGCTATCTCTATGAACATGCAAATATCTAGACAGCTATCTGTATTTCAGTGGAAATATCTACACTGCTATCTCTATAAACATGGAAATAACTACACTGCTATCTCTATAAATATGGAAATACCTACACCGCCATCTCTATGAACATGGAAATATCTACACCGCCATTTATATGAACATGGAAATATCTACACCGCCATCTCTATGAACATGGAAATATCTACACCGCCATTTGCATGAACATGGAAATATCTACACCACCATCTGTATGAACATGGAAATATCTTCACCACCATCTGTATGAACATGGATATATGTACACAGGCATCTGGATGAACTTGGAAATATCTACACTGCTCTCTGTATGAAATTGAAATAATCTACAACGCTATCTCTGTAAACATGGAAATATCTACACTGCTATCTGTATAAACATGGAAATATCTACACCGCTATCTGTATAAACATGGAAATAACTTCACCGCTATCTGTATAAACATGGAAATATCTACAACGCTGTCTCTATAAACTTGGAAATAACTACACCACTATCTCTGTAAACATGGAAATATCTAGAAAGCCATCTGTATAAACATGGAAATATCTACACCACCATCTGTATAAACATGGAAATATCTATACCGCTATCTGCATAAACATGGAAATATCTACACCGCCATCTCTATGAACATGGAAATATCTACACCGCCATCTGTACGAACATGGAAATATCTATACCGCCATCTGTATGAATATGTAAATATCTGCACCGCCATCTGTATGAACATGGAAATATCTACACCGCTAACTGTATGAACATGGAAATATCTACACTGCTATCTGTATGAACATGGAAATATCTACACCGTTATCTGTATGAACATGTAAATATCTACACAGCTATCTGTA